>NC_062566.1:32970000-35396250 GCF_022837055.1 Prionailurus viverrinus | reverse complement strand
AAAGAAAATTTCTTTTTTTATTTCAGCAAAATCTAGTTAGGAATTGTCACAATATAGGAAGAGGCTTTTGCTCGAGTGTAGGTTGGCCCAATGGGGTAAAAATTATTAGGTGAACAAAAATTTGAACAGAAGTGCAAGAAGCATATTAACTACAGTAGAGTCACAGAGTAAATGTGTTTAAGTTTTTAAAAAAATTATTTATTTTGAGAGAGAGACTGGGAGCAGGAGAGGGGCAGAGAGAGAGGGAGAGAGAGAATCCCAAGCAGACTCTGTGCGGTCAGTGCACAGAGCCCGACATGGGGCTTTCGAAACTGCGAAATCATGACCTGAGCTGAAATCAAGCCACTCAGGCACTTCACGATAAATGTATTTGACTTACACATGATTTAAGTTAAATTTAAAAGAGAGGAATAATTTAAATAGTACATGATGTTTGTCATTCCATTTCATGAAATTATGCTCCAGAGTAAACTTGAAATAACTCTCCTTTCATTTAGTTTGTTTTTCTGCATCTCTCTCAATGCATGAAGCAGCTCTCTACAATCAGTGAGCAGACTAGTGTATGGTTAGTTGCATGGAGTTCATTAGCCATATGGCCCTGGGCAAATTCCTTAAAATTTCCGTAGTTCACTTTTCTTATCTATAAAATGGAGGTGAAAATAATAGTTTCTGTCTCATAGGTGTTAGGAAGATTAAATCAGTTAAAATATGTAAAACACTTAGAACTGTACCTGGCAGAGTTTTATAAATGTTATAAAAGAATTTGCTATCAGTATTGCTATTTTCCTAGTATTTAAGTTACTTGTATAACATAGCCCTTAATGCAAGCCAACTGTTTCATCTGGTGCTCAACTTAAGAAAAACATTATGTTCCAATGATGGAGACAAAATCTATCAGTCTTACTGAGTGTAGTATATCTGACATGTGATTTCCAAAAGAAACTTTAAAGAATATTTTGATTATGTGTCACTTTAGGTCTAATATCCTAACTTTAGAACCTATAACCCCACATATAACAAGTGGAAACTATACATGAAAATAAATTCTATTTAAGTTTTCAAAATATTACTTCCAAGTCAATCTGTCATTATAATTATGAATTGCTTTTACCTAGGTTCTTAGATAGTGTTACTTGTTAACATTTAAATTTCACTAAATCACTACAATATATTTCTTTCAAAATATTCATTATAGACTTTCCTTTACTAATTTAATTCATACTAGCTTCACAAGTTATCTGTCCAAATTTATGAATATAGCACTGACAGCATATTTGATTATATTTTTGGTTTAGAAAATAAAAATTATACATGGACTTAAAGTTTATTATTTAGATCTCACATTCTTATATATAATCTAATTCTACTGCATTGTATTTAATCTTACCATGCATGATATACTTATTATTTCCATACAATTTAAGAATACTAGAAATAGTACAATTTTATTACATGCACTAGATCTCATGCCAGAATTGGTAAACTAGTTACATTCTCATGGCTCATCCAGTATATACAGTATACTTCAAACAGTAGATACATAATATAGCTTGGTTCAAAGGCAAATATAAAAGTACCAAACTTATAGGTAAAATGTGTTCATAGTGGCTTATCTGTTTTATTTTGTTATTTTAATTACTGAAACAAAATGCAACGTGAATTTTTAAAATATTTTATTTACTTAAGCAATCACTCCATCCAATATGGAGCTCGAACTCATGACCCCGAGACCAAGAGTCGCATGCTCCTCCAACTGAGCCAGCTAGGTGCCTCTTTTTGTGAGCCTTTACCATCTGTGCAGCACTACATATCCACATCCAAAAAAATACGTGCAAGACAACAGAATGGCCACTATCCTTAGAATATCAGGTCCTTCCACACCCTCCATCAGACTATCTGATGCTTACAGGGACAATTCAGGGCTGGAAACACTGAGTTGGGGCTTAGTCATAATTTGCAAGGCTATACCAAGTTTCATAAACACCAAAAATAAAAAGTGTGGTTTCTGGCAAAGGGAATCTGGAAGATAATCTGTCTCCCCCAAAATTTCTGTCACACATAAGCAGGCCAACTCTGCTTGTATGGGGGGGAAAAAGATATAAAATAGCAAGCTACAGATTTTAAAAAACACAACTCCTGTTAACATGCATATAGGTATATATTTATAGAGAAGAACTATATATAATATTTTTTATTTCTCTAACATTATACTTTAAGAAATATCACAACAGAAAAGATAAAAATTGAATATGTGAAGTAACCCAACATATATAAAGTACACATGCTAGCTATGAAAAACTGTTCCAAAGTTATATATACCATGTATGATAAGCATGTTTAGATAATATACAATATCTTTCTTGGTAATACACAAGCTAATATATATCTACCATCACTACTGCTGACATCCTTCACTGAGATAAATCTCAAAAGGAAGAATGATTACAGAGGAGGACCTGAGGAGAGGTCACTTACTTGTAAATCTGTACTCATCCTCCCGTCTTCTTATTTCTAATTCTAAGAAAGAGGATAAAATGACAACATGAAAATGTATATTTGTTTAGTTTGGAGGAACAAATGAGGGATATCTCCCTTCTTGCCCTCTTCTAAATATACATAAAGAATGTGTTCATTAATGCTTTGTAGCTTTTCACATTATGAAAAAATCTATATGTTACATCCTGTCTATATTAAAAACATTAAAAACCCAAACATGTTAACGATGGCTGTCCAGTTGCTAATATCCACATTTGTCAAGTACTAACTTGGTATTTAAGAAAACAGAAGCAATAATTTAAATCTTCAACAAAAGTTTAAACTGCTCATATCATAAATACCGTATAACCATCTGTTTTCCCTATACTTCGAACACCTTAACTACTGATTTGCTGACTGAAAGAACCAGAAAAAATCGTTTTGTGTCATGACTAGATAATGCTATTTGGACTTTATAAAAATGAAGGCTCCAGGTCTTCCATTAGTTATTATGACTTATACTTTCTAAAAATAAAGTAACTGATACTACCACATAACTATTTACAGTAAATTCAACAAGTGAACAAGTTGTCTTCAATGAGCCAGTAAGTTATATATTTAATAGCTACCAAAAGTAATCAAAGGATATTATATAGTTTTTTAAATATAAGTATTTAGTAGAACTCCCTCAAATTGTAAAATGATGACTAAAAGAATGTAAAACGGTATATTATAGGCCTAAATAAGAAATCAGGGCTCCCTGGCCAATTAAAAACAAACAAAAAAAAAACTTTAAAAAACTTGCATTTTACTCTATTCATAGTTTTTTAAATAATATCCTATTAATTTAACACACATTATTGTCTACAGTAAATTTAAATTATATAGTATATCAGTAATACCAGAATCTATCATTAATAGGCATTATACAAATTTGCCCTTAATCTTACATATACTCTGTAGCTGGGGTCTAAACAGGAAAGAATGCTGGGTATGTTGTGTGACAGTGATCATCTATCTTCATACATCTCTGACTGAGGCACATGATCTGGTAATAGCGAACCAATTGTGGTGAAGTCTATAATTCAAAGATTATGTCTCAATCTCTACTCCAGTTACTTTCAAACATTTTTCACTGAGACCCTTGATAAGAAATACATTTCACTCTGTGACTCAGAACCCATGCACATATAAATGAAAACAAAGTTTTATGAAATACTAAAAGAATTTTAGGACAAAAGCAGAGTTGCAAATAAAGATTACCTCTAAGTATGTACACTCTATTTTAGTCAGTTATCAAAACACTAACCTCTAGGTGTTAATGATGTCTGCTTCTCAACCTCTGCTTGCTGTCTCAGATTAGCTGGGATATTGTTATATATTCTCTTATAATGATTGTACACAGCAACTGAAAGCACCTTCTTAGCAAATGATTGGCCAACAACATACTTGTCGAGGTAGTTATAAATCTGAAAAATGATTGGTTATGAATAATTTATTATGAGCTATCATAAAAAAAAAACACATACACACATTAAGAAGTTATACAGTGAGCATATTTGCTCACAGTTTTAAATTTGAACAAAGACCCATCAAAAACAAAATGCCAAGGGTATGATACTTATGCAGCAGTGATTCAGAAGCCCCAAACCTATGTGGACAAAAACACAATTCATTTGTTCTTTAGCTTAACAAAGTATCACTGTACTCATATAATGCTCTGCTGGTTTCTGTTCTATATATAATGTCATTAATCCTAATTTTTAAAAGTTGATTATTAAAGTCACTTGGAATACCTACATATGCCACCAGGAGTTTAAAGATATCATCATTAATGTAAATCATTAAAATAAATCATTTATTTATTTATTTATAATGTCATCAATCCTAATTTTTAAAAGTTGATTATTAAAGTCACTTGGAATACCTACATATGCCACCAGGAGTTTAAAGATATCATCATTAATGTAAATCATTAAAATAAATCATTTATTTATTTATTTATTTATTTATTTATTTATTTATTTATTTTGAAAGAGAGAGAGTGTGTGTGTGTGAGCAGGGGAAGGGCAGAGAGGGAGGGAGACAGAGAATCCCAATGTAAATCATTAAAATAAATCATTTATTTTTCTTTCTTTCTTTCTTTCTTTCTTTCTTTCTTTCTTTCTTTCTTTCTCTTTCTCTCTTTCTCTCTCTCTCTCTCTCTCTCTTTCTTTCTTTCTTTTGAAAGAGAGAGTGTGTGTGTGTGAGCAGGGGAAGGGCAGAGAGGGAGGGAGACAGAGAATCCCAAACAGGCTCCGCACTGTCAGCGCAGAGCCTGAGGTGGAGCTCAATTCCATGAACCCATGAGATCATGACCTGAGCTGAAATCAAAAGCCAGGCGCTTAACCAACTGAGCCACTCAGGTGCCCCAAAATAAATCCTTTCTATACCTCCCTCAATCACATGAATGATATTCTTCAGAAAGATAACATATTATAAATCTACTCTTTTAAAAACTAGGCATTATATAATTAAAGCCATTACCAGCAGCTATATGTTCGAATATTCACAAATATTTAGGTTTTTTTCTCAGACATTAACTTTAAAGCTACTCATTTATCTACATGGTAATCTAAAAAACCTTGTTCTTAGAAACTAAAGCTCTGTTTGAGACTTGGATATTGCTAACAGCATGGAACCTGGGGTAAATTCCTTCAGCTTTTAGTAAACAGAAATTAACTGTTAGGGTGCCTGGCTGGCTCAGCTGGTTAAGTGTCCAACTTCAGCTCAGGTCATGATCTCGCGTTAGTAAGTTCGAGCCCCTCATCAGGCTCTCTGCTGTCAGCATGGAGCCCACTTCAGATCCTCTCTCCCTCCCCTGCTTGCTCTTTCTCTCAAAAAATAAACTTAAAAAAAAAAAAAATTAACTGTTAATATTCACTAACTCCTGAAAATAGTTAAGTTACCTATTTTCTAGAACTTTAACTCTAATGTCTAAAGTCTAGACAACCTAATGGAGTATACAAAGGTCAATAGCTATATTTACCATTACACTATATTTACATGATAAATTCTTTAGTTGTTGACCATATGCTTTTTATTATGTTTTTTTAAAATCTTCTTGATTTCTGGGGCTCCTGGGTGGTTCAGTCGGTTAAGCATCTGACTCTTGGTTTCAGCTCAGGTCATGATCTCGCTGTTCAAGACTTCAAGCCCCGTGCACTGTTAGTGCAGAGCCTGCTTGGGGATTCTCTATCCCTCTATATCTGCCCCTCCCTAGCTCTGTTTCTCTCTCTAAACAAATAAACTTAAAAAAATCTTGATTCCTCACAAATTATATCTATAAATTATTAAATCTGCCACAGCACAATGGAAATAAATGGACTGGTGTCTTAACAGCATAAGAAAGCTACACTGAAGCAGAGGGTGAGAAATAATCTAAGTGTGCAAACATTTGAGACATGCAGAACAGAGGGCACATAGCCCCAGGGCCGGGCTCCCTGTTCTCAGAAAGAACAGACCAAGTACCCAATGTAGCTGGTAATACATTCTGCCATGTTTCATATGGCCAGATCATAGTCTGTCTGAGACTCCTGGAAGGAGCCCACACCACAAAAGCCACAGTGCTATATAGGACAGCCCTGATACACTAGTTGTGAGAAAATTTTGCTTCCATTGTTACACTGAGGCTGTTTTACCAGACAATAGACTAATTTATGGGGAGAAATTGCAGTCTGGTGTTAATAAGGGGCCCCAACTAAGAAAAAGAAATCCATAGCTGCTCAATTTTATGGATATTATTTTTTTATTTTTCTAAGTAGGCTTCATGCCCAGTGCAGAGCCCAATGCAGAGCTTGAACTCATGACCCTGAGATCAAGACTTGAGCTGAGATCTAGAGTGGGACGCTTAACCAACTGAGCCATCCAGACAGCCCCTGGGTATCATTTTAGATTAATTTAGTATGAACACCATTTTAACAATCATCCAACTCTATTTCATTGCTACTGAATGCAGTAATCATAACATGGGAAAATAGCATTGGGACTCCATACATAAATTCCAAGTACCAAATATCAATAAGAATTTAGCTACATATAGTCTATATTAAGAACTTAATACTTGTTTAGGTACTAGCATTAAGATCCAATGTCAACTGGGAGAGGGGAGCAATGAAATGTTTTCAAGACAAAGTGCTTATAGGACTGAGCTAAGACCTATACCTTCTTGGGGGGAGGAGGTGGTTTCTGTTGGAAAGCCAATTTTACAGCTTCTGCTGCTGATTCAGGTTCTTTAATTATGCTTTTCTTGGAGTCTGCTTCAGATAGCACAACAAAAAAATGATGACATTTTTCACACTTCACAAAGCGGGTGGATGCTGTAAAAGGAAAGGTCAGCAGAGAAAAATAAATAATTCAAATAGCATTTAACATTAAAAACTCACTGTAAATGAAAACTATACACTTGACAAAAAGTAGGTTTGTAGTTCCTTCACTAGACACAACAAACAACCTAGTTTACATCTAAGATAGATGATACAGATAAATGAGTTCATTAAACCACATTTTGTTCATTTCCACTAGGTTCTTTCATTTTGTGATATACTTCATTAAGAGAAAAGATTGGCTGACATTCTTTCAACTTCCCATTCATTAAATTTAATTGTAAAAACAACCACTATAAAAATATTAATCACTTATTTTATTGAAATACTTGAATGAAAAACTGTGAAAAAAAAGTAAAGCACAAGTAAATTATTCTATTTTTTCAATATTTCCTTATGAAAAACTTCAAATATACACAGAAGTTAAAAGAGAGAAATCAGGAGTGCCTGGGTGGTTCAGTCAGTTAAGCATCCAACTTTGGCTCAGGTCATGATCTCGCAGTTTGTGAGTTCGAGCCCCAAGTCGGGCTCTGTGCTGACAGCTCAGAGCCTGGAACCCGCTTTGGATTCTGTCTCCCTCCCTCTGCCCACCCCCTTGTGCTCTCGCTCTCATAAATAAATATTTAAAAAATAATAATAAAAGAAATCAACTCCAATCACCCAGAAAAAGGGGGAAAAAAGTATATTCTTTAGGTTCCTTTCAAGCCTATGAGCATTTTTATTTTTTTTTTTCAACGTTTTTTATTATTTATTTTTGGGACAGAGAGAGACAGAGCATGAACGGGGGAGGGGCAGAGAGAGAGGGAGACACAGAATCGGAAACAGGCTCCAGGCTCCGAGCCATCAGCCCAGAGCCCGACGCAGGGCTCGAACTCCGGGACCTCGAGATCGTGACCTGGCTGAAGTCGGACGCTTAACCGACTGCACCACCCAGGCGCCCCACTATGAGCATTTTTAAAACCATGATTTGGTAAACATAAAATTGTTTCATGCCTTCCTAATTTTTATCTTTAACAACTCCACTAGTTCTTATTTCTTTAGCTTAAAAACCACTAAGAAACTAACAAAATAACATTCTCACTCATATTGACTTATAGATAATCATACAGCTTTTGAAAACAATAAAATAACAATTAAAAATGAGGGTAAAAAAAGGGTCTCAATTCCAATGCATCAGCTATAGAATAACCTATGTTAAACCAAAGTGGATTTTTTTATCTCCTTTTAAAACACAGCTGTAGGATATATGTATATGGACATAAACTCTTAACCTTCTCTAAGTCTACCCCTACTAATGGTAAAGGTACCTTGGAAAGCAGCACAGAAGAGACTCACACAGATTACTAACAGATACAGAACAAAAGATACACAGGAATTAGTTACAGGTTGGTAGGTCTGGGTAATACATTTTTGAATTAACCTTTGTGTAATCTAACTAGAAAAACTGCAAAGAAGAATATTTAAATCTATGAGAATCTCTCTTATGGGAACAGTGTAACTACCTATTCATAGATTACAAGAAAAACTGTACTGGTAAGCACACCTAAATCTCACAAAATAATCTATATTAAAAAAACCCCAGACAATTCCATAGTTCAAAAATAAATCTAATTATTAATTCAATCTAATGCTTATTTGTCTATTCTTAAACACAAGGCCAATCAAAAATACGTCTGGATAAACTCTAGCAGCAAATTTTAAACTAGAAAAGAGATCATCCATGTTTTCTTTGTATTAATCACCTATAAATGCTTACCTCAAGAAAGAGACCACACTATTCCAAGTACCTTTGGTTTACACAAGCCCCAATACATTATCACCATTCCCCACCATTGGGAAAGATAGTCAATGGCCTTTACTCTAAAATGAAGCTTCATCTTACAATTGTTACTGATGGTAAACAGGGCAAGGATTAAAGGGCAGAGAATCCTCTGATCTAGTTCAGGCTGTTTGACAGGAAAATCTGGCCTGAGAACATAAGAACAAAATATTTCTCTAAAGAAATTAGGTCAAAGGGAAAGAGACTAAACACCAACAAATCTCATTCCTCTTTGCTTACCACAGATGAGTTATTTACATTCTATTTGAATATCACAATACCAATTTGACGATGGAACATGTTTAATGTATACCCAGGTTAATTTTATTTATTAAAATGCTGTCTCAGAAAAAAAAATAATACAAGCACTGCAATGCTTATTTTTTACTCATACAGACAAGTGGCAAAATCTAATTTTGTTGAATTGTCAGGGAATAAACTTTCCTTTAAATGATTACTACAAGTATACTATATTCTTTTACATACAGAATACTAATCCCAGTAAACATGCTTGTATTATATGCCAACAATAGATTACTTCAGTAAAAACTCTCATATTTGTTGAAATGAAAGTTCTTCATGATTTCGAACATGTTTCAGGGCCCAACATTAAATCTCCAAACCAAACAGAAAAGTTTAATTCCTACTGTATTAAGACATGTAAGTACAGTAAGCCTTCAAAAAGTATTATATATATAAAAATAAAAACAACTAAAATAAATAAAAGTGGGGAGACTATTCACATTTGACAAGTTGTTATTTAAATAGGCAAAATAAAACTGAAGAACAATATACATTTGTCCTTATAATAAAATATTTCTTAGATATTATTCTTCGATTCCTGATGACTTTCTATGCATTCATAATGCTATCTATAAAAATTGTATTTTATTTCCACAAAGTCAAACAAGAATAATACCACAGTAAGAGAACATAAAAATCCCTACATATACATGGGAGATGGAATATATACAGACAGGTCCATGAGCTAATAGTTCTTACACTTTGGGAAAAAATGACAATAAAAGTTATATAAAATTCAAATTTCAGTGTCTTTATACAAAGTTTTATAGGAACACAGCGATCCTCATTTGTTTACATTGTCTATGATTGCTTTCTCCCCATAACAGCAAAGGAGAAGAGTTGCAACACTGACTACAGGGCCCACAAAGCCTAAAATATTTACTATTTGGCCTTTCATAGTAAAAGTTTGTTGACTCCTGCTATACGGTATTTATAGGAAAGAACTACCCATAGAATGAAAGAATATGTTCACAAATCATACATCTGGATAAAGGTCTAGTATTCAGAATATATAAAGAACTCTTTGTAACTTAACAACAAAAAAGACAACCCAATTTAAAAATGGACAAAGGATTCAAACAGTCTTTTCTACAAGAAGATACACAAATGGCCAATAAGTCCATGAAAAAAATGCTTAACATCTTTAGTCATTAGAGAAATGCAAATCGAAACCACAATGAGATGCCACTTCATATCTCTATGATAGTTACAATAAAAAAGAGCAGTGTTAAAGAACATGTTGAGAAATTAGAACCCTCATACATTGCTAGTCAGGTTGTCAAATGGACAGAATAACATAGGTTATTCTATAGCTGATGTAAAGTTTGGTAGTTTCTTAAAAAATTAAACACAAACTGGGGCGCCTGGGTGGCACAGTCGGTTAAGCGTCCGACTTCAGCCAGGTCACGATCTCGCGGTCCGTGAGTTCGAGCCCCGCGTCGGGCTCTGGGCTGATGGCTCGGAGCCTGGAGCCTGTTTCCGATTCTGTGTCTCCCTCTCTCTCTGCCCCTCCCCCGTTCATGCTCTGTCTCTCTCTGTCCCAAAAATAAATAAACGTTGAAAAAAAAAAAAAAATTAAACACAAACTTACCATTTCACTCAGCAATTCTACTCCTAAGCATATACCCAAGAAAAGTAAAAACATGTACACACAAAAACTGGCATACAAATGTTCACAGTAGCATTATTCATAGTAGTCAATAAGCAGCAACAGTTCAAATGTCCATCAATGATGAGTGGACACACAAGGAATACTATCAGCCACAAAAAGCAATGAAATACTGATATATAATAGAACACAGATGAACCCTGGAAACCTGAAAGATGAAGGCAAAAGAAGCCAGACATAAAATGCCACATATTGTATAATTCTATTTATATGAAATACCTGGAATAGACAAATCCATAAAGACAGCAAGTAGGTTTATGGTTGCCAGGGAGGGGAGGGAAAGGGGTAGAAAGTGACTACTTAAGGGGGATGGGGCTTCTCTTTGGGGTGACAAAAATGTTCTGGAATTAGATAGTAGTGACAGATCTAAAACTTGATGAATATACTAAAAACCCCTAAAATGTACACCTTAAAAGGAAAGGACTAGACCTGTATATATCAGCACACAACTCTAAAAAAATTGCTGAGGCGAGGGGCACCTGGGTGGCTCAGTTGGTTGAGTGACCGACTTCAGCTCAGGTCATGATCTCACGGTTTGTGAGTTCGAGCCCCGCGTTGGGCTCTGTGCTGACAGCTTAGAGCCTGGAGCCTGCTTCGGATTCTGTGTCTCCCTCTCTCTCTGCCCCTCCCCCACTCATGCTCTATCTCTATCTCAGAAATAAACATTAAAAAAAAATTTTTTTTTTAAATTGCTGAGGCGAAAAAAAATTGGTAAAAACATGAACAATTTGATACCATTTATGCTTTTTAAAAGTTACATGTTTGATGAAGATATATTACAGAAATGTATCTTTAACTTTTACCTACAAAGTTCTACCTTTTTTCTTATAAAGGGGGATACACACATACATTCCTCAGGTAATTAAAAATAATTAAAAATGACCAAAAAAAGTAGATAGTTATCTAAACATGCCATTCCTGGGGTGCCTGGGTGGCTCAGTCGGTTGAGCGTCCAACTTGGGCTCGGGTCATGATCTCACGGTTTGTGGGTTTGAGTGCTTGTGTCAGGCTCTGTGCTGACAGCTCAGAGCCTGGGGCCTGCTTCAGATTCTGTGTCTCCTCCTCTCTCTGCCCCTCCCATGCTCATGCTCTGACTCTCAATAATAAATAAACTTCAAAAAAAAAAAAAAAATCTAAACAGGCCATTCACAAAAGAACTACAAGTGACCAAAAAGCACATAAAAAGATGTTTATGAACCAGTAACTAAATAAATGCAGATGCAAACAAAATGAATGGCCCAAGATTCAACAAAACTCTCCAATTTTCAGTGAGTAGACACAGAAGATCCTCAGCATCCAAAAGAGATGCATTCTGAAGAGACTTGTACTATGGGTGAATAAAACCAAGAGAGGAGGGCCTCATCTCACTGTTGAGGGCCTACCACTCCTATGGAGTAAAGTTCCAGAGGATAAGACAGTGTCATGTTCATCGCTGTTTATTTTCTGAGCCTGGCAGTGTCAGTCTCAAGAGATATTTGCTTACTAAATTATTTATAAGGATCTACTCTTCTTTTACTCTTTTCTTCCCTATTCTCTACTTCCACGTCCCCTCTCCCCAATTAGAATTCTCAAAGGAAACCACTTCAGCCCTAAGTTGATTAGATAATATTAAAAATCGTGTTTTCCACACTTGGTCTCATTGTTAAACATACATATTCTAGGATACCATCCAACATCTACAGAATCTTATCTCCAGGGAAGGAGAGAATCTGTATGTTCAAGAACCACCTTGGGGTGCCTGGGGGGTTCAGTGCCCAGCTGGCTCAGTTAAGCTAAGCATCTGACTCTTGATTTCAGCTCAGGTCATGATCTCAGGTTTGTGAGATTAAGCCTCACATTGGGCTTTGCATTGACAGTGAGGAGCCTACTTAGGATTCTTTCTCTTAAAAAAACCACAACCAACCACCCTCAATGATTAATACAACCTGGCAAGTTTTGAAAACACTGTGTAGAAGAAAAATAAATTTCATCTATCCTTAGAGAATTCCAGTTGGTAAAAATGTATGGAATAGGAACTTCTGAATAGCAAATCTTCACTGCTCTGTGACCCTGGATGAGTTACTTACACTTGCTAAAATCTTAGCTTCTTCACTAAGCTAAGAAAATGAGGATATGCTCTCTCCTGACAAAAGTAAGATTGTGAGAATAAAATTATATATACTGGCATTTATTAAATATTAGTTTCTTTCCTTTTCTACTCTAAGAAATTATTCTTTAAGTCTACAAAGATTGAAATCTTTCTCTGGAAAAAAAAAAAGAAAATTCTTGATTAAAAATGTATGCCAATAGGACATTGCCATTATGAACTGAGCAATTCTCAGACTCTCTGAAAGAATTTTATCGCTTCATACCAGATTTGTTAATAGCAAATGTTATTTAGAAGTTTTATCATCTAGTTCTACCACTTTCATTTTATGTTGCAACCAAATTAGTATTCATTCAGACTGATTCCTCTCTTTGATCTCTTATGAGGCAAAACTACCAAGAGAATCTCAAACATTCCACCTATAGAATGGAACGGCTTTAAAAGTCTTTCCAAAAATTGTAAAACCATGCTACATATAGTACTTTCTCATACAGTGGCCAATTAGTATTAATAATAAACATAAAACTGTAACTGAGATCTCAATATTTGGGATAGCATATAGAGAATCCTCTGCAGCTAATCATCAGAAACTGAAACTTCTGACAAACCTCACCAATGACCTTTTCAGTTTGACTATACAGAAAGGCTGACATGATAGTGTAAAATAATTTACTCTTGAATTACCATTACCTCTAATCATGTAGGAAATGAGTTGTTTGATTCATGAAACAAAAGATCTGTAGTAGCATCTTTGTATTTCAGAGAGTTACTGCTGACACTAACAGCAAAAGTGGGACTGTTGATTTCTTCCTTCTCTCAGTGTCTGAATCATTAATAATTATCACACACTTTATAGAATTAAGGGTTTAGTTCCTCTGGTTCCTCAGCGAGGGAAAACACCTTAATATTTGAATGACCGACCTCTGCAGCTATATGAGATGCTCAACAGGTATTTGAAGAATAGAGTAATAACAGAATAAATACGCCTTGGTTCTCCTATAGCTCAAATTTGAACACTCACAAAATCCAAATTTGAAATAAACACACACATGGAAAATAAAGAAATAAATAGTTTTCTTAAATTATTTCTTATACCACATTGCAAAGTATTACCAGTTATGGGGATTTTTAGTATCTGGTGAACATAAGGGAGAATCATGTTAAGTTCAGGAAGAACATGACTCTGGTTTATGTAATTTACACATTTCTATGCAATTTGTGATTTGTAGAAAAGGTAAGGAAGATAAACAACAGAGGAAGTAATACTTACACACGAAGGTCTCTACATGAGTGCACAAGTCGCCACATTTAGGACAACGCAGCTGGTTTCCACCTTTCCCTGAACTCCCAGAGCCTGACTTTTTACTGTTTCCCTCACTTGCTGATTTCTAATGTTCATACAGGAGAAAAAAAGAGTGTCAATTATTACTTTCAGGCAACCAATTTATAGGTAAGTTAAATATAAGCATGTTAGCTTGTAATTAATCTTATAATTTTTATAATTTCTAGAGTGGAATTATTAGTATTATTTATAACTCTACTATTACTGGTATCAAAAGATCCATTTACCACAAAAACAAAACCAGTTCTGGTAAACACATGTATTTATCTGTAGTCCTGCTTTACATGGTATGAGCCAGCATATATAATAAACAGCTTTCTTTCCATGACTCAATCAACACTAGGAAAAAAAGCTACTATAGGTAAAATACATTTCAGTGAAACTGTATCAGGAGCTACTATCATGACAAGTAGTGATTCATAACTTTCTTCAATCTCTAAAATGGGGATTTTCTCATCTCTAAAATGGGGATAATTTCACCTACTTTGGAGAGTCATTGTTAGGATTAAGTGTGGATATCAAAGCACCTAGCATTTTGTCTTATATGTAACATTAGCTCAAGTGTTAGTGAAATTCACATAATGAAAAAAAATTGAAAATAATTCCTTGATCCAATACAATCACTGATCATCTACTTGCTAGCTACAGAGTAGCCCAACATTAAGTTGTAGAGATATCCAAAATTTTTAGGTAGAGAATGAGGTGGGGTTTATACTATCATGAATTGTTAAGAGTTGTGAAAAAAGACGGCTATTCCTAATTTAATCCTACAGACTGCATAGATTTAATGAAGCTTCTTAATACTTTGGAGTGTTAGAAATTTTAGTTAATGCTAAGTGCAATACTTATATAACTAATTTATGGTTGAAACTAAAACACAAAATAAAATTACATAAAATTCTTCACCTGATTTTATATATTTCACATTTCCTACAGAAAACATATAAACCAATGGAATAGAGAAAACTATTATTACATTTAATTGTTTGAAGGAAGGAACTCAAAATATATATATATATATATATTCCAATAAAGATAAGATACCTTATTTCCATCTCCAGAGCCATCTTTACTTATCCCATCTTTTGATGCAAAGTATGCTGGTGTTTCCGTAAAGGTTCTAAAGGGAGCTCTTCGTAGAATCTGAGTTTCAAAGGTCCCGAGCCTTCCTAAAACAGGTATATGAATGCGACCACAAGATATACCTAGAAATACAATGAGATTTATTAGTCTACACATCAAACATTAACATGCCTTCAGTAAATCCCCTGAAAACAAAAATTCCTTAAGTATAAAGGAGGTTGAAAAAACTAGTTTTCACAGAGGTAGTAACAAAATGGTAAATGTTGACACCATCAGAGGCAAAGCCCCTTTAAAAATAGGCCAGACCTGGGCCTCTGGTAAATAAAGATGTTCCTTTCTGGGCCTGTCCTTTGATAGTGAGGAAAGACCATTTGGGTTATTGCAATGAGTGGCTCTTTGAAAGTGTGAGAGATGAGCAGTTCAACATCTGCCTAATCTGTAGGGAAAAAAGGCCATTTACACCCTATATTCTAATTCTTCTTTTATTATTTCTATCAATGAGAATAAGCAATTGACATAAACACATGTGTTTTAATGAAACATTTCAATCCTATAAAAAATTTTAGTAAACACTATAACCACTATCTTGCTTTCAAACATTTTAACCTTTACCATGTATTTTTTTTAATTTTTAATGTTTATTTATTTATTTATTTTGAGGGAGAAAGAGCGTGAGCAGGGGAGGGACAGAGAGAGGAGAGAGAATCCCAAGCAGGCTCCACACTGTCAGTGCAAAGCCTGATGTGGGGCTCGAACTCACAAAGTGTGAGATCATGACCTGAACTGAAATCAAGAGTTGGATGCTCAACTGAATGAGCCACCCAGGTGCCCCTTACCATATTTGAAGTTAAGATTATTAAAAAGGATATAGGTTAACCCCTGACTTATGTGGCAAACTTTTTCTGTAAAGCACCGGGATGGTAAATATTTTCAGCTTTCTGGGCCATCTAGTCTCAGTTCCAACTACTCTGTCTGTAACATGAAAACAAACAAACAATATGTAAACAAATGGGTGTGGCCAGACTTGGTCCATCAAAAGATCACTGTTGGCTGAACCCTGTTTTTTTTTCTCATATAAATACAAAATAAACTCCTAAATAAACTATAGTCAATGGCAAAAGAGCCATAATGTAAGGCAGCATTTCCCAAGTTGGTCTTTAAAAGAGTGTTCCCTACACAAGAAAATCAAATGATCTTAGATCAAACAAAATTCCACAGATTCAGTACTGAATATTGTAGGGCTACTCAGAACCCTGCATAAGTTAACATACATTAGTGAATTATAATGAATCGCCAAAGAAGGAAGTTTCCCAGCAGTTTATCACAGCCATTAGGAGGTGATAACAAAAAGGGGGAAGGGGATTAAGTCAATACTTAAATAAATTTAAGAAACTGATTTTATCTCCCTCGTTTTGTTCCCTGCAAAATTCTCAACCCAGGCTTTAAATTCTTATTTCTTTACAAGTTAGGGCTTTTAAGAGATCATGCACATATGCATGTACTATATCCAAACACAAAAATTGGTTTAAAATTACATCCTTTTAACAACTCAAAAGCAATTGTTTAGTTATATAACTGACTGACTTTATTAACTCCAGTTTTCCAAAACATTTGTGTACACTGTTAGAACTAGTTTCTAACAAAAATAAAAACATCAAACTTAACAGGAAAGATACAAAGTTTCTCATCTCTACACAAATTCACAAACACTAAAAAAGGAATAAGATTTATGACACTCTAGTCCCTAATCCATAGACTGTAAAATGCTGAATGCTAATTAAGCTAATTAGTGCCGATCAATTAATGCTTAATTAATGAATATCAACATTAAAATACATTTGATGTTTTTCTTCTAAGTGATGTTTTCAAAAGACACTTCAAACTTTCTCAAGCATAACATTTGCCATTTTTTTGCAGTAAATGATAGCTATTACTCTCATTAGAATGAGATTTAAAGTAGTTCATGAATTTTAAGCCAAACATTAATGATTTTCAAAGGACATAATGTGATTAAACATAATATGGTTTAATATGTCAATCTAAAAAGCAAATCTAGAAAAGTAATGGGGGAAAGTGATAGATGAAATGAAGAATAGAGAAACTTGAGGTGCCTGGGTGACCTCAGTCAGTTAAGCATCCAACTCTTTGGTCGTGATCTCACAGTTTGTGAGATTCTCTGTCTCCCTCTCTCTCTCTGCCCATCCCCACTCACACCGTTTCTGTCTCTCTCTAAATAAAAAAATACAAAATTTAATGGATGTTAAGACTAGGTGATGGGTATTTGGGTGTCCCTTGTTCCATTTTGCATATGTTTTAAAACATCCATAAATTGGGGCGCCTGGGTGGCGCAGTCGGTTAAGCGTCCAACTTCAGCCAGGTCACGATCTCGCAGTCCGTGAGTTCGAGCCCCGCGTCGGGCTCTGGGCTGATGGCTCAGAGCCTGGAGCCTGTTTCCGATTCTGTGTCTCCCTCTCTCTCTGCCCCTCCCCCGTTCATGCTCTGTCTCTCTCTGTCCCAAAAATAAATAAACGTTGAAAAAAAAAAATCCATAAATTAAAATGAATGGTAGCATAATAAAATAATTTACTATAATCTATGTAACAAGTATAACTTTTTAATCAAACCATTACAACGTATTCGCAAAAAAACCTAGTTACAACAAGCTTTATATCAGACTATGTACTTGGATGTTTAGAATAAAACTTAACCTTCAAGTATCACACACAGTGTATTAATTCCCATTTACAATAAAATACATCTTTTGGGGCGCCTGGGTGGCTCAGTCGGTTAAGCGTCCGACGTCAGCCCGGGTCACGATCTCGCGGTCCGTGAGCTCGAGCCCCGCGTCGGGCTCCGGGCTGACGGCTCAGAGCCTGGAGCCTGCTTCCGATTCTGTGTCTCCCTCTCTCTCTGCCCCTCCCCCGTTCATGCTCTGTCTCTCTCTGTCTCAAAAATAAATAAACGTTAAAAAAAAAAATTAAAATACATCTTTTAAAATTGTGTTTAACAATTTATCATAGCTAATATTATTAGAAAATAAGCTGAAAATAAATTATCTTCAAAAATTTAAGAGAAATAAAAATTACGAACAAGAACCTTTCAAAGTCTACTTATTCTGAATAGAAAGAAAAATAAGTCCTTCACTTAAATAATTTACCAAGTAACATATAAAACCAATGCAATCATACAGTTACCATAAAAAAATACTGTCTGAAAAACATGTTCATGTCATTTAAATTTCTAAATTTGAGAATTTCTTGGCTGGCTGTGATGCAGTTTAACATTCTATGCATAGCACGGATTGCAAGGGGTATTCCCTGGTTCTGACTCAGAAGGTTGCAGGTGGGATCCAATAATGCATTTCTTTTTTTGTTTTATTTTTGAGAGAGCGAGAGCAAGAGCGAGAGACAGAGTGCACTGTGCACAAGCAGGGGAGGGGCAGAGAGAGAGAGAGACAGAGAGACAGAGCCAGAGAGCCAGAATCCAAAACAGGCTCCAGGCTCCGAGCTTTAAGCATAGTTTAATGCCAGGCTCAAACTCACAAACTGTGAGATCATGAACTGAGACAAAGTTGGACACTTAACTAACTGACTGAGCCATCCAGGTTGCCCCCAAGAATGCATTTCTTTTCTTTTTTTTTAAAGCAGGATAAATTATTTTCTTTTAGCGGGGGCAGGGAAGCAGCTAAGGGAGAGGGAGGGGAAAACAAAGAGAAAAAGAGACAGAGAGAGAAAGAGAGAGAGAGAGAGAGAGAGAGAGAGAGAGAATGAATCTTAAGCAGGCTCCATGCTCAGTGAAGAGCCCGACACAGGGCTCAATCCCATGACCCTAGGAGCATGACTTGAGGCAAAATCAAGAGTCAGAAGCTCCATCCACCGAGCCACCCAGGTGCCCCCCCACCCCCACCAAGAATGCATTTCTAACAAAATGCCAGGTTATACTGATGATGTTGGTCTGGGACCACACTTTTTAAACTACTGTATTGAACAGTGTAAATGATTAGTCACTCACCAATCCTATAAAATCTTCACAGAAATCACTGTAACAACCTAACCAGGATTTTTAAATCCTTTTTATGCCATGAACCCCTTTGGGAGTCTGGTGAAGGGTACGGATGGACCCCTTCTCAGAATGTTTATAAATGTATAGAATAAAATACATAACAAAGGAAACCAACTGTATTGAAGTAGTTATCAAAATATTTTTAAAATATGCTTCTTGCCAACATCATACTTAATTGGTGGAAAACGGAGAGCTTTTCCTCTGAGGTCAGGGGGAAGATAAGGATGTCCACTCTCACCACTTTTATTTAACATAGTACTGGAAGTCCTAGCCACAGCGATTAGACAAAATAAAGAAAAAAAGGCATCCATGTTGGTAAAAAAGAAGTAAAACTCTACTTGTAGATGACATGTATAGTACATGTAGAAAACCCTAAAGATTTCACCGTAAAACTACCAGAACTGATAAATGAATTCAGTAAAGTCACAGGATACAAAGCAATGTACAGAAATCTGTTGCATTCCATATACACCAAAAAAATGAAACAACAGGAAGAGAAATTAAGGAAACAATCCCATTTACAATTGCACCATAAACAATAAAATATCTAGGAATAAACTTAACTAAAGAGGTGAAAGAAAGACCTGTATGCTGAAAACTATAAAACGCTGATGAAAGAAATTCAAGACGATGCAAAGATATGGAAAGACATTCCATGTTCATGGGCTGGAAGACAAATATTGTTAAAATGTCGATACTATCCAAAGCAATCTACAGATTTAATGCAATCCCTATCAAAATACTAACAGCATTTTTCAAGTAACTAGAACAAACAATCCTAAAATTTGTATGAAACCACCAAAGACCTCAAATACCTAAACCAATCTTTAAAAAGAAAACTGGAAAGATCACAATTCCAGACTTCAAGTTATATTACAAAGCCGCAGTAATTAAAACAGTATGGTATGGGCATAAAAATAGACACACAGGTCAATAAAACAGAAAGAAAAACCTAGAAATAAACCCAAAATTATATGGTCGATTAATCTTCAACAAAGCAGGAATGAATACACAATGGGAAAAAGTCTCTTCAACTGTCAACATCCCAAAGGGTGTTGGGAAAACTGGACAGCCACATGCAAAAGAATGAAACTGGATCACTTTCTTTCACCACACACAAAAATAAACTCAAAATGGATTAAACACCTAAATGTGAAGCCTGAAATCATAAAAAAATCCCTGAAGACAGCACAAGCAGTAATTTCTCAGACATCAGCCATAGCAATATTTTTCTAGATAGGTCTCCTGAGGCAAGGAAAACAAAAGCAAAAAATAAACTATTGGGTCCACAACAAAATAAAAAGTTGCTGCATAGCAAAGGAAACAGTCAATGGCAACCCACTGAATGGGAGACAACATTTGCAAATGATATATCCAATAAAGGGTTAGTATCCAAAATATATAAAGAACAAATACAACTAAACACCCAAAAACCAATCCAATTAAAAAATGGGCAGAAGACTTGAACAGACATTTCTCCAAAGAAGACATCCAGATGACCAACAGGCAAATGCTAAGATGTTCAACATCAGTCATCTTTAGGAAAATACAGATCAAAACTACAATGAGATATCACCTCACACCTGTCAGATTAGCTAAAATCAACAACATAAAAAACAACAAGCATTGGCAAGGATGTGGAACAAAAGGAACCCGATTGCATTGTTCGTGGGAATGCAAGCAAGTGCAACTACTGTGGAAAACAGTATGATGTTCCTCACAACATTAAAAATAGAACTACCCTATGATCCAGTACCCAGTACTACTGGGTATTTACCCAAATAATACAAAGTCACTAATTCAAAAGGATACACCCCTATGTTTATTGCAATATTATTTACCAAACTATGGGAGCAGTTCAAGTGTTTATCGATAGATGAATGGATAAAGAAGAGATGATACACACACACACACACACACACACACACACACACACACACCACTCATTCAACCATAAAAAAGAATGAAATCTTGCCATTTGCAAAGACATGGATAGAACTAGAAAGTATTAGGGCACCAGGTGGCTCAGTGGGTTAAGCATCCGACTCTAGATTTTGGCTCAGGTCATGATCTCATGGCTTGAGCCCTGTATTGGGCTCTGTGTTGACAGCACAGAGCCTGCTTGGGATTCTCTCTCCTTCTCTCCCTGCCCCTTGCCCTCCTGCTCACTCACTCGCTCTCTCTCTCAAAATAAATGTTAAAAACAAAAAAAAAAACAAACAAGAAAAAAACCTAGAGAGTATTAAGCTAAGCAAAATAAGTCAGTCAGATCACACCATATGATTTCACTTATGTGGAATTTAAGAAACAAATGAGCAAAGGAAAAAGAAAGAGAGAGAAACAAAGAAACAGACTCTTAAATATAGAGAACAAAACTGATGGTTACTAGAGGGGAGGTGGGTGAGAGGATTGGTGAAATAGGTGTTGGGGGTTAAAGAGTACACTTATGATGGGAAAAAATAATAATAAAATAAAAAATAAAATAAAATATGCTTTTTAATTAACATAATTAAATAAGATTTAAAAGCTTTTTAAATAACTACCATGATTTCAAAGTAGTAAAAAGTATAAACGATTTTTTGAGATATGAACAACTGTAGCATGACACAAAAATATTTGTGATTTTGATTGGTAACAAATTCATAGATACTGCTAATACTACTGTGGGTTGTTGCCTACGTTCAAAATTGAAGGAAATGCTACATTTCAGTTAGTGATTAGTGAAAATAAAGTTACAGGAACTTCTGAATTCTATCCCTGGACACTCTGGAGGCCTGTGAACTTCAGGGGAAGAACCCCTACAAAAGCCAAAAAGGGAAGTATTTCTGAAAAGTATATTTCGAAAGAATACTTGGCAGCAACAAGAGAAGACAGTTAAAAGCTAAACCATTTACAAAGCTTTTGTCATACGGATAAAACTTTGAGTTTTAGATCTGCTTTAAAAAGAAACAGCAGAATAAGGTACCTTGATTTTAGAGCTATTAAGAACTAGCAGAGTAATTTATTCAACTTTTAAATATTCGAATTTCTATATTCAATCTTAAACCAAGCTATCTCTAAAAACATAAATGATTCAGCTTAAAAGATAAACTAATCTTTAAATTTTAGAAACTAATGAAAAATTTTAAATTATCATCTCTCTCTAGTGACAATATTTAAGTGTATAACAATTGATGAAATGGCAAATCAAGTTAAATGCTTGCTTAACCACCTAGCCTCTAAAGACCTCTAACAAAAATTGGAAAAAAAATTCAACAAAAACAAACAATACCAATCAACTTAGTAGATGCTTACTGCTTTTATTAGTCTTAAAAATTCAATTTATGCCTGTTATTGTTTCCTGAATTCTGAATACTTCTTAATAAAGGAAAATACCATCACTCCTATAATAGCTTTCCTCAAGTTTAAAAATGTTTCATGGGTTTTCAGCAAGGCTAGTCCGCTGGTCTGAAGAGGAATATGCCAAGAAAAGAGAAATGTTTATCAAGAAATAGTTTGTGATTCCAGAAATAAAGATTCTCTAACATTTATTCTAATTTGTATTGTATTTAAATAACGAGACTTAAAATCTAGCTAAAACCTGTTAAGATAGGCACATTATGCAACTATCATGAAAATTATGATGGGCACCAACATGTTGGAGCATCTTCACATTTACACCCTCATGAGGTGACACTCTTTCACTGGACATGAACTTAAAGGAGCCAAAAATCAAGGGAATTACAGGTGATTCCACAATTCTCACAGCCAAATTCAGACCAAGTACTGTCATTCAGAGTTTCGTTAATGGAATCAAGCATTCCTGAATGCACATATTTAGAATGTTGATTGTTCTGTATGCAAAGCACATTTAAAATACGTATGTACATATGTACAAAAATAGATAACAAATTGAAAAATACCAGCAATTTGGGTAGAAAAAAAATATTTAAAATTTCTCCTTTACTACAAGTTTCACTCAAAGAGCATAGTGTGAAAAAACACATTAAATAAGATACACATAGCCCACCAGGAAAAGAAAACAGATCCAGTATCTAGTATGACAATTTACCAAATTTTTCTTCAAACTACCATTTAAAATTTTTGGGGCGCCTGGGTGGCACAGTTGGTTAAGCGACCGACTTCAGCCAGGTCACGGTCTTGCAGTCCGTGAGTTCGAGCCCCGCGTCAGGCTCTGGGCTGATGGCTCGGAGCCTGGAGCCTGTTTCTGATTCTGTGTCTCCCTCTCTCTCTGCCCCTCCCCCGTTCATGCTCTGTCTCTCTCTGTCCCAAAAATAAATTAAAACGTTGGAAAAAAAAATTTTTTTAATTTTTATTTATGGGGGCCTGGGTGGCTCAGTCAGTTAAGTGTCTGACTTTGGCTAAGGTCATGCTCTCTTGGTTCGTGAGTTCAAGCCCCGCATCAGGCTCTCCGCTGTCAGAGCAGAGCCCACTTAGGATCCTGTTTCTCTCCCTCTCTGCCCCTCCCCTGCGCATGCTCATGCTCCCTCTCTCTCAAAATAAATAAACATTAAAAAAAAGATTCTGTATTTAAAAAAAAAAAAAATAAAAATTTTATTATTTTTTTAAATGTTTATTTTTGAGAGAGACTGCACATGAGCAAGCGGGGAAGGGGCAGAGAGAGAGGTAAAAAGAGAATCCCAAGCAGGTTCCAAGCTGTCAGGGCTTCAGCACAGAGTCCAACTCAGGGCTCCATCTCAAGATCATGACCTAAGCCAAAATCAAGAGTTGTACGCTTAAAGGACTGAGCCACCCAGGGGCCATCCATTTAAAAATGTTAAAGTCTAACATGACAAACAGAGATAGAGAATAGCATTATATTTCAAGAGAGCTCTGAAATCTTTTTATTCTTACTTCATTGTATAATTCCTTGTTGAGACTATTTTGATTAAATTTTTTGTTTATGGATATTTTTGAAATTATTAACTTTATGTTTATAAGAATAATAAACTAACTGAAGTTCAATTCTGATTTTTCTCTTTTGCCCCTTTTCCTCTTTTCAAGAATCCTAAATAAAAATAACCTTTCCGGAGTTTTTTAAGTCCTTAAAAAAAATCTCTATATTGAAGACTAGTGTATAATCTTAAGAGTTTCTACTACGGAAAAGAAACATTTTGTGTAATGAAGCCTTAAGAAAGTCTTAAATTGATGTGAAAACCAAGCTGTTTCACTGTCATGTAAAAATATTAACTTCTATAATGATATGAGGTTATGTCCCGTATTTTAAGCTTAATTTACTCCTTTACAGTAAAAATGGTTTGATCACTTCTGAAAACTTATGGCAAACTTATAGTAACAAATAATAATACCTAAATAAGCCATTAATTTGTGTTGCTTCACCTAATGATTCATTAAAATTTTAAATCACCACACACCGCCTATGATTCATAGTTTTACCGGAAAATTGATTGAAACAGATGAAGAACTGTGTCAAAGAAGCCTTCTCTGCCCAAAGAGAACACACACCTTTTACCCAACTCCTAGAAATGATATTATTCTTTGTGTGCTCCAGTAGATTTACACTTGCAGTTGAGGACTTACTCACTCTATCTCCAGCACCAAAACAGGGCCCAGCACACATTAGGCCCTCAAAAAAAGACGTCAAATAAGTGAATTTCAATGTCACTTTCACATGTTTCCAACTCAAATTCCTGGAGTTCAGGTTTAACAATGTCTTGAGACTAAATTCACTCCTTTACATTTAAGTATCACTTTATAAATGCTTCTGCCCACATTACTTCATTTCATCCCTCTTTGTGAAATAAACTGTAGAAAGAGATACCTTAAGTATACGGTAGGAGCTTTTATAATTAACCTAAAATACAGGAAAAGGGGGGCTTTTTTTATTTATTTAGTTGACAAGTCAAAATAAAATAACAGAATCCAGCCTGTAGTCTGACACTCATAAATTTGGGGGAAGAGGAAAATGGTTTCTGTTCCGGAATCCCTTGACTGGTATGACACTCTTTCACAGCTCCTGATAAACAAAGTAAAGGTAAACAAGCGCCATCCTTAAAACGATCTCAGTCAAGTTGGGAAAACCGGCAAACGACCAACCGAGACATTGAAGTACTTCAAAAACAACTTCTACGAGAATTTCTCCACCCCGGCCGCTTCCCTGCGGGCCGCGAGGTTTTCCCGGCTCCGGGAGGGCCATGAGCCCCGCTTATGCCCCGGTGGAAGCGGCCGCACAATGACAGTGACCCGTGGGTCTCTCGCGGCCTGCGTCTGGGACAGCTGGCTCGGCGCCCTGAAGGGGGGCTTCAACAGTAGCAGCCCCTCCCCCGGGCCCTTCCGGGAGCCCCCGACAGGCCGGAAAGGAACCCGACCCGGCTCCGGAGGAAAAGCCGAAGGTAGGGAAGGCGGCAGTGCCCGGCGGACCTGAGTAGGGTGTGGGGCACTTTTTAACGAAAGGAGCATTTTGTGCCTCTTCCAGGCTTTCTGCTAAGTGGCCACATTCCGGCTCCAAAGTCAAGAGGCCTGAACGCGCGCGGGCGGGCGAGCAGAAGGGGTCTACTTCAAATTTGAGAAACAGATGCTCCAGAGGTTGGCAGAACACCATCCTAAAGTGGGGGAGGGGGGGGTGCCAGGAGAAACGCCGCGCATCCCATCACACCCTCAAGGCAGGGTAGACCTCTTGCCCTCCCCGGGATCCCCACCCCCGGCCGGTACACTCCTGGGCCATTGGCTCACGTGAGGGACTACTTCGTTACCTCTCTGCGCGGAGGCGAGCGAGGAGGTGATGAGCCGCGCGGCGGCGGCGCCGCAACTACAAGCGCCGCAGCCGGACATCTCCGCTGGGCCTAGGCTGGGGCTTTAGCCCCCTGCTGCCCTCCGGTCTCAGCGGCCCGGCTCCTATTCGCAGGGCGCGCTGACTTGGCTCCGGACCCTCCCGCCGGCCCCCAGACTCAGTGCAGAGTTCACCGCCTGGGAGCCAGGCCTTCGCGCTCTCGGTGCCCGACTGCCGTCTACTCTGTAGACACTTAACCCCCCTCCCTCCCTCCCCCTCCTTCTCTTACCCTCACCCCCTCCGCCTACCGAGCCCGGGGAGCGTGCGCGCGCCTGCGTCCTAGGCCTAGGGAGGGGGTGTGGGCGCGCTCTGCGTATACGTGGGTGATACGCCGAAGAGCGGAGAGGGGAGGGGGGCGGTAACCTGGGCGCCAATGAGCACGCTACGGCGTACGGCTGGCCCCCCACTGGGATAACTACAATTCCCGGCATGCAATGCTTCCGGAAGCCCCTTCTCCTATCATCGAAAAGTGCTACAGATGCGGGGAGATGCGTGCCGGGAGTTGTAGTCCCAACTCCTGGCAACTTTCGGTTTGTGGCGGGGAAGGTCATAATGAGACCTGTTGGTGGCTTATTTGGCCGCCGGACTCTTTAAAATCCTATGGCTGCTGCTGGACGCTTCAAATTGAATAAGTTTCTTCCACCGGCGATTCCACATCTTCTCTACCTTATCTTCTTAGTTTTCCTCACTTACAACGTGGAAGAGGTATTTTTACTTAGTTCCCCGAACAAGAGCTGTTGGCAGACAGCTCTCTTTCCTTGTTCTCTCAAACCAAGTGGTAACTCTTCCAGCTGTTATTAGTCCCTGGATGCTTAGTGATCCTTTGTCGGTTCCCTTAAGGACTTAAGCTGATCACACCCTAGTAAATAGTTTTCTGTTAACCTTTGAGCGTCTGCAGGGCTGATTCCTCTCCGGACAGCTGAAGCAGGTGTACAAGGTGGAGGATGGTGACAAATGAATCTCACTGTACATTTTGGTTGGCACCAGACTATTTACTTTGTAAGATTTTGTGAATATTTGCTAAGATTTTTGGCAACTCCAAAGCTCAGGAAAATTGCCATGTGCGCTTGGATGCCTTTAGTTCTGAGCTTAGGTGAAGGGAGGGGGGTGGGGGGCAGGGAGAAAAGGGACAAGTCCAGTCACACAAGTTATCTAGCCCTCATTATTCTTGGATCAGAGAAATGTAGCATCTGGTTCCCTGGGTCTGGCCATGAGGAGGGGCGTTGGCCTTGGCCCAGGCCACACGTGTTCTGTGTTTTTCTCTCGCAGGGAGTTGACTCCTGTTATCTTTTCAACTTAAAGTGGTAGAGACCAGAAGGTAGCGCAGGTATTCCTTAGCTGCCTCTATTAATAGAATTTCGAGAGAGGAGAGACTGTAAAGTTTCCTCAATCCACTATTTTCAAACTGTGCTCCTAAAATCCCTCAGAAGCCATAGCTCTGTGGTGAGGGTGAGGAGACTTTTAAAAGGGTGGACCTCTTTTGTCTCCTTCTCCATGCCACCCCTACATCAATCAGAGCGGCTCTGTTTTTATCTATTTCATTTATTGGGGTTTTGTCCCAAGACAGAATTATTCTGCTAAAAAAAAATTTTTTTTTTAACATTTATTCATTTTTGAGAGACAGAGTGTGAACAGGGGAGGAGCAGAGAGAGAATACACACAGAACCCGAAGCGGGCTATCAGCAAAGCCCGTCGCGGGGCTTAAACCCACGAACTGTGAGATCCTGACCTGAGCGAAGTCAGACGCTTAACCGGCTGAGCCACAAATGCGCCCCCAGAATTGTTCAGCTTTAAAACCGTGTTCAGGAAACCAATTTGACAATAAATTTCATATTAAATAAATAAATAAATAAATAAATAAATAAATAAATAAATAAGCAGTGTTCAAAAACCATTGATTCTAGTACAAAGCTCTTTTAGCAAGGAGCTAACTAGGTCACATTGACCCTAACACCCAATTTAAATTCCTTTCATCCCACCCCACTTCTATTTCAATTATATGCAATTTCCTTCTTATACAAATAAAGAAGTTGTTCCTAAAACCCATAGGTTGGGTGCCCAGGTGGCTCAGTTGGTTAAGCATCCAATTTCAGCTTAGGTCTTGATCTCATGGTTTCTGAGTTCGACCCCTGCATCAGGCTCCACACTGACAGTGCAGAGCCTGCTTGGGATTCTCTTTTTCTCTCTGTCTGCTCCTCACTCACTTGCACATGCTCTTTCTCCAAATAAATAAATAAGCTTTTAATAAAAAAAAAACCTATAGATTGCAAGGGGCACCTAGGTGGCTCAGTTAGTTGAGCATCCTACTCTTGATTTTGGCTCAGGTCATGATCCCAGGGTTGTGGGATCAAGCCCTTCTTCAGGCTCTGTGCTGAACATGGAACCTGCTCAAGATTCTCTCCCTCTGCCCCTCTCACCTACTCTTGCTCTCTCTCTCTCAAATTAAAAAAATATGTAAAAATAAATAAATAAATAAGTAAATAAATGGGGGAAAAAAGGAAAAAAAAGTTAAAGCCTATAGATTGCAAGCTGAATAAAAGCATAGCTCAGGTTCACCTGAGGCTTTCCTTTCTCTGACTCTTGAGAAATTTGAATTCAACAAATATTTATTGAACACCAATTATATGCCAGGCACTGAGGAAATAGCATTGAATCAAAAAAATGTTTCTCTCATGAAGCATCCATTCTAGTGGGGGAAAGCTAAGATAGACAGTAAGCATGTAAAACAAAAACATATGCTACTGGTATGACAGGAATATCCTTACATTGTTGTGTCATATATCCTTATATTATTACCAGAATGATGAAGCATTTATTTATGGATTGATGTTTTGTGTTTAGCCTGTATTCCCAACTGGACTTGGAGCTCTTTGAAGGCAGGTATTTCATTATATACTTGGGCTAAATACACAGTAGAAAATCAGTAAGTACTTGACTAAATACTCCTCTTCCAACAGTGCTTTTGCTTGGCAGAAACCTGGGGTGGTGTTTTTAGAAAATCCTACATATAATCAGAGCAAATTATAGTTGACAAAGAGGTGTTAATGGGTACAAACGCAAATTTATACAATGGTTAATCCAACTGATGAGTGTCCCAGAAGGAATTCCTAGGAGATGCCTGATTAGCAGCACATAGACTTTGCCCTAGAAAGTGCAAAACAAAGAGAGCTGTACCCAACTCAGTTTAACTTTTTCTCAGCAATGTGAACAAGGGTCATATGGCTTTGGCACCAGACTGGTGATATTTTCATCACACGGACAACATGAATTTGGTAGTTTTGGTGCATCATCCCAATTTGGTGCTCGGTGGGACAGAACATACCTGGATTATTAGGAACAGCTCCCAACAAGCATGGATTGGGACACTAACTTTGTGCTAGGCTCTTTAATGGTGTAAGTCTTACAGCAGTGTTTAGATTGAGGAACTTGTACCATGGGGATACACCAAAACTTCCCATTTGGTATTGGAGCACAGAAGGTTGTCAAGTTTAAATAAAATAACATCTATTTGGGAAAGGGTTCAAATGTAAAGGACCATTCTTTAGGAACTACTTTGCTGTTTGATAAAGGAGCGTATTCCATTTTATAAGTGTACATTCCCTGACCTGAAATTCACACGTTGGGACAGTGTTCTTGCTCCAAGGTGTGGCCAGGTAGCTAAAAGATGGAGCGGACATAGCTGTCTGGGCAAAGAGCAATGAGGCTCCAGAGGCACATTAAGACCTCCTCTCTCACTTGGCACTATGTGGACAACCCCTGCTCAGGTTACTCTCAGGTCATTCCTCCACATTCTGGATTCGGAAGCACAGAGTGAGACTTTCCCTGTGATAAAATGGATCCTCAACTAGGAATGTGATATCATTGCATAGTCACATCTTACCAGCTTTTTGGAACAAAATACTTCCATATCACATCTACTTTCAACTCTTTTCTGACAGGTTAATGATACTTAAAAAAGAAAGTGCAATTTTCCAGCTCAAATAGTTTCATTCAAGTAGCTGACTCCTTATCCCGAGTTATTTACCTTTTATAACCTACATAGCTGAAAGCACATAACTTTTTATGTCTGCATTTTATATAAAATTCTTTTTTTCTCTTTTATATTTGATCCTACCTGCCAGGACTTCGAACATTATGAGTTGCTAAGTGAAAAACATTTTTATAGGTTAGAGTCAGCGAGTCATCCAGTTTAGCACTGGATTTTTCAGATGAGGAAACAGGCCTATAAAAAGTCAGGGACTCATCCGACGTCACATAATGAGTCTAAACAGAGAGAGAAATAGAGTCCAAGTCTCCTGATTTCATTTTATTTTTAAGTTTATTTATTTTCAGAGAAAGGGAGAGAAAGCAAGCATAAGTGGGGGGAGGGACTGAGAGAGGCAGGGAGAGAGAAACTCCCAAGCAGGCTCTGTGGAACCCAAGCCTGACGCATGGTCTGATCCTATGAACCGTGACCTGAGCAGAAATCCAGAGTTGCCTAACCCACCAAGCCACCCAGGTGCCCCAAGTCTTCTGATTTTAAAACTGTGTTCCTCAGTCATCGCTTCTTAAACCAAAGACTCTTTTTGATAAACATCAAAATCTCACCTTCTCCACCAGAGATTCTGGTACAGCCTCTGAGAGAGCTGTGATTCTTTTGGGAATCACTGTATCTTCCGAATAAAGACATTTCTTTTTGATTTTTTTATTGTTTATTTTATTTTTATTTTTTAAATGTACATCCAAATTTGTTAGCATATAGTGCAACAATGATTTCAGGAGTAGATTCCTTAATGCCCCTTACTCATTTAGCCCATCTCCCCTCCCACAACCCTTCCAGTAACCCTCTGTTTGTTCTTCATATTAAAGAGTCTCTTATGTTTTGTTCCCCTCCCTGTTTTTATATTACTTTTGCTTCCCTTACCTTGTGTTCATCTGTTCTGTGTCTTAAAGTCGTCATATGAGTGAAGCCCTATGATATCTGTCTTTCTCTGACTAATTTCGCTTAGCGTAATACTCTAATTCCATCCACGTAGTTGCAAATGGCAAGATTTCATTCTTTTTGATTGCCAAGTAATACTCCATTGTATATATATACCACATCTTCTTTATCCATTCATCCATCAATGGACATTTGGGCTCTTTCCATACTTTGGCTAATGTTTATTTTAGAGAGATAGAGAGCACGAGCAGGGGAGGGGCAGAGAGAAAGGGAGACATAGAATCCAAGCAGACTCCAGGCTGTTAGCACAGAGCCTGATGCGGGATTTGAACTCATGAACTGTGAGATCATGATGTGAGTTGAAGTCGGATGCTTAACCGACTGAGCCACCAAGGTGCCCCTGAATAAAGACATTTCTTTTACGTGGCTGGATACTGATCCTTCAGATTAGCAGACATTGATACTACCAGGCCGGTAACAAGAACTCAACAATTATATTTTAAAAAATAAGGACAAAAAATAAAGTGGGGTTTATGCTTGTAGGTAGTTTGGGACTCAAAATAATACTAACAACATTGTGTAGAACTCTACAAAGTTACTTCCCACCTACTTTCTCATCTGATTTTCATAGCAACACAGTAAGGTATTGTTATTATCTGCGTTCTGGTCTTGGCAGCTGATAAAATTAAGACATAGAGGGTTTAAAAACACTTGTCCAAGGTCACAGCAGAACCAGGACTCTCACCCTAATCTCCACGAGTGTTTCTGTTACTTGCCTGTATCCTCTTACAAAATCTGATAAGATTTAAGGGGTCAGCAGAGTCTCCCCTCCCTACCCAGAGATATCTCACATCAGGGACTAAAAAGCTGCCATTCCATGAAGGCAGTGATCCCCCATCCTTCCTTCTCTTAAGAACGACCTGGGTATTTGTTAAAATATATGTAGGCTCCTCCCCTAAAGGTTTTGATAAAATAGTCTGTAGTGGGGCTCAGGAATCTATCTTTTTTAAAGATTTTTTTAAGTTTATTTATTTATTTTGAGAGAAAATGAGTGGAGGAGGAGCAGAGAGAGAGAGTCACTGAGGATCCAAAGTGAGCTCCGTGCTGACAGCAGAAAGCCCAATGCGGGGCTTGAACTAATAAATTGTGAGATCATGACCTAAGCTGAAGTTGGACGCTTAACTGACTGAGCCACCCAGGCACCCCTCAGAAATCCATTTTTATTGCTAGAATCATGAGATGCTAAGGTTTATTTGCAGAAATGAATAAAGTGCACTTGCACTGTGGTGGTAGAAACCTGTGCCTTTATTTCTTATTGTCTCTTTTTTAGGTTCTCTCCAGTTGCCACCATTTTTCCCCTCAGGGAGCAGCTGCCCAGCCTTGATATTGTAGGGAGACCAAGGGGTCTGTAGGAGGGTGCTCACCATTCTCCTGGGCCTGCCCTTGGGGGCTGGCCGGTAATGACTTCAGATAGCACAAGGCCCCTTTTGTCCTTGATTAGAGGACAGTCCTTTATCCTGATGTTCAGGAAGATGGTCAGCAGGTGGCACTAACTCACCAAAGTTTCCCTCTTTGAATCTGTAGGGTAGAAGGGGTGAGGGTGAGGGGAGTGTTCTTAAAGCTAATCTTTTGGAACTTTTGGTGTACCAAATCGTGAAGACAGTGCCCAGAAATCCTTGTTTAGTATTTTCTAAAGGGCAAAGATGTCAGAGGGAGAAGGACTGGTGATTCCAGCTGGGTTACTTACCAGCTGTGTGACTTCTGGCAAGTTACTGAGCTTTATAAGCCTGGTTTTTTTTTTGTTTTTGTTTTTGTTTTCAACTATAAATTGGATGCTCTTGACTTCCTGGGATAAATGTGAGGAATAAATGATTCTTTGACCTGTAGTACACAGTAGGTACTTAATAAATAATAAAGATCTTTTTTACTGTGCAATGCTGTAATTTAGGGCTTTCCTTTTATACCTGTAAAAAACCTTTTAGTTGTGTTTCTTAGCCAGTTTGTTGATGACCTCACCCTACTCCATTATACCTCAGTGTTTTAAGGAGCTTGCTTGATTTCAAATGAAAAACTGAAAGACAATTTAAATAAAGACTTGGGGGAAAAAAGGAAAAACTGAAAGAGAGAGGTGAAAGAGGAAGTAGACCCTTGGTTTATAAGTCCTTTTCAGTTTGCAATTAACATACATTAGGCATAATATTAGATAATAAAAGTGATATTTACTTCAGTAACAATTGTAATCATTTATTATTTTCAAGCAGTATTTATTTATACACAAGCAGCCACTAGGCTTTGTGTGTAAAGTAGTAAATTAGTAATTGGTAAATTAGTCAATACTAAGAAAATGAGGAAAAAAGGCTTTGAGTCACCAAAATAAATGTTGCAAAGCTGGCACATCAAAGTTCATGTGCTTTGCTCATACCCAGGCATTCAGGATTTCACTTTGAGTCTGTTTATTCTTTTTTTTTTAACATTTGTTTTTGTTTATTTATTTTTGAGAGAGAGAGAGAGAGAGAGAGAGACAGAGCATGAGCAGGGGAGGGGCAGAGAGAAGATGGAGACAGCATCCGAAACAGGTTCCAGGCTCTGAGATGTCAGCACAGAGCCCAACGGAGGGCTCAAACTCGCAGACCGAGAGATCATGACCTGAGCCGGAGTCGGACACTCAACCGACTGAGCCACCTAGGAGCCTGAGTCTGTTTTATTCATTTTAAATATTGACTTGGTCATATGTATCTCTATCCCACAAGTGAGTACATTACAAAGGGGAGAGGCACTTGAAGCAAGTGAATTAATCACAACCAAAGAGTTTTCTAAGAGTCTGACAAAAAAGAAGGAAACAGAAAAATGGAAGCAAGAACTTAACAAGAAGAGTATATAGTCTGAATTTATCTGGTATTGGTCAAATTTCTTATATATCATATCAGCCCTGGATGCCATTTTATTGTACTACCATAATAATTGGCATTCATAATTACATTCCTGATACATCAAGAAAGATTCAATTGTGTTATTTCTGTTTTTAAAAAGATAGAATATATGCTTTCTTACAAAGATCTCTGCTCAAGGGGTGCCTGGGTGGCTCAGTCGGTTAAGGGTCTGGCTTCAGCTCAGGTCATGATCTCATGGTTCGTGGGTTTGAGACCTGCCTCGGGTTCTGTGCTGACAGCTCAGAGTCTGGAGCCTGCTTCAGATTCTGTGTCTCCCTCTCTCTGCCCTCCCCTGCTTGTACTCTCTCTCTCTCTCTCTCTCTCTCTCAAAAGTAAATAAACATTAAAATTTTTTTTTGAAGATTTCTACTCAAAATAGATCAAAATGTTAAAATTTGGAGCTTAAAGAGAGGTAATAAAATTGAATTTTCTGGAAAACTACTTCTGTAGAACAAATGAATCTCCTCCAATACCACAAAAATGAAGCATCACCTTGTTAAATCTGAACACATTTCAGTCTTTTTCATTTCCAGCTGTGGGTGCATAGTAATAACAGCAAACATTTATATAGTGGTTACTATATATGCCAGTAACTAATATATACTATGTTCATGTATATGTTCAACTAATCCTCATAATAGCTACATAAGGTATGTATTATTTCCTCAAGTTTATAGTTGAGGAAGCTAAAACATACAGAGGTTAAATAAATTTCCAATATTGCATTGCTAATAAAAGAAGCAGTATTTGGACACAGATGGCCTGCTTCTAGCGCCATGCATTTAACCACTGCCCTATGCTCTGCAGGACTCACTATTAGATTGTCTTAGATGAAACACATTTTTTATTGCATTGGTGGGCTTACAAAAAGAAAATTCTCTAAGAACATATATGCCAACTCTTATGTTACTGCATAGAATGAAAATTTATCATATGAGTATTTTAAAGAATCAATAAGTTCAGGAGGGGCGCCTGGGTGACTCTTTCAGTTAAGTGTCCTACTTCAGCTCGGGTCATGATCTTGCAGTTGGTGGGTTTGAGCCCCGCATCAGGCTCTGTGCTGACGGTTCGGAGCCTGGAGCCTGCTTCAGATTCTGTGTCTCCCTCTCTCTCTCTGCCCCTCCCCAGCTTGTGCTCTGTCTCAAAAAGTAAAAAAAACATTAAAAAATAAAATAAAATAATATGGGTCAATTAAATTAGTATTTGTATAGTGGCAAAACTATCTTCAAGCATTAGGACAAAATGACATTTCAGATAATAAAAACTTGGTAGAACAAAGTTGGACTCATACTTCCTGGATTCAATACTTACCACAAAGCTGCAGTAACCAAGACAGATTTGTACTGTCATAAGAGTAGATATACACAGCAATAGAATAGAATTAAGGGTCTAGAAATAAACTCTCACATTTACAGTTAATTTATTTTCAACAAGAGTGCCAAACCCATTCAGTGGGAAAGAAGAGTCTTTTCACCAAATGGTGCTGGGTCAACTGGATATCTATATACAAATGAAGTCAGATCTATATATCATCTCTCTCTAGATCTATATCTAAATATCTATTCATAAATTAACTCAAAATGATTCAAAGACCTAAATGCAAATACTAAAACTATAAAACTTTTAGAAGAAAATATAGATGTAACTTCATGACCTTGGATTAGGCCACAATTTCTTAGATATGACACCAAAAGCATAAGCAACCAAAAATAAGTAAATAAGACTTCAACAAAATTAAAAACTTCTGTGTTTCAAAGGACCCTGTTAAGAAACGGAACAAGCCACAGAATGGGAAAAAATATGTGCAAATCAAGTATTGATAAGGGTCTAGTATTTAGTACTCAACAATAAAAAGATAACCTAATTTTAAAAATAGGTGCTATAGACTGAATGTGTGCCCCCAAAATTTGTATGTTGAAACCTAATCCCCAATATGATGACAGTAAGAGATAGGGTCTTTGGGAGGTGATTAGGACATGAGGGTAGGGACCTCATTAATGGAATTAGGACCCTTATATAAATTTGTCCCTAGCACCACACATTTGTGAATCAGGAAGCAGACTTTGACCAGATACCAAATCTGTTGGCACCTTAATTTTGAACTTCACAGCTGCCAGAACAATAAGAAATACATCTCTGTTACTTATAAGCCACCCAGTCTTTGGTATTTTTGTTATAGCAACCCAAACAGATTAAGAAAATAGGCAAAGGATTTGAACAGACATTTCTTCAAAGATATAGAAATGACCAGTAAGTATATGAAAAGATTCTCAACATCACTAGCCATTAGAGAAATAACAAACCAAAATCATAATGAGATATTTCATACTCACTAGATGGCTATCACTTAAAAAAGTAGAAAAAGGGGCACCTGGGTGGCTCAGTTGGTTGAGCATCCAACTTGCCTCAGGTCATGATCTTGCAGTTCGTGGGTTTGAGCCCTACATTGGGCTCTGTGCTGTCAGCTTGGAGTCTGGAGCCTGCTTCAGATTCTGTGTCTCCTTCTCTCTCTCCCCCTCCCCCACTCACACTCTATCTCTCTCAGAAATAAATAAGAATTAAAAAATTAAAACAATTAAAAGAACAGAAAGTACCAAACGCTAGCAGGGGTGTGGAGAAATGAGAATACCCTTGCTGGTCAGACTATAAAATGAGGCAGCTGCCATGGAAAATAATTTGACAAAAGTTAAACATAGAGTTACTACATGACCTAACAATTCCCCTCCGGGGTATATACCTGTGAGAACTGAAAAGATATTTTCACACAAAAATTTGTATATGAATGTTCATGCCAACATTATTTAAAATAGGCAAAAAGTAGGGGCGCCTGGGTGGCGCAGTCGGTTAAGCGTCCGACTTCAGCCAGGTCACGATCTCGCGGTCCGTGAGTTCGAGCCCCGCGTCAGGCTCTGGGCTGATGGCTCAGAGCCTGGAGCCTGTTTCCGATTCTGTGTCTCCCTCTCTCTCTGCCCCTTCCCCGTTCATGCTCTGTCTCTCTCTGTCCCAAAAATAAATAAACGTTGAAAAAAAAATTAAAAAAAAAAAAAATAGGCAAAAAGTAGACACACTCATCAACTGATAGATAAATGTGGTATGTCCATACAATGGAATACTTTTCCACCATAAAAAGTAACAAAATATCAATACATGCTGGGACATGGATGACACTGGAAAACATTATGCTAAGTGAAAGAAGCCAGACATAAAAGACCACATACTGTATGGTTGCATTTATATGAAATGTCCAGAATAGGCTAATTCACAAAGACAATGTGGTTTGCCAGGTGCTCAGTGGAGGAGGGATAGGGAGTGATTGCTAATACGTATGGGGTTTCTTTCTGGGATAAAAATGTTCTGGAATTAGAAAGTGATGGTGGTTTTACAACTTTGTAAATACAGTAGGGGCACCTGGGTGACTCTGTTGAGTGTCCAACTCTTGGTTTTGGCTCAGGTAATGTGTGACTGAGCCTCACGCTGGGCTCTAGACTGATAGCACGGAACTTGCTTGGGATTCTCTCTTCCTCTCTCTGTGCCTCTCCCCCACTCATGCGTGCTCTCTCTCTCTCAAACATTAAAACAAAACAACTTTGTGAATACACTAAAATCCATTGAACTGTGAATTTATTGTATGTGGATTCTATTTTAATTTTAAAAACCTTATTGTTCTACCAACAATAGGCCTTCCCTAAAATTATTTCTAAAAGGTATTCTTCAGGAAGAAGAAAAATGGCCTTAAAACAAGGTCTGAGGTGATAAACAGATAAACCTAAACAAACATTGTACAAAATAATAAATGCTTATTTTGAGCAGCAAAAATACTAAAATAGTTTAAGGGCTGAAGATACAACTAACTTTGACTTTGTTACAATCACCATATATAATAAAAATTCAAGAGAAAGCACTAAAAGAATAACAAAAGTGTAAAACTTCCAAATTAGTATAAGGAAAAGAAATAGAATAAGAAAAATATTACTCAATCCAAAAGCTAACAATAAGAGAAAAAGTGATTTAGAAAGAAACCATCAAGTAAGATGGTAAAATCATATCTAAACATAACTATAATCACCATATGTATTTAATAAACTCACCAGTTATATACAGATTTTTAGATTTACTAAAACAAACTAAAATCCAGCTATAATGCTGCTTACAAGAAACACATCTTTTAAAGGATACAGAGGGGTGCCTGGGTGGCTCAGTCAGTTCAGCTCAGGTCATGATCTTGCAGCTCTTGAGTTCGAGCCTGGTGTCTGACTGTGCTGACAGCTCAGAGCCTGGAGCCTACTTCAGATTCTGTGTCTCCCTCTCTGTCTGCCCCTCCCCGCTTGCACCTGTCTGTCTCTCTCAAAAATAAATAAGCATTAAAAAATAAAAATAAGTAAAAGGATACAGAAGGTTAAAAGTAAGAGATATGAGCAACTACTAATCCAAAGAAAGTTGGGAGCTATATTATTAGACAAAACAGGCTTTAAGACAAAAAAGCATGATAGGAACAAAGAACGTAACTACATAATGATAAAAATTAAACTTGCAAGAAAGCACAAAGATTCAATACTTAATATGCATCCATTAAAAGAGCAAAATATATAAAGCTGAAATTTAATCACAAGGACAAATTACATGCACCATCTAGTAGAAGATTTCAACACATGCCTTATTAACTGAACTGAACAATTAACAAGTTTGAGTTAATGGTTCTATGTAGAGCCTGGCACCCAATGATTAGAGAATACACTTTGTTTTCTCCCAGCTGCACAAAGAAACTACCAAAACTGACCAAGTACTAGGTCACGAAAAAAGATTCTACAGATTTCAAAAAACAGGTACCACACAGATCTTATTTAATGTATTTAAAATCCCCTGATGTTTGGAAATGAAAAATCCTGAGCTCCCAGTAAACCCACTATCTGCTCACTATCCCACTGAAGTATTCACCTTTTGGGGTGTCTCCACAACTCATCAGGATTCCTTTTCTTGAATTTCTGCCACCTCCCCCAGCAACCATCACTGTATAATAGGACTGCCCTTTAATGCCCCTACCCCCCATTATGGCCACGTTGATTGGACCAGAGATGGAGTGCTGATTCAAACTGGGCCAATCAGTTGCTCTCTTCAAGGAATCTGGGCTTAGAGCAGAGCTCTTCTTTGACTTGAGGAGATGACCACCTCTCCTATGAACCCTGGGGAGCAGAGAAACCTGATCTGCAAAGAGAAACTAAGGGATCCTGCAGAGTAGAGACCACACTATGACAGGGAAAGGCTGAGAAATAGACTGGCCAGAGGGACCTGGAAAGCTAAGACAGAGAGCTAGAAACAAAGAAAATCTGAGACAAAAAGCATGTACAATAAGACTGAGTTAGAGATTGAGAGAGAGCAAAAACCACTGAGAGAATAAAAGAGAATCAAAGCCAGAGAGAGTGATGACCTGGATTCCGATGGCTTTGCAGTGCCCGATTCCATCCTTCATGATGTCTGCTAACATGGCACCCCCTGTTACTTGTAACAAAAGCCTTCAGCGTGCAGTCCCACCTCTGCTCCTCAGCTCTAGCTGTCCCTTTGCCTGAAACTCCCACCTTCCCTGTTCCTCCTCCAAATTGGCTTAAGTCCTCTCAATCTTTCCAAACCATTCTTGTCCTGACATCTTGGTGATATTTTCCTCTATCACCTCAGCTGCTAAAGCTGTCTAAACTCTAGAGAGCACTCTGCCTGGAAAATGTCCATGCTTGGAAACAAAAGCAGCCTATCTGATTATGCCCTTTCTCCCTGCCATCTGGTATGCATCCTTATACAGTTCATTCTTGGTAACTGGCTGATCAGCCTGTGTACAGCAGGCTGAGACTGAAACCCCAGGGCTTTTCTAAAACGAATGTTCTGTCCACCCAGTGTGTAGAGTCTCCAGAGGGGAAGGAAACACCCGATGAATCATCAGCAGTTTGATGAAGCAGAGGCATCCAAGAAACTGTTCTCTTAGTCTCACTGAAAATCATGGAAAAGACTTTAGAGATGGTTTAGTTTCTAATCTAGATCAACTCCTTCATTAAAAAAATTCATTCGTTCATTCATTCATTCATTCATTCATTCATTTTTGAGATATAGTTGACATATCATATTTTAAGTATACAACCAACTCTTTCATTTATAGATGAGGAAAATGAAGTCTTGGGGAAACCAAAGTCACACTGCTAGCAGGGAGCATATCTGTCTTTAGAAGCAAGATGCTTAGAAATTAGGTAACATGAGTTCAACTTGATAGTGTTTCCTTGTCTGAAAGAGAGTTATCTGCCATCCCTTCTCAGCCTCTACCCCTGTTTTTGCATAAGCTGTTTTCTGCTTGTGCCATTGAGCCTGACAGCCATATCTTCAGCAGACCAGCTCCTAGCTATCATTCAAATTAGATGTCACCTCCCCCAAGAAACCTCCTCTGACCACCAAGTCTGACCACAAGACCTCCAAGTCTGGTGCCACCATGTGTAGCGTATTTTATATACACACGAAAGCCTCTCTGCTTGCACACGTGGTTTGGCATACAGTAGGCACTCAATAAATATTTGGTGAGTGAAGAAAAGCATCAGGTACCACTTACCACCTGTTGAAGTCCATTTATTCAGCACCTCAGTGGAAAACAGAAAAGGAAGGGCATGGGGTGAGAGCCCAATCAGCTCACTTTTCCTAGCACCTCCTCTTTGTGAGTTTGAAGGGAACTGGGTTGTCAGGTTGAAGCACCATGCACTCACTCCTGAAGCAGGGAGGCATCTGTTCTGCAGTTAGCTAAAGAGTGACCCCTCAGCAAGGACAGTCAAGCTTCCCAAATAGTCAATGATGGCTGCTCCCTGGGAAGTGTAGTCTGGAAGCAGGTCAAGGAATAATCACAAGGCCACTAGGCCCCAGACCTGCATTCACTCACTTTCTTGGAGTTCATGAGAATGGGGTCCTCAGCCAGAGAAATTTCTAATTGATTGTGAAGCAAACCCTTGGGAGCTGGGCAGATACTCTTCCAAGAGTATAAACGTCCAGTCCAGGCCAGAGGTGGCCAAGAGGAGCTGCAACTCCAGGAAATCAAAGAAAGCTTTTTATCTTGATTATAAATGATGCCCTCTCTTCCCCCAGGCTCCAGGGCCTCTTTTCTGTCCTCTGGACAGATTCTGGAGGGGTTGGGAGAGGGGCAGTCTACATCTTACCCAATGCCATGTTCCACCGCCCTGACTCTAGATGCCTCCAAGATTACTCTGGTGCCAACCACTGGCCTCTGGTTTACTATTTTAAACCAAATACTTTTTCCAATAACAAAGCCCTGTCCATTTGGACTAGTTGTTTTACTCAAGGGACACAACAGAGATGTGGTATCTGGAAAAGGTGGGCGTCTTTAGAAGAGCTTGGAATTAAAAAAAAAAAAAGAAAAAGCCCATCATTTCTGAGTGAGATCAGCCAGCACAGCTGGAGAAGGCAGCAGGCTATGGGGGGTTGCTGAAGGAGCACTCGGCCAGCTTGCCAGACCCTGGGCCAAGCCATTGTATAAGCTCCCCAGTATTGGAAAGAAAGAAAGAAAAAAAAAATGGGACATGTTTTTAGCTTTGCTCAGGAGCCCAGAACATACTCACAACTCCAGGAATCTTTGTTCTTCTCTGCAAGTGGAAAATATGATCCATGAGAACAAACTTGACCGCTGGAGCGTATGCCTAGTTACTCAACCCTGTAACAGGAGGTGGGGGTGGGGGGTGAGCCGTGCCTCATGCCACCTTGTGACCACTTTCCAGAGTCTCCTCTGTCCCTCTGAGCAGCTGGCTCACTTTAATAGTTAAGAGACAGGACAGGGGCCTGAAAAACAAGTACAAAATGTGCATTTATTGACGGTTGCTCTGGGGTACACTGGGCTTCTAGCAAGAACAAAAGTAGATGTAAAGGGAAATGCAGAGTTCCAAATTCAAGTAAAAATATTGTAGTTTATTTCTTTATTTCACCACCGTTTATATGCATGAACTGTGATGGAGGCCTTGCTTACATCCTATAGACCAAGGCCAAGAAATATGCCTTATATTGGTTAGTTGATCTTTAACATCAGATTATCATTATTGTAGAAGTGAGCAAAACCCCGCAAAAAGAAAAGGAAGTACATTTTCATTGATGGGCACAGACTTTACCACTGGTCATTTTCTTGTGTTTCTTTTAAAGAACAGGACAAAAGGACTTTATTTTGCCATTTTTGGGGCTCTGTGCAAATCAGTATCATGGAATAAAGACAGTAAATAAAGGCATGAAGAAACCAAAACAAGCAAACTGCACCAGAACAGATGTGCTTAAATTAACCAAGTGACAGTTTATGCATCAGTCTCACAATGGCTGTTGCATGGGGTGGGGGAAGAGAAGTACCATAAGACTTAGTTGCTCAAAGGCTACTGAGCAACCCCAAGAAACCTCAGAGAGGCGGCCCCTTCACGCCAGCTCTGGCTACCCCTACTTGCCCGTTGCTGTCTCCTTGAGGGCACTCTTCCTCTGACAGTGTTTGCGGCAGGGGTGCGGACGGGGGTGCTTTGGAGGTACTGGAAGGCACTCTGGCGGCCCACCTGCCTCTCTGCACAGTTAAAAGTGAGGGCCACTCCCACATTGCTCTTCATGACTCTGGAGGAGCCATCGGATGTGCCATCAAAGCACCGGCCAAGTGCAATCTCCTTGGCAGTGCGAGGGTCCTGATCAGTGACGGTATAGATGCCATAGTTGTGGCCCAGTGGATCTAGGGGTGCCAGCATGGTGTATTCACTGGTGTCATTGTTGACTGCTAGTGGTAGGTGGTTGACCAGGTACTCATGAAGCATGGAGTTTACGCTGGCTCGATGGCAACTGCCCTGAGGGATGACCTTCACCAGTGTACGGTCCACACGGTCCTGGTCATAGAGCATGCCACTGCACTTGAACTCTAAACAGGCAGATGAGACATTGGGTTGGTCCCTGTCCCGTGTGCTCTTCACATCCCGGATTCCGTACAACTTTCCCACTGTCTGCCGGTGAGTGCCCCCCATGTTGCGGGAGCGCACATTCACTTCCACTGGCCCCACAATCTTCACCTTGATGTAGCAGGCCCTGAACTCCATTGGCTTGGGCCACCATGCCAGGTAGTCTTCAGTCCAGCTCATAGGGTCATCCTCGTTGAAGGGGACAGTGTTGTAGTCATACCGATCCCCCTCAATCTGATAGAACCGGAAGTGGGGTGCACTGGGTGGTGCCTCCTCACATGCCCGGAGGTTCTCAAAAGCATAGATGGGCCCATTGCTCTCCTCAGCTGAGTTGGGCCTTGGCTTGGCCATGCTGATCTGAAAAGCTGTCTTCTTAACCCGTGGGTCCTCATGGTCTGTCCGACGGTACTTGAGCTTATTGAGATAGGGCTGAGGGACACCAATAGCATTGGGGTTGAATTTAGGAGAAGATTGCACTGCTTCCAGTTCTTCCCCAGCCAGGCTTGCCAAGACATAGGCGGAATAGGCATCGGGGGACTGGTCATCACAGAAGGCAGGCACACAGGCCCCGTTGGGGCCTGTGATGACACTGTCAAAGCGTCCCCAGGCCCTGGGGTTGGATGAGAAGCCAGCCCTGGGCTCCAGGTTGATCACAGAGACCACAACCCCCTGGATCTGCTCACTGGGCAAGAACCGCTCACTCCGGTAGGCCCTAACCTTGATAAAGCACCTCCTGCTTTCTGGGACATCCAGATTAAAGAGTCTCCTTTCACGGATCTCCATGTTTCCCACCAGGAAGGTTCTCTCTTCCCTTTTGCTCCGCTTTTGGCTTTCAAATTTGAAGTCACCTTCCTCCTCCCACAACCCTGTATCTGGATTGAGCGACCAGAGTTTCATTGTGGGCACGTGCTCTGGCATCTTGATCTGGGTTGAGTCAAGGTGGACCTTCACCTTGCCAACATTAAGTGACTCTGAGGTGGCCTCATCCGTGAAGTCCACAGAGAACATACCATATGTCCGAAGGGGGAAGGTGTCTCCTTCATCATTGATGAAGTTCAGATCACTCTGGGCAGTTGTGGCTGTGGAAATATTCCGGGGATCCAGGAAGGTCACACTGGCCTTTACTTTCCCTGTGTAGGGCTCCCCGTTCCTCCTGTAGAAACTCTTGGATGGGATCTCCAACTCTCCCACAGGGTCTTCACCAGCCACCTCCCCTAGGGGGATAATGTTGGTGTCCATGGCCTCCAAGGTGATGGGCTCTTTCTTCCGAAGCACCTTGATCTCATGGAATACCGTACTCCCCTTCTTGTTGAAGGGCAGCACTTTAGTGGTGTTGACAAATTTCTGGAACCTGTCCACAAATGTGAGCACCAGCCTCTCAGTGTCCTGGGGGACATGGAGGGTAAAAGTGCCCTTGTAGCCAGTCATGCTCACACGGTTGCTCCCCATGTACACATGGCCAAAGCGCATGGGTTCCCCATTGTCAGCAGCACTGACACGGCCACGCACAATACTCCGAGTCTCTGTACACCGCTGGCAGCTGCACTCCGTGGCCACCTTGGTGGGCAGCGTGTACCCACTGCACTGGATCTCCCTCTCCTGTGTTTTGGAGATGCCACAGCAGTTCTCCACAGCATCCCGGCACCTGATCCCATTATCCTGCTGCCCTGCACAGGTCTTGATAGGACAATGGCCCACGTCATAATAGAAGGAGTTTGTGGCATTCTGGAAGCAATCATGGGGCAGCCGGATAAGGTAGCTCTCAGGAGTGGGGTTGCAAGGAGTCTCATAAGGGGCTGTGGAGGGAAATGGTATGAATATTAAAAGTGAGTTCACGTCCTACACAAAGGGTATCCTTACCTCACCTCTCTGCAGTGCCTTATGGTTTTCAAACCATATGGTTTGGCTTGCATATCCATGCTCCCGATTCTCCTGAATTTTTCTGAGGGAGATGGAATAGCTATTATTTTTTTCAATGTTTATTTTTGAGAGAGAGAGAAAGACAGAGCGTGAGCAGGGGAGGGGCAGAGAGGGAGACACGGAATCCAAAGCAGGCTCCAGGCTCTGAGCTGTCAGCACAGAGCCTGATGAGGGGCTAAAATTCAGGGACCATGAGATCATGACCTGAGCTGAAGTTGGACGCTTAACAGACTGAGCAACCCAACCACCCTGGAATCGCTATTATAATCCCATTTTATACATGGGGAAACAGAGCTGGTTGCTGAGACCATCAGAGTCATGGTTCTCAATAAGGGGTCTTGAAAATTTGTGAGATTGTTTTGAGTTACGACTAAAATTGGGAGTGCTACTGGCATTTAGTCAGGGGTGGGGGGCATTGTTGCTCTGTGTCCTGTAATGCTTGGCACTGTTCTGCATTAAGAATTTTTCTGGCACCTGGGTGGCTCAGTTGGTTAAGCCTCTGACTTCAGCTCAAGTCATGATCTCCCGGTTCATGAGTTCGAGCCCTGTGTTGGACTCTGTGCTGACAGCTCAGAGCCTGGAACTGCTTCAGATTTCTGTGTCTACCTCTCTCTCTGCCCCTCCCCCGCCCGTTCTCACTCTCTTTCTCTTTTTCTCTCAAAAATAAATAAAAACATTAAAAAAAAAAAGAATTTTTCTGCATCCTGCATGATGTTCACATATCCCAGCAGACATTCATGTAGGTAGAAAGCCTGTTTAAAATGATCAGAGCCTACAATTTTGTATGTGGCTTTAACTATATGTTGAATTTTTAAAAACTGTAACTACCATATAAATCAAGCTAAGATCATACCTTGTTTAGCTTGGAACAATACCAAGAACTTTTCCTTGGTTCAGAAAAACCATGTACCTGCAGTGACATTAGCCAAGGAATGTGAAGCACCAAAATGATACCTCTGGATCCATCAGGATTCGTAGCTGTCACATTCATGGTGACTGGATTGAAGTGCAAGTGTCTGACCACTTGGTTAGCCTTCTCATGTCCTTATGCCAAAACATTTACACAATGAAATACATACTTTTTTCTATTAAAGTTATTTTATTTCACCCTTATGTTATAGTTAGGGCCATGTACATATATATTTGGAAATTATGTATAGTTATTATCAGTTTAACTTCAGAATGGTAAAGCAGTGTTAAAGTTAATTGTAATAAGTGGGAGCATTGATATTATGGATTGGGAACCACTGCAGAGGGGGCTCCACACTTCCTCTGCAGAGGTCCAAATGCCCTGTGTCCTGTCTGCCTGAGGTCTGTTGCTCAACCTTCTTGGAGTCTGTGATATATTGCAGAGTCCTTCCAATAACTTTCTCTTTTCTGCCTTTTGTTTGGTCTTGTTTAGGCTAATTATTAAGATATCTTCCTCCCCACCCTGCTTCCACTTTGCAAGTACAGGTTCTCGATTGGTCTTGGCCTGGAGTCTCTCCCCCTCAAGATCACTTCTTAAAGCTGGCTCTAGTCAGGTCACCCTTTCCTGTAAACCTTAGCTCACGTAAAGCTGCCCCCTCAAGCAGTCACCCATGATCACTCACACTGGAAGATCTCTGTGTCTCATCTCTAGAATCCATGGCCTTTTATCTCCTGTTTCAGGGCATTTTTCTATCTTTACTTATTTGTGTCTTATTTATATTTCTTCACCCTTCCTGAACTGGCAGCTCTATGAAGGTAGGATTCAGGCCTGTGACATCTTTATGTCCTTGAGGACAGAGCACTGTGCTCAACGCAGAAAAGCCCAGGCTATTACTGCCCAGATATGCCCACTGGGGTGCTCCCCCGCCCCGTGCCAGACTCGGGGATGCTGACAGGCTTACCTATGACAATCAGCTGGGCAACCTGGGACTTCATAGCCCCAGCATCACTCTGGGCCTTACAAAAGTACTCGCCAGCCTGGTCTTGCCGCAGGTTCCTCAGCACCAGCTTGCTCTCATGCTTGTAGAGGGATGGGTCCAGCAGCGTGTCATTGTGGTACCTGCAAGGAATGGAGAGGGGAAGCCTGAGGGGACAGTGGGAGGGCATGTATCCCTGGGGAGAGTGCCAGGAGCAAGCAGTCAGGGAGACAGATGATGGATGGGGCTCTGTAGATGACTCAGCTCATCCAAGAGTACTGACTGACCTGGGAGCCAAGAGACTTGATTCTGAGTCCCAGCCTCACTACTAACTGGCTGTGGATCCTTGGACAATTCATCTCATCTCTCAGAGCTTCAACCTCCTGGTCTGTAAAATGGGGATGGTGATCCCTAGCTGACTTCACACAACTGTTGGGAGCATCAGACAAGATAATGGCTGTAAAATATCTGTGAAGGGTATAAGGGACTCACAGCCACTGGGGACTCTGACCTTGTGTGCTTTGGTCAAGGGAAGCAAGGCTGGGGAACTTTGTTCTGTGTCCCAAGGATATGCAAGTCAGAACCCTGAGTCCAGAGCTGCTCTGTGGGGATCCCAGCTTCAAGAGGGTAATGACAGGGCTTCCTGGTTGTCCGGGAGGCCTCAACCTTGCTGGCTCCCACTTGCAAATGCCGATTTATGGGCTCTGTGCCAGGGCCTTACTAATAACTCTATTCTATTCATTATTATTACAATTAATAAGTCCAGACCCAATGCAAAAAAGATCTGGTTTCCAAGAAAAAACTTGGGTAAGGTAGCTGGCAGAACACTCACCAGAAATACTTGTCTGGACTGGGCTTCCCTGTGGCCTTACAGCACAAGGACACGCTCTGCCCAGCTCTCCGTGCCTTTGTCTCGGGGTTCATCACGATGTATGGAGTCTCTGGGAGAGAAGACAAGAAATGGTGATTTGGTTTTTTTCTTTGTGGCTGACTGTCTAGAGCCTCGCCCCTCAAGTTCTTTGTCATGTGTTAAAATTGTATGACTTTATGCCTACTCCCACCCCCGGCTCCTCTCTAAGGGAACTGGTCCAGAATGGAGTCCACCCCCTTGGCCTAGGACCAGCTTCTGTGGCCTTTCAAGCAGCATTTGGGTGGGGCAGTAAAGAATCAAGGGGACCTCGTGTGAACCAAGCTTCCCAAGCACTTCTGTTGGGACAGAGCTGGCTGTTTTGAATAGTGCAATACTCCCATTCTGCTGCCTCCAGCAGAATTTTCTGGCCATCTTTAGATAACGTGGCCAGGGAAGAACTCATACATTTGAGGGAGCAAGCCATGTCAACATCTGTGGGAACAATTCTCCAAGCAGAGTATATAGCAAGTGCAAAGGCCCTGAGGCAGGGCTGGAGTAGAATAACTCTGTGGGGGTGGAAGGGAGAATAATGGAAGAAGAGCAGAGAAGTAGTGGGGGAGCCAGATGATGTAGATCCTTGTGGGTCATGGTAAGGATTTGGAATTTTACTCTGTATGCTGGGAAGCCAGATCTTAGCACTACGATCCCTTTATTTAAATTTTTTTTTTCAACGTTTATTTATTTTTGGGACAGAGAGACACAGAGCATGAACGGGGGAGGGGCAGAGAGAGAGGGAGACACAGAATCAGAAACAGGCTCCAGGCTCTGAGCCATCAGCCCAGAGCCTGACGCGGGGCTCGAACTCACAGACCGCGAGATCGTGACCTGGCTGAAGTCGGACGCTTAACCGACTGCGCCACCCAGGCGCCCCATACGATCCCTTTATTTAAAAGTCCAGGGTGCCTGGGTGGCTCAGTCGGTTAAGCATCTGACTTCGGCTCAGGTCATGATCTCATGCTTTGTGAGTTCAAGTCTCGCATCAGGCTCTGTGCTGACAGCTCGGAGCCTGGAGCCTGCTTCAGATTCTGTGTCTCCCTCTCTGCCCCTCCCCCACTCATGCTCTGTCTCTCTCTGTCTCTCAAAAATAAATGTTAAAAAAAAAAAAAAAAAAGTCCAGCCTTCCCGTCCAGCCCTTCCCTGGAGAACAGTACCTGCCCTCATGAACTCTGCATTGACAGTGGCTGCCTTTAGGCTGGTCTTGGGCATCGTGAGCATGATGGGGGCAAACTTGGCCTTTGTGATCTTCAGAATGCTTTTGCCATCAGGGCACACGCCAGGGACTCGGAACCTCCCACTGCTGTCTGTCTTGGTCAGTGGCTTAGGTGTCTTGGTCAGCAGGTAGACAGTGGCCCCTGATGCTGGGGCACCCCCAGGTAGGGAGACAGTTCCGTGTAGCATGAAGTCCTGGCACATGCAGGCATCGCAGTCGGCATTCACCTGGCCCATGGGGCAGGTCATATCACAGGCTGTAAAAGAAGGGGCCACATCAGGAGGGCTCATATGGACTCTGGCCCTCCTTCAGGCACATATCAGCCTGTGGACTCACATATGCTTCCCCTTCTCCTTAGGTCTTTGTTACCTTTCCATATCAGCCTGAGTGACTAATTTCTACTCATCCTTCAAGACTTAGCCCAGGACACCTCCTCCAGGAAGCCATCCTTGGTTTTCCTAAGCTATAACTGACCCTGTGCTGTGCTCCCACATTATCCCCTGCATCCCCCTACAGAGTACATTATATAGATACTCATTTAATACTTGAGTGAATGAATGAATCTGTTTCAGTCTGACCCTCTGATCTGTCCTCCTAGACTTTTAGCCTCAGTGGCATGTCTTTCTAGTACCAGGAGCAAGAGCAGTACCTGTACAGGCCTGGTCCATGCAGAGCCGGCCCTCCTCAGAGGCCTCAGTGCACAATGACACTGTCTCCGCCAGGCAGGTGCGTGTTCGGGTCTGGACTCCAGTGTGACCACAAGCAGCAGAACACTTGCTCCAGGGAGACCATGGGCTCCAGATGCGCTCTGTGTCTCTGCGCAGGGACCCTGCAAAGCAGGATCAGCAGACGGTCTGACTTAACCTCCCAAGGGGACTCTGTCAGGAAATGTGACCCTGAGGCTGTTTTTCTCAGAGAGACAGCGTCTCTGCTTATATCATACATGTCATTGATATTTATATTTACTGCAGTGACTTCTCCAACAGATGGAAGTCAAGAGTCTTGAGGAAATGGTGTCTCTAATTTGCACAAAGGTACCATATGGACTAGGCATGGCTCTGAGAGGGACTTTTTGGCCAAGCACTGGGACTTGAGTATGCAGTCCTAGGATGTACAGGGATAGCACCATTTTCCCTCTCCACCAGTGTGGAAACAGCCATATGTTCCTATGGACGCACTCCCTGTGAAGTCCCTGGAAGCCAGGGCCTGGGACCTCAGTGACTCAGATATCAAGTTCCCTCCTCACTTCTGCTCTGAGGCCTGTGTGCAAGAATGGGGACCTCAGACCTTGTCTAGGAGACCTTGCTCAGCCTGAGCTCCCACTATGGATGACTATCACTCCCACTTAGGCCTGCAGGGTTAGGCTGTGTGCACTGGCAGAGTCCCAGGAAGGGAGGGTGGCTATGAGAAGTGGGCAGCCTTGCAGATGGCTCTGTATAATCCTGTGTGGAGAGGGAGGATGTGGAGCATGAACTCTTGGACTCTGCAAACACAGACATGGGTTCAAATCCCAGCTCTCTACCTATTAGCTGTGTAATCGTGAGAAGCTACCTAACCTCTCTGAATCCGGGGTAACTTGCCAAAATGGAGATTCCTCACAGGTCAGTTGTCACTAGTAGATAACCAGCCCAGTGTCTGGCACATAGGAGTTATAATAGAAACTAACACTTAGTGAACATTCACCTGGGTTAAACCCTCTACATTCATTATCTTATTTAATCCTCATAAAATCCCACATCATGATTTACTAATAATTACTAATATTACCCCTGTTCTATTGGCGGAAAACCTGAGTCTCAGAGAGCTTCAGAAAATTTGCCTAAGGAACACAGTTCAGATGGTAGACCCAAGATTCTAACCCATGAAACCCAACTCCAGAGCCTGTGGTCTTCACCACCTTGCCACACACATTCAATAAGTGGGCTGAATGGGAAGTATCCATTACCACAGAACACTCTAGGGAAGATTATGGCTCTCTTGACCCTAATGCGTTATTCTGAGGGAGCTGAAGCCTGTGCGTGTGTGTGATATCCAGAGTTCCCATGGCCACATGCCAATCGTGGCCTCTCCCTGTGCCGAGGCTGCTGGGAGGTTGTGGGTGGGGGACTGTCCAGGCTCACCTGGGGGGCAGAGGAAGCGCACGGTATAATTGGAGCAATTCTGGCCGGGCCTCTGCTCCCTGTTGAGACACCAGAAGCCCTCACGGGGACTGCCATGGACCACCTGGCCAGTGCTGCCTGCAGGCATCCAGTCAGTGGTCCGAGCCTCTAGCCGCAGGGGCCGAGCACACACACGGTCCCCATAGTAGAAGCGAATGGCATCCAGCCGCTCATAGTCACCCTGCCCGCCTGGGTGGTCAATGTTGAACCATGTTGTCCACTCACCAGGACCTGAGAGAGAGAGGCAGGTCAGAGAGGAGCCAGGCCCCAGAGGCCCAGGTGAGCTCCATCCTACTTCCTCCTTAACTCCTGGAAATCACTCATGATATCTCTCATCCACCCCCGATAAGTCTCAGGCCCTATTGTATCTATCTCTCCAGTCTTTTAACCTTCTGCACCTGCCACTCCATTAACACTCTCAGCAGCCTGGCTATACCATGTTAGCAACTCCCTACCTGGTCTCTCTACCTCCAAGTTCCCCCTCCACTCATCTCCACCCCTCCCCAACACTGCAGTCAGGGTGAGCTTTCTCCAGGTGGCTTGGATCACACCACTCCCCAGGCTTAAATCCCTTAGCCAGGCATTCAGGGTGCTGGTGAACTGGCCCTCCAGCTCTTGTCTCTCCATCCTCCTCTCCCACCCTGTCTCCCCTCCAGCCTATGCTCTGGCCCTAGCAAGCTCTATAGCATTCCTGAATATGTCAGGCAGCTTCACATTCTAAGCTATCCTCCTATATACTAGGTCTCTCTGCCTGAACAGAGATGTAGGCCAAACATCTTATAAAAGTGGGTTTCCATGGAAACCATGACATTGTGCCCTGGCTTCAAAGATCTTCCCAGCAAGCTCAGTAAAGACCCCCCTCTCTTGATCCTCCCTGCTCCAGCCACAACTCACTTTCCAGGGAGTCACCAGGCTTGGCAAAGAGGCTGGAGATCCTCTTCCCAGGCTGGACTCTTCTTACCGACTGAGTGAGCATCATCTGCCTCCCTGAGGGAAAGAAGAGGCCAGGACTGTTAGTTACAAGGGCCCAGCAGGGTCCTGCTACCAGCCTCTCAAGATGCAGAGAAGCAAGTGATGTGGTGGATGGAGCATGAATGCTGAACATGGGTTCAAATCTCCACCCTGCCACTAACTGGCTATGCAACCTCACAAAAGCTTTAGTCTTCTAGTTGTGTTTCCCATAACACAGAGCTGCATTAACAGCTGCTACATCATAGGGTTCTGATGCATATTCGGGGTGATAATGAATATAAAGAGACCTGGCACGTAGTGTATGCTCAGCAAATGATGGCTGTCTTTTTGCTCTTGTTCTAGAAATGGATCATTGGATGCTGCTAAGCAGCCAGCGGGCCAGGACTCCTACGTTACGATCTGGGCCTGTCCTTTTTGGCAGAATGGAGCCTTATTTTCCTCATCTGTAAAATGGAGATATTAGTTCCCATCTCGGAGAGTGATGGTCCAGCTGGCATGAGAATTTCATGAGGTAATACAAGTAAACATCTCTGAACTATACAGAGCTTGAGAGTGTGAGCTCCAGAGGCTCTGCCACTTCCTGCTTGACCTTGAGCCAGATGCTTAACTCATTTGACCCCTGTTCCCTCATCATAAAATGAAGATAATAATAGTTCTTGCCTCAGAGGATTGTGGAGATTAAATAAGCTCATTCATAAAATCCACTTAGGACAATGCTTAGCATAGTGTTTGCCCAATAAGTGTTAGCAACTCCTAAGGATGGGTCGAGGGTCTTCAGGCCATAAGCAACTTCCAGTTCCACCCCATCTGGGGTCTCCAGAAGGGGAAGGAGGAGAACAGAAGGCAGCACCAGCTTTAAAAGGCAATTAACTTTTCATGTGAGGAGCCAAATCAGAATTCTCTATGCTGCTTAATTGGGGTGATAGGAGCACTTTTAATCAAACTAATCTGATTTCCCCTCAGATGGCTGAATGTTAATCATCTTCACAAACAGAAGCTGTCAGGGTGGAAAGAGCAAGGTGGGAGGTAGGTACACACAAGTTTCGGCAAGATGCGGAGGCAGCCTTTGTTCCCACACGGGTACTCACAAAGGCTGCAGTGCATGCAGCTTTATAAGAGGGGTTTGAGCATTTTTTGCCTTACTTGAGTATGTGGTTAGCAATCAGGAGAGGAAGGGGAGATGGGAGAGAACACACAGGGCAGTGCTGGGAGCCCTGATGCTTAGATGCACCAGGCAAATTCCCTCTACCTGCCCCTTCAAGAACTCAGTGTCAAGGTGCCTGGGTGGCTCAGTGGGTTAAGCGTCTGACTTTGGCCCAGGTCATGATCTCACAGTTCGTGAGTCTGAGCCCTGCGTTGGCTCTGTGATGACAGCTCAGAGCCTGGAGCCTGCTTTGGATTCTCTCTCTGCCCCTCTCCTGCTTGCGCTCTGTCTCTCCCTCTCTCTCTCGAAACTAAATAAACAGTAATAAAATAAATAAATCAAAAAAAGAACTCAGTGTCACCAGAGGGTGGGGTTCTGGTGTCTGTGAAATTTGGCTGCAGGGTCTAAATGAAATTGAGCTTCAGGCCAGAAGAATTTTTATGAAACTAAAACCAGACCAACTCCCAAACCTGCTTCTGAGACCTCAGTGATCCCTTGTGATTCCCTTTTGCTTTGACGGCCAGGAATCTCAGAGCTAAATTTAGCACTCAGCAGTGATAACCCTTTTATCTTTTTCCCTCCCTTTGAGTGACAGCTAATCCCTCTCCTCATTTAAAAGATTCTGTTCTGTGAGTTTTAATATTGGGAACTATCTCAAATTCTTTGGGGGAAACAAGCAGTGTATAAATTATTAATAAGTTTATAAACCAGCCTGAGGTCTTAAGGCCCTTGCTGAGGCTTATGGCAGATAAACAGTTATGTCCCAGACCAGACATGACTTCACAATGGGAAGTAGAGGCTTGGGAGAGAGCAGATACTTAGCTCGTACCCAACACGGAGGTAACTTCCAGGAGCAGGAAGAAGAACACCCAGGCCTTGGTCCCCACCATCTTTCCCTCAGGCCCTGTGGGGAATATGGGTGAGGAGATGGGTGAGAGTGCTTCAAAGTTAGGTCCTCCTTGGAACGTAGTCCCCTGGGAAGTTTCTCAGATACAGTCACCTGCAAAGAAAAAAAATGCTTATCAAGCTCCACATTTCTGTGTCATCTCTTACGGCTAGAACAGAACTATTTCTTGACCTATCCAGGGTGGAAGGGTAGACAGAATAGTCTTGTGGGAGGTAACACCTGCCCAAGTTGTGAATCTGGGCAGCTTGAGAGGTGCAGAGGCTCAGAATTTGAGTTCAAATATGGCAGACCTGGATTCAGATCCTGGGACCAGGCGCCAGGACCCCGTATCAAGATGGGGCATGAGGGAGAGCAGGGGTGAGGAGGTGCCTTGCCAATGACGAGGGCCCCAGGCTTACTCCCAGCAGCCTCTGGGTGACTCATTCATCACTTCCAAGACCTGGGCTTGGGGGCATGTTTTGCTACCTTTGGTGGGGCTCACACTCTTGCACAAAGGGAGTACGTTAAGACTGTGCAGCCCAGCCCTGACTACAGTGACCCTTCACAGGACAGGCAAGCTGGAGGGCGCAGATGCTTCAGACACACGACCTCCGTGAACACATTCCCAGATGCGCACAGGCTGCAGCTGAAACACATTTCTGGCCTGCTTGTTGGGGCCTGGCTGGGAGTTACACAGCCAGGAGCTCACTGAGGGAGAGCAGAGGGGAACACACTGTGAGAAGCCAGGGCTCCCCAATAACTGCTAAGGATGGGTTAGGGGCTCTAGGAGCGGGGAGAGGAAAGCAGGCACTGCAATAAGGGCAAATATCCACGGGGTGTGGCCCAGGCTCCTTCCAACTCATTTTTATCTCTCCCCAGAGTTCTGGCCAACCCAGAATCTGACCAGTTCCTGGAGATTCAGAAGTGGCTCCCTTTAATGACCAAAGTCTAGGGTGTGGTGGGAAAGGGGAGATTCCTGCTTTCCAGAACAGAAGATCCAAAAGCACTTGGCTGTCCCAGAGAAGAACAAACCAGTCCCACATTGCGGATCCTCTAGCTCTAAGCCTGCTAACCCCCTCTCCCACCTGTTTCTCAGCCAAGAGAACAGAGGCATGGGGTCCCCAAGATCCCCACTGTGTGTCTTACCCCAGGCTCCTAGGCTCTGAGCAGGGAGCTGAATGCTGCTCAGCATTCAGTTGAAGACTGTTCTAGGACTGTCTGGGAGGCCAAGGTGGCTGAGGCACCTTGTGGAAAAATCATTTCCCATCTGGCAGCCCTCAGAAGTTTCCTCAGCATATGCTCTGTTACTTAGGCTCCTCATTCCATGCTCCTCAGAACTCTCGGACAAAGCAGACTGGCTGACCACAAGAAAAAAGCAGGCACCCAGAGGAACAGACCCTGACTGGGACCATTTGAGAGCCCCCGACCTCAGGTGAAGGAGGGGGACGACTTTGGACCAATGGGAGAAAAGAGAGAACTTCAAGGCAGAAACGGGTGGGGGGAAGTGGGGGGACCTTCCCTGGGGGAGATGCAGGGTGGTCAGGGGAGGGCGGGAAGAGCTGAGTGGGGCTGTGGGGTGCAAGCATAGCGTGAGGAAAATGGGAGTGGAGCTTACCGGGGCCTGAGCAGAACTCCTCAGCTGGGGGGTTCAAGTCTTCCTCTCTCCAGCGTCTAGCCGCCAGGCCTTATATAGCACAGCTGGTGGCTCAGCCTGTGGCAGTGCGCCAGAGGAAGCGCAAAGAAACCAGATCTGAGCATGGGGAAGCTCAGCCTCCCCATCCCCTCCCCACGTCCCCCGGAGGAGCTCCCCAGAGGCTGGGATTTCACTTGCAGGGCCTGGGGAGGGGCCAGGTGGGGAGCTGCTTGGGGCTCCACAGGCCAGAGCAGAAAGATGCAAGAGGAGGTAAGGTGGGCACTGGGAGCAGCACTGGGAAAGGGCCAAGGGCTATTCTACATCTGGACAGCATTTCATAGCTCAGGGGGTGGTGTGCTTTTGCCTAAGCTTTGCTTGCTGATCCCCACATTCCCCTGGCCCTGGCCCGCCCATGCAGAGAAAGAACTTTGCTGGTGTTAGCACATACTCCAAACTCTCTTAGGCATACAGATCATCTGCTCTCTCAACTGAGGGTGCCTGGTCTGAGCTGGGTGACTACTCAGCTTCTCTGACCCCCTCAAGGGAAAAGGACAAAGGAATTATGGGACATAGGATGTCACCTGGTGAGAACAGTTCTTCCCTGCCCCTACCTACTTCCACCTGAGTGCCTGTCTATGTCCACTGGACCCCAGAGCCACTGCAGATAGACTCTGAGACCTTGCCAGATGCTCATGTTTGTGCGCGTGTGCATGTGTCTGCCTTCAGTTATGGGGCCCTCCAGCACATGACCAGACTTACCTGTAGGTGGCGTAAGCAGCTGCCTGTGTTTCTGGACTTCAGCAGCCTCCCTGCCAGCAGGAGTCTGCCTATTGTCACAGGCAGCGGTTCTACAGCTTTATCATGCCTTAGAATTCCCTGGAGGGCTAATTGCTGGGCCCCACACCGAGTTTGTGATCTGAGGTGAGGCCTGTGAGTGTATTTCTAAAACCTCCCAGGTGATATTGATGCTGCTGGTCCATGGACTACATCAGAGTCCCAGTTGGAGGCAGAAGATGGGGAGGGGTATACTAGGAACCACAGCAAGACCTGCTAGGACCCACTTTGTGTGCCGGGCTCATCCAGCCTGGGCTGGGCTTCCTGCCCCATTCCAGGGCCTAGAGATGGAGGCCTGGCCTCATGGCCTCCAGTACCAGTGTCAGCTCACTCTTCCCATACACCCTCTTTAAGTTCCTATTCATGGGAGGCTTTAGGTTGGGCACTGGGAGAACACAAGGGAGGAGACATGTTCCTGCACTCAGAGGAAGAAGCCTCATGTGGTAATGATCCCACAGTGAGCAGTCAGACCCTCATCCAGAGAGCTGTGTATGTGTGCTTGTATGTGTCTGTGTCTTTCTCTTTGAGTGTGTGTGTATGTGTGTAAGCAGGGGTTTAGGAACTATGCCTCTCTGATCATCACCCTGGACATGGACTGTTGAGGGAGAGGGCGGGTATAGAGGAAAGACGTTGAGCAGCAATGGCCCCAAAGCTGATCTAAGGCCCAGATCTGGTTTGCTTTGTCTCCTGGAGCCTGGTCTCCCTCCCAGCTCCTAGCCGTTGGCTCATAGATTCTGTAGCCAGTCCCAGTCTCGTCCAATTTGTTATCAGAGCCAAACCATGAAGCAGCTTCATGCATGACTTTGAAGGCAAAATCTGAACCGAGTAAATCTCGTAAGAGCTCTACTAGTCTGAGGACAGACAAAGACTGAACCATAATAGCCAGATCAAAGGACGAGAAAAATAGGAACTTAGGAGTCAAAAGCCTTAGTACTGGCTTGTTGCTAATTCTGATGTGTGACCTTGGACAAGCAATGACCCAAGTGACCCTGGGCCTCGGTGTCTCCACCTGTGCCACAAAAATTTGGACAGAGCAAGCTCTGAGGCCCCCGCCAGTGCTGGCAAGGTTTGATAAGATGTTGACAACAAACATTGTATGGAGGAGAGAAAGGAAGGCAAGACAGCTGTAAGAAGTCTGGCCAGAGATCAGGAGGGAGGCCAGAGAAGCAAACTGACCACTGAGGCTGGATAAAGAGAGCAAGGTATCCAGGAGGTGGGGGGAAGTAAACCAGAGGACCAGAGGTCAAGGGCAGGATAATCAGTTGTTTTCCAAGGCCTCCACTTTATAGACCCAAGGGTGTGTGAAAGGGACTTCCCCAGCCTCCCAACTGCACCCCTCTCTTCTTTTTCTGTAGTAGGAGGCAGGCTACCCTATGGGGTAAGGGTTTGGCAAAGAGGAGCCCTTTAGGCCACAAATCCTGCCTGGGTCTCCTTGCTTGGGCCAGAGCTCATAGTGGGGCCCCCACTTCCCTAGCCCCAAATGGCCATGGGTGTTGCCATGGTTAGCACAGGGCTGAGGGACTGTGAGCTAGAGTCCCTGGGTTCCAATTCCAACCCTGCCATTTGTGTTCCTTCAACCCATCTCCTCCCTCCCTGCCTTGCAACCTCCTACCCTCGCCCCCCATCAAAGGATCCTTTCCTGTCACAAGTGGGACTGAGCTGTGAGCTGTGCAGGGATAGACTGGATGGAATGTGAGTCTACCCCTACCACCCCTCCCAGGATTCCTTTGAGGAAGAAGAGTCTGTTCTCCTCAGTCAGGACCCTAGGATAGGCAGCGCTTGGGAGGTGGCCACAGGTCTGGACAGTCAAGGCCTGGCCTGGATAGGTTAGCCCCAGCCACAAGTGGCCACCTGGGGCTTCTGCAGGCCAGGCTAGTCTGCAGCAGCTCCAAGCCCCTCCCTGGAACACACTGGAAACCCATCAACCACTCCAACCGCTGTCCAGGGAATCAAGGGGCTTGGAGCCCAGTGTAGCCAGGCCACCTGTGACCTAAGCCTATGGCCACAGTTCCCACCCTGCTGAGGGTAAAGGAGCTTGGGAACACTTGTGTGTGTGTGTGTGGGGGGGGGGGGGTGTCTGATGTGATCCTCATGGCTCCAGAAAAAGGTGCTCTGCCTCTAACATTCTTTCTGACCTCCTCTCCCATGTTCCTGTTATCGTCCACCTGTGGCCTGAGGAGGCTGTGCAGGCCTGGGTAGGGATAGGCTGCTGCTCATTCCTGGGGACCAGAGGACTTCAGCTCTGAGTGACCACCAGGGGCTGCTCATCCAATACTTGGGAGCCCAAAAACCCAGAGTCCAGGGCAGTGGAAGAGCTCACTCTCTGACCTCATTGTTGTCCTCCCTATCCTGTGTTCAGTCTGTCACTGTTCTACCTCTGTGCCTTTATACTTTTATTCCTCAGCGTCCCATCTTGAAATCCAGCCCTTCCTCCCTACCCGTGTGAACATCCCCATCTTTCAAAGCCCCATCTCAATCTCTTCCCTCCTGCCATCTTTGGCCACCCAGGCCCACCTTGATTATTCCTTCTCAGGATAACGTTCAGTCACAGGGGGTTGGCACTGTAATTTATAAAGCACATTCACTGTCGTCATCCTCAGCCTCACAGCAGATCTATGACAATCACACCCATTATACAAAGGAAAAACCGAGGCTCTGAAAGGTGAAGTCACCCAGACACAGTAGGTCTTAACTCAAAGTTGCCCCTGGAAACCAGTGAGAGGCTCTCAGCTCAGAGCAGCCACCATGGAAATCACATTCCAACTATGTGCTCCTCAGTGAGAACATGCCTAGAATAGTCTGACTCTGCCTGCCTGGCACACACACCCTACTTCCTATACATACACTAATTCTAAATGTGTTCCTATCTAACATGATACAGCTGTCTATCACACCATGGCCACAAAGTCTCTGTAATTCCCCCATTATGAGGTGGATTCTATTTACTCTCTCCTTTGACCTGGACTGGCTTTGTAACTTGCTTTGAGCAAAGGACTTTGAGAAACTGATGCTGTACAAATTCTGGAGGTTAGGCCTCAAGAGACCTTGCTACCTTCACTCCCTTGGAACATTGTCCTGAGATCACCCTGTAAGGAAGTCAGTCTATCCTATGGGAGGATGAGAGAGCACATGGAGGAGAACTGAGGCTCCTAGCCAAAAGCTATATATGTGAATGAGGCCATCTTGAACTTTCCACCCCAGCAGTTGCATGAGTGAGCCCAAACAGGACTAGCAGAGGAATGGGCCAGCCAACCCACAGAATCATGAGAAATAACAAATTATTAATAAACCACTGAGTTTTGGGGTGGTCTGTTACACTGCAATAGATAACTGGTACACTAAGAGTAAAAGTTCTTTCCATTGCAAGAGACGAAAGCACAACTCAGATTGGTTTAAGGAGAAAAGGAATCTGATGGCTCTCATAACTGAAGTCCTAGGGCAAATTGGATTCAGGTACTCAGACAACATCCGGGCTGTTCTCTTTTCATATCTCAACAGCTTCCTCTGAGATGGATTTATTCTCAAGGAGGGTGTGGCAGTCTGTACTTTCCAAAGATGGCTACAACAATAGCTTCCATTGCACATGTTCTTGTACAATATGACTGTGCTATCTACCATTAAGAGATAGAATCATGGGGTGCCTGAGTGGCTCAGTTGGTTAAGCATCTGACTCAATTTCAGCTCAGGTCATGATCTCACAGTTTGTGGGATCAAACCCTGTGCTGTCAGCACAGGGCCTGTTTGGGCTTCTCTCTCTCCCGCTCTCTCTCTGCCCCTCCCCCACTTGCACACATGCTCTCTCTCTCTCTCTCAAAATAAATAAGTAAACTTAAAAAGAGAGTGAGATAAAATCCTGTTTCCCTCCCTTGAATCTAAGCTGGTCTATGACTTGCTTCTAACCAAGAATGAAGTTGACTTCTTTTTTTTTTTCTTTTTTTAAAATGTTTATTTATTTTTGAGACAGAGAGAGAGTGTGAGTGGGGGAGGGGCAGAGAGAGAAGGGAACAGAGGATCTGAAGTGGGCTCTGCACTGATAGCAGCAAATCCGATGTAGGGCTTGAACTCATGAACCTTGAGATCATGACCTGAGCAGAAGTCAGACGGTCAACGAACTGAGCCACCCAGGCTCCCCAAATGAAGTGGACTTCTAAGGCCAGTCACAAAAGTTCATGCAGCTTCCACTTGGATCTCTTGGGACATTCACTCTGGGGAAAGCCGCTGCCATGTAAGAAGTCTAACCCTGAGACCACCATCTTGGAGAGGCCTGCTGTAGTGTCCTAGTCAGTAGTCCCACCAAGGCACTAAACGTGAGTATAGCTATCTTGGACAGACCAGACCAGCTCATCTACCAGGTGAGTGTCACTGAGTGTCCTCAACTGATGTCACAAAAAGCACAATTACGCACTCAAGTCCTACATGAAATCCTGACCTATGAGAGACCACAGGGTACCTGGGTTGCTCAGTCAGTTGAGTGCCCAGGTCTTGATTTCAGCTCAGGTCATGATCTCATGGTTCATGAGACTGAACCCTGCAATGGGCTTCTTGCTGACAGCTCAGAGCCTGATTGCGATTCTCTCTCTCCCTTTCTCTCTCTGCCCCTGCCTAGCTCATGAGTGTGTTCTCTCTTTCTCGAAATAAATAAATAAACATTAAAAAAAAGGATGAGACACCACATTAAGGATGTGGTCTCTCATCCTTAATTGCCATTTAAGCCACTAAGATTTGGGGTAGTTTGTTACACAACAGTAGTAACTGGAATAGAAGCTGTTTCCATGTCATATCTTCCAGAAGCTTCAGGCTCCCTCTTAGCACATCTCAAATCTCCAGTGGAAAGAAAATGTCTCTTCCTGAATTGTTCTAGCAGAAGCTCTCAGAAAGGCTCTCCTTGACCCATTCCTGACCCAAACCCTGTAACCATGGGATGGAAAGCTCTGATAAGCTCACTTCTTGAGCCAGGGGTATATCAGCCCCACTAGAATCACATGGACTGATTTTTCCCAAAGGAAAAGTGTGGTGCTATCATTGGAAGTAGGAAGAATGGATGCTGGGAAGAAAAAAATAACATGTACCTACTAAAAGCACAACCATGAACACAAGCATTCCTATCCTAGGAGGAATTGATCAAAAATGTCTAACTATTAACTTTGATATCAGGAGTTGAGTCTTTTTTTTTTAATTCTTAAAAATGTTTTTATTCATTTTTGAGAGACAGAGAAAGACAGAGTGCAAGTTGGGGAAGGGCAGAGAGAGACAGGGAGACACAGAATCTGAAGCAGGCTCCAGGCTCCAAGCTGTCAGCACAGAGCCCGACACGGGGCTTGAACTCACTAACCGTGAGATTATGACCTGAGCTGAAGTTGGTTGCTTAACCAACTGAGCCACCCAGGAGACTCAGGAGTTGAGTCTTGATATCAAGACACCACTTTCACAGCTATCAACCTGGAGAGTTTACCCTCCATTTGTTTTATTACAAATCTACCCATGTATGACTCCTTCTCATCTGGTAATCACATCAACACACCCCAGAAGAGCTGAGCAAAACTGAACAACCATAATAACTCCAGCTTAGAAAATGGAAGAAAAAGAAAGAAACCCAGGGGCCCCTGGGTGGCTCAGCTGGTTAAGCGTCTGACTCTTGATCTCGGCTCAGGTCATGATCTCACAGTTCGTGAGTTCAAGCCCCATGTCAGGCTCCTCACTGATGGTGTGGAGTCTGCTTGGGATTCTGTCTTTCCCATTCTCTTCCCCTCCCCTGCTCTCTCTCACTCTCTCTCTCAAAAATAAATAAATACGCTAAAAAGAAAGAAAGAAGAAAGAAAGAAATCTGTCAGCACCTTGTTTTACTTTGTGCAGGTTTTAGGTGGGAGCAGATTCCCTCAGAATGGGCTATGGGCCCAGCAGATACCCCAGAACATGTCCATTAGAGGACTCCACCTTGTATAATGTGTTTACTGCAGTCACCACAGAATGCTCCTCCAGCTCCAAACAGGGTCGGTTCACTGTCCCCATAGTATTCACCAGTCACAGCCTTATGTTCACAAGCAGTGCCTCTAGTGTTCACCACGCTTACCACAATATGTTCATGCCCCATTTTCATGACTGACTATGAGATTTCCACTATGTCCCCGTGATGTTCACCAAGCTTGCCATGGTGAGTCCGTTTGCTCACACCCAGTGATGTTGTAGCGTTTACTGCCTGAAGCAGTGAGTTCATACTCTATGTGTGGACATCATAGTGTCTCCACAGTGCCTCCAGGATTTCTCAGAAACATCTACATTCATGATTTTGTGAAGGATTAGGGGGTGCACAACTTACTAGGGTAGTCTCTCACAAGTGTTCACACACCCCTCCCCTGACTTGTCACACTCATCATGATGTGTTTGCCCTGGTTGTTTGTGAAGCTCAGCTCATTGTGTCTACCTATGACCCAAGGCTTCTTTTCATGACTCCCTCAAGAGGGGCCTGGTGGCTCTGTGTGTGGTATGACCTCAGCTCTGACCAAGATGCTAGCAGTCCAAAAGAGCCATCAGCAAAGACGGGGGCGTTCTTGCTCAGGGATGAGGTGAGATGGATGCTAGGTGGAAGCCCTCCCTGGCTGGAAGTTTCCAGGACACACAGCTGTTGTACAGGCTAGAGCTATGGAGAATTGAGTGTGAGGAGCCTCCCTCTTTCCAAGAAGACTCTTTCGCCCACACAGCACCTAGGCTGTGAAGATTTGGGACTCCAGATGGCCAGGGTGAACAGGAGGGAAGAAGGGGAAATGGAAGTTAGAAAGGCTTTGGTTAACAGGCTTAGCCAGACAGGGTGGGACAGAGGGAGAGAGACAGACACATGGGCCCCCAGAGAGCATTCTTTGTGGGCTAACCTTTTGTTCCCAGAAGGCAAGCAGCATTCAGGGTGGCTGAATTGGGACACTTTCCCCTCAGGAGAGTAAGAGCTTTGAGGACAAGATGTTGATCAGTGACAAGGAAGGCAAAAAAAGGGAAGAATTTAAAAAGATTGAAACATAATTTTCATACTATAAAATTCACCATTTTGAATACACCATTCTGTGATTTTTGCCAAACGCAAGCAATCAGGTAACCACCATCATATCAAGATATAAAATATTTCCATCACCTCAGAAATTCCCTTTGTAGTGAACGCCTCCCTCCATCTTCAGCTGCTGACAATCACTGGTTTGTTTTCTTTCCCTGTAGTTTTGTCTTTTCAAGAATGTCCTATAAGTGGAATCCTTTGATATAAGCTTTTTAAGTTTTCTTTCTTTCATTTAGTGTACTCATCCATGTTGCTGAATGTGCCAACAGCTCATTCCTTTTTATTGCCAAGTAGTATTCCATTGTATGGCTACATGTGGTTTATCTATCAATTCACCACTTGAAGAATGGGTGGATTGTGTTCACTTGTTACCAGTTACAGTTTAGCTATAAATATTTGTGTACTTATTTTTTAAACAGTTTCTTTCACATTTTATTCACTTCTTTTTTAATGTTCATTCATTTTTGAGACAGAGAGAGACAGAGTGTGAACAGGGTAGGGGCAGAGAGAGAGGGAGGCACAGAATCCGGAGCAGGCTCTAGGCTCTGAGCACAGAGCCCAACGCAGGGTTCAATCTCATGAACCATGAGATCATGAAATCAAGGTTTGGATGCTTAACTGATTAAGCCATCTAGGCACCCTGGTGTACAGATTTTTGTGTACACATTTCTCATTTCTTTGGGTAAATACTAAGAGTGGGATTGCCGGGTTATAAGAAAGTGTATGTTTAATCTTACAAGAAACTGCCAAACTGTTTTCCAGGGTGATTATACCATTTACGATCCTACCAGCAATGTAGGAGAGTCTCAGTTGCCCAGTATTCTCATCAGCACTTGATTCTATCAAAGTTTCATGTTTGCTTTTAGCCCTTCTAATAGGATGTGTAGTGTGATTTCATTGTAGTTTTAATTTGCATTTCTGTGGTGACCAATGATGTTGAGCATCTTTTTATATTCTTATTTGTCATGCATAGGTCTTTTTTGGTGAAGTTCCCGTTCAGATATTTTCCTGCTTTATATTTGGATTGTTGTCTTAATTACAGATATCCCCAGCTTCTCAAAAATTCACCTTACACTTCACTTTTATAAAAAGACCTGCATTAGTTCCTATTTTCACTAACCGAGTGAAATCTGAAGATGATATTCAGTGTTACCAAAAAATGTCAGTGAAAGCAAAAACGGTGTTCAGCATCTGTTAGTGAGCCATCATAGAGGCGGGGCACCTGAGCAGCAAGAGTGATGCCGCCAAGCTCCTTCCCTGGGAACTACACTCAGCATCCAGCTGCCACAGCTTTGAACTGTGTCTGTAAGCATCTGTGCTTTATCTCAATTTATTTTGTGCTTTTGCTAGCAAGATGTGTCCTAAGGTATCAGAAAAGCCTAAGAAAGGTTAGTTTTTGGTTTGGGAAGGCTCAAATTTTTTTCCATATAAATTAATGTAAAATTCATTTCACATCATTTCAGCTAAGGAAAGTTTTAATGGGAATGCTCCTCTTTCAGATAGGAGGGGAAACCCATACTGAGGATATATTCTGGATATAAGTCTTTTATCAAATACTTACCTTAAAAATTTTTTCCCAATCTGTAGCTTGCTTTTCGTTTTCTTAACAGTGTCTTTTGACAAGCAGAAGTTCTCAATTTTGATGAAGTTCAATTTATCAATTTTTTAAATTTACGGACTGTGCTTTTGGTGTTGGATCTAAGAAATTTTTGCCTAACCTACAGTCACAAGATTTTCTCCTATGTTTTCTCTAGGAGTTTTTTCATTTGGGGTTTTATCTATGGTTCATTTTTAACTAGTTTTTGCAAATAGTGCAAAACATAGGTCAAATTTCATTTTTTTTTTTTTTGTATGTGAATGTCCAATTATTCCAGCACTGTTTGTTGAAAAGACTTTCCTTTCTCTTGACCAGCCCCTATATGTGTTTTTAACACTATGGCTCTTTGAGGCATTGATGCCAGCACTCTAGAGCTTTCTTACACAAAAGTTAGTAGCATAGCAGGGATGAATGCCTTACCTGATCCCAAAAGAGAACTGCTTATGCCTGAATAAAACACAGACTTTTCAATGAACAGCTCTTTTAGCTTTAACTTACAGCCCCTCTACTCTCCCGAGGACTTAGACGAGTCTGCTGAGACCTGCACCAGGAAATTGCTATGACTGTCAAGCACAATCTGGGTCCAGAACTGCCTCTCTTCTTCGATGACACTCATATACCCCCGGAGGCTCCTTGATCAGAGAGGTTTTGAATCATCTGCACTCAACTAATCAGCCTCCATGAAAGAGAATGCCCTGAGAAGGCATCAGCTGCCTTTATCTTTCTGGTTGCTTTTACCTGTCAAAAGTTGCTGTTGATTTTCATTTTAGCTTGATCATAATCAGTGAAGGAAAAAGTACACTGTGCAAGATATATAAAGCTTCTGCTGGGGTGCCTGGCTGGCTCAGTCGGTTAGAGCATGAGACTCTTGATCTCAGAAGCCATGAGTTTGAGCCCCATGTTGGGCATAGAGGTTACTTTAAAAATAAGCTAGGGACAGCAGTCCCTCTTCTGGGTAGGGTGAGGCCTCTGGCTCTGCCTTGAGATACTGAGACTTCCTCTTTTGGGGATGCAGGTCCAGCTGTGACCCCTGATGCCTGGGCAGCTCTGAGTCAGTTATGGGATGAACCTGTCTGCTTGATGGACCTTCCAGGGAATACTCACAGCAGACCCATAGACTGCATGATCCCAGGTTCCTGAATGCTCTGCTTCCCACTATGGGCTTCATAATGCATGAGGGCTGGAGCTGGTGGAGGAGAGTGGGAAGGCAGACATGACCCAACTGCTCTAGCTTAATGAGAGATCAGAGCTGCCTGAAATGTAAATGGCAGCAACTCAGGGGACATCACCTGCTATGGAATAGCTGTGTGCATAACTCTGTGTGCCTGCAATGAGAGTGGACATATGGGAGTGTGCAAAGCTGACTGGGTATGTCATGATGTGTATATGCTCGTACTCAGCTCTGATCCCCAAGTGCAGTGTAACTTGAGGCATTTCATCTCCTTCTCTGGACCTTAGTTTCCCTCACAGTAAAATGAGAGGATCTGAAGAACTCTAAAGCTCCTCCCTCTTCCACCACTGTTCCTTCCACCTCCCTCCAGACTCTTCTCCCTGGTTTCAGCAGAGCAGCTCCTCCAGCCTCTGAAGCCCATCACTGCAGATGTCCAGCCACCAGTGGCCTCATCTTCTACCTCAAGTTCCCAGTGAGGCCTTTCTTTACAGGAGGAACTCTCTCACTGAGAAGAATTCTGGAACTTTCTCCACTACCTTGTGCATGTGTGTGTGTTTATGTGCAATTGTGACTACAAGTGTGTTTGTGATCGGCCATGGGAAAGGGAGAGATGGCAGGGGTCTCCAAGGGAGCAGTGAATCCATTTGCTTGTGTCTCTGTGTCTCTTTTTCCAAGCTCCCAGAGATAGGCTCCTAAGGGCATGTACCCACTCACAAGCTTTGTGCACATTCTCACAGTATCTATTTATAGCAAGACTCAGTCAAGTACCACTTCCTCCAAGAACCTCTCCTCATAGCCACACACTGGGCTAACTGCCCTTCTGCTGTTTTCTACAAGCCCTGTGCCCTGAGCACTTTTCCAGTAGAACATTCATCACATTCTACCAATGCTGTTTTCTTGCTTGCCCCATCTCTGTAGTGAAATCTCTAGAGGATAGGGACCGTGTCTCATTCCCTTGGCATCCCAGCATCTGGAATGTTCAGGACCTGTGTGTGGACTGGGGTGACCTCACCTCACGTACTCCCAGTAGGACATTCTGTCCTCAGTGGCCCCATACCCCTATGTTACCACCCGCTTTGGAGTGTGAGGTAAAACAAACCTAATATACCCATAGAGCTTTCCCCTTGGGGTCACCACCCCAAGACCTTCCTCTGGCCCAGGAGAGGCCTGCTCTAACTGTGAAAATGGAGACAGCCTGGGATACAGGGTGTGGGTGCTCGGCTGATCCCACCAGTTTTAGGGCCCTCACCACAGGAAGCGTTCCTCCTCTTTTCTGCACTTTCTGGCCCTGCTGTGAACCTTGTTGGCGCCAGTGGGCTTTTAATATTTTCTGTTCCTGGCTGTTATACAACATTTCACCTCAAAAATGCATCCTTCCCCTCACCAAAGGGCACGCCTTTCCAGTGAAAGGAACCCAGGGCTGGTGAGTGGAGGTGACCCACTGCATTCTGGGCTCGGGGGAGTCCCAGCCCAGTGCTTTGAGAAAGAGGTGGCAGAAATGTCTTCCCAGCCAAAGGAGACAAGCTCCCTGGCCAGTCTGAGGCCTCACGGTCCCACAGGAAGCCTGGATCCACAGCAAGCAGGGGGACACCTTCTTGGTTCTATGTGGGACTCCAGCCCCATCCCTTCTAGTTGCCTTTACCTCGCTGAGCCCTACTGGCGCCTCTGCACAGTGAGGATGACAACAGTGCCCATCTTTCAGGGTCCTTGTGAGGCTTGAATGCTGCACATTTGGGTCATGCAGGGAGCTTTAAAACACACCCAGCCCATGCCCATCAGAGATGCCGATTTAAGGATATGGGTGCAGCCTGGACATCAGTATTTTTTAAAAGCTCTCGGTGATTCACTCCAGCCACAGCTGGGAACCACTTGCTTGGATGGGAAAGCACTGTCCTGGGGACTCGTTACAGGTACAACTGCTACTTTGATGAGCAAGGGCACCACACCGCCCATTTTCTCCAACATGCAATCGCATGGATGCCTGAAATCCCCTGACAGAGTAAAGGGAAAAGCACTTTGAAAAGGCAGGTGAGGAGTCCTGCAGGTTTACTCTGTGCCTTTCCAAGTCCACCCTGCCCACAGACAGATGCCTCTGAGCCACCAGCCTGGTCCCATGCTGGAGCCCCACAGATCTGCCCTAGTGACCCCTCTGCTGGGTGGGCCAGGTCCACTCCAGAGGGATTCAGGCCTGTGGCTCCCTCCCAGACACAGGCCCTGAACCCGAGAGTGGGACCGTGAGGTGGAGGTGACCCCGCTCCTGTCACCCCTCACTGCATGTTGGGGTAAAGGGCAGCTGTCACTACAGAATTAACTGGGAAACAGGCAGTGCCCCATACTGGGGAGGAGAAGATGTTCAGGGGCCCGGTGGGGAGAGTAACATCTGCCTTCTTCACCCGCAGAAGGTTCCACAGCCCAGAGGAAGAAAACAGCTGGAGAGCTGGGCCCCTCAGGGAAAGCAAGTGGGGAGCAGCACATCTTCTCACAGTGACCCACCCCCCAGGCCACCCCTTAGCGGCATATCCCAGAGTTAGTCTGGTCTTGGACACAGGAGGAGAGAACAGGTTCTCCCCAGGGGGGCAGCACAGCCCCTGCCTGAGGAGCTTCAGCCAAAGTCCAGGCCCCTAGCAGAGGCCAGAGCCCACAGCCTAGCTAGGCCTGAGGTTCTACAACAGGGCAGTGAACAGGCCTGGGGACTGGGGTCACAGGAGAGGTGGCTGATTTTCCTCAGGCACTCGCTGGAGAAGTGGTTCTTCTGAGGTTTACTCGCTGTCCTGTGTCCCCAGCTCCTGGCCAGGGTAGGAAAGGGGCGGGAGGGAGATGAAGGGGGTGTGGTGGGGCACAGCATGGCAGGCAGGAAGGAGGAGGGGACAGCAGAGCTGCCAGACTGGGCCCCACCAGCAGGGAGTCCAGGAATAGCAGCAACCACAACCACCACCTTAGGGAGTGTCATCCTGCCCACTTTTGTTTTCCAACTGAGGACACATTAAGGGTGGGCACAGGGAGGCACCAGGCCTTTTGGACTATGCTATGGCATCCAGAGAAGCATCTACAGCCTCAGCAAGGTCAGGGGCAACAGGGAACGACTGAGCTGGAAAAAAACTTCAGTCTCAACAAGTCTGCCCCTGCCTCCTGATACCTAAGGTAGAAAATACACAGACTTTGAAGCCAAAAGAACTAGATTAAACCATGCCTCCACCACAAATTACCTGTATTCACGCATTCATCCTAAAAATAGTTTCAGCTTCTACTATGTAGCAGGCCCTGAGCTATGTGCTGGGGTTACTAACAAAAACGAAGCCTAGTCCCTATCTTTGAGGAACTTACCCAGAAAAGGAGTGATGGACCCATAAACAGATCTCAGGGAAGGCTCCCTAGAGGAGGTGTTGTCAGAGTTGACTTTATTTTTTTTTATTTTTTTTTTTTAATTTTTTTTTCAATGTTTATTTATTTTTGCGACAGAGAGAGACAGAGCATGAACGGGGGAGGGGCAGACAGAGAGGGAGACACAGAATCGGAAACAGGCTCCAGGCTCTGAGCCATCAGCCCAGAGCCCGACGCGGGGCTCGGCTCGAACTCCCGGACCGCGAGATCGTGACCTGGCTGAAGTCGGACGCTTAACCGACTGCGCCACCCAGGCGCCCCACAGAGTTGACTTTAAATATGAATAGCAGTTGGATGAAAAGGAAGAGGAAGAGCACTCCAGGCAGAGAAGACAACATGAGCAAAACCAGCATGGTGTGTCAGGAGCTGCTGGGAGACGAAGCACGTGGCAGGGTCTCTGTCAAGATTCTTAGTTGAGAGCAACAGAAACCAGTGCTAGCTAGTTTAAGCAGAAAAGGAATTTACTAAAAGGATATTGGATCCCACATTCCTGGAAGCCCTTTTTGATTTATTAAAGTTTGTTTAAGTAATCTCTACACCCAACATGGGGCTCAAACTCATGACCCTGAGATCAAGAGTTTCATGCTTGGTTGACCAAGCCAGTTAGTTAGGTACCCGAGGCCCCAGTTTAGAATCTCAAAGCTAAACTCCTCAAACCCACACAGGGCAGGAAACATGGCAAAGTTAGCTCTGGAGGCACCCCAGAGGTCATTTTTGTCTATAGTTCCTAATCTTGAGTCCATGGGAGCAAAAAGATATATAGCATATTTTGAGTATGTGTAAATGTATTTTTCTGGGGACAAGGTCCATGACTTTTATCAGATTCTCAAAGGAACCCACACTATAGGTCAGATTCTCCCAGAAGCAAATCCTGAAGTGAAGATTCATGTGTAAGTGATTTAGTAAAGAAATGTTCCCAGGAGAAGCCAGTAAGGTAGAAAAGGAAGCAGGATAGTAGGGAAAGGGGACAAAACCAGGGAAGAGTGTAATTTTGTGTGAAACCACACTCAGCCTGATGCTTAGGGAACTCGGGGGCATTAATTGCACCTTCAAGTTTTTTCCTACTCAAGACAAAGTAGCTAGGCTTTTGTACTCTCATGGCAGTGGGTCATTGGCTATGGGCCAGGTGCCCTGCAGTTTTGTGTGGGTCATAAACTGCCGGGCACTTTCAGCTCTCCTAAGGGAAAAGAAGTCTCCAGCTCCCAAGGGCAATCCTTGAACGCTTAATGAAGGGTTGGAGGCACAAGGCTGGTAAAGGAATTTGAGGGGATTTGGGCATGTATAGTTCATATTCCAAAAAATTCAGGAATCACTGATCTAGTACAACCACATAATTTTATAGACTAGGAAATGGAAACACTTCTGATTGTATAGTGCCTAGGTACCCAACTAAACCTCATAAACCTCCTAAACACCCCCAAATTCTAGATAAAGGAAAAAAAAATCTTTTTTCTTTTTGAAAAAAATTTTATTAAACACACTTATGAACTGACGGTAAAGTAAGCAATGTTCAGGCCAGAAAGAGACAAAAGCTAGAATTCAGAGGGCAATGAATGAAAAGTAATGAAATCAGCTTTTACCTTGAATACATTGAATTTCGTGAACTTGAGCTTCAGTTTTTCAGCCTCATGGAAATGGGACAACATTTAATAAGTCCATGCTTGTGGCACCTGCATGGCTCAGTCGGTTGAGCATCCAATTCTTTATTTTGGCCCAGGTCCTGATCCCAGGGTCGTAGGATCAAGCCCTATGTCCAGCTCCTTGCTGGCCATAGAATCTGCTTGAGATTCATATTCTCTCTCTCTCTCTCTCTCTCTCTCTCTCTCTCTCAAATAAAAAATTGAAAAGAATTAAAAAAAAAAAGACCATGCTTGAAACAATCACTAGCAAGAGACACTGGGACTGCTTTAATGACAGTAAACTAACAGTGACCCTCCTTATAGGCCCAGGCCTTGAACTACTTTCCCTAAAATAGTTCTTAGAGGAGAGTGAATACCTGAAAGAGGTTGGGGGCTGTTAGGAAGAGAGAAGAGGGAATGGCCACTAGGGAGCCAAGCAGCAGGGTCTGCTTCAAGAACTCTGGTATTATGAACTTGACCCAAGGAAAATACCTTACAGCTTGGGAGAGGCAGAGGAGTGTGGGAGGGTGAAGAATCTGAGTTCACTTCTAAGTCCGCATTCATGTCTGAGTCCTGTGGAGGAACATAGCATAATGAAAAAAATGTAGGGTGTGTGAACCAGACTGACACCATCTTGGACAAATCCACCATGATGGTTGCTCCACGATCTGAAGCCTTCTTGAGCACAACCCCACAAACATATTCTTTCTTTTTGTTTATCCACACCCTTAAGTACACCCTCAGGGCATAATGTCCTCAATATGCTCTGGAGATATGAATATGACAGACACCAATTTTCAAAAATTCTCCTCCTGGTGGTCCCAGAGCATGTACTCCCCAGCCTCTAGGCTATAAAAGCAGATCTTATGGGAGACAGAGTTGTGGACATTTACTCATCTTTTGGTTGCCCAAGACATAGGCTTCTGTCCATATGTCCCTTTAATAAATTGTTTCTTGTCAAACTAATGGCTCCTTTGGCCTTTGGAGGTCATTTTGCATATACCTCTCTTTTATGGAGTAAAGATTTCAAGTAGCAAGCTGTTCTGGAGGATTCTCAAAGCAGAGAGAAGCATTCCCCCCTCCACAGTGGTATTCCTCACAGCTTTGGCCTCTCAAGTGCTCTTTGCCTCAATCAAAGCAGGGAAAGATAGGGGGAGCCCTACTGGAACAGGTTGCTTGTGAGCCCATAGGAGCTGAAGCCTGAGGTCTCTCAGAAATAGATGGGTAGTTTTTCAGGGACTCCAGGGGTTCTTTATCCACCTCACCTCGGCAGGTGGATGCAAAGAACAGGTAGAATTTGGGTGCTTATTGCTTCATTTTTATTCATGTAGCTCCATTTATATTGAGGCCTTAGGATATAAATGGAGGAGTCCAGATTGTAAAAAATCTGAAAAATAGATCCTGGACTCGGTAATTAGTAGGTTCTTGGTGGTTTTAGAAAGAGAAGCTTCAGAGATTGAAATCACCCTCCAGGGATCCAGGAGGGGGAAGAAGGAAGTATGATGGGAGGCGACACAAAGACTGGGACAAGAGGTCTCCAGGAAGTTAAAGAAGCCAAGGAGGAAGTATGGAGGGATTAAGGTTGTCCACCAGTAGGAAGGCTATGCTGGGTGTGGGGTTTGACATTTAAGATTTCTTTTTTTTTTTTTTTTTTTTTAAATAACTACCATTAACCGAGTGCTTTCTATTTTTTTTTTCAACGTTTATTTATTTTGGGGGCAGAGAGAGACAGAGCATGAATGGGGGAGGAGCAGAGAGAGAGGGAGACACAGAATCGGAAACAGGCTCCAGGCTCTGAGCCATCAGCCCAGAGCCTGACTCGGGGCTTGAACTCCCGGACCGCGAGATCGTGACCTGGCTGAGGTCGGACGCTTAACCGACTGCGCCACCCAGGCGCCCCGACATTTAAGATTTCTCAGGAAGAGTATCTTACCCAAATTATTTAACTACCAAATTATTTAATCTCGCTGAGCCTCAGCCTCCTAATTTATGAAATGGAACTAAATTTCCTACCTAGTAAAAGTAAAAACACCTTTTGTCTCTCAGGATTAATGGCAAAGCATGTAAGTGTGATATGTAGGATGTGGCAGGCACTCGAGGACTGTAGAAGGATGAAGGAAAGTGTGTCGTTTCTCATCTATGGACCTAAATTTCCTAATCCTTACTAATTGCTGACTTTATCTGTCAGTTACTGAGAGAGATTAACATCTTCCACTGTGTTGTGAATTTGTCCGTTTTTATTTTGCTTTCCTTGCTTTCTCCTTTTGCTTTATCTATTTTGGAGTTATTAGGTATATATGCATTTTTTAAGTTTATTTATGTATTTAAGTAATCTCTACCCCCGACATTGGGCTCAAACTTACAACCCCAAGATCAAGAGTCACACGTTCTACTCACTGAGCCAGTCAGGCACCTCTAGATGTATATAAATTTAAGATTATTCTTTTTGATGAATTGAACCTTTTATCATTATGAAGTGACCCTTTTGTTTCTCATAATGCTTTTTGTCTTAAAGTCTACTTGGACTAAGATTAATATAAATATATCAGCTTCCTTTGGTTACTATTTGAAAGATTTTTTCCATCCTTTTAAAGTTTCTGTGTTCTTATGTTTTAAATGTGACTTTATGAATAGCTTATAACTAGACTCATTACCTGGTCTAGTTTGGCAATATTTTTCTTTTAACTGAAGCCTAAAGTCCATTTACATTTATTAAAACACTGATACAACTTAACAGAAACCCATGGGGGAGAGGAAGAAAAAAAAAAAAAAAAAGAGGTTAGAGTGGGAGAGAGCCAAAGCATAAGAGACTCTTAAAAATTGAGAACAAACTGAGGGTTGATGGGGGGTGGGAGGGAGGGGAGGGTGGGTGATGGGTACTGAGGAGGGCACCTTTTGGGATGAGCACTGGGTGTTGTATGGAAACCAATTTGACAATAAATTTCATATATTGAAAAAAAAAAAGAAAAATAGTTAGAAAAATTCTATCTCCAGCAAATTAAAAGCTAGAGACAATAAAATATTTTGAAGTTTAAAAAAAAAAAACACTGATACATACACATATATACATTTATGTGTTTATTTATTGGTATGCATGTATGTATTTCTAACCCATTATTTTTTATTTTCTAGGTTTCCTTTTCTATTCTTTCTTGCTTTCTTGTTTTCCCTTATTCCATTTTTCTCTTTACTAGTTTGCAAATTATACCTTTTTTGCTAGGTTTAATGGTTATACTAGAAATTTTAACATGCATATTTTATTTGTCTGAACCTAAAGTTAATCAACATCTTTAGTTTGTTCTTTTTAAAAATTTTTTAAAATGTTTATTTATTTTTGAGGGAGAGACAGACAGACTGTGAGCCGGGGAGGGGCAGACAGACAGGGAGACACAGAATCTGAAGCAGGCTCCAGGCTCTGAGCTGTCAGCACAGAGCCCGACGCAGGGCTCAAACACACAAACTGTGAGATTATGACCTGAGCCAATGTCTGACACTTAACCGACTAAGCCATCCAGGCACCCCACAATCATTCATTTTTATCTCTCATGGTTCCAGGACTAACTGGGATCACTAGGTAACTCTTGCTCAGGGTCTCTCATGTGGTTGCAGTCTGATGGAGACTAAAGCTAGAATCATCTCAAAACCTTGTTCGGTACACGTCTCACAGTTGATGCTGGCTGTAGGCTAGGTTTTCAGTGGGGCTGAACACCTACATTTGGCCTCTCTATGTGGCCTGGGTATCTTAGCATGGAAGCTAGGTTCTAAAAGGGAATATCTAAGCAGAGCAGTCCAGGAGGAAACCATATTACTTTTTATGGCCTAGCCTTAGATGTCACACAGCATCACTTCTGCCACATTCTGTTAATTACATGCAAGTCACTAGACCAGCTCATATTTAAAGGAAGGTCAATTAGGCTCTATCTCTTGGTGGAAGAGTGTCAAAAAATTTGCAGACATGTTTTAAAACTATTATATACCCCTTCTGTATGCCAAGCACTAGACAAGGCACTTGGGATAGTGGTAAGTCACAAACCCTAACTTTATGGTATTTACAGTCTAATGGTAGAGATACACACTAATAAAATAATATTACAAATATGTATAAAATTGTAAACTTTGATAGTGCTATGAAAGATGAACAGAGGGAACTATGAGAAATTATATCACACATTTGTATGACATGGACCAGGGACCCAAGGAAGACTTCCCCAAGGAAAAGACATCTGGGTTGAGATCTGAAACATTAGTGGATGCTAACTCTGTGAAGCATGTTAAAGAAGGGCCTTTCAGACAAAGAGACCAACAGCCACTGGCCCTGGGACAGGAGGAAAGGTGACCTAAGAGGCATCCAGTATATCTGGAGGCAGATAGCAGAGGAGAGAGGTGTGAGACAGGGCTGCAGAGGTGGGCTGAGACCAGGCCCTTGGACTTTATAGGCTAGGTGAGGATATCAGCCTTTGGCCTTAAAGGTGCAGAAAGCTGTTGAGGGTCACTCACTGGCAAGTGATGTAAGCAGATCTGCACCCTAAAGCTCACTTTGGCTGCTGTGTGGATGGCCCCTGCCAGATGTTGAGTCAGGACTGGGAGGGCTGTGAGACTCTTGTCTGCAATACCTCCCCTCTCCATGAGACTCCCATGCACATGCTGAAGCCAGCAGTGGCCTACATCGTATACCTGTAGGCTGGGCTCCAATACCCTATACTTGGCTTCCTCAGTCCCTCTTCTAAGGTACAGGAAGTTCTGCCATTTTGCATTCTTAATTAGTCACTCCTTTAGTCTGTCAGTTAGTTGGTATAGCAGATTGAAGAGTAGTCCCCAAAAGATATGTCTGCATCCTAATCCCCAGAACCTGTGACTATTACCTTATTTGGAAAAAGGGTCTTTATGAATGTAATTAAGTTCAGGATCTTGAGATTAGGATATTATCCTTATCTGTGGATCATAAATCCTATGACAAATGTCCTTATAAGAATGAGGCAAAGAGATATTTGAAATGGACAGAAGAGGAGGAAGTAATGTGAACATGGAGACAGAGATTCGAGTGGTATGGCTACAAGCCAAAGAATGCCAACATCTGCCAGAAGCTGGAAGAGTCAAGGAACGGATTGTCCCCTAGAGCCTCCAGAAGGAGTGTGGCCCTACTGACACCTTGATTTCAGCCCAGGGATCTGGTTTTTGAACTTCTGGCCTCCAAAACTGTGGAAGAATACATTTCTGCCAGTTTAAAGCCACAGTTTGTGGTAATTCATTACAGCAGCCATAGGAAATGAATATGGTGGGTACTTCTTTAGTTGTTCCTTCCTGATGGGATTTACTGGCTCCTTCAGGGAACTTCCAAATGCTGGAATGCCCCAGGCTCAGTCCTCAGAGCTTTCTTTGACTATTCTCTCTCTTTGTGACCTCATCCATTCACTTGGCATCAAAATACCACTTATTTGCTAAAACTCTCCACATTTTATCTCCTCCCAGACCCTTCTCATGGAGCCCAAACATCTTCACAGGTAGATGAAAAGATAACTCTTGTTCTCTACCCTTCCCACTTCCCCACCCACAGATTCTCCTGGCCAAGCATCCTCAGCCACTTAGTGCTCTAGGTAGAAATGTGGTGGCCATCCTGGATTTCTCCATTTCCCTCATGCCTTATATACAACTGATAGCAAGTCTTGTTGTTTAGATCTCAAATGAGATCTGTCCCTTCTCCTCCATTTCCACTGCCACCACAGCCACTAGCATCTCTTACCCAGATGACTATCCCAGCTCCTAAGGACTCCCAGCTTCTTCTTTTCTTCATGTTTATTTAGAGAGAGAGAGTATGTCTGTGAGGGAGGGGAAGAGAGAGAGGGGGAGAGAGAATCCCAAGCAGGCTCCATGATGTCAGCACAGAGGCCCATGCAGGGCTCGGTCTCACAAACTGTGAGATCATGACCTGAGCCAAAATCAAGTCAGACATTCAACTGACTAAGCTACCAGGCACCCCAATATTAATTGATTTTCAAATATTTCTTCAACCTGGCATTTCTCAATAAATCCCACTTAACTGATGAATTATCTTTTTATGAATTGTTGGATTTACTTTGCTAGAATTTTTATTTATTTATTTTGCACTTGTGTTCATAAAGGATATTAGTCTATAGTTTTCTTTTCTGGGAATGTTTTGTCTGATGTTGGTATCAGAGTAATGCTGGCCTCATAGAATGAATTGGGAAGTGTTCATTCCTCTTCACTTTTCTGGAAGATTTTATATAAAATTGGTATTTTTTCTTCCTTAAATGTTTGGTAGAATTCACCAGGGAAGGCATCCAGGCCTGAAGTTTTCTTTATGGGAAAAATTTTAATGATAAATTTAATTTCTTTATTGGTTCTACGGTTATTCAGGTTATCTATTTCTTCTTGAACTTGTGTCACGCTTTTGCTTAAAGCCCTCAGTGTTGGGGCACCTGGATGGCTCAGTTGGTTAAGCATCTGACTCTTGATTTCAGTTCAGGTCATGATCTTGTAGTTTGTGAGATTGAGCCCCACATTGGGCTCTGTGCTGACAGTGCAGAGCCTGCTTGGGATATTCTCTCTCTCTCTCTGTCTCTCTCTGCCCCTCCCATTCTCTCTGTCAATAATAAATAAATAAATAAATAAATAAATAAATAAATAAATAGCAAGCCCTCAGTGTTTCCCCCTCACATCTACATCCTTGCTGTGGCTTGCAAGGCCCTGTCTGGTCTGTTCCTGCCCTCCTCCCCAACCTCATCTACACGGTACCTTCCCCTCACTCACCATGTTTCAGTCACATTGGTCTTCTGGTTAATCCCAAGATTATGTCAAACTCTTCCCTAGCTCAAGGCCTTGGCATTGCTGTTCCCTCTATCTGGAAAGCTCTTCCTTAGGCTCCTTATTCTCATCCCTCAGGTCTCAGATTACATGTCAAGGAGGTCTTCCCTGAATATTATTTTCAGGGTAGGGCCTGCTGGATACTCTCTCACACCGAATCTTGTTTCCATCCATAATATATGTATCACATCCTGTCAGTGTTTTGTTTGCTTATTGTCAGCTCCCTAAGAGCAGGGATCTTGTCTGTCTTGTTCACTGCTCATCCTCAGCACCCAACACAAGATCTGGCATAAGTGAGGTGTTCAATTACTATTTTTTAAATAAGTAGACTTACTTAGTGGTTTGGCCTATTGGTCAGTCAGGCAATGAGGAAGGCAGTAAGTCTTCTGTGAGCCCGCCTATCAGTCTGAGGTTTTTGCTCAGCCTGGAGTAGGTCAGGCAGGCACTGAGTGGGCTGGTTGCCCTATGGAGTGGGTCTGTGTGACTGATGAGCCCCCCCTGTGAAGTCAGCCCAGGATTCTGAAGGACACAAAGAAGTGAAAAGCCGAGGTCTATCCCCAAGAAGCTTCTGGCCCACCTGTCTACTTGGAGACTCACTGTTCCCTACTGCCCAGCCAGGACATGAAATGGGATAGAACAGGGTAGACAGGGGAAGGCTGCAGAGCCTGGTCCAGCCTCTGGCAGCTGCTCCTCAGCAATTCTGTTACAAGCCTTCCAAACCTCATAAAAACCTCACCTAGTGACTGACATGCTCAGGAAGAGCCTGTACAAGAGACACAGAGAGGGCTTTGTATCTTCTTCCCCACCCCACCTCCCAACCTCCCCTGACTTGGGTCCTCTGCTCATGGAAACTGCCCCACTGGACCTGGCTGCCTGGCCCCAGGAGACAGGCTGTGATGCACGTTGTCACTGCCTGCTCTCTACAGGGGCAGGACATGGGCCTGTACCTCTAGGGGCCACTCCTTGCAACCGAACCCATCCTAGGTACCCCTCTTCATAGACCAGAGAAGGCCCAGCTCTCTGGTTGAGCAAGAGACCTTGCATGGAAGCTAGAGACTTCATAGTTAATCCCAAGTTTCTTGAAGAATGTCCCGGCTAGGAGTTATGGGTGTGGCTCGAGTCCCATCATGCATGAGTACGTGTAGGACGCTATCAGACCTGCTTGTGTGGGAAGCAGCTGCTTACAATAACTAGGCAGTGGCACCCAGGCCGCCAGCAATCACTGAGACTCACTCCTGCTCACCGACCAGCTCCATGACCAGGAGGCTCTGCTCTGGTGACATCACCCTCCTCACACACTGCTAAGGGAAATGAGCTCAGGGCCGCCATCAGAGGCGGTATGTTTACTTACAGGGACCCTGGCTGTCAGCAGCTCATTGACCAGACATTCCCTGCCCTAGCCAGCATGAGGCAGAAATTTCCTTAAACATATTATTTTGGCCTCAACCCACCATTTGCTCCCTTGCTTCCAATTTTTTTCAAGAGGAAAATTCCCAGTTCTAGCCCCAAATGGAGCAGCCCAGAGGTGGTGGGGAGAGATCACAATGACCCCCTAAGGACCTTTCAGAGGTTAAGTTTCTCCCACCTCCCCAGTAATCCCTGGAGCTGCGAGATCATCAAATCAATTCTCAGTCACTCATGTGTGCATGGGATCAGAGGGATGGCCGGCATGACCTCAAGAGCAGACCCTCTCCTTCATGGCCTTCCTCATGGCCTCAGCCACCCTGAGCTCATACTCAAAGCATTTCCCAACTCAGCAACCCTGGCTAGGCCATAGACCTCTCCCTCATTCCCTTCGGGTCAGGGATATTTCAGGAGAGCCCCAAAGCCGCCAGTTTTCACAGGCTCCAGGGGATTCCCAAGATGGGATCCAGGGGATTCCCACCCCCACCGGCCCTGGCTGAGAGGTACTGTCACTTGTCCCTCCCAATTCTCTTCCTGTTGTTCCTGCTGGAACTTAGCCATTCCGGGGGGCCCTGAGAGGAAAGGGGTCCTCAGTCTCCCCAGTGCTTCAGGATCTATCTGTGCCAGCAGCAGAGCGATGCCCTCCCAAGAGTATCAATCATGAGACAGGTGTTCTCTGCCTAGCTGGATCTGCCCACTATTGGGGCTGGTCAGGCAGGCCCAGACATGTCAGGGAGTCTGAGGCCTTACCTGACCCAGCTCTGCCCTGTGGCTTGATCCTACTTAGCTCAGCATCCTATGGCACCAGGGAGGGGCTCAGTGGCAGAATCAGGTCAGAAGAGGGCATTGAACCTGCATTTCACAGTGCTTTACCAAAGACTGAGGAAATGTCAAGGGTCCACATTGGAGAATGGGATAGAGGGAATGTCTCACACACAGATCTGAATTGGCAGCTTCTTGGAAGGGAATGATTTTCTTATGCAACTGTACCTGCCCCCCAACCGGGCCAGAACTCCCTAAAACATACGGTTCCAATAATTTCAATTAGTCAACATGTCTAGTGAACCCAGAATTTATAAAGTAAGGAAGCTGGAAAGACCCTTGATAAGGACAGAAGCTAATATTTATTGAATATCTACTGTAAGCCTGACATGGTACTCAACACTTTACACACATTATCTTATTCAATCCTCATAACTCTGAGGGAGATTAAATAACTCTAAAAGAGACACAGCTTGTATACAGCAGAGCTGGGATTCAAACCCAGTTCTGTCTGATCCCACAGATTCTACAATTATGCATTCTTCCATTTGACTTCTAGAAAGTAATTAACTTAGGAAATCAATCACATTTCTTCTGTAAACCAAGCAAGACCTGTAAGTTAAAGATGTGCTAATACAGTCCCTCCATTCTGCAGATGCGGAAAATGAGGCCAGATCACAGAGTGAGTCTTTTTATTTGTTTACTTGTTTATTTTTCTTTAAGTAGGCTTCATGCCCAGTGTGGAGCCCAATGCCAGGCTTGAAATAAAGACCTGAGCTGAAAGCAAGAGTCAGTGTTGCCTGGGTGGCTCAGTTGGCTGAGCATCTGACTCTTAATTTTGGCTCAGGTTATGACCTCACAGTCGTGAGATTGAGCCCTGCATCATGCTCTGTGCTGACAGTGTGGAGCCTGCTTGGGATTCTCTCTCTCCCTCTCTCTGTCCCTCTGCTGCTCACATGCGCGCTCTCTCTCTCCCTCAGAAGAAATAGGCTATAAAAGAGAGGCTATAAAAGAGAGAGACAGACAGACAGATGCTTAAATGACTGAGCCATCCAGGCAACCTACAGAGTGAGTCTTAAGTTGACCATAGGACAGTGGCTCAAACTCAGATCAGTGTCTCTCCAGCCACCCCAGCCTGTCTCATAGTCCTAAGTCAACCCAGGCAAGACAAGGGTGGTAGAAAAGCTGTGGGCTCTGCCCTCTAGGAGACAAGACAGACAAAGATGAACAGAGAAACAAACAGACATATAGACATCCACACAAGCAGACATGAAGAGGCATAGACACACAGGCAAAGATACACACATGGGTACTTATATCCATGTATTGTATTGTTCTCATCTATCTGCGGTGGTTCCTTTCCAGATTGCAAGTTCCATGAGGAAGCAGGCAGAAAGGGCCCTTACCCTGGGCTCACCTGTAGATGGCCACGCTCTTGCTTTACTCTGGCCACACTCCATTCCACACACTGAGAAGTAACCAGGCCCAAGAGGATGGATCCATGGGGAGCCCATTCCCCCATTCTAGATTATAAATCAGTTACATGAGACCCCATTATTTCCTGCTCAGAACCATTTGGGCAGACTTTGCCAGTAGTGTGCATACCCCGGAGCCCAAAAGGTGGCCAAAGGGCAGCTGTCTTTGGGGTGCATTCATGGAGTTTGGACACATTAGGAGTAATACATGCTTGCAAGGCCACTCAAGATAGGGGACGGAGCCAGGATGGGGAAAAAGAGACTGGGGCCACTTATTCTGCATTGCTGAATTCCAGCACAGAAGTCAGAGGAGCCAAGAATCCAAAATCAAACCCAGCCCTCTGGCTTATTGGGATTAAGTATTTTATTTAGCAGTTTGTTGTTTTGACTTATAACGTTTAAATATTTAGATGTACTGGGGCGCCTGGGTGGCTCAGTGGGTTAAGCGTGCGACTCTTGGTTTTGGCTCAGGTCATGATCTCATGGTTCATGAGTCTGAGCCCTGCATCAGGCTCCAGGCTAACAGCACGGAGCCTGCCTGGGATTCTCTCTCTTCTTCTCTCTCTCTGCCCCTCCTCTGCTCTCTCTGTCTCTCAAAAAAAAAAAAAAAAAAAAAAAAAAAAAAAAAAAAAAAAAACTTAAAAAAATATTTAGACGTACAAATGTACGTCTTGCCCTGGTTTTTAAAAACATTAGGAGCTGCCCTGGATACCTCCCTAAGTTCCCAGTGCACAGTGCTCACAGAACAAGCACTTTAAAGATGTCTGTTAGTAAATAAGAAAATCATTTAGTGAATTAATTGAATGAGTGAATGCTTCTGCACAGATATAAACAGACAGGCATATACACTTTCAGGCACTCACCAACACATTATTGACAAGTATATATACCCACACTCCCAGAGATGCACATACCTAATAAACTTACATCTAGAAAGCCTGGTACGTGTTTATAACAAAATAAATGTTCATATGGACACTCCCACAGAAACTTGCAGGCACGTGCAGACCCACTCACTATGCAGAGGCCCACATGTTCCCTTGAAGATACCCATATACATGAGCTTACACAGAGATAGGGACTCATCGATATGCTGGCAAACATGCTTTTCCCACTGAGGAACCCAGCTCCAACCAGAAATGCAGCCGCCCAGACATGCAAACAACAGAACAGTCACATAAACTCACACTGATACACGCAGCTAGACAAAGACAACGCTGTAGGCCTAAGACAGACTGGGAGTGAGACACCTGTCCACAGAGACCCCCTGGCTGCCCTGGGCTCCCACACTGTCTGCCTCCCTCCCACTTCTGTCTGCGGCCAGAGGGGCTCCTAGAGGAATTCCTTTTGCAGACTGGCTGAGAAAGGCTACTCTCTCCTCCTCCACAATCCCAGGCCAGAGTCCTGTGGCAGAGAAGCAGATGGTGTGTGCTGGGGGGTGCTCCCCCTTGCCAAGGACTCTGCCCTCCGTCCCCAGCCACCACCCGTGGCCTGCCAAGCCTAGGCTGTGTGCTGGCCTCTAGACAGAGACAGAGCCCCACGCAGGTCCTGCTGCCCCAGCTCTGCTTCCAAAAGCATGATTTAGGAGGGGCTGGTGAACAGCGCTTTTCCAGAGGACTTACTTCCTCAGGAAATGGCTCGGCCACAAGCCTGATCTCCAAAACAGGCGTAGGATGAAAACACCTCTGCTCCTCTCCAAAAACATGGGCCGCCCCTCTCACTCAGAGCCCCTGTGTCACTTTTAGCCCCAGCATCCACAGAATTCCAAGGTGATGGACAGCAATGAAAGGTCCAGCATCTAGTCCCACTTCTGCTGCTGACTCGCTGTGTCCACCTCCAAAAAATGACCCCTTTGGGTGTGATGCTTTCAGATGCAGTCAGAATGAGATAGGAGTCTCTAATTCCCCAGGCAGTCTCTGGATAAGGGTGAGGGGCTCCAATCTCAGGAGGCAGTGGCCTGGTGTGGGCCTCCTCTTAAGTCACAGAGTCATTATTACGTGCACAGAGCTTGTGCCAGGCTGTGGCTTGAAACAGAGGTGCCTCAGGCTGAGGCAAAATGGGGACTCAGGCAGGAGTCAATGTCCTGTGTGGCCTGGAGACAGTGACCTCTCCTCTCCCTCTCCACCCTCTCGCCAGGTTCCCTAGGCCTCTGCTGGAGGTGGACACAGTGCTGCAGCCCCACCCAGTCGGGTGGGCCAAGAGACAGGAATGCTGCTCAGCACAGCTGGCCGGACAGGAGAGACTGTTTATTCTCTGCTGTCGGGAACATCCCAGACAATCAGGGGGATTTGGCCGCTGGCAACCCCTGGATTTGAGGACTCCAAGAAGTCAGCTTAATCAGAGCAGGCTGATGGCCTGAGCTCTGAGAAGGCAGCAGAGGTGGAAGGGAGGGGCCACCCCTCCCTGCCCCATATTCCATGCCATGTGCCTCTGAGCTCACCTCCTGGATCTGCAGTGACAGGGCAGAAAGGTGAATGGGGCTGAACCCAGCCTTTTAATCATGCAGCCATCAGGAGAGACTTCCTACAGTCTGACTCCCAGCATCCCAGGTGCCCCCTGCTTATGAGCCATGTCAGAGCTAACGGCCTTAGCCTAGGAAGGGAGGTCATTTTGCATCCCCCAGACCCGTTCCAACCTCCCTGTGCTACCAGCCCAGATCCTTTCTGCTCAGGCAGTCCCTCTAGCTTCCGCCTTGTACTTGCCTGCCTTTCTTATTATTCCAGCTCCAGAGTCAGCTTTGGTGCTGCCTCTTCCAGGCCTTCTCACCTTGGGCAAGTCACCTCTCCAGGCCTGATTCTTCTGTAAAATAAAGATTACAGTATCCATCTCACAAGGACATTTTGAAGATTAAATGAGAGAATTCTTTCAATAGGCCCACCATGCAGGAGGCACTTGATAAATGGTAGTGCCTTTCTCTCCCATTCTTTCTATTGGTGCAGACCTCACCTCTGGTATTCCTGAGGGCCAGGCCTCTCTGGTGTAGCTTATAACACGTGCCCGGTCACATCTCTACCAATTGCTGCTCCCAGATCTCAGAGTGCTTTGGGGTTCCGTAGCTCTCTGTAGAAGAGTCCAAGTTGACCCAAGGAGGCATTTTGATGCCAAGGCTCTAGAAGGTCCCAGAACATGGTGGGGTTTTTTTTGTGTTGTTTTGTTTTAGGTATTTTTTGTTTTTTGTGGGGTTTTTTGGTGTGTTTTGCCCATCTCTCATTTTGCATAGGTTTGAGTGCCTTGTCTAAGGAGGTCAGGGAAAATTCATCAATCCTGACTCATTTGTTTGGAATTCATATTTCTATATATTTAATAAAGAGTTTATACCAAAAATAATGAAATTCCAGGATGGCAAAGAGTATCAGTTAAGGACCCCTCCTCACTGTATCTCCCACAAGTTCCAATTTAAACTCTTAAATAAAAAAGGAGTCTATTGGTTACACAGTGAAAGGTTTGGCTTTAGGCACAACCAAACTGAGTACTCAAACAACATCATCAGGACTTAGTTTCTCTTCCTCTCTTGGCTCTGCCTTCCACTGTGTTGGTGTCAGTAGGAGGCTTCCCGTGGCAGCAAGATTCAAGGCGGCAACACCAGGACCAGCCTCTCACACTGACAGAATGGGGATGGGAGGCAAACGTCTCTTTCCTAGCAGCCTTTGCAAAAATCTTCTTATAGATTTCTTAGGGGTCACATGTTGGTATATGAACCAATCGCTAAGGCCAGAGAAATGCAGCTTGCTGATTGGCTCAGGCCTGTGCCACTGCTCCCTGCCTAGGGTGTGTGGGTAGAAGGAGCAGCCACCTTTACCCAGATCCAGTGAAAATGGAAAAGAGGTTGGTTTCCCAGCAGGAAGCTGGGTGGGGTATGGTACCAGGAGGGTGAGTGAACGATGGACCACAAACAGGTGTCTTCCAAAGGAAATCAATGGTCAAAGAACTAAGCAGATGAATACTTTTCAAGCACTCCCAAGCCCTTTAAAAATGTAATGGATGGAGCACCTGGGTGGCCCAGGTGGTTAAGTGTCCGACTTCAGCTCAGGTCATGATCTTGTGGTTCATGAGTTCGAGCCTCATGAGGGGCTCTGTGCTGACAGCTCAGAGCCTGGAGCCTGCTTCCCATTCTGTGTCTCCCTCTCTCTCTGCCCCTTCCCAGCTCACGCTCTGTCTCTCTCTGCCTCTCAAAAATAAATAAGACATTAAAAAATTTTTTTAAGTTTAAAAAAATATATAATTGATGTGCTAGTTTTAAATCCCTACAGATCTCTGTCAGGCAATGTGTTATAGGGCCCATTTGGGATAGGCTATACTTGCCCAAGAACAGTAAACCTACATCTTTGACCAATCTGTAATCCATACTTCCCAGGAATTCGGACTGGCCTTTTCCCTTCCTGTCCACACTGGTGGGCAGCTTGACTGAACTGACCAATGCTGTGAGGGCTGGAAGGCCCTATCAGCACCATAAGCTATTTTCACCAGGGACTTCCCTTGGCTAAATGGGCACTGAAAGAGGGTGGACTCCAGGGGCCTCAACCTTCCCTTTCTCTCCTGACCCCCACAAGTCTCCTCTGGCCTTTGAATCTCCCCTGGTTGCTTTCTCTCTACTACCACTCTTCCCAACTCATTTCTAAATCCCATTTTCTTAGGAAAGACTTTGTCATCAGTCACTTATATGTGTGTACGAAGCGGCATCAAATCAGTAGTTTAACCTTTCTCAGGACTATGTGCATTTTTACTCTGAGCCTTTTCAGTGAAACAAAAGGCTTTGTCCTGCCTACCCCCTACTGTTCCCAAAAAGTGCAGAGCAAATGGGACTCTGAAATCAGGCAACCAGTGTCCACGACCATCCCTGAAATCCTCACCCATCTGCACAGCCTTGCCACTGTGTTTTTTCTTCAAGTATAATTTCGATCACCTTTGCTGACATTCAGTCATTACTCTCTGCTGTGGCAGGGAAGTTTCTTGAATCCTTTCATCCATTTATTCACTCAGCAGACTTCCTGAGTCTCCATCATCTTTTAGATACTGGGTATGCCAAGACAGCCCAGGCCCTGCTCCCTCTGACAGCCTGCAGTTGAATCTCAATGCTGGAACATCACCTGCACACCAGATTTTTAACACAAACAAAAAGCCTAGCCCAGTGGCTGGTATTCAATAGGTATTCAAAAAGTGCTGCTTCCCCTTCCCAGGGCTGCACGATGTGAACACTGGAAATTTTCTAAAACCTTTTCCAGGTGGACAGGAGTGCCAACAGAAGTGGGTGGAGATGGTGGTTTCTATCTCGTTTCAGAATGTCATGATTTGTTTTGGATGTTCCAAATGTCAGGTTGGAGATCATGCAAAGAAGAGGGGCTTATTCTAACCAGATCAGGGCTAGAGGCAGCCCAGGACACTGTCTCCCTGGTACACAGCCCCAGACAGTTTGGAAACAAACAGAAACCCATCCAGAGGAGGGAGACTGACAAAAGCAAAAACAAACAAAGGCCAAGAGATGGAAAACTCACGAGGTGGGGCCGGGTGGAAAGGAGGGGAGCGAGGAGAGATGGGTGGAGGCTGTGGAGGGGGCTTAAGGAGGGTGTGTGTGTGTGTGTGTGTGTGTGTGTGTGTGTGAGAGAGAGAGAGAGAGAGAGAGAGAGAGAGAGAGAGAGAGAGAGAGAGAGAGGAGCTGAACCCAGCTCCCCCCACCATCCCAAGAATCACCATGGCAATGGGGAGGGTGAGTGCAGCTGATTCCAGGCCAACACAAACCTCCAGGGCTTAGCAGCAGGATTGGGCTCAGATGCATGGGGCCATGTTCTAAAGAAAAAGATCTGAATTGGGCTCTTTAAGTCACAAACTCCCTACCAGCTCTGATTTTGTAAGCAATCAGTATTTAATGAAATGAATTAATCAGAAATAATAGTGAATCACATTCCTATTCCATGTTTCTCTCACATACACAGGTACATTTATCCAAAAGCCCACAGAGTAAAACCCCTTCCCTTTGTGGGGAAAACTGACAGCTCATTGGATTCTTGGCACTTTCCAGAAGCAGTGACCTAACTTGTGGAAGGTCTTCTTGTCACCCCTGCCCAAATTGTCGTCACTGACAGTAGCATTAGTGATAGAGGGTTGATGGGTTTGCTTTCACAAGACCAAGGCAGCTGCAGCTCTGATGTGAGGTGGCTCCAACTGAACCATCTGGTCTCCTCTGCCATCAGTGGCCTGGTGAAGCTCTTGGCCCAGAGGGGGTGTGTCAGCAAGGAGACTGCTGCTTCTTTCTCCATGAAAAAATGTCTGCAGCATGAGCCCCTTGGGCCCCCAAACTCCAGCACTCAAATTTGCCCTTTCCTGGAGATGGCTGGCCTCTGGGGTCTGTTTCAGATGTCAGGTTGGTGCTAAATAGAACTGTGAGTCTTTAGAGTTTGTCTCCTTCCTGCCTCTCCGTTCCTAGCTACCCAGAGATCTCACGCTATCCCCCATTACCCTAGTCCAGGGTGGACCCATCCATAAGGCATCATAGGCACAGGGCATAGAGTCCACATTACAAAAATGTTTTAATTTCCTTTAAAAGCAGAAGGAAGCATGCCTGGGGGGCTCAGTTGGTTGAGCATCTAACTATTGATTTGGGCTCGGGTCATGATCCCAGTGTCATGGGATCAAGCCCTGTGTTGGGCTCCATGCTGAGTGTGGAGTCTGCTTGAGATTCTGTCTCTCTCTCCCTCTGCCCCTCTCCCCCACTTGCACTCTCTCTCTAAAAAAAAATTTTTTTTAATTAAAAAAAGGGGTGCCTTGGTGGTTCAGTCAGTTAAGCATCCAACTTTGGCTCAGGTCATGATTTCACGGTTTCTGAGTTCGAGCCCTGCATCAGCCTCTCTGCTCTCAGCACAGAGCCCACTTCGGATCCTCTGTCCCTCCCTCTTTCTTCCCCTCTCCTGCTCGTGCTCTCTCACTCTCTCTCAAAAATAAACATTTAAAAATTAATTAAAACTAAAATTTTAAAAATCAGGAGGAAAAAACAAGCTTGTAAGTGGAAGCAAACATTTTAGTATTTAATAGTAATATATTCATCTTTATACCAACACAATCATAAAATATAATTTTAAATATTTATTAAGGAGTCCAGGAAGGCAAAAGTGCCCATGAAAGTCATAATGTAGTCCTGACCTACTCTCTGCTCACTCAGGGATTTCCTTCTGTCACATCAAAATGTACCTGTCCAATGGCTCTCCATTAGCCTAGGAGCACCTGGAGGATAGGAACATTCTTCATCCATCCTCAAGTTCCTACTATGCTCATTGTTTGCCCCATGCTCACATCAGGTATTGCATTGACTCTTTGGGGGTGGGGTGGGGCCAGAAACCTCAGGGAAAAAGAGGGAGGACTAGGTTTTAAATAAATATTGCCCGAGAATTTCTGGAAACTGCACATTTCACATCTGTGCAGTTGGACTTTGTCCGCATCCCCTGTTGCTGAATGCTACTTGAAACTGCTCCCAGCAAGCTCACTAATGATCTCCAACTCAGTAAATCCAATGGATACTTCCCAGGTATAATCCCAACTGCTCGGCACCATTTGACACTGCTCATCAAGATTGCCTTTTTTGGGACACCTGGGTGGCGCAGTCGGTTAAGCGTCCGACTTCAGCCAGGTCACGATCTCGCGGTCCGTGAGTTCAAGCCCCGCGTCAGGCTCTGGGCTGATGGCTCAGAGCCTGGAGCCTGTTTCTGATTCTGTGTCTCCCTCTCTCTCTGCCCCTCCCCCGTTCATGCTCTGTCTCTCTCTGTCCCAAAAATAAATAAACGTTGAAAAAAAAAAAAAAAAAAGATTGCCTTTTTGGCTTCCATGACACTTTGCTGTCTTGGTTTCCTCCTATTTCCCTGGACATTGCTGCTAGGTGTCCTGTGCATGCTCATTTCCCTCTGCTGGACCACTAAAAACTAATAATAGCAGCTGAAACATGTCAGCTATTTGCTCTGTGCTGAGCCCGACTGTGTCAGTTCTTTTAATCCTCAAAATAATGCTAAATCTATTCTGCAACCACCAGCCAGAATGAGCTTCCTGGAAACCAAATCTGATCATATCATTTCCATGCTTAAAACCTAATGGTGCTCCCTGGCCCACAGCTTTGAGGGTCTTGCATGATCTGGCCCGTGCCCACCTCTTCCGCCCCATTTCTCACCACAGCCTCTTCCTTTATGACCTTCCTGCTTTTAACTCCTCCAGCAAGAACTCTAGGTCCTTACATATGCTTTTCCCAGTGCCTGAAACACTCTCCCTCCACTTGTTGGCCTGATACTGGTGGTTCTTTCGGGCTTCAGTTAAATATCACCTTTTCTAGGAGCCCAGGGGTGCTGCGGAGGATGGTGGTTGTGAGATTAACACTGAAACCTGCCATGTGCAGCTCCCAGCTCTGTGCTGCTTCCCAGCCACATAGCTTTGAGCAAGCTACAAAATTCTCTGGCACTTCCGTTTCTTATCTGTTGTCAGGATTAAATAAATCAGGGGCACCTGGGTGGCTCAGTCAGTTAAGTGTCCGACTCTGGATCTCAGCTCAGGTCTTGATCTCAGGGTTGTGCGTTCAAGTCTTGAGTTGGGCTCCACACTGGGTGTGAAGCCTACTAAAAAAAAAAACAAAGATAGAAAAAGAAAAAGAAAAGAAAAAACGAAATTTGCACACGTAGGTGCTTTGCAGGTGTACATGTGTCACTTCTGTATTTTCTGACCCCAGACTATGTTAAGACTTCTTGCCAAGTATTTTCCAAAACTCCTTTATAACAACATGTAATCCAACCCCACTCCTGAGAATGCTTGTCCAGCTCCCGACCTTGCCAGACTGGCAGCTCCAGGAGGGCAGGGACACTTTTACCTTGATCCTGCTCCTATTTCTAGTGCCTGGCACACAGTAGGTGCTCGTATTTGTTAAATCAATGACTAGCAATCTAATACCTACTAGATATCCAGGTGATATATGGTGTCCAGAAAACTGCTACCTTGAACAAAGGAAGAGAAGATAAGATTTTTAGCAACAAGGCATACATGGCAGACTCCCGCCGAGACTGAAAGCAGTCACAAAGGCCACTTGGTAATTAGGAAAATACCTTTATTATCTCTGAAATCTTCCAATATTCAATGTAAAAACCATGATAGTGGCTTGTTCACAACTTCACAGATTATAGAAAAATGACTTTCTACCTTCTTTACAGAGATCTACCCCTCAAATCAGATGGGGCTCCAATGATGGCTGAAACAGGGTAGGAAGGAAGGACAGAGAACACAGCAAGGAGATCTGCAGCTCCCTGAGCAGCCAGAGGCTTCCTCCCCACTTTTAAAGCCCAGGTTGGGTCCCGACGACCTGTGAGCCCTCCAAGGGAGGCTCAGTCCATGCACACTGGCGGCAGACTGAGGCAGGCCCGTGTCCTGAGGTCCTGCAGTGTGGCACTTGTGGCTGGGAGGCCACAATCAAGGCAGCTTCGTGAGAACAAGAACAGGTGGCAGGCCTGCAACTCAAATCCCTTTCTCTAACACATGGCCAGGAAAGAGACTATGGGCACTGACCAAAGAGTGCTCTGGAAATCTTCTCCTTTTACTCAGCTCCCAAAGATGAATTTGTCAAATAGCTACTTAAAAAAGCAAAACAAAACAGAAAACAAACATGTGTTTCCATTTCAACTACAATCAGCAGTTGGTAATTTTAGAAAAAGACTTGAGTTGCTGTTAAATTTGTCTTTTTTATCAGGTCTCTGGCTCCTTCCTTGCTCGTCCATGGTTGGGGCAGGGGGGTTACAGCTGTAGCAGAAGGCTGTTTGTTGATCTGAGAAAACCGTGAAAAGGTTTTGCACTCACATACAAAGGCTGATGGAATTCAAAACGATCCCACCAATTTTTATGAGAAACATGACTGTTCCTCTTGGGTGTCTCAGGTCAAAACAAGGCAACCGCCTAGTGACTTATAGTCCCCACTACACATATTCTGCCTTCCAGAAGGCATTAGAGAAAGGGCCAACGTCTGCCAGGAGTGACTGTAAACACCCCACTGACAGCTTGGACACCTTGTTTTTAAATGCAGCAGGACTTTTTCCTTTGGCTCTGGCAGAAAAACCAACTCCCTAGGACTGTTTAGGAAGGAGCAGACAGGAGGACTCCCCTGAAGCCCCAGAGCGAGAGATGCGTGGTCCCCACTGAGCAGAGTGTGGCTCAGAGCATCATCAAAGGCAATCAATACATTTATGGCATATGAAAATTGTCCTGTGGTCCCCAACTGGCCCCCAGGCTCCACCTGGTTGGACACGGCGCATGGGAGGTACAGAACAGGTTGTCATAAGGCACATGGTCGAGGTGGCCCCCACACCAGAGAGATTATCTCTTTGCACGATTCCAGAAGTGTTGGAAAGCTGAGGAGTTGATGGCACTCACAATGAGCAGCAGCAGCAGATACAGGGATATCATGACCGTAAACCAATGGCTGGAAAACCAGGACAGCTGGCTTGAAGCCCTGCTTAAGGGGGGGAAAAAGTGATGTTGGCAAGAAGAGAAAAACATTTTTTTTTTTTAAGTGTATGCAACAACTTCTGGCTCAAAGATGATGAAATGATGAATCTCATCCTCTGGGTGAGCCATGAAACAAAGCTTCGTGCATGCTCCTTTGCTCAAAAAAATCTGGAGCTATTTGCCCTGGCACCGACACATCTTTCACCAGAACATCTTCTAAATGTACAAAGACAGCTATGCAATGAGCTCATCCTGATCTTCTCTTTCATAGCTCCTCTGGTGCCTTTTGTGACCCATCTTTTCTTAGGCAAGACTTTGGTATCTAGAAGAATGACTGTGCTCAGGGTGTCTGCCCAGATGGCAGCAGGTGGCAGGTAATTTAGCAGAAATCTTTTCACTTTTAGACATGTACAGATATCAGTCCGAGCTGGGGAAATCCTCTCTGGCCCACTGGGAGATGATCTAAACCGTCCAAGTGTGTACTGAAGAGACACTCCAGGGAGAAGTGGGAAAGGAATGGAATTTTCAAGTAGAAAAAGCCAGATGATTTTAAACCAGAGGATAATGTTCCTCAGACTCAGGAACCCTATGCAAATCTCCCCAATGTGGGGGATGGGGTGAGGATTTTACTGGTTTATGAAATCTTGAAGCATGGAAACACTGGTGTATACAGCCAGGAGTGGGGAGGATTACAAGTGACCCCCTTAGCTGCTCATCTGCTGCTCGTCCCCATCAGAAGCTCTGCCACAGACCCCAACAATGTGACAGGATCTCAAAGTGACCCTCGATCCCGGGGAACCCTGCCACCCACCATCACACTGCTGAGATAGGATGTGGAATCCACCACGGTTCTGAGGAGCTGACAGGTCTTGTCTGCTGTTGAGTCCAACACCCTCATCTTGGACATAAAGATGAAGCATCTCAGGTCCAGAGAGGAGCAGTCACCGCAGGAAGTGACCAAGCAGAGTGGCACATATTCCCAGTCAGCACCCAGGCACCACCCTGCCTCTTGGCTTAACCTAAATCAGTGCATTTCCGACTGCAATCAGGAGCCTGGGTGGCTAAGGGGCCTCATGGTCTGGAGCAGCCAATTTGGCTTCGTTCCGTCCCTCATGTTATTTGTATTTACAAATCTCTCTGTCTTCTTCACTAGAAAACACTCCTCTCAGGGCCAGGACCGCATCTTATTCCACCTGTCTTCCTCACCCCTCACCGTGTGCAGCACAGCGTTTTATATATTTTACACATAGCTGAGGTCTAAGGCTGGGGGCAAGGGATGCTGATAACTAGGGACACAATACTCTCAGCATCTAGATGTTCTCCTGGACCTCTAGCAGGGCCCGTCCTCCTTACCTCTTGGGCTGCTTCTGGGAGTACACCAGCAGGTACTTCACTCGCAGGAGCTGGTTATTGGTGACCACAAAGTACTTTGGAGGGATGTCTCCGCCTTCACTATGTTTGATTCTTGCTCTCCTGCGATCTATCTCCTTAGAATCTGAATAAGGAGAATAAAGTACAACTTCACCGGGGGGAAATACAATAATAAAAAAAGCAAATTACAAATAGAAATAAGTCAAGCCTCCTGGTCATGAGGGTGGGGAAGCCCCAGCAGGGTGAGGAATGGCTCAGCTGTATGTGTGCTGTATGTGAAGCAGCACTAAAACACAGGAGAGTCTGACAAGCTGGATGAGGGGAAAAAGGAACAGGAAGATAAAAGGGAGACAAGGGGGAAAAAAACCTGCATTGGACAAGCAGAGGGAAGAAGCGGACTGATGGCCATAACAAAAAAATTATCTGGGCCTAGGTACAGGGCTTGACCCAAAACAAGTATCTTAGGCATTTTAAATTAATCATTCCGGATTTTTGAGCTTCTTAGAACTCTTATGTTCCACCCTTTGTACCAAGATTTGTTTAAAAAACAATGGGGTGCCTGGGTGGCGCAGTCGGTTAGGTCACTATCTCGCAGTCCGTGAGTTCGAGCCCCGCGTCAGGCTCTGGGCTGATGGCTCGGAGCCTGGAGCCTGTTTCTGATTCTGTGTCTCCCTCTCTCTCTGCCCCTCCCCCGTTCATGCTCTGTCTCTCTCTGTCCCAAAAATAAATAAAAAACGTTGAAAAAAAAAATTAAAAAAAAAAAAAAAAAAAAACCTAAAACTTTCCTTTTAATAATATGATGAAGCTTTATAAAAACAAACAAACAAACAAACAAAGCCAAAGCTGTGTGCAACAGTAGACTCTGCAAGGTTTTGTTTTGATGTTGATGTCACAGTTTGCTAACTTCCTAAGAATTATAAGTGCAAATATTCATGCTGCCTGGTGTGGAAGGTTAGTGTCAGACACGGGCCATTCCTCAGGATTCCAGTTGTTTTACATTAGAGGCCAGGAACAGACAGTTTCCTCAATTCTCCTTTTCTCAGTGGAAACAACAGGCCAGTTTTGGAGACTAGAGTAACAGTTCTGCGACTCTTCTGCCTTTGCGGGCAAAACAGCAGGGCGCACAAGGCACAGACTCTAAGAGACATATCGGAGGAGTGGACTGAGCTCTAGCTAGTCATCCACTCCCCCAGAGAGTCCAGGATTTACTCTCTGTGGCCTCAGTTGCCTCTCACATCCTCTGAGGCTCAGGCACATACCAGAGTAGCCTGGAGGACAGGGTCTGGATCCACGTCTTTAGCTTCAGTTTAGTGAATACCTACTGAAATGTCAAGTAGGTTTCAGGCTCTCTACAGGTATCAGGTGCCCAAGAGTGACTAAAACTCACTTTCTGCCTTCAAGGAGCCCACACTCTGGCCTCACACGCTCCCTTTTATCCGTCAAATCTCACTTCCTCCCGGGGCACCTGGGTGGCTCAGTTGGTTAAGCGTCTGACTTTAGCTCAGGTCATGATCTTGACGTTCGTGGGTTCAAGCCCTGTGTCAGGCTCTGTGCTGACAGCTCAGAGCCTAGAGCCTGCTTCAGATTCTGTGTCTCCCTCTCTCTCTGCCCTTCCCCCCTCTATCTCAAAAATAAATAAACATTAAAAAAAATCTTACCTCTCCCCAAAGTTTCCCCTGAGTACTTGGACCTACTATGTTTGATTGCACCTTCCTGTGAGCTGCCCTTGTGGACCTCATCAGCCTCCTCACATGGCACTCTGTGCCCACCACCTTGTAGTAAGTGCTCAATCCCCAAGGAGACTGTTCACTCCTTGAAGGCAAGTCCCTGTCCCACATTGCTTTGGACCCAGCCCATCCCTCTGCATGCAATGGATGCTCCACCCAACAGATGGGTCAACGGCAAGAGCCTACACACTCAGAGGCCTGCAGCCTAGGTCCAGGCCAAGTGCTCACTCACCCTTCTTCTTCATTTGGCACTTGACATCTGGATGATCAATGACTTCACACACAGCCACACAGCTGAGGATGGGGCCAAGGAGGCTGCGCTGCCATCCAAGGCCATGGGGGCTATAAATGAGGGCCAGGCTCAAGTCACTGGTGAGGTAGGTCCCTTCCCCAAACAAGGATGTCTGGAATGGCAGAGGTCAACAGAAAAGAAACAAGGCTGGGTGAATGTAAAATTGGCACAGCAAGCTGACACAGGTCTTTCTTCAACAGAGTTGTAAATACAAAATTCTCAAGCCTCTTTATCCCCAGTAAAAGGCATATAATATCAAATTATTCTATGACATCATCACAGGGTTATTAGTAAACCCATTCCTATCTGATGACAGTTTAACTAATTGTGGATGTGCCCACCTAGCCTAGAAAACTAGCAGTTCCTATGGTCAAGGTTGAGTGAGAAAAACATAGGTATAAGAGTCTAAACAGCCCTGAGTTTGAATCCTCACTATACCTCCAACAAGCTGGCAAGTTACATAAACTCTCTCGGTCTCAGTTTCCACATCTGTAAAATGGTGATGTTAGTATCTCCTCTAGGAGGTTGAGGATGATTCAATGAGATAATGTACATAAAGCATCGAGCAGGACACCTGACACATCAGAGAGGTGGGCATTTATATTATAATGTATTAGCAATTCCTGTTACGTGAATGCATTTAGCATGGTTACACCAATGGCCTTGCAGAAGCAAAGTCACACACTTATGCACAGCGAGGGGGATCACACCTGAGGATGGAAGTAATCTAAGTCACTACTTGAAAAAGAAATGAAGCTCTCAGACAAGAAACTGTAACCAAATAGGGCAGGCCTATATTAGGGACATGGTAAGTTTTACTCTGTGTTGGTGTCAACCAAGGAGATGTCCAAAATCTAGGAGGCAGGTCCCTAGTGGTAGGTGCTAACTTGATGTCCTCCATGAAGGAGCATGTCAGATGAGAGAGAAGGATATCAGGAGACATACCTACAAGTTGAGACTACAGCAGGCAAAACAAACACATCTTTTGCCCACGGTAGACCATGGCCAAGGGTCTATAATCAACCATGATGGCCAGCATAAAAATATCAATCATGGCACTCATTCATACTGACTCAGAATCCTTCTCAACACAACATTTCAGGTAGCTGTTACCAATGGATGAAATTTGAAATTCAAGTTGAAATTCAATTGCTATCTTTTGGCTGCAGTATTAGGATCTGTTAAGTGAACTCAAACTGCTCTCTGAACAGACTATGCTTGGGAACTGAGAAATGTCCTATTCAGTGGCACCAGGCTTCTACAATTCTAAGCTGGTTAGGTGAAGCTTAGGGGAAATGAAACAAGCCTTTGCTTTACCTTTGGGAAGCCCCTTGCCTTAGGCAGTGTCCCCATGTCTCAAAAGCTGACACAGACCTTCTCCAAGGACCCTTGGTGTTGTCTGATCTGACTCTACACCCACTCTAAGCTATAGCTGCCATATACACACAGACTAGACTCAATAGACTCAAGAGCCTTGAGCGAGACTGCTGTAAGCAGAGGTGCACCAGAGTGGGAAAGCTGGGGTATCTGTACCATGAAAACAATCTCACAGCTTCAACTGACAAGTAGGCTCCCTCAAGCAAGCCCCTCACTGAAAACCCAGACAGAAGCAGCCAAAAGAACATCCGCTTTACCAAAGGACTCCGACAAGATGTCTCTAAGCAGCAAACTCCCTGGACACTGAAGAGAAGGTCTGGTGTAATCTTCAGGCAACTTCTCCAAGGCCAGTTATGCTGTGAAGCAGAGACCCCCCAGATTCCAGTAGCCTGGCCATAATAATAGGCCGAGAGCCAGTATAAACAGGCCTGTCATCGTACAAAAAACCCAACTGCACACTAATCAGCTACAGCAGTGTTGGAAGTCTCTCTAGCCTCAGGGCTGCATCAGCCACAACGGAACCCATGGCCATGGAGCCAACACCTCAGACGAGGCAGATGTTGGCATGACTAGGGAAAGGCTGCAGCCCTGCCACTAGCCAAGATTCCCTCTCCATCCACCTATAAAAGCAGTCATTGCTTTCTTAGAGTCTAGTAACGGGAAGAACCCTTTGCATATATTAACTATTTGAATCCTCTCAGCACACGAGACTGTGGGTGATAACGTCCTATTTTACAGATGAGGACACTGAGGCTCAGAGAGGTTAAGTAATTTCCCAGGACACAGAGTGGCTAAGGTGGTCTTTCTGGCTCCTATATGTACTTGTCTTCCTATACCTCACTAAGAGCCAAAATAAATGCCAGCAGAGAAGGGTGAGTGACACTGTTTTGACTCCAAAAAAAAAAGGGAGGAAAGGACCTCTCCTTGGAGCATCCCTCAATATTTCTAAGGACTGATTCTGTTGGACTGTCCCCTAGGCAAGTGCTTCTCAAACTTCAGACAAATCACCTGGTGACCTTGTTAAAGTCATCTCTGATCAGGTGGTCTGGGGTCTGCCTGAGATGTTTTATGTCCAACAAGCTCTTGGGTGATGTGGCGCATCTGGGCGAGGGACCATGCTGAACAGGGAGGGTTGGCGACATACTGGGATTACCTGGCTTTTATTTATTTTTTTCATGTTTATTTATTTATTTTGAGAGAGAGACAGAGCACGAGAAAGCGAGGGGCATAGAGGGAAAGAGAATCCCAAGCAGGGTCCATGCTGTCAGCACAGAACATGATGAAGGGCTTGATCTCATGAGCTGTGAGATCATGACCTGAGCTGAAATCAAGAGCTGGATGCTTCACTGACTGAGCCACAGGTGCCCCATGGGATCCCCTGGCTTTTAAAGCATACTGTTATCTGGGCCCCACACCAGAGATTCTGATTGAATTCTTCTGGGATACAGCCAAGCATTGGGATTTTTAAAAGCTTCCCAAGTGATTCTAAATGGGCAGCCAAGGTTGGGAACCATCTTTAAATCCATAGTTCTTAAACTGTAATCAGTACAGGAATCACACAGAGATCTTGTTAAAATGCAGGTTCTAATTCAGAAGGTCTAGGGTGGGCTCAAGATTCTGCATTTTCACAGGCTCCCAGGTGCTGGTCTGCAGACCACACCTGAGTGTGGCCTCAGTGAACCTATCCCCCCCCAGCCTCCCCCAGGCAACTCCCCAGGGTTCTGACCCTCATGTCATTAGGCTTAGGCCCCACCTTGTTCAGGTGGCAATGCAGCCCATTGTGGATGATGGAATGGAAGTTTTCGAGGCGGCTCCCGTGGAAGGCGTAGATTAGGTCTCGTTCTCCTTTGGTCTCATAAAATTTGGCGTTCGCTGGGTTGGAGTACTCAATTTCAAACAGGAAGTCCGGCACGGGGACAGGCGTGTGAGGGGCACCGGTCAGCTTTTGGATCTTTTCGAACTTGAAAACATGTAGGAAGTCGCAATTTTATTGGGGAAGCTGTTAAGTTGTGCTGCCAAAATGGCCTCCTAAAGCTTTGGGCTTAATTCCTATGGGGTTTGCTCATGAGAACTAGTTTCATGAGAATAAAGATAACAATTTATAAATAAGCTTAGAGCTTCTAGTTCAAGATTACTTTCCTATCATAATGTTTTTCCCCACACTAGGCCAAGAAGCACAAACTGCTCCTTTGAACTAGACACCACCCCTAGTTTTCATAACACTGTCACATCCCTTTCCTGCACTCTGTCTTTACAATAGTCTCAGGAGGTAGAAAGGTGTGATCAGTTGCAAAAATGGCCACAACCTTTCCACTCATCCTTGTCTATCACCCCTCTGTAATGTGAGTCTGCAGGTAGAATTCCCGGACTCCATCAAGATGTGGCACCTCTGTGCCACCTTGAATCTGGGCTTGGCCATGTGACTTGCTTTGACCAATGGGACCCTGGCAAATATATAGCAAACAGACTTTGAAAGGGCTCGCCCTTAACCATCTGCTGCTGGGAACGCTTCACTGCCATGTGAATGAGCCCTGCTAGCCTTCAGGAGGGTGACACTCTCGCAGAGGAGGGCCCCAACCACAGCAGCCACCCCAGCGGAAGATGGAGACATGTGAGACATACCAACTGAAGACTGAGACACTAGATCATCCTGCCCCACCCAGAAGAACAATCCAACTCACTCACAGAATCATGAGAAACAATCAAGGTTGTTTTAATCAAGGTTTTTGGAATGATTTGTCATGCCACAAAACCTATTGATACAGAAGAGTGAGCTCTTCCTAAAAGGCAATAATCCTTTTCAAGGCAGAGATGACATCTTTTCAGTGATTTCTAAACAGTAAGTCATAGACCAAAGCCAATCTGTGGCAAAGTTTTCTCTGGGTTGTGTTTAAATGAGAAAAATAAGGACAATGTAACAGATACATTTATACTGCTGTAAGGTTGCCATCCTTTCTTTGGAAGAATTGTCCTTTTTTTGAGAACATCCTCCTTTTTTATATGAAAACATCCTTTTATAAAGTGATGATACATGGCAGCCTCACGTCCTTACTTGGACATGATAAGAAGCTGAAAACCCTCACTCCATATGGCGCCAACACTCCATATTTTAATGGAACTTAACTGGTCCATAATGAAAAGTGAAGGAGTCACACTGCCTTATCTACTTTACCTACAGCAGCCAACATCTAGCAGGTGCTTAATACCCACATGAAGAATGAATAAATCTAAATTTAGCAGATGACAAAAGTGAAACCCAGGGATCATCTAGCAGTTAGCAACCCAGCCTGGACTTGAATAGGGATCTCCTGACTCCCACTGTGGGGCTCTGTGTGTTATTTACCATTTACCAACAGAGATGGACGTCCCTAGACACCAGAATCCAAGGTACCAAATTCTATGCCACTTAAAGAGGATTTCTGTCTTGAGCAGGAGCTTGTAAAATTAAATGTTCTTAAAATAAAATTAAGTAAAGACCAGTACAGATAAACCCCTGCTGCTGCTCAGAGAAAAGAGCACCAGATCAGGGATCTGCCTTCCTACACTTAGGTCCCTGCCATCCCAGCCTGTCCCTGGGAGATCCTGGCCAGGCAAGGGAAACCGAATTACAGAATGTCTGATCTGTGCCAGAAACTGTACTGGGGGTGGCATACATTCTATCATAGCTCCCCTCTGAGTTAGCTATTAATATTCACAATTTATAAATAGGGAAAAGGAGACTCAATAATGGATGGAAGTGGGATTTGATCCCAGAGCCTAAAGTTTTCCATTACTTCCGGTTCTGCCTCTCTGTTTCCTAACAACGGGATGAGGCCAATGTTTCTTAAGGTGTGGTCAAGGGTGCACCCTTACTGGATTTACCTGGGGTGCTTGTGATACCCAACATTTACTGAGCCCTTAGCAGAATGCCTTAAGGCATTCTTCTAAATGTGAAAAGTCATTCAATTCTCACAGCTAGTTCCCTGTGGAAGTATACTATTATTGTTCCCATTTTATAGATGAGGAAACTGAGTTAATGAAATGCACCCAGTAACCTGTACCAGGTTCACAGTAAGAGGGGGAACACAGGTTTGCACTGCCAGTGTGCAAGTTCCTGAGACCACTCCAGACACAGAATCAGCATCTCTCAGGGCAAGGTCCAGGAATCTGCATTTTCAACAAGCTTCCCAGGCCATTCTGGTGCACAAGGAGGTCCCAGAGCCCTTTAGCTCTAGGAATGTGCTGTCCTACAGACCAAAGTCTCACCTCTGACTTCCCTGCACTGTGGATTGTCAGGACCTTTGAGGATAAAATCCAGCTCACCAGATCCCTGGCACGTTTGTCTTTATCTCCGGAGGACTGGAGAAGTTCTTTCAGGTTGGGTAGCTTGCTGGCATCTGCAAGCTGAAGAGAGGAAAAATCTCCATTAGCAAGGATCTGGAACCAAATGATAACTAGGGAGCCCTCTGGTGGTAAAGCACAGAATTGCACTCCTTTCATGTTTCAAGGAATTTAAGAAGAAAGGTACAGGTGTGGATTCCTTTTCCAAATACCACACTCTAAAAGCTCTGAACCCTAAAACATTGTTTTGTAACTCATTTGCTATAAAACCTGACCTGAGATGATGTGAGGTTCACTAGTCTTTATTTTTAAAATCTTTTTTTAAAGATTTTTAAAAAATCTTTGTTTTAATAGACAGAGTTTATTTATTTTAATAGACAGAGCGTGAGCATGGAGGGGCAGAGAGAGGACACAGAATCCAAAGCAGGCTCCAGGCTCCAGGCTCTGAGCTGTCAGCACAGAGCCCGATGCAGGACTTGAACCAATGAACCGCGAGATCACGACCTAAGCCGAAGTCGAACACTTAACCTACTGAGCCACCCAGGTGCCCTTAATCTGTACTTATCCCACTTCCTATTACTATTGATGTGATACATTTTGCTGCAGGAATATCAATGTCTGATTATGGAATACCACCTTGCTGGAGGAGTCACCAAATACATGGTATATATAAGTGTGGGTAAAGGGCTATCAAGGCCTTTTCCCTTCAGCATCAGTTAACCTCCCGTCAACCTGTCTCCCGGAGACCAGATGGAAGTAGTACGTCAACTACATACATAACCAGGCAACACTCCTTATGGTAAAAATGACCCAGGATGGTAAACTGGACCTGGACTGAAAAAACTATGAGTGGGCAATCCATGGCTTTGGGTTTCCCTGAGTGTGGTGACTTTTTGTGAGGACTCTGGCAGCTGTGTCTATGGTGTTCTTACAAGAGAGCTCAGCCCCTGTGGAACATGGAGCTTCATTTAGGTAGGCACTCCCCCACCCCCCTCCTTACACCTCAGCTGTCACTCTCAGGAGGCAAAGACAAGCTCCTGGACCTCTGTGTGGGCTGCTATGGGGACTTAAGCAAGAACAGAATGCCGATGCTGCCCTGCAGCGAGTGTCATTGTGTCCAAGAACTGTACTGTTTAGGCTGGTGCCTCACGTGAACAGAGTCAGGAAGTTTAGTTGTGTGGGTACAACACATTATTACCTTTGTAAAATTGGGCAGAATCTGAATTGAGAAACACATCTGATGCCAGGATTTCTTATAAGGGACAGGGGACCTGGATTTACAGAAAGCTACAAGGTTCTATAGCTTTTGCTCAGAAATTACAGCTCACTAGGAGCCAAATCTCTCCAGCATGGCATTTAAAACACTACAGACTAATGTTGAGTGAACATAGCTTGGGTTGTACCACCTCCAAGCTTTGCTCATTCAGTCCCCTGGGATGCTCCTTCCTCCACCTCTACTAACCCGGGCACCCCTCTCTCCTCTAAACCCGAAACCCCTCAGTCCCAATAATCCCTCCCCTGTATGGCTAAGACTCCTGGAGGCCGAGGACTATCTTGTGTTTTCCTTGTTCTTTCTTTTTTTTTTTTTTTTTAACATTTATTTATTTATTTATTTATTTATTTAAAAAAAAATTTTTTTTTTCAACGTTTATTTATTTTTGGGACAGAGAGAGACAGAGCATGAACGGGAGAGGGGCAGAGAGAGAGGGAGACAGAGAGTCGAAAACAGGCTCCAGGCTCTGAGCCATCAGCCCAGAGCCCGATGCGGGGCTCGAACTCACAGACCGCGAGATCGTGACCTGGCTGAAGTCGGACGCTTAACCGACTGCGCCACCCAGGCGCCCCCAACATTTATTTATTTTTGACAGAGAAAGAGAGAGAGAGAGAGACAGAGCATAAGTGGGGGAGGGGCAGAGAAAGAGAGGGAGACACAGAATTGGAAGCAGGCTCCAGGCTCTGAGCTGTCAGCACAGAGCCTGACGTGGGGCTTGAACTCAGAACTCTGAGATCATGACATGAGCCAAAGTTGGACGCTCAACCGACTGAGCCACCCAGGTGCCCCTATCTTGTGTTTTTCTAATTCTCTTTCCTGGGTGTAAAGAGCAGACAGACCTGGGTTTGAATTCCTGGTCTGTAGGCAAAGCACTGGACCTCAGGACCTGAGGCTGTACCTCAATCTCCTCTAACACAGAATCCCCGCTGCTTCCATGTCAGGTTGCCAAGAAGATGAAAGAAAGTAGTAGATCTAAACATGTCCATTTCTTTTCTTCTCCATTCGTCTAGAAAGCTGGCTGTTGCTGACCTTGAGGATTTTGTTTCTTAACTCTGTTGTAGAAAATCAGAAACATTTCAGGATTGCTTTATTCCTGTCTCTGTTTCCAAAGAATCAATCACTAGCCTCAGACTTCTAATACAACAATCTCTATATGCCTTGTGGAGCATCAGTGAGGATCCAGTTAAAAACCGTGGGTGTGTGGGTGTGTAAATGCAACATGAGTATTGATGCTCCACAGTGGGGGAGTCAGAAAGGTAAAGAATTATGACTGAAATCTATTCATTGTCATAACAAAGATGTATACTAACTATTAAGGGGACCAGGCAGGACTTTTGCTAAGTGAGGGCTGGGGGAATAAGGGGTTGTCAGGAAAGCTTCACAGAGGAGGTGCCCTGTGACCTGGGCTTCAAATGCAAAGGAGCAGAAGCAGGAAAGCATGGTGTGTAGTCAGGGAGATGGATGGTGACTTGGTGAAGTGTGCAGGCTCTTGTCCCAGGCAGCCTGGGTCTTAACCTGGGCTCTTAAACCCCTATTGGTGTGTGACCTGGGTGAGTCATTTGACCTCTCCTGTGAACTGTCAGACCTTGAATCCTGTGTGTGCCTCAGTTTTCTCAAACGTACAATTTGGATAGTATTAGTAGCCTCTTCACGAGATCCCTGTGAAGGTTAATCAGGTTAAACAAACACGGCGTTAGAGCAGTAGGAGGGTATTAAGTGCTCTCGTGTTAGTAGGAGTGCCGCAACTGTTGTCCTCGTTAGCTGCAGGGAGTTCCATGTGGCTGGAGCCTAGAGTATGGGGGAGGGGTCTCCAGAAGGAACAGGAGTGAGAAGGTAACATCAGTCTATGAAGGCCTTGACCCACCTTGCGGATTCGGGGCTTTGTTCTATAGGCAATAGAGAGCCACTGATAGTACCCTCCGGGGGCCATCCCCACAGCCTGCTACCTGCACAATCCAGAGGACACCCCTCAGCAGCCTGTGGCCTCCTCTGACCTTCTTTTCTACTCCTGATCCACACTTGTTATCCCAGAGCCAGAGCTCAGCCCTCCTTCCCACGATTACTGTCCCTATCACTCCTGTTCTCAAATCCCACCTGTGAGCCACAGCCCTTGCCAATAGTCCAGAACACAGGGAGCAGCAAAAGAACAGTCAGCTAAGCCAGGCCCCTTTTATGGGTTCAGTCTGGGAAAGTGGGAGACATCCCTCCTGGCTCGGAGCTGGACCTTGGCCTCCCCCTGGAGCAACATCTCTTCCAGAACCCACGCCCTCTCACTGCTACCTGCCCAGATAGGGCCCCTGTGTGTCCTGCCCACTTTGTCCACTCTTTAATCCCTCAACTGACCTCCCGTATGTCCCATTTCACTTTTCAAGCTACTCTGAAAAATAAACCTGCTCCAACAAGTTAACAGGAGTCTTCCTCTTATGACCAAAACCTGTCTGCATTTTAGCAGGGCCTTTGAGGAATGAGCCATAGAAGTAGAGTTGCCCGATAAAATACAGTCTGCTCAGTTAAATGTGAATTTCAGATAAACAACAAAATCAATTTTTTTAGTATAAGTATAACCTGTACAATACTGAAGGCATAATTGCACTTTCAAAATTATCTGTTACTTATCTGAAATTCAAATGTAACTAGGTGGCTTATCCTTAGTTTGATAAATCTAACAACACTTCCCTTAACAAGACCCTTCTGCATCTGGTCTGGCTAGCCTCTCTGCCTAACACCTCTCACCACAAACTTCCCACCTGCTGCCCCCATGCTGTTCATCAACTGCCCTATGTCTTTCCTCTATGCTTCTGCAGCTGCCTAGTGTGACATTTCACCACATCTTCAAGGCCAGCTCAAAGTCACCTCCCCTGTCCCTGACCACCCATGACTTCTGTGCTCCCCACTGCTCCATGCAGAATCCCATGCTGGTACTTGATTCTCTGGGGCCACCTCAAATATGGTTGGGACAAACACTTCCTGAAGGCCAGCCACATCTTATGTATCCTGCTGGACCCCCTGCAACTGGCCTAGAAGCTGGCATGAAGTTCAGAACAAGGGAGTAACAGCTGCTATGTATTAAGGTCTTATCATGAACCAGGCACTGGGCTAGATGCTGTGCATGCATCATCTCATTTTATCCTCACAACAGCCTTTTTTTTTTTTTTTTAAGTTTATCTATTTATTTTGAGAGAGACAGAGAAAGTGAGTGGGGGAGGCAGAGAAAGAGAGGGAGACAGAGGATCCGAAGCAGGCTCCATGCTCACAGCAGAGAGCCCGATGCAGGGCTTGAACTCGCCAACTGCGAGATCATAACCCGAGCAGAGGTTGGACACTCAACTGAGCCACCCAGGTGCCCCAATTCTTTATATCACGACAGCCTGTTTTAAAGGAGGGAGGAAACAGGTTTGGAGAACGTAAGCACCATGCTCAGGGTTGCACAGCTATTCATTCAACGGCAGGGCAGAGACATGAAGCCAGGCAGGCTGACTCCAGAGCTTGTTCTCTGGGAGTCTCTCCTACCAAATTAATGGAGAAATAAATGTATGTATGTATGTATGTATTTTAAAGATTTTAAGTAATCTCTATACCCAACATGGGGCTCGAACCCACAACACTGAGATCAAGAGTCACATGCTCCACTGACTGGGCCGGCCAGGCGCCCTTCAATGGAGAAATTTATAATGGACTATTTTAGCCCAAAGGAGCAATTCCAGCAGAACTTTAAGAGGCTGCTTGGGAAGCTAATACAACCAAGACAGCTACTGGCTGAGCCTAAGCCCTGTCAAAGGGACGGAGAAAGGTGTATGTAACTTGTAGAACAGAGCAGGGTCAGGAGGTGGAAAACCCTCCATGCAGACAAGAGTGACAAACCACAGTGCTTGACAGCAGAAGGCACTTACCAAAAACTTGACTGAGGAGAATGAGAGTTCAGGAGGAAGGAAGGCATTTCTGGGGGGTTAGGGGAGAAGGCAGAGGGGAGGGTTTACGGAGTGGCTGGAATGGGAGTGGTGGGGAGGATTCCGAGAGACAGAGCAGAGGGCACTCCCAGTGGTACAAAGCATGGTAGACAGGCAAAAGGTAGTCCCAGACTTAAAAGCACCCAGAGCCAGAGGGATGATGCAAATGAGCATGGGGGGAGTCAAGGAAAGAGAGGTGAGGACAGTGTTGAACTGGAACCCCCTGGCTTAACAAGGGGCCCAGCCACCAACACCCAGCTACAGCTGGGTTCTGCCGAAGGGTGACTTCTATCCAGGCTATGGAGCCTCAGATGTTTTTCTTTTAAAAAGAAATCACCAAACTCCTGCTTGTTCTTTTTTTTTTTTTTTTTTTTTTTAATTTCCCAATTTCTAAAAGGTCAGAAGAACAAATAAAGCCTGTCATTCCACAGAGCACACTTTTGCAGCCTCTGCTGTGAGAAATAAAGAAGTATTTAGTTGGAGCAGGGGCTGAGGAGCCTGGGCAGGGCTTGAACAGTGGGCCGTGCTGGTGGTGGCAGGGATTTGAGAAAGGAAGTGCCTCAGGAAACAGGTGGTTTGGGTAACAGAGAGGACAAGGGCAGGGAACCAGGAGGAGACGAGTGGAGGAAAGGGAGGGCCAATGACCCTGGAAAGAGACAACTCATGTCTTTGCTTTGAGTGAGGGAGTGACAGGGCAGCCCAGTGGGCACTCTGCAACCAGATCATAATCTCCTGATGAGGAAGCCTAAGAATCTGTGTCTACAGAAGCTGCCGTAGGTGATTCTTATCACTAGGAAAAGGTAGGGATACTCAGGTTTAGTTATTAAGCAGAAGGGCTGACAGCAGGAAAGAAAAACATCTGGAAAAAAAAAAAAGATCCTTGTCTAGGAAGATGCCAGAGGTCATAATTACTAGATGTGGGTGGAGGTGCTACAAGGGAATGAACCAAGAATCTTGTTAAAATGTAGGTATTGGTTGGGTAGGTCTGGGGTGGGGCCCAACATTCTGCACTTCTAACTAGCTTCCAAGTGATGCTGATGCTGCTGGTCCTCAAGCACACATTGGGTGGCAAGGGTCTGGAATTGATACAAAGGAGCCATTCCCCCTGACCACCTACCCTCAGAAAGGGTCTTCAGGCTAACGGTGAACCAGGGCATGATATTTACCGGGGGAAAAACAAAACAAAAACCAGTTGTGACACCAATGACAAGATTCTGTGTCAAGTGACTCAGGAACATGAACTGTGCCCAGGATAGCTCAACCTGAAGTTTGGGAGCCAATGGTCATGGCTACAGGACATGCCAAGAATCTTAGAAATGCTCTGACCTGATAAGAGCTTAGCCAACCCTTTCCCAAGGAACAAAGTCAGAAACCCTTAGCCGGAGGCAATCAGCACATACCTAATTTGATTCCTCAAATATCTGATAAGCACCTCTCAGGCCAGGCCCTGGGAATACAAAAAACTCCCAGTGCAAAATCAAAGAGCTGACTCAGAATAGAAATGTCCTGGAGCACCTGGGTGGCTGAAGGGCATGATCTCACAGACTGTGGGTTGGAGCCCAGGTTTGTGGGTTCAAGCCCTGTGTCAGGCTCTGTACTGACAGCTCAGGGCATGGAGCCTGCTTTGGATTCTTGTGTGTGTGTGTGTGTGTGTGTGTGTGTGTGTGTGTGTGTGTGTGTGTGTATCTGTCTCTCTCTCTCTCTGCCCCTCCCCTGCTTGTGCTCTCTCTCTCTCAAAAATAAATAAACATTAAAAAAAAAAAAAAAAAAGAATAGAAATGTCCTCCAAATAAGGCATGAAAGGTAAGAGACAATTTGGGTGCTGTGATGAAATAAGGCCAGAGCCATTCCTAAAGCCAAAGCTTGGTTCAGCAAGGGATGTTCCCAGGAAAGCAACAGCCAATAAAGTAATTCAGCCAGAGTCCTAAATTTTGGAAACTGCAACACATGTGTGATAGGTGTGGAATGACACCTCATAGTGCTGAGAAAATCAATTAAAAGTGGCTGAAAATGATACAATGAAAATGAAATGAAATGAAAATGTTCCCAAGTGCTTCAGCTAACAATAAGAGACTTTTTAACAGCTCCCTATCTTCCTTCTTCAGCTAACCACAATATAATCCAGAAGGACAGCTCTGGACCTGATTCCATTTTCTTTAAAAACTAACCTTTGAGGGGTGCCTGGCTGGCTCAGTAGGTCGGTGGAGCCTGTGGCTCTTGGTCTCGGGATCGTGAGTTCCAGCCCCATGTTGGGGGGGGGGGGGGGGGGTAGAGTTTACTTAATAATTTTAAAAAGCTAATCTTTGGGTCAGATACAGGTCCAGATGCCAAGTTCTCTGCATCTTTCCTGTAATTCATGTAACATGTGGCAAAAGGAAACCTAAAGTATACTTATTTAAGAATGTGTGCATGCCCCCAGCCATCGACATGCCAGGCCCTGCCTGGTGAGTGGCTTTCTCCTGAGAAACTGCTCATTAAAACCATGCCTACAGACAGCCAAGAAGCTGTTCAGCCTGGGCTAGTTTCCCTAACAATGGTGCCCATAGAAGGAATATGGCGACAGAACAAGGTGGTAAGAATCTGTCCATGTTTCTCCAGTGGCCCTCAAGAGAAAGGGTGCACTGTCTAGAAGTGGCACAGTGCACCCCACGGCTGGACAGTCTGTCACTATAAAGGAGTGGCTATTTGGAGCTACCTGAATTGCCAATGCTCTCCCAAGGGACTTACAGGTATGACAAGAAGGAAGGAAGTGCCTTAAACTGAGAGCACAGATACCTATGGGGAGGGATGTGAAATCGGGTGGGCTCTATCAGGGGCACTTTTCCTTTATTGGTATCATTTGTATTTTTTATAACAAAAATATATCCAACCACTATTTGCAAAATTAAATTTTATGGGCCCCTGGCTGGCTCAAAGAGTACAACTCTTGATCTCAGGGCCATGAGTTTGAATCCCACAGTGGGTGTAGAAATCACATAAGTAGGGGCACCTGGGTAGCTCAGTTGGTTAAGAGTCCAACTTCGGCTCAGGTCATGATCTCACGTCCACGAGTTCAAGCTGCGCATGGGGCTCTGTGCTGACAGCTCAGAGCCTGGAGCCTGCTTCGGATTCTGTGTCTCCCTCTTTCTCTGCCCCTCCCCTGCTTGCACTTTGTCTCTCTCTTTCACTCTCTCAAAAATAAATAAACATGAAAAAAACTTTAAAAAAACATAAATAAACGAATATTCTTTAAATAAACAAATTTTTATAGAGTATGAAGAAATCCAAACAATTACAAAGCTCCCTTTGCATTCATCCCATATTCATCACCAATTCATTCATATTCTTTTTGCCAAGAAGACAGGAAAAGAGCACACTGAACATTCTAGTCCACTTGGATGTTTCTTGGTAAAAATTAACAAGGTGCATTGTGGGGCACCATCTCTAGTGAGTTTGGTTCCTCTGACCCCAATCTCTCCTCCTCTGTCTACCCATCCTGAACAGATCCTCCTCTCACCCTGCCACCCCAGGTGTCTTTCAGAAATGCATCCTGGATCTCACCAATACCCTCCCCCGTCCAAGAATAAAATCAACACATCTTGGTAAGACATGCTCAGTCCTCTTTACTCCAGTCTACCTCATCTCTTTGTGTTCCCCCACGAGAACCACACTAAAGTACAGACTTGTCCTTCTCGATGAGCACCTGGCTTTCTGCCCATCCTGATACTCCTTCTAGAATATCCCTTTCCTCTTCTCTGCTCCTTCAAATCCTCCATGTCCCTAGGGACTCATCATGCCATCAGCCGCTGCCTCTACTTAATGCTGCCTGACTCCAGTCCACTATCAAGGACTGGGATTCTGGCTCTGGACTCCCATATTATATAGAGAGAGCTTACCCCACAGTACAGCTGAACACCTTGTTAACCTCTCCTTGAGTCTTTAATTCTGCATCCTTAGCACCTGGCCCACAGAAGGCATATCATCTACTGACAAAAGCGAAGGAAGTTTCATCCCCAAGGCTCTGGTATCAGAAACTCACAAAATTGAATATCTGAATTTTCAGAATAAACCATGGGGGAAGTCAGTTGGCTTATCTTTCTCCAAACTCCTGCTCCCTGTACTCTGAAATACCTGTGCGCTGTGGTGTCCTTAACACATCCCCAGCGTGGGCTGCAATGGACAAGAGGCTGGGTCTTTGTCCCTAGACCTCCTGGGAGTGATAGCAAAGAGGGAACCCAACCCTGACCACCTCATCAGAGAAAATTCTAAACATCTCCCTTAATCTTTATCATAGTTCATAACATTCATTGACTTTTTAAAAGTTTGTTTATTTTTGAGTGTGTGAGAGTGGGAGAGGGGCAGGGGGCAAGGGGGACAGAGGATCTGAAGTTGGCTCTACTGACAGCAGAGAGCCTGATGCAGGGCTCAAGCTGACAAACCGTGAGATCATGACCTGAGCAGAAGTCGGATGCTTAACCAACTGAGCCACTGAGGCACCCCCATTGATTTCTTTTTAATGTTTAACTAATTTTGATTTCTGGGAGAAATCCACTCTGTTAATGAAGAATTCTTTTTATACACTGCTAGATTCAGGATCATAATACTTTATAGAGGATTTCTACATTTATACTCCTGAGTGACATTGGCCTATAATTTTCTTTTCTTGTATTTATCAGATTTAAATCAAGGTTATACTAGCTTCTTTTTCAATACTCTGGAAGAATTTTACACAAAGTTAAACTGGAAACAGTCCCTCATTGCTTGGTAGAATGCACCAAGGAAACCAGCTAGGCCTGGGGTTTTCTTTAAGGGAAAATCTTTACTAATTCAATGTCTTTAATGATTATAGGTTATTTTGATTTTCTCTTTCTTATAGAATCAATTTTGGTAAATTATATTTTTCTAGGTAATTCCAAATATTTGAATTACAAAGACAACTGATATCTGGAATGCTGACCTTTAAGTGAACTTTGTAAGAAATTAAATGCCTTATGATTCATAGGAGAATAACAGCTTACATGTGTACTGTATGTTACAGTTTATAAAAGTACTGCCCATATATAACCTCATTTGAAGTCTGGGTATCTTTAGTGATTTTTGGTATCTGATTATTGGCAAAGCGATGGATAAGTTTTGATTTAGCAGAACCATCTGATTCAGATCAACACCCTACTGTTGGCCATGCTGGAAATTTTGTGGAGGCCTATGCAACTACTGAATTCTTCACTTCACTCCTGGGAGTCACTTGTCATGAACAAGGCAGACACCAAGTGTGTGGATATTAGGGTATGGGTGAGTATTCTGAGTTCATGGAAACCTTCCCTAAGGCCTGGCTAGGAACGTTAAGTCTGGGGGCTGGTATGTTTACTAATACGGGTCCCCAGGCCACGTGGCCTGGGAGGCAGAGGACAGCACGGGAAGGGGTGGAGGGAAGCACACTCACCAGGGCCTCAAAGTCCTTGCAGTCGTGGCGGGCATAGGACGTAGGGAAGGGCCGCAGCACCGAGTCGCGCTTGTAGCTCTGCAGCGCCGAGGCGAAGAGGCTGCAACGGAGGTCAGCGGCCAGCATGTCGCGGCCCACCGCCTCCCTGACAGCCGCCCAGCCTGCTGGCTGCATCCGGGTGGCGGCGCGTTGCCGGGGGAGACGCGCGGGTCACGGGCTAGGGCCGAGCCTGCGGTCAGCGCGGAGCTGGGCCCAGGGACAATGAGCCAGAGGAGACCAGGGTTCCCAGGCCCGGGGTGGAGCTAGGCCGAGGGAAGAGATGACCGGGGTAAGAACGTGCTGACGAGTGTCTTCGGCGGGGGGCCGGGCCGGGATGCTCGCTGCCCGAGGAGACCCGCCAGTCGAGTAGAGGGACCGGCTGGGCCCGCAGGTCAGCCTAGGGGGCTGGGCCTGGGGATAATGGGGCCCGGAGGGGGGTGTCCCAGGCCTGGGGGAGGGGCTATGACATAGGATGAGACGACAACGGCGGGAACGTGCTGACACGTGTCCTCTGCAGGAGCCTGGGGCGGGGGGAGGGGGGACACCCCCAGGGGGAAGCCGAGGAAGACCCCCCCCCCTCCGCTCCGGGCGAAGCTGCGGTGCCGCCTGTGCCTTCCTGTTCCGCCTCCAGTACGGCGCCTCCGAAGCTCCGGCGCTCGCCCGGCTGCCCCCGGCGCCGCCTGCGTTCCGCCTGCAGTGCACGTCCGCTCGTGGTGCCCTGCCTGCGGGTTGGACTCCGGGGCGGACGCCGGGCTGCGCGCCCCGGCCTACAACCCCTAGCTGCCACGCTCCCCACGCTGCTCCGCGCTCCTCCCAGCCCAGCCGAAGGCCCGCCCCTTCCCGCGCCCTCCTCCTCGCGGGTGCCGGGTGTGTCGCCCCGCGAGACCCGAAGGGTCCCCAGACGCAAGGTGTGCGGCCCCGGTGGAGTCGCCTACGCCCCTGCGTGCCATCCTCACAGAAGCCCTTGGTGGGGACTAGCCCGGGCGCCCTTTGACCCGCCCTTTGATTTACCTTTGTTCAAGCTTCGTGGACTGAGCCTGTTTGTCTCGCCTGGGGAATTGCTAACGACCTAGGCCTCCTGAATCGTTTCCCTCCAAAACTGGCAGCGCCATTTAACACCCAGAGCTACTACGTCTTAAAGTGCTGCACTGCTTACCCACAGCCAGATGGGGGTGAATCTGGAATTCACATCCAAGTCTGAAAACCAAAAGACCTTTCCTCGGCTTTTCAGCCTCCAGAATTCACTGCATTGCTTGTCTCTGGCCTCTCCCATAAGGTGTGGCAAGATTTTCCTTTGGGGTCTTGTCAGAAAGACAGCCTGGCAAAGAAAGTAATGGGGGAAGCCAGAGGGGAAATTGACCTAACTGCAGGAAGGAAGGGACTAGATTCCCGATTCACAGCCCCAATAGAGAAAACCCCAGTTTGGCCTCATGGTCACGTGGAAATCTAAGCACAAGTAATTGCTAATTCCTAGACCACAAAGCCGGTCTCGGTACTATGCCCCCAACTCCCATACGCCAACATCCTCTGAAAGAAGCGCTTCCCCTCCTTCCCTGTCCAGGATGAGCAGGACTCTGGGTTCAGGGAAGAGGTGGTCCATGACTTTGCACCGTATCTATGACTTCGGGAGGAAGAACAATACCGGACTCCCAGACACCACATGGCTTCCCAGGTCAGGCAATGAGCGCTGGCTGCTCCCAGGAGTCCATATCAAACCTCTGGTTGCTGCGAAGACCGGACTGGTCCAGACACATGGAAAAGTGTTTTAGACCCTTATGTCCTCAGACAAGACCCCTAGTACCCCCAGGACCTTATGGGACCCAGGAATTAACATGGCTGCTGAAGCTCAGGCCCAGAAAGGCAGAGCTGGTAGCAGTGGGGCAGGAGACCTGGGAACCCTCCTCATTCCGCCTCTTCTTCACTGTGACCCCTTAGACAAGGCCAACTCCTTGGCCTCAAGGATTGTTTGTTGAATAAAAACATGAAATGTGCTTTCTGGATATGTTTTCTCACATGAAATGAAAATCATAGTAAAACACCCACATCGCAACAGGGTTTGGGAAACCCTCTGAAGATGCAATTCTCAGGGTCTGGGCATTCTACAGAGCAAGTTGATCTATCTAGTTCCATGCCATTGTGTTTGCTTCCTTTTTTTTTTTAAAAGTTGATTTATTTTTAGTGATCTCTACCCCAATATGGGGCTCAAACTCAGGACCCTGAGATCAAGAGTCCCATGTTCTTCCAACTGACCCAGCCAGGCACCCCTGTTTATTTCCTTTTCATATTTTTTTAAAAAAAGCTTTACTGAAATATAATCTACAGCCCACACAATTCACCCATTTAAAGTGTAAAACTCAATAGTTTTTAATATAGTCACAGATATGTATAACCATCACTACAATCAATTTAAAACATTTTCATCACATTCAAAGGAAACCCTATGTACTTAGGGGTGTTTTTCCATTTATCTAGATCTTTAAAAATTTTTTCAGCAATGTTTTGTAGTTTTGTGAATAGAAGTCTTGTGCTTCTTGGGGTGCCTGGGTGGCTCAGTCAGTTAAGCGTCCGACTTCAGCTCAGGTCATGATCTCATATTTCATGGGCTCCAGCCCTGCATCTGGCTCTGTGCCGACAGCTCAGAGCCTGGAACCTACTTCAGATTCTGTGTGTCCCTCTCTCTCTACCCCTACCCTGCTTGTGCTCTGTCTCTCTTGCTCTCAAAATAAATAGAATATTTTTAAAAACTTAGAAGTCTTTAATTTAATTAAATTTATTCCTACATATTTAATTCTTTTTCACACCATTGTGAATGGAATCATTTCTTAATTTCATTTTTTTTAAAGTAGACTCCATGCCCAACATGGGACTTAAACTCATCAGCCTAAGATTAAGAGTAGCATGCTCGGGGCGCCTGGGTGGCGCAGTCGGTTAAGCGTCCGACTTCAGCCAGGTCACGATCTCGCGGTCCGTGAGATCGGGCTCTGGGCTGATGGCTCAGAGCCTGGAGCCTGTTTCCGATTCTGTGTCTCCCTCTCTCTCTGCCCCTCCCCCGTTCATGCTCTGTCTCTCTCTGTCCCAAAAATAAATAAACGTTGAAAAAAAAAAAAAAATTAAAAAAAAAAAAAAAAAAAAAAGAGTAGCATGCTCTACCAACTGAGCCAGCCAGGCGCCCCTCTTGATTTCATTTTTAGATTGTTCATTACCAGTGTATAGAAATATAAATGCTTTTTGTATATCAATCCTGTATCCTCCAAATTTAGTGAATGTGTTCACCAGTTCTAACAGGTTTTTTTTTGTACATTTTAGAGTTATCTATATATAAGATCATGTCATCTGTGAATAGAGGTAATTTTCCTTCTTTCTTTCCAATGCAGATACTTTTTATTTATTTGTCTTGCCCTGACTAGAACTTCCAGTACAGTGTTGAATGGAAGTAGTGACAGCATATATCTTGTCTTGTTCTTGATCTTACCAGAAAAGCATACATGCTTTTTTTTTTTAGTATGATGTTAGCTGTGAGTTTTTCAGACCTGTCCTTTGCCAGGTTGAGGAAGTTCTATTCCTAGGTTGTTGAGTGTTTTTCTCACTGTAAGAATGCTGAATTTTGTCAGGTACTTTTTCCACCTCTACTGGGATGATCATGTGATGTTTGTTTTTATTCTATTGATACAGTGTATTACAGTGATTTTCAGATGGTTGAACCAACCTTGCATTTGTGGGGTTAAATCCCACATACTTATGGTATATGATTCTTTTGATGTGTTGCTGGATTTGGTTTGCTAGTATTTTATTGAGGACTCTTGCATCCATATTCATAAAAACATTGGTCTGTAGTTTTCTTGTGATGTCTCTGGTTTTGATATCAAGATAAATCTGGCCTCATAGAATGAGTTGGGAAGTGTTCACTCCTATTTTTTGGAAGATGGTGAAGAATTGGTATTAATTCTTGTTAATTAATAAATGTTTGGTAGAATTCAGCAGTAAAGCCAGATGAGCCTGGGCTTTTTTTTGTAGGTAGTTTTTTTGTTTTGTTTTGTTTTTGAACGTTTATTTATTTACTTTGAGAGAGAGAGAGAGAGAGAGAGAGAGAAGCATAGAGAGAATCCTGACGCAGGGCTGGAACCCACAAACTGTGAGATCATGACCTGAGATGAAACCAAGAGTCAGACGCTTAACTAATTAACCCACCCAGGTGTCCTTGTTTTGTGTTGTTTTTACTAATTCAATCTCTTCACTTGTGATCAGCCTATTCAAAAATCTGTTCTTCTTGTATCAGTTTTGATAGTCTTTAAGAATGTATCTATTTCACCTAAGTTTTCTAATTTATTGGAATACAATTGCTCATAGTATTCCTCTATAATTGTTTTTCTTTCTGCAAGGTAAGTAGTAATGTCCTTTCATTCATTTCTGATTTTAGATTTTTTTAAAGATTTTTTTAAAGTAATCGCTACACCCAACATGGGGCTCAAACTTATGACCCCAAGATCAAGAGTCACATGCTCCACCAACTGAGCCAGCCAAGTGCTCCTGATTTTTTTTTTCATTAAAAAATTTGTTTTAAATCGTTTTTAGCATCTGTCTACAAAATCATAGTGTCTCTCATTTGACCTACTCTTAAAATTTTTTTTCAATGTTTATTTATTTATGTTGAGAGAGAGAGAGAGAGAGAGAGAGAGAGAGAGAGAGAGAGAGAGAGAGCATGTGCATGTGTGCACAACCAGGGGAGGGACTAAGAGAAGGAGAGACAGAATCCCAAGCAGGCTCTGCACCATCAGCACAGGGCCTGATATGAGGCTTGAACTCACAAACCACAAACCATGAGATCATGACCTGAGCCAATAACAAGAGTAGGACGCTTAACTGACTGCACCACCCAGCAGCCTCCAGGTGCCCCTGATTTTGTTTTATTTATATATTTATTTTTGGGAGAGCACAACTGGGGGAGGGGCAGAGAGAGTGGGACAGAGGATCCAAAGCAGACTCTACACTGGCAGGCTGACAGCAGCAAGCCCGATGTGGGGCTCCAAGCCACAAACGGAGAGATCATGACAAGATCATGACTGAAGTGGGGCGTTCAACCCACTGAGCCACCCAGGTGCCCCTGATTTTAAATATTTGAGTCTTCTTTTTTCTTACTCAATCTAGCTATAGGTTTGTCACTTTTTTTTTTCTTTTTTGACAGAGAGAGAGAGAGAGGGAGAGAGAGAGAGAGAACAGGGGAGGGGCAGAGAGAGCGAGCCCCTCATGACCCTGAGATCATGACCTGAACCAAAATCAAGAGTCAGATGCTTAACCAACTGAGCCACCCAGAAGCACTAAGGTGTGTTACTTTTGTTGGTGTTATCAGCCAACCAGCTTTTGGTTTCACTGTTTGCTCTATTATTTAATAGTCTGTATTTCATTAAGTTCTGCTCCAATCTTTTTTATTTCCTTCACTCTGCTTGTTTCGGTTTAGTTTGCTCTTCTTTTTTGAATGTGTTAAGGTGAAAGTTTAGTTTATTGTTTTGAGAACTTTCTTCTTTCTTAATGTAAGCATTTACACCTATAAATTTTCCTCTAAGCACTCTTTGAGAAAATTTGTAAGTTATGAATTTATAAAATTTCCTCTAAGCACAGCACTACAGCTGCATCCCATGAGTTTTTATATGTTGTGTCTTCATTTTCATTAATCTCAAGTGTTTTATAATTTCTCTTTTGATTTCTTTTTCGACACATTGGTTATATAGGAGTGTGTCATTTAATTTGACTGTTTTTGAGTTTCTCAAATTTCTTTTTTTGTGGTCAGAGAACATTTCATTTCATTGTGGTCAGAGAACGTATTTTGCATTACTTCTATCCTTTTAAGTTATTGAGCTTTGTCTTATGGCCTACCATATGCCTATCCTGGAGAATGTTCCATGAGCACCTGAGAAAAAAAAAGTATATTCTGCTGTTGTTGGGTCAAGTGTTCCATAGATGTCTATGAGGTCTCAGTGGTTTATACTATTTTCAAATCTTATATTTTCTTATTGATTGTGTATCTAGTTGTCCTATCTAATATTGAAAGTGGAATATTTATGTCTCTATTATTGTGGAATTGTCCATTAATTTTTGTTAAATTTTGCTACATGTATTTTGGTGCTCTCTTATTGGTGGGTGCTATATGTTCATAATTTGTATATCTTCCTGATGGATCAGCTTCTTTAAAATTATAAAATGTCTCTCTTTATCTCTAGTAACATTTTTTGTTTTAAACTCTATTTTGTCTGATATTAGGATAAGCATTCCAGCTTTCTTTTGTTTGCTGTTTGAATGATATATCTTTTTCCAGCCTTTAATATCCAATCTACTTGTATCTTTGAATCTAGTGTGTCTCCTGTAGACAGCATATAGATGGATCTTGTTTGTTTCTTTGTTTGTTCTAAATCAAGTCTGACAATCTCTGCCTTTTGGTTGAATTCTTTAATACATTCACATTTAATGTTTTCATTGATATACTTAAACATATACTATACTTTTTGTTTTCTATATGTCTCAGATCTTTTATGTTCCTCTATTCATACTTTTACTGACTTGTTTTGCATTAAATGAATATTTTATGATTTAGCATTTTAAATCCTCTAGTGATTTTTTTTTAACGTTTATTTATTTTTGAGACAGAGAGAGACAGAGCATGAACAGGGGAGGAGCAGAGAGAGAGGGGGACAGAATCTGAAACAGGCTCCAGGCTCTGAGCTGTCAGCACAGAGCCCGACGCAGGGCTCGAACTCATGGACCGTGAGATCATGACCTGAGCCGAAGTCGGACGTTTAACCGACCAAGCCACCCAGGCACCCCCTCTAGTGATTTTTTTAATGATTTTTTAAAGTAATTTGCCTAGTGATTTCTCTAGAGCTTACCATACACACCTTAACTTATCAGAATCAGCTTCATATTTTTACTAACTTAATTTCTGCAATATATAGAAATGTCTCTCTTATAGCTCTCTTTCCTTACCCTTTTTTGTAGTCTTATTGTTAGGTCACATCTATAAATATTACAAGCCAAACAAAATATTGTTATTTTTACTCTATATAATTTTATGTCTTTTTAAAGAGGATGAGAGAAGAAAAGAGAGTAAGTATATATTTATCACTTTTGTTATATTAACACTCTTATTTATCATTTCTGGTTGTGTTTATATATTCTTCTGGATTTGAGTCACCATCTGGAGACATTTCCTCTTTTTTTTTTAATTTTATTTTTTATTTTTTAAAATTTACATCCAAATTAGTTAGCATATAGTGAAACAATGATTTCAGGAGTAGATTCCTTAATGCCCCTTACCCATTTAGCCCATCCCCCCTTCCACAACCCCTCCAGTAACCCTCAGTTTGTTCTCCATATTTATGAGTCTCTTCTGTTTTGTCCCCCTCCCTGTTTTTATATTATTTTTGTTTCCCTTCCCTTATGTTCATCTGTTTTGTCTCTTAAAGTCCTCATATGAGTGAAGTCATATAATTTTTGTCTTTCTCTGACTAATTTCACTTAGCACAATATCCTCTAGTTCCATCCATGTAGTTGCAAATGGCAAGGTTTCATTCTTTTTGATTGCCGAGTAATACTCCATTGTATATATATACCACATTTTCTTTATCCATTCATCCATCGATGGACATTTGGGCTCTTTCCATACTTTGGCTATTGTTGATAGTGCTGCTATAAACATGGGGGTGCATGTGTCCCTTTGAAACAGCACACCTGTATCCTGTGGATAAATGCCTACGAGTGCAATTGCTGGGTCATAGGGTAGTTCTATGTTTAGTTTTTTGAGGAACCTCCATATTGTTTTCCAGAGTGACTGCACCAGCTTGCATTCCCACCAACAATACAAAAGAGATCCTTTTTCTCTGCATCCTCGCCAACATCTGTTGTTGCCTGAGTTGTTCATGTTAGCCATTCTGACAGGTGTAAGGTAATATCTCATTGTGTTTTTGATTTGTATTTCCCTGATGATGAGTGATGTTGAGCATTTTTTCATGTGCCGGTTGGCCATCTGGATGTTTTCCTTGGAGAAGTGTCTATTCATGTCTTTTGCCCATTTCTTCACTGGATTATTTGTTTTTTGGCTGTTGAGTTTGATAAGTTCTTTATAGATTTTGGATACTAACCCTTTATCTGATATGTCGTTTGCAAATATCTTCTCCCATTCTGTCAGCTGCCTTTTAGTTTTGCTGATTGTTTCCTTCGCTGTGCAGAAGCTTTTTATTTTGATGAGGTCCCAGTAGTTCATTTTTGCTTTTGTTTCCCTTACCTCCAGAGACGTGTTGAGTAAGAAGTTGCTGCGGGCGAGATCAGAGAAGTTTTTGCCTGCTTTCTCCTCGAGGATTTTGATGGCTTCCTGTTTTACATTTAGGTCTTTCATCCATTTTGAGTTTATTTTTGTGTACGGTGTAAGAAAGTGGTCCAGGTTCATTCTTCTGCATGTCGCTGTCCAGTTTTCCCAGCACCACTTGCTGAAGAGACTGTCTTTATTCCATTGGATATTCTTTCCTGCTTTGTCAAAGATTAGTTGGCCATACGTTTGTGGGTCCATTTCTGGGTTCTGTATTCTATTCCATTGATCTGAGTGTCTGTTCTTGTGCCAGTACCATACTGTCTTGATGATTACAGCTGTGTAGTATAGCTTGAAGTCTGGGATTGTGATACCTCCTGCTTTGGTTTTCTTTTTCAAGATTGCTTTGGCTATTTGGGGTCTGTTCTGGTTCCATACAAATTTTAGGATTATTTGTTCTAGCTCTGTGAAGAATGCTGGTGTTACTTTGATAGGGATTGCATTGAACATGTAGATTGCTTTGGGTGGTATGGAGACATTTCTTTAGTCCAATACAGCTTTGCTCCCTCACAAACTCTATGTGCTCTTATTGGCAAATATGTTACATTTCCATTTTATAGGCCTAACAATACATCATATACATATTGTTTTACATAATTGTCTTTTAAATTAGTTAAGGGAAAGAAGGACAACAAAACTGCATGTATTCTGTCTTTTATAATTATGAGTGTTTTTTGGCTTCTTGTGTGGACTCCCATTACTATCTGAGGTCACTTACTTTCAGCCTGATGAACTTCCTTTAGTATTTCTTGTAAGGCAGGTTTGCTAGTAACAAATTCTCTCAGTTTTTGTTTATCTGCAAATTTGCCTTCGTTTTTAATGTTTATTTATTAATTAATTTTTCTTTTTTTGAGAGAGAGACAGAGCATGAGGAGGGGAGCGACAAAGAAAGAGGGAGACACAGAATCTGAAGCAGGCCCCGGGCTCTGAGCTGTCAGCACAGAACCCAAAATGGGGCTCGAACTCATGGACTATAAGATCATGACCTGAGCTGAGGTTGGCTACTTAACCGACTGAGCCACCCAGGTGCCCCTGCCTTCATTTTTAAAAGATAGTTTTGTTGGATATAGGATTCTGGTTGGCAGCTTTTTTCTTTGAGCACTTTGAACATGTCATCCTACTGCTTTCTGGCCTCTATTGCTGCTGATGAGAAGTCAGCTGTTAATTTTATTTGGGTTCTGTTGTAAGTGAGGACTTATTTTTCTCTTGCTGCTTTCAAGATTTCTTCCTTGTCTTTGGCTTTTGGCATTTTTTAAATCTTTTTTTAAATGTTTATTTATTTATTTTGAGAGAGAGAGAGAGAGAGAGAGAGAGACATTGAGAGACAGACTGAGACTCTAGGGAGAGGGAGAGAGAATCCCAAGCAGTCTCCATGCTGTCAGCACAGAGTCCAGCTCAGGGCTTGAGCTCACAAACTGCAAGATTGTGACCTGAGCAAAAATCAAGAGTCAGATGCTTAAGCAACTGAGCCACCCAGGAGCCCTGGCTTTTGGCATTTTTACCATGATGTGTCTATTGGTGGATCTCTTTGAATGCATTCTACATGGGATTCATTGGGCTTCCTGTATATGTAAATGATTGTTTTTCTATTATTTGGGAAGTTTTCAGCTATCATTTCTTCAAATATTTTTTCTGCTCCTTTCTCTCTTCTCTCCTTCTGGTATTCCCATCACATGTACATTGATGTGTTTAATGGTGTCCCCCATTTCTCTGAGGCTCTGTAATTGTTCTTCATTGTTTTCTTCTATGTTCTTTGGATTACATAATCTCTATTGATCTATTTTCAGGTTTGCTAGCTCTTTCTTCTGCTAGTTAACATCTACTGTTAATCCCTGTGGTGAATTTTTTATTCCAATTTCTATACTTTTCAACTCTAGCATTTCCATTTGTTTTTATTAATTTTTATTTTTTTAATTTTAATTTTTAATTTATTTTTATTTTTAAAATTAAGTTAAATTTATTTTTCATTTTAGAGAGAGAGAGAGAGAGAGAGAGAGAGAGAGCAAGTAGGGGAGAGGGGCAGAGGGGGAGAAAGAAAGAGAGAGAATCTCAAGCAGGCTCCACACTCAGCATGCAGCCCAACCTGGGGCTCCATCCCATGACCCTGGGATCATGACCTTAGCCAAAATCAAGATCAGATGCTCAACTGATGAGCCACCCAGGTACCCCTCCATTTGTTTGTTTTGAAATAATTTTTATCCCTTTTTTGGTATTCTCTATTTGATGTGACATTGTCCTCATATCTTCCTCTACTTCCTTAAACATATTTATAATAGCTACTTTCAAGGCTTTGTCTGTTAAACTCAACATCTGGTTGCTTTCATAGGCAGTTTTTTGTTGACTGCCTTTTTCCCCAGTGTATGGATCATACTTTCCCTTTTTCTTTGCTTGTCTCATAATTCTTTGTTGCAATGGCAAATCCAGGTTGTCATCTGTGCCTCTGACAGACCAGCTACAAATTGGAGATTCTCATGACCCCGCCTCCTCAGATTTAATTCATTTGCTAGAGTGACTCACAGAATTCAGGAAAACAGTTTACTTACTACATCACTGTTTATTATAAAAGGGTATGACTCAGTAACTGTCAGATGGAAGAGATACATAGGTCAACGTATATGGGAAGGGATGCAAAGCTTCTGTATTCTCTCTGGGTACACTGCTTTCCCTGTATCTCCATGTTTTCACCAACCCCAAGCTCTCTGAACCTCATCCTTTTTTAATTTTTATGAAGGCTTCATTACTTAGGCATGATTAATTAAATCATTGGCCATTGGTGATTGATTCAACCTCCAGCTTCCTCTCCTCTCTGGAGGTGATTAATATCACCATATCAATAGTGATAAGTCATGCTGATATATGTACCCTTGAAATGAGGTGGTGAAAATGGCAACATATCTATGTAGTCTTCCTCTCAAAAACACATTACCCCGGTCTAATTGTGAGAAAACCATCAGACCAGTCCCAGTAGAGGGACATTCTACAAAATATCTTACCTGTATGCCTCAAAAATATCAAGGTAATCAAAACAAGGAAAGTCCAAGATACTTAAAGCCCAGAGGAACCTAAGAAGACATGACAACGACATATAATGCAGGATCATTAATTGTAACAAGTGGACCATACTAATAATAACATATTAGTGATGGGGCAAATGGGTGTGGGATATGCAGAACTTTCTGCAATATCTTCCCATCTTTTCTGTAAATTTAAATTTTTTCTAAACAATAAAGTCTATTTAAAAATACATGAGTGTCAAATAGAGTTTAGGTTATGACTTCAGGGATGATTTATCATAGAAAATCTGTGAATGTAATTTTCCACATTAATAGATTAAAAGAGAAAAGTTATGATTATCTCAGTACTAACCTATACTACAAGAAAAAAAAAAATCACAGCAAACTAGGAATAGAATGGAACTAGCTTAATTAGAAGAGTTTCTACCAGAAACCTTTTGAGGCCCAGTACAAAATGAAAATACAGGCCTGTTCAAAATTACTAAGAATTTCATGAAGTCAACTGTAGAGCTGGGCTTTATGAGCAAAGAGCAAGTGTATAGACTGCTTGCCCATGAAGCCCCACCTGTCTAACATCAAAGTTCGCATTTAATAGTGGTCCAATGAAAGCCATGACCAGAATGGGAAAAAGACACCCACTATCATTGCTTCGGTTCAGTGCCTCCTCTATTAGAGTTCCCAATTAAATAAAACACGAACAAGAAATAATAAAATGTATAGATTTATGAGGGAAAAACAAAGTTGTCACTTTCAGATGATATACTTGTCTACATACAACATCCACTAGAATCTACGATCATTAGAACAAGAGTTTAAGATCACCGAATGCAAGAGCAATAAGTAAAAGTCAGTTGTGGCACGCGGCCTCTTCTCTGCGGTCCTGTCCACCCATCCTTTGTGGAGTATTCAATAAACTTCTATCCCGTTGAAAAAAAAAAAGTCAATTGCATTACTATATACCAACAATAAACAATTATAAATTGCGATTTAAGGGGCGCCTGAGTGGCTCAGTCAGTAAGCAACCAACTTCAGCTCAAGTCAAGGTCTCACAGGTTCAGGAGTTTGAGCCCTGCATCAAGCTCTCTGCTGTCCAGGTGGAGCCTGCTTCAGATCTTCTGCTCGCCGCCCCCCCCCCCCCCCCGCCCCTCCCCTGCTCATGCACTCTTTCACTGTCTCAAAAATAAATAAACATTTAAAAAAAATGCAACTTAAAAAATCCATACTAATCACAAAACGTACAAAATATTAGGAGTAAAGTAAATCTTGGAGCACCTGGGTGGCTCAGTCGTTAAGCCTCGGTCTCTCAATTTCGGCTCAGGTCATGATCCCCAGGTTCCTGAGTTCAAGCCCCAAGAGGGCTCTGCAGGCTCTGCGCTTAGGATTCTCTCTCTCAGCCCCTCCACCACTTTTGCTTTTCCTCTCTCTCTCAACACAAATAAAGAAACTTAAAAAAAAAAAAAAAAAAAAAAAAAGAGTAAAGCAAATCTAACAAAATCTCTATAGTAAAATTATAAAACTATATTGAAAGACATAAAAGTAAGTCTCACTGAAGGGGAAGATTTATAACGTTCATGACTATGACACATGATGTTACACGATATATGAACATAAACAAATAATGAAATGAGACTTTGATGCTTCCTTCCCAGTTTAAGAAAAAGGATATTGCTGACACCTTTCCCCAGTCACAGCCCTCGCTTCCGACAGCAGGTGAACACTACCCTGAATTTTGCATTAACCATTACTTTGCTGTCCTCAAGGCTTGCCCCCTCTCCGCAGCTATCAGAAAATTCTTTTATTTGAAACAAATCATACGCAAAGCTCCAATTTAGGAATAGACAAAATCAGAATGTCTCCAGTTGACCAGGACGAAATTGAGACGTCAGGCAGCTGAGTCTCCGCTTTGCCCCTTAAAAGTGGCCCCAGAGCACCGATTTGAATACTTAAATTTCCGGAGTCTAAAGGGCGATTACACAGGTTCATTTGCATACCCATAATACACCGCAAACAGTATAATTGTTTACAAGTAAAATAAACTTATTCATTATCCAACTTTTCTAAGTGTGAGCCTATTATTTTCAGAATTCCTTGACTAAATTTTTGCAATGAGTAACGCTTGTGATAAGTAGCTACCCTTTGTGTACTAGGGGTTATATTTACTTGGGAAATGAGTTAGGAAAATGGTGTGGTATACTCTTGTTTCTCTTCAAATCGTATAAATCTTTCGCCTTTTACTAAAGATTTCCGTGGAGAGGAACAACTCTGAGTTTTAAACCAATTTTTCGAAGTCCTGTAACTAACAGGATTACCTGTGTGGTTTAAAGGGAAGGTTCTTTAAAAGCTGTTATGCGTTCCTTTTTGGGTTCTTTAGGAGTATTGTTTAGTCCTTGTTGCTTGCTAGGTGTGGCGTGTGTCCATAACGTTTAAAGGTTACTAATTTTAGAGGTGCCTGGGTAGCGCAGTCAGTTAAGCGTTCGATTTCAGCCAGGCCACGATCTCGTGATCTGGGAGTTCGAGCTCCGCGTCCGGCTCTGGGGTGATGGCTTGAAGTCTGGAGCCTGTTTCCGGTTCTGTGTCTCCCTCTCTCTCTCTGCTCCTCCCCCGTTCATGCTCTGTCTCTCTCTGTCCCAAAAATAAATAAATGTTGAAAAAAAAATTAAAAGAAAAAAATAAAGGTTACTAATTAGTGGGGTGTTTCGCGTTTCAGCTATTGTGCTTATTTTGTCCTAAAATACAGTTCAGTATTCAATAGAGCATTTCCAGTTATAAGGAATGTTTGTACTTAATTCTTGGTGAAATGAAAGGGGGAAAAGCAAGTTTGAGGAGAGAGTAAGTATTAAATCTCTTGGGTATTTACCTTACACTTCTTGCATTTTACGGTCACATAACAGTTTACAGCATCACAATGCACAAAATATTTTTTCTTTGCATCTATTTAAATGTATGCTGTTGTAAGTTACTTTACGAAAGCTATACATGTGATCTTTAAAATGTGCACGAGGAATAAATATTTCCAAAATTCTTTTAGGAACCATAAAAGTTTGGGCTCCCTGACTTTTAGCTGATGGGCCTTGTGGCAGGAACTGAGCACTAAAGAGAAGCAGCGCCCCTTTGTGGCCGGTAGAGAGGCTGCAGCAGAATGAGCAAGGAGTCCTAGAAAGTAGGTAAATTTGGGGACAAGAGCTGAGACTCTAGAGGCTTTGTCCACCTCCGCAGGAGAGTCTCTCTCCGCTGCAAGATCGGTAAGCGTGAGGTGTTGCTCCTGTGCTCACACTTGCCACTTGTAGCTGTGGCCCCTGGGATCCGGCCACAACAAATACGAACCAAAAATCAATCCATAAGAACAGGTAGAGGGGTGCGTAAGGGGGCGGCTCAGTGGGTTAAGTGTCTCTCGGTTTTGGCTCAGATCAGGATCTCAGTATTTCGTGACTTTGACCCCCAGGTCAGGTTCTGTTGTTGACAGTGCAGAGCCTGCCTGGGATTCTCTCTCTCTCTCTCTCTCTCTCTCTCTCTCTCTCTCTCCTTCTGTGTCCCTGCTCATACTGTTTTCTCTCAAAATGAACTTAAAAAAAAATAATAATAAAGAATAGGTAAGGATGATTTAACAATCTCTTTTTAATTTTAAAGTTTATTTGAGAGAGAGTTCATGTGGGGGGTGGGGGGGCAGAGATAGAGGGAGAGAGAGAATCCCAAGGAGGCCCCAAGCTCATGATCTGAGCCAAAAACATTTTTTTTAAATTTTTTTTTCAACGTTTATTTATTTTGGGGACAGAGAGAGACAGAGCATGAACGGGCAAGCGGCAGAGAGAGAGGGAGACACAGAATCGGAAACAGGCTCCAGGCTCTGAGCCATCAACCCAGAGCCTGACGCGGGGCTCGAACTCACGGACCGCGAGATCGTGACCTGGCTGAAGTCGGACGCTTAACCGACTGCGCCACCCAGGCGCCCCTGAGCCAAAAACATTTAACTGACTGAGCCACTCAGGTGTTCCTGAATTAACAGTCTCAACGCAGATCTCCACTGGCAGAGATCAGAGAAAACTGTTTAATAAAAATTTCCTGAATGCAAAAAAAGTATTTTATAAACTTGAATACTCATTCATTATACATATATTCATATAAACATAAATATTAATCTTAACATAGTAGAAATTGAAGGGAATCTGCCCAATCTAATGAAGAATATCAACTTAATGTTACATCACGTGTAACCTAGTGTTGTAAACTTTCCCTTTAGAGTCAGAAAGAAGGCAAGAACAAATCAAAATTTCAATTGAAAAATTACAATTAGGGCACCTGGGTGGCTCAGACCTGTTAAGCATCTATTGATTTCGGCTCAGGTCATGATCTCACCAGGATGAGATGGAGCCCCAGTGGAGTGCACTGAGCTAAGGATTGGGATTCTGTCCCTCCCATTCTCTCTGCCCCTCCCTCACTTGAGCTCTCGCTCTTAAAAAAAAAAAAGGGTGTTGTGTGGCTCAGCTGGTTAAGTGTCTGACTTCGGCTCAGGTTATGAGCTCACGGTTTGGGAGTTCGAGCCCCATGTCGGGCTCTGTGCTGACAGCTCAGAGCCTGGAGCCTGCTTTGGGTTCTGTGACTCCCTCTCTCTATGCCCCTCCCCTGCTCGTGATCTGTCTGTCTCTCTTAAAATAAACATTAAAAGAAAATAAACAATTTCTTTTCATTCACCCCCCAATTCAACTAATGGTTTTTATGTTTTGTATTTTTTTTTCAGGCTATATCTTGTATTAAATATCAGTATAAATTGCGGCCAGGAATGGAACTGCCAGCCACATCATAAACAATGACATTGTTCCAGTCCCTCAAACTCCACATTTGCAATCAGAGATGGGTTCACACTTTGGAATCAGAAGCCCCCTGGAAACTCCGTGACTCCCTATGGAGCCTGGAATGCTAAAGACAAAATGAACTTTGTGGCTAACTGGTGAAAGCTGCCCAGAACCCTTCCAGAACGAAGCAGGGTAAGGTCCAGAAGATGAAGGTTCCTTCAAACTTAGGAGCAGGTAAACGCTCTGATATTCAGAATTGCTCCTTTCCTGTTCCATTAGTGCCTTAGCCCCTAGCCAAGGCCTGTGAGGGTAGCTATTACATAGGGTGAACTTTACTTGTCCATGGAACTCTAGCTTCCCATTACATTGTAAAATATTGCAAGCATGCAAAAAAGTATCAAAACAAATGTATGCTTAGAGGAACCTCACAAACATCCCTCTAAATGAAAGAAGCCAGTCACAAGAGGCCACAGTTTGTATGCTTCCATTTATATGAAATATCCAGAATAGGCACTTTAGAGATAGAAAGTAGATTAGTGGTTCCCAGAAGCTGGGGAACGAGGTGGGGAGGGGGGCAAATAACTGCCAATGGGTAGAGTTTCTCTTTGAGGTGACAAAAATGTTCTAAAATTAGATAGTATAGGGGCACCTGGTTGGCTCAGTTGGTTAAGCTCCCAACTTGGGCTCAGGTCATGGTCTCCTGGTACAGGAGTTTGAGCCCCACTTTGGGCTCTGTGCTGACAGCTCAGAACCTGGAGCTTGCTTCAGATTCTGTATCTCCCACTCTCTCTGCCCCTCCCCTGCTCACACTCTGTGTGTGTGTGTGTCTCTCTCAAAACTAAATAAACATTAAAAAAAAATTTTTAATAAAAAAATAAAAAAATACTAAAAATAAAATAAGATGGTGGTCATGATTGCATACTAAAGTCCATTCAATTATACACTTTAAATGGATGAATTGTACGTCAAGTGAATTATATCCAATAAAGCTGCTTTTAAAATGTATTAGACAAATTTAAATCAAATATATGTCCAATATGATTGACTTGTTAGCAAAAGAACCGACAAAGTGTGGGGGGGGGGAGTGCCAATTTAAAGAAGGGGTCAAAGTTGGGACGGAAAACGTTTATATAAGCAGGTAGAAAAAATAAAAAGGTGCAATTTCCTTTCTCAAGGTTGTTCAGTTACCCCAAATGCTAGAGAGGACCCTTGTACACAGGTGGGGTCCAACAACTGAGAACAGCACATTTTTGTGTGTGTGTATTTTAAGCTCCCTTTATTTCTTTTTTAAAATATAATTTATTGTCAAACTGGGTTCCATACAACACCCAGTGCTCATCCCAACAATAGAACAGCCCATTTTAAAAGCATAGTATAAGGGTGGGGTGCCTGACTGGCTCAGTTCTGCCTCTTGATCTCTCAGTCATGAGTTCAAGCCCCACATTGCCTATAGAGATTACTTTAAAAAAAAGAAAGAAGAAAAAGGAGAATAAGAGACTTATTCCCTTAAGGAGAATAAGGAGACATGGGATCCGAAACAAGAATACAAGATTTCATCCCCCAAAGTAGTATCAGGTGGGGCAGGAAACCTGAAACTGAGCACATTAGGCTCCAATTTTAAACAGGACACTGCCAGGAATTTTTCTCAAACAGCAAAAATGCACTGTTCAAGAGTGTACACCCTGGGAGCGCCTGGGTGGCTCAGTCGTTAAGCATCTGACTTTGGCTCAAATCATAGTCTCCTGGTTCCTGAGTTGAGCCCCACATGGGATATGCTTGAGCCCAGCTTTGGGATTCTCTCTCTCCCTCTAGTTCATTTGCGCGCTCTCTCTCTCTCTCTACAAAAACAAAAACAAAAACAAAAACAAAAACAAAAACAAAAGTACATACCCTTGAGGTGCACGGTTAAACCAAGGACAAACAAAACACCAGGTGCTTACACAGCTTAAGAAAAAAGTCACTTTTAGAACTCTTGTATGCCCTTCCCAGCCTTACCCCTCACTCCCCATGGAGGAACCACCGTCCTGAATTTTAGGTCAATTACTTATTCTCTAATTTTCTCTCTTTCCATTTAATGGCAAAGTCTTCATTCAACAGAAATAAAATTCAGGTGTACAAATAACAGAAACCTGAGTCTCTTAATCAAGACGGAGTTTGGATCCCACTCAGCCAGTACTCCGCTCGCCCCCTAAGGGTGACGCCGAGGTACCGCGTGAATACTAACCTATTTTCTGAACCAAAAGAGCAGTGACCCAATGATTTGCATACCCACAGTGCACTGCACCGATACCAGTTGAAAGCAACAAAATTAAAAAATTCTTCCACTTGTATATCTTAAAAATAGACCCATACACACATATTATTCTAGAAAATTTTAGTAGGGCATTGACTCTTGTCGTTAGTTAGTCACCATCAGTGAACCAGGAGATCATTTTACCCGAGTTGCAGGTTAGGCATAGTGACCGTATACTCTGGTTTCTCTTCAGATCGTATAAATCTTTCGCCTTTTACTAAAGATTTCCGTGGAGAGGAACAATTCTGAGTCTTAAAACAATTTTTTGAGGCCTTGCACTAGCAAGGCTATATATCGTCAAAAAGAATAGAGGGAATTTTCTTTTTGTGTGGTGTTTTTTTTTCTCTGCTTAAAAATAGGTAAGAGTTTCGTTAAATTCACCTTAACTGCTGTTAGCGTGTTTTATCTTAGTTGCTTTTTTACGCGCATAATTCTTGAAATTACGTGTTTTTTTCGTGTTCTTTTTAATTTCTAGAAACAGCTCTTTTGGTTTCTGAGGTACTTTTTTTTTTTTAAAGCGTTTGTCCTTTATGTGGGCGGTTTTTTCGGGCGGAAAAAAGTTGGGTACACAATTAAGGGAAAGAAAGGTGTGTGAGGCTTATTGGGTTTATATATTTAACCTACAAAATCTAAGCTCTTCAATGTAAAGCCAATATAGAACATTAGAAATTTTACATCTTTATGGTGGTGTAGTTTCTTCTCCACTTTATACGTAATTTACTTTGAGGGAGAAAAATATGAACAAGTAGAGGAGGGAACAGAATCTCAAGCAGGCTCAATGGCCGCCCAGGTGCAGGGCTTTATCCCACCAATGGTAAGATCGTGACCTGAGCTCAGAACCAAGAGTCAGACGCTTAACTGATTGAGCCGTGCAGGCGCCCCTTGCCCTTTGTAATTTTCAATTAGTATTAGCTGCTTTGCAATGAAGTGCTCAACCAGCATGATGGAACTAATGGTATTGGGCAACACAGCTCTTTATAGTATTACACTGTATGGACTAATTTATGGATCCATTCTCTCTTCACGGAGGTTTGGTTTCTTTCCTTAGATCTGGGTTGTTAAAATGATGTTATTCACAGGGACCATGTGCAAGACTTTCTTTTCTTAATGTGTGGAGTGGAACCACTGGGTCAGGGCAGGTAAGTGTAATAATTTGTTCCCCAAGTGAAGGTACCCGTTTTGCATTTCTGCCAATGGCATTTGTGTAGTTCGCGTAGCTTCTTATCTTTACTGGTCTTTGGTATGCTGACTTTAATTTTTGCCCATCTAGTGGAACTAATACCTGACAGTGGTTTTTTGGCTTTTTGGGTTTTTTTGTTTTGTGTTTTATTTTGAGAGAGAGAGAGAGAGCGCGCCTGAGAGAGCAGGGGAGAGGGGCAGAGGGAGAGAGAGAATCCCAAACAGGGTACATGCTCATTCAGAGTCTTTTTTTTTTTTTTTAATTTTTTTAACGTTTATTTATTTTTGAGACAGAGAGAGACAGAGCATGAACGGGGGAGGGGCAGAGAGAGAGGGAGACACAGAATCGGAAACAGGCTCCAGGCTCTGAGCCATCAGCCCAGAGCCCGACGCGGGGCTCGAACTCGCGGACCGGGAGATCGTGACCTGGCTGAAGTCGGACGCTTAACCGACTGCGCCACCAAGGCGCCCCTCATTCAGAGTCTTAAGATGGGGCTTGATCTCATGATCCTGGGATCATGACCTGAGCTGAAATCGTCATTCGGTCGCTTACACTACTGAGTCAGGTGCCCCTGACAGTGGTTTTAATGTACATTTCTCTAGGTACTACTAAAGTTGAATATCTTTTCAAAGAAATTTTTTTTTTTTTTTTTTGCCATCGTGGTTTATCTTCATTGAAATGCCTATACATGCCTTTTGCCCATTTTTCCTCCTTAGATTGTGAATCTTTGTCTTATTTTGGAAGTTTTAACACCACCTTTAGACTGTAGAGTCTAAATAGTAATTCTTTGTTGATTAACTTCTTTCAGGTAATAGCTTCCCTTTCCACTCTTCTTTTGTGTCTTGGTGAACTGTTCTTAATTTTAATGTTGTCAGATTGCTTTTTTTCTTCTGATTTGTGCTTTTTAAAAGTGTTTTGTTTAATAATTTACTACCTCAAGCTATTTAGGAAACTATCTTTTCAAGTTATGTCTTTCATATTTAAGTCCTTGATTAATCTGGAACTGAATTTTTGTGCATAGTGTGAAGTATGGATCAATTTTTATCCCTCACCCCCTCCCCACTGACAGTTGTCCTGCACTATGTATTGATTGATGTCTCCTTTCCCCACTAGATCTTCTTTGACAACTTTGACATACATCAGCTCTCCTTATATGCCTGGGAATGTTTCTGGGCTCTTTTTCCTAAACCAGTCGATTGAGGTATGATTGCATAGGAAAAGCTGTATGTATTTAATGTATACAATTTGACGAGTTTGGAGGTAAGTATACATCCATGAAACCATCACCACAGTCAATGCCATAAACATTGTGGGCTCTCTATTCTGTTCCATGGGTGTAATTTGTCTTTCCTTGAGCTAATATCATACAGGAGTAACTTGACTAACCTTTGATCTTTCAAAAATGTTTAAGGGGCCTGAGTGAGTCAGTTGAGTGAGCAACTCTTGATTTCGGCTCAGGTCATGATACTAGGGTTGTGGGATCAAGTCTTTTGTCAGGCTCTCACTGAGTGTGGAGACAGCTTTGGATTCTGTCTCTCTCTCCCCCTCTCTCCCTCTCCCCTCTGCCCCTCTCCACTTCTCACACCCCCTCTCTCTTAATAATATTTTTTTCGATGTTTAAAATTGCCTTGTTGATTTCTATGAAAATTCCTGTTGGATCTGAATTAAATCTGTAAATTAATTAGGGAGAATTGAATCTTCATCTTCTACATGGTCATGATTTCTCTCTCCATATGTGTAAGTTTTTTTTTTTACTATCTTTCAATAAAAAATGTTAAAAATGTCTACTAAAGATTTTGCACCCTTTGTTATTTTTTCCTTTTTTCCCCTACCCTTTGTTAATTTTTAAAGTTGCATTTCTTAATTGTACATTGCTCTTGTACATGAATGTAGTTGACTCTTGGGGCACCTGGCTGGCTCAGTTGGTAGGTAGAGCATGCAATTCTTGATTTCTGGGTCCTGAGTGAAAGCCCCATATGTGGGTGGAGTCTAAAAAAAAATGTAGTTGACTCTTGTATAGGATTTTATATCTGGCAATCTTGCTTGACTCTTGCATTAGCTCTAATAAGTTGTGTGTAGATTATTTTGAGTTTTCTATTTACAAGATATATTATCTGAGTTCATTTCTTCCTTTCTACTATTTAGATATATTTTTTCTTTTCTTTTTTTTTTTTTTTCCAACGTTTATTTATTTTTGGGACAGAGAGAGACAGAGCATGAACGGGGGAGGGGCAGAGAGAGAGGGAGACACAGAATCGGAAGCTGGCTCCAGGCTCCGAGCCATCAGCCCAGAGCCCAACGCGGGGCTCGAACTCACCGACCGCAAGATCGTGACCTGGCTGAAGTCGGACGCTCAACCGACTGCGCCACCCAGGCGCCCCTATTTTTTCTTTTTAAAAAATGTTTTAGGGGCGCCTGGGTGGCGCAGTCGGTTAAGCGTCCGACTTCAGCCAGGTCACGATCTCGCGGTCCGGGAGTTTGAGCCCCGCGTCGGGCTCTGGGCTGATGGCTCAGAGCCTGGAGCCTGTTTCCGATTCTGTGTCTCCCTCTCTCTCTGCCCCTCCCCCGTTCATGCTCTGTCTCTCTCTGTCCCAAAAATAAATAACCTTTAAAAAAAAAAATGTTTTAAATGTTTATTTTTGAGAGCACGCGTGTGTGTGAGCTGGGGAAGGGCAGAGAGGGAGGGAGATAAAGAATCCGAAGCAGGGTCCAGGCTCTGAGCTGTCAGCACAGAGACTGATGCGGGGCTCGAACCCACGAGCCGTGAGATGATGACCTGAGCTGAAGTCAGACGTGCTAACCAACTGAGCCACCCAGGAACCCCTAGATATATATTTTCTTATTGAGCAGCCAGCATATACAATGTTTATTGTATAATGTATATTGTATAATGTTAAGTAGAAATGATAGTGGAACTTTAAAAAATACATATATACACACACATATACACACATATATATGTGTGCATATATATATGTGTGTGTATATATATATATATATATATATATATTTTTTTTTTTTTTTAGAGCAAAAGCAGGGGAGGGGTAGAGAGAGGGGGACAGAGGATCTGATGTTGGCTCTGCACTGACAGGCTGATAGCAGCAAGCCCAATATGGGGCTTGAACTCACAACCGTGAAATCATGACCTGAGCCAAAGTTGGATGCTCAATCAACTGAGACACCCAGGTGCTCCAGAAATGATAGTGAAACTTTTTTTTTTTGTGAGAGAGAGAGAGAGAGCACGCGCAAGCAAGCAAGCGAGTGAGCTTGGGGGAGAGGGGCAAAGGGAGAGAGAGAGAATCCTAAGCAGGCTCCACCCTCAGTGCAGAGCCCGGCTTGGGGCTGAATCCCACAACTCTGGGATCCTGAACTGAGCCAAAATCAAGAGTCAGATGCTCAACTAACTGAGCCACTCAGGTGCCTCTGATTTTTCTTTGAGATTTTTAATGTGGTGAGTGGCATTGAGTTATTTCCAAATGTTAAGCCAATCTTGCATTTCTAGAATAAATCTCTCTTAGTTTGGGCTGCTATGACAAAATACCATAAACTGGATGGCTCAAACAACAGAAATTTATTTCTCACAGTTCTAAGGGACTGGAAGTCTGAGATCAGGGTGCCAAATGATAGCTACTGCCCTTCCCCTTCCCCCAGGTTGCAGACAATTGGCTTTTTGTATCTTCTTCACACAGTGAAAAAAGAGCTAGCTAGTTCTCTGTCCTCTTATAAGGGCACTGATCCCATTTATGAAGTCTCCACCCCCATGACCTAATTACCTCCCAGAGGCCCTACTTCCCATACCATCACACTGGGATTGGGTTTCAACAAATTCACTTGGGGGTGGGGGACACAAACACCCAATCCACAAAACCCAAGTAATCACACTGTATTTTTAAACATTGTTGGACTCAGTTTGCTGATATTGTGATTAGACTTTTATATTTAAATTCTCTAATGGGGTTGGCCAGTAAAAATATTACTTAATTATTGTGCCCTTGTTTTATTATCAAGGGTATAGAAATTTATAAGATGAGCTGGAAAGTATTCTTTCCTCCCTCACCCCCCTCCAACTTAACCTCTGGGAGAGTCTATATCACCTTGGAATGATCTAGATGTTCCTTGATGTTTGCCAGCAAAGCCATTGAGGCTTGATGTTTTGCCAGTAATTCTTGTCTTTTTTGTTATATGACATTCAAGTTTTCTATTTCTTCTTGAGTCAGTTTTTTTTTGTTTTTGTTTTTTTTTTTAATTTTTTTTTTTCAACGTTTATTTATTTTTGGGACAGAGAGAGACAGAGCATGAACGGGGGAGGGGCAGAGAGAGAGGGAGACACAGAATCGGAAACAGGCTCCAGGCTCCGAGCCATCAGCCCAGAGCCCGACGCGGGGCTCGAACTCACGGACCGCGAGATCGTGACCTGGCTGAAGTCGGACGCTTAACCGACTGCGCCACCCAGGCGCCCCGAGTCAGTTTTTTTTTAAGTTTTATAAACATGGATATGCAAGTTATATACATATATCTAAGTTATATCTAGGTTTTATGTATATAATATGTACATTTTCTGCAGTTTTAAAATTTATTGGCATGCAGTTGTTGATACTATTCTCTGTCATTTGACTCTGCTCTATCTGTAATGTCCTTTTTTCATTCCCAATATTATTTATTTATGCCTTCTCTTTTTTTGACCTTGTACATCCGTCAGAAGTTGTCAATTTTATTAGCTTTTTTCCAAAGAACCAAATTTGGAGTTTGATGATCCTCTCTAGTGTGTATCCGCCCCCCCCCACCCCCCCACTGCCCACTAATTTCTGGTTATATCTTCAGTATACTCTTGTGTACTTTTTTGGTAGTTTATTGTTTCAAGAGGAATTTTTATGTTGTTCAACAAGTTGATTTAAAAATTCATTTAGGGGGAGCTTGGGTGGCTCAGTTGGTTGAGTGTCCAGCTCTTGATTTCAGCTCAGGTCATGATCTCACAGTTTGTGGGATCAAGCCCTGTGTCAGACTCACACTGACAGTGTGGAGCCTGCTTGGGATTCTCTCTCTCTCCTCTGACCTCCCCGCCCCTCATGGGCATGCATGCGTGCCCACATGCACTCTCTCTCAAAACAAATAAACTTAAAAAAAAAATTCAATTTGGAAAAGAAAATGGCCTACACTATCACAGTGATAAATTTGTCACTATACCTAGTTTCTCATGTTCCACTGGATGTTATCCTTGTTTTGCTTTTCCTAGAAGCTTCTAACACCCTAGTCTTATCCTTCCTTGTATCCCTGGCCAAGGAAAATAGTATGTCCCAGGAAATGTGGAAGGAAGCAATAGGAGGAAGATAATCTCCCATTAAGTGGCTTCAAGAGGAGCCAGTCCTCTCTGTGAGAAAACAGCGATTTCTCCCTGCCTGCCTCACAGGATGTCATGAGAAGCAGACAAGAGAGGATGGATACGAAAAGGAAATGTTTAAAAGTGATATGCAAAATAAAGCATTGCTCTAATCTTCCAAAACTAGACAGTAACACAGAGGCTCAGCAATGTGTGGAGGAGGGTCACCTCAAGGCCTAGAAGCACTCCCCTCAGCACTCCCTGGGATCTCACACCAGCAAGCACTGATGGCCTCTTCTTTCAGAAGGCCCCCTACAAGACCCCTGTACCGTCCAGCCCCAGGAGGGTCTCCAGAACACATAGCAATTCGAACTACAAATTCGAATGTTTGCCTTTCTGGAACATTTGGGTTTTTGCCTAGGGGAGCCCCTTCCCTGTCAATAGAGCAGCCTCTTCATTTCCTCAAGGGTATTTTACCTCCTGAGGTAACAGGGGACTTTCTGATCCATTCTCTCTCTCTCTGTCTAATGTATTTATTCAGCCATTTATTATGAGATATTTATTTGGGCATTTTAAAAAAGGTTTTATTTAAATTCCACTTGGTTAACATACAGTGTCGTATTAGTTTCAGGTGTACAATATAGTGATTCAGCACTTCCGTACATCACTCTGTGCTGCTCATCAGGACAAGTGCACTCCTTAATCCCCATCACCTATTTAACCCATCCCCCCCACCTCCCCTCTGGTATCCATCCCTTTATTCTCTATAGTTAAGAGTCTGTTTCTTGGTTTGCCTCTTTCTTGTTTATTGCTTATTTGTTTTGTTCCTTAAATTCCACATTTGAGTGAAATCATATAGTATTTGTCTTTGACTTATTTTGCTTAGCATAATACTCTAGTTCCATCCATGTCATTGCAAATGGCAAGATTTCATTCTTTTTTATGGCTGAATAATATTCCATTGTGTATATATATCACATCTTCTTTATTCATCAGTCCAATGGACACTTGGTCTGTTTCCATAATTTGGCTATTTTAAATAATACTTCTATAAACCTCAGAGTGCATGTATCCCTTTGAATTAGTATTTTTGTATTCTTTGGGTAAATACTAGTAGTGAGATTGCTGGATCATAGGGTATTGCTATTTTTAACATTTTGAGGAACCTCCATACTGTTTTTCAGAGTGGCTGCACCAGTTTGCATTCCTGCCAACAGTGCACAAGGGTTCCCCTTTCTCCACATCCTTGCCAACACCTGTTGTTTTTTGTGTTCTTGATTTTAGCCCTTCTGACAGGTGTGAGGTGATATCTCATTGTACTTTTGATTTGCATTTCCCTGATAATGAGTGATGTTAAGCATCTTTTTGCATGTGTCTGTTGGCCATCTGGATGTCTTATTTAAAGAAATGTCTGTTCGTGTCTTCTGCCCATTTTTTAATTGGATTATTTGTTTTTTGGGTGTTGAATTTTATAAATTCTTTATATATATTTTGGATACTAACCCTTTATCAGATAAGTCATTGGCAAATATCTTCTCCCATTCCATAGGTTGCCTTTTAGTTTTGTTGATTGTTTCCCTCACCGTGCAGCTTTTTATTTTGATGTAGCCCCAAGAGTTTATTTTTGCTTTCATTTTCCTTGCCTCAGGAGACCTATCTAGAAAAAAGTTGTTATGGTTGAGGTCAGAGAAATTACTGCCTGTGCTTTCTTCCAGGACTTTTATGGTTTCAGGTATCATATTTAGATCTTTCATCCATTTGGAATTTGTTTTTGTATATGGTGTAAGAAAGTGGCCCAGTTTCATTCTTTTACATGTTGCTGTCCAGTTTTCTCAGTACCATGTGTTGAAGAGGCTGTCTTTTTCCTATTGGATATTCTTTTCTGTTTTGTCGAAGATTAATTGACCATAATATTGTGGGTTCATTTCTGGGTTTTCTATTCTGTTCTATTGATCTATGTGTCTGGTGTGTGTGTGTGCGTGCGTGTGTGTGTACACGCCAATACCATACTATTTTGATGACTACAGCTTTGTGATATAACTTGAAGTCCGGAATTGTGATGCTTTCAGCTTTGCTTTTCTTTTTCAAGTTTTCTTTGGCTATTTGGGGTCTTTTGTGTTTCCATACAAATTTTAGGATTATTCAGTTTTGTGAAAAATGCTGTTGGTATTTTGTTAGGAATTGCATTAAATGTGTAGATTGCTGTGGGTGATACAGACATTTAATAATAATCGCTCTTCCAGGGTGCCTGGGTGGCTCAGTCTGTTGCGCGTCTGACTTTGGCTCAGGTCATGATCTCATGGCTCTTGGGTTCGAGCCCAGCATCGGGCTCTGTGCTGACAGCTCAGAGCCTGGAGCCTGCTTAGGATTCCGTGTCTCCCTCTGTCTCTACCCTTCTCTTGCTCATGGTGCTGTCTCTGTCTCTCAAAAATAAATAAAAAATGTTTTAAAAATTTTAATAATATTCTTCCAATTCATAAGCATGGAATGTCTCTCTCCATTTCTTTGTGTCTTCAATTTCTTTCATCAGTGTTTTATAGTTTTCAGAGTACAGATCTTTCACCTCTTTGGTTAGGTTTTTTTCCGATGTATCTTATTATTATTTTTTTCCCCTTTTCCTTTTTCCAGCTGGCACATTTATTAGCATTAAACACAAGACACTTCTCTTCCCTGACCCCAGGAAGCCATGCCCACAAAGTCTCAGGCTCCTGAAGTAGGGTCCCTCTGCCCCATTTCTGAAATAACTTCTCAGGCTTTGGCAGTGAGCTGCTGAATCTTCTGGCATGAAGCATGACAGCATGCTTTCCCTGCAGAGCTGGCTAGATTTCCTCCAGTTGGCTGGTGAGGAAGTCTATCTTCCTCTTGAAAGAGTCCCTGAAATCCTCAGCTGTCTTTTCTACATAGTAGCCTCTTCCCACATCAGTGAGTACATGTTCCACATCATGTCACCTCCCAAGGACATACATAGAACTCATCAGTGGGAGGAGTAATTCTTCCCCCTCATTGTTCGTGTTACAGCATGTTCAAATAGTCCACAGCTTCCACATACTTGGTCTGCTCCACCTTGAGCTGGGCAATGGACGTGGGCAAGAACTCCAGTTCTTGGTCCAGTTTTTTCTCTTTCTTTCTTTCTTTCTTTCTTTCTTTCTTTCTTTCTCTCTCTCTCTCTCTCTCTTCCTTTCTTCCTTTCTTTCTTTCTCTCTCTCTCTCTCTTTCTTTCTTTTCTTTCTTGTTTATTTTATTTTTGAGAGAGAGAGTGTGTGAGCAGAAGAGGGGCAGAGAGAGGGGAGGGAGAATCCCAAGCAGGCTCTGCACTGTCAGAACAGAGCCCGATTCACAGCTCAAACTCACGAACCATGAGATCATGACCTGAGCTGAAATCAAGAGTTGGATGCTTAACTGACCGAGTTACCCAGGTGCCCCTTGGTCCAGCTTGTTCTTGAGCATTTATAGCTGTAGCAGGTTCAGCTGGGTGATGTTAACTGACTACACCATGTTGGGAAGGAGGACTAACTATCTTATTTTTGGTGCAGTTATAAAATGGGATTGATTACTTCATTTCTCTTTCTGCTGCTTCATTATTGGTATATAGAAATTGGTGTATAGAAAGTCTACATTGATTTTGTATTCTACAACTTTACTGCATTTGTTTATCAGTTCTAGCAGTTTTTTGGTGGACACCTTCAAGTTTTCTACGTATAGTATCATGTTATCTGCAAATATCTTGCACTTTATTTCATTTTGTTGTGGGAGCTGTGGCTAGGACTTTCAGTACTATGTTGAATAAAAGTGGTGAGAGTGGACACCACTTTTTCCTGACTATAGAGGAAAAGCTCTCTGTTTTTCCCCATTTAGGATGATATTACCTGTGAATTTTTTATAAATGGCTTTATTATATTGGGGGATGTTCCCTCTAAACCTAATTTGTTGAGGGTTTTTACCATGAATGGATGTTGTACTTTGTTAAATGCTTTTTCTGCATCTATTGAAATGTTATCGATGTGATGTATTACGTTGATTCATTTGTGAATATTGAACTATCCTTGCAACCCAAGAGTATATCCCTTTGATTGTGATGAGTGATTTTTTTAAGGTTTTGTTTATTTATTTATTTTGAGAGAGAGAACACATGTGCACTTGTGAGCAGGGGAAGGACAGAGGGAGAGAGAGAATCTTAAGCAGGCTCCACACTCAGCACCAAGCCTAATGCAAGGCTCCATCCCACGACCCTGGGATCATGACCTGAGCCAAAATCAAGAGTCGGACATCCAATCAATTAGGCCATCCATGCGCCCCTTGGTGAATGAGTTTTTTAATGTATTGTTGGGTTCAGTTTGCTAGTATTTTGCTGAGGAGTTTTGCATCTATGTTCATCAGAGATTTGGCCTGTGGTTCTCTTTTTTTGTGGTGTCTCTATCAGGTTTTGGTATCAGGGTGATGCTGGCCTCATAGAATGAATTTGGAAGTTTTCCTTCTTTTTCTATTTTTTGGAGTAGTTTGAGAAGAATAGGTATTAACTTGTTAAATATTTGGTAGAATTCACCTGTGAAGCCAACTAGTCCTGGATTTTTTTTTTTTTTTTTTTTTTTGAGAGCTAGCATGAGTGGGAGAGGGACAAAGAGAGAGGAGGACAGAGGATCTGAAGCAGGCTCCACACTGACAGCAGCAAGCCTGATGGGGGGCTCAAACTCACAAACTGCAAGATCACGACCTGAGCTGAAGTCGGATGCTCAATTGACTGAGCCACCCAGGGGCCCCTGGACTTTTTTTTTTTTTTAAGTGTATTTATTTAAGTAATCTCTTGACACCGAGACCAAGTGTCACATGCTCTTCCAACTGAGCCAGCCAGGTGACTCAAATTTGTTCTTTATTTTATTATTTATTTATTTATTTAAAAATATTTTAAGTAATCTCTACACCCAACATGGAGCTCAAACTTACAACCCAAGATCAAGAATTGCATACTCTACCAACTAAGCCAACCAGGTGTTCCATGGTTCTGGACTTTTGCTGGGGGTTTTTCATTACTGATTCAATTTCTTTGCTCATTATTGGTCTGTTCAAATTTTTTTTTCTGCTTTAGTTTTGGTAATTTATATGTTTTTAAGAATTTATCAATTTCCTCTAGGTTGTCCAATTTGTTGACATATAGTTTTCATAATCTCTTTTAATTTTTTGTATTTCTGTGATGTTGGTTGCTGTTTCTCTTCTCTCATTTGTGATTTTATGTGGGTCCTTTCTCTTTTTGATAAATCTGGAAAGAAGTTTATCAATTTTATTAATTTTTTCAAAGAATCAGCTGGTTTCATTGATCTGTTTTATTTATTATTTAAATGTTTATTTTTGAGAGAGAGAGAGAGAGAGAGAGAGAGTGCGTGGGGAAGGTGCAGAGAGAGAGAGGGAGACAGAGGATCTGAAGCGGGCTCTGAGCTGACAACAGTGAGCCTGATGCAGGGCTTGAACTCACAAACCATGAGATCGTGAGCAGAGCCAAAATTGGATGCTCAACTGACTGAGCCACCCAGGCACCCCTATTTATTATTTTTTTTAATGTAACTTCTGTGCCCAACATGGGGCTCAAACTTGTGACCCCAAGATCAAGAGTCACATGCTCTACCACCTGAGCCAGCCAAGCTTCCCCTGTTCTAATGTTTTTTCTAGTTTCTATATCATTTATTTCTGCTCTCATATTTTTTTCTTAGATTTTTTAAAAAAATTATTTACTTTTTGAGAGGGCGAGAGAGGGAGAGAGTATTCCAAGCAGGCACCGCACTGTTAGCATGGAGCCCTTTGCAAGGCTCAGACTCATGAACTGTGAGATCATGACTTGAGCCGAAATCAAGAGTCAGATGCTTAACCAACTGAGCCACCTACACACCCATTCTGCTCTAATCTTTATTATTTCCTCCCTTCTGCTGGCTTTAGGCTTTTTTTTTCCCCCCCAGTTCCTTTAGGCATAAGGTTAGGTTGTTTATTTGAGATTTTTCTTGCTTCTTGAGGTAGGCCTATATTATATGTACTTCCCTCTTAGAACCACTTTTGTTGCATCCCAAAGGTTTTGGACCATTGTATTTTCATTTGTTTCCATGTATCTTTTTTATTTCTTCTTTTATTTCCTGATTGACTCATTCATTGTTTAGTAGCGTATTACTTAACCTCTATGTATTTGTGGTCTTTCCAGATTTTTTTCTTGTGATTGACTTCTAGTTTCATAGTATTGTGGTCAGAAAAGGTGCATGGTATGGCTTTGGTTTTATTGAATTTGTTGAGGCCTGTTTTGTGGCCTAATATGTGATCTATTCTGGAGAATGTTCCATGTGCGCTTGAAAAGAATATGTATTCTGTTTTAGGATGGAATGTTCTGAATATATCTGTTAAATCCATCTGGTCCAGTATGTCATTCAGAGCCCTTGTTTCCTTATTGATTTTCTGTTTAGATGATCTGTTTATTGATGTAAGTGGTGTGTTAAAGCCTCTACTATTATTGTATTATTATTGATTAGTTCCTTTATGTTTACTATTATTTTATGTATTCGGGTTCTCCGATGTTGGGTCCATAAATATGTACAGTTATTATATCTTCTTGTCAGATTGTCCCCTTTATTATTATATAGTACCCTTCTTTGTCTTTTGTTACAGTCTTTGTTTTAAAGTCTATTTAGTTTAAACATAAGAGACGCTTAAATATAGAGAACAAACAGAGGGTTACTGGAGGGGTTGTGGGAGGAGGGATGGGCTAAATGGGTAAGAGGCTTAAGGAATCTACTGAAAACGTTGTACCATGTGCTAACTAACTTGGATGTAAGTTATAAAAAATAAATAAATTATAGAAAGTAAAGTCTATTTTGTCTGATATATGGGGCACCTGGGTGGCTCAGTCAGTTAAGCATGTGACTCTTGATATTGGCTGGGATCATCATTTCACAGTTCATGAGACTGAGCCCCGTTTCTGGGGCTCTCTTTCCCAGATTGGGATTCTCTCTTTCCTCTCTCTCTGCCTCTTTCCCCTCTCATGCTCTCTCTCTCTCAAAATAAGTAAACATTAAAAAATAAATAAAGTCTATTTTGTCCGATATAAGCATTGCTACTCTGGCTTTCTTTTGACATCCATTCGTATGGTAGATGCTTCTCCACCCCTCACTTTCAACCTGCAGGTGTCTTCAGGTCTAAAATGAATCTCTTGTAGTCAGCGTATAGATGGGTCTTGTTTTTTGTTTTTGTTTTTGTTTTTGTTTTAATGCATTGTGGCACTCTATGTCTGTTGATTGGAGCATTTAGTCCATCTACATTCAAAATAATTATTTGTTACTAAATTTTGTTTCTTTTGAGAGAGAGTGTGTGCATGTGTGTAAGTGGAGGATGGGCAGAGAGAGGGAGAGAGAGAATCCAAAGTAGGCTCAGCTGGGATGACAGAGTGGAGCCCAGTGTGGGGCTTGAACCCATGAACTATGAGATCATGACCTGAGCCAAAGTCAAGAGTCAGATGCTTAGCTGACCGAGCCACCCAAGTGCTTCCATTCAGAGTAATTATTGATAGATATGTTTTATTGCCATTTTATTACTTGTTTCATGGTTATTTCTGGAGATTTTTCTCTGATTCTTTCTTATCTTTCTCTCATGGTTTGTCTATTTTCTTTAATGATATATTTAGATTTATTTCTCTTTATTCTTTGCATATTTATTTGTAATTTTTTAAATGTTTATTTTTGAGACAGAGTGTGAGAGGGGGAGGGGCAGAGAGAGAGGGAGACACAGAATCTGAAGCAGGCTCCAGGCTCTGAGCTGTCAGCATGCAGTCCAATGTGGGGCTTGAACTCACAAACTGTGAGATCATGACCTGAGCTGAAGTCAGACGCTTAACTGACTGAGCCACCCAGGCACCCCTATTTGTAAATTTTTTTTTTTTAACATTTATTTATTTTTGAGACAGAGACAGAGCATGAGCAGGGGAGGGTCAGAGAGAGAGGGAGACACAGAATCTGAAACAGGCTCCAGGCCATGAGCTGTCAGCCCAGAGCCCGATGCGGGGCTCGAACTCACAGACCACGAGATCATGACCTGAGCCGAAGTTGGACGCCCAACCGACTGAGCCACCCAGGCACCCCAGGTGCCCCTATTTGTAATTTTTTAGTGTTTACCATTAGGTTTGTATATAACATCTTCTGCATATAGTGGTCTATATTAAGTTAATGGTTGTTTAAGCTTGAACCCATTCTTTACTCTGGTTCTCTCCATGTTTTTCATATATGTTGTCATTTTTTATATCCTCTTTTTTTTTTTTTTTTTGAAAGCATGAAAGAGCAGGGTCAAGAGGGAGAGGGATAAAGAGAGAGAGAGAGAGAGAGAGAGAGAGAGAGAGAATGAGAATCCTAAACAGGTTGCACACTCAGCATGGAACCCAATGCAGGGTTCAATCCCATGACTCTGGGATCATGACTTGAGCTGAAATCAAGAGTCGGATGCTTAACCGACTAAGGCACCCAGATGCTCCATCTTTTTTTTTTTTTTTATGAGGTCCTTGACTGATTTTTTTATAGAAGTATTCAATTTTATTGCTTTTGTGTTTCCTATCTTCATACTGTCACTTTTGGTCTTCCTTTTCCATTCACAGAGTCCCCTTTAGTATTTCTTGCAGGGCTGGTTTCATGCTCATGAACTCCTTTAATTTTTTGGTTCTCTGTGAAATTCTTTATTTCTTCTTTTATTTTGAATTTTAACTTTGTTGGATAGAGTATTCTTAGCTGCAGATTTTTTCCCACTTAGCACTTTAAATATTATCATGCCAGTTTCTTCTGGCTTGGAGAATTTCTGCTGAAAAATTTGCTGATAGCCTTAGGGATTTTCCCTTATAAGTAATTGTCTTCATTTTCCTTGTTGCTTTTAAGATTTTTTCCTTATTACTGTATTTTGCCAGTTTAATTATAATATGTCTGGGTGTGGGTCTGTTTTTGTTGATTTTGAGGGGAGTTCTCTGTGCCTCCTGGATCTGAGTATCTGTTTCCTTCCCCAGATTAGGGAAGGTTTCAGCTATTATTTCTTCAGATAAATTTTCTGCTTCCTGTTCTTCTGGGACTCCTATAATATGCATGTTATTACATTTGATGCAGTCACTGAGTTCCCTAAGTCTATTCTCATGTCCCATAATTCTTCTTTCTCTCCTTGGTTCAGCTTCATTATTTTCCATTATTTTGTCTTGTCACTAATTCGTTCCTCTGCTTCTTCCAGCCTGCTGTTCATTGCATCAAGCCTGTTTCCAATCTTTTTTTATTATACTCTTCATCTCTGATTCTTTTAGAACTCTTTTGTCTCTGTGGTAAGGGTCTCACTGAAGTCTTCCATTCTTTTCTCAAGCCCAGTGAATATCTTTAGGATTGTTGTTTTAAATTCTCCACCAGGCTTGTTACTTATATCTGTTGCACTTAGATCTCTGGTTGTGGCCTTATCTTATTCTTTAATTTGGAATAATTTCCTCTGCCTTAGCATTTTGTCTAAGTCTCTGCCTTCTTCTGTGTGTTAGAAAAGCCAGTTATGTCTCCTGCTCCTGAGAGTAATGGCTTTATGAAGAAGAGATCATGTAGTGTCCAGAGCCTGGCACTTCAGGGAGTACCTCTGGTGCTGCATTCAATCTGCTATAGTGTTTTGGCTGCTCTAATCTTCAGGCCAGTCATCTGCAGAGGCTCTCCTTGCCTGCAGTGGGCAGTGTTTGGTCCCTAGCCTAAATGTGGTGGGCTTTAACAAGGTGTGCTCTGGTCTCCTTGTAAAATGAGACCTGTCACCACCTCTACCAGAACTAAGGCCCTGCAGAACTCTTTGGTTGGGAGATATGGTGTAGATAGGGGTTTGTGCTGATCTAGGGAAGGGGCCCACTGTGCTGGCACTGAGAAGGATGGTCCTACCAGAGCACAGGGAGGTGGGACTTGGTGTAAGCAAGTTAGGTAGCCAGTGTCCATGCTGCACTTTTTCATGCAGGTGGCTCTGTGTTTATTCTGGGGGGGGGGGGGGGGAATGGCACTAGCCAGCTCCTTTGTTCTCCATCTCTCTCTTTGAACAGTGTCTCTCAGGGGCACACTCCAAGAAGAGTAAAGAATCTTCCTTTGTACCCCAGGTGCTCTTCAGATTGCTATTTCCTCACTGTCTGCCCATGGGTTGTTTGCCTGCCTTCTTTCCAGGAGCAGCCTGGATAACTCTGCACTGCAGCCCAGCCCAACCCACTGACACTTCAGATTTCAGGATTTAAGCCTCACTGGTTGCAATAATTCACAAAATTCAACCCCTCTCACTTTCTAAGCCAATGGCTATGGTGAAATGCTCTTCTTGTGTGTTCCTCTGTGTGTTCTTTTCTCTCGCCCTTCTCCACGACCACATGTCCTTCCCCTCTACAGCACCTGTGATCTGTTTCTCCCCTAAACCACATCTCCACTCTTCCTACCTTCTCTGATGTGGTCTCTACTCTCCCTTTAGTTGTGGAGTTTGTTTTGTCAATCTTCAGGTTGATTTCTGGGGTATTGAGGATGATTTGATAGTTACCTAGCTGTGTTCATGGGACAAGGCAAGCCTAGGGTCCTCCTACTCTGCCACCATCATTCCCCCTCTCTGACACTTCCTCTTGATGAAGAGACCAAAAAGCACTTAAGTTCATTCTCCTAAGGCTCCTGTTACACTGTCATCCTTCATCCACTCATTCTACAAACATTTGCAAGACTTTGATCAAAGACATAATTTAATATTTTTTCTCATGACCCCCACATATTGAAAGAGTTTTGCCCACTGCATTTATCAAGTAAAAATTTATTCATTTCCATTTGTAATTAATCAAAAGCGTATTTGACCACCAGCCAGAGTTCTGATTAGCATGAGAATAGAGTGCTCTCCCAGAGCGAGTCTAATACCAGCCTAAGTTGGGGAGGACCATGGGGAGGGACACAGCCATGGACATGTAACTGGGGCCCAAGGGTGCAAGAGCACTTGGCTCTGGGGATTCAAACAGACCAGGCTCAGCCACTCACTGCTGATAAAATACAGAGGCAGAGAGAAGAGTGGAAGTGGAACAAGAAAGGAATTTATTTCAGTGAGGCCAACACCAGGAAGACAGTGGACTAGCATCTCCAAAGTGTTGAAAATGCTTGCATTACGTAAGGCAAATGTGGGACTAAGGTTGGTACACGCAGGTGGGTAGTACAGGTCCATTATTGTCTTGGGGTCAGTCAAGGGTGAGGTCTCGCTGGCACAGAGCAGTCCCTATTGCTTGAGGGGATAGTTTTAGTTCCCATCAAGGGATGCTTTGCCCACAGAGTCTTCTGCCTGAGTTAAGAGATAAGCTGGAAATAATTTAATCAATTAGAAAGTTCAGACTGAGGTCAAAATAGAGGTAGTTGAAGACCTCTTTCAGACATGTTGAAACACCTCCCAACTCCAAGACCACCTTCTCCTTGCTGTGTCCTCAGCCCTAGGCTGGGAACCATTGGCCTCTCATTTGCACACTGTGGGGCAGACAAAAGTCCAGGTAGTACAGTTGTGGCAAGAGGGTGAAAGTGGGTGGGGAGATGTGGGTTCTTGTCCCAGCTGTGTGACCTCCTCCTGTTGCGGGTACCCTCTCCAGGGCTTGATTTCCCCATCTGTCTGGGGATGGCCTGAGTTAGGTAATCTCCAGGTTTCCCTCCAGGCTCTGACTTTTTATGATGCTAAACCCTAGGCTCAGGAAAGTGGAGATAAGAGTGTGACAGAAACAAACAGCCTGTGATTGTAACTGCCCCTGCCTTTGGTTCCACAGCTGGTCCCACTAGGCCTGTCAGAGATGCTGCTCCCTATGGAGATGAAAGACCCCACAGGGCCACAGCAGGACCGTATGGTCATGCCAAGATGGCCAGGTTGGACATGCTGGTGCATGCTTATACACGTGCACACTTGAACACACACACATAGTGCACACACCTGTGTATAAATACACACAAACGTGCATGTGCCCATTCATCCACAAATGCATGTGTACGCACACACACATATGCACAAACACACTCATCCCAAGTGCTGCATGCTACACAGCACCACCAAGTTTGCAGACCTGCCCTCTTCTCTGCCCTCGCTTGCCAGCTGGGGTGGAGCATCCTGCTGGCCCAGATGTGTCAGCCTCTCTGGGTGGGGCTGAGCCCACAGGTCTGCAGCCTGCTTTTCAAGAGCAGAAATCAGGCACAGGATGCAGGCTTTCCTCTGTAAATGTGCTGCTTTGGGTCTCTTCTGTTGGTTCCCATTTGCTAATATCACATTAATCTTTATTTTCTTCAGTATCGGCCACAGGGTAATGGAACCCAGCAAAATGGGGACTCACATTGCTGATGGGTAGGAGAAGGGGAGAGAGGGAATGGGACAGGGGTGGGGGGGGGCACGGTGGACAGACAACAGGCAGGTGAGAGCAGCTGACTCCATTTTGGCCCATCATTCACATCTGTATCCCCTCATTTACCCTGCACCCCCTGGGCTCAAGAGATGTTTCTTGAAAGGATAAATTATTGCCTAACTAGATGTGACACAAAGACACAAAAGCAGGGGGGCTGGTAGGAGAGGGGAGATGAATAAACCTAAGCCAGGGAGGACAGGCCTGGGGGGGGCGGGGGAGCTTTTCTTTTCACATGGTAATTAAAAAGGGGTTGTACTGACACTGTAGGACTTGGTAAGAACATTAAATTGTGAACATGGCATTTCTTTTCCTTCCCATTTTCTCTTGAGATAAAACCTGTCCCTGTTATGCTGTGATCCTGGGCAATCTCTCTCAGAGCCTCAGTTTTCACATCTCTAAGGTGGGCCTTCCTTTCCCTCAAAGGGTCATCATGAAGTGAGATAATGGAATAAGAATGGTGCTTTGGAAAACAAACATATGTGCCTTATTACAGGGATGATATGCCCACATTACAGTGGAACAACAGGGCAGCCTGGGTGGCTCATGAACCATGAGATCATGACCTGAGCCAAGATCAAGAGTAGGATACTCAACTGACTGAGCCACCCAAGTGCCCCAACAGTGTTTTATCTAGAGTTTAATTTTTATTTTATTAAAAAAATTTTTTTTTAATTTTTTTAATGTTTATTTCTTTTTGAGACAGAGACACAGAGTGAGAGGGGCAGAGAGAGGGGGGAGACACAGAATCCAAAGCAGGCCCCAGGCTCTGAGCTGTCAGCACAGAGCCTGATATAGGGCTTGAACCCACAAACCCGGGAGATGATGACCTGAGCCGGAGTCAGACGTTTAACCTACTGAGCCACCCAGTGGCCCTTCAGTTTAGTTTTTTTTAACACTGTTTTATTTTTCATTTAAAAATTTTCCCAAATGCTAAGTATTTGTATGCATATGTTTTAGCTTCATTACTTGTTGCCTGGTGACTTAAATTTTTTAAAGATTTAGGGGTGCCTGGGTGGTGGTTTGTGAGTTTGAGCCCTGCATCAGGCTCTGTGCTAAAGGCTCAGAGCCTGGAGCCTGCTTCAGATTCTGTGTCTCCCTCTCTTTCTGCCCCTCCCCTGCTCACACTCTGTCTCTCCCTTTCTCTCAAAAATAAATACACATTAAAAAAAAATTTTTTTTTTAATTTTTTCAAAGATTTAGTTAATGTTCTTGAATAGGTAATACATCCCCAGGGCACACAATTTGCAAGGTTTGCTGTGGCTTAGGCAGGTGGGATTCCTGGGTGAGCCTGTGCCTGGCTCACGCATGCATCCTGGGCCCGCTTTGGGCAGAAGCAAAGGGTGGGAACTTGAATGGGGATTTGGCCCAGAAACAGCAGGTTCACTCCCAGCCCTGGCTCCAGGGGCACTGTCCAGCCTGGCCAAGGAGAACTGGAGGGTCAGAGAAACAGGTAGACAGGGACCAGGGAAAAAGAAGGACACAGGGAAACAAGAAAAAGGCCCGGTGAGTGTTAAAAAGAAGACAACAGGCCCATAATAGAGTCATTTATGCCAAGTTCCTCATCACCAAACCGAGCTTAATTTACAGTTTTGGCTCTCCTAGAAATGCAATCTTAAACCGGTCAATCAGAAATTATCAGATCAGCACTAGTGAGGTCATCTGCTTGATAGATAGACTCCTGTTATCTCCTAAAAGATAGGGACTTTGCCGCAACCAATCCAGATTTTTGCTAGTGTAACTTCTTTGTTCCCACACTCTTCTCCCTATAAAAGTTCATTTTTTATAGCTCCTGAGAGCTCCTTTCTATCTGCTAGATTAGATGCCACTCTGTTCATAAATCATTGAAGAAAGCCAGTAAGAGGGACACCTGGCTGGCTCAGTCAGTAGAGCATGCAACTCTTGATTTTGGGATGGTGAGTTCAAGCCTCATGTTGGGCATGGAGATTACTTAAGAAAATAGAAAGGGAGTGAGAGAGAGGAGGAAAAGAAAAGAAAAAAGAAAAGAGAAAAAGCCAGTAAGAGGTTGAGAATGTTCTCTGTTATGGGTGCCTGGCTGGCTCAGTTGGAAGAGCATGTGACTCTTGATCTCAGGGTCACAAATTAGATCCCACATTGGGTATAGAAATTACTTAAAACAGAATGTACTCAGTTGAATTTTGTTTTTTAACTAGATGATAATTCCAACTTGGAAACAAGAATATCTAGAGATTCAATCATTTCTAAACCAGCTAAAATCAATGGATGGGGCTTGTTGGGATTGAACTAGGTGTTTACCAATAGGAAAAGCTCCTAGGATCTCTTTTATTTTTAAATTGTGGTAATATTGGTATATGATATTGTATGTTTCATGTATATAACATTATAATTTGACTTTTTGGTTAGGGGGTTGGAGAGAGAGAGGGAGAGGGAGAGAGGGAATCTTAAGCAGGCTCCACTCCCAGCATGGAGCCCAATGTAGGGTTTGATCTCACAACCATGAGATCATGACCTGAGCTGAAATCAAGAGTCAGGCACTTAATCGACTGAGCCACCCGTGCACCCCTATAACCTGACATTTGTATGTGCTACAAAATAATCACCACTCAAAATCCACTTACCATTATCAGCATACAAGTGAGTCTCTTCACCCATTTTGCTCACCCCCTCCCCACTCCCTTTCCCCTCTGGTAACAACCAGTCTGTTCTCTGTATCTATGAGTTTGTTTTTGTGTTGTTTATTTGTTTTTAGATTCCACATATGAGTGAAATTATATGGTATTTGTCTTTCTCCATCTGACTTTTATTTCACTTAGCATAATAACTTCAAGGTCCATCCATGTTGTCACAAATGTCAAGATTGCATTCTTTTTTATTTTATATTACTCAGCTGTAATATTCCATTGTATGTATGAATATATGTGTATATATGTGTGTGTGTGTATCCTTCCATCTTTGGATCAATAGATAAAGAAGATGTCATATATATATGTGAATATGAATAGACATTTAGGTTGTTTCCATTTTTTTGGTGTAAATAATGCTGCAGTGAACACAGGGGTCAGGTATCTTTTTGAGTTAGTGTTTTCATTTTCTTTGGATAAATACCCAGAAATAGAAAAGCTGGAGAATGTGATTTCCGAACCTCCAGGTTTGTTCTTCTTTCTCAAGATTGCTTTTGCTATTTAGGATCTTTTGTGGTTCCAGACAAATTTTAGAATTAGTCTAGTTTTGTGAAAAATTCCCTTGGAATTTTGCTAGGAATTGCATTGAATCTGTAGGTTGCTTACACTAGTATAGACATTCTAACAATATTCTTCTGATCCATGCACACAGAATATTTTTCTATTTATTTGTGTCTTCTTCAATTTCTTTCATCAGTGTCTTATAGTTTTCAGAATACAGGTCTTTCGCTTCTTAAATTTACTCCTAGGTATTTTATTCTTTTTGATGTAATTGTAAATGGGATTGTTTTCTTAGTTTTTCTGGTTTCTCTTTATAGTAGTTCATTATTACTGTATAGAAATGTCTCAGATTTCTGTATTTTTATTTTGTATCCTGCAACCAAATTCATTTATTCTTTTAATGTTTATTTATTTTGAGAGCGAGTGTGTGCAAGCACGCACATGCACTCATGTGTCACTGGGGGAGAGGTAGAGAGAGAGGGAGAAAGAGCAAGTCCCAGGCAGGCTCTGCACTGTCAGCACAGAGCTCAGTGTGGGGCTCGAACTCACATACCATGAGATCATGACCTGAGCCAAAATCACATGCTTAACCAACTGAGCCACTCAGGTACCCCTGAGTTCATTTATTAGTTCTAACAGTTTTATAGTGGAGTCTTTTGGGTTTTCTATTGTTAGTATTATGTCATTTGCAAGTAGTGACACTTTTATTTCTTCTTTTCCAATTTGGATGCCTTTTATATCTTTTTCTTGCCAAATTGCTATGGCTTGGACCCTCCCCCCCCCCTTTTTTTTAATGTTTATTTTTGAGAGACAGGAAGAGACAGAGCACAAGTCGGGGAGGGGCACAGAGAGAAGGAGACACAGAATCCGAAGCAGGCTCCAGGCTCTGAGCTGTCAGCACAGAGCCTGACACGGGGCTTGAACCCATGAACCATGAGACCATGACCTGAGCTGAAGTCAGACACTTAACCAACTGAGCCACTCCAGCACCCCAAGGACTTCTAATATTATGCTGAATAAAAGAGGCAAAAGTGGGCATCCTTGTCTTGTTCCTGATCTTATAGGAAAAGATTTCGGCTTTTCACCATTGAGTATGATGTTAGCTGTCAGTTTGTCACATATGGCCCTTATTATGTTTAGGTACATTCCCTCTCTACCCACATTGTTGAGTTTTTTTTATTTATTATTATTCTAATGTTTATTTATTTTTGAGAGGGAGAGAATACAAGCATTGGAGGGGCAGAGAGAGGGAGACAGAGAATCTGAAGCAGGCTCCACGCTGCCAGCACAGAGCCTGACACGGGGCTCGAACCCATGAACTGTGAGATCATGCCCTTAGCCGAAGTTGGATGTTCAGCTGAGCACCCAGGTGCCTAGAGAGTTTTTATCATAGATGGATGTTGAATTTTGTCAAATGCTTTTGTTCTGCATCTGTTGAGATGACCCTATGATTTTTATCCTTCATTTTGTCAATGTGGGGTATCATATTGGTTGATTTACAGAAGTTAAACCACGCTTGCACCAAGGTCCTCAGAGCAGCCGTGGGAGAGAAGGAAAGAAAAACAGCCCTGGTCCTATCTTAGACTGCTGGCGGAGAGTAAGGATGCACAGTGTCTTGGGGTGGAGGGAATCATTAGCTGGGCTGGATTAGATTCACAATGCACGTGCCCCACACCCAGCAAATCCTCTCATTTCTGCCGTACAGAAACACATGCTGATGAGCGCAGGGAAACAGTGCAAGGATGTTCGTGAAGCACTGGAAATTGGAAACATTGTTTAGCGTATCCATATAGGAAAGTCTGTATTCCACAGAAAAAGGCCCGGAAGGATACGCAAAACTGATAATGGTATTATCCCTAGGAGGGAACCGGGCTTGGAATGGTTGAGAGGGAACTTACACAACATTTTTTTTTTTTTTCTTTAAACAAGGAGAGGCTCAGTCTCTCAGTTGGTTAAGCATCTGACTCTTGATCTCAGCTCAGGTCACGGTCTCACGGTTTGTGATACCAAGCCCCACGTCGGGCTCTGTGCTGACAGCGTGGAGCCTGCTTAGGACTCTCTCTCTCCCTCCCTCTCTCTGCCCCTCCCCTGCTGGCATGTACACGCGCTCTCTCTCAAAATAAACTTTAAAAATAAACAGACAAGGAGAATGCTTCTGTGTATTGCTTGTTTGAACTAAATCAATACGTTTTTCTTACACTTGAGGATGAACCAAGTTGATTGTGAAAGAGGAGGGATTTGGGCAAGAAGAGAAAGCAGAGAGGTTTGGAGGTGAAGGAAGAGCCACGAGATAGGGAGAAAGATGGGTGAAGAAGGTATTTAGGACTCTGGTATGTGACCTGCAGTCTAATTCATCCGCTGGCACCTCTTCCAGGTCGTTCAGCAGACTTAAATAGCTTTTCAATTTGTTATTGGACATTGGGCTTTTCTTTCAAATGTAAAACTGAGGTTGCCCCCAAGGCAGACTGGTGTTATTTGGATTATAGCTTTTTTGACAAATATTTATGGAGAACTTTCTATGGTGGGCCCTGGACATACAGGTGGCGGTAAGAGCTCCCCAGTGACCTTTACTGCCTTAAGATAAATCACACAATGAGGCAGAAACAGAGGGTTGTGGAGCAGAGGAGGGAGCGTTTATTCTGAGACTTATGAAGGCCTCATGGGGGTGGAGACATGGGTGTTGAGCCTTGACACCAACACGGGAATGTTCCAGCGAGAAGAACTGGGAAAATGTGTCTTGGGCTGTTTGGTGAACTTCCTCCCAAGGTTCTACGTTGTAGTCTGTGGGTCGGAAGAGTCCTAGGAAGCATGTTCCTTTGTGGCCAATGCTAAAGGCACCCCCACCCTGAGAAGCCGCTAGAAGGCCAAGGACAAACATCAGTCTAGGTCCCTCATCACAAACTGTTGGCATCATGGGACTCCAGATGCTAAAATGAATATAGCATCACATGTGAATTGCTTGTGGCAAAAATATTATCTGACTCTCTAGTCAGGAGGAAACATAAGACAAATCCACACCATGGGTCACTCTGCAGGGCAACTGACCTTGTCCCTTCAGAAATATCAGTGTCAGGAAGAGCAGAGAAAGATGGGTCTGTTCTGGGACAACGCAGAGTAAAGGGACATGACAGCCAAGAAAGAGAGTGTGTGAGCCTTGGTTGGATCCTGGATCTGGGAAACACAGCTAAGGTGGACATTGTTGGGATAATTGAGGACACTGGATAATGGACTATACATTAGATAACAACTTTGAATATTCTTTCTTTTTCTTTTAATGATGGAAATAAAAAGAACTTTTACATTATGTTGTTTCCCTGGGGTGGGAAGACGCAGGGGGAGGGAACCCATTATTTTACAAGGAGAACAAAAGTTTGGGTTCCAATCCTGGCCCTGCCACTGCCTGCCTATGATAACTGGAACCAGGTGTGTTACCAATCCGAGCCTGTTTCAGTGATGGGAAGCAGGGATTAGATGGCGCCCACCTGGTGAGGCTGTTGAGGGCCGACCTAGTGCACACAGGAGAAGCCTCAGCCAGTGGGTTAACCCATGTCAGCCACCTGGTCACACGGGTAGCATCCACAGAGTCGATCCCTCCAGGGGCTCCCTTCCCCCTGTGTGGGAGAGGCAGATGGGGGTGCATGTGTACTCCTTTGTGTCCCTCTACCACTCCCCCCCCCCCCTTTTCCCAGCCAGCCCCAGAATAGGTGCTGTGCTCCCAACTAGAGTTTTCAACCTGAGGGCGCAGCCTAGAAACACGGTTTAGATCCCCTTTGTTGGTTTCCAGCAAATTAAAATTTATCTCTCAGGGAGGAAATGAGGGGGTTGAGGTTTTTTTCTTCTCCTTAATGGGTCCTGATGAAGGAAATGAATGCAGAGAAGGAATCAGAAATACGATCCTCTGCTTGCCGGCTTGGAAAGGTCTGGGGGCTCCCTGAGCCCTCAAAGGGGGCAGCTGGGCACAGGGTGTTTTATTGTATAATTAACCTTGACCCTTTTGGGTTCAAAGAGAAAGGTTAGTTGGAAATAAATCAATAGTCTGGTCTGGTCACTTCAAAGGCTTCAGAACCCGCTGGAAAATTTCATATTGTTTCAGTGTGTAAATTGGAACGGGGTGTGCAATTCTTTTTGAAAGGCTGGGAGGGTTAGGCCTAAAATTGAAATTAATTGTGTATCCACTTCCTTTAATCAAGCAATCAGGAGGCTTTATTGTGTATCTTGTTGCAGGGGCGGGTGGGAAGGCCCCGGAGAAAACACTGAGTGACCTTTGTGTGACCACTGGGCAGGGCTCTAGGACAAAAGCCATCTCTCCAAGCTTAGAAAGCACCTACCCTCCCCAGCAGTGAGCAGTCTTTTATTTGGACATGTCTGGAATTCTTAGAACTACCAAACCATCACCATCCTAATATGTAACGTTCATTGAGTACTTACTATGGCCCAGGTGCCCAGGATTTTTCTAGTTATTTTCTCATTTGATCTTCCCAACAGCCCAATTAGATTAAGTGCCATTATTATCTGTGTCATAGATGAGGAAATGGAGCTTCAGAGGGGCTAAATAGCAAGTCCAGAGCCACTGTGAGGTTTTCAAAGTCTTTTCAATGCTGTGGCTTAAGGAATGAAAATAAGAGCCCAGGAACCTGAGCTGCAAATCACTCAAAGTCTCCTGTCTCTTCCCCAAAGTCTTTGGTAAACACGGCCAGGGCTGGTTTCTCTTAAAGTCTCTCTTGGCTTCATTTCCAGGTCACCTTTCCCCTCTCTCTCCTCTTTCTCCCCCCACTTCCTTCTTTCCTCTCTCCCTCCCTCCCCCCTTCCCTTTGTCTTTGCTTTCCTGCTTTCTAGCTTTCTTTCCACAAGCATTTATTGAGTTAGTGCTACTCCATGTTAGCTCTCCCTGAGTCATAAAGAGATGTAAGACACCATGCTTGTCCTTAGGAAACTCACTTCCTAAGTTCTCCAGGCAAGGATGACAGACATTTTGTGCACATTTGTTGCAGAAGGAAGTAGCTCTGAATGAGAGGGTTAGGCAAGATGCAAAGGAAGGGCAAAAGCAGAAGTGGTTCTAACTGGGGAGGATCAGGGAAGACATCAGGAGGAGGCAGAGGATCCTTTGAAAGGATCTCGAAAAAAGGGACCAGTGGAGTGGGCTCATTCCAGGGTGCGGAAACTTCTTGCGGAAAGGCTTGGAGGCACCATTGTGCATGGCGTGTACTAGAGAAGCCAGGAGTCCAACTTGAAGGATTGGACTCAATGATAGGAGCCAAGAATTAGGCTCTGTTCTGAATAATAATAATAATAATAATAATAATAATTAATAGCAAGCAAGGTCCTGAGTGCCTTATATAACTTACTTGTTTACTGCTCACAACCTGTGAGGTGGGTGCTATCCTTATCCATAGTTTATAGGGGAGGAAATGGTACCAGACGTTAAGGGATATTCACTGGGTCACAGCTGGAAAGCGGCTGAGTGGGGATTACAAACCCAAGCCTGTGCTCTTAGCCACTGGATTACACTGCCTCTTGTGAGGGGGCCTTGAATGCTAGGTCAAAGCTGTTGTACTGCTCTGGGAACAATGGGAAGCTATGGCAGGTTCCTGATCTAACCTGCATTTTAGGACATGCCCAACTTTGTCAACCATCCTACTCTTGGGTCTGACATTCCTGTGTCTCTCCTTAATATTCAAAAAGAAAATCATCTCAGCCAGTTTAGACCATTCCCTCTCCTCCCTGTCCCCGGGTTCCCCTGCCCCTTTCTCCTCAGTACACAGATAACAAGTCAGCAGACAGGGAGGCCCATGTTCCAGCCCCAGCTCTACGACCTCACTTCTCCAGGCCTCAGTTTCCACTTCTGTTAAACGAAAAGATGACATTAAGTTCAGCCCTGCCCCCCACGGGGCTTTGAGAAGACTCAGATGAGGTGATGTGGAGGTATTCTACAAAATGCCACAAGAAATAATAACGGAGGTATCATCTTTATCGTGGGGGCACTCAGGACTCCACAGAGGCTCCATGCAGCGGATGATAGCTTCCTGGCTGCTCAAGCGGCACACCATGTCCTTTTACACTTCTATGCCTTTGCTCCTGCTGTGCCGTCAGCCTCAGAGCCTTTGCCTCCCTCACCATTCCTCTTTGAAGCCTTCCTTAATCCTAGATTTCTGTGAATTGTGTTTTCTTTTTAAGTAATCTCTGCACCCAGCATGGGGCTCAAACTCACGGCTGCAAGATCAAGAGTCACATGCTCTTTCTACTGAGCCAGCCAGGGACCCCTGAATTGCATTTTCTTCTGTTTCCACAGCTTGTTGCTGCTATCATCCAAGTATTTGGATAGATTGCAATTATTTTTCTTCAAGCCTGTACAGTAAGTTCACTGAAGGCCTGGTCTGTTTCTCTCTTGTTTGGGCTGAGCACATCGTAGCAGTTAGCTTCTATCAGACCCAAGTCCCCATAACTGTAATCTTTGCTAATTCCACAGGGTGGCAGCAAACCCCCTCCAGTCACAGCCCTTCCCCTGGGAGAGCGGAGCTTCCAGGCTGGGATGTTGTGTCCAGAGACTCCCTCCACCACATGCAGGCCAGGACAGGTGCAGAGGTCCCTTCAAGCTTCCTTCCTCCTCCTCCTCCTCCTTCTTCTTCTTCTTCTTCTTCTTCTTCTTCTTCTTCTTTTTTAAAAGTTTATCTAGTCTGAGAGAGAAAGAGAGGGAGAGATAGCACAAGCAGGGGAGGGGCAGAGAGAGAGAAAGAGAGAGAGAGAGAGAGAGAGAGAGAGAAAATCCAGAGCAGGCTTCATGCTGCCAGCACGAGCCCATCAAGTGGCTACCTCTCATGAACTGTGAGATCATGATCTGAGCCCAAATCAAGAGTTGGCCACTTGCTTACTTTATTCTTTATCCCACTCTTCACCTTCCACTTGGGTCACCTTGCCTTGCCCACCTGTTTCTCTGCATGTAACAATGGGATTATTTGAACACAAACTGCACACTTCCCTTATTACAAACTCATTGAGTCCTTTCAGCTACTTTTAAATGTTTTAAATGACAGCTTTATTGGGCACCTGGGTGACTGAGTTCAAGTCCCACATGTGGCTCTCTGCTGTCAGCACAGAGCCTGCATCTGATCCTGTCCCCCTTTCTTTCTGTACCTCCTCCACTCACTCTCTCTCTCTCTCTCTTTCTCAAAAATAAGTAAATGTTAAAAAAAATAAATGACAGCCTTATCAAAATGTAATTCATATACCATACAACTTACCCATTACAGTAGGCAACTTGGTAGTGCTTAATATATGGTGTGCAACCATTACCACAGAAAATTCTAAAACATTTTCATCACCCCAAAAAGAAACCCTGTGCCAATTAGTCACTCCCCATTTTCCCCTAACCCCCAGCCCTAGGCAATCACTTATATGTTCTCTGTCCCTATAGATTTGCCTACTCTGGACATTTTGTACAAACAGAATCATACACAGTACATGGTCCTTTGTGACTAGCTTCTTTCACTTAGCTTAATGTTTTCAAGGTTCATCCTTTTTACTGCTAAATACTATCCTATTGTACGGATATACCACATTTTGTGTATCCATTCATCAGCTGGTGGACATTTATTTCCAGTTTTTATCTATCACAGATTTTTTTTTTTTTTTGAGAGAGAGAGCAAGCGGGGGAGAGGGGCAGCAGGAAAGAGAGAGAATCTTAAGCAGACTCCATGCTCAGCATTGAGTCCAACACGGGGCTCAATCCCACGACCCTGGGATCATGACCTGAGCTGAAACCAAGAGTTGGATGCTCAACTGACTGAGCCACCCAGGAGCCCCATCAGAGTTCTTGCAGTTATGAACATCGATGTACAAGTTTTTGTGTAAACTTTTGTTTTTTCATTTTTCTTGAATATATACTTAGGAATGGAACTGCTGGTCATCTAGTAACTCTATGTTCAGCCTTTTGAGGAATAGGCAGACTGCTTTTCACAATAGCTGCACAATTTCACATTCCCACCAGCAGTGTATGAGGGTTCTGATTTCTCCACATCTTCGACAACACTTGATATTACATGACTTTTTTATTCCAGCTATGCTATTAGCAACAAAGTGGTATGCCATTGTGGTTTTACTGTTTATTTATTTCATCAATGTGCTTATTGGCCATTTGTGTATCTTCTTTGCAGAAATGTATATTCAGATCCTTTGCCCATTTTTATCTATGTATCTTATTTTGAGATTTTAAATAATCTTTACACCCATGTGTGGCTTGAACTCATGACCCTGAGATTGAGAGTCGTGTGCACTTCTGACTGAGCTAGCCAGGTGCCCCACCTTTGCCCATTTTTAAATTGGGCTACTTGTCTTTTTATTATTGAGCTATTATTACTGAATCATGAGTTCTTTATATATTCCAGATACAAATCCTTTATCAGAAATAAGACGTGCAAATATTTTCTCCCATTCTGTGCTTGTCTTATCATTTTCTTGATAGTTTCATTTGAAACACAAACGTTTTTGATTTTGATGGTGCTCACTTTATCTGTTGTACCTTTGGCATGATGTCAAGGAAGCTATCACCTAATCCAAGGTTACAAATATGTACATCTATGTTTTCTTCTGTTTTAGCTTTTACATTTAGGTGTTTGTTCCATTTTAATTTCTTTTTACATGGTGTGAGGAAGGGGTCCAAATTCATTCCACTGCATGTGAATATCGACTTGTCCATTTGTTGAAAAGTCTCTTATTCCCCTAAGAACTGTATTGATATCCTTGTCAAAAATCAATTGACCATATATGTGAGTGTTTATTTCTGGGCTCACAATTCTATCCCATTGATCTGTATGTCTGTCCTTATGTCAGTACCCCACTGTCTTCATTACCGTAGCTTTGTAGTAAGTTTTGAAATCAGCAAGTGTGAGTCTTCCAACTTTGTTCTTTGTTCTCAAGATTGTTTTGCTAGTCAAGGTCCATATGAATTTAGGCTTAGCTTATCAGTTTCTGTAAAGAAGCCAACTGAGTTAACAACCCTTTGAGGTAGGAGCATATTATCCCTAGTTTACAGATGAGAAAACTGAGGCCTAAAGAAGTTGAGTCATCTGCTTGTGGTCGCATGATTAGGAAATGGCTGAGCACAGGGTTCAGACCACATCAGCCAGACTCCAGCTGGGCCAGAGCACCACCTCGGCTCCAGAACATACCATGCTTCTCACTAGGAGACAGAGCTCATCATTCTCAACAACAGAGTGTGAGCTCTGGGCTAGCTCCCAGGTAGCTAAAATCTGAGGGTATGTGGCCACTGAGCCACCAGTTAAACTCCAGTTAAAAAAGGACCTCTCTAAGGTGATACCTGAGCAGGGCATGGAAGAGAAATCACTCCTCCCGGGACTCCAGTTCTTCCTCCTCTCACCTCATCCCCAATAATTGGAGGCTTAGTCACGGGAGGAATGACCCCAAGTTTCCAGGTGCAAAATTCCCCTGTTGTTTAACCCAAGATGATACCATGCTAGCCAGGGATTGGCCCAAAGGGTTTTTTCTTTGTAACTTCATGACAGTGTCCCCAGCATTCCAGTTAGATGTCCCATTCCTGCATGCCTTCATTCAATAGGTACTAAGTGGGCCCTGGGAACACAAATTCCTATAGTGGGGAGTCAGACTGTGAGGCAAGGAAATAAATGCAGGAAGTTGAGCAGCACAGGACATTGGCATTCAGGGGAGAAGGAGCCTCAGGCAGTGAGCATTTTAGAGTGATGGCCAGGACCAGACCCTGCACTGTGGCAATAGGCACATGGCACAGGGTGCCCCAAGCTGTTTCATGAGAGAGTCACTGGTCCCTTCTGGCTCTGTCATTCTGGGGTCTAGCATCCCAGGCTGGAATGGGGCTGTTGGGCTTGCACCAGCTTCCCCCCTTACTGCACAAGGAGAGGGAACAGGCAGTGGAGAAGCGCCTTTTCAGGCATTCACATGGGCCTGGTTCCCCGCCCCACCCCCCCCCAGCATTGGCCTCAGGACTGGACACCAGTGTCCATCTTTACTAATAATTGGGATGTGGCCCATATACAGGGCTTGTGTAGGCATCAGGAGCAGCCCCAGCAGCAGCCCCTTCATGCCATGTCCTCTGAGGGGGAGCTTTCCTGCTCACCCAGCCCCCCAGCTCACTTGTTCTCCACCTGTCCCCCAACGTGGTCTTGAGACAGTTTTAAAACATGTCCATAACTTTGACTCTACTCCCTAAGTCCCCTCCCCTGGAACATGGCCGGGCTTAGTGACTTGATTCTAATGAATAGAACATGGCAGAAGTGACACCACGTGACATCCAGGGTTAGATTTGAAATGATGATGTAATTTCTGCCTGGCTCTCTCTAGTTGCTTGTCCTTGGATCCCAGCCACCATGCTGTGAGGAAGCCCAGGCCACATGGAGAGGCCACATGCGGGTGTTGGGGCCGACAGCCAGCATCAGCCACCAGACATGAGAGCCAGCGGGCCTTCAGATAATTCCAGCCCCAGGCTTCAAGCTGCCACTGCTGATGTCCCCACAACTGTCCCTGCTGAGCCCTGCCCAAACTGCAAAGGTATGAATAAAATAAATGTTAGATTAAGCCACTAAGTTGTGTGGTGGCTTGTTATAGAGCATTAGACAATTGGAGCAGGTTCTAAGTCCTAGCTGCTACTGTTTTCTGCCCAAAGATAGTGTGTGGTGGGGGGAGGATGGGGATGGGTGTTTTCAGCCTGAGGCTGTGGGACTATTTGAGATCAGGACTCAGATTCCAGCCAGGCCCCTCCGGCTTTGACGCCTAGTTCTGTGAATCTGCCTAATTGGAACTCTGCTTCCCTTTACCTTAGCCTGGTTTGGCCTTGTTATACAGGCCCTGCCTATATTTGCATGTGATTTGTATGTAATTTGCATACATCTACATGGGTCGTATTGGGTGGTTTCTAAATGTTTCTGGATGCCTCCCGAGGGAAGGTACTGGTATCTTGGACTCTTGGAGGGGAAAGGGACACTGGAGGTTCACCTGGTCTACTCTCACCCCCTGCAGGATCTGCTTGAACAGATGACAAACCCACCATCTTCTCAGGCAGCCCTTGGATGGCTGGTTGTGTTGAAGAATTCCTGTGTTGCAAAGTTCCGTGTAAAGAAAGGTGAGGTATTGCGTCTCTATTTGGGCTTAGATCTTTTCTCTGAGAAAATCAGGGCAAATCAACCACTTCCCCTGGAGACTCAGAACAGGTGCTGTGGTGGCCTCAGGCTTCTCTTTCTTGGTTCAGCATCCACAACACCATTTCTGGTCTGACCGTGGGCAGAAGTGCCAGGCCAGGGCCTTTCAAATGAAATCTCATGAAAAGTGCAACACGTAAGACAGATAAAAGTGGAGCTGCTCTGGCTGAGTGTGGGCAGGGAGAGTGGAATCCCCCCGCAGAGAGGTTCGCCCCCCGACCTCTAGCCACAGCTGGAGAAGCCCAGCTTGCAAACCGCTATGCTGGTTTGCTCCTCCCAAAAGGTGCCTCTGGGTACAGATCCCAGCCCTCTAGACCTGCAGAGCTTCCCAGGTTGAGCCTTGACTCTCCATTTCTGCAGTAGAGGCAACACGGACATTCTAAGCAGTTGCACTGTTGCCTTCTACTAAGCTTAAGGTCCTCTGAGACCTCCAGATTTTTGTCCGTACAACCACCTTTAAGCCAAATCTCTCTTGGCCTACCCCAAGCTTTGGCAGCTCCGGACACCTGGCTTCAGGAGCCTGGACTGAGGAGCGGACAGGGAGTAATGGAGAGGGCTGGCCACGAGTTCTGGTTGTGTGACCTGGAAAGAATCAGCCAGATGCCATTCTTCAACTTTGGAGTGGAGACCAAAATGGTCCTTTCTGGTAGATAGTGCATGAAAAGTACCTGGTTCAGTACTGGTGAGCTGTCACTAGGGCCAAGGGGCTAGTCTCAGACTCCTCACTGCCAGCTGAGGAGGTACACAGCAGTGGTCAGAATACAGACTATGGAATCACGTGGCCTGGTCTGGATACAAACTCTGATCCTGCCGTAACTGGCTATGTGAGATTTTAGACATTTCCTTCATCTGTCTTATCCTTTCTCCATTTCATCATCTGTAAAATGAGGGGAAAATAACTAGACTACCGCTCAGGAAGGTCCTGAGGACCCAGGGAAGCTTCCTACGTGTGGAGAGAGCCCAGCGTGCATGGTGCCTGTAAGTGGTACACAGGGGGCTGTTGTTATCCTGGGCTTTGACTTGGGAGAGTCGGCCTGGCCCACCGCTGGCTGCCCTAATCCCTGTACTCCCACCCTCCCCAGGACCTGACACAGCCACCACCAAACTCGAGGTTCACTTTGGCAACAGGACTTTTATTCAGTCAGAATGAGTAGAGTGTGACAAAAGTCAGGTCAAGTCAGGCCAGCGGGCTTCCCATCCCACTCCTACCCCAGACCGCTCTTCCCATGGGAGAGGGGGTTCCAGGATGAAGGGGGGTGCAGAGAGGCCAATGCAGGGACAGAGTGGGAGTTTTGAGGGGCCGTCGGCACAGGCCCAGCATTCAGGAGAAGGGGCAGACTGCCCTTTCCCGAGTCCACGTGGACATGACTCCAGTCTCCTAGGAAAACACCACAAATTCTACCTTCTTCAGCTAGTTAACTAAACTTTAGGGTTGGGGGTCAGGGACTTTATGGTCTAATCTCATACTTAAGGAATACACTTATCTTTTTTTTTTTCTTTAAAAAAAAGTTTTACTTCTATTTAAAAAAATGAATTAACCAAAAATAGGTATTTGTTTCCTTGTTTTTTTTTTTTTCTCCTACTTTAAGTATATTGAAAAACAACACAACAGAAAGGAAAAACAAGAAGTCACAAGAACATAAATCTTTAAACACACCTTGTATAAAAATATCTTCCAGCCACATCTGCTGACAGTGGTCGTTCCACTGTCCGGGGTTGGGTCAAACAGGCCGTGTCCCATGGGATAGAGCACTGGGCATCTGTGCCAGGGAAATCTCCCTGTCCGACACGCGCACACACCTGTCACACGCCCAGTCCGCTCCAGGGGCTCCGTGTCTCTGGGCAGAATAGAAGGCAGGCCACAGGGTGATACCCACCCCCCCACCCCCCACTCAGGCCGAGAGAGGGTCGTGGGGATCCAAGTCAAGGATCAGTTGGCTTGAGGGGGTAGGAACGGGAGTGGACAGATGGACAAGGAGGAGCAACGGCAGCATGCTGGGAGGTGGCTGGTCTGGAGCAATTTATACTTTAAGGAACAAATTTTCCTCTCATTTTTGGCTTTTTTTTTTTTTTTTTCACATTTTCTTTGACCAATTCCATTTTTATTTCTGTAGTTCCTGAGAGGCCTGCCCTTGGTGACTTAGCCTCCGGCCTCCTCTCTGGGGGAGCAATAGAAGGGCTGCGGGCAGGAGGAGGGTCCAGTGATAACAACCAGGCCCGGAGAGCCAGCGAGCCTTGAGGTAGATGTTTTCTTTCACACCTGGAAATGGGGAAGTGCTTTTTTTTTTTTTCTTTTTTTTTTTTTTTTTTTTTAAACTCTTGACAACAATATGGGAAGGGAGAGGGGGGTGCCCCTACAGGGGCTTGAGGTAGGAGTGCATTTGGGGCTCTGTTTGGGGATGGGGGCTGAGGCCACGGCCCAACTCCCCCAAGAACATTCATTCCGGCTGAGGTAGGTGCTGAGAGCCAAACAGCAAAAATCCATCCTGAGAAAACAAGGTCAGTGGAGGGTGACAGTGTCAGGGGCCCAGCCACAGCAGGGGCGTATTTTTGGAGTCTAATTCACCTTCCCCTCTCTTTTCTCTCTTTTTTTTTTTAAAGGAAAACATTAGTTCAGTTCCAAGTCATGTGGGTACCAGGCAAAGGTGAGGGGGGACATTAGTCCAAGGGAGGGGCTCCTGAAGGAACCCCTCCAGGTTCTAGGGAGGGAGGTCCCTGCTGAGGCTACTTTAGGTCTTGACAACCTGAGGGGCAGTCAGGACAGAAATGCTGGGAAGCCCCCCATCCAAGTCCCACATGACAGGAGAAATCTTGCCTTTGACCTGAGAATTGGGGGGTTGCCCCCTCCGAAGCCTGCCAGACACTGGCTACTGGCCTGAGTGAGCTGGCTGGGCAGCTGGTGCTGTGGAGGCCCGAGTAGCCTGTCCTTCACTGAGGAACCCGGGGCCTCCGTCCTGGGGTGGCAGGGCAGCTGCGGGGCCTGCGAAGGGGGCCTTGGCTTCTGATGTCCTCTCCTCCAGAAGGCTGAATCCCTCAAGTGGCAGCATGGAGAACTGGGTCTCCTCACACAGGGCAGGGTCCCCAGGATCCTGCTGAGGAAAGGGCCAGTCACACTGGCGTCAGCATGAGGGCCAGAGCCCATGAGTCCCCAGCCAGTGGGTCAGGCTCTGGACCCAATCCCACTTGGGACTTAGGGTCTCTAGACCACTCTGCCTGATTCAGATGCTCAGACAGAAGCACCAGCCATGGGTTTTGTGCCTGGAGCTTGGTGAAGGCTGATGACCGAGGTGAAGGGAGGGCAGGATTGGGAAGCTGTCAGAGCCTGAAGCAGAGGCTTGCTCGAGGTGGGGGCACTCACCACGCGTCTGGGGTCCGGCTGCCCCGCTGCCCCAGCTGGGGGGAACAGCTGTTCCAGTTCTTTCATGTCCACACGCTTCTTGTCTCGGCCCCGCTCTCCCCGTCCTGCCCCATTCAGTGCCAGGATGCTAGGATCCCTTGGGCTCCGGGGGCCCTGAGGAGGGGAGAGCTGGTTTTCTACATCCTTACACAAGAGGACCCTAAGGGGGTGAGCCAAGAGTTAGGGGGAGGGCTGTGGGGGGGGGGATGGGGCAAAAACAGAAGGATGGACACAGTGAGCCCCCAACTCTGCTTTCGAGTATAGCAGCACCTTCTCCAGGCCATCCCTGCCCCTCCTGCCCAGGACGCACCTGCCCCTTTGACCGAACAGGAGGAAGAGGACACAGAAGATGATGCAGGTGACCCCGATGTGGATGCCAATGACGATGCCTGTAGTGGACGTTTGGTTGGTGGGTTCCTCCTTCCGGCAGTCACATGGTGGGCTCAGGGCTAGGGGCAGGTGATGGTTGGGAGTTGTGGCTCTCTTGGCCTGAAGTACCTGGGACACATAGCCTCTGGGGCTCTTCCTCCCTCAGCCATAGCTACCTCCGTGTCTACATAGTCTTTGCCGATAGGACCCCAGCCTACTTTTTCGGTTCTCTTTACTAGTTACTGAGTACTAACTTTGTGCCAGATACTGGGAATAACACTTTACAAGGACCATTTCATCCTCGCCACAGCTTTATAAAGTAGGTATTATTATCTCTGTTTTATAGAGAACAAAACTGGGGCTCAGAGAGGTTAAGTAACTTGCCTAAGGTCACACAGTTAGAATATCACTCCACTGAACTTCAAACTCCAATCCAAGCCTATGTTCTCAAGGGCCACATGCACTGTTACACTCTCCTACCTTCCCTGTATCCCTGTCCCCCTCCTCACTCAACACCTGGCCTCCCTTCCTGAGCACCAGTCTTTAGCCCCACAACCCCTCCCCAACGCCTACCTGTCCTCTCAGATGCTCCTCTCAAAGATACGAAGCGGACTGTGGCATTGCCCTCCCCATGCTGGTTGTAGGCCAGCAGCTTCACCTCGTACACCGTGGTGGGGTCTGAGGGAAAGGCAGTGCTGTGTTGAGTGACCTCAGCCCCCACAGGCAGCTCTGTCGCAGCAGGGAAACACAGGGAACCCCTGCGCCCCACCTCCTGGCACCAGGCACCGCACCCCTGCCCAGCTCCCCACGCGTGGTCTGTGGCTGCCTCACCGAGTTGGCTGAGGTTGTAGGAGGAGACTGTTGCAGGCAGCAGGACAGGGCCGGTGAAGGAGGCCCTGCTTGCTGGACGGTAAAACAGCTTGAAGCCTCCCTCATGCTGGGCCAGCCGGGGCCAGGGCTCCCACAGCAGCTGCAGGGAGGAGCCGCCCAGGACCCGCACGGACAACGGGGGTGGGGCAGGTGCTGCAGGCAGAGACCAAGATGTGAGGGGGGTTGCCACCTTCCACTGTGACCCATACCCTCAAGAGCCTGGCAGCTCTCTGGCCTCTGCCCCCCAGGCCTCCACTTGCTCAAAGATACCTTTACATGAGTTGGAAAAGGACGCCCCTTTCTCCAAGTAGACCCAGCCCCCACTCAGCCTCAGGGCCAGGCGCCCAGTGTAGTGCACAACCTGAACAAGCGTGTGTGGTGTTTTGCTCTAATACCTGGACCTCACCTTCACCCAGGGTGCTGGCCAGCACGGGGGCAGAGGCTGAGCTGGCCCCCCTTGGGGTATAGGCCTTGATGTAGAAGCTGTAGGCAGTGGAGGGTTCAAGGTCGCTCACCAGGTGCTGAAAGGTGTTCTTGCTGACTGCCTCCTGGTACTCCAGCTCCGGAGGGTCTGGGGAAGTGAAGGGTAGGGAGGGGCAATGTAAGGGGCATGAGGCAGTCTTACCAGCACTGGTGAAATGAGGGCATCCAGTGTGCAGGGGGTACAGTGGAGGGAAGGTGTTTGGTCAGAACATGCAGTATTGAAAGGGATGAAAAACAGTGAATAAAAAGAAGGGGCTGCAGAGCCCTCACCCACCAGCAGCCTTCCTGATGTGCAGGACATAGCCGATAATCTCCTTGGTGTTGACCAGGGGCTCATTCCAGGACACACGGACCTCAGTGGGTGACAGAGAGACTGCCTGCACATTGAGGGGGGGGCCAGGCAGCCCCTCAGCCCATAACACGGTCAGCCTGGCACTGGCCTGTGAGGAGCCAGCACTGTTCTCAGCCACACACTGGTAGATGGCCTCATCCTCAGGGCCGATTCCAGAAATTGTCAGGGTGCTGCAGGGGAAGGGAGAGCCTCAGATCCCCTCTCCCTGGCAGAGTACCCCTAAAAGTTGGCCAGATTACCCCACTGGAGAGGGCAAAATGACTTGTCTTGAGATCTTGCCACAAGCCAGTGGCAGACCAGGACTCAAACCCAAGTCTCCAGATTTAATTTAGTGCTCTTTCCTGGCACAAGGGGCACAGCCTGCTCTGGCCATTCATCCAGGCCCCCTTTCCCACATCCTCCCGCATTCTCACCCCGGCACACACCACACACATGCCTGTTGTTATTCTTGAGCCTGACGTGGCCTCCTGGCCCCAGCACCTGTCCATTCTTCAACCATGTGACATGAGGGGGTGGCTCACCCTGGGCTTGGCAGGTGAACATGGCTGTGGTCCCAGCTGGCCTGGAGATGGACTGGGGGTGCTGGACAAACTCAGCTGGGGCTGGGGACACAGAGGAGCACAAGGAGCCATGAGGGGTAGGTGTAGGGAGACAAGACAGCTGTGAGTGAAGGGATGGGGTGCCGATGAGGACAGGGTAGCCTCAGGAAACACGGGTCTACGTCCTTGGGGAGAATCTTCCAGATGGGGCCCACCCTTCACCCTGGCCCAGGCTCCAGGAGATGATGGCAGGCCCCACCTCACTAGCCCCAGAGAGGCAGACCCAGGAGAGGACTCAATTTTAATGACTATTTAAAAGACTGACATTTGTATCCGAAAGCAATCAAGCTGAGCTCCCTGTTCAGGAAATTGTTAAATAAATAAATGTGCTAATAGGTTTGGCTGCACCTCCAAGGCGGTAATGACGGGGAGATGGATGAGCCCTCCGAACTAGCTCCCCTCACCCCTACATTCAATTCCGCCCTCCTCCAATCCCAGTTCTCCAGCTTCCATTAACACCCGAGAAATGAAATGCTCCATCACTTTCATTTGGACAGATTAACGGCACATGGAATGCTAAACAAACAGGCATTTAAGGTCCTAATTCCTCTATCTCCCACCCCTTCCCCAGCTCTCTGGGAGGGAGCCACAGCCGAAAACCCCTGAGAATGGGATCTCAGCCCAGTTCATGGGGACAGTTGAGCCCCAGGACAGGAGAATGGACAGAAGGACCTGATCAGCTTCAGAGGCTAACACCCGCCCCCTCCCCACACACCCTGCGCATGGAGACCAGCTGTGTGTGTGCATGTGGCTGGGTGTGAGTGTGAGAATGACAAACACCTGAGAGTGTGCAAGCAGGTGTGAGCTTGCAGGTGCCACATGTGTGTGAATGAAAACAGCACGTGGGAGGGGGGACACGTGTGAAGAACATGGGGTTAGGGGAATCAGTGGAGATTATAAAATGGAGGTGGGGGGGGTGGAAGGATGGCAAGGACAGCCAGTGGGACCCACAGGGGGTCGCTAACCAAGAATGCCTTCCCCATTCTTGTGAATGCAAGGTGGGAGCTGCCTTTTGGCCTGCCTGGAGGCCTGGGGAGGGGCAGGGGCCACGGTTAAGGTTAGTACAGGGCCCCGAGCTTGTGCCAGGGATGTTGATGAAGGGAGGAAGGAATGGGGCAGGAGGAGGGTGCTGTGGGGCCGGGGAGGTCCGTACCTTGCACCACCAGCCGGCCTTGTGCTGTTCTCCTCACCCGGGTGCCTGGCCTGTTGGCTGCACAGACATAGACGCCGGAGTGCTGGACGGTCACATCTGAGATGATAAGATTGCCAGTGCCCAGCACCTGGATGCCCTCCACCCCGATGGGGCGGCCATCTGAGAAGGGGAAGCAGGAGTGAGGAAGGGTCAGGGAGGTAAGTGTGGAAGAGGGGGAAGTGAGGAATGGTCCAGATTGTTGGACATTCCACCAGTCTTCCAGGGAACCTCCATCTTTTTACTTTTTAATGTTTTTTATTTGGGGGGAGGAGGAGAGAGAGAGCAGGGGAGGGGCAGAGAGAGGAGGAGACAGAGGATCCGAAGTGGGTTCTGTGCTGACAGCAGAGTCCGAATGTGGGGCTCGAACTCATGAACCAGAGCCTAAGTCAGATGCTTAACCAAATGAGCCATCAAGGTGCCCCCAAGGAACCTCAATCTTTGACCTCTGCACCTTCTCTCCCAAGCATCACAGTATTGTGGAAAAAGCAGGAGCAGCACTGAAAACTCTTGCCTAGCAGCAGAGACCTGGGCCCTAATTCTAGCATTTTTACTGATTCACTGGTGACCCTGAAGTCCCTTCTCAGGAAAGTAGGGGGTTTGGATTAGGTGGGTGGTTTCCCAGCCTGGTTTGTCTCTCCTGAAAAAAATTCCATGCTCAAATTTTCATTCTACTCATGGACTGTCACATTGCCTTTTAATATAAAGCCTCTGAGAAGTCCCACAGCAAAGAGACCTGGTTAAATCTGTTTCCCGAACTTGTGAGATGTTAGACCACCAAGCCATTATTTCCTCCCTGCAGATCATGCTTTGGGAAATGTTGGGCCAGATGGTCCTTGCAGTGCCTATGGGCTCCTCCTAATGGTGAGGCCACTCTTTCCAGGCTCTCCCAGGGACTGGGCCCTTCCCAACCCCCCCCCCCCCGCCCCGCCCCCGCCCTCACCCCAGGATCAGATTAGCACAGTCAGAATGCAAGGAGACAGCTCCCCATTCAGTCCCTGAAGTGGTGAAATCTACTCCATTATCCTGCCTGCTGCCCCCTCCTTCCCCAATCACTCAGCTGCTACAATGTGGCACAGTCTCCTTGTGAATGCGACCCCACCCCATCCCCTCCAGACTCTCCTTCCCCTAGTGACCTTTCCACTCAGACAATGTGGGCCCATCTGCACCCTTTCATTTCTCTCCTTCAGCTGCCTAGGGATTTAGGCTGGGGATTTAGGGGGCCAGGCTAGAGACTGGGGGGCCCAGAGACAGGGTGTGACAACTGGCTGAGACTTGGAGGGGTTTGGAGTTGCACCACTGGGGAATATAGCCGGGATATAGAAGGCAGGGACACACAGGAGGGAAAAGAACCTGGGGAAAGAACGCTGCTGAGGGGTTCTGGAGAGCCTGATGCCACTGAGAGAGGAGCCTGGAGGCGGGAACAGCGCAGGACTTCTGGGGACTGGATGAGGTAACCCAGGGAGCTAAGCCATCCTCGCAGGGGGAGGGAGAATGTGGTGGGCAGGCCACCCTCCCCAGTCCTGCCAAGGAGAGGGAAACTTAGCCCCTCCGTAAGGCCCCAGAGAGCACAGACCCCCATGGAGAACAAACAGGATTCAAAGTCCCCCCCACAGCTGGGTGATGAGACCGCCCTCCCAGAGGGTGGGATAGGGTGGGAGAGGCTGGGGCTATAGGATGAGGCTCACCCAGGCGGCTCCAGGACACAATGGGGCGCGGGTTGCCCGTGGCGACACACTCAAGCACCGCAGTCTGGTGCACTGTCAGGGTGAGGTTCTCAGGCCCCACGAGTATCATTGGCTCCTTGTAGGCCCCGGAGCCTGAGCCTGGGAGGAAGATGCCATGTTTCTTCACTTCAGCTGTGACCCTTCCCACCTCATCCCACCCACAACCCAGGACATGGGGAATGGGCAACAAGATCCAGCCCAGAAACCAGGTCCTGTGGGCAGACAGAAGATGCCAGGGGCCCCAGGGCATGGCACACATCCACCCCTCCTCACCCAGCCTTGCCAGGGCCTCTGGCAATGGGAGAGCCCCCGGGTTAAGCAGAGGATGGGCTTCCCCTGGTAGAGCTGAGCCAGAGAGCAGGCCTCATTCCTTCTGAACCTTCACCACAAGGAACACAGAGCTTTGTGCTTAGCAGGTGCTCTACATACACCTGGCTGATAAGTCTCCAGGGGTCAGTTGAAGCGGGACTGACTGGAGAGTGAGGAGAAGTCAGGAGGCAGTTAGGGGCAGAACTAGGCAGAGCAAAAGAGCCTCACCTGACACGGTGAGCCTGGCCCCGTGGCTGACCCGGACACTGGCAATGTTCGAGGCTACGCAATGGAAGACACCACTGTCCTCAGCCCGAAGTCCTGTGATCTGCAGGACCCCCTTGGGCAGCAATGTGTACCTGTTGGAGCAAAGGGCACAGTCAACCACCAGCACAACCACTGTCACCATCGTTGGCCACATGGACACTGACATCACGGCCCAGTCTGCAGGTGCTGTCCCGAGATCAACACTGTCATCACCATCGTCATCACACACACAAGCTGGGACTCTGGCAGGTGGATGCACCACAATTCTAGCCCTGACGACAGTCACACGCAGTCTTTAAAAATAAATCCACCGAGCATCAAATCTGGGCCCTGCCAGCCACGTGGATACTTAATCTCCACACAGCACCAGCCCAGAGGCTGCATGAGGTCCCTCAGAGCCCAGACACTGGGCCTGCCTCCCCGTCTTCCCTCCAGCTTTCCCTCGTGTGGCTCACCTCTCATTGTCCGTGTCAATGGGGACTCTGTTCTTCTCCCACGTGATTAGGGGTTTGGGCAGCCCGTGGATTTGGCACTGGAAGCGGGCCACACCGCCCTCCTCTCCCACGGTGGCCTGAGGATGCACGTGGAAGTCGGACATGGCTGGGGAAACACAGGGATGTGTGTATGGAAGAGGCATATGGCCAAGGTGCGAGGGGAAAGAGTGTTGGTGTGTGGGTCATAGTCCTATTTCCTGGAGCCCTGGAACTCACTGCCGAGGGTCATGGAGTTTTCCTGGAGCTGGTAGACGCAGGGCAACAGCGTGGGGGACACCTCGTCACTTACCCTGCCTCCTACCCTGGGAAGCATCTCCCTGTACAGGGCGGCATAGGGCTGCAACACTCTGAGAGGTCTGGACAAATTCTTGGATGCCAGACCTCAAACAAGGCGATCTCGGGCTGACGATCCACAAAGGCCAGAGAAAGCCCTGTTCCCAAGTCCCACTCCCCACTTTTTCAGCTGCTTCCAGATTTATTTTTATAAACCCCCTCTAAGGTATCCAACGCTGGAGGATTATGCTGCATGGTTTACGGACCAGGAACCTGAGGCTAGAGAGGGGAAACAGTCCAGTGTCACCCAGCAGAGACACCCGTCATTAAACCCTGGTTTTATGACCACGCCCAGCAGCCTCTTTTGCCTTTCCTCATCATCCCCGTCTCCAGTTCTTCTGCAGTCTCTCAATGCACCCCGAGAGAGTGGTATATCCATCCAAGGTGACAAGCTTCACAGAAGACTGTCAGACCTACAATCTACATTTCAATGTGTCATAAATATTCAGGGACACCCCCTCCCCACCTTTTGGGGATCTGAACTGCTTGAACTCTGGTCTGCAGAGCCCAGGGCAGAGGGGCTGTGGTGCACCCCACACCCCATTTCAGGCTAGTTAAGTGTGTCTACCCACCCTCACTCCCACCCAGCCCCAACCCCACGCTGTAAACCCAGGGAAGGCACCCCTCCCACGTGGGTTCCCAGCTTCAGCACCAGGGCTGCGATTTCATTAAAATCCACTTTGCTTCAAGTGCGGGAAGGCGGCTCACCATCTGTCCAGGCAGGCAGCCCCTCCCCTCCGGCACTCCATCAACTGGGACAGTCATCCCCTCCCAGAAGGAGCCCTCCCCCCACAGCAGGTTGGGCGCTGGAGCTTGTCCTGGCTCCTGCCCCTGGTTCCCTGGTGTGGGTGGGCACACCCCATCTCGGGCCCCCTCAATCCACCGGCTTGTTCAGGACTCCAGGGCAGCCCCAGAAGGCTGGGCCTTTGTACCCTTCTTCCCAGAGTCTCTGGGGGCTGACTCTTTTGTGGCACGGTCTCCATCTCATTTGCATGTGGTTCATTAAATATAAACATGCATAAAAATCCCCCGCCCTGCCTCCTCCTCTTTCAGGGCCTCCTGGGAGTGCAGCTGATGGGTGTGAGCAGCTCCTTGCACATGTGTGCAGAGCTGTCTTCTCTGGGAGGATGTGGCTGTGTCCATGGATGTGGGCTGAGTGTCTATGGCTGGATTTGAATGGGGATTTGTATCTCTCAGCTCCTGTGGCTAGTGTGTGATTCTGGTACTGTGCAGATAATCTCATGTATTCCCACGAAGGTAGAAGTCTTATAAAGGAGGCCCTCAGAGCAGGAGGTGGGGGCAAGTATCCCAGCTGGTGTCCCCATCAGGCTTGGTGAGAGGATCCCCAGAGGGTCAGCCTGCCCTCTCTCAGGCCAAAGGCTATGTTTGGCCAAGGACCTGCAGGTCAGCCCAGGAGCGTGTAGGAGGGGGCCAAGTCACTGCTGGATCCCCTCTGCTGCCTGCAGACCTCAACCTCCAGGAGGGCAGGGCTGGATGCAGGCCTAGGGAGTGGAGGGGGCACCTATGCTCCTGGATTTGCTGTCTGTGCGCCCTGGGCTCTGCCCATTCAGGAGCTGGGGCGCTACCTTCCCCCTCCTCACTCCAGCTGGAGAAGAGCTTGCAGCCCCCCAGGGACCTGGGGCGGGGACTAATGGCTCTGCTGACTACAGATGCCTCCTCATTAAGGAGTCCAATCCTTTTGTGTTTCTAGCCCCCAGCCTGGGCTCCCCGGGGGAGCCTCGACTGAGGGGCTGGCCTGAGAGTACAAGGGGAAGGACTGCTGCTTCTCGGGGCGCTAGACATGGAGCAAGTCTGGCCTCTACCATCTTGCCCCCCCCCCCCTCAAAACTATACAAGGACAACAGCATGGGTTGAATGTGTACTAGAGAGGAATGCTCAAGTAGGAAGCAGTCAGAGGTAAGAAGCCAGCCCAATACTCTTCTTCGCACGGTGGCCAACAGGACTCCTAAGGGTCCCCCGGGGCCCCTTGGATGCAGCTGCACCCCCTCTGCCCAGGGCTCCACGTTTCCCTTCCACCAGAGCAGCACCTTGCTGTACCTGTCAGCTTTGCTTCATTGCAATTCTGCCAAACATTTCATTTGAAGGGTAGCTTTGCCTTTAAAAGTGCTTGAAAAACACTCATCTAGAAGCTAACCCCTTCATTTTATGAAGGGGGCACTGAGGCCTAGGCCCTCTGCCGGGGTCCCTTAGATCTCCAGCAACTTTTTCACTCTCCAAGGGCACGTAAGCCCAGAATGGACTGCAGGACAGACCAGCCTCTTCACACTGGTTGGGAGATGGTACCGTATTCCAAGTTGGGCGGGGGGGGGGGGGGGGGGGTGGATAGGGAGCTTCAGAGATGGTTCCTCAGTCCCATCCCTTGGAGCCCAGCTGGCTGCACAGATGTGGTCTGGGGGAGTAGGGTGTGATAGAAGGGGTGGTCCTTTTTACCTGAGGCTCCTTTTTTTTTTTTAACATTTATTTATTGGGGGTGGGGGGTGGGGGGTTGGAGGGGCAGAGAGAGAAGAGAAAAACCCCAAGCAGACTCAGAGCCTGACCAGAGGCTCGAACTCACAAACCATGAGATCATGACCTGAGCTAAAAGCCAGAGTCAACCACTTAACTGACGGAAACACCTAGGCACCCCTTCCTGAGGTTCCTTCTTGCCTCCCCTTCCTCACTCCTACCCAGCCCTTTGGTCTGGTCAGCCCTATGGATTCCTTAGACGTCCAAGGGGGTTGCCTTGAGACCCTGGGTAGACAGTGTCCGAGCACCAGTCTGCTCATGCGTCAAGGGGAACAGGTACTTCTCAGGGCCCTTCCAGCTCTGACTCCCGCTGCCTTCATAAATAGGCCCTTGTTCAAATGCACAATCTTTCATTCACTCCTAGTTCACAGGCAACATGTTTTTTCTTTAAGAAGTGAGAGAAAGTTTCTAGGGGCCACTTAGGCCTCCTCTAGTCTCTCAGGGTGGGACAGGTTTGGCTCACAAGTTTGTTTTTGTCCTGGCTTATGCTAGCAGGCCACGGAGCCAGAGGGAAGATGTCCTTCATCATGTCTCTCTGGGCAACCATAGGAGTATGGGCCTGAGGACTGGACCTCGGAGCATACTGAGCCCTGAACAAGTCCTCCTGGGGCCACTGGGTGATTAGTAATGGAATACACAGGCTACTGTTGTAGCTGGAGACACTGTGTGTGGCGGGTGTCGGCAGTATTGTGCCTGTGGCTGGTGTACGTGAAAGTGGTGCTGTAACTTGTGGCTGTTGATGCTTTTGGTTACGGAGGGATAGTTTTGGGTCCCTCACTGCCAGCTGGTAATGGGAGGGAGTACAGGGCAGTGGATGGAGGGCCCTTTCAGTGTGAGGGCCGGAGACAGTGACAGGGAAGACAAAGGCCTGTTTGGGGGACTTTGTGGAAAAAGCACCTTTGTCCCCAAGCAGTCTGGGAGGGACTCTCCCAGTTCCTCCCTGCCCCCATCATGGGTACAGCCAGACAATGGGGAAAGATGGGCAGAGAGAGCCCAGCAATCCACCCGGGCTGAAAGGGAGCAGGAACAGGCAGGAAATGGCTCCTGGACACCCCCTATAAATTACCCAAGGTGGGGGGTCTCCTGAGAGCCAGATCTAGAGCAGCTCAGGGAGGGGAGGGAGGACTTTCCTCCTGGTCCAGGACCTCTGGCAAGGTCAGGCCTGGATCTGATTAGACAGGCTCCAGGGGGATGCTGCAGGGCAGGGAAGGGTCGAGGCAAAGTGCTGGGAAGGAAGCTGGCAGCAACCTCGGAGCCCAGCCTTCCACTCTTTGACTATAGCCACACTCCTATCCCATGTGTGATGACAAACAGATCAGTGGCACTTTAGGATGGAGAATTCAAACACAGTGTTTGCAGAAGTCGGTGGCACAGGGAGTCTAAAGGCACCAACTGCCACCACTCACACAGCCATTCAAGAGCAACAACCACGAACCACAGATTCCTCCAAAGGCCACCACAGCAATCCCCTCCGTGTATCCATTCCTGCTAGGATCAGGAACGCCCCAGATGCCTAGCCCTTCCTCAGGCAGCTCAGGTGATTGTAATGTTTTTCCTTACACTCCAGACCTGCCTGAATCCCCTCTGCTTCTACCCACTTTCTCCAACTGTCCCCTCCAGACTCACATTTTCCAATATAGGAGCCAGGTTTTAAGCACTGGAAATGTGGCCAGTCCAAACTGAGATGGAATGGAAGTGTAAAAAATACACATTGGTTTTCAAAGATTTAGTATAAAATAAAAAGACACTAAGCATTAGACAAATGCAAATCAAAATCCTAATGAGATACTACCTCACACCCATTAGGATGGCTACTGTCAAAGCAAAAACAGAAACAAAACCAAAAACAAACCACAGAAGATAACAAGTGTTGGCAAGCGTGTGGAGAAATCGGAACCCTTGCGTACTGTTGGTGGAAGGTAAACTGGCATAGCCGTTACCGAAAACGGTATGGTGGTTCTTCAAAAAAGAAACAGGATTATCATATAACCCAGCAATTCTACTTCTGGGTATATACCCAAAAGAATGAAAAGCAGGGTCTTAAAGAGATATTTGTATACCTGCATCTGCCACAGCATTATTCAGAATAGGTAAAAGGTGGAAGCAGCCAAGTGTGCATCAGTGGAGAGTGGATAAACACATACACACAAGGGAACATCACTCAGCCTTAAAAAGGAAGGACATTCTGACACAGGCTACTACACGGATACTTTGAGAACATTATGCTAAGTGAAATAAGCCCGACACAAAAAGACAAGCACCGTATGATTCCACTTACATGAGGTACTTGGAGTGGTCAAACTCAGACAGAAAGTCGAGCGGTGGTTGCACAGGGCTGGGGTAAGAGGGACATGGGCAGTTATATAATGGAAATAGAGTTTCACTTTTGGAAGGTGAATTCTGGAGGCGGATGGTAGGGATGGTTTGTACGATAATATGAAGGAACTTCATGCCGCTGAACTGTACGCTTAGAAACATAGTTAAGACAATACATTTTATGTGTATTTTACCACAATTTAAAACTTACAGGGGCCCGTGGGTGGCTCAGTCGGTTGAGCATCCGACTTTAGCTCAGATCATGATTCCGCAGTTTTTGAGTTTAAGCCCCGCATCAGGTTTGCTACTGTCGCACAGCGCCCGTTTCAAATCCTCTGTCCCCCCCTTGCTGCCCCTCCCCCACTTGTGCTCTCTCAAAAATAAAATATTAAAAACAAACAAAAAAACTTGGACAAATAATTGTAATCGATAGGCATAAATAATTTAAAATATTTATTACACATGCAAATAATATTTTGCATTTTAAAGACTTGGCTCAACCTGTTTCTGATTCTGTGTCTCCCTCTCTCTCTGCCCCTCCCCCGTTCATGCTCTGTCTCTCTCTGTCCCAAAAAAATAAACGTTGAAAAAAAAAATTAAAAAAAAAATAAAGACTTGGCTCAAAAAATGCAAAAGCCTTACTAATAATTAAAAAATCATGATTACATTAGGGCACCTGGCTGGCTCAGTCAGTGGAGCATGCAGTCAAGGTCATGAGTTCAAGCCTCACATTGAGCATAGAGATTACTTAAAGTAAATAAATATTTAAAAATAAAAATAATGATTGTATGTTGGAATATTTTAGATATACTAAGTAAAATAAAATTTATTATTAAAATTAACTTCACCTGGTTAAAAAAAATTTTTTTTAATGTTTATTTAGATTTGAGAGAGAGACAGAGTGTGAGTGGGGGAGGGGCAGAGAGAGAGGGAGACACAGATCCGAAGCAAGCTTCAGGGTCTGAGGTGTTAGCACAGAGCTCGGCGCAGGGCTCAAACTCATGAACCACCAGATCATGACCCGAGCTGAAGTCGGACACTCAACCGACTGAGCCACCAAGGGCGCCCTGTCACCTGGTTTTTGTTTGTTTTTGGTAAATGTGACTGACCCCTAGAAAATTTAAAATTACCTATGTGGCTCACATTATATTTCCACTGGGAAGAGCTGCTCTAGAAGATAAAAAATTTTGTTCTTCACACAACAGCCCTTCAAATACTTGAGGTCTGAGTTGTTCCGAGAGAAACATCTGAGGTAAACACCATCAACTCTTTCAGTTATTTGTGATGTGAAATGATGTTCAGATGCCTTGAGCCTGGAGACCCTCCTTTAGCCAAGCTCTAGGTAGGCAAGTCTCCCTTACAGTGGGGTGTCTAGAAATGGCCAGAGCCCCCTGGGGATGGTCTGAGGACTTAGAGCAGATTTCAGCCATCAGCTGTAGTGAGTACCCCTGTGCTGTCCAGTATGGTAGCCACTAACCACATTTAAATTAAATTTAAACAAAATTCAAAAATTCAGTTCCTCTGATTCACTCACTACCTCTCAAGTGCCCAAGAGTAGGCTACTGGCTACATTATGGGTCAGCACCAATATACCATTTCCATCATCACAGAAAATTCTATTGGACACTGCTGCTCTAAGTCCAAGAGAAGGCCTCAGATGCCCAGCTGCCTTCTCTCTTGCCACCCCAGCTGAGAGGCCCCCTTCCTCATACCTCACTAGCCTAGCATTGCCCCTGCTGGCTTCCTCCCCACAAGGGCCATATTTGATCATACCTTGGTCTATCACACTGCATGGCAGAGAAAGCCTCACACAGCAAGATTTTAGCTCCCAGTGAGGAAATAGTTGCTAAGAGCTTTTTGAGGTAGTGGGACAGTTAATGGTATGGGCTCTGGAGTCATACAGTACCAGGTTCAAAACTCAACACCACCACTCTTAGCTGTGTGACCTTGGGCAAGTTACTTAATCTCTCTGAACCTCTATGTTGTCACTTATAAAATAGGAACGAATAGCTCATGTCGCTAGTGCTGCTGCACTAGGGGATTCAACGTGAAATATTTGCAAAGTGCTTAACACATAGTTAAATCCTTGCTAACTATTGCTAAGGGAAATTAGTAGAATCTTGAGTTAAAGGGAACTGAGAGGGAAGAGTGTAGTGGGAATGGGGGGGAGAGGTAGAAGCAGTCTTCCCCAAGAGGGTAGCCATCTTCCCTCAGAGGATTAGTGGTAGGACCTCAAAGCCTCCAGAGAAGTGAATAAAGACAGAATTTGTAAGGTCTGTGTGGTGAGAGGGCATCAGTGCCAGGGGAGGGGGGCAGCCAGATACAAACCAAGCCCAACTTCTTCTCACTTCTGCCTGGGGGCTCCACAGAGGCCCCAATAGTGAGCTGTCAGCTGGAAGAAGCCATTGGGTAATTGAAGCCTTGATTTCTCTAGTAAAATGTTTATGAAGCCCATAAACTCATGCCTTTATTGGCCAGGCTCATTCCAGGGGATGGATGTGGCTCTCTGAGGTGTAGTTAAAGCACCTGCTGAACTCAGGCACCCGAGGGCTACTCTGGCCCCCACCCAGACCCACCAGGCAGAGTGACCCCTGGAGGGCAGGGAGACCAGCCAAGTCCCACCTCAAACACTCTTTAAACTTCTCAAAGCTTAGGGGCGCCTGGGTGGCGCAGTCGGTTAAGCATCCGACTTCAGCCAGGTCACGATCTCGCGGTCCGTGAGTTCGAGCCCCGCGTCAGGCTCTGGGCTGATGGCTCGGAGCCTGGAGCCTGTTTCCGATTCTGTGTCTCCCTCTCTCTCTGCCCCTCCCCCGTTCATGCTCTGTCTCTCTCTGTCCCAAAAATAAATAAACGTTGAAAAAAAAATTAAAAAAAAAAACAAAACAAAAAACTTCTCAAAGCTTATAAATGTCCTATCTCTAAATGTGTATGGGAAGGAAAGAGGAATCCCCAAGTGCTGGGGATTTGCCATAATCCCCAGTGGGGTCTTGGACTTGTCCTCAGGGTTATCTGGCCCAGGCTCACCTTCCTCAGCACTCTGTCCCTGTCTCCTCGCTATCTCAGTCCCCACGTTGCCCCCGACTTTTGCTCTGTTAGGGAAGAAGCCCCACATGGATTGGCCATTGTCACTTGGGGTAGGAGAAAGTATGAACTTAGGAGACCTGTATTTACTTCCCTGGGCCTCCAAAGGGGAGTCTGAGAGTCGAATTAAGATTGTGAATCCAAAGAGTATGTTTTGGGGGAGCTTTGTGGGGTTGGGTGTTGGATGGGTGTGGGTGGATGGTGTCTGCTTACAAACAGCCCCAGAGGACCGCAAGGTCTCAGAGGCCCTGCTCAAGCTTCACTGGGGGTGATTGATTCCTCTGGGCCTTTGCCTGGTGACCCTGCTCTGAGAAGCCTCTGGATCCTTTTGTCTGCCTCCTCAAGCCCCTTACCCCCTGCCTCAGCTCTGAACCCCAGCCCCTCCCACCCCAACACCAGCTCACCACTCCCCCCAGCCCCAATTCTAACACAAAAGGCAACTTTGTCTTTCAAGTCAGTAGCCGTAAATCCACATTTCTCCCCTCCCCCCTGGCAGCCACCTCTGACAAATGGGGGGGCCTAGACGGGGAGAGGTAGGGAGCAGTGGGAGGCCAGGCTCAGCTTGGGAAAGTCCCTGCATCCAGCTGTTGGCCCGCTGTAGGGCTGGAGAGTATCGAACCTTTACGGCCTGATCTTTGATTCCAATGGACTGTAAGGCCCGAGGCACAGCTGCAGGGGAGGCAATCAGGGGCTCTCTGCACCTCTGGGCTGGGCTTTTATGACCCAAGAAAAATAAAACCTCTCAAAGCCCTACTTCTAATTATTCTGCCCATAATTCGGGGGCTCCAGTTCTTCCTCCAGATCAAGCCATAGGCTCCTCCTCTCTGCATCCTCCAGCCTTCAGTGGAGGGTATGATGTGTGCCTGGGGGGATATGTGCTGCGGGGCAGGTAGTGTCTGCCTTATGCAGCTTGGTGGACATGCCACTGGGTGGGTGTGCCCACTGCTTTCATTGGTGGCCCCAGACACATTCAGGGAAGGGGAAGGAGAGGGAAGTTATCACTTACCCCATGTGACCACCCTACCCTACCCCACTGCTAGGTTTTCAGAAGCAGCCCATATTCAAATATTTTGCCCTGTTTTCATCCCATGTATCAGGCAATATCACATCAGAGGATGTGTCCTGGTTTTTGGTTTGGGAAATAGTCATTTGTCATGTTTACACAGCAGACCCACTGAGTGGACTCTAAGCATGCATTTGACAGATCCTTATTGACTTCTAATGTGTCAGGTTGTTCTGGTACCCTATGAGCAAATGCCTTCCATCCCACAGGCCCTGTCCTTAGATATCCCCACCCAAGCTCCTAAGAAATATCAAAAGGGTGAGAGCACAGAGCCAGGAGCTCAGGTACTATCACAGCACCACTCTGAAAAACAGACCTACAGAAGCTTCTGATGGTCGGAGGTTACATGTTATACTTGCTAGCATAACCCCGAGAAGTGGGGATTGCCACCCGTTCTGGGGCTCAGAGAGATTAATTAACACAGCCACTTAGTGATGTTAAAGCAGACATTTGAACTCAGAGCGGCCTAACTCCACACCCAGTGCTCTTTCTCTGCATCAGAACTGGGGTGGGATGGGCACACGTATTCAAATGCTGCTCAAACAGGACTGATGATCCCTGCAGACACGCTTACAGAAAAACACAGAGACACACAGCATCCTAGACCCTTATGAGCACCATGCCTACTCGCATTCAGAGACACCAGGGTCCAGCAGGCTCCATGCTAATGGTACTCCCCCAGGGCTTGGGGGCAGGTTTCACAGAATATAACGAATGCAGATAAGCACCTTGATAAGGTGGGGTTATCACCCCACTAATGGTCATGGAGCCCACACATGCTTCCTAAGTTCTGTGAACACAGGTGCTTGTCCCAGGGTAGCTCTTCCCTGAGCATTTCCAAATCAGCAATCTAGGACACGGAACTGTAGGGCCTTGAGAGGGTTGGGCCTTAGAAGATAGAGGAGTAATTTATTTTCCTGATTTGGGGCAGGGGGGCAAGGCACTGTGAAATACTAGTGGCTTTTGTGGGGTGAGGGGCAAGGGGAGGAAGTGCTAAAGGGAGGGGAAGTTGTGAGACAGACTCAGACCTGTCATAACTGGATGTATGATCTTGATAAAACCAAAGCCCCTCTCTGGACCTCTGTTTCCTCTTTTGTAAAATTAGGAAGTTGAGTTGGACAAGTTATAAAGGCTTATCCAGCTTCAGCCTTTGAGGCACATTTGCTTCCAAGCGCTAGCCAGGGGTACAGAGTCAGGGGCTAGGAGCCAACTGGGGAATCGCTCTCTGCCTTACATTTGAGAATATCCAGGCCCAGCAGAGCCCCTCTCCACAGACTGCACGTCTCTGCCCGTGTCAGGGTCACCAATCTTCCTTATGTAAACCTGCCCAGGCCCACAACATCCTTAACTTCCCGTCGTTCTGGTCAAGACACCGGATCTCTCTCACCTCCCGGAAGGGCGTCTGGTTAGGCGGCCCAGGCTGGAGCTATTAAGTAAATTGCTTTCACATGACCATGAGGACAACTCAACAAAAACAGATACTTCCCCTAAATTTCCAGAGCCATATATTAGGTTTTGAGGGACTAATACTGCAGGGGTCAGGTAGTGGACAGGTGACCTGGGATCATGCTTGGCTCTGTCACAGACTCCCTATGTGACCTTTCGATTCCAACTTTGGTTCTCTCATCTGTGAAATGTGAGTGGCGCAGGATAGACAAGATAATCTCTAAGGTCCACACCAACATTAACATTCTAGGATAACACTGGGTAAAGTGGTCTCCTCTGCATCCATGGAAGGCCCTTCTCCTATTCTCAAACCTTGATCTGATGCTGCTTTTATGTTTCATGACTCTGCAGAATCCCTGGTGGCTCAAAACCAAACCACAGGATATTAAGGCCTGTAGGCCCTCCACCCCAACAATACTCCAGAATAAGCCTCATCTGTTTGGGGAAGAGGGAGGCCTGCACTCCCTAGGAGGATCATAGAGTTTCTTGGTTGCTATGGGGCTCCCAATTCTTGGAAATAGACTCATGTGGGGAACCCCACTACCGCCCTCCAGTTGTCAGAGGTTTTCCAAAGCCCTGGGAACCATCTTCCAGAGAGGGTTTCCAAAGCTTTCCCATACATTCAAAGGCCTCACCACACCCACCCCTAACCTCTTCCTCTCCCTCTCTTACTAATGGCGCAACATGCACCAGCTGCCCAAGCTACAAGCAAACCCAGGGGTTACTGACCCATCCTTCTCCCTCTCTCCCACAACAAACTGGTCACCGAACCCAGGTGTATGATCTCTTTTGCATACCACTTGGCTTAGGCTCTGAGCACTCTCCGTTGTTTCTGTGATAGCCTCCCCGCTCCCTCCTCTTCTTCCCTCATACTGAAGCCATAATTGTCTTCCTAAACATCCAATATGATCATCAAACACCTTTGGTGGTTCTCCATTGCCTTGAATCAAAGCACTCTCCTTGAGATGGCATTCAAGGTCTTCACTATTAGGTCCTGTTTGCTCTTTCTAGCCTCAAATGCCAGCTCATTCTGCCTTCATGTGGTTTGTACTCTGACCATGTCAGACAAGGTTGCCTTCCCTGGATATATGATAGATGCTCACACTGCCATTTCTTTGCATTCTGCTGTCCCCTCTGCCTGGAACTTTTTGATCCTCTCTCTTACCAGCACCCCCATTCTCCACATCCCCCAAAGGAGGCAGAATTAATTGTGCCTCTCTCCTTGTCCTTATTGGACTGTATTAGAATCCATTGTTCACACATCAATCTACTTACTAGCCTAGGAGTCCCTTACTAAGAATGGCCTGCTGTACCTTTCTACCTTGAGCACCGAGAACAAATACTAGGCAAATAATAATTCCTCATAAACTATTTCCTGAATGTTGACTTTAAGGGGCATATGGTTTGGGGGGGGGGGTCCTTCCCCACCATCTTCTCTTCCACCCAAGTCCCTTACCCCACTACAATCCAATGTCTGTTCTTGGGCAAGTTACTCCTCTACCTGAGTCTCAATTTCTCGGATGAAAACGAGTCAGTTAGACTGGCCACCGTTCTGGCACTGGGCCGTGTATCAGAATAACTTAGGAGGCTGGGTAACAATGCAGATTTCTGTACACCACCGCCAGAGAGATTCAGATCCTTTGGTCTGGCGTGATGCTCAGGAATCTGTATCTCCATTAAAGCTCACCAGGGTGTCTCAAATGCACAGTCAGGATTGGGAACCCCTGGGCTGGCAGGTTCTTGAGAATCTGATCTTTCCTAAGGCTCCAGCATCCCACAAGGGCAGATTCTCAGCCCAGCCTGGCCCCCAAGCCCCCACCCCACCCCCCTCAAGCCTTGTTCGAGGCCGGCTGGTCCAGGACGTGTGACTCCGATGCCACGAGGAGAGGCGCAGAGTGGGCAGCGGGCGGATGGACGAACGTGCGAGAGCCCGGCCCCCGCGGGGGCTCCCAGCTCAGTCCCCGGGATGGCGGGCGGGGTCAGCGCCCCGAGCCTGAGGCCCTGAGAGCAGCTCTCTCCCGGCGGCAGGAGTAAGTGGGACCATCTGCTCCTCTCCTCGGAGGTCAGAGCTTTGTGTCAAGCTCCCATCCCCCTCGCTCCTCCCCCCTCCTCCCCGCCCCGTGCCCTCTGACTCCCGGGACTGGAAAGAAAGAAGCCCTCGAGGTCCTGATGAAAGTGGCAGTGTGATGGGGAGCGACAGCGGCCGCCGAGCTCGGGGCGCGGGCAGGCCCCCGGCCGGCGGGCGAGGGCCAGGTCGGGAGGAGCGCGGGGTCCCGCGCAGCGGCCGCGGGGCCGACCGGGCGGGCGGCTCCCGCGGGAGGCAGCGCCGTTCCCACAGCCGGCCCGGCCGCCGGGCCCCTTTGAAGTGGCCGCAGCTGCACACCCCGACCCGCCGCTAATCCCCGCGGGGCGGGCGCCCTCGCCCCCCCGCATAGCGGTAGTGTCCGCGCTGAATGGCGCTGGCTAATTACCTCGCTCGCACCGCCGCGGGTGAATGAGAGAATCCGGCATTGTGCGCGGCGAATGGAGAAAATAAGACAGCCATTGTCCTCACACGCCAAACGAGGGTTTGATGTCGCTGGGGCGAGCGAGGCACCATTTCCCGCCGCCTCCTCCCACCGCCCCCCACCCCCACCCCGGCGGCGCAAATTCCCCAAGCTGGGCCCGGCCCCTGCGGCCGCGGGGGAAACTGAGGAAGCCGGGAGAGTGCAACTGCTCCAGGCTCCCTCCCGCCCCACCACCCGCTCCTCACCTGCCTTCTCCACCCGCAGGTTCTCAGGGCGCCTCCTGGGCTCGCCCAGCCCCGAAAACCAGGCTCGGCCCTGCGCCCACCAACCTGATTAGACGTCGTTGGGAACGCGTGAGACAACTGTCGAGGGAGCCGCTATTTCCGCACCTCGGTGCCCAGCTGTGTGCCATCAACCCACAGGGCTGGGGAATTTCGGGGCGGTGGCTGGAGAGACGATTACAGGAGGCGCGAGAGGAAGACTCCGGAGAGAATGGGAAGGGAGATGAGCTGTGGGGAGCCTGGACTGATGGAGGGACTGGCCTCCTCAGGGAGGAAGAGGGAAATGGTTGGAAAGGACAGGTCCGAATTATAGAGGGTCTGCAAAACCAGGCCCTGGGGTCGGGACGGAGTGCCCGGTGCAAGGAGGCTACTGTTCTGAGTCAGGGAGAGTGGTGGGCTGATGGGTTAAGACTGCAGTTACAGCCGCAAGGAAACCCACTCAACATCAGAAACCCTACTTGCCTCAGGCAATCTCCCCCATCTTTTAGGTATAAGGATATAAGGTAACTCAGCTGGGAAATCAGGACTAAAGGAAATGACCATGCAGATGGGCAAGCAGAAGAGCATGCTATTGAGGCATTCAACAGATGCCGGTGGGCTCTATCAGGCTTCCTTCGCTTTACCATCACCACCAAGTAAGGTGGGATTTTTTTTCGTGGGGAGGGAGCAGAAAATTATATCCTTCAACATCAGGAAATGTCTTATCTTTCTATCCCTGAGTCCTTAGCTCAGAGGCAAGTAGGTACAAGATAGATAGATGCTCTTTGAGATTTGTTGATAGGAGAAATGAACTGTTTTAATATCCCTCAATTCCACATTTCCTTTTCCTGGAAGCACATACTTCCTCATCCCTTCTGATGGGATCTTAGACTCTTTCTGCCTGAAGGAAGAATGTTATACACATTGCTTCGATGTCCTATCAGGCTTATCAAATGATAAAAGGGTCCAGTCCGTTGCCCTGATCAACAGTAGGCTATTGGGCTGAACCAGTTAGCACCACTCATTTGGTGCATATCATAGAGCTCCTTCTGAGGCTGCAGTCTTTTCTAATTGTCTAGATTATAAAATAGACTATAAACTAGATTATAAATTCGTTATAGGCAGCCCATAGCCAGACTCTTTAACAGAACCAACCATCTACTTACCCATTCATCCACTTATTTGAGAATAAAATTAAAGAATGAAAAACACTTGTTGAGTCAAAACTGTTCTTTGCTCTGACCCACCAACCCTATTTAACGTTAACAAGTACTAGCTGTGACAGGGATACGTGAAAAGCATGCTTTTAAAGGAGAGGAAAATCTAAGCATAGCTCACTGTTTTTCTGACACAATCCTGAATCAAGGTTTAATCTAACCCTGGTCATCCCCTTGGATGTGGTCAGAATGTTTTTCTTTATAATTCTCCTAAATCTTTATGTTAAAGTCATATTTTTTCTGCCTAAGGCTCTAGAACTAAGCTTGCTAGGCATCACAGCACCTGCTGCTGTTGAACTACTCCCTGCTTAGGCCAATCTGCCTAGTTAGTTGATCTGCCTAGTTAATTGATTTAGAGAACTTCAAAACAACAAGAAGATAAAGCAGAGCTGCTGTGGATGGGGTCAATGTGGGAGGCCTGAAGCTCCCCCCCCCTTCCCCACCTCCAGCCCCTGTGCCCCCTCCACAGACCCAGGGACTGTAAGGAATGATGCTTCAAGTCCCCTGATCTAGAGGGAAAAAAGGACTTATCCAAGGAAACAAAAGGCAGTTAATACCAGTTAACTAACTGGAATTTAAATAAAAACTTGAAAGGGGGAAAAAAAAATAGTTAGCAGATCAAACATCATTCTAATGCTATACAGGCCACTAGCTTCATTTTAAAAGACTAAAATGACCATTCAAACAGAAACTACAAATATAATTATCCCTATACGTGTGCCTTTATGGTTTGCCCAGATTTCAGCCAGAATGCCTGAATGTCTAATCCCCAGATAAATTATACTTTGGAAAATGATCCACTATTCAAAAAGTGAGAGGAGCCTCCAGGCCCAAATTAGAGACTTAATACTTTTAACTGAAAAAGTGCTTTTAAAGGAAGCCTATTTCTCTTCACATCTCTTCTTTCCCCAAACCGAACACCGTAAGCAACTTTAAAAATAACGCTCCACGAGTGAGACTTCTGATAGAAAGTTAATGAGTATAATAATGACAGTGTGCCTTTTTCCCCTTATCCATTCCCACATGTGAATATTCACAGGGACTTTGTTATCATGGTTATGACTTTTCAAGATAACAGGAGGCTTGGCATGTACATGCAGGGAGAGCTCTTCCAAAGGGGAAGCACAGGAAGCTGGACAGCAGAAGGATGCTGGTTAGCAGAGAACCTGGCATGGCCTGTTAGCTCTTTTGGGGGTAAAGCCACTGGTCTGGCATCCTGGGACTTTCTCCAGCTTGCCTGGGAGGGTGTCCCACCCTCAGGTGACCAAGGACCCAGTACCTGGTAGCCACCTCTCCTGTGGTGGCAAGACCAAGGTGTGAACTTGCCAGGCCAAGCCCTTCCGAGTCGCACCAAGTAGTAGCACCTGGGTCTCTCTCACTTCCCCTAGGTGGCAAGCGGTGGGATCTTAGAAGTTGGATGTTTCAAGGAAGGGAACAGAAGAGGGAGATAGGGGTGCCCTTTAAGACCAGAAGTGGTTGGGATGGGAGACATAGGACACAGATGCAGACAGGACCACTCTCACCTCCTGATGAGAGGGACTCAGAAGGTAGTGGAGAATGGCTTAGGCAAAACCACATCTTTAGGCTCTGGAGGAATAATCCCTGCTTTAATTTTATCTGTCCTCCTCCAACCCTGGCTGTTGGGCCCCAGAGGATAAGTGACTCCTAGCAGGCAGGAGGTATTCCTAGCCTCCCATTTCATGTATCTGTGGCTCCCCAGTCTTTCACCCTCATTGGGCACCAACTCTAGGCCAAGCACTATGCTCAGCACTAAGGATGCACAGAGGAGCTAGTCCCTCCCCTCAAAGAGTTTGTAGACCAGTGGGAGGGACAAGCTATATACTCACTGTCCCAGAATGGACAGGAACATCTCCTAATTCCTCCCACCTCCAAAACACAAAGCTGGGCAATCAGCCCCGTGAATGCTTCTTTAATTGATGTACTAAACACTGCATCGTTTTATTTCAGGAAAGCCTTGATCCCATCCATGGTACACTTGCCAGCTTGCTTGCAATGATTCTGATTTTTGTCACAGTTTGGTGGGAAAATGACTGATTTGAGAAGCAAAACCAGAAACACAGGAGAGCAGGAATATCAAATACGCTCAATCGTGAGGCTTATTCTATGTGATATGACTGGTGATCTGACATAATGGAATCAAGAATATTCTAACCCAATCTGCGAGGGAGACTAAATTAGGGCTTCTCTAAGGTGCTTGAGGTTTGAAATACAATTTTAAGGGACTTCAAAAAGTTAGGGTGAATAGAATTATTGCAGAAAAGAGGGGGACATTCCATATAAGCCAGAATGTAAGGGACAAAACAGTGACCCCAAAGGAGATTTGAGGAAAAAACAAACCAGATGTGAAGGTGGCAGAAAAAGATTCAAGAATTGTTTATCACAGGCCAAATACTGGATTTCGGTTTCCTAAGATCTTGGCTCTGAATTAGAGCCCAAATCCTGTTTGGCCAATCAGCATGTTGGGAAGAACATCAGACCCCTTGTGTCCCAGCTGTGTACACCCAGGACTTGGTACCCTCTTTTCTGGGCCTCAGTTCCCACAGCAGTCCTATGAGAAACAAGGTGGGAGGCTGGGGAAGAGTGGAAAGTAGGGTGAGTGTGAATGAGCAACACCCGGAGAGCTGGCCCACTCCCCATTCCTGTCTACCCTGGGGTGCAAACAGCCCCAAGCACTGTCAGGGTACCAAGCACGCATCCCTGTGTTCAAGTCCGCCCTTCTGCAAAGGCTCTGGGACCTTCTCTGCTTCCTTTCCCTCCTAAAACTGGCCCGTTTAAAGATTTGCCCACAAACTTTTGTCTAGCTCTAGCTCCTTGTCAAAAATCCCTGGTTAAAACCCCAAGATGATGGGGAGGAGGTGGGGGGGACCTCCAGACCTCCACTATTCTCCATTGTCACGCCCCCAGACCAGTTCCAGGCTCCAAGTTGGTAGGGGCGAGTTCCCAAGTTACCAGGTCAAATGTCCCTTCCCATCCTGGCCACGGCAGCCCAGTGCGAGGGGGGAGGGCGGGTAGCGGCCCCGAGGCACCGGGTCCTGAAAGCGAGAGTGCCCTCACACTCACAGACAACGTGCGCTCACACTTGCACCCGCACGCATGTCCTCACTCACACCCACACAGACACATCGGGCACTGTGCCTCGGCAGCCGGCGACTGCGCGGCGCGGGGTTAATTGAATGCACATTGATTCTGCCGCCCGCCCGGCCCGGCGTGGGCGAGAAGCTGAGCGCCCGGGGTGGGGACGTCCCTCCTCCTCTCGTGACACTGCGCTCGTCCCGAGGCGAGGCGGGGAGCCGGTCCCTGCGCGCGGCCGGGCTCCTGGAGCGTGCGCGCCTCGGGAACTTTGCTGGGCCGGCCCGCAGTCCTGGGTCTTGGGACACGTGCGCGGCCAGGAGCGAGGGGGGGGGGGGGGGGGTAGGCAGGAGCTGGGGAGAACGGCCAGAGAGTTTTTCTGCCAAACTTTGATCCTGACATTTAAAAATGGAGGCGGCCAGGCTTGGCGCGCCAGGAGGGCCCTAGCGAGAGGGAGGTGGAGGAGAGAACTGGGGCGAGCCTGGAGAGGGGCACGGAGGGGAAGGGTTGGGAGGAGGGACGCTGTGCAAGACAAAATCAAGTCAGTGTCTGGGAGCCTCAGAAGTGAGAAGGGACTTGAGGAATCTTTTAATCTGGTGCTTGTCACACCACCTTCCACCTATGAGGAAACTGAGGCCAAGGAACTGATGGGTCCAAAGTCACACCGGGATGAGTTGAACACTTAGATTTTAAAAGCTGGAGGTGGGATCCAGGGAGGGCACGGAAGTAAGGAGAATGGTGTCTGAGTGGATCCAAGCACTCCAAGCATGTTCCATGACCCTCAATCAGCAGTGGGGCCCGGAGGTGTCCCCTCCAAACCAGTCCAAACCAGGCACCTCCTGTGGGGCCCTGTCTTCAGGTCTCTGCCTTCCCTCCAGCTCCTCTGCCTTGCTGACACCAAAGCCCACTAAAACCTGAATAAAGGGTGCCTCCTTTGGTGGATGGGGAGGGAGGGCAGGACCCTACACTCCACAAATGACTGGATCCTACCCATTCTCTCCCCTTCAAAGACCAGACAGGGCAGTGCTCCCTCCCCTTTCCCACAAAGACAAACTGAGACCCAGCAGCTTTAAGAGAAGGAAGAAAGCTTGAACCCAGAGCCAGGCCTCAGTGCACATCTATCTGCATCTGTCACTGGCTCCAGCTCTTTGTCACTGGAGCTCCTCCAGCTCCAGGGTGTGTCTGTAGTCCCACCATGGTCCCATGGCAAGAGCAAGTGGAGTTTTATTACAGGTGGGGTCTGGGGCCGAATTCTAGGTTGTCCTTGACTTCTCCCCACAAAATTGTGCAGTCTTTGGCAGGCACGATCCCAGGTGGGAAGGGGCTAGGTTGGGAAAGGACATGCCCATGACAGGCAGGGCCACAGGCCAGAGCACATGCCCCAGGAGTTACCAGCCTCCCCAAACCAAGAGCCTATAGGCTGGGGAGGAGGAGCAGGAACCAGAACTCAGCAGAAGCCAGGTTGCCAGAGAGTTGTTATGAGGAAGCATTGAGTGCCCAGGGCCGCTGCTGGATTCCCAAGAGGATCTGGCTTTGTGCTTCCTGGAAGTACCCGTCCCCTGTTCCTGGCTGTCACCCCAAGACCTGCCTGCCCTGATCCAAGGACCCCAGCAACAACTGTCCCACTCCCCTTGCCTGTAAGGTCCCCTGCACCCTTCTAGCTGGCACAGCCTGCCCCTCCTGCTGTGCTGCTCGGGTTACCAAGAAGCCTGCCACGGAAAGCCTGCCATCCAATCCATTGTTCCTCAGGCCAGGAGGGCAGGGGTCCAGACGCAGACCCCTCCTCCCGGCTGGGGTGGGGGCAGATTCCCCCAGCCACCACAGCAGGCAGGGGCCGAAGCCTTGGGTTGGGGAGCGGGATGGCAGTGGAACTCCATGAGGCTTTAGGCCACCTTGCCCAAGCAAGGGGACAGCACAAGGACAATCAGCAGCCTGGATCCTGGAGGCTGATTATGGCTCTTCTCTACTCCTCCTCCCCCCCTCCAACAGGACCCCTGGGGAGACAGATCCTTCTCTAGCCACACCAGTTCCTCTCCTGTGATTTGTTCTGAATTTTCAAACAAAGAGTAATTATGACAGATGTGGAGCAATCAGCGTCATTATGCGGAAACAAGAAAGGGAAAGGGAGCTGAGGGGGCCCCACGGGGGAGGGTAACTTGTCTTTCCTCCTCGGGAAGAGGCAATTCCCACCTCCACCGCCAGCAGCCCCAGCACCCTCCCAACTTCCTTTCCCTACAGGAACCTGTACCCTGCACCCTGCACCCTGCACCCTGCCTGAGACAATCTGGGGCAACAGAGCCTCACAGCCTAACTGGCCCACCACACCATGGGCCTCCAGCAGCCACTGGGGGTGGGGGGCAAGGAGCCCCGCCTGGCCCACCTGGAAGTGGCTCCCACTTTTGCCAGGGTTCAAAGCTGTTCTCTGCTCCCAACACTCCTTGCCTCCACCCTGTATGTGCCCTAGTACCCAGCTCTATTTCTGAAGCATTAATTCTGATTATGTTCTCAAGGGACTCTAGTCCCCTCTAAGGATCCTCAGGCCATTGAACTTTGGGTCAGGGAGACCTGGGTTTAAATCCCAGCTTCCTTACTTACTGTGTGCCCTTGAGCAAGTTAATTAACCATTCTGGCCTTCTGTTTACTCATCTGTAAAATAGGACTAGTAATACCTATCAATGCAAATGTTGTGGGAATTAAGTAAGTTAATACACAAAGGACTCAGGACAGCACAGCCCCCAAATTACTGGCAATACTTCTACTAGTTAGTTCACCACAAGTGCCAGCACATAGGTAGCCCTCAAATCACTCAGCTCAGTGCCCAATGTGCTTTGGAAACCTGGAGGCCCCTGAAATACACCATGGATGTCAGGAGCCCACACCCAAGGTTTGCTGGTTAACGCCCACATCCAGAACTACAACTGCAGATAAAGCCTGGGGCAGGGCAGGATGCAAGAAAAACAGAAATATACATGTATGGGTACCAGTTTCCCCTTGGGGAGGAGCATATAAAAAGATCCCTCCCTTCCCCAACTAGAGAGGCACCTGGGAAGGCGAGAGGTATGACACTCCCAAGAGGTCCTCTAACCTGCCCAGGCTGGAGGACGAGCCATGTCCTTGGGCAGGTTACCTCCTTGGGGACTCAGTTTTCAAGTCTGTAAAATGACAAGGTTGGACTAGATGAGCTCCAGAGTTTGTCTCACTGCTCTGGATGCCTGTGATCCCACTGGAGGCTGGGAAGCCCGCCAAGGTCCTAGCCAGGCTGGGAATTTAAGGGTTCTTTTGCTGTAGCCTGCAACTCAGTGAAAGAGTTAGGACTTGGTTCTCTCTCACGGTGGTCTGCCCCTCCTCTCCATTTAGGTGGTCTGGTCTCCGTCCGCCCACCCTAGGGCCCTGGAGCCTCTTGCTAGTCCCCCCTCACATTCCAATGGCCTTGGGGCAGCAGCCAGACCAGAAAGTCCAGTTCCTGCCCATTATCACTGCTCGCATCTGCACTGCAACCCAACACCAGCATTCCAGAGAGCAGCCTAGGGCTGCCCCCACCACCCACCGTGGTCAGTGTCCGGGCTCAGAGACAGGCCCCAAGCAGGGGCCAGTGTTCTCAGATTCCTCCCAGGGAAGGTCTGCCCCCAGGGGGGCTCTGGCTTGCTGGGGAGGCCATGGACCCCTTTCCTTTGGGGTCATCTTCGAACCTCATCCTCTCAGCCTCTCCTCTTCCTATCTTTGTTCTGTGCCCAGGCCTGCGCTCACCTAACAGAGGGATCTCTCTCCCAGCACAGCAGGGGATGGTGGACACAGGAATTGCCACAATTGGAGAAAGAGGCAGGAAGAAGGACAGAACAATAGAGAGAGGAGTTGGAGAAAGGACAGGGCAGAAGAAGCAAGGGCTGAGGGGTGATAAAGACAAGGACCCTAGGTGTGGCCTCACAAGAAGGCAGAGGCGGAGGGCAGTTTGTGGAAGAGTGTCAAAGGGCACTGAACCAAGATCCAGAGATGAGATAGACAAAAGTGGGTGGGCGAAGCTGGGATGTGAGCCCTTTGCATCCAATTTCCCTCCCTGGGCCTGAATCAGGTGGCTGTCTGGCTGCTATTAAGCCTACACTCTCCAACTCCCTCCATCTCCCTGGGGCCTGGGGTCTGGCCAACCACCTTTGCTCAACCCCTGCCTTCCCACCTTCACTGGTCCCGATATCACGTGTCCAGGCACCCCTCCTCAGGAAGCCACTGGGGCTGCTCCCATCTGTTTTCTGTCCTTCCCTTATATTTGAGGGCCATCACAAAGAGCGAGCATTTCTTGGAGCAGGCTGGACAAAGCTGGGGGCCAGGGGAACAAGCCCAGAAATCAAAGAGCAGTGCTTTGTGGGGGTAAGGAGCAGCACAGGCCAGCAGGCTCTATCGCAGCCAGATTGCTGGCACCTACCTAATGAATAAATAAGAACACGGTGTAGGCTCCCAAGGTGCTATAGCTGTGACCGCACGCCCATAAGGTAAGCCCTCACCCTCCACCAATGACCCAGGACTTGCCTCCCTCTTCTCTCACTTCAGTCAGCTGGGTAAGTATCAGTCTTCACAGGACCTACAAATTGGCTACCACTACCTCCTGCCCTGCACCTGTCCTGTCCTGTCCACTCTCGCCTTCCAGTCTGGCCACAATGTCCAAGGGAAGTGGGATTCCCACAGCAAAGCCCTTAGAGAAGAGATAGACCCCAATCTTGGGTCCCATGCACATCCTTCAGGCACGCACCTGTATGCTCAGGTACCCACACAGCTCTAGGTGGCCACACACACACACACACACACACACATACACACACTACTGATGTCTACATTCCTTATTGCAACAAGGCTATGGCCAGAGAATCTTAGGGTGCCATAGGTTATTTACACAAGGCAGACACTTTTGGAATCACTTGGTCCTGTTTAAACAAAGACAACAGTGAGCTCTTTGGTTTTCCATCCTGGGTGCCCTTCTGTTCCATTCTAATTTTTTGAAGGCTGTGTAGAACAGCCTTCAAGCTGCTATGAAAAGTCTCTCTCTCTCTCTCTCTCTGTCTCTTACATGGACACACACACACACACACACACACACACACACACCCGCAGGGACTCTAGAGAGGAGAGGGAAAGGCAATACAAGAAAGCCAGGAGTGAAAAAGTCCTTTCTCCCTGGGGGTGGGGAGGGGACAGGGGGTTAAGGGGGGCTGGGGGCCTGTTTCATTTGCAGGCTGCAAATGCCTCTCCTATTCACCGGCCTGCATTCCCAGCCAAGGCGCCCGGCCACGGACAATGCCGGGAACAGGAACAGAGGAGATTTGCACATTGTGTTCAAGGGGCCAGCTGGCTGCCTGCGACAGTGGAGCCAAGGTGTGGGAACCAGAAGCATTCGACTTCCACATTCAAGTCCTGCGGGTGGGGGTGAGCGGGGCCCTCCCCCCTCAGCTGGGGCCAGTGTGGCTAGGGACAGGGGCCTCATCCTGCCAGGGAATAAAGTCCAAGGCAGGAGACCCCGAGACCCAGGCATGAAGGGTACCAAGCAGTATGGTCTCTGCTTCATGCCCCATCTGGCGAGGAAGAGTCTCAGCTCCTCTGGAGATAAACATGCAGCAGCAACCACCCCATGATCGTGCCCTGAGTGTGTTATATTCCCCTGCCGATCCGCCCTGTTCACAAGCTTCTGTTCCTTTGAGCTATGCTATCAATTACAAAGCCAGAAGAGACAGAGAGAGAGGGAGAAAGCAAAAGAGAAGCCGCAGAGAAACAAGAGAGACAGAGCTTTCCACCAGGAGAGCCACATGTCCATTTCGTTTTTACCAAGCTCCACAGGCAGGGGACGTGAGAAATACAAAAGAGAAGCCCTTTAGGAGCTTAAAATCTAGTGGAGGAGACAGATGGAATACCCAGCCCCAAAACAGTTACTTAACAATGTAAGCAGCCATCACTGAAAGGGAGGTTGGGCCTGAATGCCACAGACCGCAAATACTGTGCCGCCACCGCTCCCCGCCCCCCTCCACCGCCGCCTTAGGAGGGGGAAGAAGAAATTACTGTAAGTTAAGTGGTCTTTGGGGAGGGGTTGGGTTAGGGACAAACAGGGGCAAGAATGGACCGGGAAAAGGCCCAGCAGAGGCAAGCGTGTCCCAAGGACCGGCTACATGGCAAGGAAGCCTTAACACCTTAGAGCTGAGATGAACCTGAGTCCAACCACTCAACTCTACAATGAGAAAAACAAACCCCAGAGAGGGTGAGTGATTGCCCAGAGCCACGCAGGACTCCTGGTGTCCGGGCAAGGGCCTTCCCATCACACCTCACGGCTTCTTAGGAGTGTCAGAGGAGTGTCAGTGTGGAGGACTGACGGGCATATAAAAGGGCCTGACTTTTGACCATTTGCAACGACCTCTGGCATGGTTATGGGCGAGCTGCCTGGCATTGTACCAGAGCAGGCCTAGTCATTGTCATTCATCTCCTCATCACACCAGTGACGTTTCAGCAACACCTGGTCCTGCTCTACCAGGTGGGCAGATGTGTGTGTTTGAGAGGCAGTGGGGAGGCTTCCTCAGGGCTACCTCAGCTGAGCTGCCCTCCAAGGAGGAGAAAAAGCTTGGGTTCCATACCTCAGGTCCGAGCATACAACCTTCAGGTGACACAGGCTTCTGAGGTTACCAGCCACTGTGCCAGAAACCACTTCCCTCCACAGCCACTGCCCTCCCCAGAAACACTCCAGGGTCCCCTCCCCTAAATACACTGAGCCCCGCCTCTCCGCATAAGCTGTACTCCCCAGTAGCTCCAGCCCATAGTTTTCCCACCCCCTGCCCCCACAACCTGGCTCCACAGATCTAGACTCTGACCCTTCCCCAGATGCACACAACCGTGGATCTTGCTGCTGAAAGAGGGTTCCAGAGTGGCTGGTTAAACCACTTTCCCTCAGCCTGGTTGAGAATGAATCGGACTTTAGAAGTAGGTACCTGTGGGCCTGAGAAGTAAGTGCCTCCCTGAGATGGAGGCAGCAGGAACCTAGACTTGGACTTTCTCTCTCTTGCTGCCCCCCACAGCCTCTTTCTAGGAGTCTGGGCTAAACCAGGGGCCTTCCTGGAATCACCACAACTAGAGGAGCTTAGAACTTCGCATTTCTTCTTCTCATTTAATATTTTTATTTTTAGTAATTTAAACCATTTTTAAATGTACAGTACAGTAGTGTGTGTGTGCGTGTGTGTGTGTGTGTGTGTGTGGGCCGGGGGGGTGGGGGACAGACAATCCACAGTGGGCTCTATGTCGACAGCAGACGGTCCGGTGCCAGGATCGAGCTCATGAACCTCAAGATCATGACCCGAGTGGAAGTCAGACACTTAACTGACTGAGCCACCCAGGCACCCCAGAACTTCTCATTTCTCAGAATCATAATGTTAACATTTAAGGAACATTTTTGGGTGCCCTGCACTGTGCTAAGTTCTTTACCCATACTAACATGGGTAATCCTCACAACATTCCTCCTTGGTAAGCACTATTTCTCCCATTTTAAAGACCGTGAGAGGGGGGTGCCTGGGTGGCTCAGTAGGTTAAGCATCTGACTCTAGATTTCGGCTCAGGTCATGATCTCACAGTTCGTGGGATTGAGCCCCATGTCAGGCTCTGTGCTGACAGCACGAAGCCCGCTTTGGATTTTCTCTCTCCTTCTCTCTGCCCCTGCTGCTTCCATCCACCCTAAATAAATAAATATTAAAAAAAATAAAGACTCTGAGAGGTTAAGGGGGCACCTGGCCGGCTTACTTGGTAAAGCATGATACTCTTGATCTCTGGGTCATGATTTCGAGCCCCATGTTGGGTGTAGAGATTTCTAAAAAATAAATATATAAACTTAAAAAAAAAGTGGAGAGAAGGCTGGGTGGCTCAGTCAGTTAAGCATCAGACTTTGGCTCAGGTCATGATCTCATGGTTCATGGGTTCAAGCCCCGCGTCAGGCTCTGTGCTGACAGCTCAGAGCCTGGAGCCTGCTTCAGATTCTGTGTCTCCCTCTCTCTCTGCCCCTCCCCTTCTTGCACTCTCTCAAAAATGAATAAAACCATTAAAAAAAAATAAAATAAAAAGTGGGGTGTAAACAACTTGTGTTGGAATTTAAAAAGATAAAAAGTATATATTATATCTATAAAATAAAGACTCCCAGAGGTTAAGTGACTTGCCCCAGTCCGTCCAGTTGGGGTCTATTTGTTTCCACGGCCCACCCTCACAACCACCGCTGGGCCCACCCAGGCGGAACAGCCCCAGGCTGGGAGGGAGGCCATCCTGGCTCTTTGAGAACCCGGCCACCATGGAGATAGGCTGGGCCACACCCTAAATTAGTGGTCACTTACCTAGTACTAACAGTACTACTTGATGATCACTTTCTAGGTGTCAGGCCCTGTGCCAGAGGTTTATATCCATCACCTCATTTGATCCTCCAGTAGCCCTGATAGGCTGATGAGATTGTGACCATTTTGTCAGATGAGGGCACAAAGGCTCAAGAGGGTCAGTAATTCATCAGTGAGTGGCAGAGCTGGGGTTCAAAGTCTGGCCCTGCACCCGCGTTCTCCCAACTGTTGTGCCACCCACATACCCGCCCCCTCCCCCGCAGTGATCATGACCTGGGGGTGGGCTCTGCTCTAGCACCTTGGACTGGCGGCATCAGTCGGCTTCATCTGGGCTCTTGCTAGAAATGCAGAACCCCAGGCCTTGGCTTAGACCTACTGACTCAAAATATGAATTTTACCAAGTTCCTTGGGTACTTCATGGGCAGAGTAAGATTTGAGAAGTCCTGGTCTAGATCATATAGATCTTTGCTCCAATTCTCCAAGGGGCCTGAGACCAGGAAGTGAAGGCAGGGACTGAGAATATCAGTGGGGGTGGGTGCTCCAATCATCTCCCCTCCTTGTATCTAGCCCATTTCTCTCTCTCTCTCTTTTTTAAAAATACCTTATTTTTAAAATATCTCTATACCCAACGTGCGGCTCGAACTCACACCCCCAAGATCAAGAGCATACTCCACGGGACTGAGCCGCCTGGACTCCCCATAGCCCATCCCTCTTTGGGGTCATCCAGGGGCACAGACCTCAACAGGTGTGAGCCAATGCACATATTCCCACTGGGTCAGGTGATGCACATGCCTTCCCCAGAGCCCTCCAGAGGGATGGCAGAGGGTCTCACAGGCCAACCCAGCTTCAGCCCGCACTCTGAGGCCCACACTCTGAGGTTTGGGAGAATCCCCAGGCCTTCCCAGGAAGGAGTTAAAACAGAACAAGTTGCACTCTGGCTCCAATAATTCCACTCCCTGGTAGATTTCCCTGGAGTACTTCCTAACTGAATCCCAGTGAGGGAGAAAGCTGGGGGCTGGGAGCAGAGTCAGGCAGTTTGCTTTTGTTGGTGATGTCCGTAAATCGCCTTTAAATGAAGAATACAGTATTGGCTCCCATTACCGAGTGCCTCCTATGTGCCAGGCAAATAGTGGGGTGTGTTTAGTCCTTACAATCATCCCACAGAGTAGGATTAAATGCACATTTCACAGGTGAGTAAACTGAGCCCCAGAGAGGTTAACTTGTCCAGGGTCTGTCTTATTAACAAATGTCTTAATTTGCAGCCTCCAGACTGTAAGCACATGGAACTGCAAGGCAGAGAACCCAGACATGCTGGACTCTTGAATACTCTCAGGACCCTGAGCCACTCCATCCTAAAAAGGAGGTATTTGGACCTGAAGCACTCAAGGGATCAGCCTGCCGTGTAGTCCACCCTGGTCAGGCCATCTTTGAATGACAGCATCTGAGACCACTGGGATGGAAGAGGGGGCGTTCCCAGCTGTCACCTTTGGCCCAAAGGTCAGATGCCCCCCAGGGCTGCCCCCACAGACCTGGACCCCTATCTGCCCTGCCAGGCTAATCCACTGGGGCTGGGCGGACTGTGTCTGTGAGCCGTGCTTAGCATGGCCCCTCCCCGTCAGCCCCCAGGGAGCAGGCAGGAGAAGCAGGGGGCTCCAGAGGGCTCCTCACACCTTTCAGCAAGGCACCCTCCCATGTCACACAACATCTGCAGTGCCTGCAGGCACATGGGCAGGGAGTTATTACCAAAGGAGAAAACTCAGGCAGCTAATCAGCTTTAGAGGTTTCTAGGGACATCAGCTTGTGAAGTGAGAAAAGGAGATCCAGCCACCCGGTTGCCTGGTATCCAAGCATTCCCCCGCGGGGTCACAAGCCTTGCGGGGAGGGGGGGCGGAGAGGGAGGCCGCATCAGACTGCCAGAGCCTGGAGGCAACCCCCCAGCTGTCCCCAGGACCCCAAAGGATTAACTAGGCTGACCTCACCCACCGGCCCTTCCCCCAGCTAGAGCCACAGCTCAGTTCCTGATACTGTGGGAGTTTAAGGAAACCAAACATCTTGAAGGTATTACCATTTATAGAAAAGCACATTTACAATTAGCTATATATAAACACCTGGGATTTATCTCCCAGAATTCTAGGCCAGCGATGCAGGGGCCAGTGTTGACACAAGCCAGGGAGAGTGTGGGGGTCATCACCTTGAGAAATCTCCTTTCTCTCATGGGCAGATCTTCCCGGGGGCCCCACCCCTGTGTCCACGTCCACGCTTCTCTTCCTCACACCCAGCCATCTGCTCAGGGGATGCGCCAGCCTTCCCTACACCGCCGAGGGCTGGGGTTGCGGGGTCACTGAGCCAGAAGTGATTCCGTCTCAAGGTCCAGAGAGCTCCATATGGGGGCCTGGATCAGCCTTCTTTAGAACAAAGGGGCATCTTAAACTCAATGAGAGGGCTCCTGCCTCGGAACGATTCATCACTCACCAGTCATTCCCAGCAACTGTGCACATGCCCTCGGAGCCAGGGAGAAACTCGGCAGCCATCAGCCAGGGAAGAGGCAACATGCCACAGGAGTCAGGGGGAGGGGGGAGGGTTCAGGCAGCCTAGACTGCAGTCCGGCTCCTCGGCCTACTGCAGTGTCATGGAATCCCTCTAAGTCTCAGTGCTGTCACCTGTAAAAGGGGGGCAAAAACTGCCTATCTCCCTGGGCCACGATGATGACTGAATGAGATCATTTATGTAAAAACACTGAGGCAGGGAGCCCAGCACACAGCAAGGGCTTGCTAAGTGTTAACGAGAATTATTACCAGCACCTTTAAGGTGTTGCCTCTTTAAGCAGCTTCTTTAGTGGACACCCCCTCCCCTAGATGTATGAAGCTATGGGGCAGAGAACACTCACCACTTCTAAAACTTTTGCCCTCTCTCAAGAGCAGCAGTTCTCAGCCAGGATCGCCCCGCCCCCACCCCCCACCCCCCCAGCCTGCCAACTGACCAGATCCATAGGTAAGTCTGGGTTACACACCCACGAGTGTGCACAAAGAACAACAGAATTTTTGCAGGACGGGGCAGCAGAGCACAGCCATTACTTCATCACAACCGGTGGTCCATCAGTGCAAGCTGAGCACAATTCTAGAACAGAAACACCTTGCCTGGCCTTTCCCCTCCATCCAAAACACATCAGATAGCAAGTCGCCACAATGTACATTTTGAATCTCTTAAAATTCTATTGTCAGTTATACCTCAATAAAGCTGAAATTGAAAAAAAAAAAAAAACCAAGTACATTAGCACGAAGGTGAATGGGAGTGACGTCATCATTGTGGTGACCCTGAAATTATTCTGCCATATTTTTTTTTGCAAAGCAAATTGTGGACAAGCTTCAGAATATCACTACTGTATAGTGAGTCTTATCCTACCCAAAAGATTTGAAAGTCAGCACATAATTAAAAATGGCATGTAGCTAAATCACCCTTCAAAATTCTCTTAAATCACTCATAAAGTATGCCTATTGTTTCTTTTTTCTTTATTTTTTTTTTAAATCTTTTTTTTAGTGTTTACTTACTTTTTAGAGAGAGAGAGAGAGAGACAGAGTGCAAGCTGGGAAGAAGCAGAGAGAGAGGGAGACACAGAATCTGAAGCAGGCTCCAGGCTCCGAGCTGTCAGCACAGAGCCCCACGTGGGGCTCGAACTTACTGTGAGATCATGACCTGAGCCAAAGTCGGACAGAAGCTTGAATTGACTGAGCCACCCAGGTGCCCCAACTATTGTTTCTTTAAACACGAGAATCCTACTCAATGGCCTGGGTGCTCACAGTATACGGGAAGCTAAGGCACACCGGCCCAAGAATTGGCTAAGGCTCACCCTCTTTCTCTCCCTCTCCCAGCAACAGTGTTTGGCTACATTCTTGTCAAATTACATTCTAATCAATTAAAAGAATATGTGATATAATTCTACCACCACGAATGATTACTATGTACCTTTTAAGTGACCCACACTAAGAAATCCGTCCTCCACAAGGCTGCAGAAGACAGTACTGCTCCCCTGCCCCCAACCCCTAGGCTGGCCCTGGATACCCAGTCTGGGAAAGAACAGTAAAGGGTGTCCACTTACTTGCAGCCTGGATTCGAGCCTTCCGGCTGACCACCAGCCCAAAGCGGTTCTGAGCCACACACTCATAGTCACCCTCGTCTGAAGGGCTGCCTCCCCGATCCAGCCGGAAGTGATGGATCATCAGGGACCCATTGGCCAGCAAGGTGGAGTGGGTACTCTCCAGCAGCTCCACCCCATTCTTCCTCCAGGTGATTCGCACTGGAGGAGTCCCCTCCACTCTGCAGCCCAGCACTATAGGCTGCCCAGGGACTGCAATATCATCGCTTGGTTCCACAGCAAATGCCAGTTCAGCAGAGTGGCCAAGACCTGTATCGGGCAGGGAAGATGAGAGGAAAAGGAGAGGTCAGTGTTGAATGAACAGGCAGGGAGAACTCCATACACAGGTTTTCCAAGTTCCCTGGATCTGCACACCCACCCCACCTTTCTGTAACGCTAATAGAAACCCCTATTATATACAGAACTTACTTTATGCATTACAAAGTGCCATCTCATGCAGTATTTTACTCAGTCAGCAGACCATCTCAGAGAGAGAGAGAGAGATTATTCGTACCATTCCCTCTTTTACAGATAAGGAACTGATGTCCAGAGATATTAAGCAACTTGTCCAGGGTGTCACAATTAACAGTTACAAATCTGAGATCCAAAAGTAAGACTGATTGCAACACAACTGCTGCCTCTTTTGCAGTCACTTTGGCTAAATGCTGAAGCCTCACAGACTTGCAGGGTGTGACCTTAGGTAGAGTGTTCAACCTGTCCTAGCTTCCCATTCCTCATCTGTTTAAGTCAGGAACATAGGGGCCCCTGGGTTGCTCAATCAGTTAAGCGGCTAACTCTTGATTTCAGCTCAGGTCTGATCTCAGTGGGTTCCTGAGATCAAGCCCCACATCGGGCTCTGCGCTGACAGTGTGGAGCCTGCTTGGGATTCTCTCTGTCCCTCCCCACCCCCCAAATAAATAAATAAATAAACACTTAAGAAAAAATAAATCAGGAACACAATGTGGCTTGTATCATAGAGTTGTTGAACAAGATGAACAGATTCAAAGTCACTATGAAGTTCTGGGAGCCTGGGTGGCTCAGGTGATTAAATTTCCAACTCTTGGTTTTGGCCCTGGTCATGATCTCATAGTTTGTGAGTTCAAGCCCCATGTTGAGTTCTGTGCCAACAGTTTGGAGTCTGCTTGGGATTCAATCTCTTCCTCTCTCTGTGCCCCTGCCTGGCTTTCTCTCTCTCTCTCTTAAAATAAATAAACATTTAGGATAAAAAAAAAGAGAAAAGGTAGATGTTCTAAGCAAAGGTATAGTGAGACAGTAATAAATCATTGCTTATTTTTGCTGGCAAAACCATCTGAAGCCTGGTCTGATGCCTGGCAGGGAGCAGGATGTGTGGGTGCGGTACCAGGTACAGGCTAGGTTATGGCCCAGCCTGGCTGCCTCTCCCCTAGGATGCTCTGAGTTTGGGTTGTTCTGGCTGTTTTGCCTTTGTCATGAGGAGAATTGAGGGGATACCAAGCGTCAACTCAGACTTCCCAAAATTCAGGAACAGGGAGGTTTCTAGAACCTTTACTCTCAGCGACCTCACCACTCCTGTAGAAGAAAACACAGCTGGAAGAAGAGAAGGGGAAGAAGGTGATCCGGGAATCAGGAGAATCCCGACAGGAAGGACAAACGCTCCAATCCCAGGCGTGACGCCAAGTCCTCAACTTCTCCAACGAGCCACTTACCAGACCAGTTACAACTTCACTCCAGGAGGAATGAACCCACCTGGTCTGAAAGGGCAGCCACAGAGCCCTCGTCACATTTCCAGGGAACTAGCGATCCTGGAGCTGGCCCCTCCCCAACAGACCAGCGCCCTCCCTGGTTGGGGGAGATGGAAAGTGGGTGGGGAGAAAGGAGGAGGGGGGCTAGGGTTACGGACGATTCCCCCAAACACAGGGGTATGTAATATTTTAAGACATTTGAGGGTTTACACCCCTTCGACCCCCTACCCACCCTCCCCCTGTCCTGCGTTTCAGCCGCCTCAGCCCCCAACCCAACCCCGGTATAGCTGTTGAGGGATAAAGTTTCTTCTCGTAGATGCGGACGCGATATCTTTCTTCTCCGGAGCTGAGAGAAGAGAGAATAGCGCCCGGACGAGTGTCCGCTGAGTGTGTGGGGTGGGAAGGGAAGGGACTAGACTTGCACTCCTCTCCCGTGAGATGGGCCCACACAGCTACAGAGGGAAAGGGTGGCGATGACGGAGCTCTGAGTAGTAACGCGGGCAGACCCCCGAGCCTCGGGACAGGGGCGCTCCGCCTGTGCACCCTCCGGGGAAGGGCGGGCACGTGGGTGTCCTCGCCGCTCGTTCCCTCTCAGTCAGCTCCCCTTCCCCTTCCTCGGCTCGCGGGGTCTGTCTTGGGTCTCCCCCTCCCCTGGCGAGGCCCTCCGGGACTCTGCTTCGTCCCCTTGCTTGATCTTCCCTGAGCACTCCCGGTGCCAGTCCCAGCTCTAAATCCAGGACGTGCCCTCTCGGACCCGCCTCCACCCCCCCCCCCCCGCCCGATCTGCTGCGTTCGGTCTCAGCAGCCTCGGGCTACTCTGGTCCACCCGGCTCGCTCACTCCGACGGACTCAGCCCTGCGGTGCCCCGTGGCTCGTTTCCCCCTCTCCCCAACTCAGCCCGCTCGCCTAGCTCCTGCTTTGCCGCGCTCCTCGCATATCGGTCCGGGCTCGCGTCCTGCCGGAGTCCTGGAGCCGCAGCGCACTGAACCGCAGTCTCTCTTCCAGGGCCGGGTCCTCAACAACCCCCTGCCTGCCCTGCCACCGGCTTCAGTGCCCTCTCCCCCGGCTCCGCCCTGTCCCGCTCGGCTCCCCTTCTCCGGCAAGACCCTCTGGCCCTGAGTCCGCCGGCAGGTCCGCGCAGCTCTTCCCAGGTCCGCCCCTAGCGCCCACCTACTCCCTACTCGCCCTTCCCGGGGCTTGGTCCGCGGCCGCCCGGGGCGCTCACCGTCGCTCGGCGCGGGCAGCAGCAGCGGCAGCAGCAGCGGCAGTAGGAGCCGGAGCCGGCGCGGCGCGGGCGGGCTGCGCGGGGGCGCGGCGCGCGGAGCAGCCATGGGGCTCTCGGTCCGCTCGGCTCGGCGACGCGCGGCTCCGGGGCCTCTGGCGGCTCACAGCGTCCCGCGGGGCCGGCGCCGGGGCCGGGGCCGGGGCTCCGGCCGGGGCCGAGCCCGGGCGGCGGCGGGCTGGGGCCACATGCCTGCCTAGGAGCGCCGGGGGCGCAGGGGGAGCGACGCTTGCGCCATCTTGCACCCACCCCGGTGATCTGTCAGCCTTGCCCGGGGTGCGCGCTCCGCACTCGCACCGCCCGCGCCCGCCCCGCCCTCCTCCCTCTGCCCGCCGCCCCCCTTCCCTCCCCTCCCGGTCCCCTCCCCCAGCCCCTCTCCCCGGAGGCCCGGTCTGGGGAACAAAAGAGCCGGCGAGCGCTTTAAGCGGCCGGACATTCCCGGCTGAGCGGCGGACGCGCCCCCTGCGCTTTGAACTGTGGCTCGAGCGGCAGGCGCCGTCCCGGGCTGCTGCCCGGTACCCCCTGCCCGCGGGCCAGCCCCGGACTTGGGGAACTGGGGAAGTGGAGACCCAGCAGACTGTCAAGTGGGTCCGGGCTGCGGAGAAGCACTCAAAGCCATGAGATTTGCTCTGACCCCGCTCTTTCTGCTGCGCCCTCCTCCACCGTGTCCAAGTGTGTATTTTCGAGATAATTCCCTAAAAGCTGCACAAACTTGTCAAAGGTTCGGTTTTCCATGGTTTCTGGTCCTGCCACCCAAAGGCTAGGACGTTTAGCTGCAAGACTGGTCTCTCTAGACTGCAGAGTTCTGGCGCTTGGGTGGACCGGAGGTAGAAGGGGTTAGGAAGCAGCTTCTCCCAGAGCCCTGGGGTAGCAGACCCAACAGGACAATGAGAACGCTGAAGTAACCTGGGTTCCGACCCTAGTTCTGCTTGCTGTCTAGCCCAGCCAACCCAGGCAGTCACTCTCCGAGCTCATCTGAAAGATATAGATAATCCTCTCTCTCTCCTGCTCACCCCTAGGGATTTTTTAAAAACACAGGTCCTAACAAATGACCTGGCAAACTGAAAGTTAAAATTCTCAATAACATTTCTGTCACAAAGAAGATTCTAGGTGTTTCATGTCAGAGAACATATGAGGCAACCAGTAAGAATTTTACAGAAGCTATATAGGCATGTATCACCTCTTATGAGACACATACCCATGCTAGCCCTCAGCGACCTTTTCTTTTGGCCACTCATTAGTAAATGATCTTCTGTTGAGTCCAGCATGATGAGCTGGTCCATCTACTAAGTTCTAGGAGAAGGAGATTTAAAGAGGGTAGTCTTTGCCTCACTCAGCTATTTGTTCCTCTGGCATTGGGCTGGGATGGCAGAATAACTACGTCTCTCTTTTAATACCAGCTGTGGAATCTTGCAATCAGGAGTGTTAACCATACATGAACTTTGGTGCAAATGAATAAAGAAGTGCAGGCCTCCAGAGATCAGATAAATTTACTAATGACGGGGTTTGTGCAGCCCAGGGACTCCTTACTCTGCAGTGGCAATTGGAAGATGAGTCTGAGAGGCACAGCTTGAGGCATATGAGTGAGCAATGAGGGGTAATGGAGAAATTCAGGGTCAGGGGGCACACCAAAGAAATTTAGGATCAGGAGACGCACCAAAGCCCCAAATCTATTTCACTGTGAGGCAAGGCAGGAATGATGGGCTTCTGCTGGCCATCGGAAAGGGACAGAAGGGGGGGGGCCCTGGGCCCAAAGTCCTGGAACTCCCTCCTGCCGGGCTTGAATTCTCAATAACCCCTTCTTGGCTTGTCCTAGACTCGGAGAGGTCAAATCAGTGTCCTGAGTTGCTGTCATTTTAAATTCATTTTGACAAGTGTTTAATTCTTCTTTATCACAACGCTTGGTCTGAGAGTGATATGCAAATAATGGCTATTCTGCTGCATGCAAAATGTGCATATCTCTCCCTATGATCTGTCAATTAACACTGGTCAGGCCCACCAGCCACTTTGGGGGTGGTCCAGGGCAGGGCAGCCCCTGGCTCTTGGTTCCCTCAAATAGAAAAGCAGGCACCAAGCAGGCTCTGTAAAGATCTTAGCAGAGCGACTGCCAACCACGAACCTGAGATGCATGTGGGGCGTGGGTGCAGAGTTTTGTATGTGGCTGTGTGCCCAGGTTTGAGTTAATGGACACCAGGGTGTTCGTGACAGTGAGTGTGCATGCGGGGGCACAGTGCCTCTATGTGTGAATATGCAGCCATGAGCAACTCTGGAGACCACAGTTGCACAAAAGAATAGTCGTTAAGCCCAAACCTCTGGAGTTGCTCCTTTACTCCTCTTTTGCACCCAAGAAAGTTAAACAAATGTGCGCCCAGATGGAAAGAGGTCCCCAGAAAGCCTAAAAGAATGCCATCAAAGAAAGCATCTTTCCTAGGTTAAGTGCCTGTTGTGGGAGGAAGATAGTTCAGTCCTTTCCCAGAACCACCTGCTCTGTACCTTCCACAACCAGCATTTCCCCTCCTGGCAGGAAATACATTCTCTAGGGGAGAAAGGCTGAGGAAATTCTAGTCATTCCACGTGTTTGGAAAATAGTTTATTAATTCATTATAGGGACAGATACATGATCAATGCCTTGGCTTAACACTAAAGACTATCATATCTGTAAGGAGGGGAAAATATGCTGGAAAAATAATTAAATAATACAGCATAAACTAAATACAGACAAATAATGAGCAGGTACCGATTACACGTGTCATGCATCAAGGAAGGTTTCTAAATGAAACTCAAAAAATGTAAGGCATCGATGGTAGGTGACAAAGGGATTAATACCCTGTAAAAGGCCAATAGACTCTTTTCTAATAAAAATACTGCTACTAAGACACAAACCTAACACTTCCAAATTACCCAGGGCCCAAATCATATATAAGGCTAGTGAGTAATGGCCACTTTCTTATCAAGTGTGAGTTATAGGCAGATACCAGATTTATTACTTATTTGCTTTTGAGAAACAATTTTCCACCCAACCTAATGGGTTATAAATTGTCTTATTTGCAGCTATTTAATTTAAACCAGAGCCTCAGTGCCTGTTAAACAAGAACATGAAAAATGACTATGTGGCGTAATGCTAAGAGCCTACTGTTAAAACAGCCCTTTAATTCAGGGCAGTTTTTTTTTTTTTCCCCTTTAGGAAAAAAAAAAAAAAAATCAAACCAGCGAAATAAAACGAAGCTTTTGACCTTCAGAGCAATGATGAAACATATACAGTGGTGTTAGCTACAGCAACGCCGAATGCTACAGAAATAGTACAAGTGACAATTCTGTCCCAAACGAGAGACAAACCAGCATGAATAATCTTTAGTGTTATCATAGGCTGGCTGGAGGAGGGGGAGGGGGCGGGGGAGGAAATGGAGGTGCGCGTGTCAAACGTGAGTGACGCCTGAGTGTAATAAACACAGATGCTGAAAGGGTCTGAGGAAGCTGCAACTCTGCTGAGAGACATTTCACCATTAAAAAAAAAAAAAGAAGAAGAAGAAGAAGAAGAAGAAAGAAAAAGAAAGGATAGACTGGTTATTTCCAATTTGGCCCAGAAGCTAGAGTTAACCCTTTATGTACCAATCAGTTAAAAAGATGCATTTAGGGAGAAAAGTCCCACATTCTATGCTCCTATGAGAGGCTGGGGTGCAAAATCACATTAATGGCTCATCTTCTCTACACAGGAAATAGAAGTCCAGCTTGTCCCTGTGTGACAGGTCACAGAAAATGACTTTAGGATTGACTTTAAAGGAAAAAAATGAAATGAGCCAACTACCCTTGTCCTGTGCAAAGACCTCGCTTCCAGCACCTAGAGGGTGAAATTCCTCTCACCCCCGTCCAGCAGCTCATGTTCCTAGGGCACAGAGTGGGAAGTCGCTGGGCTGTGGTGCCCCCTAATCCCCACTCTCCTTCTCTAGCTTTGGCTGCAGCAGGGAAGGAAGGGCCCCAACCCCCTCCATCTAGCAACCCTGCCTCCCTGCCTAGAAGGGAGGGAATCATTTTATCCTGAGCCTCTAGGTCACATTCCCCTTTCTCGGTCTCAGAAATCCCCTTGCGTGAACTTGGATCCATCACCTCCAAGGAGAATCCTCCTGTCTCAATCCCAGGGAGAGAGATAGATGCAAGGGAAACTGGAAGGTCTTCTCCAAACCTGCACCGGGGCTGGCAGTCTGCCTGGGGGGGGGGGGGGGGACATACGGCGGCACAGAGAGAAGAGGGTCAGGAAGATGGCGAGTGAAGTGAATGGCGGACACAGAAGTCACGCTATGGCCTCAAAGCAGACATGAGGTAGTCATGTTGTTAGGGAAGGATGCAGAGATTGAACCCAGGCAGGTGAACCACACGATGCAGTCTGGGAGAGGTGTGAGAGACAGCAGAGACAGACAGACAGGAGACAGATGGACAGCGGAGAGGAAAGGAAAGAGTATCAGGGAGAAGAAGCAGGGCAGAACTGGGAGAGCGGGCTGACAGGAGCACAAGAGTAGTGAAGGGGAAGGGAGGAGAGGAGAGCCCGAGGGAGTGGATCTCCAAAACCAGGCACTTCCCAAATTACAAAATGAAATGCAGAGTTGCTCTGAGGGCAGCCAGAGTCACCCTCTCAATCTGGGCTGGGCGACAGGGGCAAGGGAGATGGGTAGCGATGCAACTGAAATGTTAGGCATTCAGAGCCTACTGCACTCAGCCCAGCCAGACCGGAAAATGGGCCGGGGCTGTCTTTGTCAGACAGGGCATTGCAGACACTCTCAGAGTGTGTAATAAACAGCTAGGTGACGAAGGTGGGCGGGGGGGGGGAGGGGTGGGGGAAGGCCCACTGGGCTGGGGACTGACCACTCTGGGTCACTGTCCTGACCTGGAGGATCAATTAGGCCATAGTGACCACTGCCTAGACCAGAGTTCCTCAGCTCACCAGCCAGCACGTGCACATGAGTACAACACATACGGCCGTGCCTCACAGGTCCCTCACATGTGTCACAGAGTGTGGGGGGAGTGAAAACACCATTTCTTCCTCTCCCCATGGCCAAAGCACCCCAGGAAGCGCCAAACAGCTTGATGATATTCAGGAGCTGCAGGCACACATGTGTATATACTCAGCCACACGTGCCATGATTCACACCAGCCTGCCCCAAACTGTACCCTGTAGGGGAGCTAGGCAGAGGAGGAGACTGGGGCTCTGGGCAGGCTTGGGCTGGTTCCTAGAGGGCAGGGGGCCTTTGGCTGGCAGCTGTTCCCAGGGGTCTCCTCCAGAGCCTCACTAGGTTGGAGGTCTGGGTACGGATAAGAAGCGTTGGCTGCCTCTGGCAGGCAGGTAAGTCTGTCTGGCCCCGTGGTTGCCTGCTCACACCCTCCCAGCTCCCTGTCCAGCCAGTCTACCCCTTGCCCTAGATCCACGACACTCGAAGTGAGGTCAGGAGCCTCCGAAGACAGGGGATCCTCAGGTTCCAGGTCCTGGAGGTGGAGGTCAGGGTTCCCTTTGGATGCACTAAAGTCAGAGTGGACAATGACTTCAGCCTCCACCTGGTTCCTGCAGGCTGGGGGTGGCTTCTTCCTACCATTGCCCTGGTCAGAGCAGAGAACACAAAGATGAGGTAATCATCACTGACAATGATCATCAGAAGAACGACCAACATACTTGGCGTGGAGGAGGACTGACCCACTCCCCCAAGCCCCAGAGTGTGTATCACCTGGGAGTTGGTAAAGGAAGTACAATGATTGTCCTGCAAGAGATGATGATCAGGCCGACGCAAAGGCAGAGAAGAATGGACTACTACCCATTTGCCCTTGCCCAGAGTTCAGAAGTACCAGATTTAGTCAGAGCCTCAGTGCATAGGAGGAAGGGCAGAATGCACTGAGGGCAGGCCCACCCTCAGATCCATGGTGATTCTGCCGGGCCCACATAGGTATGGGGAGAGGAGCGACTGTCTTCAACTCAGGTGAAACAGATTCCCGGAAACTGCCTGCCTTCCACCCGCCCACCTTCAGAGGCTCCAGGGGTTCTCTCCTAGCTAGACTTCCATCCCCAGGGAAATTACCCTCAGAGGTCACCAGAAAGCTCACTACTTACTCTTCACAAGCACAGAGCCCCTTCTCTCCTTTCCTGCCCCTCCTTCCCAGGCCACTGACCTTTATGGCGTCATACACCAGAGCCTGCAGCAACAGTGTCTGCCCAGTTCCAGCAGGGGGCAGCAGGGCCCGGGTCAGAGAAGGCATGGCGCCTGCTTGGGGCAGCTCACAGCCAGCCCAGGAACCTGCCCAGCTTGGCCCACCTGGCTGAGCCCAGGAGATCTGCAAAGGCGGAAAGACACAGGAGCACTGAAGGCTTGAGTGGAAGAGGAGAGCAGAAGAGAGGGAAGTGGATGGAGACTCTTGGCCTTCTTGCTACCTCCCCACTAGGGCTGTGGGGAGGGCCTGAGAGTCTGGGGGTGAATTTGAGGATGGAGAATTCTTCCTGCAGAAAAGCCTAATACCACCTGCTTTGGCAAAGCCTAGAAGTGTCCGAGCCAAGCAGGCTCTCCTTCACCACAGGGGCAGGGAAAGGGGGAAGAAGCACTCATGGGTTTGAGCAGGCTCCTCAGAGAAGGGCAGGATGAGCCACCGCTGCTGGCGTGGAAGGTACCTGCCCTATGTGGGCCTACCTTATCCCGGTCCTGGTCTCAGCGGGCCATAGGCAAGCTGACCAGCCTCTTGTCTCGGTCAGGACTGGGAGGAATGGGTCTTAGAGGTTTCTCCAGCTCCCAGCACAAGGAGGGATCTGGGCGTTGTGGCCACTCTGAGTCACCGGCAAACAGTCCACAGGAGGCCCTTTCCTCCTTCCAGGAGAACCAGACTGACCTATTCTGCCAGGGATGGAGGCCCATCTGCTTCCCTGCCCTGCCAACCCTTTCAGGGAGGAAGGAGAGAGTGCCTTTTCTTCTACAGCTGGTCCAGGGAAGGGGAGGAGGAGGGTGGAGGAGTTTCTCTCTGGGTACACACATTGTACTCTTGCGCCCCCAGGTGTCCTATTTGGAAATGAGCTGTGGTGTGGGGCTCTGACCTGCCCAGGCTCCAGGCTTACCTTTCTCTTGGAGTGACCCCGGCAGTCTGAAGCACCGCCACCCATAAGGCTGTGCACTTCAGCCCTGTCCTCGATGTCTGAGGGCGGTGGAGACCAGTCCTGGGGACGGGGGTGCACAAGGGACTCCAGTTCATGGGCAGCTGGGGGGCTGGGGGGCCCAAGGCGGGCTCTAGAGTACAGTGCAGGGTTCCCAGCATTGGCCGTAGAGGACAGGCCCGGGAGGGCTTCTCTGGAAGGGAAGATAGGGAATCAGGCACAGTGGTCAAAAAGTAAGGGGTAGAGGCAGGACTGGGATCTAGTTCAGCCTATGTCCTTGGGCAGGTTCCTGCCCATCTCTGGAACTTGGTTTCCCTGTCTGTGTAATGATCAAGAAACTGTTCAAAACAGCTGAAACTTTGCAAATGGGACCTTCCCCCCCTTGACTCCAGGTATCTGAAGATTTGGGGTCCCTCCTTCCAAGATGCTGGTACCTACAGAGAGAGTGAGACAAGGCATCTCTGCCTATGCCCGCCCTTGCTGAGGAGGTAGGCTGGGGGCTCCCCTAAACCCACTCCCCACTCTCATGAGGATATCACCCCTAATCCCTCCATCCTAGAATCCTAATTTTAATGGAGGCGCTGAGGGTTCCTTGGCAAATCGTGGCCATTCTCCCTGCTTTCTCATCTCTGGAGCCCTTCTGGAAATCTCTCCTCTCTGTAGTCAGACTGGCTTCTTCACCCACCTGTGGGGGCTGCGGCGCAGGCCGGCACACATGCAGGCCAGGAGGCAGAGGAGGCCCAGGCAGACACCCACAATGATGCCTGTGACTGAGTGCACGTCCAAGGAGTCTGGTGGTGGAGACAGAGGGGACAGAACAGGTCAAGGCCAGAGGCTCAGGGTTCATAGAGTCTCACCCTTTGGACACTCAAAATCTTTTTTTTTTTTCAAGTATTTTTTTAAGTTTATTTATTTTGAGAGAGGGAGAGAGTGAGTGAGCATGAGTAGGGGAGGGGCAGAGAGAGAGAGGGAGAGAGAGAATCCCAAACAAGTTCCACACTGTCAGCACAGAGCCCAATGTAGGGCTTGATCTCATGAACTGTGAGATCATGACCTGAGCCAAAATCAAGAGTCAGATACTTAACTCGATGAGCCACCCAGGTGCCCCCTGACACTCAGAATGCAAGAAGGGGTCCACCACTGCCTCTCTGACTATCCTCCCCATTGGAAATCTGAAGTTGTGGTCCCTGTTTGTCAACCTGGCCTTTCAGTGAAACACAACTGGGACTGGTTTCGTGGGTATGCTACAAGGGTGGTCTCACGGGGCTCACACTTGGAAGGGCTCCGTGCTTGGTTTAATGCTCTGTTGTCACCATCTTGAAATTCTAATTTTTTTTAAAATAATATTTGAGAGAGAGAGGCACAGAGTACAAGTGGGGGAAGGAGAGAGAGGGAGATACAGAATCCGAAACAGACTCCAGGCTCTGAGCTGTCAGCATAGAGCCTGATGCAGGGCTCGAACTCACGAATGGTGAGATCATGACCTGAGCTGAAGTCAGATGCTTAACCAACTGAGCCACCCAGGTGCCCCGAAATTCTAATTTTTAAAGAAAGGCCCCACATTTTCGTTTCACACTTGGCCCTGCAAATTATATAGTCAGTTCTGTTGCCCACTCCCACTCCATAAGGCTCGTCATGTCTCCAAACCAATCCTCCAATCAAAGCAATTTCCCAAAGAACAAAGCCAGTCTCCCACAAGTCTGACCTCTCGACTGAATCACCACTGAACTACACCCAATTTCCCCTTCAAATTTGTCCTCTCTGCACCAAACTACGAGGCCAGCTGTCCAAAACGATGAAATGGGAGTTGTGCCTGGGAACAGGGCCTTGGAAGAGATAACTTTAGGATTAGAGGTCAACTTGAGGGGCCTCAGAAGAACTTAGGCTGTCCCAGGATGGACCCACTTTTCCCTCCCTGCCCTCATACCTGAGAGCTTCTCCTGGAGAGTGATCACATCCTGCAGACCAGAGAAGGGCCCAGGCCCCACCTCTGTGCGTGCCCCCATCTTGAAGAAGTACCTCGTGTCACTCTCAAGGCCGTGTACCTCAGCACTGAAGATGTTTCCTGGGGGCAGGGGGAAGCAGGGAGAGCAGGGTTGGGGGGCTGGGTGGGGATGGGATGCAGAGATAGCCTGGGAAGCAGGACTCGGAAGGTATGCTCTCCCACTCAGGCACTAGCTTCTGCCTCTTCCTTCTAGAAACCCCCGGGACAAACCTCAGCCACACTCTCACCACTAACCCAGCCACTGGAGAGGTTGAGAAAGGGAGAGAGAGTGTGGAAGCTCTTGCTCAGATGCCCTGGTGTGGGAGCCCTCACCCTCCGTGGTGAGCAGGGTCCACTGGTGCTCGGGCTGGGTGTGGTTGTTGCTGTATAGAATCAGATATTCCACGATCTCGCCATTGGGCTCCGTCGGGGGACACCAGTGCAGCCGAACGGTGGATGGCGTCAGGGGGCTCAGGCGCAGGTCGGATGGGGGCGTTGAGGGCCCTGGGGTGCCGGGGAAGAGATGAGGAGAGGCACAGTCACTGAGAGCCCCAGCTCTGGGGGCAGCTGGGAGATGGGGCATGAGGACATGGCCTCCCTTTCTCCTCCTTCACTGGACAAACCACAAGCCACAAAACAAAATGAGATATGATCTCTAACTGGGGAGTTTCTGGAAAACAGCTGGAAAGGTTTCACTATTTCTCCCCTCCCAGAAACTCTCCAAGTCTTCAAGTAAAATTCATTGATGCCCTATATAGCCTTTGTCTATGTCTGCCCCTGACACGGGTCCTAAGGGTCATGGGAAGCCCAGTGTGAGAAGTACAACCTTGGAAGTCTTTGTGTTCTGTTTTTAGAGAAGAAGCTGATCCCGGGGGATGGGGGTGAATGAGGAAGGGTGAGAAGTAGGGACACAGGTGACTAATGAGTTGGAAAGGGTCAGATATTTGGGGTTTCAGGTCTTCAAGGCTTGGCAGAGGATGAGATGGGGACCCAAGGCTCTAAGGTGTAAGACAGCCACAGCATTACAGGCCGTCAGAACCCTCTTTGACTCTCAGCTCTAGTCTCCCACCCCTCCATCTGCAAAAGGAGAAAACATCCCCTGTCTGTAGCACGGCCAGTTGTGCTGGGGAGCCAATGTCATAAAGTCTCCTCTGAGAAAACAATGGGGCCCCCTCAACTTCCTATGCAATTGAAGACCACAATAACTGAAGTCATAAGTAGGTGAGAAACAATTTGTAAGGAGTGCTTTTAAAGAACAAATCCATGAGTGCAGAGCTCTCACCCCCACCCCCCCAAACGTCTTCCTATATCAGATCCTGGGACAAAGGTCTTCTGTCTATGGGAAGGTAAACAGTTTTAGGGCTGATAGAACTGAAGAGCCTCTGCTATGAGAACAAAAACCCATTTGTCTTGGAATGCCATTTCTAGAGGTTACACAGTCACAGACTTGGACAGTGAGTGGCCCCATCCTTTCTTGTTACAGATGGGGAAACAGAGGCCCAATGGGGAAGGGATCTGCCCAAGGTTTCCTGTGTGCCAGGGGCAGGATGGAGACCCAAATGTAGAATCCATGACGCCTCCGGGACCTGGCCCCTCTTCACCAACTCAGTGAGGTCTTGGCAGTCCCATAAAAGAAGCCACTCCTCTAAATCTTATTATGTTTATGCCTAAAGCACAGGACTGGCCTACACAAATGCAAAGTCAATGATAGACAGAAATGGGGCTCTGAGGGACGTATCAAAAAAGAAGGCCCGGGGTGCCTGGGTGGCTCAGTCGGTTGGGCGTCCGACTTTGGCTCAGGTCGTGATCTCACAGCTTGTGAGTTCGGGCCCCACGTCGGGCTCTGTGCTGACAGCTCGGAGCCTGGAGCCTGCTTCGGATTCTGTGTCTCCCTCTCTCTCTCTCTCTCTCTCTCTCTCTCTCTCTGCTCCTCCCCAACTTGTGCTCTATCAAAAATAAATAAATGTAAAAAAAATTAAAAAAAAAAAAACAAGAAGGCCGTTGGGCAAGAAGGATTGGTTGTAAAAGATGGACTGCTGGCAAGGGGGCCACTCACGGTCAGGCAGGGTGGAGCGCTCCACCACGGAGCCGAAAGGCCCGTCCATGTCCACTCCGTGGGACTGTACTGCAAACTCATATTTGGTGAACGGCTTCAGCCCACCAATGAGGATGTCTTCTCCAGAACTGTTGAGGCAAGAAATGTGACTGGTGCTTCAGGCACCCCCTTCTAGCAGGGCAGGCCCCTCCAAATCCACTCCCCCAGTCCAGCCCAGCCCAGCTCAGGCCCCACCCTGGGCAGGGAATCTACTCTCTGGCATGGGGGCCGCTGACACCACCCAGGGGCCCTACAGAGAGGTCTGGATGTACGCTGCTCCCAAGGTATTCTGTCCAATCTCCGAACTAGGCGTCCTGCTCCAGGAAACCTGCCTGGATTAATCCAAGTCATTGAGCACTCAAGGAACCATCTCTGATGCATCTTTTCCTTGACTTAATTGTCCTCTAGTTGCAGCTGTACATAACTATCGTGTTTTTCTACTTTAGCCTATTTTACTTGCTTTGTAGTGTTTTCTCTCATATTTTTATGCAATTTTTCCTCTGCCAAACCAACAGCTCCTCAGGGCAATGGCTGTGCCTTCCAATCTGACTGGGGGCCCTCTCAGCACAGCATCTGGGCTCTCTCCTCCCCATCATGTCAAGAGGCCTCTGAGGTTGAAGAAATGGGTCTTTCCTGCATCACATTCTCTGGGGTTGAGTATGAGGTTCTGTGTGAGGGGATGGGATAACAGGACTCCCCTTTTCCACCTGTCACCATCAGGGCATCAGACCCTCAGTGTGCCACAGTGCAACATGTGAGCCATGAAAGGTTCCTGAATCCCTGGGGCTCCCCCCCCCCCATCACCAGCTGCTGCCTTCCTCCCCCCTCACAGCATTAGCTGGCTTCCCTACCTGGTATAATAGGTGACCAGGGAGGCATTCCTGAGCCCCCAGGGGCTGAAGCGCACAGTATAGTTTACAATCTTGACCGTGGTGAAGTCTGGCTTTTTCCACCGAAGCCAAATGGATGTGGAGCTGTTTGATTCCGCATGGACGTGGGCGGGGGGCAAGGGTGGTCCCCTCTGGATGGGCAAGTCTGGAAGGTGAAAACAGAGTGTGGGGAAAGGAGGGAGGATACTCATCCCGAAATATGTGCAGTGGTTTGAAGTTCCCAAGGCACTTATTTTCACCCTCTCTCCTCCGATCCTGAGAGTTGAGTAGCATCATTCCCACTTCACAGATGAGGAAACTGAGGCTCCCAAGAATTTAAGTGATTTTGGCCAAGGTCATGTAAATAGCAAACTGTATAGAGAGAGGCAACAAATCATGGCAATTAAAAGCAGATTTTAGAGCCAGGTTACCCTGGTTCCAATTCTAGGTCTGCCATGTACTAGCTGTGTGACCTGGGAGAAGTTACTTAATCTCTCTCTGCCTCCAGTCCTTATTCTGTCAGTGGAGCTGATAATATACTTACCTCATAGTATTGTTATGAGGACTAAATCAGTTACTATTTGTTAAGTACATAGAAAAGCATCTTGCAGGGGCGCCTGGGTGGTTCAGTCGGTTGAGTGTCCGACTTTGGCTCAGGTTATGATCTCGCGGTCCATGAGTTCGAGCCCCGCATCAGGCTCTGTGCTGACAGCTCAGGGCCTGGAGCCTGCTTTGGATTCTGTCTCCTTCCCTCTCTGCCCCTCCCACACTTGTGCTCTGTCTCCGTCTCTCAAAAAGAAATAAATGTAAAAAAAAAATTTTTTTAATAAATAAAAAAAAAAGAAAAGCATCTTGCATATTGTTATGAACTGAATGTTTGCGCCTCCTGCCAGATTCCTATGTTGACATTTGAACACATGGTGGTGCCCTCATGAATGGGATTATTTCCTATCTTTGTCCATCCAGGCTGCTATAACAAAGTACCATAGACTGGGTGGCTTATAAACAAAAGAAATTTATTTCCCACAGTTATGGAAGCTGGAGTCTAAGATCAGGATGCCAGCATGCTCAAGTTCTGGTAAGAGCCCATTTGTGGGCTAAAGACTGCCAACTTCTCCTTGTATGATATTATGGAGGACAGCAGAGAGAGTCCGTGAGCTCTCTTGTGACATTTATAAGGGCATCAATCCTATTCATAAGGGCTCCACCCTCACGACCTCATCTAATCCTATTTACCTCCTAGTACATCATATTGGAGGGTAGAGTTTCAATGTATGAATTGTGGGGATGGAGAGGGAGACACAAACTTTCAGCACATAACTGCCCTTGTAGAAGAACCCCCCAGAGAGCCCTCCAGCCCCCTTTCTGCCATGTGAGGATACAGTGAGAAGATGGCCTATGGTCTGTAAACCAGAAAGTGGACTCTCACTAGACACTGACTCTACTGGCACCTTGACCTCGGACTTCCTCCAGAACTGTGAAAAATAAATGGTTGTTTAAGCCACTCGGTCTGGGGTATTTTTATTATAGCAGCCCAAACTAAGACATATATAGTGAGTACTATAGGATGATGTGTTCATTACATAAGTATAAAATAAAATAAACTCCATGACAGCAGGTACCTTATCTGTATTGTTCATCACTAAATTTCCAGAACAGGGCAGTAGACACTTAGTAAAATATTTGCTGAATGAACAAACTGGAATTAGAACTCAGGTCTCCTGGCTCCTGGTTGAGGGCTCCTTTGACAAAACCGCATGGTTAAAAATCAGCCTGGGAAGTTAGGGGTGAGGGGATCCATGATGGGCACCCAAGGTGGCCCATACAAAGCCAGTAGGCAGTGTACTACAGTGGAAAGACTCGTTGGGCAGCCAAGAGTCCTGGTTCTAGTCTAGGCTCTGTGCAACCTTGGGTAAAGTCCCTTTACCTCTCTGAGTCTCACTTTCCTGATGGGCCACATAAGGACACTCTCCCTGCCTAGAGTGGAGGGATAATCTGATAGGCAGTGTGATGTAGGTGGATGTATTTTAAAACATGTTTAAAGGTCAAACAGGGTCAGGAGTCACCGATTAACCATGGGGTTTCTCTCTGTCCAAACCTTCCAAATTAGCACTGCTCGTGGGTAATGAAAATACGGTAGCAGTCCTGAAAGTGCACCAACTGAAGCTTCTGTCTGCGACAGAGGCTGTCTGGGGCTAGAAGAGGACCTCTGAGCCTAAGAGCATGGGTCTGGGGGTAGCTGAGGCTACCGGATGGCCTGACCACCAAGGCTGGCCCAGAGGGAAGGGAAAGGAAGAGGCACACAGACCCTTCAACAGAGCCCTCCTCCCTCTTCCCCAGCCCCCTCACCTGGCGTGGGAGCTTTTTCTGTTTTGCCCTTCCACACCGCTGCGTAGCCGTCCTCATGTTTGTTGAATGCCACAAGCTTCACCTCGTACAGCCGGCCAGGGGCTGGGGAAGGTCATGGGGGTCACTGGCTAGAGGGACCTCTGAGGCCACTCTTTCATCCCCAGATAGCACTCCATTCCCAACTCCCATGCCCAGCTTGCCCCGTTCCCAACCGAGGCTATGCCCATCTCCCTCCCTCCCCCAGCCCTCCTCACCTAGCTGGGTCAACTCATACTGCTTCACTTTCTTCTTGAGCCGGACAGGCCCCACATCCCAAGCCTGGTCTCCGCGGCCCCCTGGGGGACTCTCACCATTGGCCTCCTCCTCCTCGGCTCCCACCTCCCGCCAGTACAGTTTGTAGCCAGAGATCTGGGCAGGGTGAGGGGGAGGCTGCCACGACACGACCAGGGACTCCATTCTTGCCCGCACCTTCAACTCTGCAGGGGCAAAAGGGACTGGGGGCAAAGGAGCAGGATGGGAAGAAGGGGTGAGACAATGGGAAGTGAGGAGAAGGAAGTCAGAGGTGGGAGAGGGGGACAGGTAGGAGGAAGCCAAAAGCAGGAAGCCAGCACTGAGTGAGAGCCTTGCCAGCCTCCTTGCAGTGAATGGACACTCAGCCACCACTCCTTGTGCCAGGCCTGAGCTCAGTCTAGAGGTGAACTGCCTATTCTACACACCCAGAGTGCCGAGAATGTAGGCGTGTCTCCTGAGCGCTTGCAAAGAGGTCAGCGAGGAGCACCTCTGGGGCGGTGCTGATAGTACCTGGCACAGCGTAGGGCTCCATAATTCTTCTGAAGGAATGCATGCGTGGATACTGACAGGCAAGGGGGTCGCAGGGGTTGCTGAGATTGGAAAGGAGGGAAGGAGCCATTGGTGTGGGGAGCCGACTTGGAGCCTAAGAGTGGGGCTTTATTATGTGTCAGACACTGTTCTAAGCCCTTTGTACATGTGTTTTATTCTCACAACCCTACAAAATAACAAAAATACTACTGTCTCCATTTTACAGATAAGAAAACTGAGAAGTTAAGCGACTTGCCCAAGGTCACACAGAGAGCATATGTGCCAGGTTCTGTCTGCACTTAATCACTGTATTATTGGGCCTCTTGACAAAACCAACAATCACGATCAATGAAAAGCAACTAGTATTTAACAAGCTCTTATTATGTGCTAAACACTTGTTCACAATGCATTATTAATCCTTATGCCACCTTTAGCAATAAATGAAGCCTCAGAGTTGTGAATGGTTTGTCCAAGATCACGCAGGTAGAAGGGACACTGTAGCCCAGGTGTGTCTGTAAAGGCCAGCCCTTCGCCTCTACACCTGGCCTCCCTTACCCCTCAAGCAGGGGGAGCCATGGAAGGTCTCTGAAGGAGAGGGTGTTTGGGCCTGAGTTCTAAGGGCACACATACACTCCAGTCACACACACACGGTCCTTCCTCTCCCCTCAGACCCCCTACCGTGGCTCTGGTTGTGCATACTGGGCGTCCTGTGCTGCATCCACTGGGAGGGCGTCCCATAGCCAGCCCCTGTGCCAGCCGAAATCCGTACTCGATACACTTTGTTGGGCTGAAGCGAACTCAGCGTAAACTGTGTTTCATTCCCAGGCACCTCGGTGGAGAAAACCTGATCTGCTGGGACAGGAAACATGGCTGCTGGGTGGCCACCTAAAGACCAGGACCCCTAAACTCCCCTATACCAACTATTCCACGCCAGATCGTGGTTCCTCGGCGCTCATGGGAGCCTAAGGCCCTCTCAGCACTGACCCCTCAGTCATGGCTCCAGAGCTGACTCCTGGGCCTCCAGCCTGGGCTGACACAGGCCATCAGCCTCAGCTCAGAGTGGAGAGAACCACAGCATGCACTCCGCACTTCCCCATGAACTGTCTGTGACCATCCCTTCATACACACTCTAGGACACAGGCACAAGGGGTTGTCTCTGAAGGCCATCAGGTACCGCCTGCCTTCTGGAGCTCTGATGACCTCCCCAAGCCCCCTTCCTCATGCTTCCCTCCTTTCTCACTCTCACCCTGCCCCCCCCCCCCCCCCCCCCCCGCAGCCACTTGCCTTCTCCTAACTCTTTATCCCTTTCACACCCTCTCCCCTAGATCATCTACATCTGCCCTAACATGCCGTCCCCAATGCTCTGTTTCCCCAATCCCACAAGCATACCCTCCACCTCCTGTTCTCTCATCTGCTTTTTGAGCTGGAAGGGACCCCAGGGATTATCTAGGCTACCTGCCTTATTTCACAGATAAGGAAACTGAGGCAGGGACTTAACCGCATTACCCACTATAGCTATAGAGGAGGTGGGGCTAGAACCCAGGCCTGTCTTGAGCTTTGCCTCTTTACCTTTCCCTACACCTAGCCCACATTCCTCTTGTCCAAGTTCATATTTCCCTACTCTACCTCTCTGCTTAATTTCCTCAGACTCTCCCCACCTCTACTTGGGTCCTCAGCTGCTCTGGCCAGCCCTTCACATCAATAATTCCCAGGCAGGTGGAGCCCTGCCCCCACTTACCTTCCTTTCCCAAACCGTACTCTATCTTGTACTTCACCACCTGCCCATTGCTCAGGCTGGGAGGCAGGGGCAGCCACGCCACCCTGATGTCCAAGGGGTTGGGGCTGGACAGGGAGAGCTGGGGCGCTGCACTGGGGACTGAGACAGAAGAACATCAGCGTGAGCTCTGCTCCACCGACGTGGAAGGTGAGGCCCAGGAGCGATCAGAGACTTGCCCAGGTCACACAGCAAGTCAGAAGTAGGCCCGGGATCTGAGGGAGGAAAGGGAGCCTCTCAGGGGAGCCCCAAACTGGAGATGAGGGGACATCCTTCCCACCCTAAAGCCAGAAAAAGGTTTGGGGCACAATCTTCCACATTCAATGGTTTCATGTCACTGGCCCCTGCCTGACTGGATGGTACATGGATATTGAGAAGGGCCATATGACAGAGGGAATCAAGACCTGTCCTCAAGTCCCAGCTGTACTACTGACCTTGGGCAAGTCACTCTCATTTTCTGGGCCTCAGTTTCCTAAACTGTAAATTGGGAAGAACCATTACCCACCCCCTTACAGGGCACAAAAGATGACATGAGGCAGGTAAAAGTCCCTTGGCAAACACTAGTAAAGAGAAGCCGAACTACCATCCCCAGGGAATTCTCTGGAACCCAAGGGGCCCACTGCAGGTTTAGAGGCCCTACCATCATCCAGTGTGTGGACCAGTGCTGGGGTAGAGGTGCGGCTGGCCCCCAGCTGGGAGTAGGCCACCACGTAGAACTCATAATCGGTGTTGGGTTCCAGGTCTCGAACCTGCAGCTCTGTGGTGTCATTGTTCACTGCAAACTGGTATTCCACATTGTCCATGCCTGGGGCAGTGACACAGGGACAAAGAGAAGGTCACAAGGCCACTCCCAGAGGCCTACCAGCTGGAGGTTATCTAGGGATCCTTCACATTGCCCCAGTCTCTGGAATAGTCTGTAACTAAATCATCAGATCATCTGAGCCCCAGAGTATAGACTTCCCTGGCCTCTAGTCCCACTGTATTAATTCCTCTGCTGGCTAGGAAGTTCTTTCTGTTGTCTAATTGAAGTGACTCCTGCTGCAGCTATAATAAACTGGCTCCAGGAGTGCCAAGGCATTTTTCTCTGGGAGGAAAAGCATCCTCTTCCTCCTCTATCATAACAGGCTGTGGCTGAGGGGGAAATGTGCTGCACACTTTGACCTTTCCAGCACATCGAAGAGTACTGCCTAGCCCATACCTATGCGGGTCTGTTCCGCGGGCTCCCACTCCATCCCACCCTATCCCCAAAGGTACCCACAAGGCAACCCATCCGTCTTCTAACCTGTGCCCCCCTCGGGGCGCCCCCACGCGGGTCCCCAGCAGACTTACCGCGTGCCTTCTGGTAGTGGAGGGAGAAGCCGATGATCTGCTCGCTGTGCAGCTCGGGCCGCTCCCAGGCCACGAGCACGGTGGAGCTGCTCAGCGGCGTGGCCGTGACCCGCGTGGGGGCGCTGGGCAGCCCCTCGCGCACCACGACGGCCAGGGGCGCGGCGGCGCACGCGGTGCCCGCGCTGTTCTCCGCCACGCACTGGTAGTAGCCGGCGTCCTGCAGGCCGATCTGCGTGATGACCAGGCTGCCGCCGCCGCCCTGCACCTTGACGCGCCCGTTGGGCCGCAGCGGCGCCCCGTCGTGCAGCCAGCGCAGCGCGGGCCTGGGCTCCCCGGCCGCTCGACACACGAAGCGCGCCGTGCTCGCCCGCGTCCGCGACAGCGCCTCGGGCGCCTGCGAGATGGCAGGGGCCGCTGGGGGGCGGGGAGGGGGACGCTGACCGCGCGCTCCGGCCGCCAGGGGTCCTGCAGCCTCTCCGCATACCCCGGCCGGCTGCCGCGCGCCCTCCGCTCGCTCCACCCTCTCCCTGAGTCACCCCGCCCCCAAATACTCGCGTGTGGCGCCGCCCTACCCCTGCTCCTCCCGCGTTTACCCCAGCCCCACGCCGCCAGCCTACTCCTCCTCGCTCCCAGTTGTCCCCGGGCCTCCCGAGCCTCCCCTAAGTACCCTAGCTCCTCCTGGGCCTCACCCCTCTCCCTCAGGTACCGTAACCTCTTCCCCTCCTTCCAGTGTCTCCCACACCGGGGAGACTCCCCCCTCGCCACAGTTATCCCAGCCCGGAGCAACTCCGTCCCCCAGTTTTTCGTGCCACCCAGACGACTCCACCGTCTCCCCTAACCCTCAGTCCTCCCCCTCCCCCCATTACCTAGGTCCCGCTCAGATCATCCATCGCCACCCCCCAATCACCCAAGTCATGCCCTAACCACCCCTCTCCTTCTCTCCCTGCCTCAACTTCCCCCACCCCTTCCTCCTATCCTTTCCCGCTCTTCCCCTCCTCCAGCTGTCCCCTGCACTACCCACCCTAACGAAGGGCCCCTCCCCTGAGCGCCGTCCCCCTAGCTCCAGCCCTTTTCCACCTTCCAGGGTCGCCCCTCAGTCCTTCTAACACACCCGCTTGCCCATCCCCCCTCCCCATCTTCCCTTCCCCACTCCTAGTTGACCCGGCCCAATCCGGTCCCCCTGAGCCCCTACTACCGGGTCCTCCACCCCGCCTCACCCAGCACGCGGAGCTCGGCGGCGGCCGTGGCGAAGTCGCGCGTGCGGGGCTTGTTAGCGCGGCAGACGTAGACGCCCGAGTGTCGGGGCTGCGCGCTGCTGATTAGCAAGTTGGTGCGGCCCAGGACGATGACATCCGTGGAGATGGGCTTCCCGTCTGGGGGAGGAGAGGAAGAGCGGTGGAGGGGGGCACCGAGGACTGGCCCTCCATCTACTCCTTGCATCCGGGGGCCCCTCGACACGGGACTAAGAGAACACAGCAGTCCCTTATTTGCATTTCAGTTCCTCCCCTTGCTAGACAAGTGACCCTCTGTGAACCCTAGTGTCTCTGTCTGTAAAATGGGGAGACGGATAGCCCCTAGCTGGAAGGGCTGCTGTGGGGATGAAACAAATAAGGTTTGTGAGAAGGCCTGGCACAATGCAGGCACCTAACAGGTGCTCAGTAAACTAGTCACTTATTACCGTTATCATTATTATTAAATTCATTTCTCTCAAGAACTCACTCCTCCTGTATGGTGTTGTCCCAATATTATGATGAAGATACGGCTGGAAAGATCTGACCAAAGCCAAAGATTTGAACATACAGAAGACTTTTATCTTGATATGAAATGAGAACCATCTTAAAAGCCTATGCTTTAGGGGAATCTGGGTGACTCAGTTCCCCCCCCCCCCTTAAGCTACCCACTCTTGGTTTTGGCTCAGGTCATGATCTCTCAAGTTCCTGAGTTCAAGCCCCATATTGGGCTCTGTGTGCTGACAGACAGTGCAAAGAGCCTGCTTGGAATTCTCTCTCTGCATGCCCACCCTCAAATAAATAAACTTAAAAAAAAAAAAAAGCCTGTGCTTTATGAACATGAACAGAAAATCTGGAGAAAAAATGCAAATGATCAAGAAATACAAAAAAGTGTTCAGCTTTACATAATCAAAGAAATGCACATCAAAACACAGAGGTTAATTTTCACCTATCAAATTAGGAAAGTTAAAAAAAATTTTAATGTTTATTTATTTATTTATTTATTTATTTATTTATTTATTTATTTATTTATTTATTTTTTGAGAGAGAGAGAGAGAGAAACAGAGCATGAGCAGGGGAGTGGCAGAGGGAGAAGGAGACAGAATCTGAAGCAGGCTCCAGGCTCTGAGCTGTCAGCACAAAGCCCCACAAAGGGCTCAAACTCATGGACTGTGAAATCATGACCTGAACCTAACACGTGAGCCAAAGTCGGATGCTTAACCAAATGGGCCACCCAGGTGCCCCAAATTAGGAAAGGTTTTTTAAAAGGTAAGCTGCAATGCCAGAGAAAGGGTAAATGCTAATGGGGTCTCCACTTTGACTTTGACCCAGGGATCCCATTTGTGGGCAGCTGTCCTGGGGAGATATGAACAGGGCTGATCACTGTAATGTTAACTGTAATAGTGGATAACTGGAAAGGACTTAAAAATTCAACAGTAGAAACTGGCAAGTTGTATTATGGCTATATTCAAATGATGGAATATAGTCATTAAAATTACTTTTTGGGGGGTACCTGACTGGCTCAGTCGGTAGAGCATCTGACGCTTGGATCCCAGGGTCATGAGTTCAAGCCCCATGTTGGGCATGGAGTCTTAAAAAATAAAATAAAATTACTTTTTGAAAAAGTTTTAGAGATGGAAAAATGCTTATGATATGCTGTGGACTGAAAGTAAGATTTGGAACTACTCTCAATTTTAGGGAAAAATGCACATATGCATAGAAGAAAATCTGGAAGAAAATACACTTGTATGTTAACAATTTTAATCTCTCAAAGAGAGATTAAATGGAATGTTTTCTGTTTCTGCTTTTCCCTAGTTTTCTACAATGAACACACACAACTTTTGTAATCAGAAGAAAACAAAACAAAAAGCTATGTCTCTTCCCTGACTTTGTGGAGTAAGTGTCTAGGAAAGGAACAGTGACCAGCATATCAGGAAGGAAATCCTTTTCCAGGCTTTCTCTTCCCAGTCTCTGTCCAGGAGTGCTATTAACAGACTTTCTGTAAGGGAGCTCCCATAGGTATCAGGATTCTCTGGGACAGCAATTCTCAAACCCTCACAGTGTACTCGAATCACAGAATCTCAAGGAAACTTAAGATGCAGAGGCCTGGGGCATGCCCCAGACTCTGCATTTCTAAGTAGGTGCAGGTGGTAGGTCCAAAGACCACACTTTCAGCAGCAAGGACCTAGGGCAGTTGTTAAACATTAAGATTCCTGGTTCACAAGTGACCAGGCATGAAGGGAGGGAGTCTGCAGTTTTAATAAGCTCCCTGGGTCATCATGATACAAAGTCAGGATTTGAGAAACACTGATATTAGAATTTCTGGGTTATACCACAGGCTCATTCCAATAATAGTATGAGGGTCCTGCTGGCCCCAGGATCCCAATAACTAAGTATCACAAATCCAATGAGGTGTGCAGGTTGGGGAGGCCCAAAGACACCAGCACTGTTACATCTCACCAGCTTGGGTGGGGGGATATATACTTTTTATTTTTTTATTTATTTTTCATTTTTAAAATATTTGTTTATTTTTGGGAAAGCACAAGTGGGGCAGGAGCAGAGAGAGGGGGCAGAGGATCCAAAGCAGTCTCGGAGCTACAGCCTGACAGCAGCAAGACGGACGTGGGACTTGAACTCACAAACTGTGAGATCATGACCTGAGCTGAAGTCTGACGCTCAGCTGACTGAGCCACTCACATGTCCCTGGGGGGCGGGGGGATACATACTTGTTCAGTTTATTATTTTTCCTTGAACTCTATGTGTACATTTCTTTCTTTCTTTCTTTCTTTCTTTCTGAGAGCACACACACACAGGGGAGGGGCAGAGGGAGAGGCAGAAAATCTTAAGCGGGCCTCACACAACATGGGGCTCAATCTCACGGCCATGAGATCATGACCTTAACTGAAATCAAGAGTCAGACACTTAACTGATTGAGCTACCTAGGTGCCCCGATTGCATACTCTTTTGAATATGAGGTACAAACTTATGTAAAGGAGCCAGTGTAGGGTAGTAGACTGAGTCAGGGAAGAAAGGTAAAGAGGGCAGGGTTTAAGACTTCTGTTATCAATTTGAGGTAGGTCACTTCTCATTGACAATGGAAACAAAAATAATCTTTGCTTTTCTTCCAGTTAGGACTGTAGGAAGTGGTGTACCAGAAAGAGAACAGGCTCTAAAGTTTGGGTCTTGGCTCTCTGAGCCTCAGCTTCCTCATCTGTCCACTGGGAATAATAGTCCTCACCCCTATCCCCTTCAAAGGGCTCTTCCAGGCTCTGGCAGGAAGTGCTCTGCAGACTGCAAGGTGATGTTTGGCCAGCATCCTCATTACCCTGAGAGCAACGCAGTCCTACCTGGCATTTATCACGTGCTGCCCAATACAGGCAAACCTCTTTTCATGGTGTGTGTTTTATCACCCTCACCCAGACTATGATGAGTTCAGACCACAGAGTCCCTGTCTGTCTCATCTGATTTTTTAAATTCACTGTGCCCAGCATGAAGCCAAGCACACACGGCAGCAGCTTTGCAGACCAGCAGTGGGGGCCTGGTTTCACCTGATTTGATGGGTGCGCGGCACCCTTCTAGCTCTCACACATTCACTTGCAGTACTGTTGAGACCACCCTAAATAGGGTCTCAGTAATGGTTACGTGAGCGGCAGAACTAGAGTGTTTCATAGAGGAAATGTACTTCAAAGACTGATGATTAAGTTTGTCCAGGTTTCCCCCATCCCCATACTCGGCCCTAGAAGAGGAGTTCCCACCACACCAAAGGTAGGTGACTATAGAGTGGTCACCCTTATAGCTTCCCAACTTGGGGACACATGAGATGCTACCCCCTCCTTTCCCATGACCTTGAGTCCCCTCCCTCCACTTACCCTGTCGGACCCAGGACACGAAAGGGGTGGGGTCAGCTGAGGCCACACATTCCATCACCACGCTCTGGCCAGAAACCACTGTGGTGTTCTCGGGGGCTGCCACGATGACCACGTCCTGCCCCCTGGTGGACGCCAGGGACCCTGGAGAGAGGGCAGGCCAGCAAGCAGCCTTACTATTAGGTGTCCATACATGCAGTACCTCACCTGATGCTCAGAATCACCTGGTGAAGCAGGTGGGGCAGAGAACAGCCAGGGTTTCATCTGACAGGGGGCAAAAGCAGCCACATAGTTCCGCAGAGCTCTTTCTCCTGGAGCTTGGAGAGGAAAAACCTGGCCTCTGGCACACCACCGCCATTCTTGCCTGCCAAATCAAACCCTCCCTCCAGGCAGAGGACCATCAGGGTCATGAGAAGACTTGGAGCCTGGAGGTGGAGTCAACAGTCATAGTTTCTGGTTCCAGCACTGCCATTAAGGCACTGTGTGACCTTAGGCAAGTCCTTTCTTCAAAGGGCTTTGGGTTCCCCTGTGGGAAAGGTAGGAGGTAGGGGTCGAGTTTCCGGCAGTTTGGCAGCTCCTGAGCATGGATTCCCTGCCAAGTTCTCACTGTGACTCTGGCCCCCTGGGTCAGCATGGCGAATACCTGGTTTGTCCAGCAGGTGGAGGCAGAGACCCTGGGCACAGAGAGTGAACCAGAATTAAACCTGCTTACCTGAGCGGGGGATTTGAGATGGGGGGATGGGAAGAGATGTGCAGAAGTGCAGGGTTCGGGGGAGATGTCATGGCAAAGGGAGGCAAGTGAAAGGCCCTTCGGGGAGGCCTGAACTAAGATCTGTTGTGCACCTGCTGGGTGCCAGGCGCTTTCCACTCTTATCTCAGCTATTCTCACAACCTCCCTGAGCTAGACATTTGATAACAGCCCAGGGTCACATAGATGGCAAGTAGAGAGGCCAGGATTCAAACCAGGTCTTTCCGACCCCAGAGCCTGTGCCTTTCCTACTGTGTTACACTGGAACAGGAACTTTTCGGAGAAATGGAGAGGACAGGAGCACCAGACTGCAGGGAACCAGATTCTCGGTGCCCAGCCAATCCCCTAATGCCCAGAGTCCTCAGGAGACACAGAAAGGCAGGGACCATGGCTTCAGGGCACTGACACACCATCTTCAGATGCCTCCCTTCCCCACCTCTGTCCCCAGCCTGGGATGTTCCACCCAACCCAAGCGAACACAGAGCCTCTGCAGGAAGAGAGCTGGACTGGGAGTCTGGAGTCTTGGGTTCCAGCTCCAGTTCTATTTCTGACTTGCTGGGTGGTACTCCACACCTGCCCACTGGGACTGATACACTGTCACCTATTTGAAGGCAGAGCTTGGACCTCACGAGGTGCCTCCCAGCTCTGAGGTGGCTGGTCCAGAAATCCCCAGGTTTCCCCATCCAGCCTGCCCCCTTACCTCTGGGGGCCACACTGAGCAGGGCCTCCTGGCTGAAGCGCTGGCGGACTGAGTTGGTGGCCACGCAGCGGTAGGAGCCTGTGTCACTCTCCTGAATGTCCAGGATCTGGAGGACCCCGTTGGGAAGAATGATGAGCCTTGGGAAGGGGGAGAGGGCACCTATGAGGTGGGCAGGAGCTCTGCAGGGAGCTGTCCTAGGTCCACCTCCCTCTCCAGCCTGAACTACTGATAGCATTTTACTTTCAAGCCTCTCATAATAAAAAAAATGCAAATGAAAGCTGTAAGATGCCATTTTCACCTATCAGGTTGGCAAAGATCACTTTGGGTGTTTTCTAACACCCTCTGTGGATGAGGTAATGGAGGGAAGACACTCCTGTGTCAATCGCCTTGCCAATGGATACAGCTTCCTTCAAGGGCAAGCTGGTAAGATCTTAAAATCAACCCTGCACATGCCTTTTGACCCAGCAACGCCACTTCGAGGACTCTATCCCACAGATATTCTCATACATGTACACAAAAACATGTTTAATGATATTCACTCCAGCACTGTAACTACAAAGGCAGAAGACTGGAAACGATCCAAGTGTCCATCTGTAGGGTGGGAACTAGCTAAATCGGTTTGAGTACATTCACACAATGGAATGCTAGGCAGCTGTTAAAAAGGAGACAGCTCAGAGTGCCTGGGCGGCTCAGTTGGTTAAGCATCTGACTTTGGCTTGGGTCATGACCTCATGGTTTGTGAGTTCAAGCCCCGTGTCTGACTCTCTGCTGGAAGCTCCGAGCCTGCTTCAGATCCTCTGTTCCCTTCTCTCTCTCTGACTCTCCCCTGATGGTTTTCTCTCTCTTTCTCTCTCTCTCTCTCTCAAAAATAAATAAACATTTTTAAAAAATACTTAAAAAAAAAAAAGGAGGCTGCTCCATGTGTGCTGAAACAGGACAATCTCCAAATCATGTTTGGTGCAGAACAGTGTGTGGGGATATGCACACTTAATATGCTTGCACTGAACTGCCCGGCTAGCTCAGTCGGTAGAGCATGAGACTCTTAATATGCTTGCACTGAAGGTCCCTGGTAATGGTGGTTGTCTCCAGGGAGGGGACCTGGGATTCTGAGAGCTGACAATGCAAGACTTACACAGCCTTCTATACAGTGTCAATTTGTTTACTCCCTGCCTATGTTACCTCCTCCCTCCCTGATAAAAATCCATTTTATTCATACAGTGTCATCTGAGCCAAAACAATCTGAAGAGATAGAGGACATCACAACCTCCATTTTACTGGTGACAAAACTAAGGCTCAGAGGCAGCAGGGTATTTTCCCAGGGTCTCACAGCTGGAGCAGAGTTAAAACTTGAACCCAGGTCTCCTGGTTCCAAATCCCATGTTCTTCTTACCTGCCTGTCTCACCAGCCATTAAATGGTTGAGAATACCCGTGGAAGGGACAAGGTCGCTAGCAAGCCCCAGTCAATGCATACATTACTTACGAGGGGTAATGGATGAAGGGGGTGTTCTCTGCCCTCTTGGTTAGAGGCTGAAAAGCCACTCAGATTAGAAAGGCTCAGAGACCTTGCTTGAGAGATAATGCAATCCGGGCAAGGCAGTGTCCATGGGTCTGGGGGTGTGGTAGGCAGAATGGGCTCTGGCCCAAGTAGCAGGGGAATGCGTCTTCCTGAATCCTCCAACCATGATCCTTGAAGGGTCAGCTCAAGGTTGAGAGTCCTAGTTTCTCCATAGAGCAAATGGTGCTGGTCCCCGGATGTAGACTGGGCCAAAGTTAGAGAGGGAGTGGGGCAGCAGTGTGGTTGATGAAGGTCCCTTGGCTCACTGGAAAATGGGCTATGAAAAAATCTAAACACAGGAGAGGGGGACTGGTTCAGGGTATTGGGAGAAAACTCTGGCCACAGGCCTAGAGACCTACTATGGCCCAAAGACTTAGAGAAAAAACATAAACCTGCTTTACTCCTTCCCTCATTCCATGGGTAAGCCCACCTCTGCCCCAGTATCTTACCCTCAGCTCCAGCAGCTGCCCATGTCAGTGCTGGGGCCAGCAGGGGAAAAGGGACATGGAGGCAAAGGGTAGTTGGAGGTAAAATCCTGGGCCAGGAAAATCTGATGGGAAAGGACCAGTGGGGAAGGACAAGCAGAACCCATCTGGGAAACAACACCTCTATCCCCATCCAGGTTTCCTCCACTTAATATACTCTGCCTCCAAGATCCTTCCTCTTCCTTCACTCTAGCTAGCTGAACTTGCCTGCAGAGTTTCTGCCAGACCAGTTCACTTTTCCTAACCCCCAAGTTTCCAAGGCTTTCCACGGAAATTGTGCTTCATGTACCCAAGAGCCAATACCTCCTTGGACAAGTAACATTTCCTTATTTATGTATGGGAAGGAAGGAAGGAAGGAAGGAAGGAAGGAAGGAAGGAAGGAAGGAAGGAGGGGGGAGGGAGGAAGGGAGAGGGACGAAAACAGAGGGAGGGAGGAAGGAAGGAAAGAAGGGATATCTTTCCTCACATGTGGTGCTGTCACTGCAGCCAACAAAAGCTGGATGGAACCACTTTTGTGTTCATCTAAAATCTTTTCTGTTTTGTTAAAATCTTTTTCTGTCCTTGGAAGTATGTGCAAGATATTTTGGTTAGTGGGGGGAAAAAGTCACAAAACAGTGTTTTTAGGAAGCAGTTCTATTTTTGGAAAACAGATAAATGATATGTTAGGATATGCTCAGAAAAAGTCAAGGATGGTGAAGCTTAACATCATTCAAGGAGATTTTTCTCTGGCAGTGTGATTACTGGAAATTCTTATTTGTTGTGTTTTAAAAAAAAAATTTGGGGGGTGTGCCTGAATAGCTCAGTCGGTTACACATCTGACTTAGGCTCAGGTCATGATCTCAAGGTTTGTGAGTTCAAGCCCCACGTTGGGCTCTGTGCTGACAGCTGAGAGCCTGGAGCCTGCTTCGGATTCTGTCTCCCTCTCTCTCTGCCCCTTCCCTGCTCACATTCTGTCTGTCTCTGTTTCTCTCTCTAAAATAAAGAAACATTAAAAAAATTAAAAAATAAAAATTTTGAATATTTATTAGTTTGGAAATATAAAACTTTTAAAAATTTAAATTGGGAAAAACATATGCCCTTGTACACTTTGTTTTAAAACTCCAAGCTCTAACATAGAAGCAGCTGTGACATAGTGGGGAGAACTCGTTCCAGCATATGTGACTTTACCAAATGATATCATATGTCTGGGTCTCAGCTTTCTCATCTGAAAAATGGGTTAAATAATTCTGTCCTGCCTCCTTCACAACCCTGACCCTAATGTGTTATTATCTCACATTAAAAATATTATCTATGAATCACAAATTCTAAACACATACTTACAATGATAGAAACTCTACCCATATTTTTTTTTTTTTTTAATTTTTTTTCAACGTTTATTTTATTATTTTTTTTGGGACAGAGAGAGACAGAGCATGAACGGGGGAGGGGCAGAGAGAGGGAGACACAGAATCGGAAACAGGCTCCAGGCTCTGAGCCATCAGCCCAGAGCCCGACGGCGGGGCTCGAACTCACGGACCGCGAGATCGTGACCTGGCTGAAGTCGGACGCTTAACCGACTGCGCCACCCAGGCGCCCCAAAACTCTACCCATATTTTAAAAGACCGGGAGGGAATAATCACAATAGTAACAACTGTCTGTGTTCAGTTGGTGGATGACTTTTTTCCATTAAATTGGTATGTTTTATTATTTCATTTTATTTTTTTAAGTTTATTTATTTATTTTGAGAGACAGAGAGACAGAAAGAAAACAGTGGGGGAGGGGCAGAGAGAGAGGGGGACAGAGGATCCAAAGCAGGCTCCGCGCTGACAGCCAAGTCCGATGTGGCGCTAGAACTCACGAACTGTGAGATCACGACATGTGCCGAAATCAGACGCTTAACTGCTTGAGCCACCCAGGTGTCCCTTTATGTTTTATTATTTTAAAATCAATTCAAATTTCAAATAAAAATAGCTACTTACAGAATGAAAAGCAACCTCTCTCCAAAAGGAAGGGATCATTCTCTTTCCAAGCCTGAGCTTCAGCCTGCTGCCCCACCTCCAAAAGGCTACTTGGAACCAGGGATTTAAAAATACATTAGAGGGACACCTGGGTGGCTTAGTCTGTAGAGCATGGGACTCTTGATCTCCGGGTCATGAGTTGGAGCCCCACGTTGGGTGTAGAGATTACTTAACAACAACAAAAAGAACATAGTAGAAATGACATAGCTGCTCTGAATTTCATAAGGGCCAAGGAGCCCCGACCCTGAGCCCTTCAGAGATCCACCTAGATAAACGGGACACTGGCCAAGGGTCACTTGAGGTTGACAGACACCCTGGGCACGGGGAGATGGGTAGGGCAGGAGACTGGACTAGGGATCCTAAGGTATTGAGGTCCATTAGTGTCATGTTTTATTTATTTGTGTATTTAAATGTTTATTTTTGAGAGAGAGACAGAGTGTGAGCAGAGGAGGGGCAGACACACACACACACAGACACACACACACACACACGCAGAATCTGAAGCAGGCTCCAGGCTCTGAGCTCTCAGCACAGAGCCCGACACGGGGCTTGAACTTGTGAACTTCAAGATCATGACCTGAGCTGAAATCGGATGCTTAACCAGGCGGTGCCATGTTTTTCAAGTGTGAGTGGTGATAACAAAATTATTTCACGTGGCTCCAGACACAGACACACATTTTTTATTCCAGTGGTTATGTATTTATTTTTATGGCTACCTTCTATTTATGTTAAGTGTTGCCGGTTTTCCTTTTTACTGAGGGGAAATAATGCTCCTTTTCAATTCGTGTTAAAGTTACAAAAGAGGGTTGGTTTAAAGACATGTATTGAGTACGCGATTGAATAAATGGTTTAGGGATGGCCAAAATTATAAGGGGGGTTTGTGAAAGCCTGGGATTTGGGAAACATTGCTCTCATTGATTACTGGTTCCCGTGGAAGGAAAATGATCCCTTATTGTTAGAAATTAGTATAAGTACCAGGGAATTGCCTCAGGGTCTAGTCTTCACCATCAGTTCCAAACATATGTACACATACCTTGACAGAGTGTGTTGATTAACTGCACACGCGCACACCCTACACCGAGGCATACGGGCTCCTTCACACCCTGGGCTGAGTTTATGAATAGCATATTTGTACATGTGCTATATCTGGGCATGTGTAAAAATACATACCTTGGGCACAATCAAGTTGCTGTTTTAGACATTTCTTTATTCCCCCTACACAATGCGCTGGGACATGTGAGCCTGGCTTATTTATAGATGAGGATCACTTTTCAGAGAACTTGGGGGCAAACACTCCCAGGGCCCAGGAACTGGCAGCTCCATACTCCTAGAAGAGGCCTGCGGCTTCATAGGATGATGCCCGGACTAGATGCTGGGAGGCAAGGGAGCCCTACTATTTGCTGAGAAACTTTGGGAAAGTAACTTCTCTGCTCGGAGCCACAGTTGGACCACCTGACCTTTAAGCCCATCTGTAGCATGAACTTCTTCAGACCCCGCAGCCTCCCCACCCCAACCACCAAATCACAGGCGGCTTGTGTGTCATTCATGCCAAGTCTCTAGCATCCCACACTCTGTGTACTAGCTGTGTGACCTGGGCCAAGTTACTTCTTCTTTTTTTAAAATGTTTATTTATTTTTGAGAGAGAGAGCAAAAGCAGGGGAGGGTAAGAGAGAGTGAGGAAGACACAGAATCCAAAGCAGGCTCCAGGCTCCGAGCTGTCAGCACAGAGCCTGACACGGGGCTCAAACTCACGAGCCACGAGATTATGACCTGAGCCAAAGTTGGACGCTTAACCGAATGAGCCACCCAGGTGCCCCTGGGCCAAGTTACTTCTGTCTCTGATCCTTAGGTCTCTTGTTTAACAATCCAAATAGTACTATCTGCCGTAGCCATATGTATAGACCTGGGAGGATGTTCGTGATGTGTTAAATTTTAAAAAAGTAAAAGTTGCGCTATAATTCTATTTTTGTTTTGGAAAAAAAGGTGATTGAGCAAAAAATCCCAGTATGGGGGGCCTGGCTGGGTCAGTAGGTAGAGCACACAACTCTTGATCTTGGGGTTATGAGTTTGAACCCCACGTTGGGTATAGAGTTTACTTAAAACAAACAAACAAAAAACCCCAGTATGTACAGTATAATCCACATTTTAAAAGAGGGTATTTCTAAACACATAGGGGAAAATTCCAGAGGACAGGCATCAAAACTAACAGAGGCTTTCTATGGATGATAAGGGCTTCTTCTTTTTTGCTTACATGAACATGAAAAACGCATCTTCTAGGAATATAAACTAAAAGTAAGTAGAGGAAAATATGGAAAATAAGAAACATCTACCTTGAAGGATGATGGGAAGAATTAAGTGAGAAAACACAGCTCTCATTAAATGGGGACCTGTTGTGCCTTTTGACGGGGAGACTTCTCTGCTCTCTCCTACTCTCTGGTGGCTGTCAAGAGTAGGCCCTCACTTGGTTCTTGCCCAGCAACTCTCAGGAAGCACCGACCAAAAGCAGCAAGGGGCCCACATTTTGGAAGCCACAGAAGTTAAAACGTCAGCCCTAGAAAGGCCAGGTCAGCATTTCCAAGGTCACTCCCTAGAATGCTCATTCATGGGATGTTAACAGGGTTGCTGCAAGAGGGGCTGTGGGCCGAGGAGACTATGAAGTGCTTGGTTCAACAAGTTTAACGGATTTTCCATACAGGACTTGTCAGAGCCTTGCCAGCTCCAAGAAGGGGATTTGTAGGTAGTTTTCCCGGCCTTATTTGACCACAGAATACTTTTTTTCGAGAAGCACATTTAGTGACTATTGTTTTACAAATAACGATGATCTAATCTCTTTCCTTTATTTTTTTCTTTTAATTTCATGGGTGGGGAGAATGAAGCTGAGTGCGAGGGGCCTCTGTGAGGAGGAACAGGCTAAGCAACAACCTGAATCAGCAGCATGACCTCCTGCCCTTCTTCCTCCCTCACTTCTGTTGCAGGAATATGCCCTGTGGCCCTTCTACCAAATGGAAGTTTCTCCTATACCTGTACCGCTTACCTAGATGTGAACAAAAGTCAGAGCAGCTGGGACAACTCAACACTCAAGACAGATTAGTCCCAGGGCAGAGAGACCTGGAAACCAGTGTTTCTGAGGCCAAGGAGCCCCACCTCCACCAGGAGAGAAGGAGAAAGCGAGCTGGTAACTACAGCTAGAGAGATGTAGGCAGAGGACCGTAGGGTGACTGGGAAAGGCCTTGGAGCTGCATTTCCAAAGATGTAAGAATCCATGGGGTGACAACCGTGTCATGAGACCAACTCAGAGTCCACAGAAGCAAATGAGCCTCGTGCTCTCTGCTCGTGCTGCATGTACATCTGGGCCTAGCCAGGAGGCCACAGTAGGGATCAAGTCTTAGGACCAGCCTCTGCTCCTCTGTGGCCCTCAATCTCCTCTTCAGTAAGGCAAGTGCTTGGGCTAGATATGCTCTGAAGGGCTCTATCACTACGCCATACCCAAGCTCCATAGCTTAGTGGGTGGCATTCTTTGCAAGGAGTAAAAACTCTGCCCAACTTCTCTCGGGGACCGGATGTGAGCTGAGAGTCAGGCAGTGGTTGGCCCCTAAACCAGTTTAGGCAAATGGAGCCACTGTGGCTGTAAGAATCCCAGTTCCTGAGCACATCCCAGAGCCCTCTCTGGCCTACCCACCGCCCACTCCCCATAGGACACTCACCGAGGCTCCTCGGGCACCGGCCCTTGGTCCTTCTCCCAAGTAATGACAGGTGCTGGCAGCCCTTCAATGTGGCATTCAAACCGAGCAGTCCCGTTCTCCTCCACCACCTGAGACTCCGGGTGCAGAGAGAAGCCTGCGAGTGCTGGGGGTGAGGACAGAGATGCATGGGCAGAGACAGGAGAGGAGCCCGGAAAAGACAGGGGGCACAGACAGTGAAACACACACAGGCACGCACATGCACACACAGAGAGACAGAGAAGTACAAGGTGACAGAAACACAAGCAGAGCAAATGCCAGCCAACAGAGACACAGTTGAAGAGGCAGCCGGGGGGGGGGGGTAAGAAGTGGAGACTACTGGTCAGATGCTGTGTCAGAATGAAGCGCAAAGCACTGCCTCCCAACCCCTAACATCACCATCATGGCCAGACTGCAGTAAGATGCACATTTCTTCTGGCCTAAAATTTCTTCACGGTGATCTTGTGTCTCTTGAGAACCGCCCCCCACCCGGGCTGGATGATGGGGCTTGTCCAGGTACTCCACCTGCTCCAGTGCCCCCCACTCTTACAAGACTTTCTGAAGGGCTTCCTGGAGGAGAGCACAACTCTAGACTCTCAAACTCAAAGGGAAAGAAAAGGAGGAAGGAAAGGGGGGGGGGGGGGGCAAAGGCAGCCACACCAGGAAAGGACCTACTGAGCAGAGGAAAGTGGAGTGAGCTCAAGAGATAGGCCTTTGTGCAAGGAGCTAATGGAGACCACACTTCCCGCGCCCCAGGCCTCCCGGGTCTCAGTTCAGCCCCCGGTTGCAGGCACTTACTGGCGAGCTTGACCACTGCGGCCTGGCTGGCCACCGCTCCAAGGGGGCCATGGGCCAGGCAGGAATAGTTGCCCTCAATGAGCTCTGAGTTCCCAGGGCCCGCCTCCTCACTGCTCTCAGGTGCTAGCGGCTGAGACAGCCATAAGGAGCCATTTGGTAGCAGGCGCAGGTAGTCGTGCTCAGGCAGAGAGCCTCCATCCTTGCTCCACGTGATGCTGGTGGGGGGTCCGGAAGCCCCCAGACCGCAGTCCAGCACTGCAGCTTGCTCTGGGCCCAGGATCACTTGCAGTGGCCCTGCCCCACAACTCAGCTCCACTGTTGTCTCCGGGGGCCACGGCAGTTCACCTGCACAGAGAGGGCAAGGACCAGGGCTGTTAGTGTGGGTCCTCCCGCATTCCACAGCCTCCAGATCCTCGGTCACCTGCCCAGGGGCTGGGGCAGCTCGTGGAAGAGGTCCCATAGAGAGATCTGCATCCAGATCCTTGGCTCCGCCCCATCACCTGTGATCTTGGGCAGTCTGCCGCCCTTCTCCGCGCCCACCTTCCCTGGCTGCTCAATTTCTTCATCAGCCAAAAAACACAGTTCGCAGCAACATTCTTCATAATAGGTGAAAAGGAGAAACAACCCAAATGCCCAGCACCTGATGAGTGGCTAAATATATTCCTCAGCCATCAGAAGAAATGAGAGTACCACTATCTGCCACCTGGATGAACTTTAAAAACTTTCTGCTAAGTGAAAGAAGCCAGTCGCAAAAATGGTACATATTATACAATCTCATTTCTAGGAAATGTCCAGAATGGGCAAATCCACAAAGACAGAAAGTAGATGAATGGCTGCCAGGGGCTAAGGAGAGGGAAGAATGAGGAACCATGGCAAAAGGATATGATGTTTCTTTTTTTGGGTGATGAGAATGTTCTGGTATTAGCCAGTGGTGATGGTCGTGCAAACCTGTGAACATCAGAAAGACCACTGACTTGTACATTCTGGATGGTGAAATCTGTGCTATGTGGATTTTATCTCAATGAAAAAAGTACACAGTAACCCCTTCCTCATAGGGCTGTTGGGAGCATTAAGTGGGACAAGGTGTGGAAAAGGAACACAGTGCCTGGCCTGGCACAGAACTGGCCCTCGGAAATGTCACTCCTCCCTGGAACCTTACAGATCATCTTGACCACTATCACCCAACCCACTTCTGTCCCAGTGACAGGAGAGGCTAAGCACTCCTCCCTACAGCTCAGTTCCCCTAGGTCATGCAGCAAGCCACAGCCCATCCCCAGGAGCCCCAGAAGAGCCTGTAGCTCCAACACGGCCCCTGCCACAAAGGGAGGACTAGGGGGGAATTGGGGGAGGGGAATGTCATCCCGGGGTCAAGGCAAAAATACACAAAGGCCAATGTTTATCATCTTAACTACCATTTCAACAAGGCCCAGTAATAGTTATTCATAGAGAAATGCTTGGTTTTCCCAGTTGTGTTGACCAGAAGGTCGACCTGCTACCTCCCCGTCTCATACAAGCTCAATGACCCAAGGTCCCTTCTTATCCTCAGGCCTGATGACACTTTGCTTACAGGCACAACGGCACATCTGAGAATGTACCGAGGACAAAGATGAGTACGATGGCACATACTTAGTACAGAGCAGGTCTGGGCTGATAGCCACATGAGGGCATGCAGAAAGCCAAATGGCTTGGGAATCAGGCAACCCTCAAGTTCTAGACCTGGGTCTGTCACAGTCTAGCTGTGTGGCCTCGGGCCAGTCACTCCTTCTGGACTTTAATTTGCTCAAACGTAGCTAGCAGGTGATATCTGAGATTCTAAGATTTTAGGATTATTCAGTGAAGAGTCATACGTGGATAAACCTATTCCCGAACATATAGAACACCATTTGGGCACACATACAGACAACCTTCCACACCTGAACATATGTGCCCCAGTTTCTGCCATACTTGTCATAACCTGGACATATAGATGTCCATACTTAGAACCCCTGTCTGGGGGCGCCTGGGTGGCTCAGTCGGTTGAGTGTCCAACTTCAGCTCAGGTCACGATCTCACGGTTCGTGAGTTCGAGCCCCGCGTCGGGCTCTGGGCTGATGGCTCAGAGCCTGGAGCTTCCTTCCGATTCTGTGTCTCCCTCTCTCTCTGCCCCTCCCCCATTCATGCTCTGTCTCTCTGTCTCAAAAATAAATAAACATTAAAAAAAAAAAAAAAAAGAACCCCTGTCTGTCTCCAGGCTCTCTTCCCATCACTCCTAGAGCAAAATAAGACTGAGGGGCAAAGACAAGTCCCAACTGGCTGAGTAAGGAGGCCAGGGCAGAAGCCAGGGCTCTGACACCAATGGGGCCTGAACAGGGCCTCTGCCTTTTTTTTTTTTTTTTTTTAAATTTTTTAAATGTTTATTCATTTTTTGAGAGCAAGAGAGACAGAGCATGAGTGGGGGAGGGGCAGAGAGAGAGGGAGCCGCCCCTGGGGCCCTGCCTTTCTTAATTCATCAGAAAGGCTCTGCTGGCACCTCCAACTGCACAACCAGCCTCAGCATCACTAGTGAGCGCAGGGACAGGCAGCCCTTGTCCTCACCCGGTTTCCATCCAGACTGGAGAAACCAGACTGGCCTTCACATCACTTTGGGCTATTTGCTGTGGTGGAAAGAGCATTTGACCTTGGGGCCAAAGATGTAGTTTTCAGTCTTGCTGCTCTGCCTACCAGCTGTGTGACAAACCCCTTAACCTCTCTGGGCCTTAGTTTCCAGATCTGTAAAATGAAGCCCATATGACCAAGCCTGTGAGGAGTAAACAAGATGATGGGTGTCGGCGCATCAATCAAGGAATGGGAGCTCATTCTTTACAGGCTCTTTATAAACTGTACAAATGTTTGCATGGTTTTTTTTTTTTTTTAATGAAAGATGTTACTTTAAAAAAAAAAAAAAACTACACAAATGTTAATTACAGTTCTTAACAGCCAGTCCCTTCTACCTCTAAAGCCCTAGATTCTATGATTCAAACATAGGGTAGGGGGAAGACAAGCCCGGGCTCTCAGCCCAGTGGCTTCCAATTGCCGGGTTCCAGCCGCTGAGCAGTCAGTTTGAGTTTCAAGGGAGAAAAGCCCCACATGACACGAATCCCTGAGCCCTGCGGCAGCCTCCCCGCCCCCCAAAGCACGTCCGGGGCCTGGAAAATCCCCTGCCGCGCTGAACAAACAATGTGAACAGTTGGGGCCTGAGCAGCTGCTGGGTATGTCAGCAGCCTGGGCTCTGGCGGGCAGGACGGCAGCCAGAGAGGCCGGTGGCTGGCTGGGGAGCCCAGAGGAGGCTCCGATTCCCTTCCTGAATATTCATGGATCAGCAGATGTCTGGCTTCGCCACCTCTGAGGAGCCAAGCACCCAGCAAGGTAGAACAGGGAAGCCAACAGGGATGTAGATGAGGAGGGAACCAGCCCACCCTGGCCCAGGTTGGTGGAAATGTCTTTGGAGCTTGAGATTCCTCATTTTATAAGTGGGGAAGCTGAGGCCCAGAAAGGTGGAGGGGTTGGGGTGTCTCATCTCTCCGGAAGACAGTAGGGGAAATGTCCTTTGACCTTTGGGGGATGAACCCAGCACTGAAGAGACAGTTGCCTTTGAATATGAGGGTTCTCTCTGCCTCAGTGCCCAACCCAATTTCTGTGCCCAGGACATGCATCCCCAGGGGTTCAGCTCAGGCGCCAGCCATCCATGAAGCTGGCCCTGCCTCCTCGGACAGAAGCTTTTTATGCTTTACATCACATAGCCGCTTGCGGGTCCCTTACCCATCCTTCCTCTTGCCTAGACGGACAACAGGGTGTTGGGTGGGGAGGGGGGGTGGGGACAAGCCTTGGTCCGGAGTCAAGGTCCTGGGTCATTTGTTACATGACCTTGGGCCCACTACTTTTACTCCTTCCAGCCTCAGTTTCCCCAGCCTGAAAAGGAAGAGTCTCCACTTTTCTCATGTTTGCCAAAATTCTGCCAGAAGCAGAGGACAGCACACTCAGGAGGCCTGCTGACTGCCCCCAAATGTTTTGATTTTTAAACCTGTGGTGAATTTTGCATTCTGCTCCATTACATAGCAATGCTTCTTTTCACATAAACTTGGTCCCTACACCACCAAATCACTTCATAAAAGCGATGCTCTGAGGAGTGGACCTTGTTTGTCCGGTGGCTTCTTGGCCACCCCTTTCCTGCCACCCCCAGCCACTGTCATGGCTGACCCCCAAAGCCCTTCCCATGAGTATTTCTCAGCTATCCCTCTCAGGACTGGGGCAGACACAGTGGACGCTTGCTGCCCACCAGCTTTGTGCCTCGATGGGGGCTCCTCTGCCACAATTCCTTCTCCTCAGCTTCCTTGGTGAGACCCTACCAGAGACACGGAGCTCCTATGCTTGGGAACCCTGAGGTCATCTCTCGATCTCCTTCTTCTAACAGGTTATTTTACCCACTTGCAGGATAAATTAGATTTTATGAGGCCAATTAGAACCCAGACAGAAAGGAGATTCGCTTCTGAGTCTCAGAGCCAGCTCGATGCTGTTTTGTGCGGTTAGTGGGGGCCAGGTGTGAGCCAGGGTTCCATTTCCCTGTGAACTCTCAGGAAAGGGGCCAGAGGGTGGGGGAGGGAAACCCAGCCTAGATGTCTCCTCCATGAAGCCAAGAACTTGCCACAAACATCAATGCCTTGTCACTTTTGAATTTCAGGGCCCAACAGATTTACATCTTGTGTTCAGTGTGGGGCCGGTTCTCCATGATGCCGTTATGTCTTTTCCTAGGAGACCCAAGTCAGTGTCTTCCAGAAACTTCCTTCCCCACCCCCCCCACCTTGGCGGCTTCCCTTACAAACACACTAAACCCCTCCCACCAACAGCTGAAAGAAGAGCTTGGGACAGTGGCCTGGGACACAAGGATGGGCACACAGTTCCCTTCATCTGTGATCCTGAGAGGCCCGGCCTCAGTGGACCTGACAGTAAAGCCACAGTCAGCTCCTGCCTCCCTCCCGTTCCCTGTGCCCCTCTATCCCCATCAAAACGCTTTCAGCTCTCTGAAAGCACACTGCTATTCCATATGTTGTTCCTGCTGCTCCCTCTCCTTACGACAGCCATGCTATCCCTGGTTCTGATGTTGTTGCCTCTTTTCTGCCCCATGGGATCCTGAGCACCTTGGTCATTGCAGTTATCACTCTAGAGTTTTTACTTTCTTTCTCTCCAACGAGGCAACAAGCTCAGAATCATGTCCTCGGCAGCTTTCTAGATCCCTGGTACCTGAAACAGTGCCTGGTACATACTAGGTGCTCAATAAATATTCCTTGAACAGACAAGGGGACATGTGGAGACACAGCCCCATCATGCTTTTCTAAGCTTCACTTTCCTTATCTGTAAAAATTATAGGAACTCCTTTAAAGTCTGGACATGACGTGAATAATGTATGTGGAAAACTGCCTATGTGGCATCTAGTAGACACTTAACAAAATGCTTAAAAAGCAGAGAGAAAAGCAAACTCACACTGAAAGAAACTCTGTACTTAAACATTACAATCACTGGGGAGCTCACTACCTTACCAGTTCTCCTGCTGTATGGCTCATATGATTAAAAATATTTCTCCTGTGCCCGCCTTTCTCTCCCTGTATGCTCTGATCATTTGCTGGAACTCTCTCCTCCAGACTATGTGACAAGCTAGTAAGTCTCTTATGGGAACCATCCAGAAGTCTTGGCTCTGCACCAGCTTACATACTCAGGTCTGCACCTGAAAGAGAGCTTACTGAGCCTCTGCTTCCCTGACCTCAATGACTCCAAAGCGCCTCAAATCCAGAGGATGCCTCAGCGTCAGCCTCAGCAGTGAGGTAGCCAACAGCCCAGCTAGATTCTGTCTCTCTGCATGTCAGGGCCAGAACATTAGCTCTTTGATTTTCCTCCCAACCCCAGCTCCCATCACCCTCCTCCAACCAGGCTAGGGCTGGCGTCCTCCCCCATCAGAGCTGCTCTTACTCCTCCCCTCTCTGCATACTCCAGGGGGCTGGGAGCCCCAAAGCCCACCTGGCAATGACATCTGTTCTGCATCTGGAATTCTGTGTCAAGTCTGGTTGCTGTACCTCAGAAACAGTGGAGGCCAAACAGGAGGCAGCGGGTAGGGATGAATGGAGAAGGGTGAATTCCAGAGCCCAGACTCAGACACACCAACTGAGGGAGGTCAAGCCCAAAGTGGGTAACTGCTCATGTGAGGGGGAGGGGGTGCAGAGAAACTGAACTTGGGTATGTGTGTACCAAATCCAGGGAAAATGTGGCTCCAAGAGCCAGGAGACTAGTTCCAGCCCCAGCTCAGTCCCTATCCATGCAGCTTTGGGAAGTCACTCAGCTTTCTCGTCTGGAAAATGGGTTCATGCTAAAATTACTTCTAAATTCCCTTCAGTGCTGCCATTCACTCTACTTGTGAGATAGCTTAACATGAAAGAGGTACCTTTAGAAGAAAAGAAAGGAACTGCTATTTTACACATAACGTATGACTAATTGGGCCATGAAAGTTCATAAAGGACCGATGAAGGTATGGAGAAATTCTGGAGAAAACTCACTATTAGGAGGAACTTGTTTGACCTCGTTCCTAACCTCGATATGGGGTCAGAGAGGGCCACCCCAATGGAAGGGAGGTGGACCTCTGTGTCTCCGGGCTGAGAAAGAGATGGGGCAGAGAAAGCAGCTCTCAGGTTCTTGGAGCCTTCTTATTACTGACCTGTGGCATCCCCACTCCCCAAATTTTGATTGGGTGGAAGGGAGAGCCCCACTTCTTGCACTCAGCATTCTCCCACCACCCCCAGACAGAAGCCCCATTCCTATAAGTCTCCCCAGCTCCAATCCTTGACTGGAGCCGTGTTGGGGGACACCAGCCCCTTCCCTCTGCCATGTTGAAGTTGCTGAAGCATCTATTATTTTTTTACTTCCCTCTCCCTCACCCCCTGCAAACTCAATCTATCTTCAGATCCCACTAATTCTACTTTCTAAATATCTCTAGAAGCCTGGCCACACCAACTGCCACTACGCCGGTTGCCTCCCTCCTCTCTTCTGGATTACTACAACAGCCTCCCAAGAAGCTGGAGCTTCCTGCTTCCAGTCCTGCCCCACCGACCGATTCTCCACACTGGCTGCGGGAGCTGATGCAAAGCTGATTTTAAAACTTGCCAAGGGCTCAGGCAGGCTCTCGGGCCAGGAACCTTGGTGGGACTTATAAAGTCCTTCAGGAGCTGGGCCCAGCCCCCATCTTCAGCCTTCTCTCTTGACACTTGTGGTACCAACCCCCCCCACCCCCATCCCACTCCATCCTGCCCCATTCTCATCCCTGTGCTCTCCTCTCCTGCCAGGCTTAGCTTCATTCAGTGTCCTAAACGAAGTCACTCTGAGCACTTACATGGGCAGTTCACTCTGGAAAACTTTGCCCATCATCACTCTCCTTTTACAGGGCTAACTGACCCTCTGCATGGAGCTGTATTATTCATCACTTCCTGGAGGAAGCTTTTTCCTGACCTTTCCAGACTACCTGTCATGTCAGTCTCCCTCCACCAGACAGCAAGCTCTGCACCAGGGACCAGGTCTGCCTCCTTTATTTCCCATATTCTAGGCACCAAGCACATGCTAGTCAAAAAGGGTGCTCAGTAAATATTTGTTGAATGAATGAATGAATGAATGAATGACCTCCGTCCAGATCAGGGTGGCTAGTCAGAACCCTACAGGAGTGTCCCTAGGCCTGTTAAGCTTTGCGCACTCAAAGGGTTTGGGACTGAGGGCCAGTAGCCTCGTTGTTTGGGCCATGCACACTGCTGCCAAGGGAGCCCCAGCTCGGGCCCTGCCCCAGCCTTGTGCACTCAAGAGCAGGGAGAGGCCAGGTCTCCCAGGCAAACTGAACCCCTTGCAGGAGGCCCCACAGATATACCGTAACGATCGAGCGCAGCTCCCAGCCCTCATCCCGCTTTGCTGGGTGACCCAGAGCCGGTTCCTGGAGCTCTTGGAAGAGCGTAAGAGAGTCGGCACAACTATTCCTTAATCCCCTGGGCTCCCGGAGGACGGAGGCCTCTCCCGCACTTCCCCGCCCCCTTCACCTGACAATCCCGGGTTCCGAGCCAGGGCTGGAGAGGGGCGTGTCTTTGTGGGGAGAGAAGGGGTCCGAGCTTTTCCGGGCACTTTCCCACCCGCTGTTTGGGTTTCCTGGAGATGGGCCTGGGGCCGGCCAGACCAAGGTTCCTCCGCGGTCCCTGCCTCCCTCCGCCGTCCCAGCCTCCCTCCCACGTGGCCTGGCTGAGTCTCTCTGGAAAGCCGAAGCAGCTGGAGAGAAATCCCCCTCCCCACCCCCACCTCTAAGTCCCTCCCCGACTCGCCCCGGACACATCCTCAGCTCCCCCCTCGCCAGGGAAGGCAAGAACTAGGCGAACAAAGCGGGCAGCCCATCCCCCTCCCCAGCTCTGCCACCTACCTTCCCCCTGGGCCGTCCCCCAAACGCACACAACACGGAAAGCAAGAGGACTAGGGTGGAAGAAGGAGCCCTAGGCACAGAGCACTGAGATTCCGTCACCCCAGCCCCAGCCCTTTCTCCAGTGTGGACAACTCTGACCCTTACCCCCACCCCCACCCCGCACTGAAGTGGTGGGGGGGGGGGGTGGCTGGAGGAGGCCTTGTTGACCTGGTCAACGCTTCCCTGACCTGCCCCTGGTGGGTGGGGCAGGAGTGACACGCGTCCCATCACGAGAGCGAGTGTTGGACAAGTCCACGAAAGCAACTGGTTTCCTGCCCCCCTCCCCCCGTCCACTCCGAGCCACGGGTTGGGGGAGCAACGCTAACTGTCCCCCCACCCCCCCACACCGCCCCAACCAGCCCCAGGGACCACACCCACTGGGCAAAGTTGAGTGTTTTATCACCTCTGTCCTCGCTCAGTCCGGAATCGCCTGCCCTGTCCCCCCCACCACGGGCAAGGACACTCCCCAAAAGCCAAGGCCAAATATTAGCTCAGCCCCGTAAACACAATTACACACAATCTGGACACAAATGGAGGTGCAGATACACACCCCCAACACCCCTCTTTCACACACTCTCAACCCACGACACGCGCGGGCAAGGAGAGCCCGCCCGGCGCAAGCCACCAACGCCGCAGCCGCGGCCCCGCGATGCCACGCCGCGACTGTGACACGCACTGCGGACACGTACGCCCGCAGAAGCCCCCCGTCCCCACCCTCTGAACGCGCGCGCGCACACCCTCACACTCACACACTCACACACTCCAGACTCCGCAAAGCAAGGACACACACCCCCTGCGGCCAAGTCCGTGCCGCAGACGCCCCCCCCGGCCGCAGCCCGCAGCCCCCCAAGCACAGGCATCACGGGCACCGGGACGGGCCGCCCGCGCCCTGCGGCCCCGCACTCGCTCGGGACCCGGGACGCACGCCAGCCCCACGGCCAGGCGCAGCCCGGGGCGCGGGCGCACCGACACGCCGCAGCCGCTCCCGCCACTGCCGCGGCGCCCGCCCTTACCGCGCGCGGCCAGCAGGCAGAAGGTCAGCGCGACGAGCCCGCCGCCGCGGCCAGCGTCGCCCCGCGCCATGGGGCCCGGCTCGGGACGCCGCCGCCGCCGCCACCGCCTCCCCGCGCCTCGGCCGCCGCCGCCGGGGGAGGGCGCGCCGGGCGTCAGTGGCCCGGGGAGGCGCGGCGCCGCGGGCGGGGGCGCGGCCTCGGGGGCCCGGGCCCGAGCGGGGGCCGGCGCGGGGGCCCGGGCTGCCGCCGCCTCGCCCGCCCCTCCATCGCCATCTTGGGCGAACAGCCGGGGCGGGGGCGCCCGGCGAGTGCGGCCGCAGGGCCCGCCGGGGACCCCGGCCCCGCGCTCCGTGACCCTGCTCCGCGCGGGGCTCTGCTCTGCTGGGGTCTCTGGGTCGCCTTGGGCCCCAGTTGGGCCGCTTGTTTCTGGGTCTGTTTGTCTCTTGGTCTCCCTGTCTCTGTGTCTCTTTCTGCCTCGGTGTCTCCGTTTCTTTTCCCTGCCGCTGCCTCAGGGTCTCCTCCAACTCGGTTCCAGGCTCAGTGGAGGCAGAGTCAAGGTCTCTGTCCGTCCCGCAGGCCCATCTTGCCACCTGAGCCCAGTCCATTTCCAGCCCAGATCCTGGCCTGAATCTTGTTAGCTTCTCCACAGGCTGCACCAGGAGATGCGCTGAGGACAGGACAGTTCCCTCCTCATCCTCATTCGCATGGCCATTCCAAGCGGGAGACTTCTCTTGGCCTCCTTCTCTTGCTCTTGCAATTATCAAGCTAGGCAGAGCATACTCTACCCCAAGCACTCGCACATTTAGACCTCTCTACACCCCTGGGAGGGACAAGAAGGTTTTGCTCCCATTTTACAAACAGGGAAACTGAAGATAGAGGAGGTGAAGTGACTTGCCCAAGGACACGAGGCTAGGGAGCTTTCAGACTCAGGAGCGTCATTTTCTACTCATTCTTCGATGGTGCCTTCCCTGACCTGGCCACACGGGTTGCCTCAGTATCCCACAAATATTTCTTGTTCCAAAGCCGGGTATTCAATTATCAGGGCTAGGGTAGGGGAGGAGTCCAGATTAAATGATCTATTTAAGGTCCTTTCCAAGCCCAAGATGCCATGATTCTTTTTAAGTGTATTTATTTATTTTGAAAGAGAGAGAGAGCAGCAAGCATGAGTGGGGAGAGGGGCAGTGAGAGAGAGAGAGAGAGAGAGAGAGAGAGAGAGAGAGAGAGAGAGAGAGAGAATTCTAAGCAGGCTCTGCTCTGTCAGCATAGAACCCGATGCGGGGCTTGATCTTATGACTAGTGCGATCCTGACCTGAGCTGAAATCAGCTGAAATCAAGAGTCAGACCCTTAACCGACTGAGCCACCAAGGCGCCCCAAGATGCCATGGTTTTTCATTCCTTAGGTGTCCAGTGTTCCCATGACTTAGAGCCATTTCATCTCTGTACCTGCTAGGTGCCTTACCCATTTGTTGCAAGTTACCTTTAATTATGGCCTGTACTTTGCAGATCTAACGGGCCCTGGCATGTATTCATTTCTTGTCAAGCCCATTGGCAGCATTTGACTTACGTGAGCACTCCTGCTTTCTTCTTTAGTGATCTCATCTGGTCATCAAGGCTTTAAATGACATCTTTTTTTTTTTTTTTTTAAGTTCTTAGTTTATTCTTTCATGAAAAATCTGCACCATCACCACAGAGAAAGTCACTGCAGAATCTTTACTCCTTCTGTTGTCCAATCTCCAGCTCACTTTTCACCAGTACCAACATGGATCTGCAGTCCCCCTGACTTTCTTCGTTCCGTTTTTGCATTCCTTTTGTGTGTTCTTGAGGTCTTTATCTTCTACAGGCCATGTCTTACAAGTCTATGTTTGGGTTCCTTTTTCTTTGCATCATCCAATGAACCATAAATCATTACAAAGATGCCATCTGGTGTGGTCTTATACATTCTGGGTAGTTTTCCCCAAATTTCTGTCTTAGTACGGTACTGCTGCCTTTCCAGCGTGAAGAATATCGATGACCATTTGTTTCTGCTGAAATTCCTGGTCTGGATAGTTATCATGTCAGTCATGATGGTGGCCAAGCTTCAGGCAGCCAGGGAGGAAAAGAGCTTAAATGACATCTATCTTTATGCTAAAGATGCCCGAATATATACTTCCAGCCTGGACCCTCTCCCTCGAACTCCAGACTCATATCCTGCCACCTGCTCAATATTCCCATTGGATGTCTAATAGGCATCTAAATTTAACATGCACAACTGAGTCTTGACCTTCCCTGTCAAACTTGTGCCTCCCACAGTCTCCTTGTCTGAGGTCCTAGCAGCTCCATCCTTCCCCTACCACAGGATCCAAGCTCCCTCAGCTCTCATCTGGATTGTCACCCCACCTTAGGTCTCCTTTTTTCTGTCCTTGTACCTCTTCCGTCTTTTCCCAATACAGCAAAAGGCGTCCTGTTACAGTGTGCACAAGATCATGTCACTTCTCCGCTCAAAACCCACCAGTCCCTTCCATCTCAGAGCAAAAGCCAAAGTCCTTCCTGTGATGAGAAGGGCTGTGGTGGCCAGTTCCCTCCCTCCAGCCCCTAGACCTTTGCCCACCTAGTTCAGCGTGGAACTCTGCCTCCCGATCCCTCCTTCCTCACAACGTCCTCCCTCTCCCTACCCCCCTTCTTTCTAACATGCTCTACATTTTACTTATTTTATTTCTAGTCTGTCTACTCAACAGAATGAGGGCTTCATGAGGACAGGGATTTTTGTCTGCTAGATTCCCTGCTGAATTCTAAGCAGCTGGACCAGTATCTCTGGCACTGTATAGGTACCAGGGGTCAAGATAAAAAAGATACAAGTCACTGCCCACAGGGAGGGTAGTGTCCTAAGTGGCATGGGGTGGCAGGGAGAATGGGAACAAGAGAAGGAAGGACAGTGGTGTGTGTCTAAGGGGGTGGGGGTGAGGAAGGAGGCTTCACGGAACTATTGATTGTTATAAATGTTTGACCTGGGTCTTGACAATTTAAGGAGGATAGAACTGATGGTGGGGGAAGAGGCCCAGGGGTATAAGAGCACAGGAAATGGCAGATCCAATCATTAGCGGCACAGATATCCATGGATGACCCCGATGGGTCAGACCCTGCTCTGGGCACTAGGGGCATAATGGTGAACAAGATGGTTCTTGCCTGCATGGTGCTTGGTCTAGTGAGGGAGACAGACAAGTAGGCAGGTAACTCTAATACTGTGTGATATATAGGCTGTGAAGGGGTACAGGGAGTATTAGAGTTACCTCATATCTCTCCCTTTTCCTCTGCCCCTCCCCAACTCTTGCTCTTGCTCTCTCTCTCAAAAAAAAAAAAAAAAAAAAAAATCATCAATTTAGGAGCACCTGGCTGGCTTAGTGGGTAGAGCGTGTGACTCTTGATCTCAGGATTGTGAGATTGAGCCCCACATGGGATGTGGAGATTACTTAAAAAATAAAATCTTTTAAAAAATTTTTAATGTTTATTTATCTTTATGAGAGAGAGGGTCAGACAGACAGAATGTGAGCAGGGGAGGGGCAAAGAGAGAGACACAGAATTGGAAGCAGGCTCCAGGCTCTGAGCTGTCAGCACAGAGCCTGATGTGGGGCTTGAACCCATGAACCATGAGATCATGACCTGAGCCTAAGTCGGATGCTTAACCAACTGAGCCATGCAGGCGCACCCTCCCAAAATAAAATCTTTTTAAAAAAATCATCAATTAAATGTGTTAAAAGTGCCTTCAATTCACCATATACTGTTACATATTTTTAAGTTTATTTATTTTGTGAGAGAGAGAGAGAGCAGGGGAGGGGCAGAGAGAGAGAGAGAGAGAGGAGAATCCCAAGAAGGCTCTGTACCATCAGCACAGAGCCTGACGTAGGGCTCAAGCCCACAGAACCACAAGGCCATGACCTGGGCCTAAATCAAGAGTCAGAAGCTGAACCGACTGAGCCACCCAGTTGTCCCTATAATTTATTATTTTCTTAAAATAACTTCCGTGAGAAATTCTAAGACGGAAGTAACATCTTGGAGACCAGCCAACGTAGAGGCTGAGAGACCTGGCATAGGCTCCACCGAGGTCTGCGGTTTCTATTGGTTTGACCAGGTGGGTGGGATGCTATCAAAGACGACACAGGGAAGAGCCGGGCAGTGGCGTGGGACTCTCAAATTAACATGCTGAGGGGGAGGTGCCTACATGGCATCCAGGTGAAAATATCAAATCACCAGCAATGCCATTTTCATCTGAGCAGAGAGATCAGAACTGGAGAAACTATTTTGTGAGCTGGCACTTCCAGCAGAGCACCTAACCCACCTTATTATAACATTCTTTATTGAACTGTCTGGCTGACCTGCAAGACAGTAAACTCCTTGCGGCAGTAACCACACGTATCTTGCTCACTTTTTCCTGGCATCTAGCACAGTGCACAGCATATAGTAAGATCCCAATTAATGTTTTTAAAGTGAATGATAAAGTTACTCGTCGGGGTGCGTGAGTGGCTCGGTCAGTTTAGGTCTTGATCTCATGGTTCGTGAGTTCGAGTCCCACGTCGGGCTCTGGGCTGACCGCTCAGAGCCTGGAGCCTGTTTCGCATTCTGTGTCTCCCTCTCTCTGACCCTCCCCCGTTCATGCTCTGTCTCTCTCTGTCTCAAAAATAAATAAACGTTTTAAAAAATTAAAAAAATATATGTAGAAGTTCTCTGGCACTCCTCCCTTCGAGGAGTACTGTCTACTTGCCCTCCCTTTGAATACAGGCCGGCCTTAGGCCCTCAGCTCTAAAGGATAGGATGTGATGGAGGTGATACTGCTTGGCTTCTGAGGTTAGTCATAAAAGAAGACTCAAGTCCCACCCGCCTCTACTCTCAGGCACATGCATCAGAGAGCCCTGAGCTACCCTGTCAGAAGTCTGGCCACTTGAGGCTGCCATGTTGGAGAGACCACGTGGGAAGACAACACGGACAAAGAGACGCTACGGTAGCCTCAGCTCTTGCACCCAAGGAGCCAAACGGGTAAGTGAGGAAACCTTCCCCGTGTCCAGCCCCAGCCCCTATCTGACTACGACCACATAGGAGACCCTGAGACCAGTCAATCCCCAGCACCGTGAGAGATAGTAATAATAACAAATGGTCATTGTTTTATGCCACTAAGTTTGGGGTGGCTTGTTATATAGTCCTGGATAACCAGAACCGCTGCGGGGGTCTTACTGGCTTGGGTTCACTGTTAGAACCACTCACTGCCTCCCTCCCCCATTCAGCCCCTTTAAAGGAAGATGCAAAAGTTAAATATGTTTACAATATCTTCACCCTTCATATTCAAAACTATCTCCCCTACTACATCTCTGCTCAAACCCTCTGAGCCCATGGGATGTCTCGCCCCTCCACCTGAGATGCCTTTCCACCCCTCACCACAAAATCGCTAACCGATTTATAGAATTATAGGATATTTTTATTTTCGTCATGGTGCTTTTCTATGTTTTAAATAAGTTGTCGGCACTGAACACATTTTATTTTTGCAACCAGAAATATTAAATGTAACTTAGAAGAGAAAAATATAATCTTCAGTTTGGGATGATGAGGAAGAAGTTCTGGAGATAAACAGTGGTGATGGTTGCACAACAGTGCGAATGTACTTAGTGCCACTGTGGTGGCCACTGAAAAATGGCCACGTGGTAAATTTTGTTGTGTATATTTCATCACGATGGAAAAAATATATACAGTTCCTGGGGCGCCTGGGTGGCTCAGTTGGTTGAATGTCCGACTTCGGCTCAGGTCATCATCTCGAGGTTCGTGGGTTCGAGCCCTGCATCGGGCTTTGTGCTGACAGCTCAGAGCCTGGAGCCTGCTTTGGATTCTGTCTCCCTCTCTCTCTGCCCCTCCCCCGCTCACACTCTGTCTCTCAAAATATAACTCTGTCTCTCAAAAATAAACAAACATTAAAAAAAACTAAAAAAACATATATACAGTTTCTTAAAAACTCAAGTGCCAGTTCCTTCAAGATAGATCATCCAGGGGCGCCTGGGTGGCGCAGTCGGTTAAGCGTCCGACTTCAGCCAGGTCACGATCTCGTGGTCTGTGAGTTCGAGCCCCGCGTCGGGCTCTGGGCTGATGGCTCAGAGCCTGGAGCCTGTTTCCGATTCTGTGTCTCCCTCTCTCTCTGACCCTCCCCCGTTCATGCTCTGTCTCTCTCTGTCCCAAAAATAAATAAACGTTGAAAAAAAAATTAAAAAAAAAAAAAAAAAAAAAAAGATAGATCATCCAGATCTTTCTTACCCATTCGTCTGTATCACTCAATAGGCACTGGATTATTTCTGCCTCGGACAGGGATTTCATTATGCAAATGAAGTTTAATTATGTAAATTAATTGTGTAAATCAGTTTGTCTCAGTCTTGTGTCCCAGATGACACTGGAAGCTCCCTGAGGGCAGAAACTGGCATTATACAGGTGGTCATGCCCACAGTACCTTTATAAAACAATTGCCTGGAAATCAGAACACATTTCCTTAAAGAATCGACGCCACAAATGAAGGCTGTGTTCTTAGACTAGCCAATCAAAATCTGTTTAACTCATTAAATAGCTGAAATGTTGTATATTGGCAATGAAACTATATTGCAGAAACACAGTGAAAATACGAGCAATTAAACAAAACAGAAAAATCAATGGAAAGGTCGACAAGTTCGGGATTGAATTAGTAATAAATACATATATTTAAAAAGAGATCATAATTAGCAAGGTAAAACCAAGTTCTGCATGAATGAAAATGACTCAAAGTTTATTACATGACTCATGTCTGAATACATTTACGTAGTTACAATAACATAAGCACTGATACTGGTTTAAGTGAAATTGCAATAGAACTATATTGAGGGGCACCTGGGTGGCTCAGTTGGTTAAGCATTCCACTCTTGATTTTAGCTCAGGTCATGATCTCACAATTGGTGAGATCAAGCCCTGCATCAGGCTCTGTGCTGACAGAGTAGAGCCTGCTTGGGATTTTCTCTCTCCTTCTCTCTCTGCCCCTCCCCAGCTCATGCACATGTGTGCGCACATGCTCTCTCGCTCTCAAAATAAATAAATAAACATTAAAAAAAAAAAAAAGAACTGGGGCGCCTGAGTGACTCAGTTGGTTAAGCGGCCAACTTCGGCTCAGGTCATGATCTCACAGTTTGTGGGTTCAGCCCCGTGAAAGCTCTGTGCTGACAGCTTGGAGCCTGGAGCCTGCTTTGGATTCTGTCTCTGTCTCTCTCTGCCCCTCCCTCACTCACACATTTTCTCTCTCTCTCTCTCTCTCTCTAATATAAATGAATAAAAAATGGAAAATAATAATAATAAAAAAGAATTATATTGAAAAGATGAGGGGGATGGGAAATGTGTGTGTTTGGTGAAAATGGGAAGGAAAACAGGTAAATTCTAAGCTTTCATCGTGGAATGCCACTGAACAATGTATGAAAACTGAAAATAATCAGTAACGTTATATACATTTTATTTAGAGATTTGTTTTAGAAATTGACTCTGTAAAGCCATGTGCCTGTGAAATTGGGATAAAAGTAAACCTAAAAAAAAAAAAAAAAGCAAAAGTGACACAAATGTCTGTATGGTTCAGTCAGAACCTGCCTTCCCTCTCAGCTCTCCAGGCAGACACTGATCCATTGCCCCATTCCCATCACTGCCCTGCTGCGCCCAGCAGCTAGTTCCTGTCTGCAGCCACTGCTCCACTGTGCAAGGTCAGCCTGCCCCGGCGAGTCTGAGATTCGGATGGCTCCTTTCTGGTACCCCTTCAGGAGGACCCCTGCACATCTGGCGTAATGGGCTAAGACTTGCTCTCTCCCAGGGGTTCTGGATGCCCTGTTGTAGCTGGACACACTGACCTTGGCAGGATGGGCACACTGCCTTCATCAGAACTGAGAGGTAGGTGATACAGGTCACCTTGTCCACCTCCCCCATCCCGCTTTTGTTTTTTTTATTAATGTTTATTCATTTTTGAGAGAGAGAGAGAGAGAGAGAGAGAGAGAGAGAGAGAGAGAGAGTGCACAAACAGGAGAGGGGCAGAGAGAGAGAGAGAGAGAGAGGGAGACAGAGATTCTGAAGCAGGTTCCAGGCTCTGAGCTGTCAGCTCAAAGGCTGACTTGGAGCTTGAACCCACCAAGCGCCCGATCATGACCTGAGCCGAAGTTGGACGCTTAACTGACTGAGCCAGCCAGGCACCCATCTACCCCTCTTTGGAAGCTGTACCCCCTATTACTGGAGACTGTTTCCACCCACAGCCTCTGAGGGTCAGGGCCCCCCCCCCAGGCTTGTCCTACCCAGTGGCCTTTTTCCTCCTCACTTTCCCCATCAAAGCATGTCTACCCAAAGACCCGCCCTCTCCTGTGGTCTCTCAAATAGACAGCCTGTTGAAGTGCAGCAAGCAGGAAAGCTAAGGGCAGAGGTAGAGCCCCCTGAGTACTTGTTATTCAAGGCTCTTCACCATCCACCCCTAGCCTTAGAGTCTGTTCCTTTCATTGCCCCCACATGCAGGCTCCCGGCTCCCAGTGAGCCAGCTATCTCTCCCAGCCCCTGGTTTATCCCTTTGTGCCTGTGAGTAAAGCATTTTCTTTGCTTGGAATGACTTCCTCCCACTTGGGGAAAGTTATCCTTAAAACTTAATCCAGGGGCACTTGGTTGGCTTAGTTGGTTCAGCATCTGACTCTCGATTTTGGCTCAGGTCATGATCCTGGGATCACGGGATCGAGCCCTGTGTCAGGCTCTGTGCACTGAACATGGAGCCTGCTTGGGACTCTCTCTCCCTCTCTGCCCCTCTCCCCGGTGCACTCTCTCTCTCTCTCTCTCTCTGAAAATAAATAAATAAACTTTAAAAAATAAATAAAACTTAATCCAAATGCTACCTCCTTTGTGCAGCCTTCCCTGACCACCTTTTTCTTCGTTGCCCAGAAAAATTAATAGTTTGTGTTTGTTGAGTGCTGTGTACCAGATACTAGCAGGTTGGCATGCATTTTCTTATAGCAGAGTTATAGCAGCTCCATCAAGTAGTACCATCATCAGTCCTATGTTCTAAAAGGGGAAGCTGAAGCACAGAGAGTTTAAGAAACTTGCTCAAGATCACACAGCGGGAGGTGATTCAGTGGGAGTCAGGACAGGTCAAAGCCCTCACTCCTAACTGCTGTCCTGCTGTGTGTGCCTCCGTGGAGCTCACACAGCACTCGATATATTTCTCTTTGCGCTTACCCTTTTTTGTTTACAGTCCATCTCCACGCCTGGATTGAAATCTTTTGAGAGTAGAGAACGTTGTCTGGCTCCTCTGAACATCCTCAGATCCCTGGATCCCTCAGCATGAGCCATGCCCATGGCAGCTGTTCAATTCATGTTGCTTGCTAATGGATGAGTAGAGCCAGAATTAGCATTCCACTTCTGCACCATGACCTTGGGAAAGACATACAACCTCACTGAGCTCTAATTTCTTTCTCTGGGGAGTAGGGTGAGGCAGCCACAGTGGGGAATAATACTAATATCTAACTGATGTCTCCTAACTCATTGTGGAGATCAAATGGAACAAGACACTGTCATGAGGAAATATTCTGTAAGTGCTCTTACAAATTACAAATGGTAGCAGTTGGTTCTCAGAAGGCAATGTGTTCTCTGCTCATAGGCAAAACGTGTTATTCCTACAAGGGCCTTACAGCTAATGATAACTTCATCCTAACCATGTGCAATATTGGAAAATCAGCCCTTGGGTCAGGAAGGTGGGAAATGTCTGAGCCCCAGGCAGAGTCTACTCACCCCCATGGCAGACTTCTGTACCCACCCTCCTTGATCACATCCCAGAAATTGCTGTTCTCCCAAGATCCCTGGGGCTGAGTCATGTTCCTCTCCCCACCCAGCATCTACCTCCTCCCCAGAGCTTGGGCCGGACAATTCAGGTCCTGGAGAGTGGACTGCTCCCACTTGCAGCCTTGCACTCTTTGGAGGAGTGGGGTTAGACCAATGGCAGGAGTGCCAACATTAGCTTCATCAACCACCTCCAGGCCCCAGTCGCATGCCAGGTCTGCGTTCGGCACTTTGGCCTCACTACGACTCTGTGAAGGAGGTATTAGAACCTCACTTTGCCCGAGATTAGAGAAGCAAAGGGTTTACTCAAAATCATGACTGTTGGACTTGACCCCAAGTCTATCAGGTTCCAAATTCTCTAGTCTTTCCCATGCTCCTCCTTTTTTCTCTGGGCAAGTTCAAGGAGATTTATATCCAAGATCCACCCAGGACATGCTTTCTCAGCATGAGCTCAGTCCCTGAAGGAGCTCAGATTTCAGGCAAACACCATATTTCCTTGATTTAAAATGCATTCCTATTCACATTTTTATATTTCTGATATCAGGATCTTACAGATGGTAATATCTTAGATTTTAGGAAATTTAGTAGGAGTCCTAGAGACCGCATTCCAGTTCTCTGTTCAGCTACCAACTGGTTTTGTGCCTTTGAAGGAGTCACCTTACTTGCTTGTAGATCAGGGAGTCTAATCAGCCTGACTGTTGTCAGCTCTGCCACTTGACAGCTTGTACAGCTTTGCAATCTTCTCTGGGACTCGGGTTCCCCATATGTAAAATGATGGGAGGGGTCTCTAATTTTGTACCTCTTCTTTTAAGCTGCAGAATACATTTCCCCAGTCACAGGTAAGTAAACAGCTAAACTGCTCTGGATTAAGTAATGGCTGGAGGGCCTGGAACCCTGGGGTCTCCTCTACTCCCTCCACTTCTGTCAGGGCCATTATGGCGGCCCCCTCAGCCTTCTCAGTTTGGCAAATCCCTCTGTTGAGCCCTGGTTTGGGAGAACACTGAATGAAGACAACGCTAGAAGATCTGGGCTCAAGTATGGACTCTGAGCCGCTGGGATGGTGAAGTATAATCACTTCCTGGCTCTGGGTGTCAGCTTCTCATCTGCAAAGTCAGCAGTAGATGAGATGTTTCCTAAGAATCTGTTCTGGTGCTAACATTCCATGATCACAATCTTCCAATGCTCTACCTCAAAGGTGCTTTACTTTGGTTGCATATTAGGATCACCTAGAGAGCTTATGAGAAAAATTAAAAGATGGCAGGTCTCCTCACTGCCCTCCATGTTGATGTAATTGATCATAGGAGGGACTAAGACATCAACATTGTTAAAACTCCCCAGGCAATTGTGATAGCCACCAGGGCTAAGAGGCACCACTCCTCCGATGGGGGACAGAGAATAAAAATTCCAGTGACATTTCAAAGAAAAGGTCCTGGGGCACCTGTGTGGCTCATTCACGTCTGACTCTTGATTTAGGCTCAGGTCATGATCTCACAGTTCGTGAGTTCCAGCCCCGCGTCGGGCTCTGTGCTGACATCACAGAGCCTGCTTGGGATTCTCTCTCTCCCTCTCTCTCTGTCCCTACCCCCCTCAAAATAAATAAATCAGTAAACATTTTTTAAAAAATGATTCAAAACAAAGAAAGGGTCCTAAAAACTTAACTTAGGGAGAATTTGGGCTGTTTTTTGGCAGCCCTATTAGTGAATTGGTATATAGGTACTTGGGAACCTAAGAAGCACCATCAAAATATTCATTTGAAAATTGTTTAAAGTTTCTAATAAGCCGGTCCAGAATTTGCCAAATGCAATACAGTGCCTACTCTCAGCGTGTGTAATCTAACTGGAGAAACAGAATGAGTGGCCAAAAGTACGGTGTAAAATTAAGTGCTAAATCGGAGATGACCTTATTGAGCACTTCTGTTGCATATGCCAGGCACCAAGTTGTTCACAGCAAACAGAGTTAATCCTCACAACCATCTGTTGAGGAGGGTTCTGTTATTATTCCGATTTCCTACTTTAGGAAACTGAGGGTCAGGATGTTATGTAAACGTGCCCAAGCCCACAAAGCTAGCAAGTAGCAAAGGTTGAAGCCAGGCTCCAAAGCCAATGCAGGTATTATTTTGCCAACCCACTTATCTTTGGGTGGGGACATTCCCATAAGCTCTGTAGGGTGCCTAGAGGAACCTGGGCCTGACTTCAAAGTATATGTTCTACTAACTGGAAGAGGAACGCCTCAGGAGGCTTGTGGGGACCAAAGATCCCAGGTGGGGGAAAGTGAGGAAAGGTCAGGTGACACGGGGCCTTGGATTGGATTAGGGCCTGGAGCAGGAAGGTGAGAATATAAAGTACATTTACGAAAGTGGCAAGTGTCCTGCTGGGTGTGCTAGTGAGGGGGGTTGGTGAGGGTGGGGGTGGGGTGAGTTGGTCCTGAGAACCTGGAGGACAAGGGCTGTTCCTCTTCTATCTTTGTTTTCTCCTGGCCCATCAAAGGCCTGGCACTTGATCGTTACTAAATATTCGCTGAATGAAAGTTGAGAGCAGCTTCTTTGAAGTCACTTGGAATTCCTAATCTTCTCCTCCAACTCAGGCTAGAGAGCTGCTACAGTTACTCACCATGACCTTACAGGTCCTCGACTGAGGTAGGAAGGGCAGCAATAGGAATGAGGAGGAAGGGACAGTGGAGACAACGCAAAGCAATTAACTGGCAGGGCCACACATCCCAAAGCTCCCAACTGCATCACATGCAGTAGCATTTACATGCATGCTTAGGGATGCAACGATGACCACATACACCCCCAGAGACCCAGCCAACATGGAGAGTTCCTTCTACAGAAGAGCAATGTGCTTTCCAGAACCTACCTGGCCAGAGGACCTTCCTGCAGAGAATTCTCATCTGTGAATGGAATGTTAAACTAATCTATGCCACTTCTGCGGGATGCTTTTCCAGTGAGGACTGCCCAGGGTGGGGTGGGGGTGGGGATGGGTGAGGGGGAAGGGGCGGAGTGTGTGTGTAGAGTTCTGGGACTGGTTAATTGTTTCCCCAAACTCTGTATTTCAAGGACTCAAGTTTGGGAGCCAATTTAGAGAAAGCATCTTTCAGTAAGGAGCACACACAGCAGACTCAACAACTCAGCTGAGCCAGAGCTGAATCCCATCTAAGCCATTTCAACGGGACCTCAACCTCTTCCAGAGTGGCAAGGCCAGGGCACCAGAGCTGTGGGCAGAGCTAGGCCGATAAACGTTTAAATCCTGGTAATTCCTCGAACCACTCCAAGCCCAAAATAAAATTACAACCATGAGATTCTCATACTACAGTTGTTTCAATTCTGTTTCCCTCGAAAGCACCATGGGATCAATCATTGTTTCCCCATAATCACTGAGTGGGTGAGGTTAGGCCAAAGGGAAGTCCAAAGGCTTCAGGGCCATAGCACTTGCCCGGATAGGACTCTGGAGCCCTGAAGCCCTATAGCCACTGGGAGGTCTGCACTTCCAACACAGTATCTGCAGGATGCTTATGGCCAGGTTGAAAGTAGATTTTTTTTTAATTTTAATTCTTAAAAAATATTTTAAGTAATCTCTACATTCAAATGGGGCTCGAACTAACAACCCCAAGATCAGGAATCACATGCTCTACCAACTGAGCCAGCCAGGCACCCAACAAAGCTGATTTGGAAAAAAAAAAAATTTTTATGTTTATTTATTTTTGAGAGGCAGAGAGAGACAGGGTGTGAGCAGGGAAGGGGCAGAGAGAGAGGGAAACCGAATTGGAAGCAGGCTCCAAGCACTGAGCTGTCAGCACAGAGCCCCATGTGGGGCTTGAACCCACGAACTGGGACACCATGACCTGAGCTGAAGTTGGACCCTCAACTGACTGAGCCACCCAGGTGCCCCCAGAAAGCTGACTTTTTAAAAGTTTGTTTGTTTGTTTATTTATTTGAGAGAGAGAGAGAGAGAGAGAGAGAGAGAGAGAGAGAGAGAACCAGCAAGCAAGGGAGGGACAGAGAGAATCCAAAGCAAGCTCCATGCCCAACACAGGGCTTGAACCCACAAACCCTGAGATCATGACGTGAGCCGAAATCAAGAGTTAACCAACTGAGCCATCCAGGAATCCCTAGAGAGCTGATTATTTTTTATTAAAAATTTTAAAGCTTATTTGAGAGAGAGAGAGAGGGAGAAAGAGAGAGAGAGAGCAGGGGATGGGCAGAGAGAAGGGGGATAGAGGATCTTAAGCAGGCTGTCAGCACCCAGCATAGAGCTCAGTGCAGGCCTTGAACCTTTGGACTGTAAGATCATGACCTGAGCTGAGATCAAGAGTTGGACGCTTAACTGACAGAAGCACCCAGGCGCTCCTAGAAAGCTGATTTCTATTGGCAATAGATCCAGGCTAAATAGACCAAGGTAGGGGTGCCCGGCTGGCTGAGACAAAAGAGCATGACTCTTGATCTCAGGGTTGGGAGTTCAAGGCCCAATTTGGGTGGAGATTACGAAAAAAATAAACTCAGGAAAAAAAAGAGAGAGACCAAGGTAGTCTATAAAAGCGTGCCATAAATGGGATTGTATGTATGCTTTAGAGCCTTGGTGGGCCCGGCTGGTTACTTCCCGCTGCAAGCAGCCTCAACAGGTTAGTTAACCCAGTGTAACCCAGTTTACCTCAGGATCATACAAATCCCTTTGGGGGTGTGTGTGTGTGTGTGTGTGTGTGTGTGTGTGTGTGTGTGTCTGTGACGAGGTAAAAAGGTTAGGAAGCACGGTCTGTAGCATTACCCTGCTTAAAGATCATCTTTATTTCTAATAATTTTTGCATACAAATTAAAAGTTTAAGACCCCGGGATGCCTGGCTGGCTCAGTTGGTAGAGCACACAACTTCTGATCTTGGGGTCATGACTTCGACCCTCACGTTGGGGGTACAGTTTACTTAAGAAAATGAACAAAGGGGGCATTAAAAAAATAATAAAGGGGCGACTGGGTGGCTCAGTCAGTTAAGTGTCCAACTTCGGCTCAGGACATGATCTCACGGTTCATGGGTTTGAGCCCCACATGGGGCTCTGTGCTGACAGCTCAGAGCCTGGAGCCTGCTTCGGATTCTCTCTGTCCCTCCCCAACTTGCCTACTCTCTCTCTCTCAAAAATAAACTAAACATTTTTAAAACATAGGAAATTTTAAAAAATTAAAAGTTTATGAACCTAATACATAACACAGCAGGGGTTCTTTTGGGGCGGGGATCACCCTCCCTTTGGGAATGTGATAAAGCCAAAGCCTTTCTCCCCAGAATGCACTTCCTCTCATTCATGCAATATTTTGCATACCACCTCAGAGGATTAGAGAATCCAGGTTAAGCGTCTGTTCTGGAAGGATTATCAGACAAACCCCAAATTTACTAATTTCAGAGGAGTTCATGTTTTCCCCAGTACAGTTTCAACAGACCTGAGAATCGTCAAAGAAAGCTCTGAAGAAAGTATTACACTGAACTCCCGAGAAATTTTCCAGGGAGCATGCAGAGACCACTATCAACTCCAAGTGGCATCCCTAAGAAAATCCCAGCTGTTCAGGAAGGGCACTGGCTCCAGGCACCACCTACCCTACCCCTGCAGTAGAAAGTGCTGGTCGCTGGGCACCACTGGCAGGCACAAAGCAGTTCTCGGCACACCTCCGTGTGGGTTTGGATGCATTTTTGGCTAGGTTTGTACTAGAAACCCCATGTAATCACCTTGCAGTCTTCCTTTCTCCATTGCAAGCACATGACCTTGGACACGTGTATTAATCACTCCACACTTGCCACTAATCAAGTCAAGATTGTACAAATAGGGAATGGGGTGGGGGTGGGGGGGAAGGAACATTTACATCAAGTAATTTAGCAGCATCTTTATTGCAACAAAGAACCTGTAATAAAATGCAACAAAACTAATGTTTCACTTTACATGATTAAAAGCCATGTAGCTGAAAATGAGAAAACCCATAAACTTACTGGAGTGAGACATGCAATTCTTTTTATACAAGTCAATGCTTAAAACAGCAGGCACTTTATATTCTAAAATTAAAGACCTGAACTCCAATTGTGCTGAATACAACATAAATTTGTATTTGGGTTATCCAGAAACAAACATACAAATATTCCTTTTTCTCTCTGTGAGGGACTTCTGAAATGATTACCTAGAACCGTCTCTTGACGAAATAAGAGAAGCAGGAAGCGGCACCTTGCACTAACGTTTCCATATTTTAGGCTGCAAGACGGATAGGTGAGGCTGGGGAGAGTTGGGAAAGTGGGAGTCAGGGAAGTTTCTTTATTCCTTTATGTCTGCCTGAAGCGGACACTCACCTCAAAACCTCAGTTAGATATGGCCATGTCTCTTTTCTTACTTCAACTAGCTCTAAGTTAGGCTCTCAGGCTTAAGCAAGCACTCTATTCTACACCCCAATTCCCAAATTCCTCACTACTAGGAAGACACATTTAGTCTAACAGTTTTAATTAACTTCAGAATGTCATATACTAATTAGAAGTACTGCTTCAGTAATAAGCATGCTTAGCATTTACTTCAGAATGGAAAAATTAACCATTTTATGTTATCTTTAAAATGTTTCATAGGAATATATTAATAAATACTTCTTTAAAAATTTGCCTTTTCTATCTATCATTTAACTACCGTGAGTCAGGGCATCCAGATGGAGTCTAGTACCAGCTGAGCAGTCACCGGCCGCGTGGCAATGGGTATATTTTCTCTTCTCTCTCTATGTCGGTTCCTCCTCCAACAGATGAGAACATTAGATTATATCAAAGATGCAACAGCTTAAAAATTTAGGCTTCTGTAATAATGGGAGATCTTATAGGAATCATTCCACCTAAAGAGAGAATTATGTTACAGACAGGTGGGCTACACCTTCTGTAAGGAATAAAACAAGTAGTAAAAAAAGGAAGCATCAATATCTGTATCTCATTCCTTTACAAAGTAATGCATGCCTTGTGACTCCATCCTCTAGTATGAGGCTTTGGAAATGAGCCAGGAACGGCATTGAGGGAAGAACCTTCATTCCAAAACGAAATCTCCAGGCAAAGAGGAGACATAGTTAGCAATACCTTTCTGCTGCTTTCAGAGTGAGAAGGGCCCAGTCATGATCACAGATGAGCAGCTGTACTTGACTATTGCTTTAGGTTTTTGTAAATCAGTCCAGTGTAAAAATCACCTATTCTACTCTTAATCCAATTCCAGTCTCTACAGAAGAGTCTGTGAAAGTAGCCCACAAACAACTTTGAATCACCTAGGAAAGGCGGTTAGAAATGCAGATTCCTGGTCTCCACCCAAATCAACCAAATTTAAAGTTCTAAGCATAAGGTTCAAGACTGCATTTCTTTTTCTAAGCAGAAAGATTTTCTAAGCAGAAAGATCTTTCTAACCAGAAGATTCTTAGATTGAGTCCTCGCGCTCAACACGTAAGCCACCACCCCTGCCGATGGTTGCTCAAGCGCACCTACTTATCAAGCCTGCAAAAGCCGCCCCATTTGATACTTAACCTACTGCTTTTTGGTTCTTAACCAAAACTGTTGCTACTTTTATATGCTCTTGCCTTTTAAAATGTTCCCCATTGACAGGGTACAAATAGTTTCAGTGAGATTTCTACTGATTGCTTGGATGGACTAGGATGTTTTCCTCATCGGTTTTTAAAATAAAACTCAAACTGTCTTTCTGCAAGCGAATTCAGCTCTGTATTTTTCCCCCTTACACAAGGAGAATGGCATTTAATGAACTGGGGATTATAACAGAGGCATTCCTTGTGATATGAGGAAAGGAGAGGGAAGATGCAAAAGGAAAACACTGGTGAATTCAAGAGCACATGAGGTTCTTTTAGGTTTGTTTTGGTAAAATGAGAGACGCCGTTTTGAAGAAATAGCTTTAACGGGCAAGAGGTTTCAAATGAGTAGATGTCTAAAAGCCACTGTATACCATTTCTACTTTGCATATTATATAAGGATAGATCCCTGGGGGCCAACCAGTTCACAAACAAAAACCACCTTCGATAGTCAGATATATACTTAAATCAAGGGGGAAAATACTTTCCTGGGAAGAAAAATTACCCAAATCAATTTAATTTAACATTGAAAAAAATATAAACAGACCTTGGCATGGGAAAATATAAACAAAGAAATCAATACATACACAGACAATAAGGAAAAGTGTGGTACCTATGATACAGTATAAATACACAAACAGCAAAACCCAATCCCCTTCCCAAGGACAGAGCCACCAGGTCACCTTGCCATTTCTGGACCTCCCCCACCTCCCACTTGGCCCTCAGTGATGAATTCACCTCTGACGCACAGTCATCATCCTTCCTGATGGAGGCTGTGCTCTCTACGGGAGAAATCGACTCTGTAGTGGTGAGAAAGAAAAACAGCAACTTTTTTGGAGCATTGTTTAAAAGTACTGGTAACAACTTTCCAAACACTGAGGCTTGTGATAAAAAGGGTCCAACTCATAGGTATCTTCTTTGCCGCTGGCAACGTGACCCATCTAATACCCCAAAGACTCCAAGATGACAGATTCCAATCAGCACCTGAAAAGCCTATGAGCTCCCTTAACAGTCAAGTGCTAGGGCTAAACCAGGAAATGTCATGGCCGTTCAAGAAGCTGCTTAGAGGCTTTGAACACTGAAAAAGAGAGCCATGGCTGGCTGGGGATCAGTTTGTGGTAAAGAAGTTGTCTGGAAACCTCTTTAAGCTCACAATACCTAAATAATGCTCAAATAATTTAAAAAGGATAGAGAAAGTTTAAATTTGTAAAGTTTCCAAAATTAAGAGGAAAATAACAAAAACTTAGAATTAGGAAAGTAACTAAGTAACTTTTTCTCCCTGAATAACATCGGTCTGTAACTGCGCTGGTAAGACAGTGATTTCTTAATTCTGGTTTCTGTAGCTAACATTCTAGGAGTTTCAGTTTCAACCCCCCAAAACTTTTGCATGAGTATTTTTGGTCAAATTACACTTGTACTTAGTTGTTAAGCAGACCCTCCTCCTCTCCCTGTCATTTTACACACCCTAGTATCCCCAACCCTACCACAATTCCCTTCCATCACCTAAAATTCTGAAACCTTTCAATAAGGAAATACCCAATGGAAACTGGCACCACTAAATTTTCTGAAGAGTAAGGTGTACTTTTTCCTTTTCTCAAAGGAGAAGAAATTGCCTGCAAATATTTAAGCTCTAACCATTTAAAATTTTTCCGCCTGTAATTATCAATATTGTAAGACTAATTAAACCATGCTACATGTACAGTTACTTGCCTTTGTATGAAAGGAAAAGCCCACTCTGTCATATCATCAGAGAGAACTATTTATACTAGATACAGTTGAAATTGGCTAAAATTGGTCAGAGCTCGAATGAAACAAAATAAGTGTCTTTAGGAGGCCACTAAGTTATCCTTGAAAAATCATTAATGACTGGTTAAGTCATAGGTTTAATAGTGATTAGTTCATAACATGCTGGATACACCCCAAGCAATGAAGCATAAGCTATTCAATTACATTTAAGTGCTATCAAATCTGTAACTAGTCAGAGATTCTGGAATTGAACCAAACCAATCACTAATATCATCATATTTTAACAAACTCAGAAGCATACTGTAAAAATACACTAATTAAGTCCATGAGGTTTATAATGCTATTAGAAGTGAAAATAAGGTAGTATGGATATATGGTGCTAATGTCTTATTTCCTTCAGTGATTCTCATGGTATTGCTGGGTCCTTTAGAAATAGGTGTCATTCAATTTTGGGTGTGTATGGTTAAGGTATTAGATTACTATCCACAAGCTGTAGACGCCTGCACGGCACCGATTATACTTTCCGGAGTAGATGTTACATGGCAGGTACCAAAATGTGTTGATCAATTCCGTGTTTTCTACTGATTAAACCTCCTCGTTTGGTTAAACAGCCAGTGTACACCAGAGTTCTACACAGGTCAAAATTATATCACTTTCAGAGCAGCAATACGCGATCCAAGGTTTTCTTGAAGGTAGTGCAAAAGATGCAGTTCGTAATGTTCTCCAGATTCAGGGACTCTTATGCTGTGTCTCTCCTGAGGATAGATCTTAAACAACAACAAAAAAATCAAAATACAAAAAGTAAGAATTTAATAATACACCTCCTTCCAAAGCTTTCCAGAGAGTTTCAACAGGATTAATAATATGGAGCACAGCCTCAGATAATACACACATATATCCTATCTAGAGGCCCCTCCCCCCTTGAAAAAACATTTTATCTGAGAGAGACAAGAGAGAGTGTTCGAGTGGAGCAGAGAGGCAGAGAATCTTAAGCAGGCTCCACACTCAACGCGAGCCTGATACAGAACTGGAGCCCATGACCACCATTATGACCTGAGCAGAAATCAAGAGTCAGACACTCAACTGACTGAGCCACCCAGGCACCCCTATAATTTCCTATATACCATTAGGCTTACAGAAGGATTTATCTATAGATCATTGGGGCGCCTGGTGGCTCAACTGGTTCAGGGACCAACTCTTGATTTCAGCTCAGCACTTCGAGCCCCACATCAGGCGGTGAGCTGACATCATGAAGCTTGCTTGGGATTCTCCCTCTCCCATTATCTTTGCCACCCACCCCCCCCCCCCGCTCACATTCTCCCTCTCTCAAAATAAATAAACTTAAACACACACACACACACACACACACACACACACACACACACACACACAACCTCTCTATAGATCAGTGGTTCTCCAAGTGTGATCTACAGGCTTCTGGGGTCCTCAGAAACCCTTTCAGGGGATACATAAGGTCAAAACCACTTTCAGAACAATTTACCTTTATTCACTGTGTTGGCATTTGCACCGATAATACAAAAGCAATGATGGGTAAAAAGTGTCAGTGCCTTAGTATGAATCAAGGCAGTGACGATAAATTGTACTACACTTGTAGTAAAAACAAAAATGCCAATTTCACTTAGGTAGCAGTAAAAATTAGAATTTTATGAAACTGCAACCCTTGAATAGTTGTCTTTTTAAATATTCTGTGGTGATAAAGTGAAAAGAGTGCAGAAAGCAAGTCTGCTCCAGGACGTCTCAAGGAGAAGCACCACAGGCCCAGCTGCAGGCCGAGATGCCACTTCGTAAACGGAGCTCCATTTTCAGTTTGGAACAATGACTGACGACCATGGTGACTCAGACCGGGGTGTCTGGCAAACACCTGCTCAAAAATGAATGAAGTGAGCTAGTCACCTCAAGGACAACACTGCTACCAATGATAAACTTTGAGCTTTTGAGGGGAAATCAGAATTTCGAAAACTTGTGGAGCGCCTGGGTGGCTCAGTCAGCTAAGCGTCCGACCTCAGCTCAGGTCACGATCTCGCAGTTCGTGGGTTCGAGCCCCGCGTCGGGCTCTGTGCTGACAGCTCAGAGCCTGGAGCCTGTTTCAGATTCTGTGTCTCCCTCTCTCGCTGCCCCTCCCCTGCTCATGCTGTGTCTCTCTCTGTCTCGAAAATAAACATTAAAAAAAATAAAAAAAAATAAAAAAAAGAATTTTGGAGAACTTGTATCATGAGCCTCCCCCAAACTTACAAACATTTCTGGTGAGATCAGAGGTAATATTAATATATGTGACCTTAAAAATATTCTATAATGAAAGGAGTCAACATTTAGAAGACTGACGTCACACAGTGAACCAGTATTTTCTAGATGCCCAATGCATGTACAAAAGATCCATTTCAAATATAAGATCCAACAAATTTTAACGTAACGGAGTATGAAACATTTATAGATATGGCTTTAGATTCCCCACTAAAACTAACCTTTAAGAAACTAAGATTTGTCCAGTTTTGGTGTAGTATCAAAGAAGAATATCCACAATTATCCGAAAAGGCTAAAATATTCCTCCCCTTTCTTAACTACATATTCTGGGAGGCTGTAGTTTCTTCACACGGTAGTCCCCCTCTTATCTGCAGGGGGCACATTCCAAGACCAACTCTGGATTCCTGAAACTGCAGGTAGTACTAAACCCTGTATGTACTGTTCCCCCCCCCATCTATACATACATATGATAAAGTTTAATTTATAAGTTGGGCACAGTGAGAGATAAACAATAGCTAATAATGAAACAATCATAACAACATACTGTAATAAAAGTTATGTGAATGTGGTCTCGCTCTCAAAGTATCTTGCACTATGCTCAGTCTTCTTCTTATAATGCGAGATGATAAATGTTTATGTGATGAGATGAAGTGAGGTGAATGATGCAGGCATTGTGATAGAGCGTTAGGCCGCTATTGACCTTCTGACGCTATGTCAGATCAAGAGGATCGTCTGCTTCTGGACTGATCGCAGCTGACTGCGGGTTAGCTGAAGCCTTATAAAGTAAAACTGCACATAGTGGGAAACTACTCTCTACTTTAGCCAAAACAACAATTCCCAACAGGTTGCATGTGTTGCATATGAGCAGATAGGAGAATCTGGGTGTCTTTCTTAAGCCAGACATTAAAGGGATTTTACAAAAATGTAAAAACAATGCTACTTTTCTAAGTAATTTTTTGTTTGTTTTGGAAAATAGTTTTTCTCTCCCACAAAAACTGTGATTTGTGCTAACATGCAATAGTTTATTATTGTTATTTAAAAATATATTTAAAAATTTTTTTTGTTTTGGGGCTGCCTGCTTCAGTTGGAAAAGCATGAGGCTCTTGATCTTGGGGTCATGATTTCAAGCCCCATGTTGGATGCAGACAGAGATTCCTTAAGTAAACAAGTAAATTTTAAAAAAACAGATCTTTCTTAGTTTTAATATCTTATATGAAAATGGTGACAGATACAACCCACATAAATGAAAGTTCTTTGGTATGTAAAGGGATCCTGAGACCAAAATGCTTGAAAACTGCTGCTATAGACAAATATCTCGCAGTTTACTTACATAAATGTCAACTGAGACATAAAAATGGACAAAGTAGGGGCACCTGCATGGCTCAGGTGGTTAAGCATCTGACTTTGGCTCTGGTCATGATGTCACGGTTCAGGGGTTCAAGCCCCACCTAGGGCTCCGTACCGACTGCTCAGAGCCTGGAGCCTGCTTCCGAGTCTGTGTCTCCCCCTCTCTGTGCCCCTCCCCAACTCGTGCTCTGTCTCTGTCTCTCAAAAATAATAAACATAAAAAAAATTCTTTTTTAAAAAGGGAAAAACAATATTTTTCATTTCTTAGGAGCACATAATCTGTGAAAGAAGTACAAAGGAGGAAGAAAGAAGGAACAAGTTTTAAAACCCCCTTTTTTTGAGTGAGGAGCAACAGAGGTGGTTACTTTGCTGCTTTCTGTTCCAATGTCAATACACTATAAAATTAAAAGATCTTTAAAAACCAATGATATCAAGTAGCACTTCCTCACCCTTCCAAGGGGAAGAAGAAAAGCAAAGGACACTGAATGGACTCCTGTCATCTTTTCCGTGATTACAAACTGAAAGCAGATACAGATACACCAGTCATATAATCTAATAGGCCAGTTTTTAGTCCAACTTCCACAGAATCTTAATTTTTATGCAACTAGAGGCACTGCTATCTATGTCTATGACTTTAGATCTCTTAAGCAGAGAGAGGCCACAGCTGAAAATTTAGCCTTACTCCATAGTTTATTATATTTCAAAGTAATCAATCACTAATCACTACTTAATTCCATCAGAAGATGAAGAACTCACCTGTAAATCATAGGGCTTTCCAGCCCTCACTAAAAAACTCAGTAATATACTGGTGTGTGCAAAATGGACATTCTCATCCAAGAACCCATGTAAAAGTAGTAAACGATTTGGTCTGGAGAAATGGAAATATCAGAGGATTAGGCAAAATAGAGTATTTGGGAAAACCACTTACCTCCTTTAATCACAATTACCTATTAGTAAATATTATAGTTATGTAATATATACAACTATATACAGTTATATAACATAATTATATGAAAACATGTAACTGTATAACAATATAATCAGTGTTAATAAAGTTAACTTCTACTATAAATGTTAAAATAAGAATTCAACATTTTCAATAAATTTATAATATATTAACCAGATACTACATGTGACGAAAGATTAAAAAAAATTTAAATATCATGTGTTCAATTTCTTATGAAGATATTAGCATATATCAATATAATAATTACAGCCTGTCCCTAGGGAAAGAAAAATCATAAACATTATCCATAAAATATATTTAAGCAGAAACAGAGTATTTTCCACCTTGAAACAGTTACGTACTTATTAAACTTCTTTCAGCACCCTCATTGCTTCAAATATAACTTATAAAAAAACCAAAGTGTATGAACTGGCCTGTAACTCAGCTCTGAGAAATAGCTATGCCACTCGAGTATTCTTTAGAATATTAGTCTTGGTTTTGCAGTATTTGTAGTTTTCATTATTATTAAAGACAAATTTTAACACTACAGTTTTAAATTTATAATCTTAACTTTAAAGCTTGAACTTACTCAGAGGGAAACTTTTCTGCTTGCATGGCCACAGATCCTAAGTAATAGCCCTGTTCATTCTGGTCAGGGTGGCCCATGTAACGTTCCGTGTAGCCTGTATCATAGAAGATCCACAGAGTGACTGGGGCCCCAGCAATAGCAACCTACACAAGACAACAATGACAATCAAGTGTGGTCCAGAAAAGAATGGCTAGCAATGAGAAAGTTTAACTACAAATTTAAAGGCTAAAATTATCCTTAGGCTTTTGCCCCACATGCCCAACTGGGGCATACATTTCTGAGTTAGGCAACTCAGAAAATCAAAGTGGAGTGCCAAGGTCAAGAATTTGATACTTTGTGAGTCAGTTAGCTTCATGTTCCACAGGCATGCCACATACCAAGCCCCTAACCTGGGCTAGTTGAAATATATACACAGGACACTTTGTTGAAAGGGGAGACTGAACTAGAACATATGAATGCCTCAGTGTAAACTCATTCCTGCTACTGGGGAAAAAAAAGTGTGACAAGTGTCAGCTTTTATATCAAAAAAGCAGTCATTTCTTTCTTTCTTTTTTTTTTTTCCAGCCTCTACGGGGAGTACAGAATTTTTAACAAAAATTATGAATGAAATATATTTAAGCACTAAATACTTCCCTCATTTTAAGGTCCCCACAGTTTTACATTTAAATATTCTAATTATTTTGACAGCTGCAAGCCTGGGAAAATTATGACAGTTTTCAGAGTTCATTTTGTGGTTATTATAAAGCTTATGTGAATATACATGCAAGAACAAAAACTCTATTATTTTAATTCTTAAAAATTATTTTCACTGTAAGATAAAATCATGTTATTCAAATATTAAGAAAGAAAAACACTTCACAATTGCCATTCTCTTAACAACTTTTAGCATCTTTATTTCCTTCTGGCGTATTTTTCAAAGAAGTTGTTTATAAAATTGTAGCCAACATTTACATATTTAATACAGTAGTCATTCAATAAAGATTTATTTAGGACCTACTATGTGCCAGGCATTATGCTTGGCTACTGAGGATAGATACAGTGATGTGCACACAATCCCAGCCCTCAGAGCTTTCAGTCCAGTAATTAAATAAGTAATTACAATCCACATTGTGTGTGTTTTACTAATCATGGCTATATCCCATAATCTCTGCATGTCTATAAATAGCCAATAACTGGTTATCAAGTTGACATGTGTTTTTTGTTCTAGATACAGACATAGACAAGTAAATATATATTTCACATGGCTATCACAAGTTGACAAGATCATCTATTATCTCGCATGACTGCAGATACACAAACTCTAACATTCCATAATATTGCCAACCCTGTAAGCCTTCAAAAAATAGGCATTTTCTCAGATCCTCAATTTATAGAAGATTCTACCCTTACTACAAAAAGAAGTACAATAGGAAGTCACATACCCTAAAGATATCCGACCTCTGCATTAATGCCATCAGGGAGAGGTATCCTCCATAGGACCAGCCATGGATGCCCACACGATCTAAGTCAATGAAATCATATTGAGAAGCTAGATATTGGAGTCCTTCCACCTGATCGTCAATTTCTATTTGACCCTGTCAAAAAAGGGAGAACATTTCACTCATTCTGATGAATAGAAGTCTCCTTGTAAGAGTGCTTTTAAAACTGATAAATGGGTTTTACTAAAAAATACCTGTAGTTTTTAAAGAATTCATCATCAATTGACATTCTGTTGGCCGAAAAAAATTTTTTTAACTCTATTTACAGAGAGGGGCCTATAGCTTCCATTGCTAGCCAGTCCAGAGTTTTGTAACCCCTTAGTCATAAAGTTCTTTCCTACTAAGACCCAAACTGTTCCTGGTATATGGGTATCTCCCCTTTCCATTTGTTCTGTTGTCTGCTAAGAGGTCAGCATCTTCCTTGTAACAAGCCTTCCTATACCCAAAGACAAAAAAATAGCCCCCTTAAGTGGCTGACTAATTTTACTTCTTTTTAAAACTTAATGCACTAAAGCAGAAGGAATCACTCTTGAGGTCTTTCCTCCTATTTCCCCGTTATCGATTTCTAGGAATTGAACATACACTATTTCTTTAAAGTCCTATTAAGTCCTCATTCCTACCACCACCACCCTGTCTGTATTACTAGGCCTGCCAGTGCACACAATCTCACTTCACTGAGCCAAAAACAAAAATAAAAACAAAAAAACTTACATGAGAATACAACATAAGGTCAAAGAACTGGCTGTGGGAGAAAATCCCATGTCTTACTCAGCATGTCCAATACACTGGCAAACACAGTAACTGCCTTACTGTGTAAAAGGAACATCGGATTCTCATCATTTCCCAAAGCAGCAGAAAGGACATGGGGCATCTCTAAAAGGTAGCATTTAAAGCTTCCTGTAGAGAGAAAGAGGCTTGTCACAAGGAAGGCACTAATCAGTTGATTTCTCTCTTCACAGAGGACAGAACAAATCTCAATTATTCCTCTCAATAGGGGACAGGATGCTGAAAACTAAATGGTGCTGCCTTCTGGCTAAGCTGGACATACCAAAAAGAAAGAGAAGGTACTTCTGTGCAAAAGTGGTTCTATCTCAGCTCCCCGAAGTTACATACAGGTGGATGTGAACTAGCCTAGTGAATATCAAGTTGCATCATCCCTCCCACCCCTGAACACTCTCGCTCTCCCTCCCTCTCTCTCTCTCTCTCTCTCTCTCTCACACACACACACACACACACACACACACACACTCTCTCTCTCTCTCTCTCTCTCTCTCTCCATCTCTTACGGCCCCATCCCCCAACTCACTCTCACTCTCTCTCTCTCTCTCTGGGACTTCACACCAAACAATGAACCAAAAAATAGAAATGTCTTAAAAAAGAAAAATGTTTGTATGCTCACACACCATTTTATATTTAAAGGCGCCTTCAAATTTAAGCCCTCGGTGACAGGATCCCCTGTTGTCTATCACTACAACCACATAACCCAGAGACGCTAGGGTATTCAAGCGGAAATACTTGACTCCTTTAAATCGATTATTCACCAACTGCACCTGAGGAAGAAATACAATTTCAGTGAAATTTATTATATGGTAATATAAAAAAAGCATTAAGTGACAGGATGCTGTGAAAAGTAGAAAGCTTGAATTTTTTGTATTATTTTGCTTTTAGAATGAAATTTTATTTTCTTGTGGCAAGAACACTTATCACAAGGTGTGCCCTCTTAACAAAATTTTAAATGTACAATATAGCATCATTAATTGTAGGACAGTAGGATACAAATCTCTAGAACTTATTCGTCTTGCATACTTGAGACTTTATGCTCGTTGATTAGTAACTCCCCATTTCCCCCCTCCCTGACTTGTTTTTAAATTAACTTGATATTCATTACATACAAGACAAGAGATTTAACCTATCCCATAAAAAAGTTGATAAAATCATTACCACTACCCTAAAGAACTATGCCATTCAGATGACAGAGACAAGGATCATTTTTTCCTCCCTATCTATCTCTTCTGGGATTGTCCCTGACTAGCAGTGGAAAAATTCAGTATTTTAAGGAAACACTGTGACCAGCTCAGCTTCCTTTCTCCTGGGACACAAATCAGTGCAAAAGGTAGGATAATTCTTAAATCGCTTTATCACCCTAGAGCCTATACCTCAAAATGACTGAGAAATTAAATGTAGTTTAGTGCCTCAACAGAAATAAACTAGTGAAAAGAGGACTTTAATTAGAGGAAAGAAGCTGAGAGAAGTTCAGTGTTTGGTGGACACTAAGACCACACATTAAACTACGACAAAAACGGTTCTGGCAAAAATGAAAGAAGTTTTTTCTGGCTGAAACCAATGGGAAAACCAAGTCAGCCACAAGTTAAAAAATAATCAACACATCTTCACACAATAACTATATACTGGGCATTTACTGGGCTGGACTGGTGTGCGTGTGCTGTGTGTCTAGAGAATCTTCTCGTTTTGAACTTCTGCATATTCAGTGCCACTGTAACCACTGTAACAACGGCCAAACTAGTCTTCCTGTTTCTACTCTTGCTCTCCTACAGTCCACTCACTTGGTAGCAGAGGGATGATTTTTAAATGTAAATTTGGTAAGACTTTATAGCTTAGCTCCCTGAAACCGTAAAGAGTTTAGATCTTATTCTAAGGTCCTTACCATTGCCTTTGAAATCTTATATTATCTGACCTTTGGCTATTTCTCTGACCTCATCTCATACCAAATCCCTACTTACTAGACTCTAACCCTATTATCCACCATATCAAGTTGACTCTAATCCCCAGGACCTTGACATTTACTGTTCCCTCTGTCTGGAATACTCTTCCTTCAGATCTTTAACACGGTCATTCCTTCTCATCTTATGTACCCTCAGAGACAGTCTCTGAACTTCCTATCAGAACTTCCATTTTAGTCACTTTGCCATCGTCTTTCCCAACAATTACTATTTAAAAATTTTTTTTAATTTGTTTTATTTTAATTACTTATTTTAGAGAGGGAGAGGGTGTGACTGGCAGAGAGGGGCAGATGGGGAGAGGGAGGGAGGGAAGAGAAGAGAAGAGACGAGAAGAGAAGAGAAAAGAGAAGAGAGAGAGAATATCTCAAGCAGGCTCCATGCTCAGCACAGAGTCCAAAGTGGGGCTTGATCCTACAACCCTTTGATCATGACCTGAGATGAAATCAAGAGTCGGACGCTCAAGCGACTGAGCCACCCTCCAAAGAGCACTTCCATTATATGAAGTTATATACTTTATATGTCTACTCATTTATTATTTTCCTTATTTAGCTCCATGAGGGTGGGACCATAGTCAGACTTGTTCGCTATGGTATCCTCGCTGCCTAAAATAGTACCTGGGACACACTAGGAACTCCAATAACTATTTGCTGAATGAATGAATAAAAAATACAGACAGGAGAATGATGTTTTCCCTTTCTTAAAAAAAAAAAAATATTTTTTAAAAACTTGAATTCCAGTATAGTTAATGACGTTTTTCCTTTCTATCTTGGGAGAAGGAGCAAAAAGGAAGGGAGTGGAAAAAAGTACTAGACATAAAACACAAAATAACTATGTAAAGAAAACTACTTCAGTTCACTTCTTTGCCTGTTGTCATGCAAAAAAAAATGGCCTCATTGCCTGATATGAATTTCCCTTGAGAGCCAGTGTTTCTGCCTTTGTAGCCAGAGGCCTGCTACTTCTGGAAGAAGGAACTTAAACGTAATGACCTCTGGCACTGAGGATTCAAAGTTCTTCTTCAGTATCCATTCTTCAAAACCTGTGTCCTGCTATCACTTAGGTCGCTCTGTTGTGCACTTCTATTTACAGAATGTAGCACATAGGAAACATCACAAGGATTTGTTAAATGAACATTTAAAACATACAGCTGTTATCAATGAAGAGTTTAAAGAACTAAGCCTGGATGACTTTAACTGGAAATATTTGTTGCTTTTCTTGGATTTCACTTTTGTCCAACTACAGACATTGTTGCATTTAGTGACAAAGTAACCCACTTCATGTTACAAATTGCGATACTGTTGCCAATCAACAGATTCCCACTTTGCACTGAATATACTCGGAGAAAGAACACAGTTTGGATTGCTTACAAGATTTAATCAAAGTTCACAAGGCTTTCTGTGCTATTAAAAAAGATGTGGCCTTGGGGTGCCTGGGTGGCTTAGTTGGTTAAGTGCCCAACTCTTGGTTTGGGCACAGGTCTTGATCTCAGTTTTGTGAGTTTGAGCCCCATGTTAGGCTCTATGCTGGCAGTGCTGGGCCTGCTTGGGCTTCTCCCTCTCTCCCTCTCTCTCTGCCCACCCCCCGCCCCCCAACTTGTGCTGTCTCTGTCTTTCTCAAAATAAATAAGTAAACTTAGAAATAATAATTATAAAAAGATCTGCTCTTGTATTAAGGAATGTCTTCATAATTAACCCAAATGGAGTCAACAAGAGCATGGATAATCCCAGTGCGTTGAAGGGCCAGAGGCATTCTATCATGCAAAGTCTCTTGGGGAAATCTTGCAAACTGAACAGAGTATTCTGAGAAGGAACTGTTTCTGTAAGTGTAAGTATAGTTGTACTCATAAAGTACTCTAAACAATTAAACAATTTTATTTTAACTGCATTGGCTAAGATTTTTTATTATGGTAAAATATACATAAAATTTACCATTTTGACCATTTTAAGTGTACAATTCAATGGCATTAAGTATTCACCCTGCTGTGCAACCATCACCACTATCCATTTCCAGAACCTTGTCATCACCTCAAAGAGAAACTCCGTATCTTATTCGATAACTTCCTATCCCTTCCCCAGTTCCTGGCAACCTCTATTCTACTTTCTGTCTCCATGAATTTGCTTCTTCTAGGTACCTCGTACAAGTGGAGTAATACAATATTTGTCCTTTTGTGTCTGGCTTATTTCACTTAGCATAATGTCCTCAAGGTTCACCCATGCTGTACCATGTGTTAGAATCTCCTCCTTTTTAAGGCTGCACAATGTTCCATTATATACCACGTTTTGTTTACCCATTCATATGTCAAAGGACACTTGGGGCGCTTCAGCTTTTGGCTATTGGGAATAATGCTGCAATGAACGTTGGTGTGCAAGTATCTGTCCAAGTCTCTGCTTTCAATTCTTCTGGGTATACACCCAGAAATGGAATTGCTGCATCAGACTTAACATTATGTTTAAAGAACTGCCATATTATTTGCCACAGCAGCTGCACCACTTTACATTCCCATCAGCAATGCATGAGTTCCAATTTCTCCACGTCCTCAGCAACGTTTGTTATTTTCCTTTTTTCTTTCCTTTTTTTTTTCATAATAACTATCCGAATGAGTGTGAAGTAGTATTTCATTGTGATTTGGATTTTCATTTCCCTAATGACTAGTGGTGCTGAATATCCTTCTATGTGGGTTAGACTTTTTAAACATAACTGGTAATGAGGAATAATATAAGGATTCCTTTTGTCTTAAAAATCTACACAAGCAGTTAGTTTTTATAGTGTGTTTGTCACATACCTCATATATCACTTCTTCACTGGAAAGGAGAAACATCCTTCTTACTCAGCCTTAATATCAAAATAACGTAACAAAAGCATGTAAAGCTTCTGAGAGTATCCTGTAATTTCTCTCTTGAATTTCTTTGTTTTAAGCCTTTTTTAAAAGTTTACAAAGATTCAGCTTCAAGTTTTTAATGGAAGGCTTATTTAAATGTTTATGATTTCTGTGTAGATGAGTATAATACAAATGTGAATCGTGTTTGAAAAAAATCTTAACGATGGCAAAGTGATTTAACTTGATATATGATCGTCATTGCTGAGATTTTGTGGCTTATATAGTTATTTTGCTTTTATTTTTTGGATGTCCTTTTCTTTCTTTTCTTTCTCTCTCTTTCTTCCTTCCCCTCCTCCCTCTTTCTTCCTTTCTCTCTCTCTCCCTCCCTCTTTCTTTCTCTCTCTCTCCCTCCCTCTTTCTTTCTCTCTCTCTCCCTCCCTCTTTCTTTCTCTTTCTCTTTTCTTTCTTTAGCTCTGGGGAGCCTGGGCAGCTCAGCTGGTTAAGTGCAGATGGTTAAGTGTCCAACTCTTGATTTTGGCTCAGGTCATGATCTTATGGTTTGTGAGTTTGAGCCCCATGTTGGGCCCCACAGTGACAGTGTGGAGTCCACTTGGGATTCTCTCTTTCTCCTTCTCTCTCTGCCCCTCCCCTGCTCTCTTTCTCTCAAAACAAATAAACTTAAAGAAAATAATAAAGCTCTACACCCAATGTGGGGCTTGAACTCAAGACCCTGAGATCAAGAGTCGCCTGCTCTACCAACTGAGCCAGCCAGGCACTCCTATTTTTTGGATATCTTAGCATCTAAATACATTTCCAAATACTGGATAACTAGGTATAATTATAAAGGATATTTACTGAGTCAAGAGCTGCACTATAAAAACAGTGTAATTATATTCTAATTTCTTCAAGGGCCCAGTTTAAGATAGTCAATAGACATTTTTAAAAAGTGCCAATTAACCAATGCACCTACCCCAAATACTTTATTTACTCTGATAGTCAACAGAATTTACTTAATATTTACATGCTAATATTTCATCCAGAAAAAGGAATATTACAGTGTAAACTCTTATAGTGCTGAATAGAAGTATAACAGTTGCCTTAACTAGATGATAAAAATATTCTAGTCTGCTTGAGAGATACAGACTTAGAATGGAGAGAGGTAACTCATTAGGCTACCAAGGCTTCTGCAAATATCTATTAAGATTCTTTTTACTTACCAAGACAGTTAACTATTTAATTTCATTTCCCAAACAAGATTCTTCTCTACATAAAAGACAACATATATACCTACTGACATGAATATTTCATTCTCCAATGACTGTTACAGTCCTACTGTAAACTAAGAAATTGACACTTATTTACACATTAGCCATGTAACAAAATCCAACTTCTAAACAGGAATTAGAACATAAGCCAGAGTCAATAACAGCAGAGGCCCAACAATGTTCACATCTTAACTTAAACAATTGACGAGACATTTAAAATACAAATCACCCCCCCCCCCGCCAAAAAAATATGTGTGTACACACACACACACACACACACACACACACACACACACACACGTATGCATATAAATATGCCCACCTGAGAGGTGGGTGGAGGGATGAGTGAAATAGGTGATATCAGGGGATTAAGGAGTGTACTTGTGATGAGGGCTGGGTGATGTGAATTGTTGATTCACTATCCTGTACACCTGAAACTAATATAATACTGTATGTTAACAATACTGGAGTCAAAATAAAAAAATTAAAATAAATAAACAGGCCCACCTGAGGACCACCATATATGAACAGCACAGTGGGGTATTTCTTTCCAGGTTGTAGATCATGAGGTTTGTACAGCATCCCATACAATGTAAATCCAGTAGTACTTTCAAAAGAAAAAATTTCTGGAGGGGTATAGTCAGGCAGAGGACCTATGAGGAGATAACAAAAATGAGTATGTAAAGGGAGTTCTTACGGGAGCTCTAAAATCTGCGAGCAAGGAAAAGAAACCATAACCCACAACTCTACACACAAATAACTGACCATCTCCCTTTCAGGTGGTCAGCAAGAAATTAAGCAAAAACATTTATTTTTAAAAAAGAAAATCTACTGAACATATCACATTACCTATTTCAAAAGCAGATACAATGTATTCTGACTAGTCCATGGAGCCTAGGAGGTATTTAGATGCAGCACTATACAAATACTTAGTGCTTGGTTCAGTGTAACTTAATGATGGTTAAGCCATATATCTGATTAGAAATTGGAAGCACAAATTTAACTCAATTTAACTTGCTCATAGCAGGTGCTCAATAAACATCTGTTTCTGATCATTAGAGAATAAACCTAACCAGGACCCAGAAAAAAAGAAAGTCACAATCAGTCTTTGGTTTACCAAAGCTATAGAGACCTACCCTAAGAGTGTATATTGGATGATGTTACAACCTAAGCCTAGATCGTCACCATATTACAAATCCTACTTGTGGACAACAGAACATAACCTGTGGTTTTGCATTAAGTTCTTAATCCCTTAGCACATATTCACGAGTGAAAATACTTAACAGGAAAAAGCACTTGGGGAGAAAGTAGACTAAAGATATGCAAAATTAGTCCTTTTTTTTTTTTTTTTTTAAGAAATCAAGCATTTAAAAAATAGATAATTCCATGTTCTTCACTCTTACATAGAACAAGCGTTCTATCTTTTATTAAGATGGCCATTGCAAATGCTTTAAAAGAAAGAAAGCTGCCACTTGGTTATTTGTTTATCTGGGAAATCATCCAAACAGGTGAACAAATAGTTTTCAAGCTGATATTGTGACTATTTTATTCTTATTTTCAAAAAGGCCTTCCAGGGGTGCCTGGGTGGTTCAGGCCGTTGAGCATCCATCTGACCTTGGCTCAGGTCACGATCTCATGGTTCATGAGTTTGAGCCCTGCATCGGGCTCTGTGCTGTCAGTGCAGAGCTTGCTTTGGATCCTCTGTCCAACCCCCACCCCGCCTCTCTCTGCTCCTCTCCCACTCATGCTCTCTCTCAAAAATAAACATTAAAACAAATAAACAACAAACAACAAAAAAAGGTCTTCCAGGGGGCACCTGGCTGGCTCAACTGGAAGAGTGTGCGACTTCTGATCTCAGGGTTGTGAGTTCGAGCCCTACATTGGGTGCAGAGATTACTGAACTTAAAACAAAACAAAAACAAAACAAAACAAAACAAAACACAATCTTCAAAAAGTCCTTCCAGACCTGCTCCTGCCTGAGTGGGAGGTTAATGCATCTTACTTGGTGGTTGATAGAATAGGAAGGGTGGGATCAATCAGGAACTCAGCAGCTCAGGGATAAGTGGTGGTAAGAGATGAGAAATGTGGACACATGAGACAGGTTTAGTGCACTTATGTACTAATCCTACTTAAAATCAGGTTCAGGGAAATGAGTACCTGCTGAATCCAAAATGGTGGCCCAAAATTCCTTTGTTTTGCAAGTTGGGTCATCTTCAGAACTTGATAGCTTGTAAAGGGACACACAGTGTGGATTCTTCTGGTTACTATACTTACTTATAAAGAAGTCACAATGCTAGAGAAAGGAGAAACAATTACTTTTTCCCTCATGGTGCCAGAGCAGGAGTATGGTTAAGAGTCTGATCATTTATGTCCATACATGATGTTAAAGTTAAAACCTTCACTTTTTTTCTTCAGAGAATCAGACTTCTGCAGGCCAATTTCACTGATTTTCACATTACTCAAATGGAGTATTATATGAGCAGAGAGTTTTTTAATTGATAGGAAACCCTTTTCCAACAGGGACTTAATACCTGGCTGATGCAGCAAGAGTGGGAATAGCCACGGTCAGTCAGCCTTGTCACCTCTCCAGGATTTACATAACTGACCACATACAGGTGATGTTCTAAAGGAGAGTCCTTGGTGCCTTCAAAATACACCAGTTTCCTGACTTCATCAACCTGGATCTGCCAAAAAACAACAACAGAAAAACCAGTGCTAGCAGGACCTTGGCAAGGGCCAGTAGTTCAACAAACAATTTCCAATCATTTGAGTCACTCTTTGACTTGCGCCTCTTAAAAAATTTTGCCACAAATGTTAATAAACCTGAGTTGGTTTTGCTTATGACTTATACCTAAGAATACATCTTTCCCGGAAAGAAAAAGGACACTTGACTTGCATGCTATTATTAGAATTTCCTATATGGTAAAAATGTGTGCTTTTCTTAAAATACAGGAGTTATTTCAATAAAACATACCTTATAGGGAAAAAAAATTCCTACATTGCAGGTTAGGCCAACCATTCATACGTACTTAAAAGACTCTAATTGTAGCATCCTGTATTTTTCTCAGTGCAGTATTAATTTAGGCAGTACTTTTTTGGCCTTTTGTACAAACTTGCAGAAGTATTTTATCTATTGGGTTGGGAAATAACTGAACTCAGTTTCAACACTGGTATAGTTTGTAAATAAATGTAGGTAAGATCTTTTTAAGTCTTTATTCAGAACTCAAAAAACTAAGTGCACTCACAGCTGAATTAACTTCATATTCTTCCCAAATTACAGTAAGTGTTTAAATAAATGGCTTTTATTGTCTCTTTAAAAAAATCTACCAGCTTACTCAGTGTTCAATGAAATTCAAATTTTTTAACACAGCAAAGAAAACATGGATACATTTACAAAAGCAAGTATTTTCAAATGCCACATTTTCTCCAGGAAGCTTCTTCATTATCAAACATATTTTAGCATACACAGGAACAGAAACACAGTTGAGATTAAGTAAGCCCATATGAGATATACAGAAAGGATACAAGTGATAGGAAATGCCAGAACAAACATTCATGAAGCTTCACAGGTATGCATTGATCTGTGCAAAACGTTAGGACAGGTTCTGCTCTGGACCTAGCAGCTGGGGGTCAGGCCTTTCAAAACCGAAGAAATAACTGGTTAATTTCTCACCCCCGATTATAATGGTATTTTTCTTTGTTTCATGTAACTACTTTATTCAAGAAAAGTATCAGAATCACTTTGAGGGGTTTGTTAAGCAGAGGGCTGGATCCCACCACCATTATTTCTTTTTTCTTTTCTTTTTTAAATGTTTACTTATTTTTGAGAGACAGAGAGAGACAGACAGAGTGTGCGCGGGGGAGGGGCAGAGAGAGAAGGAGACACAGAATCCAAAGCAGGATCCAGGCTCTGAGTTTCCAGCACGGAGCCCAACGCAGGGCCCAAACTCACGAACCGTGAGATCATGACCTGAGCTGAAGTCGGACACCCAACTGACTGGACCACCCAGGCACCCCTCCCCCATTATTTCTGATTCAGGAGGTCTATGGTGGGCCTGAGAATTTACACTTCTAAAATGTTCCCAGGAGATACTGAGGCTGGGCAGTTGGTCCAAGGACCATACTTTGAGTACCACCTCAATAGTGAGTACATGGGCTTAAAAGTCTGGAAGCATTAGCCAATTACTGCCATTAAATATCTTTGGGTGGGAGGGGCACCTGGGTGACTCAGTTGGTTAAGCATCCAACTTTGGCACACGTCCTGATCTCACGGTTTGGGCCCTGCACTGGGCTCTGTGCTGATAGCTCAGAGCCTGTAGCCTGCTTCAGATTCTGTGTCTCCATCTCCCTCTCTCTGCCCCTCCCTGGCTCATGCTCTGTCTCTCTCTCAGAAAGTGAATAAACATTAAAAAAATAATAATTAAAAAAATCTTTGGGTGAGAACAGGGTCACTGGCAAAAGCAGAGAATGAAGAGGTAACTTAAAAAAATAAAGCAGGGATAGAGGGGAATACAGAAGGGTAAGAAAGAGAGACACAAGCACATTACATAAGTAAGCATGACAAAAAGAAGAAAACTGCTGCACATAATGGCAAGTAGCAGGAAGATGTTTAGGTTGCCCAAATGAGGTTCAGATTTACATAAATACAATTCTGGGGTTTCCTTAAGTATTATCCAACAATTACAAAGCAGGAAGTTTACATCAGTGTAATTTTTTGTTATCAGAACTTGTTATCAGTGGAAATCAAACTTTAATAGTTGCCTATGATATTCTAAAGTTTTTACCAACAAAACCAAATCTGAGATGTGGATCTTCACTTTTTCTCCTTCGTCACATTGGGGACTATGAGTGACTTCTAGAGTAGCCAGTATACCAGTATACATAATCCTTCAATAAATCTCCAAATCAATTTGAGGGAATCATAAGCCTTCACTAAATCCTGGTAGCATGTATCAACTTAACTATGTATCACACCTATAAAGGATGAAGTTCTTAGAGAGCTCATGAAACTGACCACCTAACTGAAAGTTGAAACAAACACAAAATACTGTGAAAAGCAAAAGAATGAGAATTCACCGAAATGATACAGAAAACCGCACGCTGAGAGGAAACAGAGGGTGGATTTTCCCCCTTTTTCCTATCGGTCTACACTCTGTACATAGGTCCATCACTCTTGGCAGGTGGTGGATAAAATTTTACATTTGTGAGATAAACAGGTAAGTAAAAGAGAATCACTACCTCAGAAGTAATAAATGCAATTTTTAATGTAGAAATGACATGAGCGGTCTATAAGAGACACAATCATAATTTTCAAACAATATCCCAACTCACTTTTGCAGACTCAGAAAGTATGGCCCAGCCCTTTCCTTGTTAAGTAGCAACATTATATTTGAAAACACTGACCTTAAGTAACCAGTACACATCTGATACCAGAGCTATAAAATGGGGGAGATTTAGAACTTAACCGAAGATTTTTCCCTTCTAACAACTTGAGTCCTTTAAGTCCCTAATTTAATAGTTTCAAAACATCGGGGTCATATGAAGTTGCACTACTGCTTTTCAGTACCGCATAAACACAGCAGATGTTGACCAAACATATCAGTAGAATAAGAGTACATACATTAGATCCATGCCGGCCAAGAACTTCCCATTCACCACTGGTAATTGCTATTTCCTCTTTGACAGGACACTTGAAATCACCTAAAGATAAACATAATTACAATTCAGCACTCTATCAGACTAGCAAATGACTTACAGAATAAAGAACACTATTCTAAAACTCTTCTTTCCAAAAATGTACATTAAAAAATTCAAGTTACGTCTGGGGTAATAAAATGTTTTGAAACTCAACAGAGGTGGTGAATGCACAACACTGAATGTACTGTTCATTTTCTTTTACTTCTTAATATTTTAATTTTTATTTTTAAAGTAATCTCTAAGGGTGCCTGGGTGGCTCAGTGATTAAGCATCTGACTTTGGCTCAGGTCATGGTCTCACAGTTTGTGGGTTCAAGCCCTAGCGTTGGGCTCTGCGCTGACAGCTCAGAGCTTGGAGCCTGCTTTGGGTTCTCTGTCTCCCTCTCTCTCTGCCCCTCCACCGCTTGCACTCTCTCAAAATAAATAAATAAACATTAAAAATAAATACATACATACCTACATACATGCATACATACATACATGTAATCTCTACACCCAACCTGGGGCTTGAACTCACAACTCTGATATCAAGTGTCACATGCTCTACTGACTGAGCCAGCCAGGCACTCCACCACTGTTTAATTTAAAATGTCTGTTTAAAATGTTTATTTTAAAATGGCTAGTTCAGGGGTGCCTGGGTAGCTCAGTTGATTAAGTGTCCACCTCTTGATTTGGCTCAGGTCAGGAGCTCAGGGTTCACGAGTTCAGGCCCTGTATCGGGCTCTGTGCTGATAGAGCGGAGCCTGCTTGGGATCTTGGTTTCCTTTTCTCTCTCTGTCCCCCACCCCCACCAAGTTGTGCACTCACTCGGTGTCTCAAAATAAATAAACTTATAACCTTAAGATAAAATTAAAAAAAAAAATGGCTAGTTTAATGTTATGTGAACTTCACCTTAAAGTTTATCTATTTATTTTCAGAAAGAGAGAGTGAGAGAATCTCAAGCAGGCTCCATGCTGTCAGCACAGCACCTGACGTGGGGCCAGAACTCACGAACCGTAAGATCCTGACCTTAGCTGAAATCAAGAGCCAGACACTCAACTGATTGAGCCACCAGGCTCCCCTCACCTTAATTTTAAAAAAAGTCTATGGTTAAAAAAAACCCCGCTACAAGTCTTCACAATACTCTGCAATAATAGTGGAAGGATCCATGTAAATCAAATGAAAACAACAAAATAGATTCTGATTACAAAGCCAGAAAAGAATTCAAAAGGATTTGTATTCCTAGACCTTTGATCAGACAAGGAAGTCTAATGGGTTAACAAGGCATTCCTTCTAGAAATGCAACAAAATACTTAAAAAGCCACAGAAGAAAATTTTTAATAGAATTGTTCTTCATCTGCCAAAAAGTAAACTAGGTATAAACACAGTAAATGCCAACATGCCCCACTGTCTTTACAAGATTCTGTCTGGATAGAGAAGACTCTCTCAGTGGCCTAAGGAGGAGGTTCAAAAATGGAAAACCATTCCTGTTTGCCTAGCAGCACTATGGGGAGAGAGACAGCTGGGGACAGGATGAGAAGGTGAGATAGTACAGGGTCTTAACTAGGGTCCTACTAAAGTTAAAAAAGTTGATTTATTTTTTCTTTAGATGCAAAAATTCAACTTAGTACTTTAAACTTTATGACCAGAAAATAAATAGTACTTAACATATATATAACAAATACTAATTATTTCACATTATAGCCACTTTAGAAAGAGGAGGCAGGAGGAAAATAAAAAGGGTATCAAGAAAAAGGAAGACATGGAGCAAGAAAAACTAAGAAAAAAGTAAGGGAAGAGAAAGAAAAGGTAGATAAACGGAGGGACCTAGAAAGACACTGAAAGGGAACAAAGAAGCTAAGCTTCTGAGATGAATGTTAACTGAGGTAATGGTTCTGACATTCTTCAATCAGAGTAAAAAATTTTAAGTTATTAAAATTTTTAATACTTTTTATTACTGTCCCCCAAGTACTATGTTAATTAACTACTATTCAGAGCTCTTTGACCAGTTTTCATCACTAAAATTTCTGGAATTTTGAAAGGGGACTTAATTTATGTAAACAACAGGAGTTGGTAAGAGAAGTTTAAGGAAGACATTCTTCATCTTGGATATACAAGATCTAGTCTGCCTTAAAGAAAATTAGGCTAAGGAAAGGAGCAGGGTCATAGGCAGTATCTATTTTGCTAGTCCTAAGATACAGCTCATTTTCCCCATATTTAAAGGCCACATTGAGAAAAACAACCCACTTTAAAAGTTAGCAAAGGATGTGGGGCATCTGGGTGGCTCAGCTGTTTAAGCGCCTGACTCCTGATTTCAGCTCAGGTCATGAACTCAGTTCAGTTACTGAGTTCCAGCCCCACTTTGGGCTCCCTGCTGACAGTGTGAAGACTGCCTGGGATTCTCCCTCCCTCCCTCTCTCTCTCTCTCCCTCCCTCTCTCTCTCCTGCCCCTCCCACCTTGTGTGCACACACGTGCTCTCTCTCAAAACAAATAAATAAACTTAAAAAAAAAGTTGGCAAAGGATTCAAATAGACATTTCTCCAAAGAAGACAGATAATAACACATGAAAAGAGGCACAATGTTACTGTCATCAGGGAAACGCAAATCAAAGCCACAATGACATACCACTTCATACCCACTAAGGGTGGCTATTACCAAAACAAATAAAACAAACAAAACACACAGAAGATAACAAGTGTTGGCAAGGATGTTGATAAATTGGAACCCTTGTGCACTGCTAATGGGAATGTAAAACGGTGCAGCTGCCAAGGAAAAGAGTATGGTGGTTCCTCAAAAAATTAAAAACAGAACTCCCATAGGATCCCGTAATTTCATTTCTGGAAAAGAACTGAAGGCAGGGTCTCAAACAGATATCTATACACCCACCTTTATAGCAGCATTATTCACAATAGCCAAAATGTGGAAGGAACAAGTGTCTGTGGCTAGATTAATGGAAAACACAATGTGGTCTATACACACCACTGAATTTATTCAGCCTTAAAAAGGAAGGGCGTTCTCACATATGCTATGACATGGATGAGGACATTATGCGATGAGAAATAAGTCAGACATGAAAGGGCAAATACGGTATGATTCCACTTATATGAAGTATCTAGAGCAGTTAAAATCATAGAGACAGAAGGTAGTTGCCAGGGGCTGAGGGGAGGGAGCAATGAGCTGAGCTGTGTATTACTTGTTAGGCAGTTTCAGCTTTGGAAGATGAAAAAAGCTCTGGAGGCAGATGGTAGTTATGGTTGCGTGACAATATGAATATACTTAATGCCACTAAACAGTACCCTTAAATGGTTAAAATGGTAGATTCTGTTATGCACATTTTGCCACAATTTTAAAAAATGGCTATGTTGAGTCAATTAAGTTACAAAGGGCAGTTAAGCATATAACATTACCATAAAGTGCCTACTATTCCAAAACAAACTCTATTATTAAAGTAGAAAATTATAACTCCATTAAAACAAATAAACGGGAAAACTATTAGATAAGCCATTTCACTTTTTCTAGGCTTACATATCCATTCTGTATTACATTCCCCAGAAGGAAAACCATAGCTTTTTATTTATTTATTTTGAGAAAGAGCGTGAGTGGGGGAGGGGCAGAGAGAGACTCCAAAGCAGGCTGGCAGCGGGGTGTGAGGCTCAATCCCATGAACCAGGACTTCATGACCTGAGTCAAAATTGGAAGTTGAGTGCTTAACCAACTGAGCCACCAAGGCACCCCAAACCATCACTTTTGTTAAAAAATTTTTTTACTGTTTATTTATTTTTGAGAGAGGGAGAGAGAGACAGAGCACGAGCGGGGGGAGGGTCAGAGAGAGTGGGAGACACAGAATCCAAAGCAGGTTCCAGGCTCTGAGCTGTCAGCACGAAGCCTGATACGGGGAACACACGAACAGTGAGATAATGACCTGAGTCAAAGTTGGACTTCGACACCCAAAACCATCACTTTTTAGAGAGAAATTACTTCAGCTGACACAATGTTTAGTTTCACTTTGGGCAATATAATTGTATCAATGTGAAGAGCTACAATCATATTGACTTCAGTGTAGATGCAGACAGTATTTTAAAAAATGAGTATGGAGGCAGGGCGCCTGGGTGGCTTAGTTGGTTAAATGTCCAACTTTGGCTCAGGTCATGATCTCACAGTTGTTGAGTTCTTGAGTTTGGTCCCTGCATCAGGCTCTCTGCTGTCAGTGCAGAGCCCACTTTGGATTCTCTGTCTCCCTCTCCACTTACTCTTTCTCTCTCTCTCTCAAAAATAAATACTAAAAAAAAAAAAAAAAAAAAAAGGAAAAAAAAACTAGTATGTAAAAAACAAACCAAGAACAAACTAGTATATAAAAATATCTAATAACCAAATAACATTTTAACAGTAGCTTTTTAACATCTAAATATGACATGGGCTCACTTTAAACAAAAAAATTACAGTCAAAGCAAAAGTAAAAAGCAAAAATAAGTAATTCCATTCCCAGAGATTACCCACTATTAATATATATATATCCATCAAGAACTTTGTTCTGTGTTTTCACATGTGCATGTATTTATATTTGAGTTTAACTTCTGTATTATTTTTCATGTTATTTTTGAGAGAGGGCACGTAAGCAGGGGAGGGGCAGAGAGAGAGAGAGAGAGAGAGAGAGAGAGAGAGAATCTGAAGCAGACTCTGCGCTGTCAGCGCAAAGCCCGACATAGGGCTTGAACCCACGAACCGTGAGATCGTGACCTGAACCAAAGTTGGTCCCTCAGCTGACTGAGCCACCCAGGTGCCACACTTATGTATAAAATTTGATGAAGCAAGTACCGATGCTTACAAAGTATACAAAAGAGACATTACATTACCTTGCCCCTCCCACCTTCTGCCAACATATATATATATTTTTTAAATAAAAAAGGATTTCTTACTTGGGGCAGGCAGCCCACCACTGGATCGTTTATATTTGCTCTCCTTTAAAATGGATGTAATTTTGTATAAATGACGAAAACCTGTTTTGCATTCAGAGGCAAAAATAAATTCAATTTCATCTTCATGACTTTGGGGAAAAACATGAAAGATGTCATGGATCTGTAAAATGAATAGCTGAATTTACTACACACATTAATGAAAATACTGCACAAACAATTCAATTAAGTTAGAGAAAGAAGAATTGATAAATACATTCTGAAATATAAGCAACTGTCAGTGCTGGGGGTAATGTATATTTATGATATAGATTTTGCCTGGGCCCTTCAGATTTATCTCACTTTAGACATAGACTTCCTCCATTGAGAAATAAATGTTTCCAAAAGGTGAAAAAAGAAAAATACGACCAAAAGCTTTTCTCACTCACCATCTCTGTAATCCTTTGAAACTCGGCATGAGGTTTAATTATACAAATCTTATAGAATCTTATTATTCTTTTTTTTTATTTTAAAGATTTTATTTGTTCATGTAATCGCTATACCCAACATGGGGATTGAACTCACAACCAGGAGATCAAAAGTCACATGCTCCACCAACTGAGCCAGCCAGGGGCCCCTTATTACTTACTCTAATTCAAAATCTTACTACTTTTCTTTTCCAAAGAGAAATATTTTAACAGTTGAAGGGTGAATCATATGAAGCCTGTATTCATCCAGGGAGTGATCTGGCTTTATTAATTTTGTATCTTGTTTAAATTTTTGCCACTAAATTGGAAAATTGGTAAATTTTAGTACAGTCTGCCAACTTAGAAGAGAAAGTCTTTTCCAGACCTCTACTGAAGTCCTCCTGAGAAGCACTCATGAGGCTGTTTTCAATACCTCATGTGTCCAGGAAAAGGGGAAATTTGTAGCCAAGGAGATGTCATTTGAATGACATCTACTTTCAATCTATAAGCCATTCCATTCTGGAACCATCATTCCAATTTGAAATGTTCAAACTTAGCAAATAACATTCATGGTTACTTGAATTTTAAAAATTCATTTTGATAGTTTGCTATAAAACTTCACTTGCTTTAGCATTCTGAGAAAATATTTAACCAAGTACAGGAAAACATACATTTATCCAGATGTCTGTTGTTTCTTCATAGATAATCAGTGGCGTCACAGAGTCAGGCACCGACTCGATGAGTCTCTGTCTTTCCATGGCATCATCTTCTACTGGGATAAATAATTCAGGTGAGATCAACACTATCTGTAGGCGAGTTTGGGAGCGATCTAGTAGAATGGACCAAGCACTATTTAAACAAACAAAACAAAAAAGCACCAAAAATAAAGCAGGCTCTCAGAAAATGAATATTCCCTTACTCTCTCCCCTGGTACCCATCAGTTATTTCTGTAATCACATTAAAGAATTGCTTTAAAAGATATTTAAATTATCACCTACAAATGGCCAATTAGAAGTATTAGCTTACTCTATATTTATTTTTTAAAGTTAAGCTTGAATAAAGCTTTTTTTTAAACTGGTTTTCTTTAAACTCCTAAAACCACAACTAGCCTGTGAAATTGTTTTCTCCCTTTAGTGTCACCAATTGCCAGCCTTGTGAAACTCCTGTTGTGTACATTAGGAACTATATGCAACCATCTTCACATGAAACTCTACAAAAATTTTTGCTTAAATTATAAAAAAAAAAAAAAAGAACACACCCTTACATGTGAGTCCTAAAGTCATACAATTTAACCACAAAAAAACATTGAAATCATGAGTGGCTATGTAAGAGAGAGAATTGAAATGCAGTGCCCCTATGCTTATAGGAATAAAAAATCCACAAGGCCACTTAGCTCAGGAAAAATTCTCTGTGCAGAAATAACTACTCTGCAAATTTACATGTGAAGGCATCTCCAACTGAGGGGCAATTTCTAAAGTTCTGGATTCTAAATTATTTGTAAACAAGTGACAATTTAACATACGCACTATTTTCCCTCTGGAGTCCATCCAGCTCTGGCAATATATTCAACTCCTTCAAACAGAATCTCAAAAGGTTGAATCAGTTCCTTATCTATGACATCGATAATCTTTTAAAAAAGAAAAAAAAAAAGGATTCTAGTTACAGAAGACATAGATCAATAACCAGTTTACTAGTCTACTTAAATCATTATCTTTTTTTTTTTTTAATGTTTATTTATTCTTGAGAGAGAGACAGACAGAAACACAGCATGAGTCGGGGAGGGGCAGAGAGAGAGGGAGACCCAGAATCTGAACCAGGCTCCAGGCTCTGAGCTGTAAGCACAGAGCCTGATGCAGGGCTCGAACTCACAAACTGTGAGATCGTGACGTGAGCCGAAGTCGGACTCTTAACCGACTGAGCCATCCAGACGCCCCTTAAATCATTATCTTTAACAGCATGACACTTTTTCAGACTTAAGTATTTAAATAGGCATGAGGGATATGGCAAAACTAGCGGTAAGTTGTGGGTTACCTACACTAGTGTACTCTTTATGTCTAACAAAGTTCTAAGAATGAGAATTAGCGCAGTCTAAAAGTCTTTTCCCATGAGTTTACATTGACAGAGCCCTTGCTAATAAGTGGTAACAATAAGTTTTAATCACTTTAGAGTCTAGTATCAAAGAAAAGTAATAGTTCCTAATTTCCTATATTTTAGCCTAAAATAGGATTTGTGTAATGTATTAATAAAATGGCCCTTAGTAAGCAAATTTTTTCCTTTAAAAATCTAGCCAACACAAAAAGTAAGTTTTTTAAAAAAGGGCAAAGGATCTGAATAGATAGTTCTCCAACGAAGATACACAAATGGCCAATAGGCACATGAAAAGATGCTCAACATCATTAGCTATCAGGAAAATTTAAGTCAATATAACAGTGACATACAATTTCAAACTTACTAGGATGGCTGTAATCAATAAGACGAATAAAAGTGTTGATGAGGATGTGGAGAGATTGGAAACCTCACACAATGGGAATGTAAAATAGTGCAACTACTTGGGGCAAATAGTCTTGCAGTTCCTCAAAGGTTAAACATATAGCTATCGTGTGACTGAACAATTCTGTTTCTAGGTATCTAACCAAGAGAAGTGAAAAACATACACACACATTCATGGTAGCATTATTCCTAACAGTCAAAAGGTGGAAACAGCCTAAATGTCCATAACTGATGAGTAGATAAAGTGTTGGGGCACGTGGCTGGCTCAATTGGAAGAGTGTGCAACTCTCGACGTCAGGGTTCTGAGTCTGAGCTCCATGTTGAGTGTAGAGATTACATGCATACATACATACATAAAAACGTAAAGAAAAAAAGCAAGAAAGTGCTGATACATGGTGCAATACAGTGGAGCTTGAAGACAAAATGCTAAGCAAAAGAAACCAGACTAGATACTATATGATTCCATTTATATGAAGTATCCAGAATAGGCAAATCTACAGACAGAAAGTAGATATACTAGTGGTTACCCAGGGTTAAGGGATGTGGGAAGGTTGGAAGGTGATGATTAAGGGATGTGGGGTTTCTTTTTGGGGTGATGAAAATGTTGCACAATTCTGTGAATACGCTAAAAGCCATTTTAAACTTTAAATGAGTGAACTGAATCACACTTGAATTATATCTCAATAAAGCTATTAAAACAAAGTCTAGCAGAGAAGACTTTTTTAAGTAATCCTCTGGGCATTCAGCTTATAAGAATTTGACTATCCAAATGGAAAGCCCCAGTACAAGAGAAATGTGGGACATCTATCCAACACCCAAGGTAAATCACTAGTCAATACTGCTATTTTAAAAATATTGATCTGGAATTAACAATGGTAAAGAGGAAAAACTTTTGAAAGAGTGGTAAATATGTATATCCCCATATTCCTATCTTGAGAACCAGCAAAAAGTTTTCAAAGCAGAAAATTAGGTCAACCTGAAACTGATGGTCCACAAATGTCTCAGCAAGTTAAACAAGTCCAAAAAATTAAAGAGTGAATCTAAGATATCTACTAGACTGACCAAAGGACACAAAAAGTCAACTCCACATTTTATACTTACCCTTCCTTCAGCATCAATCATTATTTCTGACATCTTAAAGGTGACTTTTGGATTTGCTGTGCCTTTAGAAAGAGATAGAAATGAACAGTAATGCAGATCCAAAATTATTCAAACAAATTTTGCCAGATCAATCCCCTTTACACTTTAAGTCAGGAACTTGGTAGAGTCAGGGCTTTATTGTATAAGAATCTCAGAACTCCATCTCAAATTCATAATTTTCACCATTGGTATATAAAAAAAAAAAGAGGTTAAAAACATCAAGAGTAGGTACGAAATAAAGAAAGGAAATGCTGTATCATTTTGTAATTAAATACTATAAACGGGGTTGCCTGGGTGGCTCAGTTGGTTGAGCATCGCCTCTTGGTTTTGGCTCAGGTCATGATCTCATGGTTGGTGGGACAGAGCCCTGCGTTGGGCTCTGTACTGACTGCATGGAGCCTGCTTGGGATTCTCTCCCCCTGCACTCTCGCCCCTCCCCTGCACTCTCTCTCTCAAAATAAATAAATAAACTTTAAAAAATTGCTATAAACAGCAAAATGGGAAAAAATTACTGATTTATTAAGAACATAATCCCTTAAAAATCTTTATTTCCTAGCAAAGACACCTTTTTATTCATTCCTTGAAGTAACCAACCAGCTTTGTGCACTTCCCAACCTTTGAAAAAAATTTAAAAAAGATCAGCCTGTAATTAAAAAATCTACTTCAGGGGCACCTGGGTGGCTCAGTTGGTTAGGTGGCCAACTCTTGATTGTGGCTCAAGTCATGATCTCGTGTTTCTTGAGTCCGAGCCCTGCACTGGGCTCCACACTGTTATAGTGTGGAGATTCTCTCTCTGTCCCCTCTCTCTGCTCTTCAGTGTGCACACTTTCCCTCAAAATAAATAAATAAACTTAAAAAATTTTTTTAATTTTTCTTCTGTGACACTTAATGAACAACCCACTTTTACTAAGTCTGTAAATGATCAATGTTGACCATACCTTTGGATGACTGCAGAATGAATCTTGTTTGGAAAGCAGAAATGAGTGAATATAAATGCCAATGGAATATAGTACCTGTTTTAGGATAACGGAATGAATCTGCCCTCCTTGTTTCCAACATAGGGGATGTAACATGAATAATTTCCACCTCAGATTCATCATTTTCTTCATACAAAATTCTAAGAATTTTGCTGCCACTGGGAGCTTAAAAGGAATTTAAATATTGTAAATTTAGAAGAACTGTTCCATAGAGTAATCATAACTGACCATTTCCTCTAGTAGTATATTTCCCATAGTGAAAAATAATTTATGTATAAAATATACTGCATTTTGTGTATGAAACGATCACTAGCCTTTGTACTAAGAAGGTGAATTATTGTTAAATCACTTTTGCTGGTTAAGGGTTACTCCTTTTGGAAGGCAAAACCTGAAGATACTTATGTACATATATATATATTTTTTAAATTTTAGGTAGGCTTCATGCCCAATGTGGGGCTTGAACTCATGACCCTGAGATCAAGTCACATGCTCTACAGGCTGGCACCCAGACTGCCAGCCAGGCACCCCTGTACATATACATCTTTAAACAGCAAAGGGGTGCCTCGGTGGTTCGGTTAAGCATCCTATTCTTGATCTCTGCTCAGGTCTTGATCTCAGGGTCGTGAGTTCAAGTCCCAAGTTGGGCTCCATGCTGGGTTCCATGCTAGGGGTGGAGCCTACTTTAAAAAATTAAAAAAATTAAAAAAAAAAAAAAACAGCAGAAACACATTTGTGAAGGTCTTCAGTCCCTGCGTACCTTAAAATGCATTCCTTATTGAAAAGTGAATTACTTAATTATAACATTTCCTTTGATAAAATAGATGCAACTTAAAAAGTCTAGTTTTCTCTTAATAGTTACTCTAATTCATGTAAAATCTTGTTCTAACAAACACAATTATGGCAAACATTTTACATATTAAAATTAAATGTCCAAATCTAAGACATGGCTTAAAAATAAGTATTTTTAATAGTCCCTTAGAGAAGTGTTTAAAATACGAGCTGCTAGGATTCTCCTTCAGTGCAGCATGAGACTCTTGATCTTGGGGTTGTGAGTTCAAGCCCCACTTTGGGTGTAAAACTTACTTAAAAAAAAAAAAAACAAAAGCTGGCTGCAAATAATTACTAGGTCATGAAATGTATTAATGGGTAATAACCAGCATTTAAAATGTATAATGAACAAAAAAAACACAATATAAGAGTACCTTTCACATAAGGATAAATATTGCTCCATGAAATTTGTTTTCAGTTTTTGTATGTAATACATATATGAATTGTTAGGCTAGAATGTAAAGCAAATTTCTAAGTGGATCAAGGACAAAAAAATCTGAAAGCCACTGCTTCACGAGCTCTGCTTCTCGGGCAGTAAACACTTGTGAATTCACCCAGAAAAAGGAGGAATTTGTGTCCTTTTTTCTGATCCATTCATACACTAATTTGGTCATACGCTCACGTAGACTCTCTAGTCAATCCTACATTTTTATAACAATGCATTCAGGTGTAGTATTTTTTATTTTTCCACCAATGTTGCCAGCAAGATCAGCTTCTAGAAGAAAAAGTGGTAAAGAGTTGAAGGACCTGAGGTACTGAACTGCAATGGAATTATTTTTATTAGAATTCATTATGGTGGGATATAGCCTGTATATTTTAAATAACTACTGGTAGGATCCAATTTTCAAGACTTCACAAGCTACTATTTAGGACTCAGAATCTATGCACTTAACTAACTGGGAGTTAAATCTCATAATACTTTGATTTATAATATTTTGAACTCCCTTACTTGTTTCAGCTTCTGGACACCACCAGTAGCCAGAGTATCTATCAAATTCTTCTTGAAGAACAAAGGTAGCAACTCCAGCTGATCTGGGATCTTCTTCCATGTTGGCTAGCTCTAGACAAACATAAAAGACAAAATCACCACAGGAAATTCTCTATCTTTTCATAGATACTAAGCACAATGATTTAGTTTATTGTGAAATGCAGCTGTAGTACAGTGGTGAACTCTGGAACTAAATGGACTGGATTTAAATCTGAGCTCCATCATTTACTAACTGACTGACCTTGGATAAATCACCCAATCTCATTCACCGCAGTGTCCCATTTGTAAATGGGGTTGTTAGAATTAAATGAGTTAATTCACATAAAGCACTTAGAACAAAGCCTGAGCCAGAACATAAATGTTGGTTATTTCCCCATTTAGCTGGGGTCATAGGAAACAAGAATACATGTAGAGTGTCACAGTGATTTGTATCTTCTACACAGAAAAGTCCAACTTTAGACCTAGAATGGCTCCTACAGATCAGGTAATTCATCACTCTTCCTCCCCTTCTTCCATTCAACCAGAACATCTCAGCTTTCATCTGTTTTACACTTTCCAGCAAATAGTTTACAGCATATAATTTGAAGGGAACTCCTGCTTTAAAACTAAACCCCCCAATGGGGTGCCTGGGTGGCTCAGTTGGGTAAGCATGCAACTTTGGCTCAGGTCATGATCTTGTAGTCCGTGAGTCTGAGCCCCACATTGGACTCTTTGCTATCAGCACAGAGCCTGCTTTGGATCCTTTGTTTCCCTCTCTCTCTGCCCCTCCCCCACTGGTTCAATAAATAAATAAATAAAACCTCCCCAAACCATGAAGCCATAATTTTTAAAGATTTCATGACATGGAGAAATGTTTACAATGTAATTGAATTTTAAAAAGCCATATTACTAAATGGCATGTACACTATAATTTCATTTTAAAAATGTTAAACATATATTTATTTTTATTTATTTGAGAGAGAGAGAGAGAGCGAGAGAAAGAACCTCAAGCAGACTCCATGCTCAGTGTGGAGCCCAACACAGGGCTTGATCCCATGACCTGAGTTGAAATCAAGAGTTGGACTGAGCTGACTGAGCCACCCAGGCACTCCCCAACACTTTATTTCTTAATTTTTTTAAATGTTTATTCATTTTTGAGACAGAGAGAGACAAAGCATGAGCAGGGGAGGGGCAGAGAGAGAGAGGAAGACACAGAATCTGAAGCAGGCTTCAGGCTCTGAGCTGTCAGCACAGAGCCTGATGCAGGGTTCAAACTCATGAACCATGAGATCGTGACCTGAGCCGAAGTCGGATGCTTAAACCAACTGAGCCACCCAGGCACCCCATCCCCAATATTTTAAAATGCTTGTTTCCGGGTAGTTGAACATTTGACTCTTGATTTCGGCTCAGGTCATGATCCCAGGGTGGCAGGATAGAGCCCCTTGTCGGTCTCTGCACTGGGCGTAGAGCCTGCTTGAGATTCTCTCTTTCTCTCCCCATCTGCCCCTCTCCCCAGCCTGCGCTCTCTCTCTTAAAAAAAAAAAAAAAATGTTGGGGATATAAATCAAAATGTGGTTCTCTCCAAGTAATGAGACAGACTATGGACAAGCATTTTTTAAATTGCTTTATAATTTACAAAATCTTAGGTATATATATTTGTGATAAGTGTATACACTTGTGTAACCACACCTCATCAAGACAGAATATTTCCAACACCTAGAATGTATTTTCATGTCTCTTCTCAGTCAATGCCCATTATCACCCCAGAAGCAACCAATGATCTGATTTCTATCATCATAGGTTAGTTCTGCATATTCTAAAATATCACATAAGTGAACTCATACTTTGCTTTTTGAAATTCATCAATGTTGTTACACATATCAATAATTCACTTCTGTTAATTGCTGGGTAGTATTCCATAGTATATCACAGTTCCTTTATCCATTCACCTGTTAATGGGTTATCTGGGCTACTTCTAGTTATTGGCAACTATGAATAAAGATGTTAATCTTTCTTGTATAGGGATCTTTGTGGGTGTATGCTTTCATTTCTCTTGAATCAGGACCCAGGAGTGGAATGCCTGGGTAGTATGGTAAGTGTCCATAAGAAACTGCCACAGTTTTCCAAAGTACTTGTATTATTTTATATTCTTACTAGCAATGGATGAAAGTTCCTTTCTAGTATTTGTGTTCAGAATTAATCTTTTTCACTTTAGCCAGTCTAATAAGTGTATGGTAATACCTCATAGTGATTTCAATATTATAAACCAGTTTCAATGTATTTTTTTTGCTTATCTGTATTTTCTATATATTGTCTGAAACAAATATGCAAAATGAACCCATAATCCACTACCCAAAAATTTGAGTCCAGAAGTGTTTGGAACTCAGAATTTGGGTGATTTTTCATATATATTATATATATCTACCATAAAATTATATAACATCTCCAGCAGGGGAATCAAATACCCTGTAACTGAATACACCAATATTCCTACAGCAAACTTATGAATAGACACACTAAGTAGGATTAAGATTATAAATATCCTCAGGTCAGTTCAGGTCAGATTTTGCCACCAAATGAGTTTTAGCACCAAGCCAGTGAAAAGTAAGCTCAGTTTTTAAGAGTTTTTTGAATTTTGGAGTGAATGATATAGCCAAAACCAGTGTTCAGTTTTCCTGGATCTTTAAACTACCCCAAAGGTGTATCCACGCTACTGTGTCATATTTTGTTCCCTTTAGATGTGAGAACAGGTACCACTCATTTTTATCTCCCTTTCACTGACTACAGACCTCAATTATTAAGAGTTATTTATTAAATGAATAAAAGCTATCGCTTTGTTCGTCTGATACATCATTTGATAGTAGAGGCTGGTACTGTATTACTTTAACATTCCTTTATCATACCAGGCAGAAAATAAACACATGCACTTGCTCATTGACTAAACTCACCTACAAGCAGACTTTCACTTGGAAACTTATTGTGAATAAGAGGAGTAAGAGTGAAGACACTTACTTTGTATTTACTTTTCTATTTAAACTAACACACTGCACTTACCATGTATCAGACACCATCCTAAGCACTTCACAAATATTAACTCATTAAAACCTCCTAACAGCACTATAATGACCTGCCTTTTTAGATATGGAAACTGAGAGGTTAAATAACTTACTCAAGGTCACAGAACTAAAAACTGGTAGATCTGGAACTCAAACTCAGCTCTCTGGTTCTAGACTATATCTTTAACTAGTACACTAATCTTGAAAATGATAAACATATCACAACCTACATGCACAGAAAGGAAAAATAATAAAAACAATACTATAGCATCACACAGGGCTCCGGTGCTCTCTACTTTACATTCTGTCAATCCTCACCATAATCCTGTGTGGAAAACAATTCTACAGAAGAAAAAATAGACTTAAAAAATTCCTTAATTCTATCAGTTACTGTCAGAACTTTGTAATCCCAGACTCAAGTACAATAACTAGTATGTAGTGAGTGTTCAATGTCTGTTGAAAGCATGAACAAATGGCTAGGATTTCCAACCCAGATTTACGAATCACCGACCTAATCCTTCCATTGCCACTAGTAGCTGTTCTGATTCCCGGACTCCAAATGGAGACCCATGAAACACCAAAACATGTACTTTTCACTTAAAAACTTCCCTACTCCACCCCCTTTTAACTGATGTTCTAGTTTTAGATCACTAAACCTAGATCATTTCAACAGTCAACTTTTGGTGTTCCTGTCTCTAGTCCTGTGCTTTTCAAATATAACTTTCACAAAGTATCCAAAACAATTTATCTATCATATGACTCTGCCCATACCACCCAATTGATAAAAATGTTTCAGTGGATGCCCATATCATTCTGGAGACCCTGTCGATTTACACGAGATACAGGTTACCCCTGTCTTGGCTCTTTTTATCTGCCAGCCTTACTTTTCCCTTCTTCTTGACTCATACCTTACACTTTAGGAACCATCAGATTGCTTTAACTCCTCACAAACATCACTTTCTGCATCAAGACCTTTCTCATGTGGTCCCCTCACCTGGAGTGTACAGGCTAATGTGTACTCGTATCTAAGATGAGTTTAGGTGCCAGTTAGGTGTCGTCTCTTCTGGGAAGCCCTTCCTGAACACCACCCTCACTGATGCTCTTATAACACCCTATGTTTGCTTATCACTGTTTTATCATTCATGTAGTTTCCTTGAGGGCCTGGGTTGTGTCTTATTCAACTCTGTATTCTTAGTTCCTGCCGCATTACCTGGCACACAGGAACTTAATGTATTTTTCTTGACTGAATAGTTAGAACAGGTTTCTTGACTCCTAATTCAGTGTTCTTTCTACCAATGTAAATTGTTCAGGAAAAGGCTTCTTCTATAACACTGATTATCCTAATAATGAAAAAAATATTTGTTGTCAATACACTATTGTATTCTAAAATAATTTATTAAGAAAGATGCCCAGGGACGCCTGGGTGGCTCAGTTAAGCATCCAACTCGATTTCAGCTCAGGTCATGATCTCATGGTTCATGAGTTCAAGCCCCATGTCAGGCTCCACACTGACAGTGCAGAGCCTGCGTGGGATTCTGTGTCTTTCTCTCCTTCTGCCCCTCGCCTGCTCACTCCCTCTCTCTCAAAATAAATAAATAAACATTAAAAAAAAAAAAAAAGATGCCCAATAAATCAGATTTGTGAACATTAGCTTAAGCAAGAGTTGAACAAATGAATTTTTAAAATTTTATTTATTATTATTTTTTAATGTTTTATTTATTGGGGCTCCTGGGTGGCTTAGTCGGTTAGGCGTCCGACTTCAGCTCAGGTCACGTTCTCAAGGTTCGTGAGTTTGAGCCCTGCTTCTGGCTCTGTGCTGACAGCTCAGAGCCTGTAGCCTGCTTCAGATTCTGTGTCTCCCCCTCTCTCTGCCCCTCCCCCACTCACGCTCTATCTCTCTCCATCTCTCAAAAATGAATAAATGTTAAAAAAAATTTTTTTTAATGTTTTATTTATTTGGTGGAGGGAGGGGCAAAGAGAGGGGGACAGAGGATCCAAAGTGGGCTCTGTGCTGACCGGCTGACAGCAGCGAGCCTGATGTGGGGCTTGAACTCAAGAACCATGAGATCATGACCTGAGCTGAAGTCGGACACTCAACAGACTGAGCCACCCCGGCACCCCTGAACAAATGTTTCACTATGAAACTTACTAACTTTAAGTTGTTTCATGTGTTCAAAGAAAAAGCAATACACTATTTCCCATATTTCATTTGTATGAAAGCTTTAGAGGAAAACATTCACATCTTTAGAGGAAAACAAAGCACATCTGTGCTTTGAGTAGCGCTTAGTATTACTATAATCACTTAATGAAAATTAAATATTTCCATAATACACACAGTTCTACAAAGTGTTGTTTTTCCTATTATGACAAAATAACTAAGTAGCCTCTCCAAAAGGGGGAGATAAATTTTTGGTGCATATTAGGTCTTTGTTTCCCAAAAACAAGATTAATTTTTTAAATTGAAATTTGATTTTAATGAGAACCATTTTGGGGTAATGCTGGCAGTCTTATTAAGCTAAAGGAACAATCGTGTCAGAGGCATTACTGTTGTGCTTTCTGAAAATGAACATTCAAACAAGGTAGCGTTTTGCATGTGGTAAGTACTATGTATCCTCTGTACTTTTTTATTAATTTTAAAGATTTGAATTTAAAATATGAAGGCCAGCCACCTTGCCTCCATTTCATAAAGTAAGCAAGAGCAAAATTTTAAAAATATTTTTCAGAAAAGCAGATTTGTAGAACTATGTGTTACCATTGTGCACATAGGTGAGCCTTCTTTCTTCTCTGGTTACAATGTTGGATATCCAAATATCATTGCTGTGTATAAAAGCAATCCAGTCTGGATCAGCCGGGCATAATTTAGGATCCATACGAATGTTGGGACAACTAGTCTCTACTAAATTTGGCCGTAAGGGTTGTTGCTAGAAAAGAAAAAACATTTTTAGGAAAGTATCAGGCTGATATATACATACTCATTTGCCAACACCTTTCAATGAAAAAGAATTCCAAGTAAAATGTCAACTATGATAATTGCTCCTCAGAAAAATTCACTTTTGGGGCGCCTGGGTGGCTCAGTCGGTTGGGCAGCTGACTTCGGCTCAGGTCATGATCTCACAGCTCATGAGTTTGAGCCCCACGTCAGGCTCTGTGCTGACAGCTCAGAGCCCAGAGCCTGCTTCAGATTCTGTGTCTCCCTCTCTCTCTACCCCTCCCATGCTCACGCTGTCTGTCTCTTTCTCTCTCTCTCAAAAATAAATAAACATTAAAAAAAATTTATAAAAAAGAAAAATACACTTTTGCGTTCCTTAACTTCTAAGGACAGACTCATTTTTTTTTTACTATAAATTAGAAAGCTAAGGGTAATAGGACAGTAAAGACAATATAAGGGCACTTCATAAATTTTGCTGTCCATACCTGTTTAATGGAGTAATTATTGTTTGTTAAATACTTTTATTAAGCACTTATTTATTGAATATTTATTAAATATTTCAAATTAATTTTACCAATATAAAACAGTTTGCTCAAAAAAATACAACAAAAGCCAGAATCATACAATTTTAACAAAAGGTCTAATACCATGTAAAAAATTGTCTGGACTAAAACCAAACATTTAAAAACCACTTATTAAGATGAATTAAGCTGGGGTGCCTGGGTGGCGCAGTCAGGTCGGCTCTGGTTATGATCTCATGATTCAGGAGTTCAAGCCCCGCATCGGGCTCTGTGCTGATGATGCAGAGCCTGCTTAGGATTCTGTCTCTCCTCTCCTCCTCTCTGCCCCTCCCTTGCTTGTGGTGTCTCTCTCTCAAAATAAATAAACAGAACTTAAAAAAAAAAATGAATTAAGCTTTTAGGGGAACCAAAAATAGATTGCCTTGTGATAACATTATCTTCCAAGATCCCCCTCAGCGTTTACTCAGAAAATGGGCATTGCCCTTTACCATATCTTCCTATAGAGCAAGTGTCTTTAGCTTTTAAAAAATTGCATATTAATGTCAGTGTAAAAAGGATTAACTCCTAACACCGGAAACTAATGCCCATTTACCTTGTTTTCTTCACTATTAAATTTTTCACTTGGTGGGTAAATACAATTTTTTGGTTTAATTACCTTCCTGATTTGGATGCAAACAGCCTTTAGGCTTTAACAGATTTAACAAGTAGTAACACCAACTTACAGTAAATCCTTGTGGCCCTCCATCTTTTACATGATAAATTCCACTACCAGCTTGAAAGAGAAATGTTCCACTTCCTTGGTGATAATCATAAGAAGCAATTCCAACGGTTCCAATGCGTTTTCTTTCTCTTAATAGTTCTTCTTCTCGAGAATACATTCCATAGTCCAGTGTTGCCTAATGCAAAAGGAAAGAGAAGTCACCTATTCGGTCTTCTGAAAGCTTGCTTTTTGCTTTTAGCAAAAACTTTCCACTGAAATCCTAGTATCTCCCATACTATTGAGTCTACACGTTGAGGGGGTCTAAAATGTGTCAGCAACTTTAAGCAAACTAATTCCAAGAAGTCTGTGGAAAGATTTCCTGGTAAAGGATCTCTAGATGATTACTGCATACATTAGAGAACAAGAATTGTCTTATCACCTTGGCTTGGCATTCTAGATCTTCTACAACCTAACTGAGCAGTGATGCACGTAGTTAAGAGCACAGACTGTGAAACCAAGTGGTTTGAATCTAGGCTTTGACCCTCAATAGAAGTCTGACTTTGGGAAGTGGCTTAATTTCTTCAAAAGTAATTTTCCTCACTTTTAAAATAGTTTTGTTATCATCTACTTTGGCTTTGTGAAGATTAATTTAGATAAAACATATCAAGTGTTTAATACAATGATTGGCATAGAGTTAAGTTCTCAAGTATCAGCTGTCATTAATACTTTTCCAACACATCTATTAATACCCTTCTAATAAAATCCTAGATTAGGCTTGTCACATCACTGACATAAAACCCAACATATGAGGTTCTGCCTCCTGGCCCTTGTTCCACTGTCCTCCTTTGAAAGGCTATTTTTCTTTCATCCAAGTTTTACCATTATCCCAAAACCTTACCTCTAATTTAACCTTGGCAAGGAAATTTTCCTGATCCACTATGGGGTACAGGGATTTCTTCTGTGAAACTGATATAAGAGTTACTACCTCTTTTACTTATTTGGCCATGGTACTGTTTTTCACTTTTTTTTTTCAGTATTTCTGACCAGAAATAGTTAAAACAAACAAACAAACAAACAACTTAAGACCAGAATCTGTGTCATTTCATTTTCCTACCTGCACGATCTGTTAAAATCTCTCTCAAAGACCGTCTGTAACTAATGATTGATAATGATAATAATTTCCTAAGCTAGAAATACTATTTGATAGAGGTATAAAATTTAAAAAGGAATATAAAGAAAACAAATTTAGTAAGTGCTAACAAAAAAATTACATCCACATTTTCCCTAAGAGCTCTTTATACTTTATTTGATTATGATAAATAAGGAAAGCAGACATGGTTTCTGCTATCAAAGAGTGATACCTTAAAAAGGAATCTAGATTGAGTTTATTGGCAGGAATGCATCACTCCAAAACTAAGCTAGCACAATAAGAGTAAACATTGCTCAAGGATGGCAAATACATGTGTGTACTTGCAAATCTAAAACAAGGTTAGGTGAGGTTAAAAATGAAACACCCTGGGAATCTTGCTAAAAACCCATCTAGTTTTTTGTATTCTTTGTATCTATCACTTTTTAGTGAATATTTAATTACATATATATACATTCGTACCTGTGTGTGTTAGACTCTAAAAGAAAAAACTAGCAAATTCAATGAACATATAGTTTTATTAATTCTGATCTCTTTGTTTTAAATATCTGTTAAAACTGTTTCCATTGAAGCCTAGAGCAATTCTGAGAATATGATCATATTTTAATTTCTCCCTTCCTATTCTCCCTGAATGTCACTAGATGTGGGCCATATTTAATATATCTTAAAGTTTAAGATATATTAAACTTTGTCACATATTCCAAAGAGGTCACATATTCCAAAAGTTGTCACATATTCCAAAGAGGTCAGAGATTTAAATGTTAAAAATGAAACCAACTTCCGCTTTTAGCCAAGATGGAGTAACAGGGACTAGGCTTATCCTCCCACCTGAAACAACTGAAAAACTGAGCAAAATATATGAAATAATGTTTTTAAGACACTGGACATTAGACAACAAAGGACAGTGATCTCTGAGAAATGGGAACCAAATGAGGTGAGCATTACAGTTGTCCCAGCTAACTGCTCTGACAGTTTACAGATGTTGGCACAAGAAGGGTTAGTCAATGGATCAAAGAAGAAATCACAAAGGAAATCAGAAAATACTTTGAGATAAATGAAAACACTGTATCAAAACTTAAAGCATGCAGCAAAAGCAGTGCTGAGAGGGAAATTTGTAACTCTAAGTATCTGCATTAAAAAAGAGATCTGGGGCACCTGGGTGGCTCTTGATTTTGGTCCAGGTCATGATCTCATGTTTTGTGGGATCGAGCCCCGCACTGGACTCTGTGCGGACATCGTGGAGCCTACTTGCTCTCTCTTTCCCTCTCTCTGCCACTCCCCTGCTCACATACACATGTGCCCACTCTCTCTAAATAAATAAATAAACATTAAAAAAATTAAACTTAAAAAAGAGAGAGAGAGAGATCGGGGCATCTACTGGCTCAGTAGAGCATGCAACTCTTGATCTCAGGGTTGTAGGTTCAAGCTCCATGTTGGGTATAGAGTTACTTAACAATAAAAATATTAAAAGAGAGACAGAGAGAGAGAGAGAGAGAGATCTGAAATCAATAACCTATCTTCCACCTTAAGACACTAGAAAGAAAGAGCAAACTAAATCCAAAGCAAGCAGAAGTGAGAAAATATTCTAAAATAAACTGGAAATAAAATACAGAATAGAAAAACAACAAAGCCTAACGAACCAAAAGTTGGTTATTTGAAAAGATCAAATTTGGCTAAAATGAGGAAAGGTCATTTCGAATGATCTTAAAGAGATTAAAAAAAAAAAAGATTATGAGGGAACAATATAAACAATTCTATGCCAACAAATTCAATAATGTAGGTGAAATGACTGAACTCCTAGAAACACAAAGCATCAAAAGTGACTCAAGAAGAAACAAAATCTGGGAACGTAAGCTGGTGCAGCCACTCTGGAAAACAGTATGGAGGTTCCTCAAAAAACTAAAAATAGAACAACCCTACAACCCAGCAATTGCACTACTAGGCATTTATCCAAGGGATACAGGTGTGTGGTTTCGAAGGGACACATGCACCCCCATGTTTATAGCAGCACTATCCACAAAAGCCAAAGTATGAAAAGCGCCCAAATATCCATCGATGGATGAACAGATAAAGAAGATATGGTATATATATATACAATGGAATATTACTCGGCAATCAAAAAGAATGAAATCTTGCCATTTGCAACTACGTGGATGGAACTGGAGGGTATCATGCTAAGTGAAATTAGTCAGAGAAAGACAAAAATCATATGACTTCACTCATATGAGGACTTTTAAGAGACAAAACAGATGAACATAAGGGAAGGGAAACAAAAGTAATATAAAAACAGGGAGGGGGACAAAACAGAAGAGACTTATAAATATGGAGAACAAACTGAGAGTTGATGGAGGGGCTGTGGGAGGGGGGGATGGGCTAAATGGGTAAGGGACACTAAGGAATCTACTCCTGAAATCATTGTTGTACTATACGCTAACTAATTTGGATGTAAATTTAAAAAAATAAAAAATAAAATAAAAAAATAAAAGCAAGAGAAATAATTAGAAGCAAAAAAAAAAAAAAAAAAGAAGAAGAAGAAGAAGAAACAGAAAATCTAAACAGACCTCTAATGAGTACAGATTAGGTCAGGATTCAAAAAACTACCCACAAAAAGCCCAGGACTAGATGGCTTTACTGATGAGTTCTACAGAAAGAATGAATACCCATCCTTCTCAAACTCTTGGACGAAACACTTTCCAACTCATTTAATGAAGTGAGTATTACCCTGACATCAAAACCAGACCAAGACATCACACACAAAAAAAATAAATAAAACTACAGACTAACATGCCCTAGGACTATAGATGCAAAAATCCTCAATAAAATACTGGCAAACTGAATATAGCAGAATATTAAAAGAATTATATATGAACAGGTGGGATTTATCCCAGGAATGTAAGCTTGGTTCAACATATAAAAACCAATCAATGATATTAATACAATAACAAGGGAAAAAGTGATCTTCTCAATAGACACAGAAAAATCCTTTGACAAAAGCTAACACCATTTCATGATAAGTGTTCAACAAATTAGGAATAGAAGGGACATTCTTCAATCTGATAAAGGGCATCTATAAAAAATCCATAGCTAAATCAGTCTCAAAGGGAAAAACCACAAGTTTTCTCCTCAAGATCAGGAAAAAGAAACGATGTCTGCTTTTACCACCACTATTTAACAGGTACTAGAGGTTCTAGCTAGGGTTAGAAAGGAAGAAGAAAAACATCTCTATTTAGAGATGACATGATGTTATATGTGAAAAACCCCAAAACAACCTACAAAAAGTATTAGAGCTAATAAATGACGTCAGCAAAGTTACAGAATACAAGATTGATATACAAATATCAGCTGCATTTCTGTACACTAGTAATGAACAGTATGAACATGAATTAAGAAAATAACTTCATCAAAGGGGTGCCTGGGTAGCTCAGTGGGTTAAGCCTCAGACTTCGGCTCAGGTCATGAACTCACAGTCTGTGAGTTCGAGTACCCGTGTTGGGCTCTGTGCTGACAGCTCAGAGCCTGAAGCCTGCTTCGGATTCTGTGTCTCCCTCTCTCTCTCTCTCTCTCTTTGCACTTCCCCCGCTCACCCTCTGTCTCTGTCTCTCAAAAATAAATCAACATTAAAAAATTAAATAAAAAAAAACTTCATCTAAAATATCCTCAAAAAGAATAAAATACTTAGGAATAATTTTAACTGAAGAAGTACAAGCGTAGATCACTATTTAAGTAAAATAAACATCTAAATAAATGGAAAGATATCCCATATCCATGATTGGAAAACTTTAAGATTATAAAGATGGCAATATATCCCAAATTAATCTAGAGATTCAAAGACTGCCTATCATATCTGCCTTTTTTCCAGATATAGATGAGCTGATCTTAATAGTATTGATATGGAATTTCAAAGCAATTTTGAAAAAAAGCAACATTGGAGGACTCACGTTTTCAAATTTCAATAGCACAAAGCTACATTAATCAAGCCAGTATGGTGCTGGCAAACAAACAGATTTACAGGCCACTGGAATTGAATTGAGAGCCCAGAAATAAGCCTATACATTTATGGTCAATTGAATTTCAACAAAGGTGCTAAGGTGCTAATCAACAAGGGTGCTAAGACCATTCCATGAGGAAAAGAATAGCTTTCCATAAGAAATGGTAGGACAACTGGATTCCACGTGTAAGAGAATTAATTTGGACTCCTATCTCACACCACATACAAAAGTTAACTCAAAATGAATCAAAGATCTAAATGTAAGAGCTAAAACTATAAAACTCATATATAAGGGGCGCCTGGGTGGCGCAGTCGGTTAAGCATCCGACTTCAGCCAGGTCACGATCTCGCGGTCCGGGAGTTCGAGCCCCGCGTCAGGCTCTGGGCTGATGGCTCAGAACCTGGAGCCAGCTTCCGATTCTGTGTCTCCCTCTCTCTCTGCCCCTCCCCCGTTCATGCTCTGTCTCTCTCTGTCCAAAAATAAATAAAAACGTTGAAATGAAAAAAAAAAACCTCATATATAAGAGACAAAACTGTGTGATCCTAGATTAAGCAACAGTATTTTAGATACGACATCGGAAGCACAAGGAATCAAAGGAAAAAAAAAAGCACAACTGTACTTTATCAAAACTTAACTGTGTGCATCAAAGAATGTCTATTAGTTTCCTAGGGCTGCTTTAACAAATTACCACAAATTTAGGGACTGAAAACAACAGAAATTTATTATCTCACAGTTCTGGAGGACAGAAACCCAAAATTAAGATTTCAGCAGGGGAGTGCTGGGCAAGATGGCGGCTTAGGAGGACGCTGGGCTCACCGCACGTCCTGCTGATCACTTAGATTCCATCTACATCTGCCTAAATAACCCAGAAAACCGCCAGAGGATTAGCAGAACGGAGTCGCCGGAGCCAAACGCAGACGAGAGGCCCACGGAAGAGGGTAGGAAGGGCGGCGAGGCGGTGCGCGCTCCACGGACTGGCGGGAGGGAGCCGGGGCGGAGGGGCGGCTCGCCGGCCAAGCACAGCCACCGAGTCTGGCTTGCAAAAGCGGAGGGGCCTGACGGACTGTGTTCCCACAACAAGCGCGACTTAGCGTCTGGGAGGTCATAAGTTAACAGCTCTGCTCGGAAAGCGGGAAGGCTGGAGGACAAAGGGAGGGAGAGCTGCTGAGCCCCCTGACAACAGAGCTCAGTTTGGTGGGGAACAAAGGCGCTCGCCAGCGCCATCTCCCCCGCCCATCCCCCAGCCGAAATCCCAAAGAGAACCTGTTCCTGCCGGGGAACTTGCTCGCTCCGCGCAAACACCCAACTCTGCGCTTCGGCGGAGCCAAACCTCCGGCAGCGGATCTGACTCCCTCCCGCTGCCACAGGGCCCCTCCTGAAGTGGATCACCTAAGGAGAAGCGATCTAAGCCTGCCCCTCCTGCCCCCGAGCACCTTGCCTACCCACCCCAGCTAATACGCCAGATCCCCAGCATCACAAGCCTGGCACGGTGCAAGTAGCCCAGACGAGCCACACCACCCCACAGTGAATCCCGCCCCTAGGAGAGGGGAAGAGAAGGCACACACCAGTCTGACCGTGGCCCCAGCGGTGGGCTGGGGACAGACATCAGGTCTGACTGCGGCCCCGCCCACCAACTCCAGTTATACACTACAGCACAGGGGAAGTGCCCTGCAGGTCCGCACCACTCCAGGGACTATCCAAAATGACCAAGCGGAAGAACTCCCCTCAGAAGAATCTCCAGGAAATAACAACAGCTAATGAGCTGATCAAAAAGGATTTAAATAATATAACAGAAAGTGAATTTAGAATAATAGTCATAAAATTAATCGCTGGGCTTGAAAACAGTATACAGGACAGCAGAGAATCTCTTGCTACAGAGATCAAGGGACTAAGGAACAGTCACGAGGAGCTGAAAAACGCTTTAAACGAAATGCATAACAAAATGGAAACCACCACAGCTCGGCTTGAAGAGGCAGAGGAGAGAATAGGTGAACTAGAAGATAAAGTTATGGAAAAAGAGGAAGCTGAGAAAAAGAGAGATAAAAAAATCCAGGAGTATGAGGGGAAAATTAGAGAATTAAGTGATACACTAAAAAGAAATAATATACGCATAATTGGTATCCCAGAGGAGGAAGAGAGAGGGAAAGGTGCTGAAGGGGTACTTGAAGAAATAATAGCTGAGAACTTCCCTGAACTGGGGAAGGAAAAAGGCATTGAAATCCAAGAGGCACAGAGAACTCCCTTCAGACGTAACTTGAATCGATCTTCTGCACGACATATCATAGTGAAACTGGCAAAATACAAGGATAAAGAGAAAATTCTGAAAGCAGCAAGGGGTAAACGTGCCCTCACATATAAAGGGAGACCTATAAGACTCGTGACTGATCTCTCTTTTGAAACTTGGCAGGCCAGAAAGAATTGGCACGAGATTTTCAGGGTGCTAGACAGAAAAAATATGCAGCCGAGAATCCTTTATCCAGCAAGTCTGTCATTTAGAATAGAAGGAGAGATAAAGGTCTTCCCAAACAAACAAAAACTGAAGGAATTTGTCACCACTAAACCAGCCCTACAAGAGATCCTAAGGGGGACCCTGTGAGACAAAGTCCCAGAGACATCACTACAAGCATAAAACATACAGACATCACAATGACTCTAAACCCGTATCTTTCTATAATAACACTGAATGTAAATGGATTAAATGCGCCAACCAAAAGACATAGGGTATCAGAATGGATAAAAAAACAAGACCCATCTATTTGCTGTCTACAAGAGACTCATTTTAGACCTGAGGACACCTTTAGATTGAGAGTGAGGGGATGGAGAACTATTTATCATGCGACTGGAAGCCAAAAGAAAGCTGGAGTAGCCATACTTATATCAGACAAACTAGACTTTAAATTAAAGGCTGTAACAAGAGATGAAGAAGGACATTATATAATAGTTACAGGGTCTATCCATCAGGAAGAGCTAACAATTATAAATGTCTATGCACCGAATACCGGAGCCCCCAAATATATAAAACAATTACTCATAAACATAAGCAACCTTATTGATAAGAATGTGGTAATTGCAGGGGACTTTAATACACCACTTACAGAAATGGATAGATCATCTAGACACACGGTCAATAAAGAAACAAGGGCCCTGAATGAGACATTGGATCAGATGGACTTGACAGATATATTTAGAACTCTGCATCCCAAAGCAACAGAATATACTTTCTTCTCGAGTGCACATGGAACATTCTCCAAGATAGATCATATACTGGGTCACAAAACAGCCCTTCATAAGTTTACAAGAATTGAAATTATACCATGCTTACTTTCAGACCACAATGCTATGAAGCTTGAAATCAACCACAGAAAAAAGTCTGGAAAACCTCCAAAAGCATGGAGGTTAAAGAACACCCTACTAACGAATGAGTGGGTCAACCAGGCAATTAGAGAAGAAATTAAAAAATATATGGAAACAAACGAAAATGAAAATACAACAATCCAAACGCTTTGGGACGCAGCAAAGGCAGTCCTGAGAGGAAAATACATTGCAATCCAGGCCTATCTCAAGAAACAAGAAAAATCCCAAATACAAAATCTAACAGCACACCTAAAGGAACTAGAAGCAGAACAGCAAAGGCAGCCTAAGCCCAGCAGAAGAAGAGAAATAATAAAGATCAGGGCAGAAATAAACAATATAGAAACTAAAAAAACTGTAGAGCAGATCAACGAAACCAAGAGTTGGTTTTTTGAAAAAATAAACAAAATTGACAAACCTCTAGCCAGGCTTCTCAAAAAGAAAAGGGAGATGACCCAAATAGATAAAATCATGAATGAAAATGGAATTATTACAACCAATCCCTCAGAGATACAAACAATTATCAGGGAATACTATGAAAAATTATATGCCAACAAACTGGACAACCTGGAAGAAATGGACAAATTCCTGAACAACCACACTCTTCCAAAACTCAATCAGGAGGAAATAGAAAGCTTGAACAGACCCATAACCAGCGAAGAAATTGAATCGGTTATCAAAAATCTCCCAACAAATAAGAGTCCAGGACCAGATGGCTTCCCAGGGGAGTTCTACCAGACGTTTAAAGCAGAGATAATACCTATCCTTCTCAAGCTATTCCAAGAAATAGAAAGGGAAGGAAAACTTCCAGACTCATTCTATGAAACCAGTATTACTTTGATTCCTAAACCAGACAGAGACCCAGTAAAAAAAGAGAACTACAGGCCAATATCCCTGATGAATATGGATGCAAAAATTCTCAATAAGGTACTAGCAAATCGAATTCAACGGCATATAAAAAGAATTATTCACCATGATCAAGTGGGATTCATTCCTGGGATGCAGGGCTGGTTCAACATTCGCAAATCAATCAATGTGATACATCACATTAACAAAAAAAAAGAGAAGAACCATGTGATCCTGTCAATCGATGCAGAAAAGGCCTTCGACAAAATCCAGCACCCTTTCTTAATAAAAACCCTTGAGAAAGTCGGGATAGAAGGAACATACTTAAAGATCATAAAAGCCATTTATGAAAAGCCCACAGCTAACATCATCCTCAACGGGGAAAAACTGAGAGCTTTTTCCCTGAGATCAGGAACACGACAAGGATGCCCACTCTCACCGCTGCTGTTTAACATAGTGCTGGAAGTTCTAGCATCAGCAATCAGACAACAAAAGGAAATCAAAGGCATCAAAATTGGCAAAGATGAAGTCAAGCTTTCGCTTTTTGCAGATGACATGATATTATACATGGAAAATCCGATAGACTCCACCAAAAGTCTGCTAGAACTGATACAGGAATTCAGCAAAGTTGCAGGATACAAAATCAATGTACAGAAATCAGTTGCATTCTTATACACTAACAATGAAGCAACAGAAAGACAAATAAAGAAACTGATCCCATTCACAATTGCACCAAGAAGCATGAAATACCTAGGAATAAATCTAACCAAAGATGTAAAGGATCTGTATGCTGAAAATTATAGAAAGCTTATGAAGGAAATTGAAGAAGATTTAAAGAAATGGAAAGACATTCCCTGCTCATGGATTGGAAAAATAAATATTGTCAAAATGTCAATACTACCCAAAGCTATCTACACATTCAATGCAATCCCAATCAAAATTGCACCAACATTCTTCTCGAAACTAGAACAAGCAATCCTAAAATTCATATGGAACCACAAAAGGCCCCGAATAGCCAAAGGAATTTTGAAGAAGAAGACCAAAGCAGGAGGCATCACAATCCCAGACTTTAGCCTCTACTACAAAGCTGTCATCATCAAGACAGCATGGTATTGGCACCAAAACAGACACATAGACCAATGGAATAGAATAGAAACCCCAGAACTAGACCCACAAACGTATGGCCAACTCATCTTTGACAAAGCAGGAAAGAACATCCAATGGAAAAAAGACAGCCTCTTTAACAAATGGTGCTGGGAGAACTGGACAGCAACATGCAGAAGGTTGAAACTAGACCACTTTCTCACACCATTCACAAAAATAAACTCAAAATGGATAAAGGACCTAAATGTGAGACAGGAAACCATCAAAACCTTAGAGGAGAAAGCAGGAAAAGACCTCTCTGACCTCAGCCGTAGCAATCTCTTACTCGACACATCCCCAAAGGCAAGGGAATTAAAAGCAAAAGTGAATTACTGGGACCTTATGAAGATAAAAAGCTTCTGCACAGCCAAGGAAACAACCAACAAAACTAAAAGGCAACCAACGGAATGGGAAAAGATATTCGCAAATGACATATCGGACAAAGGGCTAGTATCCAAAATCTATAAAGAGCTCACCAAACTCCACACCCGAAAAACAAATAACCCAGTGAAGAAATGGGCAGAAAACATGAATAGACACTTCTCTAAAGAAGACATCCGGATGGCCAACAGGCACATGAAAAGATGTTCAGCGTCGCTCCTTATCAGGGAAATACAAATCAAAACCACACTCAGGTATCACCTCACGCCAGTCAGAGTGGCCAAAATGAACAAATCCAGAGACTATAGATGCTGGAGAGGATGTGGAGAAACGGGAACCCTCTTGCACTGTTGGTGGGAATGCAAATTGGTGCAGCCGCTCTGGAAAGCAGTGTGGAGGTTCCTCAGAAAATTAAAAATAGACCTACCCTATGACCCAGCAATAGCACTGCTAGGAATTTATCCAAGGGATACAGGAACGCTGATGCATAGGGCCACGTGTACCCCAATGTTCATAGCAGCACTCTCAACAATAGCCAAATTATGGAAAGAGCCTAAATGTCCATCAACTGATGAATGGATAAAGAAATTGTGGTTTATATACACAATGGAATATTACGTGGCAATGAGAAAAAATGAAATATGGCCTTTCGTAGCAACGTGGATGGAACTGGAGAGTGTGATGCTAAGTGAAATAAGCCATACAGAGAAAGACAGATACCATATGGTTTCACTCTTATGTGGATCCTGAGAAACTGAACAGGAACCCATGGGGGAGGGGAAGGAAAAAAAAAAAAAGAGGTTAGAATGGGAGAGAGCCAAAGCATAAGAGACTTAAAAACTGAGAACAAACTGAGGGTTGATGGGGGGTGGGAGGGAGGAGAGGGTGGGTGATGGGTATTGAGGAGGGCACCTTTTGGGATGAGCACTGGGTGTTGTATGGAAACCAATTTGTCAATAAATTTCATAAAAAAAAAAAAAAAAAAAAAAAAAGATTTCAGCAGGGTCAGGCTGCCTCCAAAGGCTCTAGGGGAGAATACTTCCTTGCCTCTCCCAGCTTCTGGTGGCTCCAGGGTTCCCTGGCTCGTGGCAACATAATTCTAATCTTTTTCTATGTCTTCAGATGGTCTTTACCCTTTGTGTCTGTCTCAAATTTCCCTCTCCTTTGTCATATAAGAATATCAGTTACTGTATTTAGGGCCCACCCTATACCCAGGATTATCTCATCTTGAGATCTTTAATTACATCTGGAAAGACCCTATTACTAACCAAGGTCACATTCACAGACACCTTTAGGATTTGGACATATCGTTTTGGTGGTGACTATTCAAACAATACAACACTATCAAGAAAATAAACCACAAAAACCTCCAAACAACCTGCATTAAAAAATGGGCTAGGAATTTGAATAGACGTTTCTGCAAAAATACACAAATAACCAATAAGCACATGAAAAGATGCTCAATATCACTAATCGTTAGAGAAATGCAAATCAAAACCACAATGAGATACCACTTCATACTCATTAAGATGACTACTATAAAAAGCCAGAAAATAATAAGTATTGGTGAAGATGTGGAGAAATTGGGACTCTCATACACTATTAGTGGGAATGTAAAATGGCGTAGTAGCTATGGAAAATATTATAGCAATCTCTCAAAAACAAAACAAGAGTTATATGATCCAGCAATTCCATTTCTCAGTACATACCTAAAAGAACTAAAAAAGGAACATGAAAGCATATTTGTACACCCATGTTCATAGCAGCATTAGTTACAATGGTGAAAAGGTGGAAGCAACCCAAGTGACTATTAATGATGAATGGGTAAATAACATGTGGGGTGTGTGTGTGTGTGTGGTGTGTGTACGTACATACATACACAATGGAATATTATTCATCTTTAAAAAGGATATTCTGATACAGACTACAACATGGATAAACTTTAAGTTCATTATGCTAAGTAAAATAGGTCAGGTACAAACACGGTGTGATTCTATTTATATGAGACACCTAGAGTAATTATACTCCCAGGAACAGAAGGTAGAATGGTGGTTGCCAGTGGCTAGGTGGAAAGGTAATGGGAAGTTATTATTTCATTTGTACTGAGTTACGGTTTTGCAAGATGAAAAGGTTTTATGGATGGATGATGGTGATGGATATACAACAATGTGAATGTACTTAATACCACTTACGTGCACTAATGTACACTTAAAAATGGTTAAAACGGTAAATTTTATATTACACGTATTTCAGTGCAATTTTTTTTGTAATGAAAATGTAAGAACTTCAGATTAAGGTAAATGATGAATAGAAGAAAAAGGAAGTCTCAAAAATGTCTTATCTTCCATAAAGGAGAGACCAAAGCTATTGTGTTTAAAAATACAGATCTAAATTAATGATTATAGTACTAAACTCTTGCCAAAGATAATGATGACTGATCGCATACTAATTAATGACTACTGCAATTCAAGAAAAAAAGCAAAAAGGCAACTCACAAAATGGGAGAAAATGTTTGTAAATCAAATATCTGATAAGTACCTTGTATCCAGAATATATAAAAAAACCTCTTACAACTCAAAATTAGAAAGACCCAATTTAAAATGGGCAAACACCCTGCACAGAGATTTCTTCAAAGAAGATATACAGATGGCCAATAAAGACATGAAAAACTGCTCAACATCACTGATCATTAGGGAAATGCAAATCAAATGACTGAGATACCTCTTCACACTCACTAGGATGGCTATAACCAAAATGACAGATAATAGCAAGTGTTAGGATGTAGGAAATTAGAAGCCTCATACGTTACTTGTGGGAATGTAAAATGGTGCGGCTGCTATGGAAAAGCAATTTAATACTTCCTTAAAAGTTTAGACAGTTAGGGGGCGCCTGGGTGGCTCAGTTGGTTAAGTGACTGACTTCAGCTCAGGTCAAAAAAAAATTATACAAATTTTAGACAGTTACCACATGACCCAGCAATTCTACTCCTAGATATATACACCCAAGAGAACTGAAAACATAAGTCTACAAAAAATCTCATATGTGGTAAAAGCAGAATTAGTCATAAATGCCCAAAAGCTGAAATGACACAGATATCCATAAGCTGATAAATAAAATGTGGTACAGCCATGAAATTAAACATTATTCAGCCACACAAATATTGTTATCTGCTACGATGTGAATGAATCCAGAAAATACTGTGCTGAGTGAAAGAAACCAGTCACAAAGACCCACATATTGTACGATTCCACTGATACGAAACGTCCAGGATAGGCAAATCTATAGAGACTCAAAATAGATGAATAGTTGCCCAGGTCTGCAGGTGAGCAGCTAGGTGGATGGGGAGTAACTGCTGATCGGTTTCTGTTTGGGATGACAAAATATTCCAAAATTAGATTGGGATGATAGCTGTACAGCTCTGTAAATATACTAAAACCCAGTGAATTCTATACTTGAATGAGTGAATATGGTATGTGAATTATATCTCAATAAAGCTGGTAAAAAAAAATTTTTAAATGGAAAAGCACATTCTGTGCTAACACTAATTAGAAGAAAGCTAGAGTGGTTATATTACTATTAAATTTCAGAGTAAAACATGTTGCTAGAAACAGAGAGTGTCATCTTGTAACAATAAATGAGCCAATTAATCAGGAAGACATAACCATCCTATCCACTTATGTACCTAACAACATAGCTTCGACATATATAAAGCAACAACTAATAAAGCTGCAAGGAGAAATAGTTAAACCTACAATCATGAAATGGAAATTTCAACATTCTCTCTCAATAACTGATCAAACAAACAGAAAATCAGTAAGGACATAGGAGACGTGAGCAACACAATAAATTGATCCAAGTCGTTTATAAATTCAGTAATAGCAGAACACATATTTTTCTCAAGTAAACACAGAACGTTCACCAAGATAGATCATATTTGAGTCGTTAAGACAAGACTCAAAAACTGGAAAAGATTCAAGTCATACAAATTATGTTCTCTGAATACCAGAGAATTAGATTAGAAAGCAAATCTCTGGAGAATACACAAATACTTGGAAACTAAATAGTACACACCTCAATAACTCATGGGGTAAAGGGAAAATAGGAAGTATTTTGAACTAAATGAAAATGGCAACACAACATATCAAAATATATGGGATGCAGCTAAGATGGCACTTACAGGGAAATGTGTAACACTAAATGCCTATTTAGTGAAAAAAAGAAAGGTCTCAAACTAGTAACATCAGCCACAACCTTATGAAACTAGAAGACAAATGAAATTCAAAGTAAGCAGAAATAAAGGAAATAATGAAGATCAGGGGATAAAACAATGAAACAGAAAATAGAAAATGACAGAAAAATTAATGAAACCAAACTGATAAACCCTTAGATTAGAAAAAAAAAAAGAGAGAGAAGACACAAATTACACAGAATATCAAGAATGAGAGAGGAACATCACCACAGATTCTGCAGACATTAAAAAGATAAGGGAATATTATGAAACTTATGTCAAAACATTCAGTAACACAGGTGAAATAGAAACATTCCTTAAAAAACACAAACAACCAAAGTTCAGTCAAAAAGAAATAGATAACTTGAATAGCACTACATCTAATAAAGAAATTGAATTTGCAGTTAAAAACTTTTCCACACAGAAAACTTCAGGTCCAGATGGCTTTACTGGTAAATTCTACCAAACAAATTTTTCTAGCAAATTAAAAAGGAGGAAATGACTTCCAACTTATTCTTGGCCAGCATAACACCATTACCAAAATCATATATAGAAATTACAAGAAAATGGGCACCTAGGTGGCTCAGGTTAAGTGTATGACTCTTGATTTCAGCCCCACGTCAGGCTTACGTTGTGCTGAGTGTGGAGCCTACTTGGGATTCTCTCCCACTCTCTCTCTCTCGCTGCCCCTCCCCACATGTACTGTCTCTCTCTCTCTCAAAATAAATAAATACACACTTAAAAAATTTACAAGGGGGGACACCTGGATGGCTCAGTCAGTTAAGCATCCAACTTTGGCTCAGGTCATGATCTCACAGCTTCTGAGTTCAAGCCCCGCATCAGGCTCTGTGCTGACAGCTCAGAACCTGGAGCTTGCTTTGGATTCTGTGTTTCCCTCTCTCTCTGCCTCTGCCCTACTCACACTCTGTCTCTCTCTTTCAAAAATAAAGATTAAAAAAATTTTTTTAATTACAAGGAAATAACCTTACAGACCAGTATCCCTCATGAACATATAAAACAATCTCAAGAAAATTATAGCAAATTAAATCAACAATACTTAAAAAGGATAATAAATCATAACCAAGTGATTATTGATTTAACATTCAATAATCAAATGATGCTTTACCATATTAACAAATAAAAAAGAAAGCCTTATGATCTTTTCAACAAACACAGAATAAAACACTTAACAAAATTCAGTAACTGTTGCTGATAAAAATTCTAAGCAACCCAGAAATATAAGAGTACTTCTCCAGCTACCAAAGGGCAGTTATGAAAAACCTACAGCTAATAGGCTTACTGACAAAGGACCGAATGACTCCTCCCCTAAGATTAGGAACACAAGAACATCTGCTTTCACCATTTCTATTCAACTTGGCACTGGAGGAGTTAGCCAGTACAATAAGCCAAGAAAAAGAAACCGAAAGAAATCATATTGGGAAGCAAGAAGTAAAACTGCCAGTGTCTGCAGGCAATATGACTGTTTATACAGAAAAATCCAGTGGAAGCTACAAAAAAACGAATGGAACCAATAAAAGGGTTTAAGCAAGGTTACAAGACAAGATCAATACACAAAATCAATTGTATTTCTAAATATTATCAATGAACAACCAGAAACTGAAATTAGAAAATACCATTTACAGTAGAATAAAAAAATCTCTGAAATATTTAAGAGATAAAACTTATCAAAGACTGTACATGACTGGTACCATAGTTGCCTGGGGACAGATGGGTAGGAAGATTACCGAAGGGTACAAGGAAACTTTTGGGGGTAATGACTGAGGTAATGGTTTCACAGGTACATACATATGCCCAAATCTATCAATTGTATATTTAATAGTTGCAGTTTATTACGTGTCAATTACACCTCAATAAAGCTTTAAAAAATGAAATCGTGTAAGTACCAGATGAAAACATGAGTGAATTCTTTTATAATTTGGGTGTGGAAAAAACTGTTCTAACTGTGAGAGAAGACACAAATTCTAGAAGCAATAAAATCCCAAAGAAAGAAAAGACTGATATATAAAAATCTTTCACATGACCAACACACACACACACACACACACACACACACCACCCACCCCAGCCCACCCTACCATAAAGAGAGTAAAATTACAAATGACAACTTGGGGAAAATATTTGCCAACTGTATCACAGGCAAAAGGTTAATATCCTCTTTAAGTAGGTTAAAGACTTCTAGGGGCGTCTGGGTGGCGCAGTCGGTTAAGCGTCCGACTTCAGCCAGGTCACGATCTCGCGGTCCGGGAGTTCGAGCCCCGCGTCAGGCTCTGGGCTGATGGCTCAGAGCCTGGAGCCAGTTTCCGATTCTGTGTCTCCCTCTCTCTCTGCCCCTCCCCCGTTCATGCTCTGTCTCTCTCTGTCCCAAAAATAAATAAACGTTGAAAAAAAAAATTTAAAAAAGACCTCTAAGAATGAAGAAAAAGACCTATCACCCCACAAAAAAATGGGTTAGAAATATAATAAACAATTTACAGAGAAAGAAATGCAAGTAGCCTTAAACTGTATAAAAAGATGATCAATTTTGCCTGTAACAGAAATGCAAATTAAACTATACTGGGACACTATTCCCATCTAGCAGACTGGCAAAAATCCAAATGTACAACCATATATTTATTGTGTTGGAGAACTACGGGAAAACAGGCACACTTACAAATCTTGCTAGTGGGAATTCGAACGGCACAGTTCCAATGGAGGGAAATTTGGTACTATCTAGAAAATTTACAAAAGAATAGACCTTTTGGTCCAGTGATTTTATTTCTAAGAATCTAGCTTAAAGACATACTGGCAAAATTATAAAGAGGTGTATGCCCAAGCCATTCCACTGTGATACTATTTATAATAGAACTAGAAATAACTGAAATGTCCACCAATAGGGAACTGGTTGACTATGATTAGTCTGCACAACACAACCCACATAAAAAGAAATAAAAATGATGTATGTATCCCTGTGGAGTGATCTGAAGGATACATTGTTACTTGAAAATTGCAAGGTGGAAAAATGTATACTGGATGTTACTATTTCTCTAAGGGGGGGGGGGCTATGAATGTCTATATACTCACATTGTTTAAAAGGGAGAAGCTATTTAGAAACAAAACCGTTATCTAGAAGGAGAGGGAGGGCAACAGATTAGAGGAGACAGGGAGCTTCTCTGAATACATTGTTCTGTGGATTTGAATTTGGAATCCTGTAACTATTTTATACAACAAAATTCAATTAAAAATTAAAGGAATTCCTGGGTCAACTGAGTGGCTTAGTAGATTAAGCGTCCAACTTTGGCTCAGGTCATGATTTCATAGTTTGTGGATTCAAGTCCTGCGTTGGGCTCTGTGCTGACAGCTCAGAGCTTACAGCCTGCTTCAGATTCTGTATCTCCGTCTCTCTTTGCCCCTCCCCCACTTGAGTTTTCTCTCTCTCTCTCTCTCTCTCTCTCTCTCTCTCAAAAATAAAGATTAAAAAATTTTTAAAAAGGAATTCCTAACACTTGAAAACAAAATGAAGCAAATGCACCTAACTGGATAGAAGTGGTAACATAACCACACAGAGAAGAACAATTCCAAGTTACTGTTATAAGTAATCATAGTGTTGATTCCTTTGTTATCTTGAAACTTGTGTGTGTAATATGGAGTAAAGCAAATGAGTAATATGTTATTTAAATTGTTATTTAGCATCAGAGAAAGGAGATTCATATGTAAGATAAATGAGGTTAAAGAAAAATTCTGTATATAAAATTTCAATTAGTTACATCAGTCTGACATTATGGTTTATCTGACTTGATTTGGATACATATTGATACCTACATTTCAAACACGCACACACACACACACATACACATAGAATGTATATATTCCCTAGTTTGTTCAATAAAAAACCTAGAAACGATGACAAACCCAATAATAATGCGCATTCCTAGTACCCACATCGTGGTCTCTTAATACCAATTTCCTCTAAAGGAACTAGAGCTCCTTGCAGAAATGATGGACTCCAAGCACGCAATAGGCAATGTGTAAGGTGGAAAATCTTCATTATAGCAGCAAGTATCATGCCAAAAGGATTTGACACGTCAAGTTGAAGGGGCTGTCACCAGCCAAAAATAAGACAATTCATGCAGTAAGAATAATAACTGTCAGTGGATCAAAAAACATCAAATAGGTTTACTCTACAAGTTTATGAGGATGGATACACACACACACACACACACACACACACACACACACACACACACCAAAAAAAAACATTCCTCTGAAAAACATAGGTGATCACCTATGAAGGACTACAGGAAACAAATTATTTGAAAAATGATAAATAAGGGGAAAGAATCAAAATTTATTCTGCCTTTCCATTGTTTCTTGAGTTTCTGAATAGCAATTTCTTTTTATAGAAGTATTTCAGTTAATAAATGAAGAAGGAATGATAAAATACCACCATTTTTTAACTCCTCATAAATTAATGGATTTTGGCAATGATCCAAAGGGTGCTATCATCACAAGAAGAGAAATAAAGTTCTATATGCCTCCTGATGGACGTATCTTTTATCTAAGAAGTATTATTTTTTTCTAAATTGTGGTAAAATATATATAACATAAAACTTGCCATCTTAGCTATTTTGAGTGTTTAGTTCAGTAGTGTTAAGTATACTCACATTGCTGTATAACCCATTTCTGAATTTTTCATTTTGCAACACTGAAATTCTATACCCATTAAACAACAAGTCCCCATTCTTCCCTTCCCCCAGCCCCTGGCAACCACCTTCTACTTTCTGTCTCTATGAATTAGACTGCTTTAGGTACCTCATATAAGTGGAATCATATAGTATTTGTCCTTTTGTGACTGGCTTATTTCACTTATTATAACGTCTTCATGGTTCATCGATGCTGTAGCATGTCAGAATTTCCTTCTTTTTTAAGGCTGAATAATATTCCATTGTATGTATATACATTTTGTTTATCCATCCATCTGTCCATGGACACTTGGGTTGTTTCCACCTTTTGGCTATTGTGAATAATGCTGCTATGAACATGGGTGTACAAATATCTTTTCGAGACCCTGCTTTCAAAAAAAAGCAAACCTGGGTCTGATCAAGTTTCTAGATCTAACTACCTATTCATATTTACAGAAAATACGGGGGCCAAACAGCACCACAGATAAGCAATCAGCAAAACCTTCTTTCTTCAATGGATAAAGTTCAATGAGGAAAAAAAGGATAGAGGGAAAACCAATAGATTAAAAGAGACCTATTAATAAATTATAACATGTGAACCTTATTTAGATCTTGATTTGAACAAATCAAGTGTAAAAAAAGAGAAATTTTATTTAAATATCAGGGAAATTTGAACACTAGTTGAATATTTCATATGAAAAAAAGATCAGCAGTTTTTAAAGTTATGATAATGATGCTGTGGTAATTTCTAAAGAATTTGTATCTTTTAGACACACACTGACTTATTTACAAGTGAAACAACATATCTGGCTCTGCTTCAAAATGACCCAAGAAGTGGGGGTAGGGATTGCAAGGGGAGACTGGTAGGGCTGCAATAAAATGTAAATGGCCAAGATTTGATAATTCTTGATAATTACATACAATTTTACTAGTTTGAAATTTTCCACAATAAAAGTTTAAACTAAAAGTTTGATTTATTAATTTGCAAACTGTTTCATTAGAAAACTACCATTATTTTGGTTCTTAAAAAAAGGAATTTTTCTGTTTTAAAGAAAAGTCATGAAGTCTATGTAAAAAACAACAGTGATATATTTGCAGTCAAAATGATTAGTTATCATAGAAATTATTTTTTTTAATTCCTAAGAATAATATCACATTTAGCTCATTTAACCCAAAATGCTATTTAATAAGGAAATATTCAATGTAAAATAATAAATGAGAACCAAAAGGGCAAACGATCACACCCAAACTGTCATCTTGTTCTTGGGATGTTTTCAACTATTTGCTTTTTGTCTAAAGATAAAATATTGAGGAAAACAAACAAACAAAAAAAAAACCCCTAACAACCCCTAAGCTTTTGATTCTACATAAATTGTATTATACTATTTAGACATAAAAACTGAACTTACTGTCCTTACATTAGCACTGTTACTAAGCAGTAAAACTAAAGATTCAATTTAAAAATTTAAACAAAAGCTTTCTGGAACTATATATCTGCCTTTATATGAATAGAAAGGCAGAAACATATATCTGCCTTTATATGAATAACTCCTCCCCTCAAATGTGAGAACTATGTAACTAACAAGTTTATAGAAGGGGAAGGTGGTTTAACAGGGAGAAAGTAGTTTTAAAACCTGAATTGTAACATCCCTTAGTTTCAGATGTTGAGAATTAAATGGAATTTAACAGTCATACATTCAAAAATATAAACATGTTTTCATTCTTTTTGATTCACATCTACTTCAAATATAAAACCCACTTGAATTTCTGCCTCTTAATAAAGGCATCTGAAAATGTACACCAAATCACAGGAATAGCAATGTTTAATCCTACCTGAAAAAGATCCAAAAGAGGCTTCCAAGAGAGCATTAAGACTGCTGCTCTGTTGATGGTTTTGGGAATTTCAGAATAAAACAGTGTATTTTCTCTGTTCTCACCAGACATAGCTATAAGAGAAAAATAATCATTTAAAAATCATTTCCAGAAAAAGCAGTCTACTGCAATCGTAGTAGTAAGTACATAAAGCCTTCTACATAATGCGAAGTTTTGCACTCTCTGGGAAGGTTAACAGGTAGGAGATGCACATGCCATTTGCCACGGGAATTTTCTTCAGTAAAACCCAGGCTTCACAGAAGAATGCTCAAGTTTCATTTCAATATTCAGATCCTGGACCCTCTCAAAACAAACGTGAAAGTGTGTAAGACGATGTAAGGACAAATATCTTTTTAGTTTTTTGAAAACTATTAAGTCCTCTTACAAGTTGGCAATAGATTCATGAAACGCAAAAGCATGGAGCTTTGTGGAAACTTCAGGTTACTAAGTTTCTTCTTCTCCTGAATCATTTAAAATTCCTATTTAGGGGCGCCTGTGTGGCTCACCTAGTTGAGCATCCAACTCTTGATTTCAGCTCAGGTCATGATCTCACGGTTTGTGAGATCAAGCCCCACGGAGGGCTCAGTGCTGGCAGTGCAGAGCCTGCTTGGTATTCTCTCTCTCCCTCTCTGCCCCTCTTGCTTGTACTCTCTCTCAAAGTAAATAAATAAACTTAAAAAAATAAAAATACTTATTGGGACGCCTGGGTGGCTCAGGTGGTTAGGCGTCCGACTTCAGCTCAGGTCATGATCTCACGGTCCATGAGTTCAAGCCCTACGTCTGGCTCTGTGCTGACAGCTCAGAGCCTAGAGCTGCTTTGGATTCTGTGTCTGTCTCTCTCTCTGCCCCTTCTCTCGCTCACGCTCTGTCTCTCTCTCTCAAAAATAAATAAAACATTAAAAAACTAAAAAAATAAAAATAAAAATACTTATTAAAAAAAATTAGGGGCCAGGGGTTGCCTGGATGGTTCAGTCGGTTAATTTAAGTTTCCGATTTCAGCTCAGGTCATGATCTCACGGTTCGTGGGTTTGAGCCCCATGTTGGGCTCTGTGCTCACAGCATGGAACCTGGAGCCTGAATCCTTCTTTGGGTTCTGTGTCTCCCTCTCTCCCTGCCTTTTCGCCGCTAATGCTCTGAATAAAATTTTTTTTTTCATGTTGATTTTTGAGAGAGAGAGAGAGAGAGAGAGAGAGAGAGAGAGTGCATGCACAAAGAGCCATGAGATCATGACCTGAACCGAAGTCGGACACTTAATTAACCAACTGAGCCACCCAGGTGCCCCTAAAAAATACTTATTTAGAAGTATACATAGATCTAACTGAATACTAGTTTTTCCTGTTATAAATATCCTATAACCATAATCAGTAATACATTTACATTACTGAAATGTAATACATTTCAGATCTAAGTATACTCATTAAAACAAAACAAAAATCTGCTATTTGATTTGCTAAAAATCTCTTTGTTCTTTACTGGGGAAGGATGAAGTAAAGAGGTCTATACTAAGTAGAAGTCAGGTCTATTCTGTGAAACCATGCAGTAACTGAATGGGAATATCACAGCAGTGTGGAATGAGCCACATACAAAAGAGAAGTAATAGAAACACATTATGATTATGAAGATGTGAACCAAAGAAAATTCAAAGTAAAACAAATCCCTTCTACCATAAAATGTGCTAGAATGGTATCATTTCCAAAAAATCTAGGGGAGAGTGAAGGAAAAAGAAAATAAAGCACAACAGGAAGACCAAGGAACTCCCTCTCGGCTAGAACAGATCCTCAGCCTAGTGTTTTTTTTTTCTTTTTAATTTTTTTTTTTAATGTTTATTTATGAGAGACAGAGCATGAGCATGAGCAGGGGAGGGACAAAGAGAGGAGACACAGAACTTGAGGCAGGCTTCAGGCTCTGAGCTGTCAGCACAGAGCCCAACACCAGGCTCGAACCGACAAGCAGAGCCGTGAGATCACGACCTGAGCCAAAGTAGGACACTTAACCGACCAAGCGATCCAGACGCCCCCTTAGCCTAGTGTTTGTGATAATGGCAGAGGAGGTAGTCTATGGAAGGGCATGGTAACTTCCATGCTAACCCCTGCAAAGGCTGGGGATGAGCCCCCAAGTATCCATGTCTTCCTTTATTTATTTTCCTAAACTGTTCTTAAGCTTTCTTAATTTGTACTGCCTTTTGGAATAAAAAGATATCAACTGACATTCACTTTAGAACTTGACTCTGTCTTAAATGTATTCTGTAATTCTAGAGTTACTTTGTTAAAGAATTATCAGAATGGCAGTCACCTATCTATACCATTCATAATTTTATAAAATGTGATCATATCCTCCTTAAGCCTTCTCCTTCTAAGAGTCTTCAGCCCTGGGGCGCCTGGGTGGCTCAGCCGGTTAAGTGTCCGACTTTGGCTCAGGTCATGATCTCGTGGTCTCTGAGTTCAAGCCCTGCATCAGGCTCTGTGCTGACAGCTCAGAGCCGGGAGCCTGCTTCAGGTTTATGTTTCCTTCTCTCTCTGCCCCTCCCCCACTCATGCTGTCTCTCTCTCAAAAATAAACATTAAAAAAAAAAAAAAAGATTTGAGTCTTCAGCCCTCAAATAGGAAAAACTTGGTTCTCATCTATTTTCAAATGAGAACCATTCTCCGTAATCATTTCAGCTGAACCTCTTGAAACTGTGCCTTGTTCCATGTCTTCCCTGGCTTCATATGTGACCAATAAAAACTTCCAAGGCATTCTAGGCACACACACACCAGTTCCATATAAGCACAAAACAAACTTTTCCCATTGTTTCTCTCCTGATGACACACTAGAACACACTTATGGGTGTTCAAAGTATATTAAAACTTTTAGAACAATGGATTTATACAAAAAAATATTTTAAGTTCAGATGAATATAAAAGACTTGAACAAATGAAAAGGCATACAACTTTCTTGAAGAGCTCAAAATGCTGAAGACTGTCAATTTTTCCTAACTTCACCTATAAATGTAACATCAATCCTAAAGGAGTTTAAACAGCATTAGGAAAAAAAAGCTATCTAGGCTATTTTTAAGTGTTCATAGAAAAACAAGCAAACAAAAATAGCCAAAACAAATATGAAAGAGAGTGATGAAAGGTGACTAGTGCTACCAAATAGGAAAACATATAGAGCTATCATAACAATAATAGTAATACTATGCTGCACTCAATCTGAGGGAGCAATGGAACAAAACAGAAAGTCCAAAATATATACAGATATTAAATGACATAATCCTGGAGTTGGGAGAGCCTAATTTTTTCTTTTTATGTTTATTTATTTTTGAAAGAGAGAGAGAGCGCGCACACAAGTGGGGAAGGGCAGAGAGAGAGAGAGAGACACAGAACCCGAAGCAGGCTCCAAGCTTTGAGCTGTCAGCACACAGCCTGACATGGGGCTTGAACCCACAAACTGTGAGATCATGACCTGAGCCGAAGTTGGACACTTAACTGACTGAGCCACGCAGGCGCCCCAGGGAGAGCCTTTCTAGATACGATGCCAAAGCCTACAGAGAATACAAATTTAACTATCAAAAAAAAAAAAAATCACAAATTTCTATGTGGCAAAAGGCACCAAAGACAAAAGACAAATTAAACCTCAGAGGAAAACACTATAATGGTTTAATTCCTTCATTATACAAAAAAATGTTTTAATAAGAAACACCCACAGTCCAACAAAAAACAGACAAATGTTATAAATAAATCAGTCACAGAAAAGGGTATATAAAGGTCTCTTAAATATGTAAAAAGATGCTCAACCTCACTTATAATTGGAATTAAAACTATAATGAGATACAGGGATATAAGGTACAGAGTGGTGACTATAATTCATAATACTGTATTGCATATTTTAAAGTTGGTAGGAGAACAGATCTTAAAAGTAGGTAAGTGGGGCACCTGGGTGGCTCACTTGGTTAAGTGTCTGACTTTTGGTTTGGGCTCAGTTCATGATCTCAGCTTCATGAGTTTGAGCTCTGCTTGGGATTCTCTCTCTCCCTCTCTGCCCCTCCCTTACTGGTACTCTGTCTCTCTCAAAATAAATAAATAAACTTAAAAAAAAAGTTATCATAAAAAAAAAATCATTGAAAAAATTTTTTGTTAACTATGTAAGGTGAAACATATCTAGTTAAAATCTAGACATTATAAAATATCTAGATCATTTATTTTGGTGATCCTTTTATATTGTATATAAATATCCAATCTTTATGTCATATACCTGAAACTAATATATATGTCAATTATACTTCAACTTAAAAAAAATAGTAATTTATAAAACTAACTACAATGAGATGGCTGTTCACTAATCAGACTAGAAAAGATAAAAAAGTCTGATTACCCACTACTGGTACAGGTGTGTAGAAACAGATACTCTGAGACAATGCTGATAGGAATATAAACCCTCGATGGAAGGGTAATTTGACAATATCAACCAAAATTCAGAATACATACAACTCTTGTCCCAACATTCCCACTCTCTGGAATCAGTCCTATACATAATAAAATTCACAAATGTACAAATTGATCTAACACAGAAAATATTCATCGCATCATCTTTTCTAACAGTATAATAGAAAAACCTAAATGCCCATTATTAGGGGCATGGTTAAGTAAATATGGCACAATTATATAATGGAATACTCTGGAGTTGTTAAAAAAAATGCATCTATAATTACTGATGTGCACTAATCCACTGAATAGCTCTAAAAATATATGCATGTATATGAATGAAATAACCTTGAAGGAGAGGAATAAATTTATTTTTAAAAGGTTAACAAACAAAAAAGTAAGTCAGTGGCATAAATATTTAATTTAGATGGATCTTAAATCTGGAGTGAACAGGCTCAGAAAAAAAGACACCAAATCCAGTCTTGGTTTAAAAAAAATGAAAGTAGCCACTGATGAGAGTGGTTTTACTGTTTGTGTTCCTAATCTGACCATTCCCAAGGAAAGGCATTTTGAACTAGCTTTAGGAAGAAGTAATTTCTGGCATCTTTAACTTTGATTCTGAAAGGCAGGCCACAATCAACTCATGGTTTCGTACCTGCAAGTGAAAATAATGGGACAAACCGAAATTACAACAGCACCAAAACTGAAGTTCTTCCAACCATTTTTTCCCTTGAATGGAACATTACTGATTCATTTATTTGTTCACCAATTGTATCTAGCTTGTAAGTTTGAATCAAGAAAGAATTTCCCCTAGAAACTATGACTTCATACTCACCAAGGTAATAGATCCTGTCTGAATGAGGCCCATCTGGATCATTCCTCTTCACAAACATAAAATCATGTGGTGCCTTAGCCATCATATAGCCATGATATTTTCTGGTATCAGCAAGTAGCTTTTTAAGCTGACTCCAGGAATATCGCTCAACATAAAATGGCTCCAATTTAGGACGATCCTGTGATTCAATATTCTCCTCACACTCTGCAGTTTCAAAGATCTCAACACCCAGCTGTTCTGTTTCCATTGCTGCTGCCATGTTGCATTTTCCTAGAAAAATAAGGCACATGAAGTTAGTTGTTCACAGGCCTGCCTTCTTTTATATTAATCGGTATGACAGTCTGATAGTGCTCCCCCCCCCCCCCCCCGGAAAAAAGGCAAGAAAAAGATGGTCTTCAGCACATTTGCAATGAAAGCTAGTAAAAGTAATAGCTCCCTCTTCTCGGTTCAGTTTAAAAATGAGATTTTTTTAAAAAATTGAGGTCATGTCTATTTCACTATGTCTATAAATCGCTTTAGGACCTTTTATAAAAGGCTGTCCTTACATATCTCTTGCCAAAATTCCTTTTTTCTTTCCCACACTGGAAGGAAACAGGCCATATGCCAGTTGGCTGCTATGTTCCATCCAAGAGCATGTCAATAGTGAAGCTAAATGTGCTAAGGGAGCTAAGTGTTTTTGCACTTAAAAAAGTAACACATTTGATAAACATGAACTTCTTCAGTTAACAGAAATAACTGTGACCAATTAGAACAGTGATAAAATTGCTGTCAACAATGTACTTGTAATAATACAATGTAATGTAATAGGGCACTTACCCATGAAAATATAAATACTGTATCCTTTTCAATAGAACTCCAAACAACAAAAGACTTAACTGGCTGGTACATTTTTCTTTGTCTTCTGCTCTTGCCTAGACATCACTATCTTACCATCACTTTTGGTGACTATAAGGAATTTATGTAACTATGATTATAGATTATACAACTTTTACTCTCAGAGAGGAAAAAGATACTATTTTCAAGCGGCTTTAATTAGTTGAAATAGTTTATGCAAAAAGCATTTAACTTTTGTACTATCGATATTTGAAGTGGGAACCCAATTTACCAGTTCAACCCCAAAACAATATTAACATTTCATCTACAAATGGTGTTTCTTTTCATTTTACAAATTCAGAAGAGGATGTATTTTCCTTTATTTCAACACTTAAATGTAACACAAGCAAAGTTATCAGAGAAAATATCAAGAAGTGTTATCATAAGCCATTGTGTCATGTTCTGCCACGCATTATTCATGAAACTACCAAAAAGAAGCAACATAAAAATTCTGGAGCAACCTGCTTTTTTTGATTTGGGAGATAAATAGATTGCATTTATGTAACGGATTTCACGTAACTATTAACTACTTCTAGGGCAACAATCAGTATATGATTGTATATTTAATATGATGTCTTTTTTAAAGCTCAGCTTCCCAGGTTAACAAGAGTTCGTGGTAACTACCAACCACAGAGAAAAAGTAATTAATTAGAAGGTGTGGGTTGTGAATTACTACACTAGGCAAGCTTTACGGCAGAACAGTGTGTGGCCAGAACAGTGTGTCTTTTTTCATGCTACAGCGAAACATATTACCATTTTCAATGTAACAGTAGCACAAGTGGACAAAAAACCCACTCAAGAGTTTTATCAAGTATCCAACTTGTAATGTTACTAGGACAGGACATTTACTTCCAATGACCAAAATCCAAACAGTTCGGTAGAGAAAAGTCATTTAGCTCAACTGCTACTTAGCACACTGATAGTAAGGAGCAGTTTATGACAGTGGTGACTGCCCACCTAAAAGCTAATGGGAGGCCTACTTTCTATCAAATACGTAAGTGAATCTAGTTCGACTCCTAACAGAGCGAAGGACAAGTGAGAGAAGCTACACAAACCGTGCTCATTTTTTTCAACCCCCCATTTGTTAAATTTGGAACTTCACCTTCAAACCACTGCTCACAAGAATAAGGCTAGGGAACAGAAGAGGGAAGTTCAGCGGGCAGACTTCCCAAGGCTTAGTGCCCAGCTTCCTGAGTCACCGTTAACTTGACATCTCTCCTATGTAAAAGTTGTGTTAGCGCGCACTTATTAATAGCAAATTACCTGCTATTCCTAAGTTGTACTAGGTCTCTGGACTATTTCTGTCTCTGTCTACACACACACAAACTTCACAGTTCAAATGACATTCTACTACTCCATGTGCTTATAGTAAATGTACATCCTGCATTTTCCAGGATACAGCTAATACTATACAATTTTAGTAATATACACAAGTGTGTAACTAAATGACTTAAGTTCCAGGTTTCCATAACATCTTATATTCATATACATTCCTAAGATTCTAACTTCAAAAATTAGAAGAGAGAGTCAGCATACATTTTTAGCACAGTGCATATATTTCACTGCCCCCCTACCTCTTCACTTAAGGACTTCCCTCATGCCTACCTGATTGTATTTTCATCTGCTCAGATCTCTTCCACATTCAAAGAGATCTTTTTCAAGTGACTCAACTTCAAGCATAGATCCCTCTGCTCATCTTGCTCTCTTCTCACAGGAGTCTTTCCTTTTCTCACCATCCAATCCTGCTCACCAGGATAATGAGATAAGATACAAGGCTGTTGTTGATCATTATTAAAACGGAGCATATGTGGCCAAAAAGATTAAATCTCAAATCTCAAATAGTACTTAAAACGGATACAGAAATAACCTTCTTGGTGTAATATATAATGCCTGAATTATTTTCTATCTACATTTTAGATCATTATAATTACAATTTTTTAAAAATCTCAGAAGTGTACAGCCTAATTTACTCAAAAGGATAGCCAAACACAGTCTAAATCCTGACATGTATATATACATTAAAAGGCTAATTATGGAAGACCTTCAAAAAGTAAAAAAGGCATACAAATGTGAGGTTACTCAGTGGCTACTGCAAATCCTCAAAAATGACAGATGATTAATAAAATTTATTTCTCTGTGCTTGTTCCTGTTCCTGCTTTTACATTATAATACATACTGAGCTGGGTGGAGACAGACTCCGTAGAATTACCAGTAAAAATTCTAAAACAGGCCATTTTCATGGAAAGGGAACTAACTTGCATTTAATAATTTTTTTCGTAAGATGAAGAATGCGCTATCCGTTTAAAGTGCACTCCACTTTTGCTCTTTTCCTTTCCACCGATGGTCTGAAAACAATTGAATTAGGTAACTTTGCCCTAAAAGGAAGCATTAAGCTTGTTGAAATTTTGGCTTAGTAAAAGGAAAAAGAAAGGAGGAGCTGTGATTACACTTGTTACTTTGTTATCAGTTTTAATTCTGGGCTCACCAAGTAGGTGAAGGGGAGATGCGGTGAGAAAAGGTCAGTGGCAATGGAGGGAAAAGGGTGAAGCTATGCTAGCATAAGAACGATGGACTAAGATGTCAAGACATGTTCCCATGTACTAAGCCCCTCACTCGGATAAGAGCATGTTGGGTTAGAGAACGGCTTCAGGACTCCTGAATTTGGACCCACTAAAACGTCATTCTTAATTTTCAATCCAAGAGTCAACCAGTCGTCCAGTTGAACACCGCACGCGTCACTTAAGCCTAGCCATTTCACTTTTCTGGGTCCAGAGCTAGTGGAGAGGTTGATTATCACAGACTGGGCAAAGATCTTGAAAGGTGTGAATGGGGAAGAGGAGGATAGGTGTAGCAGAGAATGTTGAGGAGAATGCGGGGTGGGGGAGGGGAGGGAATGCCAAGTCTTAGAAGTCTTAAGACAAAAGCGTGTGAGGGGGAGAGGTGGGGGAGCGGGAAAGGAACGTATATATCCTGCCCCGGGTGGGTGAAAGAGAATGAGCGGGGGGCCAGTGAAGCAGGGAGGGAATCGACCTAGAGTGGGACAGGAAAAAGGAAGGAACACCGGCTGGGAAACCAGAAAAATCTCAGTCCGAATCCGATCCGCCACAGTCGAACTTTAGGCAGATCCCTTCGCCTCTGCGAGCTTCTGTTTCCTCATCCGTAAGCCCGGGCATCACCCGGCTCCCAACCCCAGCGAGGCTCAATTAGGATAACGGACGTGGAAGCCGGGAGGCCAGCACCCAGCGCTCAGGGGGCGCCCAGTGAACGTTGGTGGACTCGGCATCTCAGAGCCTCGGCTTCCTCTTCCGGCAAGCGGGGCCCCGCCACCGGCTCTGATCCGCGCAGGGCGGCGCGCCGGATAAACCGCACGGCGGGCTAACCGGGAGAGCGCGTCGGGCGGTTCCTCCGTAAGGCGGAGCGGGCCCGCCGGGCTGGGGCCCAGGCCTCGCGGGCGAAGGGGAAGGAGAGGGGGCGGATACTGCACCTTCCCCCCCGGCCCCGCCCGGAGCGTCCCGACGCGTGCTACTGAGCGGGCCTGCGCCGCTTCATGCCGCGCCGCCTCCACTCCCGACCCGGCTGCAGCGGCTTCCTCGGCGACGGCGCCGGTGGCAACCCAGGCGGCGAACGCGGCACTTAAAGGCGGCAGCGGCAGCGGCGGCGGCGGCGCTGGCGCCTCGGAACTTCCGGTTCGTCGCGACCCGCCCTCCGACCAGCGAAGGCTCGGCGGGGCCAAGAAGGGCGCCGCTCCCTGCTGGGTGGGGTCCCTTGCCACAGTGCAGTCTAGTGGCCGGAGGAACGAACGCGGCGCGGAACGGACACCGCTGCGGTGGGGGACAGAGATGAAATCCAGAAACGGGTGGCGACTTGCTTGAAGTCGCAGGACGCATTGTGGCGCGTGTCTGCTCTGCTCATCCATCTTTTTTTTTTTTTTTTTTTTCATTCAACAAGTATATATTGAATGCCTGCTATGTACCAGGCAGAGTTTGTAGACGCTGAGATCAGAGCAGGGAGCAAGCCAGTAAAAATCCCTGCCCCTTCTTGAAGATGACAGAGGGGAGGGACCAAGGCCTTAGGGAACTTCTGAGCGGCCCACTGTTGTGGTGGAGAGAAACCTGAACTTGGAGTCAGAAAGCTTGGCTCTAGTACTAATTAGTAATCTTTAGCAGGTCAGTCGATCTCTTTGAGCCATGGTTTCTTGATCTGTAGGAGAGACAGAACACATTATGTAGTTGTAATTAAGGAAAACCGTATGTGTCACAATAACACAGAGGAAGAAACTGGCTCGGGCAGGGAGGTGACAAACTTGCTGTAATCACAACCAGAGGCAGGTCTGTTAACCTGTAGTCTCTTCCTATTTCACACCATGCATTGGCTGAGAAAAAGAGAAAAAGGGAGGCTGGGGAGATGACTGGGAAAGTGGAAGGTGTATAACAAAACAGTGGAAAAGCTGGCCTCCCCTCTCTTCTATTACTCAAGGGACCATGTGTCAGAGGTGTGGATCATTAGGATTTATTATAATAGCACTAATAAAAGATCCATTTGGGTGCCAAGATTCCATTCTTCATTGTAATTGCTCACTTTCACTTTAAATGAGTCTTCCCTCGGGCTTTTTTTTTTTTTTCAGTTGAGCTCCCCTAACAGAAAGGTACAGGCATTTTCACTGGGACTCCTCTGTGAATTTTCTGCAAATGACCTGAAAGTAGGTTTTAAGGCTTTGAATGCACATGCACATACTAACAAAACACAATGAAATATCTTGCAGTTCATTTCATTCAACCAAGTGTTTGTTGAATCGCTGCCATGTGCCTGTCACTGTTCTAAGCACTGGGGCTACAATAGTGAATAAAGTAGACAAGATCCCTTTGTGTGGTTTACACTCTAAGAAGAGGAAAAAGACCTCCCCAAAAGCAAGCAAACAAAACAATATATAATTTTATGGATTTTAAAAAGCAAGCTCTGGAGAGGTTAAGTACTTGCTCAAGTCATTTGACTAATTATGGATTGATCTAGGCTTGAATTCAGATTTCTTGGTTTTCAATCTCACTTTCTCTATGGCAGGCTTAACAAGCCTCAAGCCAGAGGAAGCTGTAAGGGAACATCTCCACCCTGCACCCTGGCAACCTCCCATGTTGCCTCACACAGGCCTCACGGGCAAAGTCTTTGAACCAAAGCTTATCTGAGTCTTAGCAGAATGCTTTGTGATCTTCCCAGAACAGGAGAGGATGGGAGGCTTATAAGGATCTCAAGCCAGTCTCCCCTGGCAGCTTCTCATTTCCCAGGTTCTGTTGAGATGTGGGCTCTCTGTCCCACCCACTCAGAATATCGCTGCAGAATATGAGAACCACTTAGCTGCAGTCTAGAATTGGCTTCTCAGCAGCTGGGTATGCCACAACTTACCCTGCAGTCCCCATCTGTTTCAGTATTCTCCATTTTGATTTGTGGGACAAGGACCACTGGCAGCTGGCACCTTAAGGCGTTCTTCCTTTTGTTGTGTAGGTAAGTATTAAACTATCCGAATCTGAAGTGGCCCGTTGTATCTCTACTGGCTAACTCAGTCAGGCCGGGGTCTTGCCAACCTTGTGTATGTGCTTGACAAAGCCTAGCCAGCTTGTCGCCACCCTGCGCTCTAGGAACTCATCAGGAAAAGGCGAGTTGTCTAGCACACAACATCTGAGTAAATAGTCTGTGTTAACATGGCGGCGTTGACACAAATTCATTCTTGCATTTCAAAAGTCAGGTTCTGGCATAATGGGCAGGGGGCAGTAAGTGTGAGTGAAAGCTGGGATGGCAAGGCCAAGTGAGAACGCTTCCTAGGGAAATCTGGGCCATGCCCGTCTGAGGCAGTCAAGTCCTTGTCTGGGTCTAGCCTTATGTTTTAGAGATCCTGAGAGTTTTCCACACTGGGCCTCCTCAGAGACCAGCCTAAGAGTCCTTCTGTGTCTAACACTCCATGATCTTCAGGCAGTGGTACTTTTCCTCTGGTATTCACAGGTAAAAGCGTGCACTCCCAGAATCAGACATACCTGGGATCATATCCTGGCTCCTCTCCTTACTAAGGAGATACTCCTTACTCCCAGGCTTTTCTAAGTTTTATTTCCCTCATCTGTAAAATGACTTCAGTAACATCACTGAAATGAATAAATGAAATATATAATGCATTTAAAGTGCTTAACAACACGTGGTGCACATTAAGCATTCCCTTTATTAATTCTATTTATGAATGGTGGTGATGATGACAAAGATAACAACAAAAACCTTTCCCAGAGGGGCATGCCCAAAGCCTCGCCGGGTAGCACTATCCATGCGACAATAAGCATCATTCGTCACAATTCACAAGCGTCAATTTGAACACAACATGCTGACATTCATTACAGAAAGGTCCACCAATCTTTCCACTACCCTAACTTTCTTGTTTTATATACATATGTTACATATGTAGCAGGAGCAATATTTTCAAGCCACTTACAGATTTGTACTGTATTTAATTTCCTTAGTTTTTCCATAATTTGACCCAACCTATATTTATATGACCCATTTCATTTAATAGTAAAAAGTGTAATCTTGATTAACTCTAGGCAAACCCAGTCATTCAATTCAGGATCCTTTCTGGTGAAGGGTGTGACGGCCAATGCCTTCTCTAGACCTTCATCCCAGCTGTACTGGTTTGAATAGTGTCCTCCTCAAATCTATGTTCATCCAGAACCTCATAATGTGACCTTATTTGGAAATAGGGTCTTTGCAGATGCTATTAGTTAAGATCATGTTAGAGTAGAGTGGGTCTCAAATTCGTTGACTGGTGTCCTTATAAGAAGTCCATATGAGGAGGAGTGCCAGGGTGGCTCAGTTGGTTAAGCATCCGACTTTGGCTTAGGTCACGATTTCACAGTTCGTGAGTTCAAGCCCTGCATCGGGCTCTGTGCTGACAGCTTGGAGCCTGGAGCCTTCTTCAGATTCTGTGTCTCTCTCTCTCTCTCTGCCCCTCCCCTGCTTGTACTCTGTCTCTCTCTCTCCTTCAAAATAAGTAAACACTTAGAAAAAAATTTTTAAATAAAAAACAAAACAATAAACAAACAAACAAAAAGAAGGCCATATGAGGAAATAAGAACAGATATACTCACAGATCATTTGACAGCAAAGGTGAAGATTGGAGCAATGGTGCCACAGGCCACAGGGCAGCAAGGATTGCCAGCAACCGCCACATTGGATTCTTGCCTAGAGGCTTCAGGGCCAGCATCTTGACTTTGGACTTCTAACCTCCAGAACTGTAAGAGAATAAACTTTTATTTATTTATTTATTTATTTATTTATTATTTTTATTTTTTTATTTTTTTAATTGGTTAGTTAGTTTGTTTTTGAGAGAGAGAGTGTGTGTATGTGGAGTGGGGGAGGGACAGAGGAAAGAGGGAGAGAGAGAATCCCAAGCAGGCTCAGTACAGCCAATGTGGAGCCCAGTGTGGGGCTTGATCTCATGAACGTGAGATCATGACCTGAACTGAAATCAAGAGTCATACGCTTAACCGACCCCTAAACTTCTGTTGTTTTAAGCCATGTGATTTTGTGGTATTTTGTTATGGCTGCCCTAGGATACAAATATACCAGCTAATCCTCAGGTATGACCGTCCCCCCATCATGAAGTACTCAGTGAGATAGCTGTTATCTGTCAGTCTCTAGTTGTGACTCCACACTGTGTTCTATTCCCTCTCTGCCCCACTTGCTGGCCCTTCTCACATTTGTTCTTGCACCTTCACCCATATCCAGGAAGCCTCTGGCCCTCTTGCCGATCTTTAACCTTTATCTCCACTAGGTGACTGCTGCTCTAGAGCCTTGCGCTAATGTCTGGGCAAGAGCACAGGTCTTTTCTTTCCCTAGATCCCTAAACCTGTCATGGGTGTTGAGGGGGATTCCCTCAGCTCTGGATAAGCCCTTAAGGGGAGGTGAGGGCAAGACTGAGGCTCCTTCTCAAGGGTACTCCCTTAGTTCCCCCTGCCCCTTTAAAAAAAATCCTCCTGGGGTTTACTGAACTCCAAAGTCAGGTTGTATCATTTGTGTAAATGTCATTGAGCAGAGTCCCTTACTTCTCTTTTGACTTTCTTCTCCCTAGTCTGCCTGGAAATTTTTTATTTAGACTGCATATTATTCCAAATATTTTCTGTTTTACATGTGTAGCCAGGTTTAAAAGAGAAGAATCTGATGTCTCTATTCTCCGTTTCCATGATTACAATTCTCCAAGAGCCATGGTTGTCACATCCTAGCTCCCTAAATTGGGAAGGATCAAGGGTTATAAAGAAGGAAAACAAAAACACAAGATATTTCCTTGTATTATAGCACTATGTAAAGTTGTAATTGGATTTTTTTTTTTTACGTTTTCTTATTTTCATTTAAGTAATCTCTCCACCCAAAATGGGACTCGAGCTCCTGACCCCAAGATCAAGAATCACATGCTCTTCTGACTGAGCCAGGCAGGTGCCCCTGTGATTGGAATTTTTGTATTTTTTTATCATAAACATTTTCAATATTACTAGTTTCTTTTCTTTTTTTTTGATTTTTTTGAATGCTTGTTTATTTTTGAGAGAGAAAGACACAGAGTGTGAGTGGGGGAGGGGCAGAGAGAGAGGGAGACACAGAACTCGAAGCAGGCCTCAGGCTCTGAGCTGTGGGCACAGAGCCTGTTGCAAGGCTTGAACTCACAAACCATGAGATCATGCCCTGAGCTGAAATCGGACGCTTAACCGACTGAACCACGCAGGCGCCCCAGATATTATTAGTTTCGAATTCACCATTTTGCGCTGCTGTATTGTTTTTCCATTGGTCATTCTCCTTGTGTAATTTCCAGTGTTTCACCCTGTAACACCATGAACATCTTCATATATACTTCTTCCTTTCTTGAAGTTATTTTTAGAACAAAGACCCCAGAGGGGAATTTGCTACATATTGCACAACTGTTTTCCAAAATGATCCCACGATTGTATATTGCTCTTAGCTACAGTCAGCGTGGGTGTGCCAATTTCACTAAAACTTTTCTAGCACTGGGCATTATTGTCCACAAATGTATTTTAAGCATCTATTTTCTGAAACACATTGTGCTAGATGCTATAGGGTACCAAAAGAAGGCAGTCTGTATTCTAGAGAGATTTATAATCTAGTTGAGGAAACAGATTATAAGCATATAATGAACACCCTAATAACAGTTGATTGCAGGATATGGTGGGCTAAAATTTGTTTTTCCACTTCCCCCATATTTTGTACCTTCTGGGGACTAGCACAAACCAAGCTGCAATAACAAAAAAGGGCCTTTCCTGCTGATTTTCTTTTCCATATTTAAGTTTTTGAGTAGGTAATACTATCACATGACCCCAAATTTGACAAATGGAAAGGTCTATAGTAAAAAAAGATTCTCCTATCCTGCTCCTCCAATTCACCCAGTTTCCTTGATATAAAAACAAATACTATAGATAGATAGATAGATAGATAGATCATTATTCCTCCCACTATTCCACTATTTTTAATACAAATGGGAGCGTACCAACTGTCTGCACCTGCAACCATGTATGCGGTTCAGAGAACCAGGACTTATCAGGCAGATCAAACTGAAGAGGGTGGAAAGGCCACTCCCCATACCCAAGTAAGGTTGAGCCTGAGGTGGGGTCATTCTGTACCTTTTTATGAACTATGGATTAAGGGGAAGGGTCTTCTTTCTTTTTCTTTTTTCTTTTTCTTCTGTCAATGATTGGCTGCAAGGCCCACCCTCCTGGAATAGCTAGGAGGTTACAGATCTACTAACTGGGTTCATACGATGCCCCAGTGTGTGCCTGGATTGACCCAGTGAGTCTCCGGCTCCACTTTTAGCTTTGTGCTGTCTAGATAGACAAACACGATTTTGGTTAAGGATGTCTAGGAGCACCTGGGTGGCTGAGTCAGTTCAGCGGCTGACTTCTGCTCAGGTCATGATCTCACGGTTTGTGAGTTCCAGCCCTGCACCCTTCGGATCCTCTGCCTTCCTCCCTGCCCCGCCTCCCCCCTCTCAAAAATAAATAAACATTAAAAAAAAAAAAAAAGGATATCTAGCTGGGTGATTCTGGGTGAGGCACAAAAAAGCCAAATTCTACACTTCATTTTCTTTTTTTTTTTTTTTAATTTTTTTTCAATGTTTTTTATTTATTTTTGGGACAGAGAGAGACAGAGCATGAACGGGGGAGGGGCAGAGAGAGAGGGAGACACAGAATCGGAAACAGGCTCCAGGCTCTGAGCCATCAGCCCAGAGCCTGACGCGGGGCTCGAACTCACGGACCGCGAGATCGTGACCTGGCTGAAGTCGGACGCTTAACCGACTGTGCCACCCAGGCGCCCCATACACTTCATTTTCTAAAACTTCTTCCACGAACAGAAGATTTTGTAAAAAGGTGAATAAGGAGAATGTGCATGATCCTTTGTCTAAAGCCAGAAAACAGCCCTAAGCACTGAATACATGCTTCATTGGTAGCAAGCACTCAGCAAATGCTTCCTGTGGCCTGAGAAGGGAGAGATGGCCCTGGCCCTGGGGCTAGGAAGGCTACATCTAGAAGGCAGGACACACACAAAGTACTTAATTTACATTTTTATTTGACTAGTATTATCATAAAACCCTTAGCCCTACTTACTTCAGCTTGGCGGTGCTGCTTGGGTCTGCCTTTTTATACCCTCTGCTATCTTTTTGTTTTATAGTTTACCCTGATGCTACTCAGTACCCTCTCCATTTCAATTTTTTTCTTCATGGATTTCCCCTGGAGAGAGGAGTCCACAAGAGCTGGCCTCCTTGCAGGAAAATTTAGAAATAGCCAGTAAGATCATCAGAGAGGATGGAGTCTAACTCTCTCGTTTGATGGATATGGAAACTCAGGCCCAGAGAAGTTTCCAGTACATTACTGGTGTTCAGTTGAACCAGGCTGCATAGGCCCTCTTCCTTTGTATCTTTCTTAAGGAGGACCTGAAGCAAAATGTCCAGATTCATTCTTCTTGCTTATCAATAGCTCTCATCTTGGATGGAGGTCAGTTGATAAGCCTCAGGTTTCAAGAATGCTGGATTGAAATGATTTTATTTTTTTTTTTTTAATTTTTTTTTTTTCAACATTTATTTATTTTTGGGACAGAGAGAGACAGAGCATGAACGGGGGAGGGGCAGAGAGAGAGGGAGACACAGAATCGGAAACAGGCTCCAGGCTCTGAGCCATCAGCCCAGAGCCTGACGCGGGGCTCGAACTCACGGACCGCGAGATCGTGACCTGGCTGAAGTCGGACGCCTAACCGACTGCGCCACCCAGGCGCCCCAAAATGATTTTATTTTTTATTACACACCTACCAGAATGGCTAAAATTAGAAAGACTGAAAATACCAAGGATATAAGGCAACTAGAACTTTCAAGAATTACTTGTAAGTATGTAAATTGATCAGAACACTTTGTAAAACTGCTTATCTCCTGTGTCAACTATACGAAAAAAAACCAAAACAAAACCAGGAACCAAAAACCCCCAAACTGCTTATCTACTAAAGCTCAACATACACCTACTCTATGACCTTGCATTTCTACTCCTATGTATTTATCCAAGAGAATTAAGCACATTTATACACTAAAAGACAATTACATAAATGTTGATTGCATTCCATTATTTATTTATAATAGCTAAAAACTGGAAACAATGCAAATGCCCTTCATCAAGAGAATGGATAATTTGTGGTATATTCATACAATGAAATGCAATACTGCAGATACCAACAAAAACCATTCCATTTATATGAAATTCAAGAACTGACAAAAGCTACTCTATGGTGAGAGAGGTCAGCATAGAAATTTGCGGGGTGGGGGTAGATGGGAGGCAAAGGTGTATTGATATGAAAGAACCTCTGGGATGCTGGAAATGTTCCGGATCTTGATCTAGGTGGTAATTAATTACACAGATATAAACGTAAGTAAATATTCAGCTTAAGCTAAACATTTAAAATGTGCTCATTTCCTGTATGCCTCAATTTTTTTAATGCCCTATAATTGGGGGCACCTGAGTGGCTTAGTCAGTTGCGTGTCTGACCTCAGCTCCGGTCATGATCTTATGGTTCATGAGTTTGAACCCCTGCATTGGGCTCTCTACTGTCAGTGTGGAGCGCACTTCAGATCCTCTGTCACCCCTCTCTACACCTCCCCCTCTCATACTTGCTCTCTCTCTCTCTCTCAAAAATAAATGAACATTAAAAAAAAAAAGTGCCCTATGTTAAGTGAAATAAGCCATACAGAGAAAGACAGATACCATATGGTTTCACTCTTATATGGATCCTGAGAAACTTAACAGAAACCCATGGGGGAGGGGAAGGGGAAAAAAAAAAAAGAGGTTAGGGTGGGAGAGAGCCAAAGCATAAGAGACTCTTAAAAACTGAGAACAAACTGAGGGTTGATGGGGGGTGGGAGGGTGGGGAGGGCAGGTGATGGGTATTGAGGAGGGCACCTTTTGGGATGAGCACTGGGTGTTGTATGGAAACCAATTTGACAATAAACTTCATATATTGAAAAAAAAAAGTGCCCTATATTGGATCTGCATTGTATTAAAGGCCATGCAATAAAAACACGTTTACCATTTCAAAAGCATTTTTAAAATTCAAGACTATCAAGTTTATTGCTTTCACCATCCCCCATACCCAGCAGATTACTTCACCTCCAACAGGTTTGTCTATTACCAGTTCCTCCTCACTGACAGGTGGAGCTGCCAAGCACATATTTGATTTGGCTCCAGTTTAACAAACTTCTCTGACCCCCATGTGTCTGTGGGACATAGTACAGACGCCTGATTGAAGCAAAGACTTTCCTATTTCATTTCCCATCTGCCTTTCCAGATCCAGGGTGACCTCTATTCTCCATGTCCTTAACCCCCAGTACACAGAACCTTCCATAGCTCTTCACCTTTGGACGCTGGCTCTATGCTTCCGCTATCCTACCTCTGCTTCTTTCTCTATCAAATTTCCTTCTCACATTTCATTGTCCAGCTTTTAAGGATTCACTCTCAAATGTCCACCCATTGGGTTTCCAAAACCCTCATTTCCCACCTTCCTGCCTTTGTAAGTTCAGCACATTCACCATATGTAAAACTCTCTGTATTTTATATGATCCACCCCTGAATTAAGTGTTTCCCAAGAGCCTGTCTCATTTCTTCTTTTTAAATTTTTTTAACGTTTATTCATTTTTGAGAGACAGAGAGAGACAGAGCATGAGGACAGAAGGGGCAGAGAGAGGGAGACACAGAATCGGAAGCAGGCTCCAGGCTCTGAGCTGTCAGCACAGAGCCTGACAAGGGGCTGGAACTCAGGAACTGTGAGATCATGCCGGGAGCCCAACTGGGACGCTCAACCGACTGAGCCACCCAGGCGCCCCGAGCCCGTCTCATAGCTCTTCATCTCTGGATCCCTGTGCTCAGCACTTTGCTAAATAAATAGGTGCCAACAGAACTGAATTATAAGTCTCATTTTTGTCCCAGACTTCTGGTTTTCATAGTAATGTTGCTTCCCATTATTAAACTCTTCACTGCAGCAGACTTAGGGATGAAAGTGGATACAGACAAGATAGCTTAAATTAGACATAAATTAGTGTTGTATCTAGTCTGGGTCCCTTACTTTAAGAGAGAAAAGTCTCCTGCTCTGGCCAATAGGATAGCCACTATTATGTCGCTGTTTAAATTAATTAAACGTTGGGGTGCGAGTGGCTCAGTCAGTTAAGCTTCCGACTTCAGCTCAGGGCATCATCTCCCGGTCTGTCTGTGGGCGCTGTGCTGACAACTCAGAGCCTGGAGCCTGCTTCAGATTCTGTATCTCCCTCTCTCTCTGACCCTCCCCCATTCACACTGTGTCTCTCAAAACTGAATACATATTAAAAAATAAATTAATCAGAAGTAAATAAAATAGAAAATTCAATTTCTCAGTCTCACAAGCCACATTTCAAGTACACAAAGTCTCATGTGGCTGGTGGCTACCAAATCGAACAGCGCAGAATGGAACATTTCCATCACCGCATAAAGTTCTATGAGACTGCGCTGAAAATTTCGGGCCTTTACATTTACTCTTCCCTCTTAGAACACCCTTCCACCCTCTTCCCATACTCCTTCCCCTATAATATCAACATTCTTATTGTGTCTGTAATTACAGGATTTCGGGACAGCAGGGACTGTGTCTTACTGCTTTAGCTCCAGTGTTTAGCTTCGAAACCCAGCGCAATTGATAGGCTCTCAATAAACGTTGAAATAAATAGGTGATAGAACGGGGTGATCTTCCAGATACATCAGTCCCAATCCCTTTCTCACGCTGATCAGTTCTTTATGAGTCTCCAGGACTTTTCATTTTTAAGCCTATCTTAAAGCATCGCCCCGGAGAAGAGGGGAAAGGGCCTTGCATGCACCTGCTGACTCCCAACTCCCCAAACCGCTGTATCAAGCTCTGGCGTCACTCGTGCTGGGCCCGCCCCTTCCCACTTCTGCGCCCCGTGCCGCCCCCGCCCTGCTCGCGCCAAGGTCTAGAGCTCGCGCCACCGCCCCCCTCCCCCGTCATTGCGCAGGCGCAGCCTGCGAGCGTGGGGTGTCTCGAGGTTGGCGGCTGCCGGCGCTCAAGAGCGCAGGGGTTTGTGGCCTGCGTTCGACCGGCACCAGTCTCTCACTCTCCGAGGCAGCGAGGCGCAGCGATCCGTCTCCCCGGGCCCCGTGCGGTGTGGCCATGGAGAATCAGGTGCTGACGCCTCACGTCTACTGGGCTCAGCGACACCGCGAGCTGTATCTGCGCGTGGAGCTGAGTGACGTACAGGTAAAGGCCGCTGCGGGCGGCGGGACGAACGCGGGGTCGCAGCTCCCGGGACCCGCCGATCCCCGCCACTCTCTTTGTCCCAGTGCGCGCTGGAGAGCCTGCAGTGCACCAACGGGCTCGGCGACGCGGTGCACTTTCGGCGTCCAGGCCCGGGCAGGAACTGGCCCTGGTCGAGGCGCACCCGCACACCACGGGCCTGGGGCGCGACCCCCTGAAGGCTGCAGGTACCTTCGGGTGCTGCATGAGTCCTGCGCGGGTCTCAGAGGCTGCCCGGGCCTTCTCTTTGTTCGCAGTTTGAGGCCTGATGGAGCCCGAGCCCGGCCCTGGAGGCCTGGCCGCCGGGGTTCGAGTTCGCCAAGGCCCTTGGAGACGTGGGATGAGCTCGTTGGGCCAGGGGTTCAGAGTGACCGTGGCTTGCTAGGACGCCTGGCGTTCGCCTGAGAGGTCCAGCTGGGCCTGTCCGACGTTCACAAGGCCCGCCGCTGCCCCAGAGGGGCCACACCCACCTTCCAACCGTTCAGTGATGGAAATCATTCTTGTTAATTTTAATTTTAAAATCCGGGGGACCCCGAGAAAGTGATTTCCGCCCCTATTCTGAAGGCTATGAGCTCAGGTTTGAGGAGTTGCATAGAGAACTTAAAAATTAAGTTACATCGAACATTTATGTTTGATTTCCTTAGCCTCCTCCATGAACAAGCTGTTGCCCCCTAAATGGTGGAGATCCCACGACCTGTGTAGCCTCTGCCTCTGTCCAGAGCATCCGGGATTCCAGTCTTTGAGAAACTGGAGTTTTCAGTGTGGAATGTTCTTTCCCCAGTCATCCTTACTCCCTACTTCTCCCTGATATCTGTGGCAATTCGTAACCTCCTTCACTCCACTCAGCTCACTGCCTCTGAGTCAGGCGTTTGTGCTCCTGTCCCTCTGCCTGCCTGGCATATTGTCTTGTGAAGTGAGTGTAGGTGCTCTTTCAGTGTAGATTTGAATTTGTTGAGTTGAATCTGTTTCTGGAATTTAAACCTGTTTTCCCGTTGAAAGATAAAGACAGTACTGGCCAGAATGCCTTTAAATAGGATGTGACATTGCATGGTGTGTCATTTAATGTATTAAACCAGACTGAATTATATTTTTGCATCAGAAGATGAGTAAATGTCCTGTGCTCTTCAGGGTGTTGTAATAAAGAAGGAAACAAACAAAATCTTTGTTGATGGGAATCAAAGTCCCCATTTGGAGAGGGTTCTCACTCAATAAGTGTGGAATGTGTGTTAGTTATGACAGTCTCTTGTTAAAAAGTATTTAGTCAAGCATTATGTAGACCAGTTAAACTCAGGCCCTGTCCTCTCTAGATGTTATCATGTAATAAGGATGTACTATTCTGGGATACTTTTGAAGCTGCAAACACTAAAGGTGTTTAAGGGCATAGGGGGGTGGTGGTGGAAAGAAATGGAAATTAGTTGGACAAATGAATGCATCATACTTATGTTTGTCTTAAGAGATCTCAACCTCTTAGTTGAGAAGTATGAACACATGTTCATCACACTTGGTATGTTTAGAAACACGAAAAGTTTACATTTGAAATGTGTTATAGATAAGGAAATGTAAAGGTGGAGGAAGAAAATGGAAGTTTCTTTTGGATAGAGAATCCTTTTATGTTTGGGAAAAAATACATTTTTCCTCCAAAAGCAACATGTTAGTACCGTTCGTAAAAGAAATCCTCTACCTTGTGTGGGGTACTAGAGATTTATAAAGATGAGTCAGATAGTCTCAGCTTTCCAAGGGCATACTGTCTAGAAGAAGCATATTATCTTATACAAACAAAAAGTTTTGTGTATGGGTATGTTTATTGGTAGAATTAGAGTTGACTATGAACCAGGTCTCCTTTAACCTGGTGTTAAAGGAATTTGTTACCTCTCTTTTGTTTAGTTAGACATGACCTTCAGAAATAAGATGAAGTGTTCTTTTCAAACTGAGATTGGAAGAACTTTCCAGAAAGAGAAAGGCATAAACTTTTGGGTTTTCTGACTTGTACCGTGTCAATGCATGACAGCCAAAGACTGCCAGAGAAATACCTCTAGTTGAACAGGTTGGGTTTATTATTCATTCCAGCAAGGAGAGCATAGCCCATGGGGGACAATGGTGTCTCATTAAGGGGGTTGGAACTGATTGTAGGATTTGGATGCTGTCAGAAAACAGGGACAATTCTGTGGTTGGTTATCTGAATACATCTTATCTGTTGGGAGGAGAGACTAGCAAAAGAATAAAAGTAATTGGTAGAGAAGTAGCAGTCACTCATTTTGGCCAAGAGAGAAAGGGTGTCTGGTATTTTGTGGGTAGCATAGTGGCCATGTTTTTGTCTGTGCTTACCCAAAATTATGAAATGACCTTTGTCTCATTTCATTCATGTTTCATAATAACCTTGTCCGAGGTTGGTATTCTGTGCCATTATGCCTAATAGGAGAATAATGTGGCCAAGCTGTGACAGGCCACCCTCTGAATGTCAGGGGCTGCCCTTTCTTTTTAATTTCTCACTTAACTGCCCAGTGAAGGGCTGTGGACCTGTGATTCAGGGTCCGAATGAAGCAATGCACTTATTCAGTGAAAACCATTTGCAGCGTGCCTACTACTCTTATCTCATTAAGCTAGGTGCTGGGTTTTTGGACAGCTCTCTGTTGCTCCCTGCTTTCTGGCATGTTTCACAGCTTCTATGTTAGTGAGTTTTAGTGTTGAATTCCAATTTGGGGGCAGCAGCTCCCCTCCCGTCCCTTTCTAAGACACAAAGAACTGTCCAGTTTTCACGTCTCCATCTGTCTTTGGAGGTACAGGGTTAGTGGCTGCGGAGAAACCACTACTGATATGAGGAGGAATAGTATACAGTAAAGGCTTCAACTGCAGCATTGTCTGAGTTTGAGGTAAGCAGTAGCAAAGATGCCAGCTGGAGTCCAGGGGGCTAGGGCAGAGTCCTTTTCACAACAGAGTTTATTTTCAAGATAAGCATAACATACAGGTTTGTGCCAGCCACGGCAACTGTAGTTGTTAGAGCATTTGTTCATTTATCAAGGTTTTTGTTTGTTTTAAAGTTATGTGGGAACAAAGTGCATACCTCTGTTCGGGAGCTGTTTGGCAGATACTGTTGTTGTCCTTACTTGATAGACGGTCTGGTAGAAAGAGTGGTAACTGAAGACATGAGGGTGGGTTCTTGCTCTTCTACTTACCGTCTAGGGGCTGTGGATAATTCACTTAACCCTCATGTGTCTCAGGTTCTTCACACAAAGTTTGAATACCCCTCATTCACAGGATTTTTTTTTAAGTTTGAATTGGATCATGGATTTGAACGTGCTTTGTAAATTCTAGTTTGCTATTCAAATGAAAGGGATTATATTGTGATGTTAAACGTTAGATGAGAGAAACCAAAGAGCAGTAGACCAAGGTAGAGTCTATTAGCAGAGTTATCCGTATATGGTATCACACGTATTGTACGACAGAGGTGGCTTTGCGTATGAATAGGGGAAAGGATGAACAATTCGGGAAATTATTTGGGGATGACTGGTAATCCAGATAACAATATGAGGGGCCCCTGGGTGGCTCGGTCTGTTCAGCATCTGACTCTTGATTTTGGCTCAGGTCAGGAGCCTGCTTAAGATTCCCTCTCTCCCTCTGCCCCTCTCCCCTGTGTGCACACACTCTCTCTCTCTCCAAAATAAAAAATAAGAAACCCCCAAACAACAACAGCAATGGCAACAACAACTACAAAACACAGATAGCAAAAAGATAAAATAAGATCTTGCCTTATGTCATACACAAAAGTTAATTCCAGGTGGGTTAATGACCTGAATGCAAAGCAAAACTACGAAAAGAAGATATAGGAGACTGTCTACGGTATTGGACCAGAGAAGAATGTGTTAAATAAGACACACAAAGCATAAACCCTAAAGATTAACAAATTTAAGACAAACCTGAAGAAGATATCTACAGCACATATCACCGACAAACGATTAACGTCGGAAATATATAAAGAACCACTACAGATCAATTAGGAAAAGACATATTACCCATTAAAAAGGGGGCAGAAAATATAAGCAATTCAGAGTAAAAGGAAACAAGAATGGCCAGTATACCTGAGAAGATGCTTGATCTTAGTTATAATCAGGGACATGTAAATTGAAGGGATAGTGTTCGTTAGTAAACCGGTATTTCTTAGATTGGGAGAGATGAAAAGTCTAACATTATCGGTTGTTGGTGAGATTGTTCAGCAATGGGACATTTTTATACAACTCCCCCTCTGTCAAAGACCACCAGAAACACCTTGTTTTAACAAGTGGCTTTATTGCTTGTTTCAATGAGGGAGAACACGTATTGGGGAATCTTGGGGTATCTCAGTAAGGGGGTGTTAGAAATAAGTGATAACAGAAATCCCAAACTTGGATGTTTGGGAAAGGGTCTAAGGACGTAGGGATTCATTTTAGATTGGATGCTGTAGAAAATGGGGACATTTCTATGATTGGATATTTTGTGGATGGGATAGTGACGTGTTCTTAAGACAAAATTATGAGTTGACCTTACTTTGTGTCATTTTATCATGGTCTCAGAGAAACCTGAGGTCAGCTGGTTTTATTTGAGACTATTTGTGTAGGAGAGCAAAAATGGCTTTGCTGTGAGCTTTAGAACAGCTTGTAATAATTTTGAGATCTAGCTGTGAATGTCAGATCAGTTTCAGCTGTCAGGGCTGCTTATTTTCTTTTTTTAAAAACAGTTTTAAAAGTCCTAAATATCTTTGCATATATAGTTCACTCTTCTGTACATGTAAGTTTAAGCAAAATAAATTAGTGAAATTACTTCTAAACCATCTTCATATTTTAGAACTCACTCTTCTGAATCACCTTCAGCTCAGAGATGTCACTGTCCCTGCTTTTCCACATGGTATCATCCTCTGTGCCATTAAGAGGACCAGAAATGCAGCATTTCTGAGAGAGTGCTCTACATGAGCATTGTTTTTTTTCAAGTCATCAGGACCTATTTATAAGTTTTGATGCGGGCACTTCTTGATGTTACCAGAAGACGTCAACAGAACATTTCCAGAATAGAATCAGGACTCCTACTCCTTCCTCAAATGGCCTGCAAGTGGTTTGTTGACTGAAAAACTGAGTTACACCCGTGTCGCCATGCCATCTGGAACAATAGCCAAATTCACATGTTCAGCCAGGGACAACCACGTCATGGCTGCCACTTTACCAGAGCACTTGTAAGGTGCCACTATCTATGGTAGTATATATCCTGATTTTAGAGATTTTAAATGTGAAAAAAATGTGCACTTCAGAATTGCTGAAATATAGCAGAGTTTGGAGTTGTCAGTTAATAAGTTGTAGTATTTAAATTCCTGAGACAGGATGAGCTCACCCAGGTAGAGACTGTAGATCAAAGGTTACCAACTCAAATGCCCAAAATACCGCGTAGCGATTAGGAGCCTGGGTGTCTCTTTTTGCCTTGATTTGAATCTCGGTTTTGCCACTTGCTGATCGTGTTATCCTGGGCAAGTTACAAAGCCTCTGTAAGCCTTAGTTTCCCATTTGTAAAATCGTTGTAATAGTACCTATTTTATAGGGCTTTGTGTGTTTCTGCGTGTGAGCTAGTAATGTGAAACACTTTAAATGATACCTGGCAGGGGCACCTGGGTTGGCTCAGTTGGTTAAGTGTCGGACTCTTGGTTTTGGCTCAGGTCATGACCTCACGGTTCGTGGGTTTGAGCCCCGAGTCCGGCTCCGCACTGATAGTACGAAGCCTGCTTGAGATTCTCTCTCACTCCCCTTCTCTCTGCCCCTCCCCTGCTCGTGTGTGTTCTTTCTCTCTCTCAAAATAAATAATAAACTTAAAAAAATTTTTTAAACGATATCTGGCATATAGTGAGTGCCAGTAAATGTGAAGTGAGCTGGGTGGGGAGTGTGGTCAGTTGGAGAGAATAGGGTTCATCTTACAGAGGGAGCTACTGTTGTGCAAGAATGCAGATCTGAGGTTGGCATCTAATTCTCTAATTTGTGAAAGAGAAGCTGGAAATCCAGGTTTTTTTTAATGAAAAAAAAGTCATAGTTTTACACTGAAGTTATTGAACAAATGTATGTAAATGCCTGCTGTGTGCTTGGGAGTCTTCTAGACTCAGATTCTGGGACTTGGGCATGAGCCAAGGCAGACGGAGGTCCCTCCTCTCATGAAGTTTATGTGCTGACACTGGTGGTGGTGGAAGAGTGATAACAGAAGTAAACAAGCTCATCGAATAGTTTGAGCTAATTGTGAATGTTACGGAGAAAGCCAAACAAGACAAATAGGAGAAAGAATCACGCGAACCGCCTCAGACTGGGTTGTCAGGGAAGCTGTCTGAGGAAGTGTCATGTGAGCAGAGACCTAAATGTGAAGAAGCCATGCAAAATGATGAGGACTGAATGTCACAGAGAGAGGGAACAGCTCCTGCAGAATCCCTGGGTGGGAAGTACTTGGTGGTGAGTTCAGATGAAAAATTAATACATAAATAAAACAAAAATAATTTCTGCAGGCCATATAAAATATTGTGGGTGTAATTTGGTCTGATGCCAGTTTATGACAGAAAACTGATAGACATTAAAAACTGGTAGAGGGTCAGCTGGGTGGCTCAGTCAGTTAAGTGTCTGACTTTGGTTCAGGTCATGATCTCGCAGTTCATGAGTTTGAGCCCCATGTTGGGCTCTGTGCTGGCGGCTCGGAGCCTGGAGCCTGCTCCGGATTCTGTGCCTCCCTCTCTCTCTGCCCCTCCCTTGCTCATACTCTGTCTCTCTTTCTCTCAAAAATAAATAAACGTTAAAAAAAAATTAAAAACAAAAAGACTAATGGAGATAGGAAGCAGCCCAGGGTTGAGTCCTGAGCTACTCAGCCATTTAGAAGTTGAGCAGAGGAGAAAGAACAGCAAAAGATAGAGGAGTAGCCTGTGAGGCATAAAACCCAGTGTCCTGTGATATTCTAGATGCCAGGGGATAGGGGTGTTTCTGTGGGGTGTATTCAGCTGTGTCCAGTGATGCTCACAGGTTGAACATGTCTATTGGATTTGCCAGCATGGAGGTTATTGATCTTGATAATAACAGTTTCAGTGGAATGGCAGGGATGGAGGCTAGATCAGAGTAGATTTAAGAGTAAGTTTATGGTGAGGAAGAAGTAATAATTATAGATAACTTGTAAAGAAGTTTTTTCTGGGAGGGGGGAAGGGATGGGCGGAGAAATCAGTGGTGCAGCATTTTGGAGTTCAGAGATAAGAGGAAGGCTTTCTTTCTAAAAGATGTGGGCCTTGAGCTGCGTTGTTTTTAGAGAGCGCACAAGCAGGGGAGAGGCAGAGAGAAAGGGAGACACAGAATCGGAAGCAGGCTCCAGGCTGTGAGCTGTCAGTACAGAGCCAGATGTGGGGCTCCAGTCCACGACTGTGAGATCATGACCTGAGCTGAAGTCGGACACTTAACCAACTGAGCCACCCAGGTGCCCCGCGTTTTAAAGTGTAAGTAGAATTTGGATTCCAAAAAGGGAGATTGAAGGGGATATGTACTGTTATGTTTACCCAATTGAATATAATGCAGCCGTAAAAAGAACAAGTGAGGTCTGTATGAACTGGTGAGGATTGGGTTAGGTGAAAAAAGCAGGTATGTGAGAATGTATATTATATGCTACCTTTAATGTAGAATGAAAGGGATACAAGAATATCTGGGTGTATTTACTTATTTTTTGGAAGACGTGTACGCATACCTATAAAGGAAAGATTAACCAGAAACTACTGAAATGGTTACCTATAGGTGGTGAGCGGGAATGTGGTAGAGGGAGATAGCTTTAAGACAGGACTTCTGAAGATACATTTCTACAAAGTTTGACTTTTGGACAATGTGAGTATTTTACGTATTCAAAAATAGAACTCAATAAAAAAGAATACAATGGCAAATCTTGAAATTCAAAAGTAGAATCAAAAGGACCTAACTATATTTCAAGTGGATACCATAGCCATCCAGATGAGTAAGTTAAATGCAAGTAACGATTGAACACAGTACTCTGGTTCTTTAGTAGAATACATTCTGAGAACAAAAAGAACTGCAAAAAAATGTTATACTTTACTCAGTAGGTTTATTGTAAGTAAAAATAGATATATAATTCAGAAAATTTTTGAGGATCACACAAATAAGTAAATAGGTTAATGCTATTAGGAACCAAGATTTTCACTGTAAGTAAAAAGATAAAAATGTTGAGTGACAGAAGATGAGAAGCTCTATAATAGTAAATTTGAATTGGAAATTTAAATATGACAATGTGATTTTAAAAATTCCTAGCTAGACACTAAAAATGAGCATTGAGTATACCTCAATGTACCAGATCCTGTTTCCTGAATTACCATTTCCCACTAAATGCACTAAGGCTCCTTGAAGAAATGGCAGATTATTATAAGTCTGTGCTAGAGAAAAATACAACATCCTCAAAGGCTACAAGGTCAAGTCAGAATAACATAGCAGCCAGTTTGAAGAGATTTCCACTGGCCAAATTTGTGATAATTTGAACATCAAAAAGAATAAGAATAGTAGTGGATTTTGGTAGGGAGAAGTAAAAAAGAAGATCCACCAGTTCATAGTGATAGTCAAAAAGAAATGAAGGTGGAGCTATGGGGGAGGCTGGGGGAAGGGGACAGGAGGTAGGTGTGGTTAAACACCAGGGATCTGTAACTGTTCAGTATCTTGACTGTGATGGATAGAAGAACCTATACTTGTAGTAAAGTTGTATAGAACTCACACACATACACACAAATGAATACAAGTTAAACAGGGAAACTAGGAAGAAGTTGAGTGGATTGTATCAATATCAATATCCTGATTGTGATATTATACAATATGTATAATTATGTATGTCATGTACAATATGTATACAATGTATAATTATGTAAAATATCATTGGGAGAAGCTGGGCAAAGAGTACAAAGGATCTCTCAGTGTTATTTCTTATAACGGCATGTAGATTTACAATGATCTCAATAAAAATTTCAATTTAAAATAAAAGAGGGAAGGGAGAGAGAAAGGGGGAAAAAAGCTCTTCCTTACACAAGAATGCCAGCTTAAAAAAGAAATGAAGGAATGATTGAATTAGAAAATCGTTGTGGAGCCTCCAAATCGGGCAAGGATTAACAGTGGGTGACAGCTGGAGGAAAGAGTTAGAGAATAGGAGATGACAGTTAGATTACTTACTAATTGCAAAAGAAAAAGTACCTTTACAGTAGAGGGTTCTGGCAGTCCCCGTCTCTTAATCAAATGATCAAACTTAGTATCACCCATATGACAGTATTGGCCTCTTCTTATGATACCTTAAGAAGTATCCATATCAAAAAAAAAAAAAAAAAAAAGAAAAAGAAAAAAAAGAAGTGCCTATATCACTTATGAAGTATTCTTGTCAAAAACGATTAATATGAAGGAAATGTACAGACAAATGCAGGACATGATATATTTTCTAAGACAACTGGCATGGATTAAACATAATAAAAGTAGAAGTCTGTATTAGGTTAAGATAGACATTAAACAGTCAAATGGGATGTATGATCCTTGATTGGATTCTGGATTGGTTTTTTTAAAAAAGTATACATGTAGTAGTGGTTTAAAGGCACCCATATCAAGAGCTCAGTTGAGAAGTGGACTCTATTTTCTCTTCCTTTGAATCTGGGCAGGTCCTGTGGCAGCTTAACTAGTAGAATGCTGCAGAATGATGCTGTAGTCAGTTCCAGACCTAACTTTTTTTAAGAGAACTGCCAGCTTATGCTTTCTCTCTCTTAGAACACTTGCTTATTGAGACATTCCTTCCCAGAACTCAGCAGCCCCACTGTAAGAAACCCAGATCACAGAGAGAGGTCACACACACAGGTACTCTGGTCAGCAGCCCTAGCTGAACTCCCAGATGACAAGCAACATCAACTCTGAGCCATGTGAGTGGATGTTCAGCCCAATATACTATATATAGGCCTAGCGAGCATCCCGGGGAGCCGTCCATCTAACCCCAGTCAACCTGCATAGTTTTGCTTCAAGCCTCCAAGTTTTGCGTTACAGTAGAGAACTGAAACAAGTAAACGTTTTTTTTTTTTTCAGACAGTTGTTTGAATATAAACTGGTTGTTAGATGATACAGAATTTTTGTTCTTAGGTATGAGAAAATTGTGGTAAGTATGTAAGAGAACATCGTCCTTTTTAGAAGAAGCGTGCTCAAATGTTTAGGGGTGAAGCGTCACGATGTCTGCAACTCATTGTGAGATGATTCAGAAAAATCATGTAGTAGAAAAAGCAAGTGTGATTAAATACAAGCAATTGATGAATGGCATATGAGTATTCATTACACTCTTTTTTTCCCCTCACTTTTTAAAGTGAACTTAAAAATTTCCAAAATAAAACATTGGGTTGAGACGCTTTTTGGCACGGATGCCCAACACCCACCTCTATGTTTGCTAATTCACTTAGAAGGATTCATGGGATTCAGCATATGGTTGTACTCCTGGCTAAGGTTTATGACAGTGAAAGGGCATATGATCAGCAAAGGATAAAAACACAGTGGAGCATGGAGAAATCCATGCACAGGGCTCCTCATCCTCCTCTTTCCTGTGAGGTTGTATACTTGAGTTGCTCTTTTTCCCAGCAGTGAAAAATGCAGTGACTTTTATGTAATGTTTCTGTCCATGGAAGCCCCTTACAGGTGCAGCATCTATGTACCAAAATTCTAGACTCCCAGAAGGAAAGTGGGTGTTCACCATTAATCACATTGTAAGCACAATCTAGGCACAGTGAACCAACTGTTAGGTGATGGAGGAAAGCCAGGTTCCCAGATGCCAGCCAAGGGCTGATTTTGGAAACAGTCCCTTTTAAAGATAGCAGCCCCATGGTTGCTATGTAACTTTTTTGTGCATATATTAATCACACACGTGCAAAATGAAATACGAATGGTTTAAATGAGATCTAAATGTCTAAAGGCTTAGGTAGCAGATAGTTCCCTGAACTCTGTAGCTCTGTCAGAAATTATGAAAATGGGATGCATTGATTTAACTTCAGTTCACTAGTTGTTGAGATAGTAGGAATTCAGAGATGAATAAGACACAGCCCCTGCCATCAAGGAGCTCAAGTCTAGAGGGGCCCATGCACCAATAAACAATAATTGCAGAACAGTGTGATAATTATTATAATGACGACAAAGACAAAGTAGTAAGGAAACTATTAATGCTGGAGGTGAGTAGGAGAGAAGAGGAATTAATATTTGGCCTGGATTTTGAAAGATGAATAGTATTCAACAGATAAGGAAGCTTAGAAGGGCATTCTAGTCAGAGGAAGAAAAGCAACGGGAATATGAGTGCTTACTAGCTGCCAGACTGTGCATGTTACTGTTCAATTCTTGCAACAATTTTGTGAAAAAAGTGGTGTTACTGTTGTTTTAAAAATAATGATGGCTGTTGGGGTGCCTGGGTGGCTCAGTTGGTTAAGCGTCTGAGTCTTGAATTGGCTCAGGTCATGATCTCAGGTTCGTGAGTTTGAGCCCCGTGTTGGACTCTGTGTTGTCAGTTGCAGAGCCCACTTCAGATCCTCTGTCTCCCTCTCTCTCTGCCCCTCCCCCACTCACGTACGTGCGTGCGCGCTCGCGCTCCTGCTCTAAATAAAGTTAAAAAAAAATAGTTGCTATGGATTTGAAAGTGAATGATAGAAATAAAAGTGGTGTAATTAGGATTTGAACTCAGGTCCACCTAACTTCAGAGTCACCTTTTACCCTTGTCCCTAACCACTCCTCTTTTCATAAGCAAAAGTACAATTCTTCTCTAGTGAAAGATGGGCTAGGTTGTGCAGATCCTGAGAACAACTAAAAATATTCAGTGAAAATCTTAAAATCATCAAAGAGTGAACAGGTTAGAAATTAAAGTGGGAATTCTGGTAAAGCCGAATATAGAAACTGCTTTGCCCTGAGAACATTTGCTCAACTGAGTACACTTGAACTTTGCCCGACAGAGTGCAGGGAACAGAATAAGACCAAAGCCCATCGAATATGCAATATGTAACAGGAAGCCCTTCTTCGCACAAACTACTTCAGAGGACTATACTCTTAGGGTAGCGATGACCTAGAAGTAAGTCCATCCCATCCCCTCCTCCCCAGATGTCTTAGCACTGAGTAAAGTGGAGGAAAAGGTCCTTGAAGAGTTAAAATCATTAGTTGGCTCTTAAAAGATTATGTAGCTCAAATACACCGTACAGTTTTGGAGATCTAAAAATCCTCAAGTCATGAATTTAGTTTAAAGTGGTCTCAACTGGTAGAGCCCATAGGTGCCTGGCAGAAGCAAATGCAGATCCCTGTGGTATAGCGATGCTGATATCAGATAAGAATTTTAGACAAAATGTATTTTTAGAGACTGAATGGTCAGTTCATAATGATAGAGGTTTCAGTTCACCAGGAAGGCAAAACAGTATTATATGTAACTAACGTGGCTTCAGTATTATGTAAAGTAACAGAAGTACAAGGACAAATAGACATTTACAGTAGTGTGATTTCTCAGTAATTGATAGAATAACAAGGTAAAATTCAGTAAGGATATAGATTATGTGAGTAAATAGTTACCAGTAAACCCAGTAGACATATGTAGAACCCTGTGTCTAACAATTCTAGAACACACGTTCAAGTACACTCAGAACATTTACACGATTTGATTGTATACTGCTTCCTAATGCAAGTCTCCACAAATTTGAGAGGGTTCAAATCACACAGAGAATATCCTCTGACCACAATGCAGTTGAGGTAGAAATTGATAATAAGATGACTAGAAAATCTCATGTATTTTGGAAATTAAATACTTCTTAGTAACCCACGTATCAAGAAAGAAACAGTAATGAATATTAGAAAATATGTTAGACTGAATGACAATGAAAATAATAATTCAAAGCTTGAGAGATGCAACAAAGTAGAGGTTGGCAGGAAATTTATATTCTTTTTTTAAAAAATTGTAGTTGACAGGGGCTTCGCTGAGTGTCTGACTCTTGATTTTAGCTCAGGTCATGATCTCACGGTTCGTAGAATCAGCCCTGCATCGGGCTCTGCACTGACAGCGCAGAGCCTGCTTGGGATTCTCTCTCTCTCTGCCCTGTTCCCCCTCAAAATAAATAAATAAATAAACATTTAAAAAGTTCTTAAATCTTAGCAAAGTTTTTTTTTTTTTTTTTTTTGGATAAATACCCAGAAGAAGAGTCGCTGGATTATATGGTAGTCCTATTTTAATTTTTTGAGGAAACTCCATACTGTTTTCCATAGTGGCTGACCAATTTACATTCTCACCAACAGTACATGAGGGCTCCCTTTTTTCCACATCCTCACCAAGATTTTTTTTTTTTTCTTTTGGATAATAGCCATTCTGACAGGTGTGACGTGATAATCTCATTGTACTTTTGATTTGCATTTCCCTGGTGATTAGTCATGTTTAGCATCTTTTCATGTGTCTGTTGGCTATCTGTATGTCTTCTTTGGAAAAATGTCTATTCATATCCTGGGCCCCTTTTTTAAATTGGATTTTGTTTCTGTGTTGAGTTGTATATGAGTTCTTGATGTATTTTGGATATTAATCCCTTATGGGATATATCGCTTACAAATGTTTTCTCCCATTCAGTAAGTTGCCTTTTTGTTTTATTAATGGTTTCCTTCACTGTGCAAAAGCTTTCTGGTGTGATGTATTTGTTTGTTTTTGCTTTTGCTGTCCTTGCCTGAAGAGACAGATGTAAAAAGTATTTCAAAGATGAACATCCAGGAATTTACTGCCTATGTTTTCTTTTAGAAGTTTTATTGTTTCAGGTCTTACATTTAAATCTTTAATCCATTTTGAGTTTATTTTTGTATATGGTATAAGAAAGTGGTCCAGTTTCATTCTTTTACATGTAGCTGTCCAGTTTTCCTGACACCCTTGATTGAAGAGACTGTCCTTTTCTCATTGCATATTCTTGCCTCCTTTGCCATAGATTAATTGACCATGGAAGCTTGGGCTTATTTCTGGGTTTTCTATTCTGTTCCATTGATCTGTGTCTATCTTTGTGCCAGTACTCTACTGTTTGGTTACTATAGCTTTGTAGTATAGTTTGAAATCAGGCAGCATGATGCCTCCTGCTTTCTTCTTCTTTCTCAAAATTGCTTTGGCTATTTGGGGTCTTTTTGTGGCTCTGTACAAATGTTAGGATTATTTATTCTAGTTCTGTGAAAAATGCCATTGGTATTTTGATAGGGATTGCATTTAGTCTGTAGATTGTTATTGGTAGTATGGGCATTTTAATAATATTAATTCTTCCAATCTATGAGCCTGGAATATCTTTCCATTTATTGACATCATCTTTCAATTTTTTTCACCTGTGCCTTACAGTTTTCAGAATCCAGGTCTTTTCCCTCCTTGGTTAAATTTATTCCTAGGTATTTTATTCTTTCTGATGCAAGTGTAAATGAAGTTGTTTTCTTAATTTCCATTTCTGATAGTCCATTATTAGTGTATAGAAATGCAGCAGATTTCTGTATATTGATTTTGTATCCTGCAACTTGATGGGATTCATTTATTAATTCTAGTGGTTTTTTGGCGGAGTCTAGAATTTTCTGTATTTATTAGCTTCATGTTATCTGCAAATAGTGACAATTTTACATCTTTTTTTTAACCAATTTGGATGCCATTTATTTATTTAGTCTGATTTCCAGTACTATGTTAGATAAAAGTGGGGACAGTGGGTGTCCTTGTCTTCGTGATCTTAGAGAAAAGCTTTCAGCTTTTCATCATTGAGTATGACATTAGCTATGAGTTTGTCTTATATGGCCTTTTTTATGTTGAGGTGTATTCCCTCTGTACACTCTTTGTTGAGAGGTTTAATCATAAATGATGATAAATTATATCATTGTATTTATCATTGGATGTTGGATTTTGTCAGATGCTTTTTTTTTTTTTTTTTAATTTTTTTTTTTTTCAACGTTTTATTTTTATTTTTGGGACAGAGAGAGACAGAGCATGAACGGGGGAGGGGCAGAGAGGGAGACACAGAATCGGAAACAGGCTCCAGGCTCTGAGCCATCAGCCCAGAGCCTGACGTGGGGCTCGAACTCCCGGACCGTGAGATCGTGACCTGGCTGAAGTCGGAGGCTCAACCGACTGCGCCACCCAGGCGCCCCTGTCAGATGCTTTTTTTTATCTATTGACATGATCATGTATGTGGCTTTTATCCTTCATTCTGTTAATGGGGTGTATCATGTTGATTGATTTTAGTATATGGAAACATCTTTGCATCCCTGGAATCAATCTCAATCATGGTGTATGATCCTTTTAATGTACTGTTGATTTAAGTTTGCTAATATTTTGTTGAAAATTTTTGTTTCTGTATTAATCAGAGATATTGGTCTGTAATTGTGTGTGTGTGTGTGTGTGTGTGTGTGTGTGTGTGTGTGTGTAATCTCTTTTCTCTGGTTTTGGTATAATGGTAATGCTGGCCTCACAGAATAGGTTTGGAAGCGTTTCTCCTCTCCAAGTTTTTGGAATAGTTTCAGAAAGATAGGTATTAACTCTTCTTTAAATGTTTGGTATTTACCTGTGAAGCCATCTGGTCCTGGACTTTTGTTTGTTAGTTTTTTTGGCTGCTGATTCAATTTTATTCATTTTTCCTTCCAAGTGATTTAGAGTATAGGAAACATACCCAGTTTGGGCAAGAGGTGATCTCGGTAGGAAATTTACCTCCAGACATTCTAGAACTTTAGATTTAATGAGAACAGCTATATCAAAACCCTGTTTCCGTTACTGAGGGACTATGTCCCTGGAAGTGTAGTCTCTTTTACTGAGGTTTCCTAACTGCCTCTTCCTGTGAAAGAGATCATCTAGATTTTTAGCTCCTTCCCATGAGCATCTCAGCCTGAAGTCTGTACTCCCAGTAGGGAGGTTCTTAACATAAAGCTCGGCCCAGTTGCTCGCCCCCACCCACCCCAGCCTTCGTTCTTTCCCTTTTCTTAACACTCTTGGCTGTGAATAGAGCCTGCAGGCTCCCACTCCCCATGAGTATACCCCCTCTCCAACCTTCTCTCTGTCTTGTCGGTTTCCTTCAATGCATGATGGAGCTCTCAGCACAGAGAATGAGCCTACAGGGGAAAAATTAAATGAATTAGTTATGTCACTGGAAACACGCTGCTCCCTGATTATTAACTTTGAGCTGGGAGGTAGGAGGTGAGTAGTTTCTTATCCATTGATAAAAGAGTTTCACTTTAAGTTATGAAGTTAAAGGCACATATCAACTTCTGGGAATAAGTGAACAATTTGGAGAATTTAATCTCTTCTAGTGTTGGTTTGGATGAGGGTTAAGAGCATGAGGAGCATGAGGTGAGGGCACTGTACATTTCAATTTGAACCAATCCCCTGTGACTGTCAGCCCTTCTCTCTACTTGTTGGAATTAATTGACTCTTCATGTTGCATTATAGGCCCCACCTTTGGTGAAACTTGCCCCAGCCATTCGATTCTTGAGCTTGCTCTCTTATTAGTGCCCATAAGACTCACTGCTTTTTACTACTCTCTTGGTTTTGAGCATATGTTATTTGATACTATTTGATATCTTCTCACAGGAAATGACTCATCTGTTCCACTAGATTCTGTGCCTCCACAGCTCAGGGACTGAGTCTTGGAGATCTGCGTATTCCCTGGAAGCACCTCACGTAGCACCTTGTGCCATTTGCCATTAGCAGAATGAACTGACTCAGTATCTGATAGTTCTGCACAGTGAGAACAGTTTAGGGTTCTTCTTGCAGCAGCCTGCAATCTCAGATGGGTACAGATAGGCACAGAGAAATCCCGTACAGAGCTGTGAATAAACAACTAGATGTATTTTCTGGAGGAGGCGTAGGTAGGAGGTCAAGTCCCTAAGGGGGAAGGATGGAGGGAAGTAAGCCCGGTGTTAATTTCATTTTTCTCCTATTAAAATGCCCTTCTTGCATCCTTGGTCTCTTTTCACAGAATCCTGCCATCAGCATCACTGAAAATGTGCTGCATTTCAAAGGTCAGTATCCGGGCAAATGCTCCCCGCTTTCTACACAGCTACAGAGGCGTGGTGGTGGTTTCTTTTTCTTTTTGTCTATTTGTTTTATTCACTTTCTATTGATGCTCACCTCTCTGCTGCTCTTGGGGTAAACTAGATCGTTTTGAAATACATGATTGAAAAAGTCAAAGAACTTATTTAAAGTCCCACTTTTCTCTTGGAGAGGCAGTAGATAGAGCAAGAAAGAATCCCGAGTTGGAAATCAGGAGATCTATCTTCTAGTTCTAATCCCGCTATCACCTTGGACAACTTACTGCCTTCTGTGGACCTATAAAATGAAGGTATTTGGTTATAATCTGTGTTTCTCAAACTTTAGGACCTATGGATACCTGAAAATATGTCCTAAGGATCCTCCCAGGCCATAGGCCCCAGTTTGAGAAAACATGTTAAGAATTAAATATGGTCACTTTAAGTGATATTTGGCTCTATTGGAGCTGTGAACATGGCCACAAACACAGCTGCTAAACTTGTATGTCAGTAGTTGATTATAATGTAGCCATCTAGATGATCCAGACTATGATTTTTTTTTAAAGATTATAATCAAAACACAAAATAGAAATTTTCTGAATAGATTTTGCAGCTCCCTGATATGGTACACTCAAAGGCCAGTTTAAGAAACATGGCATTGTGGATGATACCTCGAGCCTTTGCTGCTCTGACAGTCTTTGTTTCTGTGAACTTGCCTCTGTCTCCTTTCTCCTTAGTTCATCAGCAGATATGCTGCTGGGCCTGAGAGGGTAGGTCCAGATTCATTGTCACCCAATGGGATGGGATTCTCCCTGCTCTCTCTTTGTTCTAGTTCTTTGGAATGCCATTACTTAAGAGACTGGGGTTATGGGATATTGACGAGTTTCTGCTTTACTTGAGATTCCATCTACCTTGGTATATTTGCATGAAAGCACAGCCTGGCTTTCGTATCTGCTTTTCAAGATGAGAACACTTGTAGCAGCTCAGATTTTTGGGGTGTTATACATTTGAGAGAGGAAGTTAAGTGATGAAAGTGTATCTTGCCAGTTGGAGATTATGGACTGCTCAACCTTAAGGAATTTATGGTCCTAGAGAACAGTAGCCACCTGTATATAGCAGATATTAGGCAAGTTGTACCACATGTGGCCAGATGAGGAATGAGAATCCAGGAGGGAACCAAATGATAGACAAGTCAGAGAGTTAGAGAGGAAGGGATGTCTACCAGTCATTGGCACCTAGGCACGGCACCTGCTTGATCTGGGGAAAGGAGCCATGTCAAAGCACAGGAATGGTGTAATGGGCAACCCAGGGATTTTCATCCCAGATCCATTTATCCTCTCTTAGAAATGAGCCGAGGAAATTATATTTCTCTTTTTCATTCCTTTTGGGATGTGCTAAAGGAGAAGTGAGCGTCTCCTTTTTCTGTCATTGGTAGGGAGATGTTAGATTCAGAGCTTTCTCTGAGACAGTCCAGCACTTCTGTGTTCTCCACACAACTCTCCTTAACTGCAGTCAAGAGAATACGCCCACCTGATATTTCTCTGTTCTGAATTCAGCACCAAAGTAAATGTGAAAGTTAAATTTATATCTATGTGATACCTTTGGCTTTGCTTTCTGTATTGCTTTTCCTGCCTCTTATTTGTACTGGGTATTATCAAGGCCACATTGGAAGATTCAGTAAATATTCTGGAACTGATCATTAGAAGGACATGTGGAGATAAAACTTTTGTCTGGGATTCGGCTTATCTAGCTGTCGAGTAGTTCTGCTCACAAGCCCCTACTCATTTTGGAAGGACCCATTACTATTTGTATACTTCTGAAAGAACTGCACCAAGCTTTTGGATGGCCTTGCTCTGCCTGTTCACATTGTAACCCACATTTCTTTCTTTTTAGCTCAGGGACATGGTGCCAAAGGAGACAATGTCTATGAATTTCACTTGGAGTTCTTAGACCCTGTGAAACCAGAGGTATGTTTTCTCTTTTCTCACTTCCCTTTCCATTTTAGGAAATAAATACTAGTAGTTTAGTAAAACAGGAGGGCAAGGGTTGTGGGGGGAAATAAGATGAAAACCAAAGGAGAATATGGTTCTTTTATTGGGAACTGAGCCCAGATTTTAGCTGCAAAGGAGTAGGAAAGTCAGAGAACCTGAGGTGATTAGCAGTGCAAACAAGTCTCTTCACTTCTTTGAGTTACAATTTCCTCGTGTGTGTTAAATGGATGATTGGACTAAATAATCTTTAGGGTCCTTTCCAGCTCTGATGTTCTGTGGTTTTCAGTGAAGACAGAGGGGTGTGGCGCTCACAGGGAGCAGAGTTACGTAAGCTAGGTAAAGCCCACGCCAGGGGCTTACTTTCATGTGACTTTGCCACAGGGGCAGTAGAAATCCAAAAAGGTGGAGGCAGCTGACTTTCAGAAAGAATGCTGGAAGTATAATTGAAGTTTCCTTTCTCTCAGAACTCGAGGAAGTTTTTCTGACAGGAAGAGAGAGAATCTCACAGATGGTGTATTGAAGTTTCTGGAATTACTCTCTTATCTCTGGGGGCCTGGGCATATTGATCTCTCTGTGCAGGAGGGGTCCCTTGTTTTGGTTGTTTTAATAGCCAGCAATAGTGTAAGGGATAGAGAACCTGTCATAGGTCTTGCCTTGGAGGTAAGGAAGGAAGAGGCTATGTGGAGGAATAATGAACTGGAACAGCCTCTCAGAATTTGAGTTTTGTTGGGAAGATGCCCTAGGCTGGCCCTTGTGATAGAGTTGTCATTATCCACTAAGTATCCACTAAGTATCCACTAAGTTCCAGTCTTGAGTAGACCTTTCTAAAAAACAAGGGCTCGCTAGGCCAGGGATTGTTGACCACTTGAATTCAGTCATCTTCATGGGAGAGAAATGTGGACAGTGAGGATGCACTGAGAGAGTGATTGGAAGTCATGCCTTGCATGATACAGGTCTGGCAGGAGGTTCGCCTGGTTTCCTCCAGGAAAACCGGAACTATATGCCTTTCTCACCCTGATTTCCTCTGAAGTCATTTGCTGGAGGAATCAAAGAAACAGAGCGCCATTCTTAGCAGTTCTTGGCTATCCCAGCCCTTGGTCCAGATGTTCTCCTTGCATCACGGCTTGTAGGAATGGAGGAGGAAGGGGAGTGAGCATATATTGTGAGCTTCTCTGGGCAGCTACACTGGCTTGGTGCACTTGTCGCAGGAGGAGTGAGGGATGGGAAGGCAAGGGCACTCTCACATTCTCACTTTCTCTTCTAGCCGGTTTACAAACTGACCCAAAGGCAGGTAAACATTACAGTACAGAAGAAAGTAAGTCACTGGTGGGAGAGACTCACCAAGCAGGAGAAGCGCCCACTGTTTTTGGCCCCCGACTTTGATCGCTGGCTGGACGAGTCTGATGCGGAAATGGAGCTCAGAGCCAAGGTCAGTGAGGACCTGGATCCTAGTAAAGATCTAGACAAATCATAAAGAACATAAGTTATTTGGGCTACCTCAGATACCTATTTGGTAGGTATCTTTATCTATCTGATAGAATAAAGACAAATTCAGTTAAAGACACAAATTCAGTTAAAGACCTGGAAACATGGTTTTATAGAAGTACTGGACATGTATTTTGTATTTTGTCTCTCAACTGGGGTGTGTCGAATGTTTTTCTTATGATTAGATGGGGTGATGGGTTTGGGGGGAGGAAGACCACAGAGGTTTAATTCTTACTGTGTCATATCAAGGGCACATACTATCAGCATGACTTATCACTGTTGATATTGATCTTGGTCATCTGGCTGAGGTAACATTTGTCAGATTTCTCCACTGTAATGTTACTCCCCCACCTTTCTTTACTTTGTACTTTTTGTTTAAATTAAAAAAATATTTTTCAATGTTTATTTTCTTTTGAGAGAGACAGAGCGTGAGCAGGGGAGGGGCAGAGAGAGAGGGAGACACAGAATCTGAAGGAGGCTCCAGGCTCTGAGCTGCCCGGCTCAAACCCACAGACCGCGAGATCATGACCTGAGCCAATGTCGGACACTTAAACCGACTGAACCACCCAGGCGCCCCTACTGTGTACTTTTTGGATGGAAGTCACTATGCATAGCCCATGCCAAAGGAGTGAAGAGTGATGCTTTCCAACTTTAGGGTAGAGTGTCTATGTACTTTATTTGGAATTTTTCCACATGGGAGATTTATCTCCTCTTCCATTTATTTATTCAATAATTTGTTTATATCAGTATGGACTGATGAATATTTTATATTTGGGTTATAACCCAGTACTATATTATTTATTTTGTTGTTTGTGTTGTTCCAGCTTTGGCTGTTGGAAGCTTTTTCAGTTGACTCTTGTGTCCCTTTGACAAAGCTCCATCACTGTGGGGTGCTTTTTTTTTTTTTTTTTTTTTTTTTTGACATTCTTAATTTCTAGCACTATAAGCTGCTCCAGGCTTATCTTGTATATTCCCTGCTCCAGCCCTAGAGTCAGCCATTCTTCAAGGAGCTCTGTTCTTTTTATTGAAGGATAATAGTGGAAACCAAGATCTGGGCTCTAGATATTGCTTCTAGGCCCTCTCAGGTAACAGAATGAGCAACTAACTATATGCGTGCATGCAAATCCTACCTATATTTATAAATATTTCTGTACGTATCTATATATTGACCAGATGTGGGTTCTTACTGATGTTGGCGACATGATTTTAGCTTCTGGAAAAATTATACTAAAAATCTGGAAGTCTCAGAAACAACAACAACAACAACCACAACCAAAACTGCTGTCTATTTACTGCCTTAAAATTCTGTTTAATTCCTACGACCATGACACATCTTCTGGGTGTCTTTTCCAGCTCCATGATTCTAAGACTATCCACTTTGTAGTTTGGAAGCCAGCTGATTGGTTTAATTCTGTGAGCATTGGAAGGGCATTCTATGATGCTAGCACTACCTAGTAGGAGGAGTCAGGCTTTCTGGCACCATTAGCTAGGCCGTTTGCCCCAGTGAAATATGAACACAATTGGAGGAAGTGGCTTTGAGGGAGTCAGATCACTTATCCTGCATGTGGACTTTTGCAAGCATCTGGGAATCCTAACCTGTGTTCTTGGAAATCTGTCCAAATTCTAGGAAGAAGAACGCCTAAATAAACTAAGAATTGAAAGCCAAGGGTCCCCTGAAAGTAAGTTGCCCCCACGGCCGTGGGAGTTACCAGTTAACTAATGATAGAGTTGGGGGTATGGAGGGGTGCGAACAACTGAGCCACCTAGGTGCTCCCTGATGAAATGAATTCTTTAGGATGGGGAAGTATAATACATTTTTGTAGTTTTGAAGAAAAAAGTGTAGTTACATGTTGCGAAAAGTCTGACTCTTTCGGCTTCTCAGGACTGGGTTGCGTTTAATTGAGCACACTATTTAGTGTGATTATTTGAGCATCAGCCAAGGGTTATATGCAGAATATCTGTAGCCTAGGAATAAATATGTAGCAGGAAAATTTGAACTCCATAGCTCTTCTCTTGAGAACTGTCCCATTTCCTGTGTCCTACCCCTTTGACTCAACCGTGACTCTAACCTCCTTACTCCTTCCTTAACTCTGTAATTGGCTGTGTCTTCATGAGCCTTAGGCTGCAAACAAAATTAATGTTCCTTATCCTCCTGCATCTCAGTCTGTAATTTTCCTTCTTTGGTTATATCCTCATCCTACCCATCTTCCAAAGCCCAGAGCAGGCATCGTCTCATCTATGCAGACTGCCTGATTCTGACTTCCCCAGCCTAATGTCATTTTCTCACCTCGAAATTGTCACAAGACATTACCTATTACTCTTTATTTTGTATTACAGCTTTCAGATTATAAGTTCTTTGAGGGCAACATCAAGTCTTAACATCTTTGAATCCCAGTAGTGCCCCTCAGTACCTTGCATGTTGGAGGTGTTCAGTTAATACTTGGTTGAATGAATATATGATCAAATGTCAGAATTCTTTTTTTCATTGTGTTCCTATTTCTTTGAGCTACTTTGACCTGCATGGCCTTAAAAAAATTCCAGGAAGAAGAAGCTATAGATAATATAAAAATGGTAAGAGCAGGAGCTGAGTATAGCTTTATTTACCTTCTTTAATGCCCTCTAAGGTGGTCATTCTTTGCCAGAAGTAATTTGTCTTTATTCTCCTTGGACTTATGTCTGTGTACTTACCCTTCAAGGCTATGAGGGGAAAGACTGCTAAAAACATACCTTGGAGTGCAATGTTCATAATTTTACCCATTTCTCTGTGGGACTAGGATCCCAGGCCGGCACAGATCTGGGCCAGATATCTTTTTGGGAGCTTAGGGCACCCAGTGGGAAAGTGGGGAGAGGTCACCCAGGTATGCCCCCCATACTCCCTCCTGCTGCACCTACCCCTTGTAACAGTTTACTGTCTTGTTTTGCTTTTCAGCTCTTACAAGCTTGAAGAAAGGATACCTGTTCATGTATAATCTTGTGCAGTTCTTGGGATTCTCCTGGATCTTTGTCAACATGACTGTGAGGTTCTTTATTTTGGGAAAAGGCAAGCACAAAATTTCAACATTAGTTTTCTGTTTTCAGTAGTTTGACCTACTACTCACCAAAGGTACTAATAATACCCTGCCTCTGGTGTTAATAATAACCCCCCATGTTTGTGTAGCACACATGCCTTCCATTCTACTTTCATGTCTCTTATTTCCCTTGACCTTGTGAAACAAGCAGACTGGAGATTGTGTGCACTTAACATGTGCAGAAACAGGCTTAGAAATGGTCCCCATTCACACAGCTGGCCGGAGGCACATCTTGGGCTAGCATTCCTTTCTCTGTTCACTATATGACAGTTCATTTATAACCAAATAGACTTATGTGGTAATTTCAGTGACAAAGTTAAGCAAGTCCTATTCCAAAATTGAATGAAAGGACTATCATAAAGATGTTAGTTCTTGATGAATTAATTTATATGTTTAACAGAATTCTGGCAAAAGTAAAGACAATGGAAAGTTTTTGAGAATGTGATCTAAAGTATTCTAAACTTATATTATGAACAATAAATAGGTAATAAAATTTGGAGGAAGAAAGGATAATGGGAGAGTACTTTCTCTGCCTGACAGGAGAGAATAATTAACATAGCAATTATTAAAAAAATAGAATGATCAGTAGAGCAGATTAGGTGGTCCAGAAATAGCTCTTACATTATATGTATGTATGTATATGTACACACACACACACACACACACACACATATATATATAAATTATATAAATATTATAAAAAATAAATAATGAACCAATGGAAGGGGAAATATTACCCAATACTTTTTTACTGGATGGGAATTCTAATAATATTTCCAGGGACAATTGGTTAGGTTTGGATACATGAGGCAGGCAAGAAATCTCTTTGACTCTTTTCCTTACATTGTATACAAAAATAAATTCCCCCAAAGGATTTGAGTCATGTATCAAAAATTTAAAACATAACAGAAGATATAAGTTAATGTTTATAACCGTCTCATGTGGAAGGTTAGTACTTTCCAAGGTTAAAAGTGTTAGCGGAAATCATGAAGAATAAGGTCAATATATTTGACTAAGTAAAATACCTAAATTCCTGTGTATCTAAAAATACCCCAGCTAAAACAACACTAAAGATTAAAAGCCTATTGAGGCTAGTAGCATGGGGATGAAGGGTTGGTGGAAAATTGCAACAAATACCAGCAAGGGTTGATTACCTATAAGGAATATGTTACAGATTGATCCAAAAATGTGACAACTTCATCCAATAGATAAATAAACAGAAGTCATGTGCAGGCAGTTCATAAAAGGAAGTAAAGCCAATTTAATGTACAGAAAATGTTTAACTCAATGATGAAGGAAATAAAAATAAGATTTTTATCAGTTTTTCAAAGTTAAAAAAGATACCTAATTCAAGAGGACATATGCTAAAATACACAGTAGTGGCTACTGGGAGGGTACATAAATATGACTCCTTGGAAAATCATTCAGCAAAGCATATCAGGAACCTTAACTGTTCATATCCTTAACCCTGGTTATTTCACTTCTGGGAATATGTTCCAAAGAAATCATTGAAACTACAAAAACAGCTTTTTCAAAAAGATATACATTATGGCATTACTTTTATTAGTGACAAGTTAGAAACTACCTAGATGTCCATCAACAAGGGATTACTTTAGAATACTTACTCAGTGGAATGATGAGAAGCAGATATAAAATATTCAAGGAGTTTGTAGTGACATGGAGAAATATGATAGGCTAAGAAAGTAAAATATAAAGTTGTTCTTCCAGCTTCATCACATCTGCATAAAAAGCGGAAACAACTGAACCAATATGTGCAAAAAGATCGGAAGGAAATGCACCATTTCAGATGGTTTGGATGTGGATAATTTAGACATTTTCCCTTATTTTATAAAATAAAAATGAGGACAAATATAAGTATAATGGAATATATAAACTCTGTTTTAAAAGAGGAAAAAAAAATCCAATATCTGTTTAATTTTCAGTCCTAAATTTTCCAATCTGAGGTTGGTAGTACGTGAACTGCAGTTAGCTCAAGAGTCATTTGAAAGAAGCGCATGTTGTTTTTCCAGCCTTCTCAACACCTTAGAATTCTGCAAAGCACAGTGGCAGGAAAAACTTCCCAGCTGCCTAGTGTCTTACAGCCCCAGGTGATCAGAGGTCTACAGATGAGTTACTTAAAAAAAAGAAGGCAAGTCTCAGACCTGTAGTTTTTATTTCTCTGGGTTTATCACAAGGTCCACGGAATGAACAGGGACATGCAAATACATAAATAATTTAACATAGTTAGGTGGATTCTCCACGTTCCCGTGCAAGCCTGCTGGCCATCAAGTGATCTAGTCCAGAAGCTCCTAAGTTATTTGGGTCATGTGTTTAAGCTGCTTGGATTTGTAATTTCTATTTTGGCGCTCAACCCCTTCCTAACCCCCTTCTGGAATGGAGCTGCTGGTTTAATTCTTCCCTTATCAGTCCTCAAAAACGTAGTAAGGACTTGGGGCCTGGCACTCAATTTGCCCTTAACACTTTTCTCCTTTTGAACAAAGGGTGTTGGGAAATAGCAAATACCACACATATACTTAAGCACGTATTTCCCAAACTTCTTATGCTAAGGAAACAGAAGCAAATTCTTGGGCTTATGTAGAAACCCTTGTTTGAGCTTATCTAGCTCCCTGTTAAGGAATGCTTTTTTTTTTTTTTTCAAATGTTTATTCATTTTTGTGAGAGAGAGAGAGAGAGAGGAAGACACAGAATCCAAAGCAGGCTCCAGGCTGTGAGCTGTCAGCACAGAACCCGACACGGGGCTTGAACCCACAAATGGCAAGATCGTAACCTGAGCCAAAGTCAGATGCTTAACTGACTGAGCCACCCAGGCACCCCAAAGGAATACTTTTTTTTCTTAGTAAAATTAATTTTTTTCTAGCTATAAAAAGGTGTTATAGAAAAATCAGAAAATAAAGACTTAAGACATTCTCCTATAATCCCATCTATGACAGCAACAGATTCTTGGCATCCTGATGTATATTTTTCCAACCCACAAAATTTCCTTAGGAGCAATTCCTGATACGGAATTGCAAGATTAATGGCAAATTGTTTTAAGGATTTTCACGTATACTGTGCAGATAGAGTATACTATATTATACTACCACTATTTAAATCTGTATCTCGTTAACAGATGAGTGCCTTTTGCTACTTAAAACAATTTTTTTTTCAAATCATCAAAGTAAGTGTGCTGACTGAAGCAAATTTGGAAAGTGAGGGAAACCAGGTGGAGGTGTGGGGGAAAAGAAAGGAAGGTGAATAAGCCATTGTCCATCACTTTAATATATCCATACATTTCCTTTTAGTTGTTGTTCTCCTACAGTTAAAAATTTTAGGGCATCTGGGTGGCTCAGTCCGTTGGTTGGGCTGCCAACACTTAATTGTGGCTCAGGTCATGATCTCCCAGTTTGTGGGATCAAGTCCCGTGTCAGGCTCCTTGCTGACAGCGCAGAGCCTGCTCGGGATTCTTTCTCTCCCTTTCTCTGCCCCTCCTCCACTCACGCGTGTCCACGTGCACACACTCTCTCTCTCAAAATAAATAAACTTTAAAAAGTTATAATCATACTGTGTACACAAATTTCTGTCTTGTTTTAAAAATAAAATTATAAATGGGGTGCCGGGTTGGCTCAGCTAGTTAAGCGTCTGACTTCAGCTCAGGTCATGATCTCACCGTCTGTGGGTTCGAGCTCTGCATCAGGGTCTGTGCTGACAGCTCAGAGCCTGGAGCCTGCTTCAGATTGTGTCTCCCTCTCTCTCTGCCCCTCCCCCGCTTGCTCTCTGTCTCTCAAAAATAAGTAAAACATTAAAAAATTTTTTAAATAAAAAATTAGGACCATTTTAATGTTACTAATATTCTTTGTAACTATCATTTTAGAAGCCAGATTTCTAGTCCTGAATTGAAACAGGGATGAATTTCCTATAAAATCAGAGCAAAGCCACAAGATGTGATTTTTGTTCACCATATGCCAAATCTTTTTAAAAAAAAAAATTTTTTTAATGCTTATTTATTTTTGAGAGAGAGAGACAGAGCACGAGTGGGGGGTGGGGTGGAGAGAGGGAGACACACAATCCAAAGCAGGCTCCAGGCTCCAAACTGTCAGCACAGAGCTTGATGCGGGGCTTGAACCCACAGATGGTGAGATCATGACCTGAGCCAAAGTCTGATACAGGCAACCCCACCATATATACCAAATCTTAAGTCACAGCTTTCTGTTTCAACATGGGAGGTTCTCATGTTTCAAAGATTTGTCCAGGAGAAATGCCACCTTAAAGGGAATTCCCTTTAAATGGACACCCGAATTTCACTGTGATTTGATTGGGATTTTGTCTTGGAAACAGGGAGATTTAAAATTAGAATAAGGGGCGCCTGGGTGGTGCAGTCGGTTGAGCATCTGACTTCAGCCAGGTCACGATCTCACGGTCCGTGAGTTCGAGCCCCGCGTCAGGCTCTGGGCTGATGGCTCGGAGCCTGGAGCCTGTTTCCGATTCTGTGTCTCCCTCTCTCTCTGCCCCTCCCCCGTTCATGCTCTGTCTCTCTCTGTCCCAAAAATAAATAAACGTTGGAAAAAAAAATTAAAAAAAAAATAGAATAAAATTTTTATCTTATATATAGCAAAATTCACATTGTAATTTTGCATTAATTCTTCAAAGAAAAGAATTAGTCAAATTTTGAACTAAATTACTAGTGGAATTTTTCTGGAAAAATTACGTAATAACACCGTATATACCATTCTTCATTTCACATTTGACTTCGTAGGATTGTAAAGTGGATCATTTTTGCAAAAATAGTAGATGGTTTAAGTTTTTGGAAGGGCCTCTTTTATTTAAGTAATATTTAAACCATATTCTTTCGAGGATCCTACAAGGGTCATCTTTGTTTGGCACCTGGCCTACCTGTGCCAGATCCTTGGAGGCGCTACTTGTATTTAATAGGCAGGAAGCCATGGGGCGCCTGAGGGGCTCGGTCAGTTTAGCTTCTGAGTTCGGCTCAGGTCATGATCTCACAGCTTGTGCGTTTGCGTCGGGCTCTGTGCTGACAGCTCAGAGCCCGGAGCCTGCTTCGGATTCTGTGTCTCTCTCCCTTTCTGCCCCTCCCCTGCTCGCACCCTGTCTCTAAACAAACAAACAAACAAACATAAAATTTGTTTTTTAAAAGATAGGGAGCCAAAAATCCTAATAAACTCCTAAGGCCAAAGAATTGTCCTGCCCAAATTGTCAGCAGTACCCTGGTTGAGTAGCACGCAAAGAGGAACGTGGGGAGGCAGGAGGTCAAGTGAGGATCAATGTGAAAAGTAAAGGATTTTATATTATGGTCCACTCAGAACTGATACCACATTGGCTGATGTCATATAGGCAATGACTGTCACTTTAAATATTACATACTATTCCATGAAGTAGATAAACTGTAGTTTACTCAAACTTTCCATACGCTTAGGCATTTAGACTCTTTGCACTTTAATGCACTTAGAAATGTTTCAGAGAGCAGCCTTATTCCTAAAAAGCTTTTGGTTTTTTCATTTTAGATTTTTTAGTTAGGATAGATTCTTAGAATAAGAATTATAGGGACGAAATAGACATAAATAAGGTTTTTGAAAGTTAATTTTATTTAGTATTTTTACACATCTGCGTTTGTTTATGATTGTACACTTGAGGTTTTTAAGAGGCTAGATTGCATTCAATATATGTGACATAATTTTAGCTTTAAATTCAATGAGATAATGGATCTGAAAAGACTTAGCCCAGTGTTCCTGATACATAGACTTTTCAGCTTATAATAACTGAATGAAGTATAGGTATACTTTTTTTCTTGCCTCTTAAAATGAGAAGGACATACAGGGTTTATGTGTTTTAACTCTCTGCTAACCAGTAGAGTTTACTATTTATGACTCCACAGGCCTGTTCCCCGCCAGCTTTGTTTGGATACTAAGCTCGAATCTGAGGGGCTGTTTATTTGACTTTTCCTTAAATTCCTTTCATGTAAGGAGGTATCTAGTTTGAGAAATAATTCTGTTGGAATTTGCCATTTGATTTACCCTTAATGTATATTTGTCCCACAGAGTCCTTCTATGATACGTTCCACACCTTGGCCGACATGATGTATTTCTGCCAGATGCTGTCAGTTGTGGAAACTATCAATGCAGCAATTGGAGTCATTAAGTCACCAGTGATACCTTGTCTTATCCAGGTATTGAGTAAATGACTTCTAGGTTGGGGAATGAAAGATTTCAGAATTTAGTAGGTACACCACAATTTGCTGAGAAGTCTCAGTTAGTAAAAATCTCTTTACACAGGAATAGCATTGTTTTTATCTGAAAAAAGAGGGAAACTGTAAGCCACAGGGATAATTTCCAAAGTAGACTTTTGCTATTTCAGATCTGTGTTTTTTTTTTTGTTTGCTTGTTTATAATATCTTCATGAAATTACAAAGTGATAAAAAGGGCTTTAAAACTAGCAAAACTTGACTTTCAAGCAGGAGCAGAAAGACCTCACCCACAGTCTTCTCAGGTAGAGACATGCTTAGTCTCCTCCCATCTTGGGTAGGTGAAGGCAGTGTGATCCTAGGAGATCTTTTCACTTTGGACTTTCTTCCATATATGAAGGTAACATTTTTGGTTTGTGTGGGGATTCTCCCCCTCACCATACATCTGTGTTATTTCCTAACATTTGGAAGATTGCTATCAGGAATAGGAGTCTTTTAATTTCCTTGCCCTATTACCTACCTATGTGATTGTATACTATCAAATATAGTATTTGACCTGGAGTCAGGGGGAACCAGGTGATGGTTGGTTAGTCTCTTCCAGAGTACTGTTGTTTGTTTTTCTGTTTTTTTTTAATTTTTTTAAATTTTTTATCCATTTTTGAGAGAGACAGAGCAAGAGAGAGGGAGAGGCAGGGAGAGAGAGAGACACAGAATCAAAGCAGGCTCCAGGCTCTGAGTTGTCAGCACAGAGCCCGACACAGGGCTCAAACTCACAAACCTCGAGATCATGACCTGAGCAAACTTGACCACTTAACCAACAGAGCCACCCAGGCATCCCTGGAGTACTGTTTTTATAGTTCTATTCTTTTATGGTACACCTGCTCCGGCATTCTGATAGTATCCATTGCATGGTAAAGTGTGTTAATGCAGTGGACTTATTATTTCTAGGTTTTCTGTTCTCAGAGAGAGGCTGTTTTGTTCAGTCTAAAAAATAAAAGAGGATACAAAGTGACCCACTAATATGGAATAATATTTTTTGTACATCAAGGACTACTGCGATAAGAATGAGGATAGCATTTCTAGGGCAAGATGGAAGGGACAGATTGAGTTATTGTCATAACGCATGGCCCCAGGGAGTGCCAGTCACAGAGAATGCAGTGTGAGTAAAACCTCCTGGAGTCGGACAGTGCCATGCGCACTACCACGGACGAATCTCGGAAACAAAACATGGAGTAAGAAGTCACAGAATAATACATTCTGTTTCTTAAAGTTTAAAAACAGGCAAAGTGAAACAGTGTACTGTTTAGAAATATGTACATAACTAGTAAACCTCTAGAGAGACAAGATAGTAGTTACTTATGAGGGGCTGCCACACTGGTGATGTTCTAAAAGATTTTTTTTCTTTAATGTTTATTATTTGAGAAGAGACAGAGAGCAAGCAGGGGAGGGGCAGAGAGAGAGGGAGACACAGAATCGGAAGCAGGCTCCAAGCTCTGAGCTGCCAGCACAGAGCCCGACATGGGGCTTGCACCCACAGACCGCAAGATCATGACCTGAAGTGAAGTCGGCCGCCTAACCGACTGAGCCACCCAGGCGCCCCCACAATGGTGATTTCTTGTTCTTGGGTTACGCAGACACGGATGTCCATTTGGCAGTAGTCTTTAAACCGTGTTTGAACTATTCGTAATGATATGTATTTACACACATGCACACAGTCTATTCAGAAAGACTGATTTGGATACTTAACTTGTTCCAAAGCTGGAACAGAGAATTAAACTAGCTGAGCTCAGTCTTTTCCTGGAGGAAAAGAGCCCCTGAATTTAGTGGGGCTCGGTTTTGGATGACACTTTTACATAGTTTTTGTAGAATATATTTTTAAACTTTTTTTCTCTCTTCTGGGTTCTTTTAATAGCTTCTTGGAAGAAATTTCATTTTGTTTATCATCTTTGGCACCATGGAAGAAATGCAAAACAAAGCTGTGGTTTTCTTTGTGTTTTATACATGGAGCGCAGTTGAAATCTTCAGGTGGGTGAAATGCCAGCATGGTTGTTTGAATGCTTCTCCTTTCTCTGGAACAGCTCTCTTCTGGAGGGAGTTGTTTTATTCCGAGTCTCATTTGGTTTGAAATTAAGGTTCTACATATATGGAGAGTTCTAGCTGAATCTGTGAGCTCTGCAAAGGAGACACACAGTGTCTTTTTTTTTAAGCAATCATAATACCAGTGTAGGCACTGGAGAACAGAGGGAGGAGAGATCTGGAGAAATGAAAGACCTGTGTTACCCTTCTTGCTGTCTTGTTGGAAAGAGAGGACTCATCCACATGGAAATATTTTTGAAAAAGCTGAAGAAACATGGGGTTGAAGGAGTAGTCAGGCTGGATGGAAACAGTGAATACCAGCCTTCTAGAAGGAATGATAGAAATCTTTTACTACAAGATTACTGAAATTTGAATCAGCCTTATATGATTCTTCCATTCTCAATTGTCATAGAAAAAAATATCTTTAAAAAATATATCCATTAATAGTAGAGGTGTTCTTATCTACCAGACCATACATATTCCATTTCTTTTTCAGTCAGGTGGAGAAAGGATTTTGCACATTGACTCCTGAGCTCTAGTATTTTGCAAACTTAATAGTTGAGAGGGAGAAGTAGTTAGCAATCCTAGATTTATCTTAACAGTGGTGTGGTCCCATAGTATCCCGTATACCCTCTTAAATCTGCTAATACAAACGTGAAAGAGATTATAGGTACTTAATATTAACTCTGTTAAAAATTCTTTTATCTCTTATCAAAAAAAATTTTTTTTAATGCTTATTTTTTGAGAGAGACAGAGTGCAAGCTGGGGAGGGGCAGAGAGAGAGGGAGACACAGAACCTGAAGCAGGCTCCAGACTCTGAGCTGCCAGCACAGAGTCTGATTCGGGGCTCAAACTCACGAACCATGAGATCATGACCCAAGTTGAAGTTGGCTGCTTAACTGGCTGAGCCACCCAGGTGCCCCTTGTGTTTAAAATAGAGTGTCTGTGGGGCGCCTGGGTGGCGCAGTCGGTTAAGCGTCCGACTTCAGCCAGGTCACGATCTCACGGTCCGCGAGTTCGAGCCCCGCGTCGGGCTCTGGGCTGATGGCTCAGAGCCTGGAGCCTGTTTCCGATTCTGTGTCTCCCTCTCTCTCTGTCCCTCCCCCGTTCATGCTCTGTCTCTCTCTCTGTCCCCAAAATAAATAAACGTTGAAAAAAAAATTTAAAAAAATAAAAATAAAATAGAGTGTCTGATTCTAGATTAGGGGTCTTTTGTATACTGAAATTATGATGACATTCGTTGATCCAGGGATAAATTGTCACGGTGTTTGTCTTTACGTCTTGGAACTTAGAACTAGGAATGAAGCCAGAGAGCTTCTGAGCATTCACTCCATATACTGAACTATTCCAAAGGTTGTCTTAGGACCTAAACTTAGTCTGCCATCAGAGTTCACATCCACTGAAAATTGGAGGAGGGGTGTGATGGGAGTTTGTGGGTAGAGAGCCCAGGATTAGAATTCTGTTCTGAAGAAGCCATGTGTGGCTAATTGTGAAATGATTCTTCTTGAATGATGTTCTAGGGTTGCATTCAGGACCTGAAGTGGCTTTTCACATCTGAATTCCTTATTTTCAATAGGTACCCCTTCTACATGCTTTCCTGCATTGACATGGATTGGAAGGTGCTCACATGGCTTCGTTACACTGTGTGGATACCTTTGTATCCTCTGGGATGTTTGGCAGAAGGTACTTTCAAGAACACTAGGTTTTATAAGCTTAGTTCTAAAGATAGCTAAGCTAAAAGATAGCTAAACTTTCTTTCTTCCTGTGCCAGCCTTAGTCTGATATATGGGTGTTAGACTTTTTAAGAATTTCTTTCTCGTGGCTTCCTTCCATAGTACTCATGGTACCCAGACTGTTTCAGGGAAGTAGCTCGTTTTTGTAAAGTTTGGAAGCTGGGTGTTCATGTATTGTATGCTTCCTATTTATACGGTATTTAAAATTTTCCAAAGCAGGTTCTTAGCGACAACTTCATTTTATCCAACACACACCTAGTGGGTGGGTCAAGTAGGGCTTTTTCTCTCCATTTTAGAGAAGACTGAATCTCAGTGCTATCAAAATGACTCTTCTTCATTCATCTTCCTTTTGTCAGCGTGGAGGGTTATCACATGAAAACTAGGGGGGTGGGGAATGGAAGAGGCACGAGCCCTCTGTATTAAGGAGGCTAGATGGGACTGTATTTCATTTGTTTCTGACAAGTTATTTCTGCTCTCAGCTGTCTCAGTGATCCAGTCCATTCCAGTATTCAATGAAACAGGAAGATTCAGTTTCACATTGCCATATCCAGTGAAAATCAAAGTTAGATTTTCCTTTTTTCTTCAGATTTATCTCATAATATTATTTTTAGGTAAGTATTGGCTCTGTAATAGACTTTTTCCAGTCACTTCTTAGAGAGTAGAATTAAATGAGTCAAAGTTTTCCAAGTCCTTATTAGGGATTTTCTTTCTAGAAGAGTAGTGTAGAGTTAGAAAAACATTACTTGTATAAAACGGACCCACCAGAATATGCTACGTGTATCTTCCAAATCTCCAGTGGTTATCTTCTTGGTCATTGGGAGTTCACCATATTTCATGTTTAAAACAATGTAAGAAACTCTTTTAAGAAGCTCATTTTAATAATTTCACTGACACATTCCTTATCTAGAGTTCACAGAGGTGGTAATACCACTGGCAGCAAGGAAGGAAGAAGGCAGTAAAGGCTTCTGAGCAGCCAAGAGATGTCATAAAGCCTTCTACTTAACAATAGGAAAGCTCCCTTAGCCCCCACCCTGTTCCTTATGTAAAACCTGCTTATATATTAATTTACTTTTATATAAAATCATAAATTCTTGCCTTAATTCATAAAAACTAAGAATTAAAAGAAGCAAACCTAGTTATTGAAAATATGAGAAATTTAAAAGTCTTCCTAACTGTAAGGACTGTTTACTTTAGATAAAGTTCTAATGCATTTTAATCTATATATTTCTGTTTTAGTTCTCAAAAATCTTAAGGTGGCCCTAAATAAGTATGGCTGTCTGCTCTTCTAGCAACAGGATATGAGAGCGGATACTATGTTAGTTATCTATTGCTGTGTAACAAATTACCCCAAAACTTAGTTGCTTAAGACAGCAAACGTTTGTTATCTCACAATGTTTCTGAGGGTCAGAAAGCAGTCTAGCTGGGTGGCTCAGGGTCCCTCCTGAGGGTTCAGTCAGTCTGTCAGCCCAGTGGGGACTGCAGTTTCTGCAGACTTGACTGGGGCTGGAGGATCTGCTCCAAGCTCACACATGTAGCTGTAGACAGGAGGCTTCAGTTTCTTGCCACAGTACATCTCCATGTGGCTGCTCGTGACATGGCTTTCCCCCAGAACAAGTGGTCTGAGAGGCAGAAGCCACAATCTTTTTTGTTTTTAAATTTTATCTATTTTTTATTGAAATATATTTGACATATAACATTGCGTAAAGTTAAGTAAGGTATACACCATGTTGATTTGACTCATTTGTCTCAGGAGTGACATACCATCACTTCTGCCATATTCTGTTGGCTACACAGACCAACCTAGTAGAGGACAGGAGGGGATACACAAGGGTATGAGATCCCAGAAGGTAGGATCACTGGGGACCATCGTGGTGGCTACCCCAGTGAGAGGAAGACCACAAAAAGTAAACCCGAGAACCCCAAAAGCTCAGTGGTCTTGATCAGTTAGTACTGATCACATACCCTTTAGGAGGGCCTCCAGGTATCAGCACGTGGCAGAAGCACAGTGTGGGTGTAGATCATTTGCCAAAGGTTAAATTTTATGCAATTTCTCCTTTCCTATTTCAGAGAGGGTATCATTTGTTTTAGAAAGATTTCTAACCAGAAATATTAAAATGTTTGGCCCTTGAAGGGAGTAAGCTTCAATTTGGAAGATGCACTCATTAAAAAAATTCTTTATCCCTATTACTGGATAAATAAATCTGGTTTACTGCAACTAGGCTCCATGAGGCATGATACTGAAAGTGTTAAAAGAGGAAGAAGTATTGGAAAGACCCTTAAAATACTTTACTAGAAAAGTTAGAAGAGTAGAAGTATTTTAATGTGCATTAACTTTAGTGGCTTTTCTTCAGGTTATATTGTTATACACTCTAATTTACGAGGTTTTATACTCCTATTTAGTTTGCTTGCAATGAATAATGTGGTTCTTATTTGTCAGAATGAAATCTCAAATTTGCATAATTTAGAAGCAGTACTACAGTTACATTTGCATATAGATCAAGGTGCTTTTCCAAATACACATGCTTAGTAATCCTGTGAAATAGGTGTTTTTAACCTTGTACAACAAGGAAACTGAGGTGAGGCTAAGCCATAGAACTAGTTAGTAGTCAAGTAGGATTGGAAAGTTTTTTCTGACTCTGAAATCCTGCGTTTTCGAATTTACTTCCTAGAAAAGCATTTCATACCTTTTAGACTAGTGCTTAATACACATTATTATATTAAAAATTGAACTAAAAATAGGGTTGTTTTTATACTTAAGGTTTGTATATTTAATTTTGTGTAAATCTTACCTTAAAAGGAAGAAAAAAAGAAAACTGAACTCTAATTAATGGAATGTTTCAGGGTGAAGTATACTGATGTCTGCTACTTACAGTGAAATACATCAAAGATGAGGTGGGAGTGGGCATGTGCTCAGACGAATATAATAAAAACTTAAAGTTTAAATCTAGGTGGTGTTCACTGTACAGTATTTTAATCTTGTAGCATGTGTGAAAATTTTCATATTAGAATATGGGATGGAAGTTAAATTATAAACCCTCTGGGGAAAAAATGAAGGGTCTCCAGTGCATTGATAATAACTTGGTTCAAAGCTGTAATTTCTGAGCACCTACAGTGAGCACAGTGCTGGTGGATAGGACAGGCAGACATCTAGAGACTGTCCTTGCCCCAAGAGCTTCTGGTTATAAATACAGACCAAGATTCCCTTTTCTCACTGGCTTCTTTTCTTTTTCAGGGTTGTACATAAATTTTCGTCACCTTTATAAACAGCGCAGGCGGCGCTATGGACAAAAAAAGAAAAAGGTCCACTGAAAACAAAGATTGAGAGGATTCCTTGCCAGTTTGAGCCTAATCTATAATTCTTACAGTTTTACCTTCTTGTACTGATGTAAAAGTTTTTTTAAAGTTAAATGATTAAATTCTCAGTGAAGCTATCTTCCCTTTTCCCCCATAACATTCCTGAATTTACCGAACTATCTTAGTGTAGTACTTGCATGACATGGGTTCCTGGTATCTGAGGACAGGTTTGTTCTTGTGTGTTCCATTAATGACCGCAAAAGACTCAGCCCTACCCCCACACACTCCTTGTCCTGTCACTCTCACACGGGCCAGAGATATTTCTTCAGTGCCCTAACCCTACCAGGTACTGGCCATTCTTATAGCTGGGAATTGTTCTTTTCAGCTGTTGCTTGCAAGAAAAAAACCACTGTTGCCTCTACAGGGGGCTGTGAAAGTGACTCAGGCAGGACCTTGGATCCATTCTGTATCCAAGGAGTTGCTTGTTAAGTGGGGTGGCATTGATTTTTGGAAAACCAAGTTCAACTCAGTCATTGATAAAACATTTCTGAGTCTGAGTGGAGCTAGAGAACACCTATTACCTCTGAATCTTTTGGCCTCTAACACCACCTGCTACGTGCTTACCTGTGTGTGCACGGGAGAGGCATGGAATGATTTGGGAGAAACCGGTCAGAACCTTGGAACACCATGATCACTTACTTCATTCCTGGCTAAATCAGAACTATTTTCAACACTAGAGAAAGATGAAACATTAGTTAGAAAACAATGAGATTATAAGAGTTCCAAACCCAAATGGCTACAGGGTGTCAGAGGGTGAAACTGGCAGTAAGACAGCGGCTGGCAGTGCAGCCTGTGGCAACCTGGGAGCAGACAAAACAGACCTACAAAATGGCCTCAGGCTGTGCACATACATAAAAAACCTTGCTATCATCCTCCGCACTGGCTGAGTCCATTTACTCGTGTACCTGTCAGAGTGACTGGTAGAACTGACCTCAAAAACACCTGCTTTCTCTGGTTTCACCTGTCTGCCGTCAGACGGTAAAAACAGAGTGAGAACTTTGGCTGGAGAAGCTTAACAAAGCTTCCTGGCAGGAAACCCACCAACAGAGGAACTGAGGAAAATCCAGACGTTGTAAAGTTTGGTCATTGTCAAAAACATTGTTTCCTCTAATACATTCCAAGTTAACCAAGTAAAATATGTTAGAAGTAATGCTTGTATTAAAGAATTTAAGAGCATGATAGCTCTTTCTGTTCTGCCATTCCTACTGTTCTTGGGAAAGGGGGACTCAGTGAGTTATGCTGTTTCTCTGAGTCCAATATGGAAACTTGGTTTGACCTAAAAACATCTGATTAGCATAGGCTGGCTGATTTTTATAAGTTCACTGCACTGAGGGGTATTTTGCATGTCTGTAACTTCTGTCAACACTTGTTTGTGTTAACTTCCGTTGTTCTTTCAATTGACTTTCTATGTTTATTTGGACAGATCAGTTTTGCAGTATATGCTGCATCTTTGTGGCAGAATCCTGTATTCTTAGTGATTGTTAAAACTCCTTTATTGCTGTCTGAGAAAGCAAAAGATTGTGTATTTCTATTAAACATTTACAATCAAAATCCTAATAACTTGTGTTTAAAGATCATTTAGTCTGATAGGTTTTCAAGTTGTTAATGATAAGTCCTTTGTTCAGGGAAAACATTATATAGCATGTTAAAATGGTTGCTCGGGTTAAAGCCCGAGGGAGGGAGTAATACCTTAGGAAGTCCACAGAACAATTTGAAAAGTATCGATGACATAAACAAAGCTTGGTGAAGTTATGTGACTTGCCTAATATCATGAAGCTAGCTAATGAAAAGGTACTGTAACTGACCACAGTGATCCGTCAGAATCCACGGGTGGAACCTGGCTTAGGCAGAGACCTAACCAATGTCAGAAACAAGGAAGTCCATGTGGAACCCAAGGAACTCTGGGTACTTATGAACCTGTGCCGCTTAGGAAGCCGAAATTATACACAGGTGATAGGACAGACCAAAAGGCAAAGACCCATTAGCTTCCCAGTGAATCCATTTCATAGAAAATCAAGTATTTTATTTTCATTAAAAAAAAAAAACAAAAACAACTTGAAGAAACAGGAATCATTTTATACATTTATGGTTGCTGTTTAAAAGTCTGTATCTCAAGACATACCAAAAGCACCAAAGGGTTACCACCAAGTTTTTGCCCAAGTTCTAAGGAAAGTTCTGAAGCTTAATTAGGTGTTGGGCTTGTATTTAGCAAGCCCCAGACAGTCTGGGCTACTCATTCTAAGGACAGGAGCCTGAAAGTGTCCTTATGGTTGAGAGAGAAGAGGAAAAAGGTGCCTTTCAGGAAGCTGGAGAGCCCTTGCTGGTTAGATTTCCTGAGGAAGTGGGAGAGAGCTCTGTGCTCAATAGTCCTTTAAGTTTCTGAGATGTGCCCATTGTGGGAGCAACAGCGTTTTTTTGGGCTTAAAGACTCAGCCCCCAAAAGCTAAAGTCAAAGCCCAAACTGGCAACCACTCTTCGGAACCTCCCTCAGACTCTAGCAGAGTCACTGAAACCAGCAAGTGGTGCTTCTGAGACAGCCTCGGAGTTCTTCGGGTGGCTCCTGCAGAGGTGAACAAACTAAAAAGTTTTTACCCTAAATCATTTTCACCTGGAATGACAAAAGAAGGAAGGCTCCCAAAGTCAGCTTTACATTCTTTCGGTGCTGCTTCCGGAGAAGTCTGTGTGCAAAGGTGTGATGTTGTGCTCATACCCAGCATACTCGGAGGTGCCGGTACTGGCGAGCTTGAGTTGCTGGGCAGCATGGGTCAACTGGAATGCAGCGTCTGGGTGCGCTGTGTCGGGCAGCAGTGTGCACTCCCTTTCCAGCATGTCAGCCACCCCTTTGAGCAGGTCCAGGAAACCAAATGCCAGGGCGGCCTTTCGTAAACGGTTTAGCTCCTGAAACAAGATTAAAAAGAAAACAAAAACAAAAAAAAACCAATGTTCCTGAAATGCATTTTCCTTATCACGTACTTTCTAAATGCTCAGCTTAGAATAAGTTTTCCTTGATCTCCGAACTTAAGTGAGCATTTTTATAGGAGAACAAATGCTCATACAGAGATGCCAATAACAAGAGAATGTGATGACACGACCAGGTCCTCTACAGGCAATCAGAAAGCTGGCAGACTGAGCGCTTACACCAAACATGAAGAGACCCTTGTCACACACCATTCACTTGTAACTCTCAGGAGGATTACCTTTCCCCTGTTACTCAGGTATGGAAAAGGCATGCCTCAAACCTCAGAGGGCTCTGAACCCTCTGGTGCCTCCTCTCTGGATGGGCCTCAGGCCAAACAACAACACGCTTGGAGGAGGCTCTGGAGGATTCAAGAAGTCTGACTTGAGAGACTGCCATAAAAAGAAGGGCCGGGCAGTGGATGGAAGCAAGAGAAATACAAAGTGCCTCTAAAACCACTTAGCAGTGCAATCTAGGCAAGCTGTGTAGCCTCTCCAGGTCTCAGTGGTCTCATTTATAAAACAAGAAGGATGACCTCGTCCTTGCCCACAGGAGGGGCTGACTCTTGCCCAACAAAAAGAGGCCCTTCCACATCTGGTATGTGGGATTATATAAAACCAGAAAAGAAGTGGGCTTTCTGACCACCTCTCTACTATCATCTGTGAACGGGTGAAAAGTTCAGAAGAAGGCGAAAGTAAAGCGTGCCATCTGGATAGACGGCCGACAATCGTGTGTAGGGGAGAAAGGGACTATAGCCAAATAGTGGTCATCAAGGGCCTGTGTGAGCTCAGCTTCATGGGGAGGGAGGGCATGGTGGACCGAGCAGCTGTTTGAACTCTGATTAAGGTTGCTCTTCTTTGCCACAATTAGGTTTGAAGACACCAGTGACATGAAGGTAATGAGATAACACCCAGACAGAGTAGCACGTATATTCTCCGGGAAGAGATGCTAGCCTGGGGTACGTTATGCGCACCATAATATATTAGTAGCTAGGCTACAAGTGACAACACGGCATACCTCACACTGCCACTTAATTTAATTCTGGCCAAACGCCAGATGGATAGGGGAGAAACAAGGAGTGTACTTAAATTACGCCCTCAACTCCCCTCCTTGTAACTTTATCCCCTCCACCAACTGTTCTGGATTCAGCTAGACAGGATTCCAGAGGGCCGTCCTTTTGCAACTCATAAAAGTGCAATGTTAATAGTCATTCCTGAGAGCAGCTTCTCTGGTACAGTAAGAATGCTTTGGGAGATCACCATCCCAGGAAGTCATCCTGGCTGCCTGGGGTTTGGCTGGATACTCACAGGAGAGTGGTGACAGGGGTTAAGGGCTTTGACCCACAGGTTCTTTCAACTCCTTCCCTCAGCCATTCACAGCAGCACCAATACAGAGGAGCCCTTCTGCACAGAACCAGGCCATTTAAAGACACCCACTTCTTAGATTTTGGGTCAGCAGTGGACCTATCATTTCTATTGACTTTATCAAGGAAAAAACTGAGGCATAAGCTAAACATTTCTAATTCCTGTCCATGTTCACTCGGCCACCCCACATTCATAACTACTGTGAACCATTTATTTTTGGCACACATCCCAGGGCCCACCCTTTTCCACTATAATTCTGACAGTCTTACCTTATAGAATGTCTGTGTTTTTTCAGGTAGTTTCCTTGCATTTCTTAAAATCTTCTGTACGTCTGTCTATCAAGGGTAAAAAGATTTCAACATAAGGATTCTGTGGTAACAGGGGTAAGAATACAAAAGGATATCCCTAAATGTTTAGAGAAATGAATATGGGAACAGAGAATCTCTTGTGAGTTAATGTCACTGTTCTGTTCAACATTAGTAAAGCACCTCCCTCCTTCAAAATGTTTGATAATAAATCCCCTTGGTGACAGAAATGAACTTGTCTCACAAAAACAAACCCAGTAAACTCATATATCTATGGCCAGCCGCTTTTTGGCCAGGGCACCAAGACCTGGGGGGAAAAGAATAATACTCTCTTCAACAAATGGTGCCAGGACAACTGGATATCCACATGTAAAAGAATGAAGCTGGACCCTTGCTTCACACCATATACAAAAAAATTAACTCAAAATGCTTCAGAGACCTAAATGTAAGAGGAAAAACTACAAAATTCTTGGAAGAAAACACAGGGGTAAACCCTCATGACCTTAGATTGGTAATGATTTCTTAGTTATGACAACAGCACAGCAACAAAAGAAAAAAAATTCTGACAAATATTCACAGGAGCATTATTCACAATAGTCAAAAGGCGCAAACAATTCAAATGTTTGTCAACTGAATGAATGGATAAATGTAGCCATCATCAAAAGAAATGAAGTACTGATACATGCTACAAGATATATGAACACTGAAAACATTAAGCTAAGTGAAGGAAGCCAAACACAAAAACCCACACATTATATGAGGCTATTTATATGAAATATCTAGACTAGGCAAATCCATAGAGACAAAAAGCAGATTAGTAGTTGTCACGGGCTGGGGGAAGTCAGGAATGTAGAGTGACTTGCTTAATGGGTACAGGGTTTCCTTTTGGGGTGATGAAAATGTTCTAGAGCTGCACAGTGATGATGGTTATATAACATTATGGTTGTACTAAATGCCACTGAATGGTTTACTTTAAAATGGCTTAAATGATAACTTTTATGTTATGTGTATTTCACAATTAAAAAATTCATCCAAGGGTGCCTGGGTGGCTCAGTTAGGTTAAGTGGTTTTGGCTCAGGTCATGATCTCAGTTTCATGAGTTTGAGCCCCACATCGGGCTCTACACTGACAGCGTGTAGCCTGCTTGGGATTCTCTCTCTCCCACTTTCTCTCGCCCCTCCTCTGCCTGCTCTCTCTCTCTCTCTCAAAATAAATAAACTTTAAAAACATATACAACCAGACCAAAACAAAATATAAAAAGTAATTTAAGAAAAAAATCGCAATCCTTATGACAGGGGAGTGCTGGGATCAAGGATGGCAGGAAAGAGAGAACCTGATTTTCCAACAAAACCCCTACCCTCTTAGCCACGACAGGACATGTCCAGTCTCCACGGAGAGGGGGCTAAAAGAAACTGTGCCATCAGCCAAAGCTATTTCCCTTGTCAGGTGGCCTAACCGCCTCTTCTCATTTGGCTTAGATTGAATTCATTGGAGGAACAAAGAAAAAGAAGATGGTGCTCAAATGAGAAAAAAGGCTCAAAAATGATTTTTAAAAACAGGCAGAAAGGACTATATGTCAGGGGAAGGAGAAGCATCACTGAGTACTTTGCCTGAAAGCAACATACCTTGTGACAGTATCATCTTAGCTTCCCATGAAAGTGTGTTTGTAGAATTAAAGTGTAATGCCATTGCTTGGGTTCTACTGTGGGGACAGAAGAAATAACCCCATAGAGATTTTTATATCTTTCTCAAAACTGTTGTTAAAGATAAAAACCCATTATGTCAATGCCTCACTATGTCAAAAATTTTACACTGAAATTCAATGCCAGGAAAATGTATCTCTCTAGAACTGACATGCTTCCTTTTATCAGACCAGAAAAACCATATAATCCTACATGCTGCTTTTTTGACCTTGGTAGCAGGAAGCTCAGAGCCAAATTGCTCAAATATAATTATCATTTGCCTTGGGTTCCTGGCACAATTGTCTCTCCTCTTCCTCTAGGTTTTTTACTGCTCTAAATTTTCTAAGAAGTGATTCTGCTGCATACGTGTTTTACTGTAGGCCACCTCAATTCTTTTTTGGAAATAATGACACACATTAGAAGTAAATGGATTACTAAGTATCAAAGGAAAGGAAAATCAAATCAAAGGTCTGCCTGCTTGCCAGAATCCCTCCTCCTGTGCCCAGTGGAAAGCAACTTGAATGGTAGTATTACCTGTAGGCCACTGGGTTTGATCCAGACAGTCACATTCTGGGCATAACTGCGTTTGTTTTTGGGCTGCAGGGGGAATGGGCTCTTATTGTCATCTTCACCATAAGGGTTTTCTTTAGCATCTTAAAAGAAAAAGACATTGTTAAAATGATATCTGGCAAAACATAATCAATTACATTTCCAATTAGGCTAAAAGCTCTTTGAATCATTCAATCTTCTACATCCTGTTACTTCCCTAATTAAGAAAATCTATTAACTTCCCTCAGGTTAGGGAATCTGTTTGTAATAGAAAGCCACTGATGTAGAAGTCTATAAACAATCAACTGAGGCCCATGTAGGTAAAAAACCAAAACAAAACAGCTTAAGTTTTCAAAGAGACAAGCTTCACTTATCTGCTTTATAAATTGAGTTCAGAGAGAATAATACAAATACATGCAACAATACTGAAGTACGTATTTAAAAAATATATAAAAATACATAATACAATTCTATATAGTCAAGCCCAGCACTCTCCAACAGAATTTACTACAATGATCAAATGGCAGTCACTAGACCACACGGCCATTGGACACTTGACTTGTGGCTAGAGTGAGGAACTGAATTTTAAATTTTACTATCTTCATTAAATTTAAATATCCTCAAGTATCTAATGGCTCGTGGGTTGGACATTAGTCTAGGCACTGAGAAAATTCCAAAGGAAAATTACATATAGCCAAATTAAAGAAAGAGCATAAAAAATATTTTTTGGTGAAACATATCCCAGGTCATCATAGTTTATTAGTTCTTGTTTCCAAAGATTAAAAGCCAGGTTGTTTTTCAGTCATGTGAATAAACAAGGATTTCTGTTTTTCTATTTGCTTCCTGAGCCAATGAAACTTTGCCACAAACTTACAAAGCATACTTACATCTACTGGCTCATTTTATCCTGATTATTACCACCTTCTGGGGTAGACAGAGCAGGGATCATTTCTCCAAGTTCAGGGAGTTTAACTCCCTTGCCCAAATGTTCATGCTGGAAACTGGAATTAGCCTAGTTTCTCTGAGTGAGAAGCTCTCTAACCCCAATCTTGTCATTAATTTAATGTTTTATACTGGCCCCACAACTCCTGTCAGTCCCCTCTCCTCCGAGCCCCTCCAGAAGTACTGGTCCAGCTTTTCAGACCTATTTCCGTAAATACTTGTATGTATGTATGTATGTATGCACACACACACACACACACACACACACACACACACACACTTTTTTAGCCAGGCCAAGGCCCCAGCAGTCTTTTTCCATGTAACATGTTTATTTCCAACTTCTCTGCCACTATTTCTGTTATTTCCTCTGCCTGGGGTGTTCCCCTTTCCTCATTCATTTATTCCCTTACTCACTTATTCACTCATGAGCTATATGGTCGACCCACCATGTAGCAAGCACCTGCTAGTGTGACTGGAGAAGATATTTTTCTGGATTCAAGAAACTTACAGAATAAAGAATATTTATTAAATTCCAACTATGTGTCAAACATTTTACATATAGACCTTCTCTCCTTAGAGCAACCCTACAGGGTAGATATTATCAGTCCCATTAAAGATGAGGAAACTGAGGGTTAGACAGGTTGGACCTTCACGGGTTTCACAGTGACCCAGCTGGGCCTGGCTGCAAAAGCAACAGGTTTTCTATCACTGAACGCCACTGTTCCTCGCATAAACTTACACTCTAGGTCCTGATCCTATCCCACCTTCTCCATGATCTGTCCCAAGTTTTCCTGGCACACGGTACTTTCTCTAGACCCTTTTCTACTATAGCACCCAGTATCAGTACCAAACATTTCAACACCTGATCAAAGTCTATCTTGTACTGCCTCTAATTGTTTGGGGACTTTATGTGATAACTGGCTTGGGAGACAGAAAATACTGCATTTATGAATAAAGAACAGGAGACTCTTAGAAATAAGAAATATGATAGCACAATTAACCAAAAAAAAAAAAAAAAAGACAGCTGCAAGGTAAAACTGAAGATAACTTACAGGAATTAGAAAAAAAAGGAAAAATGGGTGGAAGGAAATTATACACAAAAATCATAAACAGATGTTCTAGAAAGGGAGAAGAGAGAATACGGAGAGGGGAAAATCAAAGACATAATTCATGTTTCCAGAACTGAAGAACATGAATTGCTAGATGGAAGGGCCCACTGAATGCCCAGCACTATGAATGAGGAGACCAACAACTAAGGACATCATTCTGAAAATCCAGAACACAAGGGACACAAAGAAGCACCTCCAGGAGTGCAGAGAAAACAGAGCATCAAAGCCCTGACAGCATGGCACTAGACTCTTAACAGCAACACTGGAAGCCAGAAAGGAAAAATAGAGCTATGCTTCAAAACTCTAAGGGAAAGTGATTCCAAGCCCATAACTCCAACAAAACCATCAACTGAGTGTAAGGGATGAAATATGAACATTGCCAAATAGGCAAGGTTTCAAACATCTACTTCCCATGTATCCTTTTCTCAGGAGGAGTCATGAAACAGGAGAGCCAGAGGAGAGATGGGAAGGCTGACAGCTCTCCAACAGGCCTCGAGAACAACCAATTCACTTTATGAAACAAGAGGAAGGGAAATGATACTAAGGGGAAGAAAAAAGAAAACTGACAAAAATACATACTGGAAGAATGTACCTGGAAGGTAGGAAAGTAGGAATTAGCAGTAAGTACACAAAAAAAGGAGCAAAGAAAAACTAAGTAGAGAGGAAGGCCACGAGAGCCCTGAGGGAGGACTGCCCTCATCTGCCACTGGCTGCCCCAGAGCCTGCTTGCCCAGTTATTTCTTGAAGTCTCTGAGCAACCTCAGAGATCGGAGTGTCTCTCTGATTATTGCCTTCCTTTTCATGTTAGGATACAGCTGACCTCTGAACAACATGGGTTTGAAATGCACAGGTCCACTTACACACAGAATTTCTTCCATAAATACAAGTAATGTTAAGTGTATTTTCTCTTCCTGAGGGTTTTCTTAGTAACATTTTCTTTTCTCTAGAATACATTATATAGTACACATACAAAATATGTGTTAACTGTTTGTTATCGGTAATGCTTCTAGTCATTAGTAGGCTCTTAATAGTTAAGTTTTGGAGGAGTTAAAAGTTATAACCCCCATATTATTCAAGGGTCACCTGCACATTTATTTTGCCTGCTAGAAAAAAAAAAGTGGGGCAGAGAACAAGGAATTGCAAAACAAAATGTAACTTGGTATACACCACATGGCTTAGGTGTAATTAACACATTGTCTAACAAGGACAACCAAGAACACTATAACCGCACTGGAAGGATACAGAAAGGGAAAATGTGCTTCTTGGAGGGGTGGGTTGGGATGGTGTTGATAAGAGAGCTAAGTAGTGAACCTTAAAAAGTCAAAAATATGACATTTAAAATGAAAAAAAAGTTAAGAAATAATTATATATGTATATTAATTAGAAATGTAAATATCAAAAAAAAAAAACAAACCCATCCCCAAATTATAAGTTGTTAGTGGTTGTTTCTAGGAACAGAATGAGAAGTAGGAGGGAAAGGTATAAACAATGGTATTGTTCTGCATGCCGTGCTGTGACTATAAATAAATAAATAAATAAATAAATAAATAAATAAATAAATACAACTTCTTTGACATAGGCCATAGAAATATTTTTCTAGGTATGTCTCCTCAGGCAAGGTAAACAAAAACAAAACTAAGCTATTGGGAGTACACCAAAATAAAAAGCTTTTTGCATGGAAAAGGAAACCATCAACAAAACAAAAAGGCAACCTACTGAATGAGAGAAGGTATTTGCAAATGATATATCTGATAAGAGGTTAATATTAAAAATATATAAAAAACTTACACAATGCAATACCAGAAAAACAAATAATCCAATTAAAAAATGGGCAGAGGACTTGAACAGACAATTTTCCAAAAAGACATACAACTGCCCAACAGGCACATGAAAAGATGCTCAATATCACTAATCATCAGGGAAACGCAAATAAAAACCACAATGCTATACCATCTTGTACCTGTCAGAATGTCTACAATAAAAAAAAAAATTAACACACACACACAAAATAACAAGTGCTGGCTAGGATGTGGAGAAAAAGAAAACCTTGGGCAATGCTAGTGGGAATACAAATCAGTGCAGCCACTGTGGAAAACAGTATGCATGTTCCTAAAAAAACTAAAAACAGAATTATCATATGATCCATCAGTTCCACTACGGTATTCACCCAAAGAGAATGAAAACACTAATTTGAAAAGATATATGTATCCCTGTGTTTTTTGCAGCATTATTTACAATAGCCAAGATATGGAAGCAACTCATGTCCTTTGATAGATGAATGGATAAAGAAGATGTGATATATATACACACACACAAGGGACTATTATTCAGCCATAAAAAAGAAAGATCTTGCCATCTGCAACAACATGGATGAACCTAGAGGGTATAATGCTAAGTGAAATAAGTCAGAGAAAGACAAACACCATATGATTTCACTCATGTGTGGAATTTCAGAAACAAATGAACAAAGAAAAAGGCAAAACAAAAAAGCCCAGACTCTTAAATATGGAGAACTGGTGGTTGCCAGATAGGAGATGGGTGGGAGGATGGGTGAAATAGATAAAGGGAACTAAGAGTACACTTATCATGATGAGCACTGAGTAATATAATTGTTGAATCATTATATTGTACACCTGAAACTAACAGTGTACATTATACTTTTAAAAAAGGAAAAGAAAACAATAAAAACAGCAGGATCTACCATTTATATATCTATTGTGTGTCAGTCACTTTATGCACATTCTCTCAATAAATTCTCTCAACAACCCACTAAGGTAAGTTTTATTATCAATTATTACTTGCTGTCATAATGGCAATTCTAACCTCATAAGACTGTCACGAGAATTAAAGGAGATTACACACTTCATTGTCTAGCAGAGTGCCTGGTACAAAGTTAAATTCAACAAAATGTTAGCTTTTATTATCTTCATTTGAAGAGAACAAACCCTGAGGGAGAAAAAAATGAATATGGGGCAAAGTAAAAAGCAGTTCAATTTGAATAAAGAACATGTGTAACAAACCAAGCACTACTAGATTGGAAACTAGATTAGAAAGGAACTTAAATGCTACATCTTAGATCATCAACAAGTATCTGCGTGAGAATGTCACAAGTCTAGGTCAGGGGTTGACAAACTTTTCCTGCAAAAAGGCAGGCAGTAAATATTTTAGAGTCTGTGGGTTATATGGTCTCTGTTGTAACTACTCAACTCTGCCACTGAAGCAGGAAAGCAGTCCTCGATAACACATCAATTAATGCATGTGACCATGTAATAAACCTTTAGAGTAGAACTTTATTTACAAAACAAGCAGTGGGCTAGTGTGGCCAGCAGGCATTGGTTAGCCGACCTCTGATCTAAATGAAAGGTAAAAGAAAACCAGACCAAGGCAAGAGCAGTGCAAACAAAAAGGTAGAATAAATTCAGGAATGCCACAGAGACAAGGAGGTGAGCAATCTCTTCACCCTAACACATACACATGGCTTCCTGCGCCCAGTGCTCTCCAATTACTGCCTTACTTCTTTCCTCTTGTGGCAAACTTGTCATCTTCGTTTCCTCATCTCTCACTCATTCCTCAACTTGTCTCCTGTCTAACCACAACTGAAGCTACTCTTACAAAGCCACAAAAAATGTCCTGTCGACGTCAAATGATTCTTTCCTCTTCATTTCCATTCCTTCCTAAAACTCTTTAGTCATTTACAACATTCTGTGGCCTCTTTCAGATTAAGTTCTCAAGGTGGCAGTCCTAATCTTCCTGTTGGCCTCCATTCAAAGGAGATATAATGCTCATATAATCTAAAGGCTTTTCTTCAAATCAGGAACTCATCTTCAGCGAGGATGGTTTTTCTGCACAAGTCCTTATGCCCTGTGTTGACATTATATTAACTCCGGAGGTTGCACCGTGGGTTTCACTGCTTCAGAAATGGGTTAGTGCATTGCTTGGTTTTGGGGATCCCCACTTCAGAATTGGGAGTGTCAATCTGCATGGTGCAGGACTCATGAGACTTTTGTTTATTTATTTATTTATTTGGAGGAGGAAGAGCAGAGAGAGAGAGAGAGAGAGAGGGAGAAAATCCCAAGCAGGCTCTGCGCTGTCAGCACAGAGCCCAGTGCAGAGCCCAATGCAGGGCTCAAACCCATGAACCTGAGCCCAAACCAAGAGTCAGCTACTCGACTGAGCCATCCAGGCACCCCAGGAGACTTTAATTTTTATAATATCTGGAAAAGCAGGTAGAAACAATGGGTAGAATTTTTCTTGTCATCCTCTCACTAAGGGAGTAGACGTTCCACATTCCTAGCTTTACTCAGAGTTTTCAGTTTTATCTTATTTGGAAGCAAAGTCATATTCTCTTTCCCTGTGTAAGCTTTAAAACACCAGCCCCTGCATCCTAGATCAAGAGCTGGCCAACTGTGGCCTTCTTTTTGAGTTACAAACGGTTTTTATATTTTTAAACAGTTGGGGGAAATCAAAATAATATTTCATGACATGCGAAAATTGTATGAAGTTTAAATTTTGGTGTCCATGAAGAAAATTTTATTGGAATACGTCATTCCCATTCATGTATGTACTGTGCTATAATGGCAGAGTTAATAGGAGTTATAACAGAGAGCACATGACCTGCAAAGTCTAAAATATTTATTATCTTGCCCTTCACTGAAAAAGCTTGCTGACTCTTGGTCTAGCATCTAGGGTGTATATTTAGTCAAACTCTTTTCTAGGCATATATGTGCATATATGCATGCACATACGTATAAGACAGAGTATGTAGGTCATGTATCTTACATGTGTATGAGACAATGTACTTTCTTCTTGACTCTCTATTGTTTTGGTTTCTGTGACATCACTTTTTTCTACTTTTCCTTCTGCCTATTCCTTCTCATTTTCCTTTACTAGCCAGCGCCCTTTCCACTGTCCCCACCAGTTAGTCCTTCCTAGGGGTTTGGTCCTTGGCTCCTTTTTTGCCTTAACTACACACCTTCCTGAGGGTAGCGCTTCTTAAAGTGTGGTTATGGATCACCTGGACTGTTATCACTTGGGTTATATTAAAATTGTAAATTCTTAGGCCAGAATTCAGACCTACTGAATTAGTCCTACCCCATCTTTAAGTGGGGCCCAGGAAACAATTTTTAAACAAGTTTTTTTTTTTTTTTTTATGTATACGAAAAATGAAATGTGTGAACCACTACTTAAGCTTATGCTCATTTTCACCATTTTAACTATCAGTGATATGCTTATAACTAAAAATTATATATCCAACTCTGCCCCCTCTCTAGAACTCTTCCAGGAGTTGTCTTTAGGCACCTCCACTTAAATCTCATAGGCATAAACTCGAAATGCACAAAAGATGTCTTCCCAAACCTACTCTTCCTCCTCTGTTCTGTTCATTTTTTTTTTAAGTTTTATTTATTTTGAGGTGGCAGGGAGGGAGAGAGAGGATCCCAAGCAGGCTCCGTGCTGTCAACACAGAGTCCAACACGAGGCTTGAGCCCACAAACCATGAGACTATGACCTGAGCTGAAATTAAGAGTCGCATATTCAACCAACTGAGCCACCCAGGCATCCTTTTCTCTCTTTCAATCAACAGTATCACCTTTCACCCTGCAGTCTAGTTCAGAAACCTGGGATCATTCTTGACACTTCCATTTCCTTTATTCCCATATCCTAAGAATGTTGATTCTACCTCCTGAATATCTTTTGCATGGATCCCCACCCTATCTATTCCCAGCCACTGCCCTGTTCTGGGCTCTCATCTTTACATCTCCAGGACTGTCACAGTAGACTTCTAACTGCAGGATGCCCTTACCTTTCCAAATCCACACTCCACAGTATTATCTTTCTAAATGTAAATTTATTAGCTCTCGCTTAATTTCAGCCAAACTGCACAACTCCAGAGGCTCCACTGCCCAGAACACAAAGTCTACCAACTGGTATCTCCACTGTTCTCACATGCACCTCCTTCAGTGGCTTCCCAGTACCTACAGAATAGTTTTAGCTCTTCACACTTCAAATGAAGCCTGCCCTATTCCAGCCATTGCCAAGCTCTAACCTAACATCTGGCCCTCCCACCACTACCCTCATCCTTTGTGTTCCAGATTTGTTTTTCTATAGGTGTTCCATTTGTCCAGGATGCCCCCTTTGCCTTCATCAGCTCAGTACATCTTTTTCTTCAAACTCCAGCTAAGGTGTCCCTCCTCTGTGAAGATTCTCCTGAGTTCTCTGGCAGAGATGATCATTAAAGCCAACTCTGATCTTGTACCAGTCTATGTTTATTATTCCACTTTCCACTAGACTTTGAGCAACTAACTCCTGCTAACTCTTTTATCCCCTGAAAGGTTGCTTGGTAGATGTACCTGAAATTTAAATGGGCCCAAATAAGTCAAGGATGACTCTACAGTTGGAGCCTGGGTACCTAGAAGTATTTAGGCTTCCATCAGTAGGGGCAAGGAAATCAGAAGAAGTAACCGTTTAGTGAGGGAAAGGGTGAGAGACACTGGTTTCTGTAACAAACATGCTGAGCTTAGTACTAAGGCAGAATATCTAGGTGGACAGGTCCAACTAGGAAATGGAAATACAATATGCAAGTTCCAGGGAGAGATCGAGTAGGACCAGAGTGATGGATCTAGGGGAAGCTGAAGCTGTAATGGTTGATGAGATAACCAAGAGAGAATAATAAGCTAAGAGAAGAAGGCAAACAGCATTCTGAAAATCATGAGGCAAGAGAAAACGACAAAAGGACAAGAAAATACCAGGAGAATGTAATGTTAGGAAAGGTGAGGGAAAACACTTTCCAGAAGGAAGGGAATTAAATTCTCTAGGAATGACTGAGGTTACCTGGTTTGAAAATAGTGCACTGGAGAAAATAAAGTTTATAGACAGTATCTTTTCACCCTAAGCAGTGAAAGTATTTACATTTACTTAAAGCAACCTAAATGTTGGTTTTCCTTGACATAAAGTTAAAAGTTCAAACATCAAATTCTGTTGGGGTTCTCCATGCACATATCCAGCATCAGAGACCACAGCACACCCCTAAGGGAGATCACACAGCTCTCTGACTACACAGTCAGAGCCATTCAGAATAGTAGACAGAAAACAAAGTCAAGGTAAGTAAAATCTGATCTGGGTTATACCTGAAATAGGACCCAACTGTGCCATTTTCCCTAGCCATGGGAGAGGTTCTGGGCCAGGCTCAAAGAGAGACATCATGAGGTTTGATTTCTTCTTGCTGTCAGCTTGGGAGTAGAGCATTCCATGCCATTCAGGACTAGATGGAGAGAAGATGGAAGACCAGAAGAATGTCAAGCCTGGGACTGTAAAGTTAACAGCTGGGAGCCTGGAGTCTGCTTCAGATTCTTTGTCTCCTTCTCTCCCTGCCCTCCCCCTCTAGCACTCTGTCTCTCTTTCTTAAAAATAAACATTAAAAAAAAAAAATCACAAGGGCAGCAAATAGCCACAGAGGTCGGAAGGAGTAAGGGCTGCAACCTATGTTTCAGCTGCCTCCTTGAGTCATTCACAGCAACACCAACACAGGGAGTACTTCTAACAAAGGGCACAAAGCCATCACCCAACTCCGTTCCCGCCTCTCAAGGGGCCCCAAGGGATTCTCATATTCAGAGCCAGTACAAGTAACTCAGCAAACTAATACCTAATAAGAATTGTATTCTTCTTTTTGGACTAGGTAATTTTAACTCAAGTAGAAATAGAGCTTCATTTGAGTACTCCTAATCTCTTCATCTTCTATACCAGTCAACCCCAGGTGATGGCCAGAAGATGATCAGTCACCTCTTCTTTCCTAACAATAAGTATTATAGAGAGGGAAGCAGATGGCTTTGCAAATTTCAAGACTGCAGCACACGTGAAAGCTAGAAAGGTTTTCCTCATAGGGAAGGGTTATAGCACAGTGGTTATGAGCATGGGCTCTGGAGTCAGAATGCATGAGTTAAGAACCCTGGCTCTTTGGTTTACAAGCTGTGTGACCCTGAGCAAGTTCCCTGACCTCCCTAAGCCTCAGTTTCCTCATCTATACAATAGGGATAACACTATATACAACTGTTGTTGTGAGGGATTTAATGAATTAATACATGTAAAGTGACTACAGGAGTGCCTGGCACATATACAATGTTCAACCAATGTTCTTGGCATCTTGTTTTCATATAGTTCTACCTCCTCATTTTATAGCTAAGGAGGCTGTGAATATTGCATAAGATCTCACAGCAAGCAGTAGCACTGTTATAACTAAGTCCAGATTTCCTGGATAAAAATAGAAAAGAGGAAAATAGAGAAAGGATATAAAAGCAATATAAATAAAAAAAGTCTCACTCTATACTGACTTTAGGGGATGATTTAAAGAGCAGTTTAGAAGGTGATGGTAGGTGGGAAGGGTATGGCAGGGAGAGGAAAAAGATGACAAGAATATTTCTATTTCCTTCAGAAGAGTCTAGGAAATCCTTCGCTTTGTAAATTGATTCTCCCTTTCATTCAACCAAAGGTAAACAAAGTTTCTTACCCTAATTGAACTATTGCCACCATTCCTTCCACTTTTAGGCTGCCATGGAGCAGGACACAAAAGTTGGGTATTTTGCCTGCAATCTGATTGGCTGAGTTTTCATCTTCATTGTCATCAGTTATTCCAGTACCCACCTCATCACCTTCTGTGAAAAGAAAACAGGTCAGACTGAGATTAGCTACAAAACTCCCAGACCCCAATTATACTCCTAGGCTGTTTCTAGCCTTGGAAGGAGAGTATTTGCTTATAAAGGAATATTACTTATAAATTGCTTATATGGGAATAAATAAGAAAAATTCTTATTCTGGTTTTCTTATATCCATATAAAAACCCATTTTCCCATATTATATGAATTCCATTTATATGGAACATCCAGAATAGGTGAATCTATTGAAACAAAAAGGACATTTACTGGTTACCTGGGCTTGAGGGATATGGGAAGCTAGGGGTTGACAGCTAAAAGGTTCCTTTTATGGTCGTGATATTAAAACAGCAGAACCAGTTTCTTAGTACATTAGGCAACATTCAATTTTTATATAAAAAAATTTTAAGCTTATTTATTTATTTGAGAGAGAGAGAGAGAGCATGCGCATGTGAGTGGAGGGAGAGGCAGAGAGAGGAGAGAGAGAATCCTAAGCAGGTTCTATGCTGTCAGCGTGAAGCCTAACATGGGGCTTAAACCCATGAACAGTGAGATCCTGACCTAAGCCGAAATCAAGAGTCAGACACTTAACTGACTGAACCACCCAGGTGCCCAAGACATTCCTTTTTTTTTTTTTCTTTAAATGTGTATTTTTGAGAGAATGTGAGCAGGGAAGGGGTAGAGAAAGAAGGGGACAAAGGATCCGAAGCGGGCCTGGCACTGACAGCAGACAGCCTGATGTAGGGCTCAAACTCACCAACCATGAGATTATAACCTGAGCCAAAATCAGATGCTTAAATGACTGAGCTACCCAGGCCCCCATTCCATTTTAAAAAATCCAATTCAGTAGGGGTGCCTGGGTGGCTCAGTTGGTTAAGCATATGACTTTCGATTTCAGCTCAGGTCACAATCTCACGGTTTGTGAGTTTGAGCCCCACATCAGGCTGTGCACTGACAGTGTGGAGCCTGCTTGGGACTTTCCCACTCTGTCTGCCCCTCCCCTGATCATGCGCTTTCTCTCTCTCTCTCTCTCTCTCAAAACAAATATATAAACATTAAAAAATTAAAAAAAAAAACCCGATCCAATAACTATTCCTTTCCCCCAATTCTTCAGATCATAAGGTGCTTCATCTTTATAACCAGAATAGGAAAAGAACTCACCTTTGTTAAGTGCTATTGGTAGGACCAGATGTCTGGACAGAACTGGGGGACTAGAAATATCAGCTATATCAATAAATCCCACTATTTCCAAATCTGAAAAAAAATGGAATCAACACAATTAATTCATGCTATAGGGAAGTACATTATTTTCTACGTACTAGATGTCACAAATACAGTACTTAGGTGAGGAATTCAGATGCGCTGACTAGGAATGTTATTAGAAGTTTCTCTGCATGATTCAGAATTTGCATTTTAAATAGCTGAAGAAATAATACTACCTGCCTTTCATTTAATGATTTAAGTTATAAGACAAATCAGCTAGACTTTATTTTTATGAGGCTAGGTCCCCAGCCAAGACGAAAGCTTCAAGGTTGAATCCCTGTTTAGTCAGGGATGCTCTGGTCAGCAGGGGGCATCGCAGTGTAGCACGTCCACCAAGCCACCGTCGCAGGAGGAACTGCCATCCTGGGACAGTAAAGCTATCATTAAAAACATTTCTGTGAGAAAGAAATATATTATCTATAAACCCAAGGTAGCAGTATAACCATGACAATGATTGCTTTATAGAAGCTGTATTAAAGACCATGGGTATTTGTTGAAAACCTAATAGGTAAAAAATGAAAGTTTTATCCCAAAGTACTTTTTTTTTTAAACTTTATTTTCTGATTATATAAATAGTAGAAAAACTTGGAAAAACACTAAAAATTGTAAAGAAGAAAAGTCAGTCGTTCTTCACCGTCAAAGGAAACCTCTCTTAATATTTTATTGAATTGCTTTTCAAGTCTTTCTCCTAGGCACAGACATACTCATATTCTCAAAACGATTTTTAAAAAAATCAGAGTCACAGTGAGTACGTTGTACTTCAAACACACCAGGAAATCTGCTTCTCTGGAGAGTTGTTGTCATTACCTTCTTCAGCTTACTAACAAATGAATCAGCATAAAGCAGTTACATATTTTTCATTTGAGTAGCACAAGGCCTGCATTTTAAAGTGGCTTAGAACAAGAATAAGCTATGGACAAAGATCTTGGACCAAAAGTTTATATGGAAAAGAAAAGATCAATTCAAAGGTACTTATCAAAAGAGACGGGAGGGAGTAGAATCTAGAAGGTCTGAAGGCAACAAAACACTTGACACAGCTTAACACAGTGTAGGAGCCACAGTGAGAGAGAGGGATGCCCTACTTCCAGACAGCCAGGAGCTTAAAGACACAAAAAATAAAAAGCCTCTGCACGGCCCTTCACTCTCAAGACTCCTTCAAATCTATACACCCATGAGTGAAATGAACATTTACTGTGCACTTAATTTTAATCATTTGTTGACTGAGCAATTATCTAGTAGACACCTATAAGCATCAGATACTGTGCTAGGCACTGAAGGGACAATGATGATATAACGTGCACCCACCACCTCGAGGGGTACACCTACCAACAGGAGACAACTCTCCTCTCCACTCTTGTTAGGTTTGACTCACTTTGCCAATCTCAGCTAAGCACAGCACTATCAGCACGAACCAGGTAAAAGCAGTAGCACATCTCTTCCTTTTAGTCATAATATAAGCACCAGGGCTAAAGGGGTACAGTATATCAGAGCAGAGACCTCAGAGAGACCATGATTCATCTAAAGATTTCCACGCACCTAGGCAATCAGAATTAGAGGAAGTGATTTGTCCAGATCACACAGGAAGAACCACACAGCCAAGTTTAGAAGCTAGCTCTTCACAGATGATCTTAATTATGATGCTAATCAATCTTAGTATCTCTTAAGAATTACTTCAAGGATATCATCACTAGTAAATCTGGTCATGATTTCTAACTCTATTTAATTTGTGGGCTATAGTTATCTAGGATTGGAGATTAATTCATGACCTCACCATGAAAGATTACCAGCCTGCCACCCCTTAGGCAATGCTTCCTCCCACCCAAAATATACATACTGGTGATGACAACAGCACCCTGGTATGAGAACTTACATTTCTTTTCAATCCTCTTGGATAGAGAAGAGTAGAAGTCAGAAGTTACAAGAAAGTAAGGATGACAGAAGAACTAAGAAGGAAGTTAAAAAACACATTACCTGTGTTGATGACTTTAGGAATGGGATCGATTTCCTCATCTACAACAAAAGGCTCTGGTCTGGGGAAGACTTGCACATCAGCGGTTAGATGGCCGCACTTGAGAACAGCATGGAAAGGCGTATATGCTAGATCTATTAGTTTTCTAGAATATGAGGATTAATTGTTATTAGAAGAGTAATATGATACATATTTTTTCATGTAATTTTTTCAAGATGCTAAGTTTATTTTCCCTTCAAGTTGATTCCAAAACTATGATCTGACCATTTGTGAAATAGAACAAAGTCTGACACTTTTGGTGAGCAAATTTCAATCCTGAATAGCCCAAAAGCAAATTAATCTTTTGAAACTGCTGAGTCGTTGTAAGGAGGTCAATATCTATAGACATCACTGATTCAGTCATGCCTAATTTAAAAGGGAATGAACTTTAAAAAATCACTACTACCATTAATTTTTACCTGACAATTGTGCAACTCGGGAAAAATAAAATAACAATTAGAAATAATGAAACAGATCTTATAGTGGAATATCAAATTATAACAACAGATTGTAAGAAGGCAAAAAAAGCTCAAAGGATATACTCACCCAAACATAGACTGTACATTTTTCAAGCACAGGGGGCCATCAATAGTAAAAATCTGCCCTTCACCATTGTTTAAATCTATGAGACGTTCAAGGCAATCCAAAGAATCAGTACTCTGAAGCTACAAGGCAAAACAGATGACCCTTGTAAAGTGGCACACAATGACAGATTATTATCAGCACACCAAGGTCAAACCCATCACAATAACACAGCCAATAAGTAATAGAAATGATTTTTTTAACAATGTGAGAGAAAAATAACTATAACAATTTTGATTCAAGGTTACTAAGAGGAATGTTATATAAAATGATACCAGTAGAGCTATTTCATTCAGAAAGTTTTACAAAGATTCTCAGAAGTGACCACAGTTGGTATTTACAGTCTCTTTCCTCCAAGGCGTTTCTAACATCTTTTGGTGAGAACCATCATTATCTACATTCTACAGACAGAAAAACTGAGGTGAAGAAAGGTTAACTAACTTTCCCAAAGAAATGAGAAAAGCAGGAAGTAGAGTTTAATAAAACATGTATCAGTAGTGTTACTTTACTGAAAAAGTTCAAGCACACTTCTGTCAACATTTCTGGTGGAATGGACATAAGAATTCCTAAACGAGAGAAATGTCTTAACACCAAAACGAACATTTTGACTTTTAGGCATCTGAAGAGTCTCTGTGGGAAGTAGGACAAACAACAAGTCCAGCTATGTTTCCCGAGATGGGCAACCTCTAAACCTCCAAAGAGCATTACAGACCTAGAGTCTTTTCAAATATAATTTAGTGACCAGCCTCAGCTGAAACCAATGGAGTTCAATGCTATAGTATACACAATATTACTATTAATGGAATATACTAAAAAATAAAATCCGAAGATGTATCTAACCAAACTAAAAAGAACTTGGTATTACCTCCTCCAAATTTGCCATGCACATGATGTATAACTTAGATGGGAAAGGAAAAGGTAGTGGAAACCTGTTGCTCTCGCTTCGTTGACTGTGAGTAGCTAGGGAATGCCGCAGTGACCCTCTACCAATGCCAAGACAGCCATCTGTCACCAGAACAACCTGTTTGCAAAGTGTGAGAGGAAGTTTGTACATGAAATAACATATTTATTTAAAGCAGTCTCATTTAGCAATGTTTTCATTTCTCCCTAATTGCACCTACACTGAAAAGCCCATCTCTTCAGGGAGATAAGAAGGTAAATAAATCTCAAAAACATTTTGTCAAGTGAAAGATGACACAATGTAGGACTCTATTTATATGAAGTTCTAGTACAGATGCAACAAAGCTAAGATAAATCAAACAGGAGACTTCGGGTATAGGGGGAAAATGACTAGAAAGGGGGTTGAGGAAACTTTGTTGGATAACGGAAATGTTCTAGATCTTTACTGGAATAGTGGTTACATAGGTGTATGCATCTGTCAAAACTCAGGGAACTGTGTGCTTAAGATCTATGCATTTTACTGTATTTTATATAATTAAACATAAAAACTAGTACCTACCTATGAATACTTAAAATCATATAATCAATTCTTACTTAATTGTATTAAAACTAGAACTCGATCTCTTAGCTAAGGGGTGGGCCCCTATGGCACTGGACATCAAGAATGACATGAGGATCTATTTTACGTGGACCTAGGAAATCTGAACCTTGACACTATTTTCAGAGATGTTAAACTCTACCTGGTCAATTAAAAAGACCAGTGTTTCAGGGGTGCCTGGGTGGCTCAGTCGGTTAAGTATCCAACTTCAGCTCATATCACGATCTCGTGGTTCGTGGGTTCAAGCCCTGTGTTGAGCTCTGTGCTGACAGCTCAGAGCTTGAAGCCTACTTCAGATTCTGTCTCTCTCTCTCTCTCTCTCAAAAAATAAATAAACGTTAAAAATATTTTTTTTAAATGACAACTGTTTTAAAAATGTATTCATAAAAGCCATTTAACCAGACATGTATAAGACCTTTAAAATACATTCTTAATCAACCTGCAATTTGAAAAAGCCTTCGAACTATACCAACAATAGACAGTGGTTACAAATCATTTTCCTCATTGCTTCAGAGACCCTACAGGGTGGTAGACTTTCCAAGCATTCCAGAGGAGGATTGTTTTGGCTTTTCCTATTCTAGACTTGTACTTGATAAAACAGCCATTAAAGCAGTATTAGGTGACTGCAACCATTGAAGTACCAAGATTGGCCCTTGTTTCTAAAGCCCAAGAATGCTCAATGGCAGTCTCCTGGAGGGATGTCATCTTTTGGGAAGATAGTTTATTACAAGGCAATGTCCTCTTCTATGAACAAATGCTATATAATGATTTACTTCTGCCCCTACTTTTTTCAGATGCTTTGTGATAGTGGAAATATTTCATGTAATATCAAAATGAGACAGACTTCACTGAGATAATGAAGACATGGTCCAGCTGTCTAAAACCTTGGTTAATAAAACTCCATGTTAAAACAAATCTATATGATAGCAACGGATTATAAAAACAATCACTAATAACCTCCACACCTAACACACTGTTTTGGACCTGATTCACTCCAAAACTCATCAAACAAATCTAAGTGGATCCAGGCCTAGCCCCATGACCTCAGGGTACAGTACATCTCAAATTCAGATTCTTCTTTTTGCAAAGGAAGAAAAAATATTAAAAGGCAGAAGTCTGCATGGTACACAAGATCTTGCTTGTTACATATTTTCTGAATTTCTTCTCCAAAATGACTGAAGTAGCAAAGGAAACTGTGCTACCAGCTAGCTTCTAGTTCAGAAGATACTGACAACAAAATTTCATTTATTCAGTATATTGTTAGGACATTAGAAATTCTGTATGCACAGATTTACCAAATAAATGTTTATGAAGGTGCCAAATATGTTTATTTCTGAAAATAAACTGATCTAAAGGCATTTATGGCATTTGCTAAAGTGATTTAACCTTTAGTAGCAGCTCAGGGTCTTCATTAACCCATGAGTTCATACTCTGTAAAACAGGGTGGTTTGACACTAAGAAAAAAACCAAAAACCAAAAAAAAAGTTGGGTTCATGAGACAGACTTCACATGCAATAAAACTCACCCTTCTTAGTATACAGTTCTAGGAATTCCAACAACTGCCTTTAGTGAGCAACGACTTCTACAATCAAGATAAAGGCTAGTTCTGTCCTGTCACTTTCCATTCTCCCTTGTGCTTCATTTAAGTCAATCCCCTAACCCATCCCTCACCCCCAGGCAACCACAATCTTAAAAAATAAATACCAGTTATGCCATTGACACTACTAAAGAATCCATGTTTGACCATATAATAAAAAATCATATGCTATGGCACACTGCCTGCTTTCGTAAATAAAATTTTATTGCAACACAGGCTTTTCATTTATTTACTTTTTATCTATGGTTGCTTTCATGCCATGACAGTGGAAATGAGTTGTCGTCACAGACATCTGCAACATCTAAAATATAGAAAAAGCTTGTTGGGGTGCCTGGGTGGCTCAGTTGGTTAAGTGTCCAACTCTTGATTTCAGCTCAGGTCATGATCTCATGGTTTGTGAGACAGCCCTGCAAAGCCTGCTTGGGATTCTCTCTCTCCCTCTCTCTCTGCCTCTCCCCAGCTCATGCTTGCTCATGTGTGTGCATGCGCTCTCTTAAATAAATAAAGTTAAAAAAAAAAGAGAAAAAGAAAAAGCTTGCTGACTCCTGTTGTAGATTACTATAATTTTTCTGTTAGTGATTTTTTGTTTTCTCCTTTAAAATATGGTACCACTTCTCAAAGCACAAGCATATTCGTCATTGTATTTTTGGTTTTGTTTTGTGTTTTTGTTTTGTGCTTCACAGATATTACAGTTTTTACAAATCGAAGGTCTGTGGCAACCCTGCACTAAGCAAGTTTATCGGTGCCATTTTTCTAATAGTATTTGCTCACTTCGTGTCTCTGTGCCACATTTTGGTACTTCTTGCAATATTTTAAACTTTTTCATTCCTGCTATCTTTGTTATGGTGATCTGTGTCAGTGATTACAACTTTCAGTTGACATCATTTTAGCAATAAAGTATTTTTAAATTAAGATATGTACTTTTTTTTAGACATAATGCTATTATACACTAAATAGACTACAGTATAGTATAAACAATTTTATACATACTAGGAAAGCAAAAACTTCATGTGACTCACTTTACTGCAATATTAGCTTTATTCTGGTAGTCTGGACCGAACCCACAGTATCTCTGAGGTATGTCTGTACCTAATATTTATAGCAAACTTCCAATTCTCTTTCCATCTTAATACTCTGTTCTGATTTGATGCTAATGTGGACTCTGCTGTGGACTCTAAGTAAAGGGCAACAGATATATGACATTCATACTCCCCCCATTTTTAGACAACTCAGTTGAGATGGTTAAGTTTGCTAAATAAATGCTACAGTGAGATAATGAAGACAGAGTATAATGTACTGATGTTTATAATTGTATCATTCAAAATTATAATTACCCCTTCTAGGAAGTGTTCTAAAATTCAACTGTGAGCACTTCGTGTTTTATACAAACAATATTGGTTTGCAATAAGCCAATTTACTAGGAGAATGCTTTCCTCAAGGCATAATTTTGCTGTTTTCTGAGCATGGTAGTGTTGACTTAGTGCCTTCTTTTAAAAAGATACCAATCGTGTATAATGTAGTTTATAGAAATTACAATGCATGCTGTGTCAGAGCCTAAAGAAAATCGAAGCACCTCAGTGGTTAATGGTTTTAACTTAGGGCAATGAAAAAGAATTGATCATTACCTGGCAAGGAATTGCACCACCCCATTCTTGCTGAACAATATTGCAAACACCAACTAATGCAGATTCCAAGCAGGTTTTATCATAATCATCCATATTACTTAGTGCTTCCTAATTGAATAAAAGATAAAATTGCTCATTATTCTTTACTGTCTTAATCTGTTATTAGAAAACAACATAAACCATTCAAATCATGAATGTTACACAGGGGCCATTGTGTTTCTGAGAGCCCAAAAGCATAGTTTCTCAAAGAAAAATGGTAAGACAGGCTTCCTCAACCACAAAGGACAATTAAAACAGCTTCCCCTTATTCTATTCTCTTATCAAGTATGAGTGAACAATCCACCAAGTTCATAGCTTTGTAAGGGAACCCTGAAGAAAGTAACTAAAATGAAGAACTTTTAAACACACCGAAAAAATGACAAAAATTGAGTAGTAACTATATCCTAAACATCAACCTAGGCACTTTACATGCATTTAATTATCACAACACTGTAAGGTACAGATTATTAACCTATTTTTAAAATGAGGAAACTGAGGTACAGATTGATGAGGTAACTTTCCTAGGTCACATGCCTAGAAGTGGCAGAGTTTAGATTTAAACCCACTTAATTGGACTCTAGGGCTCCTGGTCTTAATCACTACTATGAACAACTTAGATAGTAATTCTCTAAATTTCAGAACTACTGAACATCCGAAAACTCTTAGTTTACTACTCATTTATAATAAATCCAGTGCAGGGGTGCTGGGGTGGCTCAATGAGTTAAGCGTCTGACCTTTGATGGTGGCCCAGGTCATGATGTTGTGGTTGTGGAATCAAGCCCCAGGTCGAGCCCTGTGTTGAGCTCCGTGCTGAGCTCATGCTCGCTCCCTCTCTATCTCAAAAATAAATAAACTTAAAAAAAAAAAAATCCAGTGCAATTTTTAAAAAGCTTTTAGGTAACATTAAGAAAGTGAGATAATAAAAGCAATGATTTAACAAAATGTTATTACTTATATTAAAAAAAAAAATCAAATTACACCGATCCTGGATTTCTAACCTACCCAGCAATTATTAACTATTTTCTTTTCTTTTATTGATTGATTTTGAGAGAGAGAGAGAGAGAGAGAGAGAGAGCACACGCACGCATGCACATGAGCAGTAGGAGACAGAGAGAATCCCAAGAAAGCTCCAAGCCCAGTGCATAGCCCAACATAGGGCTCAATCTCACAACCCTGAGATCATGACCTGAGCCAAAATCAAGAGTCAGATGCTTAACGAACAGAGCAACCCAAGTGCCCCTAAACTGTTTTAATTCAACACTTATTGACTATAAGCAAGGCACTATGGAAGGTACTGCTGGAAATATGATTTAGAGATGTTGTCAGAAAGTAAATTTTCTGGCATTTCACAGACATCTTTTGAACTGACACCTAACAATTAAGGTTTAAAAATTATACTTTCTTGCCATCTGTAAATCAAAGCTATTTATTGGAGAGGAAATATAATTTTGAATTACTCTAGAATAAAGGTTTTTATAAGAAGGGCCATTTTTCAACTACTTGGTTTATAGGAAAATAGAAAATAATCAAGTATTGCACCTAAAGACCTTGAATTTTAGAAAATGGGGCACTACATCTTCACATGCTCTCCTTTCCACAGAAAAATTCCAGAAAACCGAGAGAAGAAAATAAAGTAACAACTCACAGCTCGAACTCATAGCTCTACCAAAGGCATAAGGCTTACAGTTTATGAATCTTTGTTTTACAGATATTTTATCTATAAACTTAACATTAAATAATCCCAAATTCTAAATATTCAGCGCACTATGGTAACACTGTTTTCCTCCCTAAAAATTTGAGCCTTGTATTGCAAACACTTATTCCTTTTTGTACCTGAAGTGTGTTGTAATCTCTTGTGAAGGGAACCATCAGCTCCCAGAGTGATGAAAAAACCACCAGGGCTGTAAACTCGAGCTTATAATTTGTGGCCATGTGCTCAAACAGCATCGTCAAACCATGGGCAGCTAGGTGCTTGCGTTGATATTCTTCAGACCCCTCAATAGACACGGGTCGGGTCATGGAAAGGGATACGTCCATTACCACCACTGTTGGCATGATGAAAGTGATCCCAGTGTTCCCAGTCAGAGTGCAAACACACAGCTACGAACAGAAAAATGCTGTAGAAAATAAACATGATTAGGTCTCACATGTCACAGAGAGAAAAAGGTTTTTTGTTTTTTGTTTTTACCCCACCATAATTTTAACCAAACTTTGCAGAAATGGGTGAAGGCAAACCACATTTAAGTTGAGGTGAAGGCAAATCTGTGGAGAGTTCAATGGGAGGGAAGCAAGCAGCTTAGTTCCCTGTGAGGAAGACTCCTAGAATCACCCACTAAATGGCCATAAATCAAGGACCACATAAGTATTTTTCTTGTTTTCAATTTATTTATTTATTTTTAGAGACAGAGAGGACACATGGTGGGGGGGAAGGCCCGAGAGAGGGGGAGAGAGAAAATCCCAGGCAGGCTCCACACTGTCAGCACAGAGACAGATACATGGCTCAAACTCACAAACCATGAGATCATGACCTGAGCCAAAGTCAGATGGTCAACTGACTGAGCCACCCAGGGGCCCCGGGCATTATTACTATCTTAATGAATACAGCAGTATTTGTATATGTGTTTATTTAATTATCGTGTTGCTTGGTGCCCTTTTTTTATTAAAATGAATGCAAAATATAAAAATGAAAGGGTTAGAAGAGTCATAATCCAAATCAGACAAAGCTGGAAATCATTAACTATTACAAAAGCAACACCCTCAGTAGTATGCACTGTACATAAATCAGGCAACAGTACTTTAATTGAAGGAAAAGAACAAAATTAAAGAATGTGAATGACAGCTGGCATTATCTCATGAAATTGTGTATAAAAGTCAATATGCAGAATAAATGGAGAAAATATTTCTATTCTCAAAAATAAACAACATAGTTCATAGATATACAGACCTGTTCATGGGGACACAGCTTGCTGCTACTGTTACTAAGTAAACTACATTCTATTGACATAATCAAATCTCGTATAGCTATAAATGAAAGACACATATGTAAATATGAAAAATATTTACACAAAATACCAGTAACTGAGAAAAGCAGGTCATAGCATTCTATGTATATACTGATTACAACTTCATAAAAATTATACTGCATATACAATTAGGGAACACACTGGATGGATAATACTCATTAAAAACTCATTAGTTTCTTTTTTAGAACTTTCTTTAAACACACTTAACAGTAGCCAGGCTGCTTGTTTCATTAAAATATCCAACTGCTAATGTGTGATATTCTAAAATTCCATTTCTACATAGGCTGCTGGGAACTTAGAACATACTGGTTCAGGGAAGCAATGTTATAAATGGGAGTCAGGGACTCAAGGAGGAAAAGCCTTTTTACCACATAGTGGCCCGAGATACATTTCAAATATAGTAATGCCTCATGTATCTAACACCAATAAAGATTAAATGAGAGATATAAATGACTTTTCCAGACTCCTCAAGATTCTAAAATGTTGGGGCACCTGGGTGGCTCAGTCAGTTAAGCGTCCAACTTCAGCTCAGGACATGATCTGTGGTTCAGGGGTTTGGGCCCCGAGTGGGCTCCGTGCTGACAGTGCAGAGCCTGCTTGGGATTCTCTCTCTTTCCCTCTCTCTCTCTCTCTCTCTCTCTCTCTCTCTGCCCCTCACTGACTCATGCTTTCTCTTCCTCTCAAAATAAATACATAAATAAACTTAAAAAAATTCCAAAATGTTTCACCATTTTGATAGACAAAATTAAAATATGTATCTTTCTTCTCTGCCTCATTAAACACTGTGTGCTGAACATAATTTATCTCTTATGATGACTTGGCATCACCCGTCTAAACACCAATACTGCTTGACACCCTGGTACTCTGATAGGTTTCTTTACACCAACATTCCCCCAAGTACGTGCTGCGGAACACTGTTCTGGAGAAATGCTCCAAGAAAAATGAGTTCCGGCCTTATTAAAGATGTTGAAAAGTACCAGCGCAAAGAATTCAGTTTAATTTGCTAACCCTGTGTTTCCCATTTTACCTTTCTCTACATAATTATCATTAAGGTCCCAAAAAACAGGGCTTATATAGAACATACACAGAAACAATGCCTTAAGAAAAAAAAAAAAGAAACAATGTCTTATATTCAAGGTATCCAGGCTGTTGTGCTTTGTTTTGGTGTCTTTTTATAATTAATTTTTAGCCTCTAAGTTTGCATTCTACTTTCCTCAGTAATCCCCTGTAATCATCCTCCTCTTTCTAATTTGCTGCTTCTTGGCTACTATGGGCTGGAAAGTCAGGTAATCAAGCTTGTTAAAACTGCGTCCAGGGGCGCCTAGGTGGCGCAGTCCGTTAAGCGTCGGACTTCAGCCAGGTCATGATCTCGCAGTCCGGTAGTTCGAGCCCCGCATCAGGCTCTGGGCTGATGGCTCAGAGCCTGGAGCCTGTTTCCGATTCTGTGTCTCCCTCTCTCTCTGCCCCTCCCCCGTTCATGCTCTGTCTCTCTCTGTCCCAAAAATAAATAAACGTTGAAAAAAAAATTAAAAAAAAAAAAAAAACTGCGTCCAAAGTCAAGCGGGCTCTCAGAGTCTGTGGGTTTCTTCTCGTGTCAAATGTATGGGCTTAGGTGTGCCAACTTGGTAAGATTTCACCTCCTCAGTCTTTTTTATTTCCTTTCTGGGTCTTAGCTGTGTTGTTCAAAAGGTGAGGTCCTGTACAATATCGGTTCAACTATACTACATTAGGCCATAAATTCAATAAAAGGGCACTGCCCACCAATGGTCTCCTCGGAACCTATCACAGTAACTGGCACACAGTGTGAGCTAGACAAATGTTTCATAATGACTACCCCTCATCATCAGATGTAACATTAATTCTTTGGCAAAACACATGATAAATTTTAACCCTGGACACTAGGAACACATTTCCTTCTCTCCTCATTCAATCAGAGATACTAGGGACACCTAAGCCTCTTCCCACAAGTAGAATCTCATGGGTAGACCTATTCATGCATAGAGGCCTACCTGTTACTGAAAGTTGGGGATTATGGGAAGTACTTCCTCAACTCTTAGAGGAAACTGAGAAACAGGCTACAAAGATTTAGATCAGGTACACGAAAGCATCTCTCGCCCACGAAATCGGTTGTAACACCGCACTGGGAGACCATGGCTGGCAGTCCTGCCTTCTCTGCGAACACCTCGAGTGCTGGCTCTTTCTCCTTACTGATGCATGTGTGTCCATCCACCTTCTTAATAGTGGCAATGTCATGGGAAACCATTTTAGTACCCAGGTTGTAAGCACAGAAGTAAAAGAGGGAACTGCATGTTCTTGAAGGATGATTCACTCAGTCTAGCCCCGATTAAAAAAAAAAAAAAAATCCTGCCCACCACAGTCCAGCAATTTTGTGAGAACGCGAAACATTTCTCACTTGGGCTAATGCTCACCTCCCCGCCCCACCCCCGCCTTTCCCCATAAGTACTGTTTACATACATGGCTAAAGACAACTGTAGGTCTCCTTTCTCAAGGTCAGTCTACTGCTGAGAATAGACCCTAGCCACCTGATTTGGCCCTAGGGCCAAGTCACAGAAGTACACATTTGCAATTCTTCCCAGCAGGTGATAATTGGCTCATTCGTAAAGAATTGGTTCTCTCCAGTTTTGATTCCACTCGGATTTCTAGGCGCCCGCCCATTCACGTTCGGGTCTTCACCTACCCTCAGGTTTCTGAGTCAGCCTGACTTCCCTTGCCCTGAGGTTCTCAGATACAACTTCATCTCGAAACCTTCAGCCTGGAAATACAGCACGCCTGCATTTGAATCGCAGCTGGAGGGGTGTATTTTTACCTTAAAATCAGCCCAAAACAAAATTTTTGATCGGGAAGTCTCTCATGGGTAGAGGGGACGAACAGGGCCCAGGGAAGGGCCGAAATCGTGGTGTTTACGCGCGGCCGACGACCCCGAGCCGCGGAACGAGGGGAGCCCGGGAGCAGACGCCGCGAAGCAGGGCCCGGAACTGGCCGCAGAGACCGCGCGGGGCGGCGGAAAGGCCGGGCGCTGGCTCCGCGTGGTTCCTCAGCCTGACCCCTTCTCCTGCAGCTCCAACAAGCAACGAAGGACAGCCCGAGACCGCAGCCACCTCCACTCACCCCGCGCCCATCGCCGTCGCAGTCCGTCCGCGTAAACTTTCCGCCCGTGCACCACGGCCGGAACTATAGTGCCGCGCGACAGCAGGGAAGCCGGCGCCAGACGGCTCACGGAGCTGGGGCGGGGCTTTAAGGCCTGAGGGGCAGGGCTCTGGCGCAGTCGGGCCGCTAGGGGGCGCGCCTTCATCTCTCCTTCCCTCCCCGTCCTTTCTCAGGCGCTTCCCTTTTTACCCCTGGCCTCCTGGCCTCCTGGCCTCCTGCCCACCTGCCCACCTGCCCACCTCCCCCCCTTTCTGGTAACTCTGAGCTCTTCACACTCCTCTCGCCTCACGCACCTAGGCCCGTTGGTGCACCAGCCTCTCCCTCGCTGACACTTGTTCCTCGTCGCCCGCACTCTTCAGCCCCCTCAGTCAATATCCTACGAACCAGTTGACAGAGTCCTCTCCAAACTTTTTTAACTGCAATTCCTAACGGCTAAGCACATTTTTTTTTTTAATAGCTGACCTGAGCCAGTTTACAAGTCAAGACTTTCTCTCTTGGTCTCCTCAGCGCGAGACTCACCTTATCCCCCCACCCCCACCCCCACTCCTTCTTTAAGGGAACGGGGTTGGGGGGCGAGGGGGCGGGGGGAAGGTTCAGTGGGCTCTCCCTACAATAACAGGTGCATTGCACTTAAACTTACCCGTGAGGCACCATGAGGCCTCGCCTGCCTCACCTCTGGCCGCCTGGTGTCCCACAGCAACCTGTGGGCCAGGTCTAGCCACGTAGGGAGCCAGGAAATGCCAGCTAGAAGTAGGTCTGAATGGATGCCATCAGGCTGTGGGTAGATGTGGTTCAAGAAATCATGTTGTACCACACAGGTTACAAGTGAGAACAGAAAAAGGCCTCTGCCTCTTTCTTTTTTTTTTTTTTAATTTTTTTTTCAACGTTTATTTATTTTTGGGACAGAGAGAGACAGAGCATGAACGGGGGAGGGGCAGAGAGAGAGGGAGACACAGAATCGGAAACAGGCTCCAGGCTCTGAGCCATCAGCCCAGAGCTCGATGTGGGGCTCGAACTCACGGACCGCGAGATCGTGACCTGGCTGAAGTCGGTCGCTTAACCGACTGCGCCACCCAGGCGCCCCTCTGCCTCTTTCCTTTAGTTGGTGGGATGGGGTGAATTGGGGCAGGGGTGGGAGGGGTGGAGGTTGAGTCCAGGAGGGAGGATGCTTTGAACTGAACCACCCAGTCTGTCTGACTTTCCACAGCTTGTTCTGTGGGAGAGTACAGGGTCCAGTTGATGGGGTTTGGGGAGATGGGGGTTCTGAGCTGACGGCCAAGAAAGAATTCTTGAAGACATCTTTGGTGCAAAAAAGGTGATGATTTTATTAAAGCATGGGGACAGGGTTGTGGGCAGAAAGAACTGCACTGTGGTTGTGAAGAGTGACTCGTTATACACTATGGGGCTGGGAGAGGTGAAGTCAAGAGGAAGTTTCTTTTTTAAAAAAATTATTTTAATGTTTATTTATTTTTGAGAGATGGAGAGACAGAGCATGAGTGGGGGAGGGGCAGAGAGAGAGAGGGAGACACAGAATCCAAATCAGGCTTCAGGCTCTGAGCTGTCAGCACAGAGCCCAACATGGGGCTCGAACTCACAGACTGTGAGATCGTGCCCTGAGCCAAAGTCGGATGCTTAACATTTAACCAACTGAGCCACCCGGGTGCCCCAAGAGGACTCACAGATTACTGGAGGCCTATCTCTTGTCAAGCTAAAATTGTTTTTCCCTCTAGCAAAGTATTAACATTAAGACAGTAGGGAGTTCCTGGAGTTCTACTCTGCCTGCCTCAAGTATATGTCAATGCCTGCAGGTTATAAGGAAATTTAATTTTACCTGCCATTTCCTTTTTGACTTTGTTCCCCATATTACTATGGAGGGGTGATGTTGGGGCTCCAGGAAACTGAGTGTATAGTTTACTGGAGATTAAGTTATTGATAAGATTGCCTTTTTCTTGTAATTTACTAAGATATTTGTATACTGATGGAAAGACCCTATCAGTTTAACCATTTGTTTTCTGTCCTTTCCTTTGTCCTTGGGCAGCCAGGAGTGCGTGAGGACTATCACACATTTGTCACCTGTAGGGGGAGGGTATGCTAGCTTGTACTTTGCCCTCAGCCTGCCTTATGGTCCCTCATCACATTTGCTTATAGTTCTTTCTTCTTCTTCTATCCAAGGTGGCAGAAGAGGAGTCAGTCCCTGGGAATGTCCCTGCCAGCACCAAGGCCCAAACACCTACAGACTGTCCTTTTGTTTCCGAACTTCTTTCCCCAACTTGGCCAGCCTCACTGTCTCAAAACCTTACAATGCTTGAGCATAATGAGTAAGTAAGGCTGCTTTCTGATTACTTAGTCACCATTTCTTTTTTTATTTTTTTAAATGTTTATTTATTTTTGAGCGAGAGAGAGGGAGGGGAGGGGCAGAGAGAGAGAGAGAGAGAGGGAGACACAGAATCTGAAACAGGCTCCAGGCTCCCATCTGTCAGCACAGAGCCCAATGTGGGGCTCAAACTCTGAACGGTGAGATCATGACCTGAGCCGAAGTCGGATGCTTAGCCAACTGAACCACACAGGCACCCCTACTTAGTCACAATTTCTAACTTTTTCCCTAGTGGGAAGGATGTGGCCCAGAATATATGGGCAAGGGAGTCGTCTAGTTACACTTAAAGTGGTGATGACTCAGCCATAGGGTCGCTGTTCTCCTGGTAGTTCCAGCTCAGCTCCATGGACTGATTCGTTACCTTCCTCAGTCCTAAAGCTTACGTTTATTAGTTTGCTGATGGTTGATCAGATTTTGGTAATCTAGTTCTGAATACAGGCTTTCAGGAGACTAGGGAAGCAAAAGGGCGATTTACTAAAATTGAATGGTAAAAGATAGACCTACCAAGGAGGCTGCGTCACTTAAGGCAACTGTTGAGTGCTTTTGTTTTTATTTTTAAATTCTTAGCAGAATCCCATTAAAAACTGGAAAATTGTTCAGTGATTATAAAAAAAGAGAACATCAACACGAAGAGTTAGAAGGTCTTACAGGAGATGTCTTTCAAGCTGTAGCTGGCTAATGAATTTCTTTGTCCCACTCCAGAGATCCTCATTTGCATGTTTCCACACACACATTAGAGAGAATCAATAAACAACTTCCTTTGCATAATCTATCATCCTTTCATTTTTAATTAATTTATTTTTTATTTTTTTGCCATAAAACAGTGGACTGCTGTCAACAGAGGCTTTAAAAGTCAGAGTGGCAAAGTAAAGGTTAGTGACAGAACCACTCATAGGTGCTAGATACTCGGGCTCAGAGGGAGGTTCAGATATCCACCATTGTAGCACCATTCAGAATATTTTCACTGCTCTAAAAATCCTGTGTTCTGCCTTTTTATCCCTCCGTCTAGCCTGATTCCCAGTGACCACTAATCGTTTTAATGTCTCCATAGTTCTGCCTTTCCCTGGGTGTTGTAGAGTTGCAATCCTGCAGTATGTAGCCTTTTCACATTGGCTGTTTTTGCTTAGCAACACTTGGTTGCTTCCAAGTTTGGGCAATTATGAATAAGGCTGCTATAAACATCATTGTGCAGGTTTTGCGTGGACATACGTTTTCAATTCATTTGAATAAATACCAAGGAAAGAGATTGCTGGGTCGTATGGTAAGAGTGTGTTTAGTTTTGTGAAAAACCACCAAGCTGTGTTGAAGTGGCTGTGCTGTTTTGCGTTCCTAGCAGCAATGAACGAGAGTTTCTGCGGCTCCACATTCTCAGCAGCATTTGGTGGTGTCAGTGTTCTTGATTTTGGCCATTCTAATAGGCGTGTAGTTCTATCTCCTTGTTTTAATTTGTAATTCACTAATGATATATGAGGTCGAACATATTTTCATGTGCTTACTTTCCATCTGTATATCTTCTTTGGTGAAGGGTTTTTGCACATTTTAAAATCAGATTGTTTCTTTTCTTTGAATTTTAAGTGTTGTTGTTTGTGTATTTTTGATAACACTTGTCAGATATGTGTTTTGCAAATATTTTCTGCCAGTCTGTGGCTTGCCTTTGCATTCTCTTGACAGTGAGGGACTTAAAGAAAACCACAATAATTACAATATCCTTATAAAATTTAAAATAATGAACAATAAGGCCCTAATATCGTCAAATGCCCAGTCAGTTTTCAAATATCTAGGTGTCTCATAAATATCATAAATTTGGGGGCACAGGGTGTGGCTCAGTCGGTTGAGCATCCAACTCTGGATTTTGGCTCAGGTCATGATCCCAGCGTCGTGGTATCCAGCCCCAAGACAGGCTCAGTGCTGAGCATGCAGTCTGCTTGGTATCTTCTCTCTCTTCCCCTCCCCCTCTCATGCTCTGACACTCTCTCTCAAAGATAAAATAATAAACATTAAAAAAATAAATTTTACTTTTTTTACACTTCGGTTGCTTGAGTCAGGATCCAAGTATGATCCAGACATTGCAATCCCTGAAGTCTCTGATCATCTATAGGTTTCTCCCTCCCTCCATGTCTTTTTTCTCTTGCAAAGTATTTGATGAAGAAACCATAACATTCTCTCTTTTAATTGCTCTCAATCCTTCCTTCCACAACATTTGAGAAAATCACAAAGTTTCTCTCTATTCTGAAATCATAGAAAGACTCACTGAACAAAGAAGGGATTTCATCTGTGCTCTGCAAATAGGGGTGAGCCTTGGTTGCCAAGGGTCTGGCATGTGACACCGAGTATGCATTTGTGGAAAGAAGATAGGAAGGAAGGAGGAGATTATTTGGGGGAAAAAATCAAAGGGAAAAGCAGAGAAAATTTGATACTACATATGTCTAAGAAAGTAGAATTGAACTTCTTTATTTGGGATACCTTCTCCTTTGAGAAGTGTTACAAAACTCTAAATTGTTAAAGACTCCTCATGATCTGGGTCTGCATCTATCTTGCCGGGCTCACCCTCACCCTCTTAAAACTTTGGTAGCATCTTATAAAAAGATATGCAATATCACTCATCGTCAGGGAAATACAAATCAAAACCACAATGAGATACCACCTCACACCTGTCAGAATGGCTAAAATTAACAACTCAGGCAACAACAGATGTTGGCGAGGATGCAGAGAAAGAGGAACCCTTTTGCATTGATGGTGGGAATGCAAACTGGTGCAACCACTCTGGAAAATAGTATGGAGGTTCCTCAAAAAATTAAAAATAGAACTACCCTATGACTCAACAATTGCACTACTAGGTATTATATCCAAAGGATACAAAAATGCTGATTCAAAGGGGACACATGCACCCCAATGTTTACAGCAGCGCTATCGACAATAGCCAAAGTATGGAAAGCGCCCAAATGTGCATCGACATTCCACAATGGAATATTACTCAGCAATCAAAAAGAATGAAATCTTGCCGTTTGCAACAATATGAATGGAACTAGAATGTATTATGCTAAGCAAAATAAGTCAGAGAAAGGCAAATATGATTTTACTCATATGTGGAATTTAAGAAACAAAACATGAACATAGGGGAAGGGAAGGAATAATAAGTTAAAAACAGAGATGGAAACAAACCATAAGAGACTCTTAACTGCAGAGAACAAACTTAGGGTTGCTGGTGGGGTATTGGGTCAGGGGATGGGCTAAATGAGTGATGGGCATTAAGGAGGGCCCTTGTTGGGATGAGCACTGGGTGTTATATGTAAGTGATGAATCACTAAATTCTATTCCTGAAATCATCATTACACTATATGTTAACTAACTTGGATTTAAATGAAAAAAAAAAAAAACCCACTTTGGTAGCATCTTTCAGTGAAAAAGCAGATAAAGCAAAACAAAACTTCTTTATTATAAAAGTAATTCATTTATAAAGGGAAAAAATTCAAACAGTTTTAAAATATATAAAGTGAAAAATAAGTGTTTCCCTTCCTGAAAGTAACCATATGTATCTCCCTGCCTCAAGGGTGGTTCCAACCACTGGCTTTAAGGCATGAAATATCAGAGAATTTTTTGTTTGGTTTTGTTCATTCTGTAACTACTGATGACAAAAGTACAGCCATTCATACATACTTTTTGCAACTTTGTCTATATTTGTGTGTAATGTGTGTTTATGTATGTATATATGCACATATAGGTAATAGTATGAAATATGTAATACTTTAAAATTGTTAAAGTTTATTTATTTATTCTCTCCACCAAACGTGGGGCTCGAACTCATGACCCCAAGATCAAGAGTCACGTGCTCCTCTGACTGAGCCAGCCAGGTGCCCCAGGTATATAATATCTTTAAACTAAATGCAGTAATGTTATATATACTGTTTTACATCTTGTTTTTATTATTTCTCGTTCATTAGTATATCTTAGGCATCATCTTCCTTCCTTTGAACTGCTATATAATTGATTACTGGGAAGATACGACACCATTTATGTAATCAGTTTTCCATTGACATTTAGATAGCTTTCCATTTCTGCTCTTACAAGCATTGCCTTGTAGACCATTGTGGGGGCTTTTCCTCTGACTGAAGTGGAGAAGCACTGAAAAGTTTGGAGTAGAACAGGGACATGATCTAACTTATAGTTTAACAAGGTCTCATGCGCTACTGTACCAGATTGACACACACTTCATCAGCACTGGATAATACATTTTTTAGTCTTTGTCAACTGATAAGAAAAATACAGGGGTGCCTGGGTGGCTCAGTCGGTTAAGCGGCCAACTTCGGCTCAGGTCATGATCTCGCGGTCTGTGAGTTCGAGCCCCGCGTCGGGCTCTGTGCTGACGGCTCAGAGCCTGGAGCCTGTTTCAGATTCTGTGTCTCCCTCTCTCTGACCCTCCCCCGTTCATGCTCTGTCTCTCTCTGTCTCAAAAATAAATAAACGTTAAAAAGAAATTAAAAAAAAAAAAAGAAAAATACAATCTCACCATTGCTTCATTTGGTATTCCTCTGTGGGTTTTTTTTTTTAAGTTTATTTATTTTTGAGAGAGAGAGAGAGAAAGAGCACAAGCAAGGGAGGGGCAGAGAGAGGGAGACACAGAATCCAAAGCAGGCTCCAGGCTGTCAGCACAGAGCCTGATGCAGGACTTGAACCCTTGAACTGTGGGATCATGACCTGAGCTGAAGTCAGAAGCTTAACCGACTGAGCCACCCAACAACCCCCAGTTGGTATTCCTTTGTAAAATCAGATTGACAGTGTTCTTAATTTTTTTTTAACGTTTATTTATTTTTGAGACAGAGAGAGACAGTGTGAGTGGGGAAGGGGCAGAGAGAGGGAGATACAGAATCTGAAGCAGGCTCCAGGCTCTGAGCTGTCAGCACAGAGCCTGATGCGGGGCTTGAACTCACGAAGAGTGAGATCATCACCTGAGCCGAAATCAAACACCCAACTGACTGAGCCACCCAGGCGCCTCAGATCGACAGTGAGTTTTACTTAATAGGCTGTTACTCATTTGCTCAGTGGGGAGTTGTTAATCAGACTGGTGCTGTGTGGGTTCCTGTATGGCCACATTGAAGCCCTCTGATAGTGCCTGTCTGACTTCTCTAGACCCCAGGCCCGTCCAGATGGGTCCTTGAGAAGGCCCAAGCCCTGGCTCTGAACCATTACTAACCTGAAGTGTCACCACCTGCAAACTCCCTGCCTCAGGTAGGGCCCCAGCCACTGGTTTAAGGAGATGAAGTATTACAGGGTGTTATGGGATGTTTTGGGGCTTATTTTGCTTATTCCCACAGTGACAGCTGTGTGGTCATTTTTTGACCTCTTATACACAGTATTATATAAACAATTAAAACAATATAAACAAAAGGTCTTGGGCTGTGACAGAGTTCAGTGCCTGACAGATCCAAGTGCTGTTCCACAGGTTCCCACTGGACCTCTTACATCACCCCCACAGGTTTTATAAACGAGAAAGCTGACTTTGAGAGACCTTAGGAGACTTGCTCCTGTTCTGGCTTGTTCCTTTATCAGATGTTGTTTAAAGTAGTACCTGTAGGTCAAATTTGGCCCATTTCGTTTACATTTTAATATTTTAAAATTGCTTTACGTTGGAATGCCTATTGATAGGTCATTCATTCTCTGTCCAGACACAGGCCTCATTACTCTCCACGGACTTTGAATAGAACTAATGTAACTTAATTTTATCCACCCAGGCACCAAAGGCATTTGATTTTGCAACCCCTGCCCAATCTTGTCTACTTTCCACTCTGAAACTGTTGGGTCAATAGCAGCTCCCGATGTAGCCCAGAAATAAACCAGCTTCAGCCAGAAACCCTCTACATCAGGCAAAAAATCCCATTCCCTCTTCCTCCTGTTCTAAAAGAACCACAGGAAAAGCCCTGAGATGCAGAGGGAAAGGAAGGGCCTCTGTGCTGTCCTGTCCAGTCTCTAAACCCTGCCTTCCTCCGTCCCAGATGCTACTATGAGGGTCAGAGCCAGAATGGCCATATCTGTCCTGCCACCCTGTTCCAGGGAGAGTATCAAATGAGGCAGCTTTGTAGAACAAAGTATATAAATTTTTCTTCCTCAGCGGTCATGGTCTTTTTCCAGCACTTTGTCTCTAAAAGGACATAAACCTATGTGAGTGGGCATTTCCTCCGCACCCTCCTGACCTCATGCGTAGCTCAGGTACCCTATCCCAGAGCATCTGCTCACTGGGATGTACTTTTTCATTCCATCAATAAATATACAGCCCACTGTCCTGGGCTCTGGGGATTGATTCAGTCATGAATAAGACAGGCAAGGTCCCTGTCCTCCTCTTAGAGCCACTAACTAGTAAGAGATTCAGAACGCTAATCAGGTGATCACACTTAGTACACAGTACAGTGTTGTCACAGTGGAATGCATGGGGACCGGCTGCCCCCCTAGCAGCCTATGATCTCCGGAAGAAGAATAACAACAGTACCAGACACTGTTGATGTGTTTTCCATATTAATTTACTTGATCTTCGTAACAGGCCTACCAAGCGGGTAGTGTCATTATCACCCTCATTTTACAGGGGAAGAGATTGCCCAAATTCACCATGCCAGGACAGACAATGCTTCCACTCTTGGTTGAGCAGCAAACTTTTCTACAGCCTGGTGAATTTCAAAATGTGCCATAACCCCATGAGAACAAGACAGAAGGAACCAGATTCACCCCCAGCAAGTGAGATTTGGGTTGGACACTAGAAAGAACTCCTTGGCAACAGTTAGTTATAAGTATATGAGAAAAATTGGGGCGCCTGGGTGGCTCATTTGGTAAACCCGCTGACTCTTGATTTCTGCTCAGGTCATGATCACAAGGTCGTGTGATCAAGCACCATGTAGGGCTCCAGGCTGAGCGTGGAGCTTGCTTAAGATTCTGTCTCTCTCTCCCTCTGCCCCTCTCCCCTGCGCTCGCTCTCTCTCTCTCTCTCTCGCTCTCAAAAAATAAATAAATAAATAAATAAATAAATAAATAAAGCATATGAGAAAAGGAATTCCTTTTCTGGGAATTTGCTTTTTTGAATTTTCTGTATGGCATAAATAACATTGTAAAAAATAGAGGAATTAATCTAGAAAAAAAAAGATCTCTCAAAATTCCACCTGTGAATTGGGTTCCTTTGTTCATCTTTCCAGGCCGCATGGAGACTGTGAGCTGGTGTGGGAGGAGAAGTAACTAGATCTGGGGCTGCTTGCAGCAGCCTGAAGGCAAGGATGTGCTAACTAGCAGAGGTCAGCCCCCATCTCTCTGCTTCCACAGGGGGCAGGCACCCCTGTGTGTTTCAGCAGGGGGAGCTGGCTACCTTCTGACTCTGACAGGCCACTCTGGATAAAGTAGGGCAGGGGTGAGGCTGTGAGGGATTACCTGCTTTTTCAGATGAGAACAATCAAAACTGCATGCTCTCTAGTCCCTGGGGGAAACAGGGAGGGAGAAAGGAGCAATCAGCAATCCAGCAAAGCTAGGTGAATGATTAAAATGACTTCCAGGTCAATGGGTAGGGTCCTAAGTCCCCATTGCTTCACCCCACCTTCACTTCAGCAGCTCCAGCCATGAGCTGGAGGCATAATTCCTTGGGTATCTTGGGATGTCCCAGCTTGTTCTGGGGAGTTCTGCCAGTGCCCTCTCCCCCAAGGATTTCCCTCTGGCCTAATAAAATATTTTTTATGTGTGAAATACTTTAAGGTAGTTTGAAGTATTTTCCCCACATTCTCTCATATTTTACCTTATTTTTAAAGTTCATTTATTTATTGAGAGAGAGAGAGAGAGAGAGAGAGAGAATGGTGGGGGAGGGGCAGAGAGAGAGACACAGAGAGAGACAGAGAGAGAGAGAGAGAGAGAGAGGGAGAGAGAGAAAGAGAGAGAGAGAGAGAGAGAGAGAGAGAGAGAGAGAGAGAGAGAGAGAATCCCAAGCAGGCTCTTCACTGCCAGCCCAGAGCCGGACTCAGTGCTTGAACCCATGAACTGTGAGATCATGACCGGAGCCTAAGCCGGATGCTTAACCAACTAAGCCACCCAGGGGCCCCTCTCATATTTTTAAATAAACTTTATTTCTTAGAGCAGTTTTAGGTTCACAGTGAAATTGAGCAGATACTCCCTCATTTTTAATTTTGATTCTCACATCCACCCTACAAATAGATAGAAGGGGTATTATCTCCACATTTTCGTTACATTTAGACTCACAGTAACAGAGCCTGGTGTTAACTGAGGTCTTCTGATCTCTTAAGCCCCAGGTACTTTCTCTTGGTTACCTCAGAGTGCCTTCTGAATCTTTCCAGATCTTTCCTCACACTAAGCCTGGGAACCTTGCACCATCTCTCCTTGCGAGAGCTTAGAGCCAAGTTTGAGAAGTTTCCCCCGGTTCCCTGTTGACTGCAGGGGGCCACTAGAGAGCCCATCTCTTTCCCGGGTGAAAGGTCCACCCTCTCAGGCTCTGGCAGAGGCACTGGGACCCAGAACTTGTACAATGCCTTGATAAGCTTCTTAGAGGTGGGTATTAGCAGGGATCGGATATTCTTTCCCTGAGATGCCCTTCACACCCGACCCTGCTTTGAATTAGGATTCCATAGGGGAGCTGGGGACAGGAGAATGGGGTGTGCTCTGCTGTCCAGCTTCAGACTCACTCTTTGAGACCCTGGGTTCTGACAAGTTTCCAGAACTGAGAAGACACTCAGATGTCCAGGTTTGAAGGTAAATGATGTGCTTAGGTAGGAGGGATCAGCTGGGGTGCCAGCTCAGCTCTGTTATACAACACAGGCACACCAGGAATAGGAAGACCCTCCAAAGGTCTTGAGGAGAGTCAAGCGGGTTGCTACGGAGTTGAGCGTCCGGCAAGGGACAGGGCGGCTGCAGGGAGATGGTGGAAATACAGTTACAGGAATCAAGGACAGAGAAGGAAATTCGCTTATTCTGTACTGCTCCTTTAGCTTGCTCCTTTTTTGTTTTGTTTTTTAATGTTTATTTTGGCGAAAGAGAGAGGGGGTGGGGAGGGAGAGGGAGAGAGAGGGGGACAGAGGATCCGAAGCTCACTGACGGCAGTGAGCCCGATGCAGGATTCGAACTCAGGAACCATGAGATCATGACCTGAGCCGTAGTCGGACATGTAACCGACCGAGCCACCCAGGCGCCCCCTGTTTTGGTTTTTAAGATAAATGAATTTGATGGGGCGCCTGGGTGGCTCAGTTGGCTGAGCGTCCGACTTCGGCTCAGGTCATGATCTCGCGGCCTGTGAGTTCAAGCCCCGCGTAAGGCTCTGTGCCGACAGCTTGGAGCCTGGAACCTGCTTCGGATTCTGTCTCTCCCTGTCTCTCTGCACCCTCCCCCCCCCCGGCTCATGCTCTGTCTCTCTCTCTCTTTCTGTCTCTCTCTGTCAAAAATAAATAAGCATTAAAAATTAAAAAAAAAATAAATGCATTTGCATCTCTAGTTAGCATGGTATGCTGGAAAGAATGGGGCATTAGAAGGCTCACCTGCTCTGCTATGCACTAGCTGTGTCGTATTGAGAGAGTCACATCTCTTCTCGGGAACTCGGTTTCTTCATGTCTCAAATGGGGAGCTGCACTAAGCAGTGTCTGCAATTCCTTCTACCTTTAATGTCCTAAGAGTCCTAAAGAGTCTTTAATATCCTAAGAGTCTACCTTTAACGTCCTAAGAGTCTATTAGTCTAGACTCTAATATATTAGAGTCTTCTAATATATTACTTTATATGCAAACCCAACCATTTCTAGCTATTGTTTTATAATAATCTGCGGACACTAAATAGAGATTTAATGAATATTTAGTTCTTTATAAATTGAGGATTTTATGAGGGCCCTTCACGTTCTTCTTCCCTCCTGAAGAATATAAATTAAACCTTTGTATAAGATTAGAAAATTAAAATTTTACATAAAATTAACCCTTTATATAAAATTAACCCTTACGTAGCACTTGACTCTCTACAATGCTTTTTGTAGACCTTATGTGTTTTTACTCTCAACATTCCTGTGACATAGGTATTGTTATTAGTATTTACATGCATAGATATTGTTATTACTATTGTTATTTCTGTTAAATTTAAGTTTAAAATACCATAGTGACGCCTGGGTGGCTCAGTCAGTTAAGCGTCCAACCTATGGTTGGACCTGTGGTTTTGGCTCAGGTCACGATCTCATGGTTTCATGAGTTCAAGCCCTGCGTCAGGCTTTGCACTGACAGTGCAGGGCCTGCTTGTGATTTTCTCTCTCTCCCTTTCTGTCTACTCCTCCCCGGTCTCTCTCAAAATAAATAAATAAACTTAAAAAAATACAATTAAATGGCACAGGATAAAAAGGTTAAACAGTTAATCTGAACATTATGATACACTGAAAAGTGGGGTGCCTGGGTGGCTCAGTCGGTTAAGCGTCCGACTTTGGCTCAGATGGTGATCTCATGGTCCATGGGTTTGAGTCCCACGTCGGGCTCTGTGCTGACAGCTCAGAGCCTGGAGCCTGCTTCAGATTCTGCATCTCCCTCTCTCTCTGCCCCTCCCCTACTCTCTCTCTCTCTCAAAAATAAATAAAAATAAACATTTTTTAAAAAAGGATATACTGAAAAGTAAGTCTTCCTCAGACCCCTGACCTCAGTTTCCTCTCTCCACGTGTCCTTCCAGGGACCCTCTTTGCATAATCAACATATACATTATCATGCTTATTTCACAGAGGAGGCAATGAGGTTCGGCCTGTCCAGGGAGGCACACCCAGTAAGCAGCTGAGCTGGAAATCCAGGCCTTTGACTCCATTCTCCGTGTTCTTCCCACCACACCACACTGTCTGGGAAGCTCTATGGCATTAGATTTTGTCCTCTCTGGATGATATGGTGGAATTGTTTTAAGTCAGTCCAAAACCAGAAAACAAAAAATCACCAACAGAGACTTGAATTCCCAGCGCTGCCTTCCACTGCTGCCTGTTTTTGTCTGAAGCTTAAAATCATTCCCTTCCTCTGCCTTTGACAAGGTGCGATCTGTGGCCTGGGGCACCAACTATGGATGACTGAGCTCCCAGTATGTCAGGCTTGGATTTGGGGGATACTGGCAGACCTCTTGCGGGGATCCCAAAGAGGATTAGGTAGTCCCAGCTCAGGAACCTGGCTGCTGGCATGTCTACACAGAGGACCTCTAATGCTTTTTCCCAAGAGCAGGCATTTTTCTCTGGAACAGACGGCAGAGGTACTTTTGTTCCAGCAGAAACAACTGCCTCCTAGCACAAAGGTCCACTCTTCTAGATGATGGTTTGATGGATCTCAGCTCTCCTTGTAAGGGACAAATAACCTCTTCTTTTTTCCCCCTGCAGGTTTGTGGATACCCCCTGGCTGGGCTTCATGGAGAATTCTTCACTGATCACCAACCTGAATCCCAGAACAGACCCCCTCTTTCCCTGGACAGAATGAAAGGCCTTCCGTAGCCAGGCATAGCTGGCCATCATGGGGAAATTGATCAGAATGGGGGCACGGGAGAGGCGGTTACTCCGGCCAAAGCGGCTTCATTGGAGTCGCCTCCTCTTCCTGTTGGGAATGTTGGTCATCGGTTCCACCTACCAGCACCTGAGGAGCCCCTGGGGCCTCCCCTCATTGTGGGCAGCAGTCTCCTCCCAACATTCTGTAAAACTGGCCAGCCGTGACCTCCCTGACAATGAGATGATGATGGTGAGCAGTGACCCTCCAAGAGCTAGCTCTGAAATGGAGGTGCCCCAAGCCACGGTGGGCAGGGTTCGTGAAGCAACACCTGGGATAACAATGAAGAATACACACGATCCACCCAGAAGAACAGCCGATATCACTCCAACAATACCCAAGATTAAGTACACAGCAGGAGACATAGAAAGAGTGAAGGGAGACAGCACAACCATACCCAGTGGAGTACTGAGTCACTACACCCCAACTTCAAACAGACCAACAGTGAAGAATTACACCCCAACACCACCACCCAGGGGAGAAATGCAGAGCTACAATCCAATTCAAGCCAAGGGAAAGGTGAAGAGATACACCCCATCTCCACTTGGTAGACTAGTAGGCAATTATGCCCCATCCACACTCATGACAATGACAAGGAGACATGGGGTCACCCCCAGAACAACAGTGAAAGACAGTGAAATTATGACAACCACCAAAATATTGGAGACTAACCCCTCTAAGAGAATGGTGGAGGAAACCACCCCAGCTACTTTCAAGGGAATAATTAACACCCCAACTTTCCAGATAAGTGGTATAGAAACAAACATCTTGACTTCTCCAAGAAGTATAACAGAAAAGAACACTGTGAATACCCCCAGAACAGTGGACAGTAAGAGCCCAATCAAGCCACGGGGGTTAGTGGGAAAGAACAGGCTGACAACTTCTCTGGGAACGGTCCTTGAGCGCATCACAGCCATCTCTGAGGGGCAAGTGATGATAAGCACCATGACAGGCAGTAGCCCAAAGGAAATCAAAGCCTCTACTGCTACCTGGAGTGTTAGTGATCCTTTGTCTAGGACCAGTGCATTGACCATGGGAATATCCTCAGCCACCTACAGGGGGCTGGCAAAGAAACCTTCCATAGCACCCGGGACCTCATCAACCTCCAAGGTCAGGGTGAATCCAAAGATCCATGTGCATCACTGTGTTTTTGTGGAGCCAGCCCCGGCTGTGCCCCCTGCTTCCTCCCCCAACCTGACAACAGCTGCGATCCCAGAGGCACCCAGTTCCAGTCCCTCAGAGCTGCCCCCTGGCTGGCCAGACCTTCACTCCAAGGCAGAGTACCCCCCAGACTTGTTCAGCATAGAGGAGCGGCGACAGGGCTGGGTGGTGCTGCACATCTTTGGCATGATGTATGTGTTTGTGGCCTTGGCCATCGTGTGTGATGAGTACTTCGTCCCAGCCCTGGGTGTCATCACGGATAAGCTACAGATCTCTGATGATGTGGCAGGTGCCACCTTCATGGCTGCTGGAGGCTCTGCCCCCGAGCTCTTCACCTCCCTCATTGGCGTCTTCATCTCCCACAGCAATGTGGGCATTGGTACCATCGTGGGCTCTGCTGTGTTCAACATCCTCTTTGTCATCGGCACCTGTGCCCTCTTCTCCCGGGAGATCCTCAATCTCACGTGGTGGCCCTTGTTCCGTGACGTCTCCTTTTATATCCTTGACCTGATGATGCTCATTCTCTTCTTCCTGGACAGCCTCATTGCCTGGTGGGAAAGCCTGCTGCTGCTGCTGGCCTATGCCTTCTATGTGTTCACCATGAAGTGGAATAAACAACTAGAGATATGGGTGAAGGAGCAGCTCAGCAGGAGGCCAGTGGCCAAGGTCATGGCCTTGGGGGACCTCAGCAAGGTAAGGACAGGATGGTTCAAGTTCTGCAGCCCCTTTGGAGCAAAAAGGGGGGAGAAGCCAGTGACTAAAGAGGAAAGTGCTGGGTCAGACCTCAAGAGATGGGTGCTTTGGTTCCCTTTGCTATTCATTCAACATTTAAAGTCCTATTCTTTTCTAGGCACTATGCTGGGACCTTTGCAAGAGTGACTTTGGCTCAGCCCCCGATCACCCAGTGGTTATTATCATGATCTATCATTGGTAGGGGAAGAAACCGAGGCCTAATCAAGTCAAACCACTGTTCAAGGTCACACAGCACATAGGCAGTGGAGCCAGGATTTGAACTTGGGCTGGTCTGACTGGGTCTTTGGAAATGGCATTTGAGCTGGGCTTTGGAGAATATCCAAGGAAGGTATCAGGCAGGGAGAAATGATAATCTCTTCCCTGTCCATGGTGTTGAGGGCTTGTCTAGCACCTCCACTTTCACTTAATCTTGTTTGTTCACATTCCAGATGTGGAGGGGCTAGTGGCTGGGATGGGGTCTGGCAGGGGGAGGTTTTTGGGTTTTGTTGTGTTTTTGATATATTGGAGAAGATGAGAGCTCCACTCATCCATGATAGGCTAGCCCTGCGTGCAGAGCCCTCTCTGCGTGTTGAGTGGAGACCAGATATCAGAGGCTCTAACCCTAAGGCTTTCTCCTGACCCTCAACTTCCTTTTTAAGAATTTCTTTGCCCCCATGAGGGACCCTCCCTCTAAGTTCACTGCATGATTCAATAACCTGGAAGATGAGATTAGACCGGGGAAGAGATTTCTGAAGATTCATCTCAGAGTTTTTGTTCCTTGACTCCAAAGTGAGATACCCTAGGGAACACAGATCTTGTTTCTTTCTTGCTCCTAAACAGTGAGTTTGGGCAAAGGTCAACTCTCAGCCTGCCTCTTTCGGGTCTCAGACAAACCACTGGTGTGAACATAATTTTGTGTGCAAAGAGTGGAAGGACTTAGCTACTTAATCCAGAGCAGTTTTGATGAGTGGGCAGGATGGAGACCACATTTAGCAGCATGTCTGGGAGATCTATGATGCAAGGAAGAGAAAATGAACTCCCTCTAGGATTTTTGAGATGATGTGGTGTTCTGGACAGAACACAGAACTAAGAGTCAGGAAATCTGGGTTCTATTCTGATTCTGCCTCTAACTAACTGTGTGACCTTGGATGGGTCCCTTCCCTTCTCTGGGGGAAATGACAGAGTCCACCTGGCCACCAAAAGGTCTTATCTGACAACCATTGTCCAAGTGAGTTCAGTTCTGGCAGGCCCCGCATCGTGGTTTTTTTGTCCAGTCTGGTCAACCAAGCTCCAATTGCCATATCTGCAGATGACTCCAAAGGAGAATGTCCTACCCAAGGTTGTACAGCCAGCAGGTGTCAGAACTGGCATGAGAACCCAGGATCTAACTCCCCATTCAGTGCTATTTTCTATTAGGCTACTACTCCATGAAGCCAGAGGCTTAAAAAAGAAAGGGAGGCTCAGAGCATTACATAATTTAATATGAAGAAACAGCGGCCTCCCTCCTAGTGAGGTCCTCAGGGCGCATCTTGCTGAGGGTGGCCATAAGCCTGGTAGTCTCCCCTGAGAAAAGCATCTAATGCCTTGGTACACACAGGCCAGCCGTTTTCAAAATGCCTCTGACTTGCCTCCTAATTCTTATCAGTAATTCTGTTTTTTTAATTTTTTTTAATGTTTATTTATTTTTGAGAGAGAGGGAGACAGAGTGTGAGCGGGGAAGGGACAGAGAGAGAGGGAGATACAGAATCCGAAGCAGGCTCCAGGCTCTGAGCTGTCAGCACAGCATGATGCAGGGCTTGAACTCACAAACCATGAGATCGTGATCTGAGCTGAAGTCAGATGCTTAACCGACCAAGCCACCCAGGCACCCCTGTTTTTTGTTTTTTGTTTTTAATTTTTAATGTTTTATACATTTTTGAGAGAGAGGGAGACAGAGCATGAGTCGGGGAGGGACAGAGAGAGAGGGAGACACAGAATCTGAAGCAGGCTCCAGGCTCTGAGCTGTCAGCACAGAGCCCGACGAGGGGCTTGAACTCACCAACCATGAGATCATGACCTGAGCCGAAGCTGGACGCTTAACAGACTGAGCCACCCAGGCGCCCCTCAGTGCTGTTTTTATTTCAAGTCTCCAAATTCTGAGTTTTCCATTTTGCCAGGGCTAGACTATCAAAGGAAAGCTCATCAAACAGTGAAACATAATCATGATTTTAAAGGAGAATTTGTAATCTACTTAAAGAGACTCTTCAAGGGCAATAGTAGCAGGTCTTTGCCAACCACCAAGAGTGATGCCGGTTACAGCTCTGTTCTTATCTGTTGAAACAAATCCAGCATGAATTTTAATTAACAGTGTTATTTAAAAAAACAGGTTGAATTACGGGCTATTATTAAAAGTAAATTTATATTTATTTAAAGTTAAAAACCTATGGGGTGCCTGGGTGGCTCAGTCGGTTAAGTATTTGACTTTGGCTCAGGTCATGATCTCGCAGTTTGTGAGTTCAAGCCCCACATCAGGCTCTGTGCTGATAGCTCAAAGTCTGGGAGCCTGCTTCTTTTTTTTTTTAAATTTTTTTTCAACGTTTTTATTTATTTTTGGGACAGAGAGAGACAGAGCATGAACGGGGGAGGGGCAGAGAGAGAGGGAGACACAGAATCAGAAACAGGCTCCAGGCTCCGAGCCATCAGCCCAGAGCCTGACGCGGGGCTCGAACTCACGGACCGTGAGATCGTGACCTGGCTGAAGTCAGACGCTTAACTGACTGCGCCACCCAGGCGCCCCTGGGAGCCTGCTTCTGATTCTGTGTCTGCCTCGCTCTGCCCCTTGCCTGTTCGTGTTCTGTCTCTGTCTCTCTCTCTCTCAAAAATAAATAAACATTCAAAAAATTTTTTTAAAAAATTAAAAACCTAGCCTGGTGGGCTTGGCCAGTAGAGTATGCGATTCTTGGTCTTGGGGTTGTGAGTTCCAGTCCCATGTTGAGTGCTTAAAAATAAAATCTTTTAAAAAATAAAAACCTATAGTTAGTACTTTCTAGCACTAACAACTCCTCACTGAAAATTAGTACAAGTAACAAGAACTATAGCTATTTTGACATGGTTTTTAAAGCATCTGGATTTGAATTTCACCTCAAGTTTCTAATAGCAAGAGAGATAGAGCATTCTTTAAAAAAATTTTTTTTAATGTTTATTTATTTTTGAAAGAGAGATAGTGTGGGAAGGGGAGGGGCAGAGGGTCCAAAACAGGCTCTGTGCTGACAGCAGGGAGCCTGATGCAGCTTGAACTCATGAACTGTGAGATCATGACCTGAGCAGAAGTTGGATGCTTCTAGAGATAGAGATAGAGGTAGATAGATATATATAGAGAACAGTCTTTGTCTTTGCTTCTACCTTTATGTCTATGTTTGGCTGGCCAAGACCTATGATTTGGTCAGAGGGAGATAAATTATCCTGCACTTCACTGATAGACTGAGGGCGAGCTATTCGGTTTTGAATTCATGCAACAATTCTCGAAAATCCAATTGTTGATCTAGTAAACTGTGTTGGCATTTGTTTTTTGCAGTTTACCCCTGTGAACTGTTTGACTTTAACATGAAAATGAACGTGCCTTGCTCTCTCACTAATGTTGACATACTGACGCACACCTCTCCACGACTAATGGTTCCTCTCTGAGCATCACCTCTGGAAAGTAGGGATCCAGGGAAACCGGGCTTATTCAGTCTGCCATGGCCCAAAGTGAAGAAGTCAGAGAGAAGTGGGGCATACCCAGACAGGGTGGTAGGGAGCCAAGGAGAGGCGGGGTAGGCCAGGTCAGAGCCACAGGTGCTCCGGAAGTCTAAGCAGCAGGAAGAGAAGTGGAGGGCGGTGTGAGCCAGCTCCTTTTGGAGAGAAATAGGAATAGGAAAGACACCTGGGCCTCCCCCTGCCTCCGTTAGCAGCCTGGGGTGAGGGGTAGAGGGGGTGGCTACAGCATCAAGCTCATCATTGCCACTGAACAGGAAACAGTCTTTGCATCTCCCAAAGAGGTGCTCCCAGGGTCTTGTCTCTAGCAGGAGATCCGTAAGTATTTGGTTTGGTTTCCTCAGGAAATCCTAACAGTTCAGGGACTCCAGTGTAGAGGAAAGTGAGGCCCCCAGCAGATATTTAACTCAGCTAGTTTCACAGTGAGTTGGTGGTTCTTACCACTGATTCCTGAAGCTGTATTTTTGGATTTTAATCCAGGCTACACTGCAGACTCTCCCCGTTGCCCTGGGCAAGTCAATGCCATTCAACAAACCTTTATTATTAAGCACTTAGATGAAAAGCAGTGTGGGAAAAAGATTGTGTCCCTTCCAGTAGAAAGGACAGGCTTGGCAAGAGTAATTGTAATAAAACGAGCTTTATACAAAGTGCTACAAAGTCACTTTGCTCTTCAACCAGGCCTTAGATTGTTTGTCTATAAAGTGAATGGGATGACCCAGAGCAGGGGTTGGCCGACTTTTACCGGAAAGAGCCAGATAGTAAGTATTTCAGGCTTTGCAGGCCATACTGTCTCTGTCACAACTACTCAGCTCTGTTGTTGCAGCATGAAAGCAGCCACAGACAGAACATAAACACACGGAAATGGCCACATGGTGTTTTACCAATTGCAACATACTTGCAGGTGTTTTTCTATGTGAACAATTTGGAGACAAGATCAGAGAATTATTAATTCTTTAAAAAATTTTTTTCACATTTATTTATTTTTGAGAGAGAGACAGAGTGTGAGCATGGGAGGGGCAGAGAGAGAGGGAGACACAGAATCCAAAGCAGGCTCCAGGCTCTGTGCTGACTGAGCTGTCAGCACAGAGCCCGACGCGCGGTGCTCAAATTCACAAACTGTGAAATCATGACCTGAGAGGAAGTCAAGTCAGACGCTTAACCGACTGAGCCACCCAGGCACCCCTGGGCTAAGATATTTTAGACAACATCGTCAAACTGGCATGTATTGGTTTGGGATACCTTTTATGACCCCTATTATCGATATAGGCTAACTTAGCTTGCTCTGAAATTTTATACCTGAGTAGAAAGTATGCCTGAATATAAAGCGTACACCTGTCCATGTATTTGTTCTAGCCTGACATGATAAATATCTGACTTGCCTTGACCATGCATAGTCACAGAAAGCCAATAAACAGCAAAGCCGATGCACTAGCCGGGCTTTAAAAGCGCTATCTCTCAATGGTTGAAGCACCTCTGGCCATTATAGAGAGAGCTCCCAGCTTAGCTAGAAAGGACCAGCCATCCGCAGGAGATGCTAATTGGCAATATGGCCTGAGGGGAGCCAGTGGTGAAAAGGAATCCAAGGGAGGAGGTGGGGGGGAGGGGAACAAACCTATTTTGGGTCCCTTTGGGTCTCTATCCACATCATGCCCTCAAGAATGCTTCAGAATGTGAAACTCTGGAGAAAAGTCTGTCACTCTTTCCTAAATGCATTGAGGCCTGTTTTTTTGTTTGTTTTGCTTTGTTTTGTTTTCCTGGCAAAGTTTTTTAAATTAAACCAACCAATATGACTCTCAAGCAGGCAAACCAAGTACCTCCTAAGGAGCCACCCTTTCCCTTTCTTGCCAGGGTTGACATTTATTCCAAGGGCTCCTGTCAGTGGCTTATATGGTACCTGTCTGCTGTGGAGACAAGGGGGCTGTGGACAGGAAAGCCTTTTCAGTCTCTGTGGACCACCCCCCTCCCCCGTCCCTGCTCTAGGCTGCAGGGAATCCACTAAGCATCCTAGCCTGGGCTCAGGGTTTTTTTTTTTTTTTTTTTTTTCCTTCCTTCCTTCCTTCCTTCCTTCCTTCCTTCCTTAGCATTCACCCATTTTTAATTAATTAATTTATTTAATTTTTTAATGTTTACTTATTTTTTTATTATTATTTTTTTTAGCATTTATTTTTGAGACAGAGAGAGACAGAGCATGAATGGGGGAGGGTCAGAGAGAGGGAGACACAGAATTCGAAACAGGCTCCAGGCTCCGAGCTGTTAGCACAGAGCCCGACGCGGGGCTTGAACTCACGGACCACGAGATCATGACCTGAGCCGAAGTCGGCCGCTTAACCGACTGAGCCACCCAGGCACCCCATTGTTTACTTATTTTTGAGAGAGAGAGAGAGAGAGAGAGAGAGAGAGAGCAGGAGAGGGGCAGAGAGAGAGGGAGACACAGAATCTGAAGCAGGATCCAGGCTCTGAGCTGTCAGCACTGAGCCCGACACGGGGCTCGAACCCACGAACCATGAGATCATGACCTAAGCTGAAGTTGGATGCTTAACCGACTGAGCCACCCAGGCACCCCTATTTTTATTTATTTTTTTTTAAATAGGCCTCACACCCGTTGTGGGGCTTGAACTCACAATGTTGAGATCAGAGTTGCACGCCCTAGTGACTGAGCCAGCCAGGAGCCCCAGGGTTCCCTCCTTCAACTCCTTGAATACTTAGCTTCCCCCCAGTTGTCACAAAAAGTTGGTATGAGGTATGAGTAGAATTCTCAATTTTAAGCCTTCTTTTCGTCATAAAATTTTTTTAGTGTTCACCTGCTAGTCAGTGCTGGCAGATGACAAAATGAATGTGTAAGAAACAAGTATGAACAGAACTCAAGAACCTGATCATGGCTGGTCTAATAGCTTGTTTCCATGAATGCATGTGTGCTTATAATTGAGATTTTACATGCATTCATGCAACACAGTAATATTTTCTCATACTGAAAATGATGGGATTAAATATGAGATTAGATATACATGGTGTTCTACAAGTAACAGCATGATTTCTAGATGCTCTACCACCTGAATAACTTGGAAATAGAAAACCAACATTAATAGTGTGGGGGAGAGGGCATATGGATGATAAACAAGTAAAAACAAGATAATTTCAGGGGCACCTGGGTGGCTCAGTCAGTTGAGCATCTGACTCTTGGTTTGGGCTCAGGTCGTAATCTCATGGTTTGTGAGTTGAGCCCTGCATCGGGCTCTGTACTGGCAGTGTGGAGCCTGCTTGGGATTCTCTCTCCCCCACCCACCCCCAAAGTAAATAAATAAAGTTAATATCACCTGTAATGGTATAGGAAAGCACTGAGGGGTTTAGTACTGCAGTGGGTACTGCTGAGGGGTTAGACACCTCAACAGACCAGAGAGTTAGGGAAGGCTTCCTCCGGGAGGTGATGTCTAACAGAATCTTGAAGGACCAGCAGGGGGTGGCTGACTGAAGCTGGGGCCAGGACTCTCCTGGGCTTGTGGAGAGGCCGAGGGAATGAGACACCATGAGGAGATATAGCCGCACTGTCCAATATGGACCAGTTGCTACATGTAGCTACAGAGCTCTTGAAATGGGGCTGGTCCGACTGAGTTATGCTGTTAAGTATAGAATATACACTGGGTTTCAAAGGTTTGGTATGATGAAAAAAAGGGGGGGGAGTAAAATAGCTCAATGATATTAATTACATGTTGAATTATAATATTTTTCGTATATTGGGCTAGAGTATATTATTAAAATCAATTCCACTCATTTCTTTTACTTTAAAAAAATGTGGCTGCTGCAGGAATTACATTTGCGTATATGACTTGCATTCTATTTCTGTTGGACAGTGCTGGACTGGAGGTAAGCAGGAGGCTAGTGTGGGCTCAGCCAAGGAGTCTGGACTCCCTCATGAGGACAGTAAACCCCCAGGATGTAGGGGAGGGACATGATTTGTGCTTTGTTCAGAAAATCACTCTGGCTGAGGGGTGGAGAATGAGCTGCAAGAGGAACAGATCAGGAGTCAGAGGCTTGCAGGACTGCAGGCAGGAAGAGTGGAGACATGAGGCCACAAGTGAGGACTTTGAGTAACTAGATCTGACAGCTGATTGGACCTGGGCTGTGAAGGAGAGGGAGGAATTTGGGTAGACTTTTGGGTTTCCAGCCTAGACAAATGAGTGGATCCGGATGCAAGACTGTACTCAGCAAAGGGCTAGAGTGAAGAGTCCCCTATTAGAGTCTAACCTCGGTGAAGGCAGGACTCAGACCAGGGACTCAGTAAATATTTGTTAAATGAACCTTAAAACAACAATAACAACAGAGACTAAAATACATGGTTCAGAAAATGTGTCATGGAAGGTCTAGAAGGGGAGAGGTCAATGATTAACTGCTATACCAGTGGGAAACAGAAACTGGAAGTCAGGAGGGGAAGCCCCCTGAGGGCCTGCCATATTTGCCATCCCAGGTTCCCATGAATGGCAGCAAGGGGTCCTATTGCCCAACCTCAGCAAGATACCATGCAGGTGCTGGGGGCTTTGGCTGGCATGGAGACATCCTCTTTGGTTTCCTCAGCCCCTTTGCTAGTTTTTGTGAGGAGAAGGGGAAGGTGGGGTGATGAGGCTGAAGAAAGAGGAGGGGCACTGGGTTGGTGTGAGAGGTGGATATGAAATGTGTTTGTACTAAGGGCATATTCTGAATGCACCCACTTGCCGGACTGCTTCCTGTAAGTGGACCCATCGTCCACACCTAAAAGTAGGCAAACATTTATGTCCATTTATCTAAAATGTCAGTAATTTGCAGAGCCACTAGGGAATAGAGATTTTTACCTCAATACCTTGGGAAAAGAAATAGGAGTTCGTAAACAACAACAGCAACAAATATCTCCCTCCAATGGAGATCAGAGTTCTGACACTGTCTCTGTGAGTGTGGGCAAGCCCCGGGCTCTTTCTGCATCTCAGTTTTCCCATCTATCAAAAAGCAGTAATAGCGCTAACCTTGTCTACTTCACGGGGTTGGCGGTATTGGATGAGAAAGTGGATGTGAAAGGTGTCAGAAGGTTAGAAGTACATGCTGAAGGGAGAAGATATTGGTGTGTGCAAAGAATGATGCGCTCCTAGAGAAGTACTTTGGCTTGAGTAAACCCGAATAGCAGAAAAATCACGAGGCCTGTACATCATGGGGCAAAAGTCAATCTCTCCTGCTCCTCTGAGGACAGAACTGGCTACCCCAAAGGGCAGTCTGGCTCCTCACAGTTTGTTACCTCCAAAAACTCACTGGGTGTGGGTGGGACATGATAAACAGTGAGATGGCTGGGCCACTGGGGGTCGGTGCTATAGCCTCCAGTATCCCAGTGAACTTACAGGTGTGTCATGAAAGAGTCAGGGGCTTTGTTCAAGAAATCTAGAGTGCTCCCTTCAGATGCAGATTGGTTATTTCTGCTCCATTTCATTCATTTGCATATTCATTTGTTCATCCATCTGTTTATTTATTCAAGTGTATATCCAGCATTCAGACCTCCCCCATCCTTCAAAGCTTACTCAGATTCTATCTACATTAAAAACATTTTTTTAAATGTTTATTTATTTTTTGAGAGAGAGAGAAAGAGACAGAGCGTGAGTGGGGGAGGGGCAGAGAGAGAGGGAGACGCAGAATCCGAAGCAGGCTCCAGGCTCTGAGCTGTCAGCACAGAGCCCAAAGCAGGACTTGAACCCACAAACTGTGAGATCATGACCTGAGCTGAAGTCGGACGCTCAACCGACTGAGCCACCCAGGCACCCCAAGTTCTACTTACTTTTGGAAGCCTCCTCGTCCCTCCAACCACCGCACCTTTATCTGACCTTCTCATTTCTTGAATCACGTTCTGCTTTCTATCTGGAGATAGAATTGGTCCCGATTCCTTTCTGGCCCAGTCAGTGTTTTCTTTATTTTCTGAGCTGAAACACAGACAGGAGATACAGAGCAAGTCTAGTTCTAGTTCTGGCCATGGAGGCCAGCAGTGAGGAGGGGAAGACAATTCCTGGGGGCAGCTATCAGTGACCCTGCCACCTGAAGATAGTACTGGAAGCCACTTAGGGGTAGCTCCTCATTCAGCTCACCTTTAGTGAGCACCTCCTGTATACAAGAACCTATGCCACAGGCTTGGGGAACAGATGACTATATCGTAAGTTCAAAAAAATATGGAGTCAAGCTGGGTAGATAACTCACATATGGCAAAGTTAAAAAAATGATTCTATTAGGGCCACCTGGGTGGCTCAGTCGGTTCAGCGTCCAGTTTAGGCTCAGGTCACGATCTCATGGTTTGTGGGTTTGAGCCCTGCGTCGGGCTCTGTGCTGACAACTCAGAGCCCGGAGCCTGCTTCGGATTCTGTGTCTCCCTCTCTCTCTGCCCCTCCCCCCCCACCCCCACCGTCTCTCTCTCAAAAATAAACATTAAAAAAATTTTTTTTAAATGATTCTTTTAAAAGTTCAAACAGCATTATAAAGCAATAAATGCCGGGTGGAAAGCTAGTGGTCCAGACAATAGTTACTGTGGGTTTAATGATTCTTCATCTTGGATTTTTCTAGGGCTGTCTCATTTCCCAGATGGCTGCCCTACAGCTTCCCCAGGACACTAGCACTTACTTGATCACAGAGCCAGGTTTTGGTAACACAAAATGTGCTTACTCTTGTTATACAGCTTTTGAAGAGAGAGGTATTGTAGTGAGCTGGAGTGAGTGGGGGTGGGGGAAGGGGCCATTCAGGAAAGCTTTATAGAAGTATTCACCGTGAATTTTCTGAAAAACTGGAGACATGGGGGAATGGATGAGGCATTTTATGCAGAGGGAAAAGGTGTAAACAAGGGAACAGGAGCTCGAATAGATTGGGTGTAGTTACAGGATGGTTCATTCATGCATTAATTCAACAAATATTTATTGAACCTTTGCTAAGTGCTCAAGAGTGTTTTCACGCCAAACACATGGTGGTGAGTGAAAGAGGCAATCTACCTTCAAGATGCTAGTGGGGCAGTTGATTTATTTGTCTGTTTATTAAAAACAAGACTAGATTGAGGAAAGTGCTATGAAGGAAAAGAACAGGAGCGTATAAAAAATAATTAGACAGCACTTTAACCTCACAGAGGAAGGTGACATGTAAATGGAGGCCTGAACTATGGGGAGTGAGGGAGAGAGGGTTCCAAACATGGGAGGAGGGACCCTGTGATGAGGGTTTCACAGCAGGTAAAGACGGTGCATTTGAGGGACTGAGAGATGGTTGGTGGTACTGGGCTGTCGTGAGTGGACACATTTAAGAAGAGTGTGGGGGCGGGGGGCTGAAGCCAGACTGTGAAAGGCCAGGCTGGGGTTTGCACATGTGAAAACATGTCCCGAGACCAGGTTCTCTCTGGGTGTGTTTCTCAAACTGAGGGTTCCTTGGAGAGAGAGAGAATTAGGGAGAGAGAGCAAGGGTCTCTCCAGACATCTCGTGACTCCTGTCCCTGTTTGCAGCCAGGCAATGGGGCAGTTGCGGTGGATGAGCTGCAGGAAAACAAGAAGCTAAAGGTGGGTGCCATGTGGAGTCTGCCCAGAGGGGGTGCTGCAGGGTCTCAGAGGCCTGGGGGTGCTGGGCCGGGTTCAGGCTTGGGAAGCCCCAGGGAGTGCTGTCCGGATGAACCAGGGAAGGCACCAGCTCCTCTGCCAACAGGACTGTCACCTCTAAGGTGGCCTTGGACGAGGTGCTTGAGGTGCTTGGGAGCTGAGGCCAGAACATCACTACTCGCTCCATCACTAGCTTGCTGTGTGAGCTTTTGCATCTGTGAAATGACTGTTTGGACTAGATGAACTCAAGCCCCAACATTTAGAATTGATCTCAAAGCCCAATTACCTGTGGCTTTGGAATGCCCTGGAAATAAGAGAAACATAGGAGAGGCACTGGGGGCATGGGGGGGGGGGTGTCTGAGGCTTCTGAAAAACTGTATCTTGGCTGCTTTGGCCTATGGGATATTTGGGGAGAATTATGGGAACCTTAGAAGGGAGAGTCTGGGGCCTGACTGAAACCTTCTTCATCTGAAGAAAATCCCCAGAGCTGTTGTGAAGTACTGTGCTACCACAGCCACTAGATGGCAGAAGAGTTCAGATCCAGAGGGATGGGGGTGGCGTGGGGAGCGTGGGGGAGGGACAGAGCAAGTGTCAGTCTGTCTTTGGATGTTCCCTTGGACATCAGATGATATTTCTATGTGTGTCACATCTGGGTATCTGCATGTACAGATGTGTGTATGTGTGCACCTACGAAGGTCTCTTGAGCACCTGTGCGTAGAAAAAAGGACTGAACTGGGAATCAAAAGACCTGAGTGCCCATTTTGATACTTTCATTTACTCCCCACACGACCTTGGATAAATCACCTAGCCTCATTGAGTTTCCATGTCCTTTTCTGTAGAAGGGGGTCACAGCCTTGCTTATCTGGGGGTGGGGCAATGATAAAGCGCGATGATGCTTTGTGGACTGTAAAGGGCTGTGCCTGTGCACAGGGGTCCGTCTGTGCTGTGTGTGGGTGTGTGTTTCTATGACAGTGCATTTTCAGGGAAGGACAAACCCTTGGTAATGTGTTATGCTTAGTACACATTGTCTGCTCCCTGTTGAGACCTTGGGGAATTATTCGGTATGTAGAATTAGCCAGTCATGGAAGAGTGAGAGGAGCCTGAGAAAGAAAGCAGAGTGTAACTCTTCTCACTGAGGGGAAGGGAGAAGGGAGGCCAGGAGAAGGCTCCTGTGCTTTGTTCTGAGCTCTATGGGAGGGAGGCAGGGTTAGGGAGGCCCTTGTGTGGCTCCTCCTCTGGCTTGGGCAGGGGCTCACTGAGGCCTGTGCGGCTCTCCCCTGCTCAGCTCCCAGCAATGCTGACCCGAGGGAGCAGCTCGACCTCTCTGCACAACAGCACCATCCGCAGCACCATCTACCGGCTCATGCTTCACAGCCTGGACCCTCTGGGAGAAGGTAAGCAAGGCCTCCCTGGACCTGCGTGGTCTCCTGTCCACTCCCTCCCTCCCTCCCGCAGGTGGACAAGACCTGGGACATGCAAAACTAGGAGGCAGTGGGTAGGATGAGGACGGAGTGGGGAATGGGGGGAGTGGGGGGGGTGAAGCCAACTGTCTGGGAGACAGGGTAGAGAGAGGACATGGGACTCAACAGGAGAGGGCTCCAAGGAGCTAAGGTTAGGCATCCGTATCCCATGGCTTCCATGTCTGTGTGTCCCCTCCTGTAAAAGGGTCCACTTGTAGTTAGTGAGGCCATGAGTGCCATGTGCCCTGCTCTGGTCGATGTCAGGGCTGTCCTCAGTGACTTCCCTGCGTAGCCCACCACCCACGAGTCGTCTCCAGTGTCCCACAGAACCTCCAGCCAGGCAGCTTGGCCCAGGCTGACTGCCAGGGCCACTTCTGGGGGTACCTCCTGTAGGGCCCCACAGCCCAGAAGCTTTGAGTAGCACCTCCCCTTGCTCTTTGTCTAGCTCTGGAGTCCTAGGGAAACTGCTAACCATCTTCCTAGCCAGGAACCCCAAAGGAGCTGCCAGGACCACTTCTGGAGGATGACAGGGGTCCAAAGTAAAGTGGGTCCTGATTGACAAATGATGGGGGTAGCTAAGATTCTCTCCATGCACCTTACCAAGTCTTGCCTTTTGGCCTGCTTCCCCAGAGAACTGTTCCTAAAATGCTTCTCAGGCCCCTAAAGGGCACCCTCAGGTACACTCCTGTTCTCCTTGGGTCCCTTCATCTCTGGATCTCTGGTGCAAAACTAGGAGCCCAGGTTGGCCTGTGGGCAGAAGCCAAGGGGTCAGAGTGTAGTTGGAAGGAGGGCTGAGGGCTGAGCTGAATATGACACTGGAGACTGGCCCATGAGCATAGGGAAACACTCTCACTGACTTTTCTGGTTCAGGGACAAATCTTGGGTGGGGGGGGAGGAGTGGCAGGGGGAGAGGTTGGGAAGGGGCTCAGAATTTCCTCAGGCCTTGAAATATCCCCTTCAGATACAGTATTGGGTTTAGGGTATTTAAAAGGCTATTGTACTGGGAAAAGCAGAGACAAAGCCGAGGTGATGAAACCTTCCTCAGGAAATCCTCAGGGCAAGCCTCTGCAGACATTGAGAGAGGTTACTCCCAAATGTCAACTCCAGAAAAACAGTGCCCCTGGAGTTTTGAGAGTGGAGTTTGCATTACGCAGTAGCCTGTGGGTGATCGTGCTGGGGGCGTACCTGGCCTGGGGCGGTGAAGGAAGCTGTATCTCTGTGTTACTCTCGGCCACTCCTTGTAGAATCACCAACTCTAGCAAAGTCCTGAAGATAAAGATCTCCTGAATGGGACTGCAGGGCCCCTTGCCTGGGCCACTTCCATGACTGGCAGCCTGCCAACAGCTGACCTACTTGTCCTAACAGGATTATGTGATGGCCAGGCCAGGCAGAGGTCAGAGGAGATTGATACTAAGTAGGAGATGATCCGGCCACGCTGAGAGTAGAGAGGCCACGTGAGGAAACAAGTGCTGGGGGAGCCAGCGACAGTCATCCCTAGGAAGACAAGCAAGCTTGGTATATGGTGGGTACATGTGGCAGGCAGGGAGGCGTGGAAAGGCCCTCGTGGTGGGTAACTGCTGATACGCTCTGGGACGAAGTCCTGCTCTGAGAAGCCAACCCGGATTCTATACTCCCAGACCCCATCCAGGAGGGCCTGGGACCTTGCAGAACTGTGGTGAAGGCCTTTGTTCCCAAGACTTTCCAGATCCATGTTTGTGTTTCCATATGCTGTTTCCAAATGGCTGTCCAGATGTTTCCACCCTTTCCAGGTGTTCCAATTCTTTCCACAGAGCTGATGTGTGGTCTGAACTCTCACCCACCCTGTGAAGGGGCCTTTCTTCTCCAGGATCCTATGCCTTCTATGGTGACTTCACATCTATGGATGTGTGCATATGTAAGAGAGAGAGGGAGAGAGGGACAGAAAGAGGTTCTGCAGCTGACCTGCTTTCCTCAGTGGCAAGGGAAATGAGAGGTTAGGGTGTGTGATGAGGAGTGAGAAGGAAACAGGGGGACTTGGTTTTTCTTGCCAACCCTTCCAGCCAACAGTCGGCAGATATTCTCAGCACCAGGACCAGAATGAGTGGGACTCTCTCCTTTGGTAACAACTCTGTTTGTTGCTCAACAGAAGATTGCAATGCGTCATCCACGCCAGGGGGGCATTAAAGGTGTGTGGGTGAAGGAGGCAGCGGAGGGCCTGCTTCCTAACATCTCAGCTCTGAAGAGCACCTGCTGTGTTGGCCCACCAGGACACTTGGAAGTCATGCCAGAGTGGTGGCCCTGCAGGATGGAGCCTGTTGCCAGACGCAGCTGCAGCTGAACCATCTCTGAGAGCTTAGTTGACAGGCTGAAAGGAGGAAATTCCAGACCCGTTTATGCTTCCTGACCATCCTGGACCCAGGCAGAGTTTGGTCCCAGCAGCTTCCCATATTGTACCTTCTCAGTCTGTCTGTCATAAACTAGAGGATCTTCAGGGTCCCGTCTAACTCAAATGCTCTGGAATGCTGGGCCACTGCAGAGATGCTTCCTGGGTGGGACAGCTGCTCTCCATTACTCACTTCGTCCTTGTTGTAGCTAATGCTTATATAGTGCTTTCTAGGTGCCAGGCACTGTTTAAAGCACATACCTGTATAAACTTATTTATTCCATTAACAACTCTGTAAGATTTTACAGATGAAGAAGCTGAGGGACAGAGAGGTTAAGCAATCACTGAGCTAGGTCCCTGACTATCAAGCGGCAGAATTAGGATCCAAACCCAGACTATCTGGTATCAGAATCCCAGCTAACATAGCAATATTTAATTGTAGCATTAAAGCCTTTTTATTTATTTTTGTCTCACGGACCCCCACATCAGTGCTCTCGGTGTATCATGATGTTGCCTTTTTAGAGGGGGACGCTGAGGCTTAGAGAGGGCACACAGGCTTCCCAGGGTCACCCAGCGCTCACAGGGGGAGAGCCAGCCTGGACTCCAGAATAGATTCCATGGTGCCACTTTTTTTTCTCGCTTGTGCCGTTGTCCTTACCCTCCCAGGTTACACAGCTGTGAGGACCCGCAGGAGCCCCTGCACCTGTCTCTGTGCCTCCCACCTTGAATTACACATGTAAACTTTGCATGTTGCCTGGAGCATCATCACACTGAAAAAGATTGCCCTCCCTAGTTTTCCTGCCTGGAAATCAGAGCAGCACTATTCTGTCCATAGTTCTCTTTGGGCCTCTGGCAAAATGTGTTCATAGAGATCCAAAAGGAGGCTCCGGGTACCTAGGGTCAAAATGGTGTGGCAGGGAGGTTGGTGGTAGGCTATTTCCCCATTCTGACCAGAGAAGAAAGTCTCACCAGTAGTGCTCCTGGAGCTATAGCAGAGCTTCTGGTAAATTCATTGAAGAAAGCAAGCTACAAAGGACCTTACAGATAATCCAGTCCAAGGATGGCAAAAATGTCTCCCTGCCATTTTTCGTCCGTTCCCTGCTCATTGCAGACATCACCAATAAATCACGGTAAAACCTCCACTATCCTTGGATCAGAATCCTCCTCAATCCAGCACTCAAAACAGCCATCATTCGAACTCGTAAAGAAAATAAATCCTATTTGTTGCCTCTGAGTCCAACCATGTCATCTTGCCAGAGGGGAAATAGGATCAGAGAGGGGACATGACTTGCCTAAGGTCACAGCCAGTTAGTAACATACAGGGAATTTAAGGCGAAAGCTTGGGAGCGGGCAGCAGGAACATGCGGAGTAGGACCGGAACCCAGACCATGACTTCCAGGCCAGCCTCTTCCCACCCACTTCAGCTGCTCTGGTTGCTCAGCTGACCAGTGTAACTGAAGGGCCTCAGATAAGATGTGTTCCCCTTTCTCATTTGCAGCCCATCCCTCCAAGGATAAGGAGGAGGAGAGCTTGAATCAGGAGACCAAAGCCAAGCCTCATGCTAATGCAGAGAACAAACCAGGTGAGAGGATGGTGAAACTGGTGGGTTTCCTCATGCTACCTTCCTCCTTCCTGTTGGCCAGGGGCTGAGACGTGCCTCTCGTCCTGTCTGGGCCAGTCAGCTGGAGTGATATAGTCTGGTGCTGCCCTGAGTGCCACTGCACTCTAGCCTCCTCCTTCCCGTATGCTCCCTTTCTGACTGGGCTGCTGGCCCTAGGGAGGCTCTGGACAGCCCCTCCGCACTCTCCTCTGATGGGCCAGGCCAGGCCAGGCCAAGGGGTTATTGAAGGCCCATTTCTTTTTCACTAAATCTCATCCCAAATGAGACTCCATGGGACCTCTGTTTCTTCTTCCTGTCACGTCTACAAAAGGACAGTGCTCTTAGGGATTGGTCTGAGACCAGCAACCCCAGGAGGGAAGGACACCAGGGGTCTGGTGATGCAGAAGTCCAGCATCCATGTGGCACCTGGGATGGAGGGAATGAGGAAGCTCCTGCCCCTGTGGGTTCTGCACAGCACACCGGGCCTGCCCCATGCACCCAGCGACCTGCGGAAGGAGGGAGAGCGGCAGCCATTTTTTCCATACAATAGACAAGGAAACCCAGGCTGAGAGGTCAACTGACTCGTCTGAAGAAGTGAGAGGGTCTGCTCCTAAACCCGGCTCTCCAGGCTTTCTGAGTCTCCCTTCCCTGCCACCTATTTCAAGGCTTCCAAACTGCTGTGCTGCCTTTGAAGTCATCAGGATCCTCTCCATGTAGGCGGTAGGGGGCAGGGTCAGACCCTGAGGGCTGGGGCTTTGCCCTCTCTTTGGTCCCAGTTGCCCAAGCTTTTTATAGGTTGGATCCCTGGCCCCACTGGTTGGGATGGAAATATGTGTGAATACAGGGGGAGCAAGGATGGCCACCTCCTGGCTGTCCTATCTGCAGCTATCTCTGTGGACAGGGCAACAATAATTCCTATCACATCATGTTACTTTTCCTAACAACAAGAAATTCCCCAAACTTACTGAGACCCTGGGGTGGACGCGTCCTGTAGCCCCTCACACTGGCTCTGCCAGCTGCCCTCAAAAACTGGCACACTCTTCTGATCTTTTCCATGTTTGTCCTTTAAAGAGGAGGAGTCAGCCAAGCTTCCTGCGGTCACGGTCACACCAGCCCCTGCTCCAGATGTTGAGGGAGATCAGGAGGAAGATCCTGGCAGTCAGGTAGGCACGAGCCTCTTCCCAGGTGGAGGGGATTGAACAGGCCAAGGGAAGGAGTTGCTGACCAAAGAGTCTTCCTTCTTGAAGGTCTGAAATGCTGCTTGAGGTTCATTCCTCTGAAGTAAGTATGGCCCTTTCTCTGAAGATCAAATAATACCTCATGGGGCCAGTTAATTCACCGTTAACACCTTAGTGTGAGTGCGATATATGCACACGAGAATGTGCCGCCACGGGTCACGTGCTAGGAGAACATAAGGAATAACTGTTAGGGGGTCTGTCAGAAACTAGGGGGCAGTAAGACCAGGCAGCTCAAAGCGTAGCTCCATGCCTTGGAACCCCCTGAGGTTTGTCTACAGGGCTTGCCGCTGCCTTTACAGCCACACAGCCTCTTCTTCCACCACGCTCCAGCTACACTGGACTCCTGTCTCCGTGCTCTTCCGGACCTTGGTTTCCTCCCTGTCCTGTATCCCCCCACCTGCATGTATGCCCTCACCCACCTCTCCAGGCCACTGTAAATGCCTCCATTGCCCTCAAGCTTCCCTGATCCCCCACCCCCATCTGATGAATAAATGCCCATGTGCTTTGTCCCTGTCCCAGGGCTCTTATCACTGCCTTCCCCGCACTCCATTTAGGAGTCTCTCTTCCTTCAGCTCGCTGCTGAGTGAAGTTCCTGAGGGTAGGATGCACTCCTGAACTGTCTGTCCCACAGAGATAAGTGCGGTGCCTGGCACACGCGGCTGTGCTCAGTAAGGGTTCAGAGATGACAGTGAGGGTGTGGGGCCAGCAGCCCAGTCAGAAAGGGAGTCGATGATGGTCAGTGATAGACTTGCATTTAGTATGCAGGTTCCATCCCTGTTTGTTTTTTTAGTTTGCCACCCAGAAATAGTCAATTATACCTCATCCTTAAGCCAGCAACTTTGGGTTTAGTGTCTAAGACCTCTTGATGGTATCATGAGTGTCCTGAGTAGACCCACTACAGCCAGCTCAAGTACAAGGGATTAAGAGGACAGAGAGATCTCCTGGAATCCCAGGGCCAGAAGCGAAGCTCCATTTCACAAAGAACTGCCCCCAGCTCTAAGCAGGCAGCTGTGACCCTGGTGGCTTCTCACTGTCTGTCTTTGCTCCCTCATGTTCCCTTCCCTGTGTGCAGACTTTTTTTCCTCTCAATTTTTATTTATTTTGGGAAGAGAGAGAGAGTGCGAGTGGGGAGGGGCAGAGAGAGAGGGAGAGAGAGAGAATCCCAACCAGGCTCGGAGCCTGATGTGGGGTTTGAACTCATGAACCGTGAAATCACGAACTGAGCCGAAGTCGGGTGCTTAACCGACTGAGCCACCCAGGTGCCCCGCATTTGCTTTCTTATTAGCACACATAGCACCACTCTAGGCCCCAGTCCATTATGGGGGTCAACCGATGACCGGCTCCCAGTCTCAGAAGAGAGAATCTGTTTAAACCAGGTCACAGGTCAGGGATCCAGCCTGTGTCTAAGCTGTGACAGGGAGTGCTGGGTGCTCTGACTCCAACACAGAAGAATGGAGTCACCCATTCAGAGGGTGTTAGGGGTGACAGTTCTCAGAGAAAAGGGCGCAGGCTGGGCAGACACTCCCACACCTATGGATTTAAATGACTTGTCATCTCCCCCAGTAAGCCTTCTCTCCTGATGGGGTTGGGGGAGGGAGGGCAGGAAGTATTTCAGGGGCACCTAGGTGGCTCAGTCAGTTGAGCATCCGACTTCGGCTCAGGTCATGATCTCACAGCTCGTGGGTTCGAGCCCTGTGTCGGGCTCTGTGCTGACAGCTCAGAGCCTAGAGTCTGCTTCAGATTCTGTGTCCCTCTCTTGCTGTGCCCCTCCCTGGCTCATGCTCTGTCTCTCTTTCTCTCAAGAATAAATAAAAAACATTAAAAATAAAAAAAAATGCACTCTCGACCATTAAGTTAGAGTATCTGGGGTGGGTATGAATGTTTTTAAAACCCTCAGGTGATCTGAATATGCAGTGGAGTTGAGAATCACTGAGTATCCCTTGGGGTTGGCTGTGTGAACTTCGTTACAGATGACCTACTCTATGAGCACACAGCGCAGGTCACTTGCTCAAGGGACAGGCCAGGCATGTTGCTATAGGTTAGTTGGGCGCCTAATCTGAGGACACTCAGAATCAATGCCTTTTAGAGTGCATGGAGTCACAGTGTTTGGTTCCCAAACACTGGTCTGCAAATGCATGAGCATGTTAAAATAGATTCTTGTGAGCATGTTAAAATAGATTCTTGGCTTAGTTCTCATCACAGAGATTCTAATTCAGTTGGTCCAGGAGGGGCCAGGACATCTGGATTTCTTTTATTTTATTAACTTATTTTGAAAATTAGTATTTATACTAAGCTCCCCAACGGAGAACCAAAGATCTCATTCAGCCCTGGCATTTGCGAAGAAGGGTAGCTTGGTGGTTAAGAGGCCAAGAGCTGGACTATCCATATGACAAATCCCAACTTTATCACTTACACCATGTGGACCACTGTGTGGACCACAGGCAAGTTATTTAACTATTCTGTACCCTAGTTTCTCCATCTGTCAGATGGGTTTAATTCTATCTATATCATAAGTTAATTGACTCATGAGACACAGTAAGTGCTAGCTATTATTATTGAAGCCACTTAACATAGTGCCTGGCACATAAAACCCCCCAGTAAATAGGTATTACCATCATAGTTTTACATTCATAAGGTAATATAACAATTTAGAAGTTTTAGTAGGCTCAGCAATGTAACCACCAAAAGATATGCAATATTAGGCAACATTAATGGAAGTAGGTATCTAAGAGAGGGAAGTGATAATCTTATTCCATTCTGTGGTCCAATCCTATTATGTGTGGTGTTCTGTTTCAGTCTTCAAAGCTTCCTCATGGGGTATAATCTAACTAGAATGAGTTCACCAAGATGGGGAGGAGGCTCCAGGCCATAGCATGGAATAAAGGAAGGGACTGGGAATCTTTAACTCAGGGAAAAGAGCTGCTTCATGAAAGAGTGATTAGCTTTGTTCTGTGTGGCTCCAAAGAGTCAACCTATGCACAGAGAGTAGAACCTTGTTACAAATATGGACTCTAATCACAGTTGCCAAGATACAGAGGGTGCCTTAGGTGGTGAGTTTTCCATCCCTGAAAATAATCAAATAAAGAAAGGACAACCACTGTTGTGGTTGTGGAGGACTTTTGCTGAATGATTTCTCCTCCTACTCAAGTTTTTAGATCCATTCTGAGAACAGCAACAACAACAAAGTGGGGGAAAAGTGGGAGGGAAAACAAACCCAGCAGTTATTACACATTAATTTGGTGGCTTTGGACTGCAGGGAGGAGATGTGGCTGGAGCTGAGAGCACAGGTGAAATAGTAGCTGAAGAGGGTGAAGCTCCTGGTGAAGGCAAAAATGGAGAGCAAGGTGGAGGTGAGACTCAACTGGAAGGTGAAGGTGAAATTGAAGCAGAAGGAGAAGAAGGTGAACATGGCAGTGAACTCCAAGCAGAAGATGAGGACATGAAAGCTGATGAAGGTGGAGGTGAAGGTGAACTCCAAGCAGAAGAGGGTGAAATGAAAGCTGATGAAGGTGGAGGTGAAGGTGAACTCCAAGCAGAAGAGGGTGAAATGAAAGCTGATGAAGGTGAAAATGAAGAGCAGGAATTCAATGCTGAGAGTCAAGGTGAAGCCAAAAGTGACGAGAAAGGTACAGATGGTGAAGGGGGAGGTGATGGAGGTGACAGTAAAGATGAAGAGGAGGACGAAGAGGAAGAGGAGGACGATGAGGAAGACGAGGACGATGAGGAAGACGAGGACGATGAGGAAGAAGAGGAGGCAAATGAGGAGCCTTTGTCCCTGGAGTGGCCTGACACCAGGCAGAAGCAAGCCATTTACCTCTTCCTCCTGCCCATTGTGTTCCCACTGTGGTTGACGGTGCCTGATGTCCGGAGGCTGGTGAGTTTGCCCAGCTGTACCCCAGGGAATCTGTGGAGTCTCTAGGCACTCCCGCTCAAGAAGTGAGAAGACAGGGCAAACCAGCTTGGCAGGGCTCAACCACAGAGAGTATCTGAGATGCAACTTGTAGCTCCAGATGGGGCAATGCACCTATGGGGACATACCGGTGGGCTTGGGAGGCCCTAAGACATGCTTATTTCCATCACTATAAGCATGTGATCTGGTCCCTCAACTCCTATTCTCAGTTTCTCGATTTTAATATGGGAATGATGCCAAGATGCCCCCACTCCGCCCCTGTATTTCCAGGGATATTCTGAAAACCTAGGGGGAAAGTACTGTTTCTACCCAGTATTCTCATTTATAGGGAAAGTGCTAACATACCCTACCCAAAGGCCATCCATACACTGTCTCTAGGTCCAGAGATGGGTGGGGTAGGGGGGAGGTGACAGATACCAAACCAAACACCTAGGCAAGCCTGGATCTAGGGCAAGCAAACAGTCCTCTTCAGTTTGGTGACTGCTGAATGCCCTGCTGGCTGGACTCCCCTGCAGGCCACCATCCAAGGGTCCTCACTGGAGATCCAGATCTCAGCTGACACATCCCCAGATCCTCTCCATCACTCACTCAGCAGATCCCGTCCCTGATTCTGGGGCTCCCTCAGAAGGGCCAATGACCTTTAGCATCTGCAACTTATTTCTCTTCCTTTTCAAACTTGCAAATAGGAGTCTAGGAAGTTTTTTGTTATCACCTTCCTGGGATCCATCGTGTGGATAGCCATTTTCTCATACCTCATGGTCTGGTGGGCTCATCAGGTGAGTGAACAGCAGGAACTATATCCAACGTCAGCGGGGCCCAAGGACAATTTTTACCTTCAGGGTCAATGGCCAGTACCCAGGGAACGGTGAGGCTCAAGTGACTTTGTAGTTTCTAGATTGTTTACGAAGGGTCAAAGTTGCCTTTTTTCTTCCAGTGAGTGTAGTGTTTTCAAGTGTGGCTCTTCTGTCTTAATGTTCATGCTGTAGCCTCACATAGAAGGCCCTTCACAGTCTGACCCAACTGACCATTGCTTATTAGCCTTACTCCAGGCTTTCTCTGTCATGGATGCCCTGCTCCTCCCCACCTGGCGATGTTGGACACACTTGCGAGAGCAAGCTCAATTTTGCCTTGTCTCTGGCATCCAGTGAGTCTTCCTCTGAGTGCCCATTGCTTTCCTGTTCTACCTGTAATTGTTGTTCACGAGGTTTTTCTTTCAGTAGGCTGAGGGTAGGGGCAGTGTTGTGGTGCCCATACTTCTATCTCCAGCCTCTAACTGGCACATAGCAGGTGTCCGTGGTTCTGGAGATGGAAACGTGACACGAACAGGTGTTCGGAGGGGCAGTTCTGAGAAGGTGCAGGTGTTATAGCTGGAATATCAGTGACAGCTGGTATCAGGGAGAGACGTGTACTCCAGAAAGGAGCTGCATCATTCCCTGCAGCCTTGAGGAGGGGCCCTGCTCCTTCTCTCCGTGGCCCATCTCCCCAGCTGTCGGTTCACCATACCCTCCCTCCGAGGCCGTGGGAGTATGCTGAGCTCTCCGGAAAAGTGTTGGGTTTGCACAAAGTAGCATGTGGTTGATGCTTTGAAGAGCTTCAGATTTTTCCTTTTGCTGTCGCCATGGCTTATCATCGCTGTTCCTTTTTACCAGGTTGGTGAAACAATAGGGATTTCAGAAGAGATCATGGGTTTGACGATCCTAGCAGCAGGCACGTCCATTCCTGACCTCATCACCAGTGTGATTGTCGCTCGGAAAGGCCTGGGAGACATGGCTGTGTCCAGCTCTGTGGGCAGTAACATATTTGATATCACCGTGGGGTGAGTGGCAAAGTTGCTTTCCAAGGCATATTAAGAATGACTGGAAAACACGGTGTTGGCTCTGTTTGCCGGTTTTCTGTTTCATTATTTATACATGGAATAAAAGGGCATTTATGTTATTAGTTTCTACTAGGCATCAAAGTGTCCTCCCTTCGTTCATCACAGCCTGAGGGGATAACAGAACAAAAATGCTGTCTGAAATGTAACTGACTAGAATTTATAGATGAATCGAAAAACAAAGTCCTTTAAATTTCATTCCCAAATTCAGTCAGATGCTCTGCTCACTGACCTCCAAGGTGGTGGAAGTGGGGTTGGAAGGAGCAATGACTCAATCTCACTCGCTGATACTTCTGCTCCTTTGTGTTTGGGATCCTGCCAGCTCGGAGGCTCTCAAAGCATTTTGTCTAAACAAGCAAATGCCGCATCCTCCTGTACCCATTCTCTTGCCCCCTCCTCCCAACTTTGTCAGAGCCCAACCTCTGGGCTACTTTCATTTCCCCAGGCGTATCCTGGATTTGGGTGGTGGCTTTGATTTTTCTAAATTTTTATGGTAAGTCCTAGCTCAGGCTAATTTAAATGTAAAGACACGTTAGCCTGAGCTAGGACTGATGGCAAAAATTTACAGATGGAAGAGTCACACATCAGCTCACCTGGGTTACTCATAGGAAAGTCATGAATTATAAAGAAAAAAATACCCACTCAGACCCTGAAAATTTCAGTTTTAATATAGAACTCCTTGTTATTAGCTGTGAGACCTTGGGCACGTAATTCAATTTCCATGAACTTCGTTTCCTCATCTGTGACATGGGGCTATTATTTTCTGCTCTATTTCATAAGCTTTCTTGTGTGTGTAGAAAAATAAGTGCTTTGTAAATTGTAAAATACTGTTTATGTTTATGGGATTAGTGCAGACATTCAGAATATTCACATTGTTTCTTCAATCTTGCAGCCTGCCTGTCCCTTGGTTGCTGTTCTCTCTTATCAATGGATTACAGCCTGTTCCAGTCAGCAGCAACGGCTTGTTTTGTGCAATTGTTTTGCTTTTTCTCATGCTCCTGTTTGTGATCTCTTCAATTGCATCATGCAAATGGAGAATGAACAAGATCCTGGGCTTCACAATGTTCCTCCTTTACTTTGTATTCCTGATAATCAGTGTGATGTTAGAAGATCGAATCATTTCCTGTCCTGTATCTGTCTGAGGCAGAGTCACTGTTGCTCACAATGGACGTGGATCAGAAAACCACGCCAGAAGCTACCATACTTCTTGTTACATTAACAAAAGAATGAACATGGTCCATGAGAGAGACCAGAGTGGCAAAGAGCCACTGATGGGAATGTGATCGGGGACTGAATGTTAGCCTTGGAAACACCCGCAGCTCGTTGTGGATTGTCTCACCTCTGGAGGGATGGCGTTTTTACCCCTGCCTGATGTTGGCAGCTATCACGTGGAGGCCAGTAGAAGGACCTCTGGAGCCAGAGGGTTTTCGGAATGAGGGATCATTTGGGGGTGAGGGCTGGGACAGGCACAGTAGCAGGACAAGCCCCTATCCTCACAGTTCCCTGATGGTTCCTGAAAGGCTGCTGATCCAAAGACACAGATGTGGTCTACACCCCACCCTTTGGCCCCTGTCCCAAGCACACACTGCAACTTGCCATCCTCTCTTTTTCTGTTTAAAACATGAGGTTCTACCAGGTTTGTAAACGTTACACGTCCAGTTATTGGTGGGTTTAAGGAGCTAAGACTCGGAAAAAAAAAAAAAAGTATAACAGGAATCAATGATCATTACACACTGTAGCCCAGTAAAATGTGTACTGATATTTGATAGCTTAAAAAGACTCCCTTAGCTCTTCTTTTGCATTTCTGAAACATGAAATTAAAATAAGTAGCCCCCCAAATGAAAATGTATAATTTGCCGTTGTACCAGAAGGGGGGTGGGATATTAGGGAGGGCTATTTAAAAATATGTACTTACTAGAAAATCCAAATTAGTGTTGTCTCCATCAAGTGGTCACCTTGGGGGATTAGACAGTCATACAAAGTTGTCCTGACTTTGCTCCTCCAGCATATTCTCACCTAACAGTGACAAATGCTACTAGTGAGTCAGAAGGGGAGTGATTTTATTTTATTTTATTTTATTTTATTTTATTTTATTTTATTTTATTTTTTTAAATGTTTTATTTATTTTTGAGACAGAGAGAGACAGAGCATGAGCAGGGGAGGGGCAGAGAGAGAGGGAGACACAGAATCCGAAGCAGGCTCCAGGCTCCGAGCCATCAGCACAGAGCCCGAAGCGGGGCTCGAACCCACAAACTGTGAGATCATGACGTGAGCCGAAGTTGGACGCTCAACCAACTGAGCCACCCAGGCGCCCCAGGGGAGTGATTTTAAAAAGAGTCCAAAATCAGTAGGGCCAAGTCTGCTATATTAAGTAAGAGATCTTGTGGGGTAATGCTACTTCTGAATGCCAACCTACATTGGATGATAAAGCCAGATTGATTTCCCGTGTGGCTTACATGTGGCTCTTAAGGCAATTACAAAGGAGAAATTCCAAAAATGCTTAACATAACGACAACACAGTGAGAAAAAGAGTATTACTACTTCTAATAGCTAGTGTAAAGGACTTCTGTGTTTTTAAAAATTGTGTGGTTATTGAAGCAGTGCTTGTGCAATTCGAAGTGCTTGTATGTTAAATACCACTGCTTGCTGCTTTTACTAGCACTCAGTTAGGGGACCATTAGAAATGAAGCAGTTCCGTGTTCCTGGTTTCAGAGCAAAAGGAGCTCAGGTGACTATAGATTATGATGGCAAATATGGCTTTAATTACAAACGTGAGAGGATTCAGACTGGAATATAACAGGACAGATGTGATGTGGAAAAAAAAAAAATCAAACATTTTGGTGTTGAAGGGCTGTACTGAAAATACTTTAGTCCATAATCCATCTCTTAAGATGGGCTGATTAATTAATGGCCTCACTACCCCAGGAGTCACATTCTTTGGAAATGACTTTTATTAAATTTCAATAAATTGTGAGTCCCCATGGTATTTTATTTTACGAACATGGATGAGTTCACCTGTATCTTTAGGTCACTGGGTCAGAATGCTCAAGAAGAAGAATATGGAATCATGTTCACATTCCATTTTCTTACTTATCCTCATTGCCGTTGCTGCTGCATTTGCCCAGTCTCCATATGCCATGGCCTAGGAACAGGAGAGAACAATGCCCACAGAAGGGTGACCCCAATGCCCAAACTCTGGGCATCTGTGTCTAATTCCAGCTAGCTTCAGGGGCATCACCTGGGAGTGTGGGATCTGATGCCTTCCCCAGAATGACTGATAAGGAGTGATGGACAGTGGAACATTTTGTCATGAAAGTGTGTTGGACAGTCATTTCATGATTAGAGTCAACTCTAATGATCTAACATTCTTTTTCTGATTAGCTTGCTGGATTTTTGGCATTTCTCTTTGCTTAGAAGGGATGATCTGATCACTTCACACTATGACAGTAAGGGTCAAGTAAAATGAAAGCTGGGTCTTGATGGATGAGTAAGAAGTCACTGGGGTGGGCAGGAGAAAGGAGGTTTCAGGGAGATGGAAAACTTATGTAACTTTTATAAGATCAATTTGTTATGCTTGGAAATTAAAATTTTTGTCATATTTTTAAGCCTATAGTTTATTAGAATTATGCTGTTGTAGGATAAAAAGAGTCATCTTAAAATGTCAAGATAATGGTGACACGGCCCTCTCATTTGGTAGGCAAAATGATCTACTGAGTTACAAGGGACACATACTAGATCACTCATTCAGCCCAGGAAGTCTGAAGTGTCCCAGCTGGGCATCTCAGCTGGAAGACAGTGGCTGCAGAGACGACTGCTCCCTCCCTCTGGAGGTTCCATTTCCTTGTTGACCCTGGTAATGGGTTTAGGTCAAATTTCTAAAAATGTGAGGGTCTTCCTAATTTAATGGGTTAAGTTTCTATATAGTACTAAGAAAAGATTCCTTCCAAATTTTTGAAAAATGGTGTTATGTTTAAATGGTTACTATACGTGGTTAAATGGTTACTTTCATCAATAGATCTGAAAATGTTTTCATCAAATTATAGGCTTGGCCCTTTAGGACACCGTTGTCTATATCATAATGATCATTTCTTTAAAGACTGATACCAAAGAGGTCAGGAACTGGAATTTAGTGTGTAGGGCACAGCCTGGTAGATACATTTGAAGAACTGGCTGGCCTTCCGTGCCAAAGAATACCCTGGGGATCTGATTCCTTTTTTTGTGGGAGGGTCCCTCCATAGGTGCCACCTGCGATGTGTTTTGGGACTGGTCACTGTGGAAGGTGCAGAGAGGGCTCATGATCACGGCTGTCTTTGCCTGGTGTGGGTGGGGAGTGGGGGGTACCGGAGCCAAGCAGGCCACCCTGGCCTAAGACAACATGGTTGCCTTCACAACCAAAGGCAAGCTTTAGGTCTTCACTGTGATGAGCAGGCAAAGCCTGGAGAATTTCATTTACAGAAAATTCTGTCAGTTGCTCCAGTGGCTCTATCACAGCACAATGTTTGAAAAAAATCTTTACAGACAAAAGGAGGGAGCCATGCAAACGACAGCAACCGTGGGAAGGCCGCAGAGACTTCATCAGGAGGGTCTGCTACCATCTCAGAGGATAAGCACATGCACACACACCTGAGTGAGAGACAAACTCCTATACTAATTTGTGCACTGCTCATTTTGTAAACGACAATAATTAAGCCAGCAAATGCACTTGCTTTGAGGCCAGAGGAAGAGGCTAGTGTGAAGGGATAAGAAGATAATAAGCCTGAGAATATTAAGGTAAACTGGTATGCAACTGCTAGTGGTTCAGTTCTGAAATAAAACTTGGTCTTGTATCCAAACAGGAAAGACGGAGCACACCAACTCTACCACACAAAGGGGCCAAGGGCCCTCTTAAAGAGGCAGCCTGTTCTTTCCCTTTCTGCTCTGAAATAAAGCGCCTAATAGCAGCTTTCAAGTTCTAGTGGGAAAAATAAAACTAAAACTGGGCTACCTCACATTACCATACAAACGGGTATTTTCTAACCATATACTTAAAACGTATTTAGAAATACACTGTAACAGCTTCTCTATACAGCAGGCTAACACTTGCTAGTTTCAATAAGCATCATGGTAATGACCAGCATAAAATAAAATAAGTATTTATCACTAAAAATGCTGAACCAACATTTTCAGGGGCCATTTCTCTATATACAAAAATGTATAAACATCTTAGAAAACCTTAAAACAAAATAAGCTGGTAGTTTTAGGGATTTATCACAACCTCACGCCGTCCCCCCGCCCCAGAAAAAAATCAGGGGGAGAAAAGACAAAAATCAGAATATGAACAGGCTGCATAATTCCCCATCTGACAGTAGGAAGAAAAAGCGGAATACTGAAATAAGATACAAAATACAAATGTATGACATTAACACCATGAGAGGAAGTAGGAACAAGTCATACCAGGACACAGCAGGGTTTATTTTCAACTATTAAACATGTAAACAAAACTAAGAGTAAGAAAACAAGAGACAGATAATGTAGCAAAAGTGTATTTCTCTCCAACAAGATTGGTTGGCCATGATTCTTCAAAATGTATCTTCAACAGAGAGAAAATTGAAGAGAAGTTTGTATAGAGTTATTTTAAAGGATGATCTAGATTTTAATTTTCTTTTGAGCAGGGATTACTACTTTCTACTCATGTTTTTGGTTTTATTTTTAAAGACTAAATTTGCACAAATAATATTCCCTGGGAATTAAAAGTAGAGGAAATAAAACCCAATGAAAAACAGAACAAAAACTCTGCGTGTATGGGAGGAGATAAAAACTATACTCACCTTTCCCCATATGAGTTTGAACCATAATGAATGGGCTTTACCTCATTTTTTTTTCTGGTTAGGTACTTGAAATCAATAAACGATAATTCTTACATACAGTTTGTGTCAAAGACAAGTTAAACAACAGCGAAAGCTGTTCTTATAAGGGAAACAAAACCCCAGGACACAAAAACAGAATAGAACCCCAGAACCCTATTTGGAGGGATATTTGCTGCCAATGCCAAAAGACTCACCTATCAAATGTTTCTCTCGGTTGACAATTATCAAGCGATGTAGGGAACAAAAGACTCCTTTAGGATGTGAAACTAGGATACGAAGAGTGAAGGAGACTGGAGTTGTATTTACAAAGGAAAGGCATATAAATGTGCATAGCACCAGGTTTTTCAAGTAAGCAAGGTCAGTCCCAAACTAATTCGAACTAAAATTTCACATTTTTTAAACTCTCCCCATTACTTCCCAGGGTAGAAAGCTGTGAAATGTTTCAGCTTGATGCTATTCACTAATGGTGTGAACTCACAAGGTAGTTTTTGCGCAGCTAAACTGATTCTAAGTCTCAGATATCCCCAGGACAAGTGTCCTGGGCTCTACTGGCTTACACACCAGATTTGGAACCATCCACATTTTTCTTCAATGAAACTGTCTAGAGAATTCTTTCCTTCATGACAATGTGTGCAACCACGCACACACACATACTGGAAATCTATAAATAACTCTAATAGCCAAAGAATACTTTTTATCAGAAATTACCAAAGAAAGCGATATTTGAAATAATGGGACTAAAAATACTTTTTAAGAGTCTTTCTAATACCCATGGTGTTTAAACGTTCAATTTATTGTCTGATTTCTGGGTATTTCTGGATTTTAGATTCCATAAACTTCAGATTCTGAAGGCTTATTGAAAAAGCCAAGTTCCTCAATATGGGAAATTCTATCTGGCTGTACTTTTAGAGAGTTATTATTTTTCTATTTTTGAAAAAATATCTTGAATATTTATTTATATATATATATAATATGAACAGAATACTCCAATAGGTCATATTCCAGATAAATATGATACAATCTGCATCATATGCCACATTTTAGATATTAAAATAAGGGTAAAATCTGGAATAAATTGTCTGACATATTTCCCAACACAAGTGTTCGTATAGAATATTAAAATCTAAATTGATTTTTGGCTTTGTAAGCTATCCCTGTGTACTGTCTGTATCTGTTAGCAACAGAGAACATTTTCAGTCATGGTATACTGAACCTGATTTTGCAGAAGCAGACTTGGAACCTCCCCGGCTCTCCTTCGACAAGGCTCAATGAGTCAGTCTGGGCAGTGCGCACCCTGGCTTTCATCCACTCACTGCAGTCAGGCTTAGCGGTACTAACATGCAATCCTAGCACAACACTGACACTAGCGCTGACAGTTTTGAATCATTCTCCCAAGTAATAAAATATATATATATATATATATATAGATAGATAGATAGATAGATATAGATAGCTATACATATAGAGATCTGCAGCTGTACTAATTACTTCAAATAGCAGCAGACAAGGAAAATAAGCACTTAATTGCTTGCTTCGTAAGTTTCAGTTCATTTTGTTTGCTATATTAAGTTTAAAAATTAAAAAAATATCAACTTACTATAAACAATTTAAAATATGTATAATACAACTTCATGGTCAAAACATTTGAACAGTCTATGAAAACAGGAAATACTTTGATCTTACATTTGGTTAAGTTCCATACATGATTTTTTCAACATGTTTCTTCCAAGAGAAACCACGAAACAGGTGTCTTATTTTGAGAAGTAATTTTGTCTAGGGATTTCCTTGTCACAAAAATACTTAATTACTGGTTACAGGAGAAGTAAAGAAAAAAAAAAACAAAAACAAAGAGATGAGAAACAAAATGGCTCTCTCTTCACTTGTCACTCTTCTCTTCTTAGAACATTCTGTACATGAGCTATCTGGGCTTTCTGAACCATTTACAAATGCATTTTCAAAAATCGAAGAGAAAGAGTTTAGAATCTCCAAGTATTATTTTATACACTGACTATACAATACATATTGAAAGTATACACGCACGTGCATATCTTAAAGATAAGGTTCTCCAAAGGTTTTTCGACATTCCATCACCCCTGTACTTGGTGGTCGATCACAGTTGTGTGTACTCTTGACTTGACTAGGTGTGAGGCGATCGTATGCCATCTTGTATTCTTTATCAAATGCATCTGTAAAAATTCATAAAGAAACGAGGGCATTTAGCAATTTATACTCGATATTAACAACAATCAAGATTTTAAAATATCACAGAACTAAAAAATTAGAGGCCAAGAAGGCATCTCTAGGTCATTTCTGCCAACTAAAGAAATACAGAATTTCAGAGCTCAGACAAGGACCTCAAAGCTCTCAGCATTTTAGAGCTAGATTACACAGACCAACGAATTTTAAAGTTTTAAGATGGCTTCCTTTTAAAATTCTTTTTCCCAAATTTAAAGATTATGGTAAAATACATACAAAAGTTACTATCTTAACCATCTTGTAGGTCAGTGGTATTATGTACATTCATAACGTGCAGCCATCACCACCATCCACCTCAACTCTCTTCCCTCTTGTGAAACTGAAACCCGATACCCATTAAACATTAATTCCGTTGCCCCCTGCCCCAACTCCTGTCAACTATCGTTCTACTTCTGTCTGTATGATTTTTGACTACTCTAGTAAGTGACTCATAAGAGGAATTGTACAGTATTTGTCTTTTTGTGATTGGCTTATTTCATGTACATAATGTCCTCGAGGTTCATCCAAGTTATAGTATGAGCCAGAATTAACTTCTTTTTTAAGGAGGAATAATATTCCATTGCATGTAGAGACCACATTTTGCTTACTCATTCATCCTTCAATGGACACATGGGTTGTTTCCACACTTTAGCTATTATGAATAATGCTGCTATGAACATGGATGTAAAAATCTCTCCCGCAGACCCTGCTTTTAAGTCCATTTTTAATTTTTTGAAGGGACTGCCATACTGTTTTCCACAGCAGCTGTACCATTTTACATTCCCAATAATAATGTATAAAAGTTCCAATTTTCTATATCTTCACCAACACTTGTTATTTTTTGTTTTTGTTTTTGTTTTTGTTGGGGGGGGGGGGACAATAGCCAGCCTAATGGTGTGAGGTGGAATCTCACTATAGATTTGATTTGTATTTCCCTAATAATTAATGATGTTGAGCATCTTTTCTTGTGCTTATTGGCCACCTATATATCTTCTTTGGAGAAATGTCTATTCAAGTCCTTGCCCATTTTTAATTGGCTTTTTGTTGTCGTTGTGTTTTAGAAATTTTTCAAATCTATTCTGGATATTATTTTCTTCCATTCTATGGGTTGCCTTTTTACATTCCTGATACCTTTTAATGCACAAAATTTTAAATTTTCATGAATTCCAATTTTTGTATTTTTTCTTCTGTTGCTTGGGCCTCTGGTGTCATATCCAAGAAAGCACTGCCAAATCTAATGTCATGAATGATTTTGCCCTGTTTTTTCCTAGGAGTTTTATAGTTTCAGATCTCACATTTAGGTCTTTAATCCATCTTGAGTTAATTTGTTTTTTTCTTTAATTTTAATTTTTTTTTAATAATTTATATCCAAATTAGTGTATAGTGCAACAATGATTTCAGGAGTAGATTCCTTAGTGCCCCTTACGCATTTAGCCCATCCCCCTTCCCACAACCCCTCTAGTAACCCTCAGTTTGTTCTCCATATATATGAGTCTCTTATGTTTTGTCCCCCTCCCTGTTTTTATACTATTTTTGTTTCCCTTCCCTTATGTTCATCTGTTTTGTCTCTTAAAGTCCTCATGACTTCACTCAGAAGTCATATGATATTTGTCTTTCTCTAATTTCACTTAGCATAATACCCTCTAGTTCCATCCACAGAGTTGCAAATGGCAAGATTTCATTCTTTTTGATTGCCGAATAATACTCTGTTGTATATATATATACCACATCTTCTTTATCCATTCATCCATCGATGGACATTTGGGCTCTTTCCATACTTTGGCTATTGTTGATAGTGCTGCTATAAACATGGGGGTGCACGTGTCCCTTCAAAACAGCACACCTGTATCCCGTGGATAAATGCCTAGTAGTGCAATTGCTGGGTTGTAGGGTAGGTCTATTTTTATTTTTTTGAGGAACCTCCATACTGTTTTCCAGAGTGGCTGTACCAGCTTGCATTCCCTTTGAGTTAATTTGTTTTACAAGGGGTTCCAACTTCATTCTTTTGCATATGGATATCCAGTTTTGGCAGCATCATTTGTCGAATTGACTGTCCTTTCCCCAATGGTGTTCTTGGCCCCATTGTCAAAAATCATTTGACCATATATATGAGGGCTTATTTCTGGGCTCTCTATTCAATTCCATTGGTCTACATGTCTGTCTTTATGCCAGTACCACACCGTTTAGATTACAGTAGCTTTGTAGTAAGTTTTGAAATCAATAAGTGTGAGTCATCCAGGTCTATTCTAAGATTTTGGTTACTTGAGGTCCCTCTGAGATTCCATATAAATTTGAGGATATGTTTTTCTATTTTTGCAAAAAAAAAATCATTACGATTTTGATAGGGATTGCACGTTAATCTATAGGTTGCTTTGGATAGTACTGATATCTTAAAAATTTTAGTCTTCTAAGTACATGAAAATGGGATGTTTTTCATTTATTTATGTCTAATTTCTTTCAACAACGTTTTGCAGTTTTCATTGTACAAGTCTTTCACCTCCTTGGTTGAACAAATTCCTAATTATTTTATTCTTTTTGATGCTACTGTACATGGAATTGCTCTCAATTTTTGGATTATGCATTGCTAGTTACAGAAATATGACTGAGTTTTGTATCTTTTATCCTGCAACCTTGCTGAAAGCATTAACTCAAACAATCTAGGTAGTTTTGTTTTGTTTTGCTTTTGGTGTGGAATATCTAGGATTTTCTATATATATGATCATGTCATCTATGAATAGAGATAGCTTAACTTCTTCCTTTCCAATTTGGATGCCTTTTACTTCTTTTTCTTTCCTGGCTGCTTTGGCTAGAACTTCTAATACAATGTTGTCTTGTTCCTGATCTTAAGGGAAAATCTTTCCGTTTTTCACCATTGAGTATGGTGTTAATTTGGGGTTTTTCATAAATGCCCTTTATCAAGTTGAGGACATTCCCTTCTATTCCTAGTTTGCTGATTTTGCCAAATGCTTTTTCTGCATCTACTGAGACATGTGTCTTTTTTTAAAAATAATTTTATTTATCTCTATAACCAACATGGGGCTTGAACTCACAACCCCCAAATCAAGGGCTGCATGTTCTACCAACTGAGCCAGCCAAGTGCCCCAGAGAACTTGTGTCTTTTATTCCAATAATATGGTATATCACATTGATTGAGTTTTGTGTATTGAACCAACATTGCATTCCCGGGATAAATCCCAGTTGGTCATGGAACAAAATCCTTTCTAAATGTTGCTGGATTTCATTTGCCAGTATTTTGTTGAGGATTTTTGCACCTATATTAATAAGGGATATTGCTCTGTAGTTTTCTTTTCTTGTGATGTCTTTGTCTTATAATATTAGCTTCACAGAATGAGTTAGGAAGTGCTCCTTTTTCTTCTACTTTTGTAAGAGTATGTGAAGGATTAATGTCTTAGTTCAGGCTGCTATAACAGGATACCATAGACTGGGTGGCTTAAATGATGAACATTTATTTCTCACAGTTCTGGAGGCTGGGAAGTCTAAGATCAAGGCAACAGCAGATCTGGCGTCTGGTTAGAGTGCTCTTCCTGGTCTGTGAACAGCTGTCTTCTCCCTGTATCCTTACATGACTGAGAGGGATAGCTCTCTTCTTAAGGATATTACCCCACTGTGGGGGCTCCAACCAGATGATGTTATTACTTCCCTAGGGCCCACTTCCAAATACCATCACGTTAAGGCTTTAACATAGGAGTAGGGGCAGGGCATCAATATGCAGTCCATCACAATTGGTGTTAATCCCTCTTTAAACATTTGATAGAATTCACCATCTGGTCCTGGGTTTTTCTTTCTGGGAAGCTTTTTGATTATTAACTCAATCTATTTACTTATTACAGCTCTAGTAAGGGTTTCTATTCTAGAGTCAGTTTTGTAGTTTACGTCTTTGTAGGAATTTGCCTATCTGGGTTACTGAATTTGTAGGCATATAGTTATTAATTGTACTTCCTTATCATTCTTTTTATTTCTGGAAGGGTGGTAGGAATATCTCCTCTTTCATTCCTCATTTCATTAATTTGAGTCCTCTCTTTTTCTCTTAGTCTAACCAAAGATCAATTTTATTGCTCTTTTCAAAGAACCAACTTTGATTTTGATAAGTTTCTCTATTTTAAAAATTGTTTTCCCCTATATTTTCTATTTTTTCTCTATTTTATTGACATCTGCTGTAATATTTATTATTTCCTTTCTTCTGCTTGCTTTGGGTTTAATTTGCTCTTCTTTTTCTATTTCTTAAAAAAATTTTTGTTTAATGTTTTATTTACTTTTGAGACAGAGAGAGACAGAGCATGAGCAGGGGAGGGGCAGAGAAAGAGGGAGCCACAGAATCCAAAGCAGTCTCCAGGCTCTGAGCTGTCAGCACAGAGCCTGACGCAGGGCTTGAACTCACAAACCGCGAGATCATGACCTGAGCCGAAGTCAGAGGTTTAACCGACTGAGCCACCCAGGTGCCCCAAAGGAAACGGTTTTTTCTTTTTTTAAATTTTTTTAATGTTTACTCATTTTTCAAGAGACAGAGAGAGACAGAGCATGAGCATGGAAGGGGCAGAGAGAGAGGAAGACACAGAATCCGAAGCAGGATCCAGGCTTTGAGCTGTCAGCACAGAGCCCAATGTGGGACTTGAACCCACAAACTATGAGATCATGACCTGAGCCGAAGTTGGACGCTTAATCAACTGAGCCACCCAGACACCCCTTTCTATTTCTTAAGGTAGAAGGTTATGTAGGTATTTACATAGAAGTTCCTACCTTATTAAATTTCCAGTTGAGCATCAGAATCACTTGTCAAATTTCTTATTTTTAATGATTTCCAATGTTTCACAACCATCATAGTTAAAAAGCAAATATTCACAACATTCTGCTCAAAGCTCCCTAGATGCAATTTGAATCCATTCATCCTTTTCCTCTTTCTAATGGAAAGTGCAGCTCAACACATTCATACATTTGTTTACAAACAAAATTACAGGTTAAATACAGTTGTACTTCTGTTAGTCTTTTCCACCAAATAGTCCTTACTTCTAAGTTTTACTATTATTATTAGAACTTGTCCCAAATTTTCCACCCTTATTTCAACTAGGAAAATCAATGACTTAATGTGACTTTCGAGTACAACGTTCCCTGGTTATATTTCTTTGCATCATACTTTTTTTTTTCCCAAGCAAAGATACCAAACACTGATCTCTACTGGGCTCAGATTTATAGCTAAACATTTTTTTTTATAGCTAAATTTTTTGTTGTTGTTATACAGCTAAAATTTTTAAAAGCCATTTTAGTGTAAGGCCAATTTTCCAATTCCTAGCTTTTAAATCTTTCTTTCTTTTTTTAGATTTATTTTCTTTCTAATCAAACCAGTCTCTCTGTATTTTTTAAAAGTTTATTTATTATTTTTTAATAGTCTCTACACCCAATGTGGGGGCTTGAGCTCATGACCCCCGAGATCAGCCAGGTGCCCCTCTTTGTCCTTTAAACATTGGTTTTGTTTAAAATAACACACTTGTATAAGTTTCACTTGTACTATTGCATTAGCTTCTTTTTTTTGTAAAATTTTTTTTTTTTTTTTTTCAACGTTTATTTATTTTTGGGACAGAGAGAGACAGAGCATGAGCAGGGGAGGGGCAGAGAGAGAGGGAGACACAGAATCAGAAACAGGCTCCAGGCTCTGAGCCGTCAGCCCAGAGCCCGACGCGGGGCTCGATCTCACGGACCGCGAGATCGTGACCTGGCTGAAGTCGGACGCTTAACCGACTGCGCCACCCAGGCGCCCCTGCATTAGCTTCTTAATTGCCCCTTTCACTATCTACTGGGTCCCCACACAATTTGTTCTCCATAGACTACAGATCCTGGCAAAACATATATTTGATTATGTCTCTCTCCTGCTTAAAAATCCCCCAGATGTTTCCCACTGCCCTTAGAATTCAGTCCAAGATAGTTGGGAGACCCTACAGACACCGTACAATCTAGTTCCTGCCTGCTTTTCCAAACTCATTTCACCCCACACTCTACCCTTTCTCTGTGATCCCTCTCTTCCCTGGCCTTTCCATTACTCAAAAATGCCAGCCCTTTCACCTCAGGGTCTTCCTACAAACTTTAAAGTTTGTTTGTTTTCTCCCCCATTGATATTCTGGCTACGTTGTCAACTTAGTGTCATTTCCTCAGAAGCCTTCCTTATTTTCAAACTTGTCATTCTCCACACTCCTTCCTGGTCACAATGCACTTTTGGTACCTTCTCCCCATAGTCCAATCTACATCTCTGCAGAAGCCTCCAATAAATTAATTCTTCAACATCCAGATTGTCCATCCATCAGTTCATCCTAATACCAATTGCTTATTCATTTATGTTTGTTTCACACTTGCTTTTCTTTCCCATTATTGCTCTAGTCTCCAATCCTTCCCCTTGGGTTCTAAAATTTCCTTGGGCATCAACTCTGGTCTACACAGAAAGTGATAGTTTTTTGAGGGACACCCAACATATATAGACAGTGAAGAGCTTTGCCCCCAGTGAGGGCATAAAAGAGAGGCCATAGAACCCAGATGCTTCCAGAAACCTTCAAACAACTGGCAAAGGAAGCTGATATCAGGTCTGTAATCCTACAGAGAGTCAGAGGAAAAGAGCTCTTGAATTCATGAAATGGTAAATTTCTTTAAGGTACCAGTAAACCTATATAATAATCTCCAAGCAGATCTAGAGGAGGATTAAAATTGTCTATTTTTAAATTTCGCTCTGGTTGGGGGAGGGGTGCTGGTAATATACAAAGATAAGGAACTTGAACACCATCACTGCAGGGGTCAGGCAATGCTGGTCTTAGCTAGAACAAAGTAAATGACGGATTGCTGAGATAAAGAAAAGCCTTTTACTCTTTCCCTCTCTCAGCATTATTTTAGGGGGTCAGGAAATTGACTTTAAACTTTAAATAAATTTGGCTTTTCAGGAGAATGTGCTAAATAAAGGTTAATCCTTTTAGATAATGAGTACAAAAAAAAAATTTTAACCCCAACATATAATTCCATTCTATAAGATGCTCACGGTCTCACCCATACACATCATGGCTTCTGGATTCAACAACTTCTCTCCTGGCATCAAAGCAGACAATTCCCAATGATATGAGTCACCTTTGGTGAGATGGCACGTGATAACCTCTTGAGCGACCCAGTTAGGGATGGCTGCTCTAAGCCCTCAACTTCACTCACTAATTCCTGCTCTTTCCCATCCTTTAGTGAACTTGTTGGGAAGCCAGCACCACAGGGAGTACTCTTGTTCTCTATTCATGTTCCCTAAGGTCTGGCTGAGTAGCCTGTAATAGGGTCTAACCTTACTATACATATGATATACATATGTATGATGCATGTATGAATGATATATGTATGTATATGACTCTGATGAGACTAATAAATATCTGTGGCAAACGTCATGGGCACTCCAAAAGTCAACTGAAGTGTTGACTAGCACTAAATAACTAGATATATTTTGTTAAGATAGTATACAATCACCTAAAAGGTATGGCCTGTTGCATACTCTCTCATTAACCGGGAGTGGGTTTAATTAAGTAGGGCACCCAAGTTAGATACCACTTAAGTCAGGTGAATTATATGTATCATTATCATTTTCATCAACTTATTCACATTAGAATTTCCCAGACAAAACGCCAAAACTCTCTTGAGTCTCTCGATGCCTGACAGCTACCTCTTTCTTCTTTTTGTCTGTCAGGGGCTATTTCTGCCCTTTCCTGAGACTTAGAAACCAAAAGGAAGTCAAGCACAGTAACTGGGAGAGATGATCAGTTAAAAAAGTTTAGGACCTCCTGACATATATATTTAGCTACCTTATATCCCTTCTGAAACAAGCTTAATGTTATTTGTGATATGACCCAACTGTCAAAAGCATGGATGGGCATTTAGAACTGCTTGATTCAAGGGCTGCCTGGGTGGCTCAGCTGGTTAAGCGTGTGAATTCGGCTCAGGTCATGATCTCGCATTTTGTTAGTTCTAGTCCCAAATCGGGATGTGTGCTAACAGCTCAGAGCCTGGAGCCTGCTTCAGATTCTGTGTCTTCCTCTCTCTTTCTGTGTCCCTCCCCCACTTGCACTCTGTCTCTCTCTCAAAAATAAGTAAACATTAAAAAAAAAAAAAAAAAGAAGTTTATAAAACTGCTTGGTTCAAATAGGGCTCTGTTATTCATGGTGAAACCCAAGTTCAAGTTACTTAACCTCTTGGATCCTCAGATGCCTCACTAATAACACAGAAACGATAACAGTACCTATCTCATATGGCTTTGGGGAGAATTATCAGGATAATACATGGGAAGTACTTCCTACAGTGTAAGGCACATAGTAAGCCTTCAAAAAATGTTAGCTTTTATCATTTGACATTACTATCACTAACGTGACCAAAGTATCAAAGTATCTATTTATTACATTAAAATTTAAAAAATCAAAGAAAGAATTCTTCTAATATTAATATATATTATATAATATTAGTATAATTTAATATAAAAATAATAAAGACTATCAGTATAAAAATAATTTGAAAACAGCGTCATGATCTATAAATATTACATGTTAGATATTATGCTGAATTACCTATATCAATGTTTTCTCTTCCCAGTGCCACAAGCGAGAGAAATAGTATTTCTCTATATAAACTCCTAGGGGGGGAAAAGGAGCGGAGAAGATATTATTACTCATTGGTCTCTACATTCTGTACAAAATATTTATGCTAATTTAAGCGTGAAATAATCAAACAAATTACTAAGCCAGTAACAGGAATCTGCTTGGAGGAACAATACATTCATTTAAGACAGACTTACCTCTGTCTTTTAAAATGAGGGCATTTATTCAGGGTCTCTAAAATCTGACTCATTGGTCCATAGACATCATTCATTTTAATGCTTTTTACCATATTTTTCAATAGTTCCTGGTTAAATGAATTATCACCTTTTTGCAATAAATGGACCATTGGATACTTTTGGGCTACAAAAGAACAAAAGAGCAAATGAAGGAAAATGTGTATAAAGGACAACAAAATTAAGCAGTAACTGACAGTTATGAAAGAAGTTACAAAGCCCCCAAAACAAATTAAGGGCAATAGATAAAGGAACAGAAATCTAAGAATGAAGAAAGAAAAGAAAAGGGAAAAAAAATAAGACACATAATGATAAAAATAGGCCTAAAGCTTTCTGTGGCCTCAGACAAAAACTAAAAGGGCTGTTTTCCTTAATACAGCCCTGGAGGAAATTCTAAATCAGCAGCTTGGGATGGAAACAAATGTGTAAAAAGAAGCAGCTGGGACAAGCAATGTGCTAAAAGCAAACTCCACAAAACATAACCCCTTCAGCACATACAAAGCACCACTCAAGAAACAAAAACAAAAAAACAAAAAAACCCTTGACCTCCACGGAAGATAGCACTAAAAACATCAAACTTAACACTCACTCTCAAATAAAAGAGTACGATTTTGACCTGTAAGACAAAAAGTAGTATAGTAAAATAAACGTTATTATACATTAGTTTAGGCTTGTAAAACAAGTAGAGATCACTCTCATATGAACAAAGTCAGCATTCTGTGACAGTACTTACTGTGGGCATTCCAGAGGATGTACAAGGGCTGTCCCGGATCCTGATGTAATTTCATATTGTCCCATAACATCTGTATTAAAACATATTTACTATCTTCAGACATACAGTGGCGAGGAATCTGTGTTGAAGAACCAACAGATACTCATTAATGATCCTTACAAATACTTTTTAGGATAAATGTGTGCAAGAGAGAAAAGAGAACAGAAAATGAGTGGTTTGTATGCATTTTGTCTCTAATGCATACATTAGAAGCTAATTATCTCTAAAGTAACAGATTTAACTAAGGACTGAGATCAGTAAGAAAGGGTGCCATGAAGGTCTAATCCTGACCAGCTTATGATTGAGGGGTCCACAGAAAAAGGAATCCAGGAGCCTCATGATACATCAGTCCAAGACCCTACCCTAGATAACTCACTGAGATAACCTCTTGGTCATTCCTTCATCATGTACTGAAAATCCAAAGCACATGCACCATCACAGACATGAATACAAGTAGGTAGAAAAAGTTCCTGAATGTAGAAACTTGGCGATTTAGTGGTGGTGATACATATGAAGAAGTAAAACAATTTTATAGGACAATATATCAAAAATACAAGTAAACATATAACAACCTATCTAAATGTTAAGCAAAAACTCAGAGTAAAGGACTGAAAAGAACGGTAGCACGTGGCTGAAAAAGGAATTACAGACATCCTCCTAAAAACGTGTAAGGCTCGTTTGTGAAGGAGGTAGGAGACATGAGTGGGGCCAACTCACAGACTCTTCTCATAAAAGCCATTTACAGTTTCTTCTTGAGGCTATGATGAAAACACAGCCCATTTTGTGTAAATTTTACAAGGAGTCTAAAAACATGATCTTGTCTTACTGCTAGGCTGTGAGAAGAAAAATTATCTGTAAATATGACTAAGACATTTTATTGATCTAATGATTCCGATAATTATTTAAAACATTTAGCATAAAAATACTTTTTTGGTCATTAGGAATATGCAAATATTCCAATGGTGATGATAGCATTGCCTTTTAGATTGAATTTTCATTTTCATACCTTTGAATACTTGTTACAGTGCTCAGAAGAAAGAATCAATCCAGGTAAATTACTGGGTAAGTCAAGACGTCTAAAATACCACACCAGGTTCCAAAACACAATTGGATGATGGTCCACAAAGTCTGCCACTGTTATGGCATGATCACCTTCATTTTCCAATAAGCTTTCGAGTTCCTTCCATACCACTAAAGGACTAAGATAGGGAACAGTGATAGGATCTGGACTTGGGAGATGCCACTCTAATCCTAAAGAATCCTGTTGAATAAATAAAAAAACATAAATGGAAAATACAAGATTGGTGATACTAAATCAATTAAAAAACAAAACAGAATTCCTGTCAATAATTTCCATATAAATGGAAATATACTATAATTGTATCATGAGACTAGAAACTCTTCTTGAGAATTACAAAATTGAAGCTTGTAAGGCTATTTAGGACAAAGGGAACAAAATCATATGTAAATCATCAATGTCCAAATTTAAAAAGACACCAAAATACATACTGTAGCTCCTTGTAAAGTAGTTGGCAGGCTGCCTGTAGAAATGAGTTTCTGCCCTCCAGGGTCTTCCTTATCCAAGGGGCCATAAGTACTAACACTCCTGGCCATTGGAAATAGTGGACATTTTGACACAGCTGTTTTTGATCTATCAGCAGGGATCTGAATACTTCGGGCACATGTATTTTCCAGCAGTTTAGATTTGCTTCGGCATTGACAAAAGAAAAAAAGCACATCATTCTTTAGATTTACTTTTATTCAGAAAGACCAGCTCTTTAGTATCAGAACTGGATATGCAGCAAAGTTATCAAAGGAAAGATGTTACTTCAGCTGCATCTGGTAAACAGGATATGTGTATATATATATATATATATATATATATATATATATATACACACACACACATATATATGTATATACATACACACACATGTATTTTATATATATATAAAACAGAAATATATATATATATATATATCATATATATATATATATATCATATATATATCACAGGTTCAAACCCATGAACTGGGAGATCATGACCTGAGCTGAAGTCAGATCTTAACCACCTGAGCCACCCAGGTGCCCCTTTTGAGTAGTCTGATCATGTTAAGTTTCCAGAGAACTTTAAATACTCAAAAGTTATTCACTTATTAAAAACATTTAGTGGACAGCTCTTTAAAAAATATTTATTTATTTACTTATTTTGAGAGAGAGAGAGAGCATGAGCAGGGGAGGGGCAGAGGGAGTGGGAAAGAGATAAAGAATCCCAAGCAGGCTCTGCGCTAAACCTGATGTGGGGCTCAAACTCACAAACCCTGAGATCCTGACCTGAACTGAAATGAAGAGTCAGATGCTTAACTAACTAAGCCACCCAGGCGCCCCTAGTGGACAATTCTATCACAGCAGGAGCCACAGCAGGCCCAGAGGATACAAAGCAGAGAAAATAGGCACTTCAGGAGTCACAAGCTAGTCACAAGCTAGTCTCAGTCAGAGAAAGGGCTGTACTTAACCTATCATGAGAGAAGATGCGCACACAGATTTGTGGGTTTGCTGCCTAAGCACTCAGGATCAAACAGGTCACGCCAGCCTACCAGTACTCTGCAGGCACTTTCTCTTGCACATGCAGTTACCTATATGACTCAACCTGCCCAGCTATATAGATTGGTATCTGGCACGCCTCCAAAATGGAGTCGATTTCTGCATTTGTTTTCAGTGTAAATTCACTTATATCAGGCTTACTGTATAAGTGTTAGTTTGATTTTACAGTTCCTCTAGCAGCTCCAAATGTTTTCTCAGATTATTAAATATTCCAAAGTAGAAGTAAGTTAGTACTCATTTAATTCCTGAAGAGACCAGGGATAAGAGAAAGATGTTCACTGTAAACTTCAAGTGTTCTACAGAATTTTTACTTTTTTTTAAGAAGGTGCTATGCCCAACATGGGGTGGCTTGAACTCACCACCCTGAGATCAAGAGTCACGTGTTCTACTGACTGAGCCAGTCAGGTGCCCCTAGAATTTTTACTTTGATTTTTGTAATTTTTAAAATGGTCTAAACAATTTTATGTAATTTCTACACCCAATAATGGGGCTCAAACACACAACCCCAAGATCAAGAGTCATAGGCTCCACTGACTGAGCCAGCTGGGTACCCCTAGAACTTTTACTTTTAAAACACTAGTAAACATTATCATATAAGAATTATACAGCTTAGGGGCACCTGGGTGGCTCAGTCAGTTGAGCATTTGGCTCTTGATTTTGGCTCAGGTCATGATCTCAGGGTTGGGGTATCAAGCCCCATGTTGGGCTCTGTATTTTTCCTCTCTTTGTCTCTCTCTCTGTCCCCTCTCCTCCAGTCGCACTCTGTCTAAAAAAATAATAATAAAAAGAATTACACAGCTTAAACTCTGGGGATTCATAAAGCATAAACCATAACTATTTAAACATTTAGGTTTTCTTTTTTAAATGTTTATTTTTTTGTTCCCAACTGTGTTGATGGTTGTATAACTCTGTGAATAATATACTAAAAACCTTTAGTTTATATAAATGGGAGAATGTTAAGTGGGGGAACTTTAATGTGTGAATTATCTATCAAGAAATCTCTTACCACCCCCTCTCATCCCCGCCCCCCAAAAAGGAGTTGCTCTCTTTCCTCTGATGTTAAACTGGTAGAATAAAAACTTGAAACTGCTAGTGACCAAATAAATAAATAAATAAATGTTTATTTTATTTTTGAGAGAGAGCAAGGGCGGGCAGAGAGAGAGGGACAGAAGATCTGAAGCAGACTCCTCACTGACAGCAGAGAGCCTAACTCAGGGCTTGAACCTACAAACCTTGAGATCATGATCCAAGCTGAAACCCAGAGTCAGACACTCAACCAAATGAGTCACCCAGGCACCCCAAACATTTAGGTTTTTAGAGAGTTTAATGATCTTTTAACGAGGTGTAAAATTTTAAGATTGATTACGAATCTATTACACACAGAAATTTTACATGTTCAGCTGATTTTTCTGTCGTTTTCAGAAACGTGTAATATAGGTTGTTAAAATATAGTTCCCCATAATCATAGTTACCTATTGAGATCAAAATTCCCTTGAACAGAGATAACAGATGTGTCAAGACCAGTGGCTGATGTTGAGATACAAGACTGCCTTGTCTGACTTGAAAAGGAGGATGGAAAATGCATATTTTCTGTAGATGGGCTTGACTTCAGAAAGTACCTGCAATGTGAATCAAAGGAACTTCTTGAGAAAAGAAATATTCTGGGCAATATGATCTTTAAACATGAAGGAAAGAGAAAGCATAAATCATTACCTTCCAGGTCGTCTTAAATCTCTTATTTCAATATTCAGAAAAGGCAAGAAAAGATTGCCACAAAACGGGCATGTAGTATTGAGATTTGAATCATCTGCTGTCCAGCCAGCCATGATTTCCTCATCGTGGACAAGACAATCGCAAGTTCTACACCGAGAACAACTTGAGATAAGGACCTATGGGAGAAAACAGCATTATAAAGTGAGCCTGTTGGAGGTATTATGAATTAAAAATTATTTCAATCCATAAATCTACTGGAAAACTAAAACTCAGAAGGATTCAGAAGTTACAAACAAAAGAAAAAATAGATTACATTCAGTGTATTATATAATATACTCATCTTTCACTATTTCAGCTAAATCTATTTCAAAATTTTTACCTCAAGGGAACCTTGCACTTAAGTAAGCATTTTTACCATTATAATTAATGTTAAGCCTGCCATGGCTTTATTAATGAGAAAGTGAACCCAAACACTAATTTGCTAATACTCCAAATCAGTACATGTACTTACACATTATGAATCTGTGTGCTACTCACAGTGTGGTCACCAGACAAGTGTGGGCCCACAAACTCTTAGTGGTTAGGGGTAAGTAAAGAAACTAAGAAGAGGACTTAGAAACTTTCAAAGAATTGGTCATTGCTTCAATATTTAAGTTTGTGATCAACATACCGTATTTTATAAGACTATTAGCCATGATAGACTGGAAATCAAAAACGGCAACAAAGGGCACCTGGGTGGCTCAGTTAAGTGTCTGACACTTGATTTTGGCTCAGGTTCATGAGATAGAGCCCGCACTGAGCATGGGGTCTGCTTATTCTCTCTCTCTCTCTCTCTCTCTCTCTCTCTCTCTCTCTCTCTCTCTCTCTTCCCCCCTGCCCCTCCCCACTGGCTTGCGCAAGCATGTGCACTCTCTCTCAAAAAAAAAAAAAAAAGTGTTGCTATAGATAAATGTAAATGCTGTGATTACAATATGGAAATTCCTGAAGCCATCAGAAACTTTGCCAATTGTAATACCAGTGCTCATCATTTATTTTCCAGCCACATGCAAATCTATTTTCCAAATTTATGCCAATTGGCTTAGAAAAGCAACAACACTCACAAATGTATTTGGAAGTAACTTTTACACAAAAATTAGGGACAGGGCACCTGGGTGGCTCAGTCGGTTAAGTGTCCAACTTCTGCTCCTGATCTCATGGTTCATGGGTTCAGGCCCCGTGCTGGCCTCTGTGCTGACAGTTCGGAGCCTGGAGCCTGCTTCGGATTCTGTGTCACCCTCTCTCTCTGCCCCTCCCCCGTTGTCTCTCTCTCTCTCTCTCTCTCTCTCTCTCTCTCTCTCAAAATAAACACTAAATAAATAAATAAACACTAAAAACATTTTTAAAACTTAGGGACAATTTTTAAAGTGTAAAAGTGTAACTTTTTCCTCGTGAGCAAATAGGACATACAAGAAGCATATTGAACAGTTATTCACGTCAAACCGACACAAAGAATGAAAAACATGATGGAAAAATGGCACACAAATGCTAAACTGCTCCATGCCCCTCCTCAACACTGCTATGCCACGTGCTTGCACAGCAAAGCTGGTTTGTAAGGGATTCAGATGTAAAATAAAAATTTAAAGGGAACAGGGGAGCTTGGGTGGCTCAGTTGGTTGAGTGTCCGACTTCGGCTCATGATCTCGCGGTTTGTGGGTTCGAGCCCCTCATCCAGCTGTGTGCTGACAGCTCAGAGCCTGGAGCCTGCTTTGGATTCTTTGTCTCCCTCTCTCTCTGCCCCTCCCGTTCTCGCATGCTCTCTCTCTCAAAAATAAATCAACATTAAAAAATTTTTTTTTTAATTCAAAGGGAACATACATATAACAAGGGATAGCCAGAAATACTGAAAATGAAAATGCTTTTATATGTTAATAAATGCAAAGGAAGCATGGGACTTTTCTAAAAAGGTAAAGCAGTAGGACTTCAGTGTTCTGAAGAACTGGATACTTTCAGTTTATTCGGGTGCCATATACATTCTGAAATCTTCAGATGCTCTGTTTAACTTTTCAGTTACTCTACCCCAAGGCACGAATACTTAAGAAACAGAAGTTTTCTAAGTAGCATAAGTAGTACAGGAAGATGCTCTTTTGATTCAAATCGTACCTCCATTGCATAGTTCTGGAAGATATTTGTATTACTTGTGTTGCAGGAAGATGCCACTTCTGACTTCCCAGGTAGGGCAAACTTCGACAGGGATCCTGCTCATGATTAAAAAACAAAAAGCAAAACCATTACGATTCATGACAAAGGCTATGAAAATCTTTCACTTTCATAAATCCTCTGATAAAATGTCAAACTGTTCTGTTTAAAATAGTAATTTAAGAAATAAACCAAATAAATAGTGAAAAAATGCTTTTAAGGCATACATTTTTGTTTTGAGTACAAACCTAAGGACATGTGCTCTAATCCTACAGATCCCCACACACTAGGGGTGTTCACTCACTACTCACTGAGGAAGCGCTTTGTGCATTCAGGCTACAAGGCATTCCAATTATTTGTCATTACCATTTCGCTGTTTCTATTTTTCCATGTTTAAAATCCAAGAATGTGGGGGCGCCTGGGTGGCTCGGTAGGTTAAGTGCCGACTTCGACTCAGGTCATGATCTTGTGGTTCGTGAGTTCGAGCCCCATGTCAGGCTCTGTGTGGACAGCTCAGAGCCAGGAACCTGCTTCGGATTCTGTGTCTCCCTCTCTCTCTGTCCCTCCCTGGCTTGTGCTGTCTTTCTCTCTCTCTCAAAAATAATAAACATTAAAAAAATACAAGAATGTGTTCAGTTTTAAGGTCTAAAACGTGTAAAATAGCTAATTTTATTTCCCATCATAAAAAGATTTACTAGCAATTCTCTGTCTTGGAAGGATCTTTTAAGATCTGGTGCAGTAATCTTGTTCTTAAACATGAGGGAAGAATTTCCAAATGTATTCTTCAGAGTAATGGATATTAGTAGGTATTAAAACAACAACAACAAAAAGAACAACAAAGGGGAGTTCTGTGGTCAAATCACTTGTTGACAGTGGCTATTATATCTTGTTAGTAAAACTGGAGGTAAGCCATACCATTTTTCTTTTTTTTCTCAATAGTTACAAAATGTTATAAACACTTACATTTTTATAAAGTAAAGGTAAAAATGAGTCATGGGATAGACTACCAGTTCACAAGAAATAAAGAAGGGAAAACGTGTTAAACACCAGTCATGGGGATGCAATCGGCATAATCCAGACAAATGACCTGATTGCTTCCGTAACTAAATGACGATGAAAAAAAAAATTGTTCTAGATCTGCCACCACTGGTCCTAGGTTGTGCCTCACACGTGCGTTGAGAGGGACAGAGAGAGCTGAAGCCTCGCATCAACCTTTAAGCTACTGAGAGGTGGTGGTATTGCAGTCCTTTCCTGCATGGTTCCCCATAACCCTCTGTAATTCCTCTCTGCTAAAGCTAGTTGAAAACTCCCTTCTCATACCTTCTATTAGGCTTGAGTAATGTAATTATTTATGTGGGCAGCCTACCTTTTGTATCTAATTAATCTAGGGCACAGAATAAATATGCATTGTGATAAATACGAATCAGGCTCTAAGGTAATTTTTTTTCTTAGCATAATAAATTGTTCTTGTCTATTCAAAAGAGGTGGGGGGAGCCGATTTCTTCACGAATGGATGACAAGATGAAAAAAAGAGAGGTAACAAAGATAAAACATATCTTAGGAAAACATATGTTAACAGACATATTAACCAGATGCGACAAGTGGACCTTGTCTGGATCCCAATTTGAACAAACCACCTATAAAAAGAGCTTTATGAGATAAATATGAAAATTTAAACCAAGTGAATATTTGATATAAAATGTTATATATTATCACATTAAAAATATAATATTGTAATTATGTTTTCAAACGGCAAATGCTTCACAAAAGACATGCTATAAGAGTTCCTAACTGGCCATGCTAACACACAGTGTTAGAAGACAACGTTCATCTGTGAAGGGAGCAGTGACTAGATGTGGGCAGGACAGGAGCGTCTGGATGTTGTTAATGTTCTGTTTCTTGATCTGAGTGCTGGTTACTTAGGGGTAACCTGAGTACTGATAATTGAGTAACCTGAAATGTATTTACATACATAAAAGTATACGCATTACATGCATATTAATAAAATTAAAAATAAGTTTATGAAATACATGATTTTACTAAAGTGTTAAAAAATTTTTTTGAAAAGAAAACCCCTGGCCCCAAAACGCATCACTAAGGCTGAATTCCCAAAAGGGCTTTATATCTAATCTAATTGCAGTTTCAACCTCCCTTAGAGTATAGTTTTAACCAGTCAGTCAGGAATTTTCCAACCAGTGCCAAGGAGTCTGCCACATGGGCCCCTCCATCTCACAAAGGAAGATGAAGTCATCTGCATGGTAAGACTGCTTCTCCCAAGGGAAAGTGACTTTGCCTGGAAAATTCTTTTTCTTTTGCTAATAACTTTCTTGCCCCACCCTTCTATAAAAACCTTCTGTTTTGTATAATTTGGAGCTCCCTTCTACTTGCTAGATGGCATGCTGCCCAATTCATGAATCGTTTAAGAAAGCCAGTTAGATCTTCAAATTTACTTGGTTGAATTCCGTTTTTTTAACAATATAAAACATTAAAGTCCTTATATTTTAGAGATACATATTGAAGTACTGATGAATAAAATTATATGCTGTTTGGGATTTACTTAAAAACATTTTTTTTAATGTTTATTTACTTTTGAGACAGAGAGAGAGTGCAAGCGAGAGAGGGACAGAGAGAGAGGGAGACACAGAATCTGAAACAGACTCCAGGCTCTGAACTGTCAGCACAGAACCCAATGTGGGGCTTGAACCCATGAACCATGAGATCATGACCTGAATCAAAGTCGGACACTCAACCGACTGAGCCAAGCAGGCGCCCCTGGGATTTATTTTAAGATAATCCAGTGGGGAAGGAAAAAATGTTGGGACTATAGGAGGGGGAAAGACAAAACAAGACTGGTCATTTGTTGACAATTGTTGCAACTGGGTGAAGGGTAATGGGGATTCATTGTGCTATTCTTTCTACTTCTGTGTACATTTGAAAATCCCCACAACAAAAACTTTTGAAAATAGCAAAGGTGCAAATGAAAAAAATACTATAGTGCGTCCATTCCTCACATCATACATTAGGACAAATTTCAAATGTATTAAATATCTAAATCGGGTGTCAAATCTACTTGTGTATGGCCAAGGGCTAAGAATGGTTTTTAGACTGTTGTTATAAAAAGAAAATGATGGGGGCACCTGGGTGGCTCAGTTGGTTAAGTGTCCGACTTCGGCTCAGCTCATGATCTCACAGTTCGTGGGTTCGGGCTCTGTGTCGGGCTCTGTGCTGACAGTTCAGAGACAGGAGCCTGCTTCAGATTCTGTGTCTCCCTGTCTCTCTGCCTCCCCCCCCCCCCCCCCCCACGCTCATGGTCTGTCTCTCTCTCAAAAATAAACATTAAAAAAATTTTTTTTAAAGAAAATGAGAAAAAAGAATATGTGACAGATGTATGTGGCCCACAAAACCTAAACTATTTAAAGCAGGCCCTTTACAGAGAAAGTCTGCTGAACTCAGAAAATGTTAGAAAGAAAACTAAACAAGTGTCAGAAGAAAACACTGGCAAACTCTGGAAGGGGAAATCTTTCCTAATACCTCAAAATCCAGAAGTAGTCAGGGAAATGCTGAGAAATTTGATGACATAACATTAAAAACTTCTGTGTGGCAAAAATACCCAAAGAAATTTAACACACTTGGAAGGAAATATCTGACAATTATATGACACAAAGGATTCCCTAATATAAAAAAAGAACTATCAAAACTTAAAAAAAAAAAAAGGGCCAACAAGTGAAACGCAGGCAAAAGATAGTCCATAGAAAAAGAAATACAAATAGTCCTTGAACACATAAAAAGTTACTCAACTTACAAGAGTAATATAAATGAAACCAAACTGGAATACAGTCCTCACCTATCAGATGGCAAAAAATCCAAAAGTGTGCCAACATATTTTGTTGACAAGGCTGTGGGGAAATAGGTAGTCTTATATACTGCCAGTGGGAGTGCAAAACAGCACACCCCCGAGGAAGGCAACTTGGCAATACCACTTCAAGGGAGAATTTTTGAGTATCTTCCAAAGATACCCTGTCAAAAATATAATATGACATACATGCATCATAGCATCACTGATAATAGTCAAAGGCTGGACACCTAATGTCCGTCAACAGGGAAGTGATTAAAATGAACTATGGCATATCCACAGATGACTGACCATGCAACTGTAAAAATGAATAGGGGACAATGCTATGTGATGTGATTTAAGATACATTGTTAAGTGAAAAAAACAAGGAGTGGGAAAGTAGGTTACTTTTGAGTAAGAAGCCAAGGAGGCAGTAAGAACACACACACCCCTATATTTTTAAAGCAGCAGCAATGAAGGATAAACCAAAATGAAGAAAAATGGTTACTTCTAGGCACAGGGAGAAAACCAGATGAAGGGGTGAGGCTGGAAGGCACACCTCTCTAAAAGTGCCTGGGTTTCTTACTGTTTTGGAGATCTGGAGCTACGCAAATCTTTTACAAAATGCAAACGAAGGAAAAAAAGTAAAGGCACCACATATAAAATGCAGTATGACCAAGCTGCGTGGACACACCTTCTAAGGAGGCAGAACTTTCCAGGCTTGTTCTGCTGAAATCAATTCCCTTAGTCCCTGAAGTGGCACTGCTCTCTTGGGAGGAAGTGGCTCCTTCCAACTCCTGGCAAACATCTTCATCTGTTAAAGAGGTAGATTCAGAATCCTGGGCTCCCACTGAAGAAAGACTGGTACGATCAGAACTTTGATCCTGAGGACATAATTATAAGCTTAATTTCCTTCATATTTAGAGTTAATTATTTAAAATGTCACTCCTAAGGCAGAGGAAATGCCTAATTACTCAGATGATCGATTAATCAACATTACAATGTCTACAGAAAGAAAACAACCGATTTCACAAGGGCTACTAATTTGGACAAACAGCGGGCTGGAAATCATTTAGATAACATTTGGAGTTAGATCAAAGCAGATACCTGCTAGTAAGATACCCTTGGCTGATTTCGAATCTCTTCATTTATTGTTCCTTTTCCTCCCTGCAAATCCCAGCCCAGGATGATACCATTAGAATTGCATTCTATTAAAATTTATGTTTACATTTTATTGTTTTCCATAATAACCTAGGTTTCAAAGACATGTATTTCCAGTTTTCATTTTTGAGAACACCAAAATGTTAAGTTAAATATTTTGCTGGTTACATCAACAATACATATGAACATCTGATAGGTATGAACTTTTGTATAAAGAAAAATATTGGAGGGGGGTGCCTGGGTGGCTCAGTCAGTTAGTGTCTAACTCTTGATATCAGCTCTGGTCATGATCTTGAGGTTCACAGAATCAAGCCCCACGTTGGGCTGGGCTCTGCACTGGCAGCACAGAGCTTGCTTGGGAATCTCTCTCTTCCTTTCTCTCTCTGCCCTTCCACAGCTTGCTCTTGCTCTCAAAATAAGTAAATAAACTTAAAAGAAATTTAAATATCTATAATTCTACTGCCCAGATAATACAATTTACATTTTTTTAGTCATGGGGTGTGTGTGTGTGTGTGTGTATGTGTTGAGTTGTTCTTTCTTAGGATTATTTGAACATTTTTATTGGCTTTTTTTGGCTACATCGCATTGTGTTTTTAAAGTGGGTGCTCTAGGAATTAGAATATACACACCTAATCATTTACAGCCTACTTCAGGTTCATATCATACCACTTCATATATAATAACTAATGAATGTCAGCAGAGTGAATCCCTTCACCACTGTAAAACATGTACCTATGTTGCATATTCCGTAACATGTCATAAGTTTTAGGTTGGAGAATTATAAGCATTTTAAGGAATTTAAGAGACAAAAAAGTATATTTTTTTATATTATACAACTATTTACCATGTATTTTGTTCTTCTTTCATTCCTGCAGATACAGTTTTGCTTGTGGTATCATTTTCTTCAGCCTGAAGAACTTCCTTTAGCAAATTTAAACAGCAGGACTGCTGGCCATGAATTCTTTTCCTTTATCTGAAAATGTGTTTATTTCGCCTTTACCCCTGAAGAGTATTTTCACTGGATAAAGAATTCTGGTTGACAGGTCTTTAGGCACATTCATGGTGTGGTTCCAGTGTGTTCTTTCCTCCACGGATTGTGATAAAAAATATATGGTCATTCAAATCCTCATTCCTCTGTAGGTAATGTGTCATTTGTCTTTAACAGTTTTCAGGATATTTTCTATTAATTCCCCCCACCCCCAGCAGTCATTTTATTAGTAGATGGATATCTTTGCTTTTTAGCAGTTTTGCTTATGTGTGTATAGATGTGGTTTTGAGTTTATCCTATCTAATAGTTTACTGAGCCTCTTACACCTGTAAATCTAAATCTTTTACCAAGTTTGGGAAGTTTGAGCCATTATTTATTTCTTCAGATATCTTTTCTACCACAATCCTTTTCTCTAATATTTCTGGAACTCCAATTATATGTTATATCTTTTGATATTGTCCCACAAGTCTCTGAGGCTCTTTCCTCTACCGTCTCCATTCTGCTGAGCCCATCCAATGAGTTTCAGACTTTTTTTTTTTTTTTAGTTATACATTGTGTTTTTCAAAAATAGTTTCTATTTCTTGCTGAGAATTCCTTTTCATTTATCCAAATGTGTTTTTCTTTAACCTCAGGAAACCTGGTTATAATACCTACTGTAGAGTTTCAGTTGGATAATTTCAACATCTGGGCCATCTCAGGGTTGTCTTTCCCTTGAGAACTGGGTCACATTTTCCTGGTTCTTTACCTATCAAGCAATTCTGGATTTTATTTTGGACACCATGAACGTTATGTTTTGGAGTCTGGGTACTGTTATAATCTCTTGGAGAACACATGCTTTTGCTACAGCAGGCTGGCAATAAAGTTATGTTCTGATTATAATTTGTGTTTCAATTTTTATAGGCAGTGACTTAATTCTTAGTTTAGTCCTCTAAGCTTCGTCTCTGCTGGTTTGCATTTATCCCATGCACGTGTCACTCAAGGGACTCTTGTTTGGGGCATTCACAGAATCTGGGAATCCCCTTCTCTCAGATTCCCCTCAAACTCTCCAGCTCACAGTTGCCCCCCTTCTCTGGTTCCTCTGCCCAGGAACTGTGGGGTTTCTCTTGAAGTCTCAGCTGCCAGGGCTGTCATGCCACACAGTGACTGGACCTGCTCTTGGGGTGAAGATGCAGGAGAAAAGCAAATGGGGAATTCACCTCTGTCTGGGTCCCTCCCCACAACCTGCCTGCTTTTTCAGAATTCTTAGTTGTTTTTTGTGTTTTGTCTGGAGATTTTAGTTATATTCAGGGGGAGGGATGGGCTTTGGTGGCCTTAAATTACCACACTGGAACTGGGACTCTCACCCTAATTTTTAGAGACGATATTTGCTGGGTGTAGGAAAACAGGGTGACGGTTTTCTCTCAGCGCTCTAAAGGGGTCTTTCCAGGATCTCCGGACATCAAAGTTTCTGTTCAGAAGACAAGTGTCGGTTTCTTACTGTTGTTCCATTTGAAGGTAAGACAGCTCTTGTCCCTGGCTCCTTCTATGATTTCCTCTTTGTATTCCATTCCCATCTATTTTAACAGAAATTGCCTGTTTTCTTTGCATTTATTCTGCTTGACATTTGTAGATCTTCTAAATATGTGAGTTGCCATCTTTAGTCACTTCGGGAAAATCTTTGGCAATTCGCTTTTTAAATGTTCCTTCTATCTCATTCTTTCTTCTTTTGGAACCCTGTTACATCAGTGTTAGGCATTGTCACTAAATCCCACCTCTGCTTTTGTATTTTCCATTTGTTTTCCCGTCTGTGCTTCAGAGTGGATATTTTTTACTGAGTTTCCATCTAGTTTACTACTTTCTTGTTCTGTGTTTTGTCTGCTGTTAAGTCCAACTACTGAACTACTGCATTCTTAATTTCAAATCTTTTTCAGTTCTAGAATTTATACTTGATTCTTTTTAATGGATAATTATCCAGTGAAACTTTCTACCTTTGCAGCTGTTTTTCACCTTTTCCTCAATTTTCTTGAACATACTAAAAGTATTTCAAAAGTCTCCTGCTAAGTTAACTATTTGGACCACCTGAAGGTCTCTTCCCACTCCCTGTTTTTCTTTTTTTAGTTATGGTCCCATCTCTTGGTATAGCTATTTTTCATTAAATGATAGAATATAAAAAATTATATGTAAAAAATTATGAGGACTCTAATGATATTCTTTTCCTCTGGAAAGGGCACACTCTTTCATGTGTTAGATAAAGGCTGATTATCTTCATCTAATCACAGGCTGAGCTGAGACAAGCCCGGGGTGCAGTTCTGGTCAGGTGTAGTCCACCTCTGGTTTGCCACCAGCATGGCTCTGTAGGACTTCTGACCAAGGGCTCCGTGTGCTTATCGAAGCTCCCTGCCTCCACTCCCGCCCCCTAAGAACTTAGGAACTCTTTGCAACTGTCTTCCCAACACCGTGAAACTGCTGAAAACTCTTTTTTGTCAGAGACTTTCGGCTTACCTTTTTAGCCTCCTGTCTCATGCACTATCAGTATTTGGAACATATCTTGAAGGAAAAAAAATGGTGTTATTTGAGATTTGAGGACCCTCAAGCCTCTGGTTTTGTCTTTCCAGTTTTACAAGATCCCCAAAGCTCTGCGGCCCCTCACCTCTCCTCAGTCCTCTGATAAGGGATTTGCAACTCCCAGTTCTGAGCTCAAATTCAACAAATGCCCTCAGGGGAAATGTAGCTGTAGTGTGTCTCCTCTCTGCTATTCTCTTCTTGCTAGAATCTTGCCCCAGTACTTTCTAGTTGCTTTAGCAAATGTCTGATGACTTTAAACAGATACTTTATATTTCCTTTAGCTTTTTGCTCTCCAGAGATATGTAGTGGGTCCATTACAAGCTACTGCATCCTAACTAGGAGGAAAAATCTTATGACGGCTGATCATTCTGAAGGCATGCTAGACACTACCTGAAAAAAAAAATCCCCATTTTGAAGGAAATAATGAAGTTCAGTAGGCATTTTCATGTAACACTAATTTTGACTCCAGCTACAATCATTTTCGTTCAAAAGTGAACCAAAAACATAACCCTTGGTTAGTGAATTTTCTTTCGAAGTTATTATTCAAGTTCAGGTTCTGATATTTACAAACCTTATGCATCCCAAGATTCCTTTTTGGTCAAGTTGTGTTTAAGGAGAATGGTAAAAACGGACGTCTTTGCAAGGAAGGGGCTTTTGGTGGTGGAGGAGGATAAAAGGGAAAGTAGAAAACACAAACAGAACTTACCTTAGATGAGGTGGTATACATGGTGAATCTTGAATACCATTTGCTGGCTTTCTCTGCAACTCCTTTCCCAGCAGTAAACATACTGTTCCTCAGAACGTCTAGTTTAGGTACTAGCAGTGTATCTAAATTAAATGAAGGTGACGAATGGGTTAATGCGTCTTGAGAGTCTTCCCTAAATGGGCAAGTAGGTGAGAAGGCCGGAGAAGACCAGAGTCTGTCCCTTGGTCTCTCCTCAGTTTTCGTGTAACTTTTAGATTTGGTAAGTCTCATTGGCCTAGGAGAATGAGGAGGCAAGCTGGATCTTCTGCACGCCTTGACCAGTGTTGGACTTTTCTTACCAGTTGATTTATCATCACATGCCCGTTGTAAATCAATGCTTGGCGTGCGGCTCGTCAACGGACTGCTCATGTTATTCATATACATCACAATTTCTTCAGCCAAATCACGCCTAGCGGATGGTGTTGAAACGCTTTTGCTGTCATCGTCATCCTCCTCCTCCTCCCCTTTTTGCTGCTGTTCAGTCTCAGCAACCAAAAGGGAGAGGGGATCAAATCCCGTGGCGACATCCGTTTTTTCAGAGGGTTTTACTGAAAAGCTGCTGCTGAGACGCTGAATCCTCTTGGGGTTTTGTGAAGCAACATATCCCACTTTTGACCCATCTGTTTCGCTGTCTAAGTCCTCCAAATCAAAAATAACGGGAGAATCCACTTTATCTGCCAAACAATCGGAACCATCGAAAGGTGTATCGTCATCACTAGATTCCTTTTCTAGACTGTCTCTTTTTGATCTCAAAGGTGGCTTTCCAATATCAAGACTAGTTGGTCTTGTGCTTTTTGAGATCACATTTGAAAGTATTTTTGCGTCAGCTCCTAGTTTTTCGGCCATGTCTCCAGGATTTGCTTCCTGGTTGACTCTACTGAGCACAAGTCCCACCAGTACTCCTCCGCTAAGACTGCGCTCTCTGCTTCCCCAGGAGAGTCGCTGCTGCAAATCAGCTTCGTTGTCACTTTTATGTCTTTTCCTGAAGCATCTACTTTGACTCTTTCCTGTTTCATTTGGACCCTCAAAGGATGACATTAAGAGCAGCTCAGATGTGCTTTCTGAAAAACAAGTCAAGTGTTTTTAGCCATGAAAAATGTCATGTGCAAATGTAAGGTGGCTTACATTTTGAAAATACTAAGTAATGAAAGTGATAATAGCAAGTACTCACTGAATTATTTCCTCTGAGTACCGTCTTATTTGACAGACACCATAACTAGGCACTTTCCTCGCATTATCTACTACAATCATTCCAACATCCTTATGGGTTGAGAAGAAACTGACACTCAGAGAGATTAATTATCTAGCCCAAAGTTACCCAGCCCTTAAGTGAAAGAAGTGGGATTCAAGTCCAGACATGACTGACTATGAAAGGTATGCTCTGAGACATTTACATGTACTCCTTTTTAAAATTATTTTTATTTAAATAAAAAAATTTTTTTTTAACATTTATATTTGAGAGAAAGAGACAGAGCATGAGCAGGAGAGGGGCAGAGAGAGGGGGAGACACAGAATCCGAAGCAGGCTCCAGGCTCTGAGCTGTCAGCACAGAGCCCGATGTGGGGCTCAAATTCACGAGTGGTGAGATCATGAACTAAGCCGAAGTTGGATGCCCAATTGACCGAGCCACCCAGGCACCCCTAAATTTTTTTTAAATTCATATTTGAGAGACAGAGACAGAGTGTGAGTGAGGGAGGAGCAGAGAGAGACAGGGAGACAAAGAATCTGAAGCAGGCACCAGGCTCTGAGCTGTCAGCACAAAGCCTGACGTGGGGCCTGAACTCACAAACTATGAGATCATGACCTAAGCCCAAGGCCGATGCTCAACTGATTGAGCCACCCAGGCACCCCAGCGTGTACTGCTTTTTAAAACTGATAAATTAAGATTAATATTTACCTTTCTTGGAGTGGGAGATACAGGCTTTCAACTATGGAAGAAATAAGTCATGGGAATAAAAGGCACAGCATAGGGAATACGTCCAGTGACAGTGTAATAGTGTCATATGGTGATACACGGTAGCTCCACTGTGGGGAGCATACCATACGTCTAGAGATGCTAAATCACTATGTTGTACACCTGAAACTATTGTAATATTGTGCGTACTCAAAAAAAAATTTTTAATGTACCTTTCTTATATTTAATAATAAATTTATATTAATTCTACTAAGTTGATTAAGCAACAGTTACGCAATCGTGGTTGTACTAGATGACCTTGAGATTCTAAGACTTCTGCCTGTAAAAATGAAAAACAAAACAAAAAATGCTAAACCAAACCAAATAAAAGGCAGCTATGTTAGTTTTACCCCATATGTAAAAATTATTTTAAAAAGCTCTAAATCCTAGGACTATAGATATGGCTAAATAATTTTACCTTTGTTTTACATATGGTTTGCAAGTTTGTAACAGTCAAATGTGAATGGCTACTTTCTACTCAGAAACACTTTTCACTGCTTTTTGCCAAATTACTTAGATACCAAGGCTGAAAGCAGACATTTAGATTTCTGATCACCTTAATTGTTCTAATTATGTGTGAGTCTTCTCTAAAGCATTAGCCTAGGTATGGTATTGTTAACTATTCTTTTTATATGTTTATCCAAGAGAATTAGTGTGCTATCACCAGGCAATTATTAAAAATGTGCCTTTTTCTTGCCATGTGATGTATTCATTTAACAGGATAGGAGATAAAAGTAATAATATAACAAGTAATAATATAATAAGCATGTATCACTAACAAGGAAAATAGCATAACAGAAAGGTAAAATTTATTCTTTGCTTCTATATCACCTTATGATTAAGGACATAAAAAATAAAAAATATGCTTTCTTTTAATATTCTGAGAAATCTCCTGCCTGACAGATTATATATTATCAAAGACCTGGAGGAATTTTTAAAAAATGTTTATTATTGAGAGACAGAGAGAGAGCACGAGCAGGGGAGGGGCAGAGAGAGAGGGAGATACAGAATCTGAACCAGGCTCCAGGCTCTGAGTTGTCAGCACAGAGCCTGACGCAGGGCTCAAACTCACAAACCGCAAGATCGTGACCTTAGTTGGATGCCTAACCGACTGAGCCACCCAGGCACCCCGACCTGAAGGAATTTTACAACCCAAAGACAGTACTCTGGGATTGCATTTAAATAGCTGTGTAAGGGTTCCCTTGCAAAGTCAGAACCATGCTACAGCCTGAAGGCAAATAAAGCTGGTTATCAAATTATACCAGGGGAGGGCAAACTATGCTTCTGAGCCAAATCTGGCCTGTTGACTGTTTTTGTACAGGCACCCCTGGTTTTTTCATTTTTCTTGTTTATTTATTTTTAAGAGAGAGAGAGAACACACATGGGGGAAGGGCAGAAAGAGAGGGAAAGAGGTAATCCCAAGCAGGATCCAAGCTCAGCATAGAGCCTGGCGGGGAACTCAATCCCATCTCCGTGAGATCATGACCTGAGTCGATATCAAGAGTAGAATGCTTAACAAACTCAGTCACGCAGGCACCCCTGGTTTTTAGATTTTTAAAAGGTTGTAAAAATCACACACCCGCAAAGAAGATTAGGTGAGAGAACTGTGTGTGACCTGCAAGGCCTAAAATACTATCTGGCTACTTACAGTTAAATTAGTCCAATCCTTGGTTCATATAAATGCTAAGGTCCACCAGACTATGCCGGATGCTTCATGCCTCTGACACAGAGCCACAAACTACGTAACTTCCTTGGACCAGGCAGTTCTGTGACATAATTCTGGCCAGTAATGTTAAAGCAGCAGTTTTTGAGGGTTTCTGGAAAAGTTTTTGCTTTCCTGATAAAAGGAGATAGATGTGGCTGGTGGTCCTATCATAGGCTTTTAAAACCTGACTTGTTCAGCAAAGACAGAAGTCAGACGATGAGTCAGCTGCTGATTACTTTGACAAAATGTCAGGATCAAAGGATGGTTTACAATCATATTAAAACAGCAAGGTCATAAAAGCAGATCTTAGGAAAAAGGCAAGCATGAATAGATAGTAATGGAAGAACTACAGAGCAAAGACTACCAAAGGCAAGGTATTAAGAGTTATAATTAGACAATGACTAGGAGGGACTAAATGGTGGTGAGGCAATTCCACAATGCCAATGAAACAAATGTTAACATTTTAGTTTTAACAATTATCTAATAAAGAAATGCAAAGTAAGATGGCTATAGATCATTTAACATTTTTTTTGATAGCTAGAGCAGGGGCGCTGCAAACTTTTTCTGTTGAGAGACAGTACATGTTTTGTTTTTTAAAAAATTTTTTTAACAACTATTTATTATTGAGAGACAGAGAGAGACAGAGCACAAGCAGGGGAGGGGCAGACAGGGGCAGGGAGACACAGAATCTGAAGTAGGCTCCAGGCTCCGAGCTGTCAGCACTGAGCCCAATGCAGGGCTCGAACTCACGGACTGTGAGATCATGACCTGAGCTGAAGTGGGACGCTTAACCGACTGAGCCACCCAGGCGCCTCTCCCCCAAAAATGATTTGATGAAAATTTGTGAGACCAAGTATTATCCCAAATCCTAAACACTCTTTTCCATTAATTAGGTGATAACTTATATGACCTGTCAACAGTCAGAATATGCCTTAGTCTTCTCATCTATAAAAGAGCGCTTATATCCTCTCTCCTTAATCTAAGCATTGTTCTATTAACAAATACAAAATAATATGTAAAAAGTACTCTGAAAAGAAAAAAAATATTAGGTATTATTATCTAAACTATCTGGAAGACTATCCTCTTGCTTCTGAGAAAACAGGGACAATAATGAAGATTAAAGAACTATAGGCTTCAGGGGCTCCTGGATGGCTCAATTAAGTGTCCGACTCCCAATTTTGGTTCAGGTCATGATCTCATGGTTTGTGGGATCAAGCCTCATGTCAGGCTCTGCACTGACAGCTCGGAGCCTGCTTGGGATCCTCTCTCTCCCTTTCTGCCCCTTTCCCGCTCGTGCTCACTCTCTCACTCTCAAAATAAATAAACAAACTTAAAACAACAACAACAAAAAGAACTATATGCTTCATCTAAAAACTGGTAAGTGTAAGGTACCCTCAGATGGATCATCTCACTTGCTCCCACTTCCCCCTTCCAGAAAGTCCATCATTCCAAACTCAAAAGATGTGTACTGTTCAACTTACCAGAGCCTTCTTCTGATATTTTATCAGCACCATTGTTACTGGTGCCACTGGGGCGAACTATACTGGAAGAACTTTGATAATTAAGCTCAGGAAGACAATCAGCACTTCCTTTTGCACTCTCGCTCTCTGATACTGTAAAGATTAAAATGAAATCATTAAGATAAAAGCTATGTACTTCATAGAAGGCATAAAGAGAAGAAGCTTTTGGTTCTAAATATTTCTATCTTTAAAAAAATTTTTTTTTAAATATTTATTTATTTTTGAGAGAGACAGAGACAGAGCAAGAGTGGGGAAGGAGCAGAGAGAGGAAGACACAGAATCTGAAACAGGTTGCAGGCTCTGAGCTGTCAGCACAGAGCCCGACGCGGGGCTCGAACTCACGAACTGTGAGATCATGACATGAGCCAAAGTCAGACGCCCGACCGACTAAGCCACCCAGGCACCCCTAAATATTTCTATCTTAAAATAGGTGATTAGAAAATACCAAACACCTCTCTACATCTATTTGTCAATCACAAGTACATGATTCCAGTTATTTGAGGCCTCAAGACGTGTATCAAATTACTAAGTACTGGTCATGTGTGAGGTCCACACATTTTGTATTTCTTTTTGGTTGTGAAACACTGCTTTTGATGGAGGTGGGCAAAGGGGAAAAATAGAAGTCACAGACCATTAACAAAGCATTACATAAAAATATTGTTAAACCTTAGAAAAGAGCCACTGTTTGAAGAAATATATATATTTGTACTACGAGAAGAGAATTTGACTGGAGAGTGTTGTGCCACTGAGACGAGACACTTTACACATAAAGTATTTGTGTGTCGGAACATTAGGTGGTGAAGAGAGCCTGTAATGTGAGGAAAGAGGAGTTATAATGGGAACTTGGAAAATAAAATTAGTACTTTTATACTTGAAGCCACTTGTGTTTTCCGTTAATAGACGTGCACAAATTTATACAATATCAACTTAAATAATACCTACGGGAACTAGAATCACTCCCTTTCTTATCTTTTTCTTCTTGAATTTCTTCAGTAGATATACCCCCTCTTCTAACTTCATCCTTAGATAATGAATTATACCCAAGATCAGACTGGCCACCTAGGAAAAAGAGAAAAAAAAAAGAAACAAAAACCCTCTGCTGTTTATCATAAGCTTCTTTAGTGAGAACAACTGGATTTAGGAGCAACACACTAGTGTTTAGACTTACTGATGAGAAATTTTCCGGATAACTTACAATTGAAAGCATTATTTTGTCAGCCCCCCTCTTCCATCTCTACTAATGCAAGAAAGGGATGATCGCAAAGTAACATTTCTGGCTCCACACTGCAGTCAAAAGAGACTATGTACATTCACACTACTGTCCGGGATCCTAAAGGTACAGACTATCCAGATGTTCTTTAAGCCCATGACCTTTCCAGGTTAAAGTCTAAGTTTCAGCTAAGCAATGGAGAAGAAAAATCTGCAGGGAATTCCTGACAGAACATTCACACGCAGATCACTGAAGCCAAATGTATAAATGATTCTACCCAAAAATCATTTAGGTTTGGGTTTATTTAAATTTATTGATAGGTAATTATTTTTCTGCAAGTTCAACGGAATAATTAGTGAATTGCACTTGAGTACAGATACATGGGAATGAGAAAAAAATGTGTCACTGTTAAGAAAAGCAAACCCTGCACTGATAGAAGAAAACTTCTAATACATTGCTGTTCAAGAAGTCCTCTGTAATTTTCAGCAAACTGTTTTCACTAGATTAGCATCAAAATACAAGGTTTTAAATCCTACTTCTCCATCTTAGGAGACACGATTTTAAGCAAACCACTCAACCTTTTGGTCTGGATTTCAAGTCTCCAGATTTATAACACACAAAGCAGTTATGACTATATGAGAGAGGCTATATATTGAACGCTTTTATAAACCTATAAAGAACTGTGTAAAGAAACTGTATTAAGTATCACTAGGTATTTACTTTAAAATTATAATTTTGAGGGGCGCCTGGGTGGCGCAGTCGGTTAAGCGTCCGACTTCAGCCAGGTCACGATCTCGCGGTCCGGGAGTTCGAGCCCCGCGTCAGGCTCTGGGCTGATGGCTCAGAGCCTGGAGCCTGTTTCCGATTCTGTGTCTCCCTCTCTCTCTGCCCCTCCCCCGTTCATGCTCTGTCTCTCTCTGTTCCAAAAATAAATAAACGTTGAAAAAAAAAAATTAAAAAAAAAATATAATTTTGAGGGTTTTTTTTTTTCTAATCAAACTTTTGGCTCCATTTCCACAGAAAATACAAATTTAAAAATATGAAGATGATCATGATGGAAATTCATGCTTTTGTTAGATTTTGCAATGCTTTAAAATAAACTTTTCAAAAGCCACACTTAAAAACAAAAGATAGAGGGGCCTCTGGTCGGCTCAGTCAGAAGAAGGTGCGACTCTTGACCTTAGGGTTGTGAGTTCGAGCCCCACGTGGGGTGTAGAAATTACTGAAATACAAATAAAACTAAAAAATAAAATTGATTTCTTCATTTTTAAGAGAGAATGCCTGAAGATGACTACTATAACCCGGATTAATTCATATCGCATGATCAAAATATAAAACCAGCCAAGTAAGAACAACTATGAAAATTACACTGCAACACAATTTGCTTACATTCATTACTCTTAAAAGTAGGCATAAAAGGAGACAGACCAAAATAATGTTACCATATGTAGAGAAAGAAGCCTTCATATTTTGTTATTAATGCTCAGATTTTTAATTTAAAATTTCTGTCTGTTAAGAGGTGGCTCTTACACTATGCACAAAAGTCATGTATCTTTTTTAAATGTACTAATGAAAAGAACAGAATTATTCAACAAATTTCAGTGTGTCAGTTTTAATTCTTAGAGGAAGATTATGTACAAATCTGATATTTTAAGGAAATTAATGGCATCTTCAGTGCTAGAAGACTACAAGCTTTATATATATTTGAAAAGTTTTTTATAATGCCTTTTTATTTTACTATAGTATAAGACTCACAAGAAGCTGGCAAAATAATACAGTCCGGAGAGTTCCTGTGTACTGTTTACCCAGCTTCTCTCAATGATACTATCTGACATGAAATATAATACACTGTTAAAACCAGGAAGTTGATGTTGATATGTACTATTAACTCAGATCAGGGCTATAAAGTTTCTCTTTAAAAAAACCTCTAATAACATTTTCACAATTACAAGGAAGATTTTATACTTAAAAAATTACATGATAAAGATATCTGTGTGCTATCCAGAGTTAATTGGATTATCATCAGCTAAATACTTGAATAAACTCTCACACTTTTATTTCTATTCAAATAAAGAATGAATAAAACAGCATGTAATTATTAAACACAGTATCAAACCAAATGCCTATCATATAAAATTAAAAAGTAACAGTTAACTTAAATACATCATTGAAAATTAAAATCTAAAAAAGACAGACGAGCAAATCTAGTTTGTAAAATGTACTGTAATAAATGTATACATAAGCACACACAAACCTGTACTAGATCTATCATCAGTAGCATATACTTTGATTAAACCCGTATTAAAAGGTGCCTGCTCCACAGTTTGTGTCCCATGACCACTATCCATGCTGCCATGACTAATAGCATCCAGGTCACTGCCATCTGCTTAAGAACACAATGTGACAGCATTTTACTACTCAGGGAGATATCAAAAATACACATTAGTTGTTGCTCAAGCTAATAATCCACTAATACTGAACACGAAATGTGCCACATAATTAGCAAAATACAACTGTACCAACTATAACCATTGTGAATTATTACTGAACACTAAAGCAAGATCACCAGAGCTTCATAATTTAACAGTTCCAGGAAAAAAGTGAAATTTGGTGTTTTTCAAAGGGGAAAATACTCTAATATTAGAATTTGCTTAATGGCAATAAAAACTAGAAAACATTAAATATTTTGAAACTATGTAAAAGTTCTAAAGAAATGTAAAGTGTAACTAGTCAATGAATTTTTTTTTAAAGTAAAACATATACATCCTTTAAGAACCTTTAATTACCTGAGAGAGTTGTTTGTGATAAGTGTGCGTGTTTCTTTAAAGCTCTTTTGAACTGTGCTACTCCTAAAACAACGTTTCTTACTTTTGTCCAAAGAAAATAGCCACTACGACTTCTTGAGGGCCAAGTACTTTCCAGAACAGCCTATGCATTCAACAAAATAAAATAATTAGTAAAATAATATTGATAAGTGAGTGTACATTGGCTTTATAGTTAAGCTAAAGAAGATCTAAATAGATTGTATAACACAAAAGAGAATAAAAAATCTTATCTGGTTTACAAAATATACTTTAGTACTCCAAAATTAATGCCAAACAAGGCCTGAATCAATGATTTTTGCCAATAAATTAAGGTTGTATAATCACAAAAGTTATACTTTTTCTCCACTAAATCAAAGTAATTACCTTATTATAATAACCATAAGTAATGGCATTGGGGTCAATACCAGCTTTCTGCATTTCGAAAAGCACTCGAACTGCAAGCACGGGCTGATCATACTGTCCACAGAGCTGCATGAGAATGCGGTAGCACACCTGAAACACAAAACACAGAGTGTACAGAAACAAAGTACGCATGAACATAAATCCAAAATAAAGTAATGCTTTTTATTTCATTTCTTACAGTTGCTATTGTTTTTCCCGTTTTTAAGTTTTTAAAATAATGCGTTAAAAAACATGTTTAAAATACATTTATTACTTTTTTTAAGTTTATTTATTTATTTTGAGAGACAGAGAAAGAGAGAACCCCAGGTAGGCCCTGCACTGTCAGCACAGAACCTGCTACAGGACTCGGACTCACCAACCGTGAGATCACGGCCTGAGCTGCAGTTGGATGGTTAACCAACTGAGCCACTCAGGTGCCCCTAAAATGCATTTGAAAAAACTGTTACCTCATCAGGGGGATCCATCTTCTTTGACTGCATTTTTTTAAGCACATCATATGCTGTTTTCAGGGCCCTGACTTTTGAATGACATACTTTCACATAAGCTGGCAGACAAATAAACCATAGTCCGTAACAGTGACGCAGTAGACACCTAGACCACATTTGGGGAATGGAAGAATACTTCTTGGCAATTTTATGGGCTGATTTAATTTCCTAGAAAAACAATGCAAGGATCTCATTAATAAATATACACATTTAAGTATTCTTATTTATTAACTGAATGCTGAATAAGGGCAGGTCATATGCTTTTATAATATTTCGCTCACAAAATCTGTCTGTAATTACTATATAGTCAAGCCTCTGCTTGAATGTGTATTATAAGATGTGTAAAATAAAATTCTAAGATAGGAAAATTAGTTAATGTTTTGAAGTCACATTACTATGAATTCAGGACGCCTTGTGGAGCATGATAACCTACTCATATATACGGGGCAGTAAAATATATTAAGAAAGAGTATCACATTAATTTTGTTCTAATACTTGAATATATGAAAAGCGCAAAATTGTCAAAGTACCTGTTTTGTTCTTCTGAACATGGGAGAAGGGCTACTAGGACTACTTGATTTTGAAGGCAATTTGTTCTTTCGTGTTTGTAGAAATCCTTCAGGTCTCTCAAATAAATTGTTTCTAAGAACTGGAAATCCATTATAGCTGTTTTTGAAAAGAAAAAAAAATCTCAAGCACACATAGATGATCATACTGGTTACAATCTAAAAAATATTCTGACCAATATTTCAACTATTTTTCTCCATCAGACAATGCTATACACTTAACAAATATTCACGCTAATGTTGCCTTGTAATAGTCAAACACAAACTCAAGTATATATTTTAGAGCTAAAAAAGCAAAATATATTTAAATTTTGTTGAACTTGACATCAAACCCTAAAGTAAATCAAGCAAGCTTTGTAAGTTAGTATTCATGTAGATACACAGCAAACATATCAGATAATATGATGGTAAAAGGTCCACCAAATCAATACGCTCTCAGACAGGACAGTCATTAAAATCACTGCTTTAGATTAAAATATTATTGTTGAACTGTCCCCTTAAAAAGATACAAATAACGTATTAGTGCTCCAGGACAAACATATTATTATGAATTGGTTTATCACGTTAGTTAAGTAGGTTTAGGCCCTCATTTATGAGAAAGAAAATTGAAGAGGTTGGAGAAGAAGAAAAGATTAGAATGAGTGGCTCTATGAGGAGGTGGGCCTAATGTGGGTGCTAGAGCAAAGTATTTTGGGAATTTAAAAGGTAGCAGCAGCTAGGAAAAAGACATGCTTTAAAAAAAATTTTTTTTTTCAACGTTTATTTTATTTTTTGGGACAGAGAGAGACAGAGCATGAACGGGGGAGGGGCAGAGAGAGAGGGAGACACAGAATCGGAAACAGGCTCCAGGCTCTGAGCCATCAGCCCAGAGCCCGACGCGGGGCTCGAACTCCCGGACTGCGAGATCGTGACCTGGCTGAAGTCGGACGCTTAACCGACTGTGCCACCCAGGCGCCCGAGACATGCTTTTGAAAAGAGTAGAAGAAGCCCCTGAGCATCACAATGAACCTACTTTAAAATCTTCCTAAGGGCATACAAATAGTTTCAATTAACTGAGAAAACCAGTTATAATAAAAGATAGTAAACTATATCTATTATACATTACTATAGGCAAATTCAGTAAAATGAAAAAATATTGATAAATATTGAATGTTAAGTAGGAATAAAATAGCAAAGAAGTTCAGGAAAACTATGCCCCTTAAAAAATTCATTGTATGTACATGTGTGATAATGAGACCATTCTGTGTGTCTTATGGAAACTTGCTTACTACCTTATCATTTTACACAGACAGTGTAAGAATATGAGTCACCTCTCACTAAGAGGACCCACTGTACTCATTAAAGACATTTAAGTTGTTTTTCCAATGATTGGTATGATTACACCAGAATTACACTGTTAGTCTCAATTCAAAGAGTGACTTAGACTCTTTAAAAAATAGAAACTTTCCAAGCTAAGCAATTTTTTATTAAAGTAAATCTAAAAGTTAAATTTTGAAAAAGTTAAAAGCAAATCATAAAAAAACAAAACTTTATTAGTGAAACATGTCTCCCCACAAAAGTCTTGGAAGTATAATGTACCAAAGGGATCAAAGAAATGAGATCTTGGGGCGCCTGGGTGGCGCAGTCGGTTAAGCGTCCGACTTCAGCCAGGTCACGATCTCGCGGTCCGTGAGTTCGAGCCCCGCATCAGGCTCTGGGCTGATGGCTCAGAGCCTGGAGCCTGTTTCCGATTCTGTGTCTCCCTCTCTCTCTGCCCCTCCCCCGTTCATGCTCTGTCTCTCTCTGTCCCAAAAATAAATAAACGTTGAAAAAAAAATTAAAAAAAAAAAAGCAATGAGATCTTGTTTAGAAAGAAAAAAAAAGTGAGAAAGAAATTAGGAGAGAGATTTTGAACACCTTTGACAAAAGGCAGAATTTTAAAAAGTGATCTGAGCAACATCATCAACAGACAAAAAGTAAGGGCAGGAGCCAAGTGGCCTACGAATTAACTGACATTCACAAACACCTGTTGCACCACTTTTTTGTCTGTGAAAGGAAGAATTTAATCCGAGTTACAAATAAGGATGTTCTGAAAAATCCTTTTTCAATGAAAATAAACTATGACCTAATGAGTGATAGATGTGAAATGGCTTTAAAGTAAGAAAATATTATTGGAGAAAGAAATCATTTATTATCTAACACGAAATATCAGGGGCGCCTGGGTGGCTCAGTCGGTTAAGCGTCCGACTTCGGCTTAGGTCATGATCTCACGGTCCGTGAGTTCGAGCCCCGCGTCAGGCTCTGTGCTGGCAGCTCGGAGCCTGGAGCCCGTTTCAGATTCTGTGTCTCCCTCTCTCTGACCCTCCCCCGTTCATGCTCTGTCTCTGTCTCAAAAATAAATAAACATTTAACAAAAAAATTTAAAAATAAATAAATAAATAAAACGAAATATCAGTTTAGGGGCACCTGGATGGTTCAATTGGTTAAGTGACTGACACTTAATTTCAGCTCAGGTCATGTTCTCACCGTTCCTGAGATTGAGCCCCGAGTTGGGCTCTGCACTGGCAGCTCAGAGTCTGCTTGGGATTCTCTCTCTTCCTCTCTCTCTGTCCCTCCCCAACTCTCTCTGTCTCTCAAAATAAATAAATAGGGGCACCTGGGTGGCTTAGTCAGTTAAGCTTCCGACTTTGGCTCTGGTCTTGATCTCATGGTTTGTGGGTTGCAGCCCCACGTCAGACTTTGTGCTGACAGCTCAGAGCCTGGATCCTGCTTTGGATTCTGTGTCTCCCTCTCTCTCTGCCCGCCCCTGCTCATGCTCTGTCTCTCAAAAATAAATAAACATAAAAAATTAAAAAAAAGTTTTTTTTTAATGTTAAAGAATAAATAAATAGGGGTGCCTGGATGGCTAGGTCAGTTAAGCATCTGACTTTGGCTCAGTTCATGATCTCACGGTTTGTGGGTTCAAGCTCCTGCATCGGGTGAGTTCAAGCCCACTTTTGACTCCACATTCTCTCTTCCTCTCACTCTGCCCCTCGTGGGATTCTCTCTCTCCCCCTCACTCACTTGCATGCTCTCTCTCTCTCAAAAATATAAATAAATAAATACATACATACATACCATTTATTAGAAGGAAATACCATTCTAAGTAAAAATAAATGCATACTGGAAACCACCTCTAGTAGATAACAAGTGTATGTGCATAATATACATCTAGATACATAGATGATAATATATCTAACTCTATCATAACCCTATCTCAGAACTTTCCTCTCTTTTCCACTAGACTTGAAAGCAGTAAACAATGTATCATTCAAGTCTATGTCCCAAGCACTCAGCAGTGTCTGAATAAACTTCCTGAATTAACAACGATCAATTCCCAATAGTTCTGTATTTCCACAGCTTAAAAGAAAAACTCACAAAAAAATTAATAGCCTAAAAAATTATATTGTCAAAATCAAGGCCACAAATATTGACTCTATATCAATTTTTGTAAACAGATTACATTAATCAATATGTGTGTGGGGAAGGGGATGAAAGGGAGGAAATCAGCTTTAGTGAGAAACAAAAATCAAAATCTATAATAAAAGCGCTGCATTTTGGTGGGGTGAGTCCTAACTGAATTTAGCCAACATTTATGAGAACAGATACTTATGTAGATATATACAGCTTCCCAAGTCTAGATTATGCAAAATTATAATTCTTTTCTTTTTATACCTCAAAACTTAATAATGGATGTGGGATAAGCTTGCTTACCACCTAAAAATTAGGAATCTGTAAAGTTTGGATTTTTGAAAATACCACAGTCCTTAGAAAGCTACGTCACAGATGATGGATTGCTTCTCTCTTTCAATCTCAAACATTCTGCCTCTTGAATACCTGTACTGTAAAGGGGGTTCTTCACCATTGGGTAGATGGGGGATCTCAGGTGGTGTTACAAAAACAGTATGTTCACTTTTGAAAGATTCATCCAGTTCTATAAGTCGCATTTCACCACTCTTGTCCATATCCACCTGAAAAAGTTTAAAAAACATACATTAAAACAATACATTGGTTAGCCAAGAGTTTGTCTATGGGGAATGGTTAAATAAACCATTTACATAACTGGATACTAAAGAGCTATTAAGAAGAAAAAAAAAAGCAAGTTCTCTATGCACCACTAAACAAGACTTCCAAGATAATTAAATAATAAGGTGTAGAACACTGTATATAGTGTACTGCCTTTTGAGTAAGAGAGAAAACTAAAAACACATATTCATATTTTTGTTTGTATTCACATAAGGAAATATTAAAGAATATTATGAAAAGCAATTACCTGTATGGGGAAGGGGAGATGAACAGAATGGACAAGGATGGGATAGGACCCACATTTCCCAATGTGTACCTTTTTATATTATTTTGCATTCTGAATCATGAGAATGTACTCAAGAAGTAATATTTTTAAAAATCCACAAATACATGTGTGTATTTGTTGAGAATAGTGGGATCTTTGTTTAATTTATACTCAATATAACATATTTCCCTAAGTTCTTCCAGTTTAGGTGGAAGCATAACGGAGTTAAAATTCCAGTCATATCAGTATTAAAAGTACTGTAGTAGTATAATGTCCCCTAGATACTCTATGGCAAGGTAATAGTAAAAAAACTGAAAACAGAGTCCAAATTGCCCAAAAGGAGCTCATAAACAAAAAAGCACACATCAACATCAATTGGAAAAAAAACAAACAAGAAAACCAAGATGTCATACGTATCACAAAAATAACCCACAGCACTTTATTAGGATGGAGAGAATATCATGTATCACTTGGAAATAAACGGGAGGACAAGAATTATTAACAAGTCAAATCTTTATTTATTTTTTAAAAAATTTTAAGGTTTATTTATTTTTGAGAGAAAGACACATAGTGTGAGCGGGGGGAGCGACAGACAGTGAGGGAGACAGAATCTGAAGCAGGCTCCAGGCTCCAAACTGTCAGCACAGAGCTTGATGCAGGGCTCAAACTCATGAACAGCAAGATCATGACCTGAGCCAAAGTCAGACACTTAACCGACTGAGCCATCCAGGTGCTCCAACAAGTCAAATCTTTAAGATAAGGATTCAGGGCACAATCTACTAAAAAAAGGACAGGGATAGCTTTTAAATTTTTCTAACTCTTATAAAAAAGTTAAACATTCAGAGTGTTCTTACATTAAGTGTTGGTTATAATTTCATAGTATTACATGCTGTAATCTCCAAGATTAAAGAATGTTTTTAATGGTATATCCGCAAAGTGAACTAAATAACGATAAAGATGGTGTAGAATAATGACATGAAAAAATGTTCACAAAATAATGACAGTTGAAAAAAAAAAGCATACTATATATATAGTACGATTCTAATTTTTAGGAGTGAATATATACGCCATATATAATACATATTTCTGTATATATGTGCACATATATACTTTTGTTCATTTCTCTCTCTCATACACACTCTTATCAAATGTTACCTCTGAGTAATGGTATTACTGCAATTACTTTTCTTCTTTATATTGTTCTCTTTCAGCTAAAAAATAATAAATATGTATTACTTAAAAAAATTTTTTTTAATGTTTATTTATTTTTGAGAGAGAGAGAGAGAGCATGAGCAGGGGAAGGGCAGAGAGAGAGGGAGACACAGAATCTGAAGCAGGCTCCAGACGCCGAGCTGTCAGTACAGAGCCTGACGTGAGGCTTGAACTCATGAACCATGAGATTATGACCTGAGCTGAAGTCGGACATTTAACTGACTGAGCCACCCAGGAGCTCCTAAATATGTATTACTTTTATTGGTTTTTCAAATATTACAAAAGTAATAAATGCTCAGAATAAAAACTTAAAGTAGAATACGTTGGAAGTCCTGCTTCAGATTCTGTGTCTCCCTCTCTCTCTAGCCCTACCCCTCTCACACTCTGTCTCTCAAAAAATAAACATTAAAAAAAAAAAATGTCAGTGGAGGGAGGAGCAGGGAGAGAGGGAGACACAGAATCTGAAGCAGGCTCCTGATGTGGGGCTTGAACTCACAAACCGTGAGATCATGACCTGAGGCGAAGTTGGATACTTAACCAACTGAGCCACCCAGGCACCCCTAAAAAAAAAAAAAAAATACGTTGGAAGTTACCTATGTTTTCAAAAAACAGGCAAATGAATAAACTATGATAAATGGGTGGAAAATACAATCACTAAAAATTAAAATAGTAAAGATCACGTAGACTTCTGGTTAAGACAAATTAAACACAACAATTTACCTTCAATCCCTCTTGAAATCTCACCAAAATGAGAAGTAAGGGATTGAAAAAAAAAACCAACGAAGACAAAATGAACTGGAGAGAGGACAGTAGCGCAGCTGGAGTTCAGAACATTTCAGAAGCTGCAAAGTAGACTGATGTGACCCGTGAAAGCTGAAAGCCACATCTCTGGCACTGGGGAGGGGATAAAGGAGAGAGCCAAAAAAGCAAGCCATTTGCTCTGTAGAGTCCCAGAAAGGTCGGGAATTAAAAGTGCTTGATGACCCGGAAGATTGCAGTACACATGGGGCGGAAGCAGGAGAATTAGTTAAAAGCCTACATTCAAGGACTCCCAGATCCCTGACTCAGCCCAGTGCAGTTAGGCTACTACCTCTCCCCACTATGGCCCGAGATGAGGTTGAGTCTTTTTACGTGAACCAGAGGGACTCTACACTTGAAGATATCAGGCAGAGCTGTGGGAGATGAAGGAGGTTAATAAAACAGGTGAAGTGAGTAAAAGCCTACATGTTACAACAAGGGAAAACCTCAGTTACCTTCCCCACTGAGCTGGGAGAATACTGGCAGTCAGGCTGACAGTCCTCAGGCTAAAGACTGTAGATACCTCTCGGGGAACCTAAAATAGCCTAAAAGAAAAGAATTACAGACACTGCTCAAATAGGGCAGTGAATGAATGAATAGCTGAGTTCCTCTATGATCATCAATCTCATACCTAAGGAAGCTCCAAGTTTGAGCTTCCCAGAAAAGCTCCAATGAGTTCTTTGTTCCTCATTGAAATACCAACCAAAGATCACATGAGGAAAGCCAATCACTTGGAGGACAAAACAAGCAAATATTAAAAGTAACATCTGAGTAAAAAATAGACACAGTGCAGGAGGAAAAAAACCCTTCAAAACAACTAAAACAAATAAGTCTACATCCATGATAAGAAGATGGTATGAAGAAGAGACGTAACAAAAATTACAAATATGATAGCAGAAATAAAAAGTATATTATAAAGGATGAAAGATAAACTTTAGGAAATCTCCCAGAAAGTGGAGATGAAAAACAGAGAGACAGAAAATGGGATGAAAAAATATAAGAAAATTAAGAGGATCAGGATAGGAAGGCCACCATCTAAACAACACATACTTCAGAAAAGGGAACCAAAGAAATGGAGGAATGAAAGGGGATGCAGGAAAACTGCCCAGAATCTGAAGAAAATGGGTCCACAGAGTAAGTAGAAGGGACTGCATGTGTTCAACTCAGTGAAGAAAAGCCATCTACCAGGCATATCCTTGTGCAACTTTAGTAGAGTATCAAGGATCTTAAATGCTTTCAGAGAGAAAAAGAGATCAGGTATAAAAGGTCAGAAATGAACATGGCATTAGACCAGATGTTATTCTCAACAGTAAAAATCAAAGCTAGAAGACTTCAAAATTTTACTTCCAACCAAATTAGCAATCAAATCTTAGGGGAGAATAAAGAAATTTACAGACAAGTAGGGCATCAAAAAATGTGTATCTCCCACATACTATCTCTCACTAAGCTACCAGAATTTGTGCTCCACCATTAAAAGGAAATATGCCAAGAAAGAAGTTATTGAAGCCAGAAAGCAGGGGTACCAACTCCGAAGAGAAATCAATATAAGTCCCAAGATGATGGTGAAGGAAAATCCCAGGATGACAGACTAGAAAGCAATCAGTTCAGATTGGAATACACATGGAAATTTCCAGTAAAAAAAAATTAACGATATAGTGGAAAAATTGAGGTTAGATTTTTCACTTTTGTGAGTTTGGAAGAGTTTGGAGATGAATTAATAGTAGACATAAAACAAGAAACATAGCATTAACTTCAGAGAAAACAAAATCCATGCATGAAAGTAAATCTAATTACAATATATTACAAATTATACATATGTGGTCTAGCTGGGATTACATACAAATTGAAAGTAATATTAACACTGAACACCAGGACGCCTAGGTGGCTCAGTCAATTAAGGTTCGACTTCAGCTCAGGTCATGATCTCACCGTTCATGGGTTCGAGCCCCATGTCAGGCTCTGTGCTAGCGCCTTGGAGCCTGGAGCCTGCTTCGGATTCTGTGTCTCCCCACCCCTCTCTCTCTCTCTGCCCCTCCCCCGCTCACGCTCTGTCTCTCTTTCTCTCTCTCTCAAAAACAAATAAACATTAAAACAAACAAACAAAAAACCACAAACACTGAACACCTCTTGACCAAAATTCATTATAATGACAGTGGGAGAATTCAGGTGGTATGGTAGATAAGACATTAATGTACAATACATAAAACAATAAACAACAATAAAATCACATTATTTGGAAATCTTAAGGTAAATGAAGAAATTGCTGAAAGAGAAAAGTGGTTGCCTTTGGGGAGTAGAAACTAGGGGCAGGAAGGAATGGGCCTGAAGCTTGGACAATTATCTGACTTTTTAAACTGTTATGTTTTGCTGTGTTAAAAATGAAAATCTCCTTTTATGAGATTTGGCAGTGATATTAAAAATGCTTATAATGGGGCGCCTGGGTGGCGCAGTCGGTTAAGCGTCCGACTTCAGCCAGGTCACGATCTCGCGATCCGTGGGTTTGAGCCCCGCGTCAGGCTCTGGGCTGATGGCTCAGAGCCTGGAGCCTGTTTCCGATTCTGTGTCTCCCTCTCTCTCTCCCCCTCCCCCGTTCATGCTCTGTCTCTCTCTGTCCCAAAAATAAATAAACGTTGAAAAAAAAAAATTTAAAAAAAAATGCTTATAAGGGGGCGCCTGGGTGGCTCAGTCGGTTGAGCATCTGACTTTGGCTCAGGTCATGATCTCACAGTTTGTGAGTTCGAGGCCTGCGTCAGGCTCTGTGCTGACAGCTCAGAGCCTGGAGACTGCTTCAGATTCTGTGTCTCCCTCTCTCTCTGACCCTCCCCCGTTCATGTTCTGTCTCTCTCTGTCTCGAAAATAAATAAACATTAAAAAAAAATTTTTTTTAAATGCTTATAAGATCTGGTTATGTAAAAAAATTAGGAAAGTATGTATGATAATTATGTAAAAAACACTGAAAGTAAATGTGAAATGGTATTAGGGTACCAGGCTTTCCAGAGTTTTTTCTCACTTTTATTTCCCACACTGTTTCTTCAATCATTTAATAAAAGTGTTAAAAATATTAAACTTTTAATAAAATCATAGAGCACCTGAGCCCTTATTAGCAAACTAACAATATTTTTAAAACATTAGGAATATGTCAATTATAACTCAAAATCATAGGTATGCCTAAGTAGGATACGGTGTCCATGGGCAACCCAAGAACAAATGAGAAGCTCTACCCACAAATATTTTATGCAGATGATATGTGGTTAATCTAATTACAAGGGCACCAAAGATAATGAAAAAGAAGAGATGGACCAGAATGAAAAGGTTAAAACAAATACCTAAGGTCACTGGAAAGAAAGCTGGCAACCACTCCTGTCTCCATGATGGAACATTACAAGAGAACTGCTTGTTTATGGACATCATATGTTTTTATTTTATTATTATTTTTAAAATAATTTTTAAATGTTTATTTTTGAGAGAGGGAGAGGGAGGAAGGGACGGAGGGAGGGAGGGAGAGGGGCAGAGAGAGAGAGAGAGAAGGAGACATAGAATCCGAAGCAGGCTCTAGGCTCTGAGCTATCACCACAGAGCCTGACGTGGGGCTTGAACTCATGAACTGTGAGATCATGACCTGAGCTGAAGTCAGACGCTTAACTGATTGAGCCACCCAGGTCCCCCCATGGACACAATATGTTTTTAAATTTTTATTTATTTATTTTTTAACAGCTTCTTCTTCTCCAGACCTGTGCCTACTTCCTACTCTCCAGCCATTTTGTTCACAAAGAAAAAACCTGTTTATGAGCACAACTGCTCTAATTCTCAGTATCATAAAGTCCATTAAAATATTAAAATTTTGCACCACAGATTCAGTACCTTGGGAAATGATATTTCTCTTAACTTGTATACCAATAAAATCTCATTTTAACATTATAAAAACAGCCATGCTATACGTCCTACATGCATCAGTTGGCCATTTCTGTCTTTTGGAAAGCACAGTGATGTCTGCCCATTAGGAGAAAAAGAAATCCAACACCCATGGCAAGATAAAACTAAAAGAATTTTCATATTCTCTTCAAATTTTTTTCCACATTAATATGCTCAGAAAACACTGCAGACAGATGCTTGGGAGACTAAGAAAAATCTTACCAGACTATCTGTTACACAAAACTGCCCTTAGTGGGGCACTTGGGTGGCTCAGTTCACTGAGCATCCAACTTTGGCTCAATTCATGTTCTCATGGTTTCTGAGTTCCAGCCCTGCATTGGGCTCGCTGCTGTAGGCAGTGATCCTCTGTCCCTGTCGCTCTCTGCCCCTCCCCCATGCATGCTCTCTCAAACAAACAAACAAACAAACAGACAAAAATATGGCCAACTAATCTTTGACAAAGCAGGAAAGAATATCCAATAGAATAAAGACAGTCTCTTCAGCAAGTGGTGCTGGGAAAACTGGACAGTGACATGCAGAAGAATGAACCTGGACCACTTTCTTACACCATACACAAAAATAAACTCAGAAGGGATGAAAGACCTAAACATAAGACAGGAAGCCATCAAAATCCTCCAGGAGAAAGCAGGCAAAAACCTCTTTGATCTTGACCACAGAAACTTCTTACTCAACACGTCTCCAGAGGCAAGGGAAACAAAAGAAAAATGAACTACTGGGACCTCATCAAAATAAAAAGCTTCTGCACAGCGAAGGAAACAATCAGCAAAACTAAAAGGCAACCCATGGAATGGCAGAAGATAGTTGCAAACAACATATCAGATAAAGGGTTAGTATCCAAAATCTATAAAGAACTTATCAAACTCAACACCCAAAAAACAAATAATCCAGTGAAGAAATGGGCAAAAGACATGAAGAGACACTTCTCCAGGGAAGACATCCAGATGGCCAACCAGCACTTGAAGAAATGCTCAACATCACTCATCATCAGGGAAATGCAAATCAAAACCACAAGGAGATACCGCCTCACACCTGTCAGAATGGCTAACATGAACAACTCAGGCAACAACAGATGTTGGCCAGGATGCAGAGAGAGAGGATCTCTTTTGCATTATTGGTGGGAATACAAGCTGGTGCAGCCACTCTGGAAAACAGTATGGAAGTTCCTCAAAAAACTAAAAATAGAACTACCCTACGACCCAGCAATTGCACTACTAGGCATTTATCCACGGGATACAGGTGTGCTGTTTCGAAGGAACACACACCCCCTAATGTTTATAGCAGCACTATCAACAATAGCCAAAGTATGGAAAGAGCCCACATGTCCGTTGATGGATGAATGGATAAAGAAGATGTGGTACATATATACAATGGAATATCATTCAGCAATCAAAAAGAATGAAATCTTACCATTTGCAACTATGTGGATGGAACTAGAGGGTGGATGGAACTACGTGGATGGAACTAAGCGAAATTAGTCAGAGAAAGACAAATATCATATGACTTCACTCATGTGAGGACTTTAAGAGACAAAACAGATGAACATAAGGGAAGGGAAGCAAAAATAATATAAAAACAGGGAGGGGGACACAACATAAGAGACTCTTAAATATGGAGAACAGAGTGTTACTGGAAGGGTTGCGGGAGGGGGGATGGGCTTAATGGGTAAGGGGCATTAAGGAATCTACTCCTGAAATCATTGTTGCGCTATATGCTAATTTGGATGTAAATTTAAAAAGTAAAATAAAATAAAACATTAAAAAAAAACCCAAACTGCCTTTAATTAAGCACAATCCTATAGGAACTGATTGTAAGAATTCAAAACATAATCATATGAAGAACACATGGTTCCTAAATTAGTCATAAATGAAACTTGTACAATTCTCACACATTGTTTTTCTTATTCCTATTCAGCATTACCCACTCTAGCTTTTTAAAGTTGGGCAAATGTGGGGCGCCTGGGTGGCTCAGTCAGTTGAGCCCACTTCGGCTCAGGTCGTGATCTCAAAGTTCATGAATTCGAGCCTTGTGTCGGGCTCTGTGCTGACAGCTCAGGGCCCAGAGTCTGCTTTGGATTCTGTGTGTGTCTCTCTCTCTGTCCCTCCCCTGCTTGTGTCCTGTTTCTGTCTCTCAAAACTGAATAAATATTAAAAAAAAAAAAAAAAAACTTAAAAAACAGTTGGGGAAATGTTTTCTGTTTGAATATGCTAAGATCAAAAGATATGTCTAATTCCTGTTCACTCTTAGTCATAGATTGACTTAGGTAGTCTCTCTCTCTCTATATATATATATAATTAATAATATAATAATATATTATATATAATAATATAATATTATTAAATAAATATAACAAAAACATTTTATATATAATATATATGATATAAAATATTTATATATAAATATATAAAAGTAAATATTACTTTCCACAGCTAAATTGCCAAAAGTAAGAGGACCTATTCACTTAAAATATTAAGTTAAAAGGGGCACCTGGGTGGCTCAGTCAGTTAAGCATCTCTTGATTTCAGCTCAGGTCATGATCCTCAGTTTGTGAGATCAAGTCCTGCTTGGGATCCTTGCTCTCTCTCTCTCTCCCTCCCCCTGTCACTCTCTGCCCCCCTTCCATGCACACACTGGCACGCTTTTTCTCTATCAAAATTAATACATTTTGAAAAAGAAAAGTCACCCAAATAAGAACCCCAACATAAATGATTATTTTTTTAAGTTATTATTGATATTCAGGGGTGCCTGGGTGGCTCAGTCGGTTGGGCATCCAACTCTTGATTTTGGCTCAAGTCATGATCTCTTGGTTTGTGGATTTGAGCTCCACATCAGGTTCTCCCCACTGAGTGTGTAGCCTGCTTAGGATTCTCCCTCTCCCTCTCTCTCTCTCTCTCTTTCTCTCTCTCTCTCTCTCTCTCTCTCTCTCTCTCTCTCTCTGTCCCTCTCCTGTTCGCACACACACTCTCTCTCTTTCAAAATAAACAAACATTATAAAAATCTCAAGTATTACTGATATTCAGAAAACATTTGCAGACTAAAAGCAAGTACTAACTTGCTGTGTTGAGTATACTTAAATTGTGGTACTAAAATATGAAAGGTAGCAACAGTACTGCGTATTTACTATTTCAGAGAGTTCTGCTTAATGATACTAGAAATACAATGAACCTCTAAGTGTATATGAAGGTTATTAAGGTATATTTTGAATCTTGTGACATTTTGTTATTTTCTCTAATAAAAAACTTCCTTTGAATTATATAATAAAGCAAATACAACTATGTTTTAATGAGTTAATTTTCGGTGTTAATTTTCTTAGTCATTAAAATATTTAATTATAACGTGATTCCATTGGATCTTTTGTTGGATCTAGAGTTTGAATAGGTAAATAGCATTGCAGGAAAATAATCTGCCTAGAAACAATGGTTACACATTTAATGGGATTGGTTTTTCTCAACAGAACGTATATTCTTTGTGCAATTATTCTAACCATGTCCTGCACGGACTCTTATCAAGTAAATAGCAGGTGTCCTACTTTCAGAAATTCCTAGACAATATAAGGTAGTAATTATCAGTAATAAAATATCCTCCTCAGAACACGATGCCCTAGGTACCTAGGAAAAGTGTTATGTGTCTTACAATATTAATGAGTATTTTAAAAACCATGTGATATGGACACTACTGTATGAGTTCTTAGTTGAAATACAAACTTATGAACAAGGTGCACAAAATGAGTAAAAATAAAAGGGAACAATACAAGATTTCTGTCCTCTGCATAGTTAATTGAATTCCTACAACAAATTCAGTGTTCCCATGTGGATTAATCCATGTATTGGCTAAAGTATGCTATTACCCAATCTCTGATCGTGAGTTTAGTCCCTTATGATTCAGTTAGTTTGGCACAGGAAAAAACTGTTATACAAATGTATGCCACAGTTCACAAAGCAAGCTGAATTGCACATAAAGAAGACCAGTGGAAGTCCAGCATCACAGGGGAAAAACATTCAAAGCGCATAATGCTAGTCAGAAACCCCACTTTTTAAAAAAAGCAGACTCCATGCCCAATGTGGGGCTTGAACTCACGACCCTGAGATCAAGAGTTGCATACTCTACCCACTGAGACAGCCAGGTGCCCCCAGAAATATCATTTTTACCTACAAAACCAACACAATTATTCCCATAAAAAAGGACTTAAAGAAAATATGTTTTAAAGCACACTTTTCTATTTACCACAGACCTTTCTATTTATTTATTCTTTCTATTAAGCACCAACTAAGGCAAACTTACAGATTTGATTAAGATAGTGAATAAACTACCAATCTATAAACTCAAATAAAAATCAGCAAAATATAAATAGACTCATAATGTTTTCTACTTTTCGGTTCATACTACACTACTCTGAACACTGTGAGATGTGCGTAATGATCTCTACTCACAATATGTTTTAAACATAGATAAGAAAACAACACAGAAAGACTAGATGACTCCACAAAAGTTACAAGTATAAGAGCTGGAACTCAGGTTGTCCTGATTCCCAATGCAGTGTTTTTCCTATTACATCTGGCATAGTCAGAATCATTTCTCATTTTTATAAGACATATTTGGTACTTATTTAACAATTAGTAAAGGACATTTTCATGTCAAACTCAGAAATGAGACAATTTCTGGGGCGCCTGTGTGGGTCAATCAGTTAAGCGTCCAACTTCAGCTCAGGTCATTATCTCATGGTTCGTGGGTTCGAGCCCTGCGTAGGGGTCTGTGCTGACAGCTCAGATCCTGGATCCTGCTTCGAATTCTGTGTCTCTCTCTCTCTGCCCCTCACCCGCTCACACACTCTCTCTCTCTCAAAAATAAATAAACATTAAAAAAAAATGAAAAAACAAAAAGAACTGAGGCAATTTCTGAATGTGAGGATGAGTTGTATTTTGGCTGTTGTGCTCCCTCCGCTCAAAAATCACTGATTTTCACAATCCTAAAATTTGTATGGAACCAGAAAAGACCCCAAATAGCCAAAGTAACGTTGAAAAAGAAAACCAAAGCTGGAGGCATCACAATCCCAGACTCTAGCCTGAACTACAAAGCTGTAATCATCAAGACAATAGGGTATTGGCACAAAAACAGACACAAAGACCAATGGAATAGAATAGGAAACCCGGAAATGGACCCATAAACGTATGACCAATCTTTAACAAAGCAGGAAAGAGTATCCAATGGAAAAAAGACAGTCTCTTTAGCAGATGGTGCTGAGAGAACTGGACAGCAACATTCTCTTACACCGTACACAAAAATAAACTCAAAGTGGATGAAAGACCTAAATGTGAGACAGGGAACCATCAAAGCCCTAGAAGAGAAAGCAGGCAACAACCTCTTTGACTTCAGCCCAGCAACTTCTTACTCGACATGTCTCTAAAGGCAAGGGAAATAAAAGCAAAAATAAACTATTGGGACCTCATCAAGATAAAAAGCTTCTGCACAGTGAAGGAACCAATCGACAAAACTAAAAGGCAACTGACGGAATGGGAGAAAATAGGGTTAGTACCCAAAATCTATAAAGAACTTACCAAACTCAACACCCGAAAAACAAATAATCCAGTGAACAAATGGGCAGACGACATGAATAGAAACTTTTCCAAAGAAGACATCCAGATGGTCAACAGACATGAAAAGATGCCTGACATTGCTCATCATCAGGGAAATACAAATCAAAACCACAATGAGATACCACCTCATGCCAGTCAGAGTGGCTAAAATTAAGAACTCAGGAAACAACAGAGGGGCCTGGGTGGCGCAGTCGGTTGAGCGTCCGACTTCAGCCAGGTCATGATCTCGCGGTCCGTGAGTTCGAGCCCCGCGTCAGGCTCTGGGCTGATGGCTCAGAGCCTGGAGCCTGTTTCCGATTCTGTGTCTCCCTCTCTCTCTGCCCCTCCCCCGTTCATGCTCTGTCTCTCTCTGTCCCAAAAATAAATAAAAACGTTGAAAAAAAATTAAAAAAAAAAAAAAGAACTCAGGAAACAACAGATGTTGTTTCTCTTGTTGGTGGGAATGCAAACTGGTGCAGCCACTTTGGAAAACAGTGTGGAGGTTCCTCAAAAAATTAAAAATAGAATTACTCTATGACCCAGCAATAGCACTACTAGGAATTTATCCAAAGGATAAAGGAGTGCTGATACACAGGGGCATATGTACCCCAATGTTTACAGCAGCGCTTTCAACAATAGCCAAATTATGGAAAGAGCCCAAATGTCCATCAACTGATGAATGGATAAAGAAGATATGGTATATACATACAATGGTATACTACTTGGCAATGAGAAAGAATGAAAACTTGCCATTTGCAACAATGTGGATGGAACTGGAGGGTATTATGCTAAGTGAAATAAGTCAGTCAGAGAAGACAAATATTACATGTTTTCACTCATATGTAGAATTTGAGAAACTTAACAGAAGACCATGGGGGAAGGGAAAGGGAAAAAATAGTTTCAAACAGAGAAGTAGGCAAACCATAAGAGACAAATACAGAAAACAAAGTGAGGGACAATCGGGGTGGGGGAGTGGAATGGGTGATGGGCATTGAGGAGGGCACTTGTTGGGATGAGCACTGGGTGCTGTAGGTAAGCAATGAATCATGGGAATCTAGTCCTGAAGCCAAGAGCACACTGTATTCACTGTATATTAGCTAACCTGACAATAAATTATATTTAAAAAATAATCAATCACATTTTCTTTAAGTCACATAAATTTGAACGTGATGGACTTCTTTAAAAAACCTTACAAGCATAACTTGTTGACTAAATACATGACAAAACTTTGCTTTCCTCCTTTTTTCTATGGTCATGGGCATAAAATCATGAACACTGTATGCATATATACTCACAAATATACAGGAGTTTCAAGTACAATAACTTTTCAAGTGCATATAATGTTTTCCCTTTCATCGTCTGAGAGTAAATTGCTGGCCTGATGACCCAACACCCTTCAATACTTTAGTGTGTACTTCCTACAAACAATGAAAGTCTGCTATCTAACCATAATACAACAAATTGTGGAAACCAACATGTTATACTACTACCACTGTCTAATCCTCAAACTACCTCCAAGCTTTACTGATTATGTTAATGATGGTATGCCAAGAGCATCCAGTTCTGAATGATGAGCCTTGTATTTGCTTGTCAAGACTCTTTAGTTTCCTTCACTTTTGAGCAGTGTCTTAATTTTTCCTTTATTTTCTTAACCCTGAAAATTTGTGGATCACAGAAGGGGTATTTTGAGGGATGTCACTTAATTTGGGTTTGTCTCATACTTCCTTGAGATTCTACAGGTCATGCATCCTTGGCAGAAATATCACAGAGTTGATGTTGTATTCTCACCATGGCCTATTATAGGCATATGATGTTGATTTGTTTCCCTACTTGTAATGTTCACTTTGATGACTACATAAAAGTGGTGTCTGCCAGGCTTTCTGTTCCACTATAAAATTCCTCTTGCCCATTTTGTAATTAATACGTATTTTGTGCAGAGATACTTTGAAACGAAAATCCTGTTTCTCATTAGACTCTTAGTACCTGTGTAAACTCATAGTTTCCTATTTTATCCAATGGGTTATAATCTGTTACTTAGATTTGATGTTCAAATTGTCTCAGATATAGCCAGTGGGGGTTCCTTCAAGCTGGCTTATCTTTGTGTGTGTGTGTGTGTGTGTGTGTTGTTGTTGTTGTTGTTGTTGTTGTTTTAAAAAACATGTCTCCATTATTCTTGGAGCAATTCCTTATGTTCTAGCACAAGCTACTTCAGGGCTCATCCTGTACTTTCCTTGCCCTAGGCCCAATTATTCTCCAAGGAGTCCTAATTCCTTTTAGTGGAGAATGGGCGTTAGAAGCCAAATTCTGTTCATTAGGTGTACTCACCACCATTGGGGTATGGCTGCTTCCAGATTCTCTAGGTGTACAGAGCTAGGGAATATATGTATGTACACACACAGACATACATACTTACATCTGTACTTATTTCTATATTTGTCTATACATACTGAAAACCAATGATATATCAAACCTCTTACTCCACTCTAATAACACAGGGTTCATTCTGGTTTTCTCCTTTTCTGTATTTGTAAGTCCCTTCTCTGACAGTGAGTAACTTCATTATCTTTAATATATTTATTTGATCCACTCCTCTTTACATTCTCCCATTTCCACCACCACCCCTCTCCACACATACGACTTCTTCATCCTAATTTGGCCTCAACAGCTACTTCCAGACCTACCCTCTGTCCCCACCAAGCTGGCATCTTCCTCATCTAGATCAAACTTTGATACTCCATTTGCTGCCCCTACCCTGTGGGGACACTCTCCTCACCTTGCTCAGCCTCTGATACTCCATGCTGTTTTGGCATGGATACTCTTCTCATCTTGTTTATTCTGATCCTCTGCAGCTGTCTGTCCCCCAGCCTGGGCACTCTTTTTATCCTGCTCATCCTCTGATTCTCCATGCTAGGTCACCCCTTACATAGATGCTGTCTTCACCTGGCTTGGGCTCCAACACCCAATGCTAGTCTGTTCCTCCTTCCTCACCCCATTCAGGTTTCAACACCCCACTCTAGATCACTGTTCCCCAACCTCCTCTATGTTCAGCATAGATAACCACCTTATGATATTAGGACTGAAGGGGAAGAGAAGGTTTCATACACGAATTTAAAATAGAATTAATTCACTTAATTTATGCTATAAACTCACTTCCAAATTGTAGAAGAATTCAAGTGATATATTCATTATGCACTACACCTACTCTCAGCATGTGGCAAGGTACAATAAGGAGAGGTGAAAACTACAGATGCTCAAGTTGGAGGTGCACAGACTTGGACAGAACTCCCATAGTCTGTAAGTGGGCAGGCAAAGTTATAGACCTGGTTGCTAAAATAAGACTCATGATTCAGTAAAATCCTGCAAGGTACTCCTAAGAGTTTGTGGTTTATAATATCTAGCAGTCCAAACAAAACTTTAATAATATAAAGAGTCAATGATGAAATGAAATGAACTTAGATTCTGTCAAGCGCTGATAAAAGTTAAATAGAAACTATAACTCATAACATGTAAAACAATCACACAAAATAAGTCAGGGCACCGTAGACATACTCTTACTTACTTTATCTACACAGTCATCAAAAAATGCCAGGCTTGCATCTTTGTCACTGACAAAAGAACATTCCTCGATGAAGCGAATGAACATTTGTGTTTTGGTCATCATGTTATAGAATTTTTGATGTGATCGGTCCCGGCTTCTTAAGAAAGCTGTTCAACATAAATTCATAATGTCACAAAATATAGGATCATTCAAAGATTCATAGAATTTTAAGCCAGAAGGAACTTGATTAACCATGTCATCTGTACTTCCTCAACCTACCATTTTGCAGAAGAAGAAACTAAGACCCCTGGGGAAGTGACCTGACAAAGACAGCAATACGAAAGGAACTTGAACCCAGATCTTTCAAATCTTCACCCAGACTTGTCTCTGTTGTCCTCTCATTACCTTGTGGATTATATATAAAATTGTAAATGTGAAAGCATTTTTAAAGAGCAACAGTTACAACCTCTCTAGTGTTTGATTATGTCTGTGCCTTACTGAAACAGAGGAAAAGTTTATTTCCTGATTTTGCACTCCACACTGCTTACTATGATCAGTTACACTACACTTGGGCCTTCTTTTGGGCCCATAAATTCAAACTATTTCCAAATGTTCTCTCTGTCTAAAACTTTCTACTTTTCTTTTGCCTGGCTAATTTGTATTCATCCTTGACATTATGGCTCAGAGATAAATTCCTCAGAAGGGTTTTCTGTGATCTGAAGTTGTGAAATAAAGTGTTCATTCATATTATTTTTTTAATGTTTGTTTTTATTATTTTTGAGAGAAAGAGAGAGAGAGAGAGAGAGAGAGAGAGAGACAGACAGAGTACAAGCTGGGGAGAAGCAGAGAGAGAGGAAGATACAGAATCCGAAGTGGGCTCCAGGCTCTGAGATGTCAGCACAGAGCCCCAAGCAGGGCTGCAACTCATGAATAGTGAGATCATGACCTGAGCCGAAGTCAGATGCTCAACTGACTGAGCCACCCGGGTGCCCCTCATTCATACTATTTTCAAATTGCTTATCTTTTTTTTTTTTTAAGTTTTATTTATTTAAGTAATCTCTAAACCTCATGTGGGGCTTGAACTCCTGACCCTGAGATCAAGAGTCACATACTCCTCTGACTGAACCAGTCAGGTGCCCTTCAAATTGCTTATCTTCTTGACTATAAGCTCACTGGGAGAAGTGACCATGTCTCTCTCTCTCTCTCTCTCTCTCTCTCTCTCTCTCTCTCTCTCTCTTATGACCGTGTATCTTTTGCATGCCACTATATACCTAGCATTTAGAGGAACTCAATATATGCTTATTAAATGAATTTCTCTTCCAAATGTTATATACTACAAAAGAAAATAAATCTGTATTTTGACACAAATTGCACTCGGGGGCTCTCCAACTTCTTTTGTTTCAGGGCACAAACAGAAAGAAAGGAATATTTATAAAGTGTAATGAAGTAAAATGAATGAGGCTGTGCATGCTTGGGGGTGACCATCCCAGAGGCTCCTCTGAGTGTTCAACATTGCCCAGCTGCTCTGAAAACTAAAACTATCAATATCCTAACACATCTGTGGCACAAAAGAGTGAAGCAGTACATGGTTACAAAGCTCTGTGCTTTTCAAATAGTTTCTTCGACATATTTTGTTAATGGGATTATTTCTAATTTGTCTGAGAAATAACTAGCTGTGTGGAAATGGATTACCAACAAAATTGGTAGATTCACATACTTCAAAAATAGCTATGTATTTTGATAAACATGAGCTACTAACACAGAAAAACTGTATCATCATAAGGTTAAACTCAGTGATATGAAAGCTATAAAAGTGTACAATTGCTCACCTTGCAAGGCAAAAAGAGAGGACGCATCTGTGGCTGTCTCAGATGGGGCTTGTGTTATTGGTCTTAAGTATGATCTATAGCCTTTTAAAATAGAGGCCATGAAACACAAAAATGCCTCTTGGATTTCCAAATCTATCATGTGCAACCTCTTTCCAGAATTAAAATCATAGTCATTCATTGCTAAGTCCATTAGTCCATCGTCTCTTGGTCTCTGCTGCACTGTGAAAAAATACAGGGTGAAGGTTTTCTCCAAACTATTGAAACCAATGTTAATAATGGTATCAATATAAATCTGTTCTATATGTATGTCAAGTCACGCTGTACACCTTAAGTTTATACAGTCCTGTATGTTAATTACATTTCAAAAAAATTGAAAGAAATAAGTTATTGTTTTCAAAAGGGCTCCAGCTACTTAACTCTTTGTTTACATAACTTCATAATATGTAAACCCCAGCAAAGCTTGCTACATCATTTGTTAGCCTCTGCTGAGTTCGTTTCAACCAAAGTAAATATAAAATTATTCCTGTTTGTCTGACTACCATAAAAAAAAATCATGTTCTGAAGTAACTATATATAAATTAATAAGAGAAAATCATAGCAACCATATCAACAGGAAACAGGGTTAAATGCATTAGTTCTACCCTCTCTCCCTTTTAAAAAAATGTAAGTGCCGACAGGAAAAACACACATGGATTAAAATGTGAAAAACAGCTCTTCCTTTTCCTGAACAACTCAACGCTAAAGCCATTAGGTAGTAAAAGAATAAACTCAAGTAAAAGAGGCCTGCTAGATGCCACTCAAGTAAAAGAGGCCTGCTAGATGCCATCACCTGTCAAGATGCCACCTTGACAAATCAAAGTAGTTCACGATCTGATAAGGATGCTAGGAAAGGAACATAGTGTCATTTCTGTGATATTCCTGCCAAAACTGTAGGACCTATATTTACCATGTGGACACTCAAGACAAACCCACATCATGGACCATTCTATGATAGCAAATACCATCTTCAAAAGTATCAAAAAAAAAAAAAAAAAAAAGAAGGAGAAATCGAAGAAGTGTGTGCAGAAAAGGAGACTAAAGAGACTTGAAACTAAAGACATCTGATTTGGAAATGGATTATTTTGCTATAAAGAACATTATTATAATAAAACTTGAATCTGGTCTGCAGGTAAAGATGGCAGAAATGCTCACTGGTAATTTCCTGATTTTCATCGTTAGGTAGTGGTGGAGGAAAATGTATTTTTGGGTAGGAAATATATTCCATTTGGAGGTGATGGGGGATCTATTCTCAAAGATCAGGGAACATGTTTGTGATTGTTTCAAAATTTAAAAACTTTTCAAACTACGAGGAACAATAAATCATCTTACAAAGTTTTTTCTGGAGTTCTTATTGTAGAAAAAAGTAACAGTACTAGAAAGAACATGGGCCTTTATACAGAAGATCTAGATTTTAATCCTAGCTTCATCTGTGTTAACTGTATAATCTCTGACAAGCTATTTAACCTCCCTCAATTTATCTTCAGAGTTATAAAGATAAAAAATATACGTGGAAGTGTTCTGAAGCTATAAAGTGTTACACAATCCTCAACTATCAGTATTGCTTAAAAGTTTATAATTTTCAGCTTTAAGGTTCTGCCCTTCAACAGCTGGACAGGCTATTTCACAGATTTTAATATTTTAAATATTGCTACAAAAGCTGCTGGACTTCTCAGCTATTTATAAGAAGTGTATGCCTTGTTAGAAAGCAGTTAACTAGTCAGCTTAAATAAAATTCTATACATAATTTATTTGCCACCTAAGATGACATGCTGCTCTATTTCATGTCACTGTTTTCCTATTCCAGTACTTATGAGACACTTCCAGATTCTCTGCTTGCTGTAAGGTTTACTTGGGAAACACTGTCGTCTTCCATGTCTATTTCCAACTCTATGGTCACTTTGAACCCTCAAGGATATAGGCCCCTTCCGCTGTCTATATTTCACCTAATACATAAAAGAGAACCTCAAATACTGCTATACCATTACTGACCATTTTTTAAACAGTAAGTATTAAATCATGGACCCTGAATGGGCCATTGTTCTAAAAATACCAAGAGATTAAGTATATGAAGGTTTAATTCTTCTTATCGATAATTCTGGATCACTGTCAAGGTATTCTTCTATAAGCTTTTTACTGAAACATTCTATATCCCAATCAATTTTCATTTTGATTAATTTCCTAATGCATTTGGTAGGCTTCTATTTTCAAATTATTTGAGGTTAGGACGGCATTAAGATCCACTGAAGGTGAAAGCTTAAAACCCAGCTCTCACCCCACTAAAATCATCAGCACTTTCTAATTTAAACCATCTGTCTTAAATTTTCAAAATTAAACTTCTATTCTCTGTATGAAGAGAATGTTATACGAGAGGAAACCCTTATTTTTTAATTATTATTATTATTCATTTATTTAATTTACATCTAAGTTAGTTAGCATATAGTCCAACAATGATTTCAGGAGTAGATTCCTTAATGCCCCTTACCCATTAAGCCCATCCCCCCTCCCACGACCCCTCCAGTAACCCTCTGTTTGTTCTCCATGTTTAAGAGTCTCTTATGTCCATCCCCCTCCCTGTTTTTATATTATTTTTGCTTCCCTTCCCTTATGTTCATCTGTTTTGTCCCTTAAAGTCCTCACATGAGTGAAGTCATATGGTATTTGTCTTTCTCTGACTAATTTCACTTAGCATAATACCCTCTAGTTCCGTCCACATAGTTGCAAATGGTAAGATTTCATTCTTTTTGATTGCTGAATGATATTCCATTGTATATATGTACCACATCTTCTTTGTCCATTCATCCATCAATGGACATTTGGGCTCTTTCCATACTTTGGCTATTGTTGATAGTGCTGCTATAAACATTAGAGGGTGTGTGTTCCTTCGAAACAGCACACCTGTATCCCGTGGATAAATGCCTAGTAGTGCAATTGCTGGGTCGTAGGGTAGTTCTATTTTTAGTTTTTTGAGGAACTTCCATACTGTTTTCCAGAGTGGCTGCACCAGCTTGCCATTCCCACCAATAATGCAAAACAGATCCTCTCTCTCTGCATCCTGGCCAACATCTGTTGTTGCCTGAGTTGTTCATGTTAGCCATTCTGACAGGTGTGAGGCGGTATCTCCTTGTGGTTTTGATTTGCATTTCCCTGATGATGAGTGATGTTGAGCATTTTTTCATGTGCTGGTTGGCCATCTGGATGTCTTCTCTGGAGAAGTGTCTATTCATGTCTTTTGCCCATTTCTTCACTGGATTATTTGTTTTTTGGGTGTTGAGTTTGATAAATTCTTTATAGATTTTGGATACTAACCCTTTATCTGATATGTTGTTTGCAACTATCTTCTGCCATTCCATGGGTTGCCTTTTAGTTTTGCTGATTGTTTCCTTCGCTGTGCAGAAGCTTTTTATTTTGATGAGGTCCCAGTAGTTCATTTTTCTTTTGTTTCCCTTGCCTCTGGAGACGTGTTGAGTAAGAAGTTTCTGTGGCCAAGATCAAAGAGGTTTTTGCCTGCTTTCTCCTGGAGGATTTTGATGGCTTCCTGTCTTATGTTTAGGTCTTTCATCCCTTCTGAGTTTATTTTTGTGTATGGTGTAAGAAAGTGGTCCAGGTTCATTCTTCTGCATGTCACTGTCCAGTTTTCCCAGCACCACTTGCTGAAGAGACTGTCTTTATTCTATTGGATATTCTTTCCTGCTTTGTCAAAGACTAGTTGGCCATATGTTTGTGGGTCCATTTCTGGGTTCTCTATTCTGTTCCATTGATCTGAGTGTCTGTTTGTGTCAGTACCATACTGTCTTGACGAATACAGCTTTAAAATACAGCTTGAAGTCCACGACGGTGATGCCTCCTGCTTTGGTTTTCTTTTTCAAGATTGCTTTGGCTATTCAGGGTCTTTTCTGGTCCCATACAAATTTTAGGACTGTTTGTTCTAGCTCTGTGAAGAATGCTGGTGTTGTTTTGATAGGGATTGCATTGACTATGTAGATTGCTTTGGGTAGTATTGACACTTTAACAATATTTGTTCTTCCTATCCAGGAGCATGGAATGTTTTTCCATTTTTTTGTGTGTCTTTTTCAATTTCTTTCATAAACTTTCTATAGTTTTCAGTGTATAGATTTTTCACCTCTTTGGTTAGATTTATTCCTATTTTATGGTTTTTGGTGTGATTGTAAATGGGACTGATTTCTTGATTTCTCTTTCTATTGTTTCATTGTTGGTGTATAGGAATGCAACTGATTTCTGTGCATTGATTTTATATCCTGCAACTTTGCTGAATTCATGGATCAGTCCTAGCAGGTTTTTTTTTTGGTGGAATCTTTTGGGGTTCCATATAGAGCATCATGTCATCTGTAAATAGTGAAAGTTTGACCTCCTCCTGGCCGATTTGGATGCCTTTTATTTCTTTGTGTTGTCTGATTGCTAAGGCTAAGACTTCCAATACTATGTTGAGTTAACAGTGGCGAGAGTGGACATCCCTGTCTTGTTTCTGATCCTAGGAGGAAAGCTCTCAGTTTTCCCCATTGAGGATGATATTAGCATTGGGTCTTTCATATATGGCTTTTATGATCTTGAGGTATGATCCTTCTATCCCTAATTTCTTAATGGTTTTTATTAAGAAAGGATGCTCTATTTTGTCAAATGCTTTCTCTGTATCTATTGAAAGGATCATGTGGTTCTTGTCCTTTCTTTTATTGATGTGATGAATCACATTGATTGTTTTGCAGATACTGAACCAGCCCTGCATCCCAGGTATAAATCTCACTTGGTCATGGTGAATAATTTTTTTAATGTATTGTTGGATCTGGTTGGCTAATATCTTGTTGAGGATTTTTGTATCCATGTTCATCAGGGAAGGAAACCCTTATTTTTTCCACGGTATTTCAGTAATGGTAAAAGTAAGGAAAACAATTACCTCAACCTCTTTTTCAATTTTACTATTCTAAAATGGCTCTATGAACATGTAGCAGATATAAAATAAAATATAATAAATTTTATAAATCTATTCAGCTTCTAACAAAGTTTGCTTTAGTGTTCATTTTCCCTTAAGATTATAAAAACATTTCCCTTAGATAAAATAAACAGTATTCTTTCCCTAGGAAGGCAAAGTAACTGGAGTCCTTTCTCAGATTAAATTACTTCCTTTAATTAAGTTATACACTTACATTTTGCCAGCTGCTGGTGCAAATTATTCAGTGTGTTCATCAGATTTTTACATGGTTTCTTTGGAAGTATCTTCCAGGCTACATTTTTCTTGTCACCAGTTCTGAGATTAAATGACAACAACAATGTATTTGTTAGATTTTTTTTTTTTTTTGCTATATATATAAAAGGTAAAAGAAAACATATATTGAATAAAAAGTAAAATACATACATACAAAATGTACATATATACAAAAATAAAATATTATAATAAGAGAAAAATACTACAAGGATAAACTGGGATGCAGAATATTTAAAAATTAACTTACACAAGAGTAGACCCTTATACAATAATAGCGCAAAAAATTATAATTATGTTGGTACTGGGTAAATTCTACTTGCAGTGGAACCATGCTAATCACTACAAACTTAATATGGTGGTCATTACTCTCAAACCCCATTTAAGAGTCTTTAGACACCTCAATACTGAGAAAATTCTAGCAACAGGAGGTTTTTTTCTTATAGATTCTGACTCTAAGAACAAGCACTGTGGAAAACTTGCACTTGTAAAGACAAAATGAACTGAGGATCCAGAAAGCTTATCAAAATACTGCAGTATATTTAAGTATTTAGTTTCTTAGTTTCCTAAAAGTGGAAGTAAAATTTGCTTTCGTTTCTTTCAGAAAATAACTAATCCATGATATTAAATTATTTGAGCAAAGGATAATCCTCCAAAGTACTTTTATAACTATAAAAGAGGATACCTGCTTGAAAGTGCTATCTTTGTTTCTACAACAAACTCCCATAATCTCTTTTATTAAAATTATTAGGACACAGTTGTTCTTCCAACCACACGTGCAGTAAGAAAAGAGCATGGTGATAAATACCATAAACCTTTTGGACTTCACTATAGCTTTTTTGATTCCATTCTTTACTTATTAAATCTTTCTTTGTACTTCAGAAGCCATATATATATATATTTTTAGAAAACTTGAAAAATGTAGAGAAAAAGGAGAAGAAAACTGAATCACTCATGTATTAACCACCAAAAACAACACAGCACACGTGTGTAGTGGAAGCTGAATTTATTTTTCTGTTCCCTGTACTTCCCACAGAACAAAAATGGCAAAATCATCACCTTGGAAACCAAACAAAGAAAAAGGAGTGGATGGGAAAGCTTAGGCTAAAAAGAACCACTGTCTTGGAATCTACCCTATCTTTCCACAAATGAGGATAAAAATACAGATAGATGGAACAGGGCCACTGCAGATGTCCCACTGCGAAGGTTTTATTTTATAATGTGACCGGGAGCACGGAATCCTGCATTACAGTGAGAAGACAATGTAGAACACTTTTTACATTATTTTCTGGATAAAACTTTGCAACACAGCACTCCCACTGTACTTTATCATTCACTGTGTGCATGCTGGCCTTTAAAACTAAATTATGAGCAACTTCAGAGAAAGAAGTGTACTTAAGTGTACACTTAAGTACTTAAGTGTACTTAAGAGAAAGAAGTACACCAAGTTGCCCTTTTATTTCCAGTGCCTCTCAAAAAAGGGTGCTGAAGATAGATGAACAGAATCTTGGTGTCCATTCATTACACCTAATTACTGTTATTTACTCATGTTTTTACTCATGGTGATTCCCAAAATAACCAATAATCGGTGGCAGAGGAATTAGTTTTAAACCTGGATGGTGATGGTTCCAAAATCTAGCGGGCAGTAGATGCTATGTGCCCCTTCTGATAATTTACTTAAAAATCTAAGCTTTGGGGGTGACTGGCTGGCTCAGTGGAGTGTGTCACTCTTACTCTTGGGGTTGTGAGTTCGAGCCCCATGTTGGATGTGGTGATTACTTAAAAATAAAATCCAGAAATTCTGGATAAAGGAAACTAGAAAGCTGTTAGTTCACCTGCTTCGTCCTTCCATACATTTGGAAGGGTGATAATATCAAGAAGGAATACTACTAATGAGTGCCAACAACTCATGTTTTCTTTGATTCTTTAACTCACTAGCGATCAAAAGAAAAAGATAAAATAAAAAATTATTTTAACAAACCGGAAGGAAAGTATAAAAAGAGGGAAAATGTAATTTATTACCATAATAAATACAGTATATACCAATTCACCACCCTGAATTTCAATTTTTAAAAATACTATGTCATTGGGGTTGCCTGGGTGGCCCAGTTGGTTAAGCGTCCGACTCTTGGTTTTGGCTCAGGTCACGACCTCATGATTCATGAGTTTGAGCCCTGTGTAGGGTTCTATGCTCAGTGCAGAACCTGCCTGGAATTCTCCATCTCCCTCTCTCTCTGCCCCTACCCTCCTCATGCTCTCCCTAAAAATAAAAAAAAATAAATTAAAAAAAATTATGTCATGTAACATCAACAACTGGCCAAAAAAAAGATAATACTTTAATATCTAAAGAATTAAATATTCCTGGTAATGAGTGAAATGTTCCTGATAAAGAATATTAGACTCTATCAATCCCATATATAAAATGGCTTTTATGCACAAAGTACATCCCATATTTACTTGGTTAGGCATTCTCTGAAAAAAAGCTTTTTGACAGCATATATACTTTATAATAGAAAAGTATTCAGGGTGCCTGGCTGGCTCAGTAGGTTAGGTGTTCGACTTCAGCTCAGGTCATGATCTCACGGATTCTGAGTTGGAGCCCTGCATTGCACTCTCTGTTGTCAGCGCAGAGCCTGCTTGGGATCCTCTGTCCTGCTCTCTCTCTGCTCTTCCCCTGTACACTTGCGCACAGGCATTCTCTCTCTCTCTCGAATGTAAACCTTAAAAGAAGTATTTTTTTGCTGTAATATATTATCATTTTATATTATTTTTATATTATCTATTTAATAGAACACCATCTTTTCTAATGGTTTAGGCACTTGAGGTTTTGACATACGTGACAAGACTAGAATTAATGTAAGGTTAGAGAATTCAATCAAAACGCTTTAATATGAAACACGCTTAGTAAAAATGGAGAAGAACCTATTGCACATATACATATTTAAGTTGTAAAAGGTGTATTAGCTTTGGGGCTTTACTAACAGACTAACTTGTAGTTATTGTAAGTATGTCCTATGAATGCAGTGTGTTCAGTGCATCAATTTCCTTTTCCCTGAATAGCATAAGTATGATTCAACTGAAAATAAGGGATATGAGCGAACAACTGAAACTATGAAAATATAGCTCCAGTAGCTACAACTTAAATATTATTCCAATAAAAAGAGAGGAAAACTTATAAAACCCTTATATTCTGAAAGTATAAAGGTGATAAAATCATTTATAACTTAAAAGTTATTTAATTTTTTTTGAAGTACTTGTGTACTAATAGTATTACACAAGACTAGAAACAGAATTGGAATACTATACCAAGGTATAGTATTCCGATTCAATTTGTGATTTCACCTGTACTCATCTGGAAAATGGTAAATAAATTTTTGTTTTGTTTTTTTAATGGTTATTTATTTTTGAGATAGAGAGTGCTAGCGGGGGAGGGATAGAAAGGAAGGGGGACAGAGGATCCTAAGTGGGCTCTGCACTGACATCAGTGAGCCCACTGCAGGGCTTGAACTCACAAAAATGTGAGATCATGATCTGAGCCAAAGTCAGACACTCAAATGACTGAGCCACCCAGGCGACCCTAAAGTTTTCTGTTTCTAACCTCCATTTCCCTTCTGCTAAATTTCTACATAAGATTATAATGTTTCTTAAATATTTAAAGATCTGAGGATTAAAGGTATAATTTCTTTACAGTACAAGCTCTCTAATACCCTAAATCTATTCCATTGGAGAATAGAACGGGTTGATTCAAAGATGGTATAATCCCAAAACAAAAACAATACAGCTCAAAAGAATTCTAATTCGCATTCATAAAATATACAATTACATACATATAATACGAAGTTGTAAATTACTGAGTAGAGAATCACTAAAATGTACTTACTGAGAAATGGTGTTGGTGTCTAGGTCAACACAACTGACATCTGGTGGAGGGTCATAGAGATCAAAGTATCTTGAATCGATTCCTACTATGAATGGACATGGTGCACTCAAGACATCTGCTAAAGCCAGTGGGCAGAGAGGAACATATGGGCATGGCCAGTGGAAAGGGAAAATCATCTTGGATAAACAAAAGACAGGAGAATATTTAGCTGTTTGGCATTGAAGCATAATTTATCAGCACACACAAAAAACTGTATTTAAATATTCATACCTAAAGCCTAACACTTGATAACCAGTGAAATAATTACAACTAATATGAAGTGTCAGAAAATTAAAATTGTTTTCACAACATAAAAATTAATTACTCTCTGAATTTTAGTTAGGCTTTTAAAAAGTAGCTTTAAATTAGATGAATCAATTATGCTTAAAATGAAACTGACTGCCAATGACAAAACCTGTAATACTCACAGACACTAATGCTTCTGTCACACTAGTAAGCACGGAAGGGCGTAGGGAATGGATGAGAATCTTATGTTCTGTTACTGCAAACACAAGTAGTGTCACAGCATTTTCAGGGCCTAAATTTTGAAGTAGTGTTGAAAACTTGCCACCACTGTCAATCCAAACAAAAATATATAATTAAAAATATATATATTCAAATATCTCATTATCCAAACTAATGAAACAAGGTCATGATTGGGTTAGGATTATATTATATATTCAACTTTAGACGCGATTGCTGTCCTTATGTGTGGAAAACACTAGAAATCTACTATGAAAACAATGAAGTTTTCTGAGGTTTCAAAATCATCAGACTTTTCTACAGTGTATTCAATATGGAAAAATGAAAAGTCATTCTTTTTTTCAGAAAAAGATCTGCTGGGTAGATAATGTCCAAATAAAGGACTCAATCTATAGAGGGATGCTTTGGTTGAAAGCAAATTTTTTAATGAAATTTTTGTTAAATGGCTCACCTTTCATTGTTAATTGTCAGAAAAAATATATGACTTACAGGCCCACCTCCCTTAAGGCAAGCACATACATTAAGATTTGGATTTACAAATAGATTATCTTTACTATTGTAATGAAGAGAGTAATATGAAATTGAGAGGTACGAAGTGATGGTATATACATACAAAGCAAATTTATAACCCAAACTGAGACATTCTGTGTGGTAACAAAATACTGGACTAAGTAATTCAGTAAGCCAATCAGTATGTTGTCTATATAATTGGCTAAATAATTGGCTTCACCAAATTAACTTTTTTATTTTTATTTTTGTATTAAAAAACTTTTTAAATGTTTATTTATTTTTGAGACAGAAAGAGACAGAGTGAGAGTGGGGGAGGGCAGAGAGAAAGAGAGAGAGGGATTACTGTCAGCACAGAGCCCAATGCGGGGCTTGAACTCACAAATCTAAGATCATGACCTGAGCTGAAGTTGACGCTTAACCGACTGAGCCACCCAGGCGCCACTTAACTTTTTTTAAAATAAAGCAAAACTAGTAACAATTCTCTTGGAGAAAGGAAAACACATCCACAGAAAACTTGTGCACGTTGGTAGCAGCATTATTCATTGTAGGCAAAAGTAGAAACAACCCAAATGTCCCTCAACTAATGAATGAATAAATAAAAAGTGGTCTATCCATACAACGGAATATTTGTTGGAAACAGAAAGGAACAAAATATGATAACACTGATGAACTTCAGAAACATTATAATAAGTGAAAGAAGCCACACACAAAAGGCTACATATTATATAATTCCATTTATGTGAAATCTCCAGAATAGGCAAATCTGTAGAGACAGAAAGTTAATCAGTGGTTGCCTTAGGCTGGCGAGGTGTGTTTGTGCACACACACGTGTGTGTGTGCATGTGTGTATTTGCGTGAGTAGAAATGGGAGAAATTCTTTTTAGAGTGATGTAAATGTTGTTTATAGTGATCTCCATATATCTCTATTCACAGAGTGAATATAACCATTGAATTGTACAATTTAACTGGGTGAATTGTACAGTATGTGAATTATATCAATAAAGCTGTTACCAAAATAAAAAAAAAAGGCCTCTTGGGTAAATTTAGGATCTTTTTATACATAGTCACAGTCAGTATTTCTAGTTTATTTTTCACTCAAACAAAGGTTAAGAAAACACTGGTTGCTCTGGACTGAGACCTAGTGATGAAATAATCTGCAATTCTTACAAAATTAATGTCAAAGATGGCAGCTGGTCTCCCTCAGGTATGTGCTACAAAATAACTTAATTATATTGTAATGATTTCTCTGCTAGAAAATTACACTGCTAATTAAATTTCAAGAACTGATACTTTAGAAAAAAATTATTTCATAATTTCTTGGAACTTTTAAGGGATGAAATACATTATTTTATTCCATGGTTAGTATTTATGAGTACCATTTTATTAGGGGGTTAAATTTAAAATTAATTACGTTTGAATGTTCTTCAGAGGGTATTTAAAGTTAAAAACCATTGTTTTCATAATCTATATACACATATACTTATTTATGCAATAATAAGTACTTGATAATAAATGGATACACAAAATACCAAACTATTGTAAAGGTTTTTCTTTTTTCTTTAAGTAAAAGGAATTTAGATAACAAACAATTAAATGAGAAGTCTTTCCATCAACATTTGCAATTTTTCCTAGGAAAGAGAAAATATTTGAATGTCACTTTAGCTCGCACTAGATTTAGAGAAACATAAATAGAAAGGAAATTCTACTTGCCTTAGTGGAAGAGGTGAAGAAACAGGTTGACTGAGAATCAGATTATCATGTGGTGATAACTGGAAGAAGATTTACAATAAAGTGTTTGAAATATAAAGATGAGCTTTAAAACACCACTTTCTGGTAAAAAAAAAAAAACTTTTTTGGCTAATGCTGACATCCATCAAGTTTCAACATAACCATTAACCTGTATAGGAACTGTTTATATCACTTAATAAGATCTTGAAAAGTACATCCTAACCACTGACCTAACTACTAACTTCCCCTACTCTGAATTCTCTTTTCTCCTGTTCCTCAATGTTCCCCTAATGTCATTTTAACAAAATTTTATTGGGAGACTAAATTATTCATTTAGTACCACAGAGTCAGGGCTAGTAAACCTATATGGTCTCCAGGGCAAATCCACAGGCCATCTGTGTTTATAAATAAAGTTTTATTGGAACACTAGCCATGATCATTCGTTTAGGAATTATCTATAGCTGCTTTTGTGCAATAAGAGCTGAGTAGTTTTGACAGAGACAGGATGGCCTATAAAGACTAAAATATGTACTGTTAGGTCCTCAAAAGAAAAATTTACCAACATATATATGTGTGTGTGTGTGTGTATATCCTGGCACTAAATATCAAGAAGAGAGGGAGGATATGTGGATATACAGACTGATTATAAAGATTACAAAAATGACTTTTTTTCTAGACATTTTATCTGTATCAATATAATAATGCAATTATTTTTATCTACATTTTCAAATTTATGCACATTTCCACAAATTTGTAAATACCTATTTGCCAAATACTTCTAATTTTGAATGACACCGCACTCCCATTAAGGGTTGTGATAAATACAGTAAGGCACATATAGTGATAACACATAAAAATATTTTCTTTATATAAATCACTTTGTAAATGGTGACTAAATAAGCAGATATCTTACAAATCAAGACTATAAACAAGAAATGTAAACAAAAGAGAAAAGATAGTCAATTGGGAAAAGAGATAGGGAAAAAAATTATTCATTTTGAACTTCCCCATCACAAAGATATGAACACTTCTCCCTGCATAATATATGAAAGCACACCACTTTTTCTTCTATTTATTCTAAAAAAAAAAAGAAAAAAATATGTACACACACACACACACACACACACACACACACACACACACACACCCCTTTGGGAATAAATGCCAAAGACACAAACTTTCAATTACCTATAACAAATTTAGGGAAAGAAGTCCCTTTTGGTGTGTTCAAAATGTCTACTGTTGTCTACTTTAACTCTTCAACCTTTTACCTAAGGGGAAACATTAGATGTCTGTCTGGGAGACAATTAATAAAACAATAAGGGCCCAAATTCCAACATGAACTACCATCTGGTTCTCATTTGATCTTTTCCTCCATTTAAAATTGTTATTCTTATGGTACGTTTTGACAGGGCTAATAATCATTTAATAAGGCACTTACATCAAGAAAATCTTACCTGAACTAAAATCCGCGGCCTCTGAGGAGATGGAAAAGGAACTTTATGCATAAAATGAGAAATATGCCTTAAAAACAAACAGACAAAAACCCAATTGATTCCAAAGTGAACACCATATACTATAAAGGTCAGCATGTCACCACAAGTCCAAGTTGAGTCAAATGCTCTGTGTACTTATAATTTCGAAATCCCTGGTGCTACAAAAACAAGTGAACAAACTCCAAAAATCATTTGTCCCATTAAAGTTGCTTCTACCTAACTCCAGTGGCTTTTCATATGAATAGTTCCTCAGGTTCAACAATGTTTGTGTTATCCACATCTCAAAAGCTAGTTTAACTTTTACCTCTTCCTCAGTAGATAATATACAACATATTATGTGGACAGTGATCAAAGAACTTAATGATTGTTTTGTTGTTGTCACAGAATGCCATTTTTCCTTGAAATAACAATTGATAAAGTTATCCAATGTTAGGTATTCAGCAAATTTTTTCTATATAAAAATGAATAAGGTGAGCCTATTGCTTCAAGAAAAATAACTCATAAGAGCTCCTGGCTGGCTCAGACAGTGAAGCGTTATGACTCTGAATCTTGGGGTTGTGAATTCAAGACTCACATTTGGTGCAGAGATTGCTTAAAAATGAAATCTTTAGGGAAGCCTAGGTGGCTCAGTCAGTTAAGCATGTGACTTCAGCTTAGGTCATGATCTCACAGTTTGTGAGCTTGAGCCCTGCATTGGGCTCTGTGCTGACAGCTCAGAGCCTGGAGCCTGCTTCAGATTCTGTGTCTCCCTCTCTCTCTGTCCCTCCCTTGCTTTCACTCTGTCTCTCTAAGAAATAAAATGAAAACATTAAAAAAATTTTTTAAAAATGAAATCTTTAAAAAAAAGAAAAAGAACTCATAGTATTATTGCCAGTAATTCAATTCAATTCTAATTCAATAAATAAAATTTTAAGTGAAAATCTAATTTTGCCACCATGTACTTGATAACTTCTTGATACTGAAAAAATTTTTCTGATGAAATTGGTGGTTCTATTAACAAATGAAATGTATCTATGTTAAACACCATGAACTGGTATTTCCAAATGACCAACGTATGATGCTACAAAACCATGCATGTGTAAAAGTTCCACTTAGAGTGAGAAAAATCAATAGATTTTAATGTAACAGAAAAAGTCCATTACTAAGGCTTTAGATTACACACTGTAAATAACCTATAACAAACTTCACTTGTCAAATTTGGGGCAGTGTCAAAGCAGAAATTCCACACAATTTTCTGAAAAGGCTATTCGAATACTCTCCCTTTTCCTACCTACATACCTGTGTGAGGCCAGGTTTTTTTCATATACTTTTACCCAAACAACATATTGCAACAGATTGAATGCAGAGGCATCCATGAGAACCTAGCTGTGTTCAATTAAGCCAGACATTAGAGATTTGCAAAAATGTAAAAAATGACCCTTCTCACTAATTTTTTAAAAAGAGTTATTTAAAAAAAATACTTGTTAACATGTAATTATTTTAAAATGTAAATATTTTCTCTACTTTAATTTCTATTGTAGCAATTATTGGCAGATATAACACATAAAAAAAGTTCTTCAGGGGTGCTCATTTTTTAAGAGTATAAAAGGGTCCTGACACCAAAAAAAAAAATTTGCTAACTACTAGAGCAAAATACTGAGATGAGAGTGAAAAAGAGTAATATTGTACACTGAATGTTCTTATGATAATTCTATCACTTCCCAACAATCACTGAACAACTTCTTAACAATACGAAAGAGGTGGGGCACATGGTTGGCTCAGTCAGTTAAGCGTCTGAGTTCAGTTCAGGTCATGATCTCATGGTTTGTGAGTTTGAGCCCTGCATAGGGCTCTCTGCTGTCAGGGCAGAGCCTGCTTCAGATCCTTAGTCTCCATCTCTCTGCCCCTCTCCTGCTCTTTCTCTCTCTCCCTCCCTCTCAAAAATAAACATTTAAAAAAAAATACAAAAGAGTTTAAGTGACAGATGGTATAGAATAATCAAATAGGCATGAAGATATTTGGATTTCATTTGCAACAGATCTTATTGCATAAAACATTATTCACTTTTAGTGATTTTAAGGTAAATCACTGAATTTTTACAAAGAATAAAGAATGCATTTATCTAATTTTTTCTTTAAATTCATGATGTCTAAAAGTAGTAGGGAATATTTTTAAAAGTTCATGATAAACCCAAATAATTTGGAAAGTAAGAATTCCAAAACCAGCAAAAACAAACAAACAAAAAACAAACAAACAAAACAAAACAAAACAAACCAGTTAGGATCTCCAAACTTCACAAGAGCATCAAAAAATGAAATATTCATTTCATTCTGTTACAGATATATTTAAAATAATGTGGCTGTAAAAGTATAATAGAGAAATATTACCTAATTGAAATAACCAAATTCTTTTTTTCAAATAACTCTTGAGAAATCTAGTTTCCATATAAAATTTACTGAATTACCAGTTCAAATATACCACACATAATGGAATTATCTGCTAAATTTTGAACCAAGAAGGATTCTGACTTACTTCTCAATTGGAAGGACATGAGGTCCAGAGATAGAATAACGATACAGAAAAGTCAGAAACTTCCTGAATGCGTCAAAAAAAGGCCAGTGAGAAAGAAGACAGATGCATTTATTAGTGTGAATTGTTTTGGAACTATCAGATTTCCCATCTGCTGATGATGCTAAACCCAAGAGAAGTCTCTGTTTTTCTGTGAGATTTTCCTCAGAGTATGGTTCATAAAACTGAATAGCAGCACCATAGACCTGGAAAACAAGAAATATATTTAATAAATACACCTTATATCATTTATTCAAATCATATCATTAAATATTTAATGGAGGAGCCATTACGAGCTAGGCCATTAAAAGCCTTTTAGATGCCCATGAGCCAGGCAAGGTGCCAGGTAGCAGGAACACAGTGGTGAACAAACATCTCTCTTGGTTTCTCGGAGTATGTTTAAAAAAATAAAAAATAAAAAAACAGAAAACACTACACAGTGCTACTCTCACATCTCATTATTGAAAAAAAGATGTTTCAATTAAATCGAGTTTGTTTTCTGAAGAGTGAAAGCAATTGAATCAATATTCTCTATAACAAAATGACTGAAAATTATTATTTAGTAGACAATGGGACAGAATTTTAGACAAGGAAATATATATTCCAACTTCAGGCAATTCACTAAATTTCTCTGGACCTCAATTTCCCAATCTATAAAATGAGGATGTTAGACTAAATGATTTCCAAGGTCTTTTCCAACTATCATACTCTATGATTCTGAATAGCTTTGCATATATAATAATGTCTTTTGTATTACTCTCAAAGCATCTGGTTGACACAAAATGAAGCAATGAAAGATCATCATTTGATGATGAAAAAAAAAAATCTTTTACCATATTCACAAAAAAGCACTGGGGTGTATGGGACAGAATGAAATTTCTCTTTTCCTTTATCTCTGAATATAGTTATTTTAACCAAGTGGAAGAGGTAGGTGTAATAGATTCAATTTAACCAGTTTTTTTTTTCCTACTGTTCCTTACATTATATAAAACTTAAGACCTGAAAATGTACAAGAGGGGCACTTGGGTGGCTCAGTCGGTTAAGCGTACGACTCTTGGTTTTGGCTCAGGTCACGATCTCTCAGTTTTCTGAGTATGAGCCCCGCATCAGGCTCTGTGCTGGCAGTATGGAGCCTGCTTGGGATTTTCTCTCTCTCTCTCTCCCTCTGCCTCTTCCCTACCCATGCTGTCTCTGTCTCTCTCAAAATAAATAAACTTAAAAAAAAAAAAAAAGAAAACGTACAAGAAATTTGTCGACAGTTGTTAAAACACACAGTACCTTTTCAGCTGAGGCTCCAGTTAACACAAATGTAGAAAAAACAGGGAGAGGGTATTTGCTATTTGGTGGCCAACATTCAATAGTTGCACCCATTGGTAAACAAAATAGGGGAACAGATTCTGGGAGTGAGAAAGACTCATAATCTTCTTGAGGATATCTACAAATTAGACCTATAAAAACAATAATAAATATGAGGTCATCATCTCTTGAATTCAGGTACTCAAAATCTGAATGATGCTAAAATGTTTTATAACTACTTAACATTATATTACATACATGTTCATCAAATAGCTCTGAATGCTTCAGTAGAATACATCCAGATTTTTATCTTCAAACATTATAACTACTCATAATAACTAATTAATATTTATCAAGCTTCATCCATGAAGGCTAAGTAAGACAAACAAGAAAAGATTATCCTAAAGAAACATACACAGGTACAAACACAATCCTAAAACTTTAGTTTGTGGTCATACTACCTTGAAGCAAGTGAAAAACTCGTTTTTTGAAATTTTCAACACGGTTACCCATCTTCTTTTAAAATCAATCTTCCATTGAGTATCCAATAAATTTAAGGATGAGACAAAACAGAAGAAGAAAAAAACCCATGGGTTGTGGTGCCAGTCCTGACACTAATACATTATAAGATTTCTTTTTCCTTAAATTTTACTAGCCTTCATAATACATGTATATATTAAGTATTCCATGAAAAATTATACTTACCAGCTTTGTAAGATATAGTGTTAGTCTTTGCCACTGATTTTTTATAACATAAGTACACTGCTGATCCCCACTGAATCAAAAAAAAAAAAAAAAAAAAGGAAATATCATTTAACTTTAAAAGGTAGTAACTTAATAAAATGGACTCTTTGATATCTCCAGTACATATTATCTAAGATGTAGTAACAGATTTCTGTTAGGTATTTTCAGTTGGTTATTTTGTCATCATTTTATCAGAGTTTTTGCCCACTTTTCTTTCAGAAGTAATATTTCATGTTTTTTTCCCCACTGTAACAGCAATAACATGAGGAAAATTTGACTGTTTAAAATAATTAAGTCATGACAATTTAGATTTTATTCCAACTCCAAACTTTGGGCAGAACTGATTAAGAAATATCTAGGGGCGCCTGGGTGGTTTAGTCGGTTGAGCGTCCGACTTCGGCTCAGGTCATGATCTCACAGTCTGTGAGTTCGAGCCCCGGGTCGGGCTCTGTGCTGACAGCTGAGCACAGATTCTATGTCTCCCTCTCTCTCTGACCCTCCCCCGTTCATGCTCTGTTTCTGTCTCAAAAATAAATAAACATTAAAAAAAAAAAAAAAGAAATATCTACCCATGGGTATACCTTCCTTTAGATTCCACAGCCTCTTTCTATAGCTCTTTATACCAAAACTTAAGAGTTATAATTTCCTATATCTGTTTCCGTGTTTCCCATTCTCTCCTGAATCCATTCCCAATCAGGTTTTAATCGCACCATTCCTTAAAAGAACAATTTAACAACTTTAATGATGCCAAATTTAACAGTTGATTCCTATACTACATCTTCTCCAACCTCTCAGCAGATCTGGACAGCACTAATGACTCCCAAAACATGTTCTCGCCTTTTGAGGCATCACATTCTCCTGGTGCCTTCCCACCAAGCCTCTGGCTACTCCTCAGTCTCCTCCTCCCTTTTTCCCTGATCATTAAATGTGATCTCTTCTTTCCTTTTCTTTCTGTGAATGATCTCATACATTTAGTCCCATCATTTTGTAGAACAGCTACTCCCAAAGGAGTCTCAAATTTCTAGTCCCAGCTGCAACAGAGATGGGGAAGACTGTGGATAAAGCAGACTTGGGGGTTGGGGGTGAAGAAAAGGAGTTCAGTTTTAGACATAAGTTTGAAACATCTATTAGACATCCAAGTGAAGTGTCAAATAGAGCTCAAGTGAGGTCTGAAATGAAGATGTGACTTGGGAGATTTGCTACTTGACATTAGATGATGACAGATACATGCACACAGACACTCCCTTACCTCCTCTGGGCTCAACTCCAAACAACACTTCATCAGAGAGCCCTTCCTTCATCACCTTATATGCAATAACAATCTTCCCTCTACCCTGTCCCGTCTTCCCTATCATCCCATCTTGCTTTCTTCTTCCTCCACAGCACTTACTACCACTTGGCATATTGTATATTGTCTTACTTATCAGTGCAAAGCCCAAAACGGGGCTCAATCCTATGACCCTGGGATTATGATCTGAGTCAAAATTGAGTTGAGCCGAATGAGGTTTAATCCTACCGAGCCACCCAGGGACCCCAGGATTTTATTTTTAAGTAATCTCTACACCCAACTTGGGGTTCAAACTCACCACCCTTAGATCAAGAGTCACATGCTCTACTGACTGAGCCAGCCAGGCACTCTATAAGTTAAACATTTAAAGCATTTCCAGAACAATGGTTCCTCTTTTTGCTGAACCTTGTGTGTGAAAAACTTCAGCAAACCCTCTTTTAGTTTTGATATCTGTGGTTCTTTTCCTCCAGAGTCCCATAACTTTTACTGTATCTCCAAGTCCTTGTTTTTTATTTTTGAATATTCCTTTTGTTTTCTGCCATATTCAAGTGGTCATATAGTTCCCTTCTTAACATCACAAAGGTTATCATTGAGGGTTTTTTGTTATCTTGAAAAACTGGTTTATTGGGAATTGGAGTTGGGACTTATCAATAGAAAGTCTTATTTATACATTTGTACACATCTCAGAAACTAAAAGCCTAGTTCGTCTACATTCATAATATCCACTTGACTTTTATACATCCATTCTTTTGATGCAAAAATACTAAACCGTTTATAAAAACAAAATGCCAACACGGTAATGAGGATAATTTAATGTCGTGAGCACAATTTAACATACCGGTCTGCTGGAGACACATGAAAAATATTTAGGAAAGCAAGAAAAATTTTTAGATGAAGAGTCAACATATTGCATCATTGTTCATAATAGATCCTCCCCGCAAAAGGGAAACAATCCAAGTGTCTATCAGTAGGTGAATGATTAAAATAAACTGTGGTTCATTTATTAATGAAATACTTTCCACTGGTTCAGATGAAGAAATAAAATCTGTATCAACTTTACTAATTTTCAAAAACATATTAATGAGTTAAAAAAAGCAAATCACAGAAGAATATATTCAGTATATTACCGTTTATGTTAAATTTAAAAGTACACAAAGTAATAATATATATTTATAGATGTATAGTAGAAAGTAATAATATATATTTATAGATGTATAGTAGAAAGTTTTTAAATACATGTGAATGAAATGCACTAGCTTCAGGCTAGTTGTTAACTCTGGAGGACAGAAAAGGATGGAAGATGAGGCTTTGGCTAAACCTGTGAAATTTTTTTTTTTTTTTTTTTTTACAAATTAAAACATTTGAAGCAAATATGTTAAATTGTATACAATTTGTTAAATATAGGGGATGAGCACAGGGTGTTATAGTAGTCTCTTTTTAAAATTCCTTTTTAATGGCTATTTATTTTTGAAAGAGAGATAGAGCACGTCAGGTGGTGGGGGGTGCGGTGGGCAGAGAATCCCAAGCAGGCTCTGTGCTAACAGCAGCAAGCCCGACGCAGGGCTCGAACTCATAAACCGTAAGATCATGACCTGGGCTGAAGTCAGACACTAAACTGACTGAGGCACCCAGGCACCCTATTATAGTAGTCTCTTAATTACTAGAAACATATCTTAAAGTTGGGGCACCTGGGTGGCTCAGGTGGTTGGGTGACTGACTCTTGATTTCAGCTCAGGTCATGATCTCACAGTTCGTGAGACTGAGCATGGCATCAGGCTCTGTGCTGACAGCATGGAACCTGCTTAGCCTCCCTCTGCCCCTCCCCTCTGCTTGTACTTGCTCTCTCTATATAAAAAATAAAGATAGTAATAATAAAATCAAATAAATGTTTAACTTATAAATTCAGTACCCATTTGTGGTACACACTTTCAGATGTCTTTTTTTTTTTTTTTTTTTTTTTTAGGAAATAGGTACATGATTTAATTACTTGCTTAGTTACTAACTCTACTTTTCTAAACAATCCTGATAAATCTTTTTTTTTTAAATGAACATTCTTTTTTTTTTTTTAAATGTTTATTTATTTTTGAGAGAGAGAGAGTGAGCAGGGGAGGAGCAGAGAGAGAGAAGGACACAGGATTTGAAACAGGCTCTGTGCTGACAGCCTGATATGGGGCTTGAACTCACGAACTATGAGATCATGATCCGAGCTGAAGTTGGACACTCAACTGACTGAACCATCCAGGCTCCCCTCAAATATGAACATTCTTAAATGGTTGTGAAACAAAAGCCATTTGGATATAATATTTAAAAAAATACTCTCGATGAGTCAAAAACTGAGGAGATGGTCACAAATTTGCCAGAAATTAGCTGTGTGAATCAAAGCATCCAGACTAGCAGTTTTCAACCACTTGAGCACTTTAAGATCTTTTCTGGCTCTAAAATATGCTTCCATTGTAAGTCAGTCAAAGTCTAAATCATTTAAGTCTTACAGTCCAAAACTTAAAAACAAATAGTTCTTGAAAAGTCTTTCCACAAGCTTAATGGGAGGGTGGGGAAGATTCTTTTTGAGGCCAAAGCTATAAGTCTGGTACAAAATATCAGGTAGGAATTTGAGGAAAGATTCACCACACATCTCATGTCCATTACCTTGGTCTTTTGGTTTTTTCCCTGGTTTAGAAACCTGATAGATGACTTTCGTTCAAGCTACCTAACCTTCAAAAACAAGAGTCAGCTACATAACTATTGCTGGGTATTATCAACACATCAATAATTTAATCCCTACCACTTCCTAATTCTTTACATATACATTAGACAGATATGAACGTAAGTCTTCTATATTGGATGTTTATTTAAAATTTTCTGAGTTAGAAGTCACTGTACATCTGCTTCAAAGAACAAAATTTGCTTTTACCACCTTATAGTCAATGGAAACAAAGGTTGGTAACAAAAATAAGTCACAACCCACTACTTAAAAAAAAGACATCAACTGCTAAGATCAGGCAAGTTTCCCTATACTCAGGACTGATATGTGTATGGATAAGAAAATAAACATTTAAGGGATTTTATTCTGGTAATATTTCTTAAAAATTTTAGGAGGAGCTTAAGTACTGGGCAAAAATAAAATTTAAAAAGCTCTTCCTTGGGGTGCCTGGGTGGTTCAGTCGATTAAGCGTCTGATTCTTGATTTCAGCTCAGGTCATGATCTTGGCTCAGGTCATGATCTCACGATTCATGAGATGGAGCCCTGTGTCAGGCTCTGTGCTGAGGGTGCAGAGCCTGCTTGGGATTCTCTTGCTCTCTCTGCCTGCCTCTCTCCATCTCTCTCTCAAACATTTAAAAAATTAAATTAAATTTAAAAAGCTCTTCCTTGCTGAATGTCAATTGTATCTCAGTTGAAAAAATGAAACGAAAAGCTTTTCCCCAGACATTAAGTACACATAAAAGGGACTGATGAAGCAGAGTTAACCAAATTTATAGCTAATATTTATATAGCACTCTCTGTGTACCAGACAGTATCCTAAGTTAGTTAAAAATATTTTGGGCTCTAGGCTGATGGCTCAGAGCCTGGAGCCTGTTTCCGATTCTGTGTCTCCCTCTCTCTCTGCCCCTCCCCCGTTCAAGCTCTGTCTCTCTCTGTCCCCAAAATAAATAAACGTTGAAAAAAAAAATTTAAAAAAAAAAAAAAAAAAAAAAGGGGCGCCTGGGTGGCGCAGTCGGTTAAGCGTCCGAATTCAGCCAGGTCACGATCTCGCGGTCCGGGAGTTCGAGCCCCGCGTTGGGCTCTGGGCTGATGGCTCAGAGCCTGGAGCCTGTTTCTGATTCTGTGTCTCCCTCTCTCTCTGCCCCTCCCCCGTTCAAGCTCTGTCTCTCTCTGTCCCCAAAATAAATAAACGTTGAAAAAAAAAATTTAAAAAAAAATTAATTCATTTAATCTTCACAAAAATAAAGTACAACTTTACCCCTATATCGTGAACGAGGAAACTGAGGCACAAAGAATCAAGGAACCTGTCTAATCACATATCTGGATTTCAAATCCACTAGCTTAGGTGGAGTCCGTTTCCGTTCACATTGTGTTACATTCCTCTTCCTTCTTTTAGTAGAGAATAAATGCTCTCTGACAACATTGGGACCAATGTTTCAGGATAAGAAAACCTAGAAAATTCCTATCTCCGGGTTCAGTTTCAATGCAGTAAGTCTACCTTGAGCACCCTGATTAACTAATAAAACCTAGAAATGGTTCTGATGACATTATCAATTTACTTTGTGTCAAAACCCAACAAATCCACAAAATAAATGGAAAATTCACCAATGGCAAGTTACCTGTGAGCCTGCATAATCTTGCTAAAATTCCAAACCAAATCTGAAATGATATTAAGCAGGACATTGTATCATAAAAGCTTAAAAACCCTTCTTATGGGGTGCCTGGGTGGCTCAGTCAATTGAGCATCAGACTTTGGCTCAGGTCATGATCTCACAGTTCATGGGTTCGAGTCCTGTGCTGACATGGAACCTGCCTGGCATTTTCTCTCTCTCCCTCTTTCTCTGCCCTTTCTCTGCTCATGCTTTCTCTCTCTCCCTCAAAATAAATAAATAAGCTTTAAAAATTAAAAAAAAAACCAAACTCTTCTTGACATCACTATCAATACCACATAAGGCTTGTAAAACTGTTTGCTACCAAGATCTTTTTTTTCCATCATAATCTCTCCAACTATCACATGTTATCACCAAATCAAAATAATATGGAAGGATGGCACAAAAGGATAGGGCATTTTGTGTGTGAATGGCTGTTGACAAAAAAAAAATGGTCATCTAATTAGGGGTAACACTGCTGCAGATTATTCTTTTTCGATACAATTTGGATCATGTCAATATCTATTTTTTGAATTACCTATTTAAAAATTTTAAACAAATACTGATACTACTTAAAGTTGCAGGTTTTTCTTAAAGAAAATTTTCTTAAAGAATTGAAAGATACAGATAATACACATTTAGTGCTTTCATACATCCCATGTGTACTGGGACACAGTTGTAAATTCATTTAATCATCACAATAACTTAGATGCTATTATCATCCTCAGTTTACCATTGTGAAGTCGATGCATAGAGAGACAAAGTAACTTGCCCAAAGTCACAGAGTCAGTGTCAGAATTAGGATTCACAGCCAGACACTCTGGCTCCAGTCTGTGCTCTGAACCACTTGGCTATATTGACCTTAACCACTACAACACCAATCTATTTTACTGTCTTACTGAGGGAGTTAACAATATTTTTCAGGGTCTCAAAATCTGTACTATATCCAGTCACATATCAATACACCCCGGTTCTTCCTCTTCTAGCTTTATCTAAACCTTCAGTGTTTCTCATGTTGCTAGCTTAACAGAAAAGAGAATAAATAATAATTTAAAAAAATCAACTTCCCATAATAAAAACTTAATAAATATGTATACAATCTTAAATACTGGAGGACCTGAGTGGCTCAGTAGGTTAAGTGTCTGACTCTTGATTTTGGCTCAGGTCATGATCTCACACTGTTCATGAGATTGAGCCCCGTGTTGGGCTCTATGCTGACACTGAGGAGACTGCTTGGGATTCTCTCTTTTCTTTTCTCCCTCTCTCTCTATCCCTACCCGGCTCACACACACTCACTCTCTCTCACTCAAAATAAATAAATAAACATTTAAAAAATATCTTAAATCTTAGCAAAGTATTCATTTACATAGTTATAAAAGGACAATGTACATATCTGTTTTGGGATAATTAAGAAAATAAGTTTGAAAATTTGTGATTAAAAATCCAACTATTTACAAAGTTATATTTAAAAAACCCAACACTTTCATATTTTGTTGGTAGCATTATAATTGGTTAAGCCTTTCTGGATAAAAATCTTAAAAGTAAAGCTTTGATCTACAAGTTTCAGGACATATCATAAGGGAATAATTTAGCAATGCCATATAGTGTTTAAGAGTTTGGTTCTAGAGTTCTATAGTTTGGGTCCGAATCTTGGTTCACCTGCTTACTGAAGGTGTATGAATGACCTTGGGCAAACAACCTTTTTAACTCTCAAATTTCCTTCTCTGTAAAATGTGGGTGGGAAACACTACCCAGGGGGTTGTGAATTAACTGAATTAATGGATATGAAATACTCAGAATAGTGAATAGCACATAAGAGCTCAATAAATGTAAATTATTCTATGGAAAATTTAGTTGTGATTATGTTCATAACAGCTTTGCTTATAATATAAATAAATTGAATCTAAATGTCTTACAATAGAAGATGGAGTAAATACATTGTGGCAAAATCCATTTAATGCAGTAATATTATGCCATTCAATGCAGTTATATATTAAAATATGCTCAACCTCTACAATAACGAAAGGAATGCAAATTAAAATTAGAATGATTTCTTGCTTTATTAGTCAATAATTAAAAAGCGATTGATAACAACCATTTTTTTAAAGTAGGCTCTGGCACAAAAACAGACACATAGACCACTGGAATAGAATAGAAACCCCAGAACTAGACCCACAAACGTATGGCCAACTCATCTTTGACAAAGCAGGAAAGAACATCCAATGGAAAAAAGACAGCCTCTTTAACAAATGGTGCTGGGAGAACTGGACAGCAACATGCAGAAGGTTGAAACTAGACCACTTTCTCACACCATTCACAAAAATAAACTCAAAATGGATAAAGGACCTAAATGTGAGACAGGAAACCATCAAAACCTTAGAGGAGAAAGCAGGAAAAGACCTCTCTGACCTCAGCCATAGCAATCTCTTACTCGACACATCCCCAAAGGCAAGGGAATTAAAAGCAAAAGTGAATTACTGGGACCTTATGAAGATAAAAAGCTTCTGCACAGCAAAGGAAACAACCAACAAAACTAAAAGGCAACCAATGGAATGGGAAAAGATATTCGCAAATGACATATCGGACAAAGGGCTAGTATCCAAAATCTATAAAGAGCTCACCAAACTCCACACCCGAAAAACAAATAACCCAGTGAAGAAATGGGCAGAAAACATGAATAGACACTTCTCTAAAGAAGACATCCGGATGGCCAACAGGCACATGAAAAGATGTTCAGCGTCGCTCCTTATCAGGGAAATACAAATCAAAACCACACTCAGGTATCACCTCACGCCAGTCAGAGTGGCCAAAATGAACAAAACAGGAGACTATAGATGCTGGAGAGGATGTGGAGAAACGGGAACCCTCTTGCACTGTTGGTGGGAATGCAAATTGGTGCAGCCGCTCTGGAAAGCAGTGTGGAGGTTCCTCAGAAAATTAAAAATAGACCTACCCTATGACCCAGCAATAGCACTGCTAGGAATTTATCCAAGGGATACAGGAGTACTGATGCATAGGGCCACTTGTACCCCAATGTTCATAGCAGCACTCTCAACAATAGCCAAATTATGGAAAGAGCCTAAATGTCCATCAACTGATGAATGGATAAAGAAATTGTGGTTTATATACACAATGGAATATTACGTGGCAATGAGAAAAAATGAAATATGGCCTTTTGTAGCAACGTGGATGGAACTGGAGAGTGTGATGCTAAGTGAAATAAGCCATACAGAGAAAGACAGATACCATATGGTTTCACTCTTATGTGGATCCTGAGAAACTTAACAGGAACCCATGGGGGAGGGGAAGGAAAAAAAAAAAAAAAGAGGTTAGAGTGGGAGAGAGCCAAAGCATAAGAGACTCTTAAAAACTGAGAACAAACTGAGGGTTGATGGGGGGTGGGAGGGAGGGGAGGGTGGGTGATGGGTATTGAGGAGGGCACCTTTTGGGATGAGCACTGGGTGTTGTATGGAAACCAATTTGTCAATAAATTTCATAAAAAATAAATAAATAAATAAATAAAATCAATTAATCAACCAAAAAAAAAAAAGTAGGCTCCATGCCTAACATGGGCTTGAACTCATGACCCTGAGACCAAGAGTCACATGTTCTAACTGAGCCAGCCAAGCACCCCAAGGGAAAGGGAATTCTTTTTTTTTTTTTTTTTTTATGTTTGTTTATTTTTGTGAGAGAAAGAGACAGAGTGTGAGTGGGGGGAGGGGAGAGAGAGACACACACACAGAATCTGAAGCAGGCTTCAGGCTCTGAGCTGTCAGCACAGAGCCCAATGCGGGGCTCAAACCCATGAACCGTGAGATCATGACCTGAGCCAAAGTCAGACACTTAACTGACTAAGCCACCCAGGTACCTCAGGAAAGGGAATTCTTATTGAAAGTGCCACAACCCTTTCAGAGCAATGTCTCAACACTTTTCAAAATGTACAGCATACCCAGGGACCCATCAATTCCACTTATAATTATTTATTCTTCCAGAGACACTCCAATAAATACACAAAGAAAAAGGTACAGGCTTGATCAAAGCAGCATCACAAATAATGGGAAGAACTGGAAATAACTTGTAATCATTACTCTTTATTCTTATTTTCTGGAATAGTATATAATTATTATAAGAAATAGAGAGTTCTTTTTTTTTTTTTTTTAATTTTTTTTTTCAACGTTTATTTATTTTTGGGACAGAGAGAGACAGAGCATGAACGGGGGAGGGGCAGAGAGAGAGGGAGTCACAGAATCGGAAACAGGCTCCAGGCTCTGAGCCATCAGCCCAGAGCCCGACGCGGGGCTCGAACTCACGGACCGCGAGATCGTGACCTGGCTGAAGTCGGACGCTTAACCGACTGCGCCACCCAGGCGCCCCAAGAAATAGAGAGTTCTATTAACTCATGAAGGTAGATAGTGGAAAAAAGCTTCTGTCAGAATATATAGAAAGTTCCAATTTTTTTTTTTTAATTTTTTTTTCAACGTTTATTTATTTTTGGGACAGAGACAGAGCATGAACGGGGGAGGGGCAGAGAGAGAGGGAGACACAGAATCGGAAACAGGCTCCAGGCTCTGAGCCATCAGCCCAGAGCCTGACGCGGGGCTTGAACTCACGGACCGCGAGATCGTGACCTGGCTGAAGTCGGACGCTTAACCGACTGCGCCACCCAGGCGCCCCAGAAAGTTCCAATTTTTGAAAAACAAAGGATGAATTCATTCACATTATGTATATTGCACACATATCTGAAAGGACAAAAGGCCTGAAAGGACACAAGCCAAATCAGTAATTGGTAATCCTGGAAAGGGATTACAAAAGATGAAAGTAAGAACAAGAACTTTCACTTCATAGGCCTACAATTTGCTCCCCCTCTCAATGTTTTGGGGGGCGGCACACATTTCTTTTTAAAATTTAAAACAGCAATAAAAGAACAAAGACAATTACAGATCATGCATAGCCTTAAGGCTACTGAAAGGACTTTGACTAAGAGTGAGATGGGAAGCCATTAAGGGTTGTAAGCAGAGGAGTGAATAGGATCCAATTTATGTTTTACAAGGATCGCTCTTGCTGCTACATGATGAATAGGCTGTAGGAAGAAGTAGAAGCCTTGATCAGTTAGAGCAGGGATCTGGCACACAATGGCATGCATTTGACCCAAGGCCTGTTTTTGTACACCTGAGCTAAGACTAGTTTTTAATTTTTAGGGGTTTAAAAAAAAGAATATGTGACAGAGACTGTATATGACCCACAAAACTTATTATTTAGCCCTTTATATGAAAATTTGCCTGTCTCCTAAATTAGAATACTATTGCAACCATCCTGTTAAAAGGGGATTATGGCTTGGACCAGAGTTGTAGCAATGGAGAGGCTGAGTATTGGTCAAGTTCAAGATATGTTCCGAAATTGGAGTCAACAGAATTTACAGAAGAATTGGATGAAAAGTAGAAGAGAAAGGTTAAGGATTACTTCAAGGTTTTTAGCCTGAGTAACTAGAAGAGTACAATTTTCACTGCATCATATAGAGATTAGGGCAAAGGGAAGGAGTTAGCAAAGGCAGAAGTGGAATGATGGGTAAGGTAGGAGGAAAGAGCTACAGAGTACTCAGGAAGAGAATCCATCTTATCTTCCTGCCACTGTTTCAAGAAAGAAGTGATCAGCTATGTCAAAACCTACTGAAAAATTACAAATTAAAACCACTGAATTCAAAAGCAAGAGCAATATTGGTGGAATGGTAGAGGCAAAAGCCTAAGCTAGAGAGAGTCAAAGTGAGGAAGGAAGAATATAGCCACGTCTTTTGAGATGTTTTACTCTAAAGGAGAACAATGAAATGAGGCAATAGACAGAGGCAAACATACAAGTCAAGAAGTTTTGTAAAGATGGTAAATATTGCAGTAGGCTTTGCATGCTGGAGTAAATAATGCAATAGAGAAAGACCAATGATTCCTAAAAAGTAGAAACATTGCTGAAGCCATGTCCTCAAATACGTAAGTATGTGGGATCTAGCACACAACTGAAGGGGTTAACCTTGGCTAGTGTATTACTTTTCCAGTAAGGGGAAAAATATTCTTTAAATTGGAAGAAAAAACAAAGCAAATTGCTTTTTGCACAGTTCCTTTTGAAAGTACAACTATCTTCCCAAAAAGGAAAGATCCACTATCTTTAAAAACATATTTTTTAATTCAGTTATTATGCTCTGCTGTTTTTCAAAGATTTTAAATCGTGTTCTTTTCATAAGTGGCTAATTTTACCAGTACAAAACAAGTCACTTACCATACTGTTATTGAGATTCTTGTCGACTTTGCAAAATGTGTGTGGTGGGCTTTCTCCTTTACTGGGTACGATAATACATATGTCTGTGACAGCCAACGTATTCTGAGTCATGTTTTCAGAGGCTCTTCGGTAAGTGATATAAATTTTTTGTGATGAGGTACTGCCACTAATATTTGCAGGGCGTCCATACGGAGTACTCTGAATAATTTCACACCCTTGTTTCAATCTTTCTTTCCAGTCGTATAAAACCCTAAAACAAAAATACATAAATAACTACACAAATGCAAAACATCTTCAAATAGGATAGGTAACATTTTCAGGTATCATCAACTGATCCTTAAACGTAGCAGATATTCCAATCTTACAGCAAGTCTGAATTGAACCATCCCATGTAAAACTAAAGGGTAACGGTTTCCCTGCCCAAAATTAAAATAATGTAAGGAAAAGTCAGATTACCTCTTAGGTTTGTTGGCATAAACCACAGAAAGGCAAGGATTAAGTGCAGACGCACCTGCTGTGGCACTCCATTTAACAGATGTGTTTATTTTTGTCTCTAAAACCAAGCATCTTTTTTAGAAAAAGCAACTTGGTTTTAGCCAAAGTTGTAATTTTACAAAAGGCTCCTTGCCAGACAGTATAGAGCCTGCTTACACACTTTTACTTCCAACGCTTCCCTCAGGTTTAAGAGACGGTTTTAGGTTTTCAAAAGGGAAAATAACCTCAAATCCACCTTTAATCGAAAGGATGGGTGAAAGACATAGGCTTTTTTTTCTTCTTCTTTTTCTTTATTGTGGTAAAATGGTAGGATTTTATTAAAGGGCAGGCCAGGCATGTGTTCCTTATGTCTTCTAAAAAGTACTTGGGGATACAAGGAAAATGTCATACCGGAGTAACATCAGTCTATTCCCTCAGAGAATTCACTGATTTGTACTTGGCATGAGCCAATGAAAATTTAAAGCTCTACTATACTGAGTGTGTTTCCGCATTTGCTATAACAACTGTTGTAACAGGCAATATCCTCAACATCAGTCAGTATTTCCTTTTATAAAATCCCATAATTCAAATAAAAATAAGTGCCAAAAACTGGTCAAATTATTTCACTGTAATATAATTTTTAATTTCCCTTTATGTCATGACCATCTGCAAACTTAAAGAAATTTTTCTCTGAACATTCTATTTTGAAAATTTGGAGTTAGATTTGATAGTTAGAATTATAGCAACTATGTTTACCCTAACGTTAGCTTAAATGCTTATTCTTCCCTCTCTCCCTTTTGATCTTGCTTTTCTGTTTTGTTTTCTTTAATCTTTAAAAAAAAAAAAAGGTACTATAACAGAGAGAAATTAAACACACTTCAATTCAAATTTCTACTACTGGCTACTAGCTGTATTCTCTTGGGCAGATATTTAACCTCTCTGAGCCTTGTACTAATCAGAGAGGCTACAACATTGAAAAATCTAACTCACATGGGCACCTGGGGGGCTCAGTGGGTTAAGCATCTATCTTTAGCACAGATCATGATCTCACTGCTTGTGGGTTCAAGCCCCACATGGGGCTCTGTGCTGACAGCTCAGAGCCTGGAGCCTGCTTCAGATACCATGTCTCCCTCTCTCTCTGCCCCTCTCCTAATCTCTCTCTCTCTCTCTCTCTCTCTCGCAAAAATAAATAAACATTAAAAATAATCTAACTCATAGGATCTTGACAGAACTGGAAAACAGCTGCTCAACTGAAAATAAGAAATCTAAATATAACACAAACACCACCAACAAACTACCATCACCTCAAATTTTTTAAAGATATGGAATATATATTTGATAACTATTTTCTTTAATCAGGTATTGTGTTGTTAAATCCAGTACTTGCATTACTACTTTTGATTTTTAAATTGTTAGGAACTTTTCTTGTCTAACTAAACTAAGCTTTTCAAAGGCTGCTAAAAAATGATGCTCTCTCCTCCCCAATGACAACAAGTTAGGATAGTTGTAAGGGTGGTTAATTTGGGGTGTCTGGGTGGCTCAGTGGGTTAAGTGTTTGACTCTTGGTTTCAGATCAGGTCATGATCTCATGGTTCATGAGACTGAGTCCCAAGTTGGGCTCTGCTCTGGGTATGGAGCCTGATTGGGATTCTCTCTCCCTCTCTCTCTGCCCCTCCCCCCTTCTCAAAATAAATTTTTAAAAATTTAAAAAAAAAAAAGGATGGTTAATTTACATTCCAGTTTAAGTTCTTCACTATTGGAGAATCCTTCATGTGCTTGGAAAAGTCCTCATCTCTAAACTAGGAAACTTCAACACCTTAACGAGAATCTGCAACATTCCCTTCATTTTATCCACAAGTTAGAATTGTGATGATGATCAGTGATCATAGGAGCAAATTACCTAATCTTTTGAAAAGAAGATCTAACAGCTGGCTTACTTTCCCAAGCCATTTACTAAATATATAAGCTTTAGAAGAAGCAATATAGTAGCTGTTCTGAAACCAACTTAAAATTACTGTAATTCATTCATGAATTAATAGAACCAAAATTATTTTTTTTTTTAGGTAGGCTTCATGCCCAGCATGGAGTCCAACATGGAGCTTGAACCATGACCCCGAGATCATGACCTGAGCTGAGATCAAGAGTCAGCCACTTAACTCACTGAGCTACTCAGGCGCCCAAAAATTGATTTTTAGTATAACTTTTTGATATCAAACATTAAGTGACAGAATTTTTAAGTGGAAGAAATTTCAGGAGCTCTTCCAATTCCAATTCATTCTATCTCCCCTTAGGCATTAGTAAATATGACTATCCACTTTCAGACTTAATATAATAGTAGGAGATGAAACTTTTATAGCCCCTACTGGTAACATCAGTAGGGATATTGATATCTTCTCTGTTTTTATTTTTTGAAGTTTATTTATTTACTTTGAGAGAGAGAGAGAGAAAGCACAGGCGGGGGAGGGGCAGAGAGAGAAAATCCCAAGTAGGCTCCCCAATGTCGGCGCAGAGCCTGATGTAGGGCTCGAACCCACAAACCATGAGATCACGACCTGGGCCGAAGTCAGATGCTTAACTGACTTAGCCACCCAGGCACCCCCTTCCCAATTTTAACTCAAATATTGTAAGTTAAACTCATGCCTTTTTTGCAACTGAGTAATGAAAACAATAAAGCTAATCTTCATTCCTTATAAACTTTTCATCTATTTTGAAGACATTATTAGAGCTACCTGTAGCTTTCCTTTGGCCTTTTTCTTTCAGTTTTTCAGTGGGCATCTTATTTTTCTACCTTTAAAGTGTTGTTCCTCTTTTGCCCCATGTGTATATGGATATATCTGTATCTATATCTTATGTAGATATCTTTACACTTATATATTCTCCTTTTGTATATATAATACATATTATATAATGTATATAATGTCAACTTCAGCAAAGATTTGGGTTCTTTTTAAAAAATGTAAACTACATATACATGTAAAAGAGAAATATATAAATGTAAATATATATGTATGTGTGTGTGTGTGTGTGTGTATATGCACACACACAAATACTCGTCTTTTAAAAAGAGCCCCAATCTTTGCAAAAATTGATGAGCTGGTCCTAAAATCCATATGGAAATTCAAGGGACCCAGAATGGCCAAAACAATCTTGAAAAAGAACAAAGCTGGTAGATTCACACTTCCAATGTAAAAACTGAATACAACGGTACAGTATTCAAAACTGCATACTGGCACAAAGACAGACATGTTGACAAATAAAATGGAATTTGCAAGTCCAGAAATAAACCCATATGTCTATGACCTATTAATTTTTGAAAATGGGGAAAGAATGATCTCCTCAATGGATGGTGCTAGGACAATTGGATATCCATAAGCAAAATATTGAGGCTGGATCCCTTCCTTGACCATATACAAAAATTAAGTCAAAACAGATCAAAGATCGAAATATAAAGGCTGAATGTATAAAACCCTTAGAAAAAAACTTAGGTGTAAATCCTCATGACTTGGGATTAGTAAAAGCTTTCTTAGAGAGGATGCCAAAACACAAGCAACCGAAGAAAAAATAGACAAATCAGACTTGATCAAAATTAAAAACTTTTCAGCTTCAAAGGATACCATAAACAAAGTGTAAAGACAACCCACAGAATGGGAGAAAATATTTGCAAATTATATATTTGATAAGTGACTTGCATTTAGAATACATAAAGGACTCTCAAAGCTCAACAAAAAGATAAGCCAGTTAAAACATGGGTACAGGATTCTAAATAGACATTTCTCAAAAGATTTACGGATGGCCAGTAAATACACGAAAAGATGCTCAACATTATTAGCCATCAAGTGAATCAAATCAAGACCACAATGAGATACCATTAGGAAAGCCACAATCAAAACAACGATACAAAATGTTGGCTAGGATGCGGACAAACTGGAACCTTCATACACTGCCAGTGGGAATGCAAAGTCATGCAGCTTTTTGGGAAGACAGTCTGGCAGTTCCTCAAAAGATTAAACAGAGTTATTAAATGACCCAGCAATTGCACTCCTAAGTATATACATAAGAGAAATGAATGAAAACATATGACCATATAAAAATTTATATATGACTATTTCCAGCAGCATTATTCATAATAACCAAAAAGTGCGAACAACCCACATGTCCATCAAACTGATGAATAAATTGTGAAAACAAACAATTTATGGTGCATCCATAAATGGAATATTAGTCAGCCATGTAAAGGAATGAAGTACTGACACATACTACAACACGAATAAACCTGGAAAACATAATGCTAAGTGAAAGAAGCCAGGCACAAAATGTATTATTTTTTTGCCTTAGAATATGATTCCATTTATATAAAATGTCCAGAGTAGGCAAATCCATAGATACAGAAAGCAGAGTAAGCATTGCCTTGAGCTGAAGGGGTTAGGCAGAATGGGACAGCAGCTAAAATGAGTACAGGGTTTCTTTCTGCCATAATAAAAATGTTCTGAAGTTTATTGTGGTGATGGTTGCACAACTTTATAAGTTATACTGAAAACTACTGGATTGTACATTTTAAATCGGTAAATTTCATGGCATATGAATTCTATCTCAATAAAGCTATTATGGGAAAAAGAAGCCCTAAGTTCAGTATCATATCCTAAGTAGAGCACTAATTTACCCCAAGATCCTTGTTTGACGCATACAGATTTAAGCATCCACCTACAATGATCATTACAACTGATGCTCAAAAGCCACCCTTTTCTAGTACTTTTAAAATGATTAAAATTTTTACGGTCAGGAAAAAACACTAGTTTTCTGGTACTTTACTGTAGAAGTTTGAAACTTTCAAAAGAAAAAAAAAAGTTTATTTAACAGAAAGCAATTCCACCAAGATGAAAGTGCTGGGAACCTGCAGGACAAAGGAACACTCAAACGGTATAAGGAACACAGAAAGACAACACAGGATTCTAATCATGTCCCTATTTTTCTAAAGCTGCCACATATCTATTAATGAATGAATTGAACGGTGAACTTCAAAATCTACAAGACATATTATTTGGATCAATAACAACAATTCTTAAAAGACAAAAACAAACAAACAAAAAAAACTTACCCCAGATCTGTAAGTGGAGGCTTATCTCTTCCTCTTCTGTAGCAAAGGTAAATCTGTGGCCCCACAAGACTTCCATTATTGAGATCAGCTGACAATCCAGTTGGAGTAACATCAATACAGATATAATCCCGTGGCACTTCCTCCCCAAGAGATTTAATAATAACTGCAACATCTGTAATAGGTTCTTTTGGTTTAGCTACTTTATGACAGGCATCATTGAAGTGAATTTCTTCTTCCAGAGGCTTTGAAACATCAGTTAATCCAGCTACAACAAAGTAGTCAGCAACACGAGGCCCCTTATCTTCAATCATCTTCCATTACAGAAGGTTACATCTAAAAAGAAAGTGAAAGACTAACATTCTCCTCTAATAAATTAAATAAATAGAAGTGGTTTGTGCGTAAATAAAAATGAAAATCTATAAAAAGAACACCACTTCCCTGATAAACACAGTACTGTTATTACACATTTCATTTTAATATGTAAAATGTGTGGCCTCTTTAAGAAATAGGAATGGATTCAGCACTATTTTCTGAATATAAGAATTTCTGAATACATGAATTTCCATTTGTAACAACGTGGAAGCTTGGATTACCTAAGTAGACAGCACAAACAACAACAAAACACATCTTGTAAATGCACACACTAACCTGTAAAAATGAAATCCCCAGGGCCTCAAAACACTGAGAAAACCAAAGACCAGAGTGCAGCATATGAGCTGATAATGGGTGGGGGAAGTTTGCTGATCTCGTCTCATCGGTAATCAGGGGGTTTGTGTTTTAAAAGGCATTACAGGGACCGAAGACAAGGCTTTGGGACCACATAAGACAGGGAATTAGAACTGAAACATCTGCATAAAGCCAAGAGCTGCAAAGGGCTATATCCCCCGTTAAAGAGTGGATTTAAAAAATCCATCTGCTGGTACAGTGAGATAATACTGGGCCTCAATCTGGGCCCAGCTTTTGGAAGGGAGGAGGTAGAAAGGCTCCTATGTGAATGTATAACAACAGGCCTACTCATATTTGGATATGAAGTTTGACCTTAAGCCATCTCCATTGTCCCAAGAAGCTCCAAACAGATATTAACAATAACTGTGTTCCCAGGCTAGTGGTACCCTGGGGGAAGCAAATACAAAACAGTTCTGGAAGGCAACACCCTCAACCCAGGTTTTCCACAGATAGACCCCAGCTGAAGATGACCTCCTATTCCAAAACTATAAAAACATACAAAGAAAAATCCACCCTGAATGAGTCTCAACAGATACAACAAACAGAGGAACTGCAAATACTACAAGTACTTAGGGCAGAGATGTTAAAAGTAATACACGCTTATAAAAAATTCAAAGAAAAAATATGCAAAGTAAAATTCCATTATGTGTTTGCAAACACTTTAATAGCAAAATCTCCTTCAGGTGTCATTTAAACCTTATTTGTTTCTTTAGGAGAATATGCCCCCCCAGAGTGTGGTCATTGCTTATATAACAGTTATAAGAAAAAAGTTTAATATATAGAGCAGATATTTTCCAACATACGTCTCATGTTAAACTTAGTTTCAATAAATGCAAAGAAAGAATTCCGTGTTCAAATACATTAGGTATATACACTTCATGCCTCTTTCATATATTTATAATAAAATATATAAAAATATTTATGTCTCAACAGTACTTTGAAAAAGGTACCTGTTAACTTTGCTTAGCCCAGGATTTCCCAAGTGTATTTGAACAACTGGTGAACTCTATTTTCCCACTTAAAAACTAGAAAAAACACCCTCAAAACATGCGTTAGAAACTGCTAAATAATTTTCCTTTGTAGACCATAAAATAACTGAGGGCAAACAATTTTTTATGGGGTAGACTTGTTTATAATATAATTATCACCATCTTCATCATAATCCCAAAACTTACCAAATTTCCTATATTGCTAATGCAATGAGTTTTCAGAATTCATGCCACATTTCTCGGAATCTGTATCCATTGCTCAAATATACTCTGGAAATATTCCTACTGTTTGCTTAGAAAACAAACCTAAAGAGGATCAAATGTTCCTACTTCCTTTATATGTATATGACTCCTATGTAGCAATTCCCTTACACATCAGATTTCTGCACAAAATAAAGGTTTTAAACTTTTCAGAAATGGTTCCTAGCCTGACAGTAAAGAGAAAGTAATAACTTGTCTCCTGAGTTAAACACAGAGTAGTCACCGTCAGCTGACTACATGTAACAGGTGCTGCATGAAAAACAAGTAGTTTTACCCAATTGATCATCTATCCATTTCTAAAAAGTAGGAGAACAAAAGCACCTTTTTTTTAAAGCACTTCTGTATTAAACCTTTTTTCTTCATTTCATTACATAGTCTTTGTGTTTTTTAATGGCTGCAATGGTATTTAAAAAAATTTTTTTAACGTTTATTTATTTTTGAGAGACAAAGAGACAGAGCATGAGCGGGGGAGGGGCAGAGAGAGAGGAAGACAGTATCTGAAGCAGGCTCCAGACTGAGCTGTCAGCATAGAGCCTAATGCGGGGCTTGAACTCACGAACTGTGAGATCATGACATGGGCCAAAGTCAGATGCTTAACCAACTGAGCTACCCAGGTGCCCCTGCAGAGTTTTTTTTTTGTTTGTTTGTTTTTAATGAATAGAACATTATTGAGCTCTTTCTTTATTGTTCATCGCTTTTACTTTTACTTACTTTGCTAATTTTTTTAAATGCTATGATGAATAATCTTGAACATAAACCTATGGCTACAACTTTTTTTTTTGAGAGAGAGAGAGAGAGAGAGAGAGAGAGGGCACATGTGAACAAGAGCAGAGAGAGAGAGAAAGTGAGAGAAACCCAGGAGGGGTAGAGAGAGGGAGGAAGAGAGAGAGAGAGGCGTGGCTCACCCGAAGTGGGGCTCGAGCTCATGAACCTTGAGATCATGACTTGAGCCAATATCAGATGCTTAATGACTGAGCCACCTAAGTGCCCTGGCTACAATTCCTAGTATTTCTTCAGAATGAATTTATTAAACTAGAATTTCTAGGTCAAAAGTTACATAACCAAGCCTCTATGTATGTTTATTTGTTTTTATGTGTGCATGAATTTTAAGCTATAAGCTCATGGTAGATACAAATCTTAAAAATACCTTGGTAAAACACTTTCCTTTCATTATACTGAAGACATTTAAATACTCTCCTTTTCCCTAGACTAACTTCATGTTATTTAAGTTTATTTATTTATTTAAGTAATCTCTACACCCAACGTGGGTCTTGAACTCACAACTCCAAGATCAAGTCACATGCTCTTCCAGTTGAGCCAGCCAGGCATCCCCCTAACTTCGTATTAAACTAAAGCATATAGTCACTATTGCATACTATATAGTTTTATGTATTTCTATGCAGAAAAAAGGGAAAGAGAATGAAAACAATACCATCATGAAAATACACATGTATTTAATACGTTCTTTTGAAAGCTACTACTTAACTGTTGGAAATAAAAACAGCTATTATACTAATAAGCAGATATTTGAGAGAAATTTGTATGAAAAATTCATTTTGTTATATCTTTCTGATTCACAAATTTTAATGATTTGATCTCATTTACTGACTACAGTTAACTACTAACAGGGAACAAATTATTGTTCTTCATCAATACATATAAGAAAATAATCAATTTTAAAGTGGCACTAAAATCCTCTTACATTTATTGACAGAGAAGTAAATGATCCCAGTTCTCTTGCCTTGATGTTGTTGTTTTCCATTTATTCATTTGGGGAGAGTGGTTAGGAAGGTAAACAAAATATTTTAAGGCACTGCTGACCAAGTATATAATGCCAAGGACATAGTTGGCGACATTCCAGGTGACTTTTCTTGCAAGAACTAAATGCCCTTTAATTCACTCAAAAAAAAGTCTATAAAGTCTACAATACTGAAAATGCATCTCTAATTTTTTTTTTAATTTTTTTTCAACGTTTTTTATTTATTTTTGGGACAGAGAGAGACAGAGCATGAACGGGGAAGGGGCAGAGAGAGAGGGAGACACAGAATCGGAAACAGGCTCCAGGCTCCGAGCCATCAGCCCAGAGCCCGACGCGGGGCTCGAACTCACGGACCGCGAGATCGTGACCTGGCTGAAGTCGGATGCTCAACCGACTGCGCCACCCAGGCGCCCCTCTAATTTTTATTTTAAATCAAGTGTTATCAAAGTAAGTTTGAGGTTCGGGGCGCCTGGGTGGCGCAGTCGGTTAAGCGTCCGACTTCAGCCAGGTCACGATCTCGCGGTCCGTGAGTTCGAGCCCCGCGTCGGGCTCTGGGCTGATGGCTCGGAGCCTGGAGCCTGTTTCCGATTCTGTGTCTCCCTCTCTCTCTGCCCCTTCCCCGTTCATGCTCTGTCTCTCTCTGTCCCAAAAATAAATAAATAAAAAAACGTTGAAAAAAAAATTAAAAAAAAAAAAAAAAAAAAAAAGTAAGTTTGAGGTTTAGAACCTAGAGGGAAGACATCGTTAAAAATTACAAGGCAAAGAAAATACTGAAAATCTTTAATATAAAACTGAACAACAGTATTTTCTTAATTTTTATTTATTTTTGAGACAGAGAGAGACAGACAGACAGACAGACAGAGTATGAGCAGGGGAGGGGCAGAGAGAAAGGGAGACACAGAATCCGAAGCAGGCTCCAGGCTCCAAGCTGTCGGCACAGAGCCCTATGCAGGGCACGAACCCATAAACCATGAGATCATGACCTGAGCCAAAGTTGAACACTTAACTGACAATCTCACAACTGTACTTTTTGGCAATTCCATTTAGGCAACAGACTTCCATTGGTGTGTAAAAATTACAATCCTCATGAAAAATACTACATATATATTAAGACAAAATGCCTTGCGTTGCCAAGAACTACCCACAGTTCCTTGGAAAAAGGATTCCTAGTTACACGCAAAACTTGGATTTTTAGTGTAGTGCATGAGAGCAACCCCCCCCCCCAAAAATTAGAGGGAAAAATTTTCTTTTCCCCTGGAAGTAAATGTCTTTGAATGCATTTAAATTGGGGGCCACACAAAATAAGCAGTTGATCCAACAGCTCTGTAAATAATCAGTAATAGAAAAACCCTGACATAACTTTACTCAAGTTGGAATAACGATAATACTATGTCATTAAGCAGTCATTTTTTAATTCTTCTTTGTTCAACATGATATAGATAGCTTAAGGAGTTAGCTTATAAAATGTTTAAAGCCATCTTCTTAAAATTTCAGATACCTGCTCAGCTAGTATTTCACTTCAAAGTACATTTATTTTCTTTAAGAATAGCAAACAAGAAGGATGTGCTCTCTATTCCTAAAAGGTTTATGAGAACTAAATTAAGAAATCATTATAAGAAAGCTCTTACCCATTCAGCAACTAATGGAGACTGGTTTATTTTTCTCCCTTTATTATTTTTTAATGCTTATTTATTTTTGAGAGAGAAAGACAGAGTGCAAGTGGGGGAGGGACAGAGAGAACGAGACACAGAATCTGAAGCAGGCTCCAGGCTCCGAGCTGTCAGCACAGGGCTCAAACTCACGGGGCTCGAAGTCAGACACTTAACCAACTGAGCCACCCAGATGCCCCTGTTCTTCTTCTCACTTTAAATTTTTTTTTCAACGTTTATTTATTTTTGGGACAGAGAGAGACAGAGCATGAACGGGGGAGGGGCAGAGAGAGAGGGAGACACAGAATCGGAAACAGGCTCCAGGCTCTGAGCCATCAGCCCAGAGCCCAACGCGGGGCTCGAACTCACGGACCGCGAGATCGTGACATGGCTGAAGTCGGACGCTCAACCGACTGCGCCACCCAGGCGCCCCTCTTCTTCTCACTTTAAATATCTGCCCAATCTGGGGCGCCTGGGTGGCTCAGTTGGTTGAGCGGCCCACTTCGGCTCAGGTCACGATCTCACAGTCTGTGAGTTCGAGCCCCACATCGGGCTCTGGGCTGACAGCTCGGAGCCTGGAGCCTGTTTTGGATTCTGTCTCCCTCTCTCTGCCCCTCCCCCGTTCATGCTCTGTCTCTCTCTGTCTCAAAAATAAATAAACATTAAAAAAAAATTTTTTTTTTAAATATCTGCCCAATCAATTCAGAGTCTTTTGTATTTCTTCTATCATTCCAGTAGGTCAAAGTAGCTAAGCATTTGCTACCTAGGCTAACTTTAAGGACAAGAAAAGAGTGGAAATCAGAGGTAACATTTTAAAGATATATGAAAAACAAAGTTGAGCATAGAAGTTTTGCAAAATTATAAACTATTACTGAAATGGTAAAAGGAACAAAAGTCTCTCAGGGAATGATAGAAAGTCACACGCTCAAGACTTAGATATGAAAATGGGCGATAACACAACGGACCAGTTCAACTACCCCTCACTCCAGTTCACTTGAATAAACAAGCTAGAAAAAACTTTCTTTTTTTAAAAAGTAATTCCACAGTTAAGAATGTAATCTAGCTCATCCTTTCTTACGTTACCAAAACCAGAGACCCTCATATCCATCCTTTCTAAACTTCATCTCTCATTGTTCTTCCAACCAACTTATCTACTGTCTGACAAATTTAGTTTTGCTCTCTTCCTCTTTCACAAAACACTATTTCCTCTTTCTGGCTGATACATATTCATCATATTTGTTTTTAAACTTAACTTTATTTGGATTTTCATTTAAACTTTATGAATTGTACAAAATAACAAAAAGGAAAAGAAATCCAACAATTCCATTCACAACAATAAATCTGGTTTATATTTGACAATGTTTCCTAGTTTTCTCTGAGAACAGAAAACTTCCTCTTTTTTGAATGTTTAATTATTTTTGAGAAAGAGAACATGTGTGTGCAAGCAGAGGAGGGGCAGGGAGCGAGGGAGACAGAAGATCTGAAATGAGTTCTGCACTGACACAGTAAGCCTGAAGTGGGGCTCAAACTCACAAACCATGAGATCATGACCTGAGCCAAAGTCAGATGCTCAATCAACTGAGCCACCCAGGTGTCCCCAAAAAACATCCTTCTAATCCTCATGCACAATTACAATATAGGATATCAATATTTATATAGTTATTTAATAAGTATTTTTCTAAACTGCTATAACCTTCATAATTATACTAAGGGGCTATACAATATTCCATCAAATAGAACTACACAATATAACTACTACCACATTTTTACATTCTTGGCTAGTACCTAAAGTATGATAGGCAGGTGCTTAAAAAAAATATGTGTGCAAACTGATGCAGTCATTCTGGAAAACAGTATGAAGGTTCCTAAAAAAATTAAAAACAGAACTACCCTATGACCCAGCAATTGCACTACTAGGTATTTATCCAAAGGATACAGAAATGCTGATTCGAAGGGGCACATGCACCCCAATGTTTATAGCTGCACTATCAACAATAGCCAAATTATGGAAAGAGCCCAAATGCCCACTGACTGATGAATGGATAAAGAAGATGTGGTATAGGGGTGCCTGGGTGGTTCAGTCGGTTGAGCGACCGACTTTGGCTCAGGTCATGATCTCACAGTTTGTGAGTTTGAGCCCCGCGTCGGGCTCCGTGCTGACAGCTCAGAGCCTGAAGCCTGCTTCGGATTCTGTGTCTCCCTCTCTCTCTGACCCTCCCCTGTTCATGCTCTCTCTCTGTCTCAGAAATAAATTAAAAAAAAAAAAAAGATTTTCTCTCTCTCCCTCTGCTCCTCTCCCTGGCTTGCACACTCATACACACTCTCTCTCTAAAATAAAAACAATACAAAAAACTAAAAACTAAAAAAATAAATCCCTGAAGTATATTATACTAAATGTAAGGTCTTTTTTCTATAATTCAGAATCACTTTTCTGAACCTCGATACCTTAAATACTGTCTGTAGTTGTTGAATGCAGAGCAGACACAGATAATATAGATGATTTGAATCTAGTAACCAATAACCAAAACCATCAGGGCCTTAGGCAAAATTAGAAGTTTATGAGTAAGTGATTCATTAATTCATTCAATAATATTTTCATAACTGCTTATTCAGATCTGACGCTATTCTAGAAGCTGGTGATAGATAATACTGATGAAAGCAATAGCCTCTGCCTTCAAGGAGTTTCCTGTCTAATTCTACTTTTCCACATCTTTCTATACTTTCTTTCCTTCTTTCTATAACTTTTATTCCACCTCTCATTGTCTTTTCTCCTATCACCCTTCCAGATTTCAAGTGCTGGCCTTCAACCTGCCCAAAGTTTCTGTACTATCTTCCCCCCAAAAGCCCCATGCATAGACGTGACCCTTACTTCACTCTCCCTTTCCCCCATCTCCTTGAAAACTGGTATTCCTTCAGTATCAGCATTCTATGGAGATTCTGAAAGGAAAGAAACCTTATTTGTATATTTAACAATAGGGTGAGTTTCTTTATTGCTTTCTTTCTTTCTTTTTTTTTTTTTTTAATTTTTTTGAGAGCAAGCACATACGAGAGGGGTAGAGGGACAGAGGGAGAGAGAGAATCCATACTCAGCGTGGAGCCCAATGTAAGACTCGATTCCATGACCCTGGGATCATGACCTAAGCTGAAATCAGGAGTCAGATGTGCAACTGAGCCACCCAGGCATCCCAAACATGACTTTTTAAAAATAAGCTTTTTAGGGGCACCTGGGTGGCTTAGCCAGTTGAGTGTCTAACTTTGACCCAGGTCATGATCTCATGGTTTGTGAGATCACACCGCATTTGTGAGTTCGAGCTCTGCATTGGGCTCGCTGCTATCAGTGCAAAGACTGCTTCAGATCCTCAATCTCCCTCTCTCTTTGCCCCTTCCCCGCTCATGCTCTCTATCAGAAATAAACATTAAAAAAAAAACACAAAAACACCTTTCATAAAATAAAAAAAAATAAGCATTTTAACCCAAGTTAATGGACTATGCGAGGTAAATTCCTTGAGCAAGGGGGGGCTTACTTATTTCCTAATTTGGAGCCACCTTCTCTCTCAATATATATTCCCAAGCAAAAACCAACACACACACACACACACAAATCCAAACAAAACTAGGTAATTTGAGAGCTCCCTTTTGGACGATTATTAACCTTAGATTTATTGCAACAACAACAAAAAACTTAAGCTGGGAATAGACATTTATTAAGGGGATATTATTAAGGGGAAAGGATCTTATTACTCATCCTAGACTAATCCCTCATTTTATAGTCAAAGAAACTAAATACCTAGCTAGTTAGAGGCAGACAAGGCAAGAATTCAAGTTCTTTAACACAGTATTCTTTACTTGAGGATGATGCCTCCAATAATGGTCAGTAATAGTGACCCAGGGCACATCATAAGACATCTTACAATAAGGTGTTTTGTTTTTGTTTTTAATTTTTTTAATGTTTATTTTTATTTTTGAGAGACAGAGCATAAGCAGGGAGGGGCAGAGAGAGAGGGAGACACAGAATCCGAAGCAGGTTCCAGGCTCTGAGCTGTTGGCACAGAGCCTGATGCGGGGCTTGAACTCACAAACAATGAGATCATGACCTGAGCCGAAGTCGGACGCTTAACTGACTGAGCCACTCAGGCTCCCCCTGAGGTATTTTGTATCACTTGTTATTCGTCATCATTATGTGGTGAATATATGCCAAATTCTGGGTTTCTTTTAAATATATAATTTATTGTCAAATTGGTTTCCATACAACACCTAGTGCTCACCCCAACAGGTGCCCTCCTGAATGCCCATCACCCACTTTCCTCTCACTCCATCCCCCCATCAACCCTCAGTTTGTTCTCAGTATTTAAGAGTCTCTTATGGTTTTCCTCCTTCCCTCTCTGTAACTTTTTTTTCCCCCTTTTACCTCCCCCATGGTCTTCTGTTAAGTTTCTCAGGATCCACATATGAATGAAAACATATGGTATCTGTCTATCTCTACTGACTTATTTTACTTAGCATAATACTCTCCAGTTCCATCTATGTTGCTACAAATGGCCAGATTTCATTCTTTCTCATTGCCACGTAGTATTCCATTGTTTATATAAACCACATCCTCGTTATTCATTCATCAGTTGATGGACATTTAGGCTCTTTCCGTAATTTGGCTATTGTTGAAAGTGCTACTATAAACATTGGGGTGCAAGTGCCCCTGTGCATCAGCACTCCTGTATCCTTTGGGTAAATTCCTAGCAGTGCTATTGTTGGGTCATACGGTAGAACTATTTTTAATTTTTTGAGGAACCTCCATGCTGTTTTCCAGAGAGGCTGCACCAGTTTGCATTCCCACCAATAGTGAGAGAGGGTTCCCATTTCTCCACATCCTCTCCAGCATCTATAGTCTCCTGATTTGTTCATTTTAGCCACTCTGACCAGTGTGAGGTGATATCTGGGTGTGGTTTTGATTTGTATTTCCCTGATGAGGAGCATCTTTTCATGTGCCTGTTGGCCATCTGGATGTCTTCTTTGGAAAAGTGTCTATTCATGTCTTCTGCCCATTTCTTCACTGGATTATTTGTTTTTTGGGTGTGGAGTTCAGTGAGTTCTTTATAGATTTTGGATATTAGCCCTTTATCCAATATGTCATTTGCAAATATCTTTTCCCATTCTGTCAGTTGCCTTTTAGTTTTGTTGAATGTTTTCTTTGCATTATTGAAGGCTTTTATCTTGATGAGGTCCCAGACCAAATTCTGTTAAGTGACTGGTAAATTAACTATACAGTGTTCAACACAGAAAACAGCTAATAGAAACAAATCAAATGGAAAAAAAAACAAACTACTTACACATTACTGAAGGTCTTTCTCTGAAAATGATGCCAAATCTCAATTTGTGAATTCTGCAAGCCTCAGAATTTGAGAAAGACTGTATTGAAAAGAATAAAAATTGAAGTTAAATTAATCCCATTGAAATATTTCCTCCTAAGATGCCCATGGATACTTAAAGTTCTGTTAATAATGATAATTTTCAAAGAAAACTATTGCATATATTATTTTCATATGCTTAAGACCCAATAAGTAATTTTCAAACACCAGCTCTTCCACAAACACCTTTCAGTCAAGAATAGCAACACACTTAGAAACCAAAAATATCAGATAATGACAGACAGAAAATAAAAGAATAAATAATGGCACAAAAGAGTAAATGTGTACAGGAGCAAGGAGTATAAGAAAGAAAAAAAGGCCTATTTCTGGGGCATAATGTATAGTATCTCACTCCTACAGTAAAATATACATATTTAAGACAATTCATAGACTCAAGTAATTTCCATTAGCAAATTTCAAAGAAGTCAATACTTGAAAGTATTTCCCCTTTATTACAGATTTTTTTTTTTTTTTTTTTTTTTGGAGAGAGAGAGTGTGCAGGAGGGGCAGCAAGAGGGAGAGAGAGAAAATCCCAAGTAGGCTCTGCACTGGCAGAGTAGATGCAGGGCTCAAACTCACAAACCTGAGCTGAGATCAAGAGTCGGATGCTTAACCAACTGAGCCAGCCAGGTGCACCTGTTTTCTTAATTTCTATGATAGTTCATTATTAGTGTATGGAAACACAATAGATTTGTTATATTAACTTTGTATCTTGCAACTTTACTGAATTCATACTCAGCGTGATATGTCAATGTACTTCCTGCAACTATATATGTTAAATTATCTTTCAGCACAGACGCCTATAAATTGCTATTATTTTTAGTGAAACCTTTTATTTTCAGATAATTATAGATTCACATTCAGTTGAAAGAAGTAATAAAGATCTGACATATCTTTCATTCAGTTTCTCCCAATGACAATACTTACCAAACTATAGTACAATATCACAGTTGGGATACTGCATTGATGAATTCACCTATCTTATTTTGATTTACTCAGTTTTACTTGTATTCATGGGGGTTTATGTGCGTATACATGGTTCTATGTAGTTTTATCACATCCGCAGCTTCATGTATTATCATGCACGGTTAAGACAGAACAGTTCTATCACAAGGATTCCTAGTGTTGACCTTTCATAAGTATGCCCACCTTCCTCCCACTCCCCTCAACCACCATCCCTAACCCCTGTGGAGTCGTATATCTTTTACTGGAGAGCACATATATAGTCTATGAAAGGAAAAGATAATGTCTCCAAAAGCAATACCCCCTTACCAAGTAGGTGCAGAAACAAACCAAAGAAAACATGTAAGTATATACGGTGTGAAAGAGACTTGTTGGTCACATTTACTTAGCCATCTGGAACATTATATTTGAACATAATTACACAAACATAAATGCACAGACATATGAACACACACAAAAATATAAGAAAGAGTGATCTCTACTAACATACAATGAAGACCAATCTTCTTAGTTCTAAGATAAATTTTCCTATTACGGATAAATTCTAGACTAGAATTGAGTGGACAATATAAAACAGTGCTATAGGACAACTACAACGGGGATTGCTAGGTGTATAAGAACATAAAAAGGAGACTTTTACTGTGTTCAGGTGCAACCCTGCCCTTCACCCAGATATTAGTTGGAACTAAGTAGCTGGTATTCCCTTGGGAATGTGGATCTGGTCTGGAGAGAACAGGAAGAGACTAGAAATTATTAAGTGTTAACGTAGATACCTGTTGTCTCTCCAGACAGACTATAAACAATTCAAAGGCAGGAACCTTGTCTTTTATTTCTTTTGATTCTCTCATATAAATTAAAGTAGTTATAAACACATGATAGGTGTGTAAATATTTATTAAATGAATGAGGTCAGCACAGTAGAAAAAAATGGGAGAGTTAAGACACCACAGAATCATAGGATTTTATAGCCAGGAAAGGTCCTTAGAGATTTAGGTGCAATTCTTCTTTCTGTAACTGAATTGAGACATAAAAGTTAAATCACTTGTCCAAGACTAAATACATTAATTTATGACTCAATTCTCCTGACTTTTAATTTGGAGTTCTACTACATCATGCTTCAAGAATGGTAGAGAAGAAAGTAATTCCCTGGGGAGATCTAAGTGTTAACTAGTGAACATGGGCTTTGATGGGCAAAAAAAAATTAATAGGTAAGTGGGAGAAGTTAAGCTGGTTGACGAATATATGGCAAACAGCAGGTAAGAAAAGGAACAGTGACCAACAACATGAGAAAAGGAAGAAAGGTGAACAATGAGATACAGCAAGAAAATAAAAAAGATGAGGAGGGAAAGGTATAAAAAGAATAACAGTTAAAAAGTGCAGAAATGGGAAGGAGAAAAGTAGGAAATGGTTAAAAGGGATGAAGTGGGAGCCTGGCTGGCTCAGTCCATGGAGCATGAGACTCTTGATCGCAGGGCTGTGACTTCAAACTCTACACTGGGTATAGAGATTACTTAAAGATAGAATCTTAAAAATAAATAAATAAATAAATAAAGGGATGAGGAAATGTTATCTGGAGAATTTGTAATGTTATTTGCATTCTTTTAACATAGAGAAATTATGAAATTTACCACTCCTAGAGTGAAATTAGATTCCATATAAACTAATGGTGACAACAAATACCAACTCCCAATCCTGTACTGAAAATCTGCTTATATTCACCGCTGTGTATGAAATGCAAATATATGGTACACACCAGTCTAGAGTGAAAGGGAAGTCTGGTTTTAAATTTTGTCTCTTGCACCATCTTTTTTTTTTACTTAATTTCCCATATGCATACCCCTCCCACATCTCAAAGTTCTTGCTTCCTCTTTAAATTATCATAAGTGTTTTTTAAGCTAGTGTCTGAAGTGAACTGTTGCCTCCATTGGAATATTCCCAAAAGTTTCTCTCAAACAATACAATATCTGGTTTTTCTTCTCTATTTTCAGAGCCATACACAAGCTATTTGAAACAGCACTCACTGGCATAATTAAAAATACATTTATATAGGGGCGCCTGGGTGGCGCAGTCGGTTAAGCGTCCGACTTCAACCAGGTCACGATCTCGCGGTCCGTGAGTTCGAGCCCCGCGTCAGGCTCTGGGCTGATGGCTCAGAGCCTGGAGCCTGTTTCCGATTCTGTGTCTCCCTCTCTCTCTGCCCCTCCCCCGTTCATGCTCTGTCTCTCTCTGTCCCAAAAATAAATAAAAACGTTGAAGAAAAAAAAATTAAAAAAAAATACATTTATATAAAACAAGCAATCTAAAATTCAGCTATATAAATATATAATAAAACTGAAATCAATTGAATAAAATATCACTTTTCTTTTAAATTTTAATGTTTATTTTTCAGAGATAGAGAGCACTAGTGGGGGAGGGGGAAAGAGAGAGAGACACACACAGAATTCGAAGCAGGCTCCAGGCTCTGAGCTGTGTGCACAGAGCCCTACGGGAGGCTTGAACTCCTGAACTGCGAGATCATGACCTGAGTGAAAGTCGAATGCTTAACCAACTGAACCACCCAGGTGCCCCCAAAATAATCACTTTTCTTAAAAAGTAGACATGTAAGGTTTACAGTTTTGTCATCTGATTAATGTTGAGCATTTCGACTTATTTCATCTTACCACCTATTTAAATATACTTTAAGGGTACCTGGGTGGCTCAGTTGGTTAAGTGTCCGACTTCGGCTCAGGTCGTGATCTCATGGTTCATGATTTTGAGCCCCGCATCAGGCTCTCTGCTGTCAGCACGGAGCACACTTTGGACCCTCTGTTCCCCTTCTCTCTGCAATTTCCCCTGCTCATTCTCTCAATCTCTCTCTCTCAATAAATAAATATACTTCAAAAAAATAATAATAAATATACTTTAAATGCCTTTTTAAAAATCCTTTTTTACTTTCCCTCACAAACTATAATAATACATTTATTTGTTATTAACACCTAAAGAGGACTTCTGAGAATTAATACTTGAAAACAACTTTGAGAATTCTGTTATTCTTCTAATTAATAATGATTAATATGATTTGTTAAATTGTAGGACTTACTAGATGATCAATGACTATAACAAACAATTCATACACGAAGAAACCCAAATACTAAAACACATGGAAGAACTGTTAGCCTTGCAAATAATTAAAGAAATTAAACTTTGAGGTATTACATCATATCCAGTAAATTAACAAATATGAATAAAAAAACATTAAATCCAGTGCTGATAGTGCTGTGAGGGAAATAAACACACTTAAAAATTATTAATGGCACTGAATTAGAATAATTTTTCTGAAAAGTAATCCAGCAAGAACTTAAAACTAATTATACTCTTATCAACTATTCAATTTTGGTGAAATCATCTCAAGAAAATATTTTAATTTTTTTTAACGTTTATTTATTTATTTTTTTTTAAATGATTTTTTTTTAATTTTTTTAACGTTTATTTATTTTTGAGACAGAGACAGAACATGAACGGGGGAGGGTCAGAGAGAGGGAGTCACAGAATCTGAAACAGGCTCCAGGCTCTGAGCTGTCAGCACAGAGCCCGACGCAGGGCTCGAATTCACGGACCGCGAGATCACGACCTGAGCCGAAGTCAGCCGCTTAACCGACTGAGCCACCAGGCGCCCCAACGTTTATTTATTTTTAAGAGAGAGAGAGAGCACTAGCAGGGCAGGGGCAGAGAAAGAGGGAGACAGAATCTGAAGCAGGCTCCAGGCTTTGAGCTGTCAGCACAGAGACCGACACGGGGCTCGAACTCACAAACCGCAAGATCATGACCAGAACTGGGGTTGGACGCTTAACCAACTGAGCCACCCAGACGCCCCTCAAGAAAATATTAAAAAAAAAAAAAAATCAATCTGTTGGCTTGGATTTACAACTGCATGTCTTTCAAGACTCAGAATTTAAAAGGACCTTAAAAATCTTTTGGTTCAACCTCATCATTTTGTTGGAGGAAATTAAAGTATAGAAAGGACTTGCCCAAAATAGCACTGCTCCATCAGTAGCAGAGCAGGACCTGAAACTCCTTATCCCAGATCTCTTGATACTGTAGTTGACCCTTGAACAATGCAGGGATTAGGGGTATCAGTGCCCCATGCAGCTGAAAATCTGCATGTAACTTTTGAGTCCCCAAAACTTAACTACGAATAGCCTACTGTTGACCAGAAGCCTTACCAATAACATAAAGTCAATTAACACATGTTTTGTATGTTATATGTGTTATATACTGTATTCTTATACTAAGATAAGCTAGGGAAAAGAAAATGTTCCTAAGAAAATCATAAGGGAAAATACATTTACAGTGCTGTACTTTAAAAATTACAATAAATAGACCTGCACAGTTCAAACTGGTGTTCAAGGGTCAACTGCATACATATGCCATGTAGACTATTCCAGAGAAGGGGGAAAAAATGACCCAGAATTGACAAGGGTAAGCAGATCAACTTAGTGAGGCTATATGACACATTGTTCTTTCTAAACATCCTGATGGCCAGAACCAGTCCTAGACAAAAGGTATCTTCTCTCCTTTAAAATCCCTTAACAGGGGCGCCTGGGTGGCGCAGTCAGTTAAGCGTCCGACTTCAGCCAGGTCACGATCTCGCGGTCCGTGAGTTCGAGTTCGAGCCCCGCGTCGGGCTCTGGGCTGATGGCTCGGAGCCTGGAGCCTGTTTCTGATTCTGTGTCTCCCCCTCTCTCTGCCCCTCCCCCGTTCATGCTCTGTCTCTCTCTGTCCCAAAAATAAATAAACGTTGAAAAAAATAAAATCCCTTAACAAATTTTCAGTAATCAAACCAACCTCCACGATTTCCCCCTTCTTCTTATTCCCATGAAAATGTATTAGTCCCACTGACTGCTCCCCACTTTTAAATTTATATCACCAACCATGACTTGCCATTGAGACCCAAAATGCCTACTTGATAACTCTACCTGTATATCTAATAGCCAAAACTAAACTATTTCTTTGGTAAAGCTCCATCATTAGACCCAAACACACTTCTCTCACACATGCACACACTTATACTCTATAAATTCACCAGGAAGGGGATCAGTTTGAACATGGAATGTTGCCTATACATATTATCAGTCACAGGAGCTGATATTCTGAAGGTAGTATGAACTCCAGGAAAGAAAAAATAAACACTGCAGGAGTACAAAGGGGGAGGGGGGAGGGGAAAGGCCAAAACCAGAACAACCTATCCCAGAGGAAACAGAATTTATGGTCCAGACCAAACACATTTCTTAGATAAGCATAACAAACATATTCAGGAAACTAATGTAGGATATTAGGAAAATAATAATGAATAATGAAGAACCAACTATAGATACTGTGTGTTAAAAATATAATAACTGAAATTCTTATATACAAGTTAAATAACAAAATGGATACAGTCAAAAATAAAATCAGTAAGTAGATGATCAAAACGAGGCATTAGGAAGGCGTAATAAATGGAAAAAATATATTATAAAAGTTTTAAAATGTGGAGGCTTAAGAGAATGAGAAGACAACCCACAGACGGGGAGAAGTATTTGCAAAAGATATATCTGATATAGGACTGTTGTCCAAAATATATAAAGAATCCCTGAAACTCAACAATAAGAAAACGAACCACCTGATTAAAAAATGAGCAAAAGACCTGAATAGACACCTTACCAAAGAAGATATACAGAAGACAAGTAAGCATATGAAAAGACATTCCACATCATATGTCTTAGAAACTCAAAGAAAATAACAATGAGATATCACCGCACCCCTATTAGAATAGCCAAAATCCAGGACACTGACAACACCTAATGATGGCAAAGATGTGGGGAAACAGGAACTCTCATTCACTGCTGGTGGGAATGCAAGATGGTACACACAGTCACTTTGGAAGACAGTTTGGCCGTTTCTTACAAAACTAGGCATACTTTTACCATATGATCCAACAATCACACTTTTAGGCATTTACTCATATGAGCTGAAAACATGTTCACACCAGCTTTATGTGAGTACAAGGGAGGGGGACAACTTGGAAGGAACTAAGATATCTGTCAGTAGGTGAACAAACTGTGGTGCAACCAAACAATGGAATATTACTTCTAAAAAGAAATGAGCTATCAAGCCACTGAAAGGACACAGAAGAACTTTACATGCATATTACTAAGTGAAAAAAAATCAATCTGAAAAGGCTACATACCATATGATTCCAACTATAGGACATTCTGGAAAAGGCAAAATTTGGAAATAGTAAAAAATCGGGGGTTGCCAAGTGGTTAGAGAGGAGGGGTTAATAGGCTAAGCACAGAGGATTTTTAGGGCAGTAAAACTATTCTATATCTGTCACTACATATATATGTCATTATATGTTTGTCAAAATCCACAGAGTGTACAACACAAAGAGTGAAGCCTAATGTAAATTTTGGACTTTGGGTGATAATGATATGTCAGTATAGGTTCAGAGATTGTAACAAATGTCCCATGCTGGTGTGGGATGTTGATTGTGGAGGAGGCTGTGTCTGTGTTGGGGGAAGGAGTATATGGGAACTTTGTACTTTCTGCTCAAATTTGCTGTTAATTTAAAACTGCTCTAAAAATTAACATGTAATTGAAAAGAAAAAAATTAAAGAATTAGTTTTGAACCCCTCCCTTACGAAACGTGGAGGCTAGAAAAATTAGAGGCAACATCGAAATAACAGGTCTTTCAGAAGGTGAGAAAAAAAAAACCAAATGGAGGTGAGGAAGCACTTAAAATAATGACCAATAATCAATAAGCCTTAAAAAACTGACAGACAAGAATGAATACAAATATGAATCCAAGGGTAACCGCCAGAAGAATAAAAATAGAATACATAACTTTTAAACTGCCACCAAAAATTTTATTTTTCTTTAGAAAATAGTAACAGAGAAAGAAGAAAGGAAAAGAAACTAGGGTAAACAGAAAATACAAAATAAAATGGTGGGAATAAATCCTAACATACTAGTAAAAGACAAAAAAATTTAGCATACTAAAGAAACTCTTAGAAAGCCCTCTTGCAGGTAACACGCCAGGGTTCTTACTGATCCTTGAACAAATCAGGCATGTTCCAGTCTCAGGAGCTTTTCTACCTGTTCTCTGTGTCTGGACTAGCCTTCCCCGATGCCAGCCCAACCAGCCCATCCTCAGGCTGGGTCACCTTCTCAGTGAGGCTTTCCATGACCACCCTATTTGAAATTTCAACAACCTCCCACATCCAACACCTCATATTCTCTTTTCCTGTTCTGATTTTCTCACCTTATTACTTTTCACTATCAAACACGTACATATACTCACTCATTTTATTATCTCATTGTCACTCCACAAGCCTGTAAGTTCAATGAAGGTAGGAAGTTTTTGGTTTCAGGAATTTTTTGGTTTTAGTCACTGCTCTATAACTCGTATCTAGAAGAGTGCCTGAAGAATAGTGTGTGGTCAATATTTGTTGAAACAATGAATAAACAAATTGAGGTGCCCATAAGTAAAGGAATAATTTTAAAATGTGGCAGATACCATGATTTGAATGCCATGTAGAAGTTAGGAGCAATTAAATAGATGTACACAGCCACACAAATAATTTTTTTTTTAATTTACTGAAGATAAGAGGAAACAGCAAGGAATATATACCAAAATATCATTTACATAAATTAAAAACATATATTCAAAACAGCACTGTAGTTTTCAAAACTAAATTCAGGATGATATGCTAAATATATTACAGTGGATATCTACAGGGGAAAGGGAATTTGAGTATGAAGGTGGAGCATGTAAGAAAATAAAATGAAAGCAGGGCCCCCGCGTAAGCACAGGCAAATGATGAAAGCGTACCATGAAATGAGAAATGATTAAATCAAGTCTCTATACCTGAGGCGCTCTCACCCTGCTTCCCCTCAAAGAGAGAGACTTAACCACTGGTTTCAACAAAACTCAAATCACTGTGACCTTGAGAAGACTCATTTCAGTTTTGTGTAAGATGGAAAGCCCAACTGGAATGAGCTGAGGAGAAAAGAGGAGATGAGAAAGCACACATAACCTTTCGTAGGCATTTTGATGTGAAGGGAAGTTGGGAAGCAGAGTGATAATTGGCAGAAGACATGGAATCAGCAGATCTGTTTCTAAAAAGATGAATGAAATTAAGGGGGGTTATGCCAACGGCAATTGTCCAGAGGGAGACAAAATGAAGACGAAGGAGAAAAAGAGGATGAGTATAAAAAAAAGCAAAAGCCTTGAGAAAGTGTGAGAAGATTGAATGTAAAGACAAAGTCTGATTATAGAGGCAAGGGTTTACCTCACTGTAAAAACAAGCTTATGTGTTTAACAATACTTTTTCTGAATATTCCGGCTTTGGTGAAGTAGCGTCTTAACATTTTTAAAGTCGTGACCCCTCTGAGAATCTGAGTAGTGTTAAGGATCTTCTCTCCCCTAAAATACATTGACATATTCAGATAAAACTTCATGACTTTAGGAGGATCACAGAGCCATGCTTCCCAAAGTAGTCCATACACATGTCTGGTTTTTGTTCTTCGCTCTTCAAATATAACATACATATAGAAAAGGCACAGCTCCATGAATTTTCACAGAGTGAACGTACCACGTGTAAAAAAGATCTCCCAGGTGAAGAAATAGAACATTACCAGTAACAGGAAGCCCTCCGTCCTCCTCCAATCTTCCCAAAAAAGAACCACTACCCCACTTTTAAGGCTAGATGAGTCTTGTCTGTTTCTGAACTTTATACAAACCAAACACAGAAGGATTCACACAGAATATATTCTTTTGGTCTAGCTTTTCTCATTCCACAGTATGTGTTTGAGATGCTCATACTCATATGCGTAGCAGTAGCTTGTTCGTTTTCATTTCTGTATAGTTTTTCATTTTGAGACTATAACACAGTTTTACTTATCCATTCTATTGTTAACAGACACTTGGCTTTGTTTCCAATGTTAGGCCATTATAAATAATTACAAAATCATGTATAAATTATTCTATATGTCTTTGATGTGCAAGTGTATGCATTAAAAAATACTTATGAATAAAACTGCTAGGATACAGTCTGTGGTTATATTCAACTTTGGTACATAATGCCAAAATGTGTCCCAAGTAAGACCTTATATTGGATGGCTTAGAAATAAAAACTTTTTTCCACCCGCACAAATATTCCTCCGAGCTAAAATATTAGTTTGGGGGCGCCTGGGTGGCTCAGTCGGTTGAGCATCTGACTTTGGCTCAGGTCATGATCTCGCAGTTCGTGAGTTCAAGCCCCACGTTGGGCTCTGTGCTGACAGCTCGGAGCCTGGAGCCTGTTTCGGATTCTGTGCCTCCCCCTCTCTCTGCCCCTTCCCCACTCATGCTCTGTCTCTCTCTGTCTGTCAAAAATGAATAAACGTTAAAAAAAATTTTTTTTTAAATATTAGTTTGGTGTCGTGTTTGCCTTAATTAAGTCATTGCTGAAGAAAACTATACAAAGACTATAAAAACAGGAGTTAAGTGCTCTGGAATCAGTTTGACAAGTTCAAATCCAGGCTCTATCCAGTGTCAGATGATGAGATAAGCAAGTAAGTAAGTGCTTCGGGTATTACAAAAAAGGGGAACCAAAAAATGCTTTTAATTTAATTCAAATAATTTTATTTGAATAATTTAACAATGCAGCATCATTTTAAAAAACACTTTGCTGATTTTGCTTATATTTTCCTTATTTTATGGTTTGGAATTTATTTTCTTGTGAATTACAGAAGTGGTACCGTAATCACTTCAATGCTTGATGATGTAAATGTTTAAAGATAAGAAATTATGACTCTGATTCTCTCATTCATTCATCTAGTAAATATTTATTGAATGTCTACTGAAAAGGACACGTGTCAGTTTTATTTTCGACTGTCCACCATCTGAACTCCCTTTCAATGCTTAAAGAAATCTGCCACTGTGTGTGTCTTGAAAGGAAGTTGGGCCCTAGAATCAACCATGTAAGCCAAAAAGGCCAGGGACACAGGTTGGTCAATTAGATGCTTTCATGCAGAATTTTAATCTAGGCCTATAGCTGCTAAGACAGTTTAAAATTCATTTTTAGGGCAGTAACACACAACACACAGTGGCAGTGTCCAAGCAATGGCATCCCGTGTCCTGCAGGGGAGTCAATGTGGTCTTAAACAGGAAAAGGATAATTCTATGGCATGACTATGATTATGGCCTAGCCTGGAGCGTGGTTGGTTGTTTTCCCATTTGTTCCCAGAGACTGGTTCTCCAGCCTTCCAGTCATTTCTGTAAACTAATTAATATCCTTTCAATAAACAACTTTTCTTCTGCTTCAGCTAACCAGAATTGATGTCTGGTGTCTACAACCAAGAATGGTAATGCTCCATGTGCCATGCCCTGTACTAGGCACTGGGAACACAAAACAAATGATATGGCCCTGCTTTACAGGAGTTGATAGAGAAGGCAAGTAAACAGGCAATTACAATAAATGGTGTAAGTCTATAACAGGAATAATCACAGAAAGCACAAGAAGGACACACCGTTTAGGCTTGAGGAGTCAGAAAAGTAAGGGATGTCATCTAAATCTTGAAATATGACCAGGGTAATAGAGGAGAGATGGAAGGTCATTACAAACAAAAGGAGCAACAAGTAAAAGGCATATAATCTCTCTGCTCATCACCTCCTTCCAACACAGTAGCAAAAGCATATTTGAAGGACAAAAATGACACAAGGCAGACCAAAGGGTTTGTGGAAGGGGATCAGAAAGTCATAATTTGTGACCTGGGTAACAACAGTCGTGTTATTGAGCTTGCTGTATGAAAATGAACCTCATGCCTAAAACACACCCACACCCACCACCACCACTACTGCCCCCACCACAAAGCTGGCCACAAGTACCTTCCTTTTCTCTATCGTTCTCACCCACCTCAGTCACTTCTCAGAACAGTCAACTAGGGAGTGCTGGGGTTTTGGGGGGGTTTTGGGGGAGGGTTTGGTTGTTTGGTTGTTTCTCGGTGATGGGGGTGGTGTAGGAATCATGAATGAGTGGATAAAGGAATTGAAAACAGAAGTAAAGGTATTAATCAACAGATGAGAGTAGTGAAGCACAGGGCATTCTGCCAACTGCTTACACTAGTTTTGCTTAAAGGTAGGTACAATTCTGATGGAGGAAAAAAACTGATGTGTGTGTGTGTGTGCACTCTTCTAAAGTTATATAATTTCAGTGTTGACACAGGTCGCTTTTAGAAATTTACCTTTTAAAATTATATTAGGCTTATACTATTTATATATTATAGGCTTACATATTATTTTCACTGTTTACTTTTATAAAAACTATGATCTTCATCGGTTTTATAAGCTCTAGCATTTTCAGCCATCTATTGTATGGACATCTATGCTTGAACAGGAAAAAAATCACCATAAAATAAAATAACAAACCAACCAAACCACTCCAAGAAAAATTTGATAAAACAAGCTGAAAGCAAGGATCCGTGACATGTCATTCTCAAAAGTGACATCAAAGTTTTAGAACAAAGTGATTTGAATATTCTAAAATCTATAATTCTCCTTTGAAGAAAGCAGTATTCACTACCATGTGAAGGATATGAAAAAATAAGTCATTTCAGTTTCATAAATTGAATGGTGCAAAAATACACTTCAGTCATATCAAACTCCACACCACCTTTACAAATTTATTTCTTTAAAAAATTTTTTTTGTTAAGTTATTATTATTTTTTAAGTAGGCTTCATGCCCAGCATGGAGCCCAATGCAGGGCTTAAACTCACAACCCTGAGATCAAGGCCAGAGCTGAGATCAAGAATTGGACGCTTAATCGACTGAGCCACCCATGCAGGCGCCCCTCAAATTAATTTCTTTCTGCCAGAATGCCCCTGTTAAAATGGCCAGCCTCTGCATAGTATTTGAGACCTGCTCTTTGAAGCCTTCCCTAACCTTTTTCTCCAGAAGAGAGTTATTCTCTCCTCTTATGCTTCAAAAACACCCTCTACATATCTCTATTATGATAATCACATGAATACTGTAACTGCTTCTTTGCAACTAGATTAGGAATTCTTTGAAAGTAGGCAATGTTACATCTCTATCTCTGTAAATATGTTTCAGCAGTCTCTAGCGGAGAACAGGCAGTCAGCAAATTCTTGTTGAAGAGAGACGGACATGATGTATTCATAATGATATTAATATAAGGTTATTTGCGTTCATGAAAAAGCATGACTCAAACTTCAAATTCTGTACGCGGAAGCTAAAAAAATCAGTTCCCTTGGTTTTTATTTGAGAAAGGGAGAGATTTTTACAGCTTTCAAAATAATCACCTATGGATTGGGGATGAAATAGTTTTGTTATATTGACTACTATGCAAAGGCAATGAGTGAGTGGTCTCTTTTTTATTTCAAAATAATGCCAATTTCATTTCACATTACTTAGTATTCCTTTCTAATCACCACCTTCACACTAACATACTTACCTTCTAAGAGTTATATTCCCTGCATCTCCTCCCCAACCATAAAAATGGGGCCTGATACGTTTTATGAAACCTTCGTTTCATCCTCCATAGCTGACTCAACTAGACATAAACACTTGCCTCAGACTGGATTTTCTCCCAGAGGGTTAGAATAGGGTCACAGAACCATGAGTGAATGTATGACTTTATGAGTTGGAGGACTTGTTCAGCTATGCCCAGTAGTAAAAAGCAAAATGCAGATAGAGGAAAATGAACCGGGTAAGTAGAGAGAGGCAGAGAGATCATGCTGCCCCAGGGTGGTGAGAAAATGGCTACCTAAGTTACCGAGGAATTTCTGGCTCCCAGTTCCCCTCCCCTTCACGAAGCCTGTCTGTACTTTCATCTTCAAGGCACTGTGACATCCCCAGGATCCTTGCTATTAACATTAATTCCTCTTTTTTTTTCTCCTAAGTACAGTGGTTTGAATTTTATTTCTGTTACAAACAAAAGAAATTTGATTTTAAAAACCTCAAAAAAGAAGAGGTCAACTAGAAATATAAAAATGTCAGTTAATCATAGGAAGGAAGAAAAAGCCTTGCTAAAAAATGGCTGTTACATTGGTATCTTCAGGCATTCTTCAGCATAAGAAAATGAAAACTATTCACCAACCATAACAGGTTCTAACAGCAGCCTATACATCCAATTTTAGCACAGTTGTGAGTCAGTATGAATAAAATTCTATTTCAAAGTACAGGAAAAAAACAACAAAGATTAAGGGACAGGGAATATTTTAGAGACTATTAGACCAAAAAATTTTTTAAAGAAAAATAATACTGCTTACTACAATTCTGACCACAGAGTAGATGAGTTATATCTTCTCATAGCCAGTCCTATGTAATAAAGCCTAAATATCATTATGTAGTTTTCCCCATCCATCTAAACCTATTTCTCTGAAAAAAACATAATACTTCAGAGTCCTCAACTAAAATACTTAGTGGTAGATGATAGTAACCTTTAAAAAAAAAAAAAAAAAAGGAATCATTTCACAACAGTACTGCCATTATGGCATTGGCTTTTTATTTTATTTATTTATTTATTTATTTTTATTTTTTTTTGGCATTGGCTTTTTAAACAAGACTGTTATACTAGGTGTTTCATGTTTCTTTGATATTAGCTCATTAGTAAAAAGTTTTCTTTGGCAAATCAGACTTTAAAAAAAACAACACACAACTAGTTTCTTCAGTAATAATTTTCAAATGGATGGTGGAGAACAATGAATATCAGTATCTTGTACTATTCTTAAGTTCAAAACATAACTTTTTAAAGAAAAACTGACTAGTTTCACATAATGAAAATTGAGCAAGACTGGGAAAATCTACAAATGTAACGGCAAGTTCGGAGATAAGAACAAACAAAACAAACAGTACTTCTATCAAATTCACCAAGATTATATAGACAGTTGTGGCGTTCGGAAAAAAAAATGAGAGACAAACTTAGGGTAAAAGGAAAAGTTCTGAAAAATTTAACAGTGATTGCCATAAAAAAGATTTAAAGCAAACAAGTCTCAAGTCTCAATTCTTTACAATAATAGAAGGCGGCAGAGGTGTCAATAATTTTTAATGATTTTTATTGTTTCTAGAATTTTTGTTGAAATTACATTTGATTACGAGTACTTCATATTCCATGAATTTATTTTAAATCAAATACCGAAGGGATACTGTGCAGGTTTGACCCCGTAGTTGAGAAGTTTTCCAATTACCCTATTGTACCCCCCCCGTTCAATCTTTGTCTACAACATGCTTCAGTTCATCTCCAAAATTAATAAAAAGCCCAATCTTACACACCTTAATCCTTAACAAGAAAGGCTGGTTATATGCTACAGTACAGGCTATATGAATACTAAGAGTAAATAAAGGGCATTGCTAGAGTTTAAACAGTGTGATTAATAAGAAAAGTGTGCTAAACTTAAGTACCCATCTATAGAAGAATGGATAAGAAAGATGTGTGTGTGTGTGTGTGTGTGTGTGTGTGTGTGTGTGTGTAAATATTATATAGCCATAAAAAAGGATGAGATTTTGCCATTTGTGACAACATGGATAAACCTAGAGGATATTTTGCTAAGTGATGTAAGTCAGACTGAGAAAAACAAATACCATATGATTTCACTCATAAGTGGAATCTAAGAAAACATAAATACATTAAGTAAATAAATAAACAAAAAGCAGAATCAGACCTATAAATACAGAGAACAAACTTGTGTTTGCCAGAGGCATGAGAGTGGGAGATGGGCAAAATGTGTGAAGGGGAGGAGATACAGGCTTTCAATTATGGAATGAATAAGTCACAGGAATAAAAGGCACAGCACAGTGAATAAAATCAATGCTATTGTAATAGTGTTGTTTGGTGACACATGTAGCTACACTTAAGGTGAGCAGAGCATAATATAGAAGTCAAATCACTGTTGTACACTCAAAACTAATGTAAAGTTGTGTGTTAAGTATACTCAAAATTTGTTTTTAAGTGTGGTGAAATTTAAATAGTTAAGTAAAATTAAGAAATACTAATCCTCATTAATGCCGATTTCAAATTTGTAATAAAATACCAAATGTTGGAGCTACTATAAAGACTAATGGTCAACTTGCCATGACAGTCTCAAAAGCTAGTAATGTATCTTTCATTTAAAAACCCACAATTAGGGGCGCCTGGGTGGCGCAGTCGGTTAAGCGTCCGACTTCAGCCAGGTCACGATGTCGCGTCGGGCTCTGGGCTGATGGCTCAGAGCCTGGAGCCTGTTTCCGATTCTGTGTCTCCCTCTCTCTCTGCCCCTCCCCCATTCATGCTCTGTCTCTCTCTGTCCCAAAAATAAATAAACGTTAAAAACCCACAATTAGCTGCTTTGTTCATTCATTTGCTAATTCCAGGTTGGTGAGGGGACACAGATATATAAGTTAAATATCCTGGGCTCCTGGGTGGCTCAGTCAGTTAAGTGTTCAACTTCGGCTCAGAGCATGATCTCACAGCTTGGGAGTTTGAGCCCCGCATAGGGCTCTGTGCTGACAGCTCAGAGCCTGAAGCCTGCTTCGGATTCTGTGTCTCCCTCTCTCTCTGCCCCTCCCCTGCTTAAGTGTGCGTGCGCACACTCTCTCTCTCTCTCTGTCTCTCAAATATAAATAAACGTTAAAAAAAATTTAAAAATATAGCAACAGGAGCTATAAAGAGTATCTACTGAATATTTACTGAGTGCCAGACACTGTTCTGAGTGCTTACTTGAATTAACAGATTTAAGTTTCACAATAATCTTAGGAAGAATTCACTATTCCCATTTTACCAGGGAAGAAATGGAGGTACAGAGAGATAACACAGATAGTCAAAGAGCAAGGTCAGGTTTCAATCCCTGACATTCTGGGTTCAGAACCAACTACTTTATATTACCTCTCCAATACTACAATCATTCTCTCAAAAAACTCTTATGGAGGGATGCCTGGGCGTCTCTCAAAAAACTCTTATGGAGGGACGCTTTTGAGGGCGCCTGGGTGGCTCAGTCGGTTAAGCGTCCGACTTCAGCCAGGTCACGATCTCGCGGTCCGTGAGTTCGAGCCCCACGTCGGGCTCTGGGCTGATGGCTCAGAGCCTGGAGCCTGTTTCCGATTCTGTGTCTCCCTCTCTCTCTGCCCCTCCCCCGTTCATGCTCTGTCTCTCTCTGTCCCAAAAATAAATAAACATTGAAAAAAAAATTTAAAAAAAAAAATTTGAAGCTATAAAAACTCTCAGTCCAAATCATAAAGATGTCAACTAATAACCAAATGAAGGAGTACTGTTCTGACTAAACCTCAAGAAATATTACTTTCAGAGATTTTTTTTTTTTTTTTGGCCCCAAAAGTAGCGGGGGAGGGAAGCCATACAAAACTAAGGGTCTATAATTAAGCAAGGGAAGTTTTGTTGACTTTTTAAATTTTGATAAATTTTTAAAAATGTTTATTTTTGAGTGAGAACACAAGCAGGGGAGGGGCAGGGAGAGAGGGGGACAGAGGATCCAAAGTGGGCTCTTCTCTGACAGCAGACAGCCCTATGTGGGACTTGAATTCACAAACTGTGAGAGAGGAGTGCCTGGGTGGCTCAGTCAGTTAAGCACAAACTGTGAGATCATGACCTGAACCGAAGTGGGACATTTAACTGACTGAGCCACCGAGATGCCCCTGAGCTTTGGTAAATTTTTGATAAGATGTAATTACTGTATAATTTAGACTAATTTATAAAAAGTAAAATTAAAATATGGAAGATGGAGGAAAAAAGGTTCTGCCAAGTTCTGACCTCAGTAACTGAAAAACAGTGTTTTCACTAGAAACTCTAAGAGTAGAGACAAAAGAACTGTACATAAAACTGCTCTACTTGGTGGGGGGGGGGGGAACACCTCTCTTCTCCCTCTCTCTCTCTGCCCTCCCATACTCAGACACACACATGCTCTCTCCCTCTCTCAAAATAAATAAAAACTCTAAAAAATCTGCTCTAGTTGGTACAGTTGTTTCTGTTGTACATGTATGACAGGACTGACCAAATAAGTAAATAGATGGCAAACAGTGAGAGTCAGGTTTCTTACTTTTGGAGGGAGAGGTTATAGCTAAGCAAGAGTGTACAGCTAGGATGAACCAGAAGGCACTGAAGTAGAGTCAAAGGTAACAGTATAAACTCATGTTTAGCTTCAGATAGATTAAAAAAAAAAAAAAAAGAGTTGTATGTTTGTATATGTGCATTAATATGCATACATATACTTCCTAGGTCTGTGCACTGACAAAGCCTAAAAGCGATGATATCCCTGCAGCAATGAGCACACCCAGAAACCAGATCTTGGTTTCTAATATCATTCTCTAATAGAAGTAACCAGGGATCCTTGGAGAAATAGTTGACTGGGGGACTGAGGCAGGGAATACACAAGATGAGTTTGGGGCATATTGTTTCTAGTGCCAGAAAGTAAAGAAGTGCTAATAATAATAATAATAATAATAATAATAATACCAATATGTCTTACTGGTCACAGGAACTAACCTGAAAGAGGCAGAACAACTTAAGCAATAACATAAAATGGTAGAGGATCATAACCCAAAGTTATAAAATGAATATCCAGCACTACATATGGATTGAATAAAAAATAATGGGGGAAAAGAGAAAAACCTCCCTTACAAAGAATTCCAAATAATTTTGCAGATATTTCCCCTTCAAGGAGTTGGAACTCAATTCTCCACACACTGAGTATGGTTTCCACAAATGACTTGTTTCCAAAAAGTAGAGTATGGGAAAAGTTTACAGTAGAGACACTTGGCAACACTGCCTCAACCAGGTAATTGAGGCTAAAAATATCAGCGCAGGGACACCAGGGTGGCTCAGGCGGTTGAGCATCCAAGACTCCTGATACAGGCTTAGGTCCTGACCTCTAGGTTGTGAGGATGAGCCCTGGCATCAAGCAGAGTCTGCTTGGGATTCTCTCTCTCTCTCTCTCTCTCTCTCTGCACCCTCCCCCCAACTCGTGTGAGCACGTTCTGTATCTCAAAATAAATAAACATTTTTTAAAAATAAAAAAATTAAAATAACACTGCTAAGTCATAGGGATAGTATGTACCCTTCAGATGATGTAATTAGGATGGCATTTTTACCTCTGTGGTCGTCCTCCCCCAAACCTATACCTCAGGCTAACACTGAGAAAAATATCAGACAAACCCAAACTGGGGTACTCTCTACAAAATATCTGACCCAAACTCCTCAAACCTGTCAAGGTCATCAAAAACATGGAAAATTTGAGAAGCTGTTACAGCCCACAGGAGCCAAAGGAAATGGAACAAATAAATGTACTGTGGTATTCTGGAACCCAGAAAAGACATTAGGTAAAAACTAATGAATTGGAGTAACATATGGACTTCAGTTAATAGTAATGTCCCATTGGTTGCTTGGTTGTAACAAACGTAACAAAGAAATGTCAGATATTAACAACAGGGGAAACTGGGTGCAGGGTACATGGTAACTCCCTGAAACTTTTCTGTAAATATAAAACTACTCTAAAATTAAGTTTATTTAAAATAACAGTAATAATAGGGAAGCTATTCTCTTAACCAGACTGATTTTAGTCCTGTAAGTCATGTATAGTAGGTTGGACAGCAAGAGAAATAAAGTTAATACTGTGCAAAACAATCTCAATATTGATGAATAGTTTCTAATATTGGACATGTAACTACAGTCATTTAATTTGTGTACATTTTTAGTTGGTATGCACTTTAGGAGCAGAAAACTCTCCTCTAAGCAGGACTCATATTTTGGATTAAAGAAAAATTGTCATACTAATATTAGTAAAGATTCCACCTGGTTTTTGAGGTCCTAAAAGTTTAAATAGTTTTAGGCAAAATATATTCACAGTACATTACTGAAACATTTCCCATACTTTCAGAAGGAGAAAAATGTAGCTACATACTGTAAGAAAATACACTGGAAAATTCACTAATAATATACTACAGTATAAAATTTACAAAAACCTGGGTCCTTAATGGTCACTGTTCAAAAAATCTAGAAACTTCAAAAAACAAAAACAAACTTTACCAACAAACAAACTTCACTAACATTTGTAACTATCTTAAATATATTTAAAAACAAACCAAAAAACCTCCTACAAATCATTGAAAAAAAGGAAAAAAATACAACCCAATAGAAAATGTGTAAAGGACAGGTATAGGCAAATCACGTAAGAGGTAACTAAAAATGCTCATGCATAAGAAAGATGAAAGAAAATAAAAACAGAAAATGAAATGCGATTTCACATGAATTAGATGGGAAAAAATCAAAAGTTTGACAACATTAAATGTTGGTAAGGATATGAAGGAACAGAAATTATTCGTCAATATCCCATAAATATCCTATACAGGGAAAGAGGCTTCTATCCTAAGACCCAGCAATTTGACAATTAGGTATATGACGTGGAGAAACTGGTATGTGCTTCAGAAGATAGAAGGATGTTCATGAGGCACTGTTACAACGCATAAAAAATAAAAAACAATCTAAATATTAAATTAGATTTAGCAAATGATCAATTGCAGTATATTTATTTAACGGAACACTACACCAGTCAACATAAGTGAGCTAGACCTAGAGGGTTGACAAGGATGGGGGAGGGGGGTAAAAATTAAAAAAGCAAGTTTCAAAATATGTATACCACAATAAAATCACATTAACAGCTGCTTAAGTTACTTTCTTTCTTTCTAAAGAAGTTGCTTTAGAAAGTTGCTTTCTAAAACAACCTTGTGAGATAGGTAGATCCATTATCCCTATTTGATAGATGAGGACATTGGAGGCATGCAAAGATTTTAAAATTTGCCTAAGGTCACAAAACTATTAAATAGCAATCAAGATTTAAATCAAGGGAGTATGGCTCCAATGCCCACAGCTCTTCAAAAGCACTGAAAACAATGCCAGGTACTGTTCACATATGGAGTTTATGAAAAGGTAAAATGGAAGGATACACATCAAATTTATTATAACAATTGCCTCTGGGAGGGATTATGAAGAGAGAGGCAGGAAGGATGAAACTGGGGAGAACAAAAGGACTTTAACTTGATCAGCAGTGTTCGAGTACAGTATAAAGTTCTACTTGCTCTGTTAGTATTCAGTGTGATAACTGTGATATACATAAATCTTTTATATTAAAATTATATCTGGGGGCGCCTGGTTGGCTCAGTGGGTTAAGTGTCCAACTCCTGATTTCAGTTCAGATCATGATCTCATGGTTCATGAGTTTGAGCCCCAAGTTGGGCTCTGCACTGTCAGTGAGGCTCCTGCTTGGGATTCTCTCTCTCCCTTTCTGCCCCTCCCCTGCTTACTCACATTCTCAATCTCTCTCTCTCAAAATAAATAAACTTAAATATATATATATATATATATATATACACATATATATATATATACACACACAAATACATATACTTATATATATACATTTATGTATATATAATTAAATATACTTCTATATATACTCATATATATATTTATGTATATATACTCATATACATGAGTATATGTATGTATATATATTTATACTCATATATATATATAAACTTAAATATACACATATATAGGTCTATACCTATGTCTATATATCTGAAGCAAAAATGAAAAAATATTAACACTTTTTATGGTGAGTATATGTATGCTTACCACTCTTTTGGGTAATTTTCTACATTTTTAAAGCTTTTCAAAAATAATTATGTCTCATCTACAAAATATTACAGGAAAAATAAAAAGAGATTTAAGAAATTTCCAATCTACCTATTTCAGCTTTTATTTGGAAAGGAAAACAGCTAAACTGTGAGTTAATGTATGTATGTATATGGAAAATCCATTTTTATAAGGATCCAAAGAGATACTAAAAGCATACCAGAAACAGTATATCTTACTATACATTTTGACGACTGACTATTCTCAGTGAAAATAAAGTATAACACCAGTAGGAAAACTCCCCTGATATCTCTCCACCTTTTTTATTTTTTTAATGTTTATTTTATTTTTTTGAGAGAGATAGAGCATGAGCAGGGGAGGGACATAGAGAGAGGAAGACACAAAATCTGAAGCAGGCTCCAGGCTCTGAGCTGTCAGCACAGAGCCCGATGCAGGGCTTGAACCCACAAACTGTGAGATCATGACCTGATCTGAAGTTGGCCGCTTAACTGACTGAACCACCCAGGCGCCGCGCACCCCCCCCCCCCAACCTTTTCCCTTGCTAGTTTGTCTCTTCTCTCTGTTGGTCTTTACTTGTTTATGCTTTTTAAAAGAAGGAAGCAAGGAGGTACTGAGAAATTGTCATACACTTTAAAATTAACAGTAATAGCCACAGATGAACATACATGTGGCCCTTCTGAATGTAAAATTCCCCAGCACACAAATAATGCTCCAAAAATTTATTCATAAATTGGTTGTTTGGAACTCAAAATATATTTTCCCATAAAGAAAGTTAAAAGAGGGTATGACCACCAGGAAAAAGATACTGGGAAAGCAGAGTACACAGTATGCACTGGCGGCCCAAGAAGAAAAGAAGGGGTTCTCAACCAGAGTTTGAGGACAGAAATCATGCTTCATTCACCTGTGTATCCTCAGTGACTAGCAAAATACCTGGCACCTCATAAACATTCAAAACCCGCTGCCTACTGACTGATGAGGTACAGAGGAAACGATGGAGTCAAGCAGTCCATCAATAGGTGGCACTGTCAATATAAAGTAGTTTGGGTGTAAGATCCACACAGAAAGGAGGTTGGGCAGTAACAGTGTGCATTAATGTAAGCATCTACATCTGTAAAACCACTACCAAATTGGTGCTGGTAACCATGTGCCTTCACCTAAATTATTAGCTCCTTCCATTACTGTGTACTGCGTAAGCACCATGTTTTGAGTTATCTTTCTAATAATGAATCATAAGACAGTCTATTGGAGCAGTGGCTTTGTGGGATTTTTAGGATTTTCTCCTATGACCCTTGAAAATATTTTAATATCACTTTTGTGATTATCAGAGTAATACTATTCAGAAGACAGAAAAAAGTATAAACACTAAAATAAAAATCATCTACAATCCCATCATCCAGACATCTTTTAATATTTTATTAAAATATTTATTTCCTGCCAATGATTTTGCCATTTGTATGTGATATGTTATAAATAATAACAAAGCATATTCTTTATGTTCTGATTTTTTTCTCAACATTATATTGTACTTTCTCATGCCAGTAAATATTTCCAAAAACGTGACTTTTAATAACTGCATGGATTATCGTTAGTTTCACTATTCCTCTATTATATGGTATTTTGACTACTGTAAATTTTTCACCATTATAGTAATAAACTATGTAAATTAATCCTGTTTAGTGTAAAGTTCTACACCACTGTTTTAGAATTCAAAGTGATAACTATGATGTACGGTAATAAAATGCGGAGTGCTTCACTTCCCCCAAGTCACAAGTTCTACTGAGCAATGATCAATAATCTAGGGTATTAAACAAGTAAGAAGTTTTTATCAACTTTTCTTAAGTCATTTCATCTTTCACATCTAGTAAGCAAGAGGAAAGTCCCAAGATAAGTCTCTGACATCAGAGAGGATGAAAATAATAAGTCAATTTTCTTGCTACAGCCCCTGTTGTTTTCCACTTGGAATAATGAGCCATCAACTTAAATAGGAATAATATAAGATTTGTAATATACATCTCTATCTGTATCAGTTCTTAAATCCAGGTTTCCATAGTAAGTGGATGGCTTAGAAAAAATCTGCAAACAAAAAGATAGTGTAAATAATATCACTCAACGACAAAGAAAAGTTTTCTTTTACAATTCTGCCATGATTTTTATTATTTTTGAACAAGTTAATAAATGTCATATACTCTATTCCCTCTTATAGCTTCCCAATTATTCCAAATATTATTCAAGTTACCATAAATAGGCCAACAGTTCCAGGAGCTTAAGAATCAATAACTATTTAAGCCAGTGGTAATTCATGTGGAAAAGTTCAGAACAAATCAGCATCAGCTTCCTGGCTCTCTTGCACAAACAAAAAATTTATATCGCTTCACCAATTTTCAAAAGTGCAAATTTGTGTACATAGATTTAAAACTCAGGCCAAAATTTACTCATATTTAGTTCAATTGGGCTGGTGTCAAGATCAATTAATTTTCCTAAAAAGTACATTCTTTAAAAATTCCACAATGAAGTAAGTCTATGTTTATTCATTCAGAAAAAGAAAATTATGTAACATATAGTATATATAATGATGATGAGGAGGAGGATATATGCTATTGTGGACTCCTATTAAGAGGTGCAATTCAAAGGGAAATTGTGAAAATGAAGTAACCGTTGCCCAAAATGTCTAATTCTGGCCAAAACAAAACAAAGTTCCCATAAAAGAAGCCACATACAATCTTTTGTTTCATTATAAGTTCAACCAGGGTTCAAATAGCTTAGAAATTCTGTATACTTACTTTTCAAAAGCTGTATACTTTTCAAAAGCTGAATCCCAGAACTATCTGCTTTAAACATAAACTGAATAACTTGCCCAAGAGTCCTCACTTATTACCTAACCTTGGGTCCCCCAGAGACGACTTTTTACAATAATCTCAAGGGTACTAGAATAGATTAGTGTAACCTGGGCTACGCTGTTTACAGGTGTCTCTGCCTCCTTCCCCCAAGACGAGAAGAGGTAGACTAGAGCAAGCACAAAATAGTGACTATATACAACAAACAACAGCTTACAATCTTGTAAAATTGTTTCTTTTACACTTGGGCTATTATTTTCATTAACGTATAATGCATTTTAAAGAATAACATATTCAGGGAGCAATACAATTTCTGTCCTCACGAGTCTCTAGCTGGCTGACACGCGTTTTCTCCTCAAATAAATACATGCCTGTTGACTGATGCCTGTCCTGCTGTTGCAAACAACAAATAACTGTCCTGTAAGACAAAAACCCTTCTCTAAGGCTCCAGGCGTAACCATACGTTTGAATTAAAAGCACCCTGGAACAATAACAAAAATCTTCCAGCACATCTGTCATTTAAAAGCACGATAATGAAAAGCTGTCGCTGCGACCCAGTTTTAGGTCACAAGCTCCCCCCCCCCCTCCCGAAAGCGATAAACTTCAAAGGGAATGGTGGCGACCAGGAACGTTTACCCCCCTCCCCCCCCCCCAAAAAAAAGACGAAAAAAAAAAAAAAAGCAAGTGACCAACTTAAACGCTAGCCCGGCCCACGCTGGCCGGGGTTACCTAAGCAGACCCCTAGGAGAAAATCGGGCCTCTGGGGGCCCGCCAGGCTCCCGCTGCTGCCCGTTTAAAATATCGAGCAGGTGGGATTCCGGAAGGCCACCTCCGTCTTACGTAACGGGCTTGTCAAAAATCCGAGCTCCAGGACCTCCCTTCTCAACGCCCCCGCCCCCACCCCACCCCCACCTCCCAACAACCGGAGCCCCAAGCCAGCCCGGAATAGAAAATCTGGAATGAAAACACCAGAGCCCCCCATGCGTCCGACACAGAGGTGCGGGCGCTACTCTCAGCACCGCCGTGCCATCCCAGAGCGGACCTAGCCCGCGGAGGACCGCCCGGCTCTGAAACGCCCCCGGGCGGAGGTCGCGGCCATCCGTGCCACCTCTCCCAGCCCGGGCGACCCCGCTCTCGAGACCACCGCTGTCACCGCTCCGGGCCGTGACAGCTCCACATGCAGCTGCTGTCCGAGCCGCTACCCCCGCACTCACCTCACCGCTGGCTCCAGCGCGAGCAACGGGTCGAGCTTAGAGAGTGGTGCACTGTCCCCTCCCGACGGCGGCGGGACACGAGGGGCTGGATGCCGCGGCGCTCTGAACCCGCTTAGCTCATCCCCTCCCGGCGCTCCGCCCTGCGCGGCACCCCCGCCCGCCCAGGCCTGCCGTCTCAGTCAGACGGGACTCCCCCTCCCCTCGCAGCCGCTGCTGCCTCCGCCTCCTTCTCTGGCTCCAGCCGCCGCGGCCGCCGCCGCTGCGACCGGTGCCATCTTGGCAGTGACGGAGGGGCAGGGGCGGGGATCGCGGGCCACAAGGACCAATCGGGAGCCAGGCCCAGCCCGAGGGGGCGGAGCAGCGCCGGCTTGATGGTCGTGGGGTCCTAGCGCCTGCTCCTCAATTTGCGGAGAAGGTGGGCGGGGCCGAGCCGCGCTCACCCGTGACGCAAGCAGTAGTTGGGGAAATGCACGCTAGTTCCCCCTGCGGTCGGGAGATCCCGAGCCCGAGGCGGGCGTGGGTGAGACACACCTTCCCTTCCCCTTTCACCACCCGGAGCGTCGGGGATCTGTCTTGGGCTAACCGACCTGTTTCCTCCTTCCTCCCCAGCGGCCCCTGGAGTCCTGACATTGCCTAGCCAGAGCTAGGCACGATTGTCTGAGCGGCTGCCCCTACAACAAGGGCTCTCAGATTCCCCCAGGAAAACCCCCGAGGGTTTAGCAACCACCTAGTAGGTTTCGGTCCCAAGATACTGAAGGTCAGGTAAAATGGGGAATTCTAGGGGGTTCTCTGAAAAGTACGTTGATAAAACATCTATTGTTGACTGAAGGGGTGTCGATTACATTGGATTAATGGGATATGGCCTACTTAAACCTGGCTATGGCTCCACCATTAGTGGGTGTTGGCAAATTGCCTCTAAGAAATGAGAGTAATGAAGTTTGATTACCGCCACAGGGTTGCTCTGAGGGTTAAATGGTATAATACATGTCAGGCCTAGCGTAGTGCCTGAAAGTAAGTACTCAACGAGTATTCCATGGTCAAATGAAGGCAGAAGTAGGACCCTAAAAATCCCTTTGGTTTCAAATCAACTTTCTAAATTGTGCAGATTAGGCATTAATTCCTTTTACTAACCAAGTTTACCGCTGTATTTCCTATCTCCATTTCTTCCATTGTATTCATTCATTCAGTCAACAAACATTCATTGAAATGCAAACAAATGCTGAGCGACAAAGCTTAGAGGGAAACAGAAAAAGGCCCGCTTTCATAGAACTGACAGACTAGTGGGGAAAGGAGGGACAATAAATAATTCACACATTTTGGGGGAAAACATGTATAAAGGTTATGAACAGAAATCTGGGAGAGCAAATAGGATAGATTAAAAAAACAACATCAACAGAGTGGTCAGGAAAGGCTCATCTGAGGGATGAGGAGTCAGTAATGTGAGAAATGTCCTGGAAAACTGTTTGAGACAGAGGGAATGGATGTACAAAGGATCTGTGGTAATAAGGTATTAGAAATGAGTGGTGTCTTTGGTGCTGGGGAATCCAAAATATAGAGAGGAGCCTGGAATGAGCCTGGAGAGGTGATTGACGGCCCATTCCCCCAGTTCCTAGGAAAATACAGAAATGATATCAGATTTTATTGTAATTGCAACTGAAAACCATTAGAGCAAGGAAATCAGAAACAGTGATGTTTATGGTATGACATCCATGTCTATATTTTAGGCATGTCTATATTTCAGGTGACATATGTCAAAGAACTGGGTTTCAAGTAAAACAAAACGAAAAGAACCTGAGGTTGAACCTGTTCAACACTAAGTTGGACAAATTATATGTTCTCATCTTCAGTTTCCTTATTAAAAATGTGTGAGCATCACATAAGCCTCTATACAGAAAAATACTACTTTCACTGACAATTGTTAAATAATGTAAGTTGTTTCTAAGTGTTTTGTATGTCACGTTAATGTCACTTAAAGTTGCCTAATCAGTGCTATTTGAGAAGTGCGTTTAGTGGTGTTTGTTTTTATTGCAAGTAATAATCCATAGCAGTCATTCTTAACTGTTTTTGTACAGTGTGCTACTAAGGAAAAGAATATGTACTGTTAAAAGTGTGTAGTTCCTTTTTTTCTTAACATTTTATTTGTAAATAATCCCTACCCCCAAGATGGGGCTCAAACTTACAACCTTGAGATCAGAAGTCTCATGTTCCACTGACCGAGCCAGCCAGATACCCCATAAGTGTGTGGTTTCTTGATATTGTAGTTCCAAATGTATTTTTAAGTACTTAGCTGTGCACTTTCTAATGAAATTTGCTATCGAGACATGAATTATTGTCTTTTTATTTGGGCAAACTATACATAACATAAAATTAACTATTTTAACTATTTCTAAGTGTACAGTTCATTGGCATGAAGTACATTCACACTGCTGTGCACCCGTGACCACCATCCGTCTCCAGAACTTTTTCATCATCCCCAACTGAAACTCTACCCAGTAAACAATAATTCTTATTCTACCTTTTAAAATATGTATGTTTTTTTAAAGGTATCTGGTGAGTTCTCCCCCCAAAATGGAAAATGGTCCTGGTGATCAATAGGATGGTTTGTTCCCATGGAAGGGTTCAATGGACCATTCCATGTAAATTTAGAAACCACCACCCAAGAAATAAGGATTAGTGTAAGTTTTTAGCTCAGATGGCTAACACATAATAATAAGAAGTACTGATTAATTAATTTTTAGCATTGAAAAGTTGTGTTCTCTGACCATAAAATATGTTCTATGGCCTTGTAAATGTTCGCTCCAAAGTGGCCCAGACAACGTGCCCTTCCTTTTATGTACAACTTCTCTAAATGCATGTCTAATTGATGCCATTAATTTTCATTAAAATAGAAGTGATTCCAGCTCTGGGTAAATTTAATTTTAAAAATCACTCTTCTGTGAGGAATGGTTTAGAAAAGGGCAAGAGAGAAGGAAGCAAGTCTTTGCCACATTTCAAATAATCAAACATTTGATAAAGTTATGAAGATCCAAAGATCAAGATTATTTTTGACCTGAAAATACTGTAAGTCAATAACTTTATTTTTTAAGCACATTCTACATGCAGCATTTTAACTCCATTAAACCAAAACCTAAATATCTTTTCCAGGCTGGACCCTTCCTCCTGCTGCCCATGTACCCACAGTGTTTTTATCCCCAACATAGGCCAGTCAGTGATTGCAAAGGAGAGATTATGGTATGAAGGGCCATATATGGTATGGGCCATAAAAGTACCATTTATGGTATAAAGGGAATTTGGGGGGATGATGGATATATCCATCTATGTCCACTATGAGGATGGTTTCACAGGAGTATACCTATGTCATACTTACCAAGTTGCACACTTTAAATATGTATAGGGGTGCCTGGGTGGCTCAGTCAGTTAAGCGTCCAACTCTTGATTTCGGCTCAGGTCATGATCCTAGGGTTGTGGGATGAGCCCACCCAACCCTCCCTGTCAGGCTCCATGCTGAAAAATAGAGTCTGCTTAAGATTCTCTCTCCCTCTCCTGCCCCTTCCCCTATGCTTGCATGTGCTTACTCTCTCTCAGAAGTAAATAAATAAATAAGTGTAGTCCCCTGTATGTCAATTATATTTCAATAAAACTGTAAAAAAAAAAAAAAAAGGAAGTCCAATTGCAAACCTCCCATTCTTTCCCTGTTGCATGCAGATTTAGCCTTTTATCAGTTTTAATTGTTGTGAAACCTATTTAATCAATTCCTCTTTGGGCAGCAACAGGAAGCACTCTTTTAATTGGCTATATATATATATATATATATATACATATATATATTTTATCTACATTTACTAATTGAAATATTATGGACATACAAGCACATTTTATAGAATGGGATTCTAACAAGTGTCAAAAGTTGAAAATGTTTGAAGTTGTGGGGTTTTTTTTAATCACACTTTCTGAAAGAACATATTAAAAAGCAGAAAACCAATAAGCAGTATTTGTATGCTCAGGAAGTGCCTTTAAATACTTCAGAGCCCTTAACAGTCAGTCGTATCTTGAGTTGTCTCAACATCCCACGCATGTCACTATAGTCACAGTTAAACAAACGTAAACCCTAAATGTGATTTGGGCAAGGGAGTCTAACAATGCAGACATGGGCCACATAGAAAAATGTGGCTTAGATGTTTGAGCCTCATGCCTTTTCTGAAATCATGTCATTTTTTTACACCTGGAACAGTATCTGGTTATTTCTTAAAGTTCTTTTTAAATAAATACTGTGGTTTGAACGATGCATGAAGGAAGACTGAAAACAGTAACAGTTGAAAGCACTGGCAGCTCAAGCTGCTGAACAGCCTAATCCTCTCCACCTGTTAAACATATTCACCTTTAATTGTTCTACCAGAAGTTTCCCACGTCTTTAAATGAAAACGTGGAGCCTTCTATAAAGCGGTCTTGATAGCTATGCCACAGGGCCTCCTTATGGGTGCAAAAGCCTTCCACCAGGGATTTATGGCCCTTTAGAAACTCTTTGGATGTTTCCCAAAGCAGAACACATGTTGCCAAATTCTATTCATTGTGCAAGTGTTAGAATGACATTCTAGTGTATTTAATCCACCAACTGAAATTTATTAGCAATGTGGTCAAATTACCTTAATGTCTTAAAAACACAAATCTGATGAAATACTTTTGAACGACAAATTATCTGAACAACTCACAAGAATAGCGAGGAATGTCATGCTGTCAATGACAAATTCTAAACGTGATACTTGAGAGCAGTGTCCAGGGACAGGAAGGCTGCAATAGGCTGGGCCACTGCTGTCTCTAGCCTCTTGGTGGCCAACTGAGGAGTCACATCTTTGACTCAGCCCTTTTTTCAAATTTGAAAATTATCACCTCTCAACATCTTTATCAAGTGAATGCTTTCACCTCTTTCAACAAGTCCTTCTGATTTCAGTTTTTAGTTTTCAAACGATCTGCAAAAGAAAGGTATTCGTATGTAGTGTGTTTTTTTACCTGTCAATGTCCACAGCCAATTATGCCTCCTGAACTTTCTTTAAATGGTAAGGCAGTATTTTTATAACTTTTAACAAATCACATCAGTCAGGTTTTATATACAGAATGCTATGCTGGGAACAGAAGGAAAACAAAGAAAGATACATAAGCACCTTGTACCTCTGAGGCCCAAGGTATATTCCCAGGCATGTCACTTTAATAAAAATCACATTCTGAGAAGTCCTGCACTAGATGGTGGGATTATTGCTGTGCAGACTGGGAGAGTAGAGTGATTCATTCTGATTGTGGGAATGAAAAATGACAAATAGATAACATTTGAGCCAATCCTGAGAGAATCTAGACTTTCTATGAAAGGTAAGGGTGTCCCTGTTTGGGGCATGGGGGAAAAGCTTCCCCCCCCCCACCCATGCTGAAAAAAATAACAGATGTGCTAGAATTGTTCTCAACAAATGAAAGGGATGCTCATAAATTGTTCCAACACTTTGACTCTCTTTGGGAGTGGCCAAAGGTTCAAATAATTTGGAAGGATGGATATCTGTGCTAACTTGTAGGAAATATGAGTCAGCTTTTCTCACGGACTCAGCACTGTTGTCACAGCTAGGATATTTGGGAAACATGAAGCTGAACAAATCAGACAGTGTAAGTCTTTTCTTTTTCTTGATTGGCTCAGACATGCATCCTGCAAGGGGAGACAATAGGGATGCCCTTTTTATTAGTGAGGGGAAACCCCTGCAATTGAAAAAAATACACTTAAACATAAAGTACTTCTGTTTTCCCTGTTATTCATCAGACTAGGAGACAGACACATCTTTCGTCCATCCTCTCTTCTGTGCTTCAGGAATGTATATTCAGTTGCCTCTAGACAGCTCCGTCCCAAGCACACCTGAAACTCCATGTTTTTGAAGGGAAACTCATTATCTTTACTCCAAACCTGTTTCTCCTACCTTCTTTAATTTCTTGAATGGTGCCCACCATGCGCCAATCACCAAAGTCAAAGCCTGTGAATAATCAACTCCTCTTCCTCACCCTCATTCTCTAACATTTAATCATCAAAACCAACTGATACCACCTTTTTTAACATTAATTGTATTGTTCTGTCGTTCCTCCTCTCAACCTCCATTCCCACTGACCTAGTTCAAACTGTATCTCTGGTTTTGTTGTTGTTGTTTATGTGTTTGTTTGTTGCTGTTTTACCTGAAATTTTGTGGGAATCAACTCATTGGATTCCCTATCTCCTGTCTTTCCCTCTACAACCCTACCTTCCCTTTGTTGCCAGGCTAATCTTTCTAAAGAAGAAATATGGTCAGTTCCAGACACAGTTTGAGGTTGCTAGCTTCCTCCTCCCCTTTCTTTCTATTCTGGTGGAAAAGCTCGTCACTGTCCAATCTTGATGTTATCTAAGAGGAGCAAGGCATTAGGGCCTATGCGTTGTTCTCCCGTGCCTCTCTTCAGTATGGTGGTGACAATCTCTCAGTGGGAACACTTTCAGATTCAGGACAAGTGGTTCTTAATTGAGAGAATTTAGGCCTCTGCAGTCCATAAGAATTGGGCTCTCCTACAACTGTGCACAGAAAGAGAGATGGGTTGATTAGTTATATCAAACCACAGTACTTATATGAAGGGCAAAGTTAATCCAGAAGCGAAAAACCCTAACAATTACCTTACTTGGAGTTTGGAGAAAAAAATAGGCTTTTAATAATAAAGACTTAAGTTAAAAACAAAAAAGATCTACAAACTGCTCCTGAGGCTATTTTAGGCTCTCTAAAGTCAGCATCACTTTACTCTCTCCTAGAAATGGATATCCTTCTTCTATATTCTCTGCTTATAACTCTGCATGTTTTCATGTTCATATTTGCTTGTAATTATTTTAATAGCACTTTAAATATAATAAACATCACCTAATTGATTTAATAGAATTTAGGTGTTGTAATAGTAACTTACAGAGTTTTAAATTATACTGAAAGGGGAACTGAAAGAAGTTGGTATGAAGCTTTTATTTGAATGTAGTGGAATTGAAATGGAAGAAAGGCTTTTAGAGATGGCACAATAGGGTGGGGCTGGCAAACCTCTTCTGGCCTGTGCAGTGCAGCCTGGAAGGTAGTGGGTGGCACAGTGAAGAAAGGAGAGCCATAGAATCCTTGATTCAGGTGAAGAGAGTGTATGATGATACAGCTCATTTTTAACAAACTCTATGCTAAAAGGGGATAGGGAATTATGGAGTTATAAAGAGACAAGAAAAATATTCTTCCATTTCATATTCTCCCAGTGATCACACACCATTAGGCTCTGTTTGCCACAAGGTTAGAAGAAATAATTGAAATACTAAAGGTAATAAAAATGGGTTGTTGGTTGCCAAGGAAAATCTCAAGGGTGGAGTTCAGGCAACTAGAGCAATTGGATAAGGGTAGGGCTAAATGGATTGGGTTATAGTGCAACTGGGGTGGGACAGGCAATTAGAAATGGATTTAAAACGTATCATCTGACCCACATCATGATGGCTTTACGAGGATGTCAGCTTTCATAAATTGACTTCATGTTTCTCTGACCTAGAACATAGGAGCTTTGAGCAGGAAGGAACCTTAGAGATCATCCAGTAACCGTTTCATTTTCCCCAAAGTGACCGTTTGCCAAGTTGTGACTTGTCTAAAGTCATATACATCCAGTTGTGGGAAGAGAGATAGGAATACAATCCAGATCTCCAGTTCTTAGATTTCTCTGTTGCATAATATCAGTTATGAGAACTCAGTATTTCAAAATCCCGGTGAATACATAGGAAAATCCTTATTTTAGAGATGAAGAAACTGTCGATCAGGAAGGTGGAGTCAACCTACCAAATTACATAGCTGGCCTGGACCAGAGCCCAGGCCTCACAATTCCTGAGCCAATAAACTTCTACCAAACCACACTGCCTAGGAGATTCAAAAAAAATTGAAATCTTTTTTTTTTTTTAATGTTTATTTATTTTTGAGAGAGAGAAAGAGCAAGCAAGCAGGGAGGTGGGGGACATAGAGACAGAGGGTTTGAAGCGGGTTCTGTACTGACAGCAGAGAGCCTGATGCAGGGCTTGTACTAAGAACTGTGAGATCACGACCTGAGCCAAAGTCAGTTAGTTGCTTAACCAACTGAACCACCCAGGCGACCTGAAAGTGAAATCTTCTGTGCCATGTGCCATGGCATAGAATTTCCTCCTTCGACCTACAGGTATTTTATTTTGTGAAGTTATAGGCTGTGCTTTTTTCCAGGTGCTATTGAAAAAAATTATGAGACTAAAAGATTGATTTTGCAAGACTAGATTTCTATTTTGCAGGACTAAAAATTGAACGTTACCCAATTATCAGGCAAACGCATGTGCCTTTTTGTGGTTGATAAACTAGCAGGAAGTAAGTCTTGGTGTACTACAGTATTGGGAATGTTTTCCCTTTCATCAAAGGATGGGTTTCAGATTCTCTACTATATTATCCCAGTAATACGTCTATCAGATGGGCAAACATTTAAAAATCTGACAACACCAAGGGCTCTTGAGGCTGTAGGAAAACTGGAACTCTCATGCTGTATTGCTGGGAACTTAAATGGCTCAACCCTTTTGGAAAGTAGTTTGGCAATATGTAGTAAAATTGAAAATGCATATGCCCTACAATCCAGCAATATCATTTCTGGATATATACTCTAAAGCAGTTTTTTGTTGTTGTTGTTTTCAAGCTGTGATTTATGATCCATTAGCGGATTGTGAAATCAATTTAAGGGTTACAATAAACCTTTTTTACAAAAGAAATAGACTAGAAAATATTAGGGTAAGGATGGTTTTGTGAATTTTTGTGTGCCACCTAGATTCTCCCTCTCTGGACTGAAGCATTAGTTCATTAGTTCATGCAGCCACTGGGAGGATTGGCAGTCAACAGCTTTAGCTGAGTCCCTCTCCAGAACTCTTTCCAGGAAGAGAGCTCCTTGCCCAAGGTCACGCCCTCTTCCTGGGTGCAGCGGTATCCAGTAACTGGTCAATGCAGTTGTATAAAGGTCCAATTCCCTTGCCCCAGTTCGAAAGTATTCTGAAGCATCACTGCAGCCCACATGGGATCAGCCGAGGCTGTTGCCACTTCATTAAAGTCCAAAATGTTCTCTGCACATTCTTGCTTCCTTCACTCTGCCACAGGTGCTGATCCTGGGACACCCCCCAATAAATGTTCTGCACACAGATTTCTGTCACCGGCCTTCTACTTCTAGGCAACTCGACCTGTGACGATATACTATGCATATATGTATGTACAGGATAGGATGTAAAATTATTTCTCACCATACACATACTGGCCATAGAAGCTTGATAAGCCCTGCACCTGGAGAAACTTTTGCACATATGCCCCAAGAGATGCTATGAGGATGTTCACTGGGGTATTGTTTGCAGTAATGATGATTGGACAAAAACTAAATGTCTATAACCATGCAGTGTAACACTATACAATAATTAAAGTTAGTGAAATCTCCTAACCTCTATCAACATGGATAAATCTCTGAAATACAAGGATATATTCAGGATAATAGCTACGTCTAGAGAAGAAGTGTGGGAGAGGGGATGAAATTGGGGCCTCAACTGTAGCATTGTATTGCTTTTTTTAAAGAAACATCTAAACAAATATAGCAAAAGTATGGCATTTATTACATTTATATGGACACAGGTTTTTTTCACTATTCTATATATTGAACATATTTTGAAATTAAATTTTATCTAATGAATTATACTGCAGAAAATCTACATGCAAAAACAAAGCATTTTTAACTTTATCTTACTATCAGGAAATAGTGAAAGGACAGCTAACAAGGTCATTTCCTCTGAAATTTGGTCCAAATGTACTGTTGGCTGATTTATTGTACATTATTTTTTTTCTTTTCCTATTTTTATTATTACTAAATTCCATGTAATGAGAATGATGGTGGAATCTTCTAGAAGTTCATTGAATTTTACTGACATTCTCTTTGAAGATTTTTGCAATAATTAAATATGAGGGAATACAAATCCCTAGGTGCAACAGGCAAGGATAGTCTTCATCATTTTTTATCATTTTCATAATGTGTAATTTTTTTTAAGATTTATTGAGGTAAAACGTACATATAGTAAAATTCATTCTTCTAAAGTGTACAGTTTGTTGAGTTTGGGCAAATGTATACATCTGTGAACCAGCACCACAATAAAGTTACAGAATATTTCCATCATCCCTTAAAGTTCCTTCTGTTCCTTTACAGCCAGTTTCTCCATCATAGCCCTTGGCGACCACTAATTGGATTTTTATTCCCATGATAATGCCTTTTCCATGAAGGCAAATAAATAGAATCAAACAATATGTGACATTTTGGTTTTGTTTGGCAGGAGGGAGGGACAGAAGGAGAGAGAGAATCCCAAGCAGGCTCCACACTCAGTGAGGAGCCCAACCAGGGCTCTATCCCACAATGATGAGATCATGACCTGAGCTGAAATCGTGAGTCCGATACTCAACTGAATGAGCCACCCAGGCGCCCCCTTCCTTTCGTTTGTTTGTTTGTTTACTTAGCATAATGCATTTGAAATTTGTCATGTTGCACGTTGCCTACATCAGTAGTCTGTTTCTTTGCATTGCTGAGTATAGTCCAACAACTGTTGGACTGTTTATCCATTCTCCAGTTGAGGGACATTTGGGATATTTCTGTTTTTTGGTGATTATAAGTAAGTCCTCTATAAATGTTTGTACACATTTTTATGTAGACCTATGTCTTCATTTTCCTTAGGTAAATACCTAGGAAGGGGGCTTGCTGGGTCTTACGATAAGAGTTTGTTTACAAGAAACTCCTGAATTGTTTCTCATTGTGACTGTACCATATTGCATTCCCACCAGTGATGCAGTATGAGAGTTCCATTTGCTCCACTTGGTATTTTCATGTTTTGGTTTATTTGGTTGTTTGGGTTTTGTTTTGCTTTGTTTTGTTTTGTAATCTGTTCTAATTGACTTAAAATGGTATGATGGTATCTTATTGTACTTTTAGTTTGCATTTCTCTAATGACTAATGCTGTTAAGTAAGCTTTCATAACATTTTAAATAAGAACACTTGTCAAAGATTGGACTATTACTAAATCACCTTTCCTACCCTGAAAATGATTGAAGAAAGATTCTCTCAGCTTCTCAGCTCTAAATCAGTTGTACTCTATGGTGCCAAAAAAAAGGGATATTAAAGCAAAGCAAGCAGAGGTATTTAGTTGACTATGTAGGTATGGTCATATAGTTTACTTTAATAGTAGCTTCGTATTCATGGTGATAGATAAAAGAATAGAGGAGAGAAAAGGCAATAGAAATATCATTACTATTACTTTCCTGGGTCTTTAGGACATTGCCTTTTGTATCATATGGGCTATCTAGAGTTCAAGGGACACTGGCCAAGTTGCTTCGGAAGGAGGAATTCAATAGAGGTTAGTGTTATTGCCCAAAAGCATATATAAGAGATAGATCTAAGGAAGAAACTAAAAAAAGTAACCAGAATAAAAGTGTGGCCAGTAATGAAACTATAAATTAGGGTAAGAAGTGGTTGTGGCTTTGGGAAAGTCTCTGCTAGATTGTTTACTTGACCTTTTATTTTACTTACTTAGGTTTGGTTTCATTTTTCTACAGAACATGTGCAAAGTGAAACACTTTGCCTATATAGATTTAATATGACCTACAAGACCTAATGTAGAGGCTTTATTAATACTTCTGCTAAGGCATACACTTAAGGAAAAGCAAAGTTTTAGAATATTAGTAAGTCCTACATATAAAAGCAATCACCATAAAATAAATCTTCATATGTAAAGATAAGAGCACAGTGAACTATTTATAAGGAACTATAATAATGCAAAATAGACTCTAAATGATGAAAAATAAGGGTTTCCAAAGCAACGGGGAAGACGAAACAAGTACATTTGGGGGGTGGAGCCTATTAGAAATAGTTGCAGATGAAAGTTTGGGGAAGAATTGCTAATGCCTACTGAAAGAATTTGAATAACTGGACCAGAAGCGGAGTCGGATAAATAAAAATGTCATCCAGACTGAATACATCAATGCTGCTAACTAGAGTGGGTCAGAAAATATCTTCCAAATCTTCCAGAATAATTTGCTCTTGTCACTACCGCTGCTTTGATTTGTCAGAAAAAGATTTATGGCTTAAGTAAGTACACTGTCTATGAAACAAGGTTTTGTTCCAGACGTTAAGCCAGTCATAAAACGAGATCTGTCAATTTCTGAAACTAGAACAGGAAAGATGTGTGTGATGCATGTTTTGTTGGTGAAAAGACCTTTGGACCATGATTATTAGCTTCTAGTTCCAGAGAAAACTTCATATCCAGGGCCTAAGAAACCTCACTCAATTTTTTTTTTCTTTGTGTCGTGGTTAAAGTCCTTGGAATGGGAAGTTATGACGCTAATACTTTCAAGAACTGCGCAGATACTTCTGAGAAATTTATAAGGTCCTTAAAAGAATCCATAATTTAGAAGGAACAGGAAAGGGAATTTTTGTAGAGAAAAGGCTAGAGTTAAAAGCCAGACGTGAAACAGCTCATGGAAGAACTGGGTTTTTTTGTTAGTTTTGTTTGTTTGGTCTTATTCACAATTGAGAAGCTATTAAGATCACAAATCCTAGCCCAGATTTGGAGATACTGGGGGGAAAGCCCTGACCTTTTATTTTCAATTCACTACCTCCCTTCCGCTGCAAATACAACCCCAACTACATCTGAACCATTCTCTACTTTTGAGTATTTTATGATCAAGGCTACAATTGTTTGAAGGATTTCTCAGATCTTTCATCACATTACCTATCATTCATTTTGTGAAAGTATGGTGTCGCAGTTCTTTTTTATTTTTTAATGTTTTTATTTTATTTTTGAGAGAGACAGAGAGACAGAGAGGCAGAGCATGAGTGGGGAAGGAGCAGAGAGAGAGGGAGAGGGAGACACAGAATCTGAAGCAGGCTGCAGTCTCTGAGCTGTCAGCACAGAGCCTTATGCAGGGCTCAAACTCACAAACCATGAGATCATGACCTGAGCAGAAGTCAGTGCTTAACCAACTGAGCCACCTAAGCACCTCTGTTGTCCCAGTTCTTAATACAACCTCTGTATTGATCTGATAGAATGATCATTAACTATCACCATTATAAAAAAACATTCAGATGTCTATATAGACCCACACAAATAGGCATTTACAAAAGAAATTCCACATATTCCCTTTTTTTCCCATCAGCCAAAAATAACCTCAACACCAGACAGTTATTTGAAATGATCAATTTTTGGTCTCCCATTTTTCTTCCTGAACCCCATTTCAAACGCTGAAACCTCAAAAGGAACCACAAAAAACTACATACCTTATGGGTACTCAATAAATGATGAGCGACTGTTGCTATTGCACTGGTCTTCATAATTCTCGCTTTATAAAGATGGTGGTCATTGATTCAGACAATCAATTGTCCTTAATTCATTTTTGTCCTAAACTTTAGCATCTCTGCAGGAATCACCATAATCTTTAATAAAACCAGAGCTCATTTAGGGTACAAGCTGAGAGAACTTAGAAATTTTGGTTTTAAAAATCAGTTACCTGGGCACCTGGGTAGCTCAGACGGTTAAGCATCCGACTTTGGCTCAGGTCATGAACTCGCAGTTCGTGGGTGCAAGCCCCACGTTGGGCTCTGTGCTGACAGCTCAGAGCCTGGAGCCTGCTTCAGAGTCTGTATCTCCTTGTGTCACTGCCTCTCCCCCATCCATGCACGCGCTCTCTCTCCCTCTCTCTCTCTGAAAGATAAACATTTTTAAAAATTTTAAAAAATAAGTAAAAATCGGTTACCGACTATGAGATCTTCATGTGAAAAATTATATGGAGGACTCTTTACCCTGATCTTTTCTTCTTCTTCCTTTTTTTTTTTTTCCCTGTCTTCTCTGGTTTACAACAGACACAGCTACTTTACAGCCACAAAGCAGTTTTGCAACAGAATGGCCTCGAAATAGAATACTGCCCAGCTGAAAACTTAGGCAATCAAAGTGGAATAAATGAAATGGTGCCTGCTAGCCTTCACGTGTCATTTCTTAGAAGGAAAGCTATCACATTTTTAGGAGAATGTTATTCTTTAAGTGACTCTATACCTTCTCCATATCAGAGTTCTCAATTGCTGTAACATTCAGTCATGGCACGGCAACTAAGACATTACCTGATTATCTACAAGTGCTGCTTTAGTCACGAAAATGCAGCTTCTGAAAATACGTTAAGTGCTACCGCTTAGTAAGTACAATAGTGTTTCTCATTTCTCTTAGAGTGGTAAAATCACTGAGAGCACATAAACTCTTTAAAAATGTAACTATAAATGTCTACCTACTTTGAGCTGCTCCAGCACATGAATTAAACTGCTGCAATAATGCTCTGAAACCAAAGCCTCTTTCTGAAAAATGTGTTAATCTCTATGGGGTTTTTTTGTTTTGTTTTTCTATTTTCTTCCTTCCTTCCTTCCTTCCTTGCTTCCTTCCTTCCTTCCTTCCTTCCATTTCTTTCTTTCTTTCTTTCTTTCTTTCTTTCTTTCTTTTTCCCTTTCTTTCTTTTTTCTTGTGAGAGGCCCTACTCTGGCCACAGATGACTTACTTGGGTCTCAGAGTTTTCTTTTTTTCAGTTTTGATTCTGATATGAAATTGAAATGATAAAAAGCAACATATGGGCCACTCTGATAGACTGAAAATTCTAGAGCAGCGCATGACTCATGATAACTGTGTAGTATGCTGTCATTAGAACTGCTTGTCCCACCATCTCAAAACATTTTGTAAACATGTTGTGTCCACTCAACACCAGCCCGAGGGGAGTGACTTTTCCACATTTTTTTTTTCTCCATTCCTACACACGTGAGATCATTTTTAATGTGGAAACTTGAAGAAAGGTTTAAAATTATTTTTTTAAGTCATTGTGGGTAAATTTGCCAGAGTTCTTATAAATGTCAGAAGCCAGTGGCCAACAAATCAGTAATATGGATTTCCTAACCACGTAGAAGTATGTGCAACTAGTCAGTGGTCTCATGATCTATCTACTGGCTTTAATCATGTGACTGGGTGCCCTATTTTATGATAATTAGGTGACACTAAAGCCTCAGAAAAAACATGATTCCAGGGTAATAGAAGATGCCAGTTTCCTTCAGTCATTTTTTTTTTTCTATAGAAGTTTCTTGGGTTCTTGGATGGTTGGAATAACTTACCTTTGTGACTGGAGTTAGTTGAATTATTTATAAATTAAGATTTTTATTATGTAGTTTAATAGAAACTCATGCACTGAATAAGCTATTGTCAACACACTTAAATCCTCCCTCGTATAGCACTTGAATCTGTGAGGGGTTACACAAAGTTGGTTTCTCTTAGTCTAGTTTGTTTCAATAGTTAATTGTGAAAAGTCATTGTTCACCTTTGTAACCGGATGAAAAGGCTGTCCTCTTTTGGCCTGAAAAACGAGGAATCTCTGCATTTGTGGCAGCATCTACGTGGTACAATGACATTGGAGATTTGGTGAACACCCGGTTTCAGTTATTCTGAGAAATGGGGAAAACTAGTTCGGACTTTGTGGTCTAAGTTACTTGGTTTAGGTTTGACTCTTTGGGTTTGACTCCTTACTTTTTTTTTTTTTAAATAGCATTCCTCAAAAAACGTGGCAATGTGTTCCAAGTTGTTGATGATTCTTTTCAGAAAGCAGCTATTCCTGTCTTCAGCAAAGTAGGCAAGCACATTTCTCTTACATGCATTACAAAGCAAATATAGTCATTCAACTTGCAGGGAAGAATAATCTGTCACACACTATGATTTTCACGTTGTTTTCCACAGATTGAGGAAAAAAATATATGTAATCTTATTTTCATTAAAACATTTTTTTTAATGTTTATTTTTGACAGAGGGAGAGAGAGACAGTGGGAGTGGAGGAGGAGCAGAGGGAGAGGGAGACACAGAATCCAAAGCAGGCTCCAGGTTCTGAGCTGTCAGCACAGAGCCCAATGCGAGGCTTGAACCCACAAACTGTGAGATCATGACCTGAGCCAAAGTGAGATGCTCAACTGACTGAGACACCCAGGCACCCCTGTAATTTTATTTTTATTTGAAAGTCCATTAAAATAAAAGAGCTAGAATTCAATTCTTATGGAAGCAAACTCTGATTCTTTAACTAAAAGCTTCTTGGCTTAGCCTTAGATTTACAGTTCAAAATATTCTCAGGCTGGTGGCTTGGTTCAGAAGAGCAAGCACTCTGTATAACTCTGAATTAGAAGTCTCACACACACACACACACACACACACACACACACACACACACACACACCAAAAACCAAAAAACCCCAAAACCCTACTTTTCTTAATTACACTGTATTTTATAAGAAGATTACTCCCTCTAAAATTAGCTTTCTAATGGCAAAACAGCTGGATGAAATGTGAAAAATTCAAGGACTCATCTTGCTACTTCAAACATGTAATTTCAACAACCTCTTTGATTCTTATTCTTATGTTTTGCAGTTTTAGAAAATACTCAAAACTTTGGTACGTTAAACTTTGGTACATTTGGTGCATTTAAGTCTGATATGTATGGTTTTTTGTTTCCTGCTGTATGTTAGAAATCTAAAATTAGAAATACTGTTCACTTTTATATGAGGTTTGGTGCATAATCTCATTTCACAATGAGAATTGAACTCACTTTTTCTTTCTTTCTCTCTCTCTTTTTGTTTTTTTGTTTTGTTTTGTTTTGTTTTGTTTTGTTTTTGAGAGAGAGCATGAGCAGGGGAGAGGGGCAGAGGGAGAGAGAGAGGAGAGAGAGAGAGTGTGCCTTAAGCAATCTCCATGCTCAGTGATGAGCCCGACATGGGGCTCAATCCCACAACCCTGGGATCCTGACAGGTCAGGATGCTCAACCAACTGAGCCACCCAGGCACTCTGAACTCACTTTTTCTTTTTTTCTTTTTAATGTTTTTTAAACATTTATTTATTTTTGAGAAACAGAGAGAGATAGAGCACAAGTGGGGGGAAGGGCAGAGAGAGAGAGACGGAGACACAGAATCCAAAACAGGCTCCAGGCTCTGAGCTATCAGCCCAGAGCCCGATGCAGAGCTTGAACCCATGAACCGTGAGATCATGACCTGAACCAAAGTCAGACGCTTAACTGACTGAGTCACCCAGGTGCCCCTGAACTTACTTTTGTAGAGCATAGCTTGCCCTTGGCCAACAGAGATGGTCACAGACCCTATTGTATTTCTACCCAGTCTGACCATCTTTTTCTTAAAAAAATATTTAACACAGTAAAAATAAGTTTTGGAAAGTGCATAGAGTGGTAAAACTACCACTACAATCAAAATATGGAATACAACCCCCCACATTCCTATATGCTACCCCCTTGAGATCAGACCCTCACCCCACACTTAACCTCAGGCAACCACTAATCTGTTCCTATTGTTTTTCTAGAGTGTCATGTAAATGGAATCATAGAATATGTAGTCTTTTGAGCCTGGCTGCTTTCACTTAGCAAAATACTTTGAGGTTCATCCATGGTCTTATGTGTATCAAGAGTTTATTCCTTTTTTTTTAAATTTTAAGTTTATTTAATTTTGAGAGAGACAGTGCAAGTGGGAGAGGGGCAGAGAGAGAGGGAGAGAGAGAATCCCAAGTGGGCTCTGCATCATCAGCAAAGAGCCCATTGCAGGGCTTGAACCCATGAACCATGAAATCGTGACCTGAGCCGAAACCAAGAGTCAGATGCTTAACCAGCTGAGCCACCCAGGTGCCCCAAGCTTATTCCTTTTTTTATTGCTAGGTAATATTCCATTTTGTGGACATACTATAGCTTATTTATTGCTCAGTCAATGGAAATCTGGGCTGTTTCCAATTGTTGGCTGTGACAAATAAAGCTATTATTAATATTTGTGCTCAGGTTTTTGAAAGAACTTAAGTTTTAATTTCACTCTGGTAGATATGTGGGACTGAGATTGCTACATCTGTGGTAATTCTATGTTTAACTTTGTAAAAACTGCCAAACTGCTTTCTAGAGTGTCTGTACCGTTATGCATTGGCCACCAACAAATGCATGGGGATGTTTGAAAGAATACAGTTACTTTCTGTTCTTACCAGCTCTTGGTATGGTCAGATTGTTTTATTTTAGCTATTCTAACAGGTATGTAGTAGGATCTCATTGTAGTTTAATTTATATTTCCATAATGGCTAATGATGTTGAGCAACCTTTCATTGCTTATTTACTATCCATACTTCTTCTTTGGTGACATAAATATTTAAATCTTTTGCCCATTATTTTACTAGGGTGTTGGTTTTCTTTTTTCTTTTCTTTCTTTTTTTTAATTTGAGAGAGAGAGAGAGAGAGAGAGAGAGAGAGAGAGAGAGCGCACACACAAATGGGGGAGAGGAGCAGAGAGAGAGAGAGACAGACAGACAGACAGACAGAGAGAGAGAGAATCCCAAGCAAGCTCCACGCTCAGCATGGAGCCAACATGGGGCTTGATCCCATGACCCTGGGATCATGACCTGAGCTGAAATCAAGAGTCAGGTGCTCAACTGACTGAGCCATCCAGGTGCTCCTAGGGGGTTTGCTTTCTTATTGTTGAATTTTGAGAGTTCTTTATCTATTCTGGACATAAGTCATTTGTCAAATACATGCTTTGCAATGTGTATGCATTTCACTCTCTCAACAGTGTCTTTTCATTCTCTTAACAAAAAATTTTCATTTAAATCTGTGTTGTTTTTTGGTTTTTAGGGGTTTTTTTAAAGAGAGAGAGAGAGAGAGAGAGAGAGAGAGAGTGCATGAGCAGGGGAGAGGGGCAGAGGGAGAGAGAGAGAATCTGAAACAGGTTGCACTCTCAGCACAGAGCCTGATAGGGGTCTAGATCTCACAACGCTGGGATCAATATCTGAGTTGAAATCAAGAGTTGGATGCTCAACCAACTGAACCACCCAGGTACCCCTTAAATCTGTGTTTTGAAACAGACTGGTCCTAGAAAATTCTTTCAGATATTGCCTCTGTACCATTTTCTTGTTCCTCTCCTTCTAGAACTCCAATCAATTTAATGTATTTAAAGATATCTTACTTTATTCTCCATATCTATTAACTGAGCTCGTGTTTCCTTTTTCCTTGTCTCTTTTTAGTGTATGCTAGATAATTTCTATTGTCATACCTTTCTGTTCATTAATTTTCTCTTCACTTGTCTCTAATTGCTGTTAAGCCTGTCCATTGTGTTACTGATTTCAGTTACTGTATAACTATGTACTGTGTTTTTCATTTCTAGAAGTTATTTTTTAATCTACTTGGGTATTTTCTATGGTTTCTTGTTTTAAATAGGTATTTTCCATTTTGTATTTTATTTCTTTAAAGAAATGAAAGAGTTATTTCACTTCCTGTGTCTGATAATTCAAATATCTGAAGTCTTTGTGGGAATTTTATGTTGATTCTATTGGATATTGTTTCTGCTGGCTCTCACCCATGTAACTTATTTTTTGGGGTGCTTAATGTTTATTACTGTGAGCTGTTCATTTTCCTTAGAGAATAATTTATGGATTATTGAGATACATCTCTTCAGAAAAGATCTGCATTGTTTCTTCCATGCACACAGAGCCTACTCAACTTATAATAATGGATTGAGAATTTTTGGATCTATCTTGACTGTAGATTATCATGAGGTTACTACAGTAGTTCAGGAACAGAACTTTTTGGTCCTCAATTCTGCTTAGTAACCACAGGAATTTTCCTTGTAGTCCTCTGAGGATGAATGGGTGTATAGGTTTTTCATCCCCAGCTAAAGGGTCCAAGCTTTATTATAGGTTTATTTTATTGTAAGATGACTTATTTATAGGATTCTCCAAGCCTTAGGCTTTAGTTTCTGTCCCAGCTTCCCCTACCCAAACCAAAGCTGAAGTTCACCAGCTTGAACAAATACAACTTTGGGCAAAAACAACTTCAGGGTCATAGAATTGAGCAATTAGAGTGATATCATTTAGGTGAGTAGCATATAAATGGTGCCTCCTAGTGTTATATACCTGGACAATGTCAATTACCTGTCTGGGTTCCTACTTTATTTCCCTTTGAGCCAATAATTCCCTGCTTTTTACTTCATGCTTCAGGGGAGCCTGCTTGGGATTCTCTCTCTCTCTCTCTCTCTCTCTCTCCCTCTCTCTCTCTCTCTGTCTCTTTCTACCCCAACCCCCTCGAAATACACAAATAAACATTTTAAAAAAAGAGGTTTAGTTTTTTTTTTTTTTTTAAGTTTATTTGTGTATTTTGAGAAAGAGAGAAAGAGTGCAAGCAGGGGAGGGGCAGAGAGAAAGGGAGAGAGAATCCTGACATGGGGCTTGATCCCATGAATTGTGAGATCATGACCTGAGCTGAAATCAAGAGTCGGATGCTAACCAACTGAGCCACCCAGGAGCCCCAAAGTTTAGGATTTTTTAAAAATTTAAATGTTGGGGCGCCTGGGTGGCGCAGTCGGTTAAGCGTCTGACTTCAGCCAGGTCACGATCTCGCGGTCTGTGAGTTCGAGCCCCGCGTCAGGCTCTGGGCTGATGGCTCAGAGCCTGGAGCCTGTTTCCGATTCTGTGTCTCCCTCTCTCTCTGCCCCTCCCCCGTTCATGCTCTGTCTCTCTCTGTCCCAAAAATAAATAAACGTTAAAAAAAAAAATTAAAAAAAAATAAATAAATAAAAAAGAAAAAAAAAGAAAAATTTAAATGTTTTCAGCAGGAAGGGCAGTCTGAACATCTCATCTGCCATATGCCTAGAAATAGAACTCTAAAAACTCAACTTTATATACTCTATAATTTATAAAAATATCTGATAGCCTAATTTGTTCAAATAATAATTGCCTTTTTTTTTCCTGGTACCAATGCTTTAATTAGGAAGAGTTCAATGGAATTAGAAAGAACCCATAGTCCCTAATTCTTAACTATATTTCCTCATGAATTTTACTGACGTACGTACTGGATTTACATTGAAATAACAAAGTAGCTCAAAGATTTAATAGTGACCACATTTTTTTAAATGTTTCTCAGAAAATGAGTATATTAAGCCAGAATCATGTGTGTTTGCCGCATATAAAGTGTTGCATCTCCATGGTTACATTAAACATAACAAGTACAAAGGGGAAATGTCTTTCGGTGGTTGATAAGCTAAAAGGAAGTGAGCCTTGCTGTACTAGAATATTAGGAATGTTTTTAAACTTTCATTCAAGAATGGAAGGTTTCAGATTCTCCTGTAATACCCCTGGCTCAAACACACGTAAAAGTAGTTACGTAAAAACCACATGTGCAGTCAATGCTAAGAGTCGATGTATTGATATCATGTAGAAAACACGATGCAGAGATCATTTTCTGTGGTTTATTTAATTCTGTCTGTTATTTATAGTATTTTCTCTGAAGTATAGCTCAAAAAGTTCTAACAATTAAAGCGAAAGGAAATCTGTCTTAGCCCAATATTAGCCCTGCTTCTCTACTTGCAAGATACTATTTTATAGCATATACCAAATCAACCTTGGAGACAACAGTATCCACTTGTCCCTGGCATGTAATAGATATTCAGCAAGTGCTTGTTGAACCGATTAATTAAGGAACAGTCTATAGTGGGCTGTTGTAAGGAAGGTGTGCGGTAGCTAAAATGTTGACTTGATCAAGTTACGAAAAGAACATTAAAGAAGGAAGATTCCTGGGATTCGATCCCCATTCTAGTTCTCCTTAGTGCTATGGCCTTGGGTAATCCTCAACCACTTTGGGCCCCAAGTTTCTTCATCACTTGCTCTAATCTTGGGTCAAACTGCATTGCTGCTCCCTATACATGCTGGCATGATTTCCCAATTCAGTGTCTTTGTCCTTATAGTTATGTGTCTAAAATGCCTTCCTCCATCACTGCATGACTAAGCCTACCTAGCCGTGGCATCCTAATTCTTTTTTTTTTTTTTTAAATGTTTATTCTTGAGAGAGGGAGAGACAGAGCATGAGCAGGGGAGGGGCAGACAGAGAGGGATACACAGAATCCAAAGCAGGCTCCAGGCTCCGAGCTGTCAGCACAGAGCCTGATGCGGGGCTTGAACCCACAAACTGTGAGATCATGACCTGAGCCGAAGTCAGATGCTCAACCGACTGAGCCACCCAGGCATCCCCCTACTTCTTTTTTTTTTTTAAGTTTATTTATTTATTTTTGAGAGAGAGAGAGAAAGAGAGAAAACAAGCAGAGGAGGGGCAGAGAGAGAGAGGGAGACACAGAACCCAAAGCAGGCTCCAGGCTCCAAGCTGTCAGCACAGAGCCTAACACGGGGCTTGAACCCACAAACCACGAGAGCATGATCTGAGCCAAAGTCAGTTGCTTAATGGACTGAGCCACCCAGGTGCCCCCAAGCTTACTTGATACCATCCCAGCTAGAAGTTACCTTTCCCCTGATCTCACACAGCACAGTTTACTTTAAACTTAGTGGTGTCATTGAATGTTTTATACCTATAAATGATTTATGATTTTTTTATGTAGATATCTGTACTTCTTTGCTTCTCTGCAAGGCTGGAAGCTCATAAGGGTAAGGCTCATGTCTGCTATATTTTTGTAGTCCTCCCCATAATACCTAGAAAAATACATCAAAGATTATATATGCTCAGTAAATATCTGCTGAATCTGAAAATAGGGCATAATAATGCTTTTCTTGTCAGTGCGAGAGGTCTGTGTCAGATGATGGCTTGAGGCCATTTCCAGCTTTTAGACCAATGATTGTGAAGCACTGATGAGGAATGCTGGATATAGATAAGTATCCATTATGGGGACAAGAAAAGAGAATACTTGGGTGGATCAGAGCCTATTTAAAAGCAGAGAAGAAGAGGAAAATTAATGGTGTAAGAATAGGAAGTAACAAGACCAGTATAGATTATTCTATTCTAGTCATTTAAAAAAGTTCTTTTCTCCACTGCCTTTTTTTTTCTTTTTAAGATTACACATACCTGTGTATAGAGATCCCCTGGGGACTTGAGCCAGAAAGTGAATTGCAATTTTAGTATGTAGTTAACAATCTCAGAGACAGAATGTTGAATGAAAGAAAGCAGACACAGCCAGTATACTATATGATTTCATTAATATGAAGTTCAAAAACAGAATGTTTTGAACTTTAAAACTAATTTCTGGTGATAGAGGTTAAAATATGGTTACCTTGGAGGAGGGTGACTAGTGCAGGGCACAAAGTAAGTTTAGACGTGCTGGCAATGCTCTGTATCTTGATCTGGGTTATGGTTACATTTTATATGCACAGGTAAAAATGTTTTGAGGTTTACAGTTAAGATGTGTGCACTTGACTGTATGTAAGTTATATCTCAATTAAAAAAAAAACAAGAATGTAGTTAATAATTCTGGTTGTACCATGCGTCACTGATGAGCAGGTAGAAGATAGATCTGAGCTATGCAGTGTGTTTCCTGGAAGAATGAACAAACACTTTTAAAATTCCAGAGTTTTCTCTGCAAACCTGTGGCCAGATGGCTCTCATAAATAATGCATCAAAATATGGCTAGAACTGTAAGAATTCGTGATGTGTGATAAAATGAAAACAACCAGAGATCATATGGTTTACTCATTTTGACTTTCATTGTGATTTTCTGGAAGAGCCAGGATCACCGATAAATTGTCATGCAGTTAAAATGGAATAAGTACTGTAGGAGGACACTTGGTAGTTGTGTGAAACCTTGAATAAGTCACAGGCTTTCTGGGTATCAGATGCTTTTTCTGTTAAAAGGAAAAATATTTTATCTGTTCAAAGACAGAGGACAGAATCAATTGATCTCTTAAGGCTCATCCCAGCTCTTAAAATCCTTGGTTTATGGAAGTTGGAACCATAAAGAACAACTCTGGTTAAAGCTTTCACACTATTTTGGAAATAGGATAGGGAAGTAAGTCACTTTAAGAATCTGTAATAATAGGCAACAAAAAAATGTAGGTGGAATTGGAGTCCTGCCAAATAGTAAGAGATCCAGGCAGAAAACATCTTTTTAGATGCAGCCAGCTACTACCTGAAACCATTTGCTGTTGTTCCCTGGGGATTTCCCTTGCCTTCAGCAAGGGGTTTAACTTAATAATGCTAAAAGAAAGAAAAAGAGAAAGAAAGAAGGAAAGAGAGAAAGATAGAGAGATAAGGGAACATTTTCAGACTTCAATCAAAGAAGGCATTGTGGGGTAAGTTTTTTCTTTGTGGGTTCATATTTGGGGAGAAAAAACTCCATTGCAGAAAATGATATTTCATAAACTATATGAGCAGAGAAAGAACACTTGTCTAAGTTTGGCTTAAATAAAATCTCACAACTAGGAGGAACTGCAGTGGTGTCATCTTTTTTTCTAAAGAGGCAGCGGAGACCCAGTGAGGCTAAAGGACTTGCCTAAGGTCACACAGCTGGGAGGAACACAGCCAGGAACACGTTTCTGAGGCTTCCAGCCAGTTATATGTCTTCCACTGCACCAGGCTGCCCCCTGTGGTTCCTTTTGGGTGGCTTGAACTCCAAAGAAAAAGTAGGGAGGACTTCACACTATCCTTTGTTTTAAAAACACTTGCGTAGGAGCATCTGGGTGGCTCAGTCGGTTGAGGGTCTAGGTTTTGGCTCAGGTCATGATCTCACCATTTGTGAGTTCAAGCCCCACATCAGGCTCTGTGCTGACAGCGCAGAACCTGCTTGGGATTCTCTGTCTCCCTGTTTTGCTGCCCTTCCTCCTCTCTGTTCCCCTATCTCTCAAAAATAAATGAACATTTAAAAAAACATATCAAAAGCAATTGAGTATCTGAGAAGCTGATGCACCTGGGAGTTAGAAGACTCTAGCCTTTCTACTCACAGCTGGCTGTGTGACCTTGGGAAATCTCCAAGCCTGAATTTCCTCATCTAAAATAGCACCTCACATTGTCTCCAAGGCAGAGGACCATTGAAGTAACCTATGAGAGAATGCTGTATAATTTGTAACCCAAAATGTGGTTATTAAAATGGAGAAGTTCTTAATGTACTTAGTAAATTAAGAAATGAGTAATTACAAAACAGTAATAACTGATAAAAAGGCTCTGGGCGAATGTGTGTTAACAGCAGGGCTACTGTTAGCACATAAAAATCAATCATCCTGTAACAGAAATGTCCTTTGTTTATTTATCACAAGAGTCTAGTCTAATCACTTTTCATAAGTCTCCAAGGACCTTTCCCTAATGTGTAGATGCTGGTTGTAAAAAGAGCCTTTATGAGAGGCTACCTGTCTTTATCCTCCTTCATACTTTGTATTATCTTTTTCGGTTTGTGAGCCCAAGATGGTAAAAGTGGTGTCCCATTGTTATTTTAATTTGCATTTTCCTGATTATTAGCAAGGCTTGGCATCTTTTCGTCTTCTTATTGGAAGTGTAAATTGATAAAGTTGTATGGAAGTCTACTAGACCGTACCAAGAAAAAATTTAAGTGCATATTCCTTTCAAACCAGAATTGCTATTTTTCAATCACTCCCTTAGAGAAATAATGCTTAGATATATGCAAATAGAGGCACGCACAAAGTTTTTCACTGCAGCATTGTCTGAAATGGCAGATAACTAAAAACACCCTAAATAACATAACCATCAATAGGTGAAGTGGTCAGATAAAGGATAGACTGTCCAAACCATGGAACACTGTGTAACCATTGGAAATGAATGAAGTAGACCTTCAACCTGAGGAAAAAAGCAAGTTGCAGAATAGTATGTGCAACAGAACACCATTTACTTAGAAAATGAAAATAAGACCATTTATTTCTATATGCGTATATAGGCATGTAAATGATAAGCAAATGTCTTGAGAGTTACATAACAAACTGAAACCAGGTTACTGAGCGGAAGGAGACCAAGTGAGCGGGTGGCCAAGGGAAACTTCTGTATTCTTTGAATTGTTAGAGACTTTCAAATAAGAATGTATTTGTGTATTAATTGGTTAATTGATAAAAAATAAAATATGGTTTAAAATGATACAGAATACTAAACAATGAAAGTTAAAAGAGAGAACATTATTATTTCCGGATAAGGAACAACTTTTGGGTTCTAGAAATTTCTTGGATTTTCCAGAGTTGCAAGATAAGAGTCCTAAACTAAAGTTGAATTAATATGATACCTGCCATTCAGGCGAAGGATAAAAAGTGTAGTCAAAAATCAAAATCATCTGGGGCACCTGGGTGGCTCAATCAGTTAAACGTCTAACTTCGGCTCAGGACATGATCTCACTGTTTGTGAGTTCAAGCCCCACGTTGGGCTGTGTGCTGACACCTCAGGGCCTATAACCTGCTTCAGATTCTGTGTATCCCTCTCTCTGCGCACCGCCCCGCCCCCCCAACACACATACGCACTCTGTCTCGAAAATAAACATTTAAAAAAATTTTTTAAGTCAAAACCACCTAATTTATCTGGCTTTTTGATATCATGTAGAAATTGACTGATCTTTCTTTCACTTTTCATCCAGATAGCAAATAGACACAGATTGAGGTTCACCCATCATGCCATTGGTTTTAATTTCTTCAATAATTATTGTGTCCATCGTTAATATTTTAAATTAAATAGAGTCCATTTCAATGAGGTCACCTCTCCTTTTTGGCATTGATTTTTTTTTTTCCTCTGATCACAAAAGTATCATATGCTTGCTGTGAACAGAAAAGGAAGTTGGAAGCTATGGAAAAAAGAAAATGTAATCCCATCATCAAAAAGACATTTTTTATTTTTTTTTCAACGTTTATTTATTTTTGGGACAGAGAGAGACAGAGCATGAACGGGCGAGGGGCAGAGAGAGAGGGAGACACAGAATCGGAAACAGGCTCCAGTCTCTGAGCCATCAGCCCAGAGCCCGACGCGGGGCTCGAACTCACGGACCGCGAGATCGTGACCTGGCTGAAGTCGGACGCTTAACCGACTGCGCCACCCAGGCGCCCCAAAAAGACATTTTTTAAAAGTATTTTTCTCTTTGCAATAGGTGTTCAAGGATTTGAGTTAATACTATTCATACAGTGTTGTGTCTCCTTTTTTTTCAATTAACATTTTATGGTAAGCATTTCTGCATATCATCACAGATGCTTAAAACATGTTTATAATGGCACAGTGATACTCTAAATTATGGGTACATCATAATTTATATACCTCTTCTCCATTTATAGGGAATTTAGCTTGTTTTCATTTTTTCACTATTCTACTTAATTCTGTGAGGAATATTCTTGCATATGATTTTTTCTTCCATCCTTGATTATGTCCCTAGGGTATATTCCTAGCCTGTGCTGGTTGTTTTCCATTTCTACCCCACCTACTTCTCTGTCTTTCTTCATTCTGCTCTCTGTCTTATAGATAGCATCTCCAGGACTTCTTGTCCTTTGGCTTCCTTGGAGAGGAGTTCAGAGGGTGAGAAGAGAGAAGTAGGGATATTTCCTCCTCACTCTCTTCCCGCTTTGGAGCGGTGGCTGCATGCCCCTCCCACTCCCCCACACCAGCCTACTTTCTTGGAGGTTCCTACTCCACTGTTCCAGCTCTTATTACTGGATTCTATTCCAAGATTTTTTTCTCCTCTTGTTCTTTAGCTCTAGGAATGGTAACAGCTTCCCACTCTTGTTCTTCTCTGGGTGCCTCAACATCCCTTCTTTACTCTTTTAATCTGGCCCCCATCTATAAGCAGTCTTTTTATTAAAGCTTCTTCATTTGAACCATCCTGAGTGGAACCCCTTTCCTTTTGGGATCCTGACAGGCATAGAGCAAAAGAATATAAACTTTTAAAATGCAGTCTTGGTAGATATTGCCAAATTTCATTCCCAAAATGTTATATACATTTACACCCCCATTAGTAGAGTAAGATAGCCGGATGAGATGAACTCTTTAAGTTGCAATAGATTTTTGAAAGCATTCAGTATCCTGTTTGTTATCTTTTGCCTCTCTCTCTCTCTCTCTCTGATGTCACTCATAGGCAAGGTGTTCTGCCATAGGTCATCTAAAGAAAAGTCATGTGCAGCAAAGTTGAAAATACTGGGATAAGCACTTGTGTATCACTTACAAATGTGAAATTCCCAGTGTGAGAAGAGACACTGGGTTTTATTGCGAAAACAACTTCTTTGACTGATACCACTGAAGGGGGAAAACACGTCTGCCTGGGCACACAGATAGTATGGTGTGGTTTGGGGATGTCAGCTCACATGCAGATGACAGCTAACCTCTAGCCCAGGAAACCAGTAGGGATGCAGTGCTGCAGCCTGTAGCTCTTAGTATCCACTCTGTGGAAGAATTTCTACTTCATCTTCCCTAGTTCTGGCTTTTTAAGGAGAGCAGTTTGTGGGTACATGGCTTATGAGAAAGAGAATCTACAAAGACATCTTCCATTACTTCCTCTCACATGAAAGGCAACTACACTATGGGCGTTTTATGGGTTGTTAGTACGGGGCTGAGATTTTAGCCAAGTGAACTGGATGTTTATACTATAGCTGACTCCTGACACAGGTGGAAACATTGTGCTTTGCATGTTCTTGCAAAATAATGAGACACCTAGTGGGCACAACATGAAAATGTCCTTATGGGAGATGGTAAGTTCAGCCAATACTCAGGTAAATGGTATCCAATAAGTACTTGCCTTAATGCTTCATTCTACAAAAATGTTCTTATTAGAGAAATACCCAGAGCTAGGAATCAGACCGACGATTCTCTCACATTGGATAATTGAGATACATTATTACCATATTATTTTTCTAGCACTTAATAATTATCAAAGTCCTTTAAACATAAAGTTTCTTCCCATAACACTCAGTATAATAGTCTCCCCTACTAGGCTTCGGACTCCCTGAGGGCGGGGGTCACACAGGTTGCTTTCTAGCACTAGCTCACAATCTCATATGTAGAGAAGAGGTGCTGGGTAAAGGTTTGACGAACAGAACTCCTCTGAACAACCACGCGAGAGGTGGGACAGTTTGCTTTTTTTCTAAGTGAGGAAACAAAAGGTCAATGAGTGAAGATAATTGCCCTCCAGCTAAAAAAGTAGAAGAGCTGAACATGAACCACACCTTATAATCCTTTGCTTTTGCCCATGCCCAAACAGACTACGTAGGAAAGCCCCCTTGCTCTCATAAATGCCCTCTGGCCTTCCCCTCTAATATGAGTTAGCAGCATTTGTGTTTATTCCATTACTAGGGACCCCGTATGGAAAATCATAGTGTTTAGATATTTATTTATCTATTTAAAAATTTTTAATGTTTATGTTTGAGAGAGAGACAGAGTGTGAGCAGGGGAGGGGTAGAGAGGGAGACACACACAGAATTGGAAGCAGGCGCCAGGCTCTGAGCTGTCAGCACAGAGCCCAGTGTGGGGCTTGAACTCATGAGCAGTGAGATTATGACCTGAGCTGAAGTCGGACACTTAACCGACTCAGCCACCCACGCACCCCTGGAAGGGTGTAGTGTTTAAATCAGGGATGGTCAATCAAGTGAGACCCCAGTGGGAGGCCTTCCTCACAGGATTTTCTACATTAGATTGCTTGGTATTGAACTCCATTTTTGTCTCATGCTGGGGCTTATGCATTTCCATCCTCATAGAACACATATTTGATCAGTACTTGGCATGTAGATGGAGTAATCTGACACAAGCAAATCCCAAGGTGTCCCTTGGTTAGGCTTTGTCTTTGGAAAGCACCTTATGAAAAATCCTCATCACACACCATGTAAATGTACTCATTTGTTACTACAAATCCTGTGAGATTATCTGGGTCAGTGTTTCTAAAACCAGGATTCACAGAACCTTGGAGTTTCTACCAATGAATTATCAGGGTCTAGAAGGTATCTGTAAATATTTTAAGTTTGGATGTCCTTTTATAATCATCGAAAGTTAACGCAATTGCCTTCTGGACCATCTTGGTAGCTACCTCATAAGTGAATCTGGACACAAGGATTCACTGTCCCACATGAGGTATTTATCTTGGTACCCAGTAGTTAACTAAAATACTCTAACTTTTTATTGAGATATAATTCACACATCATAAAATTCATCCTTTTAAACTGTGCAATTCACTGATTTTTCATAGATTCGCAGGTTGTACAATGACTATCACTACATAATTCCAGAAGATTTTCATTACCACCACCCCCCACCATGGGAGATGGTGAGTTCAGCCAATACCCAGGTAAATGATACCCAGTAAGTACTTGCCTTAATGCTTCATTCTACAAAAATATTAGAGAAATACCCAGAGCTAGGAATCAGACCAACGATTCTCTCGCATTGGATAATCGAGATACATTATTACCGTATTATTTTTCTAGCACTTAATAATTATCAAAGTCCCCCCCCCCAAAAAATCCCCATCCACATTAGCAGTCGTTACCTATTTCCCTCTCCCTCCAGCCCCTGACAATTATGAATTTACTTTCTGTCCCTTTGGATTTGCCTACTCTGGACATTTCATATAAATGGAATCATACAATATGTGGCCTCTTGTGTCTACCTTCTTTCATTTAGCGTGTTTTCAAGATTCATCTGTTGTGGCATTTATCAGCATTTTATTCCTTATCACGGCTGAATATTTTTTCATTGTATTCCATTATTTATCCATTCATAAGTTGATGGACATTTGGTTCATTCCCCCTTTCTGGCCATTATGAATAATGCTGCTATGAGAAACTTTTACTTCTAAGTTATAAGAATTCAGGTCCGTTAAGTCTTCAGGTATACTGTTGGGGTCTGCAACTTCTCAAATTTGAGAAGTACTGACTCAGGCTGACTCCACTGTTTCCTAAAGAAAGAAATTGATCAGGTCCCATTCACAGAGTTAATAGAAGCTTCTCCGACTAGATTCATAGCTCAAACTTGCTGTCTTTTTTTATCTGTAAGAAGTAGATATCTTCATTTAGGGCAGACCTAAGGTTCTGTAATGGTGGAGAGCCACCTTTAGCAGTGTGGTTAACACTTAACCAAAAACTCTGGTGAATGCTGATCCAGCCCAGCTGCTGGGCAGCTCTTACTTCTGCAAAGCTCCTGGCCTGAATACTGGTAATATTTCCTCAGGCGAAAAGCCAGCAAAAAGAATCACCTGGCCAAATATCCCCAATTCAGCCTGCTTTTCTTGGAGTGGCCTCCCAGGGGAGCTCTCTGGACAAACAAAGCCTGTTGACCCAGTTTGAAGGCCTGGGAAATTATCATGTGAGTCACTGGGACAACAGAGCAAAGTGCCAGGCCCCTGAGAAACTATAGGCACAGGCTTCCAGTGTCATTTGTGTCCCAATAGGGAGGGACCGGGAATCCCAAGGAGGTCTGCCACTTTTCACCCAGCCACCCCTCCAAGTGGTTTCCAAGCTCCTTGGTCCTGTGTGTGGTACCACGGAGGCCGATTCTTGTTTTCCTCCAAGCAGGCTTTGCCAACAGCAGTTCAGAGTGACAGCTCAGTTGTAGGAAACTAAAACAACCCTGGATACTTAGAAGAAGACATGTAGTGTTGTTTGGAACAAGGCCACAGGCTCTTTCTGGGAAGGAAGTGCTGAAGCGGCTACAAAAGTTTCAAATTAAAGACCAAGAATTCCGAGGCAGTATTTTAAAATAACACTCACAGGAGTGAGGCCAGGCCTTGCAAAAGAGAACCTCTAGATTACTTAAGGAGTGTTTTATAATGTTCTGAAGATTCTACTTCCTAAATTACACAAAGAGCTGGAGAAACATAGAAAAGCCATGTGGGTCAAACTTGTTACATTTAGATGCGGTGGAATGTTTGTGGCCTAGAGAGTATGGTGTCAGAAAGAATGCCAGAAGCTTCACAGGTCCTCAGATAACTCTCATGGGTACGTAGGACTCCTGGGGAAGGGTAAGTACCAGAGTACGGGCTTCTGAATATCCAGGACAGCATGAGGACAAAGGAGGAGGTATTCATAGGAACAGGTGAAGAGAGGGTCACCCATGGCCGTTTTTCTTTTTTCTTTTTTTTTCTCATTTCTTCCTCTTTTTCTTCTCCTTCTCTTTCTCCTTCCTTTTTAAAGCAACACCTGATTCCACCACTTTATTCTAGAGTGTTCGTCATCAGGAGGATGTAGTTTTAACACATAATCCGATCCAGGATTATAAATTCATGCCTGGTGGGTGGTTTAAGAGAGCGAGTGACTATTAAATTCCTCCCACTGTGGGAATGGCACATGAAGTCTCTCCCCTCCGTGGATTTGCGGGATCCACTTCTGTGCCCAGAAGAACTAGAAGAAGACGATTTGATCACCACGTTTTTAGGGTCTGTAGGCTTAACTACCCTCATCCCCACACTTCACTTCTTACTTTGTCCCTTTATCCTTTCTGCTTCTGTCTACTTCTGACGGATCTGGCAGAAATACAGTAGACTCGCAGAAGCTGACTGTTCACTTCCCACCCTGGTGCTGTTGCTGCAGATTGTTTCGGAGCTGAGCTGCTGCCTCCCGGACTTGGGCAGTGTCGGCATCAGTCTTTGTCATCACAATTGCTGGGTCTGCCCTGGGGGCTGGGCGCCCTGCAGAGCCAGCAGGCCAGCCCCAGGCATGCCCTCTGGGTACTCAGGTGGAACATTGATGGGGGGATTAGAGAGAATATTCAGAACTAGACAATAAAGATGACAGAGGAGCAGAATCAGGTAAAGGTAAGTATTTCATCTGTTTAAAGGTGCCTTCCTGATGCATGATGGTGATAGATCAGCAGCATTGTCCGTTAGAATGTTCTGGGTCCATGGTAAATGCTCTACATCTGCGCCGTCCGATGTGGTAGCGACCCATGGCTATTGAGCACTTGAGGGGGGGTTTGTGAGGAATTGAAGTTTTTATTTTGTTTAATTTTGATTGATTTACATTTAAATAGCCATGTGATTAATGACTGCTATACTACAGGCACTAGCATTTTTTTAAAAACAGCAGAGAGAAGTAGGTCAGACATTGAGTCCTGGGTTCTAATTCTACCTCCTCTGTGTTATTAGCTTGTAACCCAAGGAAAGATCCTTAACCTCTCTGTACCTCTTTTTACACAACTGTAAGATGAGGCTAATAATATCTACCTTATGGTGTTGTTATTATAGGTAAGGTGGATGGGGTCTTTGGTGGAAGAAGGGACTCAATCAACAAAACTGGCCACAAGGATCTGGGAGGAGTGAGGCCCAGGGGCACCTGGGAGGCTCTGTCTTTTGAGCATCTGACTCTTGATTTCAGCTCAGGTCATGATCCCAGGGCTGTGGAATTGAGCTCAGTGTGGAGCTTGCTTGGGATTCTCTCTCTCCCTGTCTCTCTGCCCCTCCCCTGCTTGTGTGCACCCACGTGCACACACATAATGCTCTCTGTCAAAATAAATAAATAAACATTAAAAAAAATCTCATACAGCTCCTTTTACTTTTTGATGTCTTCATTGGGATCTTAAACGTTTACTCTGAGGAGCAGGCAAGTCAAAGATTATTCAGTTTTGCAGTTGAGAACACAGAGACCCAGAAAACAAACAAACGAACACAGAGACCCAGAAAACAAACAAACACACAAACCCACAAAAAACTAGTTGCCCCAAGATGTTACACCGAGGAGTTAACACAGGAGACAATCTCCCCATGGGTCAGGGGCAAATGCTCACTCTGTCCCAAACTGTGGGAAAGTCCTCAAAGCTGCCTGTGGCCCAAAGGAGTCTCTTCTCCATTCTGCTCCTTTCCCCTCTCCAGTCGGCCAACAGTGTGATATCTGTCCTGGCATTGACCCACTTCCAAAGACAGGTAACCACACTCTGCTCTCTGGAAAGCAGCAACTGTAATCTTTGACAAATGACTATGAAGAAATGCTTTAGTCCCGCTGTCTCATTTTTCCTCTGGCCCAGTCTGTAAATGCTTGCTCCTCAGGCACTGAGAGTATTCTCACTGTTCCAGGTTTTAATAAACTTTGCCCGTCCATTTGCCTTTGTCTCCATGCCTATAATTATTTAACTGTTTTCTTCTAGTTCCTGAAAATAAGAACCCTGCCATCTGAGAACGGATCAGGAGAAACAACCATAGAAGTAAAACTCAGGAAAACCATTTCCTGTCTTGTCACACACAACTACACCCCCTGTTGACAGAGGCATGCCAGTTTGAAACAAAAAACAAAAATCAAAAAACAAAAAAATTCTTTACAGCTTTATTGAGGTATAATTACTGTACCCAAAATTGCACTATTTAAAGTGTACAATTTGGGAGCCCCTGGGTGGTTCAGTCCGTTGGGCGTCTGACTTTGTTCAGGTCATGATCTCCTGGTTTGTGAGTTCAAGCCCTGCATAGGGAGGGCTCTCATCTGTCAGTGAAGAGCCTGCTTGGGATGGATCCTCTGTCCCCTTCTCTCTGTCAAAACAAATACATCAAAAACAAACATTAGGGGCACCTGGCTGGCTCAGTCGGTTAAGTGTCCAACTTCGGCTCAGGTCATGATCTCTCAGTTTGTGGGTTCAAGCCCTGCGTGGGGCTCTGTCCTGACAGCTTGGAGCCTGGAACCTGCTTTGGATTCTGTGTCTCTCTCGCTGTCCCTCCCCCATTCGCGCTCTGTCTCTCTTTTTCTCTCCAGAATAAATACAAAAAAAATTTTTTTAAGTAATAAACATTTAAAAAGATAAAGGGTACAACTTGGTGAGTTTAAACGTGTATATGCCCATGAAACCATGTTAGTCAAGATAATGAACATTTCCATCACAGACTGCTTTTCCATTTTGGAGTGGAACAGAGTAAGTGTGCTCAGATCAAAACTATATAGTAAAAGCAATGCCATCTTCCTAAAAACTAGTGGCACTGGCCCCTGCAGGGCCATCCTGATTTCAATCACTATTATCATTGGAGAGGCAGTTCTCCCTTTGATCTCGGCATGGCTTTTCCTCTCTCCCCACGGCTACTACATTCATCATTGTGTTTAAGGCCAGCTCCTTTCCCGGTGCTCTGGTTTTCATTCCCTTCCTCTTTGTCAGACCCTCCCATGATGAGCATCCCCTTTCTCTGCTGAATCGTCCATTTCTTATCTACAAGCTCCTTTTCAATCTTAAACAAAAGCAAACAAAAAATTAAATACCTCTTCCTGCCTCCCCATATCTCCCCTCAGTCACTCATTACTCTATCTCCTGCCTCCTGGGCATGGCCAAACTTTCAGAAATAGTTGCCCAAACTCACTCTACTTCCTGTCTTCCCCCTCTCTCTTAAAGCCACCCCCATCTCCTTCCATCACACAGATGCTGTTCTTGACCTGGTCACTCACTACCTCCCTGTTGCTTTAAGCAGTGAACCTTTCTCAGAAGTTACCATATTCTGCAACTGTGGCCACTCTATCCTTTGCAAAATAGCTTGGTTGTATGTGTTTTGTGTTTTTTGTTTACAAAAGTGATGCTGTCTTTAAAAAAGAGGCAGGGGGGGGCGCCTGGGTGGCGCAGTCGGTTAAGCGTCGGACTTCAGCCAGGTCACGATCTCGCGGTCCGTGAGTTCGAGCCCCGCATCAGGCTCTGGGCCGATGGCTCGGAGCCTGGAGCCTGTTTCCGATTCTGTGTCTCCCTCTCTCTCTGCCCCTCCCCCGTTCATGCTCTGTCTCTCTCTGTCCCAAAAGTAAATAAAAACGTTGGAAAAAAAAAAAAAAGAGTCAGGGGTAAATGTTGGAAAAAAAAAAAAAGAGTCAGGGGTGCCTGGGTGGCTCAGTTGGTAGAGCGACAGACTTCATTCTGCTCAGATCATGATCTCACAGCTCGTGAGTTCAAGCCCCACATTGGGCTCGCTGCTCTCAGCATACAGCCCACCTCAGACCTTCTGTTCTCCCTCTCTCTCTGCCCCTCTCCCGCTCACACTCTCTCAAACATGAATAAACAGTAAAAAAAATAATAATAAAAATAAAAAAGAGGCAGACAATAGATGAAAGTAGTAGGAAGCTCCTTCTAGTCTCACCCTGCCTCACTGCTACAGACAGTCACCTGTGCAGCCTTCAGAAGTCCCAGAAATCTGTCACTGTACCCTTCTAATTGGGGGAAATCCCTTGTTGTTCATAGAAGCCAAGAAATTTTTATAAGCAAACAAACACACAAACAATAGAGAAGGGCTCACATTCACTAACTTTTCAACCCTGATCGTAACAGTTGCTTTATATACTCGCCCTAAAGGTGACTTGGTGGCTGGGTCTACATGACAAGTCCCTGTTGATCTCTCCAGTAACAGTTGCTTTATATACTCGCCCTAAAGGTGACTTGGTGGCTGGGTCTACATGACAAGTCCCTGTTGATCTCTCCAGGCAGGAAGCCTGTCCGGGTATGGCTTTCCTGATAGCAATCCGTTGTTTTCCCCTTCCTAAAACTTATCGTTGAGAATGATAGGAATGAAGCATATAGGCATCTGGGATCTTGTGAGGCTGACTTAGCGGCTTTAAAGGCTTACCGATTTTTAGACACATACACAAAAATGGGAGTTCCCATGACCAGTGTTTTTACCCAAGATAAGGTACAGTGGAAGAAATAAAAATCATTCCCCAAATCCCACAACCCAGAACAACGGCCATAAAAATTCTTTAGACATCTCTAAAGTTCCAAATACACAGGGTAATAATTCACAAATTATTCTGTAATTGCTGTTTCCCTCAGCATTTGTGATTGCAAGTCAATAAATACAGACTAACACCATGATTATTAATGCTTGCCAACCATTCAGGATATTTATAAACCATGGTTTACTCAACCAGCCTTCTATTGTTGGGCATTTAGGTTGTTTGCATTTTTTGAGGCCATAAATTACACAACGATAAACATCCTGTTTTAGCTTTTTGCTTTTGTGCAATTGTCTCCTCAGGCTAATTTCTAGAAGCGGACCAGCTTGATACAATGGCGCATACATTTTACATTTTGATGCAATTAGGCTAAATTCCTTCCAGGAATGTTATACCAATTTATTTTCTCACCAACAGTGGATTTGAGGACATCTTTGGGGGCGCCTGGGTGGCTCAGTCGGTTAAGCGTCTTGACTTCGGCTCAGGTCATGATCTCAGTTTGTGGCCTGGAGCCTGCTTCCGAGTCTGTGTCTCCCTCTCTCTCTGCCCCTTCCCCACTCTGCTCTGTCTCTCCCTGTCTCAAAATAAAGAAAACATTTTTTAAAAAGCTTTAAAAAAAGGACCTCTTTGCCCCACTGTCACCAACATTGGGTTTTATCAACTTCTGGTTTTAGATGTGGCTTTTGTACACTGATTTTTTTTTTTTGATCAGTTGGAGTATTTATTTTTCTCTCAGCTAATCTCATTCATGTTCATTAATTATTATGTATAGTTTTAGTTCTGTCATCTTATTTTGTTTTCTATTTTTAGGCTTCCTTGGCATATATTTTTTCCTGGTAATTTTGAGGGTTGTTTGCCTGCTTTTAGTTCTGTAAGTGGGAATTGTGCCTTTCATTATGTACTTAGGTATATCTTTCTCAAACAGCAGAGTATTTACAGTTCTCTGATAATAGCTAATGCTTATTGTACATTTACTGTACCCTCATAACAACCCTGTGAGGTCACTGGTGGTATGTTTTCTTTCCTTCCTCCAATTTGTTCGTCTCTCCAGGCCTGGGATATCTAAGAGTGTTTTGTGTACTTTAAATTCCTTGGGAAACAAAAATCATACCCTGGTTGGATCAGAGCTGAAATAGTTCTCCCTACTCAACTGGACAGTGATGATTCTTTTTTTCTTTCTTTCTTTCTTTCTTTCTTTCTTTCTTTCTTTCTTTCTTTTAATGTTTATTTATTTTTGAGACAGAGACAGAGCATGAGTGGGGGAGGGGCAGAGAGAGAGGGAGACACAGAATCCGAAGCAGGCTCCAGGCTCTGAGCTGTCAGCAGAGAGCCCGACACAGGACTTGAACTCACAAACCGCGAGATATTGACCTGAGCTGAAGTCGGACACTTAACCAACTGAGCCACCCAGGCACCCCATGATTATTTCTGTTTAGAGCAATTAAATGTCCCTCTCTCACTTCTACTCCCACAATTGACAGTATCCCAAGGGCATTATTATTTTCTTTATGTTTATTTATTTTTGAGAGAAAGAGAAAAACAGAATGCGAGTGAGGGAGGGGCAGAGAGAGAGGGAGACACAGAATCCAGAGCAGACTCCTGGCTCCGAACTGTCAGCAGCACAGAGCCCGAGGTGGGGCTCGAACTCCTGAACCGTGAGATCATGACCTGAGCTGAAGTTGGACACTTAACCAACAGCCACCCAGGCGCCCCAAGGGCATTATTTTTTAACCAATCCAGGCTGTTCTGGTATAAACTGCACTTTCACATGAGTAATCTCATTGGGTCCTCACAGCAAGCCTTAAAAAATCCCTAAACTCCCACACTCGTGTGTGTGATTTGTCTTTGTGATCAGTACTCTGGTGCACTCAGCTAGTGTCCTCTGACTTTGATAGCCACATTTAAAAAAAAAAAAGAGAGAGAGAAGAAAACAATCAAAACCCAGATAATGCCAGAACATCAAATTAACATTCTTTAGGCCTTGCCAAAGGATATACTTGTATTTGGATGCTATTTAACTCTTATCTCTCTGTTGCAAGACAGAGAATTGGTATATATATGGAATATTGCTTGAAGTGTATAGAAGCCCATCCATCTCTCTAGATTAGCATTTTCTAAAAAGTGTTGCTTGTTTGTTGTGCAGGATGTTAATAGGTGTTATATGAAGAATGGATATGGAGGGGCACCTGGGTGTCTCAGTCGGCTAAGCGTCCAACTTCAGCTCAGGTCATGATCTCATGGTTCGGGAGTTCGAGCCCCACGACAGCTGGGGCTGACAGTTTAGAGCCTGGAGCTTGTTTCAGATTCTGTGTCTCCCTCTCTCTCTGCCTCTCCCCTGCTCTTGCTCTTTCTCTCTGTCTCTGTCTCTTTCCCTCAAAAATAGATAAACATTAAAAAAAAAGAAAGAAAAATGGGTATGGACAACAAATGATAGAAAACTCAAAGTTGCTCATGGAAATTGCTCGAAGAATTGCCTTTAATAGGCTAATGTACACCGTGAATCTATAAGATGAAGATATCATATGCAAACTTATTTGATCTCTATTAATGTCTAATAGGCACTAGTAGTGTTCTGTGGAACACAATTTGGGAAATACTGATAGGTAGGAAATAGTTTCCCCCCTCCCCCAAAACTCACCAATTATAAAAAAAGAAGGAAAGCCCACCATTTGTGAAAACATGGGTGGACCGTGAGGGCATTATGCTAACTGAAACAAGACAGGTAGAGAAAGAAAACTACTGTATGATTTCACTTATATGTGAAATCTAAAAAAAGAAAAACCCTCAAACTCATAGATACAGAAAACATTGGTGGTTAAAACTTCTAATGCATTTATCAAGCACCCTCTCTATGTTTGAAAGAAGTAGAAGGCCTAGGCCTTCAAGTAACTGGGAAGTCAAATGCAGGTTAAAGCCATGGGCACCAACCCAAAATGGCTACCCAAAATCCTACTGTGATTGTATTTTGCTTTGGTGTGTAATTTGGAAAATAAATGTAGGTATCAATAAAATTGAAAGTTACATTTTCCAAAGAGAAGCCTAGTGCCAAAGACACCCTAACACATGTATAACTTCAAACAAACCTACATGAACAGAGGCGAATTTATTGAACTGAGAAACTCCCTAGGAAAAGAGCTTTCACATCCCTTTATTCCTTTCTAAACGCTAATTGCTCAATTAAAATTTGAAGGCAAATAATTTTTCCCTTTGAGGAACTAACATTAGTGATGTTTTAGACTAATATTTTTTTCAATGATTAACTCATCTTTTTTTTCTTTTTTTAACGTTTATTTATTTTTGAGAGAAAGAGACAGAGTGTGAGGGGGAGAGGGGCAGAGAGGGAGGGAGACACAGATTCGGAAGCAAGCTCCAGGCTCCGAGCTGTCAGCACAGAGCCCGATGCAGGGCTTGAACCCACGAACTGTGAGATCATGACCTGAGCTGAAGTCAGACACTTAACCGACTGAACCACCCAGGTGCCCCTGTTTTAGACTAATATTAATGCTAAAATTATCTGCAAATTTTCTCTGAATTATGTTTTTCTCTTTCCCTGCCTTTTCTCCTGGAGAGCTCCTCACTCATCTTTCAGGCTTTCAGTTTGAATTTTGTTTATTTAAAAGAAAATTTTAACATACAATGTTGTATAGTTTCAGGTGTAGAACATAGTGGTTAGACAACTCTGTGTTATGCTATGCTCACAAGTATAGCTACCATCTCTCACCATACAATGCTATTATAATACCATTGATTATATTCCCTATGCTGTGCCTTTCATCCTCATGAATATTCATTCCATAACTGGAAGCCTCTGTCTCCCACTCCCCTTCACCCATTTTGCCCTGCCCTCTGACAACCACCAGTTTGTCCTCTGTATTTATGGGTCTGTTTCTGTTTTTTGTTTGTTCATTTGTTGTATTTTTTAGATGCCACGTATAAATGAAATCATATGGTATTTGTCTTTCTTTTTCTGACTTATTTCACTTAGGAAATAATACCTTCTAGGCCCATCCATTTTGTTGCAAATGGAAAGATCTCATTTTTTTTTTTTAATGGCTGAGTAATAAACACAGGGGTACATATATCTTTTTCAATTATTATTTTTGTTTTCTTTGGGTAAATACTCAGCAGTGGAACTACCGGATTGTATGGTATTTCTACTTTCAATTTTTTGAGAAACCTCCATACTGTTTTCCACAGTGGTTGCACCAATTTGCATTCCCATCAACAATGTGAAAGGGTTCCCTTTTCTCCACATCCTCTCCAACGCTTGTTATTTCTTGTCTTTTTGATACCAGCCATTCTGACAGGTTTAAGGTAATATTTCATTGTGTTTTTGATTTGCATTTCCCTGATGATTAGTGATTGAACATCTTTTCATGTGTCTGTTTGCCATCTGTATGCTTTCTTTGGAAAATGTCTACTTAGCTCCTCTGTCCACTTTTTAAATTGGATTATTTGTTGATCTTTTTGGTGTTGAGTTGTATAAATTCTTTTTTTTTTTTTTTTAATGTTTATTTATTTTTGAGAAAGACGGAGACAGAACGCGAGTGGGTTGGGGGCAGAGAGAGAGGGAGACACAGAATCCGAAGCAGGCTCCAGGCCCTGAGCTGTCAGCACAGAGCCCGACACAGGGCTCAAACCCACAAGCCATGAAATCATGACCCAAGCCGAAGCTGGACGCTCAACTGACTGAGCCACCCAGGCGCCCCAAGTTGTATAAATTCTTAATATACTTTTGATATTAATCGCTTATTGGATGTATTGTTTAAAAATATCTTTTCCCATTCAGTAGGCTGCCTTTTCATTTTGTTGGTAGTTTCCTTTGCTATGCAAAAGCTTTTTATTTTGGGGGTAGTCTCAATAGTTTATTTTTGCTTTTGTTTCTCTTTGCTTGAGAAGACCTATCAATAAATATGTTGCTAAGGCTGATGTCTAAGAGATTATGGCCTATAGTTTTCTTCTAGGAGTTTTATGGTTTCTGGTTTCACATTTAGGTCTTTCATCCAGTTTGAGTTTCTTTTTTTGTGTATGGTGTAAGAAAGTAGTCCAGTTTCATTCTTTTGCATGTAGCAGTCCACTTTTCCCAGCATCATTTATTTTTTATTTATTTATTTATTTAAAAAAAATTTTTTTTCAACGTTTTTTATTTATTTTTGGGACAGAGAGAGACAGAGCATGAACGGGGGAGGGGCAGAGAAAGAGGGAGACACAGAATCGGAAACAGGCTCCAAGCCATCAGCCCAGAGCCTGACGCGGGGCTCGAACTCACGGACCACGAGATCGTGACCTGGCTGATGTCGGACGCTTAACCGACTGTGCCACCCAGGCGCCCCTCCCAGCATCATTTATTGAAGAGACCTCTTTTGTCCGTTGTATGTTCTTGCCTTTGTCGAAGTTGAATTGATCAGATGAGTGTGGGTTTTTTCTGGGCTCTCTATCCTATTCTATTGATCTGTGTGTCTGTTTTTGTGCCAATATTATGTTGCTTTGATTATTATAGCTTTGTAGTATAGTTTGAAATCAGGGAGTGGTATACCTCCAACTTTGTTCTTCTTTCTCATGATTGCCTTGGCTCTTCAGGGTCTTTTTTGCTTCCATATAAATTATTTGTTCTAGTTCTTTGAAAAATATTTATTGGTATTTTGATAGGAATTGCACTGAGTCTGTAGATTGCTTTGGGTAGTATGGACATTTTAGCAATGTTGATTCTTCCAACCCATGAGCATGGTATATCTTTCTATTTATGTCATTTTTAATTTATTTCATCAGTGTTTTATAATTTCCAGAGTACAGATCTTTAACCTTCTTGGTTAAGTTTATTCCTAAATATTTTATTCTTTTTGATGTAATTGAAAATGGGATTATTTTATTAATTTCTCTTTCTACTACTTTATTAATGTACAAAAATGCAGCAGATTTTTGTGTACTGTGACTTTCATTTATTACTTCTAGTAGTTTTTTGGTGGAGTCTTTAAGGTTTTCTATATATAATATCATGTCATCTACAAATAATGACAGCTTTATTTCTTCTTTACCAGTTTGGATAGCTTTTATTTCTTTTTCTTCTCTGATTTCTGTGGCTAGGCTTTCCAATACTGCATAGAATAAAAGTGGGGAGAACAGACATCCTTGTCCTTTTCCTGATCTTTGAGGGAAAGCTTTCAACTCTTTCCCATTGAGTATGATGTTAACTGTGGGTTTTTCATTTATGGCCTTTAATATGTTGAAGTGTTTTCCCTCTAAACCCACCTTGTGGAGAGTTTTTATAATGAATGGATGTTGAATTTGGTCAAATGCTTTTTCTACATCTATTGAGATGATCATATCGTTTTTATCCTTTATTTTGTTAACATGGTGTATCATGTTTGATTTGTGGATATTGAAACATCCTCACATATGGATGGAATAATCCCACTTGATCATGGCGAATGGTCCTTTTAATGTACTGTTGAATTTGGCTTAAAAATATTTGGTGGAAAATTTTTACATCTCTGTTCATCAGGAATAATGGCCTGTAGTTTTCTTTTTTCATAGTGACTTTGTCTGGTTTTGGTATCAGGGTAATGCTGGCCTCATAGAATGAGCTTGTAAGCATTCCTTCCTTTTCAGTGTTCTGGAAAGTTTGAGAAGGATTCCTTAAATGTTTTATGGAATTCACCTGGGAAGCCATCCGGTCCTGGACTTTTGTTTGTTGGGAGTCTTTGATTATCAATTTAATTTTGTTACTAGTAATTGGTCTGTTCAGATTTTCTATTTCTTCCTGATTCAGTTTTGGAAGACTGCATGTTTCTAGGAATTTATCCATTTATTCTAGGTTGTCCAATGTGTTGGCGTATAATTTTTCATAGTAGTCTGTTACAATGCTTTGCATTTCTGCGGTTTGGGTTGTTATTTCCCTTCTTTCATTTCTGATTTTACTTATTTGAGTCTTCTCTCTTTATTTTTTAGTGAATCTTGCTCAAGGTTTATCAGTTTTATTTATCTTGTCAAAGATTCAGCCCTTGGTTTCATTGACCTTCTCTATTATTTCTAGTTTCCATTTCATTTATTTCTGCTCTGATCTTTATTATTTTCTTCCTTCTACGAACGTTGGGCTTTGGTTGTTCTTCTTGTTCTAGTTCTTTTAGGTGTAAGGTTAAATTGTTTCTTTGGGATTTTTTGTTTGTTTCCTGATGTAGGCCTCTATGGCTATAAACTTCCTGCTTAGAACTGCTCTTGCTGTGTTACAAAGATTTTGGACCATTGTGTTTTCATTTTCATTTGTTTCAAGGTATTTTTTGGATTTCTCCTTTGATCTCTTAGTGGACCCATTAGTTGTTTAGTAGCATATTGTCTAGCCTCTATATTTTTGTGTTTTTCTGTGTTTGTTTATTTTTCTTATAATTGATTTCAAGTTTTCTTACTGTTGTGGTCAGAAAAGAGGCTTGATCTGGTTTCAGTCTTCTTAAATTTACTGAGACTTATTTTGTGGCTTGACATGTGATTTATTCTGGAGAATGTTCCATATTCACTTGAAAAGAATGCACATTTTGCTGTTTCGGATGGAATGTATCTGTTAAATCCATCTAGTGTAATGTGTCATTCAAAGCCACTGTTTTCATACTAATTTTCTTTCTGGATGATTTATATATGTGTGTAAGTGGGGTGTTAAAGTCCTCTATGTTTAGTGTATTACTGTCAACTTCTCCCTTTATGTCTGTTGCTGTATGTTTTTAGGTACACCAATGTTGTGTGCATAGATGTTGACAGTTGTTGTATCCACTTGTTGAATGATCCCTTTATCATTATGTAATGCCCTTCTTTGTCTCTTGTTACAGTCTTTGTTTAAAAATCTATTTGTCTTGTGGTGCCTGGGTGGCTCTGTCAGTTAAGTGTCTGACTCTTGATCTTGGCTCAGGTCATGATCTCACAGTTTGTGGGATTGAGCCCTGTGTCAGGCTCCGTGCTAACAACGTGGAACCTGCTTGGGATTCTCTCTCTCCCTGTCTCTACCCCTCTGTAGCTCTCTGTCTCTGCCTCTCTCTCAAAAAAATAAATAATAAACTTTACAAAAATTAAAAAAAAAAGAACAAAGATCATAAAACTATGCAAGTGAGAAGGCAAATCAGTATTAACTGGACACTTTATGTTGACTGTTTCACATACTTTATCTCAGGTGATCCTGACAACAGCTCTAGGATAGACATTTCCCCACTTCACAAATGAAGAAACTAAAGGGTAGAGGGGATAATAATTTGCTCGAGGTCCACAGTGCTTGGAAGTGAGGAAATAGGACTTGACATGTTATTATCTTAAACATATTATTTTATTTTATTATTAAAAAGGTTTTTTTAATGTTTATTTTCTTTTTGAGAGAGAGACAGAGCACAAGCAGGGGAGGGGCAGAGAAGAGGGAGACATAGGATCTGAAGCAGGCTATAGGCTCTGAGCTGTCAGCATAGAGCCTCACATGGGACTCAAACTCACAAACCACGAGATCATGACTTGAACTGAAGTCAGCGCTCAACTGACTGAGCCACCCAGGCACCCTTTAAACATATTATTTTAAAATGCTTTCTAGGGGCACCTGGGTGGCTCAGTCAGTTGAGTGGTTGACTTCAGCTCAGGTCATGATCTCACGGTTCCTAAGTTAAAGCCCTGAGTTGGGCTCTGTGCTGACAGCTCCGAGCCTGGAGGCTGCTTTGAATTCTGTGTCTCCCTTTCTCTCTGTCCCTCCCCCACTCGCTCTCTGTCTCTCTCTCAAAAATAAATTAACATTAAAAAATTAATAAATAAAATGCTTTCTAATACAAGTTAAAGGAGGGAAATAGAGGGAAGATAAGATAAAGAAAAAAACTGGGAGAAACGGAAAGAAAAAACAAGAAAGAGAGAGGCAGAGAATCTAAAGAAGAGTTTGTTTTAAGATAGAGACATAGAATTGCACAAAGAAGGAAGATAGGTTTGTTTTCGATTTAAATACAAGTCCTAGAATTTCACACACAGAGACAGATACAGAGAAGCTGATATTTACGAAAAGATATCCCTCGTTTAAAAATCTGGATTTTTTTTTTTTTTTTTTTTTTTTTTTTTTTAGTTACTAATCTCAAGAGCAAATGTAACTAAAATCATCAGGTAAATTAAAAAGTTTTTTTATTTCAAGTTGGGAAGGACAGCTGTTCTTGAAATCATGTCTTCCCAAATTTTGGTGAGAAAAAAAATCTCTGCTGTTATTCTTGGAAGATAGAGAATGCCACTTTCCATGGGAGAGAATTGTCCAGAAAATGATTCCTATCTTGAGGGCGCTTAAGATATCCCTAAGAAAGACACTTAAAGCCAGATACTGTCATTGAGATCATTAGTCATGCTATCTATCTGGGCTGGTATTTGCTTTCTGTGTTAGGTGGAATTAAGATAAGAGCTAAATTTGGCATGGGAGTGGAGAGGAATTCTTCTCCCTTTTCCTAAAATATTGGGATTGTATCTAAGTAGCTTTAATTCCTAATATATGATCACCTAGTTATTCTTTCTTTAAGCTACTGAAAGGTTGACGACTATATTTACTATTTCCTTTGCTTATAGTTGCTTTTGGTACATGCGTCTTCCTTCAGACTTCAGTTTCTTTCTCCCTGAGTATATCCTTTAATGACTCTTTCAGCAAGAACCTGTAAAAAGTAATCTCTCAGTCTTTGTATGTCTGGAAGTATCCTGAGTGAGAGTATAAGAGCATCTAATATTCTAGGTCATTATCCCTCAGCACTTTGAAGGTGACATTCCAGTCTTCTGGCACTGATTGTTGTCCATGACAAGTCTAGTATAAGTTTAATAAGTGGTCATGTCTTTATTTTTTTTTTTAATTTTTTTTTTAATTTTTTTTCAACGTTTTTTATTTATTTTTGGGACAGAGAGAGACAGAGCATGAACAGGCGAGGGGCAGAGAGAGAGGGAGACACAGAATCGGAAACAGGCTCCAGGCTCTGAGCCATCAGCCCAGAGCCCGACTCGGGGCTTGAACTCCCGGACCGCGAGATCGTGACCTGAGCCGAAGTCGGAGGCTTAACCGACTGCGCCACCCAGGCGCCCCTTAATTTTTTTTTTTTAACGTTTATTTATTTTTGGGACAGAGAGAGACAGAGCATGAATGGAGGAGGGGCAGAGAGAGAGGGAGACACAGAATCGGAAGCAGGCTCCAGTCTCCGAGCCATCAGCCCAGAGCCCGACGCGGGGCTCGAACTCACGGACCGTGAGATCGTGACCTGAGCCGAAGTCGGATGCTCAACCGACTGAGCCACCCAGGCGCCCCATTGGTCATGTCTTTAAAGATAAGAATTATCATCTGTCTGGTAGTTTTAAGATTTTACTCTTTGACTTTGATGTCCTACAATTTTATTTCATTGTGCCTAGGTGATGGTGTACTGTTATTTTTTTCTGCTTGGCTGGTGGGCTTCTTCAGTGAAAAAAACCAAATCTTTAAAATTCCACCCATATTTCTCCAAATATTGTCTCTCCTGCATTTTATTTATTTGAAACTCCTACTGTATTTATGTATTTGTATTATCTTCTCATTTTTCCTTCATGTCTCCAATTTATTAAGGGTTTTTTTTTGTCTCTTTATCTGTGCTGCATTTGGGGTGATTTCTTTATATCCACTTCCAATTCATTAATTTCTTTTCAACTCTGTCTAATGTACTGTGTAATCTGTCTGTTAAGTGTTTTTTTCCCCAATTATATGTTTTGTGTCTGAAATTTCTAATCGGTTCTTTTATCATATTGATAATTTTTTATATAATGTCCTGTTTTTGCCATAAAGTATCTATTCCTTAAAATTCTGAAAAAATTATTTAAAATCTCTTTAGATTGTTGTATTATCTTGAGATATTTTCCTATTTGTTTCTACCTCTCTCTCTTTTTTTGTGTGTGTGTGCTTATATTTGGTTTGGTTTTTTTTTTTTAACTTTTTTTTTAACGTTTATTCATTTTTGAGACAGAGAGAGACAGAGCATGAATGGGGAAAGGTCAGAGAGAGAGGAAGACAGAGGAATCTGAAACAGGCTCCAGGCTCTGAGCTGTCAGCACAGAGCCCGACGCAGGGCTCGAACTCACAGACCGCGAGATCATGACCTGAGCCAAAGTCGGACGCCCAACCGACTGAGCCACCCAGGCGCCCCTATTTGTTTTGAGAGAGAGAGAGCACAAGCAGGGAAGGGGCACAGAGAGAGGGAGACACAGAATCTGAAGCAGGCTCCAGGCTCTGAGCTATCAACAGAGAACCTGACATGGGGCTCGATCTCATTAACCACAAGATCATGACCTGAGCCAAAGTTGAACACTTAACCGACTGAGCCACTCAGGTGCCCCTGTTTCTCCCTCTTTTAATCTGCCTCTTAGTGATATATTTCCTCATGTGATTTGTAATTTTTGACTTTGAGCTCATCTGCAGAAGAGTTGTTTTCCATGGAGTTCTGTGTGCCATGGACTTTGAAAGTGTTTCTAATAGGTCAGTTGCACAGTTTACTGCTGCCAAGACCCTGCAGGTTTCATGAATCATGACCAAATTTTTATGTTGAATTTTTAGTTCAAGAATTCTGCGTCAGATGAAAAATTTGTGTGTTTGTGTGTGTGGTATCTTTCTAAGGGTATATGAATAAATTAATCCTTTCTTTTATTTGATATTATGTAGACATAGAATTAGTAGAATAGAGCGCAAGGTTTTCAAATGTCTCATTTTTATTAAAGTTGTTTTTAGTTCCATATTTCAGTTTTATTTCAAAGTGGTAAAAATTGAGCTCTCACTTACACTCATTTATGTTGTAGAGTGTAGAGTTTGTTGTTTTAAATTAAATCAGAGCTTCCATACTTGGATCCTTTTTTTAAATGCCTTCTCTATTAGCTGTTGCTGTTTTCTCCTCCTGGATGAAAGGCAGTGAGGCTTGAAGAATAGACTTCTTGTCTATAATTTATAGACTTGATTGGAATGCACCGTGAATTATCCTTGTGAAGCCTTAATAATTCACTGCTTGTTGGGGAATTGGAAACTATTGATTCATGTTCTGCCCCGGGAGATGTTACTTCTCTCTGCTAAGGGTACATTATAAGGCTGGATTTGGGCTTCCACTCTGCCAACAGGCGGAGTATTGCCCACTTTTCAATCTAGTATGCATGGAAGTCTTTCTCAGTTCTAGCAGGCAAAGTTTTGATACAGAGTTTACTGTATTTCCACATCTTTCTCTCAGATGTTACCCAATTAAACCAAACTTCCTAGAGAAATGAGAGATTTCTCTTTTATTGGAGAATATGTTTGAGACCTGGACTGTCCAATAAGGGAGTCACCAGTCACATGTGACCCCTGAGCACTTGAAATATGGTCAGTTCAAACTGAGATGCATTGCGAATGCAAAATGCATAGTATGAAAAAAATGTAAAATATGGTGTTAATAATTATCGATTACATGTTGAAATGACTGGGATATACACTGGGTTAAATAATTGGGTTATTTCACTTGTTTCTTTTTTCTCTTTTATATGTGTGGCTACTAGAAAATTTTAAATCACTTTTGTGGCTAGCATTATATTTCTCCTGGACAGCACTGCCATAGCGTCTGACAAATAGGGAAACCTGTAAGTACTCTAATAAGAACGACTTTTGGTTTGTCATTTCCTCTCTGCACTTATATTCACCATTGCTTTTACCATGTGATGCATTTAAAAAAATATTTTATTTATTTACTTATTTTAAGATTTTATTTTTAAGCAATCTCTGCACCCAACATGGGGCTTGAACTCACAGCTCTCAGATCAAGAGTTGTATACTCTACCCACTGAGCTGGCCAAGAAACCCAACAACGTCCTGATTTTTTGGTATGAATTAATGCTGTACTACCACAATGCAGGACAATGTAAAAAGGGTCGCATCTCACTTGGGGGGAGTTGTAAGGTCAGCATATAAGGCGAAAACTGGATATAGTCAAAATTATCCTTGAAAATCTCTTACCAAGGCCTCACACTGTCCCTGTCAAGCCACCTTTTAGGTCCCACCCAGGCAAATTTTTCTCTGCGGCAGATTAGGGCAGATCCCTCTTTCTTCATTGAAACCAGATGAAGCATTTGGCTTATGTTGGTGCCATATTATAGCAAAATACAAATCTTAAATCCACAGTCACCCTCAGCATGGAGAGATGCCTTCTTGGGGGAAGCAGAAGGGACTGAGGTCCATAGGGAAGCAGGACATTTATCCTTTTTGTTCACTTGCTGTAGAAGGGGGACATGCCTACTTAATTTATGTTTCTCTCTTTTCCCCTACCAGTCTTTCTGTTTCTTTTTTACATTTGCTAAGTTGTGATAGTTGAATTTGCATATTTTAGCATGTAAAGGTCTCCCTCTTCTCCAGATCTAATACTCTGTGTATCTCTGTTTCTAAATGTTTATAAAAAGTCAAAATGAAATTGCACAATCATGTGAGTATATTTAATGCCATTAAACTTTAAAATGGTTAAAATGGTTTATTTTATGTTACGTATATCTTACCGTCGTAAAAAGTCATAATGAAGCATAATTACAATTAGTGGGGTAAAAAGGTGGGACTTTGGAGTCAGGCAACATTGGTGAGTGGAGATGTCACAGGTTGGGTTCTCCAGAAAGCAAACTCTGAGACTGCATTAAGCGTTCAGGATGTTTATTTTTAAATAGTCTTTTCAGGGGCACCTGGGTGGTTCAGTCAGTTAAGCGGCTGACTCTTGATTTTGGCTCAGGTCATGATCTCACAGTTCATGGGATCGAACCCTGTGTCAGGCTCTGTGCTGATAGCATGGAGCCTGCTTGGGATTCTCTCTCTCCATCTCTCTCTGCCCCTCCCCTGCTCTTTCACTCTCTCTCTCCCTCTCTCAAAATAAATAAACATTTTTAAAAAAGAAAAATAAAAAAGCTCTTGGAATCAACACCCATGGAAGGGAGAGATGGGAAGCAGGAGTGGGTAGAGGGAAAAATTCAGTTGTGCTACAAGCTCTCCCAACAGCCTCATTCAGGCTCACAGGAAGCTCTGGAGTGAAAATGGCCCTACAGAGTTGTGCCATAAAGCTAAAATGGTCAGGCCTTTATACCCCAGCTTCAATAATGTGGGCTGTCCCTGGAAGGGTGTAACCATGAATGGAGTGTTCTCTGCAGCAAAGGAAGTTCCTGGAGGGTTGACAGCTGAAAGCTCTCTGTAAACAACACTGTCACAGCTGGAGTGACAAGTCCCTCTTTGAAGGGGGATCTGCACACTGAATTAATTTTGAGAAATTATTTCTACAGAATGGGGCTTCTTCATGGGATAGGAAATTACATGTCCTGCTCTCCTTCTGAAGTGAAAGACCATTTGAGGACTCTTTCCATGAACTTTGAATCCTGAACAAAATGACAGAAGGATGAAAAATGGTTGACGTTCATACTCTCCTGACTAGAGGATGCGGTATTTCTGTTGCCCTGGTTCTGGCCCTGTCTCTCTCTCTCTCTCTCTTTTTTTAAAGAAGTCTTCACACGCAGCACAGAGCTCAACACAGGGCTTGAACCCATGACCCTGAGATCAAGACCTGAACTGAAATCAGAAGTCATACACTTAACCAACCAAACCACTCAGGCGGCCATTCAGCCTTGTGTTACACAACTTCCCATTCAGTCTGTGATCTGTTCAATATCCCTCTATTTAATATCCTCTTTTCAGCTGAACTTAGCCTATTTCTTTTGCTTGCAACCAAATAACCCCAATTGATGCACTGGGGTTCAGATCCTGGCCCCACCACATTTAAGTGTTTGATCTTGAGTAAGTCTCTGTAGGTCTTGTTTTCTCTCATCTCCAAATTTGGTACAATAAAGTCTACCTTGCAGGGTAGAGCTGTGGTAAGAGACAGCGTATGCCCAGAATTGTAACCAATAGTCTAAAGAGGTTATAAAATTAATAAAAACAGTTTCTGCTTCCTGCTCTCAGTCTACACTGTGAGCTACTCTGCTAGAATATCAAATGTTGTATATGGAAAATGCGCGAATAATGAGGACTTCTTGTTTGCCAGATTTGTATTTGGAACTGGACTTCGACGTTCCATGCTCTGTAGGGCTCTTCCCCAAAGGCCTTGAGGGGTGACAGCATTCATGACACTGCAGCATAAATTATTAGGATGAAGGAAGGAGGCAGTAATCTGTCTTCCAAGAAGTGTTGGACCAATGGGTGATCAGATGGAAAGTTTAAAAAATATATGTCCAAGGCGGTTGATAGCGATATCCTTAAAAATTGCTAAATTGGAAAAGGTGACTAATAATAGCCTTGGGATTTAACTGTATTGAGTAAAATATGCTTTGATGGGTATTTTTCATGTGTAGAGACACTGATTGATTTGACCTATGATGCATGTGTTTCTGTGTGTATAGATACCGTGTGGGATTGTAACTGGGTTCTGTTGTGCTTTGCCACAAAAAGGAGGATGAGGAAAAAGTGAAAAGATTCCCTAATTCAGTTCTTCAGATGCTGCAGCTTTTAGACACTCCTCCCTTGCCCCTCAAATCAGCCCTCACTGCCAACATCAGAATATTCAAATGTTTTCTTAGTTGAATTATTTATGACTTTGTGTTCTTTAGACTACAAGTGAAAAAAGCTGAATGAAAAATTAAATGGTTGCTATTGAAATATTTACAGATGGAAGGATATGATGTCTGGGATTTGTTTCAGAAAATGTGGGTGGGAGGCAAATAGCTGGCATAGTTAGGACAGGGTTAGTTACAGGTTAATGTTCTGGGGGGCTGGATAATAGTACATAGGGCTCATTATTTTATTGTGTCTACTTTGTATCTGTTTAAAATTTGCTAAAACAAAACACTTTAAGAATTGGATGATTATAGTTAGTTAAAATATGTATGCATAAAGCAAAGACTGGAAGAGAATGCCTAACAATGAAGAGTTATATTAGCTGTTAGAGTAGATGAATTATGGGCGAATTAATTTTTGAAATTTCATTGAATATTATTCCAATTTTTATTTTTCAATAAATAAAAAAATCCAAAGGAAAGAAAAAACACACCAAAAATCTCTGTGAGGGTAAGAATCCGTGCTGTGCCGGAGCTGGCTTGTATCAGATTGAGAGAACATTGTTAAATTTTTAGGAATTTTGCATCCTGGTTAATATCCTATAAGTACCAAAACTGACGTGGTGAGAATATTGTAACCTCAGAAATCAAGCAAACACTAAAAATAAGTACTCCCAAGAACTAGTTGTTAAACATTTACCAGCATACCACCCGTAAGAACTGTGTCAAATGCTTTTCTGCCCAGAATTATCTAAAGATCCTGAAATTAATGGGTAGGTACTTATTAATTTATTCCACACATATTTAGTGAGGTCCTACCATGGGCAAGGAGTTATGCCAGGCACTTTGTGGGGGATAGAAAATATTATCTAAAGAAGAGGAAGATATTCTAAACTTTGTGAGATAATATATACCTAAGAGGTTAGAATACAAATATGGCAACTGTGGAAGGTGATGCTCAGTCGTCTGCAAGGACTGAAGGTAGCTGACAGCCTCCAGCTAAGTGCCTTTATGATCCAACCTTAGCTTTCTTTATTTAAAAAAACAATTTTTTTGTAATGTTTTATTATTTATTTTTGTGAAAGTGAGAGAGAGAGACACAGTGGGAGCAGGGGAGGGGCAGAGAGAGAGAAGACCCAGAATCCAAAGCATTTCCAGGCTCTGAGCTGTCAGCACAGAGAGCCCGACACAGGGCTCGAACTCACAAGCTGTGAGATCATGACCTGAGCTGAAGTCGGACGCTTAACTGACTGAGCCACCCAGGTGTCCCCGAACCCTAGCTTTCTAAGTGTACACTAAATTGTACACTTTTTAAAAATTTACATCCAAATTAGCGTATAGTGCAACAATGATTTCAGGAGTAGATTCCTTAGTGCCCCTTACCCATTTAGCCCCTCCCCCTTCCCACAACCCCTCCAGCAACCCTCTGTTTCTTCTCCACATTTAAGAGTCTCTTATGTTTTGTCCCCCTCCCTGTTTTTATATTATTTTTGCTTCCCTTCCCTTATGTTCATCTGTTTTGTCTCTTAAAGTCATCATATGAGTGAAGTTACATGATATTTGTCTTTCTATGACTAATTTCACTTAGCATGATACCCTCTAGTTCCATCCACATAGTTGCAAATGGCAAGATTTCATTCTTTTTGATTGTCGAGTAATACTCCCTTGTATATATATATATATATACACACCAAATCGTCTTTATCCATTCATCCATCGATGGACATGTGGGCTCTTTCCATACTTTGACTATTTTTGATAGTGTTGCTATAAACATTGGGGTACATGTGCCCCTTCAAAACAGCACACCTGTATCCCTTGGATAACTACCTGGTAGTGCAATTGCTGGGTCGTAAGGTAGTTCTATTTTTAATTTTTTGAGGAACCCCCATACGGTTTTCCAGAGTGGCCGCACCAGCTTGCATTCCCACCAGCATGCAAAAGAGATCCTCTTTCTCCCCATCCTCACCAACATCTGTTGTTGCCTGAGTTGTTCATGTTAGCCATTCTGACAGGTGTGAGGTGGTGTCTCCTTGTGGTTTTGATTTGTCTTTCCCTGATGAGGAGTGATGTGGAGCATTTTTTCACGTGCCGGTTGGCCATCTGGTTGTCTTCTCTGGACAAGTGTCTATTCATGTCTTTTGCCCATTTCTTCACTGGATTTGTTTTTTGGGTGTTGAGTTTGATAAGTTCTTTATAGATTTTGGATACTAACCCTTTAACTGATATGTCGTTTGCAAATATCTTCTCCCATTTCTTCGGTTGCCTTTTAGTTTTGCTGATAGTTTCCTTCGCTGTGCAGAAGCTTTTTATTTTGATGAGGTCCCAATAGTTCATTATTGCTTTTCTTTCCCAGAAATGACTTGTTTTTTATATTGGGTTTTCCCTTCTGTGAACATACATGTCTATTATTCAGGTTTTATTTGATCTATTTTAGTAAAGTTGTATTATTTTCTCTGAAAGCTCCCACATACTTTAGATTAAGCTTATCCAGATATATGTCATAACTTTTGCTATTACTGTAACTCAAATGTTTTTCTAACTGGCACATATGTTGTCTTTGTACGTATGTGTGAGTGTGTATGTGTGTGTTTACCTACCTATAGAGTATATACATCTCCTTAGCCACCTTCTTGAACTCTTTAAAAAACTGTTTCTTCCTTCTTGGAGTTACCTCAATATGTAATAAAATGGTCTCCAAATAATGATTTTTTTAAAATCTCTTTCAAAAGTTGTACCTTTTATTTATTTTTCTTGACCTTCCACATTCGATAGGTTTTCCAGAAAAACATTTAACAATAGAAATAGTAACTGGCATCTTTGTCTTGCTTCCATTTTTTAAATAACAATCTTATTGAGATATAACTTACATACCATAAAATTCACCCTGTTAAAGTGTACAATTTAAATCCAGTGAAGAAATGGGCAAAAGACATGAATAGACACTTGTCCAGAGAAGACAACCAGATGGCCAACCGGCACGTGAAAAAATGCTCCACATCACTCCTCATCAGGGAAAGACAAATCAAAACCACAAGGAGACACCACCTCACACCTGTCAGAATGGCTAACATGAACAACTCAGGCAACAACAGATGTTGGCGAGGATGGGGAGAAAGAGGATCTCTTTTGCATGCTGGTGGGAATGCAAGCTGGTGCGGCCACTCTGGAAAACCGTATGGGGGTTCCTCAAAAAATTAAAAATAGAACTACCCTACGACCCAGCAATTGCACTACCAGGTAGTTATCCAAGGGATACAGGTGTGCTGTTTTGAAGGGGCACATGTACCCCAATGTTTATAGCAACACTATCAAAAATAGTCAAAGTATGGAAAGAGCCCACATGTCCATCGATGGATGAATGGATAAAGACGATTTGTTGTATGTATATATACAAGGGAGTATTACTCAACAATCAAAAAGAATGAAATCTTGCCATTTGCAACTATGTGGATGGAACTAGAGGGTATCATGCTAAGTGAAATTAGTCATAGAAAGACAAATATCATATAACTTCACTCATATGATGACTTTAAGAGACAAAACAGATGAACATAAGGGAAGGGAAGCAAAAATAATATAAAAACAGGGAGGGGGACAAAACATAAGAGACTCTTAAATGTGGAGAAGAAACAGAGGGTTACTGGAGGGGTTGGGGGGGGATGGGCTAAATGGGTAAGGCGCGTTAAGGAATCTACTCTGAAATCGTTGCACTGTACGGTAATTAATTTGGATGTAAATTTAAAAAATAAAATTAAAGTAAAAAAAATATAAGTCATTTCTTCACAAATTAATCTATAATTGCAGTATAATTCCAAAAAAATCACAATAGATTCTTTGGAACTTCTCAAATTGTTTATGATGTTCACCTGAAAACTGGAAATGTGATAAAGCCAAGAAAATTTTGAAAGAAAGGAAAGAGTTAGAAGGAGCAGTGACATCTGGGCAGAAAAAAGAGTTGATAGAATAAATTAGAAAGTTCTATAGCAGATTCACATATGAAGTTTTAGTGTGCAGATTTCAGGTGACCTTTCAAAACAGTGAGAAAAGATGGATTATTCAATAAATGTTGGGACAACTGGACATTCATGTAAGAACAAAATAATGCTAAAAATAGAACTTTTATATGGAAAAGGTTTCATTAAAAAAGTTAAAATAATAAATTGGGAGAAATATTTGCGACATATTTGACTGGCAAGAATTTAATATGCTTATTTTTTTTAAAGAGATTTTTTGAGTTATTAGGTAAATGATGAATACCCTGGTAGGCAAATGGACAAAGGATTCGAATAATCATGTCACACAAAAAAGAAGTAAACATGACCAATTAACATTTAAAAAATTCTTTTTGCAAAAGAGAACTCCTAATTATAATAAAAGTTAGATATTATATGTTATAAAAGTTAGATATTATATTATATGCTATATTAGTAAAGATGAAAGTGATGGACAGTACATCATATTTTTAAGAATATGGAGAATCGGGAACTCATAAATTATTGGGAATAGAAATTAATACAGCCATTTAAGAAGATATTTCTTCTAGAATTGTATTCAAAGGAAATAAATGGGTGGACGGGTGTTCACTCCAGCATGCTTACCAAAACACTGAGAAGGTCCTAAATGTCAGTAGCAGATTGGTTAAATGGACTCTGGTTCATCCATACAACAGAGTTCTAGAAGAATTTAAACTAGATTCGTATTAGGGGCACCTGGGTGGCTCAGTTGGTTAAGCATCCGACTCTTGATCTTGGCTCAGGTCATGGTCTCATGATCTCATGATCTCATGATTTCATGACCTTGTGATCTCGTGGTCGTGAGATCAAACCTTGCTTTGGGCTCAGCCCTGGCAACATGGAGCCTGCTTAGGATTCTCTTTCCCTCTGCTCCTCTCCCTCTCTCATACTTTCTCTAAAATTTAAAAAAAATGTAAAAAATTAGCTAGATTTGTATTTATTAACAGTGAAAAAATTAGATTGCTTCACAGTATTATAGAATTTCTTATGTAAAAATACAATATTCATTTTTATTTGTGTACTAAAGAATCTGAAAGAATATGTACCAAACTGTTACTACTATATAAGGAAAGAAGGGGAGGGTATCAGCTTTTGTGTTTTCATTTTGCACGTAATAGAAAATTACACACAAATATGCCTCAATAATAAGTTGTATCTATTGGCCAAGTAACCAAAATGTCCAGCCTTAAAGTGGGCTTTGTTGAAGGAATGACACCAGGGTTCAACAATGTCATTCAGCTGCTAGCTTTCCTCTGGCTTGTAACTCTGCCTTCAAAGGTGAATGCTTCTTGAGGACATTATGTTAAGTGAAATAAGCCAGACATGAAAGGACAAACACTGTATGATTCCACTTATATGAGGTAGTTAGAGTGGCCAGACTCATAGAGACGGAAGTAGAAGGGTGGGTGCCAAGGATTTGTGGGGAGCGGGAAAAGGGGAGTTGTGGTTTTATGGGTATAGAGTTTCTTTTTGCAAGATGAAAAGTTTTCTGGAGATTGGTTGCACAATAATGTGAATGTGTACTTACAAATGGTTAAGATGGCAAAGTGTATGTATATTTTGTACCACGGTTTAAAAAAATATATTACATTAAAAAAAAAAAAAAAAAGGCCTATCCCAAGGCTGGCTCCCCCTGGTGGTGGGAGGGTTGCCAGCACATTCAGGCCTGTGGACTTCTGTTACTTGTCACACAGCAGTGGTGGGCACATGCCTGTTCCTGAATCATGAACCTTCTAGGGACCCATTTGTAAACTTAGGGAGAAATTTTGGTTGTTATAGTGATTGGGCATTTAGAGACTGTGGGCCAGAGATACTAGATTCTGATAATGTATAGGACAATCCAATCCAACACAGAATTTCCCTACATCTTGCATGACTTTTAATGTCCTATTTGACTTTAATATACATTTAAAAAACCTGTTTATAATCATCTGAACCTAGACCCTAACTCCATTTTGTATATAACATGAACTATTTTTGCATGTTCTTAATATATACTGAACTTGAAGATATGAGAATTATGGGTAAAGTGAGAGAAAATAGTACTTTGTTTCACTTGGAACTTTACCAAGAGTTGTTCACTATTTCAGAAAATCATGTTTTCAACAACCAACACCACTGACGGTATTTGAGTTACCAGCTCAGCCCTGCATATTGCAGTTCACACTGCATAATGCAATTCACACTGCATATTTTATCTCAGAAATCAGGATGTATCCTATGATCAGTGACATCTTAGATTCTATGAAATACGGTACTGAATATTAGTATGCATTTGCAGCTATTGCCGGAGCCGTTTCTCACTTGAGTTCTTGTAACAACCTCCCGGCTGATCTCTCTGCTTCCACCCAGCAGTCTATTCTCAATAGAGCAGCCAGATTTTTCTTTTTAAAATGTAGATGAGATCGTGTCACTCCTCTGCTCCAAACCTTCTAACGCGCCATTTTACGGAGTGTACAAGCCTTGCAATGTCCTATGAGGCCCTGAGAGATCTGGCTCTGTTACCTTTCTGACACATCTGCTTCTGCTTTTTCTATTACTGACTCCAGTCCACCTCACTGGCCACTTAACGCGCACACACTCACCAGACAAGCTTCTGCCTCAGGGCTTTTGCACTGTCTATTCCCTCTGCCTGGACACTGTCCCCCTAGACAGGTGCATGATTCATTCCTTTACCTCCTTCAAATCTTTGCTGTGATGTTACTTTCTAGTGAGGTCTGCCTTGACCGCTCTATTTTAAGCTGCAACCCACTACTCACTTCCTTACTGTTTCTTTTTTCCCCCATCATCCTTATTAACTTCTAATATAATATATAATTTACTTATGTGTTGTGTTGATTGCTGTCAGAATGCAAATTTCATAAGGTAGGGATTTCTGTCTGTATAGCCAGGAAATTTAGGAGAGTGCTCAAACACTATTTGTTGAATGAATGGTGATTCTGCCAGTAGGCACAAGCCTCTAACTATCTCATTATGTCTCCTATTATTGTTGTGCCCAAGCATCTACACAGTGAAATAGATATCATTTTATAATGAATTATTTTCCTCTTATCTCTCTCTTATGTTATAATTATAGCATATCCTAAGTTGTATTATACTATCTATTGATTTGCTAAGTCAGGATGGTGAAGTAGTATTATGAAACGTTTGTTACAATATCAGGGTTTGGATGTTAAGGTTGAGAACTGCAGGTTTAGACTGTTCCAAAGGCCACTCCTGGAACTGCGGGTGGAGATAATCCCAGCAAACTGCCTGGCTGCTTCCTGGATGGGAGGGGTGGGGTGGGTGTTGGGGAGGCCACCACAGCGTTGGCAACCAGGAGGAAACACACTGCCTTTTCCAGCTTCACTATATTCCCATATTGTTCATACTCTTTGAATATTTTACAATGAGCATTCATTCCTTTTGGAACAAGCAAAACCAATAAGGATATTTTTATTTAAAATACTATTGGGGCGCCTGGGTGGCGCAGTCGGTTAAGCGTCCGACTTCAGCCAGGTCACGATCTCGCGGTCCGTGAGTTCGAGCCCCGAGTCAGGCTCTGGGCTGATGGCTCAGAGCCTGGAGCCTGTTTCCGATTCTGTGTCTCCCTCTCTCTCTGCCCCTCCCCCATTCATGCTCTGTCTCTCTCTGTCCCAAAAATAAATAAATGTTGAAAAAAAAATTTAAAAAATAAAATAAAAAAAAATAAAATACTATTGCAGAGGCGCCTGGGTGGCTTAGTTGGCTAAGCCTCTGACTTCGGCTCAGGTCATGATCTCGCAGCTCGTGGGTTTGAGCCCCGCGTGGGCTCTGTGCTGACAGCTCAGAGCCTGGTGCCTGCTTTGGATTCTGTGTCTCCCTCTCTCTCTGCCCCTCCCCTGCTCACACTCTGCCTCTCTCTCTCTCAAAAAAAATAAACATTTAACAAAAATACTACTGTAAAATATGGAAAGCAGATAAGCAAAAGCAAAAGAAATCACCTGTGATCTTATTCTCACCTCTAACATTTCATTTTATAACCTTTGGTTTTTCAGGCATGTGTGTCCACATTTGGATTTGGGGGATCATGTGGTTGGAGGTGTCTTTTGTCAAGGTTATTCTGGCAGCCCCTGTTGGATTGAGGGTAAGGCTAGGTGTCCTTCCCCTGACAGTGGGGAAGGAGGGCTTAGACCAGACCAGTGGCTGTGGGAATGGAAAGGGACACGACTCAGAAATACTGTAAAGGAAACGCGCGTTAGCGTGTGCATGTGAGTGAGAGCAGCAGGGCCTTTTGTGTCTGTTTTGCATCTGTGCATTCCAGCCTTGCATTCAAGAATATTGAAGAGGAAGGAGGACCTTTTGTCTGGGTTTGTGCTCTGTTTCTCTCTCACTCTCTTTTTAAAAAACAATAAGCTGCATTTTTGAAGTGTGGAATTTGTTGAGTTTTGATATGTGTAGACACCTGTGAAACTATCACCACAACCAAGGCAACGAACATATTCACCATCTCCACAAACGTCCTCATACCTTTTAACCTGCTCCCCCCTCCACTCTTGTCTCGAGACTACTGATATGCTTTCTGTCACCCTAGGTCAGTTTGCATGTTGGGGAATGTTGCATGAATGGGATCATATGATATTTATTTTTTTCCCTCTGGCTTCTTTCACTCGGCATGATTTTTTTTTTCTATTTTTTTAAAAAATTTTTTAACGTTCATTTATTTTGACAGAGAGACAGAGCATGAGCGGGCGGGGGTGGGGGGGTGTGGCACAGAGAGAGAGGGAGACACAGAATGTGAAGCAGGCTCCAGGCTCTGAGCTGTCAACACAGAACCTGACGCGGGGCTCGAACTCACGAACCGTGAGGTCATGACCCGAGCCGAAGTCGGACGCTCAACCGACTGAGCCACCCAGGCGCCCCTCGGCATGATTATTTTGAGATTCGTCCACGTGTGTGTATCCAACGTTGCTCAGTAGTACTCCTTTGTGTCGATGCACCAAAATTTACTTATCCATTCACCTTCTGATGGAAATTCAGGCTATTGCTAGTTTCATGCTATTACAAATAAGTTTGCTATGAACACTCATATATAGGTTTTTGTATGGGTATATGCTTTCATGTCTTTCAGATACATAGTTAGGAGTGGATGGACTGGGTCACACAGTAAATGTTCCTCTGTTTTAAGCTTTGGCTCTATGTCTAAAAGTGTCACTTTTATCTTCTTTTTGCTCACCACAACCAATTTAGAATTGTGGCATTTTTATTTCTCAGGGATGAAAGGATCTTTTTGCCCCCACAAATGACCGAAAACAAAAATGAGACTCAGGGGCACAGGGTAAGAGTGTGGGGAAGGAAGAAGATGGTAATTGGTACTCATCTAAAGAAATTAATGGTGAAATTTCAGAGGTCATAGCAGGTGTCATTTCCAGGCTGGATGTGGATGAGGATGAACAAGCTAACTTTGGTCCAAAAAGCCAGCCAGTCCACAGGAGTTCTGGGAGGCTGTCAGGAAAGAGGCAAAAAGCCCCAGAATGATAGTGATCCTGGGAAGACTGAGGAACTCATAGTGTCCTGTCTCAGTCTTGTGACACTATCTGCCTTTTTATCCTGACCTTCTGTTTCCTGTATTTTTCCATTTGTTTAAAAACTGAAATCCATTTCCTTGTGGTTTTGTGTATTAAAATATACATAAAATTTACCATTTTAACCGTTTTAAGTTGATGGGTGGCATTAAGTACATTCATTATGTTTGCACAAACATCACCACCATCCATTTCCAGAACTTTTTCATCATCCCAAACAGAACGTCTGTACCCAACAAACAATAGCTTCAACCTTCTGTCTGTAAGAATGTACTCACTCTAGGTACCTCATAGGAGTGGAATCATACACTATTTGTCCATTTGTACCTGGCTTATTTCACTTAGATAACGTGTTCAAGAGTCACCCATGTTGGAGCATGTAGCAGAATTTCCCTCCTTTTTAAGGCTAAATAACATGACATTATTAATATATACCACCTTGTGTTTATCCATTCATCTGCTGGTGGAACCTGTCTTATTTCCACCTTTTGGCTATTGTGAATAATGCTGCTATGAACGTTGGTATCTATCTGGTATCTGAACATGTATCTATCTGGTTGAGTGTGTGTCTTTGCTTTTTGGGGAGGTATATACCTAGAAGTTGATTTGCTGTACGATACAGTACTTGTATGTTTAACTTTTTAGGGAAAAGTTTTCAATTAGCAATAATCGCGCCTCGGATAAACCTCATTGGCTACGATACTGCCACTGCGCAAAGCTTGTTTAACTTTTTAAAGAACCACCAAACTGCAACACAGCGGCTGCACCATTTTACATTCTCGTGAGCAATGTACAAGGTACAATTTCTTCGCATCCTTGTCACACTTGTTTTGTCTTGTTAATAAAAGCTATCCTAATGAGTGTAAAGTGATATCTCATATGGTTTTGATTTATATTTCTCTAATGAGTGACGATGTTGAGCATCCTTTCATGTGCTTAGGGACCATTTGTGTATCTTCTTTGGAGATATGTCTATTCATGAAGTCCTTTGCCCATTTTTGAATTGGGTGGTGTTTTTCTTTGTTTTTGTTGTTGTTGTGCTAGTGTTGAGTTGTAATTGTTCTTTATAGATTCTGGATATGAATCACTTATCAGATATTTGATTTGTAAGTATTTTCTCCATTCTGTGTGGTATCTTTTCGCCCTCTTGATAGTGTCCTTTTTAATTTTTGAAAGACGACTGTGGTATATGATTTATGATCTATGAGTACTGAACCTAGAAGACTAAGAATATGTGAAGAGTATGGGGCGCCTGGGTGGCTCAGACAGTTGAGCGACTGACTTCTGCTCAGGTCATGATCTCACCATTTGTGAGTTCGAGCCCTGCATCAGGCTCTGTGCTGACAGCTCAGAGCCCGGAGCCTGCTTTGGATTCCGTGTCTCCCCCTCTCTCTGCCCCTCCCCCACTCATGCTCTGTCTCTCTCTGTCTCAGAAATAAATAAACATTTAAAAAATTAAAAAAAAAAGAATATGTGAAGAGTAAAGTGTTATAATAAAAGTCAGAAGGGAGCACCTGGGTGGCTCAGTCGGTTAAGTATTGGACTCTTGGCTTCACTTCAGGTCATGATCTCATGGTCCTTGAGTTTGAGCCTTACATCAGGCTCTGCGCTGGGAGCATGGAGCCTGCTTGGGATCCTCTCTTTCCTTCTCTCTGCCCCTCCTCTGCTTGCTCTCTCTCTCTCTCAAAATAAATAAACCTAAAAAAAAAAAGTCAGAGGTTATTGTGATTCAGATTTCATAATCTGGAAAAAAATATCTATAGTTGAACTACATAGCATTTTGGCATAAAAAATAAGTTATACATTTATTTTAAACATGTATGTTTATGACTTAAATATATTTACACATACATTTATTTTACCATTTCTTTCTTTAAGAGTAGTTGGTGTTTTAGTGACTGTCATCAGATAATCAAGGTTGAAAGTTTCTTATCTTGTGTATGATTTGTTACCTTACAATATACTCAATAGAAAAGATAAAAAGCCCCCAAACCAAATCTCACCACGTCATAAGGTCTGTTTACTTTTTTCTCTCAAAAAATTCTTATTGTGAAATAAAGCCAGCATTACAAAAAGGAGCATGAAATTGATATGTAGAGTTTAACACACCATTATAAAGTGAATGACACTATAAAAATCCTTTTGGATCAAGAAATACGACGCTGTGTTTACTTAACAAATAGCACCATGTATGGAAGTATTTTGTGTCAGGCTAGTGGATCCCTGGGCTCCACCCAGGGGATTTTGTGACTATTTTGTGGGATACTGAAGGATCCTGTGGGATCCTGAGGGATACTGTGGGATCTCAGTATTTTGTGAGATACTGGAGGAAGTATGTGTGTTCTGGGCACTTTTCCTGAGACCTGGGGAGTATGCTCAGCCTTTCCGAAACAAGCAAGGATGGAGATGTGATGCTCATGGTATCCTTCCCTTTTCACACCATAGGCCCTGGCCGGGCCTCTAGCTAGTCTTTGCTATTAACTTATGGTTCTCAACCTTGGCACTAGTGATATGTTGGGCCAGATAATCCTCGGTTGTGGGGGAGCTGTCTGGTGTATTGCAGGATGTTTAGCAGCATTCCTGGTCTCCATCCCCTAGATGCCGGGTGGGCCTCTCACAGTTGTGCACTCCAGGCATTATCAACGTGCCAGGCATGGTGCCAAGAGCGATACGTACATCATTTTAATCTTCATGTTTGTCCTCATTTTGCAGATAAGGAACTGAGCTTCAGCAGGATTAGGTGAATTATTAAAGGTGTCACAGCAAGTGAAGGGCTGAGTGGGAGTTTAAACACAGACCTATCAGTCCCCACTCTGTTTTCAGTAACCATGTAAAGTTGCCTCCCAGGTGGTGGAGGATGGGATATATTCCAGATCTTGCTTCCTTCATTAAGACATTTCTTTTTTTTTTTTTTAACGTTTATTTTATTTTATTTTTGGGACAGAGAGAGACAGAGCATGAACGGGGGAGGGGCAGAGAGAGAGAGGGAGACACAGAATCGGAAACAGGCTCCAGGCTCTGAGCCATCAGCCCAGAGCCCGACGCGGGGCTCGAACTCACGGACCACGAGATCGTGACCTGGCTGAAGTCGGACGCTTAACCGACTGCGCCACCCAGGCGCCCCTCATTAAGACATTTCAAATCTGGGGGCACCTGGGTGGCTCAGTCGGTTGAGCATCCAACTTCAGCTCAGGTCACGATCTCCCGGCTCATGGGTTCAAGCCCCGCATCGGGCTCTATGCTGACAGCTCAGAGCCTAGAGGCTGCTTCAGATTCTGTGTCTCCCTCTTTTTCTGCCCGTCCTCTCCTCGCACCCTGTCTCTCTCTCCCTCTCTCTCTCTCTCAAAATAAATTTAAAAATTAAATAAATTAAAAAATTTTGGGGGAAATGCAAGCTGATGCAGCCACTCTGGAAAACAGTATGGAGAAAAAAAAAAGAGGTTAGAGTGGGAGAGAGCCAAAGCATAAGAGACTCTTAAAAACTGAGAACAAACTGAGGGTTGATGGGGGTGGGAGGGAGGGGAGGGTGGGTGATGGGTATTGAGGAGGGCACCTTTTGGGATGAGCACTGGGTGTTGTATGGAAACCAATTTGACAATAAATTTCATATATTGAAAAAAAAAGAAAACAGTATGGAGGTTCCTGAAAAAACTAAAAATAGAACTACCCTACGACCCAGCAATCTCACTACTAGGTATTTATCCAAGGGATACAGGTATGCTGTTTTGAAGGGACACATGCACCCCCATGTTTATAGCAGCACTATCAACAATAGCCAAAGTATGGAAAGAGCCCAAATGTCCATCGATGGGTGAGTGGATAAAGAAGATGTGGGGGGTGTGTGTGTGTGTGTGTGTAGAACAAACAGAGGGTTACTGGAAGCTTTGTGGGAGGGGGGGATGGGCTAAATGGGTAAGGGGCATTAAGGAATCTACTCCTGAAATCATTGTTGCACTATATGCTAATTTGGGTGTAAATTTAAAAAAAATTAATAAAAAAAATAAGAACAACAGTTGGGGCACATGGGTGGCTCAGTAGGTTAAACGTCTGCCTCTTGATTTCAGCTCAGGTCATGATCTCACAGTCGTGAGATGGAGCCTCTGCTCAGCACAGAGCCTGGTTAGGATTCTCTCTCTCTCTCTGCCCAGTGCCACTTCCCCTTAAAATATATAAATATTAACAATCAAATAAGAAAAAAAATTTTTAGAGACATTTCATATCTATATTTCTAGGCTTTTTACTGGATATTTTCTTTTGGTTTTCCTACCAGCTGTTTAAATTGGACATTCCTAAAACTAAAGTCAACATTTTGCTTTTTTTCTGTTTTCTTTTTCCCTCACCTCCCTTCTCCTATTAATCATTCTTCCAAATCAATATTAAACCCCTGATCTTGGGGAGCCAGAGTGGCTCAGTCATTTAAGTGTCTGACTTCAGCTCGGGCCATGAACTCACGGTTCGTGAGTTTTGCCCCACATCAGGCTCTGTGCTGGATGGCTCGGAGCCTGGAGCCTGCTTCAGATTCTGTGTCTCCTTTCTCTGTTCCTCTCCTGCTTGCACTCTGAGTCTCTCTCTCTCTCAAAAATAAATAAAGATTTAAAAAATATTTAACAAAACCTGATCTCTTTGACTCTTTTTTATATTTTCAGAAGCAGAATCTCATATTTTTGTACATCTTGTCCAAACTCTGTATTTCATTTCTAAAAAAAAATATTTTTAATGATTAGTAATGCAATCCTAGTCAAAACCCCAATATGGATATTTTTGGAACTTAAGAAGTTTACTCTAAGGTTCATCTGAAAAAGTCCCTAAATGTAGCCAACGTTTAGAAAGAAAAAAGCAGTGAGAAGGAATTTCTATATTTGTTTTTATTTATCAAATACATGTGGTTCTTATTAGATGTCAGGCACTATTCTTTTTGTTTTTGTTTTTTTTTTTTAATTTTTTTTTTCAACATTTATTTATTTTTGGGACAGAGAGAGACAGAGCATGAGCGGGGGAGGGGCAGAGAGAGAGGGAGACACAGAATCGGAAACAGGCTCCAGGCTCTGAGCCATCAGCCCAGAGCCTGACGCGGGGCTCGAACTCACGGGCCGCGAGATTGTGACCTGGCTGAAGTCGGACGCTTAACCGACTGCGCCACCCAGGCGCCCCTTCTTTTTGTTTTAGAGAAAGAGGGAGAGGGAGGGTGGGGGAGGGGGCAGAGAGAGAGAGAATCTCAAGCAGGCTCCAAGCTCAGTGTGACACAGGGCTGGATCCCACGACTCTGAAATCATGACCTGAGCTGAAACTGTGAGTCAGAAACTCAACCAACTAAGCCACCCAGTTATGTCAGGCAGTATTCTGAGCACTACACAAATATTTACTCATTTAGTACCACGTATGAGACAATGAAATAGACATAAAGCTATAAAATAAAGCATAAAGCAGTGTGATATTGGCATAGGAATAGAAAACTTGACTTATTGGACTGTATCAGGTCAGGTCCTCTGGAATTAGAAGTGTAAGACCGTGAGTTCGAGCCCCGCATCAGGCTCTGGGCTGATGGCTCAGAGCCTGGAGCCTGTTTCCGATTCTGTGTCTCCCTCTCTCTCTGCCCTTTGCCCGTTCATGCTCTGTCTCTCTCTGTCCCAAAAATAAATAAACGTTGAAAAAAAAAATTAAAAAAAAAAAGAAGTGTAAGAGATTTGGGGCGCCTGGGTGGCTCAGTCGGTTAAGAGTCTGACTCTTGGTTTCAGTTCAGGTCATGATCTCACAACTGGTGAGTTCCAGCTCCTCATCGGGCCCCGCACTGACAGCGCGGAGATTCTTTCTCTCCCTCTCTCTGCCCCTCCCCTGTTCGCACTCTCTCTCTTTCAAAAATAAATAAACATTAAAAAAAAAAAGATGTGTAAGAGATTCATTTGGGAGAAATGCCTGTGAAAGACACAAGGGAGAAGTAGGGCCTTCAAACCACAATTTCGGTCTAATACCCATGCAAGGAGAGAGGGAAGGAAGGAGGATTGGGTAGGAAGAGCCGCAGACTATAATACAATTCTAAGAAAATCTCAGCCAGGCCAATCTCGAGCTCCAAAGACTGCCCATTAGAAGAGCCTCATTTTAGACAGAACTGTTCTATCTCTAGTACCCCTGCCATGCTCAGTCATTGGGAACAGTCTAGAGGGAGGGTGGTTTCAGTGGAAACATCATAGTAGATCTTGGAGGTGTGGCAGCCAGAGACTGTCGGCCAACAACACTTCTCACACCAGGCTCTCTTGAAGGGACACGTGAGCAGTGTTCCTCTGTAGTTGCCAGAGGTATGGTGTGAAGATTCAAGAACAGACTCATGTGTATGTGGGAGCGTCATTTATAATAAACTAGGCATTTCGAATCAGTGGGAAAAGATGGACTGTTCAAATCAATGATGTTGAAATAATTGGCTATCCATTTGAAAAGAATTAATGTAGAGTCTTATGTCACATCATCCACAATATAAGTGAAAGCTGGATGGAGAAAAAAATTATAAAAATATTTGAAGGAAAGATTTTTTATTTATTTTTTTTTTCCAACATTTATTTATTTTGGGAACAGAGAGAGACAGAGCATGAATGGGGGAGAGGCAGAGAGAGAGGGAGACACAGAATCGGAAACAGGCTCCAGGCTCTGAGCCATCAGCCCAGAGCCCGACGCGGGGCTCGAACTCACGGACCGCGAGATCGTGACCTGGCTGAAGCCAGACGCTTAACCGACTGAGCCACCTAGGCGCCCTGAAGGAAAGATTTTTTAAAAATAATCTTGGTGTGGATGGGGCGCCTGGGTGGCGCAGTCGGTTAAGCATCCGACTTCAGCCAGGTCACGATCTCGTGGTCCGTGAGTTCGAGCCCCGCGTCAGGCTCTGGGCTGATGGCTCGGAGCCTGGAGCCTGTTTCCGATTCTGTGTCTCCCTCTCTCTCTGCCCCTCCCCCGTTCATGCTCTGTCTCTCTCTGTCCCAAATAAATAAATAAACGTTGAAAAAAAAAATTAAAAAAAAAATTAAATAAAAATAATCTTGGTGTGGAGAAGCCTTCTTATGCACCATGTAATACCTTGAGCCATAAAAGAGGCATACGGAAAAAAAGCATCATTAATGAAATTAAAAGTCAGGTGATAGATTTGAAGAAAATATTTGTGCCATATGTAACATGCAAAGGATTAAAAGGTAAGTTTATATAAAGAGATCCTCCTCATCAATATGAAAAAATAACCCAACAAAAGGATATTGACAGGCAATTCACAGAAGAAAGATAAATGGCTAATATATATAGGAGAAAATATTTACACTAACTGGTTATCAGAGAAGTGAAAATTACTGAGCAAACCAGATGGGCAAAAATTAAAAGTCTTGCTAGTATTTTTGTTTAAGTTTTTTTATTTTTTATTTTTTTTATGTTCACTGATTTTTGAGAGAGAGGAGAGAGTGAGAGGGGGAGGAACAGAGAGGGAGACACAGAATCCGAAGCAGGCTTCAGGCTCTGAGCTATCAGCACAGAGCCCGATGTGGGGCTCGAACTCACGAACTGTGAGACCGTGACCTGAGCCGAAGTCAGATGCTTAACCAATTGAGCCACCCACTCACCCCAAAGTTTTTTATTTTTTTTTTAAATTTATTTTGAGAGAGAGAGCAAGCAGGGGAGGGGCAGAGAGAGAATCCAAAGCAGGCTACGCACTGCCAGCACAGAGTCTGATGTGGGGCTCAAACTCACAAACTGTGAGATCACAACCTGTGCCGAAATCAAGAGTCAGACGCTTAAGTGACTGAGCCACCCAGGCACCCTGTTAGTATATTTTTATACTAGCGTATAAAATATTGCAAAGTAGCTGGGAAAATAAATATTTGACTTCCTAGTCTCTAGGGAAGTAGGCAAGGAAGAAATGGTTTAGGAATAGTTTTGGTTTTTTTTTTAATATTTATTTATTTTTGAGACAGGGAGAGACAGAGCATGAACAGGGGAGGGTCAGAGAGAGGGAGACACAGAATCTGGAACAGGCTCCAGGCTCTGAGCTGTCAGCACAGAGGGCTCAAACTCACAGACTGCGAGATCATGACCCGAGCCGAAGACGGCTGCTTAACCGACTGAGCCACCCAGGCGCCCCTAGGAATAGGTTTTAATTTAGTGAACCTTCAATATCTGCTATATCCACTGGTAAGAGAATAGGAATGGTTGTACCAACAATGGTATATCCTTGCTAAGTAAAAACTATATAGCACATGAGTTAAATCTATATGGACTGGAAAAAAGAAAGAAAGAAAGAAAGAAAGAAAGAAAGAAAGAAGTTTCCAAGATGGAAAACAGTACACGTAACCTAATTTTATATATACTAAAAAAAAAAAAAAAAAAAAAAAAAAAAGTAGCAGTTATCTCTGGGGTTGGAGGAATTATTGAAGTGGAGGAGCCCCTAAAAGGTTTGCTCCATATTTCTGGGGGTGCCTGGCTGGCTCAGTTGGCAGAACATGTGACTCTTGATCTTGGGGTTGTACGTTTGAGCCCCATGTCGGGTGTAGAGATTATTTAAAAATAGAATCCTTGGGCGCCTGGGTGGCGCAGTCGGTTAAGCGTCCGACTTCAGCCAGGTCACGATCTCGCGGTCCGTGAGTTTGAGCCCGGAGTCGGGCTCTGGGCTGATGGCTTGGAGCCTGTTTCCGATTCTGTGTCTCCCTCTCTCTCTGCCCCTCTCCTGTTCATGCTCTGTCTCTCTCTGTCCCAAAAATAAATAAACGTTGAAAAAAAAATTAAAAAAAAAATAGAATCCTTAAAAAAAAAAGATTTACTTTATATTTCCGTATTATTTAAGTCATTTACATTAAATTCCTATATTTCTTGAGCGATTAAAACAGACACATCAAGCAATTACTACCCCTCCTGCAAAAAACAAAACAAAACACGAACATAAAACCCTCTCTTCTTTGTCCATGGGATCCATTCACTGTTCTTTCCATAACAGCTTTTGGTTTTTCTTTCTTCTCTATTCTAATAGATGTACTCCATTTCTATTGGTTTGTGCCTGGTTAATTGCAATAACCTTCTGATACACTTCTTTTTTAAAAATTTTTAATGTTTATTATTTATTAGAGAGAGAGGAAGCAAGCAGGGGAGGGTTAGAGAGAGAGGGAGACACGGAATCCAAAACAGGCTCCAGGCTCCAAGCTGTCAGCACAGAGCCCGATGCGGGGCTCAGGGCTCGAAATCACGACCCGCGAGATCATGACCTGAGCGAGGTCGGATGCTTAACTGACTGAGACACCCAGGCGCCCCCTCACACCTCTTTCTTTACCCCAATCCTGCAGTCCACACACACCTTACTTTTCCTAAGACCAGGTTGACTTCAATAATCCCTCTGTCCACAAATCTTTTATGAATTCCCCCAAAGAGTTCAGAGGGATGCTAACAGGTGTTCCATGGAAAAAGAGGTCTGTGGTCTTGGTGAATCTGGGAAATTCTGTGTTTAACACAGTTAAAAAAAGCTTTCTTCAGAGTGAAATACCTAGACTTTAAAATGCCACTGTGCTAAGGGAACTTCTAAAGTGGAGGAGACTGTGTAATTCTTCTCAATTTATTTGGCCATGCCATCCTTCTTCTAAGTAACACTATTGACCTTCTCAGGACTACACTTTGAGAAACAATAGCTTAAGCGGAAAAGTTCATAATTATTCTTCTGGCATTAATGGCCTTGCTCAACATGTTTTTTAGCGTCTGATTTCCTCCACTGTTCAAAATGAGTTTCCTTCCTTGCTTTTTTTCTTCAGGGGGTCAATGCTAGTTCCTCCAGGGAATCCTTCCTAATTATCTCAGTCTCTCTGAACTGTGGCACTTACCACCACAACTCTCATTAATGACATCTTCACAACTGCCTAGTTATTGATATCCCCTTTTCTTGGGCCCCTTTTGTTTACTCATCTGAGTAGAGCTAGGACTGTGTCTTATAATCTGTGGTACATGTAATATTTAGCTGCTTGAGAATATTGTGCATTTCCCCCAATGCGGATAATACTTACCTTTGCACAAGGCAGTATCTAGACCTTAGATAAACCTTCTATTGCTCATACTATCACAGAAAGCACTAAAAATGACACTGGATAAGTTTCTTATTGCTGTTGTAACAAATTACCACAAACTTGATGACTTCAAACAACACAAATTTATTCTAGTTCTGTGGGTCAGAATTCTGCATGGTGGTCTCACTGGGCTAAAATTAAGATGTTTGCAAGGCTGTATTCCATCTGAGGGCCATGGGGAAGAATCCATTTCCTTCCCTTTTCCATCTTCTAGAAGCCTGTAAATTTCTAGGCTCCTGGTCCCCTTCTTCCATCCTCAAAGCCACAAGGGCTGATTGAGCTCTTCTCACAGCACATCACTTTTCCACTTGTAAGGGTCCCTGTTACAAATTGGGCTCACCTGGAGAATGTAGGCTCTCTTCCTATTTTGAAGTCAGTTGATTTGCAATTTTAATTCCATCTATAACCTTAATTTCCCTTTGCCACGTAATTTAACCTATTCACAGGTCCCAGGAATTGGGAAGTGGACATCTTCAGGGAGCCATTATTCTGCTCACCACAGGTATCCTTGCCCCAAAGTCTAAATTGAAGGTTTGCGTATAGGTGGTAGGGGGTATGGCAGCAAACGGGAAAAACGTTTGGTAATAACAAAGCTCTTACCAAATACAGGGAGGCCCTGCTGCACGATCTTTGGGAAGTCACTTAAGTCTTAGTATCCACATTTCTGCTAAAATGAAAATTGCCACTCTCGTCTCTGCTTGTTTAATGAAATAATTATGTAAACGGGTTTAGCTTAGAGGATGACAAATACGGCTCAAGAAGTTCCTGATGAATCTTGATGAGGAGGGTGGGCGAAGTTCTCTAAATGACATCTGGAGATAGTTTGAGATTTCCAGAGAAAAGGAGGGAAAAGCGCCTGTCCTTGAATGAAGTTGGAGGTTGAAATTCTAGCAAAAGGAATCGAGTTGCATTGAAGCTTTGGAAGTAAGCTTTGAGGCAGAAAAGCCCAAGTTAAAAAGAAGGCGAAGTGAACAGTCTCCTTAGGAGGCACGCAGGTGACAGTGACTACAGAAACGAAGGGGGGAAATTTGTGAGCTCTCGTAGGCAAAGATTATGTTTAGAGAAATTCTTTCCCTACTTAGTTCAATAGTTCAAGGCTATATATACCGCAATTATAAAACAATCAGTTGGTGAATAGGTAAATGAAATAAAAACGTGGTCAGGAAAAAGGAGAACAGCGCAGGTTCCACCGAGATTTGAACTCGGATCGCTGGATTCAGAGTCCAGAGTGCTAACCATTACACCATGGAACCGCCACAGAAGAAGGGCCGCCTTGGGCTCTCTAATTCTTACACAACCCCGCCCCCATCTACAAACCTACCACGAACAAGCGGGGCTAAAGCTCTTCCCAACATCCCGCTTCCCCGCATGGCGACGCGAGGAATGAGGGAGAGGCCATTAAAAGGGTGGCAAGCTGCCGCTAGGAGCTGGGAGTCCAGAGCTCAGTCTCCCCTCTAAGCGTCTAGGAGGGGGCAGAACTTGAAGACGGACGCAAAGCTCCCGCGCACCGCCCTTCCTGGGCACAGGGGCGGAGCGCCACCTCCCGGAAGTACTTCCCCTTAGGGGCTGGGGCCTGCCGGAAGTGGCGTAGCGGCAGGGAGGGGTTCTTTACCCTGTCCGGCAGCTGAAGCTCGGCGTTCGGGTTACCCCTGCAGCGACGCCCCCTGGTCCCACAGATACCACTGCTGCTCCCGCCCCTTCGCTCCCCGGCCGCGCAATGGGCACCCGCGACGACGAGTACGACTATCTCTTCAAAGGTGAGGCCATGGGCTCTCCCACTCTCTTCACCGAGTCCCCCGTTCGGGGGCCCGAGACACTCCCGGGGGACCCGCGTGCGGGCTGCCCCTGCCCTGAAATCGGCCTTCCTCAGCCCTTCCTCTCTGTGCGATTTGTTCTGCGGTCTCCCAACTCAGTCCTTCTCCCCTCAGACGGGGAGCCCTCGGCACACGCCGGGCTCTTAGCGACCTCCCCTTAGGCCTTCACTATCCTCAGCGCCCCTCACCCTGTGTCCTTCTCGTGGCAGGCAGCTTTCTCCCCAGTCGTCTTCCTTTCCCCGGTTCGGTGGCCCCTTGAAGGGGGCCGCCCCTCCCACCATCTATCTTTTCGGGTTTGGCGCCCCTCCCGCTCAGTATACACCCTTCTCGGCTCGCTCCTTTCCCGAGCCCGTCTGACCGGCCCTTCCCCTCGCTCACCTTTCTTTCGGCGCAGACTCCCACTACAGGTCTTTTTCTAATCTGTCCCCCTGTTCCCCTCGGGCGAGCCTCTCCTCTGCGTCTCCTCTCAGCCCCTCCCCTCGGACCGAAGCCTCTCTGAGCAGTTTTCTACCATCCCTGGGCCAGGCCCTCGTTAAAATCTGAACGGGCCAGGGGCCCCCACCCCCACCCGCCCCACAGGTCTCGTGGTCAGTAACCTCGCACTGCCCCCGGGATCGGTAGCTCTTTCTCTGCCTTTCCTCCCCAAATAATCTAGAGCTCTCCGACGTCTCCTGTGCGACCCCGAGGGTGGGGGGTAGGGCAAGAGGGATTGTCCATCACCCACGCGCGCACTTGTCGCAGTGACCCGGCAGACTGTTGTGACTTCCCATCTAGGCTTTTTTCCTCCTACCCTCCCTACCCAGCGGCAGCCAGCCCGGGATAACTCTAGAGTCTGCTAGCGAGAAGGGGTTGCGGATGGGTGGTGGCTGTTATCCTTGCCAGACCTGAAGGCCCAGTTCCTGAGCAGGAAAGGTTGTGCGCTGCACAAATACTAGCTTGCTTTATCACTATGGGCTGGTTGCTTCCTGCTGCAACACTGGGAGGATCCAACCTTTTGGTGTTTTTAGAACAGGAAGGGAAGAGTCTTAGTTGGCCACATACCTTTCCCAAAAGGTGGGGACTAGGGGCAAGTTGTGTGCTCTTTGGTGAAATTAAGTATGTAATACAAGATAGGGAAACGTGTAGTGCCCTTGGACAAAACATATTGGAGGGTGGGAGTGGATGGAAAGAATTGCTTATTGGTTAGTCCAGAAAGAATCCCAGTAGTTTGTTGGGTTTTTTTAATCAGCAAAACTAAAGGGTACGGTTTTCAATGAGAAACACAACTGTAAATGCTTTATTTTTGTTCATTGAATGCGTTCCCACTCAGATGCTCTTTCTCTGCCTCTGAATTAGGGCAGCCATCAAGTAGTATGCTGAACAAAGATCATTACCAGGGAGGAAGAAGCCATTGCTATTAAAGCTTTACAGTGGAGGGTGGAGTTTAAAAAGAGTGTTAAGCATGGTGATTGTTTCTGACCTTGCCATTGGGTGCTAAGAATGATTGACTAAAGGGAGCCGGAAACCTTCTTTGCTTTACCAATACTTTGCAAATCTTATCACTGCTAACTCCTGGGCCAGAATATTCTGTTATATAGGGTGACTGCATTCAGTGTTCACCCTCACTACCCCATGGTGGGAAAGTCATTAACGGAGAAGAGAGTACTTAATGCATTTTACAAATACAAAAAGGAAATGTTAGCATACTGTTAGCTGAAGGCATCTGAGGTCAAGTGAAATTACTTAGGTAGGTGAGACCTTAGAGACTAGTGTTTAGTCATTATCAGGTTTATTTCTTAAGGTACAAGGTGGTAGGCAGCTAGGTACCTTTAAAGTGATGAATTTAGAACAAGATAGACTAACAACACAGTATTTCTCCTGTTTGGTTTGGAGCTTGAGTGTTGTTTATAGAAGCCTTTTTTTTTTTTTTTCCACTAAGGATATAAGTATCCTGGATTGGTTTAAGAGATTTTAACTTAATTTTGAGATTAGACCATTCTTGTTAACAGTGATTGAGAGTATAGGGCTTACAGGTCTGGATTCAAATTCTGATTCAGGTCCTAAATTTCCTTTGTGACCTTTGAACATCAGTTCCTTCCTCTATAAAAAGGAAATAATACCTACCTCTCAGGACTCTTTACAGAATTCAATGAGACTGGTTATGAGGACTCAGTAAGTGATAATAATGTGAAGAAAATTACTGTGGTTCTTGTCAGCTTCTTGAACTTTAACTCTTTATAACAGCATTTAAGTATTACTAAAGAAACTGAAAAGTAGGAATTTGAGGTGCCTGGATGGCCCAGTTGGTTGAGTGTCCAACTCTTGATTTTGGCACAGGTCATGATCCCAGGGTTGTGGGACTGGGTCCCGCTTCAAGGTTCCACGCTCAGTGCGGAGCCTGCTTAAGATTCTCTCCCTCTGTCCCTCTCCCCTGTTTGTTTCTCTCTTTAAAAGTTCCTTTTTTTTTTTTTTAAAGTATTTTATGTTTCCATGGGTTATGTTTTCATTTTGTTGTACGTTTTTGTACATTTTGCTGTTTAAGATAGGGTGTTTAAAAATTTTGCTGAGAAGAATTTCCACTTTTTTTTAAAGCTCTTACAGGATATGAGTCATTAAAAAAAAACTTTAGTGCTGATTATTTAGCCAATTTTTTTATTTATACAATTATATTTTAAAGCAAAGCAGCAATATCACTTTAAAATGGTATCATTCTATAGAGATTATTCACCAAGATGAGCTCTCCACTTGGAAGATCGCATACATAGCACACTTAATATTTGAGGGAAATAGAAGTTCGTAACTCTGACCAATTGAAAATGAAGGGATATTTTGATTAGTAAACGATGTAGTGGTCCAAATGGGAATGTAAATTGGGGAGAGCAGGGCAGTTACTCTACATTACGTCTTCGTTCTTGAACATTAGTTAAGTTCAACAATGAGACTGGGTGTGTGGGGGGGTTATTTTACTGTTTAAAACTTGACATTTTACTTTAAAAGCTTTATTTAATTGTACAGGTATTTATATACAATGTGGTTATGGCCTGTGGGACACATAAGTGAGCATCAATCATGGTTCCTATTGGTGTTGAAGACACCCATTCAAAGTCACATTTTTTGCAAATATTTAGATACATCATTTTCTTTTCAACCTAGTTGAAGGTCAGTAGTAATTAACCATCAGCTGATTGTCAGTGGAAAAGATCATAGGAACTTTGCTGTCTTGCATCTTGGTAGTTTTTCTTTCACAACTTTTGGTTGAGCAACTCACAATCTGCTGAATCTGGAAAAACTTGTCTAGACTAAAGCCTTATTGACTTATTGAATGCATTTTATTTTCAAGACTCTTTCAGTGAAGTAGGACCATGAATATAGCTGAAAGAGTAGAAAAGTCTCCAAAGTTTATTTATAAAAATCAGAATGAAAATTATCAGTTAATCATTTTAGATGATAACATTTAGATCTGATGCACTGTGATTGATTTTTCCAATTAAATCTTAGTGTAGTACATTAGTTTGCAAGAGTGTGTAAAACTAAATGTGGTTGAAGAGGTGGAACTTTTTATTAAATAATGGATAATTAATATGTATATTCTGCTTTTATGGCATTTAGCCTAATATTTGATATATTATGAGCCAAATTTAATATTAGGTATTATAATGATACTTAAAATTCAGCAGGTGAGGTTGACCAAGTGGTAATAAATATCACTAGGTTATTTTAGAAATGTTGTAGGTCTCTAATATACAGATGCTGTTTTTTATGTTTATATTATTATACACACATATATACTTTTACCTAAGGTACTAGTTAAGGAAAACAGGAAAGTCACTGCAGACTCCTTTCTTTGAACTATAGGATGTGATCATATAGTTCACATTTTTAAATTTTTTTTTTTTTCAAAGTTTATTCATTTTTGGGACAGAGAGAGAGGCAGAACATGAACGGGGGAGGGGCAGAAAGAGAGGGAGACACAGAATCGGAAACAGGCTCCAGGCTCTGAGCCATCAGCCCAGAGCCCGACGCGGGGCTCGAACTCACAGACCGCGAGATCGTGACCTGGCTGAAGTCGGACGCTTAACCGACTGCGCCACCCAGGCGCCCCAACACATTTTTAAAAGCAATTAAATATTGTCATCCTAATGAGAGAAGCTATTTTGATTAGAAACTGAGTCCATGAATTAATTAATTTACTTATTTTTGGTTTATTTTTTCAGTCATAGCCTGTAAATTCTCTTAGGTTGTTCAGGTAATGTAATCCATTCTGGTTTGTTTATTTTTTTAGTGACCTTATATGTAACCCTTCTTGGTTTGATTTTTCATTTGGTAACTGAATAGAACCAGCTTTCCTTATTTTGTCATCTCTCAGCACTTCTTGGCAGTGCTGTTATTACAGAACCAATATCTTCTGGTGTCATTCAAGATACAGTCCTTTAACAAGTTGTTAGTCTTTTAAATCTGGCAACTCTGTCCATGTCTAGCGGAGGTAATTATTTTATACTGTATAAAGCATTCTTCATGAGTCTTGAATTATTTTTAGATAAGAGTGCAATTTTTTATAATGTTAAAATGAATTGGTTACATTGAGGGGGAAAATGCCTTTACTGTCTTTATGCTGAGGTGGGGAGATAATGAGTATGATCATTAGTTAACATGGCGGTCAAAAGGGAAGAAACCAAAATTTGAAAGTTCTAGAGGTTTTGTGGGAGGGAGAAGGTGTTCTTTGAGCGAGTTATGTATTTAATTTTCTGAAGGCTTTGTCATGCTTTTGTCTAGTTTTTCATGCTAGATGTCTTGCTCTTTGGCTGTAAGCTGGCTCCTGAATTACTGATTGACATCTGCGTGTCTATAAAAGTAGAAATGTTTTAACTTTCTGGTTTTTCCCTTCTTCCTTATTCCCACCTCAAGTGAGGCTTTTACACCTCTGTGCTAGTGTGGGGCCAGAAATGATTGAAAGAGTTTCCTCAGCAGAACATTAGGTCTCTTGCCCTAAGAGGCAACACTGAGTGTATCCAATTAATAGGGTAGAGTACATCGCTGAAACTGGATTTGACCTCATCTCCAGAAAGGTGCACCTTGGAAACTAACATAACCAGCCATCCTATAAAACTGAAAGTGCATTGTTTTTATATGTTACGTTCATGACCTTAACATCTTTCCTGGTGTTAGAAATTAGAGCGTTTGCTATAATATCTGTGTTTGTCACAATACCTTTGACATCTCTAATTGACTGTATAGCTAGAAATTACCGGTTGTACTGCATGGAGTTATTGCCACCTGCATGATTTCTTGCTGAATCAGCTAATAGAGGAAGTCAGAAAGATATGCATTTGATAATGTACTCCATCTAAGACTGTCCAGAGGCCAGCTTATATCCCTTCTTGTGGCAAGGAAGGAATGTGTAATAGACTCTCTTTGGCCTCTGATCAGAGTGCAGTGAGTTCTCACAGTTTTTACCTCCCTCTCTCTACTCCTCTGCCCCCCAATCTCAGTCTCTTTAGGAAGATATGGTCTTATTCCTTGGTGTTATTCTCTCATGTTTGATTTTCTAGTCTTGGTGACTAAATAAATCAGTTACGTAGTAAGAAGAAGCATTACTAGTCAACAGTAGAAATAAGTGTTTTTTTTGAAATGCTGATAATGTTTTTTTCCTTTGTAAAAATTTTCACTTAATGTTCTGTAAACCTGTGAATGTGTTTTGTTCTTAAATGCTTTAAAACAGGTTAACTGCCTGTTTTATTATTTATGAAAAAAATTTTTTTTGTAAGTTTATTTATTTATTTTGAGAGAGTGAGAGAGCAGGAGGAGGGGAGGGGCAGAGAGAGAGAGGGGGAGACAGAATCTCAAGCAGGCTCTGCGCTGTTAGCGCAGAGTCAGATGCAGGGCTCAAACTCATGAACCGTAAGATCATGGCCTAAGCCGAATCAAGAGTCAGACACTTAACTGACTGAGCCACCCAGGTGCCCCCTTTTTATGAAATTCTTAAGTATAACATTGCCTTGGGTGAAAAAAAAAATCTCCATATATTTAGTTAGTAAATAAACTGTCTCCTATAGTGATCATAGGAAATAAATTCATCTAAACCAAACTTGTTCTTAAAAAATTCTTAAGTCATAAGAGTAAGTGTGTGCCCCCATTGCTTTGGCTTTTACTCAGAGGAAGTCAAGAATTCTTAGCTTCCTAGGGCCCCTGTTAAACTTAATTGGAGTGTCTGTATTTGTAGGGGTCTCTAGCTTCTGGCCCATGTGATAAATGCAACTATGAAAAATTCTTTGTAGTTTCTGTAATCTGGGTGGCAGAGTATATAAACCTCATGCCTCATATGGTAAATGTGTTTCATTTTGCCTGGGTGTGAGTCCTGAGATCACACCTAGTCTTTGATGAAATTAGAACACTTTCATTCTTTCCCTCCTTTCTACTAATATCCTTTGTTGCTTTCCTGTATGATACACTTTAATATCACAAATTGTTTATTTGGTGTAGGATTTATCTTTCAAGTTACTACCTCCTATAATAGTAAGGTTGGTATCACATTGATGGTAATTAATCAATGCCTAGCAGACTTATGATTAAAAATTGCATGTGTAAGGCAGGATACTGTATCTGTGCTAAGCAGATGATGTGTGCAAGTTATTATGTAGGTAGAAATAGGTTAAAAAGAATAAATTGGTTTTATTGATTGGTAACAGGTCAGGAATATGGGCTTTTGCCCTCTCCCCCGCCCCCATTCGTTTTAAAATATCTGATGCTCTTTTTTGCTTTAAAGCATGATGTTGTTTTGAATATGTCTGCCTCATTTATCTGACACTAAGTTCTTTGTCTTTTTAATCAGTTGTCCTTATTGGAGATTCTGGTGTTGGAAAGAGTAACCTCTTGTCTCGATTTACTCGAAATGAGTTTAATCTCGAAAGCAAGAGCACCATTGGAGTAGAGTTTGCAACAAGAAGCATCCAGGTTGATGGGAAAACAATCAAGGCACAGATATGGGACACAGCAGGGCAAGAGCGATACCGAGCTATAACATCAGCGTAAGTTTCATAGTTTTTAAGTTCTGAGAAATAGACTGAATTAGCTGACTTTTGGTATTGGAAAAGATAACTGGTTTTTTTTTTTGTTTGTTTTGTTTTTCTTCTTTTAAGAATTCTAGTATAAGGATTTTGAAATTTATTTATAAATGTCCTTTTAAAAATATATAATCCACAAATTTAGTTCTTCACGGTGTTCCCTTCCGTCTTGCAGTTTTTTTCTAATAGTTAAATACATGTTTTTGTTTTCAGATACTATCGTGGAGCTGTAGGTGCCTTATTGGTTTATGACATTGCTAAACATCTCACATATGAAAATGTAGAACGATGGCTGAAAGAACTGAGAGATCATGCTGATAGTAACATTGTTATCATGCTTGTGGGCAATAAGAGTGATTTGCGTCATCTCAGGGCAGTACCTACAGATGAAGCAAGAGCTTTTGCAGGTTAGTGATATGAATTTCACGATATTATAGTGATTCTGTATTTCTTACTGTTACGTCTTGCAGTTTTGAAACTTTTCCAGTGTGGGTAATCGCTTACAATAGTTTCAGGAAAGCAAACATCAGTGCTCAGCAAGGATTGTTGTTCTGAAAGTTAATGATGACTGTATGGCTCTTTTGCTTAACCTTGAGTCATTAAAACATTGTATTTTGAGTTTTGCTGCCAAAAGTTGAATATAAATCCTATTTTTTTTCCTGACCCTGGAAGGAATAGATGATACCTGTCAGTTTATTTTATGCTTCTTGTTTTTTTTCTATTATGTCTGTGTTTTACCAAAGCTGCTCTATATGGGTGTGAAAAGTAGTGGCCCAGGGAGTGTCAAGGACCGATAGAGAATGCGGCTGTTTAGTAGGAGTTATAACTTTTCTGGCGTTAGTGGAGGATCTGCTTGTTTCTTCTGTTCCAGTAGGGACAGCCTATCGGAAGGCAACATTATTCACTCTTGGCTAGTGAAGGTCGTGACTGTTTCCCAGTGATTAGGCTGTGAATAAAGGCTTTTGTAATAGTTTTTCAGTTTTCCAGGCAAGAAGCTTTATTTCAAATAATATAGTTCCAGAATTTTAAGTGAATAAATACATACCTATCCATGGATAGAGTTATGTGGTTGATGGGGAGAAGGACCGTAAGGGATGGAAATAATGGAGTATTTGATAAGTTTACTACCTTTTGAGTAGTGTCACTCATTGCCATTCATTGGTAGTAGATAGATGTAACAAGTATTTATTTTAATTAAGGAGCCAGTGAAAATTTCTCACTGTTATTTTAATCTGCTAAAGTAAAGTAGAATGGTGTCCTTACGACTTAAGGGGTTGGGGAGGTCTTGGGTTTTACAAAATTTTATTATTTCCTTTTTGAAGTTTGAATGTATTACATCTCTTGTGTAAAATTTGACAAGACTGAAGTTTTTCTCTCTCCCCACTCCTTGCCCCCCCCCGCCCCCCAGAAAAGAATGGTTTGTCATTCATTGAGACTTCTGCTCTAGACTCTACAAATGTAGAAGCTGCTTTTCAGACAATTCTGACAGGTAAGACTTGAATTTTTACAGTACACTAGTGGGAATTGGAAGTTTTATGAATGTAAACAAATTAGAAAACTATATATCACACTATCTAAGAATGACTCATTTAAGAGCTGCTATAGCAAGAACTGTTTAGAGTACAAAATTAGTTAACCCTTGCTTGCTGAGCTTTAATCCTAATTCATTTGGTTTATATTGGGAAAAGTACTTTGAAAATAATTTGTTCACTTCTGTTATTACCTCATTCCAGATATTCTGTACTTTGTGGTCACAAGCACAAAGTAACGGTTAAAGTAATCCTTAAATTTTCATAAGATGAATATTGAAATCATGGCTATGGAGGGGCACCTGGGTGGTTCAGTCAGTTAAAGGTTGGACTCTTTGGTTTCGGCTCAGGTCATGATCTTATGCTTCATGAGTTTGAGCCCTGAGTCAGACTCAGCACTGACAGTGAGTCTTCTGCTTGGGATTCTCTCTCTCTGCCTCCTTCTCTGCCCCTCCCCCACTCATATGCACATGTTCCTGTGCACATGGGCGTGTGCATGCTCGCTCTCACTCACTCTCTCTCTCTCTCTCTCTGTCAAATAAATCAATAAATAAATAACCTGAAATCCTGGCTATGGAAAGCTATAAATGCCCTTTGAAATTCAGTAAAGAAAATCTTGCTTGGTTCTGATATGTTATAGAAGCAGCTAGGGAAAACTATACTTTTTTTTTTTTTTTAACATTTTTTACATATTTATTTATTTTTGGGAGAGAGAGAGACACTGAGCGTGAGCAGGGGAGGAGCAGAGAGAGAAGGAGACTCAGAATTGAAGCAGGCTCCAGGCTCTGAGCTATCAGCACAGAGCCTGACGCAGGGCCCGGACCCACAAACCACGAGATTGTGACCTGAGCCAAAGTCAGATGCTTAACCGACTGATCCACCTAGGTGCCCTGGGAAAAATACATTCTTAAAAATTTAAATGAAAAAACAGTAAAATTCTCCTGTTGTAGAAGAAGCAAGGTGTCACCTTGTGGAGAAAATCAGCAAGTGACTGCATATGGAAAAGTTTAAATACGTAGTGGGAAAAGAACAAAGTTCATGCTGTTCTAGAATGTAGATGTGCAGACAGGTCAACCATAGGGATTTCAAGAAGGCATTGTATTTGTGTTGACTTACATTTACTCTGACTTTATTAGAATGACCAAATTTATCAGCAAGTTTAATCTTAATCCTGTAATAAGTATTTTGGTTGTTTTAAAGTACTTTAAAATTATATATTAACATTATTATTTTTTCAAATTTTTTGTTGAGAGAGAGAAAGCAGGCATGCAGGTGCCTGCGAGCAGGGGAGGGGCGGAGAGAGAGGGAGACACAGAATCTGAAGCAGGCTCCAGGCTCTGAGCTGTCAGCACAGAGCCCGACGTGGGGCTTGATCTCATGAACCTTGAGATCATGACCTGAGCTGAAGTCAGATGCTTGACTGATTGAGCCGCCCAGGCTCTCCGGGATTCACAGATTTTAACTTGTAAATGTCTTATTTTATATTGGAAATATGTAGGGAATAAAGCCCAGAATTCAAGAGCATGGACTTGGAAGCCTTACTTGGGTTTTAGTCCTGGCTCCTTCACTTACCAATGGCTCTGTAAGCTTAGGCAGGTTACTTAATCATTTCTAGGCCTTAAATTTTGGGGAATTTTGTTTTTGTTTTTTTGAGAGAGGGCTTATATTTATAAATAAATACCTTGTGATATGATTTGACTTGGCTATTATGTTGTGACTTAAAGGTTTTTGTCTCTATAACCCACAGAGAAGACACTGTCACTTGAGACATCTGTAGACTCCAAAAATGAGTACATGACTTCATACATGTTAAAATACTTAGCTATCCCTGGTACAGAGTGGACATTTGATGAATTAGTAGCTAATAGCAGTTAAAGCATGAAAATAAACTTAATTAAAAATAAACTAGATATTGGTAATTTACATACCTATCTTATTAGAATTCTTCTCTGTTATCAGAAAAATAGTAACTAACAGAACTGGTGCTAAGGTTGGATAAATAGTCTTTGGACCACAGTAGCTGGTTCCTTTAGAATCTTCTTTGTGTCAAGTTTCATTACAGACTGTTAGAAGCAAGGAAGAATTGATTAAATATGCAGTGTGTCTGCAAATCCCACTTTACCTTACAACCGCTTGTGTGGATTCTATTAAATCAATATGTAGAGTACTAAATTTAGACCCAGGAGTTACAGGTTTTTACTTTTTATCACTTTGTTCCCACTCCCTGTGTAACTAGTCACTGAACTAGTCACTGGACCTCCCTGGTCCTCAGATTCACAGTGTCTTAAATAATGAGTGAGTTAAATCATTTTGAGGGTCTGTGAGTCTCTTAAGGCCTCTGAAAATCTCACTTTTTTTAGTCCTTGTTGAAATAGTTTTTATGTCCCATCACATCTCTGCATTCTAGCCCATTCTGATCTCAGTTTCTAGCCTATTCTGATACTAAGTGAAAATGAGACCATCTTCAGTTCACTATTTTATGTGTCATTTTGCAACGTTTAATTTAATGATCCACTCAAACATGAGCTAAGTAATCAGTAAGTATGGTATATACTTAAAATTGAACCGTTTTGTCCTTAAAGATGAAGGACATTTGGCTATTTTTCTTAAAGTTCACTCTAGATTTAACATTTGTTATTGCTTGATTAATGTTGCTTGAAAGCAAACAAGACTTTCACTTACTACCATTTTTTCTCTCTGTATTCACTATTTTCTCAGCTTCCTCCATAAATCTTAAGTATTAATCTGTGGGATCAGAGGTCACTGCATATGGCAGCAGACATCTCTTGTTTTGCATGTGTTAGGATGTTTGTTCTAAACTTTTCTTCACTTTATACCAGTAGGAGTATTAATAAGAGAAGACAGGGAGGGGGGAAAAAAACAACAGGAAACACCACAGTAATCTCCTTAGGTTTAATTCTGCCTTGAATGTTAACAGCATTAAGGGAACATTTACATTGTATTTTGATGTTGCTGGAAGAAAAAAATAGTTTTTTTCATTTTTAAGGTGAAAAATTAATTATGTTGGAAAACTTATCTACATTAATACTCCAGAGTTAATTGTGTTGCTTGTTTAGAATAAACTCATGGCATTTTTGACATCCACGGATTTGACAGTAACTCCATGACAATTTTACTGATAGAATTTTTTAGAGGTAGTTAGCTAGTACTTGAGTGAACCTGATGGATTGCCTAGCCTTTGCATTGCAGTGCAGTTTTCTTCCTTCATCCTCAGGTTTATTAAGGGATGTTTTTAATTTATATTTTCCATACTCTTATTTTTTCTTTCAACTTTGAATTTGATAATTTGAGACTGAAGAGTTGCAGTAATAGTGCAAAGAGTTTGCGGATACCCTTCACCCATGTTTCCCAAATGTTGGTATTTTATCATATCTGGTTTATTCTTTCTCTTGCTGTATGCATTTTTTTTTCTTGTATCAGTGTGTATTTCTTAAAGACAAGAATGTTCTCATAACCATAGTGCACTTGTAAAAAATCAGAGGTAGGTAGTAATCCACATCAGTGTTTAACTGCAGACCTTATGCAGATTTTTCCAGTTGTTCCAATTATGTCCTTAATTAGCACAAGAAATTCTGGGATCACATCATGCATTGCATTCAGCTGTCCTAGCTCTTTCATCTCCTCTAATCAGGAAAAGATCCTTAGTCTTTATTTTGTTTATTGACATTTTTTTGAAGGGTACAGGCCATTTATTTTGTAGTGTCCCTCATTGTGGGTTTGTCTCATGTTCACTCATAATTGAACTCAGATTATGCACTTTCAGCAGGAACACCACAAAAGTGCTCTTAGTGCGTCCATCAGAAGGTCATGATATTGGTTTGTTGTATTTATTACTGGTAATGTTAACTCTGATCACTTGGTTAAAGTGATAACTGCAAGGGTTCTCCAAGTAATTAGTAAGTCCAAGTCATCTTTTTAATTAAAGATGGTTAAAGTAGTGAGAATCATTTAATTAGGTGTAGTATCTTTGTTCTTGGCATGTGGCAACCTTTTAAATACATCATTGTATCAAATCAGCACTTTTCTGACGTTCAAGAAAATTAATGGTTAGCATTGGGTTTGAAGACGACCTAACAAATTCTGACCAAGGCTATAGTGAGTGAAACAATTCAGGCTTCTGTTATTTTCACAATTTTTGGATGGCCCAGAGAACTTTAACTCTTTTTGTTCCCTAATTTGGAACAATTGCATTTACCTTCGGTAGAGTTTACTTGGCAACTAGCTCCATACTTTCATTAGGATAGAAATAAATATGTGTCCTTTTTTTAAATTTATGTTTATTTTTGAGAGAGAGAGAGTGTGAGCAAGGGAGGGGCAGAGAGGAAAACACAGAATCCAAGCAGGCTCCAGGCTCTGAGCTGTCAGCACACAGCCCCATGTGGGGCTTGAACTCATGGACCACGAGATCATGACCTGAGCCAAAGTCGGACACCCAACCGACTGAACCACCCAGGCGCCTCAAGCATGTGTCTTTTTAATTTAACTTTACCTGGTTATATTTAAAACTATGTTACATTAGTATCTTATCTTTCTATTTAGATCTATGGGAGATCTAATACAAGAATGACACAGAATAGTTCCTTTTCTTTTTAACTTTGCCTATCCTTTGGACATCTTGAAAAGGGACTGCCCAGGAATTGGTGTATCACATACATTTGGTTCTAAAGGAGAACATGCCCTTGAAAGAGGAAAATATTTGCATCTGGTTTAGCAGGTTATTAGTCCTGTTTCTGTTTCCACTTAAATAACCTCTAATCAGATACCAGGTGGAAGGTATCTGCTTCGTATTTTCTTATCAAGGTTTCTTTTAAGTGACACACCCAGCCACAGGAGATGTTAAATACATTACTTGAGTAGCATCTTAGTGCCCGTTTCTTTTACTTTTTTGATCCACACTTTCCTATTGATTGCTTTGGCATTTTCATTAGTGGATGTCTTTTTGGTGACTGGAACAAATGTAGCCCTAATCCATTTTTACAAAACTGTACAGTAGTACTTGCAGACCAGTTACACAGTACTGCTCAAATTGCTTGCTTTGGAATGAGACCTCTTTAATATTTAACTTAATGTTCTCTGAGAACTCTGCCTTGTCCTCTCTTACAGTGTTGGCTTTTCATATAAGAGCCTGCAAAAGATTTTTTGTTTTGGTTCCTCTAACTTAATCTTCCAAACGACTTGTAAAGAAGTTAAAATTTGTAGAGGGTCCCATTTAATAATTTGCACTTGAGAAAGAAGAGCCATCCAGTTTGGGATAAGAGAAAACGAAAGAATGAATGAGTAGTGTAGTTTTATAGTAAGTTGATGATTGTTTTTATTCCTTAGGCACTAGCCTGATTGGATGAGTGTTTTTCCCTTTGCCCTCGACACACTCCAGTTCCGTCTCTTTGCAATGAAAAGAATCTAAATGAATTAGACTACATATCCTGTTTTTGTTTTTTAATTCTAGTCAGTAGGCTTTCTTTATTGCAGTGTTTTTCCCTTGATCCTTCTTCAGCTTTGAACCACTGTCAACTTTCTGAAACACAAATTTTAGTGCCTTCCCCTCCCCACAAAAAAGTAAGAAAAGGTACATTATAACTGTCAGCATTTTTGCTAGTTTACATACTCAGTTGACTACAGCTTGCTGTTTTTCAACTTTAGGGAAATTAGTTCTTAATTTGGAGGAACTTACTCATTTAACACATTTCTTCCTCTTTAACTTTTTGTTATGGAAAGTTTCCAATATACCAAAATCAGGACAGTATCATGAATTCCCATGTAGTCACCAACAGCCATCCGTTCATGACCAGTCTTTCTTCCACCTCTTCCCTCATTATTTTGAAACCAATCCCAGATATTATATCATTTCATTTGTAAACATTTCATGATGTGTATATCTAAAAGATTAGGACTTAAGCTCAGAATAGCAAAACTAGTAAAAAATTGGCAGTATGTCTTATTATCATCTTTATCCAAACAATATTACAATATTCTGTTTCAATTTTTTTTTTTTTTTTTTTTTTTTACAGTTCAAATTAGAATCCAATCAAATGATGTTCCTATTTGGTTGACATGTCTTGGAGCATTTTGAAAATATAATTCTACTTCTATCTGTTTTACCCTATAACTTTATAATTTAAAAATATTCAAGTATTATAGAAATAATACAGTGAAAACCTTAAACCTTTCATCTTGAATCACTTTGCCACATTGGGCTTATTTCTACATGTGTGTATATACTCTTTTTCCTCTTTGCTCAATCTTCGGAAAATAAATTGTAGACATTGTGGCACTTTACAAGTAAATAAATACTGGAGCATTTTATCTTCTAAGTACAAGACATTCTATATAAGCAGTATGATATATTCAAGTGACAAATTTCTTGAATATAATATATGGTACTGTGATTATGTAGAATGCCAAGTATAATATATGGTATTGTGACTATGTAGAATGCCTTGTGCTTGGGAGATAGGGTGTTAGCTTATGTGCAGTTCATATTCCTGTTTCTTCAAGTATACTAATAATGTCCTTTATAGATTTGGTTTTTACATTTTAAATGTCTTTTTGGTCAAAGGTCGCACATTGATGGAATTGTTTTCTATCTGGGGCATTATTAAATACAGTAGCTACTGGGCACAGGTTGTTATTGAGCACTTGAAATACGACTAGTGGACTGAGAAATTGGTTTTTAAATTTAATTCAATTAAAAATTTTTTAAAAAATATTAGAGAGAGAGAGAGAACGAGTGGGGGTGGGGTAGAGAGAGAGGGAGACACAGAATCTGAAGCAGGCTTACAGGTTCCTAGCTGTCAGCACAGAGCCAGACTCGGAACTCGAATTCATGAACCATGAGATCGTGATCTGAACCAAAGTCGTAGCTTAACTGACTGAACCACCCATGTGCCCCAGATTTTATTTAAATATGTGACTACTGTATTGGACACTACAGATGCAGAACTTTTATCCCCATCTTTTAAAGTATTTTATAACAACAAAGTTTTTGAAGACTCTTGGCCAGTTTACTTGTGGGATGTCCCTTAGTCTGGATTTATCTAATTGTTTTCTCAGGATAAATTCATTTTAAACATTTTTGGCAGGAATACACAGGTATCCTTCATAGGAATGCACTGTGTCTTTCGTAGTGCATCATAATAGGAGATAGATCATGTCAGTTTGTCCCATTGTTAGAATTCTCTTACCTTTTGAGGTTTTTGTTTTTGTCTTGAGAGAATAAAGATAAGTAAGATACATTCTCTGTTTGTAAGGAATTTATAATTTAGAGTGAAATACTTTTAGGCAGTGCAATATATGACCGAATAAAATGAGTTAAAGATACTTGGTGTAGAGGAATTTCATAACATTTATTGGACCAAAAAGTTACTTATTAAATTGTTAAGCCTCTACTATATACCATATGCTGGAGATACAGAAATGAATAAGGTAGACACAGTGTCTATACAGAGTTTAATGTTTAGTGGAAGAGGTAGACACAGATTTTCTTTTCTTTCTTTCTTTTGTTATTATTTTTTTTAAACAGTTTGGGTAAGTGTCATATAAGATCTTAAGTTGCTTGTTAATAATTACTTCATTACAATTTAACTTTAGTTCAGGAGACAGTGATAAACGTCATCTTTCCCTCCTTTCCAAGAGTCCTTGGGATTTTGGCATGTTGGTGAAGTGTTCTTCCCTACACAGCCAAGAAAAATGCTAATGTGTCTCATAGTGCAGATTTATTTTTATTTTTCTGTGGTACAGTGTGATGCTAAGTAGGGTTTCTTGATAAGGGTAGACTGAAAATACTCTCATAGTTTAATATTTATTATTTATTTTTTTTCTCTCATGGCTTAATTGACATCTAAGCCCATAAACTATGTAATCTCTTTAAAACAAGATTTATTTAATTGGCTGGTGAACGGGAAAACCAGTTTTTCTCTTCTTACTCTTCGAGAAATTGTTAAAATAATGGATTGACTCTAATCAGTGGCTATTTGAAAATAAAACTTAAATTTATATATTCTTTGGACAAGTTTGTTTGCAGTCTTTTTCTGCGAATCTATTTTCTACCTCTGTGTACCTACTTTTATATCAACTATTAATGAATCTATTCGCAGTGAGTATTGCTGGATTTTCTTCTTTTTTCAGAGATCTACCGCATTGTTTCCCAGAAGCAAATGTCAGACAGACGTGAAAATGACATGTCTCCAAGCAACAACGTGGTTCCTATTCATGTTCCACCAACCACTGAAAACAAGCCAAAGGTGCAGTGCTGTCAGAACATATAAGGCGTTTCTCTTCTCCCCTAGAAGGCTGTGTATAGTCCATTTCCCAGGTCTGAGATTTAAATATATTTGTAATTCTTGTGGTCACTTTGTGTTTTATTACTTCCTCATACTTATGAATTTTTTCATGTCTTAAGTCTTTTGATTTTAGCTTTATAAAATCATCCACTTGTCCCAAATGACTGCAGCTTTTTTTTCATGCTATGGCTTCACTAGCCTTAGTTTAATAAACTGAATGTTTGGATTCCTCAGTTATTGTTTACTTTTCATCATGGAAGCCTGTCACTGTAGGACATAATAGAACTTGATCGCTTGAAGCTCAGACCTATTGGTCTTGATCAAATCAAACTAAGAAGACCTTAGAAGAAATAAGCTATCATTTTGTCACAGAGCAGCAAATAATGAGCAGCTTATAATTCATACACTCTTCTCTCAATGCAGTGTATATTTCCACAAATCTAAGAATTGCCCTATAAACACAGCAAGATTTTGAGAGCTTGAAAATTTTCCATTATTCTGGAAGTCAATTTCTAAAATGCCTTAATAGGGTTAAGTAGTTTAGTAAATTTTGTTTTTTAATTTTTGTAAGCATCAAAGTTGATTAGAGAGCGGGGACACTTTTTTCTGGACAAGAATGATCTTAATAAACATGAAAGACTGTTCTATGGTTTCAGTAGCAGTGTGGTTATGGAGCCATATGTTCAACAACGCTGCCTGGCAGGCTGGGAACTCGAGAGACTGGTGGAGTTCCATCTGAGATGCCTCTGTTGCAGTGATCAGGCAGCCCAAATCACTGGGCCTACCTGTTTTCCCAGCAGTAGGTTATGTGGCCTTTTATTGCTCAGGCAATAACTGGTTTAATGCTGTTAGTATCAAATTGTGAAGTGTTAATTTTGTCTTAAAACCCTCCAGTAAATGAAACGCAACGTAGTTTTATCACCATATCTATCAGCAGGCATGGATAATTATTTTAACAATGCTGATGTTGAGTTTGCAATATATTATGGAATACAGTCCAGTTAAATTTCTGGTTTCAGTATGTCTAGGAATACAGTGAGAGGTTAATTTCTGCTCAAGTGGTACCACTTAAAGGCATGTATTCTTTTAGTACGTAGTACCTTGAGTTTAAATAGAATGTATTTAGGCATTATACCAACCTGAAATACTTTTTCCCACTACATTATTGAAATCAATGGAGCAACTAGTTTCCCATTTAGAAATGTGCACACTAATGCTGAGTTTTCCTTTCTTGTGGATAATATTAAGCACTTACTCTGCAGTGTTCTGAAAGTTGTGTCAACTGAAGTGATACTATTCAGGATGGTGGAATATCCCCCAAATACAAAAATATGTATGTGTGTGGGCTTGCATAGATTACTGTGTTTCATAGTTAATCAGTCTTTTGCAGTGCTTATGATGTGTGGGGCACACGGAAGGCATTGCTGTGGTCAGTCTTTTTGGTTTTCTTCTGTAGCCATTTATTTTAGTGTATTGGTTGGTTATGAAGATACTATTATCTATTTGTAAATTGCTACTTTGTATTTTATGCATGCTCTGTAACTTGATTTATTTTTATCTTTATTTTATTTTTTAGTTATTGATTTGGAATATATTCACATTCTAATAAACAGTTATAGGGGGACTATTCTTTATGTTGTCAGATTACATTTTTCCTTTGAGTGCTTTGGATGCAGCCATGGAATATTTGATTCTGATGAGTAAGAGCATAGGTCCTTGCATTACAGAGTAAACACTGAATTGGAGGCATCATTGTATGAATTCAGCTTTGATTTTAGACATAGAATGCAATTATGCTTTTCTTGGAAAAGGTATCACCAAAAACATTAGGGAGGTAGTCTTTTATTTTCATTTATAACAGTGTCACCAGACCCAGGAAGAGGCATTTACTCAAAATTGGTAGTAAATCTTTCACAAAATTATTTAAGAGAAGGAAACCGTAGGTAGTGAATTGAAAATCAATAACTGAATTTTATCAAGTATAGACTTAATGTTGCCTTGGGCATGGTTGGATCTTGGGAGAATTCCAAGAACCCTTTAAGTAGTAGTAGAAAATTTCTTTGCATCTTAACAGTGTCTTCATTCTGAATAGTATCTCAGGAGACAAACTGTCTCAAGTAAGAAACATTAAGTTTTAAATTACTATGACAGTTTAGGGCTCAAGGCAGTTTAGAAGAATTTTGCTGCTTGACCCTGCTTTTCAGTTATTTTAACTTGGAATCTTTTTTTTTTTTAACCTATTCTCCTGGAAAGTCAGTTAGCCCTCCTGATTTAAACTTGTATGTCATTGTTCTTAAGTGCTATCTGTGCTATCTATGATTTTTCTTTAATTGTGATTGTAACTCTGTAAGGGTATCTTTAGCCATTGCATTGTGTATGCTAAATTCTAATTCTAAGAAGGGGTGCTAGCTGGTGATTTGTGCCAGGGGTCTTTTAAGTTCTGAAAGGTTATGCAGAAAAGTTAGACCTCTTGAGTTTAGATTGCCCATCAGAGCTAGTCATATTTATTTCATCATTGGGAAAATGAACATCTTAAATTTTGTCCTCAGTGATACTTGTATTTTCAAAATACAGATACTCTCCGTGGTTTGATTGTTGTCCTGATTTCTTCCATCTACCTTAAAGAGGAAAACAAAACTTTTTAGACAGTTTTAGCCAGTACCAGAAGCAGAATAAGTCAAAGGCTGGGTTGATAATTAAGAACTTAATCTAGCCTGTTAGGTTTTAATTAATGGAGTGGTATGTGTGTGTGTGTGTGTGTGTGTGTGTGTGTGTGTGTGCACGTGCGCGTGTGTGTGCGTGCACGCGCTTAAACACAGGAGGAAAATAGAGATTGGTTGTTTGAAGTCTCACAAACATTTTAAGCCTGAAAAAAATTCAAAACAAAATCTGAATTTTGTATAAGAACTGTGCATGGCGTGCATTACTTGTGTGGGGAAAAAAAAAAAATGAACAAAGACCCTGAAAGGACCGTCTTCCACCACATGCTTTAATGGGTTAGCATAATAGGCTAGTGCTAAAATTAGGAGGGCTGATTTTTGTTATCCTGTTGGGTCCGTGCTGATGCCACACCCTTTCTGGGATTTGACAGGCCACCTTTTCCACTCACCTAAATGATATGCCAAATAAACTGAAGTTGTCATGCTAATGTTTTAAAGAATGGTTGTGTTTCCTCAAGCTATAGGAGGCTGAGGGTAACAATGAAATATAAAATGCTAATATCACAGCTTCTGTAAAGGAGATCATAGGCTGAGAAATAATTTTAATTGAAGGGTTAATTTCACTGAAAATTGAATTGGAGGATAGAGAAGGAACATCTGAAAGGACACTTATATATGTGATATTGGGCGTATATTAGAAAGTATGCTAAAAGTGGCAGGTGTACTAGAGCAGTGGACTGAGGGACAAAAACTAGGATTCTAGTCGCAGCTCTTTAAGTTTTTATCTCTGAGCCTCACCTTCTTCCCATTAGTGAGAGGAATAGGTTAGATTATTCCTGGGGTTTATCCCAGCTCCAGTTCAGTTTTTTTATGAATGAACTCTTCAGGTGGTAGAGTCAAAGTATTATACATTGGAACGTAAATTTAATAGATAAGTAAAAAATCACTTTGCCAAATGTTTTTGGTCTTACAATAAGTTGATTAAAATGTTATCATTATTTCCACGTTAACCCCATTCAGTGAGATGAAAACTTTCAGAACATTTGCAAAATGACTGTGGTTTTCTACCATAAGTGTCAGAGTACCATATGTGCTAAGGGGCATGGGGGTGGGGAGCACACGATGGGCTGCTATGTCACTTGTAAATTGAGAACTGCTTATATTGGCTTTTACTGTTAAAGTTCTGCTGGCTTTTAATATATACCTTTTAAAATATATTCAGGTCTGAGAGAGAGAACTTTTAAAAACATTTTGTGTTTTAATTTTTTACTATTATCTCTTGAAGGAATCTATAAGAAGGTAGAGCAGTCCACAGTACTAGCTATCCAATAGAAACCAATAATTAAGTCCAAGGATACAGGTTTTTGTGGCAAAATACACATAACATGAATGGCATTATTTGGCTGTTAGTTTAATAGTCCAAATATTAAGCATAGAATTGATAGGTCCCAGCACAGGTGTCATATTTGCTGCTAACTACTCTATTACCAGTACAGAGTAGTGGTGAAAATCAGTAGCCAGCCAATAGGATTCCTTTTCTGTCTTTGAGTCAGTGGGACTTGCCTCTTACTCCCATCCCCATAAAATGAGTAAGTATTGCTTGTAGGCCCATTTCCCTTGACAACTTCCATTCTCAGCATACTATTTTCTCAGATCCTTGTCTTATCTTTAAGTTGCTGACCATGGTTTTAGTCTATGCCAAAGCATTTCATCACACGGCCCTAAGAATATGATAGGAGAAGGTCATGCCTGACATGGGACATCCGGAAAGCCCCAAGAAGCAAGACTGTTTCTGCAGGCTATCTTTGATAGGAGACCAACTCTGGAGGAGCTGTTAGGATCATCAGTTACTGGTTTTGGTTTACATTTAAGTGGGTGCCTAAATAACAGTACTTTGTAATATCTCAGGTCCCTGTGCTTTCTCTTATCCAAGGTTCTGGAGGGCCATCTGCTGGGCTAGACAATGGCTTGGGAGGTAGAAGTTGGAATGAGGAGGAAATCTCACAACTTGTTGCTACACACTAGAGCTTCCATCTGCTGTGGGTTTGGATTGGACCACTGCTTTCTAGTTCTGCAAATCAGGGAAGAAAATGTATAATCGGTACCCTACTAATCCCTAGGGCCCTCCATTTATCTCTGCCCTTTTCTAGTTGCAAAAGCATAAGATTCATAAGTGTGGGAATGTACTTTGTTCATACTTATATTCCTAATATCTGTCCCTTCTACTACTCCATGTCAGAACAATAAAGAAGGAACATCTAAAAGAGTGAGGGGGCTAATCCTAGGATTCATTCTAGTTTCGCTTGGGAGCTGTGGTTTGAAAGTTACCATTCAGGCTAAAAATGTTTTAATTAAAAGTTGTGTAAAATTATGATTGGTATGATTATAATACAGCATTTATATAAAGTATAAATTATAGTATAATGAATCCCTATGTACCCATCCATCCCTTCTGAGAAAGATTTTTCTATCTCCTGTTGTCACATACTAATTAAATGGGCCTCTTCTGCCTTCCGTCCAGTTAAATGAATGGCTCATAGAATGTATCATTCTTGAATCTTCTGTGTTGAGTGTACAACCTGCAGCCTTTGGTTATCACTTATGGTATTGGGTAGTATTCTGAGCCTTGTAAGTCATAATCTAATATTACTGTTCTCAGTAAATACCTTTGTTAGCCTTAAAACTCTTGATGTTTTGTCTTTCACTGAGAAGTCAAGCTCCAGCCCTTGAGAATTGTCTTAGGAAGATCATTTCTGAATGGTCTTAGTCTCTAACAAAAATGTATTATTCTTGGTTAAACATTTTATTCAGTGGGAATAACTTCTGAGTGTCATGTAAGCCTTGGGAACTGATAAGTTGAAAGCTTTTACTTTGACTTAAATAGGATTATGTGCAAACTTTGAAACTATGAAGGAAGAATTTTAAACTTACACTTTTGAAAGCATTCAGTAAGCTATTTTTTTAGCATCTGTGTTTTACTACAAAATTAATCCTGCTGCCTCTTTACCAGTTAGGTCACAAGGTTGTTTGAAAAGGTCCTAAAACATGCACCCACTGTAATGGACTGGGTGATAACTTCTACTAGTGGAAAGCTATTCACTGCACTTATGCAAATTAGGTGGCCCTTTCACTTGCTTTTATTCCATTCCATAGAAGTACCTTTGTGCCTCTGGAGCTGAGCACAGGCCTTTGAGTTCAGTCTTTGTGAAAGCAGAGAAATTCTCTATTTGAATATTTGACGTGTATGAGATTTTTCAATCTTTGGACATAAATAAGAATATGTTACTCCTATTCATTACTTTAAAGGAAGGGACTCTCATTATAAATATGATAGGGCTTGTTCACTTTATTTTTAAGTATCTGTTGGGATAATTTTCACTTTTCTGGCTGCCTAAAGTGACCACACAAAATATAGTTTAGTTCTGCCTTTTAAACCTAAGTTGTAGATTATAGATACATTTTCAATGTGCAAGACAACAGTAGGCATTCTTGTTAAATTAGTTCGAGAAATTCATTTTATTTTGTACAAGGTAACGATTCCTCTGCACAGTGAACAAATATATTACAAATCTGGGTTATTTAAAAAAGTATTGCCATTTCATAGTTTCACTTATGCTATTGTACAATAATAGTGTTTTCTTTGTTTGAATTGTATGCACATCACTTTGAGTGAAAACTAGTTTCTGTAAAATAATCACACAGATCTTTCCAAGTTGCCAATAAAATGCACAGTGCTCATATATAGGTTGACCACGAACCTGTGTGTGATAGTGCTAGACGGAAGTTCCTAACAGTTGCTCTGTAAGATTCAAATGTCTCTTACCAGTAACTCCTAGATACGTGAAGGCAGCTGTTGTCACCACAGATTAATCACACCCTCTGCCTTTCCCTTCTCTGTGCTGCCTAATATGAATTGCATTACATTTCTTTAAAAAATCATAGAATGCCAGAGCTGAGGGGTTGTGAGAGCTCCCTTACTCTCTACTTCTCTCCTTTTTAATACACAAGGAAAAAAGGAGTCCAGAGAGGGCAAGTAACTCTCCTGACGCAGGGCTTTAGCAATTCCACCATGCTAACTACCTCTTGCCGAATTTTGCCCATGAGATAGTTGGCAAAAAAGAGGTGAAACCTGAATGCTGCTGCTGGTTTGCAGTTTGCCAGGCAGCAGTTACTGTACATGCAGGGTAGGGGAAGAAGATAAAACCTGGGATTCAGATGAAGTTTCTCCTGGCTGATCTGACTTCGCCATGCTTCTTGATCCTTGCTTTACAAAGATAATTGAGCACTTTGCTGCCCTGACATACTGAGGTAAGTCTCTTATCTCTATTTCTTTCTATGTATGTATGAGACATATTTACTTGGGTCTACAAAGGAATTTTCTAGTATTTCTATTTTGTAAGGCTTCAGTGGAAAGGAAATTTGCTATTGCTGATCACTTGCTCCCATGCACACATGCAGCATTCATGTAAGTATTCTATATTTTCCCCTAACGATAAAATTTGCTTAAGCCTTGTGTGAAGTGAGGGAGGGGGATTTACTCATTTATTTCTTTTCTTGCTTTTGCTGGTTATTGCCCAAACTAATGGGTTCCATGGCAGACTTCCAGGTTGTATCAAGGGCCTCAGAACTCCCATACTTCCTGTAGCAGCTATATGCCAGCTCTATACCCGCTGAGTCCCTCTTCTGTATACCTCTTTGGAAGGAATTTTTACTGGCTGGACTCTTACCAGAATGGAGTAGTATACAGGTGGCCTTTAGTTTCCTCGGTTTGCCCTTATGGTCTTGAATTCTTGTGAGGAGGTCCTCTTTTTTAGGGCTTGGGAATTGGCTCCATTTTGACTCCTGAGCCCCCGTCTACCTGTGTTTACTACTAGTGGGAGGTATGGACACATCCAAATACTGGGATCTGGAGCATGAGCTCGTTTTGATACGTTTTTGGCCCTCTGAGTAGGTGGTGGTTTTCAGTAGAAACACTTCATACCTTATATGCTGTTTACTGTGAAGTTTTACATCATGTTACAGCACCTGATAACAGTCTTTATTTGATCATTTCATTTCCATCAAGAAGCATAATGTACTTTAAGCAGACTGTTAAACTTGCTCTATCCACTTTTGTCCAATTTCCTCTACACTTTTAGGTCCTATACTATATCAAGCTCAAGATTTACAAAGAAATGCTTGAAAGCAAGTACTTGTCTGACTCGAGGAATGCCAACCAAATAAATATGGGAGGCCAAACAGCCGTTTTTAGGGATGCTTAATTCACACCAGTCTGTGACTGATTGCTTAAAGCATCATCTCAGAGTTCTAGTTCACCTGGAATGACTCAGGTATTGGATGGAGTAAGGAGACATGACAAGGCCAGGACTGGGCAATGTTGTTGAACCTTGAATCAGCAAGATTTGGTAAAGCTGGCCTAGAAATCATTGTTGTAGACTGAAAGAGGCTGCTGCTGCGCTTTGGAAAACTTTCCCCCTCCTACTACCACGAAGGGCAGAAGAGGGAAAGTTCATCTGTATTTATTAAAGTCTTACTTTTAAAAAATTGAAGTTGTCAGTATTAGACTGTACGCTGTAATCTTGGCCATTGTGATGGGTGGATCAGACATACATGTGTAGGTACTTTAGTGGTGATATTAGCAGTTTGTGTTTGTGTATTATTTAGGTAATAAAACAGAGGTGGAAGGTAACAGCAACCAAAAGTACATATACATTTCAGGTGCTTTAAAGTAATCCATTCCCCTCCCCAGTTTCCCCTTCCTCCTAGGAAGTTTGTGAAACCTATGCTACGTGCTTTCTTAAGCATCATTTTCAGATGATTAAGTATGTCAGTATATATATTTAGCTGATGTTCAGTAGCTGTATCTTAAATGTTTTAAAAGATCCTATATAGTCCTGGGCATTTTGGGTTGGGTGTGGGTGGGTGGATAGGATTTGCCTTTGTGAACAGACCTGTTGAACAATGACCCCAGTCCCACTTGGAAGCTCTTCTTTAGTTCCAGGTGAAAGTAATAACTAACACGCAGCTGAAGTCAGTCTGTGTCATTATTTCAAGTCAAGGGATTGTCTTCTTTCAGAGAGTCAGAATATTCAGCAGAGCACATTGCAAGAGAAAGGCTTCTCTCTTAAGACTGCTTGTCCTGGGAGGGCCCATTGGCAGGGCTTTGTCTTACTGGGAGGAGGTCATAATGACCAGGAATATGGCTGTTCCTAGGTAGGTCGTATGGATTCTGGATATAGCTGGAGTTATGACCGAGGCCTTCTTGGACCACACTGATTGTGGGCTCTAAGGAATATAGTGAAAAATGAGTTCAGAGAACAGATTAGCTTTGGTTGCCTTGTTGGGGGGAAAAGAGTTCTATTTAACTCAATAGGGAGAGAAGCCAGGGATTTATAAATCTGTGATAAATATATGAGGGTTATGACTGAGGCTTGCTCATGAAATGGAAAACCTAAGTGAGTATACTATTAGAATCCCAGGCTCTGGGTCAAAACCAAGAGGTTTAGAATATCCTAGAGGTAGGAGTGTCATCCACGAGCCCAGAGACATAGGTGAAACGAAGAAGGTAGGAAACGGTGATTTAGAAACTTGCCAAATGTCTGTTCTGATTGTTTTCTTTTTTAAACTGGGATTTGTATCAGCAATCAGTTGGAGTGTGTGTGTGTGTGTGTGTGTGTGTGTGTGTGCACGCGTGTGTATATACCCACTGACTCCCCACCCCCAGCATTTCTGATTCATACTAGTCCTGGTGTTTTTTTTAAAGCACAGTTAATACGAGAATTTGATTTCCTGCGTGAGAGAGGAGGGTAGTCCTGGGAAAGACCGTTCGCCTTGGATTCCTTAAAAAGCAACAAAAGAAGGGTGTGTTTTCAAGACCGGGTGAGTGGAGAGGGCTTGTTTGACTTCGGATACTGCACTATTGCCCTGATTTCACTAAGTTACTTATTTGAGACACCTACCAACTTCATATATATTTTTATTAGATGTCGACAAGGATGGTATATCTGTGTACGGAGACCCTCTGTGCACAGGCGACTTCATTTCTACATAGCTGCTTTCTGGAAGCTTGCAGGTGAGGATGGGTGGGTCCTTAATTGTGGCGTAAGGGTTTTCACTGCTATTCAAGGAACAAGTGCTAGAACTGCACACGGATTCTTTCATGTAATCTGTAAGGCAAGAAAGATTTCTTAGGACATGAGAGGACATAACACTTAATTTCAATACCAGAAACAGATTGCAGTTTATGTGCCTTCAGGATCCTAGAGCTGTCAAAGCCTATGATAACCCAAGATTTCCTTCTTAAATATGTTGGAGTGGTTTCCTAGGTAGGGAGAGTTCTTTTCTTAAAGAAACCTACATTTTTGGAGGGACAGGAACATTTTTGCTTTTGGCTGTCAGTTCTAGCACCAGAACAGGATTATTTTATGGTATCTGTAATGCACTTTCACATCTACTATTTACTTTTTTACAAAATCCTTCAGAGATGGTTGATAGTTTGCATTTTATAGGATGAAGGCCCAGAGAGATGAAGTGACTTGGCTGATGTCACATAAGCTCATAAATAGCAGTGCCAAAACTTGAATGCATGCCTTGGGACTTCTTGGCCTGTTTGTTCTGTGATATCATTCTTCCTCTGAATTCTTTTTGATGACTAAGAAGCTTAGATTCAAAAAGAAGTAGGTGTGTGTTTTGGCACAGGTGTGGGCAACTTTTAGGCAGCAAACTTTGGCTGGCGGCATCCCTGCTCTTGAGAAGGTTGTGATCAGAGGTGGGGCTGACTGAAGTGTAATAGAGATGTGAAAAGCACCTGGGTCTCAGGTTAGCCTTTGGAAAGTTCCTGTTTTCAAGTAAGCCTCACAGCGTATCCCTGGGGTCACTTACCTTAGTTCTTGTGAATGCTAACTGAAACCTATTTTGACAGTATCTTTTTCTGATACCAGGAGAACTGCTTCCTCTCCTGCTGCCTGTCTAGTGCATCATCCCCAAGACTTCAGGGTATGTTAGGGTACAAAAGGATGCAAACTGATTTCCAAATATGAGGCAAAGTAACTGTGGCTCGCTGGAGGAAGAAAGTGTTTTCTTTGGGACCGGGAGTCACAAAAGGGAAGGGGAGCCCCTCCTTCAGCCTGAGACTATCAGTGCAGCTTCTAGATCATCCCAAGTGAGGCAAGACTGTTCTGATGGCCTTTAAAAAGCAGTTGATTCTCTCATCTGGCAATTCAGGCCCTCATTCTGTGAGGATCTGCCAGCCAGGGGGTCCAGAAATAAGCATGGGAGTTGCATGACTTGTCAGTCATGAGTGGTCTTCAGAGGTCTAAATTTCTATAAGTGGTAGCAGATGGTGAAATTTCTATATTTCTCAGCTTTAAATTTCTGTAAGTGGTAGCAGATGGTGAAATTCTTGGACAGTCTTCCACTAGAACCATCACATGCTTTCTGCCTCCAGCTTGTGAGATTAATGAAAATGTAAAAAAAAAAAAAAAAAAAAAAAAAAAAATTGATCATTGTAACTCATGGGGTGACTAGCTGTTCCCTTAGGTCCAAGGAGAGCAGAACACTCCATGTGGATGCAAGTTGAGATGTTTGCTACCACTGGCAGTCTTTTCTCCTGTAACAGGTGACTGGGTGGGAGGGGATCTCTTTTTCTGCTAGTACAGGGTTACCGATGTTTGTTTCAGAGGGTAACATTTCCTTAATCTTGTACAAAAGTACATTCACCCATTAATTCATTCAAGTGTTCACAATACCTGTGATCTAGCTTAGAACAATAATTCTTCTCTCTTCCCCTTATTTATTGCTAATGAGGAAACTGAAGCTTGGAGTGAGGAAGTGACTTCCCCAGGGTCACACTGCTCATCGGTAGTAGAGCATGCTCCAGAACCAGGCTCAGAACATTTTCCATCTCACCCTGGCCCACAGGTAGAGGATGTTGGCCTTGGTCCCATTGCAGATTGTGGCCTCTTTGTAGCATATAGAACCCAAGAGAGGAGTAAGAGAAAACATTCTTGCTAGACAATGAGCAGGCCCCGCTGTTGGTGAGGCTCTCACGAAGAAAGGGGGATGCAGGTCCTGTGAGTCCTGGGCCACAACCTGCCCAGAGCCACATAAAGCTGCTTCTACTGAGTTGTTTTCTCTTTTTTTTTTCTTTCTTCCCTCTTTGCTTCCCTTCCTTCCTTTTTACTACTTTGTTTCTTAGTACAAGGGCTGGAAGTATGTCCAAGAACCCCAGCATAGTCCATCGGTCCCACTCTGTGGTCTCTGAACTTGGTAGCCAAGGAGTAAAGGCAGTACTCAGGACTCAGAGCTGCTTGTTGGAAGCTGAGACTAGAATTGCTTAAAGAAAGGCTGTCTCCTGAGTGAAAAGTCCTAACACCCCACCCCTACCTCCTCATCCAGACACATCCTTTTACTTTGATTGGTGGGTGCCTTAGTTGCATGTTTTCTAAAACTTAAGGAATAGCAATAGAAAAGGTAGCCCTTATAGCTAGTATCTTCACTTCATTTAGGTCATTTGAAACTTGTTACATCTGTGAAGAGGGCTGGACACGAAGGACTAGGATTACTACTTCAGAAATGAGGATAGCGAAGCTCATAAAGTTTGCTTGATGCTCGTAAGTGGTCAAGTTACGACTCAACCCATCTTCTCTGGTATCTAGTCATGGTGTTTTCCTCCTTGCATCTGGTTACTTGTGCTCCTATTCTGTATCTTTCAATGCAAACTGTAGCTGCAACAGCTTTGTTTTACCCTCAACGAGGAATACCTTCTATCGATGGGGGCCAAGCCCTGCTGGGAGAGAAAGGCCAAGCTCTAAGCTTTTGGTGGATATCCCATGATCAATTTGTGGCAGTGGGGGAGTCTTAAAGCTGTAGCGCAAAGCTGAAAAGAGCCACAGTCAGCCAGTAGTGCCCCTCTTCTCATTTCCACCAGAAAAATCAAGGCTGCCTTCAAATTTGGAGGTATGCAGTAGTCTCCTGCCCTCCCCAATCCACAGGGATACTTGTCCACGACCCCCAGTGGATGCATGAAACCACAGATGGTACTGAACCCTTTATATACTGTTGTTTTTTCCTTTGCATACATACCGATGATAGAGTTTAACTTATAAGTCAGGTACAATAAGAGATTAACAACAGTAATAGAACAATTATAATATAATGTAATAGATGTTATGTGAATGGGGTTTCTGTCAAAATACTGTACTGCACTCACCTTTCTTCTTGCGATGGTGAGGTGAATGACCTAGGCATTGTGACAGGCCACTATTGATTGGCCTTGATCATGTGCTTCTGGATCACTGTTGACTACGGGTAAGTGAAACCACGGAAAGCAAAACTGCAGGTAAGGGGACTACTGTAAATAGTTTGCTGTGCAGCAGGGGATGCACCTAAGTGGATGAAAGACAAGTTGGGGTTCGGGGAGGGGATTCGTTTTAAGGAGAAGCTGTATCTCATAAAGGGGCCAGAGTGAAAGAAAGGATGGAGAAGCATGTATGTGTTGAGGTGGGTGAGAGAGGGTGTTGGATATAATAAAATCATCTGGATTCTATTTTGGGGAACTGGAGGGAGGAAAGGGCCAGGCTAGCTGAAAAACTTACACTTTAGAAAGCTATTCTTTTCTCCAGCTGAGTCATCTACCTGCCTGCCCTCAGGGAGGGTGGGGTAAGAGGAAGAGTAACTAACTTCTCTCAGGCACTTCCCCATCCTTTAACAGCCCCACCCTACACTAGCCAGTCCCTGCACTTCAGGGCATTTTGCAAGGAAAGGGGAAGCCTCAACCAAAGCCACCTAAACTTTGGAGAGTCACTCCTCGGCGGCCCATAACTAGCATCTGGACCAAAGATTTAGCTTTATAATGCCTTAGCATTTTTTCTCAGGGCCTTGGAAATGAGCCTATACCTCTTCATTTTATAAAGGAAGCAGCAAATCCAGAGAGGGGAAATGACTTTCCGAGGCCATCCTGTAAGTAGGATCTGATCTGAACTGTGGGTGGGAACCTAGAAAGCTTTTAGGTTCACACTAACATCTAGGTAAAGCCAGTATCTCTTAGAAAACCCAGACACTGAACATCTGTTTCTTCTCAGCTTATTATTATTATTTAGTCACACTGCTTTTTTTCTTCGTGGGCCCTAAGTTGGCATTCTTTTCTTCACTGAGAGACCAGGATATGGGGAGAGGAAAAGGGAGATTTCAGGGTCAGAAGGAGAATCACACTGACTGAAAAAAGTTTTCAGGAGGTCACTGGACTCCTAACTAATCTTGCTGCCCTAGGTAACTGCAAGGAGAGAGGTGGAGGTTGGATTAGTAAGGAGCATACAGGTAGTTTCCCTGAGGCTGCAACAGTGGGATTCAGGATTTCAGGATCATAAAAGTGATGGAGCGTACTGGGGAGGATTTCTTCTGTAGCACCTTTAAATGCCTGACGGATAAGGAATTGAACACAAGGCAGTTTGTTACAATATCATTGTGTTGAGGGGGAGAATGGGGAGAGATGGACAGGTGTTTAGGGGTAAAATGGGGTTAGTGCAGCAATGTGTGTGGTGGTGTGCAACTCCAGGATGACAGTGAGTGGAGGTCTTCAGTAAGTAACAAGGAGTAAGGTCCTAGAGGGGGCCTTAGAGATGGGGCTAGTTACAACCTCATCCTTGGAACAGAGGTAGAAACCAACACTCAGGAAGTAACAGTGTGACCTAGTCAGTGCCACAGAGTAAGAACTAGGAACAGAATCCAAAACTTACAGGCCAGGCTCTTTCCCACTGAGTTCAGAGAACACTCAGACTCTTACTTAGGGTTCTCATTTGGTTTGGCCCAATAGTTTTAGAAAGTAATCATTCCTGGTACAGACTAGTTTATTAAATGTTTATTGGGAGTTCAGCCAGTTAGTGGGGTTTAACTTTGGCAAATAGTTCTGTAAAGTTCCAAACTGTGACATTTCATTTTCCTCTTTTTGAAATCTCTTGTTCTGATGTGTTGGTTCCTAACATCTGGTGGCATATTTACCTAGACAGCCTTCTTTGCTCAAATTTAAAGGATGTTTATAGCCAGCGTGGTAAAACAAAATCTGGCCTTCCTTGCACTTACAGGCTCAGATACATGATCCCACAAATGAGGAATGAATGACGCTGAGGCAGAGACCCTGCCCTCCTTAGCTTTGTTTGACATTTATGGTTGCGAGTCTGAAAGCAGTTACCCTAATCATAAAACAAAGTGCATAGGAAAGTTGGGTGCTCATTTTATTGAGGTGTTTGGGCCTATCTGAGCTTATTCATGCCTGAGTCATGCATATTTTGAGAACTGGGAAGTCTCTAAAGAGATCTTTGCTGTCCAGATCTTTGAGAAAGAAACTGAAGTCCCAGGTCACAGTGGTAAAACAGTAGAGCTTTCTTTTCTGTTTTTAGCCTCACTACTGTAATGGTACTTGCCTCCATTTGGATGGTTTAAGTTGATATGCAGAAAATGGCCAGAATTGATGCTCCTAGGGGAGTAGTGTCCTTTGGCTGGCCAGGAGCCTAGGGGTTGACCTCTGTCCTCAAATTGTTCTCTTGTGGTGTGCACATCCTAACGTGTTCATGGAGACTTGCCCTCCCTGCTTTAGTATCACCTACCCCTAGCTCACCCCACTTCTAATAACCAAGGGCTATAGATTATAGATGACTAGCTCTTCTTATTTAGGAAATAGTTGTGTCTCAGGTATAACTAAGGCTCACTCTGAAAGACCAGAACCAGTAATTGAGGAATCTGGGTCAATCTAGATCAGTGGTTCTTAAGTGTTAGTTGGGTGATGTGCTGCATAAGAATATCCTGAAGTACTCATTACAAATGCGGATTCCAGGGCTCCACTCTAGATCTGCTTCAGAGTCTTGGGAAGATGGGGTGTGGACAACTATCTGTTTAACAAGCTTTCCAGGTGATTCTGGTGCACAGCTAGATATATCCATTGGAATCTTTGCTGTCAGCCATCTCTCTCAGTGTGGTTGAGACTCCTAAATAGACCTCAAGAGACAAAAGGACAGCCCTATTACATTAGTACAACTCTCTACAGTATGCAAAAAACACTTCGCATAATGTGTTTTTTTTTTTTTTTATTGGCTACTCATGATAACCTTATTAGACAATAGGACAGGTATAAGTATCCTGACTTTGCAGATGAGGAAACAAGGCCTTGGAGAGCTCCCAGTCTAAGGTCACCATTAATATTTGACAGAGTAATAAGTGACACAGTTTCTATTTCACACATTCTGTTACTTAAATGTAGGGCCTAAGCCCAGGGCAGGACCTGACCTTTATCTTTGGCTTCACCCACAGATGTCCTAGAAGGATGATCCACCTCGCATTTCCCATGTGCTAAGGATTAGTCCTGACTTTCCCTGCTTTCAGAGGCACAGATGTCAAGGGTGGAGTACCGTACGGTATTAACACTAGGTATTATTTTCATTCCTTGTGCTCCAGAAAGCCAGCAGGTGCAGGGTGGCATTCCTCACCAGCACAACGACAGCAGGCCTCTGGGGCGGGTAGATTGACTTTATTTCAGATTTTATAATCAATTTAACTCATACTAATTGGTTGGATAATGACATTCTACATTTCCGAAGACATTTAGTTGGCATCTATAAAAAACCCACAAGCGCTTGCTAAGCAGGTGCAACTTAAATCGAAATATAAATTCATTATTATTATGATTGCTCCTCCTGAGCAGAGCTACCCAGCAGCCCCAGGTCCTGTGGTCTTTTTACTTTTTTGGGGAATGAGGGGAAGAGATGTGCGCAGCGTCTCTGGTAGAATTCCTGGTCATGTCAGATCTGCACTCTTTATCTTGCTAAGCCCTTTCTAATGGGACGTCAGGATTGGATACTCTACCTTTGAAGCCTTTGTCCATAATGTATGTGTTCTGACGTCTGTCCATTCCACAAGCACCTGCATTAAAATAGTGTAAAGAAAGAAAAATGGGGTGAGTGAGGTTTACTTGGACTGCATACATTTTTGCTTTATTTTTTTCTTGCCTTTTTTTCCTCCCCTACCCGTAAAATTAGCTAAAGTGCTGGAGAATTATTCTGGGTTTAATCTCCTCTAAATCATTTTGACCAGGCAGGAATTCTTACAGGGATCAGAAGCATTAGCGGTGAGCTACAGCGCCCCCTGGCATATGCAGCACTGCTTCTCCTCTTTAACCTTAACTGTGAGGTCCTCAGAGGCAGTTCTCATGACACCCGCAGTCACTGTAGGTGAAGTTCCAAGCTCCAGACTTACAGGATAAGGAATGAATCAGTACCAGGTCCTAGCTTGGGGAAGGGGTGTATGACATTCCAAATCCCAGTTCTGTTGGATTTTGGAATGGGGCTGAAGACTGTTTCTTACCTCTCAGCTCTGGTCCTGCCTCCTCTCCTGGATCTGATGCTCAACTGAGGGGAGCCGGGGAGGGAGGTGGACTGGTGGCTGAGATTCTTGATTAGTTATCTTTCCAGGATGTACAGTCATTTCTATTCATAGTCTCTCTTAGTTACCCATTTTTGGGGGTGGACCATTTGCACAAAACAGAGGTGCCTTTGACAAGTATTACCACTGTTTTCAGTCTGAAAGATTTTTTCCCTTTTGGCTGTCACAATTTATCCAGCTCCTGCAATGCATGGTCCTTAGCCATAGCCAGATTCAGGACATAAAACTTCAGGGACCAAACTCAGCTTCTTTGTTGCTGGTGATACCAGAGAAGAAGCTGTCTGGCATTTTTAGGTTGAGACTGTAATGACTCTGGTAATTATTTTCAGCCTTTAACTGAGTCATTATTTTTCAGCGCTTAACTGAGGATACAATACCAGGCAAAAAGGCATGCAGCACACAATGACTAAAATACAAATTTGACTCCGCTTGACTCTTCCCTGTTTCAGACACTGAAGACCAACCCACTACTATTTGGATACATCCCTATACCATAATTCCTCCACAGAGTTCCTAAGTTGAATTTGTAGGAATCTATTCTTACCTGCCTGCCTTCCACACATTATTGAGTGATAGGGCAGAACCAGTCCAGGTTTCCCCCTAGGTTGCTGTTCTTCTAAAGGGCCTGCAGGTACCTGTGTCCTTCAGAAACATGACTCAGAATCTGTATCCCTGGCCTCAGTTCAGTTCTTTATACCAGACAAGGGCTTCCTTCACCCTCTGGGAGGGAGGCTAGGCTAGGCTGTTAACTTTTCCCTTTTCTGGAGCAGGAAGCAGAGGCCCACAGAGGGACAGTCACTTACCCAACACAAAAACCAGGACCTAGATCTCCCTAACTATTTTCTCCCATTGGCCACCAGCCTGCCTTAGTGTAAGCCAAAAAATGATAGCATGTGGTGGCTCTGGCTGCACTGGTTGAAGAGCGAGATCTATAATGCGGGGAGAAATGTGGGCTGAGCCCAGAGGATGCTCCCTGTGGAAAGAGATGCAGGGTGGTGGGGGTGGGGAGCAGAAGGATTATATTTGGTGGGGTTGCTGAGAAACCAGACACGGCCGAGGGGGCCCACAGCCAAGAGCACAGCCTCCTAGGTATAGACTCTGAGTCTTTGCAGCCCACGACTGCTCAATAGGCAGATGAATTCAGAACCTTTTCTCTTCTTAGTGCTACTGCACCCAGGGACCTGCAGGGGTTGGTGGAGCTTCATTTCCTTGAGCTCTAGAAACCAGCTAGAGCCTGAGGGTTGTCCAGTATGCTAAGGCCCTGCCCTTGAGGGGGCCACTTTGCAGGGAGGCTACATTCTCTGCTGATTCATTGTGCTTACTCCTATGGCACCTACTTCTGCAACTCCTACCCACCTTCTCCCATAGCAGGACTGACTTTGCCAGTCTCCTTTTTTCATCTTGCCCCAGCCACCAGCTTTGAGTCTAATACACAGCAGAGAGGATGTCGGTTGACACCTCCTTGCCCAACCTCTCCAGATCCCTGCTCGACAACCCTACCCTATGATCTCGGAGAGCTTGGCCTGAGCCACTGGTGGGTCTGGGGTCTCTCTCTGTAGGACAGTGGGCTTTTAGACCAGAGAGCCAACTCTCTGTCATCCACACCCACAGGACCCAGAGAACCCCAGAGGTGCTCCATCCTCAAGTTCTCAATGGTGTGGGATTGTAATCTGTGGTCTCTAGGGAGTATAATTATGATGTGTCCCCTTCACCTAATACCACAGTTTGTCTATATCCAGTGACCATGATGGGAACAGAAGGGGTGATGGGGGATGGATCCAGGCAGGCTTCCTTTAGATAGGGTTTTGGGTTTGTAGACTAACCATGTTGGGAAGAGGGCTCAACAGGGAAAGATCTGGGACCATGGCAGGTAAGTCTGGGGCAGGAATGCGGGGTAGGGCAGGGGGTCTAACCTGGTGAGTGTGGCTCAGCGGGGCGGCTGAGGTGTCTAAGTTCAATGTAGAAGTCCTCGGGCGGGTACCTGGCCTCCAGGGCACTGATCTGGAAATGGGAGTCTAGTGAGAGGAATGACAGGGAGGAGCCATTATTCCCAGGGCCCTGGAATGGCAGGGTGGGGAGTATGGAGGGGGTGAGGGTCAGGGTGGGGCAGGTTAGAAGGAATTAGGGCCCCTATGGGTAGTAGCCAAAGGGGCTAGGGCCAGGGGGATCTGCTAGAGTTGAGGCCAAAGACCTTTCCTCCCTCACCCCCACCCCCCCTACAGGAATTGGTGCCTACCAGGACATCAGGGCAGAGGAAGCAGTCCTTGAAAAGAAGTACTTTGGCAGGGCCTGGCTCAGGGAAGGGTCCCTTTCTCAGATGGCGAGTGCATCTTTTGCCTGCATCTGGAAGTCCCACATCCAGGCTCTAGCTGTCTCCTTTGTGGTCCCTGGGTCATAGCCACCCTCTCCCCTGATATAAAGGGCATCCTGGGCTTCCTTTGCTTATAAGAGCTGAAACCAAGGCTTGGGTTTCCTCCCTGTACCACTTCTCCATGGGGAACCCATGCTCAGGATTCATTTAACCTCCCTTGGAGTTAGGACAGGGCCCCTTTCCATGTGGAAGGAGGAGAACAGGTGGGACATGATGGCAGGAGACCAGACTCAAAGCACTACTGACCTAACACGTTCACAAAGCTGTATGGGGTCCAGCCTGCTGTTTCTCTGTCAAGGGACTTGTTACTGAGCTGTTTGGAGAGTAGGAGAGCAAGTTAATCCCTTTGCTCCCAAGGTGCCCCTTCCCAGCCTTCACTTTGCCCAGCCTTGTGCACCCAACCCTGTGACGATCCTGACCCACCTATGTCTTAGATCGTTGAGGGAAAGGAAGAGCTACATGTAGCATGGCATGGCGGAGACCAGTGGGAGCAGAACCTGCCCCCTTCTAAGCTGTCTGGCTGAAATTGTAGGGTTTGTGGCCCTTAGGACAAAGTAGGGCAGGGTGAACACAGAGCCAAGAACGGGGCGGAGCCTAGCTGGCTCTGACAGGGGAAGCAGGTCAGGTAGGTGGGGCTGAGCTGTAGAACAGGCTCTCCAGTGTCTTAGCTGCAACACGAGGCCATTTTCAGTACAAAGAGAGGTGCTGAGATTGCAACATCACTGTCACCTCTGCTACCTGGCCGTGTGTGAGTCTTCCTTTTGTATGAGCAAGGGAAAGCCTCAGCTTTGGCATCATTTTTGCCTCTAATCTGCTGTAGCCTTGATGTGGCTCTAGTTAATCAAGGACTTTGTACTAAGAAATCCAGATTCCTTGCCCTCAGCTTCCAGCTCCTCAGTTAAGCCTAAAGCTGAAGCTGGGAATGAGAGTCTGAGCTGAGGAGGGGAAGAAAGGGCCAAAGCCGTGGGGTCGATGGCTACAGACTTTGCTTATGGGCCTCAAGGTACCCTGCATACAGCACTCCCATTTCATAGGAAAACTGAGGCTGAGAGCCTGTGGAAGAAAGTAGCCTTGGTGCTGGCTTGACAGTGGTTGCCGCTGGGGTTGAACTGTGTGTTATTTTTAAGGGGTTCAAGCTGTGTTCTACCAGGTCTGAGGACTGGTGGACATTTTCTGTGGGCCAGACTGGGAGAAAGGATTCCCAGAGCTCTAGGGCAGAGGCTTAGACTATGAAAACCGCTTCTGTCTGTGTTCCTCACACAGGAAAGATGATGCAGGAAGCCAGGAGGCCTGGGATTGCCCTCCTAATGGTCCTACTGTATGTATACATGTGTAGTTGTGTGTGCACACGCATGCACATGCTTAGGTGGGTGTCAGGAGGAGTGCAGCATGAGCCTTTTCATTTCTGAACCTCCCGCTCTGCCCAGTATGGGTCCTGGCACACCAGGGGGACTCCCTACACATGGGTGCTGAGACATCCTTACCCAAGGCCCTGTGATTGTAAGAGGAGGTCTTGCCATTAGCCAGGGTTATGCTGGGAGCTGTGATGGGAGGGCCCTGTCGAGGGTGGTGCACACCTGCCCTTGAACGCCTGTGGGTCTCACTGTCAGTGGGAACACTGGCTATGGCTGATGTTTGGGTTTCATGTCCCTTGCGTTGGTTCTGATTGCAAAACAAATGGTTGTGGGTATGTAGTTGTAACGTGTATGCCAGATATTAGGACGTGAGGGATACCTGAGTAATAGTGATTACTCTCTAAGGTGCTGGTTGCATGCATAGTGTCGGAAATGGACTGTAGTGATCGGTGGTAGGTGGGGTAGCATGTAGTGTTTTGATTACATGTCTTACATGGCAAAAGTGACAAGGAGGCTACATGTGATTACATGGTGATCACACGGGTTGGTACCTGTTCATTACACACAGGTGTGCGGGTACATATCCGATTGCTGCTGTAGGTTGGTTTCATGTAATGTCTGCTGGTTACGTGGCACTTGGTTCTGTGTAACTTGCTGGCTTCCTGTCCTATGCTTCACAGAGTGTTTACATGTCCCATGGATCACAGGGCTGTGTTTGATGTACTGGCAGTTGGTTCCACATGGACCCTCCAGGTGGGGTGCAGTTCCTTCCTTGGACAGAGGTGAGGGCTCATTGGGAGGATAGTGGGTGGGGTCTGGGGATTCAGGGGCCCGGTACCTTGGTGGGGCTGTTCCTGTCCAGAGTGCTGGCCTGGCTGGTGGCAGGCCCCCCGCACGCCAGTGCGTGGTAGCTGGAATTGGAAAAGCACTGGGCATGGCTGCTACTTTGAGACAAATCTGGGAAGAGAACAAGGTGCCATACCATCATACTCCTGCCCTTGGCGTCAGAACACCCCAATACTAACACTTGGGCTGGGCAGCTTTGAGAGTGCTCTGCAAAGAGAGACTGCTAAGTCCCCCATCCCCCAAGCTTTCTGGCATCCACTCCCCCCACAGAAATCTGTAGGGCCTGATTTGCCTCTTCCTTCATGGTGTCCCTCCCTGTAGGATGCAGGTCAGGCTCGCCAGTGTGGAGGGTGGCCCCAGCAGCTAGAGCATGGATGAGGAGTGCTGGCTCGCACAGCTTCATATGTCCCTCAGTTGCTACATAGCGCTGTGCTGACCACCACCCCCCCCCCCCCCCGCCTCCCTCCAGTGTTACATCCCAGGAGTGAGGCCATAAAGAGAACCCCTCTCTTCTTAGCCCCAGCCCTGCCCGCTTGTGGATTCCAGCACCCCTCCACGGTGTTGGGGAACTCCAGTGGAGTGGTGTGGGAAAACCAGCCAAACTTACTCATTATAGTCATAGAAGAAAATCCCCAAATCATCGCTGTGGGCTTGGGATTTCATCAGGGGATATTTGCTTTGGCTGAAACTCAGGGAGGCGTGCAGGCCAGGAGCTCCCTGAAGGCAGGGTCTGCACCTGGGCCACCCCTGTCTACCCTGCAGCACCTAGCATCAAGTGGGCATGTGGTAGGCAGCCCTTAGCAGGAAAGGGGTGAGGTGATCTTGGTTTTCTAAATCTGAGATGCAAGCGGCTGCAGGTCAGCCGTAAGTTGGGAGCCAGCTGGAGGGAGCAGTCATCCTTGTGTTTACCTAGACAGGCCCCGCCTCCTGTGGCCCAGGGCTGTGGGCAATGTCAAAGCATTTTGACCTCAACTCTTTAAGTAAATACGAAGCCAAAAGCCTCATTTTAAGGCAGCAGTCCAGGGTTCAGGAGATGGGAAGGATCTGGCCCAATAGCCCCACCTCCACCCCATTCAGACTCTAGATAGAATACCCCCTGGGGATACTACCACATTTGTGGACCTACTGGGCCATTGCCCAAACTTTCAGACTCTCCCCCTACCCTGAGCCAGGCACCATCCCCTTCCACTGGATTAACAGGGCGCTCCTAACTCTGGGAACTGGGAGGGAGGGTTGCTCTGAGGCCTTCACCAAGGAAGCAAAAATGGAACAGGGCTCGGACACAGCCCCAGGCCAGTTTCTTGAGGCGGCTCAGGCACTGGGCTGGAGAGGGGTTCCCTTGGAGAGTTTAGGAAAGTTTCTGTTTAGTATGGGTGTTCCTGTGGCCAAAGCCTGGTGAGAAAGATGGGAAGCTCTGGGGAAATGGAAGGAGGTTCCTAATCATAGCTGCTTCAAGCTGGGCACCCAGGAAGTGACATTCCCATAAAACCCCATCTACTTTTCCTAAGTAGGTTCCTGCTCCCCACACTCATTGTCTCCAGGAGCATCTGACCACCCATCGCCTTCAGGAGATCCTGCAAGCACGACCACCCACCTCCAACAATCAACCTGGGTGTCCCCAAGGATACCATGTGACTCTGGGGTGTGTGTGTATGTGTGGGGAGGGGCAGGAGAGGTGAGGCTGGGGGCATAGTCTTTACCTGAGAGTGAGTAGTCCGTGCTGGTCATCCTCATGGCAGGTGTGTAGGAGACACGGGGAGCCAGGTCACGGCCTTTCTCTTTCTGTCGCCGCCGGCGCCAGGCGAACAGGCCCAACAGCACCACAATGAGGAACAACAGGAGGACGATGCCTGTGACAGCACCCACCGAGTGCCGCTCTGCACCCAGCGCCGGGCTGATCTTGGTGTAGGGATTCAGCTCCTCCATCATGAGGGCAGCTGTGAAGGGAGGGAGGACATGAGTCTGGGGGAGGCCTGCTTGCTCTTCAGATCTTGGCCCAGGGCCTAGACTCCTCTAATGTTAGGAGACCTGGGTTCTGGTCTTTAGCCCTATTCTTCAATCCCTGTGTGATCCTGTCCCTCACCGCGCCTGTGTTCTTCAACTGTCTACAGCAGATGGACTTCCAGGGTCATGACCAAGAACAAATGTGATCACGGATGGCAAATAAAATAACAACAAATGTGTACTGAGTACTTTCTTCGAAAAATGGGTTACAGATACTAACTCATTTTATCTTCCCAGCAGCCATATGAGTAAGGACTATTTAATTATTTCCCTTTCACAGATGAAGAAACTGACTCACGGTAAGGTTAGATAACTTGCCCAAGATCATATAACCAGTAACTGGTAAAGTCTGGTTTCTCCGGAGTTCGGAAGAATTGCACTCAGTGCATCTCCCTGCTTACCAGCTTTGTGACTCTGAGTCCTCAGTTTGTTCATTTGTAACATGGGGACAATAATCTCACCCTCCCCAGGGAACTGTGAGCACCATAGGACAGACTGGCAAGAAAGCGTGCCATTGTGCCCGATGACTGCCCACAGCATCCCTCTTGATGATACATGAATGGGCTAACTCTTCACACTGCTGCCAAGCCCATGGTGGGGGCATCCTGCCGCCCAGCAGAGGCTAGACCTTTCCTTGGCTATCAGCAACTGGGTGAACGGAGCTAGTCAACATCCTCGGGGAAATGTGCTGCATTATCATTCTCTGTGATCATCAGAATGCAATAGAAATGTCTTTTGGGCCCCTTTCTGTTAGGTGGATAACTAAGAGCCCATTATCATTCCCCATCTCGCACAAACAACAGTGTAATCCCTTATTTGCACCAATTCACGAGGGGTTTTTATGTATACAAAATCATTTATTGAGTGCTTGCTTATGTGCCAGGCACTGTGCTGAGTTCTCTACTATCATCTCAACCTGGTCCTCATAATTACTATGGGGTGTCCTCTGACTATAGAGCTGGAGCCAAGGTTGAGCGCCTTTGGACTCCTTGGCCCTCAACAGAACTTCGTGTTGTGTTGGAAGACGGATTAATCTACCCTTCCTACTTTGCATGTGGAAAAATAAGCCCGGTAAAATAAAATGACCTGTCCAGCATACCTAGCCGGTAATGGCAGAACCGGAATTTGGCATATCTTCGATTGTCTGGTGGCCTTTCCAGAGGACTAGCTTGCGCTTACCCTTGTATGGCTCACAGCAAACTGGCCAAGGATGGGGAAGCCATGACTGAGAGGTTCCTGCTCCATCTGCCTCCAGTACCCGGTACCTGGAGCCTCTGCAACCCACCCCACTCCTGCTCTCCTTCCAAAAGTGCACAAACCGAAATCACAAACTGTCCTTCTAAAATCCAGTTGTTCCATTGGACTCTCCTTCGATCCTGTCCCCATGGGGCCCTTCCAGAGCCCCCTGCCTAGGGACTCTGCCACCTGTTACCTTGGTCACACCGTATTCCTTTGAATCCAGAGCTGCAATAACAGGTGCCGGTGACGTGGTCACAGGTGGCGTTGTTCATGCACTCACATAGCTGCTGACACCCGTAGCCAAAGGTTCCTGGGGCACATCCTGTGTAGCACGAAGAAGAAATGGGACGGATAGACACATCCTCGCTCGCTCTTCCCATCCTATATGTGGCCAGCTATGATTAGCCAGTTCCAACTCAGAGTGAAACCTATTTCCCTGTGTCTCCCACTGTGGTTGGACCGTGGGAGCACTTCAGCGGTGGACAGAGCACCTTAGCCCTGAGTGTGGGGGGACACCCACTCCTACTTCCTCCTCACCTGACACATTTATGCAGCATCTTTCACAGGCCAGGCCCTGAGCTGGGTGCCATGGAGGCTTCAAAGAATTAAACGACTGTCTCCCTGTATTCCCTCAGTCCCCCCTCAGGCCTCTGTGATCTGCCCTTAGCATCTTCCATTCCTCCCCCAGCTCCTGGAGGAAGAAGCTCTACAGGCACATCGATGTAGGCATGACCTTCAGCCTTTTTTCTTGGGAGTTGCTCCAAAAGTCCAGGGAACACGAGGTGCAGAGCCCTCAATGAGTGGACTTTGAGGGGCGGTGGCAGGGGGGCTTCCCCTGCAAGAGGCTGATGCCTGGCACCAACACTCAGGGTCAGGGGTTGGGACGGCTTACTCTGCTCGCAGTGTCGCCCGGTGAAGCCCGTGCGGCAGGTGCACTTGCCGCTGATGTGGTCACAGCTGGCGCCATTCTGACACTGGCACACACGCCCACAGTCCTTCCCGTAAAACGCTGCGGGGCAGCCTGGAGAAACAGGGTGGGGACAACTACGGAGATGCAGCTGGGACCAAAGCTGTCATCTGCTGCCTCTCTCTGAGCACAGGGTGGGGACCTGTGAAACCCTGCACCTCAGCTGTCCCTACACTCTGGACTCCAGGCTTCATGAAGGGGTAGGGGTGAGAGTGAGGAGTTCTTTAGACAAAGGTGTGTTGGAACCTGAGACCAGGCTAGGGTCTCCTTGCTGTGTAGCCACGGGCTCTTCCTCCCTCTCTGGGCCCTACTGTCCAGAGGGTCGGGTCTTGGTGATTGCCTGGGTACCTTACAGCCCTGACTTTCCAGGACTTGGGGCTCATCAACCCCCTGAATCCATCCAGGCTTCGCAATCCTGGGGTGGGGTAGGGGACAGCTCCGGCCCCGGGGGCCTCCCTCCTCCCTCCCTCCACAGGCCCGGACGATGCTCAAGGCAGCCAGCAGGCCGCAGCACGGGATCCCCAATAGCTGGGAGGCCAGGAGGCAGGACTTACGCTGAGTGCAGAAGAGTCCAGTCCAGCCAGGGGTGCAGTGGCAGGCCCCATCCTCGGCGCTACAGCGTCCCCCGTTGTGGCAGCTACACGTGTGGAAGCAGGCGGGGCCCCAGAACCCTGGTGGGCAAGCTGGGGGATGGGTGGGACGCAGAGGGTGAGACAGAGGCAGACAGAATCGGAGGGAGAGGAAGGGGGACTGCACGTCAGCCAAGATGCCAGGATACACCCGGGTGGAATTTCCTGGCTTTCCTGACACGCTGTTCCCGGAATTCCTCCACTCACCTCCTGACCCACTCACCCAGGATCCTCTGCCCACTTGCCCAGCTCCGAGGGCTCCTGAACTTCCTTTCTCGGGGGACCGGCTGTGATTTGGAGCATGTGGGGGGGTGTGAACTAAACACTGCAGTTTACAGCATGAACACTTAACATTCCCGTGACGATGGGGACTTTCCCAGGGTGGGGACTCCCCTCTTTTGGCTGATGAGCTCCCCAAGGACGGTACTGTGTCTCCTCCACCAGACTGGAAACTCCCTCAGGCCAGGCCATCCAACTGGGACCTCCCTCAGGGTACTGGCCACATCTCACCCATTGCACCAGGAGCTCCACGGGGCTAGAGGTTAGGCCTTCACCCTGGTGTGGTCCCTGTTACTTCCATATCGGATTGGGGTACACCTTACAAGAACAGCTTCTACAATTCCTTGTCCAGGCTTATGTGCCCAGGACATCATTCACATGGGTCACTCAGGGGACCCCTCACCCCTCTGAGGTGACTGCCCTGGACTCGCGTCACTTCCCCACTCCCAAACCCCAGCAAGCCAGTCCCTGCCCCCTTCTCCTCCCCAACCAAACGTAGGGGCTACTCCTTGCTCAGGTGCCCACGGAGCATTAATTCTCAGTCTTGGTATCAATGGTACTCCCAACAATGTCAGTACCTCTATTACCAACAGTTAATAATGCCAGTGATCAATCCTAATGACTCATCATGTTAGCTATGGAGCTAAATGGGACTCAGGTGGACATTCCTGTCCACAGAAGGAGATTTTGGTGGAGGCACCAGGGACACAGAGGTTCTGGGCAAGGAAGGGGTGTGTTAGGGGGCCAGACTTCCGGTGGGGGGGGCATTCCCAGGAGGCAGCTGCTTACCCTGTGAGCAGTCCTTGCCAATCCATCCAGGGAAGCACTGGCAGGAGCCATCGATGGGGCTGCAGGTCCCGTTGTTGGCACAGGAGCAGAGCTGGGCGCAATCCTGTCCAAAGCGCCCTCCAGCACACACTGTGGGCACAGGACAGCCTGGCTCCTGCCCTCCCACCTGCACTCCTCAGACCACCACCCGCAGCTGCTGCACCCTTAGATGTTCCCAGGCCATTGCCATTGTGGCCCTGGGCTCACAGATCTGGGTGGGAACTGCCCACCTCCACAGCCCCATCACCCTTCTCCATGTGCGCAGAAATGAGTTCCCCTCTTGTGCTCACAGCTACATTCTTCTGGAGGCTCTATTACTGATCCCCTTCGAAAGAGGCCCAGACTGAGGCCCAGAGGGCTAGGGAGAGGCCCTGGACTTGGGCCTCACAGATGGAAGCGGTGAGGCTGGGAATCTGGCCTCTGCCCTCAGTCTACACGGCTCCGCGGCCTTTTGCTTTCCATTACCACATTCTTGCCGGCATCACTATCCCACAGCCACGAGGGTGGACGATGTTTGTAGCTGGAAGCAGAGGGGCGAGTGCAGGGTGGCGGGTCGGCCTGCAGTTAGACTGTTGGAGGACTGTCTCTGCCCACCTGTTTCCTCTGTCTCTCCAAATCCCACCTGTTCTTCAAGCCTTAGCTCAGCCTCAGGACAACCCTCCTGAGTCCACAAGGAGCTCTCTTCCACTGAGCTCCTGTGGTTATTTCCACCTTGAGTCACTTGTAGGGTTGTGATTCTCACCTCTCCTGGAGGAATCACTCCTTGGTCCCTAAAGGAAGGGCTGGTGTCCTCAACCAGGCTGTAAGCTCTGATAGAACTAAGTCTGAGTGTTAATTGAGCACCTATCTTTCATTTCCCCTGCAGTTCATTCTCCACCTGCTTCCTACAACTTGAGCTCTTTAAAGCAGAACTCTCTTCTTCATGGCACTCCTGTGCCCTGCTCAAACATCCTCAGTGGCTCCCCACTTCCCCAGAATAAAATATAGCTACCTCACCTGGGTTACCCTTGACCACCTGTCTCTCCCAGACACATAAGCCACTGGCCCACACAACACTTTCTAAATACACCACATGCCTTCACTCCAGCTGTTCCCTTCTAGAGTTTCCCTGACCCTCATGTCCAGCTGTGGAAATCCTACCCTGCCTGTAAGACTCATTTTGTTCTTAAACTTTGTTTGAGAGAGAGAAAGAGCGAGACCAAGAGCGAGCACAAGCAGGGAAGAGGGAGAGAGAGAGGGAGAGAGAGAATCCCAAGCTCACAATTGTGAGATCATGGCCTGAGCCAATATCAAGAGTTGGATGCTTAACAGACTGATCCACCCAGATGCCCCTATAAGACTCATTTTAAATGCTACCTTCCCTATGATCTCTCTGTAGTAGACTGTTAATCTTTCAATAATTCATTGTCTTCTTCCTTAGAAGTAGAATCTGAAGTTTTAGCTGGGCTTATGGCCACAAAGACTTCATTTCTTAGGCTTCTGCACTGCTGGGTATGGCCATGTGACTACATTCTGGCCAATGGTAAGTGGAAATGCATGTCTCTAGTTGCCCATTCCTCATCCTTGTTGAAGGATAATGTGGATTATGGATAAGAACTGTGGATAAGGTGGCTGAGTTTAAGCAGCTAGCTTTCATCAGAGGTGGAAGCCATGTACTGAGGATGGCTGAACAACCAGACAGAAGGTCACTGGTCCCTGACAACTTTGTAAGCTACCCTACCATTCTCCAATGGTTTACTTCTGGATAGTTTCTTTCTTGTTCGTTCGTTTTCCTTTTCCCTTTCTTTCTCTCTTCCGGAAATAATGTTTGTCATTTTCAAGTCAGTTATTTTGGCTTTTTATGTCACTTATAGCTGAACTAAATCCAGATTCACCCATCTTCTCTGGTTTTGGGGTGTTATATCCTTGTTTGAACTTCCCGGTCTTCTGTTACTGTAACTTCTGAGTCTATTTCAGGCCAGGCCTGAGTTCTACCCATGTCTTTGTCTTCCACAACACCTGGAAAAACCAGGCAGGGTAGTTGAATGTGTGGAAATAAACTGGCTGCCCCTCAACTCCCAAGTTCTTCTGGGGAAGGCTGAGCTCCAAATTTCCCCCTCTAGACTATAGGCTTTGTGAGGTCAGGGAATGTGGTTCTCCTGTTCTTTATTGCGTCTGAGTGCTCAGCGCAGTGTCTGATGTGTAGGAAACATTCAGAGAATATTCCAACATGGCCAAAATAGGCCTCAGGAGCAGTGACCTTCCAGTGGGTTCTGCTGGGACCAGTGACTCTTCTCCCTTTGAGCTCTTCCAGGTGCAACCTTCTCCCCTTAGAGCCCAGTTGAAGCTTCCTCCAAGAAGGCTTCCGTGCATTCCTGTTATGGGGGAGGAATCCCTTGAATGTCCGAGGCCCTCAGCTAAGTCACTCAGAGGATCATGGGAAAGTGTTGATTCTTAAAGAGAAGCGACTTACCCAGGACCCAGGTCTCTCATACCTTGGGCTGGCACCCTCTCCTTTATGCCACACTGCCTCACCTTCAAGCCCTTCCCCAACCAGATTGTGGGCAGCTGGAGCCTGGGATCTGTGTCCACCTCATGCCTTTCCTGGACATGACCAGTGGTTGGGACAAATAATCAAGGCGGCATGGTGCACCAGGGTCTCCAATGTAAAGCCTTGGGTTTGGGTCTTAATTTTATTTATGTATCCAGCAAACAGTTCTAGGCACTTATATGCACGAGACACCATTTGAAGTGCTTCACAAATACTAGTTTGGTCAACCTTGTAATACTTTCAATATTAGATATTTTCATTACTACTCCCTATTATCAACTCTACAGATGAGGAAACTGAGGGACTGAGGTCAAGTAATTTGCCCGAGGTCACACAGCTAGAAAGGTCTGCCACTTACTTGGTGAGCACTTTTGGACAGACTGCGTGACCCCTCTAAGTCTCTGTTTCCTCATCTCAGAAATGGGGCTAGTGACCCTCATTCACTGGGCTCAGGCCGTAGTTCGCAGCTATGGGGCTGATCTGGGGCCCTGCGCTTCCCCTGGCCGAAACCTAAGCTCCTTCCAGGGCGGATGGCTTGCACCTCGCCACCTGCAGCTCAGGTTCCTGCTTCTTCCCCGCCTCTGGGAGGTGCTTGATTTGGTGGGGAAGGGGGTGAGCTGCTCCACCTCCCATACCCCCCCAAACCGGCTCTAGGCTTCTCTAACAAGACAGTCTTATCTTTGAAGTCTTTCTCACACGCTCCAGGCTGACAAATTCACCCACAGAGCCGCTAATGCGATCAGTCTAATACATTAATTGGTCGACTTCTTAGCTGAATCAAGAGTGAGGCAAGAAGAGGGGCGGTGGAGAAGGGGGCTCATGAAAAGAAAACATCTGGTTATATTTAATCTATGTTTAATGATTCTGCATAAGCAGTGTCTGTAATTTGTAACTCGCTGGAAAGCCGGTCATTAGAAAGTGTCAGTTCAATTTTTTACAAGGTTTGAGACTTAACCAGGGCAGTTGCCATTAATAGCAAACTCTATTAGATCTATATGTGGAAAATACTCATTAGGCCAGCGGGCGATAAATCAGACATCGCAGGATCTGAGAGTTACTCCGCGGGCTGTTTAGGTCCTAATTTAGACCCAGCCTATCTGTATTGACGGTTGGGTCTCCGATGTTTAATAAGTAAACCTCGACGCGTCGGGTTATGATTAAACTGTCCTAGGAGGGCTGCAAGCAAATGAAACTGTCACATATGCTTCCCTGGGGCCCAAACTTCTCGTGACCTCAAAGCATCATGGAATGAACTTTCCACTCATACATATTAACAGCCCATAGCCTTACAAAACCAGCCCAGCTCAGTGGTGATTATTCATCAAAAGAATCTGTTCCCCTGGGAGGTAGTGAGCTCTCAGTGGAAGCATCTAAGCAGAGGCCAGATGAGATTCTCGAGCAGATGACCTTGAAGTTGCTTTAAGCTCTAAGTTTACCTTAGTCTGAGATCTCTTTGCTTCTATAGGTCAGAGTACAAATTCTGCACCCCTGTGTTCAAAGCTGTCCTGAAGGCCTCAGATCACACCTTCCCAGTCCCCCCTCTGCCATCCCTGGCCCCCATGTTCTTTAGCTACCCCTTAATGCCAGACAGTCCCATGTCCACACCCAAGCTGCTTGCTCTACCCGCAACACCTTTCTTCCTTCTCTGCCTCTTAGGCTAAGACCCAGCTGAAGACCTGCACAGCATGCTGCTGTCCCCCAAATCCACACCGAGCACTGGCCTAACCGAGCCAGGGACGGCAGTAGGCAGCCGAGTGCCAGAGCCCCCTTCCACTTTCGCGCTGGTTGCTAAATACTCAAGAATTTTGTGACCGTGTTGAGCCACTGGGACTGTGGCATCAACCACGGCGGAGACACTGAGGTCGCAGAACTTGCTTGCAAACGTTACAAAGCGAGGCTTTCCCCCCACAGAGAGCCAGTTTAGCAGCACGCCAATGCAAATAAGCTTTATTATCTCCCTTTTCAAGTCCTGTTGAGTGGCGGAGGCTGGCTGGAGTTGGCCTTGTGAAGGATGCTGCTGTGGAGATGGGAAACTGCGGTGAGGGATCAGTGACGTTGGCCTGAGTGTGGGGGGAGCAGGGCTGGGAAGCTGCCATCTCCAGCCCATGCCAGAACTGTCTCCTCTGAGTTCCCACAGCATCCTCTGCCTTTACCACTTGGCACTCAGCAGAAGCCATTCGGGGACGCTTCTTATGCAGAACTCATCTACGCTTATTTCATTTTTCCTCAGCTTTGGAGTCAGAATTTGTTTCTCAGCTCTGCCACTTTCTAGTGGTGAGACCATGGAGTAGTCATTTAACCTCTCTGAGCCTGTTCCTTTTAACTGCGCAATGGCTTTGTCTCATGCCTGGCGGTGACCAGTTCTCACAAAGGTGGGCCTGCGCCCTGAAGATGCAGGGAGCTGCCTCCACAGAGCATGATGAGAAGCCCCAAACCCCTCCTTCCAGCCCCTTCTCTCCCAGGATGCCTCGCCTCCCTGGCCCATACCTTCCCCTGGAGACACTACCTTGGTTGCAGAGGGCTCCGGAGAATCCAGGGAGGCACTCACAGATGCCACTGATGTGGTGGCAGGGACCACTGCTGTGCACGCAGAGGGGACATGGCTGGGCGCAGCCATGGCCATAGAAGCCAGGGGGGCAGACTGGGGATGAAGGGGAGAGGATGGTCAGCAGCCTCAGGGGCCCCAGTCAGCTTGGCTACCTGGCCGGTTCCACACAGGGATGCAGAGAGGCTCCTCAGGGGTATGCGGAGAGCTGTCTCCACCCCACACCTTCGAGGGCCCACCCCCTTCTGCAGAGAGGAGCTGTGGTCTGGTCCTGTTTCCACTGAGGAGCCAGGCTGGGCCCTGAACTTAGGGACAGAAAAGCCAGTGCAGGGAGAGAGGGGACTAGAGGGAGAGGTTTGATGGGGGCTGACTCTGAGACCCTAGCCCCTCTCAGGCCAGGACTAGTTCCAACAGGGAAGGGGTGGAGAGGGTGAGCCATCTTACTTCTCTGGCACAAGGGTCCTCGGAAGCCAGGGGCACACTCGCAACTCCCGTCCTCTGGGGAGCAGGAGCCACCGTTCTCACAGCTGCAGGAGACGGAGCAGTTGGGGCCCCAGCGACCAGGTGGACACATGCTGTCACAGCGGATGCCTGTGGGCCAGAGGCAGACTCAGGTCAGTGGTAAGAGGAGTGAAGGCAGAAGGAAGGATGATGGGAAGGGGCGCCATGCAGAATAAAGGGGTGGAGGTGAGCACAGTGTATCTGGGAGTGCAGAGGAAAACTCCTATCTAGACTTGGCTGGTCTAGGGAGGGCTTCCAGGAAGAGGAGATGCCCAAACTAAGTCCTAATGGCCAAGGAGGGATTTACCAGGTAAAGGAAACCCTCTGTGCAAAGCGTAGGAGGCAGGAGAGAGAATCGTGCCTTGAAAGAAAACACAGCATAACGTGGCTGGACCATAAAGTGCAAAACGAGGTATGGCAAGAGATGGGATTATGGGACCAAGAAGGGACCAGGTCATGAAGGACCACCCTCATCTTTGACATCTTAGCTGGTATCCAAGGTTAGGCTTGAGAGAAACCAACTCTGGGGCAGGTGAATGCTGTTACGGGGCAGGGCTGCACGAGCCACGAGTGAGCTCCCTGCCTAGTGGCCATGTCGGCCCAGGAGCCACTGGTTCTTTGGGTCCCAGACAACCAGCCCTAGGGTGAGGGCTCAGACAGTGGGTGGGGTCTTTTCAGATCCATTTGACCACAGCCCTCGGTGCAAAGTGGATTTCATATCATATGTGCACACATGTTTGTAATAGAAACCAACACTTTGCAAAATGAGGTTTTACTATATGTGACACACTCCGATGTTTTCTCTACGCTATGATGTATTCTATTAAGAAAGAGGAGGAGGGGTGCCTGGGTGGCTCAGTCGGCTAAGCGTCCGACCTCAGCTCAGGTCACAATCTCACAGTTCGTGGGTTCGAGCCCTGCGTCGGGCTCTGTGCTGACAGCTCAGAGCCTGGAGCCTGTTTCAGATTTTGTGTCTCCCTCTCTCTCTCTCTGACCCTCCCCTGTTCATGCTCTATCTCTCTCTGTCTCAAAAATAAACGTTAAAAAAAATAATAAAAAAATTAAAAAAAATAAAAAAAAAGAGGAGGGGGGTGCCTGGGTGGCGCAGTTGGTTAAGCATCCGACTTCAGCCAGGTCACGATCTCGCGGTCCGTGAGTTCGAGCCCCACGTCGGGCTCTGGGCTGATGGCTCAGAGCCTGGAGCCTGTTTCCGATTCTGTGTCTCCCTCTCTCTCTCTGACCCTCCCCCATTCATGCTCTATCTCTCTCTGTCTCAAAAATAAACGTTAAAAAAAAAAATTAAAAAAAAAAAAAAAAGAAAGAAAGAGGAGGAAGGCCTACCTGGTCTTCTTGAGTGCAGACAGAGCAAATAAGTTACTGAGATGATGGCAGCCCAAAGGCTAAGAATGAATTTTAAAAGGCCCGAGGCCCCAGCTGAGAGGTGGGGTTTCCTCTCAGGCAGAAAGACTTCCAGTCTGACATGCATTAGGTGAACAGATGGGTGTGGGCCCCAGGAAACTGGCGTGGCTTTGGATGGTGAGTATCAGAGGCTCAGAGAAGAACAGAATTAGCTTAAAGATCATGTCTGCCTTGTTCTAGGGACAGGGGTTGCGAGAAAGAGAAAGAGAGAGGGAGGAAGACTCTCAGGCCCAGTGACGAGAGCCAGCCCTAGCACGAGGAGAGCAGTGGGACCAATTTGGAGGCAGGCTGGAATTGCAGAGGCCCCCCTGTGCCCATGGGAAGGGGAGGGAGGGAGGGAGGACTGAACAGCCAGAGAGAGCGGAGAGTGAGGGGATATGACAGGCCTTATTCACCCTCCGGTGCCTGTCTAGTCCAGTGCATACACTCCCTCCTTCACCCCCCTCCCTGTGACATCTCAATTTGCCAGCAGGGCAAGGGTTTCCGATGCTGCTCTCCTGGAAATGAGGCCTCTTCGTGGCGCGGGGGAATCTGGCCAGCACACTCCACCCCTTGATGGAGGCCTCTCCCGGTGCGGTTTCAAGGGCTCAAGAGGCTGACCCTGGACCAACCCCACGGATTGACTGACTGAAGGGGAGCCTGGGGAAGGCAGGGCCACGAAGCTGTTCAAAGCTTTGGCTACTGCTTCAAGTTTCCCCTTCTCGAGGCACACGAAACCTGTGACCTGCTCCAAGGAATCTTCTGTTGGAAACCCAGGATCAGACTGTGGGCCGAGGGACTCTGCTGTTCCCGGGAGGCCCACCGGGACTAAGGCAGAGCTCTGCTGCCCGACGGCGGCCTCTGATCCCATCGGTGCCTCAAGGGCTTTTTGTAGGCTGACCAAGGCACACGGGTCACACATAACACTGCTCTTTCCTGAAACCGTATGCGGATACTGCTGTGATTAATAAACACAAAAGCACCCTTGAATCCGTGGCAGCTTGTGGCTATTGTGCGTTCTCCCAATCAATGGATATTAAAAGTACAGCTACTCTCATGTGTGGGATCCTCAACATGTTTTCATGTCAAGAAGGGGTCCTCCTTCTTGGGGCCTGAGGTGGCTCTCAGTGCAAGGTGATTATGCGGACGGCAGGTGTCAGCAAGGGCCCACTGGGTTTCAGGATCTGGCAACTTTGATATCACAGCCTGGTTCTGTGGGAGTGGGGCCCCTGTTGGAGGTTTTTCTAGGTCCTAAGAACTCTCTGGAGCTCGAGACGCTGGGATCTGAGTGGGGAGAAGGGCCCAGGGTTTGCCCCTGTGTGGAGTGTCCCAGTTCTATTGGAGGGCCAAAGGAGCAAATCCTTGGCCTGGTGGGAGGGTCTCCAGTTACAGCGTCTGAAAATGCACAGCTTCATCAGTTATGCTATCTAGGCCTTGTGTTCCCAGTAGTTGAATAGGGATAATAATCTCCCTTAGAGGTCCTTCCCTGCTGTATTTTTCAGGACCCCCTCTTCATCTATACTGATGGGTAAAGCCAGGCAAACAATTCATGTACTGTGACCTCAAATTCATGCCACGAGGCCAGCAGCGACTCAGCAGCCCGCACCCTCCAAGGTCTGCTTAGGGTCCTTCTGCAGGAAGCCTTCCTAGATGTCTACCCAGGGATTCAAGCATCTCTTTGAAAGTCAGTGGCCTACAGCTTTGTCCCTGCCTATTATTTGAATGTTTCGTACATAAGGCTCGTCTCCCCTGGCAGCAATGTGAAGGGAGCATGGCTTATTGACACTTCTGACCCTCCTTATTTGGTGCTCCTAATGGACAGGACGCCATCTTGGTTATCTTTGCTTCTCCCGTGCCCAGCACAGTGTCAGGTACATAACAGGTATGCAGGAACTACTGCTTTATTGAATTTTGCTGTTTACTGCTAGGCCTGACACAGTGCTGGGTACATGGTAGTTGCCAAGTAAGGACTATGGTGATTGCTTGAGTCAATAAATGCTAATTGAATGAATAGATGATTCCTTCTTACAATGCAATCCTGTGTCCCCATCCTATTGGCACTAACGTTCTGAGACCTTGGACAACTCCCTCTCCTCATCTGTAATCTGAGAGGTTACAGTAGATCATCTTGAAGGTCTCCTTCGCTTCAAGGGGAAAACCCATATATGGTTATAGCCCACCTTCTTTCAACTTACTTCAATAAGCATTTAATAAACACCGACTAGGTACAGGCCAAGGGGAACTAGATGTGATGGCACTTGCCAAAAGAGTCGGGCTTATGCAGGCAGGGGGAAGACATGCACATACTTAGGGCAGAGCAAAACCGGTATTGAGTCCAAGCATGAGCAATGAGCCAGGAGCTGGGAAGTCAGGGAGAGACTTCTTGGGGCAGGTGTGGGTGGGGAGGGTTCACTGAGTGTGTGTCCGGGACCTACACCCCATCCCCCTCCTTATCCTTCCTCGGTCCCCTTTTCCATGACAAACCTCAGGACATCAATCACTCCTTTGAAATGACTTCAGGGCCGCATTTGGAGAAATTAGCTTTAGAACAGCAGAGGCCTTGCTGAAAAGTTGTCCATCAAAGACAGAATTTTTAAGCACTAGATATCATTAAAATCTTACCAGCTCGCTTGAAATCAAGGCAATGAAAAATTAAAGTGGATTTCCACTTGGCTCCAGCTAGGCATCTGGGGTGCCAGTAACTAGGGTGGAGTCTCACTCCGTACCAAGGGGCAGGGCAGAGGAGCCAGGTCAGAGATGCTGCAGAGGAAGCGATGTCCTTGGCTTTCTGCTGGTCAGCAACCTGGTATGAATTATTATCTGAAGGCCTACACTGCCAGCAACGCCTGCCTTTCTTCCTCTGTCCACCACCTTGGGACCGACTTCATTCCCGCAGCACAGCATGATGAGGCACTTCCTATATTCATGCGTTACGTTTATTGAGCACAGTGCCATGCACATTTAGCACTTTCAAGTATTCACTCATTTAAACTTCAAAATGACCCTGCAACCGGGAGGATTAGAATTATCTGCATTTCATAGATGGATAATTCAGGACCCCGAGAGGTTAAAGGACTTGCCCAAGGTCACAAACCCAGGCAGTCTGGCTCCAGGTCTGTGTTCCTGACCAACATGGCCTCTGTCTCTCAGTGGGTGGCAAGCGGTGGATACAGCGATGAACAAGGCCCTGCCTCCAGGGAGCTGATGGTCTAGCTGGGGAGCTGAATAATAAATACTCTGATACAGGTTCAGTGTCGAGTGAGCCAAATACGGCAAAAAGAAGAGTGTGGGATATTATGAGAATTAATAAAAGGGGCTCTGATGTAGTCTTGGCCTGTTGTAAGGGGAAGGCCGTTATCAGGTGAAGAGAAAAGGAAAGAGTGACCCAGGCAGAAAGAAGGCGCGTACAAAGGCTTGGAGTCAGGAGAGTGGTCGGTCCAAATGCTCCAGGGTAGTAGACGGGAGGGGGGGGGGGAGGCAAAAGGGAGGTGGCGGAGGTGGGCGGGGGCCAGATCGTACGGACCCTGGGCCACTGTAAGGAATTTGGATTTTATGTAAGCGCCAGGCGAAGCCACTGAGGACTCTTGAGCAGGGGCTAGTATGAATGCAGCTGTGTTTTAAGAAGTTCACTTGGGCCACCATATGCATAACGGATGCAGCTGGGCAAGAGGGGTGGCCCAGAGAGAGCAAGTAGAAGGCCAAGGCAGGGCCAGCTGGGAGATGGTGCCTGGAGGACCAGGATCATGGCAATGGGATGGATTTGCTCTGTGTCTGGGAAGCAGACTGAAGGATACATTTTGGACCAGGAATATGAGCCGGAGCTAAGCGGAAGGTCCCCGTCCCCCTCCCTACCAAACCCTTGTGAATACAGATTCAGCACCTACACCCACCATGTGTTCAACCTTTGTCTGATTTCTTACTGGTATGTTCCTGACCTTCAGAATGAAGCCTGCACATAATAGATGTTCAATAATTTGTCTGCTTGAATTGTATGGAATGGAGAAGTGGGGCCCAGAGGAGATAAGGAAAAGGTGCATATGTAAGGAGCAAGAAGAAGTGAAAAAGAACCGTCAAGAGAAGTAGAACCCCAAAGACCTAGTTTCACAGGCCTTGGGTGGTGGCGAGGCAGGGGGCAGTTACCTGTCCATCCGGCCAGGCAGCAGCAGTGGCCTGTGACAGGATCGCAGCCGTCCGCATGGCTGCAGTCACAACGCTCACTGCAGTTTAGCCCAAATGTGCCATCCTGTGGAGAGAAGGGGAGGGAGAAATGACCAGACCTAGACTCCCAGAGGTTCATACACTTCTGTTGGATTTTGATGACAAAACTGAGCCACTGCCCATGGGGATGCAAAGAGACTGTGGCCGGGGCGCAGTGGGAGCACTTTTTATAACTGGTGATCGACATGGCCACGAGGTCACTCCAAATCATTCTTTGGCTGCATTCACAGAAATGTGGGGTTCTCGATGGTCAAGCTCGAAAGGATGTAGTTAATGATCATTAACACAAATTTGTAAATGAGAATGCGCTTTGCAAATCACAATGCATCGATCCCATGTGAAGAATGACTGATCTATTATTTATTCCTAGGCAAGAAGGTACCAACCGACTTTTGTTGCATGTTCATTAGGTGTCAAGAGCCTTCTATCACTCATTTCTCTCAATCCTCACAGCATACCTTTGGGATGGTTCCATTACATTCACAAGTTAAAGATGGGAAATAGGGTCAGAAAGGCGAAGTAATGTGTTCGAGGTCACATAGTTAGGATGTGGCGAAGTCAGCATCTGAACCCAGGACTGTAGGCCTCATTCAACAATATCACATGGTGGTTGGTTTAACTTATTCCGTATCTTAGACTAAGATCCAGTGATTAAGTCTGGGTGGTTATTGCTGAAGAGTGTTTGGTTTTGTCCTCCCATACCCTGATCATAAAATTATTGAGGAACAGCAACCCCGAGGGGTTAGTAATGGCTGTCCTGTAGCAGTGGGTTATGAAGGATTCTGAGGCTGCGCATGGGCTCAGGGAAATGTGCCAGAGACAATTAATAATGTTAACCAAGCACAGCAAGGGGGAAGTGATGCCACGGCACTCCATCTGCCAAAGATCTGCCATTTTCTAGAGGAAAGGGCTGAGGTCCCAAAGCAGGAAAGTGGCCACAGAGGTTAGAACTAGGGCTGAGCCCTGAACCCACGTGTCCCACCACCTAGTCCAGGGCTCTTGTCTGCACACCTCTGTGGACAGAACGACCGCAGGGAAAGGGTGAGAGGGGCTGCTGGGCACACCCGGTCCTTCCCGGCCCCGGGCGCTCACCGGGCAGGGCAGTTCGCAGGTGTCTCCGAGCCAGCCGGGGGCACAGGAGCAGGAGCCATCGGCGGGGCTGCAGGCTGCCCCGTTGGCACATGTACAGCTCTCATTGCAGTCCAGGCCCCACGTCCCGCTGGGACATGGCAGGGTGCAGTCCAGGCCTTGCCACCCTGCGGGGAGGGACAGGGCTGTCACCGCTCCATCTGGGCCCAGCACGGCCTTCTGCCCCCTGTCTCAGCCGGGCCCCTGCCACCTAACCCTTTGTTTCTCTGATTGCTGGGTGAGAAGACACATTCCACCTGGAGTCTGCTCAGAAACACAGCACGGCTATTAGGAGAGCTGGGGGGAGAACCCAGGTCTCCCGCCTCCCAGTTCTCACTGCCCGTGCTGTAAGCGCTTGATCCCCCCTGGGACAGGGAACCGGCTGAGATGGGGAGGGCTATTTTCTGCCCAGGATGGAATCCGGCAGCTTATTTTAGGGCCCTTTTTTTCCAGGACAAGCTGGTTTCCCATTCTGAGGCTGGTCTCTGGTCTGCTGGCTCTCAGATCCATTTCTCCCCCTCCCTGCTCTGATCTGTGTCACAGGGGGCTGATCCCTGCTGCCACATACCCCAGGTTCTCCCTCGGCTGGCTCCCAGATGGGCTTCACAGTGGGTGACCTGGCCCACAGACCGCAGTAAGGGAGCAGGAGAGACGTCACGTACCTTGTCCCCTTTCTCTGCTGCAGGCAGGGCCTCTGATGATGGCTGGGTCTCCACCGTGCTCCAGCACTGTCACGCAACCCCTCTATCCACGTGCCAGCTCCCACCCAGTGGCCCTCACTCCCAGGCTCTAGAATTCCACTTCCTCCATCTGTCCTTCCCCTCCAGGAGTGGTGGAAACTCCTCTCTCAGCTTCTCATCTCTGGTCAGCCTGCCTTCCTTTGTATGCTACCCCAGCGATTGTAACACCACTGTAACTAATCCCCTCTATTACATTCCTGCTATTGAAGTCCCTGGCATGGGTTTCCTTGGCTGGAACCTGACAAATAAACTCCCTGACTCTGCATGTGGGTGGATGGGGCAGGAACAGCCCAGACTCCTCAGCTTGGCAGCCCACTCGGGCAGTGTGCACATCTGAGGAGGGTGGGACTGGAAAAGAAGGCACATCACCTTCCTTGCAGGTGCAGGAGCCATCCACGGGGGAGCAGGTACCACCGTTGTTACAGGTACAGACGGACGAGCAGTTGGGGCCGTAGGTCCCCGTGGCACATGGAACTGCACAGACCTCTCCCTGGAAGAAGAGGAGGTGAATTCTGGATCAGAGTTGTCCTGTGCTGGTTGGCTGTGGTAGGGAGAATAATGCCCTCCCCTCTTGCCCCCATAAAAGATGTTCATGTTCTAATCCCTGGAATCTGTGAATGTTACTTTACCTGGTAAAGGGGACTTTGCAGATGTGATTAAGGACCTTGAGGTAAGGAGAATATTCTAGATTATGCAGGTGGACCCAACTAATCACATGAGTCCTTAAAAGTGGAAGATGACTAAAGAAGATCAGAGAGCTATGCCATAGGAACTCCCCCACCTGCCTGTCACCTGGTTGGAAGAAAGGGAACACAGCCAAGGAATGCACTGGCCTCCGGAAGACAGGATCAACCCTCATTTTAGAGCCAGCAAGAAAATGGGGACCTGAGTCCTACAACCCTAGGAACTGAATTCTACCAACTTTCCTGAATGAGCAGGAATCAGATTCTCCCCTAGAACCTCCAAAAAGGAACACAGCCTGCAGACCTTGACTTTAATCCAATGAGACCCACACCTGACCTACAGGACTGTAAGATAATAAATCTGTGTTGTCTTAAGCCACTAAATGTGTGGTAATTTGTTACAGCAGTGATAGGTAACAGGGATTGTCACTGGTTGGGGGAGGGGTCAGGCTTCCAGACTACAGCTCCAGATGGGGAAAGCCCCCATGGAACTTGACCCCTGAGTCTGTATTAGGTCACAGCAGGACAGAATGTAACCCTTTGCCTTTCAATATTAGTTGAGTCTCGCCAAGAACCCCATGACACAGATAACAGGACTCTAATCTCCATTTACCTCAACCTCAGAGAAGTTAAATGTAGACAGTAATAGTTAATGTTTACTGAGTGCTTTCTCAGTATCAGGCACATGCATACATCCTCTCATTTGATCCTCACAAGACTCGCAGGAGACTATTTATTGCCTCAGCGTCATTCCTGTTTTATAGATACAGCAATCATACGGAGAAGTTAGGTAACTCTGCCCCAGCCATGGTACTAAGAACAGCTGATCTCTACTTGAACCAGGGCCGGCTGCCTAACCATTCTGTTACCAGGCATCCTAAACTGGCTTCCCCAGAAAGCATCCTCCGAGATGGAAATTAGTGAGCTCTTGAGAAGGGTCCCCATGAGGAGTAAGGGAAGCAGGACTGGGTAGGGGAGAAACGGCCCTGAGTTGCAGTCAACAATGATCTCTGCTGATCTGCCAGACAGCTCTGGAGCTGGGATGGCCCTTAGAGATATCCAAGCAGGGGAAGGGGAGGGAGAGCCTTTACATCCCCCACCCAGCATCGGACATCCACTGCTCCGGGGAAGGAGGCATGATTTCATAGGAATCGGCACCCTCTGACTGAGGGCAGTTTCTGGAGAGGGACGCAGTCGGGAGCCACTGTTTCCCGAAGCTGGGGAAGAAGGGGTGCCTCAGACCCGAAAGCTGAATCTGAGGGGCACGCTACAGCGTCCACTATACCAGGCCTCCATGGGTGGGCTATTCATTCCAGTGAAGGGTTCAGGGCAGGGGGCGACCAGGAATGGGGACTTCACAGGCCTTGAGGGGTGAGAGCATTCAATGTGCCGGAGAAGAGCCAGGTACAGGCAATCCAGGCAGGAAGAGTGTGGACAAGAGTGCAGAGGAGTGTGAGAGCTGAGAATTTTCTAGGGGTAACTGCTGGAAGAGTTTGTGTAGGGAGCGGTGAGGGGGATATTTAAAGGGGAGCTGGGAGCCTTGAACGGCAGGTAAGGGGGTTTGGGCTTTCTTCCCTGAGCTCTTTGGGACATGCCTTCCACACTCAGGAGCCTGTCTGCTCTGAGCATGTGCTCATTAGAGGTTGGAGTCCTTCACCAGAAGTCTCCATGGTTCCCACATTTTCCCTTGCCAGTCCCTGGCAGGCCCTGACCAGCTGGAGTCTGCAGCACTCCCATTACCCAGAAAGCTCTAATTTTTCCAAGACTATAAATAGCCCCCAGGAATATATTTAAGCTCTGAGGGTCTTGGCCCATGTGCAAATTGCACGCACAGCTTATGAGTTTCTCTGCATGAATTTACTTTAAGGGAGAGGGGTTTCTCTCCTGGTATCCTCATTAGTGTCCCCGGCCCCAGTCCTCCCAAGAGGCCTCCAGGGGCCTGTGAGCCCAGCTGTGGGTCTGTTGATGGGGCTCAGAGAGGACTTTCCATCCTGGCTCTATTCCAGGGGGCAAGATACAGAATGCCCAGCTTGAAATGTTTGCTCCCCAAAAGGCTGCACCAGGGCACCCATTTTCTCACAGTGAAACCCATGCAGGGATATTGACAGCTTGAGGTTGCCGGGCCAAGAGGACTTTCTTCTTCCCAGAGAAGGAAATGGAGACTCAGAGAGGGTCAGTGACTTATTCTGCACCCCCCACCCCTGGTGTATTAGTGAGGATGAAGGAGAAGGCAGGGAGGGAGGAAGGAGAATCAGACGTTCCTTCCAGAGAGGCGGCAGAGCCCGGTGGTTCGAGAATGGACTCTGGTGCCATCCTATTTCCAGCACTTACTGCGTGACCTCGCACAATTTGCTAAACCGCTCTGGGACTCAGTTCTTGCATCTGTAAAATGGGAGAAATAATATCCCTACCTCATAATGATTGTCAAGAGGATCAAATTCGTTACATTTGAAGTAGAACAGCGGCTGGCAGGTAGAAATCGCTATAAAAGCTCTTATTACTGCAAAGGAATCTCTCCCGTGGAAAGAATACACAAAACCCTCCAAGGTTCTGGCAGAAGGCCACTATGGAAAAGGGATCATCTCTCAGTCAGTGAACAATGCTGGGCCCTGTGCAGCGAAGAAGGCTGGTGCTCACAGGGGCAGGAATCCTGACTTCATGCCCCCGGGTTCACCTTCTCCCTCCTCCTGTAGGCTGTGTCCCCAGTTCTCTTCCTCATGGCTGAAGCAGGCCAGAAATTTTATCGCGACACACCAGGGGCATGGTCTGGGCGGACAGATTGACCTCTCACTGAGGAGGGGCTACTATGTGCCAGGAGCGCCTCCCAACACTTTGCATTTGTTAGCTCGTAAAGGCAAAAAGTCCAAACAGAGCAGCGAGCAGTTTCTAAAGTACAGAGTTCTGCACCAAAGGGATGTGAGCCTGGCACGCCTAACTCCGAGCACTCCCCTTCTTCCACCCATTCTGTCCTGACCCCCACTTGGCTCAAACTCCTTCAGAAGCACACGTACTAAAGTTTTCGTCCAGTTCCCTACTTCCGGCCACTGAGCGGAGGGTCAGGCCTGCTCTAGAATTGATTGGCTGTCTCTGGGGATTGACATTTACTGCAAGCCAATCATCAGCCTAATTTCTCAGATTTAGCCCTAACAGCCCCGCCCACCTCCGGGCAGGCCGGGGAGGCTGGCTAAGGCGGGGTGATTCCCAAGGTGCCCCAGGTACGACCTCCCAACACGCAGGCCATTCTCTCACCCACACACCTCCCCAGATTGGGGGACCACTAACAGGCTTTAATCATGATGGCCTGTGAGGCAGGTCTGAGCCTACAGGGTCAGTATTTGTATCTATATGTGCTTAGGTAGTCAGTGTATACACCTGTGAGTGTGTGCGTGTGTGTGTGTGCGCATGCGCGCGTGCATGTGTGGATGTCTAGGGGTATCTGTTTACCTGCCTGGGTGGGTCTGGGTAGAAATCCTTTTCCTCTTGCTACCTTCCGTCCCCAGTCCTGCTCTAGTGGGAATGGGTACATACACAGCCACTGTGCTTGCGTCTGCCCTGGGCTGTGAGCTCAGGGAGACGGGGATCTGATTTTATTCATGTTTAGATTCTCAGGGCTTGAGAGCCTGTTGGTACATAATGAGCCCTCAATAAATGTTGTTTAATTGAAATGAGATGTTTGTGGGTACATGCTGGCTTCTACTGTGGACAACCAGAAGGACTGGGCACCTTCCATATGCTTTCTCTCTCATGCCAGGCAATTCAACAAATGTTCGCTACGAGGGGACAACTCTAAGCCAGCCCGGCAGTGGGCTCCAGGGGCCCTCAGGATGCTGAGACCCAGTGTCTGCCTTTGGGCAACTCCCAGGCAGCGTCCACACAGGCACACTCTTGGCTGCAGATGTGTTTACCTGTCCACTTATTTGCTGTCTGCTCCCCCAGTGAGACTGAAAGTTTCATGACAACAGGGCTCTTATCTGTCTGGGCTGCCCCAGTGTCTGTAGCTCAGCACCTGGCATAGAGTACAGGTATCTATCATGTTGAACAAATGAGTGACGGGACCTGTTGGGCCCAGGTTCTGTGGCTCCCATCACACACACGAAGCAGAATAGTGTCTGGTCTGAGGCTGGCCACGTTACCACGCCGAAGCTGGCCTTTTCTGGGGGCTCTTGTGAAAAGGGAAAGCCAGGCCAGATCCTGGTCTATGGTTCCAAGCCATACCCTGCCACTCCCTGCCCAAAGCCTGCCCGGCCAGGCTGAGGGTGAGAAGCGCAGCTACAAAATTACCCTGCTGGCCTCCAGTGCACCTGCTCAGGGAGACAAGACCCCCTGACCTGAACAGGATGGTAAAGATGATCAAACCCATGGCTCTCATGAAAAGGAGACTATAAGTCAGAGGGCCACGAGGCGGAGCTGAGACCAACGCTGTGGAGCTGTGGGCCAACGCTCAGGGGACTGGCTGCCAGACTGCGTCCTCTCGGCTCCCTGTCCCCCGGCCCAGTGCCTGGTCTAGACCAGCCCTGAATCCACATCTGTTGATCTTTTCACACTCCGGGGAAAAGGAGAGGACAAGAGGCCAGGCTTGTGAGCTCACATCAGAGGTAAAGTTGGGGAGACTGCGTTTGGCACCTCTCATGCCTCACAGATCTTGGCACTTACACCCTCACTCCTTCATCAAGAGCACCCTGAGGCCCTGTATTGAGGCTGTTCCCCAAGATCTCCATCCAGCACATCTCTTACTGCCAGAAGACAGTGTTCTCTTCTGATTGACCCACGTTCATGCTGGGTCATATATAGGTCTTGGTTTCCCTATCAATTATATGTCGTTATTAAAATCAATCCGTCTCCCCAACTTCTTGCCACCAAGGACCCTTGTTGGTATCCTCCCCCTACAAAGCCCCTTCAATTTGAAAGGCACTGGCGATATTCTGGGTTGGTATCTAAGGCCAGTCACGTATTGAGCAGGTGGAATGTGGCCAGTGACCACATGCCACGTGACTCTGGTGGCAGCATCTTGTCCACCAACCATGACCCAGAAATTCCAGTGATGTCACCTGCAACCAATCAGAGCTTCTGATGAGCGCACTGTAACCTGAGATATCACATAGAGTTAATTTAATTCTAATTAAAAGCAAAAGAAAAACCTCGGTGTTCTAGTTAGCTTCATCGCAGGTAATGGAATATTGCCTGTAGGCTCTGTGAAATGTTCAAAACCCCTCTTGGCAACCTGCTGCAGCCTTTTCAAACATCTAGCGGGGAACCACCGGCTGAATTGTCTCTAAGGGCCCTTCAGCTCTGACTCTCTGAACATTTTCTTGCCTGCAGTAGGGGTCTTAGCCCAAAGGACGGAGGAATGGTAGGAACAGAGGCCCAGGGCTGGGGAGTCCTCCTGGGGCTCTAAGAATCACACGGGCCAGGTGGCCACCTACTCTGCTCATGCATGGTCTGGGCCTGACCACACACCATTCATAACAATGAGGGGACAGCCCGTCGTACCAGAGTTGGAAGGACTCTGGGAATCACTTGGTCCAGCTGTCTTGTTTTACAGGTTAAGGAAACTGAAGCCAAGAGAGGGAACATGACTTGCCCAAGGCCACACAGCCAATGAGAAGCAGGGATGGGTTTCAAACTCAATCTCTTGGCACCCATTACAAGCACAGGATGCTAATAGCCTAGCTGTGGTGAAAGTCTAGGAGAGCCTACGCTGCCCCTGCTCATACTGACAGCACACTCACCACCGAAGCACAGAGCATCCGGAACACATGGCCCTGACCTTGAGGAAGGGCTGCCTGCTGAGGCCCCGATGCTTGGAGTCTTTCTCAGCACCTGGAAATTGATGCCTGAGCATTCTTACATTCTTCCCCATCCCCATCTCCCCTCTGCACAGCCCACACCCCCAGCCCCAGAAAGGGAGCCCTCCACCTCCCACAGGGACAGACCCCCCGAGGTTCCAGCTTCTGCTGGGGGAAGCCTGCCAGCCCTGCTCAGCGGCTCCACTCTGTGAATGGACGATGGATGTGAACACCTCCTCTCATCCAAAGGCCTGTTAATTATAGATGCAGCATTGGCTATTAACATCTTGAACTTGATTTGAAAGAGCTACCGGTGGAATGGAACCCCTGGAGCTGGTTGCTGAAGAGATGCAAATCTCCCCTACACCTTCTACCTGCCTTCTTGCACAATGTGGCGGCACAGGCCCAGACCCCGGTGGGTAATGAGTTACATGTTCTATTAAATTTGTTTCAAATGCTCTTTATTGAATTTTCTCCCCTGCAATACGCTGCTTTGTAGTTTGGCCCTGTTTGGGAAAATTAATCAGCAGCTGGGCTTCTGGTATGGCTCATCCGTTTTCCCTGCAACGGGCCAGAGGTTAATGAGTATTTTTTGGAGAGGGAGGAGGAGGGGGATGGAAAGTGGTTGACTCTGCCTCCCACAAAAGAGGGAGGCGATGTTGCAAGTTCATCTCTGGGTCCCTTTAAATATGTTCTGGGGGTGGGAGGCAGTGTAAACGGAGTGGAGCTGGGCTCTCTAGATCCAGGCCAGGGTGGTGGGTATATGCTCCTGCCAGCCTATGGGAGCTCAGCAGAGAGGACTCTGGGAGAGCCAGTCAGGGAAGCCACCCTGACCCACATGTCTTCTTGTTGGAGAGCTACAGATGGTTTAGGTAAGAGACGGCCCTTGCATCTAGGGTCAGAATGCATGGATTGAAGTAAGGCAAAAGCACCAGCTCATGGCAACGTGGCCTCATTCGTCCATCCATCCAGTCCACAGAACTTTGCCAAACACCTCCTATACAGGCCAGGCACCATGACAGGCCCCGGGTCTCATCAATGATGACACCGGACTAGATGCGACCTAAGGTCCTATTCAGCCCCTACCATATTCTTGAGCCTCCCCCCAACCCCCTACTTCAGAGCAGGGGTCCCTGTCACCGGCTCCTTTGTGGCACTAGCTGCAATCGTAATGAATTAAAAAAAAAAAATCAGCTCTCATTCACTGGATTGTAAGCTCCAGCCCTTAGCACAGACCCTCACTCACACTCGATGCTCAGTGCACATGTACTGACTTAGTTCGGTCGTTCCGGAAATGGTTTTCAAGCATGAGCACATGTCAGACACTGTGCTAGGCTGGGGGACACACCAAGAGTGGCACAGAGATTGTCCCCCCCCTCATGGAATTTACCCTCTAGTGGCTGGAGCAGGGTACAGCACGGGGTGAGGCAGTGGCATGAGAAGAGTGGAGGTTAGTCCCCTTCCTACATCCCCACAACGTTCTGCAGGCAGCCTTTAGTGGTCTCCCCGATCTTCTGGTTGCTCCTGTTCCTCCCCCTCCCCTGCCACCCCTGGAGGTTCACGGCCACCAGTGCAGGCTGATCTTGATGTCTAACGTCATGTCAATGCCAGCAGCACACATGTGGAGTCCGCTTGGTTCTTTCCAAGGCCCCCTGCCAGGCGGGTGGCCACGTTTGCCAAGCAAAGTCCCAGACCTGGGCTGCTGGCTCTCTCCCTGCCCACCCTTCTCAGTCATCACCACCCCCGGCTCCAACGCTCAGGCAGTGGGACTCCCAGATAGGGAGCCTCATTTATAATTTTCTAGGGAGAAAGAATGACACGTGGCTCACAAGGCAAATAGAGAACAGCTCGGACCGAACGCCAACCACGGAGGGCTCTCCAATGCAGAGCAAACCTCACTGGACCTAATTAGTGTGTCACTGATAAAGCAGCAACTGACAGCGGATACATGTTGGGGAAAAGAAACTCTGCATAAGGCATGAGGAGCAGAGGGTCAAAGAGATGAGAGGGACAGAGGGATGGAGGTCACTTATCACATCCATTCCCATCCCTGCCTTCCCATGCTGAGGGGGTAACACCCAGGGTCATTCTGTCTGGCTCCCAAGGGGGATGGGTGGAAAAGGGCTGAAGATTAGGCCTGGAAGCCCTATGTCTGTCCAAAATGAGTTAGCTGTTAGTGACCTGAGGCTGCTCTGTACAGCTGTGCAGGCAACACACTGCACAACTCTAGAGGTGCCGCTCACAGGACAGTCATCAGTTTGGGTATATATTACATCAATTTTCTGGCAGATGTCAGTAGAATGTCTGGAGAAAGGGATGCCTTTTTCTCATCTGCACAAATGTGCTATATAACTCTGACCCCCTCACAAGTCTTCTCTGAAGGAGCACAGACACCTTCTAATGGTTCCCAAACAGATACCAAGATATTACAGAGACCTGAGCAGTTGTGAGTGTGGTCAAGGAAGGACATTTGGGCTCAAGTTAAAGCCATGCCACTTACTGGCTGCAAGACCAGGAGGTCCTCCTGGAGACTCAGCTGCTTGCTGTCTTGGTAAAACAAAGTTTCTCTTCTGGTCTGCATTGCTGTCCTTGTCCTATCAGTAAGTCCCCTCCCCTTCTCCAACTGGTTCCTCCTGAAGAGTCTCTTCTGAGATCAGAGAAGGCATCACAGGCTAACAAGAGCTCATAGAGCCCTCATCAGAGGTCTCTGTATCTTGCCAGGTGACTCCCAAGTCTAAGAGCCCTGCAGAGTTCTTACAAGCATAGTGGGCAGCCCCCAGAGATGGGGAGTAGGTGCAGGCAGGACTCTGGTCCTCACCACTGTCCACACCCCTGCACCCCTACAGATGGGGCTGACCTACTGTCTCAGGACAGACTGCTCCCTTGGTGCCAGCCCATAGCAGGTGCTTGATGTCCTCTGTCCCCTTCTGTTCTTATAATAGCCCTGCAGGAAAGGAATTACCTCCCTCGAGAGAGAACCACCCTAGAGAGAAGCCAAACCCAGGCTGGAGGGGTCAATCTGCCCTAAGTCACTGTGGGAAAGGGGCCAACAGATCCCTCGGACCAAGCTCTCCCCTCGACCCAGCCACCTTGGCTGCAGACAGGCTGGAGATACTGGGGACCCAAATGTCCCGAGCACCTACTGCGTGCTGGTGCCTTCCTACACGTTATTAAATGTATGCTGATGGCTACTAGCAACTTCCAGGGGGCGGTCTTAGGGGGCATTTGTATCTCGTGTCGGGAAACTCTTAAAGCCCCAAAGTCTTTAAAACTTGGAGGAATAAAGCTAAGATGGTGGAAAGACAGAGAACAGGCCCCATGAGCGAGAGAGCATGGGGAGTGAGGCGACACCCATCAAATGGCGTGTATCCTCTGAAAGAGACAGCGCTGGCTACAGTGACGATGATGGTGACAGCACTGCTGGCGACTGAGCATGCCGTCAGCCTGCCGCACGCGGAGGGCCTCAGCCCTCAGTGGGAAGGCCTCGCTTTCTAAGACTGCTTCGCTTTCCTGCTCTTGGCCTCATCTCCCCGTCCCTGCTCCTCCTCCTGTGTCCTGTGCTGAGGGTCTGGGGGTGGGGATGACTCCAGACACAGAGGATCAGGGCCTCCCCTACAGGATCAGTTCTCCCCTGAGAACAGGACAAGGCTTCCCTACAAAGACTGGGCCCGAAGCTTCGAGAGTCCCTGGACAAGCCCTGACAGCCTTATGGCCCCAATCACTCCGCATCAGATTTTTTGGAGTTCCTTAGTGGTTTTAGAAAGCGCCAGGAGAACACTGCTTCTGAACTGCGGGGAGAGCCTATGGTGGAGCATCAAGGAGAGGTCTCCATGAGCTTCGAGGAAAGAGTTTGCAGAACACAGTGGGGCGGGGGGCCCAAGATGAGACTAGTACCGGAGGGCCACCACCCTACTTCAGATGTTCTGCAGACTGTTTCTGGGGAGCCTGTATGTGTGTGTGTGTGTGCACGTGTGTGCGTATACACTCCTGATGCATGTCATGTGAATATTACACGTGGGCCCTGCATGTACTAGATGCACATGTGCTCTGCATGTGTTGAAGAGCCCGCGAGGGACAGGATTTATGCCTGCTGTCCCAGGGTCCTGATTTGGATGGTAGCTTCTTGGGGCCACCATGCATGGTCCATGCAGTGCGTGAGTTTGGTGTCGGCGTGCTCTGTACCAGTGGTGGGGCAGCTGCGGTATAAGCTTAGCATCTGCACGTCGGACATTTGGGCCAATCCTGGCCCTAGAGACCCAAGGATGATTTGTTCAGGTAGCTCTGAGTATGGACTGTATGGTGTGGACACGCTGGATCCACGTGAGGGACTGGACACATGAGGGGTGTGTGTGTGTGTGTGTGTGTGTGTGTGTATTGCAGGGCCTAGATCCTCTGAGGTGGTGGCTGGGTGGTATGGGCCCAGGGCAGTGGCCTGAACAGCTAGAGTCTCAATAGTGATAATGTCCCAGATGGGAACCAGATTATGGGAAACAGAGGATCCTACAGATTCTGATGGGGGTGTTTACCAGGGTCCAAGGAAAATGTGGACTATTCACGACTTAGGGGATGCTTTTTTCTTTTTTTTTAATGTTTTGTTTTTATTTTTGATAGAGAGAGAGAGAGAGAGAGAGAGCAGAGCGTGAGCAGGGGAGGGGCAGAGAGAGAGGGAGACACAGAATCTGAAGCAGGCTCCGGGCTCCGAGCAGTCAGCACAGAGCCGGATGTGGGGCTTAACCTGCAAACTGTGAGATCGTGGCCTGAGCTGAAGTTGGAGGCTCAACCCACTGAGCCACCCAGGCGCCCCAAGGGGATGCTTCTAAATGACCCATACATTTATTCAACGAATAGCTACCGCTCCCACTCTGTGCAGGAGACTGTGCCAGTCCCGGGAGGGGCCAGGGTTAGGAAGGAAGCAGGGTGGGGAAAAGGGCAGAGACAAAGGGATGAATTGGACAGACCTGCCCCCTACCCCGGCAGCTGTCTAGTAGAGAGGACAGAAATATCCACAGTGGGCCACCAGAGCGGGTGGGCCAGCCCACAATATGGAGTGGTTTCGTTCCAGTGGGAAGCGAGCAAGGAGGCTGTACAAAGAGGCAGAAACCCAGCTGAGGCTGGTTCCTGCACAGGCCGGGTTCGGCCAGGAGGATGGACAGCAAGGGCATCCGGGGGAGGTGGCACATTGGACAGAGGCACAGTGGCAGGGCCATACGTAGCTGAGGGGGTCTCCAGGGCAAGGTGATCTGTTAGGATCTGCTGGAACACTGGGGCTGAGGGGCGGTGGGTAGGACAGGCGCCTGGCGGTCAGACCGGCCCAGCCCAGAAAGGCCTCGGGTGCCAGGCTCCAAACTGTGCCCTGAAGACAAAGGTGGGTCCAACAGCAGGTAAGCGATTTAGTGTTCCAGCCTATTTTAGGAACCCTCCTCCCCCAAAGGCAGGGGTCTGGGCCACTCCTTTCTGGTTGAGAGAGGTTGAAAACCCAGACTCAGGCAAATTCAATCGCTTACGGACTGTAGAGTCAGTCGTTAAAGAAAAGCAGTGATAGGCCTGACTACAAAGAAAGCCCAGCAGGGGCGCCTGGGTGGCTCATTCTGTTAAGTGTCTGACCTCAGCTCTGGTCATGATCTCATGGTTTGTGAGTTCAAGCCCGGTGTCGGGCTCTCCGCTGTCAGTGCAGCACCTGCCTTGGACGCTCTGTCCCTCTCTCCTGCTCACGTGTGCGTTCGTGGGCCCTCTCTATCACAAAATAAATAAACATTAAAAAAAAAAAAAAAGAAGGCCCAGCAGTTGAAACTCAAGAAGCTTTTCTGGGGGCACAGAGTGGAGATAGAAGAGGCTGCCCTTACCCACACCGTCCACTCCTCTCATCCCCCGACTGCTAATTCTCTGCACCTTTCTAAAGCAGGTGCCTATGGATTTTTTCAGGCTCTCAGAGGTTTTCTCAGCCAACTTCTCAAAGAATGCTTCACTACACATAACTTGGGCCTAGAAGGTGCTCCCGTGTAAGGCCCTGAGGCTTGGGGGCGGGGTTGAAGGGAGCCTAGAGTAGGTGTGGCCTCCCCGTAGGCAGGGAGATGGTAATTTCCAGCCTGGGGCACAGCCCGTCTGGGTCTGCAGGCCAGGGAGAAGAGGGGAGCGAGGCCCCAGAGGGAGACGGGCTGGAGGGGCTTGTCCTGCAGCCCTGGCCTGGGGAGCGGCTCAGGGCTGGGCTTGAGAGTGGGGAAGGCCAAGATGGGTAACCATGCTGAGCCTGTTCCCATGTGTATAAAATGGCAGCAGTGACTTGTCACCCATAGGGCTGTGAGAACACAGGAGATGCTGGGCAGGAGAGCATTCTGGCGTGGAAGAACTGTGGTACAGACAGGGGTCATGGTAGGGACCCGGGGCTCCATCCACACCACCACCTGTCACGTTGATGCTTCCTGTCCTACCTGACGGAGGCCTGATTGCTCCCCAGTTTGATGCTACTTCCAAATTTGACTCCCGTGGCTGGAGCACCCCTGTGGCCGTGGTTAAGGTTTTAGCCTGGTGGGGGGGTGCTGAGGATCCTTTGGGGTTTGCCCAAAGAAGAGGCAGGGCACAGAGGTTCCAGTGGGCTCTGGAATCTGACTGTTGGGCTTAGGTCCTGGCTCTGACACTTACAGAACCCTGGACATTTTACTTTTTCAGCTTTAATGGGGTATAGTTGACCAACCTGGGGTAAGCTGTTAACCTCTCTGCATCTCAGTCTTCCTGTCTGCAAGATGGGGATTGTGGTAGTACCTTCCTCCAGGGGTAGCGGTGAAGCTCAAGTAAGTTAATATATGTCATCTTCTTAGAGGAGTGCCAGGCCCAGAGGAAGGGCCATAAATGCTTTAGGCATTTTGAGTGTTACACACGGTCCATTAGAGCCCAGGCCACTGCAGACCGCAAGGAAAGGAACAGATTTACCTGCTCTGGCCACTTTCATGCTCTGTTTCCCCTCACTACCATCCTGCAAGGTACTCCCCGTGGGAGGTGAGCAAAGTGAGGTATACGAGGCGGGCCTGTTATACACTGCCACGTTGGCGAGATTCAAACGCGGGTTCCCTCGGCTCAAAGCCCACGCCCTCCCCGCTACACCAAGCAGCCTCTGCCGAAGAGCCACAGGGAGTGATGGGAACCAACTTCCACTGAGCACTCACTATAAGCTGAGCTCTCAGACAGTGACGTCCCTGTCGCCTCACACAGGGTACGGGGCGGCAGAGGTCAAGCACGGGGCTGCTTTGGTCACTCCCCTTGCTCAAGACTACAGTGGCTCCCTCTTGCCTGCTGAATTCATCTCGTGTCCCTGCCCTGGTGCACAGGGCGCCGCCGGCTCTGCTCCCACTCTCTCCCCTCACATTCCGTCCACCCCTGCTCATCCGGGCCATCAGGCTGGGGTGCCCCTGCCCAGGTCCCCTGTGCCTGTCTCAGGAATGAACACCCCTCCTCAGACCGCTCAGGTGAGGTGAGAACAATTATCTGGTAGTGTTTTTGGAGACAACTTTTGAGTTTTTGTTTTTGTTTGTGTTTACCCCCATTGCTAAGTTCCCTATTTGCCCCGCCTTGAAGTAATTTATTCATGACCTTTTCGTGCAGCATCTTTCATTTTCCAGACATAATCACATCTTCTGCCAGGAACCCCTTTCCCTCCTGGGGCGCATAATTACTGCTGCAGATGAGACTATTGGTGCTAATGACTAAGTGGGGAGATGGCCGGGGAGGGGCCAGGCTGGGTGGGGTCTTGGAAGAGAGGGCAGGGGTAGCGGGAAGGAAGAGAGGGGGTTCTTCCTTCGTTCCAGACCTGTAAGCTTGGTAGGGAGTCAGTCTGCCCACTGCTCCCCCTCACGTCTCTGGGGACACACACCCTGGAACTTCTTCCAGTCCTTCCTAGAAGTGTTTCCTGTGAGCTTTACAGCAGCCCCAGGATGCAGGGAGCACCTATCTTTGTAGAAGATGAAGTGAAGGCACAGACGGGTAAAGTGATTTGGTCCAATAGTGAGGTGGCAGCAAAGCCAGGGTCAGAGCCCAGGTCAGCATCCGGCTGGCCTTCTCCTCAGCTCTGATGCGCTCACCGCACAGCTGTCCTGAGGCGAGTGTAGCCCCCGAGCCATAAGCCTTGGGTCCAGCTCAATGTCCTCACGAGTCACGTCACCCTGGACCAGACCTGGAACCCCTCCAAACTTTGGTTTCCTCTTCTATGCAATAGCCCTAACACTTTCCACCCTGCTTTCCTCATTAGGGGGGCTATGTGAGGCGGCTGGGTAAGCTGGGAAGGGCCGCCCCAGAGGAAGGGAGGGAGACTGAGGCTCCTAGCCTACCTTCCCTCAAAGACAAAGCGAGGAAGGGCACTAGGCTCCCACCGAGAAACGAGAAATGAGGTTGCCAAGGCTGTGCCCTTTCCCAGGAAAAGGCCTGAGGGAGTCTCCAAGCTGCTTATTTACCACAGAGCCACAGCCCTCTCCTCTCCAGTTTTTGTTTGTGGCTCAAAGTGCAGGCTCTGGGTTCACACAGCTAGAGGCTCAGCTCCTGGTGGCCACTTACAAACTAGGGAAGGTTACTTCACCTCTCTGAGCCTCGGTTTCCTCATCTGCAAAGTGGGGATACTGATAGTCTGCACCTACAGGGTAATCGTGAGGATGACATAAAATGACGAACAAAGAGCAGGGGGCCTGGCCTAAGGCGTGCCATGGTCACTCAGAGCTCCGCTCGCTCATCTGCTTCCTCTAGACCTTTCAGGACAGCATCCCTGACTCGTGGCCTGGGCCAACTCTCCAGAGTCTGTGGGGGGTGGCCAGGCCCGAGAGCCGGCGGGAGCAGACACCCCAGGAACACCAGAGAATTGGATGAAAAGAAAACTGGTGATGCTCAAAGCATGGATGCCTCAGCTCCAACACCCTCTTCTGTTTCATGGAGAGAGCTCCAGGCTCTGGACCAAAGTCCCAGCTCCAGACCCCAGTAACGAGGGCACTGATAAAGACATGAGGAAGCCAGCAGGGAGAGGGTGCTCTGACATGAGGGACGTCTATTTTTTAGAACAGAAGAGTCAGCAGTTTTCCCTAATAAAGCCACAAACCACGGGGTCCCAGAGGGGGAAGGCTGGACTCAGCCTTAGTGACATAAAACCAATTTCCCCTACTTTGCTCTGTGGATTAATTGCCAACATGGTTTAATACACTGGTGACCACTCCCCCAACTGCTATCCCCCTCTCTGCCCTGGGTAAAATCAGTTGATGTCTGCTTCGGGGACAGCAAACTCAGGAGAAGGAGGTAAAGGCAGAAAAAGCATCGGACTGGGAATTGTGTCACCTGACTTCCATCCCAGTTCTGCTAACGATTTGCTGTGTGACCGGGGATAAGTCACTTCCCCTCTCTGAACCTGTTTGCTTCTTTTTAAAATAAGAAGGTGCGGTGGGGAAGTGCTCAGCATTCTTCCCACTCTGCCATGATGAAGAATAATTCCCGTTTTGTGCTCACACTGACCCTGAAGGGCAGGCACTATTAACCCATTTCACAGATGGGAAACTGAGGCTCAGAGAGGCTGAGGACGTCACCTAAGTTCACAGAGCTGAGGGACAGGCTTGGGACTCCATCTCAGGCTTGTCTGACCCCAAAGTCCATGCCTTTGCCTCCAGTGTATCAACTCTATACAACCACATAAGAAACCTTGACTTTACTAAGCATTCGCTACATTCCAGCCTTTGTTCGAAGCATTGTACATATTTATCTAATCCAATCCTGAGAACACTAGAACATAGTTCCATTATTTATTCTGTTTTATAGATGAAAAACTAAGGCTGGAGAAGCATAAGTAACTGGGCCAAGGCCACCCAGCAGGCAATGACAGAGCTGGGAGTTGAGTCCTGGAGTGTGGTGTGTATACGTTTACATTTTTACATTTTTGCTACTTTGCGCTACCTGTGTTCCTCTGCTCACACGGGCAGGGCAGCTAGAGGGTGAATTCCTCATCTGCAGTGCAGCACCCAGGAAAATCTTGTACTATAATTAGGAAACCAGTCAATGGCGGGGTGGGGTGGGGTGGGAGGACACGAAAAGCTTAGGGCTAATAGCCTGCAGACCTTGGGTTTGATAAAGAACAAACAGTTAGAAAAGAAAAGGCACACACATTGTACACATGTCACCTGGCTGTAATTTTTCAGTCCACATTCTCTTCTGGCCCCGCAGCTGTCCTCACTCCCTCGTTCCAGCTCAGGAGCTGCACAAAAGGCAGACACACATTTTGTCCAGCTTGGGGGTGGGGGCTGGAGGAGAGTGACGTCTTTAAAGGACACCAAAAACCTTGGAGGAAAATTCAATCACTGCTCCACTGATCTGGATTTTCATAACTCTCACCCCTGTCCTGCCTTCCCTGGCCAGAGCGGCTGAGGTTTGCATACGACCTACTGACAGCCCAGAGAAAAGGCAGAAAAATGTGGAAACGAGTTTGTTCATTTGGGTGATGGAGTGCCCACTCCCCTCGCCAGCATGCAGGGTTCAATAACAGCAGACAGGACTTCAAAAAATTGCAGCATAAATAGATGAGCCCTTTAAGGTAATAGAAATTCTGTCATCCAGGGGAGAAATATAGGCCCCGGACCCCATGGGAGGGGACATCAGGTTCCTCTCCCCAGCCTCCCATGCTCCCCACACCCATTATAGCCAGAGCTGAAAGGGAGCATCTGTACTGAGCAATGACCAGAGAGCCCCTTATCTCCCAGACACATGGGTTCCATGCAGGGAGAAGGTCTGGGAAATCCAATCGCTGCAGCTCTGGTGACCGCACAGGCTTTTCGCTGCAGGTGCCAAGGTGGCAGCAATTAGTCCGAGAGCAGGCGAGGAAGCTTCATCAGGCTGGCCACTTAGGTGAGGCCTTAATTAAGGAAAGCTGGTCAGCAGAGAAGTGTGCAGGGGCTGAGAAGCTAGCCTTCTCCCCCTGTGATGAGAAAGTCTATTCTCAGTTCTGTGGCTGCCCTTGGGAACCCAGGAGGCCCCGTCAACCTTGCAGCTCCTCGCCAGAAGGAAGTTTCAACTAATTACTCTCTTCCTCTTGCTCCCCTTTCTGCCTGGACCCCCAAAGAGGGCATTCAGGCCAGGACCAGTCAATCTCTTCAGGTAGGGAACTGCTTGGGGTAAATAACAACAATAGCAGCAGCAGTATTAATGAAAAAATAATGGTAATAATAAGCTAACTCTTGTTAAAAGAGTACTGATATACTAGGTATTCTAGTTATTGTGTATGTATTAATTAGTTCTATCAGCCCAGTAATTCAATAGGCTTTATTATTATTTCCCTTTCATACATGAGAAGACAGAGGCACAGAGAGGTAAAACATCCTGCCCAAGGTCACACAGCTAGTAAGCAGCAAAGCTGGTATTTGAAATGAGGGAATCTAGCTCCATAGTCTCTGGGTAACCGCTATGCAAAATTACGTAAGGTAGGAAGCTCACACCATTCCCCGCGCCCCCCCCCCCAAAAAAAAAACCAAACCCAGAGATGATGTTGGGTGATAGCTATTCTAGTCCCACTACAGCTACCTGTTTATCTGAACTGCAGAGAAACCAATGGATGTTTTCAAGCCTCAGCCCTGCTGGCATGGTCTCTCAAGAAATGCCATGAGTTTCCTTCCTATAGCAGTCAGTGCTGGAAACTTCTGCTTTAAGGGCATTCATTGCTCTTCTCAAAAGTTTCATCCATTTCAAAATGAGTATGTTGAGCAAGATGTTCACATGCTAGACATGGGCCAAGGGGGAGGCAGCTGGAGGAGTAGACAGACTCTGAGTATGAGCCATCTGCTATGGGAACAGAGGAGAGCTTAATTCTGAAGAAGGAATATTCAGGGAAGGCTTCATGGAAGAGGCAGCCTTTGATCTTAGCTCTGAAAGGCTGGGAAAGATTTTCATAGAGATAAGGAGAGTGGGGAGGGCATTCTAGGAAGAGGGAAAAGCTTGAGAAAAGGCACAGTCAGAGGCTCCAAAGCAGACACTGTGCTTAAGGAAAGGTGAGTCATGTGTGGCCACAGCAGAGATTTGTGGCAGGACTTTAGCAGGAGATGAAGTTAAGGTGGACTAACTAGTTTTAAGGGCATACAAAGGACTAGGGTTTGAGTTTTGTTTGGTGGGTAAAGAGAAACCATATAGAGGGATGATGTGATTTCAGCCTCCAAGTGGATAGACAGCTCCACTTAGTCCCCTCGACCACAGTTAGGCTGTTCCTCACTTCCTGAATCATCCCTCATGTGGACACTCCTAGGACTCTGCTGGCCTGAGCCTCCTGTCATGCGACCCTCACTCTGCCCACCCCCACCTCTGTTCAACCTGGTGTTCTGACTGGGTGGGACCCTAGGTTCTGATAGGACAAGACAACCTTAGAGGAGAGCCTTGTGGTGGCTGTCCAAGGTGCTGAAACAATATGCCTCCCAATTTTAAGCCCTCCCATTTAAAAAAAAAAATTTTTTTAACGTTTATTTATTTTTGAGACAGAGAGAGACAGAGCATGAACAGGGGAGGGGCAGAGAGAGAGGGAGACACAGAATCTGAAACAGGCTCCAGGCTCTGAGCTGTCAGCACAGAGCCTGACGCGGGGCTCGAACTCACGGACTGTGAGATCATGACCTGAGCCGAAGTTGGACGCTTAACCGACTAAGCCACCCAGGCGCCCCTAAGCCCTCCCATTTTAATGATTAGTTCCCATACCACTGTCCTATTGCGGAGCCGATTTCATTCCCATTTTACAGATAAGAAATAGAAGCCCTGAAAGCTAGCATAACAAGAGCTATGAACCTGGTTTCTCACCTTCTAGCCCAGGGCTCTTTTGCCCCACCCAGCAGCCCCAATGTAATTCAGCAAACCATGCCTCAAGTAATTATTACACTGGCATTGCCAAGCTAACATGTTCCTGAGACTGCTTCCTGAGACTGCTTCCTGAGACTGACCATTTAGGGTGATCCACAGGTACTTGGGTGGACCTGCTTGGAACCACAGCTGTGCATATTCATGGCTCTGCTTGTTCCAAAAGGAACCCCTGGGTATATACAGCTCATCTTGACACTCTCTTTGATGGGAGGAGTGCTGAACTTGGAGGAAACACTGCCCCCCCCCCCCCAATACTCTCATAGTGCACCAATAATCACTACCATTTTACTGGGTGCTTACTGTATTCCAGGCACTGAATCACAAACTTTCCATATGAAGCTTCTCACTCTCTTGGCAAAGTCTACTCTTAACAACGGAGGAAATTCAGGCTTAGGCAGGCTTAGGCTTAGGCTTGCCAGTAGGCAGAGTGGGAATTGGAGGGCAAGGATCTGAACTCAGATTTGTGTGGTTCCATGGTGATCTGTCAGTCAAAGTCTATCATCTAACATATGAGAGCTCAGCGGCTCCCACCACTACTGGCTTTGTGATCCTGGGCAAGTCACTTGTCCTGTTTGAACTTCAGCTCCTCATTTTCAAATTGAAGAATGTGAAAGTGCACCTCTACAGGGCTCTTGTGAGGAATAAAGATGAAGCATGCAGCAAGGACTCAATAAGTGTTTGCTGCTAGTGTGAATATGATTGTTACTGAGCACAAGCTCTTTGAAGGCTAAATGGATGTCTGATTAGCCTTTCCATACCACCAGATGATTCCCAAGTTTGTCAGGGTAAATATCTAGTGTTCTGAGAAGGAAGGAGGAAGAATGTGAAGGCCAACACACCCAGGCTTCCAGGTGGGTCTTGCTTCTGCCCCATATTCTCATGGCCTCTGCAGGGGTTGGGGACCATCTGGCTGGAGCAGGCAGGCCACTAGACTCTCGAGGGTGGTTCTCGCTACCTTATTAGTACTCTTCACATCTACGTTGAGTCTGAGGCCATTCTCAGGCCTCAGAGACTCTGCTTTAATAAAGCTATCCCCAAATCCTCCCTAAAGAGCCCTTGGCAGGGAGAGCTTTGCTGGGTGGGGCCCAGCTTTGCTGGGTGTGGCCTCACATCTATTACCATGTTGGCTACTCACATCCAATAGCAGGCAGGAATGATGTGACTCCCATCTTACAGAAGAGGAAACTGAGGCCCAGCAAAGTGAGGCAACATGTCCAAGGTTAGTGAGCCTAGGATAGAGGTCTCCAAACACTCAGAAAAGGGCTCTTTTAATTAGTCTCTAATTAATTGCTCATCCTAAAAATCTTTCAAGAAAAGGGCAGCTGCATAAATTTATAGATTAACTAGCAAATAAAGGCATTCCTAATTATTATTGACTGCAGGGCATTCTGGTGAAGGTCTCAGCCAAGTCGGCTCTGCTGATTGCCCCAACCCCAACCCTGACCAGAGCTGGCTAATTGCAGGAAGTTGCATTCATTCAGAAGCTGGAGTAAAAGCAACAGTAATGAGTTCCCCCTTGGAGCCTGGTGCATTCAGGAATGAGTCACACTGGATGAGAACAATTGACTGTTCTGTAATCACCTCCAGCAGCTCCTGCTCAACACCCAACAGGGCCCCAGAGAGCCTTCCCAGGTATAATGAGGCTGGGCAGGAGGAGATGGATGAGAATTCATAGGGTCTCACCAGGGCAGTTTGGCTTACAATCTGTCTTAGCCCTGAGCCCCAGGCAGGTAGGACTCCACAATGAGATGATTACTGCAAGTGCCAAGTCTCCCAAAGTTCAAGGGCAGGAAGTCATTTGCATCCCAGATGGGAGGAAGAGAAGCAGGGGACTGGCCTCCAGACTGCAGGAGCCCTGGCCTGGGGGCAGTAGGCACACAGACTCTGGCCTCCCTAGCCATCTGAAGGCCTTGATTCTCCCTTCTATTGAGGAATAGTGACTAGGCAGGCAGTTGGGGGGTGAAGAAGGGGGAACATGGGACACTCAGCAGTCCCACAGATAATGTATACAACTTCAATGAGCCCCTCTCCCTTGGCTAACACACACATACATCACACACACACACACATATACACACACACAACCCTCCTTGCTCCTACTTTCCTTTATCTTCCCCATAAGGGTGTGCTTTCTGATATGGTCCCTGGAGTCTGCACAATGGGCCATCTTACACTTGATCTTAGCCAAAAGGTGGAGAAGCGATGCATAGTGGACCATCTTAGAAATCAGTGGGTTCATTTCCCCCTGCACACTTACCATTTACAGATGGGGGCTCTGAGGGAGGAAGCCATCTGTCCAAAGTCATAGTGGAACTGGAACTGGGGTCAGAATGCCCATACTAAATGTCTGGTGTGATCTGTTCACTTCCACTCAGTCTCCCAAACAACTAGTCTCTCCTACCCAAACCAAAACCTTGGGCACTCACATTTTTCTGTGGAAATTATGGCCAAAGCTCACACCAACGAAGGTAAATAAGAAAGGAAACCTACAGGGGGAACAGACTTCTTTCTCTTTCAAAGATGTCACCGGAATTCATTTTCACCCAGTTTTATCTGCACCAGGGAGGAGGAAGAAGGAATTAAACAGAATTTTGTTCAATAGACCAGGGCAACTTGCCCACAAAAGACACCAGGCAAACCCACACTCCCATGTTGTGCTTCCCTGTAGATCAGTGGATCTCCACCTTGGCAGCACACTGGCCTCAACTAGACCAAAAATATCAGTGTTCTGGGGGGGGGGGTGGTTTCTGGAGGCATCAGTGTTTATAAAGCTCTCCAGGTGATTCCAATGGGCATCCCAAGTTGAGGACCACCTCTTCCTACTCAAAATGAGGCCACTGACCAGCAGCACTGACATCACTTAGAATCTTGTTAGAATGCAGAGCCTCAGGCCCCATCTGCATCTACTGGACCGGAACGTGCAATGCAATAGGGCCCACCGCTGATTCATATGTGCACTGAAGTCTGAGAAGCACTGAGGTGAGGTACTTGATGTATTTCATCTCTACACCCTGGCAGCGGTTTTGCGAGGCACGTGTTCCATTCCAGAGATGAGGAAACCGATCCTGAGAGAGGTTAACCCACTGCTCCAAGGTCACGGAGATGCTCTAGGACAACCAGGATGTGACCCCAGTGTGGTTCCAAAGACCACACTTTGTGCTGCACAGACCACTTCCTACAGCACAATCAAATATATGGCCCTGGGGGACCCCAGAGTGCTTGGGTCCTCAGACCCACTGGGCACGCCCCACCTTCGAACAGGATTCCATTTCCAGTGTCAAGTTCCCTCACCTCATAAAAACCAGCATAATTCATGAGCAAATACAAATAGTAAACACATGGGGGAAAGGTTCACTCTCCCCAGTAATCAGAAGAGAAATGCAAATTAGAGCAACATCAAGGAGCCATTTTCTACCGATATAATTAGCCAAAAAAAAAAAAAAAAAAAAAAAAAAGGATGTTAGCAAAGTTGTTTTGAAATAGGTACATTTGTACATGGCTGGTGGTGGTATAGATTTATATAACCCTTGAGGAAAGTAATATGGCACCATCCATCAAAAGCCATAAATATATTATGCCCACTGACCCTGGGAATTCACCCTAAGGAAATAACTCAATAGGAGAGGAAAAGCTGTTTGTAGGAAGATGCTCATTGTAACATTTGCCGTGAACAGTGGAAACAACTCAATATTCAGCAGTAAGGGAATGGCTGAGTAAACTGGGGTACATCAGCTCCTGCAGTGTTATGCAGCTATTTACAATGATAATCAAGAAGCCCAAGCAGCAAATGTAGGTGAAAGCAAGTAGAATACAAAACTGTGCATACTGTGGTTATTATGATGGAGAAAGACCGTGTGCATAGGATTTGGACACGGAAGAGCTGGGCAAAGACAACCGGTGCTCAGGGTTGAGGGGGCAATGGAAAGACCCCCTCCTTTTAATCTACAATTACAGACCTCAGTATAACTGACCCTTTGAGAGCAGCCTGGGGGCTCTCTGGTCAGGAGCTCTCTGAGGGGGGTGTGGAGTCACTTCCACTCTTCGTCCCTGGGCAAAGGGATTCCCAGATTCCACTCAGAGGTGGGAGGAGCCGACGCCTCCTCTTCTGTGTAGGCCGGAGAGCATGAGGCCGTGGGAGACCCTTCCCATCTTACCATGAAGCCTGGGGCACAAGTGCAGCTCCCAGTGATGCTGTGGCAGTCGGCGCCGTTCTGACAGGTGCAAGGCAGCTGGCAGCCATTGCCGTAGTAGCCAGCAGGGCAGGACTCGTTGCAGTGGTGGCCAGACCAGCCTGGCTGGCAGGTGCACGCTCCAGTTACTGGGTGGCAGCTGAGCAGATGAGAGAAGAATGAGGGGACAGTCTGGCCAGAGAGGCAGCCGCGTCCCACCCTCTGCCTACCCTAAGTCTGGTCTGCCAGGGTAGCAGGATCAAAAGGCCTCTCAGGTTAAAATGCTTACTGCCTCGTTTGTTTGTCAGAAGGTGCCAAGGTCAAGGTCACATGGTCTTTATGGCCCCAAGAAAGCGAGGCTCATGGTAATTATATAATTTACCTAAAGTCACACAGTTTGCAAAGGAAGCAGCAAAATCAGGATTATAACACAGGTCTTCTGACTCCCAAAGAAGTGCTCTTTATAATACAAGTACAGAGTCCAAAGAAGAAGGGAGCCTTCTTCAGTCCCTTCCCTATGACTGTGATGTCCAGAGCCTCACTCACCCTGTACTCAAGGCAGATGCCTGGTGAGGCAGCAGGGCGTGAGAGGGTTGCAGTGAGACCCAGCGACTCTGCATATTGTAGGTACTCCATGGACATTTGCTATGTTAAAATGAGACCTGAGGGCAGATGTGGTCTCTCTCCTCTGGCGGTGTCTGCATGGGACAGGATACCTTCCATCTGGGCTTTGCTAGGGCTCCTTAAGAGTGACTGTGATAATCTTTACCCCTTATCTGTCTGGCTGCCTGGCATGACCTCTAGAGAATAGGGCAATCTCTGGCTACCAGAAGTCCGATCCAACCAACAGCCAATATCTATTCATGATCAGAGGGGATGCTGGTGTGGTGACCATGTGCTTCTCAAAGCTTCTGTGGGGAGTGTAACTGACCAATGACCCCAGCTACTGTGTCTGAAATCACTACATTCATTCAGAGCCCACACTTCCCCTGGGCTGCTCCCAACTAGAGCATGGCACAGACATTAAAGGTTGGCCCATTCCTGGGAGACCGGAGATTCTTCTGATGGGCAATTTGGTCTAGAGACTCCCCATCTTGCCAGACTTTCTTAGAACTGTGATATAATCTAGGACTTTCCACCCAGCCTTCCTTCCTTCCCTCTCCTTCACATGGGTCAGACGTGCACTGCACTCTGATGTTTTCCTAGCCTCCCAGCCCCCACCCCCTTTTCCCTCATAGATGTTTCTCTAGTAAATCTCTTGAACGTGGGGACAACCCAGACTAACACTCCAAGGAAGATGCTGAATGGTAGAGACAAGCCAACCTTCCTGGATTCCCTGTGTCACCTGCCTCTCTTCTCCAGAGTCCAGCTGAAGGGATATGATCAAAAGAGGCATGCTCTGGCCTGGCAGGGGAGCCTGGGTACAATTCCTGATTCTGCTAAATTCCATGAGGACATGGGTTTTGTCTCCCCAGGTCATTGCTGTATCCCCAGCACCTAGCTTGTATTCACTGCCCAATTAAATATTTGGGAGTGAGTCATACTTTCACTATGAGTAATTATTTTCTGTGTCTATTGACTTATCATATGTCTCTCCCACCAGGTGGCAGCTCCATTGGGGAGGGCCCTTTGTCTATTTCACCTCTCTCTGTATTGTACCCCAGGGCCCCGCAGAGTCCCTGGCATGCTAGAGATGCTCAATACATATTTGGCAAATGAATTAATGAACACACTAATTGTGTGAAGCCCAGCCAAGCTATTTCTCTTCCGGGAGCCCTGGTTTTCTCATGGAAAATGAGGGATGGACAAGAGTAGACAGTTTCTGAATAATAAGTGCAAGTAGCTAATAATCATCTTGGAAAATGTTTAGTCTCATTAATTATCAAGTCAAAATAACAACGAGATATCACTTTTTCTCTATCAAAATAGATTTTTTTTTTTAAGGGACAATACTCAATGCTGGTAGAAGGTTCTGGAAAACTATTTGGGGTTATGTATCAGGAGTTTTAAAAATATTCAGACCCTTTGGTCTTATAATTCCATTTCTAAGAATCTGTCCTAAGGAAATAATCATAGTGGCAGAGAAAGATTTATGCACAGAGATGTTCCCTGAAGCATTATTTATAATAGAGGGCAAATGAAACCAATTTAAATAATAATGTGACCAGGCTATTAAAACACCAGGCACTTTATACATATATTTCTAATCTTCAGATAAGCCTGTGAGTTAGGCATTAGAGCCTCTATTTTACAGAGGGCACTTGGAGGTAATGTGACTTGCTCACAGTCACATGGCTAAGTCAGGGGAAGCAGGGATTCAAACCCAGGTCTGTCTGACCATGTTCTATCCATGGTCTTATGCCGCCTCTGACAACAAAGTGCTGGTTACATGAATTATGACAATTTGTATGAAGAGATGTTACAGAAATATCCAAATGCTTCCCAAAATCTTTACTGATACCAGGTGAAGTGAAATAAGCAAATTGTAAATAAGTCATGATCTAAAATATGGAAAAAGTAAGACAGATATACATAGACGTGGACGAAGCACGAAAAAATGACAACAAAATGGCTTTGGGGTTGAGAAATTATGATGACTCGCAGTTTTTTCTTTAAAAATGTACTGTTGAATTTTCCCAAACTGAGCATCAATTCTATTTATACACAGACGTAAATCAATAAAAAGTGTAAATAAGCGGAAAAGAAGAATCATGCAAGGGATGAGGGTTTTAAGACTTCCTGGCTCCAGACAAACTCTTCCCTGAGCCCCACGCCATGAGGGGGACATGGGTAGTTATGTGGGTGCCATGTGGCGGTGGCCCCCACGTGGTGACCCTGACCGTCAGCTAGACAGATGTGGGGCACGCCTCCCTGTCTCAATACTCTGAGCAAGCCCCTTCTTGGTTCCACATTTCCAGGAGCCTCTCCTGGGGTGGGAGGGTCCAGCTTAGTGACAGTCTCAGGGATGGATACGGGTGGATCTAACAAACGACCTGGCAGCCTTGGCTGTGGCCATCAACTCAGCCCAGCCGCTGCGATGCCAAAGGGTCTCAGGCACGCTTGTGCCCTTCCCATCAGTGGGTTCTCTCACTGCAGACCCTGGGTCTGGTGGGACCGCCACCCCGTGAGAAGCAGACTGGGCACACGCTGCCTGGTGAACCAGACTTCTAAGTGCTCCCACAGGGCCCGCCTGTAGTCTCAGCCACCAGCATTTGGTGTGTGCATTGGTGCCAATTTCACTTTTCACTCTGAGCACCGGAAAAGCTCAAAACTGCATCTGAAATCACTTCTTTCTCCCTCCTTTCATGTCCCTAAAATTCTAGGTAAAAAACCCATGATCTCTAGTTTCTTAATTTGATTGCTTATCATTAATTATAAAACCTCTCAAATACCTTTCAAGAGGGGCTGGGGGGAATGACTGCTGGCTGTGTGATTTATGACTGAGAACTGGGCACCCTCCTCACATCTGATCTCTCCCAGGCGTTCCCTGTTCCCTGCTCCCCTATGTTTCGTGGTGGCAGAGCCATTCCCTCAGTCACACGGTGGACAAGTGACTGTTGGTTAGGCTCAGGCAGAGGTCACAAACATTGGTGTTTAGGCAGGCTCAGTTCACTGTTGTTTTTTTTTTTTTTTCTTCCCCTTGTCTTTATGCCATTTTCCCCAGACATAGATTAATCACAAATTAATAGGAGCCGAAAGCTGAACAATACAGGAATCTTTTCCGGGTGGATTTTTCTGTCGTTTTTATTTTGGTGGCTCTGAGATTTCTATCAATGCTGCATCTGTTGGCTAAATAAAATCTTTCAAAGGTAATACATGATCATGGCTGCTGGAATTCGTCTGTGACAATCCAGTTGTGGAGGGGACACGGCAGAGGCCTGACACACAGGCACTCTCTTTCTCAAGGTTATTCCTTTATGAGGGAGGATCATTTCTTTGTGCGTGCTACACAGCATTTATAAAGAGAACGAAGCGGTGGGGGGTCTGACCAGCCACTTCTTCCCTCCTCGGGCACATGAGTTCAACCTCTGTGAAGCAGCCTCTCCAGAGGGGCACCGGGCAGAGAGAGGCTGGGACCAGATGCGGAGGGTTGGGGGTCGAGAGTACTCTGTCTCCCTGGGAAGATACTCAAGGCCTTGCATGCCTTCTTGGCGGGGCTCTGCCATAAGCTCTCAGAAGCCAGGGGGAATTGGGGGCTAGGCTTCTGGGGACCCCACACTCCATGTCTCAGGGAGTTGGGGGGACACTCCACCTTCAAAGACCACAAGAGCACTTTTGCCCCCACTGGGCTGATGAAAGGCGATGGACAGACTGGGAAACTGAGACCTAGAGAGGACAAGTGTACATAGCAGGGCATTTGATCAGACAGAGCAAATGTCCTGAGGCCAGGACTCAGGGGTCCCAGACCCCACCCAGGATAACTTAACTCCCTCGAGATGAGAAGCCATAGAGTTCTCCCTCTACTTTTCTTGGATCCCAAGAGAAGGCTCTATATTGGGACAAAAGCTCACGGGAGAGAGGAGTGACGTGTGTCCATGCAGAGGAAGAGAGGTGTTCCCTGTGGTCACGAAAATGAAGTCAAAAACAGCCTGAGAGAGTTGAGTCAGGCCAGAGGCTCTCAACCACGGGCAATGTACCCTACATTCCCCATCCAGGAAACAGTTTTGCTTGTCAGAACTTGGGGGCGGGTTGTGGCCAGTGGGGTCTAGTGGGTAGAGGCCACGGATGCTGCTAAACCCCCTACGATGCACAGAACAGCCCCCACAACCAAGAATTATCCGGCCCTAAATGTCAACAGTGGCCAGGTTGAGAAACTCTGAGTTAGACTGAATGAAAACGTTGAGTATTGTGGGCTCAGTTATTGGGCCAGTGTCCCAAAAGAGCGGGGTAAAATATGAACAAAAATAGTAAGGCAGACATCAGCCCAGTGGCAGAACCACCTAGAGGCATCGGCTGAGTTGAATTCAGTGATTCTTCTTACTGAAGGTCTGCCCTGTGCCAGGCACCGTGCAATGCTGGGCAAGCCAGGTCATAACCGCCCTCAAGGAGCCTGGGCCACGTGTGACACAGCGGCCTGAAAGGAGGCCACCATGCAGACACGGAGGAGCCCGGCCCGGAACCCCCAGTTCTAAGAAATGCTATGGATTCCCAATCCCTGAAACATGACACGTGTTAAAGACAGGAAAGCAAACAATCATCAATATTGGATGGGCTGAGATTAGCGACGGAGAAGAGGGAGTCCTTCCAGATTAATAATGCATGGAGGACTCCTTCAGAGGAAAAATAAATTATGCAGGGCACGGCTGCTCAGGCACAGGAGGAAAACAATAGCTCTTTAATCTGGGGGTTGGTTGAATCTCTGTGGCAAGGATTCTCCCTGCATTGGACCTCAGCGGCAGCAGCCCTGCTTCCTGTCCCCGAAAGGGTCCTCCCTTGGCTTCCAGCTGGGGTTGGGGGGGGGGGGGTCCTGGTGCAGTTCCACCTGTGCAAGAGGTCCAGGCCCCTGACCGGCCATATGGAATCTTTAGAGCCTCAGAGCTCTTACCCTGTCCTCCAGACCCAGCAAGGACGCCACCTCCTCAAGACTTTCCAGACCAACAGAGCAGTTTTCCTGTGACGCTTTCTAAGCACAGCCCTGGTCAGTTACTTGAGCACGTGTTGGGACCCAGTGGGGCCAGCCACATACATCTTACCGATTCCAAGATGCACGTTCCCCCGCATTCCCCCCTCTCAGATATTGGGCGCGCTATACAATCAATGGTACGTCATGGTTCAGGTGATAGCATTTTCCTTTCTTAGTAGTCCGTAAAACAGAGCTGTGCCTCACTACTGGTATTGTCTCGTATTGGAAGACATATGGTAGAAGGGGCTCAGTGTGTGTGAGTGCTCCAGACCTGAGTTCCTGAGGGCTGGACGGGTGCTGAGGGACTCGATTTCCTCCTTGTGGTCCAGCCCCGCACGCTCTCAGTGTTTGCTGAATGAATGACTGAGTGAATGACTCGGGTCATATATAGGTGTGCTAGGGCCCTCTCTACAGTGTCTTCTCAGCCCTCTGCCTTGCAGGCAGCATCATCCCAGCCGCTCAGCTCCAGGGATTGAGGACCGAGGACAGATCCCCTCTAAGCCATAATATCTGCTAAGACGCCTCTGCTTGCAGTGACCAGAGGCTCTTGGGTGATCTGTGGAGAATCAAATGCTGGAAATGAAGAGGGGGCTGGGGCCAAGTCCTGGCTGTCCCAGCAACTGGGCTGCAAAGAAGAGGCATCTCTGTCTGGCCTGCAAACAGCAGCGATACCCATTGCCCTGAGTGTGCAATCCTCCCGAGCTGTCTTGCAGGTCCGAGGAGAGAAGGGAGACTCCCCCATCCTTCACCACCCAGATAAGAGGCAGCCACATAGAGGGCTGTGGAGGTGTTATCTGGGGCCGACAGCCTCATTTATTACCAGAGGGTGCTGCCAGCTGGTGCATGAAGCAGGAAGTGAAGAAGACACGGAAGAGGTGGCCCAGGGCAGCTCTGGCTTCTCCGCTTCCCAGATTCAGGCTTCCCTGGAAGCAGCCGTTGGTGCCAGCTTCACCCGAGGTGCCCTCAAACCCGAAAGGACACAGACCGCAGGGAGAGGCTGGCCCTGACCTCTGTCCCTCCTACTCCTCCACTCTAGCCAGGGCCTGCTGGGACAGCCCTCTCCAGGTCCTAGGAGAGCCACACTGATCTCTAAGGCCCCTTCCAGTATTGATCCTCTGAGCTCCAAGGCCCTGGCTTCTGCCCTGGCAGTCTTGTCCCTGAACCTCTATGGGCTGGCGGATGGCTTAGTTAGGCATGGAGCACGCGGAGGGGAAGTTTCTCAAGGACAATGGCCCCAGAGCCTGTGGCACGTGAGCTGAGCCACCCTAGCACTCCAGGACCATGTGGCCACACTCCACGCTGCTGCCCTGAGGGTCACCAAACTCCCTCCTTACTTCTGTGTGTGGGGTCTCAGGCGGGCCCATTTTCAAAGCTGGCAGCTGGGTGTGGTAGACAGAGGCAGGTGACCTGGGTCCTGGTCCTGGCTGTCTGTGGCTTTGGCTTCCCCTTTTCATCAAAGTGGTTAGCTGAGCTCTTTCAATGCCCCACCCGGGTGACCAAGCAGGGGTGTGTGCCCTGAGAAGCTCCCTCTCCACCGGTGTTCACCCGCCCACCCAGCCCCCGGCTCACCTGACCCCAGCTCGTACCTGATGGTGTTGTCGGCATCACAGGGGCAGGGCAAGGCACAGCCCAGGCCATACAGTCCCTCAGGGCACAGCCGCTCCTGGCAGCGGGGGCCTTTGTAGCCGGGATCACACTCGCAGGCGCCAGTGGTGGGCGAGCACTGGCCTCCGTTGTGACAGTCACAGCGCTGTGAGCACTGGAAGCCAAAGGTACCAAACGGGCATTCCTCTTGGCACCTGCGGGAAGGAGACTGGGGTTGAGGCTGTGCCCCCCCACCTGCCCTTCCAGATCCGCCCAGCACACACCCTGTGCCTCTAGGCCTGAGCCTGGGGTGTGGCACCTGATCCCAGCATCCCTCCCTCCCTTCTCATCCTCCAGAAAGCACCTGCAGGCAGGTCCCCGTTTGGTGCCTGGTCCCCTCAGTCCCCCCGGCATGGAATTTGTATGGTCATATTTAATTGATTATAGGCCTTAAATGGGGTTTTACTTCACTTTTTTTGATTGCGGTAAAATATACGTAACATAAAATTGAACATTTTAACCATTTTTAGGGTTCAGTGGCATGAAGTATATTCACATTTTGTGCAACTGTTTCCACCATCCAGCTTCAGAACCTTTTCACCTTCCCCAAGCTGGAATGTCTGTACCCATTAAACAATAAACCTTATGTATTTTTTTAATTAAAAAAATTTTTTTAACATTTATTTATTGTTGAGACACAAAGACAGAGCATGTGCAGGGAAGGGGCAGAGAGAGAGAGAGAGAGAGAGAGAGAGAGAGAACGAACCCAAAGCGGGCTCCAGGCTCCGGGCTGTCAGCACAGAGCCCGACGCAGGGCTCGAACCTACAAACCAGGAGATCGTGACCTGAGTTGAAGATGGATGCTTAATCGACTGAGCCACCCAGGCGTCCCATAAACCTTATGTTTTTAAGCTATGTTTTAGCATCTCTGCCATTGGTTCAGTCTTACAACTGATGGTGTGTCACAGGGTAATTATCCATGTTTTCATTCTTAGCAGTCGACAAAATGATGCATCTTACCATCGGTGGCATCTTGGGTTTGATGAAACGTGGTCATTTCATTTCTAATCACTGTTTCCGCTTTTATCTTTTGGGCAGAGGTACAGTCTCCCTTGGTCAGACTAGAAACGTGTGTCCTCCACCAGTGTGGAATTTTCCTGAGTACAAGAGGCATCCTCCTTCACCAGATAGGAGAATCCCCCACACCAGGGACTAATTCCTCCTCCTCGGACTGGGGATGCTGGTGAGCCAAGGAGGAGAAGTGAGCCCCTTTCATGTCTTGACTTTTGTGTTCAGTAGTTTGGCCTGCTCCTTGGAGCTTCCAGTAATAACCTTCATTATTTAAATCATTGCCTTGCAGCCCCTGGGTGTGGATCCTCTGTGGTAGAGTGAGACCCCTGCTGCAGAGTGCCTGACACTCCCCACCCCAGGCCAGGGCTATTCCCCAGGGAGGCAAAGTCACTGTCACTGCGATCCTGACAAGGTCAGGGGTACACCTGGGGACATAGAGGGTAAAAGAGGTGGGTGGTTTCCGCATCCCAGAGACAAAGGAAATGGCCTCTGGGATTTGGGATGACCCACGAGGCAGTCTGCTTCTATGATGCTGGAAGGTCGATTCTGTCATCTGCTTTCTCATCATAGAACGGGATGATAATAAAAGCTCCCCAGGTTGTTTGAGGATGAAATGAGGTAATGTGTGTAAACCCTCAGAAAGGTGCCCCACGCACAGTAAGGGCTCAGTAAGAAACGTGAGTTATTAATTTTCCCGTTAATATTGTTTTCTAAAGTTCTCAGAGCCCATCTGACCTTCTGCCTCATGTTCCGATATGAAAAGGCTTCAAGGGAAAAATTCCAAAACGTTAACCATGGAGTAGACTTGAGGAATTCTAAAGTGTTCTAATTGTCATCTAGACAACCATTTTCCAGTTTTCCTATGCCTTCCACAATAATGGTGGTGGTGGGGGGGGGTATAAAAAATACAGCCCTAAGTTCTTTATTAGATCTTGGAGAGTTGTGAGTTGTAACCAGTGTTCTCCACAACAGGGCAGGGAGAGCCCATGTCTGGGCGACCTTGGGTACTGATCACAATGGGGAGGGGCCCCGGTGATGCTGCAGGACTGGGTGGCAAGTGCCTCATGCCCAGAGTGGCCGGTGTGTCAGATGTCAGTCTTGGCATAGGGGGTCTCTGTCTCTCTTTTCTTTGTCATCTTGTGCCCATGATGACAGGAGAAGGAAGAAGGTGACGGAGGTCTAACTTTGCGGGCTTTCCCGAGGAAGATGCCACCCATCCTCCCCTCACAGAGTTACTGTGACAAAAGGAGGAATGGAGCAGAATGGACGGGCAGTGGGGATGATGATGGGTACAGCCTGGACAGTGGTCAGAGGGGACTTCCAGCTGTGCACACCCCAAAGTCCGGCCATAGGCCCCTAAAGCAGCAGGCATGCCCGTCACCCTCACTTTGGAGTTGAGGGGGCTGAGACGCATACAGGTGAGGTGTGTTCCAAGCTCACACAGCCTGCCGGTGGCCAAGATGACGCTGGACTGCTCCCCTGCAGGTCTTGTGGCATTTTGGCCAGTCTGGGGTCCTATGTAGGGAAGGTCCAGAAAAAGAATCTGGAAATGAAAGAGAGGGAGGAAGAGAGAAGAAAGAGAGGGAGAAAAGACAGGGAGGAAGAGAGAAGAAAGAAGAGGCTGTGTGAAGAAGAAACAGAAGGTGGAAGACGGGAAGGAGAAACAGTAGTAGGATGGGGGAGGAAAAGAGGGAAACTGAGGCAGAAGGGCAGGACACAAAGCAATGAAGAGCTGGAAAATCACTATCCAAAGTGCCAGCCCCTGTTCAGCCTCAGAATGGATTTTTCCAGGTGCCACTCAATTTGGTTCTCCTCAGATGTCTCAGACGTCAGGGCAAGAGACCCAAGCGAGGACACCCTCCTGACTCCTCCTCCCTTCTACTGGAACATTCCTGCTCCCTGCCATCCAGCAGGAGTGGGCAGAGCCCTGGCCAGTGAGCTCCTTGCGAGGGGCACCACCCCTACCCTGCCATATTTATGAAGTGACTTATTCCACAGCCCCAGAAAAAGAATCTGGAAATGAAATATTGACAACCTAATCCATTTACATAATCAGCCTCTTTTTTTTTTCTTACTCACAATTTAAACAACTTATTTATTTAGAGATCAAGCAACGACTGCTAATGAATTTTACACAAAGCACGCTAATAACGGGGCCTGTGGAACAGAAGGGTAATCACAGCAGGAATTAGTTTTCTACTTAAACATCCTTCCTTTGCAACATATCAATCTAATGTGTCTGATATTGCCATTAACAACCAGATCCATTGCTCAATTAAATTACAAAATGAGCTGCAAAGCCCTCGTTACGTTTCATGTTTAATTTGCACTGGATTCTGCCTATCCGGGGAGGCCTGCATTATTACACCCACTCAACTTTAATATGCTTGCAATGATTTGGGGCGGGTTAATGCAGCTGTCACCTACAAAATTAATGGAAGCAATTTTACAAAATATTAAACACTAGGTGGCCCGTTTAGGTGGGAAACCCAAATGCTACTGGCCCTCCCACTGAACTCTCTATAGTTGATTGGTGAAGCTTGCTCAGGAGACCCCAAGGATGTGGGATTTCTCTCTGCCCCAGGATTGAGGGCTGCCCCAACAAGAAGAGGGATTAGAATTACTTTTCTGTTGGGCACATCTTGGAAAATCGAGAGCGTCAGTGATGTAAGGTCTACTGGTGTTGCGTCCAGCAAGCTGGAAGTCTGGGCCTGCCTGTCTCCAACAACAAGTGAGCTGTGTTACCTCTCATGTGCAGGTGGACTGCAACAAAGGGTCCTGTTCTGGTTCTGGGGTCTTCTAGCTCCTGACCCTCGTAGCTCATCCTGAGCATTTCCTTATTGGGGGAGAGGGTGAGGATGTGAAGTTGGGCTTGGTGCTTCAGTCCTTCCCCTCTGCACCTTCCCCCAGAGACCCCCATCTTTGACAGAGATCAGAGAGGATTTCCAGATACCGCACCCCATGTTCTAAGGCTGGGAAGATCAAAGGGATGAATACTGGCTCACAAAGAGATTAGATCTGGCTCAAAAGACTTTGGGCTAGAAGCACATAAATGTAAAGCAAAAAATGGAAAATCGCTTTTCTGGACATCGCCAAGAATTTGAGGCTGACTCCAGTCACAGTTGGAGGGGCCCAATTATATTGTCACAACCAGAAAGATCAATTAGTTGACTCAGCCTCGATCCTTGCTTGCTGATGTTATCTGGGCAGGAGAAGCAGAGGGATGGTGAACAAACGTTCCTCTTGCCTCACCTTGTCTGGGCAGAGTAACAAAACCCAAGGTCAGAGATAAAACACAGATCCCACAGAAGCAGAAAAAGCATGTGAGAGCCTCCTTTCTACCACCCCTCTCTCTGCTCGAAGAGACACATGTAGTTGAGACTTGGCCCAGGTCCTGTGGGCAAACGTCCTCTTCCAGCTCTGAATTCACTCACCATCCAACACACTGACTGTGGCTTCTCTCACTTCCATAGCACCAAGCCCATCATCACGGCATCCTTCTTCCTACCATGGCAAATGTGCTTGCTTATACGGTAATTCCTCAGTTATGTGTTTTGTGAGTTATCCGCTCTGCAGGGCTGAAGTGATTCCAGGACCCTGCTGCCCTTGTTCAGTCTGCTCTCAGGCCTCTAGCCTTCAGAGGATGCAAACTTATGCCTGTATCCTTTTGGCAGAACTCAAATTAAGCATAGAAATTTAGTTCTGGAAGAAATTATGCAAAATGTACTAACTAGTTTGCACCCCCAGCTTCCTTGGATTACTGGTTCCATTGTCTCCCTGCAGTAAGGCAGAAAGCAGAGAGTGGATAGTAGGTGTTCACTTCCTTCTCTGGGTGAGTCAGTGCAAGTTTAGGGCTTGGGTCACTGGGCTGGGGGCGGGGTGGTGTGTGTAGCGGGCCAAGGGCCAGGAAGGATGAGTTGATGAGTCTTCCTGGCAGGAGGACTCAGAATGCTTTCTGAGAAAGGAGCAGGAAGGCTCACAGAGGGATGCTGTGGGCTGGTGAACTCCAGCCGCTCTCTGCAAGGCTGCCGGGAAAATGAGCAATATGAACAGCAAGGACAATAGCTAGCCCCCCTCTTACCTGTCCCCCATGTAGCCAGCTGTGCAGTGGCACCATCCAGTCACATGATCACACTGCCCTCCATGGTGGCAAGGACAATCCTGGCTGCAGTTCTGGCCGAATGTCCCTGGTGGGCAGGGCTGGGCACACACTGCTCCCTGAAACAGAGGAGGGAAGACACACATAGGTAGTGCAATCCTGAGGCCACTCTCTCCTAGAAGTGGCACAGCAGCTGTAGTCCAGGGACCACCCCATTTCCTCAGTGGGACTTTCTTCCCAGTCATAAAGCATAAGAAGCTGGACATGGTGGCTTCCGAAGCCCCAATTTAGAGACAGGGAGACTGAGGCCAATTTGCTCATCCAATTATTCAGCACACATTTATTAAGTGCCTGTTGTATACCAGGCTCTGTGTTAGATATTATGGATACAAAAGTATGAGGGAGACTCGATTTGTGACCTCCCAATCTACTGGGGAGAGAGGCAACAAAGCAGATAACTCAAGTACAATGTGCTAAGCACTGTGACACTGGCAGACAATAAAGTGCTGAGGAAAAACAGACACTCTAATTAAACATAGTGGTCTGGAAACACACACTTTATTTCTATTTCTTTCCCAAACCCTGCTAACATGAAAGCAAAGGGGCAAAGGTATGAGCCTGCAAAGACAAAAGCAATGGAAGCGGAGACCATGCAGGGCACAAACATCTTCCAAGATATGCTGGAAGATGGTAACCTCAGAAAAGCTCAGGAATCAAAGACACCAAGAACATCTGAAGGTCCAAGGGCAGGTGTGCAGGAACAGGAGGGCTATTCAAAAGTTTATAATAGATAGAATTAGACCCCAGACCTCTGCCCCCACTTCAAACAGCCAGGTGACTTCCCCAGTCTGGCAGAAGCCTGGAAGTTGACTTTTGAAGAGTCTGACCCACGTAGGCTTGGACAGAGGGATACCAAGCACAACTGAGGGAGGTGCCATGAGAAACAGGGATCCTGTGCACTCTGCCTGCTCAGCAACTAGACTGCTGATTACCATTCCTGCTAGGGATGCAGGTAAGCTCAAAAGCAAAAACCTACAGATATTGGTATTTGAGGGTCCCATCAGTCAACAAGCCTGGAAACTCCCCCTACCTTTCAGCTTCCTAACAGCTTTTCTGAGGCTCACCAGAAAACCTGAACAGGTAGTGGAGGATCACCAGATATTTCAAATGAAATAACAGATGAAGACCTAAGCAGAAAATACACAAAAGGAACACAGAGGATATAGGAAGTATGCAGGAAGCAAAGACAACTTTTAAAAAGAGAATTACAAACCTCCGTTAGAATTAAAATGAGTATCCGTAGGTAGTTATTTGAAATTATTTTTATCTATGAAAGAGCAGAGTGCTATAAAAGGAAATATCCCAGAGAAAAGTAAAGATTTCTTGAAATTTAAAAATAAGATGGCAGAAATTTAAAAAATTTTAGTAGAAGAGATGGAAAATGCATAAATTTCCCATAAAGTAGGACAAGAGAGAGGGAGAAGTGCAGGGGTGGGGGGAGGCACTGAAGGAGGAAACTGTAGGCAAAATATAATAAAATTAGAGGATCAGTCCAGGAGGTCTGACATCTAATTAACAGAGGATTTCAGACAGTGGAACAGAGAAAATTGAGGTGCCTAAATTAAATGGCAAATATAATACAAGAAAAATTTCCTAGAATGGAATAATGGAAAGCACTGATCTCTGAATTGAAAAGGTCTAGAGAGTTTCCAGCATGAAAAATGAAAAAGAAAAAGACCCACATTAAGGCTTAAAATTATATATTTTTATACTTCCATGGATAAAGAAATTATCCTCAAAGTTTTTAGAAAGTCACATACAAAAGAACAGGAATCAAAATGTATTGGATTTCTTAACTAAAAGCTAGATGATAATGGAGCAATGCCTCAGAAATTCAGAGGAAAATAATTTCCAACCTAGAATTCTATACCCAGCTAAACTAACACTCAGGTGGGGAGTAGCCTCAAAAAACTAACTTCCTAAGCTTCTCTTCTAGAAAGCTACTGAAGGATTTTTTTTCATTAAAAAGAATTATATGATAAAAAGAAAGAAATGGGGACTTCAACAGAAGAGAGAGGTGGAGGGAAACACAGGGTGGCAGTGAAAGGAAGTCTGAGAATGACACCAGGGCAGCAGGAACTGAAGTACACAAAGCTCTGGGGGGTGTGGCCTCCAAGAAAAAAATTGGAACAAAACCCAAATTGAGAGATTTCTAATGGGTCTGAACTTTTGGAGAGGCCTTTTTGAGTTCTGACAGAGAGTTTTAGGGATAAATTAGTAACAATACATAGGTGAGCATATTAACATAAACACTGATTTTGAATTCATTATGTCGTCAAATTATGAAGTCATCAATGTCATCAAAATGATTCAACCAAAAATTATAATAAAGTTGCACTGAGAGGGTTGGGGAAGGATTGCATGTGATGTGTGTGTGTGTGTGTGTGTGTGTGTGTGTGTGTGTGTGTGTAAGACAGATCTGAATCTTATCCTATGGTATGAAGTCAACAGAAATGGCAATGAAATGGCAGTGAAGCATGTGATGCAGAAATGCGGAAGGAAATGCCAGAAGAAACACCTACAAGAGGTGAATGCACTTGCCTTTCAGGAGTAGGATTTGCGAGTGAGTCAGGGGACTACTTTCCTCTCCCTCCAGTACTAGCCTTGTGAGATTAGATAACTTAAAACATTTTTTTAAATGTTTATTTCTGAGAAAGCAAGAGCGAGAGAGAGAATGAGCAGGGGAGGGGCAGAGAGAGAGAGGAAGACACAGAATCTGAAGCAGGCTCCAGGCTCTGAGCTGTCACCACAGATCCCGATGTGGGGCTTGAATTTGTGAACTGTGAGATCATGACCTGAACGGAAGTTGGACGCCCAACCGACTGAGTCACCCAGGTGCCCCGAGATTAGATAACTTTAAACAATTGTATCTATGAATCTTAGGTCTTTATAAAAGAGAAATCTGAACAAGCTTCCCTTTAAGCCTCCCCCTTTCATTTCTCTTATGGAGACCAAGGATTCTCCCACAATTAATTCATCAATAAGTTCAATACACAGTTATTAAGCACCAATAACTGCTGGCCCAGAGGAAGCTGGTTTACTCAGGAAAATGCTGCCAGACCCAGGTCATTTTTCAATATCATCCAATTTATTGTAATGAATTAGGTGAGAGGCCTTTTAGCTCAGATTTCTCTTCCCCACCTGTCAGAAGGTGAGGGGCTGGTGTGGGGGGAGTGGAAGGGGGAATGGAGAAGGCAGAGGCAGCAGCTGAGGGGACAGTGAGATGAGTGTGTATGTGAGGAGAGGGGCAGGGAAAAGCCACAGAGGAAGGGGCCCTTTTCCTCCTGGGGGTGATAGGGGTTCCCCATAGAGGCTTGCCTTTCTCACTATACCCCAGAAGCTTCTAAGACATGACCAGGACTCCACAAGGAGGCCCACAGAGAAGCTTCGTGTACAGAGTGCTGCCTTCTGAAATTGCCTGGGAAAATCAAGCATCCTGGAGGCTTTTCAGACAGGTGGGCCATCACCTCCTGAAGCTCCTGCAATGTTCCCCAACTGCAGGCACCCCAAATGCCTGAATCCCTGGGCTCCCTCTCGGGCCTGAAGGAATTCAGTATCTTGGAAGGCCTGCTGCCTGGTATGGCCGACAGAACACTGGACTCAAAGTCAGCACTTGGGCTCCGGTCCCAGCTCTGCCTCCTCCCAGATGGCTGAGCTCGGACAAGCCCCATGATTGCTCTAAGCCTCAGTTTCCTCACCTATAAAATGGGAGTAGTAACTCCCAGTCTCCAAGGTGGTTGTAAATGTTACGTGAGGTTGGAGATGCAAAGGAAGCTAGTACGGTGCCCTAAAGAGCAGGCCCTTAATTAGTATTAATTCCACGCAAGTAGACATCTGGCGGTCGCAAGGAGGAGGGGCCCAGCATGAACAGGGCCTGGGAAGAGGGAGAGAACCTTAACTGATAGCTGAAGAATAGGTTTTGGGGGATGGGCTTTGGGGAGAGCAGGCAGGGAAGTGTCAGCTTCGGAGAAGGCTGTGGCTTCTCTTCGGGTTTCTCTTCTGCTATTATGAGCTAAATTGTGTCTCCCCAAATTCATATACCTTAACCCCTGGTAGCTCAGATTGTGACTGTATTTGGAGATACAGCCTTTATAGAGGCAATACGGTTAAAATGAGGTGATAAGGGTGGGCCCTAATCTAATCTGATGGGTATCCTTGTACAAAGGGGAGATGAGGACACAGAGACACAAAGAGGGAAGCCCTTGTGAAGACACGTGGAGAAAACAGCTGTCTACAACCTAAGGCGAGAGGTCTTAGAAGGAGCCAACCCCATCAACACTTTGATCCTGGACTTCTGGCCTCAAGAACGGTAAGAAAAGGCATTTCTATGGTTTAAGCGCCCCGTCCCCCTCCCCCCACCCACCCTGTCTGTGCGACTTTGTTACAACAGCCCCAGCAGACTAACACACCTGCCCTGTGGTCAACTGAGTGCACATCTCCAACAGTAGTGGGGTCCTGGGCCCTGTGGCATCTAGAAGGTTGGAGGTGAAGTGAGGCAACAGTTCTGCTCCTCTCAGAACTGGTTCACCCAAATGGTTTGTCAAGATCTGGAAACCAGCCACTCCTTAAGAGGATCATGGCTAAAGGGAGCATAAACGATGAAAGGACTCAGGCCACACCAATTCTCCCAGACAAGGAACAACTCAGCCTCTCCAAGCATCTCAAGGCATTTCTAATTATCACCACTGGCCCACGTAGCATGGATGCTCTCAATGAACAGTGAGTGGCTGGTGTGGGCGCTGAGAAAGCGGTCCAGGCACAGGCCAGGACGTGGGGCTCCATGAATCATCCTTCCTAGATGTGAGCATCTATGATTTTACAGCCTCAGCTCCAAACACCAATGCCTGGCCTGGTCCTACTTCTGAGCACCTCAGCCCCATCTCTGTTCAGGCCTGTAGTTGTGTGTGTGTGTGTGTGTGTGTGTGTGTGTGTGTGTGTGTGTGTACGCGCGTGCACACGTGTGTTACATGCCCATACACACACTATATCCAGCCTCCACCATCAGACTGGGAACTCCTAACGGGAGCCGATCACATACCTCCTACCTCCCCTTTGTCTGCAGTGTCCACTCTCATCCAACCACTCACACCTGGCTTCTCGAATTCTCTCGAAGGCGAAAGAGAGTAAATACTTTCCCAAGCTCTTTGCAAAGGCCCCTCCTGGAACAGGCTAATGACAGCTAGGCAAGTGGAGTGCCCTACAGGCATACTTAGAGCCTGGTGGCCAGGAATCTCTGAGGAGGGGCCTGGAGGTCCAGAGATACTGGGGACTCTTCTCTAGCTCTGCACAGTGCCTCAGTCCTTTGGGGGAGCCGCACTGTGTGAGCTAGTGATTTTAATTTTTTTTTTTTAATGTTTGTTTATTTTTGAGAGAGACAGAGAGATTGGGGGGGGGGGGCAGAGAGAGAAAGGGAGACACAGAATCCAAAGCAGGCTCCAGGCTGAGTTGTCAGCACAGAGCCCAACGTGGCCACAAGATCATGACCTGAGCTGAAGTCGGACGCTTAACTGACTGAGCCACCCAGGCGCTCTAGATTGTACTCGTTAGATCTGTGAGTGTAGTGGAAGCTGCTGGGGGCCAACAAGAAAGTGAGGGCTTGGAGGATGATAAAGGCAGGACCCTTCTTCCCAGCACCCTCTTCCCAGCCCCAGCCGTCCCTGGGAGGGGCCTCAGGACTGAGCTGCAGCGTCCTTACACTGTGACTCTGCATGCACGAGGGGTATTAATAATTCATACAAATCTGCAAGTTAAATGCTGTGTAAAAAATAGAAACGCAATTGTCTACAAAAAAATTAAAAATATAAAGTCCCCAAATCCATAGGTGTCTATTGACAGTTTCCTGTCGTCTCGAAGAACAAACTTCTCACTGTGTTGGGGAGAAAAAAATTCCTCCAAGGCTTCCTCCCTTCCCCTTCTTTGACCACTGGCTTTCATCAGTCTCTCTAGAGAGGCCTGTGGCCCACTCTCCTCCTCCCTCACCCTGACCCAACCTCAATGCCTGCTGCTAGGCCTCTGAAAACCCAGCCTGTGGGTGGTGGAATTCTGGAAGCAGGTGGGAGATAAGAGGGTCTTTCCAGAGACTGGTTCAGGGCGGGAGAAATGGGCAGGTGAGAAATGAGAGAGGCAGCAGCAGCCCCTTTGTCCTCAGAAGAGACAGTCAGACAGACACCAAGGGCTGAGGTTCAGGAGTCCAGAGTCAAGAGACCCAGATTCTAACCCACCTTCCTCTTAACCAGCAGTGTAGCCTCAGGCAGGTCACTCAACCTCTCTGGGCCTCAGCTTCCTCATCTGAGAAAGGAGGGGATTGATGGACCAGTGGTGTTCAGACCTCTAAAAGCTGGGAGGCCCTGTTTTTATGTGAAATCTTACCAAGAACCTCAATATAGAAAGATTAAAATGGAGAAGTGAGGGTGTGTGGGACCCAGAGCCCTAATTATTAGGCTCCCCACCCACCCTCACCCCCAAGAAACCTTAGGGTTCTGTGAAACTCGGAAGGAAACCCTACAGTCTTGATCAATTATTTCCAAATATGGATCTGCGGACAGGGTTGGCTGCTTCAGAATCATCTGGGGAGCTTATTAAAGATAGAGATCCAAGCCCCAGAAAGTCTCTGGTGGGGCCCGGAAATCTGTTTTTAAGACCCACCTCCAGACCCAGAAACTCTGGCGTGCAGCCACGTTTGGACACTGCTGGGCCAAATCATCCCCTGGTCCTTTCCTGCTCTAAAAAGTCCCGGCAAATCTGTGCCCGTGTCAGTGGGCCCTGCCAGCATCCCTCCAGCCTGCTCCCCATGACCTCTGCATTCACAGCTTCCCGAAATACCCTGCTCCTGCTCAGCACCCCTGCCCTCTCTGGCTTTGCAAAGAAGTTTCAGGCCTTGGGGGATGCAGCCCCCTGTGTCACTGAGCTTCCCCCAAAATGGGGTGTGTTACTGGAGAGTCAGAGGCGGGGGCGCAGCCTGGGAGAGTCCGATTTAGTGACTCGGCGCTCCTGAGAAGCTTGGGTCATTGGTGGGGGGAGCACTGACAGAGTGTGTTAGCTAAAAAAACAAGGCTTGTGGATTGTCTGCAGGATCCAGGGATATAAAACAAGCAATGATAGAGGACAGAGTCTGCAAGGCACTTTGAACGTGCACTGCCTCATCTGAGCCTTTTGCCCACCAGGACGGTTATGAAGGGCAGGGCTTACTATTGTTGTATGGGTTCTGCTTACAGATGGGGAAACAGAGACTGAGCACTTTTTTCAGGGTCAACACTGGTTGCAGGACCTGAACTGAGGCCTGTGAAGTTATAATTCCCATCCTTTCCTTTCCATAATACCGGTTCCCAGACACAAGAGCTGGGTTGGTTGAGGCTGCACCAGAATCACCTGGGTCACATATTGAAATACAGATTCTGGGCCCACAGAACAGGGGGGTACAGGCTGGGAATCTGAAGTTCTAGAACTCCAGGTGATCTCTACTCTTCCGTCTCCCCGCCTCCTCCCACCTGTTCCCCTGCCCTCACACCACACCCTTTCTGCCACATTGGGCCCAGAGCCCACGGCAGCTCAGCTGAGTACCTATGTCCAAGGAAAGAGCTTATCTAGATTTCAACTCCTTTGAGCATGAGAGACCACAGGCTCAGAGAGGTTAAGGAACCTGCCATCAGTTCACACAGCCCTTAGATTAGACTGTCATTCAAAGTTGTGTCCAAGGGATCTCCGGTGGTTATCTAGTGATGCCTGTGACCACAGATAGGAGGGAGTGTTTTCAGGGTGGGAAAAGAATTCAGCCCCTCAACGTGTGTGTGGGTGAGGGACGCTCACACCTCTTACAGAGGCCTGCCCACATCCTGTGGGCCCACCTACCGTCCAGCCTGGGGGGCAGGCACACTCTCCAGTGATGTGGTGGCAGGTGCCCCCATTCTGGCAGGGGCAGCGCAGCTCACAGTAAGCCCCGTGGCTTCCAGGTGGACACAGCTCCTCACAGCTGCATGAGGAAGCAGAGGTGTTAGACATGGCAGCATTCAGTCAGTGGCAGTGTCCCAGTACTCCAGGGCTCCCTAGGAATTCGAGAGTCCACAGCCAATGTGAACTGTATTAGGGCCAGTTAGCTGAGATGCAGTCCTGCTTTCTGCCAGAAGGGGGAAACAGGGCTCAGACATAATGAACTGGAATGCTGTGTGACTGGGCCATTGCCTATGGGGTAACTTAAGTGCTTAATGTCAAGAAGAGTGTTTTTTGGGGAAGGCTTCCATGAGAGGAAGACATTTTATGTGGGTCCTGAAGGTGAAGTTAGTTCCACTGGGAGAAGGGAAGGAAGGGCATGCCAGGCAGAAGGAACAGCATGAGTAAAGGCACTGAGATGTGGTTATTGATCTGGCTTTTAAGAATCTACCTAGATTCAGGGAGAGTAAGTATCTGGGGCATGCCCCACTTTTAGCCTCTGGAAAGGTCTCAGCTATCATGACGGGTTCACGTGCACTGCTGAGGTATGAGGGAGGCTTTGCACAGGATCTTGGCCTTGGGCCTCAGGGAAATGGCCCTGGCCTCTAGCTGGAGCTGGCCCTGGAGTTGGCCAGACCTTGGGGCAGGAAACACCCTCAATCAAGGATGTGTCCCTGACCAGTGTCCTTGGATACCCTCTCAGGATCTAGGGCTGTTGGGAGGCCACTGAGTCTTCAACAGGGTGGGGAGTGGGGAGGAGAACTTCAATCTTGCTCTGAGGGGGTCTCAATTAAGCAGTCTTGGAGGTTCCCTCTCAGTACAGACTCTCTAGAGAACTGGAGTGAGGGGTGTTTGGGGTGTGAGGGGAGAAGACAGGGGATATGAACAGGCACAATAAATTCTCTGAATCTATTCATGGTACTTACTGCCCAGGGCCCTCACCCATCTCTTTCTCAAATGGCCTGGAAGGGTCGGGACCCAGGTGAGCAGCGGGCGTTTGGGTTATGATCAGAGGAGAATGCCAAACTGAGGTCTGGGGTCCGGACAGGAAGGGCCTCCCGGGAGGAGTTTCATGAACTCCTGATGTACTTGGTCTCAGCTTGCACCTGTCACCCTGGGGCCTGGATGGAAGGACCGGGGACCTGCGTGGGTGAGGCCTGGGCATTTAACCTCTGTAGGGTTTGGGGTCACAGCGCGGGAGATCTGCCAGCCAGGACTGCCTTGAACTTCTTTCTGTACCCCCTACCCTGCTGCTCAGTTAGGAGCCAGTGGCAGACTGCGCAGCTGCGGGGAGGGAGCCAGCCCCGCCCCGCCCCGCCCCGCCCCTCGGGCCCTGGGGGCGGTACTCACTAGACTCCGGTGTAGCCCGGTGCGCAGAGGCACTGGCCGGTGCGGGGGTCGCAGCTGGCTCCGTGGCGGCACTGGCACTGCAGCTGGCAGCCCTTGCCGTGGGTGCCCGGCGCACAGAGCTCCTCGCAGCGCCAGCCGCGGAAGCCGGCGGCACACACGCAGGCGCCCGTGATGGGGTTGCACAGGGCTCCATTCTGGCACTGGCACCGATTGCTGCAATGGGGGCCCCAGTGGTCGCTGTCACAGCCTGCAAGAGAGGAGCCGGTCAGGGCTGAGGGAATTCCCTGAGGGACTGTCCTTGGGACGGGGGCCGGAACCGATACCCCAAAGGCCACTCTCTGCGTTGCTCTTCCCTGGATAAGGAGACAGCAAGGGCCATTAGGGGGGAAGCTTTGGCACCTCATAACCTCCATGGGCTCTTCGCCAAGCCACTCCACTAATCATACACCCTAAGAAGATTATTTCTTCAAGGTATCTCCCAGTCTGGGCCATCCCATTCCAACCAGTGCTTCCCTGAAGCCCCTCCCCGGTATTGAAATTCTGGAACCATAAGCTATTCACCTCCCTCTGCCTTTGCTAAATTCTTCTTGGTTGGTTGTCTCTGTTCCTCTCAGCCAGGCTTTCTCTTCTGGTTTGCTACCGCTCTTCTCTGTGACACTATTCGCTCCCCCTTCTCAGTCCCTCCCCAGCCCAGCCCCCATCTCTCTCTCTTTCCCTCTCTTCCTGAAACTCATTAGTTTTCTCACCTCTTGTACCTCACTCTCCAGTGAGAATGCCTTCTAGCTCCCTGCACCCTCTCACCCCACCCCCCTCCCATCTCCCTGTCACCCTTCCCATCTGTCTCTCCGAGGCTTCTCCTTTTCAGCAATGTCTACCCACCCTGCACCCCCACCCCCCCGCCCCTGGGTTGCTTTATCTTCAGTTCAATTTCTTTACTTTCCAAGTAGCCAACTTCAGAAGGAGCAGGAAAAAGAAATGTTTCCCTGGGAGGAGCCAGACAGCCTTCAAGATCTTTATATGTAATTAAATGTTTCAAAGAGTGATGATATCTGAGCCAGCTTTGCAGAGACTTTCACAGCTGCGGAAAGGACCTGAATGGCAGAGACCCAGGTAGGTCACCCAGCCTGCTGCCACCTCCCCCTCTGACCTTCCCCTGGTGCAGATAGGACACGCAATACCAAGATGTCCTCAAACCACAGGCTCATTCACTTGAATCCTGGAGTGTGGTGGATGTGGGGTTCAAGCATGGCCATAGACAGGCACAGATAATGTTCTACGAGAAGTTCAATGGAGAAAAAGACTACTCCCAGCTAAGGAGATCAGGCAAGACTTCCTAAAGTCTCATTTGTCTGCCTATCAGAGTGACCAAGTGTCCTGGTTTCAGCACTAAAATCTCACCTTCTGAGAAATCCTTCAGTCCTGGCCAAACTGGAATGGCTGGACACCCTACCTTCTGAAGACAAGGTGCCGATCAGATGATCTTTGTGCTCCAGTGATTCTAGGGTTTAGACACTCAGAGAAGGAAGGCGGCAGGTGAGTGTGACCGGAGAAAGTGTCACTGGGGCAGGCTCAGTATGAACAAAGAGGCAGTGGCACTCGAGTGTTGGGCATGCACGAGAGTAGAAGGTTCTAGTGAGGCCAGTGAGTACATGGGATCTTTGGGGACTAAGGCAGTGATGGAGGAATCACTCCATCAGCCCCACAAACTCCACTGGATGTACCTCCCACTTGCTGATCAAGGTCAAATGGTCAATGTCATGGAGCCTGTCCATCATCCTTTAACAGATGGAACCAGCCTGGGCCCAAATCCCTGTCTTGCTTTATTCCTTCTTCATCTCTGCCCCAAATATTCACATATACAAACTGAGCTGCCAGCTTATGAGTAAGCCCCACCCTACATTTTCTACCTGGTACTACGGTGAGGCAAAATCAAGTCCAAGAGCCAAAATGATCTTGACAAAGAACAAAGCTGGAGGCATCATGCTTCCTGATTCCAAACTATATTACAAAGCTATAGTAATCAAAACAGTATGATATGGGCATAAAAACAATGGATCAATGGAACAGAACAAAGAGGCCAGAAATAAACCCAGGAATATATGGTCAGTTAATTTATGACCAAGGAGCCAAGAATATACAATGGAGAAAGGATAGTCTCTTACATCATACACAAACATTAACTCAAAATGGATTAAAGATTGAAATGTAAGACCTGAAACTATGAAACTCCTAGAAGAAAACATAGGTGGTAATCTCCTTGACACAGGTGATAATTTTCTGGATTTGACCTGAAAAGCAAAGGCAACAAAACCAAATATAAACAAGTAGGACTACATTCAACTAAAAAGCTTCTGCATAAGAAAGGAAACCATCAGCAAAATGAAAGGCAACTTACTGAATGGGAGAAAACATGTGCAAATCATGTAACTGACAAGGGGTTAATATTCAAAGTATATAAAGAACTCATACAACTCAATAGCAAACAAACAAACAAACAAACAAAAACGAAACAAAAAACCCAAACGATCCGATTAAAAAATGGGCAGAGGATCTGAATAGTCATTTTTACAAAGAAGGCATACAGAGGGCCAACAGGTACATGAAAAGGTGCTACACATCACTAGTCATCAGGGAAATGCAAATCAGAACCACAATGAGATATCACCTCACACCTGTTAGAACGGCTAGCATCAAAAGACAAGAAATAACAAGTGTTGGCAAAGATGTGGAAAGAAGGGAACCCTCGTGCGCTGTTGGTGGGAATACAAACTAGTGCAACCATTGTGGAAAACAGTATGGAGGTCCCCCCACTCCCAAATTAAAAATAGAACTCTCCTATGATCCAGCAATTCCAGTTCTGGGTATTCATCCAAAGGAAATGAAAATACAAACTTGAAAAGATATATGCACCCTCGTGTTCACTGCAGCATTATCTACAACAGCCAAGACATGCAAGCAACTTAAGTGTCCATTAATAGATAAATGGATAAAGAAGATGTGGTATATATAGACAACGGAATGTTATCCAGCCACAAAAAAGAAGGAAATCCTGTAATTTGTAACAACATGGATGGACCTTGAGGGCATTATGATGATAAGTCAAACAGAGACTTATGAAATAAGTCAAACAGAGAAAGACAAACACCATATGATTTATGTGGAATCTAAAAAAATGAAGAAACAGACAAGAACTGGACTCATAGATGCAAAGAACTATTTGGTGGTTACCAGAGGTGGGGTGTAGGAGGTGGGGAAAATGGGTGAAGGTGGCCAAAAGGTACAAAGTTCTAGTTACCAAATAAATAAGTCATGGGGATGTAATGTCCAGCATGGTGACTAGAGTTAATAACATTGTATAGTTAATAATACGTGAAAGTTAGTAAGAGCAGATTTTAAAGGTTCCCATGGCAAGAAAAAAACCATGTAACTATGTATGGTGACATATGTTGACCTGTGGTGATCATTTCACAATATATACAAATGTGGAATCATTACGTTATACACCGGAAACATTTTTTTTTTATTTTTTAATGTTTATTTTTAAAAAAAATTTTTTTTCCAACGTTTATTTATTTTTGGGACAGAGAGAGACAGAGCATGAACGGGGGAGGGGCAGAGAGAGAGGGAGACACAGAATCGGAAACAGGCTCCAGGCTCTGAGCCATCAGCCCAGAGCCTGACGTGGGGCTCAAACTCACGGACCGCGGGTTCGTGACCTGGCTGAAGTCGGACACTTAACCGACTGCGCCACCCAGGCGCCCCAATGTTTATTTTTTTGAGAGAGAGTGAGAGACAGAGCTCGAGAGGGGAAGGACAGAGAGAGGGAGACGCAGAATCCGAAGCAGGCCCCAGGCTCCGAGCTGTCAGCACAGAGCCTGATGTGGGGCTCGAACTCACAGACTGTGAGATCATGACCTGTGCCAGAGTCAGACGCTTAACCGACAGCCATCCAGGCACCTCTGAAACTAATTTCTTAATAAAAAAAAAAAAATCAAGTCCAGATATAGTTACAAACTCCACCCACAATGGAAGAGGCTCACAAGACAGAGAATAACCGAGTATCCAGCAGTCAGCTTCTCCCACATCATCCTCTCTCTGGGACATATATCAGCGAGTGGAAAGACTAGCCGAATTAACTGCTATACCATTTCTCAATCTCTTTTTGTGGCCAAGCACACGTAGTTGAATTCCCATAAATTTAACGTACGTATGACGTGACTCCATTGTAATAATAATGACAACCACGTTTTAAATGCTCACTTGTGACATTTAAAACCCTGTAAGTTAGGTTTTATTACTCTTCATTTTACAGATGGGGAAACTAAAGGGTCAGCGAGGTTAAGTGATTGCCCAAGGTTCTAGTCAAGGGCAGGCTCAAGTCTGGCTCCAGCAACCTCCACTGCTGGTAAATGGGACACTTTCTGAAGGATGCTTCTGTGGACAGAAACTCAGGGGGGCCACTGGGCATAAGGGGGCAGCTGCAGAACACAAGGGTAGAGATGCCATGTAAACCAGCCACTTCCTCTCTGCTCATCACTGGGAACAGCCCCAGGATCTAGAACAAGGGATTCCCTTCATTGTTAGGGTCATAGTCACTGCCCTCGGACCTTGACTCTGAAGGAAACCGCTAGAGTCCAAAGTCAGTTTGTCCTTGGTGCATCCCAGGGTGTAGTTATGCTTTGCTTATCAGAGGTGACCTCCATTCTCTCTGGCACAACCCAAGCCCCAAACTGGAGAGCATACTGTCTAGTGGGGACGGAGATGCTAAAGCGGCATTTAAAGTATCTCACAGAAGTGCCACAGCAAGGGTCGTTCAGGACAATATAGAAGGGCGCGGGTGGGTTTGAATCCAGACTAAGGGGTTAGGGACTATATCCTCAAAGAAGAGACCTGAAGGAGGGGTGAGCATGGGGAATGGTTCCAAGCAGAGGAAATAATGTATGTAAAAACTCGGAGCTGGGAAAAAGCATGACATGAGAGAACATTTTAAAACGTATGTGTGTCTGGAGTAGAGACTTTAAGGGAGAGCAAGGTAGAGGTGGGGAAGATTCCTGGGCAGGATCCCAGGTCCAAGGGCTTTGTGAGCCATGTTCAGGGGTGTTGACTTCCCACAAGGGCAGCCGGGAAACTCTAGATGTGTTCCAAGTAGGGGACAGACATGATTAGGTATGGCCGTAGAAAGACTGCTCTGGTAAGAATAGATATGTGGGCAGGAAAAACAGAGCAAGAGTGGGGTCAGGGTCAGGGGGACTGGATGTTATATATATATAGTAGGAAAGAGATGGTGGTGGCCTTGACTAAGGTAGTAGCACTGGGGATGGAGGGAAGGGGACAGACTCCAGCTGTATTTATGAGGTACAAGCCACAAGGACTTGCTGATTGACAGACTGCTGGAGAAGGAAGACGAGGGAGGAAGGATGTCGACCCGGCTCTGGCTTCGGCTGCCGGGTGGATATTGATGCCAATCACCCTAATTCTTTATGGGCAACACAAGGGGAATAGCACATGTCGGGGGAAAGAGAATGATGGGCCAATGAATTTGAGGTGTCCAAGAGACATCCAGGAAGGCATTCAAAGCCATGCACTTACCACTAACTGATGCCCTAACACTTAGGTGCTTTCATTGTTTCACTTGTCTGTTCCACAAACATTGGCCAAGCGCCAAGTAATGCCAGAAAGTGTCCTGCCCTCTTGGAACATACAATCCAGTGGGGACAGAGATGCCGGGGCAGCCTATATGGTGTGCCGTAAAATGCCACATTAAGGGTGTCAGAGAAGCACAGGCAAACACAGTTCCATTAGGTCTGACAATCTGGGTTCTCAGCGTGCGTGTGTATACACACATGTGCAAATTTGTGTCTGTGTTTTATGGAGTTCCTAAAAATACATAGAAAGAGCTTCGTATCACAGTAGGAAACCATGGAAACAAACAGTAAACATCTGTAGACTAAAAAAGCAAAGCATTTGCCATATTAATGGAGCCGTTAATCTAGGGGCAAATAGCCCTGTAAGTCCAAGTTGACAGGAAGAGGTTACATTCAATTTAGAATATTCTGATTAAGGGAGCAGGGAAGTGTGTAATCCATTCCATATAAATTTCCCCTCAGAGTGATTAAATGAAAAAAAAAATGTTAGGGTTCACAGGGATAAGCTTCAGTTATCTAGAAAATCCACTTAAAAACACCTCATTCCCCCGCAATGACAGAGAAATGAGGCAGAGCTGCAGTGAGTCAATTATCTTTCCTGTTGAAGGTGAATAAAAACTATAGTCATTAAAATTACAACAGGATTTTGCATTCTTTCACAGATACAAACTCTTTCCAATTTGGCCTTGGAATGTCACCCCCTTATGCTTTTTTTTTTTTTTTTTCCCTGTCATAGACATTCCTTTCTAATTATTTTTTGGCTTTGGCTGATGTTTCAAGTGGATGTATCTTCTCCGGGCAGCTAGCATATGGCCTGGCTTGTTCTGTTCCCTTAGGCTGGCCCACTCACCCCCCTTTCCTAGCCAGTACATCTCCCTACTTCAGGGTCCAGGGCTAATGTGTTCCGGGCTCATTTAATTCTTACAACAACCCACCTGCAAGGGGTGCGCCTCCATTTTGTAGATCAGGAAACTGAGGCCCAGAGAGGTTATGTAACTTGTCCAAAGTCACACAGCTGGGGAGTGACTGGGCACTTGAGCTCCTAACCACTGCTGTCCTGCTGACTGTGGTCCGGTGTTGATGGAAGAGGGGACATGGGACACTGGCAGCCAGCCTGGGCTAAAACAGCTGCCTTGGATAATTCACAAGGAGATGAGAAAGAAGAGGCTCATTTTTCACGTGCACTTCATTCAAGGGTTGGCGTACGTGTGAATGGTGGTGGTAGGTCCCGGGTTTCCCACGGTTGGCCCTATTTCTCATAATTCTCTTAAGATTATTTATTTAGAACTTTTTATATTGTGTAAAATACACATAACATACCTTGTGCCATTTTAGTCATTTTTATTTTTTTTTTAATTTACTTTGAGAGAGTGTGCACACGCATGTGTGCGTGAGAGGGGGAGGGGCAGAGAGAGAGAGTGAGTGAGAAAATCCCAGGCAGGCTCCACGCTCTGCGCTGAGCCTGATGCAGGGCTCAACCTTACAAGTATGAGATCATGACCTGAGCCAAACCAAAAGTCGGACGCTTAACCGACTGAGCCACCCAGGCGCCCTGAATTTCCCTTTTTAAGGCTCAAGAGTATTTTATTGTGTAAATAGGCCTCATTTTGTTTATCTGTTGATGGACACTTGGGTTGTTTCCACTTTTTGGCTGTGGTAATAAATGCTGTCATAAACATTGGTGTCAAACATCTTTTTGAGTCCCTGAAGGTCATTTATTAAAGGCACAGCTATGTTTTTATGCCTCCCTTGACTTTCTCTCTTAGGAACAATAACTTGGCTGACCATTGTTTTTTGTCACCACTGCCATATACAAGCAGGTTTACATGCCTTGTGTCCAATCTCTTCCCTTAGCCTTAGAGAGTCCATGCATTGCTGCAGGGGGAGCTGGGGGGCGGGTGTCCTTGCCTGAGCCACCCCATCCCCCACAGGTGCACAGTCTCCCCCATGTCCAGCCCAGAGCTGGGCACAGGAAGAACCGTCAGCCAGCTGACAAGGCTTTTCCAGCGACCGAAGAGCCCCCTCTCAGCTGCTTTTGAGGATTTGCTTCCTCAGCCAGTGGTTCTCAGCCTGGCTGCACGTTAGCATTACCCCAGGAGGTTTTTGTTTTTTTTTTAATTTTTTTTTGTAACGTTTATTTATTTTTGAGACAGAGAGAGACAGAGCATGAACGGGGGAGGGGCAGAGAGAGAGGGAGACACAGAATCCGAAACAGGCTCCAGGCTCTGAGCAGTCAGCACAGAGCCCGATGCGGGGCTCGAACTCACATACCGCGAGATCGTGACCTGAGCCGAAGTCGGACGCTTAACTGACTGAGCCACCCAGGCGTCCCACCCCAGGAGGTTTTAAAAAAGACACTCATGCCTGGGCTTCACCCCTGGACATTTGAATTATTCTGGGGTGGTGGGGTCCAAGCATAGATCCTTTTAAAAGCACAGCTGGCAAGGACTATCATCCTTCCGGTGACCTGTGTGCTCACTGGTCCCCTCAGAGATGGGCAGGAGGATGCTGGGTCTGAGGTGGAGTGGAGCAGATGCTTGGTTCTTCCCATTCCACAGATGGGAATCCTGAGACTCAGCACGGAGGAAGACTGGCCACTGAAGTGAAGGTCAAGCGTTAGAAACAAACCTGGGATCCACTGACCCTGAGTTGCCCTGGCCTGTACGAGAGCCTGGGCCGAGGCCTCTCCATACCTCCCACCATTTAGCAATGGGAAGACTTGATAGAGTCAGAGCACCTCCCTGGTGGTCCCCAGGCCCCCGCCCACCCCAAGAAGATGTAGGGAGAGCTGACACACAGAATTGCTCCTGAGTTTACAAAGCAGCGGGCACACAGGCAGAGATGGGGCTGGAGCAGCCCCAAACCATTCCAGCTGATAAATAAAGTGACTTCCCAGTGAGCGAGGCCATTTGTCAACTGACTTGCCCTAATAAAAGCACAGGCAAATTCTCGGAGGCTGAGCGCCTCCACTCTTTTCGGGCCCGAGCTGCAATTTTGGGGGCCCACCAAGGCTGAGTCACAGCCAGCGCTGTGCAATCTTGGGCAGCCCCCTCCCCTCTCTGGGCCTGTGTTTTCTCATCTGTAGAATGACATATTTGGATCAGTGGTTTTTGCTTGGAGTAGGTCACCCTCCCCAAGAGGGCATCTGGAAATGGGAGGGGGGAGGGAGGAATTAGGTTGTCACAGACGATCAGGGACAGAGACAGTTCCACACAATGAAGAACTATGCTCTCCAATGCCAGTGATGCTCTCATTAAAAGACACCAGCAGGTAAATTCTGGGGTCTCTTCCAGCCTTGATTTTGTGTGGTTCTACGCTCCATTGCTAAATGTCCCCACTTGAGAAAGAGGCCAGAGGGGACCGGGGTGAGAGGTGTGTTTGTCCTTGTGTAGACAAGAAAAATTCGAGGTGGTTACCCAGGCTCTGAGCTGAGCCATCGCTCAGCTCCCTATCTTTCCACTACTTAGATTGTTGGAATTAAATATTAATAGACCAAGGTGCCATAGATTAAAACCCAAATCTCCTGACACAGTCCCTAAGCCAGAAGATGCTGACAGCACAGGATTATAATGATGTATCATTAGCTCTTAGTGATCTATTTATTACACTTGTTACTTACTCTGTTATTTAACCACATTATCTGTATCTCCCTTAAGCCTCTGAAGGGAGGCGGGACTCACAGTGGCTGCCTGGGATGTAGAGTGGACCTCCACATCACGCTTGTTTCCCGGGGCACAGGAGCGGACGGATAAACACACACATGCAGGAAAACCCCCTCACCCTGCACACCTACTATGGGTCAGCTGGGTTTCCCACCTGTGTTATTCCACTGATTCCTCTTCTAACCGGGTGTCATTTATTTATTCCTTGCCTTGTTCCAAAGAAGATGGAGGCAAACCATGTGAGGTGAAATTATTACCCCATTTCTCAACTGAGAAAACTGAGGTTCCGAGACATTAAATAACTAAACCGGGGTTTATCAACTTTGGCGCAATTGAAATGTTGAGTCAGAAAATTCTTTGCTGTGGGGGCTGTCCTGTGCATTGTAGGATGCTGAGCGGCACCCCTGGCCTCTACCCACTGGATGCCAGTAGCAGACCCTCCTCCACGATTGCCACAACCAAAAATGTCTCCACATATTGACAAATGTTCCCTGGAGGACAAAATCACCCCTGGTTGCAAAAGGCAGAGTTGAGAGTCTGAGTCTGCCTGTATTACTACTAGGCTTTAGAGGTCATCTCTAAACACATCTTGCAGGGTGGCGCAGTCAGTTAAGCGTCCGACTTCAGCCAGGTCACGATCTTGCGGTCCGTGAGTTCGAGCCCCGCGTCAGGCTCTGGGCTGATGGCTCAGAGCCTGGAGCCTGTTTCCGATTCTGTGTCTCCCTCTCTCTCTGCCCCTCCCCCGTTCATGCTCTGTCTCTCTCTGTCCCAAAAATAAATAAATGTTGAAAAAAAAAATTTTTTTTTTAAAATAAAAAAATAAACACATCTTATCAGTCAGGGAACTCTGGACCAGAGAGACTGAGGGCCTTGTCTGTGCCCACACAGCTGATGCAATGAAGAGCTAGACTGGAAACCAGTTGTGGCCATATTGATCTAGGGCTCTCACCATCCCAGCATACTAGCTTTTGGGAGAGGAGTTAGGCTCATTTATTGCTTGTCAAACAATTATTGAGCACCTACTATGTTCTAGAAGCCCATAGTTAGTTGGAGAAGCAGACAAGCAAATAGGAAACATGGACCCATTGGAACATGGAGTTACTAGCAGATGCTGGGCGAGCTGTGCTGGGGGAGCTACAACTGGGCAAGGTGCCCCACTGTCAGGGCAGGGGTCAGGAGACCCAGAAGGGCCTTGAGGTAGCCGGGCAGGAGGAGGGAACGAAGCCAGAAGGTACATTAAAATGCCCCGAGCCAAGGCTGTCACTTCAGCCCATTTACCTTCCTCATCTCCAACACCACAGCCTCGACGACAGTTCTGGGCAACCAAGCACATTTCAACCAGATATCATCATGCCATCAAAACACCAGGAGGGAGTCGAGAGACTCAGTAACTCCATTCTGCCAGGGCCCTGAATCTCTCTGTGGATAGATGCATCTGGAAGCCAGGACTGGGTCCTTGCTCCAAGATGTCACCAAGTCTGCCTGGCATCCCACCGTTAGGACTGCACTCCTCAGGGTCTGCAGGGATCCCCTAGAAGAATGCTCGTCATCCATGTTTGTGTAGGAGTGTGTGACAGTCACAACACATTATTAGACATTAATATCCCAGTTATCTGTTAATATCTGGGAGGCAATCAGAAGACCCGGGAGCCAGATTAGGAAGGGTGTGTGTGTGTGCGCGCATGTGTGTGTATCTGCTTTTGGAGAGAGGAGATGGGAAGGTATAAAAGTCAAATTTATCAACTTCGCAGGGACTGCTATGGATACAGAATGCCACCATATTACGTGGACAGGGTGATGAGAAAGAAAACTAGGCATTAGGTAGTTTATAGTGCCTAATTTGTTCATTTCGAGCCACAACTCCTCAGGGTAGCTATCATTATCCCCATTTTACAGAGGATGGAATGAAGGTTAGGCGTGGTTAGGTGACTAGCACACGACCTCACAGCCAGAGTGACCCCCTGCCCCATTTCTTGAAAGGGGACATTTAACAATAATGCCTTGAGTTCAAGGCCCCAGAATATCTGATGTGAGGCACGGCAGAGCTGGGACACTGGAGTTCCTTTACACCTGTGCCCGCCTTGTACAGAAGCAGGTCTTCAGACCCGAGAGGCAGGGAGCTGTCCAGGTCACTGGTGACAGGTGGGAAAGGGGGAGACTCAGGACCCACATGAGCTCTCTAGGCCGTGCTTAGCAGAGAGGCTGGTGTGGACTCCATGGGCTCCTGCCAATGCCAGTCGCTTCTCTTCCAAAGCCCAAGTTGGAATGCGTGCACCGCCCTGCCTCCCCGCGCTCTGGGATAAATGTACCTCTGTGACTTCAGCACTTCTGGCTCGTCCATTTCCGCGATGGGGTCAGCGAGGCCCAGGGTGAGAGGTAAGCTGGGGGCTGCCCCCAAATGGATCCAGGGGCAGCTCAGAGCTGGTCTGTCCTCAGCTCTACTTAAAACCTACCCCCCGCTCCACCTCCACAGGCTTTTAATGAGGCCCAGCTCCTAGCTGCCTGGCTCCCTCTGATCTGTCTGCATCACTGCCTTTGAAGCTTCCCGGCCCCAAAGACCATTTATCTCCACAATTTGCCTAGAAAGCCTCATAAATCATGTCTGTGCACAAAGGAATTACCTCTTTGGAGGAGCTTTCAAAGGCAGCCGGCAAAGGCACCACAGACCTGCTGGGGGACCACCGCTTTGGCCCTGCACCCTCCCTAGCATGGCCCGCCCCTCATCTGGTTTTCAAAGCTCTGAGGAAAATCTGGGCTGGGGATGGGAGGGGAGCTGTTGGGGATCAAAGGGAATTTGGTGAAGATCCAGCGTGTGGGATGGGAGCCCCAGGTACGGGCTCTGAGGGACACGAACTCACAGTTGGAGCGGGAAAGCGGGAATGGGGTCCAGGCTGGTTTCCCAGGAGAAGTGAACTCATTCCACGACCTTGTCTACCATTTTCCCATCATTCCATGTCATTCCATTTTCTCCAAACAGTGAAGTCTGGGCTGGTAGACAGAGCCTCTCTCTGGCTGTCACAGTGGGTAAGTAAGGTACCACCCTTCCAGGCCTCAGCATCTCCCTTGGCAAAGACACAGGATCAGTCCAGATGAATGGGTGCCAAGCTGCGACCCACGGAGGCCAAAGGGGTCCTCCGTGTGCATGTGTGGGGTAGGGGTTGGGGCCATGAAAAGGGCTCTGGACCCTCTATTTCCACAGCTTCAGAGCTGCTGAGTGCCTTGCTGGGTTTTCATATAAGGACAAAGGATTAAGAAGCTAAAGGTTGGTGAAGGGAGGTAAAAAACCAAGGTCTAAGATCCTCTTTGCCTTGCAAAGTCTGTGTTTAATTCCTCTCATGGTCAGAAAGTTCTTCCATAGGTCTGAGAAACTTCCTGCTGCAATCTCAAGTAATTTCTTTTTGCTCTTCTGCTCACTTCTGAGCAGCCAGGGATGCTCCCGGGGAAGCAGCCGGAGTGGTGCTCAAGGACTCTGTCTTTAAGGAACTTCCTTTCTGGCCCTGTGGCCAGCCCCCACCCCCACCTTAGGGAACACATAGGAAGCAGAAAGAGAGGCAGTAAAAGCCGTGCAGAGGCCTGGCTCCCTTGTGGGCCCACAAACCACTTTTGAACCAAGGCCTGGCTCACCTGTTGCCCTATTCATGATGGGAAAGGGGGTCTTTCTCATCAGGTGGAAAGGGGGAGAAGAGATTGAGGCTGGGGGGATGTACTGGGGCTGTTCCGGTAGCTCATTAGCGGTTCACAGGCACCAGGGACAGGTAAAGCAAATTGAGGTAGTCTGGGCCCGGGCAGCATGGAGAGACATGCTGAAAGTCAGAAGGCTGTGGGCCAGAGGCAGGACGGACTAGAAACCTCCACCCCAGCTACTCATCCTGGGAGGTAATGGCACACCCAGAGGCCTGGCAGAAGGCTGTTTTCACCAGCAGACGCCCTGGCTCCTCTAACTGTCCTGCAGGGCTTACACGGCAATCATCCTAGTGAAAAAGATTCACATCTGAGCCACTTTTTATTCTGGAAAGTACCTAGGGCTGACTGGTTTACCCTGGGCTTTGCATTAGCTGGGCTGACATTTATTGAAAACCAGTTAGATGTAAGGTCTAGCCGGGGGTGGGGGGGTGGGGGCTTACAAAGGGCCTGGTCCATCCCCAGGGGCCACGGAGTGATCAAAGTCAGGTTCACAGGCTGTAGCACTTGCTGGAGGGGACAGCACAGTTGGGAGGCTTCGGGGTGTGGTTGGGGAGGGGTTAACCTGCCCAGGAAGGCCTCATGGAAGAAGTGGGATCTGATTTAGGACCTAGAAGGACAGCAAAGGCCAAGGGAAGGAGACTTCAGGGTAGAGAGCCATCTGGAAAGGACAGGTGAACATAGCCCTGACAGCAGAGGCCCTGAGAAGCAGGCTGACAAGTTTGTTTCATTGAAGGAAGACCAGACCACTGCTTCTCAAAGGAAAGGACCAGCTTTGTTTGCTTTGTTTTATCAGTTTTCCAATCCATCAGAGACTCGCGGGCCTTACTGAGCATGACTTGTGCCATACCATGTGCACTCACCGTGACAGCACTCAGACTATGTCCTGTTCAGCAGAGCGGTCCATCAACCATGGGCCTGGCTGTCACAGCGATGTCAACAGTGCTATACGTTTTTAAACACTTACTCTCAGTTTCTTACTCATTGCAATTCTTACTTATTTCAGTAACAACTCCTGGACCACCCTGAGTGGCACCGGGCCAGCACACAGCTTAGAGGACGGATGAGGAGCAAGCCACGGCAGGGTTAAGCTGGCTTTACTAGAGATCCGGCTGCGTGAGATTTCTGTCCTTTCCATCTCCTTTGGGAAGTCCTGTGGACCCCAAGAGGCTGTGGAGCTGCCTAAAAAAACCAGGAACTTGGGAATGATGAAGGTAACCAAGGAGGACACCGAGAATACTAACAGCCACTGATCAGAAAGGCCGCGTGGCTGCATTGGTGCCTGCTGTTCTATCATGGGGAACAGAACACCCATGCTGTTCTACCCAACATGCAGCGAGCCCTGTTGCAGGTGAAGCACTGTCTGAGCTCTCTGCAATTAGTATCTTGTTTAAACTCCATTTTCAGATAAGGAAACAGAGACAGAAAGACGATACCCTGCGGAAGCAGAGCGTCCAGAGTTGCCACAGTTGTGAGGAAGTGCTACTCTCCAATCCCTTCCTGTCTCTGGCCCCATCTGGGAGTTATGGACACTATGTTCCAGTCCAGGCCCCTCTGCTGAGATTCTGTGTGGCTTTAGGCAGATCACATCTCCTCTTTGGACCTCTACGTTCCCCATTGTAAAATCAAGAGAGGAGAACTAGATGATCCCCTAGATTCCTTCCATTTCAGGCATGCTGAGCTCTCTGAGTCACCTCGAGGAACTATAAGAGACAAAGACCCAGGAACGTGGACAGCAGCAAACCCAAGGGAGGAAGCAAAGTGTTGAATCTTGGAGCACAGGTCTGTGCTCTGAATTTCTGCCCATGGACACTCACTGGATTACAGGCATAAATAGAATTTTCAAAACAAGAACAACGAATGCAGGTTTGCCTCCCTTTATACAACCATTCTTCCAAGTCTCTGTGCAACTAATTTGCTGTTTGGAATAACCCTGTTTATCTGTATACTTTTGGCCTTCCAAATTACCTCTATGCTTATAGGTCATCAAAGCAAAGATTGGCATTCCCATTGCTCAGATGGATTAACTGAGTCCCAGAAGTGAAGCAGCTTGCCCGAGGCCACTGGTCTAGTTAGCAGGAGAATTCAAGACTCCAGGTCTTCAGGCTCCGATCCCACCCAGCCATTCTCCCCAGCAATTCTTCCCTAGTGGGGTCATTTAACACAGCCTACCTATCAGCAGCAAGCCATGGCTCTTTGATGTTTGGAGTCTCCTGCCCACCCCTGTCTTGGTATTTATGTCATTCATGTCATCGTCCATTTGTCCCTGTTATAGGGAAAGACTGAGGGCAGCTCCCAGTTGGGCCTGCCAGTCAGAGGACACTCTATTCATCACCGCTGGGCAAGGACCTCTGGTTTCTCTGGAGAGAGGAGGCCTGAGGGCAAGTGACAAATGGCCTTCCCGTCTATTGAGAGCTATAATCAAGGACAGGGACTGGCTGCTCCTGGGATCTCTAAGGATGAAAGCAGGAAAAGACACTTGTGCTGCAATAGGTCTGGTGAGCCATCCATTTGTCCATTCACCCCATAAAACTTTATCGAATGCCTACTATGTGCCAGACACTGGCGATCAAGTGGGGAACAGAACACCCATAGAACCTTCCCGGAGTTGCCGGTCCAGCAGCATAGAGAGACAATAAGCAAATAAGGCCTCTGTTTTGGCCTTTGCTCAAATGGCACTTCCTCATTTCTAAGCTCTCTCCCCAACTGCCCTGGCTTTCTCTTTTTTCTAGAACTTATTTGATCTGATATTATATAGTCACTGCATCATATATTTATTTTCTTCTTTTTTTAATTATCTGGGACTCCCTCCAGAATGTCAGCCTCATGAGGGCAGGGCTTTGTCTTATTGACTGTTGTACCCCCAATTCCTAGAACAGTGTCTGATCTACAGTACATGCTCAATAAATACTTGCTGAACAAGTGAATGGATTAATAATAAGCTGCAGTAAGGGTATGAAGGTCCAAATAAGGGCTTGACGGTAAACAAAGGGAGGGGCTTCCTTTCAGTTGGGAGATCAAAGAAGGCCTCTCTGAGGAGGTGTCATTTATGCTGAGAGCTGAAAGATGGGAAGGAGGTAGTTGCGGGAGGAACAGGAGGTAAAAGCCTTCCAGGTAAAAGCAAGAGTGTGGATAAATGTCCTGAGGTGGGGAAAGGCTGGGCAGAGTCAATGCACCGATGGGGGTGCTGCACAGCTGGGACACCATGAGAGCAATCATAGAGGGAAAGGGCTCTAGGTGAGGTCAAGGGGGCCAGGTCACATGTGGCCATGGCAGGGAGCTGGGATTTTAAGAACAATGGGAAACTCCTGAAGCATTCTATCATGACTCAATGAAGTAATAAAGCAGGACTTCCCTGTGAGCAAGAATCACAACCCTGGACCAGGAGGGACATGGTCCCTTTGCATCCCATTATCATCCTGGGTAGGCTAGGACTTTCCCGGCTTAGAAAGGAAGGGGGGGGAGGGGGAGGAGGGAGGGGAAGCGAGAGAGGGAGAGGGAGGGGAAGGAGGAGAGGGAGAGGGCAAAAAGAGGGAGAGGGGGAAAGAGAGATTTGCTCAGAGCACTGCCTGTTGCCAATGAGATGCCCCACCCACCCACTCCTGTGCCAGGCAGGAGACAGCTGGGGAGGGGGAAGAATAGGGAAGAGAATCGGTCAGGGCAGCTCAGTACATTCGCATTCAGGTGATTCAGAAAATGTGCTGACAGTTGTACACAAGCTGAGATCTCATAAATTATATCCCCCTTTTCCCCCAGGAGGGGCGGAGGACGTGCTAAATATAGTTCCCCTTATTGTTATTTATATCTCTGGGTGCCAAGCAGGGACTCCCGAAGCGTGTCTCACCCATCACTAACTGCGGGTGCTGTGTTTGCCAGAAGTTGGAGAGGGGGGTTGGGGATGGGTCCCCCCGTGCAGCTGAGGACCGTGAGGAGGAGGCCCAGGGTTGCAGGAGAGGCCAGGGCCACTCTGGGAGCTGATTTCTCAGTCAGCTGTCTGGCAAGGAACATGGCCAGCACATGAGCAAAGGAGACGGGGTTAATGACCCTTAGGATTTCTGATGACCACAGGCGTGGCCCACAGCAGGCAGCAGCAAGAAGCTTCATTAAGCAGGACAACCACATTCTATGCTTCTGGAACATCCCTTGAGCTCCTAGGGGACTGGGACTTCAGAGAGAATCTAATGAGCTTAACTTAGCAAAAGTGTCTCAGGTCCTTAGCACCCCTCATTCTGTCTTGGGGGGTGCTCAGTCTCCTCCAGAGCACCTAAACTTGTCCTCCACACGATAGTCACTTCCTCAGGCCCTGCAGACCCCACACAGGGGAGGGGCTTCTTCACCTCCTGAAACTCTCTTATCCATTAAGGCTCCAATTAAATGCTCCTCCCTAGAGAAGGTTTCTGGGAAACTTCCTACTCCCCACCTCATTCTAAATTCATTGTGTTTACTGCTTATTTGCCTCACATTGAGGTGGGTGCTTACCCATCAGGCCCCTGGACTTTGGAATCCTACAGAGCTGGGTTCGAATCCCACTGTTCCCTCTTCTCACCTGTGCCATGTCAGACAAGCTATGTTATTCCTTGAAGCTGGGCTTCCTCATCTTCACTATAGAAAGGGGTTCATCCATGCCTTAGAGGGCTGTGTCCAGGATATGGTGCAGACATACCTTATTCAAGACTCACAAATAGGAGGTGCTCGATACTACTCAACAAACCCTTTGAGAAAATGTGGAGATAAATAAATGCATAAACAACGCCAGTGATCAAGGCATCATGCTATGTGCAAGGGCAAACTCATTAGGTAGCTGAATTATTAGGGTCATTAATAATGGGTCATTATTGTCATCGCCTGGCTTAAAACTCCTCTGGGAAAGGACTTGGTTGGAGGTTCCCCAGAAGCAGACCTTGAGGTGATTCCATGGGGAAGGGGCGGGGGGGAGGGGGCGGAGATGAAGTGCCACCAGCACCTCTGGGAGGTGACGGAGAACAGGGCTTAGAGGACCCCAGCCAAGAAGCAACGAAGGCAGGGCAGGGCGTTTATCCATTAACCTCCTGGTTCTGGTGCTGGTTGAGGCTGTTGGGGTGGGCATTTGCTCTCTGGCACCTCCGCTCATGGAAGTTTGTCACAGGCACCCTGTGGTGTGGGGAAATGCACCCTGAGCAGCCTGGGGAATCAGGAGCATCTGTTGTGAGGGACCAAGTCTGTTTTGCTCCCTGCAGTGTGCACCATGCCTAAAGCACTGTCTGGTACACATTAGGCGCTCAATATTCATGTTTATCGATTCAATGACCAATTCATCAACAAATCTACCTAAGACATGGCTAGAGGAGCTGAGGATAAAAAGCTAGCCAGGGCTCCTGCCCTGGGACCCTCAAGACCTGGATGGGGATAGGGGTGGGACAATGACACAGAAAAAGACAAAGGATGGGCTCCTGACAGCATGGAGCCCACTTGGGATTCTCTCTCAAAATAAATAAATAAACTTAGAAAAAAAGACAAAGGAGGAATTTCATTAAAAGCCAAGGAGCTAAGGCCCAGGCAGAGTGAAGGCACACTACAAATATAAGGTGCAGAAAAGGAGTGGTCTCCAGGGCTGGGAAGGCTTTCAGGAGAATGAGGGACTTGCTTTGCCGGGAGGAAGAGTGGACTCAGGCATCAGGGAGAAGAGTCAGGAGGTTTGAAAGAACAGCACAGGCAAGGACCCGGAGGCAGGAATGTGGAGGGTGAGGGCAGTAGGTGTGTAGGGAGACCACAGGGTAGGAGAGCTAGAAGCATCTAGCTTCTCTACCTTTGTCAGGGTTAGAGTTGGGGCTTGGGGTCAGAAATTTGGCCTCAGAGAGCTCATAAGAGAAGGGATCAAATACCCTGGAAACTGAAAGACAGCAAAGGTGGCCCTCATTCTGTATCTCAGTGTCCCTCTAGGATAGGCTCAGCAGCTGTCCTGATATCCCTCTACCTCTCTCTACCTGTCTTGATTTCCATCTTTGCTACCTCTCTCCACACTCTCACCCAATTTTCCCCTGCCCTACCCATCTTTCTCTCTCATCTCCCTTCCTGCCATGGTTGGGATCCAAAAGGGTGGGGTGGGAGGACTAGGTGAGGCTACCCGAGGCCAGGATGTGCTGGGAGATGTGTGGGAGGGTAGTCAGGAAGCCCTCTGAACTGGATGTTTGAACCAAAGGGGGTCCCAGTGGGCATCCCCAGCATGTGGAGGTTTTCTTTCCTTTTCCTTTTAAAACATCTCACTTTCAAAGGAAGCCAGGCCCAAGTGAAGGGATGGGATAAACTCAGGCGCACAATCAAAAATGCCTTTGAACCTGGGCTGAGAGCTCTGTGGTCCTCTCCTGTTCCGGTCAGGAGCTGGCAGGGGGCTGGGGAACCCTGATGTCTAATTGGCAGCTAATTGAATACTGGGAGGGGAGAGTGCATTCGGGGCTGAAAGCAAGTTGCTGGGGATTGGGTGAGCGCAGCTCTTTTCAACTCAGTGTAAAAGCAGGTCTATTACGGGTTTTCTTGCCTGCATCTAGGTTGTAGGGAGACAGGCTTCTGTTGCTTAATGAGCTCATGGCTCAGGCTGTCTCCAGCTGGGGAGCTTGCGGAGGATTTCAAGGCAAAGTTAACACTGTAGTTAGTTCTAGCTGGCTACCTGTCATCACTCAGGCTCTAGAGAGAGAACTATCTTATTAAGATGAGCAAACAGAAGACAAGCTCCTCAGCCCTCCAGGTGGGGGAAGGGGCAGGGATTGGTCACTCACAAAGCCTAGGAGAGTCCCAGACAAGTGTTTCTCTTGTGGTTTGATGTGGACCAAGGAGAACTCGGAAGGCACTACTATGGGGACTGGCCTGGATCTAAGCTTGGGGCTGGGCATTAAGGCACAGGAATTCAGAGCATGGCTGTGAGGCTAACAGACTTGGGTTCAAGTTCTGGTTCTATAGAGTGACCTTGGGCAAGTTACTAAAATGTTCTGTATCTCGATCTCCCTCATCTATAAAATGAAAGTAATAACAGCACCTACCTAGTAGAGTAGTTGTAGTAATTAAATGTGATAACATAGGACTTAGCACAGTGCCAAGCACATGATAAATGGAGAATAAATTATAGAAGTTATGATTATGAAGGATCAGGGCTGAGTAGACAATTTGCAGATTTCCGAGTTAAGAATCCCACAGATGATTCTCAAGAAGAGAGGAGGATGTAATTACAAATTACGAGCATGGCAAACACCTTCACAATGAGCTAGTCCAGTGTACCCCTTTCACAGGTGCAGAATCAGAGGCCCAGAAAGTGAAAGTTATTTGTCCAAGGTCACATGGTGAACTAGGAACAATGCTGAGCCTGAAGCAGGTCTTCAGAGGCCCCAGCTGCTTCTTCAACAGAACTGGAGCTGAACCACAGATGTGAGTTAGAAATGAAGAGTGTAAAACAGTCCCCTTTGTTCTTTTCCCTGCCATTTAAGAGTGGGTTATGGTGGTTTCCCTTATTTACCATGTTCGGCTCATGTTTCATGAAGACAAATTTTCTATCCCTAGGAATGACTGAAGTGAGGGTGGGAGGTAAAGCTGGCCCAGGATAAGCCATCAGGGCCTGAGAGTTGCCTGTTACCTGCCAAATAACACAAAAGCACCAGGAGAAAGAGAAACATCAGGTGGCTACAGATTATTGTAACAAGGGTCCAAACCAGTGGCCAACTTGTAGCGTCTTCCTCCATCCCACCTCTGCCTAACTTCCAGAGTAACCTTCCTAAACGTCCAATATGGTGAGGTGACTTCCCTGTGTAGAGCCCTTCCATGACTCCACAGTGATCTGAAACTCAAGTCCAGATGCATGGGGGCCTGGCATTCAAAGTCCTCCACACCCAGGCCCAGTCTTTCCACTGCCCAACCCCTTCCCACTCAGGTTCCCAGCAGAGTCTGCCTTTGTACGCCTCAACTTTGCTGAAGCTATTTCCCCTGCCCCAGAGTCCTGCTCCACGCAAACCCATTCTAAACCCCCATAAGTCAAGTTGATTTGATTTCCCTTATTATTCAGTTATATTTACTATGACTCAAATATCTCATAGGGAACACAGTGTGTGAGACAAGAAATGCTTCCAACTATGATTTCTCTGATATTTCCATATACAACAGAGGGTTACTTGATATCTTTGAGTTGAGGTGGAGAGCTAAAAAGGCAGATGGACGACCCCAAGACAAGTAAAATGGATATACTAATCCATGTTTCACCTTACAGCAAAGACTAGGATGAAATTAAAGGGAAGATGGTGGCCATGAAAGGGCTTAGGGCTGCCACTGAGATCTTAAGTCAAGACTTCCTGGGTGCCTGGGTGGCTCAGTCAGGTCTGACTCTTGGTTTCAGCTCAGGTCATTATCTCATGGTTTCATGAGTTTGAGACCCGTGTTGGGCTCTGCACTGATGGAGGCTGCTTGGGATTCTCTCTCCTTCTCTCTCTGCCCCTCCCCTGATCACACCATCTCTGTCTCTATCAAAATAAACAAATAAACAAACTTAAAATTAAAAAAAAAAAAAGAGAGACTTCCCTCCAAGTCTTGGTTCCCTTACCTGCTAAATAAGGTGTTGGAGAGGAGGTCTCCAGGAACCATTTTGGCTCTGATCTAACTTAACCACGGAAGAGAGAGGGGTGGAGAAGAATTCACTCAGACAGGGCACAAAGGGGGCTTCAAATATTTTTGTAACATTTTCTTTCTTTAAAAAAGATATGACATAGGGGCACCTGCATCTGACTTCAGCTCAGGTCATGATCTCATGGTTCATGAGTTTGAGCCCCTCATCGGGCTCTGTGCTGACACCTCAGAGCCTGGAGCCTACTTCAGATTCTGTCTCCCTCTCTCTCTGCTCCTCCCCCACTCACACTCTCTCTCTCAAAAATAAATAAACATTAAAAAAAACTTTTAAAAAAGATACGACACAAATACAGTGAATCTTAATTTTTTTTTTTCTGTCTTGGTGGTGGGTGATTTTCATATTATTTTCTCTTTTTTTTTCTATGTCACAAATGTTTAACAATTTAAAAAACAATTTTGTGATCTCAGCAGTAACCATCTATTTGCCTGACTTCTACCATGTCAATAGGAGGCACCATCTCCAAGGGCAAACCATATATCAGTGGAAAAGACTGAATTTGGGAGTGGTAAGATCCCGCACTGCAGGAGATATTCAAGCAGAGGTCAGATGGGCTCTAAATATTATGGAAGTGGTTTGTATAGTGGGTGAAGGTTGGACTCTGTGACCTCAGAAGACTCTTCGTTCTAATTCTCTGTTCTTACAGGGCCAGCAGAGGTGCTGTCCTTGGTGCTGAATCCCACACCAGTAAACTTCCGAACACAGACCATGGAAATGAGAACAATTCCTTTCATTCTTGTCACTCTAAGATACAAACTAATGCTTCAATTTCCAGGACATTCTGGTGACCAAAATGACAGGGAAAAGCCCTTCTTTTTTTCTTAAGTTTATTTATTTATTTTGAGAGAAAGAGAAAGTATGCACGAACAGAAGAGAGGCAGAGAGAGAGGGAGAGAGTTCCAAGCAGGCTCAATGCTCTCACATGGAACACCAACATGGGGCTCGAACTCACGAACCGTGAGATCACGACCTGAGCCAAAATCAAGAGTGAGACGCTTAACTGACTGAGCCACCCAGGCGCCCCAAGGACAAGCCCTTCTTAAAGGGGTTTCTGGTATTTGCTTTCCTGAAATTTCTTCTCTGATCCCCAGCTACTGCTGGTGGTTGCTTGTTCTTTCCCAGCCTTATATGGAACAGCACAGAACTGGGAACCAGCATGTTTGGGGATAAGTTCTAGATCAGCCACTGACAGGCTGTGTGACCACAGCAAATCCCTTCACTATAGTAAGCTTCTGATTCTTTATCTGTCAAGTGGAGATAATTGCACCAGCTGATAAAATGCTTGAAAACATGCTTGCTTGTGAAAACACTTAAGTGCAATATAATTATTAATTGGCAATAATATTATGATTCCTGCTCCAGTAAGTATGAAGTAAACTATCCCTCAGAGCGGGAAGGCAGTGAGTGTTGGGGGTTGAGTTAAGCTGAGAAAACTCTTGAGGAAGTTTAGAGAAAAACTGTCTAGTTGGTTTCCCTGTGGGTAAATGAAAACCTTTTCAGATAGTGTCTGGTGACATTTGCAAGCATCACAGAATTTTAGAGTGGAGGTGGGTAGTGAAGCATCTCTAAGTGATGTGGTGTTATTTGTACTGACTGAGCTGAGGGACAGCCTCAATGGGTAGGGAAATGGGGTCTTCCTGGGACAACAAAAAGGGTTTGAGGTTGGAATGTCAGGGCCCACATTCTAGTCCTGGCTCTCTGCCATTAACCTATTCACATAGTGGAAAGCAGCTGGACTCAAGTCCAATGTACCCACTGACTAGCTGTGTCACCTTGGGAAAGTCATTTCACTTCTCCAACCCTCAGTTTTGTCTGGTGGAAAATGGGTATATTGAAGCCTACCCACAAGGATGGCTATAATAGTAAAATGAAGTCTTGGATGACAAAGGGCTTGCTAACCTGTAGCACTGTATGATGGTTTGTATTCATCATTTGGGGGCCTCTGTATTAATCACCTATAAAATGGAGACAACAGGGCTTGACCTTATAAGCTGGATAAGAATGAGGAGAAGAATCACACAGCCACTGGCATTTTGTTATCATTGTGAGAAGTGGGAAGGGGGAGGAAGATGGGGCAGAGGAGACATGCTGAGCTGAAAGTCAAAAGATGGGTTTCCAGTTTCTGCTCTACCCTACTCAACCACATGACCTCAGCTTCCACATCTCTAAAGTGAAGGATGGGAGTTGGTCCCGGCCAGCTACAACATAAAACATACTCAAGCGCTGGGCTTCTCCCTGAGTTCTCTGAGCCCACAGAGCTAAAGCAATGCTGGCCTAGAGTTCTCTGAGGGAGCTAAGCCAACAACTTTCATTTCCATTTCATTCTCTGATTGAAAGGGCCAAGCATCTCAGTCCCTTCTCTCCTCCACCTGTGGTCAAACCCCAAAGCGGGCATGATTTAGACACAGTGGGCCCCAGAGACTGGGTTTTGAATTCAAAATCTTGGTGTTTTGCTGAGCTCTCTGGTTCTGGCCTGGCTTCCTCCCCACTGCTGGCATCCTCGACAGGAAAATAAATTGCTGTTGTCACTCTGCTTTTTGTTCCAGTCTATATTCCATGAATAAGATATCTGAATGACATTAAGTAACCTGTATATAAAAGTCCTTTCTAAAGGCCAGAATGGTAAGCACAGAGAGGTGGGCTCCAGGGCTGGGAGAGAGCCAAGGACAGCTCCCCACTGGCAGCCTAGCCAGTGTTCAAGAAAGTAGGATCTGTACATGTGCACACACAATGGGAAAGGGACCTTCATGCTTTTCCCGGGAAGCAGGGGACCTTGAGCCTGCTGATTCAACCTTAGGAGCAAACACAAACGCCCCATTCTCTTTCACCCCGGGGGCTGCATTTCACTACAACCCTCCTACTATCCCAGATTGAATTCTTTCTCTCTTGGCTCAGGCGCTATCAGTTAAGCCTCATTCATGTTCTGATTCATGTGGCTTCACACTGCTGACCTGCCTGGGGCTGAGGGGTCCATGGTGCCAGCACTGAGTGAGTTAAGTTAGGAAGACTCATAGGTCGGCACAGGTGAGTCACCAGGTATTCTGCCAGCCCTGGCTAGCTCCTCACACTAATGGTAGAGTTGACATGTGGCATTATTAGCATGAGGCATACGCAAAGTTCAGCATCAAGTAAGAGCCAAGCCCATACTTGGGACAATCTTAGGAAAATATAGTCACACATAGACACACACACACACACACACACACACACACACACACACACACACACGATTCCTGACCCACAGGACTTACAGTATGGTATAACTCCCTTCTTTTTTCTTTTCTTTATAAAGTTAGTTATTTTGAGACAGAGAGAGTGTGAGTAGGGGAGGGGCAGAGAGAGGAGACAGAGGATCCCAAGCAGGCTCTGCACAGTCAGTGGGGCAGAGCCCGGCGTGGGGCTAAAACTCATAAAACTGTGAGATCATGACCTGAGCCAAAATCAAAAGTCAGGCACTTAACAGGATGAGCCACCCAGGTGCCCCAAACTCCCTCCTTTTATAGATCAGGATGCTCTTATTCGGGGAGGGACAGAGACTTGCCCAAGGTAAAAGAGTCACAGGGGCCATAAACCAGATCCCTGGACTCCAAGTCCAGTGCTCTTTCTACTAAGTCATGCTGCCTCTACCTAAGAATATTGCCTGTTCCAGAACCCATGCAATAACAAAACCCGAATTCCTGTCCCAGCCTGGCCTGCCAGGTGAGTTGGGAGGCTAATGAAAAGGACAGCAACGTAACCTGAAGTTCATAAGAGCTTTCTGCTCTTGCGTTCTGGGAGAAAATTTCTGGTTCTTTGGAGTCTGTCTACTTATGGTCTTAATTACTTGCATGTACGAGATCTTGCAATCTGTGCCTGGGGACTCTTTGAATTGCAGATTAATATTCAACTAGCTGGAACGATCTTCAGAAGGAGGCTCGTGGTAATTAAGTTGGTTAGAGAACACTTCAAACTAACTTTTTTTTATGGCACACAAGTGCAGTAAATTACCAGTTTAGAAGGAAGACCAGTCCCTTAATGGTATTTCTTGGGAGACATGGTGGGCCATGCACTTCATTCCGAGAGGGGGGAGTGTCCTTGGGGGTCCCTTCCTAGGGGCTGGGTGACTGCAGATTGTGGGGATGGGAAGAAAGGGTCAGAGAAAGGAGTAAAGATATGAACTGGGCTGTGAGGCTTTGAGTCAAGACCCAGTGACCTAGCTGACATCTGTGACTTAAAACCCAGTGATTCTGTCTAGGGAGGAGAGACATCACAGTGAAAGAAAGTGACAGAGTATGGGCATTTCAGAAGCAGAGAGTGGGACTGATGAGCAGAATCTAGTGAGTGAAAATGCTGGATCATATTTGGTCTTCTAAACAAAGTGGGCTGGGGTGGGGGAAGCCTTGAAAGACTGCCCAAAGCTGCAGGTATTTTAGAGGATAATTTTCGGTACTGGTGAAGAATAATCTGTGTATCTTAGACTAGCTGTTCTTACCATTGTGTCGCACATGACAAATCAACAGTGTGAGGTTTGTCACAACTGATTTGCTACTAATGGACAAAACTGGTGAATAATTTATTTTTCAGACTAAGTAACAGAAGTATCAAGGTTGTAAGTGCACGACAACCTCGCTCTATATTACTCACGTTACGTTCTTAAATGGGAGAGGGTGGGAGCCACTGAGATTGTCCGTACCCACGGCCAGCTTATCTGGCTCCGGCCCACAGGAACAGCATATGTCACTGTGTCTCAGTGGAACGAAGATCAAGAAAACCATTTTTAAGGATACACACGGTCAGGTGGGGAGCCATTAGACGTGGCAATGGGGGTGGGGTGGAAGGTGGAAGGAGGAATCCCCCAGCTAGAGTGCTGGGGTCCCCAGTAGCTCTATATGGCATGGTGTGGGGCTGTGGGGGTGCTTAAAGGGAGCTGGCAGGAGCAGCCACATGTGGTGCCTTTCTCATAGCTGGTATAGAAATGCCCAGGTGCTGCAGGAACCTTCCTGTCTGTCCTTCCAGTGGCTTCAGACGCTGCATCAGCACAGATGTTCTCAGGAATTGCTCTGACCAAATGTGGCCACCATAAGATTTTAGAAGACCCCAAGGGGTGAGAATGAGGAGGAAGGAAGTATAGGATGGAGTGGGGGGAGTGGAAGGAGGAGGGAGTCTTCCTCGCTTACTGGACATGCCATTGCATGTTTCTGACACCAGCTGGGGGACTCGGACCAAATCACTTCAGAACTCAGTTTCCTTGTCTGTAAAAATGACATCTGCAGGAGATAGAAGATGTGAGAGGCTGCTTATGTGAACATAGAGAACCTGGAGGCAGACAGCACTGTGCTAAAAAACTCCTGGTTTCTTGTAAGAAACCTCCACCTCCAACAAGCCTCATGTGACGCTTTGCAAGTCACTTGGACAAGTCTCTTAACTTCTCTGTTTCCTCGTCTATAAAAAAGGGATAATAATAGTTCATGGGAGGGGTGCCTGGGTGGCTCAGTCGGTTAAGTGTCTGCCTTTGGCTCAGGTCATGGTCTCGCGGTTTGTGGGTTCGAACCCTACATCGAGCTCTGTGTGGACAGCTCAGGGCCTGGTGCCTGCTTTGGATTCTGTGTCTCCCTCTCTCTGCCCCTCCCCCACTCACACTCTGTCTCTCTCTCTCTCAAAAATAAATAAATATTAAAAAAAAATTTTTTTTTAAATAGTTCATAGGATTGTGGTGAGGATAAAGCAATGCATGTAAAGCCCAGAATGCAAGCTGTGAGAATAGACCTCTGGTGAATTGAGCTAGTATTATTATTAAACATAAGGAGTGGACTAGGCAAATTCTAGTACATCCATGGAATATTATGCAGCCCTTCCAAATGACAATTATGTGGCAAATTAAAGTGTGATTATGCCATGCTGTTGACAGAAAAAAAGAACATACTATCACATACCGTATGTACACATTATGATCATAAAATGTATGCATATGAACAGAGAATGCAAAATAATGAGGAGAAATATAGATTTCTTTCTCCCCAAATTCTGTTTCTCAACGTTAAAAAATCAGGGTATAGGGGGATATGCTCCTGGGGCGGGGGGTCTCTGGCCCTGGCATGTCGAGGGTTAGGGGCTGTCTCTGCTCCCTGGTTCGCTGCTGCCTGGAGGCTGAACTCCCACAGTGCGACCCCCCTGAGATGTGGGACCCTGAAGCTAGAGCCCAGCATGGAGAGTCCTCATGCACCTGCCCAAGCAATGTCAAAGTGGCCCAACTGACTCCTCCTTTGCTTAATTTGTGTCAATCGATTTCCTATTTTTAATTAATAATTCTAATTATGATGCAGCAAATTTACCCAACAGCCGTGACTGAATTAATCAGGGTCTATTGATTGGGGCTGCAGAGTTATCCCACAGTTTCTGACACCATCGATTTCCTGTTGGGAACAAATAAGAAAACACGAGTAGGGCAGATGCGGCTGTCATCCCAGTCTTGCCCCTGCCGCTCCCCCACACCCCCTGCTGTCAGCAGCAGCACCTCCCTTAGGAGCCTAGGGAGGCCATCCCAGCCCTTGTTAGTTTCCACAAGGTAGCAGGGTAGGTGACAACAGGCCTGCCCTGGAGCAGGGGGCTCTGCAGAAAGGGTCACAGCAGTTCTGGGCTTTGTTTAGAATCTGTTCAGAATTCTGCTGTTGTATCAATGAGCAGAGATTAACTTCCATCTCAGTGTCCCTTCTGCAGTAGAGAATCTTGAAGACTCTCCTCTCTTGCCCTGTCATGTTACAGATGAGGAAACCAAGGCCCGTGGAGAGCACGGTCTTGCCCAAGACAGCCCACTGGGTCACTGAACAGCTGCAGCTGGAACTTAATTAAGTCTTTGGCCTCCATGTCCCATCCCACTCACATGGCGCAGAAAGTGTGCCTGGCCGAGCTGGAGGAGCCTGGAGGGCAGGGACAGATCTTATCTTGTGTCTCTGTCCTCTACTATGGGGTCGACCATCAGGCAGAGAAGCTTGGTACCCAGCGTGGCCTTGGTGAGTCAGCTCTGTGTGTTCTTGGCCTCACCCTCCAACACTGGCTCTGTGCTTGCTTCTTGCTATTACCCTTCTGGGCCTTGAGAATTCCAGCCTCCCACCCCCTGCCCCAGGTCTCCAGACTCCACACCTAGTCTTGATATCAATATGGTGACTTCTGTGCCACGCCTGCACTCCTGAGTCCGTGGGGAACCAGATGAGTCCCCACGGCCTTTGTGCCTTCCCTGTGCTGGATACCTCACACACGTGGTCTAATTTAATCTCCACAACTCACCGAAGAAACAGATGTATGAAGAAACTGAGGTTCAGGGAGATAAAGTAGCTTGCCATATTCCTAACTGTGAATAAGGCACAAAGATGTGAGTCTGGGACTGTCTTACTCCAAAGCCCATCGTGATTCCTTCACAGGAGGAGAAAGGAAAGAAATCAGGAGAGGGATATTAATAGTGGAGACCATGGGATACATGCGGTCCTCATAACAACACTGGGAAGGGCACCCAGCTAATAAACGGAAGAGTGACACTTTGAAACTGGCAAAGACTGGGAAGTATGGGAAAGAACAAGAGTAGTTCATTTGGATACAGGTTGGCTGAAGACAAGTGAAGGGGCAAAGAAAGGTTGAGGATGGAGGGGTATATTGGAGCCAGATCATGCAAGACTTGTGAATGAATGGAGGAGAATCTGGATGTCCTCTGTGCGGCCCGTGAGAGCAGCTTCAAGCTTTGAGCAGAGGAGGGCCATGGTCAGGGTGGTTCAGGGACCCTGATTTGATTAGGGTGGGTTTGAGGGGGGAGAGGCCAGATGAAGCAGAGACCATTAGAAAGTTACCACAATGGTCTTGAATGAATGAAGCCTGGAACCAAGGCATTGGTGGTGGGCACAGGGAAGAAAGCAAGAAGAATTGGGGGAGGGGGCTGATAGCACCTGCAGCTGATTGAAGGTGGGGTCTCCAGGATTTCCTGTTTGGGTCATTGGCAGGCAGTATGACCTCATTTCAACTGATTACATCTGCAAAGATCCTACTCCCAAGTGGGGTCACATTCACAGGCTCCAGGTAGACATGAATTTGGGGGTCACTGTTCAGTCCAGTACACAGGACTGTGTACACAGTACACAGGGGAATAATACATCTGCCTCATAGGATGGCCCCTCCCTAGGGCTAGATGAGATATGATTATGAGAAACAGCCACCTGACTTCCATTATTCTTTCAGATACAGAGTTGCTCCAGAATCTTCAGCCATGAAGACTTAGAAAGACTAAGTCCTTCTAAATGAAGGACAAATTCAGGAGGGAGAGTGGTTGTCACCAAAATCTGCCTTGAGATTCCCTGGGTGCCTAAGGTGCACAAACTGGGGTTTCCCATTACTCATCAGGTGCCCCGGGGAGGCCCCCTCACCCCCTCCTCAAGTTCTAGTCTTTCATCTCCATGGACTTCCCATTGGTATCACAGCACGTGCATCAACTTGCATCAAGGGACAGGGTGACCAAGGAAGACCAGGTCACCTCAAAGAGAGTAACTACATAGAGACGTGGTACTCATGTTCGCATGGTACTCCAGAAGCTCCCAATTACCAGGTGTAACCTAATTAGTGGGTGCTTATGAACGTTTAACAACCATGTCTTCGGTGGGGGGCGGGGGCGGGGAAGGAGCCCTGGTTTGTAGCACTTGCTCATATCTATGGTGTAAAGACTTCTGCATGGCCAATTTCAAGCTACCAATATGAAGTAACAGAACACAGAATTGGGAATAAATGCACACCATCAGCTGTCATGAGCTGGTATGAGCCAGCTCAGAGCACCACTGCACACAGTCATCTGTGAGCCAGGGAGCCACGAGGAAGGGTCTGTGCACATGATTCCCCCTCTCCACCAGCCAGCACCTTCTGGATTGGTCAACTCTGCAGTGGTCATCAGCCAATGGATATGGGTTTAGAAGTGGCAAAAACTCTTAGGGGGAGGCTGAGCACCATTTGGGCAGGTGTGGTGCTGCAAAGGTGATCCGGGCCAGATGTGAATCCACATTCTGTCACTTACCAGCTGTATAACCTGGGTAAGTCACATAACCTCTTGTTGCATGATTAATCTTTCCCTCAACAATTATTGAAGCTTCACTGTTATAGACAATGGGGGAATAAAGATGAAAAATGAAACACAGTCCCTGGGTCAAGAAACTCACCATTTGGTGAAAAGAGAGCCGTAAAAAAATTATAATATCATGGCATAGGTATCAGTCTCCCCATCTATGGGGGTGAGGAGTCTACTCCAGAAAATGGAATAAGAATACACACAGAAAGCTCCCAACAGTAAGTGGAACACAGTAGGGGCTCAGCCAATGTTTGTTAAATCTAGGAAAGCAAATCTACAGCAGGAAATCATCAAGTATATGGCACACACCTGCTCTGGCAAGGTACTGGGCTCAGAGCTCTGGGGACTGCAAAAAATGACCAATGGGCTACAGTCTGGGAAGATGATGGGAAGGTCGCCCCTTTCCCTTGCCCCTTCCTGTCTGCTCATCCAGTGGTCACCTTCTTTTGCCATGCCGCTGTGGGAGGTCAGGGTTGGGGGAGCCTCTGGCAGATTCCTCAGTGCCTACCCAATCAGAGTAGCTGGGCACAATAAGGCTTTCTTTGTTATAGGAGACAGACCCTTAGACATTTCTTTTTTTTTTTTTTAATGTTTATTTATTTTTGAGACGGAGAAACAGAGCGTGAGTCGGGGGTGGGGGTGGGGTGCGGGGAGAGAAGGAGACAATCCGAAGCAGGCTCCAGGCTCTGAGTTGTCAGCACAGAGCCTGACACGAGGTTCAAACTCACGAACCAGAAGATGACCTGAGCCGAAGTCAGATGCGTAGCTGACTGAGCCACCCAGGCACCCTGACCCTTTGACATTTCTAGGCCTCAAGTCATAGAACGGGATAGTGCAAAGAGTTCACTAATACGATTTTTTTCCTTCTTTTTAACTAATTAAAAAAAAAACCTTTTTTCTCAGCTTCAGTAGTCATTTGCATATGGCCAAATCTTGCTTCAACTTATCATCTCTTCTCCTACCATCCCCCAGGTTTTTCTCTTTCACTGATCAGTTAGGATTGGTTGAGTTTTTGCTGCTACTCCCATCACTCCAGGCTTGCAAAATAACTTCCTCTTGCCTATTTTTCCTACAATACCTGTATACTGCCACCAGAGGGCAGCAGGCTGCCTCATCCCTGTGGTTCAAAGAATTTCATCCAAGATCAGAATCAAAACTCTTAATTTTCCAATAAAAACAAAGCAATCTGTCATTCTTTTCTTAAAAAAAAAAAAGAATCTCCTTCCTATCCACCCAATTTTTCTCTGGAAGCAAAGAGTTAAATAAAATTTAAACACAGTGACTCCTCTTAGCAACGCCCTTGACAACCTGCAACATTGACAAATTGTCTCTGATCCAAACTGCCTTCTTTTACAAAGCTTCCAGCTACAAATCCAAGCTGACAGCCGAATATCACCTTCAAAACAAGTTTAAATGAGTTATTATTTGTAAAGGGCTTAGAAGGGTGTCTAGCACATAGTAAGCGCTATACAAGTATTTGAGGTTCTATTTGTTTTCAATTTTTAATTCTTTTCTTCCCCCATTGCACAGGAATGTAAATTTGTTTCAACACTGCAGGAATTAGCAATGAATGAGTCTTTATTACTCCGGTTTAATTATCTACTCCCTGGGAGCGGGAAAGGGGATGCCTATGGAGACAGGAAGTTGTCCCAAAGGTGGCTTGGGCTGGGGCTGATTTCTCTCCTCCTCCAAAACCTCCCCACAGGGGAGACTCTGCAGCTCCCTCTGGTTTACTCATGGTCATCTGACTATCTGGGCTGAGCCAAACCTGCTAATTACAGTGATGTTGGACAGGGGTTATTTTTTTTTTCTTTCCTGAGTTAAGCCAAGAAATGCTGCTGGAGAAGCACAGCTGGTGTGAGCGGGATCAATTAAATTATCATAAGCAGCAGGGGGATGGAGGAGGGGAGGTCTCACAAGCCAGGGCCATTATTACCACCGCAATGGAGCTGTCATCTGTAGACAGACAGCCGTATGTCAAGCCTGGTAGAGACGGTCAGACTGACGGGAGCCCTCGGTGTCACCTCGGGGAACTGTTGGCGCCCACGAGTTCTCGAGAGGCTGCTAATGATGGTGACAGTGGTGACTGCCATTAACTGAGCTCCTTCTGTGGGCCAAGCATGTCATACGTTGTTAGCACCTAAATGGGTGTTACGCTGCCCATTTTCCAGAAGAGGACACCTCATCCTCAGAGCCACTGACTTACTCAAGGTCTCACAGCCAGTAAAGTGAAAGACCTGGATGAGGGCCAGGTCTGTCTAGCCGGCATGTTCCCTTTCAGAAAAAGCTGGCTTTACTTCCCTTCACCACCCTGGGGTCCTCTGACCCTGCTCGCTGTCCCCCTCTTCCCTCCCCCTCTCAGAGTGCTTCTCCAGAAGATGCTTGCTCTTGGGTGCTCCTTCTCAGTACCCATAGGCTCCTCCAGGCAGCTGAAGCCTAAGGGAGCATGTTTGTTGCTGTCTTTGCCTCGGGCACAGAAATGACTCCAGCCCGGGCTCTCCACCCTCTAAGGTCTGCCGGACAGGTTCCTGCTGACTGGTGTCCCAGAGAAAACATTCGGGCGCCCACCCCGGGGTGGCCAGACGTAAAGACTAGGAAGACAGAGATGAGAGGAGACAGGCTCCCAGAGACAAGACTTGAGAGGGTTTCTGGGAAGGAAAAGAGCCTGCCTTTCAGACTTCTTTGGACAGGAGCCAGGTGGGGTTGAAACAGGAAACAGTGGAGTCGGTGGAGGTGAGAGGCAGGGTGTCAGGGGTGCCAGGATACAGGGGACGGGGACGCTGGATGAGCCTGGGAATGGGGAGCTGCACCCAAATACAATGCATACCCAGCAGGCCTTGCAGACCTGATAGGGTCCTCCAGGCCTCAGTAGGCAGGGTCACCTATAGGACAATCTAGGCGGGCCACAGAGGGACAGACAGGGAGGGAAGCCAGGCTCCGCTCACATCCGTCTCCTTCGGGTGCTTGACAGTCTCATCTCAGGGTCACGTGAAGCCCCCAGTGTGGTTCAGAGTCTGTCCCTCCCATGCGATTCCAGTGACCGGGAAGGGCATGTACCATCCAGCTGGCACTGCCCAATCAGGAGGGGCCTCCCACTTCATTCCGCTGTGCCTCTGCAGGACAGGTAACCCTGTCTGGGCACCATCCTCTTGGCTTTCACCTCTGACCCTCCCTGTAGAATAAGACGGTGGCTGACAGGTGGCTGGGCTGGCCTCAGAGCCACTCTACGGTTTTAGCGGAGTGGGTACAGACAAGTGGGTGAACCCCAGATGCCCACTCACCCCGGTTCTACCTGCTGCATGTGTGACCCGAAACCATGTGTGACAGTGCGAGAGAGGGGGTGAGTGACAGTACGTAAGTGTGTGCATGTGTGTGCGTGCGTGCAGGAGTGTGGATAGATGTTTGTGGAACCGTGTGTGTGAATATGAAGAGTGTGTCAAAGGGGGTGGGGTGGGTGTGAGGCCGTGTGTGGGGCTGTGGAAAAGTTCTGAACGCGAGGTTAGAGCAACAAAGAGCTCTTGACAGACACAGTCGGGCAGACCCAGAGCCAAAGACATGCTGAGATCAAGAGAAGTATTTGGAGAGGCAGAGGCCCCAGAGACAGGCTATGATGAAGGGAATGCAGATCTGGAGAGACAGAGAGGAGAGAGAGACACAGAGAGAGGTAAGTTGAGGAAGGAAAGCAAGACAAGGATAGCTTTTCAGCAGAGAGGGCTGTCAGTGATACCTGTGCATCCCCTAGATAGGGTCCCCCTGAGATGCATTGGAGGGTCAGCCTAATGTAACCCCATCACTGTAGTGAGACCCATCACTGTAACCCCAGACCTGTGGGGCTATTTCTGGTTCCAAATGTCAGCTTTGGAATGGGAAGGGCGGAGCCCAAGGGAGAGGAAAAAGCATGTATGTCTGTGAATGCGTGGATGGGTTTGGTGGGCAGGGTCTATGCCTATCAACCAGAGCTGCCTTGCAGAAGGGCCCTGACCACCTTCCTCCCTCCCCTCTATCCACATCCCCCAGCCCTCAGTCATCCCAGAGACCACTGACATCCCCCCAGAGGGCTTCTCTCTTGCCAAGCACCAATCCTGATACGACATGCGTATTCTGCTGACTTAAGTCCAATTTACTTGGGGAAGAAAACTTCCCTGGCCCCCAAATCAAATCACTCAGGGAAAGAAGGGGGTTGAAAGGAACCAGGGGAAATAAATGTATTCAGCAAGTGTATTTTTATTCCAATAAAACTTGATTCAATAACCACCATGAATATTTCATTTGCAGGAGGCTGCCCCCCTCCTATAGCCTGCCTGGTCTCAGGCCAATTTTGCCCTCCCTCCCTCCCTCTGGGGCAGCACAGTCCCCTGCTCCAGTGCTCTGGGCAGCTCTGACAGCAGACAGGGAATGGCAGGGCCCTCCGGCCTCCCAGCGATCACCAGCTTCTCAAGGGGCCTGGCCCAGTTTCAAGAATAGGGCAGCGTTGAGAGCTTTGGGTGGAGAACTAGGTTCAAACACTGACTTGCTGGTTAACCTTAGTCACGTGACCTCACCCTGCACCTGCTCCTTCTCTCTGCCTTACCACATTCTTATGAAGATCAAAAAAGACACAATGGATATGGACAACTTTATGTACATCAGTGATTATCCTTCCCTGGGATTGGGAGCCAAGGCAGAGTTATCCAAAAACTGTATCCCCACAACAACCTACCCTTTTCTGGATCCATGCTTTTAAGCCATTTCCTTTACTATCCCACTCTCATTCCTTACCCCATCCCAAACCAGGCCATGCCACCTCTCATAAGTAAATCCAGGTGGGGCTGGAAGGGGTCAGACTGGGAAGGGGATTGTAGGCTTCTGTTGTTTTGATAGCACAAAAGCACTACCCTTTTCCTGGGCCCGAGTCATGTGTAATGGGTGGGGCTGATTCCACAGCCAATCAGAACACTCCATTCCCTGTCATAGTGATTAGTCCTGGGATGGGCACAGCCAGGCCAATGTGACAATCCTGGGACTTTCACTGGACTAATTGGGTAAAAAGGGCTCTCTCTCTCTCTCTCTCTCTCTCTCTCTCTCTCGGTTGGGGATGTGAAGTTGGGAGACTGCAGATCTGGAGCTGCTGATGAGCATTTCTGGTTTTTCTTGGGAAGAGAACACTTGAGAATGAAGCCAACACAAAGGAAGATAGCTCCAAGGTGGAGACAGATTACTGACATCATCTGAGCCCTGTGAGGTAGCTATATCCAGAGAAATATCCACCTCTGTTCTTCCCAGTTACAAGAGACAACAAATCCCCTTCTCTGCCTAAGCCATCTTAGGTTGGGTTCCCGTCACTTGCAGTGAAACAGTACTGGTTAATGCCTGGGATCTGAGGCATATCTTTTTTTTTTTTCAACGTTTATTTATTTTTGGGACAGAGAGAGACAGAGCATGAACGGGGGAAGGGCAGAGAGAGAGGGAGACACAAAATCGGAAACAGGCTCCAGGCTCTGAGCCATCAGCCCAGAGCCCGACGCAGGGCTCGAACTCACGGACCACGAGATGGTGACCTGGCTGAAGTCGGACGCTTAACCGACTGCGCCACCCAGGCGCCCCGAGGCATATCTTTTCATCTCACTAATTAAAACTTTCTTCGTCCCCAGGGAAATGTCTAGGGAAAGCGGGGCATCCAACTGGAAGACATGGTGGGGGCTTCATGCTGGCTCATCCCAGTCCCCTTACCCCTGGAAGTACCTTGAAGAATTCAAATGCAGTCAGCAGTTGTAGTGCCCCGCCCCCCCGCCATGAAACTCTCGGCATCCCTCAGGGAGTTGGGGTAGGGTCCTGCAGGGACAACTCTAGGGGTTACCCCTACCCCCACCCACCTTGCATGCGGCTCTTGCTTCTCGGTATTGTCATCAATCAACCAATCAATCAGGTAATCAACAACAAAGGTAAAGTGGAATAATGGGCTCAGGATCAGGAAGATTGGGCAGGTTGGATGCCCCTCTGTGCCTCAGTTTCCCTGTCACTGAGATGAGGGGATTGGAGAAGATGAACTCAAGCCCAGCTCTGACATCATCTATATTTATGAGTCTTTACTATGTTTTAGACACTTGGAGAAATAGAAATAAAGAAAGGACTCTATTCTTAACCTCACAATCTCTTTGGGACTAGAAGACACACATTAAAATAGAGCAAAAAAAAAAAAAACCCACAAAAACCCCAAAACAAAAAAAAAGTAACGCTGTCCTAAAGGCAAAACCTGAAGGAGAGGAGGACTGACCAGGGTGGACTGCAGGCTCTTTCCTGGTTCTCTGAATCTGTGAGAAGGAAAGAGGCTACGTCTTGGGGAGACAGAAACAGCAGCCAGTGCCAGATGGCTGAAGCCCAAACAGTTTTCTACGGAAGGCTCTAGGCATCAGAGGAGTTTTCCAGAAGCCCCTGCCTTTCCAAGCTGGTTTGGGCAAGTGTGCAACTAAGACCCAGGTGGGCTGGGGTGAAAACTCAGGAGGAGGAGGGGGTAGAGAAGAGAGGACAGGCACTTGTGGGGAGCTCATTTCTCTTCACTATTTCCTCCCTTGCAAGTTTGCAAATTGCAAAGTGGCTTCTGGTAAGACAGAGAGAGAGAGAGAGAGAGAGAGAGAGAGAGAGGGGGGGGGGGGGGGGGAGAGAGAGAGAGAGAGAGAGAGAGAGAAAGAGGGAGAGAGAGAGAGAGAGAGAGAGAGGGAGAGGGAGAGAGAGAGAGAGAGAGAGAGAGAAAGAGGGAGAGAGAGAGAGAGAGAGAGAGAAAGAGGGAGAGAGAGAGAGAGAGAGAAAGAGGGAGAGAGACAGAGAGAGAGAGAGAGAGAGAGAGAGAGAAAGAGGGAGAGAGAGAGAGAGAGGGAGAGAGAGAGAGAGAGGGAGAGAGAGAGAGAGAGACAGAGAGAGAGAGAGACAGAGAGAGAGAGAAAGGCAGGGCAGGGCTCCTGGGTCAGCTGGGGATTTAGGGTGTGGGGCAAATGAGGAGACTAGAGCTAGCCAGGCAGGTGTGTGGGTCTGGGGTCTCTGTCAGAGTCCTGAATAAGGGACAGGGAAGAGGTCAGATACAAAGACCCCTGCAAGCAACATAGAGCCACCCAGGCCCTGTACCACAGCTAGCTGAGCTCAGGGCTCCATCCTGCAGGTAGGGCCTGGTGGCTTGGGATGTGGACATGGTGACAGGTGCTGGGGTCTCAGGCCAGCTGGCTATTCTATGACATGTGCCCTCTTGGACCACCATGTAAGGTAATGCAGGAGGTTTGCTGCAAATGGGTGCCCCGTGGAGGGGGCCAGCGGGGAATGGACCTGGCTTGTACTCCACTCGCCTGGTCATGCGCCCTGGCATGGGGCTCGGTCCGTCCCCATGGAGAAGTGTTGCAAGGGTGGGCCCTGTGCTCTCTCTTGAGGTACAGAAGCAAACAGTCCTGAGGACAGAAGTAAAGTGCTGGGGCAGAGATGAGGAGGCTTTGCCCTGACTTGACCTCCCTGACTGTGACCATGGGCAAATCCTCCAACTTCTCTGAGGCTGGGCTAAACTGTGGTCCTCTCCTGACCACACACCCTGGTCCCTTCTCCCTGTATGTCTACACAGAGGGACCACATTCTTTCAGGAGCAAACCATGAGCCAGTCCCCCTGCCTCTTACCAGCCCCACAAATACAATCTCTCCTGGACCCAGTGCAACCTGGAAACTCACCCAGGGGGAAGAGAAGTGTGCATGGCCCAGATTCTGTTTGGCCTCGGGCGGGGCCAATTCCCCAGTACTGACAATACCAACTGCTCACGCTGGAGACAAGCTTTAAAAAAATTTAAAAAGACCATCCCATTTGCAAAATCTCCTCCTCCTTCCCCTTTCTTCCTCTTCTCCCTAATCTCAGTACCACCTAGGTAGCCCCTGACGCCCAAATCCCAGTTAGAAACCGGGAAACTGGGGTGCCTGGGTAGTTCGGTCAGTTAAGCATCCCTTGGTTTCTGCTCAGGTCATGATCTCACGGTTCATGAGTTCGAGCCCCACGTCAGGCTCTGTGCTGACAGCGTGGAGCCTGCTTGAGATTCTCTGTCTCTGTCTCTCTCTGCCCCTCCCTTTCTTTCTCTCTCAAAAATAAATAAATAAACAACAACAACAAAAAAAGAAAACTGGAAACTATCGTAGGTACCTTCCTGTTTCCTACCCTCTGGAACTAATTGGTCATCAAATTCTGTCAATCCTACTTTTCCCAAACTCCTTGGTGCCCCCTTTGCACGTCCACTCGCCTTTGTTCAGGCCCTGCTATTTCGCAACTAGATCACTGCCTCTGCCCTCCAGGTGGTTCCCTGGACTTGATCTCCAGCCCACTTGGTTCACCTGTAAAGCAAGAGGCTTGATCTAGGTGACCTCTAATTTCCCATCTGGTGCTGCTGGTCATGACTGATGGTCTAATGCAGCCGTGTTTGGACCACACTCTTAGGTCCCAGACATTTAAAAAAAATTTTTTTTAAGGTTTTTATTTATTTATTAGAAAGAGAGCATGAGCAGGGGAGGGGCAGAGAGAGAGAATCCCAAGCAGGCTCCATGCTGTCAGCTCAGAGCCCAACGTGGGGCTCGAACCCACAGTGGGATCATGACCGGAGCTGAAATCGAGAGTCGGATGCTCAACTAACTGAGCCACCAAGGAGCCCCATGGTCCCAGATACTTTTAAGAATCTGATGAAAGCTGCGGACTGTCCCTGACAAAATGCATACATGTGTGCACACACACATACATACAATTTGCATATGATTTCAAGGACTTCATGGTCTAACTGGGGCTCAGGTCCACAGACGCCAGGTTCTGAATTTCTGTTTGAATTTCTAGGGCTGCTGTGCTCAGAGGAAAGCCCAGACGAAGATCCTATTCTTTCATCATCCTCTGGATGGACTCCAGGGACAGCTGCTACTTGCCCTGAATTCCAGGTAGCAGTCAACTGCCCATCGGCTCAGGCCCGGGGGCTGAAGCCTGCCTGGAAGAAGCAGGGTTGTATCCACGAGAGCCACTAGACCTGACCCTGCAGGGTGACCCAGTTTACAGGCGGCCCAGCTGGGGCTGGAGAATGTAACCATGTGCCTTGGCCACATGCAGACCCAGTTAAAAGGCAGATTAATGGGTGGTCAGGTGTGAGGAAGCTAGCCAAGGCACCACGCTGGGGAACACAAGGCATTTGTTCGGGTCTGTGAGGCACTTTATGAGTCCCTCCTAGCTGGCCTTTCTGAATGGAGAAGCCTCCCAAAGACTCACAGCCCCAATTGCGAAAAGCCTCCTCTGTCTTTGCCTGCTGGAGAGTTCACAGAAATCCAAGTGGGGCCGGAGTGCCCCTGTGCGTGTGCAGAAGAAAAGTGGCTCAATCAATGGGCTGGATTAGAGACCCTGCCGCAGCGGGCAGGTAATAGCAGCAAGGCACCAGTTGCTCAGACCAAATATCCTTACCCTGCACGTCACCAAGTGTCAATCACAAAGGATTAGAACCAGCCAGGGGCAGCGACCCCCAAGAGAAAGGCCTGAGGCTGAGCCAGCAGACAAGAATGGGGCTGGGGAGGGTGGGGTGGGCCGGCAGGGGCCAGCCTGGCGGCCTTGGGGGGCCGAGGATGGAGGAGGTGGGGGTTGGGACCAGGACAGGGAAGGGTTGGGAGAGAGGGCACGGAGGTCACCAGCAAAAGCAAGGAGGGAAGGGACAGCGAGGGGACAGTGTAGGCTCAGGATGAGGCCGGATTATTCTTGAGAGCGAGACTCTGAGTCTCACTGACTCCCCACTGTCTGTATTCTTGGAGTCTAAACCAATCACTGGAAAAATGTTAAAGTCTCCTGAAGTCCTGGGCTTCTTAAAAAAATATTTTCTTTTAATGTTTATTTATTTTTGAGAGACAAAGACACAGAGTGCCAAGTGGGGGAGGGGCAGAGAGAGGGAGCCACAGAAACTGAAACAGGCGTGCCACGCTCTGAGCGGTCAGCCACAGAGCCCAACGTGGGGCTCGAACCCACAGACAGTGAGATCACGACCTGGGCTGAAGTCACTTAACTGACTGAGCCACCCAGGCACCCTTGAACTCCTGGGCTTCTATTGATAGTCCAAGTGCTTTGGGGAGCATGGTTGCCCAGAAAGACACCCCCCATGAGGGCAGCCCCACAATCTCCAGAATTCTAAACCTGCACCAGCCCTCTGGGGCCCCTAGGCCTTCCCACAACATGATCTCACCCGACCCTCACAGCAAGCTCAGAAGACAGGGCTGTTAGCCCCTAGATCTCACAGAGGAGAACACCAAGGCCCAGAAAGAAGTGACTTCCCCAGAGTCCCACGGCTGGTCAAGGATGCTGCCACAAGCCCCCGTTTCCTTGTTTGTGAAACGGGTATGCTGCCCGTGTGCCTCATGGAAATGATCACGATTGCTGCCATTTACTCCAGGCTGGGAGCCATGCTGAGCCCCAAATGTGCATGGTGTTGTGGATTCACGTCAAGAATGCTATAGGCTGGGGGAATCGCTCTGTTTTGCACCTGTAGAAACTACGGCTCAGAGAAGTGAAGTAACTTGCCCGAGATCACACAGCCTGTCAGTGGTCAAGCCAGGATTTGAACCCTGGTGGATCTGGCTTCAGAGCTTCTGAAAATCAAACATGAAGGGGATTTGTAAAGTGCTGTGTGGGGGTCAGTCATCACTGCTGGGACTGGGCAGGGGGTACTGTGGGGAGCAGAGAGAGGAAGCAGCCAGGATCTCAGTCCCTCTCAGCTTAGCTAAGTGAAGAGCTGGGTCTTGCTGGACGGGGACTGGGTGCCTCTCTGGGAGGGGTGGGGCTCAGTTTGTGTTTGGTGGGGCATCTATGACTGGCTCCTCCCTATAGTTCAGCCTCCCACCACCCCTGCTAACAGCCTACAGGGGAAATCATCTGCAAGAGGTGATTTTCTGCTCCTGCTAGATCAAAGCCTGGCCCGGAATGAGCCCCCTCACTGGATAATGAAGATGAATCCTGGCCAGGTCTGCCCAGAAAGAGCGTTAACTAAATGAAGATGGCAGTTCAGTGACTGTGGAGTTTGGATCAGGGCCAAATTGAACTCTCTCTTCCAGCGTGTAGATGCAACACTGGGGCCAGTGTCCAAGAAAGGGGGAATGCACACGCCCACGCCCACACACACTCATCCTGTCCCCCCATCCCGGGCCACCGGCAGCCACCTCTGGGAGGGGCTGGTTCCATGCTGACTCCTGGGTGGGGCCTCCTCCTGGCCCACTGTGGCTTGGCTTATGGACACTCATACTGGGTCCCTCAGTCAGCCTGGGGGCAGGGAGGAGGGGGAAGGGGCTCGATGCAGCAGGGGGTCCACAGGGTCTCCTGTGTTTACCCTGAGAACAATGGTAGCGCAGTAATCAGACCTGAGTTCAAGTCTAGCTCTTACAAGCTTAAGTGACCTCAAGCAAACGCCTACGAGTCTCCAAGCCTCAATTTCTTAATCTATAAAATGGGAATGATAAAGACACCTGCCACCTGGATCCATGCTGGGCGGTGCTATATGAATTAATTGGTAGACCCCCTTTTGCCCTGCACGGCCCTTGGGGCTTTGCCCTGTGCCTGAGACCCAGCCTGGGCTTGCAGTCCTGAGCTTTTGTGAACTTCTAACACTCATCTGCTTCCTAGGCTTCAGGATCAACCTCTCCAAGCCCTGCAACGCTGGGGAATCCCTGGCCCACCTATTCCCCCGAGATGATAATTAACAATGCCTCCAACCACCTAGCACATCGCACTGAACACTTAGAAGGAAAAACAGGGTGTAGGGGGGAGTCAGCAGAGACAGGCCTTCCCAGAATTGGTTGGGGCATCCAGGACCAGCTTTCTCACCTTGGTTGCATATTAGAATTACCTGGGGAACATATAAAAGTCCATGCCAAGGTCCAGCCCCCGGTCTTGGTTCAGATCTCCAGGGTGGAACCCGGGCAGGGGAGATGTCTCTTGCCCAGGTTCCCCAGGTAATTCTAATGTGCAGTCAGCGTGCAGAACGTCTGTCTAGAGATAAGGCATTCTGGACTTTAATGTGTGTGAGAATCACCTGGGAGGGCTTGTTACAATGCAGTCTCGGGCTCAGGTGGCCTGCGGTGGAGCTAGAGGGTCTGTATTTCTAACAAGCTCCGACTGATACTGACGCTACGGGTCCGGGGGACTGCGGCACTGCCTTGATGAAGGTACCCTGACTTGGTCATCTCTGTTCCTTGCCAGCCCTAACAAGTTTCTGCACAGCGCCCCCCTCAGGAAACACTTGTGGAATTTAATGCACCCGTAACTGAAACAACAATGGATCTGGAGCCCGGTGGCCTGTTTGATTCCTAGTTTAAGTGTTCTAGCTCTGTCGGTTAGGGCAAGGCACGTTATCAACCAGGGGTCTCAGTATCTGTGTCTGGAAAATAGGTACACCATTAATCCCCCAAGGGCCTTGGAGGATCAGTGGGAGAAGAAAATGTCATCAAGTTAATGAAACGTAAATTGATATTCTTTCTTCTTCCACTTGCCACTGAAGGGCACATATGACACAGAGCCTGCCCTCAGTGACCTCTCCATGCCTCTAATCTGGCTATCTTTGGTAACCCTCCAGAACCAGCACCCCAACAGCCCTGGAATCCAGCATGTGCTGGTCATGCTAGCTATGCAGACCATCCTGGGCCCCCCCCACCCAGCTCCAGAGCCCCGGCCAGGCTCAAACGGTCCCTCAAAAACAAGCATGCTTCCAGATTTATAAGCACACAAAGACTCACAGGCCCTGGGCTTGAATTTGAACTTTGCCCCTTCCAGCCATGGGGTGAGCCCACATTTGGGCTCCCAGCAGCCCTTGTAAACAACCGGCCTCCCAATCACCCTTTTCTTCTTCTTTTTTTAATGTTTATTTATTTTGAGAGAGAGAGAGAGAGCACGTGTGGGAGCAGGGGAGGGGTAGAGGGAGAGGGGGAGGGAGAGAGAATCCCAAGCAGGCTCTGTGGAGCCCATGTCCACCCCCATCCTGTCACACCTTATCTCAGTGGGCCACAGCCTCAGCACCAAGATTCAGACTGAGCAGGTCTTGGGTGGGGGTCAGAATAACCTACTTTAAAAAAATTTTTTTTAAGGTTTATTCATTTTTCAGAGACAGAGAGACAAAGCCTGAGTGGCAGAGGGGTAGAGAGAGAGAGGGAGACATAGAATCTGAAGCAGGCCCCAGGCTCTGAGCTGTCAGCACAGAGCCCGTTGCGGGGGCTTGAACTCACAGACCGCGAGATCCTGAGCCGAAGTCGGACGCTTAACCGAATGAGCCATCCAGGTGCCCCTACCTTTTTTTTTTTTTCTTTTTTAAGTTCCCAATGGTGCTGTTCCACAGTAAGGCTGAGGACCACTGCCGTCCATGCTCTCCTCACCCCTATGTGGATGCCTGTCCGAGAGCACTGGGTTCAGAATCAGAAACCCCAGGTTCAAGTTCTGGCTCTGCACCTTAAGCCATGTCCTACAATCAGTCACTTAACAGAGTTGGGCCTCAGTTTCCTCATCTGCAAAATGAGGCTAGTGAGGCCAATCATCTTGGAGGAATATACAGGGTCAAAAAAGATCAGGAGTGTGGAAACACCCTGAAAAGAAGGACGTACACATAAACTCAAGGTGCTCTGAGAAGTGTAGTGCCGGGCTACCCACCGGCGTCCTCCCCTGGAGTCCCTCCCTCAGTACCTCACAGGGGCCAGCCAGCCAGGGCCACCCATGGTCCCTCCAAGCGTCCCTTGCCTGATGGTACAGGCTCCCCCTGCTGGCTGCACCTCACATTGGCAACTGGCTCTCTCCTTGTCCACTTCCATCCCGGTGCTGAGCACCCACCCTGTCCCACCTCCGTGCCTTTGCTTAAGCTGTCACCTGTGCATGGGCTGCTCTTCCTCCCTCCCCAGATTCGGGGCTCAGCCACCCTTCTAGAGCCACTTCGGTGGCACCTGCTCCAGGGAGACATCTCTTCCTGTGCCCAGTCTCCTCTTCCCGGTAGCCCTTTGGTTGTAAGCCTGGACTGGACTGTGAGCTGCCTGAGAGGGTCCTTGTCTTAGCATCTCTCTAGCCCCCAAGGCACAGACCCCTACCACACACCCTGGCACACAGTAAGTATCCAATAAAAGTCTTTTGTAACACAGAAAATGTTTGTCCTTGCTAGAAAGCCAATAAATGCAAATTAATGCAACCAGGAGGTCCTATTTTATACTTCCTAAATTAGCAATTTGGGGGGGGGGGATGACAACATGCACCACTGACCATGTTACGTCGAAATTGGTACACATATTACTGATAATGCTGAAATTGGAATGATTATGTGGAAAGTAATATGGCAATATATAATAAGGGTTATAAAAATGCTTATTCATTTTGACCTAGTAATCCCGCCCCTAATACTGCATCCAATGGAAATCATTCAAAAGAATTACAAGTGTTATATATGCATGAAGATATTCATTGCAACATTATCTATAATAGCCCCAAACGGGAAACAACCTCAATGCTCAACAATAGGGGAATTGTTAAGTAAATTATGGTATATAAACTCCACAAACTATTATGCAGCCATTTAAAATATTTATGAAAACTATGTAACATGGAAAAATACTTACGATAAAATGCAAAATAAAAAATTCAGAATGTAAGATTATATGCACATTATAACTATGTAATAAAAACGTAGACATGCTGACAAGGATCAGAAGGAGCTAGGCAAGAATGAAATTAATTATTGTGTTAAGGTGGTTGGACTAGAGATGGTTTATTTTTATTTTTAAACATTGCCTGTGAGATTGTTATAATGCCATTTTCACAATGCAGAAGTTAACTACCCAAATAATAAATGTTTGTCAAATGAATGCAAGGAGAGAGAGATCAGGGAGAAGAGTGATTGATGTTTGGGGTAGTAGCGGGGGGGGGGGGTGCGGGGGGACTCTGAATTACTCTGCCTTTTTGGGTGCTCCTAAATGATTTTGGGTACCTTTGGGGGAAGGTTGGATTTTCTCAGTCTCCCAGAAGCCCATGCTGCCCTGCAGTGTGGGGGGCTGGACCAGGGAGGAGTCCAGAGGATGCTCAAGTTCAAGTAGCTGACGACCCACAAGGTCTTCCCTGCCAGGGCCTCGCACACAGGAGACAGGCTGAGCCTGGAGGAGGAGGGGGAAAGCTTTTGCTCTACACCCACCCATCCTTACCTTCGAGCTTTGAGAAGCTACATGTCTGGTGCCTAGGAGAGTCCCAGTTCTCGCCTGCTGTCCTGGCATAATTATTAACAGCCCCTTTTAGTCTTACAAGTGTCCCAGTTGGGACATGGTCACATTATTCAAACCGTATCACAGCAGGAAAAGAGAGGAAAAGTTACTCTGTGGCTGACGGCTGGGAGGGGAGGGGTATCTCTCTCCTGGGGGGACCCAGACCCAGAGATGTCAAGACGTGTTTTGGGTGGACCCTTGGTCACCTGTCCCTTCCATTTCACAGCTCCTGTGTGCTGTCTCTGTCCCAGGGGCCTCCTGGGGGGACATCCATGCCTTCATTCCCCCCTCCTGGAGTGCCCTCTTTCTGTACCTGCCCCCAACATTCACGGCCCCCTGGGCTTTGCACCTCCAAAGGCCTAACCCCTTCCTCCTCCACTCTTCCACTCCTGAGTTATCCCTTTCCTTCCTCTGGACCTCCCCCTCCTGCTAACGGAGACTTTCCGCTTTAATCAGGTATTCTTTCCTGTCTCCCCAGGCCCAACTCATCCTCTGCTGAGCCAGTTGAATTCCTTTCTCTATTCCTGGGGACATTTTTCACCGGTCCTTTCTCCAACCAATGTTATCTCAGCGCTAAGCGGGATAATAATTCTGCCCAATGTCATGGGAATTCTCAGCAATCTTTGCTTCTGACAGTGACAAAGCCCTTCAGGCTCAGATACCTGAGCACACGCTCATCGATAGATTCAGGCACTACTTTTCACATGCCCACACTACATACGTGCCACAGGCAAAATTGCAGGCATTCCCGCTGTATGTTCAGCAGACAACACGTTTCCACATCACACACACACAACACACATATCCAAAACTTAGCATGTAATACCCACCCCCAAAGGCTCATGCTATGCAAACACACATGACCCAAATCCCACACGTGTTGTGGGTATGCCTCAGACCACACATCCATTACACATTCTACACACACACACACACACACACACACACACACACACACACACTCACACACACCCTCACATGAAGGCTTTGGGGCTTCCGCAGTGTCAAGATCCTCTTCAGGGAAAAAAGCTCGATTCTTCCCACAGAGGCCACATTCCCCCACCAAGCTGCAAAAGGACTTCGGCAAGGAATGTTCATTACTGCTAACGAGCATTACATGCCTAATTAATTCCCAGGCTTGGTTTGAGGATTTGACCCAGGGCCTGATTTCCATTCAGGGAAAAATAAGCAGAGAGCTAAAAGGGCTTGTGCGCTTTTAGCAGGGTTAGTGGAACCTAGGGCACACTTGCATTTGCCCATCACGTCCCCAAACCCAAACCCCTGGGGTCATCAGCCTGATATGAGAACACCAGACCTTGTCCAAGTGGAGGGAAGCTGGGTCTCCTCTCTGACTGCTTTTCTGCAGCATCAGAACCAAAGCGAGAATGTCTTACGAGCATCTTTGGATAGGTTCTGTGCTCTACCCAGGTAAAGGTCCCTTCACCTCCACATGGAAAAGAGGCCCTTCTCAGCAACCATTAACAGCTGGTATTCCTTGTTCCTCGACGTGTGGGTGTGGTTCATCCATCTGTGCACAGTCAGGACCTTCTGTGCCGAGGCTGGTTTCCTTTGCTGGGCTATAGCACAGAATATGCAAGGTGATTGCTTTGGGAGAGGGGGCCCGAGCACAGGGTTAGCAAACACGAGGTCCCCTTGGCCAACGCTGCAAACACAAGGTCCTCTTGGCCAACACTGCTTGCGGATCACCGCGCTCTCCCCCACTGAGCCTGGGCTGGGGGTCCTCCTTCAACCCAGCACTCTCCCGCCAACAGACCAGAGGCGATGTGCAGGGAGAGGACAACATGCCATCGCAAGAGGAGTATTGCTACCACATTCAGCAACTTTCGGGGGATGGGGGAGAGAGTATCCACATGCAAACCATGGAAAGGCAGTAAAGAGAGAGTGGTGGAGAAGCTGACCTTTATCAAGCCAACCTGGACTCAAAGCCACTGCTGCCATCCATGAGGCATGTGATGTGATAAGGCAACTACTTATCTTCCCTGGGCCTCAGGTTCCAAAGGCGTAAAATGGGATGATAACAATAGGACGTTCCTCATGGGGGTTGCTGTGCACTTTAAAGAAAGCTGATGTGCACACAGTGTGTGGCGAAGTGACTGGCACAGATTAAGAGCTTAATTCTTAGTAGTACAGAGTTGTTTTCTTAGTTGTATATTATTGTTACCGTTACCATCGCCACTACTGCTCATGCCTCGCTGACATTCCTTTTGGGGAGTTTATACTCCTCGGCACAGCACTGAAGGCCCTCCACAGTAGGGCCTCACCCTGCCTGTTCAACCCTTAGCTCCCTAACACAACTACGCTGGTCTCCGGAGCTCATTTCCACTTCCGTGCCTTTGCTCTCGAGGTCCCCTGGCCCGGCACGCCCTTCTCCCTCTTCTGTCTAGCCAAACCTTTCTCCTTCAGAGCCAAGGCTCTTACCAGCTTCCACCATGAACCCGTCCTCTCTCACCACACACGCGGAGGGCCCTCCCCATGCATTTCTATGGGGTTTATCATGATCGTGAAATGTTTCAAACACACAAGAAGTGATGAAACAAATGCCCACGTACCCACCACTTAGCTTCAAAAAGAAAAGGCAAATCACAGATGCCGCTGCGGTCTCGCACTTCACTCCTGATTGCATTTCGCTCTCCCTTCCCAGAGGTAACCCGCATCCTGAGTGTGATGTTTATCACTGTCAGGACCGTCTTCAGGTTTTTACCACATGTGTATTCCTTGTCAATATCAGTTGTACTTTCGCATGTTTTGAAGCTTGACAGACACATATGGAATCTGCAGCAGGCACTCTTTGTACTCTGTGCCACGTGCCCTCGGCCCTCCTGCCTTCGGCACAGCCGTGGGGACCTCTCAGGGCACCCCGCCAGCCTCCCATGTCAGCCCCGTGGAGTCTCTGCTTGCCGGCCTCAGGGCTTACTCCCCAGTCCCAGAAGGCTGCTTAGCTTGTGCAGGCACAGCCAGGGGGGCCAAGAGCCAGCACCTCTGGGGTCAACCCCCAACCAACGGGGGAGATGAGCCAGTAGACAGCCACCTCGGGTCTCTCTGTCAGAGGCCGTTTCCCATGAGTGTGATTCCTCAGAGGCCCCCTAAGCTGCCCCCACCCCCAGTAACCTGCTCAGTAGTCCCCTTGACTGGCTTTCCCCTTCTCTGTTCTCCCCTCCTCCTCCCTCCTTCTCCCCAGGGACAGCTCCCAAAGGAGCTCCCTGCACGCAGCTCTGCTTTTGGGGAACCCCAGCTAAGGCGGTATCGCTTTTGCCCTCAACACTGCTTTGAAGAATCATCCACGTTCTTACATACCGCTCTATTTCATTCAGCTTCAGTGCCACAAGGTACTGCCCAGCATGAACAGTCTGACTCCATACCCCTCTCCAGCTGGGGGACACTTAATGCGGCTTCCAACATGTCGCTATGACAAACAGAGCCACCGTGAGCTTCCTGCCCGGTTCCTGCTTCCCTTGAGTTTTCCATCAGGCTCTCCGACCCCAAGTCACCTTCGCCTCACGCTGCCGTTTAGCTCTTGGATGTCCACGTCTCCTTTCCTACAGGCAAGCCCCAGAAGGCAGAGGAAGGCGAGGGAAGGAAATTAATTCACCAAACAAACTCAAGGAGATCTGGTGGATTTCAACCCCAGCCAGATCCAGCTGGGTACCACTCAAAGGATCGCCCATTCATTCCCATAGTAAGTACTGATGTGCCCGGCACATGGCTTCCTCCTCCTCTAATTCCTCCCTGCATTTCGTCCTTCTTCCTTCCTCTTTCTTTCTGTCCTACCTCCCCAGGGATCCTCCCAGGCCCCAGGGACTTCCTGCATAATAGGTACAGAGGCAGACGTGGGTCTGCCAGCATCACCAGCGATAGCCTGAGCTATTTCTTAGAACACCATGCTGGTAATGATGCTCCATGGCCCGTTAACCTGCGTTCTGAGTTCTTGCCACTGGTCTGGCCCGGGTGATCCTGGGCAGGTGAGCGAGACACTCTCTCTGCCGCATCCAGCCCTCTGATCAAACCCACACGCTCTGGGAAGGCTTCCTGACTCTCCCGGGCACCACAATCCTGCAGCTTTTAGCATTTCTATCTCATGCTTGCTGAGTCAATGACTCAATAACATTGAGTACCCACTCTAGTCAGGGCCTGAGTGAACTCATGATCTGCCAAAAGACACCTGCCAGTTTTCATATCTGAGCTTGCTGTTTTCTTGGTGGCTGGCTCCAGGCAGGTGACCTAACCAACCTCGCCAGGCCTCAGTTTCCTCAAGGATAAGAACAGTCCCCAACTTCGTAAGGTCTGTGTAACGACAAAATGAGTTCTCATGTGTAAGTACCTAGAACAGTGCCTGGCATATAGTTAGTGCTCCTTGGGGATTAGCTCCTATAGCCTGGACATTCTCTCTCCGCCATGATGGGTGGGGGGCAGGGCAGAGGAGGGGTCTCAGCTTCAGCAAAGAGTTCTTCCATCAGAAGAGTGGATAAGTGCCCCAGTTCCCTCCAGGTCGCTCGCACCATCCTGGTGGCCCTCTGAAGGCAGGCTTTAATTTCCTCAAGGGACTGGATTCTTCCCCAAGGTGAGGAAGAAGCAAGTTCACCTCCCTTAGCAGACTGAAGGTCTCCAGGGGTAGACAAGATGCTGCTGGCTGTGTCTGTCCCCGGCCTCCCTCCCTGGGGCCAGCTCTTCCCTGGTGGAGCAGATGTCGGGGACACAGACAGGAGGCACCCTCAAGCTGACATCCCCACGGCCACACCAGACCTAAAGTTTGACAGATTAATGAATAGGAAAGGTCAAAACACCTGGTTGCAACCCTCAAAAAATTCTTTTTATTATCCACTAACGGCAACACTTCCCAGAGCAGTTTTGATATGAAATAAAATTTTTTCATTGTCTCAGCCTTGGCTTCGAGAGGCAGAAAAGGAGACCAGGGAGAGAAAAGAAAGGAGTCATTAACAAGATTAAGAATGCAAACTTCCTAAAAGGGTCAGGGATGATGAATCGAGGCCTGCACCTCGTTCCTCTTCAAAGATGGGGTGACAGGGAGAGGTGGGACTCCTGAGTCCAGGTTCAGGGGGATGTTTAGACTCTGGTATAGAAGAAAGGGCAGGGTTCAGGGGAAAGCTGGATTCTTCTCCTGGTTTTGCTATTCAACCATAAGCACGCTGCTTCTCTGTCTGGGCCTCTGTTTTCTCCTCTGCAAAATGGGCAGATGTTTAAGGACACGATCCCCCAAAGGGTTCTCTGTGGCTAAGGCTTGGCATCTTGGCGTGGTTAAACTCCGTGTTCGCTCCTTCCTCATCTTTCACACTAGGACAAGAAGATCGTAGTTTTGTTTGGCACTTTAGCCTAACCAATCCCTTTTAGCACATTCTACAAGAACAGGAGAGATGTGCCGGAAGAACATTATCATCTCCATTTTGCAGATGAGAAAACTGAGGCCCAGAAGAGCGAGGTCACCATTGTTTCCATTACAACTACTAGCAGCTCAAGGTCATCCCTGTCAAGGAACAGATAGCAGGCTGAACCCAGGTTTGGCCCCTCAGCCTATGTTCTTTCCACCATATGATGTAGTTTCTCAGAGCAGATGATGGGGGACCAAGCCAAGTTCACTAATCCAATCACCTGGGTCTCACTGGCACCTGTGCTGAGCAGCACCTGGATCCAAAGCAGGAATGGGGGCAGGGAAGAAACAAGAGTAGAAAGGAAGTCTTGGCTTAACCCTTCAGCAGCCGGGGGCCTTGCCAGCTCATTCACGGCACACAATCCCTCTGGTGCAGTCAGCCTAGGGCAATGGTTCTAGAAGTGTGGTCCCTGGACAGCAGCACCAGCGTGTTGGAAATGCAAAGTCTCAGGCTCCGCCTCAGACCTATTGAACCAGAAACGAATGATAAATGGATCCACTTGAGACAAAATAAAGAGGAGGCTACCTATGTGATAAAAATGTTCAGAATGCCAGGATTCATAACTGCACTGACAAACATCTCCCATGAGCAGCTACGAGGAGAATTAGAAGAGGGAGAGGGAGAGAAGCTTTCATTCCACGGTGAGGAGGCTGGCGAGATAAACGCCCTGAGCAAGACTGCACAACCCACCGGCGACGAGAGATGGTGGAGATGTTTTGCTCAGAGTGGGCACTGAGAGCCGAAAGGGGAAGTTCAATGTTTTGGGTACTAAGCCTAACGCTGGCCTCCGAGCCCAACCCCCAGCTAAGGGAAGAGGGAAATGATGGACGTGTGCTGTGGCCATCTAATGAGCTGAGTACACTGAGCTAGACATTTGACTTTCACCAGCTCATGCAGTTCTTGCGAACGAAAGGCAGGCGGCATTATCCCCACTTACGGACAGGGAACCAGGCCCGGCGAGCTTGCATAGCCTGCCCAAGTGGCCGCACCAGGGTGGAAGCTGAAACCCAGGTCTCGATGATTTCAAAACCCCCAGCCCCGCTCTCTCCCCTGGATGACAGCGTCCAAGAACCCATGCCTGCCCCAAAGCCTGTACCTCCAGAGAGGGCAGACAGGAGCCATCGGTTGACGGTTCCGAGCTGCGTCAGGTGGATGTGAGGTGACAGCCAGCTCTCACTGATCTCTACCTCTTAGCAAACCCTTCCACGTTTCAGGTATGGTGCCAGAGCTGGTAGTCTTTTGTTGTTGTTGTTTTTCCTTTCCTCTTAGAAAGAGACAGTGGGTGCACGCAAGCAGGGAAGAAGCAGACAGACAGAGACAATCCCAAGCAGGCTCTGTGCTGCGAGCACAGAGCCCAGTGTGGGGCTCGAGCTCACCAACTGTGAGATCATGACCTCAGCTGAAATCACGAGTCGCTCAATCAGTCGCTTAACTGATTGAGCCACCCAGGCACCCCGAGCTGGTAGTCTTTTCGTGTTCTCTAAGGCTTCACAGATGATAATGCCAAATGTGGCAAAAGAGAGGCTTACAGCCCAAACGGGGAGACAAATATAACCCAACTGAAACATTTCCTAATGCTAGATAGTAAGTGGTTTAAGACCAATAGGGGTGGCTTAGCAATTCAGAGACAGGAGAGAGAGGGGAGTACCCTTGAGCAGTTTGGGAGGGCTTCCTGGTGCAGTGGTGGGTACAGGTGGGTCAACAGTGCTCAGGATCAAGGCCGGTGGCCATGGTGGTGGCTACAGAAAGTCTGGCACCTCAGAATGGCTCTCCATCAAGCCTCTAAAATAATGCCAGATGTTTCACTGATGTTTCCCCGGCCTCTTTCCCATACAATAATTATCTTTTAATGGCACACATTAATGCAAATTGGGTACATCGGGAAGTATATTTCACAGCAAATGTGCACTCAGTCCTCCAGGTAGTGCCCCCTCCCAGCACTACAAGGTAAGGCAGGCACTCTTCAGTGGGGGTGGTGATGAAGGTCTAGGCTGAGGGCCGGTTATGTGGGCATAGAGGTTGTAGCTCCAAATAGGGAATCAGAAGTCGGCAGATGGGAAGGAAGTCGAGGGTATCCTAGAGCATCGTACTCACCCCTCTTTTGGAGTACTCCTATTGCTACTGTAATCACTCACTTCCATGCCTGAAAACTCTACTAGACTATATTGTTCCAGGGAACAAGGGAACAGGAACACCATGTATGGTTGTGTGAGTTGTGCATTGCACAAGGTGCCTGGCTTAAAGGGAAAAGGGCTGATATTCAGTCTGCCCTCGGCTTGCCACTGGGACTGTGTCCACTCAGAGGAAGGGCTGCCTTTTGCTGTCTTCACAAAGGGTTCATTTAGGCTTGGGGGTGTCCCAGCCTGATCCTGTGCCTGTGTGTTCCTGGCTGTATCCCTGTCCCCCAGCACAGTACTAGGCACATAGTAGGTCCTCAGTAGACGTTTGTTGCATTACTAAAGGCATGAAAATAAGCGAGAATCCAAGAATGACTAAATGGAAGAAAGAACAACTCTGAAACGAGCAGGTGTGTTATTCCATTTCACAAATAAATAGCCCGCTTTCAGAAAACTAGGGCAGGAACTGTGATTTTTACTTTGAGTATTTCTCTCCTGTTTTTTTTCAAGTTTTTTAATGTTTATTTATTCATCTTGCAAGAGAGATATAGAGAGTGAGCAGGGGCAGGGCAGAGAGAGAAGGAGGCAGAGAATCCCAAGCAGGCTCTGCACTGCCAGTGTGGAGCCTGATGTGGGGCTTGAACTCATGAACTATGAGATCCTGAGCCAAAATCAAGAGTCAGATGCTTAACCAACTGAGCCACCCAGGAGCCCCACTTAAGTACTTCTCAACTGCCCCAGTTCTCCCTCTCTAAGTCAAACATAGCTCTGAGCATACAACACAGCCTTAGTAAACTGATCAGCTGGGAAAGGGATAAACCCGTGTCTGTTAAGACCCACGGTGACCTGGGAAGGTAAGCAAACCCATGCTATTGAGCAGAAGACACAAGCTCTCTACCTCGGCTCCAGATAACTTCTCTGGACCTCAGTTTTCTTGTCTGTAAAGTGGGGATATCCACAATTCCTATCTCATGGGGTTTCTGTGAGAGCAAACGAAATTACGTATGAGAAAGGGTTTTGTAACTTCTGAAGAGCTACACAATAACAGCTCCCATGGACTGAGGAAAGCTTTGAGGCATACACCAGACTGGGTGCTTCAGACATGTTATTCAAAGTTGGCCAGCTATGGCCTGTGAGCCACATTTGGCCTGTCACCTGTCTTTGTAAATAAAGTTTAGTTGAATCACAGGCAAGCCATTCATTTGTATATTGTCTGAGACTGCTTTCACTCTACGAGGGCAGAGTTGAGTCGTTGTGACAGAAAGTCTTCAGGGAGCACACAAATCCTAAAATACTTACTCTCTGGTCCTTTCCAGAAAAAGTATGCCAACACTTGTATTAACTCATTTAACTTTTTGGTTTTTTTTTTTACATTTATTTATTTTTGAGAGACAGAGCACAGGTGGGGAAGGGGCAGAGAGAGGAGAGGAGGAGACACAGAATCCGAAGCAGGCTCCAGGCTCCAAGCTGTCAGCACAGAGCCCCACGTGGGGCTCGAACTCACAAACCGCAAGATCATTACCTGAGCTGAAGTCAGATGCTTAACCAACTGAGCCACCCAGTCGCCCCACTCATTTAACCTTCCTAACTGCCCTATGTGTTAAGTAATAATATTATTTTAGAATAATTATTATTTAGAATAATATTTAGATATTATATAGATATTATATAGATAATATTATATAGATATTAATATTCTAAATAATAATTATTTAGAATAATATTTACAGAGAAGAAAACAGACACAGAGCAGTTAAGTCACTTTCCGGGAAAGTGGCAGAGCTGGGAATCAACCCAGGGTGGGTAGGGGCCAGTTTAGAAGGTCCTGGACCCCAAGAACAAAGGGGATGCCCCAGAAAAACAACTTAAAGCCAAACAGAAGGTGGTTCTTGCTCACGCAAGGGAGAGAATGCACTGATACGGTTACCCAGGGGAGCCGGTCAGGGCTGAAATGGGAAACGAGAAAGGTTCAGATAAGCTTCAGGGGAACAGACTTTTTTCCAGGGAAGCTAAGAGCCCTGGGGGAATAGATCTGTTTCCTAGGGCTGCCATAACAAAGCACCAAACAAGGAAGTAAATTCTTTCCCAGTGCCGGAGGCCAGGAGTCTGAAACTAAGGTGTTAGTGGGCCGGGCTGTGTTCCCTCTGAAACCTGTAGCAGAATCCTTTCTTGCCTTTTCCTGGTCCTAGTGGTTGGCTGGCAGTCCTTGGCATGGTGAGGGCAGCATGTCAGTTTCTGCCTTCACTGAGCATCTCCGTTTCGATGTGGCCATCTTCTCTCTTTTTTTTTAAATTTTTTTTAATGTTTATTTATTTTTGAGAGACAGACACACACAGCATGAGCTGGGGAGGGGCAGAGAGAAGGAGACAGAATCCAAAGCAGGCTCCGGGCTCTGAGCTGTCAGCACAGAGCCCAACGCGGGACTCAAACCCACGAACTATCGGATCATGACCTGAGCTGAAGTCAGATGCTTAACTTACTGAGCCACCCAGGCACCCCATTCGTGTGGTCATCTTCTTATAAGGACACTGGTCATGCTGGATAAGGGGCCCACCCTACTCCAGTGGGACCTCATCCTAATTTAAGTAATGATGTCCACAATGACCCTGTTTCCAGGTAAGGTCATATTCTGAGGTACTGGGGGTGAGGACTCCAACATATCTTTTTTGAGAGGGACAAAATTAAGCCATAAAGAGGAATGTCTCAAAACTCTAAAGGGGCTGTCCCAACCCTTCTCTGAGTCAGGAAGGGAGCCAGCCAGAGACAGAGAGAGGGAACAGAGCCCTTCTGACAATCAGAGTGGGGTGAGTTCATGGCTATTTTGATCTCAAAAGTCATCTTCTAGAATTTTCCCTGTCCCCATAGATTGAAAGCTCCTTAAGGCTGGGGCTGGCTCTTATTCCCTCGTCTCCACATAGTAGGTGTTTAATAGTAGCTGGCAACCTGATGGTCATGTCAAACTGCCCCTCGATGCCTCTGTTGGAAAAGTAGCGAGGCCAGAGGGCCATGGGGCTCACCAGCTCTGTGGTTCCTCTTGGTCTGAAATCAGATGCAAAGAAACTGGGCATTGCCAGGCCAGCTGGGATGCTGGGGGCATCCTGGGGTACGAGGGCCCTGAACTGGCCCCATCTGTTCTCCTGGCAGGGTTTCTGAGGGATGTCTGGACAGAGGCCATACTAATGCCAGATAACATGCAGTGCAGGGGCCTTTGCCTGTGTGTTTGCTTGGTTAATATAATTATGCCCTCGAGATGTTGACACAAAAGGAGCCATATTTGAGAAGGGCTTATCATCCACCCCAAAAGTCCCAGATTACTTCAACGGAAAGGCTCTCGCATACACATGTAATCTAAGGAGTGTTCCGGAAGTGTTGGCTGCAGGGCTGGCCCTGCTGATTTAGAGGTAGTAAGATGCACCAGGCGCCTACTAATGGCCCCCACACAGAACTCAGTCACTTATTCACTCAACAAATACACCATGAGCTGCTTCTAGTCAGCCAAGCACTGGGATTTTAAGGATGACAAAGACCACAATACCAGCCCCAGAGGGGGAAAGATACACAGAAATAGGTAACTGTGTGCTGAAGTATTTACAGATAACCTGATCCGGGGGCATGGGGAAAATAGGTGGATATGTAGGTGAATCAAGACTAACCAGCCGATGATACTTACTGAAGCTGAGTGATGGTTATGTGGGATTCATATTATTCTTCTACTTTTGTATATATTTTAAATATTCCATAGGAGAAGCTTCAGAAATCAAAATTAAAAGCAAACGGTGCAGTGGTGTGGGGTCGAGGAATACTTTCCAGAGGAGGAAGTAATCTGAGTCTAATCTGAGAAAGGAGAGGAAGCTTCTACACTTAAGGAGCTTATACCAAACAGACATCTCTGTTATGGCAAGATGATGTAGAAGAAGATAGTATTCAGCATCACCCAGATGAGTTCAAATCCCACCCATAAATGTGGGAAAATAACACCTACCCAACAGAATATTTATTGGCCTTAAGGAAGGTAATGGACAAGAAGGGGGCCTTGCCCACAGTAGGCACTGAATCAATGATTATTTCATTCATCTTTCTATGGATGCATCCTCCATTATCCATCCATCCATCCATCAACCATCTATTCACCCCTCCATCATTGATCATCCAACTATCTATCCATCTCCACCCATCTGCCCCTCTACTCATCCATCATCCACCCACCCATTCATCCATTATTCATCCACCTACCCTCTCAACATCCATCTATTCACCCATCCATCCCTCCATCCACCTGCCACCCAACTTTCTATGCATCTATCCACCCACCCACCCACCCATCCATTATCTATTTATTCATCCATTACCACACTGTATTCTTTGTGCTCCACTCTACACTGTGAATTCCTTTAAGGTAGAAAGCAATAGTGTACATCTTCATATTCCTGATGCCACACACAGAACCAAAGTCCCAGAAAGTGCCCCATGATTTTCTTCCCAAGAGCAAATGTGTGATGGAAAGTTCTCTCATGTCTGCCTTTGGGGCCACTTAGTCTTAGAAATTAAACCAGAGGATAAGGAGAATGGAAGGGCGGTGTATTAATTGGGAGGCTGTGTCTACAGGATGCGGAGCTGGAGTAAAGACTTAGCACCAGTGCCCTGCAGAGGGGACACTCTGAATTACGAAACCCAAACGGTGCAAGATGAGAAAGTACAATAGTCAGGAAAGCCTGGGTCATGCTGCTATAACAAACAATTCCCGAATCTAAGAGGATCAACACAACAAAGATTTGTGTTTGGCTCATACAAAGTCTATTGTAGGTCCAGGCAGCTTTCCAGGGCAGCTGGCCTTCATGCAATGAGTCAGCAATCCAGGCAGCTCCAATGTTGTGGCTCCACCACCTTAACACAAGGCTTCCATGTCTTCCACAGGAGGGGACAGCATATACCCCTGCCATACTTTCTCCCTCTCATGTCCGAGCCTAGAGTCCTGTAGCTATAGAACCCAGCAGGGCTTTTGCATAAAGGTCCTGTGCTGCAGGACTCCGGGCACGGCAGGAGAGAGTGGAAGGATGGGGCACCTGCTTGTCCACTTAAGACACTGTTCCAGGGTCACCTTCCTATTTCATGGCCTGAACCTCCCTCTGTATAAGCTTCCTCTGATTCAGGGCCCCGTGGCTTGGCATCTCCACTTAACAATTTGTAGCAGAGCTATTAATGCCCACCCAATATCTATGTGCTCTGCCACATTACCAGTCCCTTGTGGCCAGGAGGGGCCACGAGAATAGTCCTGGCCAGTGGAATGTGAGGGGTGTGACATGTGTCCCCTCTGACTGAAGCACAGAAGAAGAGGTGTGACTCTGGCCCATACTCTGGCTCCCTTGTTCTCCCAAAACAGCAGAGCTTCGTGTGGGCACAGTGCTTTACAGTTTGCACGGCCCCTGCCCCACCATGATCTCACCTGAGCCTCGCCACAACCATGTGCAATAAGGGTGATCATAGCCCCATTTTGCGGTCGTGGCAACTGAGGCTCAGGGAGGTGAAGCCACCTCCTCCAGGTCGCGGGGCAGCTATGTGGCAGGGAGCGGTCTCTCCACTCTCTTTCTTGCCTTATTTTGTTCTTTCCCATCCTTCCAGTTTATCTCCTATCTCCCCACCCCTACACACACACCACTATCCCAAATACCAGACACCCCAAATGACCCTTGGAAGTTTCTAATCTAACTGGAGGGGGGGCGGGGTGGTCCACCCAGGCTCAGGAAGCCCTACTTCCAGAAGGTGGGCATTCAGCTTGCAGGGTGTGGGTCTCACAGGGGGCCTGGCGGTCAGGCCGTCTCGACGGTTTTGCTGAAGCAGATGTAGGAGGACAGCTGGGCTCTGGCCCAGTGCTGCTAAGCATCCTGCAGAGTATTGCAGCTATCATGAGCAGCGGGCCTCTGCTCTTGGCTAAGAGGCTTCTCACACAGGCTTTAGTTTGAGCGTCAACATTGCGGGGCTTCCTGGTTTGCTCTGTTCTTAAGGGATTTGTTCATTTGTAGTGTATACTGTGTCCACTTCTAAAGAGAAAGCCCGGGGGCGCCCGGGTGGCTCAGTCTGTTAAGCGTCTGACTCTGAATGTCTGCTCAGCTCATGATCTCACAATTCGTGAGATCGAGCCCCGCGTCGGGCTCTGCGCTGGCAGCACGGAGCCTGCTCGGGATTCTCTCTCTCCCCCTCCCTCTCGGTCCCTCCCCCACTCACGCACACGCGCGCTCTCTCTCTCAAAATAAGTAAATAAACATTTAAAAATAAACACAGAGAAAGTCTGGAGCAGCAGTGAGGAGAAATGCTTATGGGCAGCCCCTCACCCTCACCCCTGTCCCAGGCTGGCTTTGCCAACACACGCCTCAGCCATTTGCTCACCTCCACAGTCTTTGCCCAGACTGTTCCTTCTACCAGAAACACCTTCCTCTCACCTCTGCCTGGCCGACTCTGCCCACAGCTCACGTATGTACAATCAACCACGTCATGCCATACCTCACTCCCCACCACCACCTGTCCGGAATGGGGAAAAGGAGGCACAGAGCATCTCCCTCCCCGGGTGCCCTCTGTTGCAGGTGCCGTGATAAGAGTGGTGAACGCACTAAATGAATAAATGTGGACTTCAGTGCATCTCAGGAAGTTCATTGGACTCTCAGCTCGGCAGACCCAAAATTCTGGGTCTCAAGGGAGCCGCACAGGATGTTGTGTCTTCCCTAAGCCCGCCAAGGGAGGGATCCGGGAGACAAAAACCTTACCTAACAGAGGAAGGAAGGCCCAAATGCTTGCTATTCAGAACAAGCGTTTTTTTTTTTTTTTAATTTTTTTTTTTTCAACGTTTATTTATTTTGGGGACAGAGAGAGACAGAGCATGAACGGGGGAGGGGCAGAGAGAGAGGGAGACACAGAATCGGAAAGAGGCTCCAGGCTCTGAGCCATCAGCCCAGAGCCCGACGCGGGGCTCGAACTCCCGGACCGCGAGATCGTGACCTGGCTGAAGTCGGACGCTTAACCGACTGCGCCACCCAGGCGCCCCAGAACAAGCGTTTTAAAAGCTGTTGTGCGGTTGCTTGTAGCATGGCCTTGTGACGAGTGTTTTTTTTTCCTGACAGACAGAACTGGGTTTGAATCCCAGCGCGGCCCTGTACCAGCTGTGTGACCTTGAGTCAGTTACTACACGTCTCTGAACCTCTGTTTCTCCCACCATTTGCTAGCCAGGCCAGTTATTTATCTTCTCTGAGCCTTGGTGTCCTCGTGTACAAAATGGAACGGATTCTGCTTTCCTCAGGGGTTCATTTTAAGGATCAAATGAGATCTGCGCGCGCGCGCGCGCGCACACACACACACACACACACACACACAACACAGAGCACTGGGCTATAATAAATGCTGGCTCTCCTGGCTCTATAATGACCTGTTTATTACTGGCCTGCTTCACTCCACAAAGATTAATATACAGTGTCTAGAATACATACCTTCTTCGATTCGTGTCCTTCCTCTCAGAACCCCTTTATCCCTGGGCCACAAGCTCCACCCAAACTCCTAGTGAAACTGTTTGAAAGATGAGAACAAAGGTGCTGACGGCAGGCAGGATTCCGGTCAGCCTGGGAGAGGCTGGGTAGAGCAGGTCTCCCAAGATGCCAGGCTGCCTGCCACACAGGGCATCCTCCGGGACTGAGGCTGAGAGAACTCTTGGCCCACATGCCCTGCAGTGGGTCAGTAATGTAGCTTGAAGTAGAAGGTGCCACGCTGGGCTGAGGGTGGGATGATTAGAGCCTGAGGGGACATGAAGAAACCCCCACTTAGAGGAGTGTTTGTTTCCCGGCTGACCATGGGGCAGCCTCAGGGCAGTGGGGATCGGTGGGCCCCAGGGGGAGCCCATGGGTCTGCCTGAGGTTCTAGATGCTGTGTGATGCCATCAAGGGGGTACCTGGAAGGTGCCCTTCTCCAGGAGGTTCAAAGAAAAAGAGAGAGAGAGCCATCTGGGTGGATTTTGACATAGGAAGATGGCTTCTCTGCAGCCCAGGGCTCTGCTGGGCCTAGCAGCCATGTGACCACGGGCAAGGCTACTTCTGAGCCTCAGCACCCACCTCCCCAGCCTATAACACCTGCCTCTCAGTTCACTGTGACATTCAAAGGGGACAATGCGTGGAAATACTTGTGGACTGGACCACTGAGACCCAGTGCCTGGCCTATGCTGGCTGATCGAGCCTCCTGCTTACCCTGGTGGGTCGCAAACAGCAGGGGAAGGCCTGGCCATCCAGGGTCCCAGATGGGCAAGTGAGACCACAGGAGGCTAACATGCCCCACAAAGCATACTGTACTACTTCTAGAAGGCACTAGAACTAAAAGACAGAATCCATATCGCTATCATTTATGGAAACTTCCAGGGGCCCTGTGCCAAGTGAGTGCTGTACAGGCCTTACCCCCTTTGGATGTCAAAACAGCCCTGTGAAGTGCTCCCTCTCATCATTCCCATTTCACAGTTAGGGAAACCCAGGCTCTCTGATGATCCTCAGTCCAGCTCTCCTCTCAGAAGGGACCATCAGGGGTGTTTCTTGTAACAGGATGGCAGGGCTGCAGAAGGGAGCCAAGGGCCTGAGGCAGGGCATTTCTGGGGGACGCAACCCCGGTGCCCCAAACAGCTTGCCCCATCCTCCAAGGGTATGTGTCTTTGGGAGCTAGGAAGTGTGGACGTCTGGACTGGCTGCTGTTCCCCAGCCTGGAGCGGACCCGCACCAGGATCCGCTTGTTTTGAGGAAGGAGGGAACTGCTTCCCCATTATCTCCCTCATCACAGAAAGACTGTGCTCTAGGCTCCAACTCTAGGTTTCAAACTGTGTTGATCCTGGGGCCCCTGGGCCAGCGGAAGGGTCGGGGTGGGGGGTAGAGGTGACAAAGAAAAGGGATGGTGTGTTCATGGTTCTAATTTACCGATGGCAATTAGCTTCCTAAGACGGCTAACCTTTCAACCTTCTGCCTGCCTTCACTGAGGGAACTATTGACATTTAGAATGTGCAAGCCAAGTGCTGCAGCGAGGGAGGCAATGTTTTTTTAATGGGGACTCAGAGCCTCTGGATGTGCTCTCCCGGCCCGTGCCATTTGCATACTTTACAGGGTGTGGGTCGAGCTGCATTTTAACAGGTTTGTGGGCTTGCTGGAAAAGTGACTGTCAGTGACGGTGGGAAGTTTTATACACGTGGGTTCCAGACATGGCTGACTGCGCATCTTTATACCCTCTCTCTGCTCTGGTCCACTCCAGGAAGAGGAGGCAGACAGGATGGCTCGGGTCTGGAGTGGGCCTGGAGGCTTCACTCTCACAACCTAAGGAATTAAAAGATCGGGGTTCTTTTCCCAGCCTGCCTTCTGGCCCAAACCCACCCACCTTCCTTGCAGAGGAGATTGGGCCTTCCCATGGTTGCTGGGTCCAGCCTTCTGCCTCCAGGCAATGTGGCCCTCCCTCCGACCCAGCCAGGGGCCTGGTTCTTTAGTCCATCCATCTATCTGTCCATCTATTTATCCATGCAAGCAACTAACATTTACCAAGAGCTTATTATTGCCGGGCATTGTTGTAGGCACTGTGGTTCTAGGCACTGTGGATGCAGCAGAGAATAAGATAGATTCGGTCCCCGTCCTCATGAAGCTTACATTCTAGTGAAGAGGACAGATAAACAAAATAAATATGTACGACATCAATTGTGCAATGGGCTTGGAAGAAAATAAGGATGGAAGGGGGAGAGGGCATCCACTCCAGCAGGGAAGACTTGCACTTTTAGCATGGTAGACAGGAACAGCCTTACCAAGAGGAGCAAAGACCTGGAGCAGTAAGGAGTGAGCCACGGAGCCCAGGGGAACAGCCAGTGCAAAGGCCCTGAGGTTTCCAAGAGAGACCTGCAGAGCAAGGAGGTCAGTGCGGCTGGAGAGGAGTGAACAAGGTTGGAAGAAGCAGGCCAGACTCCAGCAGGGCTACACATGCCTCCGGCAGGCTTTGGCTCTGACTCTGCTGTGAGGAGTCACTGGAGAAATAGCATGCCCTGATCAGAGCAGTTCTGTGGAGAAATTTCAGGGGCTCAGAGAGACAGGCAGAGAGCAGTGAAGAAGCTATGGCAGTAACCCAGGGGAGAGGTCCTTTCCGCCTCCCCAGAGAAGGTGAGTCCTTAAACTCCCCAGACAGGGGCCCATCCTGACCATCGGGAATTCTCTTGAACATGGCTCAGCCGGGATTTCCAGCCCTTTCAGAGGCTGGCACTTTCCCCTGGGGACTTAAAGCCTATCTTAGAGGAAGCCTGCATTAAAAGATATTAGCCTTACCGCACCATTTGCTAAGCGCTCTCCCCCAGAGAGTCACTGAGGGTCTCCAGTTAGAGGCACCTTTCCCAGATAGATATGAGCCCCAAGGAATAAACCCTGCAACAAACCCTATGCCTTCCAGCGTTTTAACACTTGCAAAGTCCTTTCACCTGCATGAGCTCACGTGCATCTCACACTATCCTCCAAGTTAGCTCCTTTTATTATTATGGTTTCTGCTTTGCAGGTGGAGACACCGAGGCCTCCATTGGAGGAGCTGAGAGTGAGGACAGGGAGGAGGGGTGAGCCTGGGGTGGGGAGGGTCCTGAGTCTCATTGCCTCCCGTCCCCCAGGCCAGCGAGCCCCTTCTCCTAAAGGCTGGGAATGGCGAGAGCAGTTTTCCTCCACGAGGTGACTCTGACACCCGGTCTAGCCAAGACCGACAAGGTCCAAGACCCTCTTTCCCACAGAGGAACCTGGCTCAGTTCCATCCAGGAGAAAAAGGTGCAGGAGGAAGATGAGGGTCGGCTCGGCCCAAGTGAGGCTTCTCCCACGGGTTCTCTGTGATCCGCAGTGTTGAGTGAAGGTATGATGGCAGCCATTCGGCCACGGGGGGACGGAGACGCTGGCGGGGGGTGGCTCTGGGTGGCTTGTGCTCTTGTGGCTGACCAGGGCTCAGAACTCAGACGGAAGGAGGAAGCGACAGGGAAGTGATCACTGGTCATTTCAGGCCACCCGTGGCCTTCTCTGGGCTCTGCCTGCCTGGTCACTCATTGGACTCCAGGGGCAGCGAGGGCGCTGTGCAGTCTGGTGAGGCTTCCTCAGAAACTTCAGCCCACATTTATAATAGATTTATAAGAACTGTGTGGACATGTTTGCTTTTTTTAGCCCCTCATAAGTGATGCCATTATGGCGGCTATAACTCTTATTTACTCCATCAGCAGGCTGCTGGCAACGGCACAAAAATAGATTTGGAGAATTTATCTCATACATGCATCATGAGGAGGCAACAAAGGCCCACAGGTGAGATTTATGTGGGCGGAGGTGGGGGGGGCCAGTATCCATCATACATCCCACCTTGGCGTTCACGCCGCGTCTCAAAGAGAGCCATTACCCTTCTTAATCGGAGCAAAGTAATTGTGGAAACTTCCTCCCGGCAACAAGAGCAGCTGTCCTCCTTGCCCTCTGGGCGGGGCTGTGCCGAGGGGCTTGGGAGGCTGGCCTGCTCTCAGAGAACAGCAGAGCCCATGGAAGGTGTGGGGTCGGAGTCAGCGTGCTCCACAGAAGGGAGGCCGGGGTGTTTGCACATAGGTTTGTTTTGTGCACTGAAAGAGCCCTCAAAACCGCACCCGGCATCCTCATTCCTGGTCCAGACCGTTCGCTGGGCTCTCACTCCTACTCGAAATCCCTCTCTCCCTCCTCTAACTCGGGCCTACCCAGTCACCAAAGCCCCATCAGATCATGCCTCCTTCCAGATGCCTTCTCTGACTGCTAGCAGGGAGGGGGAGAAGGTACCCTGAGCTGAGAGGGTGAGGACAAGGAAGAGCGGCCAAGGCCTGACTCCGCATTGACCAGGTCTCCCCTTGCTGAGACTCGGTTTCCTCGCCTTTAAAATAGGAGGCGGTACTAAGGACTTCAGGACCTCTCCAGATCTGAAGTTCACTGAACGTCCCAGCCCTCATCTTCACCAGCCCTCCCACCTCTGAAGTGCCAAACCCCTTTTGAGGGTTTTCATCTCTGGCTACGTATTAGGATCCCCAAGGAACTGAAAAATAAATTACCAAAGTTTAGCTCCACCCTTCACCAAATAAACCAGAATCTCTGGGGTGGGGCCTGGGCATCAGCATTTTGTAATGTCTCTATTATTCCAATATCCAGCCAGAGTTGGGAGAACCCACTTGGGATCTGGATAACCTAATTTATGATTATAACGAATGCTAACTGGATGGACAGATGGGTGGAGAGGTGGGCAGATAGGAGAGTGCATGGACAGATGGATGTGTAGATGAGTGGGTCGGTGGGTGCATGGATGCTGGGTAGATAGGTGGACTGAGTGGGTGATAAAATGGTACTTCCTTGCCACTGTTTGCTAGTTTCATTGGGTTGATCTTCTCTTTTCATCAAGACTATGACCTTCCTTAGGGCAAAAAATTTTCACATCCTTTATGTTCCCCAACAACACTCAGCATAGAGCCAGAGAAAACTAGTGCTCAGGGGAGTTCTAACACCCTTACCCTTGCATGGTAAGAACACTAGACCAGGAGAAGATAGGGGGTTAAACACTGCATCCTTCATTTACTGTGACTCTAATCCAGTCAACTTGCCTTAGGTTTCTCATGGTGTTAGCAACAACAACAATAGTAATAATAACCCCTGCCAACTTGTCAAGGTCAAGTGGTTCAGATAAATTTTAAAGTGTCGTATGCACGGAGGAACGGTGTTATCATTATCTCTAACATTTGGTTACCCAACTCAGCAGTCACATCCCCAACCTCCCTTGCGATGCTGGTAGTCAGTGGCCATCCTGCCTTTGGTGGCATTTTAGCTGCCACCCTGAGGGCTGAGTCCCCCACTGGTGGAGACATGGGCCCAGACATTCCGGAGGCCCTTGAAACCTAACCCTGACCCCTCTCCATTGCCAGTCAAGCAGCCACAACTCCACAGTCTGGCATCTCTGCTCTCTCCCTGGGGCATTAGCCTTTTCTCTCACCAGCTCCCCTCTCTCAGCCTGCTCCCCTCAGACGCTCAGCTCCCAGCTCTGCTCCGTTCCCAGTAGGTTCCCTGGCAGTACGGCCCAGCATGGGCCCTGACTCTAACACGCCAGCCTGCTAGGCTGATGCAGCAGCTCCTATCCAGTCCCTGCCACCAGACTGTGGTCCATCCTGCACTCTAGCCATCCATGGACCTTGAAAATGCAAAGCTGATTGGGTCCCCTCCTGCTTTAAAATTCTCAGTGGGTTCCTTCGTGAGGGCTCCATATAGCCTGATCCTAACAAGCCTCTCCAGCTCCAGCCCCTTACCTCCGCCAAGCCTGTGCTCCTGACACATGAATTTTTCAACATTTCTCAGACACACTGGGTGCTTTTCCAACTCCAGGCCTTTGCATATGCTATTCCCACTGCCTAGAATGTCCCTTCTCCTCTCCAGCCTCTTCACTTGACCAACTTCAACTCAGCCTTTAAACCTTACCCCCGGGGCCATCTGGATGAGGATTCTCTCCATTGGCCTGGGCAGGATAAATGTCTTGGCAAACGGTGAGTGTGTGAACATGGGCTTCCAGTGTGTTCTTTTAAAATCTCAACATGAGAAAGTCCAAATAATGTAATTAGGGCTTCACTCTACTTTATAAAACCCTTCATTTAAAACACACAGTCATTGCGAGGTGCCCTTGAACAGGGAACTACCTTAGGAGAGTTGATGCAAACTTCAAACGTGAGGCACAGTTGGGTTTACAGGGGAGGTCAGGGGAAGGAAGGAAGGAAGGAAAGAAGGAAGGAAGGAAGGAAGGAAGGAAGGAAGGGAGGGAGGAAGGAAGGAAGGAAGGAAGGGAATAAATTAGGGAGGAAGGAAGGAAAAGAAAAAAGAAGAAAAGAAGATGAGACACAGAAGGGAAGAATCCAGAGAGGGTATGTCTATAACCTGAGATTACAAAAGAGGCTATTCTCTAGAAGCAGGCAATAAAAGCAGGTAGCATTACTGAATCAGGCATAGAATCTGGATAAGTGGTGGGTGTAGACACAGAATCTGGGTAATTGGATAGCCAACCCGCCCACGTTGAACCACACAAGACAGAGTAAATTTCACCAACTCAGTCTGGATAAAATACACCCGAAATGCCACAGCCACTGGACAAGATGCACACTCAACTGCGCGAATTTTCCTCTGATAGGCTGAAAACTCCTGCACTTTTAGACTATTTCATGAAACGTGAAGTATAATTGCTCTGGGCCGTTGGCACTAAGAACTCAATAGGACTATCGAGATTCACAGGCCCAGGATAAAGCGCATATGAAGTTCCTAAGCGTTAGCTAACGCAGCTTTCAATTATGCTCACCCATTTTAAACTGTAAAAGAGGTAATGTTAATCAAACATTTGGTTTGCAAGTGTTTTTCTTCGTAAATGTCATGTACAAGGAGACATTCAGACGTGATCCACAACATAATTGCGTGAGGGTGCCTCATTCAGTGGTGTGTGTTTGCACCGGTGTGTGAGGAGGGAGGGAGCAGTCTCTTTGATTCTCAGGCTCTGTGAATTTCTTTCCACATTTCAGAATACGTAGCATTTGGAAAATAAACCCCGTGCTATTTATAATGTTTGGTAACATTCCGGTCTCAACTCAATTTTCGCAGTAAATATCTTGCCCCTGAAGCAAGCTCTGTGTATTCCAGGACGGAGTAAATATAAGGCACCAATTTGTTGTTCAATTACTAGTTATTAAATCATAATACTGGGAAGCTTTACATGGCCACAACTGCTTGGGTTTTGAATACAGAACAGCCTCTATATGATTTGGGAATCTCTCAGGGGGGTTTCCCATCTCTTTCCTGGAGATTGCTCACAGTAAAAATTCCAAATTTTTGCTCCAAATTCCAGCAGCAGGAGAATGGACTTCATGACCACTGGGAGGCATTGCCAGCAGCAGGAGTGTGTGAATGCATGACACGGGTCAAAGGCTTTTCTGGAAAGCAGGGAGGCAGCTGGCTCTGAAAGGGTGATCCAGTCCTTAGTACTCAAAATACGGTCCCAGACCAGCCGCAGGGGCATCACACGTGAGCTAATAGTTAGAAATACAGAATTTCAGGCCCCAAATTTTACCCCCTTCCTACATACCGAATCAGACCCTGCATTTTAACAAGACCTCCAAGCGACACACATGCACATTATAATATGAGAAGCCATGGCTAGTTAATGCCCCAGTGATTCCTCCCAATTACTGGAGTCTCTGACCCATTTCATTTTTGACTGTTCTGGGCCTGAGAAGAGGAAAGAGCTGTGGATGGGGCAGGGTGGGTGGTGAGAAGAGGTAAAAACAAGATTAAGCAAGTTAAACAGAACTTAACCTTCTGAGCCTCATTCTTCCCATCTGTAAAATGGGCGATCAAAATACCTGCCCCACTCAGGGTTGTTGTTATGGTTATAAACAATGTAGATCCAGCGTCCAGCTCTGTGCCTGACAAACAATAGATCCTCAATAGATGTTAGTTCCCTGCCCACGTGAACTCCACATACCCAGCTAGACAGCCATGCAGGCAAGACCTGGCCCGATCACGAGCATGAGGGCGACAACCCCTAATTCAGGCAAAGAAACCTTCATCTCAGAAGAAAGGAAACAAAAGCCAGAGGAATACGCAGGACCCCTCAACGTTATGAGACTGCAGGTACCCGTAACACAGAAAGGGGAGTTCCACAAGGGAGGTATCACTGAGTGACAAGGGGCACAAAGTTAAGATCCTGTCTAGGACCTAGGACACTGGGGTTCCAGACGTGACTCAGCCAGAAATTTACTGTGTGATCCTGGGCCTCAGTTTCCCCACTTATGCCTCAGAGAGGATGGAATTCAGTATCTCCAAGGTCCCTTCTAACCCTATCATTCTCTGATTCTGCTCGGAGATTCAGGGAACAGCTCTCGCCAAGCTGCAGGCAGACTTTTCTCCCTGGGAAAATTAATTCAGTCCTCAATGTTGCAGTCTATAAATTACCGGCCAATCTGTTTCAGAAATATTAAGGGAACATTTATAAATTGCATCTTCCATTCAATGCTGCAGAGTAAAGATCTTGGGGCCTTCAGATGTTTATCTTACTTAAAGCCCCAGCTAGAATCAATCTCCCCCAGCCTTCATGGGAGAGAACATCATTTCAGGAGTTGGGGAGCGGGGAACCATATGTCAAGCTGACTCCCTGCCTCCTTTTCCCCCATTCCCTGCTCTGGAGAATTTACTGCCCCAAATCCAAGCTGGAGACTTTGAGTGAAGCAAAGCGAGGGTGGGAAGTAGGGGAGGGGGTGCCTGTTGTGACAGGAGGCCGGGGTGGGGCCCATCCCCTTGATCACCCTCACAAGGCCCAGGGTAGTGGTGCTGGCTCAGGGGCCCCCGAGAACAGGCCAAGAAGTTAAGCTGTCTTCTGCCGTAATTGATTTTGACAGCATAACAAGTTAATTCGTCACTGTTTTGCAACTTATTTGAGAATTCATCGGTAAGCAGAGTCCCACAGGACAGCTTGTAATCACTTGTAAACTCAAATTAGGGCTCCCAGTTAAATACGGTTGATATCAGGTAGAGCCGGACTCCGACCAGTGACTACAAATGCACCTGTTTTCACCTTCTCTCTTACATCAAGGACATGCTCTGCTAGAGGTGATTCGAGCGGACGAAGACCAGGTTCCAGGCATCACTGTTACCAAGTGATCACGCTAATTGGAAATAGCTTGATGGGAGGGAGGAAAGGCGGACCAAGTCCCCCGTCCCTTAAATACACCATATTCTCTTCTCCTCGGTTATTGTGATTATGGTTAGGCTCATTGACACGTCATGGTGAAAAATGAAATGCACTAGGAGAAAAAGGCTTGTTCAGGGCCCAGCTCCTTGAATAGAATTAATACCTGAGCTAAACCCCCTTCCAGCAGGGTCCCCCTAATACTTTATTACAATAGTTTATCAGGAACAGGTTATTTTAATACCAGGCCATAAAGACGATCTCGGGTGGCAGCTTTATTTCCCAGGAGTTAAATATTAATTGCCACACAAAAGGAATATAAAAATGACACGGGGAACAAATATTCCAGCTTCCTGCAAAGTGGGAAGAATTCTTTAATATTAGCATCGCCACGATACGGTGCACACTGAGGCTTAATTAAAATGCACAATTATTGTACAATGTTTTTTTTTTTTCTTCTTCTTGGTGGCTTCAATGAGATGGGCTCACAGATGGAAGCTGAGGCCACATCCTTGCAAGACGGGCTCTCGATAAAGCACTGCCTCTCCGTGACATAACGGGGCAACCACAATAAATGGTTGATATCAGAATACGGGCCACTCAGAAGGCAAATGCAACTTCACCTAAGAGCCTTAAAATGTTTTAACTACCATTTCAATCAAGTCTGGAAGTTTGAAATGTGGCACTAAACACACTTCTTCGAGAAGCTGTTTTCTTTCCACCCTCAGAACTAATAAATCCAAAAGGCCTACTTAAGCTAAGACAAGCCAGGAGCTGAGGAAGCGGTTTTGGAAACTGTTAAAAACATCCCTCCAGGGGGTTGAGGGGCAGCTGTGGGCTGGGCTCTGGGGGCGCCTCCTGTGCCATGAGGCAGGAGCAGATTTGGGGCAGGGTGTGCAGGACTGGGACATCCCAGTTATATGTACCTCCCCAAATCCCCCAACTCCTTCCATAGCTCCAGAGGAAGGGAAGCAAAGGGCTTCAGGACGCCCCAGCCATATCCCCTCTCTGCAGAAGGGAGGCATCAAGTGGTCACCTCATCCCGTCCCCTCCTTCCAGGTGGCCCTCTCCCAGCAACTCCCACCCCCCTTCAGAAAGAGGAGACGGTGCTGCCTCCTTGGGTGACATGCAGTCCTGTTATGCAGCTGGGACACATGGCACATCCGTGCCGGTTTCTACAATCCTGAACTATTTCCAGACTAGTTGGTGAAGACCCATTTCCCTGAGCCCGTGAAGTCCCTCTCCCCACGGCCCCAGCCACGCCAGCCCCTTCACCGGCACCTCCCCTCCCAGGACTCCCAATCACTCGGCAATTAAGGGATTCATTCCTGCCTCAGCTTGGCAGCTGGACGCCTGGAGGCCGGCGGGTCAGTACCCTCAACCACAGACACCTGTTTCTAACATCACCCTTAGTTACCTTGGAGAAGCTGCTCTGGACCTGGTTCCACTTAGAAACCATCTAAGCCCCCTCGGTCACATGGAGGACCGGTGGGAGGGTGTGACCCAGTGGCACAGACAGGGCGAACCGCGGCCAGTGCGGGACCCCCCCACCCCCACCATTCTCACCACTCACAAGTCCTCCTCCAGTTCTAACCCAAGTCTTTGCTGCTTCCAGGCACATCTTTCTCTGGCTCAGTCCTGCCAGCCTCATTAGGGCCTCACTGCCCTTCTCCCAGCCCCCAGCATTCTCGCAGAGGAGGAGGGCACCCCGCTGGGCAGGTCCTTTTTCCCGCTAATTGGGTTTTAATGGTCCTGGCCAGAGGGATGGGCTTGGCTGCCATGTTTGGCCCCTGGCCAACTGGGGACCCAGGGGGGAAAAGGTAGGGGTGCGGCTTAATGAGCAACGCCTGCAGCCCTCCTGACCACCTGCTTCTGACTCCACTGAGCCCCGAGCCACCTTGTCCCTGCCCAGTCCCAAAGACCCCCCCCACAAGACTAGCACACACTCTCTACTAGGCTCCTAAGCTGATGGAATGTGAGTCATGCAGGCTTGGGACACGCAGAGATCCAGCGATTCTCATCTGTCAGGACAGGGAGAGGGCCAGCACGCTTGCCAAGCTTCGAGAAATGCTAGGGATATGTCTCAGGCCCCCAGAGACTCCCCTGCCCGCTCTGTGTGTAAGACGGAGCTGCTCCTTCTAGAAGCCAGGCTCCCAAGCAGAGAGCTAATGTGCTGATTTATTTACCTAATTATAGTAAAACAAACAAGCTGGGAGCTAAGGTGGTCTGTGCTCTTGTTCAGAAGGCAGCCACACCTTCCTGCCTGGGTTCTTGGGAGGCTGAGGGGGAGGAAGGACAGGCAAGGATCTGAGCAGGCACCTGGGAAGAGACAAGTGGGAGTGTGGGCACACATTAAGGTCCCCAATCCGGCACAATCGCTTCCCTTGCAGACCCATCCTGATCCCCATTGTGTCTGCTGCTCCAAACTGTCCCCTGTTCCTGAAAGACCCTAAGCATCCCAGCTTCCACACCTTTGCTTGTGCAGAGCACCCACCCCCACCCCCCCGCCCCTGCCATGTGGCTTCCTCTTTTCTATTACACCTGTCCCCAGGGCCCCCAAGACACTTGGCCTGCCCACCACTTTGGCCATCTGGTTCTCTGGGCATGTCTGTCCCTATAGCACTGGCTCCCAGTCCCTCTGGGGGAGGCAGAGGCCAGACTGGGGACTGGAGGAGGCAGGGAACCCCCTGTCAGGGCCAGAGTAGCAGAAAATGGGAAGCCCAGAAAGAAGAGGGTGCTGGCTGCGGAGACCGGGGCCTCAGGGGGGGACTGAAAGTGTGACTTACAGGCATGTCACCAAATAGTGGTAACTGAAGGCTGCCCTCCCACCCCTCAAACCTCAGGGGCCTTCTGGGGGTGGGGCCAAGGGGTTAAGCCCTGACTCTGCTCAGAGGACCAGGGAAATTGTAGCTCCATCCCGAGTGCCAAGGAGACTGAGACCCAAGGAGGTGAAGGGAGCCATCCCAGGCCATCCCCGGGCATTCAGGCTGAGACAGCTTTCCCACCACACTGACCCCTTCCCCTAATATCTCCATCCCCCTCCCTGGCCCAGACCTGGGAAGGCCTCACCACCCACATCTCAGCCTTAGACTCACTCACTCATTCATTCATTCATTCATTCCATATTTCTTGAGTATGGGGCACTGTTATTGGGTATGACATTGGTGAAGAAGACAAGAGGAGACCCCTCAGTAAGCTTACAGTCCACAGAGAGACAGACAGTAGCCACATAACTCAGTCAATAAAATGATCACAGGTTGTCATCAGAGCCTGTGTGGTGAGTGGAGGGCACAGTGCATGGGGTAGGGGTGCCTCCTTAGGGTCAGGTGGTCAGAGAAGGCCTCTCTGGGAAGGGGACATTTGATACATGAGGGACGAAGAGGAGAGAGCCCTGCAAAGGTTGGAGGAAACTCCTTCCAGGCAAAGGGATCAGCAAGTGCAAAGGCCCCTGAGTCAGAAAAAAAAGGCTTGCAGGAGGCCAGTGTGACTGATTCATAGCCTGCAGGGGTGAGGCTGGAGGAGGCAGCCCAGGGCCAGGGTGTGCAGCCAAGAATTTGGAGACTTTGGATTTTGCCTAAGGACAATGGGAAGCCATTGGAGGATTTGTAGCAGGTGAGATGACATGGAATTCATTTGCCCCATCACTATCTTCCCCCACTGGCTGCCCTGTATTTGCCTTCAACAGCAGGAGAACGGGGCGTCGATATTATGGCTGCAAAGAGTTTTGCATTCTGCAGCTACTGGTGGGAGCTTGGAAGCAGATTTCCCCCATTGATCCACTGGTAAGACTATACCCCACTGATACCTTGGTTGCAGCTTTAGGAGACCCAGTAAAAGACCCAGCTAAACCATGCCCAACTGCTGGTCCACAGAAACTGTCAGGTAGTAAGTTCGCATCGTTTGTGGTAATTTGTTGTGCAGCCATAGAACTAAGGTGAGAGAGTGAGCTATGCAGATATTTGGGGGGAAACGATGGCAGGCAGAAGAGCAGCCAGTGAAAAGGCCCTGAGGCAGGAGAGGGATCCCACGGAGGTCAGAATGGCAGACACGCAGGGCAACTGTAAGATGAGGTTAAATGACTTGGCCAAGCGACACGGAGGGTTTTTCGTTTTTAGTCTGATGGACATTTTGTTAAGCAACCCGTTTGAATTATGAAAAAAGTATATTTCAGATGTGGATTTTAAAAATACACTCTACTGGGGTGTCTGACTGACTCAGTCCAATAGAGCACATGGCTCTTGATCTTGGAGTTGTTTGAGCCCTACGTTGGGCATGGAGAGAAAGTAAATAAATAAAAAATAAAAACTTAAAAAATACAAGCTACAAAAAGTAGGACCAATATACATATTCAGAACAATTAAGATGTCCCCGGAACCGGGGTCCCTGGGTGGCTCAGTTGGTTAAGCGTCAGATTCTTGATTTCGGCTCAGGTCATGATCTCACAGTTCGTGGGTCCAAGCCCCGCCTTAGGCTCTGTGCTGGTGGCTCACTTGGGATTCTCTCCCTCTCTCTGCCCCTCTCCTATCGCTCTATCTCTCTCTCAAAATAAATAAAAATAAACTTTTAAAAAAAAGATGTCTCCTGAACCGTATTTATAGTGGCAAAACGGTATATATTCATTGCCCCCAAATTTCATTTTTATTCAAATGCCAACAAGTTACATCATTACAAACCAATGGCTTTGTACCTAGATAGTTTGGTACTTTTATTTGGCAACACTCTGGGACATACCTGAAGCTTTAAATATCATTTCTAAGGAGCTCCTGAGCGTTCTGAACAGAAGAGGGACATGATCTGACCCATGTCTGAGAGTGCACACTGGCTGCCAGGTAGAGAATGGGCTGCAGGGGGGCGAAGGCGGATGCAGGGCAGCGAGGGGGAGGCAGGTACACCAGCCTCGGGGAACGATGAGGGACCCTGCCATTCACCCCTGCCCACCAACCAGCCTGGCTGGTCTCCCGCAGGCCCCTGGGGTGGCCTGCCAAGGCGAGGCCAATGACACACCCTGGTCCCCATCCTCGGGCAGCAAAACTTCCAGGCCACAGCTTTGGCCCAGACCAGGATACAAGCCCTTACTACTACTGCACATGCACCTACTGTGTGCAAGGCCACAATTCTCATTCCTGGCTTTTCTGTCTGGGTTAGGAAGACCCCTGGTTGCATTTAGGGGAGATGCTAAGTTTTCTTTAGGGGGCTTTTCCTGATTAATCCCCCAGACTTGGGAATATTCCTTGTGCTTCAAGCTCTCCACGCTTGGGAGTTATCCATTAATTTTGCATCAGATTAAAACCCACAGAGGAAAGGAATAAAGGGAGTAAAACAAAAATTTCTTAAGTACTCACTGCTTATCAGGCAGTGTCCTGGGAGCATTTCTTTCTTAAGTGAAGTAGGTGAGTGGCCTGACTGCCTTCATTTTGTTTTCTAATGAGGAGACAAGCTCAGAAAAGTCAAGTGACAGGCCTGAGGTTACACAGAAATTCTCAACTCAGCAGCTGGGATTTGAACGGTCCATCTGACTCCAAAGCCCATGTTCAGAACCCACCACCATGTCAGCTACCTAGCACTTTGATGAAACACCAAAATAAAACACCAAATAAAACAACTCCACCTGATGAACATGGATGCAAAAATCCTCAACAAGATATTAGCTAGCCAGATCCAACAATACATTAAGAAAATTATTCACCACGACCAAGTGGGATTTATACCTGGGATGCAGGGCTGGTTCAATATCTGCAAAACAATTAACGTGATTCATCACATCAATAAAATAAAGGACAAGAACCATATGATCCTCTCAACAGCTGTAGAGAAAGCATTTGACAAAATGATGAAAACCCTCAAGAAAGCATGGATAGAAGGATCACACCTCGAGATGATAAAAGGCATATACGAACGACCCAATGCTAGTATCATCCTCAATGGGAAAAACTGAGAGCTTCCCCCTAAGGTCAGGAACAAGACAGGGATGTCCACTCTCACCACTGTTATTCAACATAGTATTGGAAGTCTTAGCCTCTGCAATCAGACAACACGAAGAAATAAAAGGCATCCAAATCGGCCAGGAGGAGGTCAAACTTTCACTCTTCACAGATGACATGATACTCTATATGCAAAACCCAAAAGATTCCACCAAAAAACTGCTAGAACTGATTCATGAATTCAGCAAAGTGGCAGGATATAAAATCAATGCACAGAAATTGGTTGCATTCCTATATACCGACAATGAAGCAACAGAAAGGGAAATCAAGGAATCGATCCCATTTACAGTTGCACCAAAAACCATAAAATACCTAGGAATAAGTCTAACCAAAGAGGTGAAAAATCTATACACTGAAAATTATAGAAAGCTTATGAAAGAAACTGAAGAAGACACAAAGAAATGGAAAAAGATTCCATGCTCCTGGATAGGAAGAACAAATATTGTTAAAATGTCGATACTACCCAAAGCAATCTACATGTTCAACGCAATCCCTATCAAAGTAACACCAGCATTCTTCACAGAGCTAGAACAAATAATCCTAAAATTTTTATGGAATCAGAAAAGACCCCGAATAGCCAAAGCAATCTTGAAAAAGAAAACCAAAGCAGGAGGCATCCCAATCCCAGACTTCAAGCTATACGACAAAGCTGTAATCATCGAGACAGTATGGTACTGGCACAAGAACAGACACTCAGATCAATGGAATAGAATACAGAATCCAGAAATGGACACACAAATGTATGGCCAACTAATCTTTGACAAAGCAGAAAAGAATATACAATGGAATAAAGACAGTCTCTTCAGCAAGTGGTGCTGGGAAAACTGGACGGCAACATGCAGAAGAATGAACCTGGACCACTTTCTTACACCATACACAAAAATAAACTCAAAGTGGATGAAAGACCTCAATGTAAAACAGGAAGCCATCAAAATCCTCGAGGAGAAAGCAGGCAAAAACCTCTTTGATCCTGCCCGCAGCAATTTCTTACTCAATATGTCTCCAGAGGCAAGGGAAACAAAAGCAAAAATGAACTACTGGGATCTCATCAAAATAAAAAGCTTCTGCACAGCGAAGGAAACAATCAGCAAAACTAAAAGGCAACCAACAGAATGGGAGAAGATATTTGCAAATGACATATCAGATAAAGGGTTAGTATCCAAAATCTACGAAGAACTTATCAAACTCAACACCCAAGAAACAAATAATCCAGTGGAGAAATGGGCAAAAGACATGAATAGGCACTTCTCCAAAGAAGACATCCAGATGGCCAACTGACACATGAAAAAATGCTCAACATCACTCATCATCAGGGAAATACAACCCAAAAACCACAGTGAGATACCACCTTACACCTGTCAGAATGGCTAACATAGGGGCACCTGGGTGGCTCAGTCGGTTAAGCGTCCGACTTCAGCTCAGGTCACGATCTTGCGGTCCTTGAGTTCGAGCCCCGTGTCGGGTTCTGGGCTGATGGCTCAGAGCCTGGAGCCTGCTTCTGATTCTGTGTCTCCCTCTCTCTCTGCCCCTCCCCAGTTCATGCTCTGTCTCTCTCTGTCTCAAAAATAAATTAAAAAACTTAAAAAAAAAAAGCTGCTGAGGATTCAACTCAATTTAAAAAAAAAAAAAGAATGGGTAACATGAACAACTCAGGCAACAACAGATGTTGGGGAGGATGCAGAGAAAGAGGATCTCTTTTGCATTGTTGGTGGCAATGCAAGCTGGTGCAGCCACTCTGGAAAACAGTATGGAGGTTCCTCAAAAAACTAAAAATAGAACTAACCTACGACCCAGCAATTGCACTACTAGGCATTTATCCACGGGATACAGCTGTGCTGTTTCGAAGGGACACATGCACCCCCATGTTTATAGCAGCACTATCAACAATAGCCAAAGTATGGAAAGAGCCCAAATGTCCATCGATGGATGAATGGATAAAGAAGATGTGGTATATATATACGATGGAGTATTACTCGGCAATCAAAAAGAATGAAATCTTCTCATTTGCAACTACGTGGATGGAACTGGAGGATATTATGCTAAGTGAAATTAGTCAATCAGAGAAAGACAAAAATCATATGACTTCACTCATACGAGGACTTTAAGAGACAAAACAGATGAACATATGGGAAGGGAAACAAAAATAATATAAAAACAGGGAGGGGGACAAAACAGAAGAGACTCATAAATATGGAGAACAAACTGAGGGTTGCTGGAGGGGTTGTGGGAGGGCAGATGGGCTAAATGGGTAATGGACATTAAGGAATCTACTCCTGAAATCATTGTTTCACTATATACTAATTTGGATGTAAATTTTGAAAAATAAAAAATAAAGTTAAATTATAAAAACAAAACAAAACAAAAAAAACAACTCCAAATCCCACCAAATAACCCACTTTTCCAAGAAATAGCTAGTGCAATGACATTCCAGGGTAATTAATGAGTTAGGACAATCTCGTAGGAGGGTGCAGGTTTGTGAATTAGATGTTTAATTTAAGTGCTATTATTCCACGATATATTTATGTTTTCTTAAAGTGTTATTATTTCACTGTCTGAGAGACATGGTCTAGACTCCTCCCTCATCTTGGGACCTCTATGAGTCAGAGCCTTGGGCCCCCGCACCAACCTGAGAGCTTCCCCTAGACCTCACCAGCCCTGCCTATTAGGCCCCATCCACAGCCCCTATTCACTGGGTCCTGTGTCCATACGGACCCCACAGGTTTTAGAAGCATGGTCACAGCTGATACAGGCAAGAGGAGAAGCAGCAAACTTGACCACAGATGAGGCAGGAGAGGACATGTCTGCCATCAGCGCATGCCCAGAGACCCCACCATGGCACCTAACGGTTTTCTTTGGCAGTTGTCAGAAATAAGATTTAAGACTGAAACTTTACAGAATAATCAATAGACTAGGAAATGATGGAACATAAACCATGAGTCTATTTGTTCTGTGGGGGTAAAAAAAAAAAAAAAAGTCAAGTTTATCAGCAGAACTGAAAAGGAAAACAAAGGGGAAAATGGCGAGTGCCCCGTCCTGGTGGGACCAACTATTGCCAAGCCATCCTGGACCTCGTCCCCCTCCCTATTCTGGTCTCCCTGTGCTCTGCACATCTGGATCTGCGGGCCCACCGCACTGGGGTCCACAGCGGGGTAGGGGGATTGGTTAGCTCACTTCCAAGTGGCATTTCCCCCCATGGAGCCTCAAACTGGCTCCCTATGAGACACTACCCTGGGGCAGGCAGAGATGGGTGCCCACATGCCCTAGAAATTCTCTCCTCAGCAAACATTTCCTGGGCCGGGAGGACACAGCCAAGTATGGCTTAATGGCCTCCCACTGCTCTTTGCATTATTGATTACAATACCTGCTTAGAAGCTTGAAAATGAGATTTTTTTTTTCCCTCCATTGATTTCCACTTGGCAAACGCCAAGATTCTCCTGACTTTTTCCCTGCTGAGGATGCTTGAGGAGGGCATAGTGAGGTGGGGGCCAGTTGGGGTTCCCTGCATCATCTTCCAAGGAACATGGGAAACCTCCGGCCAACTGTCCTGCTGCAGAGGGGCCGTACCCAGGGCTCAGGAACAAACTTCAGGATTGAGATGAGCAGTTTGACCTTGCATCCTGCACAGAGACACCCCAAGTTAACAGGATTTGGGGTTGCTAAGGCCATTCTGTCCATCTCTCTTTCCAGACAGTTCTGAACAAGGATCCAAAAGGACAGTCAACTTGAAGGGAAGCCAGCGGGGCGGGGAGGGGCGGGGCGCTGCCTAAGGACTTCCCAAACCCTGGAAGAAGGTGCCTAATAGAGGGAGATGGCAAAGTGGGGTTTCTGACAGCTCAGGAATGTGATCACAAGAGAAGTACAGAGGACACTTTCCTGAGAACAGAAGCAGGGGAAGAAAAAGGCCGCAGTGAGCTTGGCGACTTGGGGTCAGGAGGGCGTGGATCGTAGGGTCCCAGCACCAGAGCCCACAGGACCATCTCCCTGGTCACTGACCCTCCCTCCCCACTCCAGGCCTCCTCACCCACGCGGGCGCTGCGTTCCTCCCAGGGTCATGTTTCTTAATGTTTCTATAGTATTGTTGGAAACCCAGAAGGAAGGTACAGGAGTTTAAAATTTTTATGTGTCGGGGCGCCTGGGTGGCGCAGTCGGTTAAGCGTCCGACTTCAGCCAGGTCACGATCTCGCGCTCCGTGAGTTCAAGCCCCGCGTCAGGCTCTGGGCTGATGCCTCAGAGCCTGGAGCCTGTTTCCGATTCTGTGTCTCCCTCTCTCTCTGCCCCTCCCCCATTCATGCTCTGTCTCTCTCTGTCCCAAAAAATAAATAAACGTTGAAAAAAAAAAAAAAATTAAAAAAAAAAAAATTTTTATGTGTCTATTTCAATGATAATTTAAAAAACCCAAATATCAGCATGCTGTACAGACCCTGGATGACCACACCGTAACTGAGCCTCAAGCCACGCTCCCTGCTCTCTGTCCGGGTTGAGGGCCCACTCTGCTGTGCTCCTGGCCTGCTCCCAAATGGAGACCACCATCCCCTGTGTGTCCCAGTCCAAGAGAAGCCTGCTGTGCTGTCCTCACACCAAGCTCCAATTACAGAAACTGCCCAGACCTCTAGGCTCCGGGAAGGTGAAGTTCTGCCATCTCCTGGCCAGGCCCCTAGGGGGGCTGGAATGTCTCCTCTGGGTGGCAGCAGCCAGAGGGCTCAGCCCTGCCTCCTGAATGCACTGCCCTGGATTAACCCATCTCACCTTGAGCCAAGGCTTGGGGTCATCCCGCTTCCCAGGAAAAGTCAAACCCCACAAAAACCAACCAGGGTGCCTCTGTTTCCCTGCAGAGAAGCTGAGGTCAGGGGATGCGTGGGGCATCCCCTGACCCCAGCAGTCAGGAGGCAGTGGAGGCCCCCAGCGAGGCGAGTGCCATCTGACTGCCACCCTCCAACCGACTCCATTTCTCATCTGTGTATGAGGAGCGGTGGTCACCGGTGGAGCCCATCTGCCTGCAACCAGCTAGGCAACTCTGGTCCCTCTCTGGGCGGCAGTTTCCTCATCTGTAAAATGTGGATAACACCCGTCCCTAATTCAGAGGTTGGAAATAAGGATTAAACGGGTTAATACAGAGAAAGCGCTGAGAACAACGTTTGGCACACAGCGCGTGATGAATGAAAGCGATTACTTACACGGTGGGGAAGGTGAACCAGATGAATCTATAAAGCTACACTCAGGTCTGATGCTTGATTAAATCTCGAAAGACAGCCCCGTACGTGGCTGCTACAGCGACCAACACTGCTACGACCACCACCAGCAAAAACGAGGCTTAACATCTCTGCAAAATAGGCCACATCCACTGTCACATCCGTCACCATATTAAAGGCTGCAAATAGCCCTGTGAGCAAAAACATTAATGTCTCCACTTTACAGATGGAGAAATGGAGGCCCAGAGTACCAACGGGACTTGATGAAGGCCTTGCGGCTATTTTAGGGTCTAGAAGGGACCAGAACCCAGCTCTCCTGGGGTATACCACACTCTCCCATCACCTTCCCAGCATCCTACCCCCACAAGGAAGCATTCGCCTCTGGCCAACAGGGCCTGTAACACCTAAGCCCTGAGGGGTTGCTTTCCTACTTACTGAGGCACCCGACTAGGGAGGGCTGCCATCAAATAGGCTTTTATGGCTCCCATAACCGTTCTAACAAATGTCTTTCCAGCAGCAGTGGCTGAAAGCAGATTAATGTCTCCGTGGCCCTAACACTTCTCGGGCCCCCTTTGCCTGTCAGGTCATTACCGGCTGGTTTATAGTCCTGAGGCCTTTTTCCAGTCCGCAAACGGTTTGCATGATAAAGAGACCACAGGGCTAAGCATTCCTGAGCTGCTACTCCTCCCCGGGATGAGCTGGCTGATGGAGACCTGTCAGTCCTCTTTTCTCTGATTTGGGGGCAATGGATGGGAGGCCTTGTTAGGAGCCCGGGCTCTGGAGCAAAAATGCTAATGCCACCACTTACCAGCTGTGTGGCCTTAGGCAAGCTGCTTCACTGGGCTTCCATTTCCTCATCTGTAAAATGGGAACATTAGTACTTTTCAAGGATCGAGAGTTCCGGTTTATGTGAAGAACTCAGCATACAGTCAGCACTCAGCCAATATGAACTCTTATTATTATCTTCATAATCTCTGGGCCCTGGGAGGGCAGGGACTCTGTCCTGTTCACTGCCTGGCACGTAATAGGCACCTGATAAATCCATGTTTGGTGAACAAATGAAGGGGGGCCATTGTAAAGCCAGATTTGTAGATTGTAGGGTTTCTCTGCAGTGGCACGACCAGCACTGGGGCTGTGACAATTGTTTGCTATGGGGCTGTCCTATATGCTGTAGGATGGGGAGTAGCACGCGTGGCCTCTGTCACTAGATACTGGTAGCACCCTTCCCCCAAACTGTGACAATAAACAAGTCTCCGGACACTACAGAATGTCCCCTGAGGGGCAACCCACGCCTCCCCTGATCTCAGGAAATCGGATGACCTCGTTTGAAAAATGAGGACGTTGAGGCTCAGAGAGAGAAAGTGACTTCCGGCAATCACACAGCAATTGAGTGGCAGGGCTGGGATTCACACCCGGTTGTCCTGACTCCAAGTCAAGCGCTTCCTCCACTTTACCTCTGCCTTCGGTGGTTCATTGTCATAGCCCTGCCATCAGGACACGGGCATGGGCTCTAAACCAGAGGCCGCTGTGCTCTCCCTTCAGTTATCCTATAACATGGGTGCTGGTCATGAGAGGCCTGGGCAGCCAGTTGTACAAGGTCCCCCTGCTCTGGTGACCGTGCATGGGGCACAGCCACCTCTGTGGTCAGACTGCTCTTCCAGTGTCTCTCATTCATGAATTCACTCATCAAGCATGGGCAGCTACTAGGGACCGGGACTCAGGTGGTTGAGAGTCACCAGAGGGACAGGTGTTTAATTACTAGGTATGTCGGGGGTCAGACAGCCTGGAGGGAATCCTGCCTCTCATGGACACTTACCCTGCCTCAACATCAGTCTCTGCATCTGTAAAATGGGAGTGATAATGGCACCAACTTGAAGACCACAAGCGCAAGTGTCCCTCGGCATCCAAGGCTAATTGAGTTCCGAGGAAGCTGTCACGGTGAGTGATTAACCCAAGACTTTATATCCCTCCTTTCTGTTTCTGAATTGGATAGCAAGGGTGTGGATAGGCTGGGTCCTGTACCTGTCTATGACAAGGGGTTTGCCATGAGCATTAAATGTGTAAACCAGCATTTCCTGGACACTTTGTCAAGGCATCATCTAAGAACCTTACACACGTCATACCTTATTCAGCTCACACAACAAGCCGCCAAAGCAGCCACCATTTTTTAAAAGAAGAAATCGAGGCACAGAGAGGTCATACAACCGTCCAAGACCCCAGTTGGGAAAGTGGTGAAAACAGGATGTGAGCCAGTCTACTTCCTTAACCTGTGCCCACTGGTTCCCAGGACTAAGGATTTAAAGCATTTACCACAGGACCACTGCTGCTGCTAAGGTGATGATGATGATGGAAATGGTATTATCCTAGATGATAAAAAGGTTTGGTGATCCTGTCTTTAAGGCATTTAATGCTTTTCATGGGGGAAAACATTGGGGCAAAAAATTCTAATGTTCTAGGATAGGAATTGGTAAAGATTTTCTACAAAAGGCCAACCGGTAAATATTTTTTACTTGGTGGGCAAGACAGATCCCTGTCACAGCTATTCAACCCTGCTAATATTGTGAGAAAATTATCATAGGCATCCAGAAACAAATGGGCACAGCTGTGTTCCAATAAAACTTTATTTACAAAGGCAGGCTATGAAACAGACATGGCCCATGGGCCTTAGTTTGCCAAGGTGTTTTAAGAGAACTGCTTTAATTAGGAAGAGTGCCTAGGTCCCTCTCTTTTCTCCAGCCCAGGGGAAATGAGCCCAGTGGTCTGGGGAGAACGTTCAGGAAAGACTGCAGTAAAAGTCACACGTGTGGGCTCTGGGGCAAGGGACAGCTCATGGGAAGGTCAGCCCCAAGGCTGCCGCCACCCAGCTTGGGCAAAAGACCGTGGAGCCTGCAGGCTGTGGGTACTGCCCCGGGCTTGGCTGTCTCTCCCATCAGAGTCTTGCAGTGAGCAATCAGAGGGCTGGGCCCCAGAATCTTCAAAGGGACACCTGCCCTGGCTGTTACCTGCTGTTTTGTGACTCATTTAGGACCCAACCTCAACGGCCCAAACCTGCCGTGGCTGGGCTGAGGATGTATGATGTGACAAGATCCACTGTGGCAGGAAAGGAAGAACGCTCAGCATTCTGGAATCACCCCTGCGCAAAAACGGGTGGTCGACCATCCCTGGCTCACAGGTTTGTAACCCCGTGTTCACGAAGAGGCTGGCTGTGGTGGCGGCCGGGTCTTTGCCGAACCCCGTTTATAAAGTTGCTGCAGAGCTAACTAGGTAATTCTGAGCTATGGCGACTATCCTCTTACCCGGACGTGCTCTTTCAAATCAATCCGCCTCTCCCCCAGCAGCCACGCGGCCTTGACAGCTCTGCCTCTCCAGTTCCCTCATCTGCTGAATGAGAATAATTTGCAAGGCTGTCTGGAGGCTTAAATGAAACCCACGTCTGCGCTCGCAGACACAGGCCCGCCCAGAACCTGACACATAGTAGGCGCACTTAATAACGTTCCACCCTCTCCCTTAGATTTGTGTGTAGTCCAGCGGCTACTGAAACCAAAGGTTATAGGAAGATTTCTACAAAGGAAGACATACAGAGCAAACCATGCATTGGCTTGATCTCCCCAGCTCTCCACCAAGAACTAGAAAAAGACAGCTGTCATTCATTTCAGCAGTGGCTTCTCCTGGTATAATTTAGCGGCCAGGCTGTCTCGCCGTTTCTTCTTTTCTGTTCCAAGGAATTCGTGGGCATAGAATGGGGGAGATAAAAACTCAACCCAAGGCCCACCTGGTGGAACTGCCCCCTCCCCGCCCACCTGCCCCGTACACAGGCATCAGCACCCACAACGCTGTCAGGCTGTGATTCACTGGCCTGGCTCCCTTTATGAGGCTCTATGTTCCTTTTTTTAAAAAAAATTTTTTTTTGGTTTATTTATTTTTGAGAAAGAGAGAGAGTGTGATTGGGGGGAGGGGGAGAGAGAGAGGGAGACACAGAATCCGAAGCAGGCTCCAGGCTCTGAGCCGTCGGCACAGAGCCCAACACGGGGCTTGAACTCACAAACTGTGAGATCATGACCTGAGCCGAAGTCAGATGTTCAACTGACTGAGCCACCCAGGCACCCTGGGGCTCGATGTTCCTTAAGGAAAGGGGCTGCCTTGTCTCCCCAGCACCTAACCTACAGCCTGCTCTCTGGGAGTTCCCACAGAGAGATGCTGCTGGGCCAGCCCTTCACGTCATCAGCCAGGCTTCCCAGGAAGTCACTGCATTTCTTGGTTTTTCTCTGGATGCTCTGGCTGTGACCGATGTTGAGAGACGCTCAGAGCTGAGAGCAAAGGCAGGGAGGTCTGTCCTGCTCATCTTTATTTGCTAAGCAAATTGTACTGGCTTATGAAAGAGGGTTGCTCATTTCGACAGCAGGCCTGCCTATGTGGTTTATGCTCTCTCCACAGAGAAGCCCTGCAGCCACATCGGAGATCTGGCATTTCCCGTGATCTGGACCATCCACGGCTCCTGGGTCCCCATCAGGGCTGTGACCCAGAGCCGAGAAACATGCAGTGCAGGAAAGAGGGGGAACCCTCGGGGATTTCCTTTGGCGGTGATAGCAAGGAAGAAACAATCCACGCCCCTCATCCTGCTGCCAGTTATCAAAAGAAAGCTGGTTCCAACGCCAAGTTCCTTCCTGCCCTCCTGTCCTGGCTCACTCTGGACACCCACCGCCCAACCCGGGACATACATCTGAGAGAATAAATGAATACTACCAAACCCAGCACCACTGGCCAAGTCAGCACCCTGCCAGGCAACTGTCTGCAGGCGCTCTGCCCTCCAGGAGCCCTTCCCCGCTCACCCCAACCGGAAGGGCCCTGCGCCTCCTCTGAGCTTTTAGCACAGCGCGTGGTGCCGCCTGGAACGCCCTGCCCTGACGTTCCTCGGGTAGTTAGATAATCACATGCCCCCTAGATCGAAGGCACTGTGTGGGCAGGGACCTGCCTGTCCATAAATCCTCAGCGGAGCCTGCTCAGCAGTTGTCCTGTTCTGCTGAGCCAGAAATAGACGGAGTCCTAAGGTTTACAAACTCACGAACCCTCGCTCTTCCTTATCATCCGAGTCTCAGCTCCAACGTCCCTCCTCAGGGAAGCCTTCGCTGACCACCCTGCCTCATTCCCTTGAACTTACTCCTCTATTTCATTTTCTTCACACCCACGTCCCTGCCTGCTGTCTCCCTCACTAGAAGGTAAGCCCCCCTGAAGGCACACGCTCTGTCTTGTTTGCTGCTGTCTCTCCAGCACCCAAACAGGCACAAGGTGGGCGGCCAACACCAATGCACTAAGAGAAATGCACTCTTAGATGGGTGAGTTAAGGAAGGCGAGTGCAGTCAGTGCTGTGAACGCGCTTTACCTGAGCCCCCTTGTGTAAGGTGCTCACCCGTGACCTTCTCCTCAGGCAGCCTTTCCAAGCCATACAGACCTCAGACAACTCATATCCATAGGCCCAAGGGGACACTGCAGAGCCAGGACCTGGGACGGTCGCCCAGCTCATCCCCATGGTAGGACTAGAATCTCATCTTCCTGACTTGCTGTCACACCACTGTGTCCAGCTCCTCTGATCCCCCCCCCACCCCCACCCCATAGGCCCTTTGATTTAAGGTGGCGACTTTTCCAAAGGGACAGCAAAACCTTAGTAAGAAATCGGCCCGGGCTGATAGATGACACAAAGTTGGCACCAGCCTCAAGGTCGGAGGGAGTTATTTTAAGGTATTCAGATTTATTAGGAGGGGAGCAAGTCAGAGGAGGATTTAGGGGCTTGGCTCCTGGCAAGACATGTGGACAGGTCCCCGAGGAATCTAAGACAGACATTTCCTGTGCCATCTACCTCTGCCTTTGCCCCGCCACCCTGAGACGGATGGGGAGGCCTCTGGCATGAGGAATTTATTGGGAGCTGGTCAAATAAATTTGAAGTCTGGGATGTGAGCAGAACCTTCCCTGCTGGGGCCCTTGTCTGGGGATGTGCCGTGCAGTGAGCTGTCCCTGAGAGGCTGTGCCCCTTCGCAGAGGGCAGGCTATCTACAGTCTCCTGCAGACTCCAGGAGCCCAGCGCTCCTCAGCCCCCATGATGAATGAGACCCACTTCTCCTCTCCATTTGTCTGGCTCCTGCTGGGCGCTGCAGATAAAAGTGCATCTCACCATCCTAGCTGCAGCGTCTTTAGTTCAGAGGCCTTAGCTGCCCTGTCACCTTTCTTTCCCATGCAGACCCTGAGCTTCCTGGAGCTCTAGGTTCCTCTGGTCTCCCGAGTCTCCTACTGATCAATCCCTGTCCATCCTTGAAGGAGCTCAGTCCTCACCTCTTCCGGGGAGACCTCCCTGATTCCCCAGGGCAACCCAGGCTCTTCTTCGTGAACTCTGAGCCTATGTTTGTGGCACACGTGTTTATCTGCTTTCTGTAGCAGAGATGATGGGCAGCCTGTGCCCTTGCCAAAGTCCAAGTTTTTAAAAAAATTTTTTTAACGTTTATTCACTTTTGAGAGAGACAGACAGAGCATGAGTGGGGGAGGGGCAGCGAGAGAGAGGGAGACACAGCATCCAAAGTAGGCTCCACGCCCCGAGCTGTCGGCACAGAGCCCGATGTGGGGCTCAAACCCACATACCGTGAGATCATGACCTGAGCCGAAGTCGGGTGCTTAACCAACTGAGCCACCCAGGCGCCCTGCCAAACTTCAAATTTTTAAAGTTGCCAAACTCCAAACTCCCTGCCTTCCTGCCTACTCCACACCTCACATCTGGCATTGTCAGACCCTTAGTAGGTGCTCAATCAACATCTGTTGAACTAAATAGAAGGAAGTGGACACCTAAGTTTAATGCAAACCATCACATTCTTTTTCTTCACATGAGCTCAGGTGTTTGCCAGAGAAAGAGGTGACGGCCTTTTCTTTTGCATATGGAATATTTCAAGCATACGGTAAAGGTTAGAGAAAATTAAAGCATCGTATATTCATCACACAAATCTTATTCCCCATTTTTGCTATAGATGTTTTTATTTTCTTTAAAAAAAATTTTTTTTGTTTATCTATTTAGAGAGAGACAGAGAGCATGAGTTGGGGAGGGGCAGAGAGAGAGACAGAGACAGAGAGAGAATCCCAAGCAGGCTCTGCACTGCCAGCACAGAGCCCGATGTAGGGTTCAAACTCACGAACCATGAGATTATGACCTGAGTCGAAGCCAAGAGTTGGACATTGAACTGACCGAGCCACCCAGATGCCCCAGACGCTATTTTCAAATAAAACAGCACACAGCCGAAATTCCTAGTGTAAACCTCTCTGTCCCTTCCTCTGCCCTCCCAGGGGTGACCTAAGCCCAACTTCAGCATTTACCATTGCCGTGACTGTATTTATACTTAGGCGCTACATATTCATTATTTTGCATGCTTTTGAACTTCATATAAATGATATTATATGGTATGCACGTCGCCTTCTGCAACTTGCATTTTTCACTCAATATTATAGATTTGAGATTCATGCAAGTAGACAGGTATAGCGCTCATTCATTCCTTTGAACTGCTGTGGAGATTCCATTGTGTGAATACAATAGGAGTCACCCATTTCCCACCTGGGGGACTTCTCCGGGTTTGCTGGCAGCTTTTCACCACTGTCAACAAGGATGCCGCTTGCACACGCTGGAGAAGCTCTCTGGAGAAGCTTTTCAAACTGCAGGTTGCAACCCAGAAGAGAGTCACAACACTGATACAAAAGGTTCCAAGTACTATTGAAAAAAATTAAGTGGAAGAGATTTTTCTTTTTTGTAATTAACTAAAGATACTTTATTTTTCAAAGTTTATTTATTTGAGAGACGGAGAGAAAGCACAAGTCGGGGAGGGGCAAAGGGAGAGGGCGAGAGGATCCCAAGCAGGCTCTGGGCTGTCAGCACAGAGCCCGACACGGGGCTTGAACCCACAAAGCCGTGAGATCATGACCTGAGCCAAAACCAAGAGTCAAATGTTTAACCAACTGAGCCACCCAGGCACCCGGGGTGGCAGATCTCTTCATTTGAATTTGCATTTTCTTGACTACCAGGGAGGTGAGCATCTTTTCCTATGCTTATTGCCCATCAAAATACCCTTTTCCTGTGACATGCATGTTCATATTCTCTGCCAGTCTTTGAATGGTTAATCTTATTGATTTGTAGGATTTAACAATATACATTCTGGATATCAATCCTCTGTGGACTGTACGTGTTACGAGCGCCTCGTCCCGGTCTGTGGCTTGCCTTTTTACTTCGTTTTGCCAGCTCGGACATCCTGATTCACCATGAGGCAAAAGGGGACCCCTGCCAGGTTGACTCTAGAGCAGGGTGAAAGCTCAGGTCTTTCTGCATCCCCAGAGAAGACCCCTAATAAACGTTTGGTGTCCATAATAGAACTCGCTTAATAAGTCTGTCAGATTTGCCTGGCAGAGAGCTGGGCTTATAGCGAGGGTTCTGTGGAGACTTAATGAATTGAGTCGTGGTTTTGCTACACTGAAAGAAAAGTCTCAGTGTCCAGGCAGAGAAATCAGAAAGAGGGTATCTTCACTGCAAAAAGAACATTGGCTTTATGGAAGGATTTCCTGCAGGATGTCTATGAAGTTAGGAGTCGATTTAACTCAGAATTCAACTTACGTCCAGAGTTCCAGAAAGCAAATTTGCGTCTCCAACAGGGAACCCCAAGCATCTTGACTTCAGTCATCCCTGTGAGCTCACAGTAGCCAAGTGATTCTTCGTACTTTACAGATGAACCAACAAAAAGTAAACGTCTTGTCCAGATCACATGGAAAGCAGGGGCCAGGGAGGAGCTGGATCCCACACACCCTGATCTCCACCTGATAAAAGGCTGGGACCCAGAGCAATGGGTATTTTGAAGCCAACAGATCCCTAGGCTCTCAGACGTAGGGGAACAAGGTGACCTTATTGGGAAGGAACCTATTACCTAACTCAAGCCAGGTTCAAGTCCGAATATCTCTATGTGTATCCCTGGGATACCAAGAAAGAGATGAAGGACAAACTCATATTCGACAGGACCTCAGAACAGGAATAGGAATGACAGCTTGCACTACTCAAAGGCCCACTTGCTTGGGCTGGGGGCTCCTTGGGCAGGGGCAGGGGCTTATCTGTCTCCACATTTCCAGGACTCAGCACAGTGTCTGGCACAAGGAAGGGGCTCAAGAGGTATCTGCTGAAGGAATGGGTAGATGGATGCATGGACGAATGGATGAAGGGATGGAGAGATGAACGGCTGGACGGAACGATGGACAGATACACAGACAAACGGATACACAGTTAATGGATGGACGGATGTTCCTCATCTGGAAGGAGCCCCAGGGAAAGACTCGGTGTCAACAGACCCTCTCAAGCAGGCAGCCAGATCTGGGAATCTGCTGCAGCTGTTCGTAAAACATACCAAGTGGCATAACTGCAAGAAATAATTGCTTCTAATTGGGCTGAATTATTCTGGCCATATACTAGACATATTTTTATAACTTTATTAATTATTCAATTTGAGGCCTATTACCCAGCCTGCCAAAATGGGCTTTCCTTATTAGAGGGTGATGGATTCCCCAGTTCGTCTGCTTCCTCTGCTGCTGGAGCACCGTTGGGCAGTTGCTGCCTGCCTCGGGGCCCCACTGGTGTCTGAGGACGGGAGGGGAGGGCAGGGCTGTCCCTGATAGGCAGGCTGGGAGTCAGAGACCCCGGAGGCCAATAAGGCTGTTTCAGGTGCTCTGCCTGGACATCCCAGGGGGCCATCAGATCTGCCTTCTCTGGCCTGGCCACGGAGGCAGAAAGGTGTCAGAACACATCCAACCTGGCCTCTGTGGGTCACCCCCTGCCCAGATCCCTTCACCAACTCTTAATCACGACGGTCTCCCCTCCATCCAATCCGCTCCCCACACGATGCCAAGTTAGCCTGCCGTATGTTCTTCAGTGGCCTCCAGTCAGGGACAGGGGGAGGACAGCATGGCCCAGCTAGCCTGGGGGATTAGCCGGGACTGGAGGGGCAGACCAGAGGCTCCAGCATGCTCTCTGTTCCCATACCTAGGTCACAGGTTGGTCACAGATTGGTCGGGAAGAGGAAGAGTACAGAGGTTGCCCCACCAGCAAACGATACAGACTCAGTTGATGAAAAGTGGGCCGTAGGGGGCTCCCCGAGGCCCACGGAACAAGGCCAAGCTCCTTGGGCTGTTGGTGTCAGAGCACCACACCAGCTAGCCTGGCCTGGCCTCCTCCACACCAGACGCCCTCTGCTTCAGCCACAGAGACCTGTTCACCATTCAGTACCTGTGCTTTGGTGGGTCAGTCTTCCTGGAATGCCCTCCCTTTCCACACCTGACTATTGAAACTTCAAATCCCACCCTTCTTTGAGCTCTGGTTCCAACGCCTTCTCGGCATCTTTTCCACTTTTCCAGCTGGATGTGACCTCTGCTTCTGCTGAAGGACCAACCTGACTCCTGGCCTCACATCACAATCCTTGGGAACACGCGCCTGGGTGACACTGGTAGGTGAGAACTTTCGGAAGATCAAGAGACATGGCTTTGAATTCTCCCGAGCTGCCAGCCCAGAGCCCCACACTCTCCCCTAGTCCCAGCACCACCCCTAGATCGTCATCCAGGGGAACCAAAACATGATAAAATGGGAGAGCAAACCCACTGGATCCCACTTAGCACTGTGCTGAATGTCCACCGTGTGCACACAGGGTGCAGGGCCCTGGGGGTCACAGAGATAAGACAGACAGACCCAGGCCCTGCCATGGAGAAGATCTCAGGCGATGGGAGCTGAGAGGACAGCAAACACGCAATCAAACGATCGGCCAGCGTGGCATGGGCCACAGTGGGCATGTGTATACAGTCAAGGTCTGGGGAATAAGTGTCACAGTAGGGATGGCAGCTGAGCTGAGCTTTAAAGGCAATGGATACGGGATGTGAATACATTAGGAGTCACCCATTTCCCACCTGGGGGACTTCTCCGGGTTTGCTTGCTTCCCGGGTCAGTGGATACGGGAAAGTTGGGGGTGGGGAGGGGAGAGAGTGATGGAAAATAAGGCTAAAACCTAGGCAGGCATCAGAGTCAGAGAAGCCTTACAGGCCTGGCCGAGGAGCTGGGGTACTTCCTGGTGGGCAAAGGGGAGCAGGAAAGTGACATGGCCCAATCTGCATGTGAGCCTTCTCCCTACCTCCCAAGTGTGAGACAGGCTGGAGAGGGAAAGCGGGGAGCCCTGTAAGGAAGGGTAAACCAGAATGCTGAGTGTGGTCTCCAGAAACAGACAGCCTGAGTTCAAATCTTGACTGCCACTTACTGGCTGTGTGTCCTCCAGCCAGGTACTCAACCTCTCTGAGCCTCAGTTTCTTCATCTGAAAGATGGGGATAATAATGAATAGTAACGTCTAATGAAAGGACAGCATGTACAGTATGTGCTGATAGGACAGAAGTCTAAGTGGGACCAAAGTCCAGACCACCCTCCCTTTCAGCATCAAATGCCACCTCGTCCCCAGCAGCACTCTCTGGTGGAAACAGTCCTGAGTGAAGGCAGCACACACTCTGGAGCAGGTGAGTGACCTCGGCTTCCTCAATGTCAGAACAAGGGTTGAATCCCCACCCCTGTAGGGAGATGGGACTCCCACCCCCAGTGCTGCCCAGCATGCTGCGGGTCTGGGCTGACTGGGGCAGAGCTGAAAGCCCTTGGGGTCCCCGGGCTGGGCTTAGAGAGCGGCCCCAGAGAGCACGCACCTCCCCCCTCCTCTTCCCTGCCAGAGTTCCAGACAGTTCTCTAGGCTGGTGGGGCCAAGATGGGAGCAGTGCGAGATTCCCTTCCTAGAGGGCTGTGTTTCCCATGGAGACCCAGCCCACGCACCCCTCCTGGGAATGAGGCTGTGCGCTTACGTGTGCGCGTCTGTGTGTGTGTGTCGGGGGTGGGCACGGTGTCCTTTTCATGCCTGGGCGGGGCCAGGGAGCGGCGGCAGCACTGCCTGCCAGCCCCACACGAAGACACCGGCTTGGCTGCTGTCATTCTGTTCTGTTTCTGTCACATTCTACGCGGGCTCTCCCACCCTCCTCCCTCTCCCCGGGTTCGTGAGCCTCCCTGTGTGTCACTTATTTATTAATTTTGTTCTCAGGGAGCAGATGGCCGGAGCTGAGTCTGGCAGAATGTGCCTCCCTCCCCCCCTCTGTGACAGCCCCCTTGAACACGCGGCTCACGCAGGCTGCAGGCTACCCAGTTTCTGGATTTCCCAGACAAAAACTGACTTTCAGGATAGGCCACACGTGCCCTTGCCTGACTCTCCATCCTGCTTGGATGGCATTGGTCCCAGTACCTCTTCTGGTCTGAGAGGCACAGTGTGGGAGGGGATGAAACCCTGAGGGGCTGCCCTCCCTCAAGGAACCGGGGTGGTGTGGGGGGAGGGCAGAAGCCCCAGGCCTCCTCTGCCCCATGGCCAGCCTCCCTTGGACTTGGGAAGGAGGCCCTTAGGTCTCCTCTCCTTTCCTGGTGGGTGTCATCGCAGGAGCAAGACAGTCCTGGGGCAGAGATGAGGTGGGGAGACCAGCTGTCCTCAGTCCCATGTTCTGGGGCCTCCACAGGCTGCCCCCCCCCCAGCCTCATCCTCACCCCCACAACGGTCTGGGCCTCATGAGGGCACAGCACACCCACATCGGCTCCCTCTCACTCCCTGTTTCTCCTGAAAGTCACCTCAGGAGAGGAAGAAACTCTGGAAGGGGGATAACAAACCTCTTCACTAGCTTCCAGAACATACCCAAGGCTGGGGGGGGGGTGGTCTTAAAAGGGGGAAGGCAGGGGCTGGGGGGGGAGGGAGGCGACAGCCAAGGGCAAATCCAGCTTCTTGCCATCCCTCCCCTGCGGCCCCCATCCCCGCCCCCCACCCCCAGGACTTGGGCAGTCTCTGGGTTGAGGTCTCTTTCAGCCTCCACCACAGGCTCCTCACATGTGTGTATGTTGTCCCCTTTCTTATCCCCGTGGCCTGTGGAAAAAACCAGGCAGACCCAACTCTGACATTCACCAAATGTGGGGCCTCAGGCCACCACTTAGCCTCCCTGTGCCTCAGTTTCTTCATCTACAATGAGAGCACAGCACACACCTGTTTCCTTCCTTCCTGTACCCTCCCCACAGTGACTTTCCTGGGCCATCCAGGTGCCCCCACGCATGAAAGCCAGAGGCCTTCTCTCTCCCTGGACTCCTCCAACTCCCTTCCTCTGTGCTAGTAGTTCAAAGTTCCCCGAGGATGGGGGCTATGCCCTCCACGTCCCCAAATCTGCCCCCCACCCCGCTTTAGCCCTGAACCCCTGGCAGTGCTGTCCTCTGAGAGGAGCTCAATAATGTGCATTAAGTGGAACTCAAGAGACAGGAGCCACTGAGCCGTTGGGGCTGGTGGCCCTTGCTACTGACTTCTTTTTTGTTCGAAATTAGAATTCTGGGGTGAATAGCAGCTTCTCTTACGCACAGACCTTGAAAAAGCATTTGCTGCCGCATCCGCCTCTCCCTTCTGTTCCCGTCACGGTGACTGAGCCCCAGCGTGCGGCGTTGACACGGAGCCCACTGTCCCGGGGAGGCCCACAGGCGCACCAGATGCCGGCAGAAGGCAGCCCAGGCGGTTCTGCGAGGGGCCGCGGGCTGGGCAGAGCAGCACGCGAGAAAAAGCAAGTGTGATTGCTTTGTGGTGATTCATCTGAAGTTGCTTTAACCTTGACAGCCAGCTCAGCGTAGAGAAAAAAAAAAACAACCGGGGAGCACCAGCCCTCCCTGTTGGCATGACGCCCCTCCACACGCCCCCTCCCTGATGAGGCGACCAAGGCTCAACAGGACCCCCCCACCCGGGGGAGGCAAGGATGTGAGTCATGAGGCTGCCTCCACCCATGGCTGCCCTCCTCCCCACTCCTCTTCCAGGCCCCAGAATGTAGAGAGAGAATGGAAGGAAGGCCGTGCACGGGGGGCAGGGGAGAGGAGACTCCCTCCCCAGAGGTCGGTGGGAAGGTCACCAGGGCCCTTGATTAAGTAAGGAGATGCTAGATTTTGACTTCCCAGAAAAAGAGCATCACGGGATTTGACAGTGGACTAGCCACACCAACCCTCCCGTTTTATGGATGAGAAAACTGAGGCTCACAGAGAGGGAAGGACTTAGCTAGGGTCGCCCAGGCAGCGGTAGGACCTGAAGCCAGCTTTCCTGTGTGTTGTGGCACAGGACCTCCATTTCTTTAGAGGCAGTGGGAAGCTGTGGAAGGACACAGTTCTGGGTTGTAATCCCGGCTCTGCCACTCGTTAGCTGGGTGAGTAACAGAAGCTACTCTTCTTCCTGGAGCTTTGGTTTCTTTATAAAATGGAGATAGCACCCATGACCTCTCCAAGCTGTCGGGGGATGAAATGAGATGGTCTATGTGCAGCATCTGGAAGCAGGAATCCCCATTCACCTTCCTCCATAGACCCTGTGGCCCCTCACGCTTCCTTCTCTCCCACTGCTCCCACTCGGGCTCCTTACCCCATCGCTGAGAGGGATCCCCAAAGTTTTGGCAGTGGCCCTTCCCAGCAGACCTATGGGGCTGCGCCCACTCACTCCCCCATCAGGCCCTGCCCATCTCCTTCTGGGCCCCCTCACCGGCCCCAGGGCAGAGGCAGGAACCCTGGCCTGCATCGTGTACTTGCGCTTTGTCCTCATGCCCTGTGCTGCAGGACTGTGACGTCTCCATATTCATCAGCGAGAAGTGTGCCCAGGGGTCCCGGAGATGGGGACTCTTCCCTGATGTACTTTTCAAGCCAGGCAGACGGCAGGGTGGCCCCTCTGGAAATTCCCAATCTCAGTGCCTTGGCCTGACCTGCGGTCATGAATCTGTGCTCTAGGCCTGGGCTAAGGAACCAGGAGGGTCTGGAACCTTTAGGGTCATCTGTACAAAAGTCTATAGAACTTGGTCTATTTGGTTTGATATGATGAGATCCATGTGCCTCTATGACAACTCTAGCCCTGAACTCCTAGAGCAGCTGGTGGGAGACAGGAGGCCTGGGAGCTCTGCCACTACCTCCCTGGGTAACCTCAGAAGCAGTTTCCCTTCTCTAGACCTCAGTTTGCCCGTCTTTAAAATGGAAGTAGACCCAACAATTTCTACGGTCTCTCCCAGCTCTTGATTCAATGGCTTCAGGTTAAATTATGAGATCTCAGACATGGTTCCGGGATCCCAGACCATGCTTTCTAATACTCTATTCCAGGAATTTGTGGCTTTATGAAAGATATGTGAAGAGACCTTCAGGAAAACAGCAATGTGAGATTCCTATGACTCAGAGCCATGAGGGTCAGCACTGAGCACTACAGAAAGATGAAGAGGCCCTAGAACACCCCGGACCAGGCAGTGGGGGCTGGGCCAGAGCCTTTATGCCAATCCAGAGCCAAGGAGCCCAGATACAGACAGTGGGCATACTGCACACAGCCCAGAATTCTGGAGGGAAGACAGAGTTCCCAAGAACACAGTGGAGAAAGGGGTTCAGGGCCTGATCTCTCTTTCAACCATCCTTGCAAATAGTCACAGCAGCAGTGGGAGATCCAATTCTGGTTACGGTCTTTCTGCCTTTTCTACTGCTTTCAAACATTACTTCTAAACTGGCCCTGCCCCCAGGAAGGCCCGGTGGCATAGCTCCAAAATGTCCACCAAAGGCTCAAATAATCACATTTTTTTTTAATGAATGCCAATTCTGCATTTCATTCTATAATAAATCTTTATTTGTTTTGATATAAGGAGCAACATTTAAATTACTTATCAGATAACCAATGTACCATTACATGGTGAAAAATTACACTCCATAGTTTCAAAAACCTTTAGCAGAAGTCTTTTTAAAAAAATGCTCAGAAAACTTGATATCCACATGTAAAAAAACCTAAGTTGGACCCCTGCCTTATACCATATACAAAAATTAATTAAAAATGGATCAAAGACCTTAATGCAAGATAAAACTCTTAGACAAAACACAGAGGAAGACTTCATGACATTGGATTTGGCAATGATTTCTTGAATATGAGACCAACAGCACAGGCAACAAAAAAAAAAAAACTAAGAAACTGGACTTCATCAAAATCAAAATATTTTGTGCATGAAAGGACCCTAATTAACAGAGCATAAAGGCAACTCACAGAACCAGAGAAAATGTTTTCAAATCATATATTCGATAAGGGATTAATATCCAGAATATATAAAGAACTCCTACGACTCAGCAACAACAAACAGCCCAATTAAAAGACAGGCAAAGGACTTGAGTAGACATTTTTCTAAAGAAGCTCTACACACAGTCAATAAGCACATGAAAAGATGCTTGACATCACTAATCAGTAGGGAAATGCAAATCAAAACCACAATGAAATACCACTTCATACCCACTGGGATGGCAGTTATTAGAAGAAGAAAAAAATCCTGAAAATAACAAGCACTGGCAAGGGTTTGGAGGAAGCAGAACCCTTGGGCATTGGGCATCGCTGGGAAATGTGAAATGGCACAGATAATTGTGGAATAAGGTATGACAATTCCTCAAAAAATTAGACGTAGACTTATCCTATGACCCAGCAATCCACTTCTGGATTATACGCCCCGAAGAAGCCAAAGTAGAAACTTGAAAAGCTATCTGCATACCCGTGTTTCTAGCAGCATTATTCACAATAGTCAAAGAGTGGAGGCAACGCAAGGGTCCACTGATGAACAGATCAACAGAATGAGGTATGTACAGACAGTGGAATATTATTCAGCCTTATAAAGCAAACAAGTTCTGATACGTGCTACAGTACGGATGAACCTTGAATATAGGAGGCTAAGTGACGTAAGACAGACACAGAAAGTCAAATATTATAGAAGGTGCCTGGAGTAGTCACATTCTTAGGGACAGAAAATAGAAAGTGGTTGCTATGGCTAAGGGGAGGGGAGAATGGGAGCTAGTGTTTAAGGAGTATGGAGCTTCAGGTGGGGAAGATGAAAAAGTTCCGGAGATGGATAGTCATGACAACTGTTCGACAATGTGAACACACTTAATGCCACAGACCTGTCCGCTTAAAAATGGTTAAAATGGTAAATTCCACGCCACGTATATCTTATCACACATGCGCACACAAATCTAGCAAACGCATACCTTAGTTTGAAAAGCACTGCCCTCCAGGGTCCCAGGCCACTTTAGGAGCGTGGGCATATTTCCGAACTGGCAACTGTTTTATTTTAATCTGCAGGGATAACGGAAAGCCAAGGCAGCCAGGGGTCCCACCCACCATTCAAGAGAACAAGGTACTCCCGCTGGTGGCCCAGCATGGTGGGCCATGAAAGTAATGCCTCGCGCCCAGTGTGGGGTGGTGGGGAGGGCTCATCAGACACTGAGATGCTGTGAAGCGAGCTTTTACTGTCCTACACTCTGTCCCCGCACACGAATGGAACAAGTTCAGTAGAATCCAAGGATGGGGGAGATGGTGGGGAAATGGAGAGGTCTCTCAGGTCCTCCCCAGCCCCTCTGGGGGAAGACGGAGACCAAAACACCACGCTAGCAGGGCGCCTGGTTGGGTTGGGCGTCCGACTTCGGCTCAGGTCATGACCTCACGGCTCTTGAGTTCGAGCCCTGTGTCAGGCTCTGTGCTGACAGCTCAGAACCTGGAGCCTGCTTTGGATTCTGTGTCTCCTTCTTTCTCTGCCCCCACCCCCACTTGCACTCTGTCTCTGTCTCTCAAAAATGAATAAATGTTAAAAAAAGAAAAGAAAAGAAAAAGAAAAAAAAAAAACAAAAAAAAAAACCACCACACTAGAGCCCGGAACCCGAACTGCAAAGCATCACGGGATGGGAGGCAGAGGGGCAGGGCCCGGGAAATACAATAATTAAATAATGCAATGAAGGCTTAAGTTTCCAAGCTGATTCTTGGGTATCATTTGTAAAAGTTAACAGGGCATATTTAATTTAGGAATTGGCTCACGTCCTTCTCCTTACAGCTGAAACCTCATAAATGAAATATACTGGATCACTGCCCAGTGCGGAAATAAAAGTTATGAATAATGTTTCCATCTCAATCATTGTCAGCGCTTTAATATTCCTAATTACTTTAAAAAGCTAGATATTCAATATAGGAAAACTTTTTTTTTCTTTTTATCTCCACTTGTGAGATTAGTACAATTTAATAACAGTCGCTCCTTCGTCTTTATTCAGTGTAAACTGACATTTCATCCTTTCACTCTTCATTGTTACAGGGGAGGGAGGTTTATGACCAAGCATGGAGCCACTCCATTTCCCCATATCGGTCCGTCTAACACCTTGGAATTCTCCGCAACAGCTCACGTGTCCACCCCCCAGGCAAATCAGCATCACCTCGTTTTCTTTATGGAGCAGAGAGAATTCAGTCCAGGCCTTAAAGAAATCGGGCTATGGGGTTCGAAGTCCAGAAAAGAACAAAAAGCCTCCCACCCCCACCCCAGTACTAGATAGATCTGTCCCCTTCGCAACTGTCAAAGTCATAAATCCCTTGGCAGCCACAAAGGGCAGGACAGGGCAGGCAGTAGGATGACGGATCTTTATAACCCTCCCTGCCACTTCCAGGAATTTATCCTAAGAAGAAATCGGGACAAATGGGCAAAGATAAATGCACCGGAAAAATCACTGTTGCCTTTTTTATACAGGGCCACAGTCCCTTGCCCACAATCCAAAAATCCCTAAGATGAAAAACAAAAGAAAATTGTTTTTAAAGTTCGGCACCTGGGGCGCCTGGGTGGCGCAGTCGGTTAAGCGTCCGACTTCAGCCAGGTCACGATCTCGCGGTCCGGGAGTTCGAGCCCCGCGTCAGGCTCTGGGCTGATGGCTCGGCGGAGCCTGGAGCCTGTTTCCGATTCTGTGTCTCCCTCTCTCTCTGCCCCTCCCCCGTTCATGCTCTGTCTCTCTCTGTCCCAAAAATAAATAAACGTAAAAAAAAAAAAAGTTAATTAAAAAAAAAAAAAGTTCGGCACCAAAATTCATTTAGAGGCCAGATGTGCATGGAAATGATTTATGGTTATATATTGTCTCAGTGTCACTAGATGCGATTAGTCATATATCCCTTCAGAAATATTACTATGTTTCCTCCCAGGGTGCTGCCAGGACACCACTGAGGCCATAGGTCATATATGTATAGTCATCATCCATGTTCCTAACCTCTGAAAAAACTGAAATTCTGAAATCGACAGGCCCCAAGGATCCTGAACAGAGGATGGTGGGGTCTGCAGTAGTGAAAACCCCAAAATGACTTAAATGCCCATCCGTGAGAGACTGGTCACATGAATCTGGTAATCCATAGAAAGACACTCTATAAAGCCCATTAAAAATTTAAAGGGAGACTCGGGGCGCCTGGGTGGCGCAGTCGGTTAAGCGTCCGACTTCAGCCAGGTCACGATCTTGCGGTCCGTGAGTTGGAGCCCCGCGTCGGGCTCTGGGCTGATGGCTCGGAGCCTGGAGCCTGTTTCCCATTCTGTGTCTCCCTCTCTCTCTGCCCCTCCCCCGTTCATGCTCTGTCTCGCTCTGTCCCAAAAATAAATTAAAAAACGTTGAAAAAGCCTAGAAAAAAAAAAATTTAAAGGGAGACTCACGTTTATTGACCAGGAAATGAGTGCATGACCTAAGTTAAATTTAAAAAGCAAGTTCCAGAACAGCACATACACATGATCTCATTCATAAAAGTTGGATCCAGATCTAGCTCTCCGTGCAAGTATGGAGAGAGATGACAGGAAGGGCGAGCACCCAATGCTGGAGGCGTCTGGCTCTGGGTGTGTGTGTGTCTAACCTTTCTGTACGCTTCTGGTACAGTTTGGATTTTCTTTTTATTTACTGTATTGTATTGATTGTATTTTACTTTTTATTTTTTAATGTTTATTTTTGAGAGACAGAGTGTGAGTGGGGGAGGGGAAGAGAGACAGACAGACGGACGGACGGACAGAATCTGAAGCAGGCTCCAGGCTCTGAGCTGTCAGCACAGAGCCCGACGCAGGGCTTGAACTCACAAACCACGAGACCATGGCCTGAGCTGAAGTTGGATGCTTAACCAACTGAGCCCCCCAGGCGCCCCTCTATTGTGTTTTTTGAGAGAGAAAGAGGGCACAAGTGAGCAAGGGGCAGAGAGAGAGAGAGAGAGAGAGAATCCCATGAGGGGCAAGGACAGAGAGAGAGAAGCGAGGCTCACCCAAAGTGGGGCTCGAGCTCACCCCATGAGGGACTCGGACTCACCAACCGTGAGCTGAAGTCAGATACTTAGCCGACTGAGCCCCCCAGATGCCCTGGATTTTCTTTTTAATGTGAACAGGTATAATTTTATAATCAGAAAAACAAGAATGATGCTTTCCATTAAACAAAAACAAAAACTTCCCTGCAAGGGTACCACACATACAGACATGCACACGGGCAGCTCCCATGCAGAAATCTCCAGAGATACACACTGCACTGACCGGGACACCCATCCGCAGGGGCCCGGGCCCCACAGAGACGCCAAGGCACGCAGGCAGGCATCCAGCGGCACACTAGCAAGCACGTGCAAATTGCTTGCAGTACACCTAGTCACAGTTCGTGACCCGCAGCGGATTCATCTGTCTGCACAACACTATCTCAGGGACACATCTTTCAAGCAGACCCTTCTCTCCTCTGTGAGCAGCACTGTTTTCTCATCAAAGACCGATCTCAACCCTAAGCTGTATTAACAGAGGTTCAGGATCCAGAGGAAGAACATAAAAATTAAGAGTTCAAGTTTGGGACTCAGGTTTTTGCTTGCTTCACAGCCCCGGTTTCACCACGTACCAGGTGCGAGCCTGTGGAAAGTTCTTTAGTCTTTCTGTGCTTCGACTTTCTCATCCATAAATAGGGCTCATAACCATTCCTCTTCCATAGGGTTGTGAAAATTAAGTGAGAAGAGTACCTAGTGCATAGTAAAATTCAACAAATAACTTATTTCTATTATTCTTTTTTCCAGGCAAGCCTATGTTGTGTGGTCAGACCCAGGAATGATAGTTTAAGAGGAATAAAGGCCACAGCCAATGGATGGGGAAGGCAGATCAGACCATGTCAGGAGAAACAAAAGAGTTTGGAGAATAAAAACCTGGGGAAGGAAGTGATTGCTATTTCTAACACCCACAGGGCTGACCCATGGAAGGGAACTCTGGTTTCTTCTATGTAGCCCCAGTGGCTGTTATCAACTACTTATTTTTTTAATGTTTATTTATTTTTGAAAGAGAGAAAGAGTGTGAGCAAGGAAGGGGCAGAGAGAGAGAGACAGAGATACAGAACCTGAAACAGGCTCCAGGCTCTGAGCTGCCAGCACAGAGCCCAAGGCGGGGCTCAAACTCATGATGAGATGATGACCTGAGCCGAAGTCGGACGCTGAACCGACTGAGCCACCCAGGTGCCCCCTATTATCAACTACTTTTTTGAAGAACATCTTCCCATACACAGTCTGTGGCCTTGTTCACTGATCACCTTGGGAGAAATTCCAGACACGGCTGGGAGAGTCATGGCGATCCATCACCCTGCCCTGGGCTTTACCATGAGTGAGAACTGACTGGTGAAGGCTTGAGACAGGTTTCCACTCAGCATGTGCTTTCAATAGTCAGCATGTGCTTTCACTGGAGGCAGGGAGCTCTTTGTTAATGGAGGGACTCAGGAAGGAGTCAGAAGGCACTTAGTGACATCCAAGTATTCAATGCCCTGAGTGACTTTGAAAGTCAGAGTGTGTGAATTCCTGTCCTTCAATGCTGGTTCCAGCAGAGGGTTGGAACCCATCTTTCAGGGCCTCCTCCGGGCTCAGTACTACGTGCCTTCGAGTAGACTTAGGGGGTGGTGGCTCTTCAGCCCACGAACATGGGTTTAATTGAGGAAACAGCTTATGGGTTGCTCGGCACCAAGTCTGATGACTGAATCGGGGGTGGGGAAATTGGGCAGTCCAATTTTGTACTGGCAACTACCAAGGCCATTTCCCTGTATGTTACACCATACTGTATGTTGGTACACTGTATGTTACCTCCAACCTGCCCAGTCCTGTTAAATCGACTGCCGCCTTCTTTCCATTTCTTTCACCAGACAGAAACCCTGAGAGAGGCAGACCATGTCTGAAAGACCGGTCAGGGCCCACCCCGTGCCCAGCACAGCCCAGCATATAGTAAACACCAAACACACTTAGGCTGATTGCCGATGGTGGTTTATATGCACTCAGGGCTCCTGAGACTCAGGCTGTATTTCAACCGCCAACAGGCTGCCCTTGACATTGTAATCCAGCAGCAGCAAGCAGACCTGTCCCAGCAGGGTTCACCTAATCCACGTTAGCTCTTCATCAAAGATTCATGGTAAACAAAGTTACATAAAACAAAACATGGACGAACACAAGCAGGGAAGAAGCTCTTGAACATTTTAGCCAACATGTTTCCTGTTTGTTCACAGAAAGACTAATTGGACACATTTCTTTACCTCAGGAGACTCTCAGGTTTACTTTCTGTTGTTTGGAGGAATATCTGGCCCACCTCAAAGCAGGGAAACAGGTGGCAGGAGGAGACCACTGTGGTCACTGGAGGCCCAGTGCATTGCAGAGAGTCTCCTGAGTACCCCAGATTCTGGCCCCTCCAAGCCAAGATAACCACCCAGCCTCAAAACAAAACCACATCTAATAGCCTTGCTGTGGAGTATATCCTCATGCACTGGGTAGACAGAGAGGCTCCAGTCAAAGCCTTTGGAAAAAAACTAGAACTAGAAATTTCCACCCCAGCAGAGCCAGTGGAAAAGGGAAAGAGCACCACATTGGGCCAACATGGGCCCACCTTTCCCCTCTTCAAGTTTTCATGACCACTGCAGCTGTCTGTAATGGGACGGGGAATGGGGAGGTGGGTCCCAAAGACAGGCAAATACTGGGGGTTAGATCCCCAATGGATCTGCTTAGATATGCTATTGTCTCAAGTCACAATAAAGAGGACACTCTACCGCAGCTCCAAGCAGGAAGAAAACTGGGCTTCGACACTCATCGAGGCCTGTTTGAAAATCATAGAAGACCATAATGTGAACCAACCATTGACTGCAACCTGTGCCAATGGAAAGAGGGTCATCTGTGAGAATTTAGGGGAAATGAGCCAGAAGAGCAGGAGCGGTCTTCAGCTGGGGTCTTGGCAGAGGACTCCCAGAGCAGCTGCTGGGTGTGCCCCACCCCCTCGGTGGCCAGTCCCACAGCAGAGACGATGCCCTGTAGGTCTGTCCCAAGAGTGTCTGTCTCACCCCATCCTTTCTAGGAAGCCTTCTCCAGAGAATGTGAACTTTCTACCCAGAGAAATGCAGGAATCCAGTGACCCACGCCCTAAGAGTCTCATCCTCCTATTTCTGGGGACACAGAGATATCCCAGTGCCCACCAGTCTCATGAATTGGTCCCTCAAGCTTCTGTGAGCACCCACAGAACTTGGCCTTTAAACCAATGAAGCTGAGGACCAGGCCTTCACCACAATCCTTGACCCCCTGGGTCTGCACCCTTGGGTGGCATCTCAATCTCACACCAACCCTTGAAAGACCATATCTAGAAGTGTTTCAACAAGTCAGAGCTGTACAAATACCCCACAGTTCCATACAAATGTGATGCACAACGCCCCTCCAGACCCCACAAACCATTACCCCCACGCCCCTGGAGACTTCTGCCCCAAGTGTCATCATGTAAACTGCAGGTTTCCCTCCTCCCTGATGCTCACACTCGCCTGGGCTGCCCCAGGCCAACGCAAAGAATTCAGCACGCACATGGCACGGCCCCTCCCAAACCAGAGCCAAGGGACCCCTCCTGGCCCCAAAAGGCCCCAGACTCACCGCTGGAACAGTCGGGCCCTCCCCAGCCGGGCTCACAGTGGCAGGTGTCCGGGGAAACACAGCGGCCGTGCACACACTCTTCCGTACACAGGGCTGCAGGGGGCCGGGAGAGAGGGAGGAAGAACAGGAACAGACAGTGAAAACCAACCATCTGGTCAAAGAGCATAAACCACTTTATAATGATCCCCTGGGGCCCAAGGATGCTCAGAATGCATCACTGGCTTTGGGGGAAATCAAGCTACTCCTGACCCCAGTCATTTAATTAACTCTGAAATGGATCCAACAGGAGTGTGCTTCATCCCAGCCTCATTTCCTAAAAGGAAACCCCAGCCTGAGAAATGGAAGCCCTAGCTTTTCAAGAACATTATGTCCAAGATTTAACACTTGGAGACCCTCCACAAACCCCGGCCCTAAACCCACACTCCTACTCTCTTTCCCGTAAGCTCAGGAAGTGACCGGTCACGTCCATCTTCGGCTCTCCCCAGTTCCTTTCCACAAGGGCCCCGCGTTGTATCAGGTTGCCTGAAAGGTAGCAGGTTCCCCCCACCTTCTGCTCTCCTCCCCAAATGTCCCTATTTTGGGGCTCTCAAATGTCAGCAAATCTGCAAAGTACACAAATGCTAAGGAAAAAGCAACAGCTAATTATAAGAAAGTAATTAAGAGAGACATCTACGATGATGATAATTGTAATTAGAAAGTGTCTGGCAATTTCTTATCATGCAGTCAAATGCTACAGCCTCCTGAGCCGGGAGGCAGCAGCAGCAGCAGCAGCAGCAGCAGCAGCAGCAAACTTTCCATCAACTTCCTCCAGTGCCGAGAAGGCTTATTGGCAGCGGTTTGAGGAAGGGGGATTATTTCTCTCTTCCTTTGACATCCACATTTTCTCAAGGTCGTCCTTTGCTCCTGCGAGATCTGCCCCACCATCTAATCCATCAGTGAAGGATTACAGAAAACCCCCATTTGCCACCCAGGCCAATTTTGTAAGCTCAGGAAATCAGCAGCTACCATCGACCCTGTCAATTTCTTAGACGGGATCTAGATGAACTGCTTCTTTCTGACAAGCAATGAGAGAGACCTCTCTGCCTGGAACTGGCCTGGGCTGGGGGAGCAGGTGGGCCCCAACGGGGAGCTCTGAGGAGCAACCACTGATCTCCAAACACCCCCTCTATTGCCACGTCCACTGCCTGGCCTGGAGGTCCACCGAGAGGCCGCTGCCAGGTTAGACAACAAAGTCCATTTTAGGGCTGGTGTGAGGTCCCTCTGGCCCCTCCCCAACACGGATGCTGACCCTGAAGCTGTTGCCTTGGCTTTGCCCAAGCCCCCAGAGGAGTCATTTCAGATGCCCCACACGCAGGTCAGTGGTCTGCAGTCAGCCTGTCCTCTACAAGCCCGGCTATGGTATGTCTGGGGAGGGCCCTGGCACCCAAGTCCTTCTCATTTGCACAGGTGGCCTTCAGGGAGGGTTCTGGTCTGTGAAGATCTCCACATGCCCTCGCTTGGAGCTCCAGAGGATGGCCAGGGCCGACCAGTTCACCCAGTTCTCACTGGGGAACTGGGCTGGCCCCTGGCCCCAGTGACCAGCTCCACTTAGAGTCACAGTGAGCTGCTCACCCAGCAGCTAGCAAGACTTCATTGGCCACTCCTGCCGCCCTAGCTGTCTCTCCTCCACCAGCCTTTCCAAACTCAAATGGGTCAATGTGCCCAGAACACACTGCACTCCAGATGTCCATCCCCAGGCTCCCCCTCAGCACCCAGCCCCAAGCTGGCCAGCACCCGGCCCAGCCAGCTCCAAGCCCTGGCCTCAGCTGCTCCTTTCCCCCGTCTGCACCTCCAGAGGTTGAGGCTCTAGCATGGTCCACTGCTGGGCCCCTCAGCCTTCCTGCAGACCGTCCCTTCAGCTCGTCAGATTAGCTCAAGACCCCTCCAGCTGCTTGCTGACTGCACAGAGCAACACCTTGATCCAAGGCTCTGCCTGGGGGCAGCGAGGGCAGACAGGGAACAACGAACCTCCAAGCGTCAGGGCTAGAAGAGACCTCAGAGAAAATCATGTCCAACCCCTTCATTTTAGACCCGGAGGAACTGAGGCCCGAGTGTTTGTGACCTCATGGATAGCATGTGGTCTCTTGACCGGGAAGGAAGGACTCAAGGATGAGCCTCCTGAGAGGGAGGGGAGAGGTGCCCAAGGCCACGGACCTTCACCTCTCACCCAGCTGGATGTCTTCCTCTGCCCAGATAGCTCAGGGGCTGGGGAAGCCAGCCCAGAGGGACAGCACAGGGTGCTGGGGTTGACCCCAAGGAGGGTGAGAGCTGAAGGCAGAGGCCAGAGAAGCTGCTTCCAACACACTGAGCCCCCCGCAGGGGGTGCTGCGCAGGGGGCTCAGGGCAGCTCAAGGGCGGAGGGAGGAAAGACCAAGTGTCCTGCTAACCCTGGCCTCTCTCCCGCCCTTCTCCCTTTGGAGACCTGAGCACAGGCCTACCTCCTGCACCCTCCCCCTCGCCGGAAGGGTGAGGCCTTCGGGGGCTCTGGGCAAGCCCCACGCCACCTTTTCCCTTGGCCTCTCCCCAAAACCCCAGGAAGCCCTAGGAAAACCTGTCGAGCACCTCCCCCATCTCAGCCCTGTATCCAGCACCGGCCCCCAGTGACCCCCACTGGGGGGGAAGAGCCCCCCCAGCCCCCCACTCCCGGTGTGGCTGCTGTCCCTGTGGTCCCTCAATACCTCATTATCCCCTGCCCCTCCTCATCACCCTTGTATTGTGCCTGGGCTATCTGCGTGTCAAAACCTCAATCCGTTCATATTTCATAGGTGTCGTTTAGACGGTGTCGCTTGAAGCATGAACCATTGATGGCAGAGATCCAAGGCTCAGACAGCGATATTTGGCAATTGGGCCACTGTGTGCTTATGGGCCTGGCGGAGAGGGCCCAGGACGTGGGTGCCGAGAGGACAGTGTCCTGAGTAGAATGGAGGGGAGACGCATGCTCCTTCCTGGGGTGGGGGCACCTGACTCCTACCCTTGACTCCACTGTGGCCCAGCGGTGGACAGCCCCTCTACAGACGCCTGGGGTTTACACAGCAGCCACTCCTGGAGTGAACAGGTGCCCGAAGTTCTTTCCGACCCCAGCCCCTCATGCCAGCCTCTGTCTAGGCCCTGGGAGGGGCCGAGTTAGGCTTCTGCCACACTGGCCTCCCTCTTCTCTGCTCTGTGACTCTAAACAGGGGCCTTTTGTTAAGCCCCTCTTTCCGTTGCTGTTGGGGACAGGGAAGCAGAGACTGGCCGTGACATAGGCCCACGGTGTGACCGAGGGCCAGCCACCCTCCCTCTCCTGGCCCTACTGAGAAACTTGAGCCTCTGCTCCCTCAGCTTCCCACCACCTACAGCCCTGCCTCCGTCCTGCCTCTAGCATCTGGGGACTGGAGGCATCTTTAGCGAGAAGCAGCACAGCACAGTGGTTAAGAGCAAAGACTGCGCCAGAAAGCCAGGTCTGGGCCCAGGGATGCCACTTAGTAGCTCTAGACCTCAGGCAAGTGCGTACCATCTCCGTGTCAGTCCCCATCTGTCCAGTGGGGGCCAGTGACAGGACGGGCCTCAGGCTGTGTGTGAGGATTATATGAGTTGACAAAGCTCCCAGAGCGGTGCCTGGGGTACAGTAAGTACAGTATGAGTCTTACTATTGTTATTTAGTAAGGTGTCCTCAGACCCGAGGCGGGGGCCTCCACACACAAGCTGTCCCCCTCACTCTCACCCTTCACGGAGTCCCAAGACACATGGGAGGGCTGCAGGGATCTGCTGACAACCCCTGATCGGGGATGGTGTGCTGGAGGGCACCCCTGTCTCCGCCCCTGGTGGGGAGGCCAGGGTGGTAGGTAATGTGACGACCTAGGTTTCAAGTCCCTATCTGTCAATTACAACTACAGGACGATAAGCCAATTATCTAACCTTCCGTGCCCCAGTTCCTTCATCTGCAAAATGGGGATAATAATAGTACCTAACTCGTGAGCGGTTGGCAAAGACTGAATGAAAACCATGGAAAGTGCCAAGGCCAGCGGCTGGCACACAGACACCAAATCTCTAGTCCCTGCCCCTTGGCTCTGGCTGTTTCTGGCCACAGGGGACCAGGGTGACTGGGGGTCTTGAGCACCAATGGTGTGGGGTTGCAGGACAGCTCCAGGAGTGAGGAGATCTGGGTTTATGACTATCCGCATCTATCTCAATGATATCAAACATCTCACTTTCCTCTCCGGGCCCCGCAGCTTTACCCATAAATTGAGACAAGACCAGATGAGGTCTGTGAAGTCCCATTCAGCCATGAATCATCACAGCTGTCATTCTGCCCACGCCCTCCTTGAAATGCCTGGATCACTGCCACTACCCTAGTCCCACTTCCTGGCCCCCAAGCCCCATCCCCTTTCTACGGCCTGGTAAACCTTAACATCACAGGGAGCCTGGTTTCTGCCCTTCATTCCTTTGGAAACGGCACTGGACTAGGAGGCAGGAGACTACAGCGTGAGTTCGGGCTCTGTACTCCTGCCATATGACTCTAGGCAGGTGGCTTCCTCTCTCTGGTCTGTAAAACCAAGCACACTGCAACTTATCACCCTTCAAGTTCCTCTACTGCTCACAGCCTGTGATGCTTCTAGGGCTATTCAGGCTCCACCATGTCACCTCACAGCAGCTGGAGGCTCAAAACACTTCCACTGGGCTCCCTAGCCTTGGGTCACCAAGGCCAGGCATAGCCTCCATCACCCAGCTCTACCGAGAAGCTAGGGAGGCTTCAGACACCCAGTCTGCACATCTATGGAAGGCGAAATGTTTTCCCACCAGAACCCCCCTCTCCACACAAGGTTCCCCTGACTGACCCAGCCCAGAGAGGCCTCTTCGTCCACCGAATCCCATGACATGCTGTATGTGTGTATGGGGGGGGGGGGGGGGTGGGGTGGGGACAGGGGAGGCAGTAGGTGGCTCATCGTCCACTTGGCCTCCTGCCACTTCCCCCTTAGCTTGGGGTCATTTGGTCTCCCCAACTAGACTGTGAGCTACTTGAGACTAAATCCAGAGTCTTAAATATCCCCAGACCTCCCGTTGGGTCATACTTTACAGATGCTCTATGCGTGGCTGGTGGTGACTCTTTTGAGTACCTGTCCTTTCTGAGGAAGGGACATTAACAAGGCCGGAGAAAAGGATCAGGATGTAGAGGGTGTGGACCTGTGACGGTCATGTGAAGGTTGGGACTTGTTGGGAGGGCGGGTACAGTGTTGTCTAGCCTGGAGAAGAAAGTACAGGGTGGGAGGCAGGTCACAATCCGCTGGGCAGGCTGAAATGCTGCTAAAGAGAAGCGGGAGCCGTTCTGTCCCAGACAGAAGAGGGATCCAGGGGCACATGTGACAAGGGGGCAGATTTCAGGCTAACCCGAGGCAAGGCTTTCTAACACCTGAATGGGTTCAGCAGTTCGAAAGGCTGTTTCTATAGGTAGGGAGCAACCTATCGCTGGGAACATTCAAGCAGAGCACAGAGGACCCTACAGAAGGGAGGGGTCGGCAGGCAAGCTGGCCCTCGAGCCAAATCCTATAGCCGGCTGCCTATTTCTGTGAATAGAGATCTCTTGGAGCACAGCCATGCCCATTCACATACATATTACCACGGCTGATTTTGCACTACAGGGACAGAGTGGAGCTGTTGCCGCAGAGATGGATGGTCAGCAAAACCTAAAATACTTACTCTCTGGTACTTTTTGAGGGGACAGGGCCCTTTTGCTCCAGAAGGTTCCCGGCTGGTGGGAAGTCAGACTATGGGACTCTAAAGGTGCCTTTTGCCCTTCTATTTTTCTATCATTTACTCACTCCCAGGTATGATCACATGGTAAAACAAAGCCCAAAATGTGCTTAGGACACACCCGATGATGCCAAGCCTCCTTTTTAAAGTAGTACTCTGGGTCCACTCAAAGGAACAAGGGCCCGTCAAGCTGAGAGGCATAACCTTCAGCAGCCACAAATGCTCAGCTGGCACTCTACTGCAGTCTTTTCTTCCCTCCCGGGGCTGGGGACAAGGACTATGGATGATTTAGTGACCCCTCGTGTTGCCACTGATGGTCTTGCTCAGGTAGACACTAGTAACTGCAGTCAGTGAGAAAAAGCCAAGTGATGAGTCCTTTCTCTCTGCCAGGCGCTGAATTTCCGTTGCCCATTTCCATCCTGGAGGCAGGTATAATTACTACTCCATTCATAGTTAGGAATCTAGACCACAGGAAGGGCTAAACGATTTGTGCCAATGCCCGTAGCTACGGTGTAAGACCGGTATTTCTCAACCTTGTTTTCATGATCAACCACTCCCCTCCAGGAATCATTTTCGACATTTTGTCCTTAATCACTCTCCCGACATGAACTTTTCATACACAGATACACAGTGCATTTGTGTTTTCTACGCAAACAGACTAAGAACCAATTTTTACCCCCTGAGAATGCATGTTCTCTATCTGCCCTTCCAGATCACTCTCAGCCCTTCTGTGCCTCTGTGTCCCGAGAAGTAGATCTCCATGGACTGCATGGGCTTCCTTGCCCTCTGGCTTCTGGATGGGTTTGGCCAATGGGAAATACCAGCAGGAGATGGGAGGGCAATGGATTGGCAGTAGTGATGGGCCTTTGCTCTACAGCTCAAGGTCTTGGGCGGGGGTGGGGGTGGGGTTCTTCCTGTCCAAGCATGGAGTGGCTCTTCTTGGCTGCTAGCCCTAAATGCTCTGTCATTTCTTATTGGTTTCCTTATCCCTCCCCCTGCCCTTACAAATACAGATCCCTCCCTCCATCTTGAAAGTAGAGCGTTTCTATGAAACCTTTTGTAAGCCAAAACAGCATAAAGCAAAAAAGTAATTGCCATTAATTTATATGAAAAAAATTTGCCACCCCCCCCAAATAACCTCTTAGGCTTTTTAGATACCTGTGACACATCTTGCTAACAGAAGCACAAAATTAAATTGAGGTAAAACACAGATGCTCCAACACAATTCAAAGCTATGCAGGCTTGATGCGGAGATGCTAAATGTAGCTCCTGGGGAAGGATCCTGGTGGGGTCACTCTTGCTGCTCGGGGTGCGTGCTCCCTTTATAACCACTTGCTGCAAAGCAAACAAGGAGTGCTATTTTCACTTTCACCTTTTTTTCATGAAAGTAAAAATCCCCCATGGATTCCTCTGTGTTCACAAAAACAGGGAGTAATGTAAAGGTCTTCTGTAAAAGCAAAATGGCTCAACACACACTTTCAATAAGTGGGGGATACCTGCAATTGCTTTCTTAAACTCTCCTTGGTTAACATGCCATCTGTTTCTTGCCAGAGCCCTCAGTGATCCAGGGGCCAGGCCGAGGTTTGAGCCCATATCTACGTGATGCTAACAGGCCTGCTCTCATCCGCGTGCTCCATCACCGCCTGGACCACAGGTGACATAAGTAAGTTCCAACACCAGATCCATCACTAATATAGTCCACTTTCTCCTCTGGGTCTCAGTTTCTCTGTGAAATGAAGGGGTTGAAGGACAGGATCCAAATGTGCCTTCGAGCTTTGGGAATCTAGGGCTCCACTGCACTGGAGATTGGCTTTTTGGCATACTGTGATTTATACCAAGCTGGAGAAGACTCCATTCCACAAATGCGGGCACAGAGCTCGCCACGAAAGAAATGTATCGAGATATAGATATAAGGCCAGAACACCCGTCCTGGGGCAGGGGATGAGCCCGTATGAGCAGCCAGGAGCCAGCACAGGCATCTTGGCATCAAGCAAAGCGGTCTAGGCAGATGTGGGGTCTCTTCTGCAAACAAATTGCCGAGACAACACTGGCCCTTCCCTGGCCGAGGCTCCCAGTCTGCTGTCCCTCGCTCACGGTGAGCCCTCTGAATCAATTCTCACTCCTATTAGCATTCCACCCAAGACAACCCATAAGTCCCTGAGGCGTTCGTGGTAATATATTTTGCCTGGTGGTTTTCAAATGGTCTTACTAGTTAATGGAACTATAAAAATTACTTACATGAAAAGGTCAAGATAAATAAAGACAACTTCCATGTTCCCTGGCCAACTAGGCTGATACCCAGCTAGGACAAAAGAGGGCTAGGGAGCCAGGGAAAGGAGGTGGTAGCCTCCCAGAATTCTGCAGCATATGGCTTCTGGAACTTCCTTCCCCCAAACCCAGTGTCCCTGGTGCCCCCAGGCACATTGATCCGTCCTCCATCAACATTCTTGGCAGGAGGAGCCACAGATCAGGCTGTCGTTTGATTCTGCTTAGAAATAAAATGACCTACATCCAAGTGGGCCCAAATGCCAATTCTAAAGTGACACACTTAGCATGAGTGATTCTGCCACACCTAAGGTCATGTGACATGTGGGAGCAGGTGCAGGTGCCTACATCAAGGAGTCCACCAAAGAGAGTTCCAAAACAATTCATCATTCCTTTAAAGCTACCAGCACCAAGTCCGGTGCATGGCCAGGAAGAGTCAAAACAGCTGGTCCTTCCTCTAAGCACATCTAGAGTCAGCTTTGATTGGCTGTGGTCACATCTGGCTCCAAGATACAAATAGTCAATTAAAAAAAAGAAAGAAAGAAAGAGAGAGAGAGAGAGAGAGGGAGGGAGGGAGGGAGGGAGGGAGGGAGGGAGGAAGCGTTTCACCTGTAGGGCTGATATTGGGAGCCAAGAGCTCTTCTTGTCTGGAGTCCGTAGGCCTGCTGGTCCCCCTTCTTCCCACTGGTGGGGGGCAGGGGGCACTGGGAAGGCTCACACGGGACTCAGACAGGTAACCAGCGGTTTGCGGCCCCCACCCAATCTGCCAAGCCGGCCCATCTTAATCTGGTGGTGTCTTTGCTGAGTTTTATTCTTTGGCAATCTAGTATTTACCTAAAAGCCTGGGTCCTTGTTCTGCTACTTATTAGCTGCATGTCCTTGAGCAACACGTCTCGTCCTGAGTTTCCCCATCTATAAAATGGCTATGGACTTAGACAGTTGCTGCAAAGAATAAATGAGTTAAGGGGCACCTGGCTGGCTCAGTCAGTTGAGCGTCCAACTCTTGATTTCAGCTCAGGTCATGATCTCACGGTTGTGAGATGGAGCGAGCCCCTTGTCGGGCCCTGTGCTGACAGAGTGGGGCCCGCTTGGGATTCTCTCTCCTACTCTCTCTGCCCCTCCCCCACTTGTAATTGCTCTCTTGCTCTCTCCCTCAAAATAAATGAAGGAGGAGAAGGGAGCTAATTCATGCAAAGCACCTAGAACCGGAGGTTAGTTGTAACGGTTGCTGGTTGTTTCTTGTTTTTATGCTGTTGTTATTAACACCCCTCTTCCCAGGGCTGGCCAGGGGAGCTGGGATGCCACAGCCCCAGAGCATTCTTAGGTTCATTTCCAGCTCAAAGAATGATAGAGGGGCCTGAGTTAGACCTGAAGCAGCTTCCTCATTCACTGAGGCAGGGAGGTGAACACAGCCCTGGGAGCACGGCAAGTGTGGGCACTGGGGGCAGGCAAGGAGGCCCCAAGGTCCAGCCTCAGCTCACTGGTGACTGTAATTGTGATTTCAGGGGAGAGAAGCCTGGAACAAGAGGAGGCCACAGTCTGGCTGCCAGGCCCTTCCTCTCCTCGAGGACTGTGGTGGTGCTTCTGGAGGCAAACGTGAACTTGGGTAGGGGCGTGCTACCCGCCGCCTGGCCTGCTCCCTGTTCCTGAGCACCCTCTACTCTTCATGCGCATACCCACCCACACGTGCATTCACTTGACAAGCGTTTATGCGGCACCTGCTGGGTGCTGGGCCCCCTGGGCAGGGATTTACGAGACGAGTCCAAAAGGCAGAAATGGCCAGGCCCTGCCCTGCCCACGGGACTCCCAGGCGGTGAACATTCCTCCTGCCTGCTGTTGACCCCTTTCCCTCAAGGAGCTCCTCTGGCCCTTAGGAGCTGGGGTGTCCTCTCCGGGAGTTGTGCACAGAGGGACTGCACTCAAATTCCCCCAGGGGCCAAGACCGGAAGGAAAGGCAGACACCGGACTTGGGAGCCAGGCTGTCTGGATTCAAGTCCTGGGTCTGCCACTTCCTAGTTGTGACCTCAGGCAAGTTACTCTACTTCTCTGGACCTCAGTTTTCTCATCTTTAAAGTGGAGACAAAAAATAAAACTAAGAAACTAAAAACAAATAAATAACATGGGGACAATGGCCCTCTACCTCACAATTTGGTTGCCAGCTCAAGTCATCAATACAAGGAAACTGCTTAGAACACTGCCTGGCACATGGGAACCTACCTATTATTTTTTCTTCAAGGTCATCTCTTCCATTCCCCCGCCTCTGAGCAATCACTTACTCTGGAAGCATTTCCTGAGCTGTGCCGGATCCCCTGCTGGGTGCTGGGAATACCGTAAGCAAGTAAGCCACAGTCCCCGCTTCCACAGTGCAATACTGGAGCCAGCACCTGAGCGCGAGGGCGAGCAGACAGGTGGGTGGCTGGGTAGGCAGGTGGGGGCACTACAATGTCTCTGGTGCCGAAACCATAGCCAGGTCGGGGTGCAGGACGCGTGCCAACAAATGCGAGGCGATGCTGTATGTTGACAGGGGAAAGGCTTCACAGAAAAGGGGATATTCGACTTGACATTCATTCATAATACCTTCACTGAGCACCTACCATGTCCCAGAGACTGTATCTGCCTTCCCCATTCCTACAGACTATGAGGATTTTGCCTCTTAGGGTTTTCTGCTAGAAGGAAACTTCCTGTACCTTCCTTCTTCCCATCTCTCACCTCTCCGGCCTCGACCCTCGCTCCCGCCGTCTCTTCTTTGGCACGTGGAGCATCTTCTGGTTGTGAATGAGCCTCTCTACCCCGGGGCCTTCTTAGAGCCTGGAACCCATCTGTAACCCAGCTCTGCAGCTCTCTTACCACTTCTGCTTACCCTTCACATTAACTTGGACGCCACTTCCCGCAGGAAGCTCTCCCTGACTGCACTGCCCACCCCTCTCCCTGCTCCTACAGCATCTGGTATGCCCCCATAGGGCACAGAACTGACTACTCTGTGCCACTGGTCTGTCTCCCATAAATTCCACAAGGGCAGAAAGAACGGCCCTCTGTTGTTCATCTTTATGTCCCCTCACCTCACATGGTGCCTGACCCACGGCAGGTGTTCAATAACTCAATGTTGAATGAATAGGTGTCTGAATCTACAAAGGATCACTCCCCTTTCCCTTCGTCCTGAGCCCTACCTGTCTCCAATGTGGGCCACACCAGTCTGGTTGGGGTTGAATACATAATTCAGCTAAGAGACCAGGGGAATGCCAAGTCCCAAATCATCTCATGGTAGCCTAGTGAAATGCTCTTTACAAAGATTCCCGTAACTCTCCAGCTAATAGATAAGAGCTGTTCAGCAAAACCCAATGAGAAGGATTTCAGTCGGGGGTTTGGGCCTCCCCCTTGTAGCCTGGAGCCCTGAGGGCCATCAGTCATTAAACGTCAGTATCAGATGGCAGACTCCCCTGGGAACCTTTCTTGTATCTACCAATCACCCCAAGATATTAGCCTGCCTCTCATGGCTTGCCTCAACATGGCTTAACTGCTTTTTTTTAAACATTTTTATTCATATTTTGAGAGACAGAGAGAGACAGAGTGTAAGCAGGGAAGGGGCAGAGAGAGAGGGAGACACAGAATCCAAAGCCGGCTCCAGGCTCTGAGCTGTCAGCACAGAGCCCGACGTGGGGCCCGAACCCACAAACTGCGAGATCACGACCTGAGCCAAAGTCAGACGTTCAACCGACTGAGCCACCCAGGTGCCCTTGGCTTCACCGTTAATAATTGTTATCAATTGGCCAACTCGTCAGGATGTCCCTAGCGGGTTTCCACGTAGAGCAAGCCTGTCCAAACACTGGGCCTGACAAAAGCCCCAGTGTGGCTGTCAATTCCCTTAATCCATCCTGTGGGCCCGGCACCTGCTGGTGGACGCTCCTGGTGCTCTCAGCCCTCCTCGCTTTGTAAAAGATTTTCCCGGCCGAGCTGTTCAAACCACCAATACTGCATTCTTACATGCAGCAACAGCTTTTCAACTTGTTAATGATGTTGGAGCATACGGCCTGAGTCAGCAACCCCCAGCGCACAACCCAAGAAAATCTTTCTCCGGGTCTTTTTTTTTCCCCATTTGACAGATGCCAGGCTTACTCTAGAAAGACACATTCCAACTGATTGATTTTTTTCTTTGAGAAATTGATCCTCATCACCTACGAGGAAAGCAAAACATGAAGCTTGTCGAGTTATTTTTTTTTTTTTTTTAATGTTCTGATTTAAAAATCAGTCCCCTGGTTCTGTCTTGCAACTTGCCTTTCCTGAAGGAGCCAGCCTCTTCTCGTGGCCACACGTGACACAGTCCCAAAGGAGGGGGTGCTGGAGGACGGGCAGATGGAGGACAGAGAGGCCCCGGGGCAGACGCATGTGATTAAGCACACAGGCTTCTGGATGCACAGACTTGGGTTCAAGTCCTGATTCTTCCACTTAACTAGCTATGTGATCTCGGGTCAAGTGAAATGACCTAACATCGCAAAGCCTTGGGTTCTTTATCTGTGAAACTGGACCAACAGCACTGCCTAAATAAAGGGTGCTGTGGGGGACTCGCTGAAATAATCAAGCAGTTGACAGAGTGGGCTTCTAGCAAGCGCCCCATAAATCCCAGCTCTTACTACCATGATTGGTTTTAGAGGAGGCAGCCCACATGTGACACTTGAACATGTTGAACCTGGGGACTTCAGCAGACACTCTGAACCACAGCATCTCAGAAGGGGCCAGGGAATTAGAGTCCCCCCTTTCACCTCCTCATCCAGAGCTTGGAGCCTCTCTCCTACATCTCATGCCAAACTTCTGCTAAGATGCCTCTACCAGCAGGGAATGCAGTCACTCTGCCCCAACCTCATTCAATTGCATCCACACCAGCAAGCGAGAAAGGCTCTCTCCAACCTCCGGGCCTTTGCACATGCTGGATTCCTTCCTGTAGCCACCCTTCCCACTCCTCCTTGCCTGGCTAATACATCTCTCAGGTCTCACCCTCAATGGTGCCCACTTTAGGAAGCCATTCTTGATAGATAAGGTGCTCCTGATCTGTGCTCCCCTAGCACCTGCCCTTCCCCATCAAAGCACAGGTCCCTTGTTGCTGTTTCACTTGTTCACGGTCTTCAGCACTGGACCAGGAGCCTCTGAAAGCAAGTCCTCAGGGCCCAGCACAGTAGTGGCCTGGAGCAGGAGCTAAAGAAACATCTGTTGAACCTACGAATGAATGAATCAATGAAGCCCCGTCCATGCACCAACAACTCTGATCACTAGAAAGCTTTTTGCTTCACTGGGCTGAAATCTGCCTCCTCGGAGCTTGCCCAACTGCTATCTTGCCCTTCCCTGCCCCCCAACCTACGTCTCCTCCCGATTCCCCAGAGAAGGGAGCTCTTCTCTATCGGAACGGAAGCAGATCGGAAACAGAGTGACAGGACCCCACAGAGCAGAGTGGCTGGGACCGAAGGTGCCCGCCCATGGAGAAGTGTCCTTCTTTCTGTCAGAGTTAGTCTTTTGTCCTGGGTACTGTAGCCTGGCTGCCACCACCGACCAGCACAATGAAGCCCACCCAAAGCATCTGAGCACTGTCACTGCCCCTGCCTCCGGCAGCGAGGAGCCCGTGGTCCTGCTGGTTTCACATCTCCTCGCAATCGAGAAGCTAAATCAGGAGCTACTTAGCACCACTGATTTAGGGCTTTAATAAAAATAATGCAAAGTGAATAGGAAAGGCAGCTGTGCAGGTCACGGTCAGAGCTCCTCCTAGCAGACTCCTGCCTTCTCTGCCTGCGTCTCTGCCCAGCCAGAAGAGCCCTGGATTCCCTTGCAACCCCACAAATGAGAATTGGTGCTTTTATGAAATCAGTCCTCATCACAGCCACATCCCTTTACAGCCCAGGCTGTATCTGTTTCTCACAGGGCTGTGTAGGGGTTCCCTGCCACCTCGGGAACTTAACCCTTCTCTCTACAAAGACCCTGGCCTGAGAGGCTAGAGGCCTCTGAATGTGCCCCAGCTCTGTGACTGATTCACTGCGAGCACCACTCACAGCCTCTGCCTGTGCAAGGTGGCTGGTGACAGGGTGAGGCAGCCGTTCAGAGCCTGTGCCACTGAGGTCCTGGGAGTGGGGGTGGGGAACGGGGAGTTTGCAGTGTTCCCCACCCCCAACCCCTACCCAGGCACAGAGACTTCCACTGGGACCCAACGCCAAGCCCAGAGTGTTTCCTTACGTTCTAAATGAGTCTATTTGAACATCTAATGCTTTAGTAATGAGGAGAAAATGTTATTTTTAAGTGACCTTTTTATTTTTGAAATCACTATGGCCTGTCCTACAGCTTCTAAGTGGCAAAGCCAGGATTCCAGCCAAGGGCCCTGCAGGCCGTAGCTGGCCCTCCTCTCGGCTCCCCTATTCGGCCTCTTGAGCAGAGCCAAACCCGTAGCAGGTGAGTAAAGGGGCAATGCTCCCATGGGCTGGGTGAGCAGGGAAGGCTTTCCAGAGGAAGAGAACACCCCCCCCCCCACTCCCCATAGGGTGGCATGAACCACCTCGCCTGGGCAGACTGAGGTCTCAGAAACACAGCCCCCACCTGCCCTCGCTTCTGACTCCAGTGGTCAGAGCAGGGCCATGGGCCTCTCACTGCTCCAGGGCAGGACCTGCCATCACTCTGGCCCTGGCGGCTTGGGTGGAGGGAACACACATCCCACCCTGACCCTCCCAGGCTCTCTCTGCAGGATGCCCCTGCCCTTCGCCCCCTTTCCCACACTCTCCCTCCCCCCTGCCCGTGCCCTGCAGCAGACCCCTCAGCTGGCGGGGGGGGGGGGGGGGGGGGGGCTGGGGTGGAGGGGGGAACAGCTGAGATGCAAACAGGCAGGGAGGAGCTCTGTTCTCCCCTCAATAGTTCACCCATAGGCCTGTCTCTGTATCTCTGGGGAAAAGCATCACCTCAATATCCTTGCACCTGAGAAAATGACAAACGTGAGGGTCATTTACTGCAATACTGTCTAGGGTAGCAAACACTTGGAAATAACCCACATGTCCATCCACAAGGGCAAGGACAAAGAAATGACGGCACAGCCACGCCGCAGAATACCTTACAGCCGGAAAAAAAAGGCACCAGACCCCTCCTCGTGTACTGATAACATACACAAAGCTAGAGCCAAAGGGACAACAGTAAAGGCAGAGCAGGGTTTAGAAGATGCTGCCATCGGTGTAAAAATGAAAACGCGTTGGAAAAGAAGGCATGCATACATTTCCCTAGATGTGCATAAAATAGCTCTGAAAAGATGCACAGAAACTCGCAACAGTGGTCCCTTCCAGGAAGGCGACGTGGGAGAAGGGTTTTCTGCTGCAGGCCCTTTTGTAGCTGTTAAATATTGAACCAGGTGAAACGTGTTACCTGCGCAGAAAATAAATACCATTAAAACTGTAAAAAAAATAAGACACACCCATGCCAAAAGCTTCTGGTTAACATGCAAAAGAATCCACTGGGAGAGGAAACACGTGACTGTCACACTTACTAGCCCCAGGTGAGAGTGACAGCTATCACAACGGAGCCCTGAGCCAGTGGGACTCAGGACCAGTGAGTTTTGCAGAAGGTTTATTTGAGTCAAGGGGCCAGGAACCATGTGCAGCTTGGTGCTCCGGCCGAGTTAGGGCCTGGAAGTCACCTTTGCAGCAACAGCCGGGTCTCTGTCACCCCCAGCCTGGACGGCAGCAGGTTCCCCGGGGCCCCTGCTGTGCCTGGGAGGGGGGGCAAGGGCTGCCACTGGCCTCAGCACAGCACCGGGAGACGCGATAAAACACGATGGCACGACGGATTCCTGAGGTGGCGGTTACTTCTGTATCACGCTGAGAGCATTATTGGTTCTTTCAAGTGAGACCCTGGTCCTCCCTCAGTCCAACTTTTATCAGCCTAATCTGGTGAGATGCCTCCCTTCTCCAGCCTCCTTCTGTCTTCCTTCCTCTTTGTGTTCTCTCCTTCTCACCACCCCGCTCCCCCCCCCCACCCCACCACCACCCCCTCACTCTCCCATCTCCACTCTCCTTCTTAACTCATCAATTCACAGCCCTGCTCACAAGCTTCCTTCTCCCCTTCATCTCCGTGATGCTCTGCTCATCCAGACCCGGTCACCCCGGCCCTTGGCAGGGATGGGTGGGGCAAAAGGAGGGAGGGGCTGCAGCATGGTCCCCCCACCTCCCCAGGGGAGCCTGCAGGAAGGAAGCTGAGGGGCACCCCCCTCTCACTGGTCAGCTGCAGCCCTTGAGAGAACTCTGCTTTCCAGCACAGAGCAGCGAGCCCACACACGATCACCTTCTTCGGGTCCCTGTCCCCCTCCCTCTCTGCACCCCACCCTCCAGCAAGCTCTGCCTTGGAGTGTCGGACTTCCTCTCCCACTTGCTGCCCACTCACCTTTCCACCTTTTCTTTAGGGGTCAGCCCATGACCCTGCTCTTGAGGCGTCCGGCCGGGAACCCCAGCCGGCAGGGAGGTGGCACGCCCTACTTAGTATCACAGTTCCGGTGACACCCGGCTCCTAAATATCTCAAACTCCTTAAAGGTTGGGACAGATCTTCTTCATTTTTTTAATTATTATTTTCATTATTTTTTAAAAATTTATATCCCAGTTGGTTAACATATAGCATATTAACGACTTCAGAAATAGAATTTAGGGACTCATCATTTACAGATAATACCCAGTGCTCATCCCAACAAGGGCCCACCTTATTGCCTAGTGCCCATTTAGCCCATCCCCTGTCCCAATACCCCACCAGCAACCCTCAGTTTGTTCTCTGTATTTAATAGTCTCTTATGATCTGTCTTCCTCCCTGCGTTTATATTATTTTTGCTTCCCTTCCTTTATGTTCCTCTGTTTTGCATCTTAAATTCCACATATGTGTGACGTCATATGATATTTGTCTTTCTCTAATTTCGCTTAGCATGATACCCTCTCGTTCCATCCACGTAGCTGCGAATGGCAAGATTTCATTCTTTTTGATCGCCGAGTAATACTCCATTGGGTATATACACCACATCTCCTTTACCCATTCATCAGTCGATGGACATTCGGGCTCTTTCCATACTTCGGCTACTGTCGATAGTGCTGCTATAAACATTGTGGAGCTTTGAAACAGCACACCTGTATCCCTTGGATAAATACCTAGTAGTGCAATTGCTGGGTCGTAGGGGAGTTATTTTTAGTTTTTTGAGGAACCCCCCCCCCCATACAGTTTTCCAGAACGGCTCCACCAGTTGGCATTCCCACCAGCAGATGCAAAAGTGGAACGGGTCTTCATCTGTGCCCTGCTCTCTCCCCCAACCCCAACCTGTTACCAAGCACAGTATTTGCAGAGGAAAGCAACTTGGCAGGCATATGCAGAAAGGGAGGAGAAAAGGAGAAGGAAAAAACTAAAGAAAGACAGAACAGATTTCTGCCTCTGAATTTTCCAAGCATGTAATAGTTATTATTCATCTGGCACTTCAGCACTTCTAAAGCACATTTATGTTCGCCATTTCATTTGCTTTCACAACTCCCCTAAGAAGTAGCCAAGAATGGGGCGCCTGGGTGACTCAGTCTGTTAAGCATCTGAGTTTGGATCAGGTTATGATCTCACGGTTCGTGAGTTCAAGCCCCACATAGGGCTCTCTGCTGTCAGCGGAGCCTGCTTCAGATCCTCTGTCTCCTCTCTCTGCCCCTCGCCCTCCTCCCTCACCCAGCGTGTGAGCGCGCTCTCTCTCTCTCTCTCTCTCTCTGAAAAATAGACATATAGAAAAAAGAGAGAGAGAGAGAAGTAGGCAAGACAGGTCTGTTATTTCACTCACTTTACAGAGGGGGACAGCAAGGCTTTAGAGACATGAAGTTACTTGCCCAAGGTCACCCATACCAGGGCTAGCTCAGAGCCCGATCTCCCTGCTCCATGCCCCTGGGCACTGGCACAGCCTCTCTCTTTGCCTGGAACATTCTCTTACAGCAGCCGGCATGATCAAGTATCACCTCCCGTAGGGGGCTCAGCTTGCAAGCTAAGTTATCAGCCGCTGGAGGGCAGAGACCCCTGCCCGCTGTTCCTTCCGGTGCAAACACGTAGCCCAGAGCCTGGCCTTGCCCAGTGGCCAGGCGACGGTTGCTGGTTGCTGAGGGCCCTAAGGCGGGCCTTGCTCAAGGCCCAGCGATGAGGAGTTGTGCCGGGAAGGGGGCCAGAAGCCCATGCCTCACGCTGCGGGGTGAGCCACAGTGCTCCTGCAAACACCCACGATTCTAGAAACCAGAAAGCCTGAAAAGGCAGGGTATTTCTTCTCCCCCGGGGGGGGGGGGCAGAAAAGTACAGGAAAAGTGACTGTTCAGCCTTTAAACACATAAATAACGTTGCTTCTTCTATCCCCCGTCCCAGAGCACCCACCTACAGAGGGCATGAACGGCAGGCACTCAACAAAATGTCTTACTGAAACAAGAGACAAAATCGGGCCCGGAGTAGTGCTGTGTGGGTTGCCATGGAGTCCGACAAGCCTTCGGAAGGCAGCGGTCAGGGCCGAAACCCACATGCTTCCGTGGCTCCCTCCACCCGCACGTGCAAACACAGCCCCCGGCACCTGCTCCGTGTTCCTCCAGGGCCACACAAAGGCCTCCCGGAAGAGACCAGGCTCTGGGACTTGGGTGAGTGCTTCTCCATGCCTCAGTTTTCTCTTCTGGAAAAATGGGGAGGATGACACCATCCTCGCTGGAAAGCACACAGATAGAATAACAAGTGTTCTGCAGAAAAGACGAGGTGAGGTGGGCCCTAGGGCTGGGGTTCCTGTGTTTGCATTTCCATTCCGCCCCTAGTAGCTAGTTACTAGGGCAACTCAGCTGCTGGCTGCTGTGTTTCCCCTCATGCCCGTAAGAGCAAGCAGCTGGCAGGCACTACAGGTAGGGATGGCCTTGGCCTTGGCCAAGGGAGAAAAGAGCAGTGTGGAAGATAGCCTGAGGACAGGTCTCCGTTAGCAGAGCAACCGTACATCTTCCTAGCACTTTACAGTGTGCAGAGACCCTTCTTTCCCAAGGTCGTGCTTTCCTGCTCCCCTCTCTACTTGCAGCTTAGAGCCAGGACTGTCAGGCGTACACGGAAGAAAACCCCAAGCAGCTCAGAGGAGGCAGGTAACACAACAAATGAACAGCTGAGCCACAACCGGAATCCAGTCCAGCAAAGCGAGTTTTGGCCGGACACTGTGGTGGGCACTGGGTACCAGACTGTCCCGGAAAAATCGCATCTAGACAGGGAGCCAGAGGTCCCCGGGGCATCCCTACCTCATAGCGGAAGTCCTGTTCCCGCAAAGGGAAGAAGTGAGCCCGGGTAAGACTCCACAAGGCAGTGGCTGCCACTGCCTAGCCCAGATGGCCTTGTGGGGGGGGGGGGGGGGCGGCTCAGGGCAGAGCCTTCCTATCTGGAGCAACAATGACCCCCACACACTCCCCAGCTTTGCTCCAGGCTCTTGCCTGCATTAGCACTGGTCTAGCAGGTGACAACAAGGTCAGGGGCTATTCCCATGGGAGCCCTCTGGGCTCCAGCCCTGCTGGCCTCTTCTATTCTACCCCCCACCACGCCCTCCCCAGCCCTCTGCTCTCCACCAATTTCTCGTTTCTTGGGCACATACATACATCTCAATCCCACCTGAGGGTCTTCTCCCGTGCGGTTCCCCCAGCCAAGAGCTCCCACCCCATCCCCAGGCTTCACTACTCATCCTTCATATCCCAGCCCCATACCCTCTTGCCTGATGTCCCCAACCTCCTATCTGTGGGAGGGGCCCCTGGTAGTGGTTCTCAGCATCCCCTGCTCTTTCCCTCCAAGTCACCCACAGAAAATGTCATTCTCCATCTACCTGGGGAACAACAGTTGAAAGCCTGTCTCTCTCTAGGCTATTAGCTTCATGGGGACACATATCCTATGTCTTTTGTTGACCCTTGGACCTTCCTCCCTGGCCCTAGCCCTGAGTACAGTAAACACTCACTCAATACACGTCACCTGAATATAAATAGTAAATGAACACATTACATAGCCACCAGAGTACTCAACAAATGTGTTAAACAAATGACCCTTTTGTCTGAAAAGATGCAGTAATGACTGCCATATAGACATTACTTTTCTCATCCTGCATCCGCTCCATGCCTCCATGGGATTGGATGTAAATAACACCTCGCATTTGTGTGTAACAAAATAAAATTCTAATTCGCATCACAGCCCGCACGTTAACCTTGCAAGGGTAGGTAGCCAAACGCTGCTTTCCTCAGGATGGTGTCCAGGGAGGCTAAGTGATTTCCCCAGCTTCACACAGAGGTTAATGGAAACATGGACAGAGAAGCAGGGTGATAGCCTCTGCCCTGATCAAGGCAGACCTGCAGCCCCTTCCTACTTTCAAGAGGAAAGTACAGAAGTCCAGAAATGATGCTTTCTGGACTGTGAGCTCCCTAAGTGAATGACCATTTATGTTTTATTAATTCCTGTATCTCCATCACCCAGCCCGAGTGGGGCACATTACAGGTGCTTGAAAATAAACTGCTAAATCAACAAATGATGTTTGACCTGGAAAAGAAAATGGGAAGGAGGGGATAAACGAGAAGGGAGAGAGTTTCTTAAACATCTAAAAAGCTGTTATATGGAAGACAGAGACCTGTTCTAGAACCAAAAGAAATACCTCTCTCCCCCTGAGAGCAGTCTATATCTCTTGGGCTTCCTTAGGAAGGAGTGAGTTCCCTGTCACCCAAGGTAATCAAGCCGAGCCAGAATAACCATCTCTGGTTATAACAGCAGCAGGGCTTCCATGTTACAGAGAACCCTGGGGCTCCATTTACATATCAAGAGTATGAATGATGGCCCAGGGGCTCAGGTAGATTCAGTGGCCTGCAGAGTTCCACCTAATCCTGAGAATATGTGATTCCCTGATCTAGGAACAGAAAAGAATCAGGATCCACTTCTATGTCTCTAGATCCACAGTCCCCAGCTCTATGGCACATGAAGCCTGGGGTTCTGGACCAGAGGGTCCGACAACTCAGCTCCAAGCCTCAGCTACTCCCTTCACTGGGAACCAGAAAACCGAAACTCCTCCCCTAGTGTGGGTTCCCTGATGCCCACTGTCCCCTTGGTGCATCTCCCTGGCACAATCTCACACACAGCCCCCCCAAAGTCCTCCCTGAGAGCCATCTCCCATGTGCCCCAACCTCCCCCAGCACAAAGGCACCGTTGCATGGGGAGAACGAGGTGCAGCTGGACCCAGAGACAAAGCGGAGGACAGGCAGCCATCTTAGGACAAGGTGCCAGCTCCTGGCTGCCTCTGAAGGTCATTGGATGCAGCTATTGCCTGTAGCCCTCCCTTCTCATTGGGTATAACTAGAGAACTCTCGATGGCCTCCACACAAGGAAGGAAAAATTCATGAAGGCGGAGGAGAAGGGGGAAGCCAAGCAGGAAAGAAGTTCTCACCTCCAGCCTCCTTGGCTTTAGTGATCAGAAGCCATTGCCGCCCCAGAACACAAGGCCAAGTGGGCTGAGATCGGTTTGCCCATTCCCACCAGGCCTCATTGTCTCTGGGGAGGGAGAACCAAAGAGGCGGCCCCTAAAGCCTGGGTCCAGCCCTTCTGCTGCGGAAGAAAGGCCCCCAGCCTCTTTGGGGAGGGGCTATTTTGATTTCCCAGAAGTCCCCTCCTGGCAGACACTGAAATGATCAAGAAACCCTTCCAATTGCCTGTTAGCCCCACAGAGACATAGAAACATTCAGACCCAAACCCTGCTTTCTGGGCCTTCAAGGCAACTTCCGCAAGGGGGCCAAGGGAGGAAGACAGGTGACGATGACATAATGAACATAGCACAGCAGGCAGAACAGCAGGGCACCCAGAGCCTGCCCTAGAGCTCTGGGGAGAGGGTATTCTTCTGGCTGGGGAGAGGGCAGGGTGCTTTAAGCCTATGTCCCATCCCCACAAGCCAGAGAATGAGGGACGTAGAGGGGGCCACAGGCCATGCTCCCTCCATGCTTGCCTCCTGGCAATGGACTAGGGCAGTCAATCTAAGGCTGACCCGCTTAGATCGGTTGTGATGTTTTGACCGTAGAGTCTCATAGTAAGAGGCATGGAGGGATCAGGGTGGGGGACAGAGCTGGATTCAGATCAAGTCTTCAAGGGGAGAGGGCACTACCGTCCTCCACCTAGGTCTCCTCTCCCCTATCACAGTCCCCAGCTCTACACCAACCTCTCTCTATCCCGGGGAGCGTGGAGGTTAACACATTACCTCCTCAGGGAACAAAGCTACATTTTAGCAGGAACCTTCTGGAGACCAGGAAATCATCTAGGAGAGACTCTAACACGAAAATTCCTGGCTCGTTGGTGGGAGAGATGCCGAGGAGCCCTGAGACACAGCAATCGGCACGATGCTTTTTTTCCTAAGAAGCGCGCCCTCAGCTAACACGGCCTTGGAAGATCTGCCTCTGTCCAGGTCTGGCACAGTCTCTAGGAAAGAACCCTGGCTTTGGAGTCAGACAGGCCTAAGTTTGAGTCTTGTCTTCCGGTCCCTAGCTCCAAGGACCTCTGGCCAGTTACTCAGCCTCTCTGTGCTTCTGCTCCCTCATCTGTGAACTGAGAGGACGCAACCCACCACAAAGCACTGCCGGAAGATCGGAGGAACACCTGTCACGGCGCGGGCACACCGCGGGCCCCACCCCGTGATTCCCCCTCCACCCCACCGGATACGCAGACGTGCAAAAGAAGATAGCTGTCATTTGGAATGAGAACCCACTGGAATATATTCATCATTCCAACCAGCTGGGGGGCTGGGGACGGAAGAGAGCCACTTTGGGGGAAGGATATTAACCGTTCCAGCCAACCAGAAGTCCCTCATCACCTTTAACTCTCCCAGAGGGAGCCTGTCCAGGTTGAGTTATCTTCTGTGGGAAGGAAAAGCAGCTCTGGCCCTTTTAACCTAACACGGATCATAGAGCAGAGAAAATATAACAGCCCCAAACCACTAAGCACTCTTCAACTAGATTTTCCCAGCCCTGCCAAAGAGGCGAGCGGCGGCCACCGTTAATGGAATGACATGTGTATTTTCTGGAGGACGTGGAGGCCCCACCTGCCCGGTGGAGATGGTAGAGATCCCCGGGGAGCTAGTAGGGCCCTGGCCCGCAGGACCTCAGGCCCTGGCCAGGACAGTTCAGCAAGGGGGCAGACGCTGAGGCAGGGTTTCTGGGGATGGATGGCCATGCAGCGGGCACAGAGACATCCCATCGCCCTCCATCATCCACCTGCTTGACTGCTGGGTTTGTGGGCGGCTGCAACGTACGCACGAGAATTGCAAGTCCCGTAATTCACCCAGATGGTGGAGGCTCCCGAATTGTTCCTCCTCAAGAGACAGCTGTTCCACCGCTGGGCCATATGGCTCCCCTTGTCTGCACCCTGCTCTGGGAAATGAACCACTTTGCACAGGCTGCTTCTCAGATCTTAGAGCCGTCTCTTGTTCTTCGCGGGTAATTAAGACCTCCGGCTGAGGCATCCCTGTTTCTCCACGTGTGGTCTGTACACATGTCAGAGCAGTGTTTTAAAGCTCCATCAAGGTAAATACAGGTGGGCGAGGCCCGCCAGCCTCCCACTCAAGGGGTGCACCTACCATCACAGACTCAGAGAGGCTGCCGGGAAATCGCCTCGCCACCCCTCTGCGAGGGTGCGCCCTCACCTCACCCAGGCGCGTCCCGGAGTTCCGGGCTGGCAGTGACCTTCGGAGGTCATCTACCGTCCACCCTTTGACGGAGGCTCATTTCGGCACAGGCAGGAGGAGACACACGCCTTAGACACATCTTTTCACCATCGGCGTTATAAAGTTATTCACGGAGACCTTTAAGACTAGCTTTGATTTAGGAATGCACTGAGCGAGCCCCTCGGAAAAGAAAGAGCACTTCTGGATGGAAATGCCTGCTGTCCGCAGCAGGCTGGGTCCTTGGACCCCCCTCTCTGTCACTCTTTCTCTCCAGGACACCCTGGCAAGCTGGACCCCAGACATGCAGAAAAAGACTTTCTTTGTTCCCTAGGAGGGAATGTTGCCATCTGTGTGCTGTCCTAGAGGAAATAGCCATGGCTGGGGCCTCACCCTTTAGGAAGCTGATCCGCACGCTTGATGGCTCCACCCCATTTCTGGGACACTCACCAGGAGCCTGATAATATTTATTTGCTATCCTTTCCGACGGTTTCGAGCGTTTTCTTTAGGAAGTCAGGGGAAGGGCCCATGTGCCCCACCTCCCAACCCCACGCTTATACAGGGCTTCTTCCCAGATCTGAAAACTGACTCCTTTTGCCCTCAGCCTAGCGGGAAAGCTCTCTCGGCATTATCCTGCCATACCAGGTAATAAGAGCTGACACTGAAGCATTTACGGATTCCAATGATTTCACATGAATTTACTCACCTAATCCTCATAAGCCTAAGTGGAAGGTACTGTGATCACCCATCACACAGATGAGGAAAGTGAGGCAAAGAGAGGCTACGTAGCGGGGCTCCTTAAACAAGGCTCTATCTCAGCAGGAAATGGGAACTAGCATAGAGAATGAGCAGGACAGGTGGCCAGGTTGGGGACTGGAGTGACCACACACTGCAGGGGCCCAACAGCAGAAGCCACCGTCCTATCCGCTAAATACCACCTACCCTCAACCTCCAGAGATACCAGAAGCTTCCAAATGTGGCCTGGTAGCAGCTGAACCTGCAGGCCCCTGGCTAGAACAGCGTGGGTAAGAGCGCAGAGCCAACACCAGATGCCTGGGCTTGGCTTCCGGCTGTATCGCTTCATTGCTGGGTGACCTTGGGGAAGTTATGTAACCATTCTGTGCCTCCATTTCCTCATCTGTAAAATGAGAACGTTACCAGTACCTACTTCACAGGGGCGTTGTGCGATTAAATGAGTTAATACAGAAGCGAGGCCCAGCATCTAGTTTGTGTTGTGTAAGTGATAGCTCTGATGATGATAAGGCAGCAGGAAGAGGGAGAGGTGGGGGAGGGGAAGACTGTTATTCCTACTGCCAGATGGGTTAGGCGGGTGTCCTCAGGGGCTAGCGATGACAAAGACCCATCACATAGTCTTGTAGGACAAGGTCGACGCTCCTATTCTGTATACAAGAGAAAGTCTGAGAGGGGAACCAGGTGTCTTGAGTTGTTCGGCTAGTTGGAGTGGACAGTAAGGCTGTAACCCAGGCACCTGAGCCTGAACCACAGCTGAATGTTCTGCTGGAGAGCCTGAGCGCTAAGGACAGCACGCCCTCCAGCCTGGGGCGGGGACTCCGTTCTCTTACAGGTCAGCTTCCCGGGGACTTCACAGTCCCTGCTTCCTCTAAGCCGATCCCCTGGAAACCGGCTCACCACTAACTAGCTGTCGGCCCCCAGGCAAAGCGCTTAAGCTCTCTGAAGCTCAGTTTTACATGCACAAAGGGAGGAACAGTTCCTGCAAAGTCATCTTGAGGATAAAATGAGATAACAAAAGTGACCACCTGACCCCCAAAAGTCAGCGCCTTGCTCAGCTCCTCACTTTGTGAAGGTGACACTCCACCAAAGGAGGTCGTTACGGAGGATGTGTTCCCGACGGGCTTGGTGCACCTGAACAAGCTTCTCCACCTTGACCGGTGTCACCGTGAGCCCCTCCTTCCCCTCTCCGCACCCTGCCTTGTAGTTCAATCTTTAGGGGAAACTGGGAAGGCCTGTGCCAGCCCCAGAAGGTCCAGGACGCAAGCCAGGAAGGTCCTGCCCTTGGGAAGCTTAAGAACCTCTGGGTCACATGAAACTTGTCAAGATAATCCCAGGGCTATGTATATCCACCACCTTGAAGCATTTCCGAGGATCTCCCTGACTCGGTTTCATGATTCTTGGCCAGTCATGTTGCCCGTGTTTGGTTCTTCCTCCTGTTGCTTGGTTCCCGTTTCAAACTATCCACTCGGTCCTAGGCCTCATGTTGACTTTGCCCACGGACCTGGCAATGAGAAAAACCTCTGCCCCACAGTCACCATCAGTGGAACTCCTATGTCACAGAAGTTCAAAGCCTCTGCGTCTTCCAATTACCCATGAGGAACTAAGGCCCAGAGAGGTAGAATCCTGTACCCAGCCAGCACAGCCAAGATGATGGCCAAGCAGGGGGAGGAGAACTCCCAGCTCTGAAAGCCAGGCCGGGACCCACATCTGACAGCGGCGCGGTGGCCTCAAGCCCCAAGGGGGTGGTTCCAACTTACAGGCAAAACCCCAGTCCTCTTAGCCAGGGTCAGTGACCTCCTCAGAGCCAGAAGCCAGTATCGGGGAGGACTCTCAGACAACAAATGCTACTTTAGTGCCCCGGGACTGGGGCAAAACCTCCAACTGAAACCATCCCATCAGGCACCAGATGGCATTTGACTTTAGGGCTGAAGACCTCATCTAGATTCAGACCCAGCCACCGGCTGCAAATGTGGCCCCAAACCTGGATCTTGCCTCCGGGGCTTCATGCAGAGAGGCAATTAAAAAAGGAGGGTGTGCTCCGATTAGAAAGAGACTAGGGCAGCCGCTGCCGCGAAGCCACAAAGTCTGTCCCCGGGCTTGTGGATAGAGGTCCAAGCCCAGAAGAAGGAGAAGCAAGAGAAGACGCAGACCGAACAGGGCAGGGAAGCCCTGCTTCCCTCCCCAGAATCATCTCGGCTGGTAGTGCTTTATAGAAGTCCATTGTGCAAAAACAAGATTAAAAGGGACAGGCAGAACAAAGCATCACTCTCCCTAACAAAGGCCCCTCCACTTAGTAAATTAGGAGCTCTTTCCACCTGACACACTTTTAAAGGAAAATCTTCAATTACCAAGCGCTGGCGGGACCCGGCAACAAAAGGTCTGTCCAGTGACTTTATTCTCAAAGCCCAGAGCAGGCATTGAAATGGTTTTATGTAATAGAGATACTAATCTAGTCCATATAATTTTGAGAATCCTTTATGGAGGACTGAAGGGCGTTTGAGCCCCGCGGCTGTTTCCAAGAGATTTTCTGCAGCTTATGCATTTACCTTGCCAAAAGCTTAGCTGAGCAAACAAACATTCCTCTAAATCACACCCACTGCTGATTTACTATCAGGCCTCTGCAGTTTGTTTGGCGATGGAACCTTGTGGATAAACAGAGGCCAAGGCCTCGGTCCTTCCACCTGACCAGACCAACGGGATGAGGGCCTGCCTTTACACTGGAGCCCCCCTCCCCTGGTTCCCAGATTTGAGACGTTCCCTTTCCCTGCCATCAGCTCAGCCCAGGGTAAAGGCAGCCGGAGGGGCAGTTCTTGGTCTGGCCAAGGGCAGGAGGAGGCCTCCCTGGCTTTTGCCCTTGGATCCAGGTCTGCTCCATCCCAGAAGGAGATTGATGGTGTCATTTGGCTCCCCCTTCCCACCCCATCCCGAGCAAAGACACAGTTCTGGCTCCCTTGGTGACAATTCAGCAACACTGGCTGCTTGAAAAGGAGAAAGGAACGTGGGAAAGCATGATGGGGAAGGTGACTCTCAGGAGAACCGAGAGAGACGAGAACACACACGCTGTCTAAACACATAAGCACAGGGGCACCTGGGTGGCTCAGTCGGTTAAGTGTCCCGATCAGCTCAGGTCACGATCTCACGGTCCGTGAGTTCGAGCCCCGCGTCGGGCTCTGTGCTGATGGCTCAGAGCCTGGAGCCTGCTTCCGATTCTGTGTCTCCCTCTCTCTCTGCCCCTCCCCCATTCATGCTCTGTCTCTCTCTGTCCCAAAAATAAATAAACGTTAAAAAAAAAAAATCTAAACACACAAGCATGCAGACCTACACTCGAGACACGGGCTCCAGGGCCCTTTTCGTTGGCACACATGCAACACACACACACAGCAAGTGTATACACCGCGAACATGCGTGTGCACACCCAGCAGGGAAGAGGGGAGCTCCTCCCACATGGCGAAGCCAAGTGCTCACGAATAGACAAGTGCACACGTAATGATAAAAGCTAACATTTCCACACCACTTACCATGTGCTTGGTTTACATATATCCACTTATTTAATGCTCATAGCAAGCCCATAAGGAACGGTACAGCACTTTCCAGTTGAGTAAACTGAGGCACAGAGCAGCCATGTAACTTGCCCCCCAGTCACAGAGGCAGGAGTCGGCAGTCTGGTTCCAGGGTCTGCGCTCTTGACCTTCACGCTGTCAAGAACATGCCACACCAATACCCCTTTTTAAAATTTTCTCAAAGATTTCATTTTTAAGTAAACTCTACACCCAACATGAGGCTCGAACTCACAACCCCAAGATCAAGAGTCATGCTCTACGGACTGAGTCAGCCAGGCACCCTGAGACACCCTTTCATGGGTGGGAAGTAGCGTCCACACAGGCAGACTCACAACTTCCTATGCACACACGTACACACAGCCAGATGCCGAAGCATCCACACATCACATACGGGGCCCAGACGTATCACATCTTCAGGTTCAGGCCTAGACTTAGACTGGGGAGAAGGGTGGTGATTATTAACATAGTTAAATACTTCTGCTCTAGTTGGTAAGTATTGCCACCCCCGCCCCTCCCCACCCATAGTCCGGCACCTACAGAGTTAACCCTGGCACCACAACAGGCCTCAAGGTCCCTATTCCATTCTAACCTCTTGCTGGGAGGGCCACACATGTGGTTAAATATTTTCATTCTTACCCCCAGGTACGGACAAGGTGGAGACAGTGGGATGTCTGCCTGCCACAAGGTGGGGGGGGGGGGGGGAAGGCCCTGGTTCTTGGGCCTTCCGTGAGCCTTGGCCAATGCCCAGCCAGCATGGCGTGAGGGGCGTCCAGCTCTCCCAGCTAGTCCCCCCTCCAGCCACTGATGGGCAGCTGATCAAGGCTCTTCAAAGACAAGAGGACTGAGTGGCCACTGGGAGCAAAGGGAGGCTCTGAGGTGTCATTTTCACCTTCACAGAGGCCATTCAGCTTCCCTTAAAGAGCAAAGAGTAGAGGAGACTTGGGGGCTGGCCTGTCTGTCCTCCCCAAAAGCCCATTAATGGCCACTTTTTGAAAGCTCTCTGCTACAAAGGCCAGGAGCCAGGAGGGAAGAAGCAGCTTGACAAACCAGGAGGCACCGCGTGAGCAATTTCTCTTCCTCATGTCTTGGAGGCTCAGTCCCAGCCCAGGGGGTTAGCCTCCTGGGTCATGCCCCCTACGGAGCCTCAGAGCAGGATCCCCAGGCTCTTCGCACACGAGCATGACACTGGGTGCAGACACCAGAACTCTGGGAGGGGCTCTGGGAGGCCGAGGGAAGGAAAATGGGGACAAGGACCCTGTCAGAGGCAGGTCACCCTCCTCTCTGGGATCTCGGGGTCCCGCCCAGAGACCACTCCTCTGGGTGTCCTTTGAGGGTCCCCAGGAAAAGCTAGCCCACACGTCCTTCTTCTAGCCAAGGCTAGTGTCTTCTAGTCAAAGCTTGTGTCTCTGCTGGGCCCTGTGGTGGATGCTAGGGACACAGAGGAGTCCCACGGCCATGGCTCTAAGGAGCTCACTGTGCGGGGAGAGAAAGAATAAGTGAGGACAGGTGGGGCTGAAGAGGGGCCGAGATCAGGACTGGGAGGGGAGAGGGAGGCGTCAGGTGGGGCTCCCCAGACACCACGCAGCTCTGCCCGGAGTCTCCAAGAGCTGCTAGACAAAGCAGGACCAGGGGTTCTGGGAGCAGGGGCAGCTGGAATGAAGTCCCAGGGAGAGACAGTGTGGAGAATCCGGGTGTCTGGCTGGAGCAGAGAGGATCACAGACAAGGGAACCTGGGAAAGCAAGATACAGGATGAGAAGTCCCAGCATGGAGGGGCCTGGGGTATAGCACTTAGAGCAAGCAGCAGCGGCGGGGTGGGGGGGGGGCACAGGAGCGAAGTATCAAAAATAGGGGAAGGGGCGGGGCAGACCTTGGATCGGTGGTACCTGATCACTATTTTCTGAGCCCCTACTCTGGGTGTAGTACGCCGTGAGCCACTGTAGACCACACAACAGTATGTTTTTAAAAGGGTGCTCCTGCCCACAGGAGCTTATAGTTCACTTGTCCATTCGTTCATTCATCATTTATTGAGCACCTACTATATGGCAGGTACTGTTCTAAGAGTAGAGAGGTCAGCTAGGTCCCTTATCCCTACTGAACACATGATCTAGTTGGGGAGACAGAAAACAAAAATATATATGTTCCACGTCTCTCTATCAGGTAACAGTAGTGTTAATTAACAAAACAGGATAAGGGGACACAGAAAGATGGTTGGGGGACTGCTATTTCAGATAGGGTGGTCAGGAAAGACTCCGATAATGTGACTTTTGAGGAGAGATGGGGTGAAATAAGGGTGAGAACCACATGGCTCTCTAAGGGAAGAGCATTCGGACAGAGGGGATGGCACACGGGGCATACACAAAAGAGCAAGGTGGCCAGCACGGAGGAGGGAGGGAGGAGATGGGTCGGAGGCCGCTGGGGCCGGGCACAGGGAGAACATCAGAGAACCAGCCAACAGCCAGCACGGACCAGAAATCAGAGCTGGCATCCCATAGATGTTGAGGGAATTTAGAAGATGGCAAGCGGGGCCCTTGGGAAGTTCCCGTAGAAAAATGGTGAAGTCAGGTTGGGGACAGGTTAGCTACTTCATAGGCTTTACCTGGCCCGAGACACCCAAGAAGGGGACTTTACATAAATGCCCAGCTGTTCTGACACTAATTAAGGCTTCCCCTCAGAGGCTGCCCAGTCCGGATAGCAGAGGTTTAATTACAGCTGCAGCTGGTAATTAAGAAGCAGCACCTAGATCCTTCCACGGCTGCGTCAGCACACTGGACTCTGCTGGCACTCGCTGCAGGTGGGGGAAAGGCCTAGCAGGGAACTTTAGGGCCAGGCCAGCAAAATGCAGTCGGACAGACCCCAGATCCCCTGTGTCCTCTTGACCAAGGTGCCTGAGCACAGCCATACACAGCTCCCCCATCCCCACGCACCTCCTGATTTGTCTTTCACCCCCTTGACTCTTCCTTGCTGCCGCCCCCAGAGCAATTGCCACTGTGACCCTTCAGGGCCCTCATGAGATTGTCCAGGATCTTCCGTGTGGTGCTGAGGGTCCAGCCCCAGCCCACCCAGCCCTCTCGAGTACCACTTCTCCCACATCTCCTGCGCTCTGGCCCCGGAGGCCTGCTGACGATGCCCTGATCCCGTCTGCTCTTTCCCACCTCTGCTCACACCAGTGCCTCTGCCACAAAGTGCCCTCTTCACACCAAGAACACAGACACCAGGGGCACCCGGGTGGCTCAGTCAGTTGAGCGTCCGACTTCAGTTCAGATCATGATCTCACGGTTCATGAGCTCAAGCCCCACATTGGGCTCACTGCCATCAGCACAAAGCCCACTTGGGATCCTCTGTCCCTCTCTCTGCCCTGTCCCCCACTCATGCTCTCTTGCTTTCCCTCAAAAATAAATAAACATAAAACAAGAACACAAACAGCAGTAGCTACCATTTACTGAGCCCTCACTGTGTGCCAGGTCCTGCCCTGAATGCTTTCCTGGTGGGGACTCCTTTAATCCTCACGGCAGCCCAAACGGGCAGGAACTTAATACAGCCCTACCTTATTTTACAGATGAGGAAAACCGAGGCAGAGAGAAGCTAACTAACATGATCAGAGAGTCACCCAGGAGAAGAAATGGGATTTAAAACTCATGCTCTGTCTTGGGGCACCTGGGCCTGTCAGTCGGTTAAGCGTCTGGCTTCAGCTCAGGTCGACCTCGCGTTTTGTGAGTTCAAGCCCCATGTCGGGCTCTGTGCTGACAGCTCAGAGCCTGGAACCTGCTTCAGATTCTGTGTCTCCCTTTCTCTTACTGCCCCTCCCCTGCTCACTCTCTGTCTCTGTCTCTGTCTCTCTCTCTCTCTCTCTCTCTCAAAAAATAAACATTTAAAAAATTAAAAATAAATAAAAATAATAAAACTCATTCTCTGTCTTAAACATTGCCCATCTCCTGCTCTCCTGGCAAGTTCCCACTCACCTTTGAGATTCTGCTCAAAACTAACCTCCTTCAAAGAGTCTTTTTGGATCTCCCTTCCCCCTTCAATTCCCCAGAGTTATAGTTGCTTCTCCCAAAGAGGTCTCTCAGTGCTCAGGGTCTATTTCATTCACCCACTTTCTTACTCACTCATTCAATAATTATTCAGCACTAAGTGCCAGGCACTGTGCCTGGCCCTGGGAGTAACCCATGTAGGACACATGGTCCCTCTCCTTCAGGAACTCACTTGTCAGTGGGACAGACATGCAAGGCAGCATCACAACCAGTGGGACAGAGTGACAGGTGGTGCTCTAGAGTTCAATTGGGGGAATCCGAAATAGGTGCTAACAGGAGCGGTGTCCAGAGAACCTCCCGGGCCTTGGTGCCCTACCGTGGATTCACTTGTTCAACAATTCTTTATGAGGACCTGAAAAGCACTAGCAAGTGATGGAGAGCAAATGTTCTGTTTGCTCACCGGAAATGAATGAATCTGCAGCAGGGTTAAGCATCAGTATCTTATGAGTTTGGTTAGTGTGCATCATCAACTGGAGCTCAGCCACTTGAGGCATCCTAAATCAATGTTCTAAGCCCACAAGACTGGGGAGGAGATCGTAGTGGCTGCACCAACTTTGGCCACTCAGTGAGGATGTGTTGGGGCAGCTAAACAGCCATTACTCCTCCCCCTGCCCCCCCCCCCCGCCACACACACACACACACACACACACACACACACACACACACACACACACACACCAGCCCGGTAACCCTTGGTTTCCTTGCCTACTTATTTATTTTTTTTCAACGTTTATTTATTTTTGGGACAGAGAGAGACAGAGCATGAACGGGGGAGGGGCAGACAGAGAGGGAGACACAGAATCAGAAACAGGCTCCAGGCTCTGAGCCATCAGCCCAGAGCCCGACGCGGGGCTCGAACTCACGGACCGTGAGATCGTGACCTGGCTGAAGTCGGACGCTTAACCGACTGCACCACCCAGGCGCCCCACCTTGCCTACTTATTTAAAGTGTGCTTATCATGCTGTGTTAGAATTTAAGTGTGTATATTTCCCACTAGACTGTATGCTTCTTATTCATCCCTCTATCCCCAGGACTTCATAGTGCATTCACGGCATAGATAGGTAATAAATGTTGATGGATGGATGGACAGATGGAAGAATGGATGTTGTTCTAGGCAGCAAAGCTCAGCACCAGGTGCTGGTGACCCGGGGGAGAAGCATCAGCACTGGTTCTGGTCCTGTCAGCAGGCTGCATTCTCTGGGGAGCCTCCTAGAAGGTCAGCAGGGAATGATTTTTCCTAGTAGCTACGTAGAGAGGCTTTCAGACAGGACCCACAGCTCTGTACACACGTGCGCACGCACACACACACACACACACACACACACACACACATTGATCCTAGCAGGTCATCCTTGCACCCACCTTAGCAAAATTCTGAAATCAAATCAGTTTGTCTTCCATCCCTTCCTCTTCCTACAAACCTTTTCACCTGCCCTCTTGTCCGGCCCCACTTCTCTCTTCTGGCCGCAGGTCCCTCCCACCGAGAGGAAACCCTCTGCAGGAGGGGAAGTGAAGGACTAGAAGTAGCACAGACCTCAATTCCTGGGCCGCACTTATCCACTGGACAAGGCACTTAGCCTCCCTGGCATCAGTTTCCCCTGCTGTGCAAGGGCCGTGGTAACACTCCTCCAGTCTGTCAGGAGTGAGTGATATACCGTAAGGGAAAGTTAAGGGTAAACCACCAGACGTTACACCGTTTTATTATTGTTGTTCGAAGCTAGCCCTCAGTCCTCGAAAGCACTGCCCTAAACGTCAATGGGTCTGGTTATAAAGCCCCCCGACTCCACCGCTCACTATAAAACAGGTGCAGTTCCAGTGACACGGAGAAAGGGCTGATGTAGGCCCCTCCTGCTACAAAAATGCTCCCAAAATATAATTTACAACTAAAAAACCAAAAATGTAGATATCTGAGCTCTAAGGAGAGAAAGGTAAACCGCCAAGTGTAAGAAAGAGCAGTGAGTCTACAGGAGGGACAAAAGGGCAGATACTGAAGCTAAGGTAGGCCAGGGAGCATGGGACCTAGCTAGCCGCTGCCCGCAGCCCGCAGCCCCCAGTCCCGGCTAGGAGCCTGGGCTTTAACACCCACAAAGGGACAGATGGCCTTGGGACTTACCAGCTCCATGTAGGGGAAACTTGAAAATACTGCCCACCGGCCACGTGAGAAATAAGGGATTCTGGATGAGCAGAAAGTCTTCCACAGGAAACAAGAAACCAGGAGCGGGGGATGGAGAGTGACTGTTTAATGGGACCAGGGTCTTCTTCACGGGTGATGAAAAGGTTTTAGAACAAGACAGAAGTGTCAGATGCACAACGTTACCAATGCACTAAGTGCCACTCTCATGCACGCTTCAAAATGGTCAATACCATTAGCCATTGTGTCATGTGTGAATTTCGCATCTTTTTTTAAAGGAAAAAGCCAAAAAAAAACCCAAAAACAAAAACCCCACGCCTTCGCCACAGTTCCAGCCTCAGCATGAAATCCCAAACCAAGAGATCAGTGCAGAGACTGGTCGTGAGCCAGTGAACAACAGTCGTGTGCCTACTAAGAAAACGCAGAACTCATGGGTGGGGCCCGTGCACACCCCAGGGCGTGGGGGAGGAGAAAAAAAGCTCAAGAGTTCGCAGCGATAAAGAAGGAAAAAAAAAAAAAACAAGAAAAAAGAAACTACAACCTATATGGGGAAACAATCCATCACAAGGGAGAGTCAGCTATCTCCACAAACAGCAGAACGGATACTCTGAGCTAACCAAACTCATGGACCCAAGATGGGACGATCTTGACTCTATAGCATAGCTCAAGATAGAACCATCTGAAAGGGACCATCAATATACATCTCACATAGTTAAAGCAGTAAGCAAAGGATTAGAATTCATAATGAAAGCACCTAGGCGGCTCAGTTGGTTAAGCCTCCAACTTCAGCTCAGATCATGATCTCACGGTTCGTGAGTTCGAGCCCCACACGGGGCTCACTGATGCCAGCACAGAGCCCGCTTTGGATCCTCTGTCCTCCTCTCTCTCTGCGCCTCCCCTGCTCACTTTCTCTCTCTCTCTCAAAAAAACATTAAAAAAAAAAAAAAAAGAACAGGACACCACAGAAAAAGAAAAAAAAGCAAACCTGTAGATCTGAAGAAGGAAAAACAGAATACTCCTAGGAATGAAACATGCCGTTGTTGAAATGGAGACCTCAACAGACAGGGTAATTAGCAGAGCCAAAGGATTTGAAAAATGGATCTGAGGAAAATGTCCAAGATACAGCATGGAGAGATAAGGAGATGGAAAAAGCCTAGGAGAGAGAAAGGAAGTGGAATGAGTATCCAACATTTTGGCACTTCAATGGGAGAAAACTGAGCGAATGAAGGACAGGGGACATTTGAAGAGCTATGGCCGAGAATTTTCCAGAATGGATAAAGGACATGAAAATTTAGCTTCAAGGGATACATACGTCTGAGGAGCAAACGGTGTGAACGAAAGCAACTCCACACCCACACAAGCATTACCCGCAAAGACGAGGTCCAGAACACGACAGAACAACATCCTCAGACCCTGAGGGAAGATCACAGAGAACCTAGAATTCCACAGGCAGCTAAAGCACCACTCAGGAGTCAGGGTAAAACAAAGGCGTTTTCAGACAAGTAAAGCATACGAGAGGCGTTCGCTCATGGACCCTCCCAGGAAAAACTCCTGCACACAGATGGCCCTTCGAGAAGAATGAGGCCAAATCTAGCAAGGAGTGAGACCCGAGGAGAGACGAAGAGCAAGGAAGTCAGTAAACCGGAGCTGAATTCACAGTTAAACAACAATCCGCTGTAAAAACAACTGCGATAATAAGGCAGGGGTACTTAAATCCCAAAAATGGTGTGAGGAGTTTGCTGGAGTTAGTTAAATCTTCAGCACGGCTCGGGTGCCCTCAGTGCAGCCAGTATCCCAGATCGTCCCCTGCCGGCTCCCCCTTAGCCATCCCAGGACATGCACACTGAGCCGGAGGGGTCTCCCTTCCAGGAGGCTTAGCAACCCCCTCCCCCACCCCTCCCGCACCCCTCCTCCGCCCCCAATCAATGGTGGGAGTGGGGAGGGCTGCTGGTGTGGGGCCCGTCAGCCACTTGCCTGGAGCTTCATTCCTCTACTTCTTGATTAGGATGAAACCCACACTGCGGGGAGGCTGGCTCTGGGATTCCAAGCATCCAGTGAGAGGGCTGGAGGACACCACTTAGGAAGTCTGGGGGCATTACCTCCTCCAGGAAAAGGAAAAAGGGGAGGAAGGGAGGGAGGGATCAGGCAGACCAGTTCCCCCTCCTTGCTGGCTACTCTGAAGCAGGCCCTCTCCTCTAGCCCATCAAGAGAGGGCCTGACTACCAATGGGATGCACCTGCTAAGCAATCTGCTTTCCCACCATCCTCGGCGGTTTTCAAAGTGTGGTTCCCAATGAGCGTCACCTGGGAACTTGTTAGAGAAGCACATTCTCTAGCTGCCCAGCTCCAATCTTCTGAATCTGAGACTGGGGCTGGGGCTCAGTGAGTCTGTGTTCAAACGTGTCTTCCAGGGGAATCTTCTACTAGGTTATCAGGTGTTCGAGAACACACGTGAGTGAATTGTGATTACCACGGCATCTGTAGGGTGATAAGCCCTAATACTGCTCACTAAATATTTCTGACCCTCCAGAGCCCTCTTCTCTCTGCCATGGCAACCAGCAACACTGCAAAGTTCGTGCTCCAGCAGCCTGGGTCCTGGGGCGAGCAGGCCCCAGCCAGCCAACAGTGGTCATGCAAAATGAACAAGGAAGAAAAGTCTATTGTTTTAAGCCACTGGGATTCGGGGTGTTTGTTACTGCATCATAGCCAAGCCCATCCAGTCTGATACAACCTAACGTTTTCAAAGAGCAGAGTTTCCCCAAATATCTCAAACACCACCGCCTACGTGACAAAACCGGCTCTGTGAGGCAAAGGTGCCCTCTGGCCTATCTCACGAGAAAGGAGAAAGAGAGAAGTGCCATTTGGGTCCAATGATCCTTAGGAAATATGGGACTCAGCTGTATCTGTAGCTAAGGGACAGGGTGGGCAGTTCTGGTGCAGAAGGTTCTAGAAGGGCTGCCAAGGCCTCTGGGATATGGATGGCAGTTCTGGGGCAGAGGAAATGGCACAAAGAAGAGAAAAAGTAGTGCCACCACGCATGTTATCAAGCTCTACGCATTTCAGGACGTGTTCGCTCACGGTTTCATCTTTACTCTTTCCACCCACAGGGATGATCCATCCTATGCCACGGGGGGCCAGAGAGGCAAAGCGACTCGCCCAAGACTGCACATCTAGCTGGTGGCAGAGTCAGCCACGGCTTTTACTCCCGGGCCGGTGTCCTACTATCTGCTAAGAAACGGGCTCCAAAAAGGCCGTTTTGGAGGGAAGATGATGCCCTCCTACCCCTACCCAGAGCATGGGTAATATGCTCGTGCCTCAGTCCTGAGGCATTAGATGGGTTCTCACCAGGTTCTGGTGAACTTGGGAGTTTCTCTGGTCCCCAAGGGGTGGAGAAGGAGAACTGGAGAGGGAGGGGGCCGCAGGGCATCGACTCCTGAATGCTTCTTCTGGGTTTGCAAAGCTTCTCATCTGGCACCCTGGGCACAATCCCTCACTTGCCCGCTACCATTTTTCCCTCATGCAAGTTCCCTGCCCCTGGGGTCTCCACTCGCACCCGGACGGCTGGCAAAGCCTGTGTGAGGGCTGGCTGGTCCCCTCCTTTCTTCCCATTGCAATAGGCGGGAACGAGAGAATGCTAGTAATGGCCAACACTCACCTGTTTACGGGTTCAACTGTCTCCCTCCCTAAAATTCGTATATTGGAGGCCTAACCCCCAAATCTTCAGAATGTGACCTTATTTGAAGATAGGGTCTTATAGAGGTAATCAAGTTCAAACAAGGTCATTCGGGTGGGCTCTCAGCCAATCTGACTGGTGTCCTTACAAAAAGGGGAAACCTAGAGAGACACACACACACACACAGAGAAGGCTGTGTGGGGAATGGAGTTACCAGAAGCAAGGAGAGGGGCCTGGAACAGATCTCCGGTCACAGCCCTCAGAAGGAAGCAACCCTGCTGACATCCAGATTTGGACTTGTAGCCTCCAGAGGTGGGAGCCAGCACGCTCCTGGTGGGGAAGCCCGCCAGGCAGTGCTGCTTTGCAAGGGCGGCCCTGGGAAATGAATGACTGCCTCCCCCAACCCCTCCCCCAGCCAGATCTGCCTCCCCCACCCCCCCACCCCCGTGGTCTCAGGCCAGCTGCCTCCACGCCTTTGCTGACGGGGTTCCCTCTCTCCCAACCACACCCAAAGATACCATTCCATCCAGCCCAAACCCTCACGAAGCCCCCCGAGTGACAGCAGGTCACAGCATGGTCTCCCGCCTAGTGTGTCCGGTCTGTGTGTTTCTCCCCACATTCTTCTCCGGCTGTTGTCCACGGATTTTTCTGCATGTGGCCTGGCCTTCCCAACAAGACCGTAGGTTCCACGAGGGCAGGAGCTATTTCTACCACACCTCTTCTATCCCAAGGCACAGCACCGTGGGTGGGCCACGATAGGCGTCTAATAAATGCTGGTGGCACACCCTTCAAGGGCTTCTCCCGTCACGCTTCCATCAAGAGCTGACGTCTCATTAACTCTCGCTAAGTGGACATGGCTGAAGAAGACAGTCTCTCCATTCCACTCGGTTCTACTTTATCGAGATGCTCGTTGAAGCATCTGCAACCCTGGGGGCATGTATCTGTGTGCCAGATCATCTCTTTCTGCTAGGGCTGCAAGCCCCTCGGGGTAGCAACCATCTCTCGTGCGCACCCAAGTGCGTAGGCAACAAGTCGACAAGCGACAGTGTCAATCGAGTGGATAAACATGAACACATGGCAGAAATGATTTACCAGGGTTTCAAAGACTCTGAGGGATGTGAGGGATCCATGAACCCACTGCCAGTGTGTGCAAAGGAAGGGCTGTGTGTATGCACATAGGTTTATATATGTCATGTGCATTTTCCCAGGGAGAGGGTCCATGGTGATCTGGAGAATTAAAACAAAAGCCAAGAGTGAGAAAATGTTAAGACCCAAAGCCATGGAGTAAGGGAGCTGACATTTTTTAAGCCCCTACCCTGTGTCTGGTGGTAGAGGTTATTACTATCCCCATTTCACATGAGTGGAAACTGAGGTTCCAAGAGGTGACGTCTTGCCTAGGCTCACAGAGAGGGCAGCAGCCCACCTGAGAGGTTCACGGCAGCCTCCAGAGCCAGACAACCTAGGTTCAAATCCCTGTTCTGCCACTTCCTAGCTGTACGACCCTGGTCAAGTTACTTACTCACTCTGTGACTCAGTTTCTCCATCTATAACATAGGAGAAGTAAGAGTACCTACTTCAGAGGGCTGTTGTGAGACGCTGATCCATTAATGCACATGAAGTGACCGGAACGGCGCCTGGCGCAGGGGGTGTGCTCTGAAGAGGATGAGGAGGAGCATAAAGAGGAAGAAGCTGGGAGGGACAGAGCTGAGACTCAAACCCAGGCCTGTGTGACTCTTGCCCCTCTGGGTCAGCACTACCAGTACCCTGCATGCCCCAGTGCCCCATCCCACTGCTGAAACTCTCCTGTCCCCCTTCAGAAAAAGCCTTCAGTCCTAAAGTTGGCTTTTCTCGCTGGCTTCCTGGAGGTGGCCTGGCCTGTGGCCACCAGCTCAGCAGGCAGTACCTGGCCGTTACATAAGGAGTAGGTAGGAGGTGACAAGCTGCCGTTCCCAGTCAGCAAGACCGGGCCTGTGCAATCAGGACACTGAGTGTTTCTGCCCTGGTCTTCATTTTCCAAGAGCTTTACCAACACCCACTAATGGAAATTAGAAAAGAAATGTGCTCATCTGTTCCTGGAGCCCCGTGCTGACATCTGAATTCCCTCTATCATTTCCCTGGGTCCATCTTGGTGCCCTGAGCCCCGAAGGGCCACTCACATCCATTCTGCTTAGGCTTTATGAGTCCTCTGTCACCCCCCCCCCCCCATACCTGGCTCTTGCTCTCCTCCAGGCAGACAGAACAGCAGTAAAGCTTGGTCTCGATCTCACATCTACACCCAGGTCCCCATAGGAACCCCATCCCAGGTGACGTGCCAGCCAAGGCCTTGTCCCAGCCCGGTCCTCTGCCCTGCTCCTGAGAAATAGACTTTTGGGGATGGCTTTGGGTATCTTTGTATTTTTCCTGCAAAACCATCATCAGTGAACGCACCTGTGGGAGCATTTTTCATTCATTCCTGTAATGCAATTAGAATCGAGTTTCTCCAGCAAGAGGGGATATGTAACATCAGCAGGGGAAAATTGTCATTTTGTTCCCAACACCAACACGCCCACCCTGCCCAAACTGTCTCTCTGGTGCTGGCTCACTCTACCCACCCAAAGGGCAAGGAGAATGCTAACAAGGAACATCACTCACCAAATCTGCCTCCAAATGAAGAGGCAGAAGTTTTGGGGGTGGATTCCCCTCTGTCATTAATAGTGGGGGGCTCCCAGCTTCTCTGACACTCTCCCACAGTGGCAACCCTCTACTGCCCACAGGAGAGCCCCATCCTGGCCCCATTACACCTGTCAGAGGTGGTGGGAAAGAGTCCATTAGACTCCAACAGGGCCCTGGAGTCATTCTTCCCGAGAGGCTAAATGACTTGCCCAAAGCCACATGCCTCAGAAGCTGGGACCAGAACTCAGATCTGCAGGTTCCTGGGTATCTCCCACTGCACAGAACTGCTCCCCCACCCCCACCCAGAGGGCCTGAAGCTGCCAGAAACTCAGCCCTTGACTCTCTGGGGACACCAAGAGCACTGAGCCACTGCAGACAAACAGGGGGAGAGGTTCCATGTGTCTTTCATGCACCCCCCTTGTTTTCAGTGTCTCCCGATTATTTTTGGAAACCCTCCCACTTCTTGGAACCAGCCCCCTGTGATCTGTCTTACTCTTGCTATCCTCCTTCTAGGTACTATGGTCTTGCTATCCAATGATCCAGCTTTCCTTCCTTCCTCCCTTCCAATCTCTATCCATCCGTCCATCCATCCATCCACTCATCCATCTCGTCACCGTTTATCCATTCAAGTCTCCTTCCATCCGACAAAGCCTTCTGGAGCCCTTCAGATCTGTACCAGCCACTCAGCCCTTCTTCCCCACTGCTCCTCAGAGCACCCTCTCTGGAAGGGTCCACTTCTCTCCTGACCCTACCAAAGCCTGGAACTGACCTGCTTCCATTGATCCCATGTGATCCACATGTTCCCATGTGATCCCACGCAATGTGTTTATACCAGACCCATGATCCCCTCAGAGCCAGCAGCAGGCAGGGACTTCTGGAGCCCTTGGGTCGGCTGAGGCCTGCTTACCTCCCTTCTCTGTCTTCTCCCCTCGCCTCCCAACCCCAGCGAGGCCAGAACAGAGGCAGCCCCTACGTACGTATGCAGAAGTCTCCATTCTCGTAGTAGCCAGGGCAACACTGGGACCTGCGCCGGTACATGGTCCGGAGGCCACGCCGATACGCCGTCTTGTAACTGATCCTAAGGCACAAGGGAGAAAGCCACTTGAAAGTATTGAAAATCAATCACTCCCGTTAGAATGATATTTGTGTTAAGCCACATGGAGGATGCCATTCAATAATTACTTTAAAATGCACGGCGGCTTCAAATATGAAGGAACACAATAAAGAAAAATCGATGGCTGCATCTGGGCCATTGTGATGCAGAATGTATTACTGACGCGGGGTTTGCTACACCTGCTGACTTTCCCAGGTCTCTTCAGCGTGATATTGAACAGGGTTTCGGAAGATACTTTCTGGGGTACTTGTGGAAGGTGACCGGGGCGGGGGGTGGAGGGGCTCTCCTAAAGACCCCCAGAGGAGCTCATAGGGTGACCTAGACCGGAGGTGTGGAACCCGAGAGTGTCTGTCCCAACAAGCAGACTGCTCACGGCCTCCTACGGACTGGTCCACACACCTGGAGAACCAAAACGGGGTCAGCAAAGGGTCCCCCAAGTCTGACTCAGTCCCAGGGAGCAGATTAACCTCCGTCACCCCAAAATAACATGTCCTCGGCCCTCGGAAGGCTCAGAACTGACCGCTGGCTCTGCAGAGGAAGAAACTAAGGCCCAGGGAGCAGGAACTCTGGACTGGAAGTCAGAGACTCGCATTCCTGTTCTTCTGCTGACACAGATGTTGACACTTCCTCCTGCGCCAGAGATTTATAGGCGAAATCTCATTCCATTCTCTGCCCGAGGCAGGTAGCATTACTATGTCACCTTTATTTTATTTCCTTTTTAGGGCTTTTTATTCTTGTCTTATGTATCCCTCTTCTGTTTTATAGATGAGAAAACTGGTATTCAGAGAAGTTAATGACTCGCTCAAGGTCAATGGATCAGTTTCAGAGCCAAGATTCGAACCCAGATCAGTCTAATTTCAGTGCCCCCAGGTTTCCCTTATTGTCCTGTGCCAGTTCCCACAGGGCGGCTGGCTGGCCATACAGGAAGGCCAGAGTGAGGAGGAAGACCAGGTAAATGGATGGTGGGTGGAGTGAGTCCTTAAGAGGGAGTCAAAATGGGGTACTGACAGGCAAAGCCCCTTCCTCACACACAGGGTCAAAATGGAAGAGACTGAAATGGCCATTAAAGGCCAGAGAGAGGAAGTAACTCCCCAAGGTCATGACATGTGACTACGACTCAACCCCAAGTCCTTGGGCCTTGAAGCCAGAGCCCCTTCACTTCCCCCACCAACACCCCAGGGGAGCCTTCCCTGCAGACCCCTCCTCAGTGGGCAGAGCATCAGGGACCAGACATGGGAGTCGCCTACAGCCTGCTTTCCATGGAGGGTTAGGCCAACGTAGGAAGGGAGTCCCACGGCACAGGCTGGGCCAGCCCTCCCAGTCCTTAAAGCCCTCGCTTTATGACAAATGACAGTACAGGGCTTCTGGGGAAATCTATGATATTTGGGAATGTCGTAAACTAAGGGCATTCTACTTTGTCAAAAGCCCATAATGGGAAGTAAGCCGGCCTCACAGTGAGGCTACTTCCGTGGCACAGGAAGGCAGCTCCTGGCAATTTCAGGGGTGGTGTAGGCCTCTCAGATAAAGAACGAGGTAGGGCTGGCTTAGATTTCACCCAACCCGGTCGCCGTACCACACAGGCTTATCCCTCAGCTCTTCCAGTGGCAGGGGGCGGGTGGTCTTAGCACCGTGAAAGCCTGCCGGGACTGAGATGTTTCCCATGGCTTTGGTCTGGGAGACCCTTGCTTGCTCCCAGCACCGGGGTGGGAAGCAGGAGAGGGAAGGGGCCAGGGCCCAGGCTGTCGGGAGAAGGGTGCTACCTTTAAACAAACCATTCTGCACTGAGGCAGACTGATGGTGCAGCTGTCAGCACGCACACTCTAGGTCATCAGGAAAGCTGCAAGGCGACTCAATGATTTAGCAAAATAATTCATGTTCCAGGAATGCAGCCTATTTTAATAAGCAGCCACTCACTCACCTCCCCCCGGCGCTGACGGATAGTAGCCCTGGCCTCCAAGAACCCAACAGAGCCACACCTCAGAGCAAACTTGACTGGCACAGGGCCTGACAGGGCTCATGGAGGGAGCAGGGCTTCTATTTCCGCCTCCACCTTTGGCTGGGGCCACACGCGGCTACCTTGGCACAGCTGAAGAAGTTGGAAGGGGGCATTGGGCCCCACCTCCTCATTTCACAGTCAAGGGCGAGGGGAAGGGGATGTAATAATGGCTGACTAGCTCCTATTGGGCCAACCTTCCTGCAAACAACTATGAAATCTGGGGGGAATATAAAAAAACAACTACCAGAAGGCGCTGGAGAGAGAACAAAGGTGGATACTGGAGGGAAATACCCACTTGGGAAAAAGGAAATGACACTGGGCAAGGTGAGCCCAAGTTCAGGACCCAGTCAACAAGGACTCCGGACGGCTACAATTCAGAGAGAAGGCACCCGGCCTTACGGGTTTGAAGCACCACAAGTCCAGCAACTTGAAAAGTGAAAATTGAAACCCCTCTCAGAAAAAAGAACAGCAAAGAGGAAGCCCCATATTCGTTACAAAAGTCTCTGTCCAAACTCCTGGCCCCTGAATTATGTGTGTGGAGGACAGGTCCCACACAGTCCAGCTAAGACTAAAAATACTGAACGGGAAATTGATTGTAGCCAGGTTAACTGAGAGCTAAAACAAAACAATAATAACAACAACAACAACAACAACAAATCAATACTCTCGGGTGGAACATAACAGAACTCAGTCTCTACAGTCTCTGCTGTTTATAATGCCCAGAATATAATTCAAAATTACTAGACATAAGAAGAAACTGGAGGGGCGCCGGGGTGGCTCGGCCAGTTAGGTGTCTGACTCTTGGTTTTGGCTCAGGTCATGAACTTACGGTTGTGAAATAGAGCCCTGTGTCGGCCTCCATGCTAGGCACGGAGCCTACTTAAGATTCTCTCTCTCTCTGTCTCTCTCTTTCTCTCTCTCTCCCTCTGCCCCTTCCCTGCTCACACATGCTCACTTACGCTGTCTCTCACTCTCTCTCTCACTCTCACTCTCTCAAGAAAAAGGAAACTAGAAAATATCACTTATATTAAAGAAAAGACAACCCATGAAGACCAACCCTGAAGTGGCCCAGATGTTGGAATAAGCCAGTAAGGGTTTTAAAAGCAGCTATCGTGTCCTACGCTCAGACATGAAAACCAGGACTTTGGCTTTTCAGCGTAGAGCAAATTTCCCCAGCCACATTGCTACCCACCGTGATTTAGCCATAAACCACAAAGAGGGACTAGGCCCAGGAGGAGGAAGCAAAAGGAATCTGAAACCAACACAGATGCTGAGCAACTAGGAAAGAAACCTAAGGGATGGCGTCCCCCTCATTCCCCCGCTTACCCTCAGATAATAGTGCCACCTTGCCCGGATCTAACAACTCGCTTTTTTCCATCTTCCCCTGTATTTTTCCCAGTATTTTCACATCCCTGACCTCACTGGACCCTGTGAGTAGGCAGGGCAAGGATCACTGTATGTTTGATGAGTACCCTGGGAATCCCAAAATAAAGCAGCTTGCCCGGGGTCATCCAACAAAACGTGTTCTCTTCCTTCCTCTCCTCTCTCCCCCAGCAAGATGAGAGAATGGCGTGACCTGCAGGGGGCGCTGCAGACAAGGGAGCAGGAGCCCCGTGCAGTCATTTAGACTGAGTGTCTCCCATGGGCAGCCTGGCCAAGGTGCCGAGGGGGTGCCAAGTCCTATCCTGAGCTCAGTTCTCCAAACCAGATGCCCTGGCATGGGGCTACCCCTGCTCTGAGGTTTCTGTCTTAGGTTGTATTTCCCCTTGAAGCTGACCCTGAGGCAAAGATTCAAGGACAAGGAGTTTATTTGGGAGGTAATGTAAGGAAGCCCTGGGAGGGGAGAGGGAAAAAGAGGGTGGAAAAGGCAGCCAATTCAGGGTATGCTGGGATATGTGTAGAATGCGCCTCAAAGTTTTCCCCTCTCCCCTCCAGTGAGGGAACCAGGGGATTTATCCACCAACTCCCCATCTCTCGTTGGGTGAGAGACGCCCCAAGGGCAGGAATTCTCTAGCACTTCTGCCCTACCCTGCCCATAAGCTTCTCTGGCCAGATAGAAGCCCTCAGCAGGGACTCTCAGACGGCAGTGCATTGACTACGGCTGCTACAGGAGACTCTTACTACCCGGCACAAAGCCACACTCTGAGGGCCCAGCACCCCCTCCCCAGCCCACCCCCCGAGAGAGGTACTCACCGGTGCCTGGTGCACTTGAACCAGCTGAGGATATCTGTGCACCGCGTGTAGTAGATCTGGTCGAAGGGGTGTGCATAGGACTCCTGGACGGTCACCGCATAGCTGAAAGTCAGGCGGGAGGACGAAGAAGCTATGGTCAGCACTTGAGAGGCTGAGCTGGTATGGGGTCTCCTTCCCCAGGGGAGCCGGGCCCACAGCCACGTGTCCAGGGGCTCAAACCTCCCCTCACCCCGTTATCCTCCTCCTGCCCTGCGTGCCCTCAGCAATCAAACCTCCCCGGCCCCAGGCTGGATCCAAGGCACATCCCTTATTGCCCTTGGGCCCGGTTCATTTTCTGAAATTCCCGTTCATTTATCAGAGAATGAACGAAGCAGAGTTGAGGTTTATTCTACGTGGCTCTGGAAGGCAGAGCCAACAAGTTTCAAAACACTTTGTGTGGATCTTTACGGTTTTCCAAGCATCTACAGGGAAGCCGATCCTTATAGCAAAGTGGTCCCATTTCACAGCTGAAAAAGACTAAGGCTCAGGGAGAGGCCAGTTGCCCGGGCCACGCAGCTGGTACCGATAAACTGCGAATACTCATTAAAGACCCTGTGTTAAGTGTTTGAGTCCATTTTAATGCTCACAATCTTCTAAGACAGGTGGCACTGCTAGCCTCATTTTACAAACAGGGACAATGAACATCACAGAGACCAAGTGACCTCCCCAAGGTCACTTACCTTCCGCTCTCTTTTGTCTCCGGGATAGCTGGGGGAGCATCAAGGGCATGCCCCAGATCCCCTAATCCAAGTAGTACCTCGTTATCCTGCCTGCTGGCTGTAAACCCGAACAGTGGGTAGAAGTCACAGAGGGGGGCGGATCTCAGCCTGACCCATATGTCTTTCTACCTGCCCGCCCCTGCCGGGAGTTGTATGAAAAGGCGGTCGAGCCGGGATGCTGAAGGGAAGATTCATGCTTGCTGTGCAGGCTGGGAGAGGGCCCCAGCTGAGACTTCAGGAATTCATTTTTATGTAGGTTGGTATTCCTCACCGCTTCCCCCCAGACGGCTCACTGACCTGGGCCAGATGGCTAGATCCAGGCTATAAAAGCCCGTCTGCTTTGCCTGAGGAAGCTCTTGGTTTGCTTGCAAGGGGGCTGAGCAGGCCAGCTCCCCGAGTGGGTCCACAGCAGGCTCTCTGATGCCCGAAAGGTCAAAGATCTAAAATTCAGAAAGCGGGGCCAGGAGCAGTCAGCAAGGCCTAGGGACTCGGGGTGCTGGGAAATTCTCTGGCTCTTTGAAGCACTGAGGATATGAGGGCCCCTGCTGAGCCTCTATCAGCCGGCAAGCAGCAATCGGAGACAGAGGCACACATCTGCACAGACATGGGCCACAAACCCTTTTTCATCTCCAGGCTCGGGGACACGGAGGCAACTCGGCACCTACCCCTGACCTCCCACGGGCCCCTTCCAACTCTGAAATTCCACGATCCTCTGCTCCCACAGGGCTACTGACTACCTCACTTAGGGCAGAAGAATGACTGGATAAGCGTGCGTGGGCTCCGGGTCACCTTCGAACCCTGCCACTCGTTAGCTGCACGTCCTCAGACATGTTATGTAACTCACGGAAGGCTCCGTTTCCTCACCTGTAAATCCATGGCAAATACTGCCAAGGACTTGGCGCAGTTACTGTGAGGACTAAGAAAGGCAACAAGAGTGTCCATCTCTCAGGGTGGTGGGAAGGTAAAGTAAGATAACAAGTAAAATTGTCAGCACAAGATAACACACGTAAAATTTTTAACGGGTGCACCGTAAGCGTCCAATAGACGCTGGCCACCATTGCTATACGACTGCAATGGTTCACCTCCTGTGCCACACATTGAGGTATTTCCTCCCTGGCTGTGGCGGGGAGAGGAGGAGCAAGACCACACGAAGAATGGGCTCCCCACCTTGGCTACGCACTCGGGGACTCAGGCACCCCTTCCCGTCCTGACACAGACAGTGGGTGCTCAGAGAAGAGGCATCAGCCCGACAGACGGGTGGGGAGAGTATCATGGGGGGAACGGTCCCAGCTCTGCAGGGGGTCCCCTGGGCCGAATGAGTCTGGCAGTGAGACCTTGAATCAATTCCAAGTCTCCGGGGCGAAGAGTGTGCCCCTGGTTTCATGGCTGGGCGGTTTAACACGCTCGCTTGCCAATATGCTAATGAGGGACCAGATTAATCTTGTAGAACTGGGCTTTACCAGCCAGGGGAGGTCTTTCCGCTGGGTTTTATGGTGGAGGGGCATAATTAACAAGGAGCCCGCCAGAAGCACTAATCCAGCTGAGAAAGTCTCCCTAAGCGGTCTCTGGGGACCAGGGCGTGTTTCCGGAATGATGCAGACTAAATCTGTCCATATGTAGTAGGCAGTGGAGCTCAGGTGGGCAAGCCAAGAAGAAGAAGGCACCCGGTGTCATGGGGCACTGTCTGCGAGGCCTCCTCCCCCTTAAGGGTTGGAGAAGCACCAGGGGCCCCCAGACCTCACTTTAGCCATAGGGTCTGTCCTTGTCCTCCCATCAAATGATCACCTCTGCTGATAGCCCAATCAGCCTGAAATGCCAGCTCAGTGCAAGCTCAGTTCAGAGTGTTTTCCTATTCCCAGTTTATTAACGTCGCGGGGAGGGTGGGGGGTGAGGGCGGTTAGGAAATTAGAGAATTTGGTTTCAGTTTGAACAGATCCACAGTTGGGACTCAGAAGAGGGAAGTGAGGATGGGCCCTGCCATCAGGGAAGGCTCCCTGGAGGAGAGGACCCAGTTAGAGGAGCTGGGGAAGGCAGAGAAGGGCAGACGGGAGGAGGTATCCTGGAGGTGGGGACATAGCACAGCCATCCTCAGGAAGCAACTATGTCTCAGCCTCGGATCACGTGGATAGTAGGGGGTTGTCGAGGCTGGGATCCGTCAACCAGGGAGGCTAGTGTGCAACTTCACCTGACAGCTCTCTCACCCTCTGGGAAAGAAAGGTTTAAATTCACCAAGACCAGAAGGGCAAGAAGCCTGAGTCACCTCAGAGCCATGTGGAAAGCTTATGAAAAATGCATATCCCTAGGCTCTACCCCAGACCTGTAGAATCAGAGTCTCCGGGGCCAGGACCCAGAACACTCCGTTTTCCATGCCCACCTCTGGTGAGCCCGATGTGCTTTAAAGTCTGTGAGAACCGGTTCCTGCAAAGCCAGAGGCGTCACCAAGAAAAGACAACAATCGACTTTTGTGGTCGCGAAAGCCCTTTCGTGACACTGGTACCCCGATCCTCCAACGTGCCTGTGAGGCCAGGGTAATTATTCTCCCCCACTTGACAGTGGGGAAGCAGCCTCAGGCTGGTTCAGACACTGCCCCAAAGTCCTACAGCTGCCAGGTGACAGGATCCAGACTGGAGTAAACCAAGGTCTTCTCGTTATAGACCTTGTGTTCTTCCAACTGCACCTAACAGGTGTCGGTTTGCTCCAGCGGACTCTATGGGGACCCCCACAGAGCACCCAGTCACTGCCGCACATGTGCATACTGGCGTAGGAGCACTCCCTCTGCGCCCCCAGACCCTCATCCCTCCAGGGCCTGGGGTGGACTGGGCGGGGGGTGCCTTTCCCTGTCACGGGGCCGGGACATTCACCCTCGCAAGCACAGAGCACGGCCAGCCCCACTCGCCTGTCCTCTACCATCTGCCTCCCCCACCGGGCCCTCATCTTAATTTTATTCATTTGATTTATTAACATCTAAGTGGCAGAGTCGTCCTGGTCAGCGCGGCCAATCAATTCCAGGGTTTAATTCGGTTTTTCCTGATTGGGTCTCCGGTCACTATCTTTCTGCTCACCAAAATCAATACTTTAACCTTGTACTTCAAAGTCAGGCTGTCTGCAGGGCCCTGGCCCATTCCCCACGGACCCAGTGCTGCAGCCAGGATGCAGCCAGCTCTTCTGCAGAGGCCCCGGGCCGCTCTTCCCCTGGTCCCCTCCTGCCCACACCAGGAGGGAAGCAGCAGCAACGGCATCTCAGCATCGGAGAATAGCACATCCGGATTGCGGTCACTCACCGTACCCCACCTGCCTGTGGACAGGCACTGAGCCCCGCTGGGCCTCTGGAAAATGGTCAGGGAGGGCCAGTGCGGGGAGGGACCGGAGTTCATTGTCATCTATCACACTGCATCACTAAGTCAACCCCTTCCCACAGCCCTGAATCCCAGACAGAATCCATACTGCTTTGTCCTGTCTTCCAGCGTCTGTGCTGTGTCCCCAGCTGGACCACAGGCCCACGGTGGGCAGCTTCTGTACCTCCCGACTCCGCTTTTGTCCCAACAGTGCCAAGCCCAGGGTGAGGCCCTCGGGGAGTGCCTGGACATCTGAGATCCACATCTTACCTCTCCCAGTGGCTGCACACGTTGGGGTCCTCGGGGTTCAGGGAGAGGGCAGTTTGCAGGAGAGAGAAGACAGTGAGCCCTGTCACCGAGAGTGCCATCCCGGGCCCTGTGGGGGGTTGGGGGAGGGGACAAAGGAAGCAGCGTCATTAATCAGACCGTTTTCCCGGGCATCTGTTTGGCACGGAGACTTCTCACACGAAACAACAAAATAGACTTGCTAAGCAGACTAAGTTTCCCCCCGACGTCATGTAATGAGCATTTGATATTTCACACTCGCGGGCTTTGACTACACAGCAACACTTCACCAGCTCTGAGTAACCGGGGAGTGGGAAGCCTGAGTCAGGGAAAAGTTGAAATTCCAGGCCAGAGCTTCTGAAAGTTTTTTTGGCTCGTGGAACTCCTTTGAGAATCTCCGGAAAGTTCAAGAACTTCTCCCCAGAAAAATGCCCACATGCACAACATTTGGCTGCGATACCGGGGTGTCCTCAGGCCCCTGAGCCCATCCTCGGACGAAGAACCCCTGATCTTTAAACGCAATGTCCTCCCTCTGCCCGTTCTCCCTCATCTCCGGTATGCTTGGAGCATCCAATTCTCTCCCTACTCCTTCCTGCAAAAAGGAAAGAGAAGAAAGGTGTCTACTGTGGCCAGAGCTGGGAAGCTGAGCTGGGAAAATCCTTCCAGACCACCCAGAAGGCTGGACCTTGCTTCTCTTGCTGCTATGGGGTATCAGTCTCTGACTCCCACACTGATGCACACATCACTCCCACCGAGGGACAAAGGCCTGGTGAGGGGCTTTGAGGAAGCAGCTCATAGAGTTTGATCCAGGCCCCTGAAGTGACAGCCTGTGGCAGGTGTCAAGTGTACCTACACAGATGTCAACCCCCCAGGCTCCTTCCTGCCCTGGCGCTCCAGGACCCCACGACCCTACAGCCTTAGAGAACTGTCCAGGGCTCCCACCTCGGGGGGCGGGGGCGGGGGGGTTGGGGGCAAAGGGGGAGGGAAACTCGCCCCGGGGAGCTGGAATTCATATGTGCTCAAACATCAGCTCTAAAATGAATGAACACTGTGGCTCAGAAAGATAGCACTATTTTTCATGTGTACACAGATGCTATCGTGATTTGCTTAAAAGCTTTACTGAATTCAGAGTAGCTTTTCTTCTCCGTCTGACACACTAAAAAACGCAGTTGCTAATAACTGGGGGCGGGGATGGTATAGAAAATATTTTGACGTTGGAAAGGGGTCCCCAGGCTTGAAGTGGTTGAGGATCCAGTCCATTGGCCCTGAGCTCACCGATGAGGAAGTACTCACCCTACTCAGGGACAGACAAGAGTGACAGGGATGTCACACACACCCCCATCTGTACCCGGAGGGAAGCTAAAGAGAGCTCCTGTCTTTCTTCGTGAAAGGTTAAATGCTCTCCTCCCCATCCCCAGTAATTTCCTCACTAAACTCCTTCTTAGCAGCTCCTTCAAAGATAAACAAATTGTCACAAGTTCTGTACAACTGTGGGGGTCCAAATTAATGATTAATGAGGCTTTTCTGTTTGAGATCTGAAAACAATCTGGCTACACGTATTTTGGAAATCAGTTAGGAAAGAGAAAAGCAATTCTGGTGTTCCCACTCAATTTGCAAAGTCCAGGAGTACGCAGGCCACAGCCACTCTTCTCCCCTCCCCACTCACACTGCCCCCCTACGTCCTCGGGGCCCCAAGGGGCCTCTCCACAGAGAGCTGGGCACAGCCTGGAGCCCACGCGGCACTGAGGCCGCAGGGCGTTTCAGCCCGTTCCCCTCTGAGAAGAGGAACCACAGCCAATCCCGGAAAGAGTCTGCCCGGACGTGGCATCATGGTTTAGGGAGACTCGTGTAGGAGAAGAATCATCTTCCAGGGCGAGGGGGGCTGATCAGCCATCAGATAAATTAAATCAAGGAACAAAGGAAGCGACACGGTGCTCCCAAAGGCACAGAGTCAGGATGCCAGCGGCCGAGAATGCCTCGTTCTCATTAATTTGGTCACTCCTGTAATCTAGAGCGATCTCCTGAGTGGACTTCCCGACCGCATCTTCAAACTTAGGAAGCTTAGAACATCAAAGGATAAAGCCACCTGGATTAGAAGAGAGTGTCCCTCTGGCCCCTTTGGATCCATGGTGACAGGAGAGGAGTGGGGGATGGAGGGAGCTGGAGAATTTGGGACATCTTTCCAAATGTTCCTGAAAACCTCCTCCCTGAGTCCGATCGGGGCAGGGCAGTTTAGCTGCCTCCCACCGGATATTGGGGCATAGAGGAGGGGGTGGGGGCGGGAACGGGTGTTTGGATAAGCACCCAGGAAGAGGAGGCAAGGACCCAGGCAGCTCGGCGGCCTCTCTCCTCTGTCCGTGTTGTGGCGTGAAGGCCAGCAGAGCAGGGGGGATTCGCACCCAACCCTTGAACGGCCCTGCCACCAGCATCCACGTGGTCCCCCATCTGAGGCCAAGTCTGCCTCTGTGGAAGTGTGGGAAGGGAGCTGAGAAGGACGGCCAAGGACGGCCAGCCTGAGCGTGGAAGGCTCCCCTCAGGTTCCCTCACCCTAACGCTTTCTCCCAGAACCCGGCCCAATCTACAAGATGCAACCTTATCACCCACACATCCCGCCCTGGGCCACACTGGTCTCTCCCGCTCTTTTCTTCGTTCACACTGGCCCCCTCGTCCTCAACGCCCCGACATTGTCAACTTTACACGTGCAAGTACCGTCAACGCGAGGTCCAGCTCAGGCCCCAGCCCTTCCTCCCCTTCAGGGCCTGAGCACCTCCTGGGTGCCAGGCACGCTACACTCACAGAGCTTAGAGTCTGGGCCTTGTGGCCCAGCGCTTACCAAGTCCCATCTCACACGGACAGCTTTTCCAGCCTGTGTTCTTCATGTGTCGCATAACGCCTCAAAGGCGGGGTCGAGTCCTAGGTCAGTCCAGTCAGTTCCTCTTGGTAACTGGTTTTAGAAGAAGTATTTCTAGGGGCACCTGGGTGGCTCAGTTGATTGGGCGGCCGACCTCTGCTCAGGTCACGATCTAGCGGTTTGTGGGTTTGAGCCCCGCATCGGGCTCTGTGCTGACAGCTCGGAGCCTGGAGCCTGCTTCGGATTCTGTGTCTCCCTCTCTCTCTCTGCCCCTCCCCTACCCCTGCTCTGTCTCTGTCTCTGTCTCTGTCTCTGTCTCTGTCTCTGTCTCTCTCTCTCTGAGAAGTATTTAAAAAAAAAAAAAAGACGAAGAAGAAGCTTTCTACTCATCTCAGACACTTCACTTGAGGCAGAGTGAAGAGAAGCCAGAAGGGAGCCACCCCCACATGCGGGCAAACCCCTCGCCATGCACGTTAACGGGGCTTCCCGGGGCTCTCTCTCTCAAGAGGCTGGATCCCAAAGACATATGCTCACAAGATGACTGAGGGAAAATCAATGCTGCCGCAGTGGTTATTAGGCCGACTCCATTCGGAGCGACAGAGGTTAACATATCGGGCACCATCTGATTTAGGGCATTCATAATTAAATAAGAAAATGCCCCTGGTTTCACTTGGGAGCAAGAGAACATGTAAATAGATCAGCTGGTTCCCTTCCCTCTTGTCCATGCTCCCTGCATATTAAGGAGCAGAGGAAGAGAGTTGAGGTCGCAGCGATGGAGAAATTGCCTCCCTGACCGTGGGGTCTGGCTGCTTCGCACCCAGTGAGCCAGGTAGGAGGCTGCAGGGGAGAGAAGGTGGCTGGGAGATGAGTCTGCACACCTGCCCCCCGCCTGAACTGGTCAACCGCGCCCTCCGGCTGGACCTGGGCTACACCGTGGACACAAAGAAATCGCACGCGTCAGCGGCCATCTCTTTGAGGAGATAAAGCAGCAAGCAGTGAAGTCCCCCTGGGGGGCCCGTGGGGGACTCTGTGGAGCGGCCGGGACTTAAGATGGACAGAACACGGAGAGAGGGCGGGGAAGAGAGAGGGCATTTCGGCGGCAGGCACAGCATTAGCAAGCGCACGGGGAGGCAGGCATGTTCTGTGGCGCTGGAGGCAGCAGAGAGATGACGTTGCGGAGCCGTGGGGGCCGTGGGGGCAGCTTTGGGAGGTGTTTCCCAAACCAGGGTTCTGTGGAACACTAGTCCCATGAGCCACTGATAGAAATCTCCCAGAGCTTTCCACGAGTGAGTTAGTTCAGGAAATGCTGCACGCTTATGCCCGCAGCTTAACTCTCCCAGTGTATCTCAGGCCCTGAGAAGACCCCGAGTAAAGAGACCTGCTTTTACTTCGTTTGATCCAGTGTTTTCCCTACAACCCCTTCTAGTCAATGCGCTAGGAGCAGAGGTCCTCAGAGGTCCATTTGGAAAACTCTGCTCCCCTCCATCAAGGGCAAGTGTGAAGGAAGCCCTGCTCCTATCAGCCTGCATCCTTAGAGTTGGTATTCATTTGTTTATTCTAACACTTGAGGGCCCCCTGTGCCTGGCACGTGGTGTTAAGGGGACCTGCCACTGGGTAACCTAAGAGACACTGACATCGTAGCAAAGGACCCCTCCTCCCAGCCAGGCTTATGTTCCAGTCTGGGTCAGCCCTGCAGGCTGGGCAGACCTTAGAGACGGCAGCGTCCTCGGGAGGCCTGCGCCTCCTGCTCAGGGTCCTGGCATCGCGGGCGCCCCTAGAGTCCAGCCTGCATCTCTGGCCAGACACCAGCTGCTCACATCAGCCAAGATGCATAAAACTAGGGCAGAGGCCAGACAGACAAACAGATGGCCTCTGCCCCGGGATCAGTTGCTATGACCTCACAGTCCATCTGTGCAAAAATCCTCCCCCACCTGCTTCGCTTCCACCACCTGCCTAGTCCTCCTGACTGTGCCGAAATCTTGGACACGGAAGCCTGGTCCACGTACCTGGAACCTGCTCTCTGTCCATCCCAGTCTCTTCCAGGGAGCCCTTCGTCCCCAACAAATTTGCAGTGGGGGCGGGGGTGGCGGTGGCTAGGCGCTAGTCTGTGGGTCCTGGGAGGTTTCCACTTGTACAACACTGGGCATCGATCAGTAGTGGCTGCTTGGAATGCAACACTGAGAAACGGGGGTGGCGTGGGAAAGCGTGCCATGATCGATTAGTAATGCCTGTCATAGGCACCGAGTGGGAGAGGGACACACAGGTGCCTCACACTTGCCCCCGTCCTACACTGCTGATCAGTTATTAGTAGCTTCGGAAATTGCTCTTTGTCTATTTAAGCCATCCAGATGTGGCCGCAACTCTTCCCTCTGGGCTGTAGAACCTGCGCACCGTTTTCCCTCCCTTGATAGCACACTTTTAGGACACCCATCATGAGGACAGAGGCTGGGGTCTGGCGCGTGCATGTCGTCCTCAGCACCCAGAGCACCTGCCTGCACGTGGAGAGGGCTCAATACCCCTCGTCAACCCATTATTGACTCTTCAGCTAAGCGCATCTCCCAGCCTCTCGGCCAGCCCAAGCCTCAGGGCACATTGCTTGTGTCTGGCCCGACAGAGGCCACCAAAGATCTGTCCCAATGGCAGGTCATATACGGCACGGGGCATTCCACACTGCGTTAACAGTGCACCGCGGAGACATCAATCTGTTGGCAGTGGATACAGGGAGCACGGTGACATCCTGAGAGTGATTCAAAGCCTCCCGCCTGGGCCACCCCACCAGCGCGGGGGTACATCTGCTCCAGGGACCAGCACAAGGCGGGCATTGAAGCCTCCTCAATAGCTCAAGCTGCAACTTGGGACTGACGTATTCCGAGCGCCTCATGAAAAGGCGCTTTCAGACTCGGGAAGCAGCAGAAGCAACCCCCGAACTGGAACTGATAAAGCAAACGCCTCACATCCCTCCCAGCATGTGGGTATAGAAAGAGAGATTTCTATCTTCTATTTATAGAACACACACACACACATAAATACACACGCTTCTCTATATCTTTTTTTTTTTTTTCCTGAATAAAACAAAACAAAAAGCCAAGTTTGCACTCAGAGGGGCAAATATCAAGGTTATCATCCTGTCTGGCAGGCCTTCCCCCTCATCTGCCCACGGATCTCCGAGCTGGTTCCCAGTCCCCAGGCCCCTGTCTATTTACTGGCCTTGCTGGGGTCTGATTAATGTGAGATGAAAAGCAGAGCTGAGGTCCGCCCGTAATTAAGAGGCTTCACCCTTTGCCTTGATGAGGCCTCCTGCCCTCCAGCAATCCCACCAGGGGCCGGGTTTACGCCCGAAGGCTTTCTAATCTCTCTGCACTTAAAAAGAAAAAAAGTTTTCAAAATAAATCCACAGCTCTTAATCTCCAAAAGAGTGATTCCCTGACAGTTAGGAGTGCAGCAGAAATTCCCAGTGCCAACACGGAGACCCTGCCAGGTGCCTGCCCACTGGGATAAATCAGAGAGGATTGCAAAGACATGGTAAACGTCCTCCTTGGAGTATGGGCTCAACTGCCCCGATAAATTCTACTTTCTCCTTGCCCAGGAAGCCTCGGGCTGCAAATCCTGAAAATGGCACCACGGAGGCCTACCATTCGTCAGGGTCAAAAAGACGGTCCTGTCCCCTGCGCCCTTAAGCCCTATAGACCAAGCGGCTGTGGCATCAGCCAGGCTCGGAGAGAAATCACAGCATATCCCCAGGGAGGGGGAAGTGGGTGGGTGCGGAAACTGCCGAGCTGATAAAGCACCCCCCTTCCTCCCCCACTGGGTGCAGCCTCTGTGTTCTGGGCCCTCAATCCTTCCATTCCCAAACAGGCAGCAGAGGCTCCCCCAGCCTCCAGCCCCTCCAAAGATGAAGGGAGAAAACTTATCTGTGTTCTTAGGCCATTCCATTTCTCACAAAGCCATTATCTCCATCTTTCCATTTCTCTGCAAATCAGGGAGCACTCAGCTGGCTTGGCCAGCCCCGAGGCCGCCTGCCCCTCCCAGCCCACCCTCCCCAGGCCTGCTCTGCTTCTCTCCCCCAACCCCTCCCAGGGCCACGGGGTTCTCTTGGAACCGTGCGAGTCCCACGTGCCCTGGCTTGAAATCATGGCTCCGTCCACACAACCCCCAAAGATAAGTCAGTCCCTCAGGGCCATACAGCCCCAAGGAGACTATCCCATTCCTTGCCCGCTCTGAAAAAACATTTCTCGGACTACAGGATGCAAGCACAGGTGCCTGGATAGGAAGGCGCACTAGGGGACAGGGCCCTGAAGAATCACCGCCATTGGAAAATCAAGGGTCCCACGTAGGCTGAGGTGAGGATGACCGACTAAACAACAAGCCACACGGTATTAGAACAGGCACCGAGACCTGGGAGCTTCAACTGTCCAACGCCTCGTCCCCCAGGAGGGGGACCTGTCACCGGGTGGCTGGTTCAAGGTCACATGACACACAGGGGGCAGAGCTCACGTGAAAGGGATAGCGAAGCCAGACTGACGTTGTTCGAATCCTGACTCCACGTCACTGGCTGTGCAACCTGGATAAAATCATTCACCTGCCTTAGGGCTGAGTGTTTTACAGGGACCACATCAGGCACCGTCAACTTCACGGCGCTGTTAGGATATGAATGAGTCAGCAGGTAAAGCATTTGGCCCCGTATCTGGCACATGGAAGGTACCCAATAAGTTACTCGTTTCCTCTCAACCCATATTCCCCCACCTCAAAGATCCGTCCAACTCTAGAATTCTGACTTCTAGAATTTCTAAGGAGCTGGAGAGAAAAAAAAAAAAAAAAAAGACACTGATGGAAAAACCCTCGGTGGAAAATCTAGGCTTGGCTGTATGTATTTGGTGACTACTGGGTCCGTCTTTGCTGTTCAATTGTCAAGATGGATCTCATCTTTCAACTACCGAGCACACGTTTATTGAACACTTGCCAGTCACTGTGGACACAAAGATGACTCAGGCAGGCCCCTGCCCCAAGACCACCAAATACTTGCTGGAGGGTGTGTGGGAACGGCTGTGACAGGGCCGTGGACCCAGGATGTGGCTTAATTCAAAGCACTGAAGCCTTTCCCTGGCAGGAAGCCTCAGGCAAGTGTGATGGGATATCAGAGACCTTTGCGGGGATCAATGCGTAACAACCCCGCAGGTGCCTCCCACGTTGAATCTAGCCCATCTCTGTTCCCACTGCCTCTGAAGCCACTCTTGATTAGCACCGCCCGCTCTGGAGAGAGAACAGCCTAACCCCCCCCCCCCCCCCACCACCACCTCCCCAGGACACAAGGCAACCCCTTCTCCTTGGGTCTTCCCTCCTGAAAGCCAGCTCTGCTCAGGAGCAACTCAGCTTTCCACAGGCCCCTTTCCCCACACCGCCCCCCCCCCCCCCCGCCGCCTGCTAAGGTCACTGACTTGCTGTGTGACCCAAGAAAGCTTGCTTTCCCTCCCTGAGCTTCATTCTCTGCTTGTCCCAAAGGCTGGGGTCAGATTGCATCATCTCCTGGACCCTTTGAGCTCTACAAGTTCACCTATAGTGTGTCTCCCTTTCCTGCCCTTCCTCTCCTCACATTTTTCTCTCTCTTACCCAACTCCCAACCCGGGGTTTGCCCCATCTCCCCACAGCAAGGGGAGAGACAGAGGAGGTAGGAGAACTTGAGTCTGATCCTGGATCTCGGAGAACTCATTTCACTGCTCCGAGCCTCCTTTTCCTCTTTGACTACGTGGGCAGGATGAGAGAACAACAGACTCTCAGGAGGATTAAACTGCAGTCCAGTACTGGGAACGCAGGGCTCGGCAGCATTGTGATGGTTGTGCGCCTTAGTCCCTGCCTCCTCCCTGCTCAATCCTCAGCACCCTTCTAATTAAAGACTGCCCTCTTGCCTTGTGCTCCCTTCCCACCCATATCAGGCACATTCTGCCCCCTCACATAACGGGGGCCACCTCTCCCCAGGCAGGAGCTAAACAGGAGGGCCTGGCTGTCAGCCCGCAGACACAGGCATCAGCCTAGGATACTCCAGGTTTCCTTCTGGAACCTTCCACATGAACCTAGGCCAGAAGATCTGAAGCCAAATACCTACTGTCCCAAAGCCCGACGATGCTCATGCTTGTGCACTCGTAGTGGAAACATGCATCAGTGGGTTCTGGAAAGCAACTGGGCAATGTCTAACACGTTTTCATGTATATCTATAACGCAGCACAAATTAAATTGCAGAAGTATCTGCAATTTTTTTTGTTTTGTAGAAATTGACCAGGACCAAGGATAGGTTCAAGAATGTTTCCTGCAATATCTCTTAATAAAGAGATGTTTGTTGTAGCATTAAAACAACCTAAATGTCTAAATCAGTAGGGCCCTTGCTAAATAAATTCCACCATGTCTACATAACAAAATATTATGCCAACATTAAAAATATTGATGGGTGGAAAAAATATGGAAGCCTATCCACTAGAGCATTAATAGTGATCATCTTTCATGGGAGCTGGAAACGGTATCATAGGACTTGTGCTTCTAAGTCAACATTTTTATTGTTATATTAGTGTTTCCTATAATAAACATCAGTATCACTATAATCAGAAAGGCAAAGATATTTTAAGATAATGTACATAGGTTCAGCAACATGGAAAAATAACTCTGATGTATTATCATATGAAAAACACAGGTTACAAAACAGCATGAACATTATGATCACACTTCTATAAAATGTGGTGTGCATGTATGTGGTGTTGAGACCAAGCAAGACAGAAAGATGTCCAGAAGGATATTTATTTTACTTTAATTTTTTTAATGTTTGTTTATTTTTGAGAGAGAGAGAGAGAGCGCGCGCACAAGTACATGAGTGGGGAAGGGGCAGAGAGAGAGGGAGACACAGAATCCGAAGCAGGCTCCAGGCTCTGAGCCATCAGCCCAGAGCCCGATGCGGGGCTCGAACCCACGGACCACGAGATCATGACCTGAGCCAAAGTCGGACACTCAGCCAACTGAGCCACTCAGGTGTCCCAGAAGGATATTTAAAATGTTAACAAAAATCTCTAGATGACAATATTTTAGGTGACTTACTTTCTTCTTTATATTTTTTTGTATATTTACATTTTCTGTGATGAGCTGACTTCAATTTTAAAATTTGAAAAACCACAATAAAGCCATCTTCATTTGGGAAACAAAGAACCCAGGGCCCTTTGGACAGTGCCCTCAACAAGCCTACCTTCCTCCAGGTCCAGATTCTTCTCTGCTGCTCCTTGGGGGTCCCTTTTCCCAAAGAACAGGGATTCATCAGCCCTGAGCCTGCTACCCCTAGGGACACAGGCCACTTTACAGGGCTCCCCAGGCAGCCCTCGGAACCATCAAGCTGGGGCAAAATTGCCATTACAATTGTATGGCATGTGTCCATGCTGTGATTGTATCTGTGACGTGATTAAAAACATTATGCCATCTCAAAGACCCAAAATGATCTTACGACACAGAAAAATGGATGGATAATGTACGAATCTGTCAGCTCTAGCCAGTATAATAAATGAATCAGGTATTCAGATTTTAAAAGAAATTTATTGCAGTCCTTTGTTCATGACACTGATGAATTCTGGCTCACAGCCTCGTCAGGTCAGCCTGGGGCACTTCACCCCACTCCGGGGCCCGCTCAGTCCTCTGCACCCACACAGGCTTGCTCCTCCAAAGGTAACAAGAACCCGGAGCCCTGGGATCTCAGTCCCTGGGTCCAAATCTCACAGCATCTCTTACCAATTGTGTGACCTTCAGTGGGTCGTTTAACCTCTGGGAGTTCCGGCTTCCTCCTCTGTACAGGGGGAATAGTAAGAAAACCTACCCGCAGGGTTGTGAGAAACCAAAGAGATTAGGGTTACAAGAAGGGCTGTAAACAGTAAAACACTGGGTAAAATATGGTCACTGCCCTCTTGCTGGGGCCTTGCGGGAGGGGGGGTGGGGGATGCAGCAAAATAGTCCTGGGGAGGGGGGGAGGCGTGCACAGAGACAGAATGAGTTTATTCGGATCCTGAGACCAAGAACTGCCTCCTTGGGGGTGAAGCAAGTTTGCCACAAGGGAGAGCAAAGGACCGAAGATGAATTTCAATAAGGCTGCAGCTTGGCCCAGCCCAGGCCCTGCTGACCCACAGCCTAAGCTAGAGACGATTCCAAGTCTGGAACCAGAGGCCAATTTGGCTGTGCTTCCGGCTTATGCTGCGTCTGACAATCCTCTCCACAGCCGCATGCGTGCGTGAAAAACTACAGTTCCTCCGAACTCCGGTTTCCTGGAGGAACAAGACGTTCACGCACCTTCCAGAACTTCAGCACCCCGTGCTCCCTCCGCAGGAAAGGAACCACTAAAACAGACGTAGAAAACCTGTCCCTCTTCTTCCAGCAGCACGTAGAAAACCTGTCCCTCTTCTTCCAGGTTCAATCTGCAGAGTAGCACACAGCTCCCAGATTCATTGTGTTCCTGGCCTGATTAACCGTTGTTTATTTCAGTATTTTCCAGGAAATTGTTCATTAAGGATAAAAGCACCTGCTTACTGTAAGAGAGCATTACACAAAGGCTCTGGCACGGGGGCCTGGGAAGAACATTAATTAATGAAGTAAAACTGAACAAACATGCTATAAATTAAAGGTCTAAAAAAGAAATGTCTGGCATTTAGTGGCTTACGATGGAAGGCTGAAATGAAACATCATATTTTTAGACCACAGTGGTGTGGGGGGAAAAATGGGAGGGGAAAACATTACAAAAGGTGGCAGAGGTAACGATCTATTTCTAGAGCAACGAAAGCCTGGGCTTCCATTAAGAGAATTATAAATCAATTCTGTTTTGTCTGGGGGCATATACGCGCCGTGTGTGCTAAATTAAAAAGCTTAACATGTCAGAGCAGTTCCTCCTGAACACTCCATGGAACGATGCCGACTGAGGCACGGAGGTGTGAGAGAGGCATGGCAGGTCGTGAGGAGGAAGGAAGGAGGATTGGAGCTGTGTCGCCGATTTAGGCCCGGCTGGGCACGGGCAACCCTGAGCAACCCTGGGCAACCCCGAGCACCAGTGTCCAAGAGAAAATGTAGCCAAACCCCCATTAGGTGAAACCTTCAGTTAACCAGGACGCCACCATGCAGCTGGTGGCACCCAATGGCGCCTGTCAGGCTGGGTTCTCATCAGTCCATTTCTACCCCAGAGCAGCGGTTTCTGCCCCACAAATGAGCAGGGCTCACCCCACTCTGGGCCCTCCTGAAAAACAGTTTCCAGGGCTGGTAACCTACTGGCTTCCTTTCCCTCACTTCATACCTACTCCTGAACAATGACAACGTCTTTAGGAATGATGATCCTGAAATCACGCAAAATCCCGATCAATCCAAAGAGATTTGTTCCCACTTGGTATAATCCCCTTCCCAAGGCCAGAAGGGGACAGGGCACGTTGCAAAAGGATTTGGGTGGCAGGCACTGGGAGCAGCATAAAGGCCTTCTCTGTCTCACTTCCAACTCAACAGGACATTGAGAAATATGAACAACCCATTCCTCAAGGCAAAATGGGAGAGGGGACAGGTTTCCCCTCTGGCCCCGGCTTCTCCGGGTCGCGGGCCCAGCCTGTGAGGTGCTCCCCTCCAGCGTGCTGAATCGCCAATATGCAGGAAACAGGAAGCTTGTGCCAAGTCTCCACTATGCTTCCGATTCTGTGGTATGTCCACAAATCTCTAAATTGGCCACCGCACGTACAGGGACTCAATGGTGTAGGAAGAACGCGGGGCAGGCCAGAAGCCTGATGACCATGGTAGGCCTCTGACGCAGGACGCATGTTTGGCCAAGAGAGGGAGAAAAGAGAAAAGCAAGTGGGGTGGGTGGGAGGTGGGTCTGTGGGCCCGGGCCCGACAGCGTGAGCTCAAGTGAGCACTATATGCTAATACCATTTTCGGTGCCTGGAGAGCACTGACTAAGAACACTCTGTTAATATCCCTTATTGGATGAGCATTTGGATGTAGACGGAGTCAAACAGTGAACCAGGGAGCAGCTAACTGAGCACCAGAGGAAAGCAGGAATGAAAGTTTCTGGAGAGCCCGCCTTGTGCCCGGTACCTGGCCGATCCCATTCAGCCTTCCCAGTGGCTCCGTGAAGCAGGTGTCGTGGTCTCCATTTGCAGAGGCTCACAGTGCAGAAGTGGATGAACTAGATCTGAACTCAGGACCACCTGCTCGTCCATCACTATGCTTCCAAGTATGGCTTTGCTCTTCAGACTCAGAGCCTGTGTGTGTGTGTGTGTGTGTGTGTGTGTGTGTGTGTGTGTGTACACATATATGCATGTGTCCCAGGTATGATGTGCTGGGAGAGGGATGGGCCATCTCTGGATCAGAGCCTCCTCCGAGATCACTAAATTTGAGCAGAGGAAGGGACAGCACTACATTATGGTGAGAGAAGGAATGGCCTGGTCTACCTGTGTGACCTTGGGCAAGTCTCCTGCCTCGTTGATGCTTATTCGCTGAGAGGAAGGCTTTATTGGCCAGAGTTCCTCATCTGAACCGCCGAGCCCAGAAAAGGATTCCAGTGACTATTTCTCAGCTTTTCCAAGGATGGGACATAACAGGTACCATTCTACATGCATAGGATCCATTACAAGACAGAGGACGTCATAGGGTGTTACGGCTGAATTCTTTCTGGAACCTAACTGAGAAAGTTCTAGATGGTCTTTAAGGTTCCTATGGCTCTGACATCAGGAGATGAGTGGGGAGGCTGTGTGCCTCCATTATAGGAACCCTGCAGGGTGATGTTCCTGAGCACAACCAAGGGTGCAGATGAGGAAGCCAGACCCCCTGGACCAGATTATCTTGCTTTACAATATCCTGTGTGTGTGTTTCCCCTGTGTCATCCCTTAGTCTAACTACCTTCTTTAAATGCACGAATCTTGCCTCAGCTGCACTTTGAGAACTCAAGGAAGAGGTTGGGGACAGCTCGCTCTCTTCCCTTAGGGCCAGTTTGGGTGCACGGGGCAGCTACAACTGGCAAGACATCAGAATGGGATCCACAATGGAGCACAAGATGCCCCCCAGCCCTCGGAGGATACGATGCGGAGTTTATTCGATTACAGAAGGGGCCAGTTCCCCGGGCAAGGCAGGGCAGTGCTTTGTGCCCCAGGAAGGAGAGGTGCCCACCCGGGAAATACTCTAATAACCTTGAAAAGTGAGAACACGGTGAGCCCTTCTTCACACTCAGCTCTGCCTGTGGCGCCCCCAGGCGCTGGGAAGCATCCCACAGGCGGCTGAGAAGGGGCAGCGCCCTGTGGAGTTCAGCAGCCATCTCAGCAGGCCTCTCAAGAAACTTTGGGCTCAGCAGTAGCCACGGCAACATCTTTGCATCAAAAAGGACCTATCTAGACAGAACAGACGCAGGCCAGACGCTGGATCACTCTGCAAAGTGGAGCTGAGGATAAAATCACCCCGAGGGAAGAAGGCAGAGGAGACATTTATTTCAAACCAATTTCACCCACTGCGGAGCAATCGCTAAAGCCAAATGCTAGAGCTGTGCGTATATGTGTCGCGGTGTATGAATGTGGGAAAAGCAAGGAAGCCAGCACTGCGGCCAGCCTAGTACAGCTGTGAGAAGACAGAATCTGCTGACGAGGTGTCCGTGGACTCTGAAGATGGCCTGAGCCGAGCACCCAGCCAAGGGCCCGATCAAACAGGCCAGAGACAAAGAAACCCAGAACCAGGTCTCTCCCTATGTCTGGCAAAATTGCCGTGTGACCCTGAATGAGTCACTGTGCCCCTCTGGGCAATGTCCTGATAGGAAGGAGCTAGAATCACTTCTCAAGTACGCGGTCTCTTCCTGAGGAGAGGACCTGGGCTTAAAGGCCTGAGTTTGAGCTTTCTAGTGTCACTTACCAGCTATGGGACCACGGAAAGACCCTTAACAGCTTCTCCGGACCTCGGTTTCCCCGTTTATGAAGGGAGGCTGAGTGACAGTTCTGTTGTTTTGGAGCCAAACTTGGACTCTCACTAAGGTCCCTTACTGCTCTACAAGGTTCCACAGTGACTCTCTGCGGCAAGAGATGACGGGGAAGAGGGGTTCCCTCCTGTGCTCTCAGCCACTGGCCCAGGGCCAGTGTCACTAAACGTTTGATAACTAGCCAATGACTGGATCAATGAATCAACGAACAGGTCTCTTTCTGCGTGAGAGAACAGAGGCCAAAAGAAAAGAGACTTGCCCAAGGCCCCACAGCGAATGGCAGAGCTGACCTCAAACACAGGTCTTCGGACCCCAGATCTGGTGCTCCTCTCGCTCCACTGTGCCCTGGGAAAGAGAAGGGCAGCCCCTTGAGCAGAGCTCCTTGGGGGTGGGCAAGGCCCAGGTAGCCTGGGGGCAAGCGTACGGTGAGATTCCCCCGGAGGCATGTTGGATTCTGGGTCTCTCGAATCTACCAGCCCCTCAGTCAACTTCAGCGTCTGCTGACTTTCCAGCCCATTCAAACCCATGTCCGTGGATGCAGAGAGAAGGATGGTCAGTGGCCAGCCAGGATCTCTCCCTGCCACCTCCTTCAGCCTTCCCTGCAGGTACTTCGTTTTCTCCTCCAGCGATGGGGCACAGAGGAGGCAATGAACTAGAGAGGCAGAGCGGGGGGCTACAGGAAAGCTTTCCTCCCTGCCCTGCTTTCCCCGGGGCTCTCAGAAATTACTTCCACCTGCCCTCCCTCCCCAGGACTCAGGAGACAGTTCCTGTAGCGCCACCTGATCTTAAAAATCCTCACCTTCCTGTGGGTGTTTTACAAAGCACGTCCTCCTCTACTGTCTTTGCTCCTAGAAGAGCCTTTAAAGATGAGGACCCGGAGATGGGACTTGGGGTCGTGGGTGGTGAGGAGAGGCCCAAAGGTTCAGGAGCAGAGCGGAGCACAGAGACAGCAAGCTGACATTTGTCCGGAAGTGACAAGCTCACCCTTTCCTCTGATGTTTCCTCTGTCCTTGAGAAACCGCAAAGGCAGAAATCGGGGTTGCCCCCATCACAGAGCTCAGGGGCTGAGGCTCCCCTGGTGGGGGACTGGTGGGGGGTTCACTCCTTCCAGGAGGGACATCTAGCACCCCTCTTCCAAAACATGCACACATTAAGCAGTGGTACCCACCCTGGCTACATGTTAGAATCACCTAGGGACATTTTTTTTTTTTCAACGTTTATTTATTTTTGGGACAGAGAGAGACAGAGCATGAACGGGGGAGGGGCAGAGAGAGAGGGAGACACAGAATCGGAAACAGGCTCCAGGCTCTGAGCCATCAGCCCAGAGCCCGACGCGGGGCTCGAACTCACGGACCGCGAGATCGTGACCTGGCTGAAGTCAGACGCTTAACCGACTGCGCCACCCAGGCGCCCCCACCTAGGGACATTTTAAACATCCAAGCTTGGGACCTCACTCCAAGCCAATCAGAACCAAATTTGTGTGGTAGGAGTTTGGACATCCGTTGTTTTTGTTTTTGTTTTTGTTTTTTAAGCTCTTCAGATGCTTCAGATGATTCTAGTGAGCTGTCAGGGTTGAGAACCACCCACTAGGGCCCTCTGAGGGCAGAGGCTGAGGCCCTCGTCATGACTAAAGGCTACCAGGGCACCTGGGTGGCTCAGTGGGTTGAGGATCTGACTCTTGATTTCGGCTCAGGTCATGATGCCAGGGTCATGGGACAGAACACTTGAGCTCAAGCGTGGAACCTGCTTGAGGGCACAGGCATCTAACCTGGGTACCTCCTTCCGGCAGGCACTGTGGTTCTGCCTGGACTCACGGGGCACCCCCTCCCTATCGAAGTGTCTTTGGGAGGCAGAGGCAGGGGTCTGCTGAGCCACTAGTGAAGTTGCCTGTCACGTTCAAGAAGCCAGTCAGGCCCAGGTGAAAGAAAAGAGCAAAACTGCTGTAACAGAAATGCCCAGCAACCCCTCCCTTAGCGCATCTATACGGCAACAGACACAGGGCAGAGGGGCTCGTGGCTCACCCACCCACCCCCAGGGCTGGCATGAGTGCCCTGGGCACCAACCAACCTCATGCGAGCCCAATCATAGATGGTCAACGAGCAGGCCTTTACCGGCACCCCCACAGGCCGACCCCATTTGTGGAACAACGCTGCCACCCTTCTCTCCACCCATCTCTCTACTCCAGGCCCCTCTGACGTGCCAGGCACCAAGACTACAGCAACGAACAAAGTAGACCCCATCTCTCCCCACAGAGCATAGCCACGTGGTAGATGCCACAGTCCCTACTGTACAGGCTCAAAGAAGAATGATGGCCAGCCTGTCACTGGGCAGACTAAGCCAACCCAGGCCCTCCGGTATGGTGAGCCCCACTGCACAACCACCCAAGTCCCTTTCCCTGATCCCACAGTGAAAAGCAGCAGGAATCCTCCTGCATGGATGGGAGAGCGGCACTCACTTGGGGGAGGCTGGAGCCAAGTACGGTCCCTGTGCCCTGAGGTCCCCCCAACCACCCCGCATCCGCCTGTGTCTTGCCCTTCCCCCCACTCCCTCCTCTAATGAAAACTCTGAGAGCCGGAATGAAATTCACCTTAATAAGTGCTCGTTAGAAATATGCTAATGGGGAGGAAGCTGATATCATATGCCCTGAAACCCCAAAGGGAGAGGGAGATGAAAAATTCAATATTGAGTTTTGTCTCATTTCAAAGCCACTTTCGAAGCGGCCATAAATCTTCTGTGTGATGTGACATAACAGGGAGCTGCCAGCGGCTCGGGCGTTAATAATTAGCAGTTGCCGGGTGCTGGATGCGTTTGACTTTCCAGTCCTCTCTACGGGAAAAGAAAGGGAAGGTGCAAACCAGGGCCAAAGCGTGGGCCGACCCATCCACACAGGCTGCCCACCCGCGGGCTCTGGCTGGGGCGGAGCTCGTGGCTGAGCGAGGCCGTGGAACGCGCCAGAAGAGGGAGGCTCAGGAATACACAAGGGCCATCTTAAACCCCAGCCTAGGTGGGGTCAAATTCCAGCAGGTGTGTGGCTCTGGGACAAGTCCCTAATGAGATCAAGCCTCGATTTTTATCTATGAGATTAGTAAGAGCACATATCCCACGCTGGGTCCCTGGGAGGATCACATGTGGCATGGGTATTAACTGGCTTACGGTGGAGTTTGGTAAAAAACGCACTCTGGAGTCAGCCGGTCTGAATCACGAACCAGTTCTGGTAACACTAGCTGAGTGACTTCGGACAAACGACTTAATCTCACCGAGGCTGTTTCCTCATCTGCAAATGGAGACGGTAATAGTATCCATTGTGAAAACTAAATGAAGTAATTATACACAGTATCTGATACCCTGTAAACACTCAACAAACACAGCTGCTGTCACTGTTGGGCTCCCGTCAAGAGTAGCTACTGTCTACACTGCTGTCTCCTTCAGTTCCCCCATACCCCTCTAACTGCCGGTGATTTAAAAAATAAGAAACAACACACAAAAAACCTAAGGGTTGTCTCTTATCCCTTTTTTTTTTTTTTTTTCTAATTTGCTGAGTAACTTTGGGAAACTGACTGGACCTCTCTGATCTGAACTATCTAGTCCACAAAGTGAGGGGGATGATTCCTGCTCTGATCTATCTGTAGAGTGGTTGTAAAGACCGAGAAGATCATGCTAGTGAAAGTGCTTTGAAAGGTATAATAAACGACACAGGTGCAGGGAATTATCAATTATTGGCCTCCAAGGGGAAGGTTGTTCTAAATGCCCTCCCCTCCCCAGGCAGCAAAGGACAGTCTTTCTCAAGACCTCAGAGGAAAAGTCTACATTTCTTATAGACAACAGTGACCGCAAATTATAGCTTTTAATTCCTACAGATGTCTAACTGAAGTTCCTCCTTCTGGCTGTTGAGAAATGCAAGTCTTCTTGCTCTGCCCTCAGGAGAGAAAGTGACAAACCAGTGGTCACCATTTCGATGGGAGTTCCTCACAGTCTAGAACAATTTGTTTTTAATTTCCAATAATTAATTTCTAATGGCCATGCTGTGCATGGCCCCAAGGGGCACATGCCAAGTGTGACTCGTCACTGCCACCTGCCACACTGGTCTCCCCACATCCAATGAGAGGGATCTACTGACTGTATCAAAGTCAAGTTGCTCTCAAGTTGCTTTCTCTTAATATCTGTACTCATCTGCCTGGAGACCCAACAGTTTCTGCGCTGGCCTCGGTCCACGGAGCACACTTTGAATAGCTGGAAGGCAGTGGGAGCAGAGGAAGCAGACAGTTCTCTGCCCTGATCCTGTTTTGTTTACACAGATCAGCACCTTCTCAAGGAATTTCATGTTTTCCTCTCACCCTCTTGCCACTTCCTCTGCCTTTGCTTTCTAGAACTACTTCCTAACGGTTCCCATGATGCTCCTGCCTAAGAACTCACAGTAAAGTCCTGCTCCTGAAGCCATTTTTCCAAGACAGGCATAATGTGGAAACTCTTACTGACCCGGGACTAGGGATGGACAGTGGCTGGGTCAGAGCTGCAAGGTCCCAGGATTGTCCCCTAAGCCTCTTCCACTGCCAATGAGACCCAAAAGGGAACCTCAGTCATCTCATCTGGTCCAAAGTCCCAGCCTAACTTTGTCTTCCCCAAGCCCCTGCCTCCGTGACCTAGGCTCTAAGAATCTGCCTTCTTCCAAGACGCCTGGGTGGCTCAGTTGGTTGGGCGTCCGACTTTGGCTCAGGTCATGATCTCACGGTCCGTGAGTTCGAGCCCCGCGTCAGGCTCTGTGCTGACAGCTCAGAGCCTGGAGCCTGCTTCAGATTCTGTGTCTCCCTGTCTCTCTGACCCTCCCCCATTCATGCTCTGTCTCTCTCTGTCTCAAAAATAAATAAAACATTAAAAAGAATTAAAAAAAATAATAGTAATAATAATAAATAAACGTTAAAAAAAACACTTAAAAACAAATCTAGTTTCTTCCCTGGTCCCTGCTCCAAAATTCTGACTTATTTCCCTTCTCCAACTGGTACATTACATGATGGCCCAGCCCAGGGTTCTTGCCAGCCTCCTCCCAAGGACCGAAGCCTCATGCTTCATCAATCATTCACACAACACAGAAGCACCTAGAAGGTGCCAGACATTAGGCAAGGACCTGGATACATAACATGTCAAGTCAAACGCTAATGGGAGAGAGAACAACTTGTAACTACAAAGTTCCAATACCTGTGAGACTCCAAAGACCCAGACTTGGGCCATTGTCAAGGGATCTGAGGAGGGGCACCGGCCAGAAGAAGGGGCATATATGTGGAGACCTGAAGGAGGCCAAGGAGTCAGCCAGGTAAGGCAGGAGTGCTCCGGACAGACAGAGAAAGAGGAAGTTCATTTGAGGAAGTAAAACTGGCTCGTTCTGGCTGGAGCAGAGTTTCAGAAGGGTCAGCCCCAGAACATTTCATCCCAAGATAAATGGGCAACCAGTGGAAGGTTTTAAGTGAGTGATCGATTTGGCCAGGGTTGTATTTTCAAAGGATCCTTTTCTGGTTAAAAACAAAAAAAAAAAAGTAGAAGAAAAGTGAATGCTCATTAATAGGGACATAACATTTTTTAAATGACAGATAGATATCTACACCATGGAATATTTGGCAGCCATTAAAAGGAAAAGGAATGAATGAGAGCAACAGTGGTTGAATTGGAAGGATTGCCAGGAGGCAGTGGGAAGGGAGAACATCAGAGGCTAGACAGCATCATCCTGTTTTCGAAAACAGTCTGCACGCACACACACACACACACACACACACACACACACACCTGCTGTACATGGTTAGAGTTCTAGGATGTGGAAGGATATAGAACAGGTTGTGGGGGCGGGGGGATTCCCAGAGTGGGCAAGGGGTGAGAGCATGATGCAGGGTAAAAGGGAGGAGGGAGGCAAGTTCAAGGGGAAAAAAATTAAGAACGAGCTGAAAAGAAAACAAGTATGTTTGCTTTTATGTGGAATTATTTATGTGGAGGCCTTCGGGACTTAGCTTATCTGCCCCTCTGACCAGTGCCCCTTCTCAGGCTCTCTTGGCAGTGGTTCCGGAATATTCAAAGAAAAGTAGGCAATTTCCCACTGCTGAGACGTGTTCAGAGAAGGACTCAGATGGGTTGGGGCTGGGGCAGGCAGGATGGTGCTGGTAGGGCAGGCGGTGGGGCTGGTACGGTGGGCCTGGGGTGCAACGTCCCTCTGTGGTCAAACCTCCAGACTGCACTAGCTGACTCCGTGTTCACCCCAGGGACTGGCAGCCCTCCAGCCATTGTGTCCCCTACCGCCTTCCCCAGCAGCCTGGCAGTCCTTCCAACTCTGTGCTGTCCCAGCTGTTCCTGGGGGTGGGACTAGAGGGTAGAGGGGGAGTGGGCAGGTCTGGTGCCAGATCAAGTGACAGGTCCCTGATCACCTTCTCTCCCCACCGGAGGGAATCCGAGGATCTGACATCCCCTTGTTAGAGCAGAGCTGCTTGAGGCAGGAAGCCTCTCTCCCACCGCTCTAGTCCCTAAGGGCGCTCGATAAATCATGGCTGGTTCTTGGACATGGTTCCCCCGTTGAGTAGTGGGAAGCCCTTGGTCAAGTCACTGCACCACCCAGGGTCTCAGTCTCCAGAGCTGTCAGGGGGTGCGGAAAAGACCTTGCCCGGTCAGGCAAGAGGAGGAAAGGTAGATACGCAGGACAGGACAAAGTCAAGTGTCTGTGCCCTATGGCTGTAGCTTCCTCTGCCCCCTCTGCACCCCTCACCCACAGACCCTTTCCTACCCCTCATCTCCCTTTCCAAATAACCACAGCCACAGCTGCAGGCACACCGGAGCTCAGCAACGCTCCAAAAGCCGCTTTGGGAAAACCCTCCACGGCATGATCGAGACAGGCTGGATTCCTGATTCTGCCTGGCGATGCAAAACTTGACAGTCGCTTGATGTCTCTGATCCTCGGTTTCCCCATCTGTAAAGTGGGGATAATGACAGGACCTACTTCAACAGGCCGCTGTGAGGCCCAAAGGGGTCGGTGCAGCCTATAAGAGTTGTCGTTTTGAACCATTATCGCTGGTGGTGTCCATGGGTCTCCGCAGGCTAAGTAAGTCTAACTTCCCAACCCCGTCCCCACCCCCAGGCGCCTCCATGAGCTGGACCGACCACACCTCCCGTCAGCACCACGTCAGCACCACTCGGAGCGCAGCCCACTGGGGTTCAGACAAAACACCGAGCGGGAAGCCAACTGTCACACACTTACAAAGGTTAATTGCGGGATTCAACAAGAGGGAGGGAGTTTGCCCCCCTCATAAACACGGCTGATCAAAAAAACCAGCATCATCTTGTAACGATGCCACTGAAAGAAGTCCACCATCCCACTCAGCAGCTTTAGAGCAGGTGGAGGGTTTCACCCAAGACACACCCACTAAAGCCCCGCCCCTAAGGGGCTTCCCCATCCCCACCAGGCCTCCAGAGATTCCCCCAGGGCCCTGCATGTTCTTCAAAAGCGGCAAGTGGCCTTGGGCCTAGAAGAATGCCCATCCCACTGTTCCCTTGAAGCGGTGCCTGCTGGAGCCCCCAAGAAGTCAATTAACAGCATCTGGCTAATTAAAGCGAGATGTTGCATTTCGCTGGTTGACTCAGAGCTGCGGAGGGAGCGTGGGAGAAGCAGCCCCCACGTCCCAACCAGCTCCCCGTTTCATGTGGCTCTGGGGACACAGAGCTCCTCTGATCCCTTTGAAAGCTGTGGTCCCACCAGCCCCAGAGCAGGGGGCCGGGCCACCCAGGGGAGGACAGCAGTTCAAAGCCAGCCTGGCGGGCATGGTGGGATCCAGTAGGGATCGGGAATAATTAGGGCATTCCAGACCATAAGAATCAATAACATAATTAACAAATATTGTGCTATTCCTCAGAATCTTGCTACGAATTATACTGTCTTTGATCATACAGTGTTCTCTGACTGTTAATGACATGTAATGTTAATTACCGGAGAAAGGGAATGACTCAGAATGAAGACTTCCTTGGAGAATAATTAATATTCTTTGAGGAGTCGCAGAGCCTGTGAGAGGGGCTTTTCCCCCCAGTTTGGTGACTTAGGAACCTCAGGAAGCCCACCCTCCTTGTCCCTGGGTAGGCAGACCTGTCCCTTATGAAGAGAGGGCCTTATGCATCGTAGGCATGCTATAAAGACTTAGCTGAATGAAAGAATGGATCAGTGAATGACGAGGTTCACCCGGAAATCTGTTAGAGTCTTAGGGTATGAGGGCAAGAACACTTTGAATCATGATCTAGTCACTCTTTTTTCAAGTAGGACAACTGAGACTCAAAGAGAGAGAGGCCCTTATCAGTGACAAAGTTGGGAAGAAAACTCAGGTGTCAGATGATCAGTCCCATCCGCTTTCCACCACCTTCACCCTGCTTAATTTGAGTGGATGTTAGGAAAGATTCGAGGGACAAGGAAGGAATGTCTTAGGGTTTGGGGAGGTACTCTTTTTGCCTTGAAATGCGTTGGGAATATTTCAGGGGTATCCAGCCTCACACCTTGGACTTACTCGGAATTCCCTGTGTGGGAATGAAAGGTCCCAATCAGCTGAGACACCTCCCAAAACATAGGGTGCATGCTGGGAAACCACAGAACCGTATCCAAAGTCCCCAGAGAAAGACCTTCTGCCCCTCAGACTCCTCCCATGTCCAGAAGGGAGGACAGAAGGGAGGAGCCAGCACCTCTCTGCCATCACTGCCTTCTCTGCACTGGAGCTGAGCCCCCTGGGAGAACCAAGGTCTCATTATCCAGACGGAGCTCTACCAGAGGGAAGGCAGGGATGCGGGGGCAGACAGCCCTGGAGCAGAAATCAGGACACTGCCTTCAGATCCTGTTCCGCCACCAGTCATGGGCGGATCACTCCTCTCTCTGGGTCTGGGTTTTTTCATCTGTCAAAAGAGCTCACCACTGCAGATCATCACTTCCTTCCAGGCTGATATCCCTGGACTCTGAAATGATGGGAGAAATCTTGACTTCCTAGTCTTCTGAGGAGTCCTCAGTTTCCCACCCCCTCTACCCCAGGAGTTCCTACTTCCCAGAGCAAACATCTCTCCCAGACAGAACGGGCCATTAGGTCTGGTGGACCCCCAGTTTCCAGTAGAGAAGAGCTCCTAGCAGCCAGGGAGAGTCATCCCAGCTTGGGGAGCCCCAGCCCCTTTCCCCCTTCTCCCTGGGGGCCAGGGGCAGGGCTCTGAGCTCCATTCACAGCAGAAAGGAGGGCAGGCTCTGGGAGGGTAGAACAAGGGGTGGGGCCCCCTCCCAACTCCATTGCTGCCCAGGTGCTCTTCAGTGCCTGGCTCTCATCCTGAAAGCCATCACAGGCACTGAGAGTCCCTACGCAGGGCCAAGGTGAGGGGAGTGCAGGCCGATGCTGCTGCAGGACCCCCCTCACCCTCCCACCTGCCTGCTCCAGGTTCCGAGACTCAGCCTTGGCAGCCGCCTGCCTTGCCTGGATCTTTGCTCTGGGAGGCCCAGTGCTACAGCACCAACCCCTTATGCACCCACTCCTCCAGCTCCCTAGGAAACATGCGCCTATTGCCAGGGACGGCGAGGTAGTGACTGGTAAGCACCCTCCTGTGTCTCAGAGTCCCCGTTTGTTCAATAAAAACCCACTTCGGTTTCAAGTCACACCCTTCCCTTCAATGCATCTTTAGTGCTCTCATGGGGTAGAAAGGGCCAGAAAGAGGGCTCCTATTTCTCAGAGGCAAAATAAAGACACACAAAGCAGGGACAGCAGCTAGGACTGGAGCTCAGACATCCCCCTCCTTTGCTTCCCCACCTCCACCTGGTTCTGGATTTTTCTCTGCGGTGTAAATCACCTCCCGGCACCATGTTCCAAGGCAGAGAAAACAGAAATTATTCTGCACTTGGTTACACAGGAGCCTGGAATGACCCCTGACACGGTGAGGGGCCCTGGGACTCTCTAAGGACAAGGCAAGGTTCATCCTCCCCAAACCCTTGCTCCTCAGTCCAGTGGGGGCCTGACTGTGCTTTTTTTTTTTTTGGACCATCCCTGTCTCCAGGGATGTTTGACGTCTCCACTGCTTTCTGGAAATCTCCCTTCTCTTGATAGGACAATGCAGCCCACAGGGGCACGATCTTGTCATTAGCGGACTCCCCACCCCTGTCTTCCCACTGTGGCCTTGTGGATGCACGTGGCCCTGGGGGCAGCCAGTGGTCATAACCCAGACTGCCTGCCCCCACTCTAGACGGCAGTGGCGACCAGCACTCACGATTGGCAGCTGTGACCCAGAGCCCAGGGCATGAGCTCCTCCGGACCAGGCTGTGGCAGGGGGACCCGGGCCTCAGAGGAAGCCGCTTCCCCCAGCTGGAGCCTCCACCTGCTCACAGGCGTGTCTTCTTTGTGCCTGCATGAACCGCACTCCCACCTCTCCTCTCCTTCCCTTCCCCAAGATGCCCCTCTGACCCTCAGTCCCCTTCACGCCCCCTCCTAGTCCTCTGAAGGAGAACCTCTACCACACAAGCTCGCCCTTCCACACTCATTCTTTGTCACTTCCTGCCCAGGCTCTCCACTCTTCAGGGGAAAAGGCCAGGTTTACATGGCTTCCACATTCCCCAGAGCACTGACGTCTTACTTGGAGCTGAACAGGTGATCGATAAAAGCTCTTTAGTGGATGGGCTGGTGGGGAGAGTAAGGCAGGTTCTCCTTGGCATGATGAAATGCTCATGGAAGAAACCAGCTCCGACTCATGATGTGATCCCAAGAAGCACTTCCTGCTCCCTTTGGCCATTGGACCCCAACGCCCAGGCTCGCCCAGGCACAGAAGAGCCACTTCCCACCTGGTTCTTCAGGAGGCACCTGCAGAATGGAGAAGTAAGGGGGCTGCGGCTTTGGAATCAGGAGCCTGGGCTCAAACTCTGCTCCCGTCTTCCTCCTGTGCTCCCTGATCAATTTGCGGCTTCTCTCTAAGCCTCGGTCACCCTCACCTGGCAGGGTGGCAGACAGAATCACAGAAGCTCATGCATATTCAGCACCTGGCCCACAGAGGTGCTCCCCAGATGCCAGCTCCCCGCCCCCTCCTACTGGGTGGCTCTGGGTTCCGATCCAGGACCCAGGGACAGGCATCAGCAGCTCAGGGAAGCAATGCACGGGGATCTGCCAACCCCAAGGATGGCCACCCCTGGGGCCGGGCTGCCCACCAGCTCTCCAGCGGCCCCACTGCTCCACAGACAGGTGAAAACCCTTGCCTACTCTGACACCGGCAATGAGCAGCTTTGCATGAGACAGGCAGCCCAGCAGCGCCAGCGGGCGTGGCTGCAGTAAATGATAGCGTAACCCTTGCCGCCCGAAACAACAACATCATAACTGTCAGAGCAATTTTCCACCTCAGTAGTTTAACACCTGAACTGCTGCTACTCCCTCCTCCCCCTCCTCTGCTGGCTGGTGCTGGTGCGCGCTCCTTCTCTCCCACGGAAGCCAGCCCCGCCAGGAACCATCTCTTCCAGAATCGTGGCAGACGGCACTGGCCCTCAGGAGCCGAGGGGCCGCAGGATTAACCAGCACCCCGGGGTCTTCAGAGAAGAGAGGAAAGGAAAAGCCCACCAGCTCAAATACCCGATCCAGCATCTGTCAACATCTGGGTTATAAATAATCCAGGGGTTTCACAGGGATTCCAACATTAGACTCCTTCTGGCCCCCTGTCATAAAGATGTGGTTATTAATCTGTACTTACTGGGATCATGTTTATTTTCCTAGAACGAGAAGCAAAGCGCTGTAGGTATGTGAGAGACAGAGGCACCTCTGAAATGCTGCCTGTCTGTCGGGGACCTGCCAGAGGAAGACACACGCGCACTGGGGTGAAAGTCAAAATCTGTAACGACTGGTGGGGCAGAGGGATGGTTGGGACAGGAAGTACTCCTTTCAGGTGATGGATCTTGGTGTAATTTCAGTGAAGGTAGCTCCCCGGGGAGAGTTTGGGGTCAGAGAGGCAGCCTTCAGGTGACCTGGGGCAGGAGCTCGGCTGTTTACCAACCAGTATGGAAGTAGTTCAATATTTTAACAACCATTACACACACACACACACACACACACACACACACACACACACACACACCTTCCTTCCCTGGTTTACTCTAGTGGAAACTCTCTTTCCCCAGGGAAGCATCAAGTTCACTGACAGCCAGCAAGATCCCCTTCAGGGGAAACCAAGGACCAAATTAGAACCACAGACTCACAATGTCAGATCTGAAGGGGTCACTGAGACGATCTTGTCCAACCCTTGGGTTGACAGATGTGTAAACTGAGGCTGCTTAAGGTCACTCTGGGACTTAAGGGCAGGGCCTATCTGGGCCCTGGGCCTGCTCAGTGCACACTATGCCGGCTCTGTCACCAGAGCTGAGCTCTGGGCTCGCAGGTCGCCGTGCTGTGCAGTAACTAGGCAGGTGGAACATACGCAGTGATGGCCACCCTCCCAGGTAAGAGCTCCGACATAGGACCATGGATGGAGACAAAGAGAGAGAGAGAGAGAGCCCCTTGGCTGAAGAATTTGCCCATATCTGTCTTGGGATGAGCACAGGGACAGTGGGCAGGAAAGAGGTTGGGCAAATCCTAAGACAAGGGCATTGTGAGACTGGAAGAAAGCACACCCGGAATTTAGGATGTGATACAAAAACTGGTTAAGGGGCCAGGAGTCAGATATTCATACCCTGGCTGATCCGGTCTGGTCTCATGGCCTTAAGGAATATCTATTACATACCGATCACTCCCACATTTATAATCTTAGCCTGGGCTGTGCCTGTGAACTCCAGACAGGTTTCCACCTTCCTACTCAATCTCCCTACACGGATGTCTAACAGATAGCTCAAATTTAACGTGCCCAAAACCGACCCTCCCCGAAAAGTCTGCCCCTCCTACATAGAGGTCACCCTTGATTCTTCTCATCATCTCTCACTTGGCAATAGCCCCCTCACGGCCTCCCTGTTTCCATTCTTGCCCTTGACTCTATGACTTGCTTTCATGGTGAACGCACTCTTCCAAGCAAGGGGTGGGAAAGGGTGATGGGGCCCCAGAGTGGCCCCCACCAGCTGAGCCAGGACTCACTTTTTCCCACCTGGGAGGAAGCCGCTGGGGCAGTAGTCAGGGAAGGAAGTGTGGATGCATCATGGGGTCTTAATGCCTACCTATGTCTGCATTTGGGTCATATCTGGTCCCCTCGGCAAATGTGGCCCAGACTCCCAGAGTCTCCCGGTTGGAAGGGAGCTCAGCATGTGGATCTTCTCACAGTGGCCCTTGGCTCAGCACCTCCACTGCCAGAATCTCCCATGCCCTTGCCAGTTCTGGCTGCTCCCAGAACCTTCCCACAAACTGGTTCCACAGTACTCTGTGGAATGTTCTGGCTGCTCCCAGCACCTTCCAACAGGCTGGTTCCACAGTATTCCGTGGAATGTTCTGGCTTCTCCCAGAACCCTCCCACAAACTGGCTCCACAGTATTCTGTGGAATGTTCTGGCTGCTCCCAGCACCTTCCAACAAGCTGGTTCCACAGTATTCCGTGGAATGTTCTGGCTGCTCCCAGCACCCTCCCACAGGCTGGTTCCACGGTACTCCGTGCAGTGTTCTGGCTGCTCCCAGCACCCTCCCACAGGCTGGTTCCACGGTACTCCATGGAATGTTCGTGACAAACATCAGTCTCTTTCTCACCAGCACAGCCTCAGTACAGGGCTTCAAACCACAGACTCAGAGTGGCCAGCAAAACCTTAGCAGCTTGTGAATCATTGGTTCCTCTTGCCCCCTTCAGGGAGCCTCCCTATGCACGTCCCAGGTTCCTTACAGAGATAGACATAGTTGGTGGCCTGGGCTGTGCCCCTGTGTCAGGTCAGGGCAGAGCCTGGTCCCCGAGGGGAAGAATACCATTTCCTGTGTCAAGGCTCCTTCTGGCCCCTCTGTTTGGTAGTCTTTCGGCCTCTGTGGCTGTGCACCCTTATCCCTGTCCCCTTCTCGTTCTTTCTGCCTTCATTAGCCCCTGCTACCGAATAAGACAGGAAATTCAAGTCTTCCCTGGTCCAAGGAGCTCACAGTGGGCCATACCAGCCCCCAGGGCCTGAGCCTGAGCCCACCCCTGTCTAAGTCAGGGCATCCCAGACGTGAGTGGTAGCTGAGCTGAGAGAACCTCGCCATCCCAGTTCAATTCCCTGTGTACCCAGAAAAGAGAGTTGATCGAGAGAAAAAGACCTGCCTGAGGTCACTGAGCCAGGGCGAAACGCCCTAAGCCTCAGCCCCATCCCTTCCCCTGAGGCCTTGAGAGCCATGAGTTAGAGGCTTCTAGCATGAGCTCCTGCCCCTCGAGGCTCTCTCCCTTCCTCCCCATGCCGTATTTCCAGGGGAAGCCCAGACCCTGAGCCAGACCCGCACTCCTCCCACACCCAGTGACCGTAGAACAGTCATTTTACCTTTCAGACCCTTACGACTCCCCATCCGTAGAAATGAGGCCAACGCCTCACTTGCAGATCTTAGCGGGGAGTAGCTGGATGGAAGGCCAGCTAACAGCTTCCGAATCAGAACGTACGTGGCATTCACACGTCACACAAGGGTGAGGGACCTCTACGTAAATGATGACATCTCCATGGCCGAACCCCGCCACCCTCTCCTCACTCCCCAAGGGAGCCATCCTATCCATTCTTCACTTTCCTGATGGCTACTGGCAGAAGGGTATTCATCCTTGAATGAGCAAACAGAAAGCAAACACTTCTGCCTTAATCAGTCAAAGCGAGTGAAGTAGTAGAAGTGTCCTGCCCCACCGACGTCACCTCACACAGCCTCTGTGTGTCGCAGAGGCTAGATCACACACCCCACTGCCTCACGCCAATCTGGCTACAGGAAATCAGCTCTGAGACGGGGGAAGGGGCACCTTCCACACACAGGCTTAGCGCCCGCCAGTCTCTCCAGCCCCACCAGCAACACCCCCTCCCCCTCCCCCGCCGCATACCCTGTGGCAGCCCTGGGCCTGGAATCTCCTGCCATCTCTCCCCCCATCGCCCGCACTAATGTCCCCGAGAGAAGACATCGTCGGAAGCACTTAAGCAGGCCTCTCAGCCCCCGCGCACCTGTCCTGCAGACGCCTGACAGAGGAAGATAAATATATTTATAATACACAGCAAAGTGAATAACAAAGAATTTATATAGTTGTCTCTGACAAAGCTGACAAGCCGGAGCTGGCAGCTTGCTTTAATCGGTTCCCAGCTGCGCCCAGGAAACATACAGGAGCACAGCTCTGACCTTTTGGACTGATTTCCAAAGGGAAGGTTAAAGTTTCGCTGCAAAGTAGGGGGCTTTTTTTCCTATTACTTTAAATGCAAGAGGGGTGTGAGGTTGTGCAGACAGACCAACCTCCCAGGTAGTAGCGGGAACAGGGGAATAGGATTTGATCTTAAATGAATCCCCGGATGCCTCTCCTCCCGCAGGGGCCCCGGCTGAAACGCTCTGCTCTCTGGGTGAGGCTCCACGGGTCCTGGTCCCCGTTCGTCTGAAGAAATGCTCGCTTGTGTGAATAACCTGCAAATCGTCTGGAAATACACGTGGCCGCGGACTCCAAAGATTCATCTTTGAGAGACACATTGCTGGAAAAGGGACCAAATATTTAAAATGTCTCTTTGAAGCCCTGCCTCGTTTTCGGCTCCCCCGACCCCTAGCCAGAAGGACTGCCAGGAACATCCAGAGTCCAGAGTTGCTGTCACCCACGGGGCTCCCTCTTCTCCTGTGCAGAGTCAATAGTCAGAAGCTTCGTGTGGAAGCTAATGAAATTTGGTTTCACTGCAGCCAACCATTTAAAGTTCTCCTTCTCCAAAGGCAGGCTTCACACAAATACAGTCCCCTCCTCCCGTCAGATAGAACCATCTGGACTCAGCCTCAGAGCAGCATCCTCAGAGTCTGCCCACTTTGCCCCTTGGGCTAAGAACAGGACTTGGGGTGCCAGCTTCCAGCAACAGCTGCTGGAAAGGTCCTCACATTTGCATCCCACCTCTGGGTCAGGTCCCAAACCTGGCTACACACCAAAAGCACCTCAGTAGCATGGGAGAAAAATCTAGAAGATGCAGGTTCCTGGGCTCCCACTTAGCCCAAGTAATGGGCATCTCAGGAGTCTCAGGAATCTCTAAGGATGCAGCCCAGGAAGCCAGATTTTTAAAAGTTTCTCCAGGGTCCTAATGAGCAGTCAAGTTTGGGAAACATGGGCCTCATCAGCTCTGATAAGGTGAACAGCAGAAAAGTCACTGCCCCTCACATATATCCTTCATCTTTGGGCACCTGAAACCCCGTTCAAGGAGAGGCCCACTTCTCGTTTTTATTTTTAAGAGTGAGGGAGGGAAAGCTATCTACACATTCAATGCAATCCCAATCAAAATTGCACCAGCATTCTTCTCGAAACTAGAACAAGCAACCCTAAAATTCATATGGAACCACAAAAGGCCCCGAATAGCCAAAGGAATTTCGAAGAAGAAGACCAAAGCAGGAGGCATCACAATCCCAGACTTTAGCCTCTACTACAAAGCTGTAATCATCAAGACAGCATGGTATTGGCACAAAAACAGACACATAGACCAATGGAACAGAATAGAAACCCCAGAACTAGACCCACAAACGTATGGCCAACTAATCTTTGACAAAGCAAGAAAGAACATCCAATGGAAAAAAGACAGCCTCTTTAACAAATGGTGCTGGGAGAACTGGACAGCAACATGCAGAAGGTTGAAACTAGACCACTTTCTCACACCATTCACAAAAATAAACTCAAAATGGATAAAGGACCTGAATGTGAGACAGGAAACCATCAAAACCCTAGAGGAGAAAGCAGGAAAAGACCTCTCTGACCTCAGCTGTAGCAATTTCTTACTTGACACATCCCCAAAGGCAAGGGAATTAAAAGCAAAAATGAACTACTGGGACCTTATGAAGATAAAAAGCTTCTGTACAGCAAAGGAAACAACCAACAAAACTAAAAGGCAACCAACAGAATGGGAAAAGATATTTGCAAATGACATATTGGACAAAGGGCTAGTATCCAAAATCTATAAAGAGCTCACCAAACTCCACACCCAAAAAACAAATAACCCAGTGAAGAAATGGGCAGAAAATATGAATAGACACTTCTCTAAAGAAGAGATCCGGATGGCCAACAGGCACATGAAAAGATGCTCCTCATCAGGGAAATACAAATCAAAACCACACCCAGATACCGCCTCACACCAGTCAGAGTGGCCAAAATGAACAAATCAGGAGACTATAGATGCTGGAGAGGATGTGGAGAAATGGGAACCCTCTTGCACTGTTGGTGGGAATGCAAATTGGTGCAGCCACTCTGGAAAATAGTGTGGAGGTTCCTCAAAAAATTAAAAATAGACCTACCTTATGACCCAGCAATAGCACTGCTAGGAATTTACCCAAGGGATACAGGAGTACTGATGCATAGGGCCACTTGTACCCCAATGTTCATAGCAGCACTCTCAACAATAGCCAAATGATGGAAAGAGCCTAAATGTCCATCAACTGATGAATGGATAAAGAAATTGTGGTTTATATACACAATGGAGTACTACATGGCAATGAGAAAGAATGAAATATGGCCCTTTGTAGCAACATGGATGGAACTGGTGAGTGTGATACTAAGTGAAATAAGCCATACAGGGAAAGACAGACACCATATGTTTTCACTCTTATGTGGATCCTGAGAAACTTAACAGAAACCCATGGGGGAGGGGAAGGAAAAAAAAAAGGAGGTTAGAGTGGGAGAGAGCAAAAGCATAGGAGACTCTTAAAAACTGAGAACAAACTGAGGGTTGATGGGGGATGGGAGGGAGGGGAGGGTGGGTGATGGGTAGTGAGGAGGACACCTTTTGGGATGAGCACTGGGTGTTGTTTGGAAACCAATTTGACAATAAACTTCATATATTGAAAAAAATAAAAAATAAAAAAATAAATGAGAAGAAAAAATTTAAAAAAAAATAAAAATAAAAAATAAAAAAAAAACTGAGAACAAACTGAGGGTTGATGGGGGGTGGGAGGGAGGGGAGGGTGGGTGATGGGTATTGAGGAGGGCACCTTTTGGGATGAGCACTGGGTGTTGTTTGGAAACCAATTTGACAATAAATTTCATATATTGAAAAAAAAAAAAGAGTGAGGGAGGGGCAGAGAGGGAGGGAGACAGAGGATCCAAAGCGGGTTCTGCACTGACGATAGCCAGCCCAATATGGGGCTCGAACTCACGAACCCGTGAGATCATGACCCGAACCAACTGAGCCACCCAGGCACATTTCTAATAGCTCTCCCCACTCAGGCATGAATCCACATTAAAAAATTTTTTTTAATGTTTATTTATTTTTGAGACAGAGAGAGACAGAGCATGAACAGGGGAGGGGCAGAGAGAGAGGGAGACACAGAATCAGAAGCAGGCTCCAGGCTCTGAGCCATCAGCCCAGAGCCCGACGCGGGGCTTGAACTCACGGACCGCGAGATCGTGACCTGGGCTGAAGTCGGACGTCTAACCGACTGAGCCACCCAGGCACCCCATGAATCCACATTTTAAAACAGTCCAGATGACCGGCTCTGGTTTCAACTTAAATATTTCTAAGTCCTCCACGCTGTGGCTCCTGAACTCTGCGTTTCCCGACAAGCCTAGATTGCATCTCTCTTAAAAGAATGGGAGAAAAAAGTTGCAAACCGTATATTTGATAAGGGGGTGATATCCAAAATATACAAGGAGCTCACTGAACTCAACAGCAAAAGAAGAATCCAGTTTTAAAATGGGCCAAGGGCCAGAATAAACACCTTTCCAAAGAAGACATACAGACGGCCAACAGAGACAGGAAAAGATGTTCCACGTCAATAGTCATCGGGGAAAAGCAAATCAAAACTGCAATGAGCTATCATCTCACACCTGTCAGAACGGCCAGTATCAAAAAGACAAGAGATAACAAGTGTTGGCGAGGATGTGGAGGAAAGGGAGCCCTCGTGCGCTGTTGGTGGGAATGCGAATTGGTGCAGCCACTCTGGAAAATAGTATGGAGGTTCCTCAGAAAGTTAAACACAGAACTACCCTACGATCTGGCAATTCTGCCTGTGGGTATTTATCCAAAGAAAGGAAAAGCCACTATCACAAAGAGATATCCGCACCCCGCGTTCCTTGCAGCATTATCTACAATAGCCAACACGTGAAAACAACTGAAGTGTCCAGGGACAGATGAATGGATTTTAAAAATGTGAGATAAATAGATATACATGTGGCAGGGAGCCTGGGAGAGCATCAACACCGGGTGGCAGTAAAGGGGGCAGCAGGGAGCTGGTGAATCAGTGACTCACGCAATGCCCAGTGGGTCCTGTCTTCCACCGGGCGGCCGATGCCAGGCTGTGCTGGCATCCACTGTGCCTCTCCCGAAATACGTTTCTTCCCCTCCTTCCCCCAGAGCTGTGCCCAGGAGCCCCAGAGCCCAGAGAAAAGACCAAGAACCCCCCAGTCCTAAGGTCTAGGGCCATGTAGGTGCTTTGAATCCATTACTTGGAGTGTGGAGGGGAATCCTCAGCACCCTCACGACTGTGGTCACTCGAGATACACCTTCTACACGACCCCGCCACCATCCGCCACCACAGCTGGACCCCCAGGGACCTCGTGGCACATGGGAAGATGAAGGGGAAGATTCAGACCTGAGCCCAGATGCCAGAGGGAACACAGTGATGCCTTCACCAGATCACAAGAACAGACGTTGGGACATGGGTCTTGATGTCATCGTACCTTGTGGGGGTCCTTTGAGGGAGGCAAGTTTCTGAGAAGATGGGGGCGAGCTTTGGTGGGAAGGATTACCGGGGTCTCACCTGGGCTGCGTTCCAGCGGGCTAATCAAGGGAGGCCAGAGAGGCCCTAGAAGGGGACGCAGTGGTCACCAAGGCCTGACGCCAGCTCCCTGCAGATAAGGCAGGTCAGACCAACTGTAATTCTTCTGGATTAGGAAAAGGTGAAAACAGCACAATAAGTCTTCTGAAAGATGTTCGATCTCTCTCACGACGTAGTCATTCCCTGTTCCCATTCTTCTTTGCTAATTGAACTCCAATTTGCTTGTATGATAGATGGTGACCCTTATACCCCAGAAGGAGCACCAGCCCCAAAGGAGGAGTTAAGATTGGTGATCTCATCCCCCTTGGCTAATGATTGGTGTAAGAGTAGGCACACATCACTGATCTGGTAATAACGTGTACCAAGAAGTCAGCTAGGAGAACTTCCTGTTCGAAACAAAAGGACAAAGCCTCGTGAGGAAAAGCCTTCCCTCTCTCCCCACCTCCTGACTGGAACATGGATATGATACTTGAGGGTGCAGCAGCCACTTTGCAACGATGAGGCAACACACCAATGTGCAAGGATGGTGGTCAAAGATGATAAAGCCTAGTTCCTCACTGTGGAACCACCTGGCCAGCTGCAGATACTGAACCTCCAGGAAACTTGCTCCGTGAGAAATAGATACCTCTATTTATTTCAGATACTCTAATCGGTGGGGGTAATTACTAATGTCATTCATTCAATCATTCATTCATTCAACAAGTATTTGTTGAGTGCCTACTATATACCAGGTAATGTCCTTGGCACTAAAAGGAGACACGGGTACACACACACACACACACACACACACACACACACACACACACGTGGGCCCAAGAAGCACCTGTATTCTAGTGGGGAGAAGGAAGGGATTATGAAAATAAATAAGTGAGGGGCACCTGGGTGGCAGTTGGTTAAGCGTCCAGCTTCGGCTCAGGTCATGATCTCATGGTTCGTGGGTTCGAGCCCCATGTCGGGCTCTGTGCTGACAGCTTAGATTTGGATTCTGAGTATCTCCCTCACTCTCTCTCCCTCCCCCGCTAGGGCTCTCTCCCTCCCTCTCTCTGTCTCTCTCTCAAAAGTAAATAAATAAACATTTTTAAAAAAATTTTAAAAGAAAAGAAATAATGACATACATGTTATATGGTAATAAGCACCCTGGCAAAAACACAACCAAGGAAGGGGGCATGGGATGGCAGAGCTGGGCGAAGGGGTTACGCTTGACACAGAGTGTTCTAGACCTCACCACAAAGGTGATATTTGATCACAGGTTTGGAGGAGGTGAGGGGGCCAGCCGAGCAGGTATTAAGGGGAGGCGTGTTGCAGGCAGACGGAAGGGCAGCCTAAGGCGTGCCCACCAGGAGGACACCGCCATCCTGAAGGCAGGCTTGCAGGATGAGGATATGAGGTCTTCCGCGTATTTCCCAGTGACTTGGACAAACACCCAGAGCACAGGCTCACGAGATCCTTGAATAATATGAGACCCGACAGAACAGGATGAGGATCTCAAAAGCTCTTGATGGCCCGGAGCAATGAATGGAATGGCAGAAGATGAAACATAACAGGGATAAATGCAAGGGGCTTCACTTGAGATCCAAAATGTCAACAGCACAGCCCTTCACGAGGAGACACAGGGAAGTCACGTGAGTGAAGAAGCCCGGGAATGTGCCATAGTGGGAAATTCAACAAAGGGATGTGTTCACTTGAAAAGCTAACAGTACAATCTCCATGTACGTCTTCATGGACCTGTTTTAAATGAGTGTGTCAGCCCCTCTCTGTCTGGATCACACCAGACGCTGCTGGAGGCCCGAATCCAAGTCAAAAAGACACAGATCGGGGCGCCTGGGTGGCTCAGTCGGTTAAGCGTGCAACTTCAGCTCAGGTCATGATCTCGCCGTCTGTGAGTTCGAGCCCCGCTGTGCTGACAGCTCAGAGCCTGGAGCCTGCTTCGGATTCTGTGTCTTCCTCTCTCTCTGCCCCTGCCTCCCCGCTCTTTCTCTCTCAAAATTAAATAAACATTTAGAAGAAGAAGAAGAAGAAGAAGAAGAAGAAGAAGAAGAAAAGAAAAAGAAGAAAGACCTAGGGAGCTGGAGGAAGGGACACTCGGACGGACACGTATCGATTCTCTGGCACATTCAGTGAGCACCCACCTTGGGCAATCACTGTTGCTGGTTCTGGGAACGTGGAAATGCCTCACAGACCACCAACCAGTGGCTTCCGCGTTCCAGAAAACAACCCATAAAAAGAAGTACGCTTGATACTGGGAACCACTGGACACGAATACACGTATCCACGTATATGTGTCAAACAAAGGCTCCACACAGCTCTATGTGCCTTTACTTCACATGAGGTGACCGAATATTTTGTATTTTCCCATTGTTAAAAGGCGAGTTGGCGACCACTGAATGGCTGCAATGACCCACTGCTGGCTTGTCGCCAGCAATGTGGAAAACACAGAACCACACCAGGATAAGTGCCACAACGCAGAACAGACGGCGTGTGAGGGGAGCAAAGGCCAGGGTCAGGACTGGCCGTGCCGAGAAGTAAGGTTGGAAAACAGTAAATTGCATGCGATGCATGCTTTATCACAACTAAAAGATTATTTAGACCTAGAGAGAACAGCCCATAGTCACTGCCTTTAAGTAACGTAGGGTGGTGTAGCTTCTGGAATACTACACAGCACCATGCAAAGAACTACAGCCACATAGGACAATGTGGTGTTTCACTGAGCGCAAGAAGTCAGACAGCGGGCTGACTATACAATCCCATTTATATAAGGTTCAAGAATAGGCAGTGACAGTCACCTCTGGGAGGGGAGGTGGCATTGGCTGGGAAGGGGCATGAGCAACCCATCCAGGGTGAGAAGAAAAATGTTCTAGGTCTTGAGCTGAGTGGGAGCCACACAGGTGTATCGATTTGGAAAAATTCATTGAGCTGTGCCCTTAAGATTTATACACTTCACTGCCTGTAAGTTATACCTCAGTAGGAGAGGAAATAAAGGGGAAAATGTTTAAGGGAAAGGAAATGAAAAAAAAAAAAAGAAAAAGAAACATGATTGAGTCACTTCTTGGGTGGAAATTAAGTTGAAAAGTCCTCATGTAAGGGAAACACTGCATACAGTCAGAATTACCCTTGCAAATCTCTTAAACCACCCGCGAAGTGGAGTATGTAATACACCACGGTAACATAATGTGTATGCTTTCTAAAGTCGGAAAAACACCAGGTTCAACAAAGGCTAGAACAAAGGGAAATGCTGAGGCATGGATACCAGGTCCTACAGCCTTCCATCTTTGCATCCATCACATCGTGTTAGGGAGCAGGGGAAAGAAGGAAAAATCTAGGGGACTCTGCCCGCCCATTCAGGCTTATTCCATTCTGCTTCAATATTAAGCTACTATAACATGTGTTATTAAAAAAAAAAAAAGATTGCGGGGCACCTGGGTAGGTCAGTTGGTTGAGCATCTGACTTTGGCTCAGGTCACGCTCTCATGGTTCATGGGTTCGAGCCCCACATCAGGCTCTGCGCTGACAGCTCAGAGCCTGGAGCCTGCTTCCAATTCTGTGTCTCCCTCTCTCCCTCTCTCTGCCCCTCCCCCACTCATGTTCTGTCTCTGTCTCTCAAAAACAATAAACAAACATTTAAAAAAAATCAGTTTGTTGTAGTGAAAATTGAATGAACTGGGTTCTGAAGCTAGCAGAGAAGTTAAACACAGCCACCACTCCATCTTTAAATTCCTTCTGTTTGGCCCCAAGGAAGAGAAATAAGAAGGGGGCACCTTGGTGGCTCAAGCAGATAGGGGTCTGACTCTTGATCTCGGCTCAGATCATGATCTGATGGTTTGTGAATTCAAGCCCCGCATCCGGCTCTGCATTGACAGTGCTGAGCCTGCTTGGGATTCTCTCTCTCCTTCTCTCTCTGCCCGTTGCCTTCTCATTCTCTGTCTCTCAAAATAAATTAACATGAAAAAATATTTAATAAAAACATTAAAAGAAATAAGACAGAAATAACAGGAAGGAGGATTCCAGCTTAAGAGAAGAAAAAGCTCTTCTCTTTTCTAAAGTGCTGGTGGAGGGGCTGAAGTGGAGGGGCTCTCCGAAGACGGATGTGCTGGTAAACAGTGAGCTCCCCATCAGCAGAGGGAATGCACAGGTTGAACACTTGCACCAGGTGACTTTGACCGGCCCCTGCCAGCCTGGAGCTTCTGAGCTGGCCGGATCTCCTGGCTCCCTGTTCTGGGCACATCCCCTCTGCTCACAACTGCTCTGACAGTGAGATGTGTTGCTGGCTAGAGGGACTTGCCAGGAACTCCAGGTGGCTGTCCTAATAGAGGATTGCTTTGCCGCCCCTGAGGATTTACAGCCTCCCTCCTGAGTTATGGGAAGGCGGGCGGAGCCCATAAAAAGAAGCCGTCCAGGCAGTGCAGTACTCGGGGCATCAATCAGCGACAGCCTGACCACTGGAGCAGAGTGAAGATCAGTCTGCTGGTTTCTCACCTATAAATTCTTCCCCCCACCCCGGCACAGGAGGAACAGATGCGTCATATTTAAGAAGAGCTCATGCCACCAAAACCCATAAAATACCTGGGAATAAACCTAACCAAAGAAGTGAAAAATCTATACACTGAAAACTATACAAAGCTTATGAAAGAAATTGAAGATAACAAAAAAATGGAAAAAGATTCCATGCCCCTGGATTGGAAGCACAAACATTGTTAAAATGTCGACACGACCCAAAGCAATCTACATAGTCAATGCAATCCCTATCAAAGTAACACCAGCATTCTTCACAGAGCTAGAAAAAACAAACCTAAAATTTGCACGGAACCAGAAAAGACCCTGAATAGCCAAAGCAATCTTGAAAAAGAAAACCAAAGCAGGAGGCATCACAATCCCAGACTTCAAGCTATACTACAAAGCTGTAATCATCAAGACAGTATGGTACTGGCACAAAAACAGACACTCAGACCAGTGGAACAGAATAGAGAACCCAGAAATGGACACACAAACGTATGGGCAACTAATCTTCAACAAAGCTGGAAAGAATAGCCAATGGAATAAAGACAGTCTCTTCAGCAAGTGGTGCTGGGGAAACTGGACAGCAACACGCAGAAGAATGAAACTGGACCACTTTCTTACACCATGCACAAAAATAAACTCAAAATGGATGAAAGACCTTAATGTAAGATAGGAAGCCATCAAAATCCTCGAGGAGAAAGCAGGCAAAAACCTCTGTGACCTCAGCCGCAGCAACATCTTATTCAACATGTCTCTGGAAGCAAGGGAAACAAAAGCAAAAATGAACTATTGGGACCTCATCAAGATAAAAAGCTTCTGCACAGCGAAGGAAACAATCAGCAAAATTAAAAGGCAACTGACGGAATGGGAGAAGATATTTGCAAATGACATATCAGATAAAGGGTTAGTATCCAAAATCTACGAAGAACTCATCAAACTCAACACCCAAAAAACAAATCATCCAGTGAAAAAATGGGCAAAAGACATGAACAGACACTTCTCCAAAGAAGACATCCAGATGGCCAACTGACACATGAAAAAATGCTCAACGTCACTCATCATCAGGGAAATACAACCCAAAAACCACAGTGAGATACCACCTCACATCTGTCAGAATAGCTAAAATTAACAACTCAGGAAACAACAGATATTGGTGAGATTGTGGAGAAAGAGGATCTCTTTTGCACTGCTGGTGGGAATGCAAACTGGTGCAGCCAGTTTGGAAAACAGTATGGAGGTTCCTCAAAAAGTTAAAAATAGAACTACCCTATGACCCAGCAATTGCACTACTAGGTATCTATCCAAGGGACACAGGTGTGCTGTTTCAAAGGGGCACATGCACCCCAAAGTTTATAGCAGCACTATCGACAATAGTCAAAGTATGGAAAGAGCCCAAATGCCCATCGATGGATAAAGATGTGGTATATGTATATGTATGTATACACAATGGAGTATTACTCGGCAATCAAAAAGAATGAAATCTTGCCATTTGCAACAACGTGGATGGAACTAGAGAGTATTATGCTAAGCGAAATAAGTCAGAGAAAGACAAATATCATATGACTTCACTCATATGTGGAATTTAAGATACAGAACAGGTGAACATAAGGGAAGGGAAGCAAAAATAATATAAAAACAAGAAAGGAGACAAAACATAAGAGATTCTTAAATACAAAGAACAAACTGAGGGTTGCTGGAGGGGTTGTGGGTGGGAGGATGGGCTAAATGGGTAAGGGGCATTAAGGAGGGCACTTGTTGGGATGAGCACTGGGTGTTACACGTAGGGGATGAATCAATGGAATCTACTCCTGAAATCATTATTGTACTATATGCTAACTAACTTGGATGTAAATTTAAAAAAAGAAAGAAAGAGGGAGAGAGAGAGAGAGAGAGAGAGAGAGAGAGAGAGAGAGAGAGGAGAGAAGAGCTCGTGTCACATGTTTCATTCCAGGGATGCAAGTGGGGGAGATGGAAGAGACTAAAGAGAAAGCAGCCCTAAATATGGCCTTCAACTGGACTCACCTCCAACCGGAGCCCCCAAACTCACCTCCCTCAAGTCCCACCCCTAAGCAAATGGTGCTGAGTGAGCAGATGAGAAAGAACCATACGCCCAGGAGCAGGGTGGGGAGAAAGGACCATATACCCGGGGGACCCAGTGTGGCCTGAACAAAACTAGAAACATCAAGGTGGACCCATCACACCTACTTCTGGAGGCTGGGAGTGGACAAACTTCCTAGATCTTCTATCGTAGTACCAGGAAGGACTGAAGGTAGAAGTCCAATGGACAGAGAAGGGCCAGACTGCCCTAGACCCAGAGTCATTGCACCACACAACTCTGCAGGCACCTTTCACATCATTGCCAATGTGAATGAAATTATGCAGTGTACAACCTGGTTGGCCGTACACAGCAGTCCTGCTGCACCTACCTGAAAGGTCTTTCTCCTGGAGGATGGGGTAGTAGAGAGACCACTTAACCACGAGTTAGGGGACCTGGGTTCAAGTTCTAGCTTCACCTCCAACTTGCCAAGGGCCCCGGGCAAGTACACCTTTTCTCTGAGCCTTATTTTCCACGCTCATAAGATGGGGACAATAATTCCTGACTCACTGGATCTTTCTCACTACGTCTGACATGTCTCTTATGGGCTTTGTGGAGTTTGGGACAGTGGGCAACTTCTAGAGATGGCCCTTCCAGAGTCCATTCAGACCCCAAACCTGGGCCTCAACCAGCCTTTAAAAATTACCATCCTGCCTTTCTAGGGACCACACCTCTCTGGGACAGAGCCTACAAGAGCTGACAGGATTTACAGCCATGCACAGGGTGCTCCATAATTTCTGAACTAAAAAGCAGTGCATTTGTCTGACAACCGGAGAGAACATTTGGCACTGGCGCTGTCCCAGAAACCCGGGGCCATCTGTTTGCCAATCCCAGGCAGGTAACTGCAGCTGCCAACAGCTGTGCCCACCGGGGAGAAGGTCTGGGGCAGGAGGTACGGCACAGCGCAAGCCAGCTTTCCTGCCAGAGCTCGGGCTCCAAGTGGCTGGGAGACTCAGGAGAGCCAGCCACCTTCTCTGAGTGCGGGTGGACTCACCTTCCCAAACTAGGGTAACACCCTCACAGCACTTTGGAAACGATATTTACTAAAGCCCTACTTTTTCAAGAACTTGGGCTCAGCTGCTGAGAGAAATGAATCAAAAGCGGAGCGGGACGGCACAGGGGCCCGACTTAGCGTCTGGCAGGGGCAGGTTTGAATCCCACCCCCGCCACCCTAAATCCCCGTGCTCTTCAGCAGATTCTATCGACCTTCTGATCCACTGGTCTGAAGGTAACGTGAAGTTCAGAGAGTAGGTCAAGTTCCTGGCGTGTGGTGGGTATCCACAGGGTAGCGGACCTCGTCTAAAAGCTTCACACGGCTTTACTTATGAGATTAGGGATGGCGTTTATTTGGCAGGTAGGAAAAGGGAGCTAGTCACCAACACCAGCACCAGAGAGAGAAAGGAACATTTTTTTAAACCTCTCTCTTTGTCCTTCCCCTCTCCTTCTGTGTCCTCTGACCTCTGCCGTCCCCGGATCTCTCCAGGTGTCCCTGGGCCCTTCCTGATCTCTCAGCAGTCCTGCCGAGGCTTCCTCCTGCCCTTCTCTCAGTCTCTGCTTTTCTATTTCCCTTCCTCTTGCCTCTCTCCGTGTCCCCTATCTTCCAGGCTGAGCAGAAGGCGACTTGTGGGGAAAGCCAGAAACAAAAGCCGCCAGCTCCCCTGTGGATGCTGCAGTAATGACAGGGTGCAGGGAAGGACTCCGAAGACCAAAGGAGTGGCCTCTCTTCCTCCACCCTCCACGTCCTGCCAGGCCAGAGACACCTTGCCCAGACTCAGCTCTGCACAGGAATGGCCACAGACTCCTGCGACTGGGGAAGAGGCGTGGCTGGGACCCAGGACGGTGCCCTTGGGAAAGCTGCTGCGGGTGCCGGCGGTGGCCCTGCCTGGCAGAGCGAGAGAATGCCAAGACGTCCTTCCACATCAACAGGTATCCACTCCTGGGCGAACGGGTCCATCGCAGGCTATACACACTGTCAGTACGGTAACAACACCACATTTATGGCAGTGGGGCCCTGGCCAGAGTTCCAGATCCATAACCACCTTCCCTCGGATGGCTAACAGGCTTCTCAAACTCAACACGAACAAAACAGAATTTGGTTCTCCCTTGCCCTCCTCTGCCCCCTGGTTTGTCTGGGGTCATCTCACACCACCCCCTCCTGTTCTCTTTCTCCACCCTGAGGCACCTTCTATCCGTTCCTCCAGCAAGGCAGACTCCTTCCCACCTCAGGGCCTTTGCACGGGCCGTCCTTTCTGCCTGGAAAGCTCTTTCCCCAGATTTTCCCCTGTCTGCCTCCTGCTCATCGTTCAAATCATCTCCTCCAAGATGCTCTCCCTGATCCTGTCCTCACTCACCCTGGCATCTCCAGCACCTGGCATGCTGCCTGGCACAGAGCAACCCTGGATAGATACCTGCTGAGTGAATGTGTAAGCGAAAGACGGTGTAGACTCCTACAGCTGCAGGGTGGAGAACATGGCATGTGGCTTTCTGGTTCCCTGCCATGCATCCCATCCTCCCTCCCCCGGACACAATGAACTTGGTCACGGCCACTGTGGCTGCCGCCAGCACAGAGCACCAAGGGGCATCGTCTCTCTTCACATGGACTCTGCCTCCCAGTCCCGGCCCTGCCTGTCATGGCCACACGGCTTCAGCGGTCAGAGTCACAGCAGAGCTGGGCCTCTCGACAGGGGCAAACAGCTCCAGGGTGCTGGACCACCACTCCCACTCCTGGGATCAGAAAAGGAAACCTTCCAAGTCCAGGGCCAACCAGAACAAAGGAGGTGGTGCCCAAGACAACCCAGAGGGGAACCCTATCCAGAGGTTTTAGACCTCTGGCCTACATACCACCCACCCCCACTTTGTTTTTACAGCAGAAGAAAGCCTTTGGAGGCGGAGAGATCTGTCCAAGGTTGCACGGCAAGGAAGAGGAGCTGAAATACCCCCCTGGAGCCCTAACATCAGGCAGGGCAAATTGCACTGACCTACTCTAAACACAGGCAAGTTTTTCTTGTATTGGTGCCTCTCAGCCTGGTTTTTGGGGGGCGGGGGGGGGGCGGGCAGCCACCAGGCCCTGGCCTCCAGGAGATGCAGCCTCTAGCCCTCTAGAGGGAGCACCCCCTCAGGAGGTGAAATGCTGCAATGCTGCCTGAGGGGCCCCCTGCGTTCCCCCTGAGCCACGCTCCTCCCAGCAGCCAGAACCGGCTTCAGAAAGCGGCCCTGATCCCATGGCTCCTGAGGACGCCTCCTCCTCAGCTCCCTTCTGATAATAAGACCCAAATCTTCAGGCTGCCCCCAAAGGCCGTGCAAGCTCCCCGCCTGCCAGCAGTCACCTCCACTGCTCCTCCCCTATAGCTCCCCTGTTCTGGCCACTTGGCCTTCTCAGTTCCTCCAACCCCCCAGCCCCCATGGCCTTTGCACTTGTACTTCTCACCGCCGGGCATGCTTTTCCCTCAAACCCCTGGCCTTGGTAACTGCTGACCATCCTCCGGACTGCGGCTCTGACCCTTCTAGCCCCTGCCCCTGCTCGACGCTCTGTGAGCCTCTCCTCTGCAGCCCTCACCGCACTGTGTGCGTGTGTGTGTGCGCGTGTGCAAGATTAGTGATGATCCACCCTACGCTGTCCAATACAGTAGCCACTGGCCAGATGTGCTATTGAGCATTTGAAATGTGACTAATATGAATCCAGATGCACCGGAAGTATAAAATACCTCCTTAGTAATGTCTATATTGATTCCTTGTTGAAATGGCAATATTTTGGATATACTGGGTTAAATAAGATATATTATTAATGTTGCTTGTTCTCTTTATCTTTTTTTAAATTATTTAAAAATCTTTACCGTGTGTTTATTTTCAGAGAGACAGAGACGGCACAAGTGAGGGAGGGGCAGAGGGAGAAAGGGAGAGAGGGAATCCCAGGCAGGCTCCCCACCGCCAGCACAGAGTCCGATGCGGGGCTCGATCCCACAAAGCTGGTGAGATCACGACCTGAGCCGAAACCAAGAGTCGGACGCTTAACTGACCGAGCCACCCAGGTGCCCCTCTTTTTATCTTTTTTAATGAGGTTGCAAGCAAATTTAAAATCACCTATGTAGCTGGCATTTGTGGCTGGCATCACATATTCATCTGACTAGAGTGATCTTGTCAATGCCTGCCTCCCTCACTCTGTGTCTCTCCCGCTCACCACTGTGCAGACTGGCGGGGAGATGCCCAGGCCCACGAGATCTTGCTCATCCCAGGCACGGGACACACATGTGCCGAATGATCAAATGCCAGGTCGCCCATCCCACTTTCAGGAAGGGGAAGCGATATAAACAAGCCACCCGATCTCGCTGGCTTCAGCCTCCATCCCACACCCCCCTCCACCCTCTGCCCAACAAAGACCCAGGCCCAGATGTCTCAACTCCAGAGGCCAGAACCAGCAGAGCCAAATGCGTGAGGAAAGGACATCCCAGCAATCAATGAGGGCAAGCAAAGCCCGTCTGTCTCTCTCTCTCTCTCCCCCCACCCCCCTCAAATATCATTTCTCACCGTTTGGAATGAAACCCATTATTCCCAATTAACCTGCCGTGAACCCACAGTACTTGCTGGCTTGCCCATAATTATTCATCCATAGTAATAGCTAAAGTAAATTCTGGCGGTCTCAGCTAACACTGACATCTCCGTTGGGAAAACTTTCAAAGATGCCACGTCCTTGGTTCCTTATCTAAAGCTTCCCTGCCCCGTTTGTTTCATTTTATTTTTTATGGTTGATGTTTGAAAAGAAGGGATCCCAGACACCAGAACATCTGCATCCTGACGCCAGGTCGTTGGGTGAGACTCCGGCAGTGCTGTCCCCTACCTTCCCGCCCGCAGGCAGCGCAGCAGCCGGACAGGCAGCATCCGGCCCATCCGGGCAAGTCACACACAGATAAGTTTTGCAATTAGCCGGTCCTTCTAGAGGCTCCCTTCACCCTGCTCTCTCGGGAGCTAGGCTTCGCAAGCCCACAGAAAGCATAAATCTCGTGCACAATTTATTTTAGGTTGTCAGATGTAATTTACTAAGAGACGGTCTTCCCCCAAAAAAATCCAGAAGGAAACCTAACGTGTCATTTTAAATTAAGTGTGGCTCCTTTTGCTTATCTTTCTATCTGAATGTCTGCATTAAAGATGCAGAGGCCTCTCCCCTAGCATCACAATAATAATAATAATAGTGGGGATGAGGCTTGAGTCAAGAGCCGGGGTGGGCAATAGGGAGAGACGGGGCAGACGGAGGAAGACCTGGGGACGGCAACGGCGCCAAGATGACGCTTCCTTCCTGATGCCTCTCAACCCGCAGGGGTCCTGCCCAGAGACGAAAGTTCTCAGATGCCCAAGTTTTGCAGAGGAGACTAGCTAGCTAAGAGCGCAGTGAGTAAGTGGAGGAAGTATATGCAACTAATAACACGCTCTACCGAGGGTCATTTCTTCCTCCCGCTAAGAGAGCGGTGTCTCTAATGGGGTAGACCATCTGAACTGAATCAACACAGTGACCCCAGTGGTTCAGGTCCCAGCCTCCCCGCCCACTCGGTCTTTTGGCATCCATTTGGCCTCCCTGGGCTTCAGCTTCCTGTCTGCAGAATGGAGATGAAAACTTTCTTGCAAAGTGAATTAAGTTGCAAGGATAAAAGGAGATGATTTTGTACAAGTGTCCACTATCTTTTGAGATGCTGTACAAATAGAAGGGATCCAAATTATAATCATCCCTCATAGACTGAGAGGAGGTGGCCACAGGGGCTGTAAAAAGCCCTGACAGCGAACATTCTGGTGCCCTTGCCCACTGCTGTGAGGGTGGGCTGCTGTAGCTCATCTCTCCCCATCCCACCCCCCACCACCCCCAAAACTGTCCCCAGCTGACTGGAGCCACCTGCCTGTCCAGGAGCTTGAGAGTTCCCCTTCCTGATGCCTCTTCGTCAATGATCAGTATAAAAGGCTGGCCCACTCCCACCAGGGGATCACTCTGAGTTCTGGTTCAGACTCCAGAACCATCCCCAGGGGGACAGGCCACAGCTAGGCTTTACCTGAGGCCATGTCCTGACTTAGCTCCTCCCCCTTCCCTACTCCGCTTCCCTTCCTCCCTCTCAGGTTTCTTTCTGAAGAGCCCTCCTAAGGATAAATCATGTGTTCTGAATTCTGGTCTCAGGCTCTGCTTTCTGAGGAAGCCACTGAAGGAAGACTCCTTCAAAGCAGAGGTGTTCCTCCTTCAAAGCCTCTGGTGCTGCTGTGGCTGCTGGTAGAGTCTGGGGGACCACAGTGCAGAGGCTCAGTGGGGAAGGAGGACAGCCAGTGTTTCTGCCGGACCCCTCAGGCCAGGCTGCACAGATATCCGATCAGTGAGAGGAGGCCAAAAAGATGAGAGGAGCAGAAAAGCCAGGGCTGGAAGGAGGATTGGGCTCCCACCAATGTGGGAGGGACAAGGCCCTCGCCTCGGGGACCCTGGTCCCGCTCCCGGACCACCAGAGCTCATGGAAGGTGGTGAGAAAGCCCCTTGCCACAAAGTCTCCCGAGATTCTGAGGACAGAGAGGACTGCGGCTCTGTCACCCGAAACGAGGCTGGGGTCTGTCCCGAATGCAGGGACCCTAACCCTCCACCGTCAAGGGCTCTGCATGTTGGGGGTCTCTGGAGAAGGTGATGGAGAGGTGGGAGGAGGAGAAGGCCACCTTGTCGAGGTCTCTCTTTCTAACCCAGTAAGAAGGCCACACGGGGAGCACCCGCACCCCCACCCAGCCCCCCTCCCCTCCAGGAGGGTCACGACCTGTGGACTCACTGCCATTGGCACTTTCTTCCAATCCCCCTACCGCCACCCACCTGCTCCCCCCCTTTACACCCTTTGTCAATAGCTCCTTTCACAAGGTCGTCATTACCCACTAATTGTCCCAAATCTCATTCCCTCATCCTTCTTGGTTAAGGATTGATTTAAGGAATGAGTTCAATATCCCTGCCGTCTCCAAGTGCTTATTAATTCCCGGCGCCTCCAGCTCCCTGCGCGGAGCCCCACTCACCTCGCACTGCTTCCCCCCTCACTGATTGGTAAAGCCCCGGCTTTTAGGCCTGCAGGATGGGAGGCCTAATGTGCACTAATCTATCATTACTTCACGCGGTTGGCAGAGTGACGGATGGCGGCGCTGGCCGGCGCTGGGAGGGAGATGGTCCTCCGCCTCCTCCAGGACCAGGTTCGGTTGGAAATTTGCTCCCCGGGAGAATGACTGCCACCTTCCTCTGAGCAAGCAGGGGAGGCCCTGCCTTGCGAGAGCGGAGACCCAGGATATCAGCAGGAAGCAACGCGTGCCTGCCCCGGGCCTGCCCCCCTCTCACGGTCTATCCCAGGGCTGGAATAGTCCATCCCGCGTGGGCTGGACTGGATGTTGCCCATTCTACACCGTCCCCGCCCACCACCGCCCGGCTGGCCCATCACTCTCCAGCCTGCTCTGGGGCCTAGGGGGCAGACCTGCATGGATGGCATCCATGGGGAACCTTGTCCTCCGCCTCTGCCAGCCTTCAGCCAGTGGGGAGCCCCAGCAGCAGATGGGAGGGAAGAGAATGAGACTGGGTGATCATTGGACTGGCCGGTCCCTGCAGGGCCGCCTCAGGCTGCCTGGGTTCTAAAGGTCGCAGCTCCTGGCGGGTGATCCTGTCCCCTCACACACGCACCCTGTCTCTCCCTCCACTCTCCCTTCCTTGCCCCTTTGGGTCCAGGGCTGGAAACAGGCCGGTGCCAGTCAGCCCAGGGCACTGCACCCCCTTGTGCCTTTCCTCTGCTCTGACCACAGCTTTGTCAGCAGTCGTGTTCTCAAATCACCCCTCTTGAGTGTGCACCTGCTTCCTGTTGGAACCCTATTGGAACCCTGCCCAACATACCTCACCTTACCATTGAGGAAACAGAGGCTCGGGGAGGACCAGGACGTGGCCTAGCTCACACCAGTTTATGGCAGGGCTGGCTCCAGAACTCAGGTCTTCTGACTGCCTAATAAGATTCTGCCCACCTGACCACTCAGTATTTCATTTCTGTCCCTGCCTAACCACTGGACACACCTCTTTTCATTTGGGTCACACTGGGAGAAACGCATTCAAGGCGCCATTGGGGCTCAGAGAACCTGTTCCTTCCAGAGACCGTAACATCAGCTCAACGCGGATGAGAAGGTCCTGTCTGCGGCACCTTCCAGAGGTTGGGGCATCCACCTCCAGGTTGTTCTGTGGCCTGGGACATTTTTCCTACAGTTGTTATTACCTCCTCAGGCAACAGGGCACCTCCTATTGAAAATGCCAAGCCCTGGGGCGCCTGGGTGGCTCAGTCCGTTAAGCCTCCAACTTCTGCTCCGATCATCATCTTGCAGTTGGGGAGTTCAAGCCCCACGTCGGGCTCTGGGCTGACAGCTTGGAGCCTGGAGACTGCTTTGGATTCTGTGTCTCCTTCCCTCTCTCTCTGCCCCTCCCCCTCTCACACTCTATCTCTCTCAAAAATAAATATTTAAAAAATTGAAAAAAAAAAAGAAAGGAAAAGAAAATTCCAAGCCCTGGGCTACATCCAACCCCAACCCAATCAAGAGACTGGGAGACCCAACTTTCCACCAAAGACCTTTCTTTTTACAGAAGTCCTTCATTATAGAAGATAATTACTTAGCCCACGAATATCTATTCCATCTTCTTGAGAGGCCAGGGACATGGCTAGGCCTGGAGTTAGTCTAGCAGGGGACACAAGGAGCCAACGCCAGCTAACAGAATAAAGTAGGATCTACAGATCTGAGGCGGAATGACTGACCTCCCCCCTCCCCACCTCACAGAGCGGAGACCAGTGAGGTCTAGAAGGACAACCCCAGGCCCTGGGATTTGTTCAGGGGCGCCAAGACCCGCCTTCCTTCTGAGACCCACGGGAGCCCTCACGCTACAGGCAGAAGACCCCAGCCACCTCTCCCTGCAGAATTTGCCACAAACCAACAGCCCATCCCAGCAAATGAAGTCCGTATTCCCTTTGATTTGCCAGGGGCCTCTCCTCCAGAACAGTCCTCCGAGGGGCTGACCTGCCCTCCCCGAGGCTTAAGACACATGTACGCATGTGCACCCTCTCCCTGAGACAGGGTCCTCTCCCTGGGCGTTTGGTGCCAAGTCTCCCACTCAGGGCCTCGTGGTCTATTCTTGGCACCTCCTTCTGGCTTGGTGTCCGTTATTCCACAGGGATGGGGAACCCAAGGAATCTGCCACATTCACATTACCTGGCCCAAATCCAAATGTCACCGGCAAATCCTATTCCACTGCCACCTTCAGACGCAATAGGCAATCACCCAAAAAGGCTCCCCAAAGGTCAGACGAGGCCAGAGCTTGGAAAGGGGCTGAAGGGAGAGGGGTAGGATCACTCTATTATGGACCTCGGGGAACTGCCCCATCTCAGCCCTTCTAAGAGGGGAATAAAGCATGTGCCCAGGATTTAATCAGGAGGAAACTGGCCCCAGGGAATTGAGGCAGGATATGTAAGGAAAACTCCGGGCTGGAGATTCAGAAATCTGGATCTTTAGCCAAACCTGCTACAGAGCCCTTCCCCATCCTGGCCTCTTCCGTAAGAGGAGGGGGAGGATCCGTTCAGCCTGACCCCGGTAAGTGATGTGATGTGCATGGTTCCAGGGGGGAAGGAAGAGTGGTGGCCTCAGTCCTGATGCTGCACTCTGGACAACGAGAATTCCATCAGGCCCTTCTTTTTTTTTTTTTAACATTTATTTATTTTTGAGACAGAGAGACAGAGCATGAACGGGGGAGGGTCAGAGAGAGAGGGAGACACAGAATCTGAAACAGCCTCCAGGCTCTGAGCGGTCAGCACAGAGCCCGACGCGGGGCTCGAACTCATGGACCGCGAGGTCATGACCTGAGCTGAAGTCGGCCGCTTAACTGACTGAGCCACCCAGGCGCCCCCATCAGGCCCTTCTTGAAATAGAGCCACAGGGAGGAGAGCCTCACCCTGGGTCTGCTGGAACCACACAGCTCATCCCAAAAGGAGTCAAAGCCCTCAACCCCTGACAGGGGCCTCCTTGGCCAGCCTCCCCTCTCTTCTCTAGGCCATCCTCTTTCAAACCCGAATTATCTAGAGCTGCACCGTCCAATCCGGTAGCCACATGTGGCTATTTAAACCGAAGTTAATCACAATCCAATTAAATTTAGAGCTCAGGTCCTCCACAACACCAGCCACGTTTCAAGCGCTCGGTGGCCACACGTGGGCAGTGGCTTCCGTATTGCACAGTGCAGATACAGAGCATTGCCGTCACCGCAGAAAGTTCGAGACGCTAACCTTGGTATTTCTACAAAGTGCTTCCTCCAGTGTCCCTGATTCCTTCCTGCCACAGGGTCAGCCCACTTTTTCCAGTCTTTTGCTCTAAGGGAGGATCATGGGTGGTGTTGAGTGGGGATTCACCACAAGTAATGATGGGGTAGGGGTTTCCTGTCTGCCTGGCCCTGGACAGTTCAGTCTCCCACCAGAATCTGAGAAAGACACAGTCAAGTTAACAATCCCCGGGCACCTGAGAGGTTACAGACATTGAGCTTCAAACAATGACAATGACCACAGACCATCCCTCAGCCAGCCCCCTTCCCCTCCCCATTTGATCTGGCCACTGTTCAAGGATGTCAAACCTTGAGAAGGGGTAGAAGAGAAAGAGCCAGAGAACATTTCAAGATTTGGGAGATTTCTACCAACATGATTCACGGGAGCTCAAAACCCCAGGGATCATTTTGGGGTCCTCCTCTTCCCAGAAATTATTCTTAGATAGGGCTGGGGAAATCCCCCCAAGGGGTTAAAAGCCAAGAAAATAGCTCCTCTGACAAGCACAGAAGCCTGGCAGGGGTGGGGTGGGGCAGTGGGAACCAGACAGCTGAACGAGTTATCCAGAATTTACAAGAGGCTTTTAAAAGTAGAAAACTTAGCATGTGTCAAGCCCATAATGTATAGACCATAATTATTTTCCACTGAATTTTTTTGTGTTTAATTTTGTGGCGACTGTCCCCTTTTACATCATGTACTCCGCCATCACTCTTCTCTTCTCTTAATATGCACAGTAATCCCTCTCCCCTTGTGTCACATAGTCAATAATTCCCATCCTCCGGTTCCGGGGCGCTTGCGATGAGGGGAATGTCACATTTTAAATTAGTAACAGCTGTGTTTTTGTTTTTTTCAATTTCACCTCCACTGATGGCTTGTAAATATCGTGAGTTCCAAAAAGCAACACGGGGCACCCTGTCTGCCCTGGTCCCCAACTCAATGGCCTTTCTGAAGGGCTTTTCTCTGAGGACAGGATGTGCCTCAGACACAGGCCAGAGGAGGGAGCACAGAGCAGCCATCCGGTCCCATCCTCCTCCTCCATGGAGGACACAGAGACCTCCACAGGAAAATAACATGCTTCCCATTAATCTCTCTTTGGGATGAGGTCCACCCTGGTCCATTTAGGTCACCGCCCATTCTCAGGTGCTGCCTTTGCTTCTCCCTCAGATGGGAAGGAGTGGACAGCAGCCAGGAAAGCAAGGCTGGGACCTGAGTGAGGAAGCGAGATACCCAAGGCATCCAATTTAAGGGGGCACTGGCTCTCGGGTGCAAACCCTGCACTTACAGACCCTGAGAGCCAGTGCCTCCTTCGCTTGTTCAGCCCGAGGCACTTTGCCAATGTCAGCTGGGTCCTGGCCCTCCAGAAGGACCATCCCTTTGTAGGTCTGGGAGTCAGAACCAGATGGGAGCTTTGGGGAGGGGGTGGGGACTCAACACCAAGAAGAAAGAGCGACTCGGGAAGGGAGTTCATTAAAATGCTTTAAGGGACTCCAAACTGTGAGAATGTTGCGTTGTGTTCTCTGGTTTTATTTATTTATTTTTTTTTTTGAAGACAGGAATTTAGCAAGAAATCAATCAACACACATGCTGATAACTTATTCCATGACAAAAAGGAAACAAAAACCCCATAAATTTCTACAGCCTTTGGGTAGCCAGTGTCTACTGCCAGTAATTAATTTTCTAGAACTTTCGCTCTCCACATATCTCAAAACATGGTCAATCTGTCAGCCCCAGGAAGGCACTGCCAGCACCCGCTGTAGGAGGTTGCTGGTTCTGAAATCTCGGTCACACAGTGGAGGAGGGGAGCCCACAGCACACTCAGGCTCCCCCATTCTGACCTGTCCTCCTGCCATATCCCTGCACCTGTTCCAGCTGAGAGAAACAGCATGCTAGAGCGCAGAATGGTGTGTGCAACAGGGAAAAACTGCCTCCCTGCCTCCGTTTCCCCAAATGTAAAATAAGGAGATTATACTCAATCTGGTTGCAGATTCCTGAATTCATGTTACTTTGCCAAACATTCAAGCCGTAAGCGTATGGGCTCCTGGGTGGCTCAGCCGGTTAAGCATTTGACTTCGGCTCAGGTCATGATCTCGAGGTTTGTGAGTTCAAGCCCAGCATCGGGCTCTGTGCTGACAGCTCGGAGCCTGGAGCCTGCTTCGGATTCTGTGTATGACTCCTCTCTCTCTCTCTCTCTCTCTCTCTCTCTCTCTCTCTCTCTCTTTCTCTGCCCCTCCCCTGCTTGCATTCTTTCTCAAATATAAATAAAACATCAAAAAAAAAAAAAAAAGCCATGAGGGTATTTGTCTAATTTGTAAACTCCTGGAGGGCAAGAATTGAGTCTTCATTTCTGCCCCACCCCCTGCCCCTGTCCCGCCCAGTGCACAGTGTCTAACACTGTCTTTCACACAAACGTGCCCAATAAAGGTCTGCCTGATCGCACTGCAGCCTTCGACTCTCCCAGGCGCAGGCTATCTGCCATCACCAGATCGGGAAAAGGTTTCCAAGCCCTCACTGGGGGGGGGGCCTATGACCCAGGAACCTCACTCCTGAGAGTTCCTTCTTCCTGCCAACCGTCCAAGCTCACTGGTGTCTCCCCACAGGAGCAAAAAAGGACATGAGACTCGACCTTGTGAAGTTAGCCCCACAGCTGAAAATTTCAGATTAAAACCCCAGATCATCTGTGGGGCAGACATCTTCCACAATCTGAGCCCCAAAGGAGCAAGCAAGTCAGCGTGAGCCAGGACCCTTCCCTGACCTGACTGTTCTGAGAGGATGTGAAGGAGCTAGAACATTCCCCAAGATTCCAGAGGGGATCAGCAGGCAGTGAGGTTCCAGGCAGCGGCACCCTCAGTTGGGACCCGACACTTGGCTCACCTTCCCGTGTGGCCTCCTTGAGAAGGTGACCTGATGGGAGGCAGGCCCTCCACGTCCCTTCTCAGAGCACCTGAACCCCACCCCTGTGCCTCACAGGGTGGGATACAGATGCTTTTCTCCTTCACAGGGACAAGAGAGCCCTCACTCACCTCATAGGCAGGAGGACACGGTCTCATCCTCCTGAGCCTCCTCAGCGTGGCTCGTAGTTTCCTTTTTTATTCATTTATTTTTTTTTTAATTTCCTATTTCCTCAAATAGCATGTGTCTAGAATGAACACCAGGCTCTCTCTGGCCGGCAAAAAAGGAGCATGGAGGGGAAATGTGAGAGCAGTAATCCATTGTAACACTTTAGGGGAAACTGCAAGCAATTTCCATTCTATTGATCCTCCCTGGGCATCAAAGCCACACTCAGTTTATTTGGAAAATTAAATTCTGGAGCGTGTAGCATGAGGGGGCTCTAGTTGTCTTCCTCTACGACCACAATTTAATTATGATCTCCATTTAAATACAGTAGAGGAAAGGGGCACCTTAGGGGCTCCCTGGACCCAGCCCCTGTGCTGTGGGGTCTGGCTATAGGGACCCCACACCCACAGCGGAAGAGCCACGTGACTCAGTTACCTTCAGCTGACCACTCATCAGCACCTCAGGCTGCTGCTCATTTGCATTTTTACTTATGCAAGTTTTAACAGCATATATTCATTAAAATGTTAATGATTGCTAAATTAACCTAATTTGTGGAGCGTGCTCCTTCTCCAAAGGTAAGATTTTGATCTTAACAAACATTGTTATTATTAGAAAAAAGCAACATTACTTAGGCACAAATTGGATATGACGTGTTAAGATATTCATTTGGAGGAGAAGCTAAGAATCAAGGTACGTCCGATCCCAGAGCTGCGCTGGTGGTGTTCAGGCTTTGGAATTTCACAAACAAGTCAAATTTATGCACAGTTATGTGCACGTGTGCGCACGCACGCACACACACATACACACACACACCCTACACACACGCGCGCGAGAAAGCCTGGCAGAGATTGGAAAACTTACAGCCACACAAGGACTTCGCGGTCATCTTCTATTTTCTGTAATTTCTACTATCATCTCAATTTCATGAACACCGGGGACACTGGATGACAATCCCAAAGTAGAGTCCTTAATAGTCAATAAGTTTAGCTTCATGAAGAACTCACCACATTGTTTTCATTTTCCTAGTCTCATCCATGACAACTTGGTCACAGTCTAGCACACGTCCCCAGACCACCCTTGGCAACTCCCCCCCCCCCACCCCCGCCGGCATAGACTGATTTTTCTTAACTGAATTTTTATTTAGGAGCGTTGCTGGCAGAGGGTCGCTGTCTCCGCCCCCTGCTCATCAGCCCAGGTAATTGAGCGCACAGCTCGCTCTCATGACGGTCCAGACGAACTGACCTCTCACGTCCTTTGGGTTCTTCCACCGCTGACCAGTTTGCTCCAGAACAAGATGGAGTCCCACTAAAGTCTTCCTAGAGGAACGTCCTCCGGGGCAACCAGCCAAACCTATTAGCCTGAGCCCCACGAAATCAGCACAGTGCCTGGCACGTGGTAGAGTCGTAAGAGTTGCTGGATTCCAGTGAAAAGTCACGGTGTGGCCCCCTCAGCCACTGAAAAACCCCTCCCAGCCTCCTCTTCTGCCTCTAAAGACACCCAGCACGTAGAACAGGGAGGGAAGCAGGCACATCTTCCAATGCCCTCAGACAAAGGCAAATCAAGTCTTCCATTCCTCATACCCCGACCCTCTCACTGGTCCTGAGATCCCTTTGAAAGAAGTGACTTTTCTCACCCATTGTAGGTGCCAAGGGTAAGAAGGAATGGCAGACAGAGCCACGGTGCTTGATCTACCAGGGAACATCAGCAATATTTGACAAGCTGACCGGCTCTCCCGAGAATAGAACTGTCATTAAGCCAAGAGGGAAATCATTACCTGATCCATAAATGATTACACAGGAGTAGGAACTGTCGCTCCCTTCTGAGGAGTTTGCAGAATCGGGATTTTAAACAGTGCAGCAAACTGATGCAACACTCAGCTCCCTGGAGCAGCTGGTGTATTATTCACAGGGAAAAACTAAAAAGAAAAATTCAGAAGTTAAGGCACTTTGTGCACTCAGGGGAAAGAGAAGGTCTCAGGGACTCTGACTATCAAAGGATTTCAGACCATCCACGGTGTCAGACCCGGAAACTTCACTCAAAGGAAAACACAACTATTCGGATCTTCTGCCTGACAGCTTGGGGGCCTGAAACTTGCTGAGGTCTATCCACTGGCAAAATAAGCGACTGGAGTCAGAGCTGCAGACAACTTGGGTCATTGAGCCAAAGACACTTCCTTTGCAAAGATGGAGGTTCAGGTGCAGCCCACAAGGATGAAGCTATGTATAGTAGTGGGGAGCTGGAGGCGTCCTCAGGTGTCCCTCGCCCTTCCCTGGGAGAATGGAGGGGAAGCAGGTCATAGAAACACGCTAGAGAGAACTCGGCATCAGTAAGAAACCATGGGCCGACTATACCTGTAGCGATAGGGTGGGCCCCGAACCAAGGTGTTGAGTGAAAAAAGCTGGGAACTGAAGATTTGTAGCACAACTAAATGTGTGTAAATTTAAAGCACGTGCCCGCAGAGATTGATAATACGTATTTTACCATGGTGCATGCATATTTTAGAACACATTCCAAACACATTAGAGGGGGTGACTGTGGGGGGGGGGGGTAAAAAGTGAGGATAGGGGATGGAGAAAGTACACAATGGATGCCATGAAAGGAAAGGCTGATGTTGACCATGAACTACTGAGTGTAATTAACTCAACTCCCTGCACCTGCAGTCCACAAACACGGGAAGAAACAAATGGAGGTCCAGAGAGCTTAAGACAGTGCTCCTCAAACCCTAACGTGCGAACGAATGTCCTAAAGATCTGGTAAAAAATGCAGGTCCTGAGTCCCAGGGCTGCCACGGGGCTTGAGGTCTGCATCACTCACAAACCCCTTGGGTGATACAGAGGTGGCTGGGTCCACAGACCTCGCCATGGGCGGCAAGGGCTTAAGAGATTTACCCAAGATAAAAAAAAGTGAGCAGCAAAGTCCAAGGAAGAGACTACATGTCCAATACAGGTAAGTTTCAAAATAATTGTGCTTCCCAGAAGAAGAGAGACAAACGAGAGTACATTATCATAATGTGTGCTTCCATTTATATAAGCTTCTAGAACATACATGCTAATCTTGTGATGGCAAAAGGCAGATCAGTAGTCGCCTGGACATGGGGCTGGGGGGATGGATGGATTACAAAAGAAACTTTTGGGGATAATGGATATGCTCACTATCTTGAGTATGGTGATGGCTTTCCGGGTGTATACATAGGTCAACACGCATCGAATTGTACAGTTCAAACATGTAGCTTATCAGTCACACCTCAACAAAGCTGAAAACAAACAAAAGGATCTGTGTCCTTCCTCCCCACCCCTACCACACTGGAGATGCCCCCTTTGCATTTCAAACTGAAAGGAAGAGTTTTATAGCTAGCCCACGCACCCACGGCTGGACTCCATCCCTCCGTCGCCTCCACCCCTCCCACCTCAGGCCCACCGCCATGTCACCCCCCCCCCCAACCCCCACCTGCTTGGGATTCCAGGCTGACTCTACCCTTGTTCTCCTCTTGTTACCTGTCCTCCCACACACTTCCCCCAAACCCTCTTGCACCCTGTCCTTCCCCCCACTCTGCCACACTGACTTTCTTTTACTTCTCCCGAAGCACCACCTTCCCACCCACTCTGGATCTCTGTCTACACTGCTCACCTACCCCACCTCTTCCCCATCCCTCTTGCCTGGTGAACTCCTACACATCCTCCAGTCCAAGCTCAGGTGTCCCTTCCCCAAGAGACCACCCCCAGCCCAAGCTCCTTTGCTCTATACTTTCCTAGAGCGATGTTCCTTTCCTTCCAAGTAGAGACACCAGTTTATCACCATGATTTACACCTGCCTCTCCCACTGCACCGTGAGCCCTATTTTGCTCACCTCTACGTCCTGCACCTAACGCAATGCCTGACACACAGGACATGCTCCATAAATACTCATTTGGTATAAGAGTGTTTGGTGAACCTTCCAAAAGGCCTTTGGCCATTGCTAGGCAAAGACATTATCAGATTTGGTGGCGGCAGCTGATTTAGACACACACACACACACACACACACACACACACACACACTGCCTCCGCTGCACCCCCCTGGGGCACTGCACTGCCCCGCCCCTGCCAGCCCCTGCTGCCTGGAGCTCTACAGAGAAGATCCACCAGGAATACAGGCTAATCTGGAAAGTTCTCCCTCACGTCCAACCTGATCCCCAACGTTCCTTTCAAAGCACCGTTTGCATAAAGTAAATGGCACTTTTGCTTTTGTAGGCTTTTTTCTTTCCACAATTTCAACACCTCTGTGTTTGGATGTAATTATCTCCTTTCTGGGCTCGTATCCCAAACTGTGGCCGTGCCGATGAGAGCCGGAATATAAGTTTCAGAGGCCGATCTGAACCCAAACAAGCCCCCTCGGGCGAGGCAGCCAAGCCTCGGGACTCACTGCCAACTCAGGGCAGACTCCGGAGACCAGGGGAAGCCACCCTGAATAGGGGGTGCTGGCAGGGGAGGGGTCAGGCAGCAGAGAGGCCAGAAGAGGAAGGGGTGCCTCCCAGGAAGCAAAGGCAGGGGCAATGGGTTGGATGCCCAGTCGGCCGGCCGGCAGGCACCAGGTGGAGCAGCTCAGTGGAAGCAGAGCCAGGCAGCGGTGCCCTCGGTAGAGGCCCAGGAATTAAAGAGGCAGGGCTCAAAGTGCTGGCCAGCCAGGCATCAGAGATCCGGAGGGCTAGACGAACGCCAAACGGCCCTCAGCGGCCACCATTCCTGCCCTTCTCTGCCATTTCCGCTCAGCGCATCTGGCCATTTCCTGCCCAAACCCTGTCCCGATGTCAGGACCCCCTCAGCCCTCTCGACTCTTCCTCGGTTCTGCCCAGCCAGAGGGGAACATGGAAAAGAGTGAGGTGAACACCCAGACCCAGGCTGAGCGCACTCCCTGACAGGCCCCCCGGAATTCTCAGGCTCCTCCACCACTGGAGATGGGGAAGGGAAGGAATCTCACGCACAGACCCTCCGGGAGGCGGGGAGGGGGACCGATGTTGAGCTGCCCTTGGGGGCTGTGCTGTGGCCCAGAGCCCGAGTCTGTGGAGGAGGGGCGGCCAGCACCTGCACTGCCTGCAGTGGCTTCTATCCTAAGCCCCAAAGGGTGGTGATGCTATAGGAATCCCTCCTCTGCCTCTGCGGTAAGGGAGCTGGCATCATTCTCTGAAGGCGTACAGGTCACCGCAGGTGGCTTCCAGAAAGGAGGATGGGGGGCAGGGAGCGGGCCAGGAGGCTGCACATAGTGGGAGATCATCCTCGAGAAGAAGCAGGGACCACCTGACATGCGTCTAGTTATGGGTGCGTTCTCTGTCTCCATCACCGGGGGACCCCCCTGTCACTGAGTGGTCGTGGCCCTGCTGAGCCAGTTCCCTTGATGAGCCTCCACCCACTCACACAAAGGGCGCACGAGAAATGAAGCCCAAAGGTGAACGTCCCTTGTGCCAATAACAAAATACTAACTGATGGGCAGTTTATAAAGCAGCTAGGACAGACATGATTATCACCCTTCCTACTATGGGGAAACTGGCATTCTGTGCCCAAGGTCACAGAGCTAGTGATGGCTGCACCAGGATTTAAACCAGGAACAACACCAGCTTTGAGGGAAATCCCATCTCTGTTTTAATCCTAGCTCTGCCATCCACCAGCTGTGTGACCTGGGGTGAGTTACTCAACCTCTCTGAGCCCAGTGCCTTTCTTTCTAAAAAAAAAAAATTTTTTTTAATGTTTATTTTTGAGAGAGAGAGAGAGAGAGAGAGAGAGTGCATGAGCAGGGGAGGGATAGAGAGAGAGGGAGTCACAGAATTCGAAGAAGTCTCCAGGCTCTGAGCTGTCAGCACAGAGCCGACACAAGGCTTGAATTCACAAACCATGAGATCATGACCTGAGCCGAAGTCAAATGCTTAACTGAGCCACCCAGGTGCCCCCCCGCCGAGTTGCCTTTCTTAACAACTGTATTAATTACTATCTATCTCACAAGATACGAGGGAGAATGAAAAAAGGTGAAATATACAATACAAAGGAAAGCAGTTAATAAATGTTTGTTTCTTCTTTCCAATTCCAATTTTTTTTAATTTTTTAATGTTTATTTGTTTTTAACAGAGAGAGAGAGACACAGAGCATAAGTGGAAGAGGGCCAGAGAGAGAGGGAGACACAGAATCCGAAGCAGACTCCAGGCTCTGAGCTGTCATCACAGAGCCCGATGCGGGGTTCGAACTCAAGGGCCGTGAGATCATGACCTGAGCCAAAGTCGGACGCTCAACTGACTGGGCCACCCAGGTGCCCCTCCAATTCCAAACTTTAAAATACATTGTTTTGGGACAATTCCAACATGGAGGTTACAAAGGACTTTTCAGTGAAAAACGAAGCACGTTCTCGTTCTCGAAAGTAGAATCTAGGAACACGTGTGGCCAAGCATTTCTCTGTCTTCAGCCACCCAGGCATGGAGCCCCTTCTTTCTGCTCCCTTTCCCCTTCCCTCTGTATATCAGGGGAGATAGAGCAGTACCCCCAAGTCAGGTCACCTCCTTCCAGAGGAAAGGAAGCCGGCTCACTCCCGGCTGGGGCACATCCACCTGCTATGCATGGTTCAGTGGTGAGCCCAGATGTGCCCCTGAAGGCGGAAGGTCTGTCAGCAGCCCCAAGCCTGGTGACAGCTGGAATTTCACGGCCAGGGACCAGCCGCAAGGGAGTCTGCCCCTCACACCCAATCTCTGATCCAGGAAGGAGGGCTCCAAGTGTTGTCTGGGGACAGTACAGCAGTCTCCTGTTCTCGTGTGCAAAGAAAGCACTTCCTCTCCCATCTATTTACCCACAGTCCTGGGAGGCGGGCAGTGAAAACACTGTCAGCCCCATTCTGCAGGGAGGAATGACAAAAGATTGTCCAGGGCAGTGGGGCTTGACCCCAGCGTTCCAGAGTCTAAGCTTCTGTCCACTTCCATGTCCAACTCCAGTGCCCTTTACACGGAGTCCCGCCTGCTCCCTGAGGACTCCTGGAAGCATCAAACCTAAGCCTCCCTGTGTCAATGTCAACTTCACGATATTTTGATAACTGAGCTGTGGTTACGTAAGAGAACGCCCTTGCTTTTAGGAAATACACACTGAAATATTTAGGGATAAAGGAGCATCACTTCTGCAACTATCAGTTTGGATACACATCCACACCCACAATGCAGGGTTTCTCAACCTGGCCGCTGCGGACATTCTGGGCCAGATAATTCTGTGTCGGGCAGAAGATGGGGTGGTTTCTGTACATCCTAAGAAGTTTAGCAGCATCCCTGGCCTCTACCCACTAGATGCCTGTATCACCCACCCCCTACTCAAGTGTGACAACAAAACTGTCTCCAGGCACTACCAACGGGGGCAAAATCACTTCCTATTGCGGCCGAAAGAGACAGAAAGGGTGGTAAAATGTTAGCCTCCGGTTTTGTAAGTTTCCTGTAAATAGGAGATAATTTCCACATAGAAAGTTTTAAAAAATAAAATTCCACGAGCACTTGCAATCTAACCAAAAGGAAGAAAGAGAAGACCTTGCCAGGTCCCCGGCTCTCGGTCTCCACCCCAAAGGCCCGCATTCCCTTTGCTCACAGGTCATGGGCCCCACAAGCGAGCGGTCACTGCGTGTCAGCACCCCCTCGACCTTCCAAACAAACGTGTGCTCACAGAAGCCTCCGGGTGTGAGGTGCTGGTGTGCCCACTCTACAAATGGGGAGCCCAAGGCCGGGAGGGACGAGGCTCCAGGCGCTGCAGCTCCAATGGGCGGGGGGGCCTTGAGCCCAGCCTCCTGACCTGCCCCCTTGCAGCCCCCACCAGCACGTCTATGCACTGGGCTTTTCCCAGTCCCCACGCAGCACTGCATGGACCCCCTTGCATACATCGAAGGTTAACCACAGCCTGCGCATCTTTTATATTCCTTTCCCAAGGGGGGCTGGGCAGAGCTGCCTTTCAGACAGTTCCAAGTCAGCAGATTTTGCCTCCTGCCTTTGCCTTACAATCTGTGGTTATTCTGAATCACGCTGGCTAACTGCCATTCAGAGCAAATTGGTTATCCAGGGGGAAAAAAATACCCCAAACTTTTTAAATAAATAAATAAACAAACAAATAAGCCAGGGAAGGGCGGGGGTGGGGGGGAGGAGTAGGGAGAGAAGGAAAGTAAATTGCACACATGCAAATTGGAATTATTTAAAAATTAAAAGTTCCTTTAAATTATTTAACCTAATTCCCACCCGACTCTCCCAGGGAGACAGCCGCTTGTGTTCTGCGGAGCGGAGAGGATAAAGCAGAAGCCTCCGGAGGCAGCGGCACAAGAGAGGGGAGGCCAAGTGAGTCGAATTTTCCAAACACCTGTGTGTTTGGGCTGCTGCGCAAGAGGCAGGCAGTGGTGAGACCCGCAACCTGCAACCAGCGGTGAGAAGGGGAAGTACAAGAAACATAATTAATGCGGGTATCACATTTCATGGCTTACAAAGCACGGTCTCGTTTTTATTTAGTCCTCACACCCACCCCAGGGCTCCGCATCGCATCATCGCCCGTTGCTATTTTCCATCGCAGGCATACAGAAGCTGAGGCCAGGAAGGGTTGGGCCTCGGGTCACAAAGCCAGCCAACGGTAAGCCCAAACCCCCGGCCTGGAGCCCCATGCTCTGCACGGAGACGTGCTGAGGCTCTTTTCCTTCCCTGTTCTGCTGGACCACCTTCCAGGAGGACCGTGGGAGGAAACGGCAGGAGCAGGGGGCCTCGGGTCAGACAGCCCCCAGATCTCATTCTGCCTCTGCCGCTTCCCACTGAATGATCCCAGGGAAAAAAAAAAAAAAAAAAACCTCATCTCCCTGAGCCTTTTTCCTCACGGGGACGAGGAGGAGGAAACTCGCTTCCTGAGACTGTTAAGAGAGTTGTAAGAGATGATGCATCTAAGGCACGAGGCACTTAGTAGGTGCTTGATGAATGGGTGCTTAATAGCTCCAAGGAGCAGCTGGGGAAAACAAGGGTCATTAAATGTCCACTCTGCCCACGAATGTTAGGCCAATAGTTCTCAACCAGACTGCACACTGGAATCATCACGAAGCTTTTAAAATTCCCAGAGCCCATGTGGGGCCCCAGAGCAATCAAATCGGAATCTCGGTGTGTTTAAGGCTCTCTGGGTGATTCCAATGTGAAGCCACAGTCAAGGACCGCTGTGACACTCCATTTAGGATATGAGCAATGAAAGCATACATTACTCTGTAGCTGGTAGGATTCAGGGTAGACACTAAGTGGAGCTTTTCTAAAGGGTTCTAGAAGGCAGATCCAAGGAATAACGTACACTGTCCCTCTGTGGGGATTGGCAAGAGCAGCCCTTTGTGACGGCGGAAGAAAGCAGGAAGAGCCTGGATGGGGTGGGGGGCCTTCCAGAGGCCTTCCTCCAGCCTGGAGGCAACCAAACAAACCAAGCAAGGCCCCCGGTAGGTAGAATGGGCAAGCAGTGAGGGACCGAGCGAGCGTTTGTGGTGATTACATAGCACCGTTCAAAATGCCAGACAGCGACCTGTCAGAAATCCTTGCCCACCTGAGCCCCCCCGAGAGGGACACTCCAGATGGCCTGACAGTTGCCACCTGACTCGACCTCAGGACAAGCACAGAATCGCCAGGGTGACTCCATTCCCACCACCCCGCATGGCACACTGAGATTCACAATACACTCTACGCAGGTGCCAAGCCCTGGGCACTCCCCAGAACTTCAATTTCCTTTCGATTAATCCACGAAGGGTCTAATTTGCATGCGATTTGCATAAACCTGCTTGTTTCCATTTAAGAAAGACCCCAACTCCGAGCAGGTGAGATAAAATAAATTGGCTTATTTATTGTCCCTCCTGCTGCAATTGTATTCCAAACCTAACATCTCCGAGTGTTCCCAGGGGAGCGTTTAACACTGCAGCCTGCTGAGGACCTGCCCAGGAGGGTGAAGACAGCCTGGGGGGCCTCCCAGGGAGACAGAAAATGTAGTTCCCTCCTCCCCAAATCAGGCCAGGGCTAAGCCAGAGGGCGGCCTCAGAAGGAGGACCAGAGCAGTTTCACGGTTTTAACTGTAGCCCCCCAAAAATCAAACCCTCTTTTGCTGTCCTGTCCTGCCGTGGGGACCACAGTCCTGTCTGAGCCCAGGCTGGAGGAAGGTTGCTCTTCAAAATGGTCATTTTATTTATTACAGACACACTGTCAAGGCCAAAGCACAAAGGATTCAGCTGACTTGTAAGGTCCCTCCTGACTCTAAGCTCTTACACAGGGGTTTCAATTGATGCTTTGCGTCACATAGTTGAGTGGAAAAATCCATTATGTTAACAGCTGGCACCAGCATTCCTTAGGGAGGGAACTGTCTCTAGGGGGAGAAAAGCCTTTGAAAGACTGCTTGGGGGACCTGGACCTTGGGGGTCTGAGACCACTGAAGCCAGGCAACCTCAGGGGGGGTGCCACGGAGAGAACACCATGGAGCAGGTACCACGGAGAGGGCAGCACAGGAAGACCATGGTCTGCTGTACTCCTTCTAGAACGGCGAAAGGCAAGATGGAATGAGGCCTAGGAATGATGGGGGCCGGGGCGGGGCAGGGGGAGAGGCCCTGAGGTCAAGATGGCTTCAGACTGAGCCATCAACCCAGCCCCACTGAACTCTATACCACCGTCAGGTCCCAGAAATCTTGAGGACAGCGTGGGCGTGGCACTGGCACATCTCTTCACTGGATCACAAGGGGCTGGGAGACTCCAGCTGATGCCTGGGTTACACTCTTAACAAGAAGCCTGTTAAACAGTAGCTCAGCAAATGTTGGGGGCTTCCTCTGGAAAAGGCATTCTGCTAAAATCTCCGTAGCAATCGTAAGGATGTAGGTTCTGTAACTATCCCAGTTTACAGAGAAGACCGAGGCCCCGAAGAGGCTGCATGATTTGCCCAAGGTCACGTGGCTAGAAGGTACCAGAGCTAGGATCTGCCATCCACCTGCCAGGCTCGTAACCACCGCATTACATCAGGTAAGCCTCTCAGCTGTCCTGTAAAGCAAGGAAGACCAATACTGACAGGGACGAGTTTCATTGACCTAAGTGACTCACCTAAGATCACCGGCTGGGACGTAAAGTCTTCTGATCTCAGTGTGGGCCCTTTTCCCTGTACCACTCTGCCCCTTGACATGTTACAAATATCAAATGAGCCTATGATTTGGCACTCGTGAGTCATCGGGCAAGATGGCATTTGGAGGTGGCGTTGACAGAGAAAGGGCACAGGCTTTGGTTCAGGAAGACCTATGTTCTGATCCCCGCTCTGTCACTTTCCAGCTGTGTGTGCCACACAACAAGTTATTCCATCTCCCTGACCCCCAGTTTCCTCATCTGCAAAATGGGGGGGATACCTCCTGTCCACTGACCTCAGAGGATAAGGAGTGTAATGGATTTTGATGTTCAAGGCGGAGCCCTGAGCCAGGACAGAAACAGGTTTAGACACGGAGAAAACGTTGAAAGACTCGTGGGACATCCCTTACCCACGAGGCCCATCAGAACATCTCTGGCTCTCTCCGTGGACACCCCAACCCCCACCCCTGCTGGGGCAGCAGTGTTCCTCATCAGAAGCCCATTTTCCACTCCTCTGAGTGACCACCCGCCTAACCTCTCTCCCCTTGGAACAGGAAAACACGGTGCTACACCCCCATGCGTTTCTCTGCCAGTGCAGAACCCCGGGCCTCATCCTGCACCCTGCACCCAGCAAAACCAACCGGTTCTGTTTCACGGAGGAGACAGCCTTGCCCTCCCAGAGATGCCAGCCCGACAGGCAGATGTGGACCCTGTCTCCAGGGATCTCCCTCTCTGACGCAGGACATGTATTTACTGCCCTAGGAAAGCCCAATGCCAGGCAGGAAGACCCAACTGCTTGCCCTCAAAGAGCTACCAACCTGATTCGGGAGCCTCAGTCCCCACTTCCCCTTTGGAGGTATCCCCAGTCTGAGGGAAGTTCCTAACCCCAAAGATACACTGCACACAGGTACACACACTCATAGGTGCACACGCACCAGCCCTGCTGGGGGACATCCTGGAAGTTCAAGGGGTGGGTTGAGAGGGGCGGGTCCATGTGAGAGTATTAGTACCCTTCAGTCTCCTCAAATTTCACCTCAACCAAGGTGCTCCCATGAGGACCTCATCTGGGCCTTTCCCACCATTTTCCCAACCGCTTTATTTATAGGCTCATTTGATATTTTTTTAAGTTTATTCATCTTTGAGGGGCACCTGGGTGGCTCAGTCGGTTGAGCGTCCGACTTTGGCCAGGTCATGATCTCATGGTTCATGGGTTCGAGCCCTGCATCAGGCTCTGTGCTGACAGCTCAGAGCTCAGAGCTGGGAGCCGGGAGCCGGCTTCAGATTCTGTATCTCCCTTGCTTTCTGCCCCTCCCCCACTCTCTCTGTCTCTCTCTCTCTCTCTCTCTCTCTCGAAAGATGAATAAACATTAAAAAAAATCTTTTTTAAGTTTATTCATCTTTCGAGAGAGAGAGAGAGAGACAGAGCATGAGTGGGGAAGGGGCAGAGAGAGGGAGACACAGACTCTGAAGCAGTCTCCAGGCTCCAAGCTGTCAGCACAGAGCCTGACGTGGGGCTCGAACTCATGAACTGGAAGATCATGGCCTGAGCCAAAGTCAGACACTCAACCGACTGAGCCACCCAGGTGCCCCCCTACCCCAGCTCCTTTAAAATCACAAGTATTTTCTTCCCAGACCCTAGAGTCCCTTTTACTGTTTCATATGCCCATCCCCCCCACTCGGGTGATGGGAGCTCTTGTTAGCAGAGGCTCTTGGAAGCCTACCCCACCCGATCACGGTGGGCCAGCAACTGTCAAGGACCCTGGCACAAAAGCCCAGCCCCCTTGCTTCAAGGCGGAAACTGCAGTGCAATTCCCGTCGCACAGCTCCCCTCGTGATCAGACTGAATTAGACTCCATGTGAAACCGCCGCTCGCCCCCTTCACCTGACAGCACGCTCAGCGAATCACCTGCACACGGATCCAAGCCTCCAGCTCTGCGTCTATGGAACCTGCCCTAAGACACCAAGGAAATAAAACGTGAAGTCCGAAGACCTGGCTTCAACCCCTACCTCCTTAACCTGCTAGCTATGTGATGTGAGGCAAGTTACTTAACCTCTCCAAGCCTCAGTCTCCTCATCTTTAAAATGGGAGTGATATTGAGTCCAATAAAATCACATAAGTCAAAGTAGTTTGTGGCCTGCTAAAAAGCCCTGTCAGCAAGACTGTGGTGTGGTGGTCCTTACAGTCTTTGGAACAGCGCTGTCCTCAAAGAAAGACAAGGGATAGAAATCCATCCACAAAACCCATCCCCCCCACCAAGGGCCTATTAATTACCCTGCAGCCAGAGTCACTGGGTCCATGGGTCAGTACCAAAACGATAGTGAGGACATCTCCAAACACTCCAACTTCTCCTGGATCACCAGAACATACCAATCAATCCCCAGATCAATAGAAGACTTTAAATGCATTTCTATTTTCAGATTTGTATCATATGTTAACATTTTGTCAGTAGACAATGGTGGCAGGCATGTTAAATATATACCATTTTAATATTTCATGAAGACCCTTAGGTACTTTCGGTTATAGTAAAAAGTCTGTTCTTTCACTCCAAAGCCATTTGATTCTACATGTTGCAAGCCTCAGCTGTTTACGGTCCCAGACTAAAATATTTGTGTTAACATGGCTGCCCCTATTCTGTACCCAATGACTCCCTTAGTCCTTTCAAAAGTTTCCCATTCATTCATTCATTCGTTTATTTATGCAACAAAAATCTGTCAAGCACCCAGGCCCAGTCGGTTAAGTGTCTGACTCTTGATTTCGGCTCGGGTCATGATCTCAAGGTTTATGAGATCGAGTCCTGCTTGGGATTTTCACTCCCTCCCCCTGTCTCTGCCCCTCCCTTGCTCACACTCTCTTGCACTCTCTCTCTCAAAATAAATGAATAAACTTAAAAAAAAATCTGCTAAGCCCCTACTATGACACTGTATAAAGCACAAGAGGTACATTAGTTCCAAAGTAGGTGTCCCCTGAGTTTCCCCAAAGGCAGAGCCTGAGACAAAGACATGCGTGCAGGTAGTCTAATCGAGAGGTGATCCCAGAGGGCAGGAGAAAGGGACAAGAGGAGTTAGAGGAGAGACAAGGGACACAAGGATTCACTATCTAGTTGGCCAACACTATAGGCAGCTGGGCTCATTCTGCTGGGGCTCCTAAGGAGCATCTCAGATGTGTCTGCCCAGGAAATGAAACAGGGAAATATTTATCCATCCCCAATGGGGAAATACTGTCTGCGTTGGCTAGAGACAGCCATGCTGGTGTTACTTCTCCTGCAATCCTACATTGGTTATATAGGTTCCGCTTGGAGTCTCTCACCTCCGTGTCAGGAAAGTCCTGGGGCACCTGGGTGGCTCAGTCAGTGAAGCATCTGACTCGTGATATCAGCTCAGGTCATGATCTCACGGTAGTGCTGTGTGCTGGCAGCACGGAGCCTGCTTGGGATTCTCTCTCTCTTTCCCTCTCTGTGCCCCTCCCCCACACATGCACGCTCGCGCTCTCTCTCTCTCTCTCTCTCTCTCTCTCCAAGTAAATAAATAATTTTTTTTTTTTTTTAGAAAAAAGAAGGTTGTGTTTAAAAGTTTACCTACTTGGTAGAGACAGCTGTGGGGTGGAAAGAAGCTATTTTGCAACTTTCCTGAAGGGCAGCATCATGTATCCCACCTACTTTCAATCAGGAATTAAGGTGACAAAGACCAGAAACTACTAAACTATTGCCTGCAGCCACTGCAGATGTATCATGGTTTGAAACGGTTTCCTGGGAAGGAAATGGTTAAGCGGGAGGAGGGAAAGAGGACTGGTCAGATCTCCTAGCACACATGCTACTGAGAGATCTCTGGCGACCAGCGGTGGTGTTTGCTAACAGCCAGTCTTCATCTATGGAAGGCTCTTAGCAGATGTACCAGGCTTACCTGGGAGCCTAGAATTGCCTTACAGTAAATAAATAAGGAAACCTATGAATTTATGGAACAGGGAGCCCTTTAAGTCACGTAAGCTATGTCGCTATCTGAGTATACAGTGGAGATGTTTCAAAACCAAAGCAGCTCCTTTCTGTGGAAACAAGGTAGTTACAGACAGTTCTTGGAATCCTCATGCGTAAATCTGGGCAGAGTCATCCTCATGTGGCGAGAAAGGACTGATGGGCTGCCTCGGTGGTCCCGGACCACCCCCCCTCCCCCCTGCTCCATTCGTACCTGCTGTATTCTTGACATCCTTTGTAAACCTTGATGCTGGGTAAGGTCGCTGAGTCCTAAGAGTCTGATTTGACGATTCAATGTTTTGTGTCACCTCAGTAGGGGCCATATATACAGTGTCATCTCCAGGTTCATTAAATGCACATGTTCTCTGCCTTTCAGACCACTGTGTCTCACAGCGCTTATGTTTTTAGGTTCCAACCACATCTATAAAGTCTCCAAAATTCCTTTGTCCTTGACCTCGTCCTAGTGGGTAGCCCAGAGACCCACATCCTAACAGCCCAGCAGGAGTTCAACGGTTCCACTGGTAGGAACGCCTTTTGTTAATTCTCCCTGGGCCCCTCCCCTCCACAAGGCCTCCAGGTCTCAAGAAATCTTATCCATGGAATGAGTTACGTTTACCGAGAAATAATTAAAATAGTTTTTCCAACTTTAAATTAATCAAAGACATTCGTAACGACAAGTCAAGAGCTTCTGACCAGCGTGAAGCTACCTATCATGTGAACTTGAGAGCATTTCAGATGAAAGCAGAGGAAAGTGATCTCAACATGGATAAATGTTGAATGGGAGGAGGGAGGGGGATTCCTTTTGAAATTTTGGAAATACTTTTTTTTTTAATTTTTATTTATTTTTGAGAGAGAGAGTGCAAGCAGGGGAGCAGCAGAGAGAGAGAAGACACATAGATTCCGAAGCAGGCTCCAGGCTCCGAGCTGTCAGCACAGAGACCGACACGGGGCTTGAACCCACGGACCTCAAGATCATGACCTGAGCTGAAGTCAGATGCTTAACCGACTGAGCCACCCAGGCACCCCTGGAAATACTTTAAAAAAAAAAAAGAATTTTTTTAACGTTTATTTACTTTTGAGAGACAGAGAGACACAGAGCATGAGCAGGGGAGGGGTAGAGAAAGGGGGAGACACAGAATGTGAAGTAGGCTCCAGGCTCTGAGCTGTCAGCACAGAGCCCGACGCGGGGCTCAAACTCACAAACTGTGAGATCATGACCTGAGCCGAAGTCAGTCACTTAACCAACTGAGCCACCCAGGCGCCCTTGCCCCTGGAAATACTTTTTAAAGGGACCTCAGGTTGGAAACCACCGCTATATATATTCCTTTATTCTCATTCACTTTGTTCATCATCTGCCATTTCTCTGGCCGTTCATAAAGCTCTTGGATTTTTGCCAGTTTACTTGCTTCCACCTTTAGTATTCCCCCACCCGCGTGATCTTTAATGTCAGCAGCAAGCCTGAAGCTCACCATGAATATCGATTTTCAAATCCCATGTAAAAATGTAAATAACCATCTCAGGACCCACCCATGGGCCCCTTTCTCTCCCCCTGGATGTCCTAATAGCTTTGGGCCTCAGCAACCCTCTGCGTGGACCCCGGCTCAGCTTCCCACCCGTCTAGAGTGGCTGTTCGCCAGAGACGAATGAACAAACAGATCCATGATATGCAAGGAGAAAAAATTAAATCTCCTATTTTTATTACTTCATTGAAAAGGAGAAAAATGTTTATTCAATACTTAGTGTGCATTATTGGTAAGCAGTCCGTGTATATAGTTTATTAACAAATTTATGCATATTGGAATGAAGCTCAAACCTTTTTTTATGAAGAGCAGCGGACAATCCAAAAAATGTAGATGTCATTGCTGAACATATTGTCTCCATTTCATACCCCCTTCCCCATCCCTCCTATTTTTCTATCCCCAGTCCTATGGCCCTGGGTATTTTTCCAGCTGTCACCTCCCTCAAATCTCCACTCTGTTACTCTCTGCTCCAGACCTCTGGCTTGCTCTCCACCCAGTCTCCTGCACTTAATGTTTCAGAGCTCCTTGCATATTCACTGGCCTTCAGCAGGGCCCACATCCTGCTCCCCAGGCGAGCCCCAGAGGCCCCCACACCCAGACCCAGTTCCTGAGCCCACAGCCCAGCTCAAAGCCCCGGGTCTCTACTTAACATGGGTAATTGTGGAGTCAGAACAAACCGACAATATAAAAATGTCGCTTGAAATGTTACATCATGTAGTCCAAACTAGAAACAGTCTAAATACCTACCAGTAGGATTTTGAAGAAAAAAATTGCAGTTTATCTGCAAAATGGCCTGTTACATAGCCATTAAAAAATATGTTGTCTAGAAATTTCTAATAACATGGGGAAAGTCTCAAGCTACAGAATCAAGTAAAAAAGCAGTCCTCAGAATCTCTACAAAGTGAAATGTCTGCAAAGAAAACATACACATCGCCAACAGGTACATGAAAATGTGCTCACCATCAGTAGCTGTGAGGGAAATGCAAATCAGAACCACAATGAAATACCAACTCATACCTGTTAGAATGGCTAGTATCAAAAAGACAAGAAATAGCAAATGTTGGCAAGGACGCGGAGAAGAAGGAGCCCTTGTGAACTTAGTGGAAATAGAAATTGGTGCAGCCACTACGGAAAACAATAGGGAGCTTCCTCAAAAATTTTAAAATAAGAACCACCATATGATCTAGCAATTTCCCCACTTCCGGGTATTTATCCAAAGGAAATGACAACACTAACTCAAAAAGACACCTGCACCCCCATGTTCACTGCAGCATTATTTACAATAGCCACGGCATGGAAACAATCTAATTATCCATCTATGGATGAATGAATAAAGATGTGATAAAGATACACACACACACACACACACACACACACACACACACACACTGGAATATTATTCAGCCATAAAATAAAAAGCAAATCTTGTCATTTGTGACAATGTGGATGGACCTTGGGGGCATTATGCTAAGTGAAAGGAGTCAGACAGAGAAAGACAAATATTATATGACATCTCATATGTGTAGAATCTTAAAAAAAAAATCATAGATACAGAGAACAGGTTTGTAGTTGACAGAAGCAGGGGATGGGGGTGGGCAAAATGAGTGAAGTGGTCAAAAGGCACAAATTTACAGTTATAAGATGCGTTCTGAAGATGCACGCAGAGCACAGTGACTCTAGTTAACAATGCGGTATCGTGTGTTTGCAAGTTAACCACGCTGTGTTATATATTTGAAAGCCGCTAAGAGAGTACATCATAAAAGCACTCAGCACAAGAAAACAAGTGTAAGTATGAGAGGTGATGGACGTTAAACTAAACTTATTGTGGTGATCATTTTGCCATGTATACATATATCAGATCATTATGTTGTATACCTAAAACCAATAGAGTGCTACATGTCAATCATATCTGATTGAAAAATAGAAGAAAACCAGATCAGAAGGCATTCTTCAGCTAGGCTATAAGGGACATGCCAACTCTGGTTAGCAGACTGAGTTTTTCAAAACAATCTTAATCTCCAGGTATATAGTCAATGGCCAAAAAAAACCCCAAAAATCATGATTTTCCAGAATGTAAATTTGCTCCTCTGCTCACTGAATTGAAAAGTATAAATTCTGTAAAGAGAAGTACCTGCTGCGGGTCAGGTTCTAACAGACACATCGTATTTTACATCACGTAAGTATAATCTCAACTATAAATATATAAACATACATAAGGAAAAAAGCCTGGCAGGAAATATACCAAACTATTGCTAGAAGCTTTCTCTGCCTTCATTCACAATTCAGTTAAGTATTCACTGATGTTGCTTATGTATTCTGGCCTTGAACTGGGTCCTCGTTTATGGAATCATGGCTGATTTTGGTTTTCTTTCTTTCTTTCTTTTTTTTAATGTTTATTTATTTTTGAGAGAGAGAGCACGAGACAGGGAGGGGCAGAGAGAGAGGGAGACACACAATCTGAAACAGGCTCCAGGCTCCGAGCTGTCCGCACAGAGCCCGACGCAGGGCTTGAACTCACAAGCCGTGAGATCAGGACCTGAGCCGAAGTTGGATGCTTAACTGACTGAGCCACCCAGACACCCCGGATTTTGGTTTTCTACTTTACACATTTCTGGGTTTTTCTAGTTTTCTCTAAAGAGCGAGTTTTACTTTTACAAAAAATAAAACAGAATCAAACAGTGTTTTTCTTATGAAAGCATATACCATGAATCTAAAGACTGTTTTGAAAATCTGAATTGTATGTACTGATTCCTGCTTGCTTACATGTTTTACCCCTTGTAAAAACCTCTAGGGGATAATTGGTATTATTTCTTCTAGAGAAATAATGGTACTTTTCCTGGGTGGTTGCTCTCTCTGGGAATTCAGGGATCTTACTTCTTATCATCGGTTACCCCCACCCACCCTTAGTTCCAGAGCCTCCAGAACATTAGTGACTGAGCCCGAGTTAGCCAGCAAAGGGGCTGGGACACAGCAGCCAACCCCTATCTCCAATTGCATCCAGACATAGAAAGGCATTATAACTCCAACAGGAAGGAGTGAAGTTAGGCATAAGGCAGAACTTTCCTTCTGGCATGGTGGTTCAACCACAGAGTGGTGAGACTCTTTCTCCAGGGAAGCCAGGGAAGGGCAGGGTAACAGCAGGCCTCCTTACGGCCTCCTTACAGCCCTAAGACCCCAGTGTGCCTCTTCAGAGTCCTGGGTGGGGTCTGCTCCCTAGGGATTACTGCCACTGAGATCCAAAGCATCCCTCAACTTCCCCACTGTCAAACAGAAGTGTTTAGACACAAACCCAAGGCCAGCTGGAGGACCTGACCCTGCACACCTCATCTGGGAGGGGGCTTTCGTCAGGACCAAATGGCCTCCAGGCCACTCGGGCTCAGAAGGGTCTCTGAGGGGCAGCACTTGATGCCCAATGACAGCGCTGGAACAGAAGCCCTCACACCTTGGGGAAGCTGCACTCCTAACTCCTGGGACCCCAGTGAGGTCCACACTCCTCACTCAGCCACCCCAACCCCAGTCCATCCAAACCGCTTCACCCCTTCTTTCTCCAGGCCTTAGCCTCAGTAACACAGTCCCCTTCCTCCATTCCACCTCTCCTACTCCCTTCTCTGCCTCCAGGCTGCATGTGGGGCTGGGGAGACTGAGGAGGGCGCCCCTGCCCACAGCCACTGAGAACAGGAAACAGCAGAAAAAGGGCAGGGGAAGGCACACAGGTGTGCAGGGCAATTCACAGGCTGTGAGGGTGCCGTGGCAGCTGGGAAAGCCACGGACAGACAGACAAGGGGTGCGGAAGTTCTACAGAAGAAGTAATGTTACCCTGCGACGTATGCGAACGCTCCCGCCTAAACGCTGGGTTTCCAGAAGGTGTCTTTAACGCCCTAAAATGTTTCCTATGGCTAAAAACCTGCATCCAGACCTTGCCATTATCCCAGTGAGGGGAGAGGGGTGGCTTTCCCCACTGTCCAGAAAGAGGCATGACAGATAGGGGCCAAGGCCACTGTAAGTGCAGAGACCCTAACGTACGTGCACGCTCACGTGCGCACCCTCACGCATCACAGACCCACACCACATAAGCATGCACACGTGCACACACCACGGATGTACACATACACGTGCATGCACCCCCCACACACACACAGGCCCTCCATACGGCCATCAGCCATTAGAGCAATCAACACCCAGTGCCGACGCGGCAGCCCATTTGGACCGCTGTTTTTACAATGAAACGTTTATTAGCAATGAAGAGCGATCATGTCCGAAGTGAGTGGGCACTACAGTACTCTTCGCTAAGGTCAAGTTCCATCTGCTCGGGGAACAGCCACTCAGCCAGAGTGAGGCGGGGTGGGGGAGGGCTCCTCCTCCTGCAGCCGGCCATTCACACTGCTCCCCCACTGCCCGGCCCCCTCAAGGACAGTTCCAGCCCCACTGCACCTGCCTCTGGCTCCCCCACATCCTGCCCACCCCACCCTCTCTCTTCTCTCTGTGTCCCTGACCAGCAACACCTCAGTCTCCGACTGGCAACCCAACGCAGAATTGAGGGAGTCCTTTCCTTTCTGGAAGCTTCCTTTTGGGCCTGTGATTGGGTTTCCTTTGGGGCTGACTGCCTGGCGGGACTGTGCCCCCGGCTCCTGGCGCTCTGGTCCCCAACAGGAGGGGAGTGTCCCGTCGGAGGGAGACAGCCAGGCCCCACCGGCACCAAAGCAGACATAAGAAGAACGCATATGAATGGTAACCGGAAACACATCCCTCTCTTTCAGCCTTGCCAACCTGGCCTTTCTACCCTCCAGGGCTCGAAGGAACTAACCAGAGGCATTTGACCATGTGAAACCACCCTGTGCCTCCACCCCCACCCAGCCAGCACCTCTCTTGGCTGGAGAAAGCCCTGTCCTCAGTTCACACCTCAGGGAGAGGGGCTCCTGGAGCCTCTCCGCCCACACCAGCAACCCCAAAGCACTTCGACTTTTCCCCTTTGCCTTCTGCAAAGCTCCCACCAGCGCGAGCCTATGCACTCCGCCAACTCTCCGGTGGGGCAGAAGCGGAGACCTTGGCGGAGATCAGAGGTCAGAGCACCAATCCATTGGTTCCAAGGGTCTGCCTCTCCTGCAGGCCACTGCACCATATTTCTGCGACATGATCAATCCTCCGCAGCAGAGGGCGGAAGGCACTGTGAACTGGACCTACCGCTGTCAGGTCGCTCAAGAGGCCGCACGCGTCAACTTTTGCTCTGTCATTCGGAACCGATAAACGGGGTAGGAAGCAGGGCATCCAGGCCAGACTCTGGGGTCCCAGGGGACCCAAGTTGTCTTCAACGTAGTCTTCAATGTAGACTGTGAGTACAGGCAGGGTGACCTTTCAGAACCCCTCCTGGGTCACAGCCTGCCTGCTCATAAGAAGGATGTGTTCCCAAGAACTCTGACCCCAGAGGGAAACGGAGTCAGGCAGTCCCAGCTGTGACCCAAGCACCTCTGCAAGTTCCTCCTTGCCCCACCCAAATTCACCTAAATGACACTCTACAGAGGTGAGAAACAACCTCCCTAATCAAACAGGACACGGAGAGCAAACAAGCAACGCAGTGATGTGTGATTCTGAACTAGACCTTGGTTGGGGAAAAAATAGCTACACGAGGCCTTTGGGGGACAGCAGAGAAAATTTTAATAAGGATTGGGCATTAAGAGATGTTGGAAAACTGGGGTGACTGGGTGGCTCAGTCGGTTAAGCATCCAACTCTAGATTTCGGCTCAGGTCATGATCTCGTGGTTCATGAGTTTGAGCCCCACATCCAAAGCCACGCTGGCAGTGTGGAGCCTGCTTGGGATTCTCTCTCTCTCTCTCTCTCTCTCTCTCTCTCTCTCTCTCTGCCTCTGCCAGCTTTCTCTCTCTCTCACTTAAAGTAAATAAACTTAAAAAAAAAAGATGTTAGGAAATTATTGATTTTGCCAGTTGGGATAAGGTTCTTGTGATCACGTACGAAAATGTGCTTATTTTTTGGAGATGGACGCACGCTGACATGCTGACCTGGTTAGGAGTGACTATCACGATGTTGTAATTTACTTTAGAATGATTCCGCAAAAATATAACGGACGAAGTAAATATAGAAAAACGTCAATGATTGTAGAATGTTGATCATGGTCTATGGATCTTTAATTGCACCATTCTTTCCACTTTTCTACGCCTTGGCGGATTTTCGTAATAAAAAGCTAAAACAAAACAAGTCAAAAAACAAACACTTTTTTTTTTTTTAGAAAAGGAAGAAAGAGTGGCAAAGAATGTTTCCCAGCCTTGCAGCGTGAAGGGCAAACCCAGATTTGAGCTGCTGAGTGAGTTCTAGTAGAAAGGGCACGGGCTCTGGGGTCAGGGAGCCTGGGTTCAAGGCTGGCACACCCCCTCCTCTCTGCATGAATGAATCTTCTCTGAGCCTCAGGTTTTCCTTATCTGTAACACAGAAATAATAAAACTATCCTCACCACGTTGTGAGAACTTGACGAATTTTTACACGTGGAAGTGGCTAACTTTTAAATTTTTTTTTAACGTTTACTTATTTTTGAGAGAGAAAGACAGAGAGAGACAGAAAGAGCATGAGAGGGGGAGGGGCAGACACACACACACACACACACACACACACACACACACACACAGAATCTGAAGCAGACTCTTCACAAAAAAAACGTCCAGCGGGTCCTCGATAAACGTTCATTCTTGTCTTCTCTCTGCATCTCCCCTACTTGGTAAGAGGGTCGGGCTAGTGTGAGGCGACAAGATGCAAAATTTAAGGATTTCCACTTCCCGGGAGATAACGAAAATGCACTGTCCCCTGTATCTGCTGCGAAGTACAACGAAAAACTCTGGACGCTCTATGTAAAACAATTATAAGAAGGAAGGTGGAAGGAAGAAGCAGGCCAACTAGGAACCTCAAGTCCTCACAGATGGTGAGTTCCCTGGGTTTTTCAATGGCAATTTAAATCTATTTTTGTTTGCAACTTCTGCATGAGGCAATAATTATAAATCTGTGTTGATGGGCACACGATGTATAAAAATGTAATTCGTATGACAAGTAACAGCACAAAAGAGAGAGAGGGAATGAACTTACATAGAAGTAAAGTTTGGAGGGGCGCCCGGGTGCCTCAGTCGGTTAGGCATCCGACTTCGGCTCAGGTCATGATCTCACGGTTCATGAGTTCTAGCCCCACGTCGGGCTCTGTGCTGAGAGCTCAGAGCCCAGAGCCTGCTTCAGATTCTGTGTCTCCCTCTCTCTCTGCCCCTCCCCCTCTCATGCTCTGTCTTTCTGTCTCTCTCACTCTCTCAAAAATATGTAAACATTAAAAAAAAAATTAAAAGAAGTCAAGTTTTGGGGGTGCCTGGGTGGCTTAGCCAGTCAGTTAAGCATCCGACTTGGGCTTAGGTCATGATCTCAGGGTTTGTGGATTCAAGCCCTGGGACAGGCTCTGTGCTGACAGCTCAGAGCCTGGATCCTGCTTCAGATTCTGTGTCTCCCTCTCTCTGCCCCTCCCCTGCTAGCACTCTGTCTCTCTCTCCCTCAAAGATAAATAAACATTAAAAAATTAAAAAACAAAAAGTAAAGTTTTGTATACCACTGAAATAAATCTGATATTAAATATTGTATTTTAAATAAGAAGGTTTAGAGATGTAAAGAATGCAAGGTTTCTGTACTCACACTGATAAAATGACACCATAAAACTGTCATAAGTTATGTATACATAATGAAATACCTTGAGCAACTCCTAAAAAAAAGCTATACAGGGGTGCCTGGGTGGCTCAGTCGGTTGAGCATCCGACTTTGGCTCAGGGCATGAACTCACAGTTTGTGAGTTTGAGCCCCACATGGGGCTCTGTGCTGACAGCTCGGAGCCTGGAGCCTACTTCCGATTCTGTGTCTCTCTCTCTCTCTCTCTGCCCCTCCCCTGTTCATGCTCTCTCTCTGTCTCTCTCTCTCTCAGTCAAAAATAAATAAACATTAAAAAAATTAAAAATTAAAAAAAAAGATATACACACAAAAATACTACAGGGAAATCAAAGTCAGTTTGTAAAAAAATGCTTAAGTAACCCCCCAGAAGGCAGGAAAAAGAAAACAGAGAAATGAGAAACAGAAACAAACAAATAACAAAAATAAAATGGTGCTTAAGACCTAAGAAATCAATAATTATGTTGAATGTAAATGGCCAAAATACACTAATTAAAAAAGAGATTGAAAAAAAAAGGGTGGCAGGGAGATTGAGATTGGCAAAATTGTTTTAAAAATATGCCCCATGCCTGGGTGGCTCAGTTGGTTGAGTGTCCAACTCTTGATTTCAGCTCAGGTCATGGTCCCAGCGTCATGGAATCAAGCCCCATGTCGGGCACCATGCTGAGTGTGGTGCTTGCTTGAGATTCTCTGTCTCTGTCTCTGTCTCTCTCATTCTCTCTCTCTCTCTCTCTCTCTCTCTCTCCCTTTTCCCCCCTCCCCTGAGTGAGCTCTCTCTCCCTCTCTCTCTCAAATAAAAAAATAGAAGAAAAAAAACAAAAACATGCCCCCACTAGAGTGGCTAAAATAAAAAACTGCGACAACACCAAATGCTGACAAGGATGTAAAGAAACTAGCACTAATGTATTGCTTGTGGTAAAATAAAAGGGTACAGTCACTCTGGAAAATAGTTTGGCATTTTCCTTAAGAACTAAACATGCAGAGGGGCGCCTGGGTGGCGCAGTCGGTTAAGCGTCCGACTTCAGCCAGGTCACGATCTCGCGGTCCGTGAGTTCGAGCCCCGCGTCAGGCTCTGGGCTGATGGCTCGGAGCCTGGAGCCTGTTTCCGATTCTGTGTCTCCCTCTCTCTCTGCCCCTCCCCCGTTCATGCTCTGTCTCTCTCTGTCCCAAAAATAAATAAACGTTGAAAAAAAAAAAAAAAATTTAAAAAAAAAAAAAAAGAACTAAACATGCAGAGAAATGAAGAAATGTTCACACAAAATCCACCCAAGAGTAGCAGCTTTATTTGTAATAGCCCAAAACTGGAAAACAACCCAGATGTCCTTCAGTGGGTGAAGAGTTAAACAAACTTTGGTACATCCACTCCGTGGGGTATTACTAAGCAATCACAAGGAAATGAACTATGGAATGCAACAACCTGAATGAATAATCTCCAGAGAATGATGCTAAGTGGGGGTGGGGGGAGGAACAACCACAAAATGTTGCATACTGTAGGATTCTATGAAATGAGAAAATGATGGAAATGGAGAACAGATTAGTCATTGCCTGGGGTTAATGAGGGCTGAATAAAAGAGCAACATCCTTGTGGCGATGGAATGTTCTGTACCTTGACTTTACCAATGTCAGTATCCTGGTTGTAATACTGTACTGCGGTTTTGCAAGACATTACCACTGGAGGTAAGTGAATAAAAGATATTGTTTCTTACAACTGTACGTGCATCTACATGTATCTCAAGATAGGAATTTAATTCACAAAAAATTAAGGAGGCACTCGATCTCAGAGTCATGCAAATGCAGGGTTAACACCTGAGAGCGAGCATATCCGTCCGTGTTTACCTTAGGGACCTCACTTGTCTCACTCTGGTCCCAGCCCTGCCTGGGAAGGATGCCTTCTCGGATCCACGTGGAGAATTCTAGAACCAGAGGACCAAAGTTTGGCCCCTAAAGGGCCAGGAATCATCATGATGTTCCATACCACCCACGTCCCAAACACCCCAGTCCAACTATCCCGCAACGTGGAACCGTGGCTCTATGGGGGACGACGGGCAAGGAGGCATGAGTGGGAGGATCTGCTGTACTCGAGAGGAATCAAGTGCATTCTGCAGAGATAGAATTTTAAGGGGAGGGACTTTTGGGGCGCCTGGGTGGCTCAGTCGGTTAAGCGTCTGACTTCGGCTCAGGTCATGATCTCGCGGTCCGTGAGTTCGAGCCCCGCGTCGGGCTATGTGCTGACAACTCAGAGCCTGGAACCTGTTTCAGATTCTGTGGCTCCCTCTCTTTCTGACCCTCCCCCATTCATGCTGTCTCTCTCTGTCTCAAAAATAAATAAACATTAAAAAAAGTTTTTTAAGGGAGGGACTTTCAAGGTCAACCAGCTTCGTATAAGGAGAAACCGAAGCCCAGAAGAAAACATCACTCTCCCAAAGCCACACAGATAGATTCCTGCCTGGGATCGTCCCCGCAACACCACATCTTCCTCCTGTGAGCAGGAAGCACATTAGAATGAAAGACGAATATGGCAACATCTCTGTCTTCCAGATAAGTCCCGACAACAAGCACCTCCAGGGCCCTAGCTCCAGGAAGAACGGGACTTGGACCCGCAGGACAGGGGAAAGAGACAGGTCACAGGTGGTGAGAAAGAAGTAGCAGTCCAGGATGACTCTGGAGCATAGTGTTCCTGGTCCCACGTCTTTCTTCCTCACTCCTGCTTCCCCCGGACCACACTCCTCCATAACACATCAACACGTTTTGGCCTCAGGTTCTGTTTTCTAGAGACCAGATTAAGATACCCTCTTGGGTGGCGGGGGGGAGGGGAGTGGTGGGAAGGGTGGGGATTAGAAATGCTAGCTAAACAGAGAAAAGAAGGGTGCCTGGGTGGCTCAGCCGGTTAAGCATCCGACTTCGGCTCAGGTCATGATGGCACAGTTCGTGGGTTCGAGCCCTGCGTCGGGCTCTGTGCTGACAGCTCAGAGCCTGGAGCCTGCTTCGGATTCTGAGTCCCCCTTTCTCTCTGTCCCTCCTCCTCCAATCCCATCCCCCCCCCTCTCAAAAATAAACATTAAACAGAGAAAAAAGAAAGGTTGCTTTAGCCATCATCCTTTGAGGCACACTGAGCAACCTTGGACCCTCTCTCTGTGTGTCCAAATCCTGGGGGCTCTAGATCCCAGGGCGGCTGTGGAGATGATGGGATAACTTTCTGTGCCTTCTTCTGTCCCTGTGTATCCTCTCAGGTATGCCCTGCCCTGGGGCCTTTCTAACCAGACCCATATAAGCAGCATCTTGCCAAGGGTGCCACTCAGCCCCATTTTACAGGAAAGAAAGCAAAGCTGAGACACGTTCCAGGACTGGTCCTCACCAGTTCACACTGATCCAGCCGCAACAGTTGTGTCAAGGTCAGCATCTGTTCTAGACTCTGCCAGGAGCCCATTTCCACCGCTAAATACCCCCATTCTGATGGGCGGGTTCTATAATGTACCAATTGTCAAATATTTTGGCTATGACGTTGGCTAAGACACCGTGCATGGGGGAGCCTCTTAGAAGCAGCTCCTTGCTCCCCTCTGGGTATATTCAAAATGCCAGGGTATGTTCCCTTCCCTACATAACCCCTCCTGCCAGAGAAGTCAGAGAAAAATACACTGATTTGTTGTCCTAAGGATCCAAATCACTAACACGGACCCAACCGCATAGACCTAATGAAACAAAATCAGACGTCCTAAGACATATATAGACTCAGAGACCATCAGAATTCCACACAAAGGCACTGGACGGAGCAGAGTTTACTGAAGGGGACTATTTGCAGAGGCGTGCACAGGATTAAGGGAATCCGCAGAGAATGTTAAGACGTTCTGGAATTTGCAACGGTGGGAAGTCCTGAACAGGCCCAGTGAAGAGTGGTGGTGGCAGGGGCTTGACGAGAGCTGAAGCTGAGAAAGAGGGGCGCCATAGTGGGGGCGGGGGGCAGCCCCTGCCAGAGCCCCGCACAGGGAGGGAGTAGGGAGGAAACCCCCCAACCCCTCTCTCCTCCTGCCCTCCAGTCTCCCACGTGTGCCCCCCATTGGCCAAACCCAACCAGGAGGCAGAAAGCACGGGCCCAAGCAGAAGTGAGCTCCTCCGTGGCAGTGATGGCAGAGACGGCTGTGGGGGCCCAAGCGGCAACCTGAGGGGCACAGAGAGACCATCGTAGGCCCAGCGCGATGGGGGACACCTATCACACATGGTCCCTTAAGCACCAAGGCCTGGCACACAGCTGCCGGACTCGGCACCCACCCACCGTCTCGCAGCTGTCCTCGGCCTCTCCCGTCAGCGCTGGCTTGGCGTGTCCTGAGGGGACTGCCTGCAAAGGGGAAGCCTGGGTGCCTTCCCTGCCCCCCCCAGCCCCGCCTCTGCCTTAGGTCCCCAGAAAAGGGAGAGGACAAAGGAGGGTTTCTCCTCCTAACACGGCCAAACCCTCAGCCACGGGGTCCTAGAGCCAGGCTGGGCTGGCCTCTCACTCTGCCAAGAGCCCAGTACTGAAGGTAATTACATTTCTTTTCCTCCGCTTGGCACGTTGCCCCCCGGGAACACAGGGATGCCCTCCCCCCCACCCCCACTGCCAGCTCTTAGCCTGGTCTCCACCTGCACAAGCAGCGGCATCCCCACCGCGGAGCCCGGGCCCCCAGAGGCTTGCTGGCAGATGGACTGAGGCAGCCGCCAGCACAGAATCCCCACTGCCGGGGACTCCCTCAGCCCACATGGGGAGCACCAGCAGTCGGGACTCCACGGAGGCCGGGCAGGCTACCTCAAACCACGGAATGCGGGTGTCCAGAGGGAGAAAGAGCTACAGGCTCTGGACAGCTGGGGGGAGGGTCAAGTTCTCGGAGTGGGGTGAGCCTTTCTATGCCCTTGCTGGCTTCCCAGCTTTGCAGACCTTCCTGGGGTTTAAGGCAGAGCTGGGGAGAGCCAAGAAGCTCTTTGGTGGGATCAGGAAATTATAGCACAAGGGAGAGCAGGAAGGACAAGTCATAGGAGCTTATAAATCCCTACACTGGCCGGGGCTGGGGGGGGGGGGGGTGTGCTGTGAGCTACAGATAACTCAGGACTGAAATTAAAAAATCAAACTTGTCCCTTTGTCCTCTCCTGCTCTCTTTGATCCCTCCCTGTGAATAAAATAAATGAAATAAGCCAACTAGATACTTCAGATCATAGCTTATTAAAGCTGAAAGGGATCTCAGAGATGACGCCTATCCTTTGACTGATGGATGAAGAGACCCAGAGAGGTGAAGCAACATGTCCAAGGTCACACAGCAAGATGGTGGCAGCACCAGGGCAGGAGCTCCTGAGGTCTCCAAAATGTTAAGAGCCTATCACGCGCTGGGGACTGACTCTTCTGGACGCTGGGCTATAGCAGCGAACAAAACAGACGTGCGGTTAGCAAATGTAGACCGATGCTGCCCCATAGAACTTTCTACCGTGATGAAATGCTCCACATCTTGCTCTCCAGTACAGTGGCCACGTAGCTGGTGTGGTCAGAGAACAAAATCTTTGCTGCATGCATTTTAGGATTGCTCCGTGTTCGTGAAGGATGGACTGTTTTGTCATTATGTAATGTCCCTCCCCTTCCCTGGGAATTTTCTTTGCTCTGAAGTGGACTTTGCCTGATATTAATAAAACCACTCATGCTTTTTCTGCTGATCAATGCTTGCACGGTGTATCTTTTTCCAACCAGGAACTGAATTTTTAATTTTATTTGTTTTTAATTAATTCATTTAAATAACCACATGTGGCAAATAGCTACAGTATTGGACAATGCCGTTGTAGAGAGCTCAGTTCCGCACGTTCTGTCTCCGTGCTGCCGGTGGCTAAGCAGACCAGCTCCTCCCCCCAGGGGAACACCACCAGGGACCATCCCATGGAAGTCAGAGGCCCCAAGGAAGTTCCCCGACTGGGGGAACCATCCCCGTCACCGTCCGGGATGGAGAAAATGAACCCTGACCCACCCCTCTTCCTGAAATTCCGGAGCGGTTGGGTATACCCAGGGGGCAAGAGACTAAGCGTGAGTTGGCTACTTCCAGAGCAAAACTTTGTCTCCGTCCTTGCTTCAGGCAAGTTCTCCCACCAAACCAGGGTGGCCTGATCCCTCCCCGTTCTGGTCCTCACACTGCAGGGGGCAAGCATGCTCAAAATGTATTCTGGGGGTCTTGTGCAGGGAGCAGGCCTTTGCTTTGCTAGGTTGGCTTCGGCCTGGCCAACAGCAACTGGAAATGAGACAGCAGAAGGGGAAGGGACGGGCCTCAGGGAGGGGAGAAGTGGCCGCTTGGTTAATTGAGATGACTTACATGTGAGGCTGGCCAGGTAGAACCCATTGCCGCCAAGGACTCCTCGGGCAGAGTGACCTCCTTTCTCCTCCAGGCGTCCACACACCCTCCTCCTCGCCGCACTGCTGGGTCTGCTTCCTTGGCATATCACCCCCAAGCCTGGCATCTCCTCAAAGGAGCTCACGGCACCGTGGGCATCCTTCCTGCACGTTCGGCACATGCAGAGGCTGCCTTTCCCTCCCAAGGCCCAGCGCGGAGCTGGGGCGCTGTGAGTGTGCCTGGAAGCTCGATGGAGAGGGCAGGGGAGGGGAAGAGAAGGAAAGAGAAAGGGATTGCTACCCTGAGTCAGCAAAGGGCTGACTCACAGGGAATCCAGGGAGAGGGTCCTGATGTCCCGTTTGCCACTAACCTCTAGTTCGGAGTTATAATGCTCTCGCGCGTGCGCGTTCCTCTCCACACCCCCTCCCCACCTCCAGCCCTTTGCATTAACACTAGAATGCTAAGCCTGAGTTCCAGTCTTTGTGCATCTTGACTCTTTGTCTGCTTGTCTCTTGACATATCCCAGCATCGTTACCGCCCCCAACCATCACTTTGTGCCCTTGCCTTGGTCTCTGTCCTGAGCTTAGAGGACAGTGGAGCTGGGAGCCCAATGCAGGGAGTAAGGGAGGACGGAAACCAGCCGGCAGGGGCCCCTGCGCCCCTGGAACCTCCATATTACGCCGAGCACACCTCCACTTTAATTTACACATCTTCTTTCATTTTTTTCACCAAATAAACTGTCACAATAATACAGGAGCTGATTCAATCCGGGCAGAGCTGTACAGATCACATCAGAAAATGACTGATAGTCTTGATGTGGAAATTGCATTTATCATACAGGCAAATAAAGTGTGAAGACGTACACTCAGAATAAAGGTTTCGTCGGCACCGGAGTGCACAATTGACCTGGGATCCGCCCCATCCCCCCGCAAAAAATGGGGCAACAGCACAGATCCAAAATAAGATTGTAACAGGGAGCAGGAGGGTCTATGGGATCAGGGGCCAGCAGAGGCTGGTGGGTTGGGGTGCATGGGGTCCAGGCAGCGTGGGGAAGAGTGCCGTCCAGACAGACTAAACCACGGTCCCCACCTGTGCCAGGGAAGGGAACAAGGGCAGAGGGCTACCGCCCCAGAGAAGTCCTAGGAATTTGCTCCACATTGGAAACTCATGGCGAATTGCTCCGATAATTTACTGGCCCGGCTGGAGAGATGCATCTTTGAACTCCAGCAAAAGACTTGGAAAACCACTCTCAAACCTGGCTCTCAAAGCCCGGTCTGAGATGAATTAAAGGGAATTATGCACATAAACCCCCCAGATCAAGGGGACGCCCACTCTCCTTCAACTGCCTGCAAGCTGATTAGACAGATAGAGTTCACAGCAGAACAGGCACCCGGGCTGGAAAAATAAAATAAAATAAATTTGAAATGCAGAGATGGATGGCTTCTGTCACCAAGTCTCTCCAAAACCACGGTCTGTAAATTGGAACTTCCACTGATGCTAAGGCAAGAGTGATAGCTCGGTGGCGGCCATTGGCCTGCTGGGGTGTTTGGGGAAGGACTCTAGATTCCCCTTAAAAATTACCCACCGCCCCGTGTAAGGGGATCCATATCCAGGAGGATGGTTTTGGCTCTAAAATACACCCCATCACGCCAAGAAGGAGACACCGAGGCACGGCAAAGCCGGGTCACACTCAGACCCTCGCGTGTGCCACACTAACATGGTGCCCAGTGCCTGGGACCTTGCCGGTGTTCAGCAACGTTTACGGAAGACCAGACAAGATGCTGCCATCTTCCCGGGCCCTGCTGAGCCAACTCACCCCCACCTTGTCCTCTCCACTGGCACAGCCCAGGTCCCACATGAGCCACGAGGGGAGGCGGTGGACAGGTACCTAGAACTCTATTCTGCTCAGACCCTGGTCCAGGCCAAAGGCAGCTGACCGTCAGGAGTGCGGAAATTGAGGTTTTCCACCCCAAAGACTGATGTGTCTCAGGCCAGGGCACCTGGAGAGGGAGGCCAGAGGGGGGATGTGTTGAAGGCTATGGCGGCCCACTCAGATCCCCCCTTTAGGACTGAGCCATTCATTTCCAAGTCTCTCTGGGAATTACCCTTGGCCAGAGAAAGCCACTTGGGTCAAGGTCACACCCCAACTCTAGGGGCAGCTGCATCCAATGACTGGTTAGTTGGCCAAAGGGAGGGTGGCTCCCAAGGCTCGGGCCCTTCCCTCGTGGCGAGACGGCTCTGCGGGCCACCCCTCCCCACGGAGGGGAGGCTCCAGTGTGACCCCATCACTGTCCAGCTCCACACTCCACCCCACTTCACCGCCCTCTCTTTCCACAGGTGTTGATGCCAGGGCACGTGCCACAGAAGTTGAGGTGACATGAGATCCCTTGTCTAGCGTAGTCCGTCATGGCAGGGCCAAGGGGACCCAGAGAGGGGAAGAGGCTTGCCCCTGTGTATGCGGCCGGTCCTGGCAGAGGTGCCCCTAGAACTCAGGCCTCCTGACTCCACTCTTCCCCAGGAACGCTCCCGAAAGGCAAGGCCTTAGATGAGTGATTGAGAAAGACCATTTCCCGGTCCCCACTGGCCCAGGTTTCCACTGTGCCATTTTGGGGGCCCTCACTCCCAAAACATGCTCCGTGGGTGCTCAGTATCTCTTGGCTCATCTAACTGGCATCCTTCTCAGAATGGGGTTTGAGTGCTGCCGTTTACAAGGTTTATTGAGAGCCTCGCTCAACTAAGGAAAGGTACTTTCATCGGTCTCAGCTGGGTTATTACAGTTGACAATTACCTATGTGTCCCCCCCCAATTTTTAAATGGAGGGAAAAAAAACCCAGAATCACCCAGCATTTACATTGATTTGGCTAATCCCTAGAGGAGAATACAATTAAACGACAGGAACAAAATGAAAGCTGACTGATGAGTTGCCATTTTAAGACACTTGGTTCAATTAAGCTAAAAGCCTGCTCTCGGGGCCACAGCAGTCGTTCCCAAACACTGCCAGCCTGTCAGATCGGAGTCGGGGCTCCTCAGCAAGAGTCAGGATGCTCTCAGAGCCAACAGGGAGGGAATCCCCGGAATCTGCACCTGAACCTGCCTTTCCCATTTAGGACCAACTTCGCAGATCCCTGCTGACAGTCAATCACCCTTCTCTGGCTGGCTGAGACTCAACCGGGGCTGGGGTATAGACAGGGAACAGGGGTTCTAGCTCTAAAGCATGGAACCCCTTGTTTTTTATCCTGTTGGCTTGCCCATCTGCTTGCTTTATAAAAGATGGGCCCCTGGTGGGAAGCCAGGGCCTGTTTTGCCACTACCTTGCCTCAGTTTTCTCATCCTTAAAATGGGGGCGTCCGTGGACCATGGAAACCTGGACGTCAGCTCCCTCTCTGTTGAGAACACACCGAGAAACTTCAAACCAGTCCTTAATCCTCCCTCGGTTGCGGCTTCCTTAGCAGCAAAATCAGCCTTAAGTGCCTGTTTATTCCACCACAAGGAAGCCCACAAGTATTGGCACAGAAAGGACAGCCTCTTCAACATAGAGTTTCAGAACAATGTGATATCCACTGGCAAAAAAAAAAAGTTAAAAATAGGTACATACTTGAACTTGAAATGCTTCACCAAAGAGGATATACAGATGGCAAAGAAGTACATTAGGTATTAGGGGAAGGAAAGTTAAAACCACAGTGTCATGTCATTCAGAAGAGCTAAAATAAAAATTAACGATAACACCCAATTTTGGCAAGGATGTGGAGATACTGGGTCACTCCTGTATTACCACAGGAATTTATTTTTTTTAACTTTTTTTTTTTTTTTTTTGAGACAGAGAGAGACAGAGCATGAACGGGGCAGGGGAAGAGAGAGAGGGAGACACAGAATCGGAAGCAGGCTCCAGGCTCCGAGCCATCAGCCCAGAGCCCGACGCGGGGCTCGAACTCACGGACCGCAAGATCGTGACCTGGCTGAAGTCGGACGCTTAACCGACTGTGCCACCCAGGCGCCCCAAGAATTTAAAATGATACAGCTACTCTGGAAAATAGTTTGGCAGCATTTTTTTTTTCCTTAAACTACACATGCAATTACCATATGACCCAGCAATTGCACTCTTGGGCACTTATCCCAGAGAAATAAAAACTTATGTCCACACAAAAACCTACACTACAATGTTTATAGTAGCTTTATTTGTAACAGCCAAAACCTGGAGACAACCAGAATATCCTCCGTGGGCAAATGGTTATACACACACAGTACGCCCATGCTAGGCTGAATAGTGTCCCCCGAAATTCACGTCCACCCAGAACCTCCAAATATGAGCTTAATTGGAAACAGGGTCTTTGCAGATACAACGAGCTAAGATGAGGCCATAGTGGATTAAGGTGAGCCCTCAATCCAGTGACTGGTGTCCTTATGAGAAGGTCACGTGGCAACAGAGGCAGAGATTAGAGCAATGCCCCTGCAAGCCAGGAACAGCCACGGTCGCTGGCTAGGAAGAAGCAAGGGAAGATTCCTCCCCAGAGCCTTTCAAGGAAGCACCACCCTGCTGACACGTTGATTTCAGACTTCTGGCCTCAAGAACCTCAAGAGAATAAATTTCTGTTGTTTTAAACCAGCCGGCTTGGGGTACTTCGTTACAGCAGCCCTCGGAGGCTAATACACCACGGGAAACTACTCGGTAATAAAAAGGAACAAATTGATATGCAACAACCTGGACAAACCTCCGGAGAATTAGGCAGAATGAAAAAAGCCAACCTCAAAAGGTTACATACTCTGTGATTCCATTTATATGACATTCTCAAAATGACAAAATTAGAGTGATGGAAACCAGATCAGTGGTCACCAGGGGAGTGGGGAAAGAAGGCTGGACTATAAAGGGGTAGCACAAGGGAGTTTTTTTTTGGGGGGGGGGGGGTAGTGACTGAACAGCTCTGTACCCTGATTGCAGTAGGGGTTCCACGAATCTGAACATATGATAAAATTCACAGAGATACACACACAAAGCGAGTTCATGGAAACACTGGTGAAATCCCAAACACGATCTATAGTTTAGTTAACAGTATGGTGTCAACATCAATTCCCAGTTTTTGTATTTATGCTATGTTTACCTGAGATGCTATTTAGCATGGGGGCGGGGGGAAGCCAGGGGAAGGGTACCCGAGCACTCTTTACTATTTTTGCCGACAATTATTTCAAAATAAAAGGTTTTTTAGAAAGGAGCGTTGGGGAGATTCCGTTATGTTTTACAAGTATAAAAAAATTAAAATAAAAAAGATGTTACTCTTTGAAGTTGACTTCCACAAGTTCTGGAGGCAGACAAACCCGGGTTGCAATTCAGGCCTGTCGTTTACTCACTCTGCTGCTTTGGGCAAGTTACTTCACTTCTCTGAGCCTCAGCCTCTTCGTGTGCACATTCTCATACCGGAATAATGGCACGCTGCCTTTATATTCCATGGAGATGATGTGTGTAAAAGCAACTGAAGCCATCACTAGAACATGGATGGTGCTGAGTAAACCTTAGTTCTGATCTTATCCCAACCAGTGCGACTCCTCCCATCTGTTTTCTGGACCCGCCACTGCATTTGATTCGAGGTCAAATGACCCTTCAAGGTCAAACGGTGTTCTCCTGGGAACCCAAGTGCCTCTAGAATACAGTTCTTCCAGATCTCCCTACCTGGGCCCACATACGGGCTGGGCTGCCCCGGAAACTCAGCCCTCCTTGAAAACAAACACCCCCTCTGGGAGCCCCAACCAAGTCTGCAAAGTTCCCCTGCCATTAAGCCCTCAGTGTTGATAGGGAACAGCACAAACTCTCCCCTGCTCTGAGACCCATTTACTGTCCCTCCCTGTCTTCTCCCCCATCATTAGCCCAGGTACTATTCCAAACGGCCTTGCAACCTTTATGATTGCAAAGTACATTGTACAAAGTACCTTTCGCACATGTTATATATCTCTCTAGCACCCCGACAAGACCCTAGCTGGAGGCGGAGCAGGTAAAACCCCAACTTTCCAATCAGGGAGGTGGGTGAGGAGTAAGAAGGAGAAAGGGAAAACCAACCTACTGTGTGCCAAGCACTTCATCTCCTTTCATTTAATGCTTACAACAAGATTATGACATAGGTAGCATTAAATCTCCATTTTTTCAGATGAAAATAACCTCCTCTTCCTCAGTTCAGAAAGGTAAGCAACATATCCAGTGACACACGGCCAATAACGGCAGAATGGGGATCAGACCCAAGCCTTCCTGACTCTAAACCAGGGATCCTTCCTTCACACCAGGCACAAAGCCCATCATGCTCTCATCCTTCCTCCCATCCATCCATCCATCCATCCACCCCTCCATCCATCCTTTATTCATTTTAACAAGAAGCAATTGGAAATCTATGGGGGCCTCTTGAAGACCGGACCAGACCCATGAGTGCTCTGGCCCCACATTGTGAAGATCTTCAGATGCCCCTCCTTACATCCCCAAAAGGCTCAATCTTTTCATACTGTGTCATGTGTTTCTACCCTGGGAATTTCCTAGACAACCCTTTGCCTACTTTAGGCAGTAACACCAACATCCCTTGTCCCTATTGTGCAGGGTCAAGCCTGGAAGGATCCTTAGAGAGCAGTCAAGAGGACACTGGGATCCACAGAGGGGAAGACACCTGCCTCGAGTCCCACAGTGAGACGGAGGCAGGGGCAAGACTGGCCCCAGGCCTCCCAGCTCGTGTCCAGCCGTCTCTGCATGGGTCCCAGCACAGCCGAGCTCCGTCACTGCTGATGGCCGTGCCTGCCATCCTCCTGGGGAGAAGGCTGCCTGGGTCGGGGGCCCACGGCGGTTCCAGCGCTCTCTCTTCCCTTCCACATTCCTAAATCCTGCCCATCCTCAGCCCCACCTCAACCCTGCTTCTCCCTTGAAAGCTCCCCAGATCATTCTAACCCATTCTAGCCTCTCCTTCCATGGACCATGGCTGTGTCCACCACATTCCCCCTGACGCCTCTGGATCTCACATGATTTCACAGCCATCCCGAGCCTGAGTTCAACCTTCCTGGTCAGACCACCACCCTCCTCACAGCAGTTGGCATAGCTGAGAGACTATAAAACAAAAAAAGCGGGGAGGAGATAGAACCCTCTTTATTTGAGTATTTGTCCATACTATCAGACTACCAGTCCAATTTGGGGGGGATCTCTCCTATCTTTTCCCAAACCTGGGGGGAGTTGGCACTCTCCCCCAAAGAACAATCTAGAAGACCTCTCTTCCCACTGTAACACTGCCTAATAAACTACGCAGGATTAAACTTGAGGGTAAAATCCCACCTTGAAGTTGAGACTGCCTCCCCCCGTGACTAATTGAGATGCCAGGATCAAACTAAGTGTTCCATCCCATTAAATAAAGCCACATAAAAGATGCACCAGCTAACAGCGCTTTCCCGACTTCCTCAAGCTGGCCTGCAGTAAGTATTCCTAATTGTGCTTGTTAAAAAGTGGATTTATGAATCCCAATTAGGCCACTCACACTTACGCAGCAGCAGTTTTCAATACCCCCGAACCTTCCTTCTTCCCGGGATGAAATTATTTTTGGTGGGTGACAGGATAATTACTGCAACATAAAAGGACCCACCCGGTACCACAGCAGCAGCTTCAGCAGTTCTGTTAGGAGGGCTCGAGGACAAGCAGAGTCTGGATGGCAAATTTAAAGCCAGGTGGGGCTGCCGTCACTCCATACCTCTCAGCCATGCAGGCACCTCTCCTGGTACTTTCTCCTTGGATCCAAGAGTGAGCCGTTAAGGGTCTGACTCTTGATTTCGGCTCAGGTCATAATCTCACGGCTCGTGAGTTCGCGCCCCGTGTCAGGCTCTGTCCTGGGACTCTCTTGGGATTCTCTCTCTCTCCCTCTCTCTCTGCCCCTCCCCACCTCAAAACAAATACATTTAAAAGTGTGTATTTATACATATTTTTTAAAACAGCCTCTAGATGCCGCCCTGCCTCGCATTCCCCCTGCCCTTTAGTTCCTGGTGGCTCCCCAGCTCTGCCGGTACCTTCCCACCCCAGAGCAAGTTCTCCCCCTTGAATGGCCTTTCCTCAGCCCTGCGCTTCCCCATCTTCCATAAAGATCCAACTCAAACGCCTCCACCTCCAGGAAGCCTTCCTTACTTGACCCAGCCTCTTGCGCCTGCTGCTGCTCAAGCACATGCATCTGTCCGATTCCTCACGTGTGTTTGTCCCCGGCTCTGGGCCTTGAGCTCTCTGAGGGCAAGGACTGGTCCTCTTCATCCTCTTCCCCAGTGTCTGACACCTGGTAGGCCGGCTCACCCACTCACTCCTTTGCTCTTCTTGTTGGAACCCAATTAAAAATGGGCAAAGGATCTGAACAGGCTTCTCCAGGGACGATAAACAAATAGCTAAAAGGCACATGAAAAGAGGCCCAGCATCGCTAATCATCGGGGAAACATCAATCAAAACCACAATGAGATACCACCTTGAGCCATCAAGATGGCTGCTGCTGAAAAAACAGAAAAAAAACAAGCGTTGCTGAGGATGGGGAGAAATTAGAGCCTGCATACACGGCTGATAGCGATGGAAAACGGTGCAGCCGCTTTGGAAAACAGTCCGGCAGTTCCTCCGACGTTAACCACAGAGTTACCGTATGACCCGGCAGTTCTACTCCTAAGAACACACTCCACGTAAATAAAAATACATTTCCATGCAAAAACTTGCGCAAAAACTTCAAGGCTGTATTATTCCTGGAGTCAAAAGGCCGAAGTAGCCCCAGCACCCATCGTCTTGATGAACGGATTTTTAAAAACCCATACAGTGGAGTATTACCCAGCAACAAAAAGGAACGAAGGACTAGTTCATGCCATGACCTTGAAAATGTTGTGCTAAATGAAAGAAACCAGTCACAAAAAAAAACCCCATATATGATATGAACCCATGCATGTGAAATGTCCAGAACAGGCAAATCCATCGAGACAGAAGGTAGATTCGTGGTCACCAGGGGCTGGGGGAGACAGAATAAGGGTGACTATGCAGGGGTAAGGCGTTCCTTATCTGGGACGATCGTGGTGATGGTGGCACAGCCCTGTGAATATACTAAATCCCACTGGATTATAATAAGATACTAAAAACCACTGAATTGCACGCTTAAATAGTGAATTGTATGGCATGTGTATTATATTTCAATAAAGCCATCACCAAAATTATTTTCATTTTAAAAATCACTTGCTGGGCACTTACTATGTGGGGAAGGGAGCAGCATAAGAAGGGCTGACCCCAGTGGCCTGAGCCCCGGGGCAGCCCTCTACTGAGGCTCGCTTACCATGGAGCACCTTCCTGCCACTATCGCAACCTCCCTCAAGATGTCAGCTCCCTGCTTGGCCCACAAAACACTGACCACGACCTCCTTCCTTGAATCAGTCAGCACGGAGTAAATTTAATCAACAACAGGACCACTTTTACCTAGTATACACAGCAGTTAAAAGCAGTCTCTAGAACAAGACCTCTTGGTATCAAATCCCAGCTCTGCCTGTTACCAGCTGGGTGACCTTGGACAAGTTACCTCACCTCTCTGAGCCTCGGTTTCGTCACCTGTAAAATGAAGGGACGCCAACACTATCTACCTCTTCAGGCTGTTGGGTAGATTCAACGACTGAATACGTATGAAGTGCCTGACATCGTGCAAGTTCTATACAAGGGTCGGCGAGACTATTTCCCGAGAGCGGGGAGTGACTCTCACGAATGGGGTGAGCGATGGGCAGGTCTTAACAAAGTTCAGTCAACAGCTCCAAACACCCATTTCTCCTGGAATTATGTGATTTTTCCCCAGCCCTCTCTCCCTTTAGCCAGAACATGTCAGCCCCTCTGCTCCCCACGGAAAAGGGTCTTTGCTCCCTCCAGTGCCAGAGGGTGTGGTCACCAGGAAGAACATGGCAGCGTGCTCTGACTGTCCTGGGGACCCTGGGACAGGGAGGCAGGTGTGCAGCAGGGAGAGGCCCCGGATGGCGGAGCAGCCGGCCAGAAGGGCCCGGCCCTGCCATCTGCTCCCCCAGTCGCAGTGAGTGGCCTGGCATGGATTCACACTTGCTCACAGCCCGGTCTCTCCCAAGCGCCCGTTAGGGAGCAGCTCGAAGGCCCAGCCCGCAGGAGCCATTTCCTGTCACAGGGGAGAGAGGAGCGGCCCTGCCCAAAGGAGAGGCCTCTGCAGGGCCCTGGCCCAATGGACATACTCCCATTCTGTTTAAGAGTGGCGATAAAAACCAGCTCTCTCCCCAGGAAAGTGGTGGCCGAGGCGCCTGTTCAGGAGGCAACATGGCTTGGATAAGCCCCAGCGAGGAGCTGAGAGACGAGTGCTGGATGGGTGACATCGCCCTCCACGCCACCAGGCTCCCCACCAGGTTTGGGTAATCATTACTTTGTGTAATGCTTATTTTTGAGAGACAGACAGACAGACAGAGCAGGAGCGGGGGAGGGGCAGAGAGAGAGGGAGACACAGCATCCGAAGCAGGCTCCAGGCTCCGAGCTGTCAGCACAGAGCCCGACGCGGGGCTCGAACCCACAAGCCGCAAGATCATGACCTGAGCCGACGTCGGACGCTTAGCCGACTGAGCCACCCAGGCGCCAGCCCCCCCCCCACCCCCCCCAGGTTTGGATCATTAAAATGCTTCCTTAATGACTGCTCTTTGGAAGCAGAGGCCCAGTGGGCTTGACCCGTCCGGTCACATCTGGTATGCGCACATCACACTGACGCCCATCCTCACGCTTACATAAACACGCGGGCATATACTCACACTCACACATGCACACCACTGCTCACACACACATTTACACACTGTTCACACTCGCACACACGTGCACTCACACACATACCCGGAGGCAGCCCCTCGGCCCTCCAGGGCTCCGGGCTCTGCTGACAGCACAGGGGGCCAACGGGTCAGTCACAAGATTGTTCTCCCACTTGCCAGGCTCTTGTCCCCCTTCAGAAAATTAGTACCTGGGCAGGATTCCCAGGGCGGTGGCGCGAAGAGTGGAAAACACCCGGGTCCAGAGAGAGCTCTGAAAACCGCCATGCTGGAAGAAGGTTCCAAGGACGTCCGCAGCCCGCGGGGAATAAACATGGACAGCGGTGGGGAGGCAACATTTTCTTAGGTCGTCAGAAAACATGCAAGGGGTTCGCGGTTTATGGAGAATGTCTTCCTGCACCGTCTCATCGAGCCCTGCTGTTACCACTAACCCGCCGAGGCATCGCGAGCCTCAGTTTCCTCGTGGAGTTGCCGTGAAGACTCAAGGAGATAATGCATGGAAATTGCTGGGCCCAGCGCCTGCCACATAGTAAGCCTCAGTAAGTGATAGCTTTTATCCTCGGTATTATTAATATTGGATATTAGTATCAATAAATCCTACAGCAATCCTGTGAGGTGTTACTGTCTTCTCTCTGTACAAATGGAAACAGAAGATGATTTATGCCCGAGATCGCTTCTCCGCGTGGCAAAAGCGGACTCAGGTCTTCCACCTCTACGGAACACCTGCCACTGCTCCATGCCGACTGCTCACCTGGGACCTGCTTCTCCCAGCCTGGCCCCACGGCGTCCTCCTTCCCAGTTCATCCCACGGACGTGGTCTGTGTCCTACTGTCCAGGATGTGCTCGGAAACGGCTTTTCTATTTCTTTATCCCCATCCCCATCCCCTAAAGCCCCCAAGGAAGAGCTAACCCTGGCCCAGTTAGACAGCAAATCCTTTTATGCTCCAGATCCCCCTCTCTTAAGACCACGTGGACCAGCCACCCAGCCTCCGGGATTGCCCCTTCCTCCCTGTCAGACTCTATCCCCAAAACGCCTGCCAGGGGAGGTGCGGTGGAGGCCACAAGACCCCAAGCCCAGGGGCTCGTACAAGTTCCTGTTCCTGCTCTAGCCCCAGATCACCCTGAGACCTTGGGGTCAATCACTTCCTATCTCTGGGCCTCGGTTTGCTCTCTGGCCAATGAGGGGCCAGAAAGGTCCTTCAAGCTACGACATCCTCTGAGGCTGGGAAGCTGCATAAGATCTCAAAATCCAAGGCAGGCTAGTGGGGAAGATAATCTGGGACGAAGGAGCCTCTGAAATCGTATCACAGCAGGAAGGCTCTTGAGAAGATGCTGTACGCAGAGGGTGTTCAAGTAATACAAGTCAATAAAGAGATGCTGCCCTTCCCTCGGGCTCATTGCAAGGCTGTCCCCACAGGAGCCCTCACAGACAGACAGACCCGCTCCTCCTGCTATCCTAGGTATCCTTTTCGAGCTACTTGGGGGAGACTATGGAGCTCCAGAGAAAGGGGCAGCCCGGTGGTGGGAGAGCCCACCCACTGACACCCACATACAGATACACACTAGAGAGGAGCCAGACCCAACAGGACAGGGAACCAGGCCAGGCAGGCCTGCCCCCAGAAATACGAGCTCCCCACACCAAAGCGGGGACCGCTCCCCGTGATCAGGCCAGCCGCCCCCCACAGACTGAACCATCTCCTACCGCAGCCGGCTGAGGGATCAGGGTTTATCAACCTCATATAATGTTCTTGCAGATTTTTCTTCCACACTTCTCCGCTCTGTCTGGGCCCCTCCTGAAATAGATTGCTGCAGAAGTTCCCATGATCTCTGGCTTCCAGTTGGGTCTGGCCAACAGGGCAGCCCAGAAGTAAAAGCAGGGCAGGAGGAGAGTGAGCAGGGTCACCGCGATTTGGCCGAATCTCTTCTGGAAAGCCACATTCCTATCAGGCAGCCCTCTCTATGCAGTACCCTCCCCTAGTGCACGTGGCCCAGGGATGCTAACTGCTCCCCACGGTTGCTAGCCTCAGGGTGCTGCCCTATCCTTTGTCAGCTTTCCTAAACTCTGCCCATACCTTTGTAAACAGTCCCTTTGTTAAACACGCATCAAATCAATTACCCAGCTTGAATGTGCCCCCCGCTTCCTGCCAGGACCCCAATACATCACGGAAGGAGAATGTTCTTGGCCCAATCACGATGACAGAATTGTCATGACCAGGAACAACAAAGTCGGGCAGAAACAGCTTTGGGGGTGCCTGGCCTTGTGGCTTCTCAGTACTGTGGAGCCCTCTGTGGTGAAGTCCCCAACCCAAATGCCCCTGCGGGACCCAGCCAGGAACGTGAATGAGCCCAAGATTCCCAGGGGCCATGGCAACCCAGGCAGCACATGACCCAGTAGAACAGGAGGCTGCCATTCAGCTCCCACCAAGGTTGCCAGGCAGGAACGCGGGTCTGGAGTTACCAATCTTCTAAGTATTCTAAGGAAATCGGAAATAACATGCTTTTATGTGACATCTTCTCCTGGTTCATATGTTTTAAAAGCAAAATGTCAGCCAAACACATCTACGGCCAACAGAGAGTTATTTGTTCCCCCTACTGGTTAGGCTGTAAGACTGAAATCCTATCTTCTAGGAAGACAGTTCAGAGGGACGACAGCTTTGGTGGCCCTGCAAGGCTGCACACTCCCAATCTCTGAGTCTCTGCCCTGGGGAAGGAAGAGGGCCGACAAGATCCTCTGGGGAAGAGGGCCCCTGGCAGAGCCCAGGCCACGGGGAGAGGCAGGCAGCAGGTGACAGTGAGGTCCACGGCCCCAGGTCGGGGACAATGAGCTGGCCTCTAACAGTTTCGGGTTATTTGGGGTTTGTGGGTTCATTTGTCCACTAGTTAGTTACCAAGCTCTGTTTGTCTTGAGGTCGCACTAAGTTCGTGGGGAAGTGGCAGTGGTCCATACTCCCCATCCTGGCGAGGGAGCTGGCGGCAGCTCCTGGGAGAGGGGGAAATTGGTGTCCTCACAAAGGCCCAGCGTCTGTCCTCCTTCAGGGCCATCCAGTCACTGGGTGCTCAGGTGGCTGTATCTCAGAAAGGGCGTCTTATCCCTCCGGCTGCCTCCAGGACCAGCCAAGCTCCCAAATTTGCTTAGGAGAAGAAAACCTCTCCGGTAAGGAAGAGCCTCCAGTGAGACCTTCCTCAGCTTTCTTTTTTTATTATTATTTTAATGTTTATTTGAGACAGAGAGAGACACAGCATGAGCGGAGGAGGGGTAGAGAGAAAGGGAGACACAGAATCTGAAGCAGGCTCCAGGCTCTGAGCTGTCAGCACAGAGCCCGAGGCGGGGCACGAACCCACGAGCTGTGAGACCATGACCTGAGCCGAAGTTGGACGCTTAACCGACTGAGCCACCCAGGCACCCCAAGATGGTAAATTTTATGTTATGTGCACTTACCGCAACAAAAATAAAAACTTCCCGCCCCCCCCCCCCCCCCGCGCCCCAGCCAGGGCTTGGTCTAGCTTACCAATGGAGTTCCATTAATATCCACACGATTGGGCATTTTTGGTGACGAGACTGGATAGTAATAAGAAATTATAATACTAATGATGACAGATGCCTTACATTTATGCTGCGCTTTGAACTTTAGGAAGAAGAAATAATAAACGTAACAATAGTAATGATAGATGTCTTACATTTGTATAGCACTTTGAAGTGTGCAAAGCACTTTCACAGACTTAATTTCATATCATCTTCAAAATCCTCCTTATAAAAAGTTGGGGGGGGGAGTAGATGAAACAAGACAGGTGAAATGCAAATCACCAGTGAAGCAGGATAATATGGACATGGGGGCACACTATGCTGCTCTCTCTACTTGGGGATCTGTTTGAAATTTTCTGTTACAGTTTTTTAGGGGCCCCTGGGTGGCTCAGCCCATTAAGCATCCAACTTCGGCTCAGGTCATGATCTCACAGCTTGTGGGTTCGAGCCCCACGTCAGGCTCTGTGTTGACAGCTCAGAGCCTGGAGCCTGCTTCGGATTCTGTGTCTCCTTGTATCTCTGCCCCTCTCCCACTCACACTCTGTCTCTCTCCTCTCTCTCTCTCTCTCTCTCTCTCTCTCTCAAAAATAAATAAATGTTAAGAAAAAATTTTTAAGAAAAAACAGTTTTTCAAAAAAACACTCTAGTATGTCAGCAAAGTAAGAGGCATTATCAGCACCAGGTTTGTTTTTTAACCTAAAGAAACTGAAGCTCAGTCACTCAGTTTGTGTGGACCCACATGTTCTAGGTTAGAGAAGTAACATTTCCACCCCGTCAAGTGCTCTCTTTCCTACCTCACTGTTGCCCAAAGTGGGTCCAACAAACACCGTTTCCTCAGAATGTTAACAGTTCTACAGAGACTAAGAAAAGATGGTTAAATAAGTTTAACAAAGGGTTAAACAAAGCATGCGAGTCCATTTCCTGCAGGACTTGTCAGAGCCTTTATAGGGCATTCTGTAGAACTAGTATTCCCTAGAACACTGCTTGGGAAACATCAAGGAGCGTTAGGCCCACAGGTACAGAGGAGCCCTATTATGCACCCCAACCCCCCTCTGGCCCCCAGAGCAGGGCTTTCCAGAGATCAGAACCCTGGCCAAGTGTAACCCACGTGAAAGGATGTGCTGCAGATGAGCCCTACCGGATATATGCAAGGTGCTGGGTGACAGAAGGAGATCAAACATAATCTGCCAAGGGAGCTGGGGACAACTATGGGGGTTATAAGGCCGCCAGACAATGACTGGGTCAGAACATGAGTGGTCACCAATGACAAGAGACACATACGAGGCCTTCCCCAGTCCTGGCCCTCCAGGCTCCCAAATTATGTCAGAGTCCCGTGAAACTTCACTTTGGAGGGGGGAGAGGGCTTGTGTTTCCTGCACCGGCTGCCCCTGGGCCTGAACAGATGTTCCAACCCTCTCTCGAGCCATGAACTGGGCTGCTGATTCAAGCTCTCTCTCTCTCCCTCCCTTGCCAGTCCTCTACCCCTGGACCCTTTAGTGCTTCTTTGGCAGTTTCACAGGCCCTTTGGGCGTCTACACTGATGCTTAATCACTAATGAAGCACAGGCTTTTTTCCATCTTCCTCTCCACCCTTCTCCCACCCGGTAGTGAGGCTTTGGGCCAGAGACGAGCAAGTAAGAGAAAATAGGACCTGCTTTGTGAAAGCTGGAAATGCATCTGTTTATTATCCTCAAATAGCAACTACTTCTCATTGAGCACTTACTGTATGCCAGGCCCTGGGCTGGATAATCACCCACATACAAACTCCACAGCAACGCTAAGAGGTAGGGCCTGTTTTACATCCCATTTTGCAGACGGGCAAACTGAGGCACCCACAGGGGAAGGGATTTGGCCCATACCACCTAAATGAGGAGTGATACCGAGCTTTGAACCCAGGCAGGGCGAGTCTAGAGACCCTGCTCAGAACCATTACACTAAGCTGCCCCCACCCCGTGGCAGGCGTCCCGGGTCAGGAGCCTGCAGAGCTGGAACTCCCCGAGGGGCAGGTCTTGAGAGGCAAGAATGGCCCGGGGGCAGCCGGCCCAGAAGCACCAAGACCCCTAGACTGTAGAGACCATCTCTAGCAACCCCAGCAATGTCCCAGAGCCACTGACTATCCATGTGCCTTTGTGCCCACCCCTCCACGCCCCGTCCTGGCCACCTGCCATTAAGAGGTCTTGACCTGTGTGCAGCAGCAGCAGCCTGGTCAAGGCCGTGGGAGCTAGAATTAGTTGTGCTGTCAGACTTAGCATCTCAAGTCCCCAGGGAGGGGCACCTGGGGGGCTCGCTCATCGGTTAAGCATCCGACTCTTGATTTCAGCTCAGGTCATGATCTCGCGGTTTATGGGTTCGAGTCCCACATCAGGCTCTGCGCTGACAGGGCAGAGTCTGCTTGGGATTGTCTCTCCCTCCCTCTCAGCTCCTTCCCTGCTCAGGCTCACTCTCTCTCTTGCTCTTAAAATAAATAAATACACTTTAATACACACACACACACACACACACACACACACACACACACATACATACACACACAGATAAAAGTAAAAATATAACAATAAAAATAAAGTCCCCAGGGAGCCCTGGGTAACCTCGTGCCATCCGAGCTCTGGCCTTCCCTTCACCCCAGCCTGTTGGCCCCCTCTAAAATACTGGGTTTCAGGGGCGCCTGGGTGGCTCAGTTGGTTAAGCGTCCAGCTTCAGCTCAGGTCATGATCTCATAGTCCGTGAGTTCGAGCCCTGTGTCGGGCTCTGTGCTGACAGCCCAGAGCCCGGAACCTGCTTCAGATTCTGTGTCTGCCCCTTTCCCTGCCCCTCCCCCACTCATACTCTATCTGTCTCTCTCTCTTTCAAAAAGTTAATAAGCATTTAAAAAATTACAAATATAGAAATAATAAAAAATAATAATAAAATACTGGGTTTCAAGCCTGGCTACCTGACCGGTACCCCAGTCCCGTAATGGTCTGAACTCTGACCAGTGAAGCCCACTTCACCTTACTGCCCCCAAGGGAATGGATTCTGACCTTTCCGCTTCCAGTCTCCAGTGAGGGTCTTGCTCCAAATGAAATGAGCACCCGGGATGGGAAAGGAAGGACAGGAAGTTTACTTACGGCAGTTGTCTGCGAGCCCCTATGCCAGCCACGTGCCACACTTCCTGCCTTATTTACTTAACCACCCAACCACCTTATGAGGTAAGCAACAGTGTCACCATTTTACAGATGAGGAAACTGAGGCTCAGGATGGTTCGGTAGCTTCACTAACGCTGCACGACAGGCAAGTTGAAGACCCTAACCTGGCTCGAAAGCTCCCAGAGGATACCATAATATGCCACCTTTGCGGTCAGCAGAGGCAGGTGTGACCCTGGAGGAGATAACACCACCTCCACTTCACACAGAACTCACGCCCCAACGGGGTAGACCGCGCGCTCAAGTTCACCCAGCCGTTACTTACACCAGCTCAGGACATTCGATGTGCCAGGCACCTCGCTAGGCACTTAGCATGCATGATTGTATTTAATCCTCACCGCACTGTAAGAGAAGTACCATCAGGACTACTCTCTTTACAGATGGGGAAACTAAGGCTTACTGAGCTAAAACCAGCTCCCCAAAGTCACTGCGGTAAATGCCTGCCCAGCAGCCATGCCCCCTTCTTCATTCCCAGGGTGCCCCCCTTTTGTCCAGGTGCCCTCCCTCTCCCCTTATGACTCAGGGAAGCATAACCCACGTGAATTTGCATTAGTTGCGCCAATCATGGTAATCCCTGCCATCATGCCAGTGACTGGTTTAGGAAGGAGCATGTGACCCAGTTCTGCCAATCAGACATGAGGAAAGCCTGTTGGAGGGCTTCTGGGGAAAGTTTCCTTGCTCTTAAAAGGAGATGCCCCGTAAGAGATGGGCAACCCCTTTTCCCACTGGATGTCGTCATTTCTGAATGTGATGACTGGAACTATGGCAGCCATCTCACCACCATGAGGCGCTAGCACGACAATGAGTCGACACGCCTAGGAGAGCGGCCAGAGAGGTAGAAAGGACCTGGCTTCTTCTTGTTTAAGCCCTTGATGTTACACTTTTCTGTTACTTGCCCCCTAACTGACACAGCCAAAGGGAATGTGAACGTCCATCTCTCTGGCTCTAAACTCAAAACCAGATAGAGTCTAAGCCCAGAGCTTGTATCTGTAAGCTGCTCTAAAGATTGAATATCAGGCCGTCAACCTAGACAGACCCAGGATGGTTCCACCCCCTTGACCTTGGGCCTGCCTGGTTCAGTCCTAGGTAGAAGACACAAGCCAGGGCCCAGGGCCAGCCTGGCCACCCAACCGAAACTTCAAGCCGTGAAGAACGAGGACCCCAGGAAGGGCGCTCAGCAGACACCTCATAATGGGGGAAAGATCCTGGAGCCAGCCCCTGCCCCTTGGGAACCAAGTCTCGTTTCATTTTCCACTCCCACCGCCTTCCTCTGCCGCTGCCCCATAAATCTCCAGTTTATTAATCCTTTACATGAAGCAGTTGGTGCCGGAACCTGATTTACTCCCTGTTCATAAAACTCTGAGATATTAAAGGTGGAAATTACCCAGAAGGACACAGAGCCTCCGCTGGGGAGCCCCAGAGCAATTCCTGGCCCCGAACCAGGCCCTCTCTGCCCTTCCCGCCTTCAGAGCTCAGGATGTGGTGATGTCATTGCATTGTCCTCCCACCCAACCAAGACATAAGGGGCTCTGCTCTGTACTCACACCTCTCCGCCCCAACCCGGCACAAAGCAGGACAGGAGGCACCACGGTCTCCCTGAAAGACCCATCTCAGAGTCTCCTGCTTTTTGAGGGTTTTCCTCTCCTTAAATCCCTTTTGCTATATATGCGGGGTGGTGGGGGGGGTGAGGGGGGTGGGGAATTGATCTGGGGCAAAAAGTAGGAGCTGATTAAGACAATTCAAGTGCCAAAATCTGTAACAAATCCAGAGATAGCACCCGGAGGGAAAGTGGACCCTTTGTGTTAAATGACTTTACCCATCCAGGTGCTCAGAACACTGATGGTCTCTAAAATCCATCAGAGCCTGAGCCTCGTAACAAAACCTGGGAAGGGTCTCAAGCCTGCTGAGACTCCCACATCTCATAGTATCCCCCCCCCCAACAACATTGTCTGCCAAATCCCACCTCTTCCCTAGAGGTCAGAGACAACCACAAGCAGTCGTCAGGATCTCCTATCAAGGGCAAGGACGATTCCAGCTCAGTATACCAACATATCTCTAGCCAGACTATAAGCCAGGGACACCAGTGGGTCCTGGGTCCCTGTCTGACCAAGTCCCTTCTCCTGAGGCTCTCGCCATGGTTTTAAAGTTAGAAGACTATAATCAGCAGGGTGTCAGGGGAGCAGAAACAAACGCAGGTCACTTAGCCCAAAGAAGGGAGGGGGATTCAGGGAAGGCTTCCTGGAGGAGGCAGTGTCCGGGCTGAATTGGAAGGGTGAGTAAGAGTCAGCCAGACTAAGGAAATAGGGAAGGGGGCTGCATCAGAAAACAGCAAGAGCCAAGGCATGGAGGTGTTGAGCAGCATTGTGTGTTCTGGGGATGGGGAGGACTAGAAGCAGATCGGTACTACCAAAGCATAAAGTACAGGGTGGATTATGGAGAGCGGATCCGGAGAGGCAGCGGGGCCTTGACTGCTGGGCTGACGAGTTTTGACTTTATCCCAAGGGCAGTGGGGAACCATTAAAGGGTTTCCAATAGGACAGGTACGTGATCCAGTTTGCACTTTAGAAAGATCCCTCTGCCCGCCGTGTGGAGTATGGACCAGGGAGGGACCACAGGGAGGAGGGAGGCAGGCCGTCACAGGCAGAAGATGGAGATGGTCCGAGGCAAGGCAGAGGGCTCCTGAGCGAGGAGCAGCTCTTCGGTCTGGGGCACAAGCTATGTCGCCCTTAGTAGCACGGATGGGTTTGGATGGGACAACGTAGACAGGAGGCAGCCTGGGGGCCCATGGGGGCCCTTCCCACTTCCTTTGCCCACTGACAACACTATCTGGGTGCCCCCAGCTGTGGGGGGCCTGGCACCTGTGTGCTGACCTCCATTCCTCTCATCACACTGGTTACTGAGTCCGTTCGTTCCCATCAGACGCGGTGCCTCGCGGACAGGGACCGTGTTTCCCTCGTTCTTGCCTAGTGCCCCTCAAAGCCTGGTGGGGGAAACTCCCCGAGTGTGGTGCCCAGTCTGCCCAGAGAAGGTGCGCTCCTGACAACAGGGGGCCTGAAGCCTTGTCTCCTTCCAAATCACGACCCCCCGCCCGCTGCCAGAGAAGACCGCCTGGCTGCCCAAACGATACTCTGAAGAGTGATGTTCTCTCCACCGCAGCTCCGGAAAAGGAAACTCGCAAGTGTGTTTTCAGTGCCTCACATGTGCCACTATCTCCAATTCTCAGGTAATCCTGCGGAGTAGCAACTGTTGCTCACATTTTATAGGTTAAGAAACTGGGCCCCAGAGCAGCTAACCCACTCGCCCAGTTCCACCACTCACAGTCCGGGTCTGGAACCCCACGCTCCCGTGCAAAGTGCACCGGCGTGCAGAGAGACCCAAGTGCGACACCGGGTTACGTCACCTCTCTGGCCTCAGTTTCCTCATCTGGATAGTGGGATAACAGGAGGACCTCCCTCACCGGGTGGTTAGAGAACTGAGCGAGACGATCCTTAAAGAAGCCGGCACAGAGCACCCTGCCACGCACAGCCATCACCCTGCATGGCTCAATGCTGTCTGGAGGGCAGGCTGCCTGCCCAGTGCTTCCTGCCTCCAGCCACTCTATGGCCCCTTCCCGGGGACAGCAGGAGCAGGGAGAGGCACACTCCTGAATGATTAAGCGAACCAATGATCCAATCTTTTTGTCCGGGTGGGTATAAATTACAGCAGGAAGCTTTTGGGGTAGGTGTCTTCCGTGGCATTAGATGGATCATTAATTATGTATTAAGTGTTTGAAAGGAAACGACATCAGTAGCCTATAGGATGTATTTGCATGGTAACAGAGGATTGATTAGATGCAATATCTATACTGAGGGCTACTGGGATTTAGGTCCCGGGGCTTCGCGGTGGTGGTAAATTACAGCCACAAAAATCTCTGCGATAGTAAATAATGGCGTCCCAACTGCTGGTGGGATTCTCCGTGCCTGCTGATGAGAGCCGCACAGCCACGCGGCAAGGAGAGGGGGAGCAGGACAGGGTCCGGGTCCCAACTGCTGTGGGTCCGGTTATCCAGGTGGGTGACCCCTCCCCCCCAGCGAGGCTCGGCTAGAAACACCTGCCCACCTCGGTCTGCGCATACTCCAGAGAAAGCCTCGAAGCTGCTTCCCAAACCCGGGTTTTGCTAAAGGTTCTTCCGCAATTCCCTCCGGGAGTTAGATGCTCGAGTAGAAAGAAAATGCAAGTGTTGCTTCTCAACCTGCAGGCTGTGTGTGTCCCCTTTTAACGAGGAGATAGGGAGGGGGTGGGAGGAGAGCCGCTCCCACCCCTGGAGAGGTGAAGGCCACCAAAATCCCTGTAGCCTGGTGCGCAGGTGTGCCTCCCAGAGGCAGCAGGGACAGGCTCCTACCTGAGCCGCGGTGACGACTGTAACAGGCAACAGTAATGAGAGCTTATGCTGTGCCAGGCCAGGTCTAAGCCCACGGCACGGATTAACTCACTATGCCCCAAAGCAGCTCTGTGCAATAGGTGCTATCATAACCCATTGTACAGACGAGTAAACTGAGGCACAGAGAGCATTGCTCACTCCTGCACCTCCTTCAGGCTATTATATAAACGTCACCTCCCTAACCACTCTATTTTAAACTGCCACCCCGGGGCGCCTAGGTGGCTCAGTTGGTGGGACGTCCGACTTCGGCTCAGGTCATGATCTCGCGGTTTGTGAGTTCAAGCCCCGCGTCGGGCTCTGTGCTGACAGCTTGGAGCCTGGAGCCTCCTTCGGATTCTGTGTCTCCCTCTCTCTCGGCCCTTCCCCTGCTCATGCTCTGTCTCCCTCTGTCTCTCAAAAATGAATAAATGTAAGAAAAAAAAGTATAAACTGCCACCCGACCCACCCCATCACCTCCCCCTTCCCGCTTTTCTCCACATCCCTTGTCACCTTCAAACATGCTCCACGGCCTGCTACCTTATTTTGGTTTTAGTCTGGCTCCCTCCACTAGAATGCAAGCCCCTCAAGGGGCAGATTTTGGTCTGCTCGTCTTGTATCACTTACTGCTACATCCTCAATAGCTAAAACAAACCAGGCACCTATCATGTGTTCAGTAAACATTTCATCACTTGCCCAAGCTCACCCAGATTTTAAATGGCAGAGCTGGGGTTCAAATCCCAGGCACTCCGGTCCCGATCCAGTGCTCTGAGTCACCATGCCTCACCCAGGAAGAACACTCTCCTTTCTGGTTAAGACATGTATGGGTGTCCTGGGGGGACCCAGCCTCCCTACCACTGAATGAAACGCCATGGGCAGTAGCGATCTCTGAGCCTTTTCTGTTCCCCTGCTCTGAGTTGGGAATTCAGGGCCTCTGGGCACAGCTCACGTCTGACTCTTTGTTCCTAATGACAAGTAGGCCTGAAAACAGACACCCTCCAAATAATCTGTGTTAGGGACTGAGTGTTTGTGTTCCCCCAAATTTCACGTGTTAAAGCCCTAACCCCCAGTGTGGCTATATTTGGAGTAAGAAAGAAGCTAAGGTCGTAGGGTGAGGCTCTAACCTGGTAGGATTAGTGTCCTTATAAGAAAAAACGCCAGCACAAGCTTGTGAGCCTTTCTCTCTGTCTCTCTTTCGGTCACTCTCCTTCCCCATCCCACTCTCCCCTGCCCCTTCTGTCTCTTCCGGTCTCCTTCCCCCTCCCTCCCTGACAGGAAGCATATACCCAGGAAAAGTGAGCACACCGTGAGAAGGCAGCCAGGAAGAGAGCTCCAGAAACCAAAGCAGCCAGAATCTTGATCTTGGACCTCCAGCCTCCAGAGCGGAGAGAAAATGAATTTCTGTCATTTAAGCCAGCCAAGCTACGGTCTTTTGTTATGGCAGCCCAAGCAGACTCATACAGCCTGTCCTAGCTGCGTGGATCTCGCACCTGCTCGAGAATGCTGGTGGCTGCCCACTCCCTGCAGGGTACTGTCCACGCTCCAGCACCTGGTCCCAATAGTGGACTAATCGATTGACTAACGGCAGCTGGGCCAGGCCCTGTCTGGGCACCTTCCCAGATCTGCTCGGTCCCACCTGCTTCCTGGAGCGCCAGCCTTCTCCACGGTGAGTCAGTGGCTCCACTCAGCCTGGCCACAGACAACCCTCATGTCTAAGCAACCGGCTTTCTTGCCTCACGAAGCTGTGGCCGGCTGACATTCGCTCTTCCTCCTTCCTTGCCTCACTTTCCTTTTCCTCTCGCTCACCTCACGCTGACACTGCCCCCCCCCCACCCCACCCCCCGCCCTGGAAAGCACTAGCACCAATTTTTGCCTCAAACTCTGTTTTCTGGGGAACCCCAGAGCTGCTCAGCCACGGATGTCCCTTGATGCCCAGTGGGGCCCTGCTTACAGACATACAAGAGAAGATGAATTACTTGACTTTGAGAAGGAAACCAGATACTGCTGACCCTTTGATCAGGAGAAAGAAGGGACCTGGATCCCTGGAGGCACAGACAAGGAATACTCCTGTTGCCGTGCTGCCCCTGCAAATGTTTCCACCCAAGTGTCCTGGGGACTTGACCTCCTAAAAAACGCTAAAGGGATTCAAGGCTGCTGCCTATTGCCTGTTCCTGGTCTAAAGAGCGTCTGACCAACAATTTATACTAGAGTGTAAAAGACATACCCAAGAGGGGCGCCTGGGTGGCTCAGTCGGTTAAGCGGCCGACTTCGGCTCAGGTCACGATCTCGCAGTATGTGAGTTCGAGCCCCGCGTCAGGCTCTGTGCTGACGGCTCAGAGCCTGGAGCCTGTTTCAGATTCTGTGTCTCCCTCTCTCTCTGACCCTCCCCCGTTCATGCTCTGTCTCTCTCTGTCTCAAAAATAAATAAACGTTAAAAAAAAAATTAAAAAAAAAAAAGACATACCCAAGAACCTCTGTTTTCTAATGGAGCCCACGGGGACTGGAGATGCTAACATTCACGGGGTCTTTATTATGTTCTAGGCACCGAGCTAAGCCCTTTACCTGTGCTGGTCATTTAATCTTCCCAGCAACCCCTTGTACTATTGTTAGTTTTACACAGATAAGAAAAAGGGCTCTCAGACAACCTAGAACTTGTAGGTAACTTGCCCAAAACCATGCAGCCAGGACTCCAACTCATATCTAAAAGAGGGAATGTCAAGTATGGTGATGGCCCACACAGAAGATGCTTGAGGGGCACAGCTTCCCGGTGGAGAAGCTTTTTGGGTTGGTAGTCTGTGCAACATCAGAAATACCATTAATTATGCATTAGGTGTTTGAAAAGAAGAGACATCTTTGCTCCTTGGTTGTCCATCCAGCCCTGGCCTCCCGGTCCAACCCCAGTCAAGGATGAGTATAGAGGTGCTGAAACATCCAAGCTGGCCCTTCCTTTTCATCCCCCCAGGGGCACAGCAGGGGGAGCCCGAGAGGCAGGCAACACGGCACAAGCTGGACTGTTATCTGTCCCTCGGTATGAGATGCCACAGTTGACCTGGAGCGGGAAGCAATTACCCACAGACTAAGAAAGTCTTCTTCTTCCCGAGGCTGCGCTTCCCAGGGTCCCAGGGCCTTGTCCCCACGGAACCGGCCCCCCTTCCAAACGGAGGGGAAAACAGCTTCCGTCCTCCCCCGGTCCCCGATTCTGCGAGAGAGTTCTGGACCAGAAAGAATAAAAGAAAAAAGCCGCAATTCTTAACATAATGACCTTCAAGAAGAGCAACTACATTTTACCTTGAAAACCGCAGAACCGAAAGCAGTCTGTGCAGCCAATGCAAATGATATGCATGTAATATGCAAACGTGCATGCAAATGACCCGAGAGCAGGCTGGAGGGGGGCACCCAGGGAGCCTCTAGAGGGAAGTAGAGGGAGCCCAGGGAGAGCAATTAGGAAGGGGCCAGGGGCCTGAAGTCAGGGGCTGGGGGAGCGTTTTTGGGGGGCGAGCATCTTAAAGAGAGCCCCAGGTCCTCTGTGAACCTTCCCAACCCCAACAGAGCTCTTCCGGTCCCACCAGCCGGGCACGACATACCCACCCGCGCACCCGCTCACACACACAACCACTGCCACCACAGACACACACATTAGAGCACAACACGCACGCTCACAGACACGCACACGGTCACGGAAACACCGACACACGGACTCACAGACATTCGCAAACACAAAGGCACACGGACTCCCTCACGTACTTGCCCACTGTGCCACACACTCAAACACCCGAGTGGAAACGCGGACGCCTACAAACACACACAGAAAACGCACCAACACAGACGCAGAGACCCACACGCAAGCACAGACACACACAGATCCAGCCTGACCCAGGGCAGCCAGTCAGACAAATCCTTCTGGAAAGGAAAGAGACCTCGATGTACGGAGCGCCTGCTCTCGCGCCGGACGTGATGCGGGAACATGATTCCTTATTTAATCTTCACAAAGCAATATTAGGAAATGGGGGGGGGGTGTGATTATCCCAGTGCTTACTGACAAGGAAGAAAGAGCCCGTAGGCGAACCGGCAGCCCCAGTAAGCCGAGGGACCCAACCTCCTGTAGTCCCACAAGGCTGCAACATTCTCCCCTCCCCGCCCAGCGGAGCCTCCCCTGGATAGGACACAGAAGTTGCTGTGAAGTCTACCCCCCACCCTTGGTCCTCCCCAACCCGGCCTTAACCCAGCCAGCTCCCTCAGAGACACTCCACCCTTCCCTCACTTCAGCTAGGGTGTGCTCCACGCTACAACCCACATTCATTCTGGAAAACTAACAGATTCTGGAAATCTACCAGAGGGTGCAAGGAAATCGTTCCTTTCAACCCAAATGGGAGAGAAGACTGGATTTTCAGCAGCTGCCTGTCTGAGAGAACGTTCACACGAGAAGAATGATGCTCTCCTGCAAAGTATACAAACTTTAAATGCCACCCTGCCCACCCCTTCCTACAAACACACACTCAAAAAGAAATGTGCTTTTCAGGGCCAGGATGAGTAAGATTTCTAAGATTTCTCGCTTCCTGCCGTTAAGTCACTGTGCCCCCTTGGGCGAGTCATCCCCCTCCCCCATCCCACGGTCCCAGTGTCCTAACTTGCCTAGGAGACATAGGACAAGCTGATTCCCAAGTCCCCTTCCATCTCCCTGATAGCACAAGAGTATGGAGCTGACAGTTGTCCCTCAGTGTTCCCCAGAACCGTCCCCCACCGGCCTTTGAGACTCACTGCTGATGCCGGGATCCCAGAGCCTCTAGGACCTGGACCTCCACCAGGGAAGGATCAGACACAGCTCGAGGGTCAGGATTTACCCACCATCCCCAGGCCTCTGGCCTCCCAACCGGAGACATTCTACATCCCCCTGGTAACCTCGAGAGTCTCAGAAGGAAGGTCAGCTGGGAGCGAGGGAATCTTAAAATACAATAAAGCCGTGATTATCGGAGCGAGCCAAAATTCCAAATTGTTGGTTTTGAGTGTATTTAGGGCCTCAGCCTCTCTTTCCAAATTAATATTCATGGAGACTGGCATGCCATTTATTTGCATATGTAGATTGTTGCTCATCTACAGCAGGATAAAAAGTTTTGGGTTGTTTTTAATTATTGTACTTATTCTCAGCTTGGATGATTAAACCAGGCAGGTCAGGCAGGGGAAGGGCATGTCCCAAGGGCAGAAGTGGGTTTTACTTTTTGCTCCGAGTAAAGGTGGGACCTAGATATACAGGAGTAAGTCGCCCTTACCCCGACCCACAGAATCAATTCCAGAACAGCACTCTGGGGTCATCCCATTAAGCCCCTACCTCAGGAAGCCTGACCATCTCACACATTCCCACACAAGCCACTAGGGACACCAAGCCTGCCACCAGCACTCAAAGTCACTGTTGCAAGGCAGACACCAGGTTTAGGGTATGACTTTGGGCAAGTCACTCAAAGTCTCTGAGCCCCGGTTTCTGACAACAATAATTTGCTTTGCAAAGTTGTCGTAAAACACAAAGTAGACAATTGTGGAGATGGATGGTAGCAATGGTCATGCACTATCATGAATGTACTTAATTCCACAGAACTCTACACTTAAAGATGGTTAAGATGGTAAATTTTTAAAAATATTTTTAATGCTTATTTATTTTTAAGAGACAGAGTGCGAGTGGGGGAGGGGCAGAAAGAGAGGAGACACAGAATCCGAAGCAGGTTCCAGGCTCCCAGCTGTCAGCACAGAGCCCAACGCGGGGCTCGAACTCACAAACTGCGAGACCATGACCTGAGCCGAAGTCGGCCGCTTACCACTTAACCAGTTGAGCCACCCAGGCGCCCCAAGATGGTAAATTTTATGTTACGTGCACTTACCGCAATAAAAATGATTTAAAAAAAAAAAAAACAGAAAGTTGAAAATAAATGCACCCAAAACCTACTTGCTCAAGTGTGAAATGCTAAAAAAGGTAATGGTTAAGGTATCTCACCTGCAGTAACAAGCATGCACCTCCCAGGCGCCTTCAGGGAAGGTTCTATCCCCTGGCACTGCTATCTAAAGCCTCCTGAGGATCTGAGGGCCATTATTAAGTTCTATCCTGCTCTTTACTGGCTCCGCTCCTCTTTTTTGCACAAATAACATGTCTTAACTGCTACCAGAAAGCTCTGAGTCCACTGTGAGAATCCAGAGGCTCCCGCTTACTCCAAAGTCCTTGTACTCTAATCGCTCAAAGCACCCTGCCACCTGGACGGTGTCTGTAGGTGGGGAGGCAGTGCAGCCTGGTGGGACCCTGACCGGTCAGTCTCTCTGAGCCTCAACCTTCTCACCTGTACGATGGGGATAATACCTACCTCTATTCTACGAACCTCTTGAAATAACAGCACATAACAAAGGTTCAGAACATGGTTTGTAGTACGTTGATTGCTGACCAACTAGCCGCAACTCTCGCATTAACTCTTTCAGACCACTGGGGGCGCTATGCAGAGTGCTCAACAGTTCTCAAGCAGGGGTTCCGTAGGCATCGTAAGAATCAGTGTTGTGTTTTCACTTCAAAGACCAAGCAGAGACACTCAGTCTCTACGCCCAGCTTTGCACCAGGGTCTGCTGTTGCACTAGAATTAAATAGAGCTCCTTTAAATGTGCCATTAGCCTTAACGAGAAAAAAAGCAGCATCCTAACACACAAATGCTTTTGTGCCAAGTGCCAGCCAAATGACCCCTCGGCAGGTTGTAGGGACAAAGGTCTCACTGTCATTCCAGCTGAGAAATGTAATGGGACAGGTGAGTCACCACAGGGCACATGGCGGAGGAAGCAGCCAAAATGCCCCATGCAGCCAAAACCACAATCTGTAGCAAGGGGTGATTTAACCTTAATGGAAAAACAGCATCTATCACATCAAATTAATATTGTTAATCTGAATGTTATTGGCTTTGTAGTTTGCATTTTAATTTATAATCTTGTTTGGAGTTTAATATTGTATAAAGTCATAAGCATAAGTTATGTATGCCTAGTTTTATATTTATATATATTTAAATATTATTATATTAATAATTTAAGACAATATTAGAGGTCTGTAGGAAGCCTTCTCCCCATTTAAAGTGGAACCATCTGTCATTTCTCAGGTTTTAAAACCACTGGCCTAAAAATTAATGCAGAAACAAACGTGGGGAATAGTTAAGGTCTTTAAAAAAATAGGGGCGCCTGGGTGGCGCAGTCGGTTGGGCGTCCGACTTCAGCCAGGTCACGATCTCGCGGTCCGTGAGTTCGAGCCCCGCGTCGGGCTCTGGGCTGATGGCTCGGAGCCTGGAGCCTGTTTCCGATTCTGTGTCTCCCTCTCTCTCTGCTCCTCCCCCGTTCATGCTCTGTCTCTCTCTGTCCCAAAAAATAAATAAACATTGAAAAAAAAAAAAAAAAAAAAAAATTTAAAAAAAAAAAAAAAAATCAGACTTCTTGGAGGCGCCTGGGTGGCTCAGTCAGTTGATGTCTGACTCTTGATTTCTGCTCAAGTCATGATCTCACGGTTCGTGGGATTGAGCCCTGTGCTGGGTTCTGTGCTGACAGTGCAGAGCCTGCTTGGGATTCTCTCTGTCCCGGCCACACCCCCGCCTCTCTCCAACTAAAATAAATAATTTTTTTAAAAATAAAGTGTATTGGTCATTTCCTTCTATGATGGATGGGGAGAGGGGCAGCTTGGCTGAGAAGAAACTGCAACAGAACAGGTGAAGGTTAAGAGACTGGCTCAAGGTCATTCACAAGTCAACCACGGCACACAGAATTCCTGCGCTGGATGGCAGGAAGGTCTCCGGAACCCTGCGTGAATGAACTCCTTACTCGTTTGCTCCTGAAACATCTTATTTTTCACTGGACAAGCCATAAAGGCTGATAGAGAAGCAGGCTTCCTCCGCACCCCAGCTCCGCTCTCTCCCCACTCAGGGCCAAAGTTGCATCCAAGTCACGGGAAAGGTAGGTCCCTCCTCCCAGCTCCCAGCAGCACCAGCGGCTCCCAGCTCAAAGTGCTCCAAGAATGCCTGGAATAAAAAATGTCCTGTCTATTATGTAGGGACACTGGGCTTAGCGCAAAGAAGCTGCCACCCACAGATCTCTCCAGAACCCACCTCTTTGCCACCTCAGACGCCAGCATCACCAAAGGGTAGAGACGCTGAGCCCAGCCCAGCTTCAAAATAAACCAGTTTCGAGGGGCTGGCTCATTAGGGAGGTGTGACTGACCCAAGAGCCGCCCAGGGGAAGGGAACTGGCCAGCGTGCAGTCAAGGGCTCAGTTGTGTAGTGAAGACAAGAGAGTTGCAAGAACCCAGAGCAGAGGCAGATGGACGAGCGATGGCCGAGACGGCAGCCCCCTACAGGGTGGGGGGCTACAGCTGAACTGTGCCAGCCGGGTGGGACCTGACTGAGCAGTGATTGCAGCCAGCGGCACCGGCCGTGAGAAGGACGACAGTGTTTCTAAGGCAATGGAGAGGCTGAAGATGAGGAGTCTCACCTCCTCCCAAGCTCCCCTCCATGTCTCCATTGCCACCTTCTTGCGGATCCTCAGACGTCCCAGCCGAGTTCTCGCCCAGGGCCTTTGTCCTCGCTGTTCTGCCCCGTGCCCTCTGCCCCCGATATCCACATGGCATCCTTCCCCGCAGGCTCTGCTCCAATGTCCCCATCGGAGGGGTCTCCCCTGACCACACTGCATAGAATAGCAGCGTCTCATCGCCAGACATACCCTTTACTTTGCTATCTGTCTCCATTATAACCATCACGAAGTATATTATATAACGTGTTTGTCTTTTTTTAACCATCTGTCTCCCCTCAGTTCCATACAAGCACCATGAAGGCAAAGACTTTGTTTCGCTCCCCGCTATGGTGAGCACGTGGTCAACGTTCGGTATTTGTAGAATGAATGAATGAATGAATGAATGAATGAATGAATGAATGAACGAACGAACGAACGAACGAACGGGAGCACAGAGGATGGAAGAATGCCCGTCTTAACTCCCAGGGCTGGCACACTCCTCCAGCAGACCGCGCCGCTGCTGATAAATTGGCAGCGTCTTCCTTCCACAGGTAACACCTGAGACACACAGCAGGCGTGGTGGCAGGTGAGGGTGGATGGATCCAAAGGGTCGGATGGGAGAAAGGAAGGGCAGAGGAGTTAGCAAAACCTGGCTCAGGCCCGGCTGGATCCCACTAGCAGAATGTTTTATGCTCTAAAGGAATCTCTAGTCCAAGCTTGAAGGCGGCAGAAAAGACACTAAAGGGGAAAAGGTGTGCGATCAATCTAACACAACCTAACAGGAGGGGCAGGTCCTAGGGAAAAGAGTCACAGGAGACGTCAGAGTTTTAAAAGCCCCCAGACACACGCTCGGGACAAAAGACGGTCTGAGTCTCATCAGAGACAGGAGACAGAAGGAGGCAGGTGGACAGAGCGAAGAGGGAAGAGAGTCTGGGAGGACAGAGCACACGGCAAGGTCGGGAGAACCTCAAGGAGATATATGAGCTAGAGCACAGAGGAAAGAGCTTGATCCTGACCTTTTCTCTGCCTCCCGCTGGCTGAGTAAGCTTGGCAAGACACTTCACCTCTCCCAGCCTCCATTTTCTCATCAGTAAAATGACAACAATAATCCCAACACCCCGGCGGGGTCAGGGGGGGAGTTGGTTACAAGGCTGACTCAAAACAGTTCCTTAAAAAAAAAATCGCCTAAAGTAGGACCCAACATAGAGCAGACATTCATCAACTTTAGCCTCTTCCCTAAAATGAAGTTAAGGAAAAAAGAGTAAAGATGAACTGCCTTTTGGGGTAAATCATCTTATTTCCCCCATTCCTGTGATTTACTAATTCAATAAATAGTCACGGAAGTGCGCTATGCTCGCTGGCCAGAATGCTGGGTGCAAAGCAGGGTCCATCCCCCACCCCCCATCTCAGACCTCGATGCTCTTACATCCATTGGGAAGGTGAGGAACGTTCCAAGCAAGTGGAGAACAACGACACCAGCAGCATATTAAGGACGGAATTTGCGCCATAGGCAATAATTGCCACGCAGTTTCAGGAAAACGAAAGACCAATGCTTCGAGATCACTGTGGGCTTCGGTTGGTCAGGGGAGGTCTAATGAGGAAGCAGCTCTAACACCGGCCTTGAAGGAAAGGGTGACTCGGCTGACACACAGAGATGGGCAGAACTCGAAGCAGAGTCCACCGGAGTTGGTGAATCCTAGAAGGTAAGGATGGCGAGACAGGATGCAGCGGCTTGTGGAAGCTTTCAAATGTCTATTTGAGGACTTTGGGCTGCATCCAGTGAATAGTACAGAAAAAAATAGAAGGTAACGTGTGGAATGTAAACAGTGTTTCGGGATGACTTTAGGACGTTTTAGGGAGGGAGGCTGAGAGATGGCACCCCCCAAGGAACACTGGTGTGTCTGCAGCCCTGGATTCCAGACTCATTGCCACCTCTGCCTTAGAATTGTAAGCTCTACTATTTGCAGAGGTCCACAGACTGCTCCTTGAGACCTACGTCCCTGTGCCCTCCCATGCGCTGTGCCCGGAGGATGGCAGGCCGGAGCAGGAGACCAGGGCCGCTGCCCAGCGCGAGGTGGAAAGACCTTGAACAGAGGGGATGTCTCACGTCAGAAAGGAGGACTTCTACCCAAGAACCGTAAGAAAGAAAGTTGGTGCGTGAATATTGGAAATAGAGGAAGGGAGTGGGCATCTAAAGTGCTGCTGACGTTTTGAGCCCAAGCATCATCTGGGAAGGTGGTGGTGCCAACAGCATAAATGAAGAATCCAGAAGCGCAGATGGCTTGAGACATGAGAGGACATCGGATTTCATTTTAGGCATATAAACTTTACGATGGCAGCCAGATACCCAATAATAATAATGATAACAATGTCTAATCGGCACCTGAAACGTAGTAGGAGACGTGGAGACTGATGGGTCATCCTGGATCGGAAACCAGGAATCCAAGATTGGCGAGGAAGCCACTCTGCCCTGCCTCCTAGAACCACAACTGTTCTATAACCACGACCATATTTGGATGATCAAAGACACTATGATTGTAGGGATAAGATCTCATCTTGGCCAAACGGTCCCATTTTACCACTGAAAAAAAGAAAAGCAAGAGGGAGCAAGTTAGGCAGAGGGAGCTTATAACCCATCCATACTTAAATGTTAGAGTTCCAGTATGCATTCTGAACCACCGCCTCCAGGAAGCCTTCCCTAACTACTGTGGCTCCCATTGATGTCATGCTCCTCCTACCATGGTTGGTCTGCAAGTCATAGTTATTTATCTACTCTCTGGTCTGTTCTCTGATTATTTGACAGCCTCGTCCTCTCATGTCTCCTGCACTAGATTACAATTCTTTTGATGTCAGAGCTCAACTCTTCAGATAATCTACTTCTTGTATACCAATTAACCGTAATATGGAGTTGATTCAGATTTATATTCCCAATAAGCCCCCATTGCACAGAGGAGTAAACTGAGGCACAAAGAACTCAAAGGCCTTGCCTAAGGTCACAAGGCTAAAAAGCAGACAGACAATTCAACCCAGGTCTTAAACTCTCTAACAGGCACTGTTGATTGCTTTCTTTTTTCCAAAAGCATCCCTCTCTGAGGCCCAACACACAAATCAAGATTGTTCTAGGCCGGTTATGGTGGTCTTCTTCTCCTGCCTATGGTTGGTGTACATGGTCATGTGATTCGCAATTCCGGCCAATGAGACATGAGACGAGACGGAAAGTCTCGGAGGGGCTTTTGGGAAAGGTTCCCCTCCTGCCTTTTCTGCCTCTGCTCCTTATTGTAAGGGTGTAATATCTGGAGCTGTTGCAACCATCTTGTGACATCGTAAACAAGGAAAGATGAAAAGAATCTAGACCTTGATGCTGCTGCTGAAGCACTGAGAGAAACAAGCTCCAGGCAAACAGAGCCCATACCTCTTATAATGGGAGATACTAAGTTCCTTACTGTTCCAGCCAGTTGGGCTCAAGTTTTCTGCTATTCACAACCCAGAGTGACACCCAGGCTAATCGAGAGCTCTTGTCCCTACAGATACCCGAGCCAAGCATTATGGGAGATATATAACAAGTAACAGTCCTGGTCCCTCTCCTCATTGTGCTTGTCCCAAGATTGGACAATCAATAAGTGTTCGATCTATATTTGATTAATTCTCCCTTTGCTCCCCAGTGCCAGGGACTATATTCCCTGAAAGCATCTTTCTTCCCTTTATCAAACCCCACTGATTCTCTGCAGGTTTCAGCCTCATGATTTGACTCCGGTCTCAACATCACTGACCAGGTCCTTCCCTGTAGTGTCCCCCCACCTCTGATGATCAAGCTAAAAGCAAGGTACTTGCGCTTGGCCCAGAGAGACCATCAGCGAAACTCCGCATTCCTAAATATTTGTTCTTTGAAATGTCTTTCTCAATTAGATCTCACCCAAATGTTTGAGAGTCAGGCTGAATTCCAACTTCCTGCTCCAGAACAGACATGTTGAGCCTGCATAATTACTGCAGCCAGCTTTATTTGCTATAAAAACATAGATTTTTTTTTTTTGCTCCTTCTCAACTGTAAAATAATCAATAAATAGGATCCAGATGAAAAATGCCAGCATTTAGGAAAACAACCCTTTTATGGTTCTTTTCTTTGGAGTCTAATTAACACATTGGGGATAAAATGTGCTATTACATTTACCCAACCAAGCTAAGTTGAAACATAAACCCTCCTTTCCTCCCGCTGAGATATAGCTGCACATCAGAAATATAGGTGAAACAGACAGTTTCAAAACATTCTGAAATGTTCAACAAACAGATCTGTAAACCTGTGATGTGGACTTCCTCCAGCCCCTCCCTGCTCACGCTGGCTATTCAATTTTTTTTTTCTCTCTCCTCTAAGAACACATTGCATAGTTACCGTCATAGGAAACACAGACAGTCCCATTAGCAGAAGAAGCAATCTGTCGGACTTTCTTTCTTTTAAATAAAGAATACATGCCTTTTTGGACACTGACCACCCAGGCCATGAAAGTTTCATGAAGGGTTCTCAAAGCAGATGACACCTTTGCAATTATAACCGCTGCTATAATAAACCCCCACAGAGCCACGGGGCATGGAGTCTACATCCAACACATGATACCTATTTATTCCCTAATTATATTGCAATATATCCTCTGTGTGTGTGCTGATGAAGATAAAATATTCTTTTAATTCTATGGCCTCCTGGGTGGGGGGGGCGGGAGGGGATTACACAGAGGCAAATTCTGGGAGTTCCTAGAGTTAAATCACAGCCTTTGTCCCAGGTTCCTCTACTGCATAAGCTCAAGAAAAATCTCTCACTTTCTCTTGTTCTACCACAGTGGTTCTCAAAGTGTGGTCCCGGACCACGAGCATCAGCACCACCTGGGAACTCATTACAGACCGAAATCACCGGCCCATTCTGGGCCCACTGAATCAGAAACCTTGGGGGTGGAGCCTAGCAATCTGTGTTTACAGGAGCCTTCCATATTGAAGTCTGAGAACCACTGGTCTACAAAACAAGAAGGCAAGAGCATCATTTTAAATTGAATCGGAGATCAGGAATACCTGGACTCTATAGTGCTGGGCTCCTTTCTGCAAAGCCGTCCCAGTCTGCAGAGTCAGGGCTCCATTTACCCATCTGTACAATGGGGCTACAGAGTTCACAAAGGAGCTGTGGATGCTGGAATTTAAGAGGCATATGGTTTCCTGGCACCAGTCTCTATGGATACGTAGCAAGATTACAGTTGCCAACACTCACCAGCTCTCTCCCCCCACCCGTACTCTGACGGAGCAGTTCTCCAATGCCATATCTAAGGTCTTCAATGCAGCTGCCTCTGGGTTACCCTTGGCAACCAGAAGCTGGGGTCATGGAAGACCACAGAATCCCCAAGTCTCATAGCCAACAGCTTCAAGCCTTTGTCCTCAGAGCCTTGAACCACGAGTGGGGAGGCTCAGGAATCTCTGTTATATTGTCCCATTTCTTCAGACATCTTTTGTGTATTTGCCTCCATTCTACATCTAGACTTTACATCACGGAGAACAGGAGCCTAGCATGTCAGCATCATGAGGTATGGGGCTCTGCCTGTCTGATTCGTTGGTATATCCCCAAGCCTTAGACCAGTGCTTGGCAAAAAGTATGGTCTTGAGAATTGTCTGTTGACTAAATATTCCTAGCACAGTAAATGCCCTCCCCATAGGAGGTACAACAGTAGGTCCCAAACCCTCAAGTATCTAAATTCTAAGTTATGGATGGAAAGGGGCAAAGAAACTACTGTATATGAAAGCCCAGGGAACAAGGAGAAAAGGGTAAAGGGAAAAGCAAAAGGCTGAATATAACCCTGAAAGCAAAAGTCATGGGGTGCTGACTTCCCATCCAATTGCTCACCCTAGATCTAGCGCTAGAAGACTCTGGGGACACGTTCTGAGTTTGTGTTCTGAGCAGCTGGCTCACCCAGCTGTCCTACTGCTTCTCTCTTAAAAGCCAAATTCTCATCCGCCCTGACTCTGCCGTCCTTCCATCAGCCTCTGAACAAGCCCTGAGCTCTCCTACCACTCTCCTTATGCTCAAGCCTTGTGCCCCACACTCCTCCCCCCATCTCTGCCGCCCCCAACCAGAAATCTACCCAAGGCTCAATTCCAAATCCTCCCTTCTCCAGGGACTATCCGTAATTCTGCCCCCTCCAAAAGTGATTTCCCGTGAGAACGTCTAGAGTGGATTCCTTGGATAAAAGACAGCGAATGCCCTCCCTTTGGGTGGTACTTTATGGGGCTGGGCCAGGTCTCAGGGCTCCCTTTACCTGCAGACTTCGGTGCAGGCACAGGATAGGTGTGCAACAAATGGTCACCTCAGTGATTTATCCTGGGAGGTGATCACAGCACAGAAGCCAACGAGAGAATCCAGAGACCAGTCCTCTGCCTCTAACCTCACATACATCCAGTTCTCAACACCAGCCAAGGGCACGCTGTGGTCTGACTGGACACACCTGCCGGGTGCTAAGAAAGAGATGACCACGGCACAGAGTACTAGAAAGAAAAAAAAAAAAAAAAAAAAAAAAAAACCCTGAACTAGGAGTCAGAAGATCTGGCTTACATTCCCTTGCACCCCTTAACCAGCTCTAACCAAGTCCTTTCACTTCTCTGGGCGTCCGTTTGCAGGTCTGTGAGATGGGAGGAAGAGGTGGAGACTGCAAGGTCCTTGAATTTCTAGAGGCTTAAACAACGTGTGCGCAACCGACTGAGGTGGTGGGCGGTGTGCACCGGGGAAAACCCGCCAAAGGAGCTGAGGACTGAGTACTCCCGGGTGGTCGGTTCACCGACCCCCGGGGACTCCGCCCAACCTACACGCAATGACAGCCAGCCTGGAGGAACCCTGTCCGCAAAGCCCCCAGCTCTCGGTCCCACTTAACCTGCTCGAAACCTTTCAAGACAACCTCTCCAACAGCACTCCAACAAAGAAAGGGGGGAAGCCGGGGCAGCTAGCTCCGAGGAAGCCGCACAGGCGGCGAATCCGGTCTCCCGGACTCCGGAAGCCAGCGGACCCACGCCCCCCGCGTGCTCCGATAGCCCCGGCCAACCTCCGCCCGGTGCCACCTGGCCCGGGAATTAACCCCTGCTTCCCTGGCAGGGCGCGGGGGATGGTGGGGCGCACTGATTTCCCGGGCACGAACACCCTGGCCAGAGCGAATCGAGACGGCCGGGATCCCAAACCACCCAAAGGCCTCCTCCAACCTGCCAGAGACCCGGCTTTATCCGCTCCCGGGCGGACGAAGTGGGAGATCCCGAAGCGGAGCCACTTTGAAATATTTTTCTAGAGGACACGACCACGCGGGAAGGAGGCCGACCAACCTCGCAGCGCGGGCTAAGGGGAAAGGATCCCGAGACCGACTACCCGAGGATGCAGCTCGGGAGCCCAGGTCCGGGAGAAAGCAGCCCGGGGTTCCGGGACTCCGGAAATTGTTCGGCCCAGGTTCTGCGTTCCCAGGTTCCCGACGGGTCAGGGCTCCATCCCACTCACGGACCTTGACGCCCGCGGGGAACAATGTTGCATCTTTTTAAATCGTTGGGGTTTTTTCCCTAACAAATTAGGAAAAATAAACCAAGTCTGGGAGGAAGGGGGCTGCGCTCTGTGACTCCAAGGGGCCACAAACCACCACCATTTCCCCACCTCCAACACAACCACCCCAAGGCTGGGCGAGAAGTTGGGAACTTCGGGACCGCGCTCCAGGCGCGCACTGGGAGTGTCTCGCTTCTCTTTTAACTTCGGGAGTTGGGGGTCGCCGCCGAGAGCTGGAGGGACGTCCGGGAAGTCGACCCGCGGGGCTGTCCGGTGTCCCAGACCTCCCCGAAGAGAACCGGGGCGGCGGGATGAAAAAGAAACGAAAGGAGTATGCAGTCCGTTTCGTACCTCCAAAACGCGAAGGCGCGCAAGGCTCGGGCTGGGGCTCGGCGGCAGAGAGGCGCCCGGCCGCGCCCCGCAGGCTCCGCGCCGCGTCCCCCGGCCGGAAGGGCGCCCGAGGCCCTGCGCGCAGTTGGCGCGCCCGGAGCGGCTCGGGGCGGCTCGGGGGTGGAGTCCCCAGACGCCGGCGGACGAGCTGGCGCCCTCCCCGGACCACCGCGCCGCGCCGCTGCGCTCGGGGCTTCCCCGCCGCGGGCGCCGCGCCCGGACTGCGGCCGGAGGGCCCGCGCCTGCCCACGCCGGGCGCCCCACGTCCTGCCCCGACCCCCCGGCGTTCTCCTCCTCCCCGCGCCAAACTCGGCTCCCGCAGCCCGCGCCGAGCGGGGCAGCGGGGATCCGCGGAGCCGGTGGAAAGTTAGTGGCGGGGCTGCAGAGCCCCCTCCCCGGACCACAGACCCCAACCCCCCACCCCACCCCCGTCTCCCCGTGCCCCCCGCGCTTCCAGGCTCCGCGTCCTCGCAGTCCCGGCTACGCCACCTACCTGCTTCCGCGGCCGCCCCGGGCTCGGCCGGCCAGTCGCGCGGTCCTGTCCTCCGGAGCCGGAGCCGCGCCGGAGCGCCGGGCCAGGAGCCGGAGCTGCGGGCTCGGCGAGCGAGCGAGCGAGTGAGCGAGCCGGCGGGCGGCTGGAGCCGCGGCTGCTGCTGCCGAGCCAGCCCCCACCCCCCGCGTCCCTCGGTCCCTCCCTCCCCTCTCAGCTCCCTCCTCCCTGCTCGTGGCTCCCTCCCTCCCCCCTTCTTTTTCCCGCTTGGGTCCTTTCAGACCCTGCTTTCGCTTGCTCGCTCTCTCGCTTTTTCCGATCGCCCAGTCCCTCTCCAGCTTTCCTCTGGGTTTCTTTTACTCTGGCTCTGGGTTTTCCAACATCCCTTCTCATCACCCTGCCCCCACCCCGCCTTTTCTCCCTTTTGCTCATTCCTCTCCCATCTCTCTTTTCTCTCTCTAACCCTTTTCTGTGTCTCTTCGTATTTTCTCTTCCTTTTAACCTCCCCCCTCCCCCCACTTCGTCTCTACTGTCCTTTCCCCTCCCTACTCCCCCCTCCCTCCTGGTGGGTCAGTAACGCCCGCCCTGCGTGCTGCCTCCGGATGGGAGATCTCCCCTAGGATGTGGAGGGAAGCCGGGGAGCCCCCAGGCTTGGTGGTAACAGGCTGAGGAGAGAGAGGAATGGGCCAGAGCTGGAAACTGGAACTCCAGACACCGGCTTGAGAAATTTCTGGGCGGAGGGCGCTCCTATAATGTCAAACCCCTGAGCAGGCCGGGTTGAGCCAAGCCTGGTAAGATGAGGAAACTGAGGCCCACGAAGAATTGAGCAAGGACTTGCCTCTTCACAGAGGTCTACTCCAGAGGCAGGGCCTAGAGCACCATTGCTCCTTTGATGATGGGGAAATGAGAGGGTGCCCCAAGCCAATGCACTGCTTCCAGTCTCTCTGCCTATCCCAAGCCCCAGGCCCCCAGGGGCCGGTAGGAGGAAGCCTTCTCCACCTTGGGCCACCTGGCTGCCCCACACAGCACTCCTGGGGGAGAAGTGAGCCCCTAGGAACACTTGGCCCAGGTGTGGAGAAGGGAACCCTCCTCCCCAACCCCACTCCTCTCTAAGCAATGCCGGACTTACCAGCACACTTCTGCTTCTCAGGGATAAGTAGCAGCGGGTGCTTTGCTTGTGCGATTTGTCTGTTCTCCTCAAACTCGGACAAGAGCAGGAAGGCCCAGACTGGGGCAAATGTGCTATACACAGCTCTCCCCGGGAATTTGTCACAAATGAAGCACACAGGTTGTCTAAAGCTTTGAGGAATGTGTGTCTGTAACTGTGTCTGGTCGCCTTGCCTTCTCAGCTCAACCGCTGAGAGTCGTCATTCTGGGTCTGATGGGGCAAGTCCCACCTACAGAGGCCTTACCTGGCATTCCCACATTTCAGCCCAGTGGGACCCAGAGGAGAGCCCTGATTCCCACGGATCCCATCGTGCAGCCCTGCTTCGTCAAGATGGGATCGTGATTCTCCTAGTGTTGCTGGGGCCAGAGTTTAACCCCTTCAGTACATGGTACCAACAGGAAGCAGACCCTCCATCCAGCCCTGGGTAGAGACCAGCCTTGGGATATTGGCAAAACCCCAAAACCCCACACAAATATCCCATCAAGTTTCCTGCCTTGGGACATCAAATCCAATAAATAAACCCATGCCGGGCCTCTGCAGTTCACCGCCCCCCCCCCCCCCAAAACCAGAAGCATCTGGTCAGGGCTGGGACTAGGGTGAAGCAGGTCAGGCCCCTAGGGCACAGCATATAAAGAGGCACTCACGTTCAGGGCCGTGCGTGGGCAGAGGCAGCACCTCCTAAAATTCTGCAGCCTGGTTCCTGCTTCCCCCTAATCCTGGTCAAATCTTAGGGCTGTCCCTAACCAGCAGTGTCACCTTGGTCCATCACTAGGCCGCTCTGCCTTTCAGTGTCCCCACCTGACCATGAAGAAGCAGAAAGACAGGTTCTCCAAGGGTTTCTCCAGCTCCGAGATGCTGTACTTTGTGGGCTGCCAAAGGCTAAGAGAAGGGGGCCGAACTTTCTGGGTTTGCTCTCCTGCGCCACCACTTGCTAACTGGGATACCAGGCAGCCGGTCGCTTCTCTAACCTCGGTTGTCCCGTCAGTAAAGGTGGGAAGGACTACAATGCCGTGAGCCCTGAGGATTAAACCAAATGATGCACATTGTCGCCCTTGATAACTGTTAGCAGTTATAGTATACAAGGTAGGTATGTGCACAGTTTTCCTTCCTCTTCCCTTTTGGATTATATGTTCCACCTCCCGCCATGCCTCTCACCCTCACACCTACGTGGTGGGCACCCATTTATAATTCCCAAACCCTGGTTCGACCAGGTTTGGGAGGTGGGCAGGTCTCCCTGGATAACCCTTCACCCCATCTCAACAAGCAAATGCACAGGAAGCAGCCGGCTCCCCCACCTCTCTCTCTCTCTCTCTCTCTTTCTCTCTCTCTCTCCCCCACGCGGCCACACTGCCAGACGTGAATCTCGCAGCTGAGGGTTACTGGCCCCCTCTGCGCTGGGCTGGGGATTGCCTGGTTTTCTGCCATACTCTAAAAAGCCACACAGATCTATAAAGCTGCACCTTCTCCGCCCAGATGGCAGGCCTCCAAGGACACAGGTCCCAACAGAGCCAGGAACACTTTTAGCAAGCATCTCTGAGGGTCGGCTCGGGGTCAGGTTAGCACCCATGATCCATCATTCATTTGCCAGTCCCTGAGAGCCTGCTCACGGGAGCCCTGCCCTGCACATCCCACTGCTGTGTAGATGTTCAACCCCGCGACAAGTTTATTTGGAAATTGTGATAACATTAAGAGCGGGTACTCCTCTAAATGCATGATCTGAGACGAAAGTCCACTATTCTGAATTATCAACCCTGTAAGTCAAAAAACTTGCACTCAAAATAATATACAAACAGGGAGGGGGATAAAACAGAAGAGGCTCTTTATATAGAGAACAGAGGGTTACTGCAGGGGTTGTGGGACGGGGGATGGGCTAAATGGGTAAGGGGCATGAAGAAATCTACTCCTGAAATCATTGTTGCACTATATGCTAACTAACTTGGATGTAAATTAAACAATAAATTAATTAGTTAATTAAAAAAATAAAACAGGGGCACCTGGGTGGCTCAGTCAGTTAAGCATCCGACTTTGGCTCAGGTCATGATCTCGCGGTCTGTGGTTTCGAGCCCCACGTTGGGCTCTGTGCTGACAGCTCGGAGCCTGGAGCCTGCTTGGGATTCTGTGTCTCCCTTTCTCTCTGCCCCTCCCCCCCCCCCACTCATGCTCTGTCTCTCTCCATCTCTCAAAAATGAATAAACATTAAAAAATTTTGGGGGCGCCTGGGTGGCTCAGTCGGTTAAGCGTCCGACTTCGGCTCAGGTCATGATCTCGCGGTCTGTGGTTTCGAGCCCCACGTCGGCTCTGGGCTGATGGCGCAGAGCCTGGAGCCTGCTTCCAATTCTGTGTCTCCCTCTCTCTCTGCCCCTCCCCCGTTCATGCTCTGTCTCTCTCTGTCTCAAAAATAAATAAACATTAAAAAAAAAATTTTTAAGCCATTACAATTTTTAAAAGAGAAAGAAATTATCACAAGGCTAGGACACAAGACACAATGTCCAGGACTCAGACCGGCACGCTCCCCACCTCCCCTCTGCGTAGATGTACAGGGGATTCCCTTTGTTCTCCTTCCCTCTCCCTCTTCTCTTTGCTGAGGGGTCACCTTTTCCCCTCCCGCTTTCTGCAGAGCCCTGGCTCAAAGCCCCGGGGAGGAACATCCACAGAAAATGCATCAGGGATAACTGGAATTTGTTGAATGACAGAAAAATTTCAGAACTCATAGGATCTTACAGCTCCTCTGGTGAGAAACCTGCCTTATTAGCAGGGTTAGGAAAATGTCTGTTTTCCCACCACACCCAAAAGCATCTGGGGGCTTCCTTACCTCCATGTCTATCACAAACCCTTGCATAGGGCTCTGCCTTGGTAAGAGAATAAGCAAAATATCTACAATTTATTACTAAGGTATACACGTGGTCTCATTTAACTGTCCCAGCAATACTCTCCAGCAGGCATTAACATCCCCTTTCACAGAAGGGGAAACCAAGGGTCCCAGAAAAAAGTGACAGAACCCACAGTTGAACTCAAGCCTGCTCACCCGCTCTTGCACCATAGGGCTGGCACAAGCAAGGGCCCTGGGGCCAAAATTCAAGGAGGCACTCGCTCTCAGGCACCAACTCTTACTTACACAACCCCGAGAAGAAGCAACCTTCGCATACCCTCCAAAGAATTAGAGGGGACTGTGGGCTCCCTGTGTCCTAGCCCTTGACGTGGTCCCGAGGAGAAACCACACAGCAGCCAGCATCCAAGGTAACTCACCAGTGTTAACCCCGCTCACATAACACACACAGACACATCCTCCAACATACCCACACTCAGCCGTCCTGCCCAGCACGCAGATGGCCAAGGGAAGATAACCCAGCACACCTACGTAAACACCAGCACAACGCAAAACGTCTGCACGTGCATATAATACAATTCCTGCACTCACCTAAAAAACAGGGGAGGGAGGTGGGGGATATCTGAATAAAATCCGAGTGGCGAACCTTTTTTCACAAGCTATTTATGAACCTGCAGCCACCAATCGAAGTCTTGATTAACTTGGTTGTATTTATTAGATCGTGTTCAATATTTAATAACTTTGAATATGGATTGAATATTTAATGAGTTTGGTAGAGTCCCATTTACATTTAAACGTCAGAAGTGCCAATTGCTTTGAACTAGGAATTGAGTTTGTGACTCATTCCCAGAAGCCAGCGCTGGAAATCTCTCCATTCTACGCTTTTCATAGATTTACTTAAATTATAGGTTATCATCATGACATTATTACACTATTATTTGCTATGATGCTCCACTATTATAACAGATTATTTATTACACAGTCCCAGGGAATGTGGCATTTAGACACCGAATTTCCCTGCATCCGGGCAAACTTGGATTGGGTCTCTTGTTCCCTCTCCTCCATGTCTGCCAGGAAAAGGCACCGAATATGATGCTGTGAAATGCTCTCGTCTTAAGCCCTTAGTCCTCCCACAGGCACAAGATGATCTGGGAGTGATTTATGTGGTATACATTGTCCAAGACCAACTTGTCCAAGCGAGGGAACTCTGCAGACTGCGGGCGAGCGACATGAATTTCTGAAGCTTCTTTTTACCGAAATGAGAGAATCAGATGCAAAGTGCAGCTTTCAGAGGCATCATGGAGATTCCTGAAAGTCCTTGGAGGATGTGGGATTCTGGAAGTCAGTGAGCGAACTTAGCATATCCATGTATGCAGGTTTTACGTAAGTTACGGTTATAATAATGATGATGGCGTATGGGTAAAAAGTAATTACAAAATGTGGTTTGTCAGGGGCCAGAGTTAAATCACTGGCAATGGTCCTTATGCCATAGCAGGCTGCAGCCCAGCAGGGTCAACTGCTTACTCACCACAGAGAGATAATGCCTTCCCCATCAAATACCTCATCTCACTGACACACATTTGTCATATTCTGATTTGCTTTGATTTGGGGTCCGCAGCAAATGTAAATGAATGCTGTCCAAAGAATAGTAATGATAGGGGCACCTGGGTGGCTCAGTTGGGTAAGCCTCCGACTTCGGCTCAGGTCATGATCTCGCAGCTCGTGGGTTCGAGCCCTGCATCCGGCCCTGGGCTGAGGGCTCAGAGCCTGGAGCCTGCTTAAGATTCTGTCTCCCTCTCGGGGCGCCTGGGTGGCGCATGGGGCGCCTGGGTGGCGCAGTCGGTTAAGCGTCTGACTTCAGCCAGGTCACGATCTCACGGTCCGTGAGTTCGAGCCCCGCGTCGGGCTCTGGGCTGATGGCTCAGAGCCTGGAGCCTGTTTCTGATTCTGTGTCTCCCTCTCTCTCTGCCCCTCCCCCGTTCATGCTCTGTCTCTCTCTGTCCCAAAAATAAATGAACGTTGAAAAAAAAAATTAAAAAAAAAAAAAAGATTCTGTCTCCCTCTCTCTCTGCCGCTCCCCCCCCTCAAAAATAAATAAAACATTTATAAAAAAGGAATAGTAATGATAATAAAAACCATTAGGTGGATAGTAAGCCTCTGACCAAGTCTGTGTGGTCATGCTTCTTGGAAACTATTCTCGTTGTATTTGTAACAGATGATCGGGGAAAATACACCACTAAGTACTTCCCTCCTCCTCACCTGCATCCGTGTGCCGACCTTTACATCCTACCTGACACCTGAGAGCCACCCCAGTCTATCTGCACGTCCTGAATTCGACATAGTATTCTGCCCGCCCCACCCCGCCCCCGACTTTATTTCTGCCGTTCTCAGAATCACTGCCATCTGATTATCTCTTCACCGGTCTACCTGCCGCCATCGGACGGTGACTTTCATAAAGGCATTTCAATGGCGCCAATGTTTCAGACAGCGCCCGGCCTAATGTTGGATGGATGGATGGCACACAGCTTTTCTTCTTGGCTATTTATCCTCTGACTTGAGTGGAGTGAAGTGTTGGTTGAGGAGGCCATCCCTACTTTCCGGGAAGCTCCTACCGTTACTCATTCTTAGACTCAAGTCAAAGCTCCAAGGGATTGGCCACCCCTTCGTTTTACAGATAACGTCCAATCCCTCATGTTTTCATCCAACGGGCATTTACAATGTTCTCACCGTGTGTGCCAGGCTCTCCCTGCCGTGCGCCACAACCCAAATTACTGAGTCAACCCCAGGGGATTTCGAGGAGTGCCCAGGGTCCCGGGGGGCAGCATCACTTCTCCAGCCCTGTTAGCAGTCAGTTCCCTGCAGTGACCGAGAGACTTTGGAGGGAGCAGAAGAACCGCCCACCTCAGGAGGGGGTCTGGGACTCCTGGCCGGTCGCAGCTCCGTTTGGCAAACCCTTAGCTCTTTATAAATGCCTCAAGTCCTCGGCGGAAGTAGGTAGGGTACCAACTCAATTCTCACATAAAACGAAGCGCCAGCCTGCTGTTCAGTCCCTTCTGCCACCGCTCCCCGCTCTGCTCTTGGTTCTCCAGCGATGCTGCAGGTTTGCAGGCCCTGTGTCTACTGGAACGCGAGCAAGGGAAAGGGCTTCCGTTCGGTTTGCTGCCACATATCTGGCACACAGTAGGCCACCAAGAATGTTTCTGAGAAGCATCAGCGAATGAGATGTCATACCCCTGTCTTTACTAGTGATATCTCCTCTGTTTGGAGCACCCTTCCAGCTTTCTTCTTACTCATCCAGCAAGACAGCTTGGGCATGTTGTCCTATCAGAAATCTTCCTTGAAGCCCCCCGGGCTGGACTGAACCCCCTTCCTCTGGGTTTCCTGGAACCCTGTACCCAGGCCTCTCTTTCACTCACCACCGCGCGCTGCACTTATCTGTTACAACGTCTGCTTCCCACACCAGATGTCGAGATCATGAAGACAGGAACCATATACCATTCATCTTCATACCCTCACCTCCTTGGCAAGGCATCTGGAACACAGAAAGCACTCTATAATGATTTGTCAAGTTGAACTAAACAACCCCAAATGGATGCAGATTGGGCCCTACCAAATGTGATGGCTGATTCGTTTGGTCATTTGGCAAATATTGATTGAGTGCCTCTGACTGTTCTAGGTATTGGAGATCCAGCACTGAGCCAAACAGACAAAAATAACGATAATGGCAATACTTGTCAATTAGACATGACCCAGATATTTTAGCAGGGTAGTTAAATGGTATATGGAGTCAATATGGAAACTGTTTTGAACTTCAGCTTTCACCGTAGTATGATATAAGTAAGGCAAGAAATTCAGGGTCCCAATAACTCCACAGTCTCTCTTTCTTGGGTTCCAGTATCTGCATCTATATCACCAATACATGTTATAATTTCCCATGAGATATGTTTTTTTTTTTTTCCCAACGTTTATTTATTTTTGGGACAGAGAGAGACAGAGCATGAACGGGGGAGGGGCAGAGAGAGAGGGAGACACAGAATTGGAAACAGGCTCCAGGCTCCGAGCCATCAGCCCAGAGCCCGACGCGGGGCTCGAACTCACGGACCGCGAGATCGTGACCTGGCTGAAGTCGGACGCTTAACTGACTGCGCCACCCAGGCGCCCCAAGAGATATGTTGATATATGTTTACACAGGGTCCTCTGAAATTCCTTGCACATTTTTAAATCTCAATAATTTGCCTAGAAACACTTTACAAATAGCATTAAGTATTCCAAGGCTTAGAAAACACTTCACAATGGCCCAAAGTACAATTTAAATCCCATGATAAATAAAAAATTAAAGTGCAATCAGCTTTCAATTCGGTTGCAATTCAATTTGCCTTTAAGTGTCATTTATGGATTTCTTTGATCATACCCGCTACCTATGTTACATTTAACAAGCTTTGATTGAGTCCTTCTATGGTGTCAGGCACTGTAGTAGGCATGAAGGAAAACCAAGATTGATAGGACATGATCTTAACCTTTATAGTGCCCCCGGTTTAGTGGGAGAGACGGAAATGCACCTTACCTGCTATAACACATGAGACCTCGCAAAGCTGCAACCCAGGTATACACAGGCACTGTGGGAGCACAGAGGACAAACATGTTCCTCCTGCCTGGGGAGGTATCGGGAAGGCTTGGTGGAAATGGTGATGACTGAGCCACACCTGAATCCGTAAGTCTGGTTTGGCAACCAGTGAAAAGAAGGGAAAGGAAGCGCTGGAGAAAGAAGGGACATGCGCACAGTGATGGGAGATATACGACACATTCAAGAATGGTACATTTGCAGCTGGAGCAAATGCAGTGAAGAGAAGAAGGTTGGAAAGGCGAACGGGCTCTGATGGTGAAGGGTACTGACTGATAGGTTAGAATTTTATCCTGGAGGTAATGGAGAATATCATCAAAGCTTAAAGGTTTTAAGATGATATGATGCCTTTATGTATATGTGTTATATGTATTATATATGCATGATATTATATATTATTATACTATATATGCTAATACACTACATATATTAATATACTTATATCAATTATTATATTAATATTAATATATTAATAATTTTAAATTAATAATATTAAATATTATATTAAGTATATAATTAATATACTTATATTATACTTATGTAATATACTTATATTAATATGGTATATATATTAATATACCATAATATATACTAATAATATGTTTTTAGTATATTAGTATTTATTGTAGTATACTCTATTATATTTTATATTATACTATATATGCATGTATTATACTATACGTATTATGCATATTATAAGGACATAGTTAAAATATTCTGCCACAAAAAAATGCATGAAGACCAATACTATTGGCCTTTTATGGAGTGTTTACTGTGTGTCAGGAGGCGCTGTGTGAAGCACCTGATAGGTACTGTCGCATGTTATCGTCACATCAACCCTGAGATGAAGGTATCGTGAGGCCCATTTTACAGATGTAACCATGGAGGTTCCAAGTGGTTAAGTCTCCCTGCTAGTCTCCCAGCTAGTCTGTAGCACTTGAACTTAGGTGGATCTGACTCCAATCACCTCTGGACCATGGCAGCAGCTTGCCCAAACAATTAAGAAACTCATGAATGAGGGGTTTACATAAAATTCTCTTTTCTGCCTTCGTATATATCACAGGTTTTTTAAATGTTCACACTTTTTAACCCAACAATGAGATTTCTGGGAATAAATCTTAATAATCAGAAATTCACCCAAAGATGAGTGCACAAAGGTGGTCATTGCAATGTCATTTATAACAGAGAGAAGCTGTGAGGCACTCTAAGTGCTCAGTACTAGGGAAAGGGTTCATTATGAAATGATGGAGTATTACATAAGCATCAAAATTATGATTGCATGGGACAGAAAATTGTAAACACATAACCTCAACTATGTAAAGAAAACGCACAGCAAAAAAAGAGAGCAAAGACACAAAAGACACATGTCAAATGTAATTGGTGACCTCCGTGAGGGGACGAAGCTTTTTTCGTCCTACACATTCCAAATTTTCTACATGTGAGCACCTCATTCTCTCTCTCTCTTTTTTTTTTAAGGTTTTACTTTTATGTAATCTCTACACCCAATGTGGAATTTGAACTTGCAACCCCGAGATCAAGAGTCAAAGGCTCTACTGACTGAGCCAGCCAGGCACCCCTTGAGCACCTCATTCTTGAGATAAAGGAAAAAAAATTTTAACACCATCCTCTGTCTTTTTTAAAGACATGCCAGCTGGATCAGCCTGGGCAGCCAGAGAAATGACAGATGTCTACAGCCAAGTCACCTCCCTGCCACTTGATCCTCGGATGTCGTTAGATCAAAACATTGACAGAGCTGGTGTCCTGGCCAGGACAAGCAAGGGTCTGAATTCAAATCATTCCATTTGCTTACAGGTCCTCAAATATTCAAAGGATGCAGAATCATGCATCTTAAAATCAAAAATGTAAATTGCAATGTTCTTACAATTTGTTTCACGAACACTCCCCGTTTGTTCCTTAGCGTGACCGTGACCGTGTTCAATTTTCGGGGGCTGGAGTCGGAGAAGAAAGAACAAAGCCAGAACTTTGGGGCCCAATCTGGGAAACCAACTGTCGGGTTAAGCGCTGAAACTTTACTATGAGACTGGTGGGCCCTCTCCGTGGAATTAGAGCTAAAGCTAATAACCCAATTTGGAATAATTTAAAGCTCTTTTTAGGGAAGTTTTTTACTCAATTGGGCTCATTATGCATGGGTTTAATGTGTAACAATTTGTTCTTGAAAGCTAACATTATTGTTGGCAATAAAGATAGGAAGTGGAAATAAGTTTCCAATATGTAAAGCAGATTTATTTCTCGTTTCATATGGACTTGTTCCGGGTCTCTGCTTATGAATCACACCATGCTCCCTGCAAAAAGATGCTGTCCATGCAGTTGGTTATGATAAATGGCCTGTAATTGTGAATCTGATATTGGTTTTCAATATTGAATTTATCATTCTGTCCTCTTAACAGATATTAAATACTTTTCAGAATTTATCCATTTGCCTGACCCATCTGTGATTTGTCAATATGTAAAATTTATTAGTTTCCTAGTTTTTTGAGATTTTAACAGTCGACAACATCATTAATAATGCTGAGTAATGGAGCTGACCTCTTTTAAACCCCGTTCCCTTCCACTAATCCAGAACATCCAAATTGAATCAAAATGTATTCGATTTAGGGACCCGAAAAAGAAAACGGCTGGCCGGGGCGGGGCGCCTGGTCTGAAATGCGGCTCCCACAGGCTGGGCATCCCTCTGCCTCTTCACCTCCGAGCTGGCAGCTGGCGGGAGAAGGCTGCTCGCACCTTCACCGTCTCCTCCTCCTCCTCCCATTGAAGGAGCCAGCTTAGCGGCCCTCCACTCCCTCGGCTGCCTCAGTTTCTTCAGCGCGGCGTGATTGATGATAATAATAATGCTGCTTGTCTGGCTCCCTCACGGAAAGCGCTTTGTGAATTAATAGAAGCGAGCAGCCTGTGCACTTGGAGAGCCCCCTCCAGGACGGCTCCGTTGCCGCCCTGGACCGCTCATCCAGCTCGGCTGGGAAAGATTCCTGCCCCTCGTAATCTGGGGTAGTGCAAAAAGAGAGAAAGAAATCAGGCTGGGTGAAAGAGAAACAAGGCGGTGTGAGACAGTGACAAAGCTAAACTTACCCTGCCCCCTGGTTCTGTGCATTTAAGGCCACCCCGGCGTGTTGTGGCCAGAACAGCATGACAACCAGCTCAAGGTCAAAACTGGGGGCCTGGGTTTTTTGCGGGGCTCTGTTGTTGCTGGCGTTTGTAACCTACGGGGCCGCATCCCACAGTTCCTGTATCATCCGCTGTGTTGAGCGGACACCTGGAGGCACAAAGGCTTACAGAACTGAGCTCCCAAGGTCAGGGAACACATTGGCCACCAGCTGCAGGGGTCCTTCAGCCAGGGCCCCAGAAGAGGATGGAGTCAGGGCGGTGCACACAGGTCGAAGGACAGTGAGCCTCGTGACAGGCCAGGGGAGAAACGGAAAGCAGCCTGAAGAAGGGGTCAGCTGAGTTTCCTGGTCACACTTAGGGAACACAGAGGGTCACCTTCTCAGGACCATTCCAAGAGGAGCAGCCCCACTGCTGCCTCTGACCTGCAGAAAGCTGAAAAATAACTGCCTTTCCTTCCCCTGAGGCCTAATCTCATGTTCCTGCAGCAGCCCAATTGACTTTCAATCCAATGCAAATCAGCTTCCTTGGAAGTTTTGTCTATTTAAGGATTATGGGCCAAGATCAAACTATCAGAAGAAACTAGGAGCTGTCAATAGGGTGAGTGAGAGGTGACAAGTTTCCAAAGGGCTCCTGTGTCCAGAAGAAACTTGCCTTTTGACCAAAAGCCAGAGGGCCACCTGGTTCCAGATCTGGCCTATGAGGAGCCATATCAGATCAATTGTCTGTCCCAGCTGAGACCGGAAGCCAGGTCTCCACAAACTCCCTTTATGATGCGCTTTCTGCCCTGCCCGAGCATGATTTACAAACTGTCCCAAATCCCAGGCATTTCAGAGCCATTTATAGATTCGGCTTTTCCTCCTCCATCTCTTGCTGCCCTTCTCCCATCAACGGCTAACCACCCTTCAAAGTCTTCTGTCAAACAAAAGGTAATTTTAGCCTGACAAGTGTTTAACTGAGTACCTGAATGTCTAGCTGCTTCGCGCCTCAACTGCTATGGAGATACAAAAAAACATATGAAATAAAGTCTCTAGGGGCGTCTGGGTGGCTCAGCCGGCTGAGCGTTCGACTTCATCTCCGGTCATGATCTCGTAGTTCGTGAGTTCAAGCCCCACACCGGGCTCTCTGCTGTCAGCACAGAGCCTGCTTCGGATCCTCTGTCCCCCTCTCTCTGCCCCTCCCCTGCTTGTGTGCTCTCTCTCTCCTCCAAAAAATAAACATTTAAAAAATAATAATAATAAAATGAAACACAGTCTCCACCCTCAGGCGGGACTAATAATGGCACTTCACTTAATAATCAATTATTAAACACTTACTGCATGCCTGGTCCAGCGCTGGACACTGCAAAAACTCGGGAAAAAGAATCCCGCTTAGTCCCTTCCCAAGGAGCTCACCTGATGAGAGAGAGAAGGTTTTAACATACAAACCCTCGTGAAACCTGATGTAATGTTAAGCCGTGTGATTGAGGCAATAGGTACAAAAGGGTTGGACAAGATTGATGTGGACTGGAAGCCATCAGAGTAAACCTTATGAAGGAGGAGGCAGGAAAAAGGAACGCAAGAAAAGGATGGGCCAAGCAGAGAGGACAAGACACACATTGTGTGTGTGTGTGTGTGTGTGTGTGTGTGTGTGTTACTATCTTTGTTTATCTTCATTGTGTGTTATCTTTATTACCTTTATTTCATTATATCTTTATAATCTTTATTGTTTATGTGTGTTACTATCTTTATAATTCAGTTCTTCAGATATCTGCCCACCCTCCCAGGTACTTGCCCATACTTATCTGACAAAGGAAAGGGGCAACAAGGTTTAGGGGGCACCTACCTCGTGCCGGGAGGCATATTTCCCTTAACATTCATTGTCATATGCGTCCTGCCCAACCACCCTGCCAAGTAGATATCATGAGCCCCCCCTTTTTTTTGGAAGAGGACCTCAAAGCTCAACAGGGAAATCATTTGCCCAAGACTATCTGACAAGTATCTGGGGTGCCTGGGTGGTTCAGATGGTTAAGCATCCAACTTCGGCTCAGGTCATGATCTCACGGTTCATGAGTTCGAGCCCCGTGCCAGGCTCTGTGCTGACAGCTCAGAGCCTGGAGCCTGCTTCAGACTCTGTGTCTCCCTCTCTCTCTGCCCCTCCCCTACCTGTGCTCTGTCTCTCTCTCTCTCTCTCTTTCTCTTTCTCTCTCTCTCTCTCTTTCTCTCTCAAAAATAAATAGACATTAAACAAATTTTTAAAAACGACTGTATGACAAGTATCAGCCAGTCTGGGATTCAAACCTTGGCCTTGATCTCCTAGATCTCATAGTCTCTTACCACTGAATCATGTGGACTCTACGAAGCAGAGTGGCAGTACTCCTCATGGAAGTCAAGGCCATGCTCGAGACCAGGATCTGGAAGGAAGAGGAGGAAGAGAAACGGCATGATGACCGCCCTTCTAAGCATGACCAGGCCAAGTGCTGTGGAGGGCAGGGAAGAGAAACTCGCAGACCATTCAGCCGTTTAGCGAGAGACACCCCTGCGCTCCCTTGGGGTATTTCCTGGGGCTGTCATCCGCAATCTGACTTTTCATCACGTTGGCTGCTCCTTATGGTAAGATGTCAGTCCTCCTGAAGATACGAGGCCCTCCTGCAGCAGCTGGGGTCCCCTCCAGGGCTCCCGGTCCTTCGTCCAGGGCAAGGCAGGCTTAGCGAGATTTGGTGCTCGGAGAAGCTCCGTTTCTCGACTATGTCCTCTTCGAAGAGGCGTGGGAGGAAAAAACTCACTGAACCAGAAAATACATATCTTCTCAGCACTTAAATGGGTCCTGTTTTAAGCCTAGATCGGTGTAATTAAAATTATAAGAAAATAAGACCAAAGGATACCCCCCACCGTCCTTAATTAGGAGCGAGATGAGAAGGAAGAAACTCTGGTGTAACTTATTTAAAAGGCATAGTCCTGAAGTGGGACCAAGAAAGAGAATAATTAAAATGAAGGTTTCATTATTGTTTTTTGAAAGGGTCTCGGCGGACAGAGGGGTCTAATTGGCAGACAAGACACATGAAGGGCATTTGCTCATTCTCGGAGTGACTGTTCTGAAGATGGATGTGCAGAAAGCACTAGTCTCTGGGCCCTCTTTCCTACCTCCCCAGGGTCTTTCCAAACAGATGGGAGAACAGGAAAATACCAGGGGGCCGGGATCCTGGGTACACCGATGCCCATCACAAGAAATGGTGAAATCTCTCAAATTCCCTTGGCAGGCAGGAGGTGGAGTGACCACGGCTGCCATTGCCATCATCGTTATGGCTGCTGTTGTTAACATTTATCCAACATTGTACTCAGCACAGCGCAGAGCATAACGCAGGATGCAGCCCCGGCTTTGGAAATAAACATCCAGGCTCCCTACTGGATTTCTGCCCCAGCAGGGCACCCAGGCTTCAGCAATTCTGGATCACTCCATCCTCCACTCCCCTGACGCTGCCTCTTGGTTTTCCTTGAGCCATTTCGCGTCTCCTGGAAACAGCCTAGCGTTCTGAGGCCCCGACCGGGTTGCTTGGCCCTCAACTGGCCTCTCTGGCCAAAGTCAGGGCTCCCAGAACAGGGCTGAAAGTGGAAGCTGGCGTGGGCAAGCCGATCTGAGAGGGAACGAACGCAGGCAGGGAAAGCGTGAAGCCAAGAAAGCATGGCGTTTCTCACGACTGGCGTGAGAGTCAGATTCAGTACTTTGCCTAACGTCACCCGCCACCCCCGCTGCTCCAGGCCCCTCGTTTCTCTTACCACTTCATTCTGCAACCTTGCACTTTAGAAATCCACGTGTACTCTTTAACAATCAAGACCCACACCACAGCAAATTTTATCCATATGCGTCTTTGGAACACGAAAGCCTTGACAAGTGTCCATGGCCATCTAAGAAATGTATAAATATTATCTGTACACATTAGTTCCTCAAGCAAAGTCCCACTTCCCACTGCCAAATGTTATTTTTTATAGCAGCTCTGCAAGATGAGTGAAGGCGTATATTTTACCAGTAAGCCACTTTTTATAGTGTGGGGGGGAAAAAAAAGCCCCAAACATTTTTATTGCTTTTTAACCAACAGGATATCTGAATGCAAATGAATGAATCACCTTTGTGATGATTGGCTGCCAGAGTTTCCTTGTCATACACAGAGCAGGCTCAGTGGATGTGACTTATATCCTCATGAGTCCAGGGAAAGAAAAAAGACTGACTGCTACCAGTGAATTATGAGATTTGTCTTTATCAGTGAAAATAAGGTCATAACTGAGCCCAGCTACCGCCTATTATATGTGTGTTCCATCTACTTTTCTGTATAATGTGATCTAGTGTGCCAGGGTGAGCCGGACCAGCCCAGTGTATAAATTAGCCATTTTAAAAAGCTGCATTAAATCTTTAAGGCCACCAGGGTACCTTTTAATGCATTGATGCCACTCTTCAATAGACGCTCGTGTTCTTTACTTCTGACCTACATTTCGATGACGATCTGATGGAAAAAGGTACTGGAAGGACTCTCCTAAGTGTCTGTGAAACTAGAGAGAAAAACTAAGTCGAAGCACAAGTGTGGATCCCCGTCAAAAGCCAGCCAGTTGTGGACCTGGGTTCCTCGTAGCTACTTCTAAGGAGAACAATTCATTCATTCATTCATTCATTCATTCATTCAGCATTTGTTTACAGAGCAGTTTCTCTGTGCAAAACACCAGGCAGACCTTGGAAGTCCTGGCTCTACCAAAAGCCAAGGAGAGGGGGGTAGGCTTTACACGATGGAAGCTCTTTAGGTGAAGGACGAAGGAAATCATGGGAATTTTCTAAAGCCCTGTTTTAGAAACTCGTTTCTGCGTCCCAAACAGGCTGACACTAAATCCTATGAAGAGGGATGTGTTTAATGTGGAGGATCAAAAGAAAAGAGAAGACGCTGCAACTCGCATCCCCTCCGCATCGTCTTTGGCCGGGAACTTGCGCACTCGTCTCCTTGGAGCTACTTCTGGGCAAACAAGTGCGCCAAACACTGCCACACAGAGTAGTCTAGGTCCGCTCGGCAGTCTTCTCTTCCAGAACAGCAACAGAGGTAGGGCAGCCCAGCAGCGGGCCGAGGGCTGCGAGGGATAGAGGGATCAAACAGACACTAGTCTCTATCCGCAAAAAGCTCACAACTCATTCACTGAATAAAGGATTATTGGGCGTCTAGTGTCTCTACCTGCTCTGTTTGCCTAGCTGGACTTTTCAGCCATAACCAAATCAGTGGGAAGAAACAACGGAGGGCTTGCGTCCTTGTATATACTTTAAAAATCAGACCCACACCGTCATAAAATTCCACCCACACAAGTCTTCGGATCAGGAAAGCACCGACAAGGGTCAGTGTCTGCCTAACACAAAGAACCCGCTCACTCTTTCATTCAATGCATTTTTATTGAAAACGTGCCAGATGTTCTTCTAAGCCCTTGGAGAACAGTGAACTAAACAAGGTGCCTATCCCGGTGGAGGTTACACTGATGGGAGAAGACAGACAATGAATAAACACATGCATGACGCGTACGTAGTTTCCCCAGTACAGTAGAGTGGATTCTGGACCCCAGCTGCCTTGGTTTGAGCCCATCTCTGTCAATTACTAGCTGTAGAACCTTAGGGAAGTTATTTAACCTGTGGTGTCTCAGTTTTCTCATCTGTAAAATGCAGATACTGATGATGATGATGATGATGAGAAGAAGAAGAAGGAAAATACCTAATTCGTAAGGCTGCCGTTAAGGTCAGTCGTGTCAGTCTACGTAAAGTGTTTGGAACAGTACAAGGCGAGTCGTTAGTATCATACGTGAGTGCCAGTAATATAAATTGCCTGCTTGTCAGATAGAGATGAAATGGCACATTAAAAATAAGGATATAGAGATGATGGGGGGTGCTATTTGAAATTGGGGGGTCAGAAGGAGGGGACGTCTGAACTGAGACCTGAATGAGGCAAGGGCATGAGCCATGTCAGTCACCAGGTAAGGGCACCGGAGGCAGAGAATGACAAGAGCTAAATCCCTGCCGTGGGGCCATGGCTGGGGTGACAAGGAGCAGCAAGACACTGGAATTGTCCACAGCAGAGGGAGGGAGACGAGTGGCAGGATGTGAGGCTGGTGAGGCGGCCGCGGGCTGGTTTTATCAGGCCCTGTGGGCCATAGTAGGGTCTTTGATATTATTCTAAGAGTAACAAGAAGTGAACAGAAGGTGTTGAGCAAGGGCGTGACAAAATTTATATTTTAAAATCTTCTGTGTATGGTGGTGCCTCAAAAAATTCAAAACAGAATTGGGGCCCCTGGGTGGCTCAGTCAGCTAAGCAGCCGGCTCTTGGCTTTGGCTCAGGTCATGATCTCACGGTTCGTGAGCTCAAGCCCCACACGGGGCTCTGTGTTGACAGTGCAGAGCCTGCTTGGGATTCTCTCCCTCCCTCTCTCTCTGCCCCTCCCCTGCTTGTGTGCTGTTTCTCTCAAAATAAATAAATACACTTGAAAACAAATTCAAACCAGAAATACCATATGATCCATCAGTTCCACTTGTGGGTATGTGTTGAAAAGAATTGAATGCAGGGTCTTGAAGAGACATTTGTATGCCCGTGTTCATAGCAACACTATTCACAATAGCTAAACGGTGGAGGCAACCAAAGGAAGGAAATGCAGACAACACGTTGCAACATTGAGAACATCACATTAAGTGAAACAAGCCAGTCACAAGAACAAAAAAATCCTGTATGATTCCACTCACATGAGGTATCTGGAAGAGTCAGATTTGTAGAAACAGAAAGTAGGAAGGTGGACGCACCAAGGGCTCAAGGGAAGGGGGAATAGAATTATTGTTTAAGGGATACAGAGTTTCAGTTTTGCAAGATGAAAACAGTTTGGAGGTGGTTGCACAACAATGTGAATGTACCTAACTACTGAAATGTATACCTAAAAATGGTTACAACAATGAATTTTATGTGTACTTAAAAGTGGTTAGGAGGATGAATTTTACGTATGTGTATTTTACTGAAATTAAAAAAAAAAAATCTTCTATGGGGCACCTGGGTGGCTCAGTTGGTGAAGCATCCGACTTTGGCTCAGGTCATGATCTCACGGTTCGTGAGTTCGAGCCCCACGTCGGGCTCTGTGCTGACAGCTCGGAGCCTGGAGCCTGCTTCGGATTCTGTGTCTCCCTCTCTCTCTGCCCGTCTCCAGCTCATGCTCTGTCTCTCTCTCTCTCAAAGAAATAAATGAATAAACGTTAAAAAAATGTTTTTTAAATCTTCTGTGTGGCAAATAGACCTGGTGGCAAGAAAAAGTGGAAGTGGGGAGGCCCCTGAGATGTTCAGTTAACTGCGGCCTTGTAACAAACCAAGCCAAAACTTGGTGCCATAGAACAATCACCAAGTTATCGTCTCTCTTGGTTCCATGGGTCACTGAGGCTCAGCTGGCTGGATCTTCTGCTCCCGGTGAAATGGATCAGGCTGCTGTCCTATGAGGGCACAACTGGCTGAAATGTCCATGATATTCACTCATATTTCTGGCACCTTTGTTGGGGGGGTGGGCAGTGAAAAGGCTGGGCTCAGCTGGGACACTGACTGCTGGACCTTTCTCTTACTCAGTACAGTCTCAGGCCTCTCCCTTTCATATGACCTCTCCACGGGGCCTCGTCACTGAGTCTGTCCAGCAGAGTAGCTGGACTCCTCCCAGGCGGCTCCGGGCTCTCGGAAGTACAAACGCCTTCTTGACGCCCAGGCCAAAAAAACGCAGCGAATCACATGTCCCATGTTCCATTAATTAAAATGAGTCACGAGCCAGCCAGCATTCAATGTTATAGATGCAGACAGGCATGACTCCCAGGAGGCCTGGTTCCCTGGAGACCATCCGTGTAGACTCACTAAGTGGTTGCAGCAATTCAGGTGGGAGAAAACAGAGGCTTAGCCCCGGAAGACAGCAGCGGAGGTGGTGAGAAATGGTTGATTTCGGATATGTTTTGAAGGTAGAATCAGTAAGATTTGCTCATGGCTCAGATATGGGCTCAAAGATACGTTGGGGCGCCTGGGTGGCTCCGTCGGTTAAGCGTCCTACTTCAGTTCAAGTCATGATCTTGACTTCATGAGTTTGAGCCCCACCTCGAGTTCAGTGCTGTCAACACAGAGCCTGCTGCGGATCCCCTGTCCCCCTCTCTCTCTCTGCCCCTCCCCCTGCTTGCACTCTCTCTCAAAAATAAAACCACCCAGGTGCCCCCTGCCTCTTTTATTTATCACCATCCCCCCTCCCCCTGCTCTGAGTTTCTACTTTCTGATCCGAAAGATGAGGATCATAAAACCTGCTCACCCTTGTATGTGAGACCAATCCGCCTTGGGTTTGTTACAAATACAGTGGCCGCGGAAAGACCACACAGCCTGAAATCAGGAAGTCTAGTTCCAGCCCCAGGTCCATCTTTGCCTGGCTGTCGGAACCTGGGCAGGTCATGGAACCTCGCTTTGCCTGCTTCCTTGTAAAATCAGGCCATAGTATCTGCATTGCCTGTGCCAAAGGCATTTTTATGAGAATCAGCACAAAAACATGTAAAGCCTTTTTGAAAAGGCATAAAATGGCAAATGGAAGGCATAATTACAGATCCAATATCTAGGCTTGGGGGGAAAAAAAAAAACAATGACGACAGGGTGGAGTCGGTAAAATCCACCCTTTCTCATGGGACCCAGGGGGGTTCCAGACTTGGCTTAAGGAACAGCCAGGGGAGAATACCATTCAGAAATGCTGTAAAATGTAACCCATAATCGCAAGTCAATCATATACATGGCATGAGAGTTGGTGAGTTATTCATAATAATGGAATACAGATAATAAGCTTATATTTGTCGCACTTCAACTCTCAGGGCAACTGTTTTGTTACTTTTTTTTTTTTTTTTTTTTTGTAATACCCTGGAAAACTAAAGGGTGGAAGCAGCAGGTCACATCATGGAAGCAAAGAAACGAGAACCAAGGGAAGAAAGGCCCAAATAAACATCTCTCTTCAAAGGTGAGTGTGTGACATCCGGGGCCACGCCGGGTTCTGGAACCCAAGGCAAAGACGGGAAGACATGTATTCCAATATCCCCAGCGGCCACAGGCCGCCTTTGGGTTTTAAGGTCTCCTCTGAAAGACACCCACACACTAAATAGCCCGGTATTCAATTTATTCTCTGCAGAAGCATAAAAGAACGGGTCTGTGCTGCAAGTATACGAACCCGGGCTCTGAGGGAGTCAGGTGCAGACAGTTTAAGCACCAAACCGGCCCCTTCAGGCAGGAGAGCACATACATACTAAAGGACATGGAAAGCAGTCATCGCCTTTTAAAAAGAGTGTTTCTGTTTTCATTATCATTTAAGGCTGTAGTCAGTATTGAACGATAATAAGAAACTGGCATGGGGGAAAAAAATGCGCCCAAATCACAGGCGTACACAATAAAAATGCTATTATAGACTTTTGTGAATATAAATAGTTTTTAAAATGAGGCTGCTAAGACTGGCATCTCAGAGGCTACCTGAGAAAGAGCCATGTTTATATATTCCAACAGCTGCACCAGTCACCCGTCTTGTCCTTCCACCACAAAATGGGCTGGGTAATTCTTCTGGAATGAATATCAGTACAGACTGGTTGTGGGGCAAAGCGGGGAGACGTGGATCGAAGCGGAGAGGACACAAAGGGCAGAGAAAAGGGACCTGATGCCTGACAGGGGAATAGCGAAGACGACAAAGGAATAGAAGAATAAAAAGGAATGGGGACTGGCCGACTCTGAATACATCCTCAATTGTACCAAAGTAGAGGCATGGCTCGATGATGGTGTCTTTGCATTTAGCAACAATCCCAAACTGCCATTTCTTTGCTTTCCGACATTCTGGGGAAGGCATTGCAGTGAGTATGCAGCAGAAACATAATAATGTCACTGCTGGTATTTCATTTAATTGACTTTTCCGCCCCTCCCCCATAAACACATGAACTCATAGACTTCAAGGAGGCCTAGTCGAAAGGAGGGGCACACTGGAACTCCATCGTGAAGGTCAAAGCTTCATGTGAGCAATGGAAAGTAAGCATAAGAAAGGACTTTCTGGGGGCGCCTGGGTGGCTCAGCCAGTTGGGCGCCTGACTCCAGCTTGGGTCATGATCTCATGGTTCGTGAGTTTGAGCCCCACATCGGGCTCTGTGCTGACAGCTCAGAGCCTGGAGCCTGCTTCGGATTCTGTGTCTCCCTCTCTCTCTGCCCCTTCCCACTCACACTCTGTCTATCTATCTGTCTCTCTCAAAAATGAAAAAATGTTAAAAAAATTTTTTTAAAGAAAAAAAATGACTTTCTGGGGGGTGCCTGGGTGGCTCAGTTGGTTAAGCATCTGAGTCTTGATCTCAGCTCAGGTCAGGATCTCACGGTTCATGAGTTCAAGCCCTGTGTCAGACCCTGCACTGTCAGCTTTGGGATTCTGTGTCTCCTCTCTCTGGCCCTCCCCTGCCCAATAAATAAATAAATAAATAAATAAATAAATAAATAAGACTTTTTGACAGTGGGGAGTGGTGAACCCTGGAAACAGTCAAAAGAGCTTGGCGAATTTCAGAGGTGGAGATGTGGGCCAGAATAACCACTCCACGTCTTTCAGATCGTTCAGATACGAAACACCTACTCAACCGGGCAGGGCTACGTGATAGGTGGTCTGCTGGATCAGAGACTGATGGCCACCCGCTGGAGAAGGCATGAGGGGCTTAGAGGTCTGCCAAGGGTTTCAGGGTCCACAACAGGTCCTCTGTGACCATTGCTGGTGAGCCCGTCCAGCGTGAGTAAAGAGATGAAATGCATGCGAGTGGAAACCACCACCGAGCAGCCGAGAATGTGGCACCGGAGCTGGGTCATCGCATCCGGGGGCCCCATCAGGGCCTCAGAGCAGGACTCCCATCAGTCTGCTCCTCTTGCCACTTCCCAGGGGACTTCCCACCCCATGTGGCTCTTTTAGGCCACGGTACCCCACCCATCCTGGTTTCTGGCTCCAAACCTATGGTCATCCCTCCACCATGATGTTGCTGCTTCTCCTCTTCCCCGTTCACTGCAACCTGGCTGCCACCAAGCCCTCTAAGACTCTCCCCATCTATCCCTTCTCTTCAAGCCCCTCTGGCCTAGCCAAGGTTAAGCCATTTCTCCTCTGTAGGAGCTTCCCCCCTGGCCTCCCTCCTGCTCTCATTTCCTTCTACCTCCAAACCATCCTGGTATCACCTCCAGATTCATCCTCTGATGTACTCGTTGGATCACACCATTCCTCTGCTCAAAAACTTTCCAGGGTCCCCACTGTCCAGGCAACAAAGCCCAAGATTGAGTATCCTGTCATTCAAGTCCCTCCACAGTCCCGCTGTCTTAACCTTTCTCGCCTAGCTCTCCACGGCCCAAGCCACCTTCCATGTTCCCACTGCCACACGTCTGCTTGGTGTTTCCACTTTCTGCCCTGCTTAGACTCAGTTCAGTCACCAGCTCCACTGCTTGGCCACCACCTGGCCCAAAACAATATTTCCCTTCTCTGAAGGTACATACAATACACTCAGGGTCTCCACCATCCACATGGCTATTTATGGTTCGTTACCTGTGGCATCTCATCTGTTTCACATGACACTGAGCTTTAATTTGATGTTTCATCCCTTCTTTGTGTCTCCACTTCCTGACCAGGGTGAAAGCTCTGTGGTCTGCATGCTCCGTTCAGGTCTCAACTTTCTCGCTGTCCTAACCTAGTGTTCCGGACAGAGGAGGTGCTCACCGATTACTCACCAATTTAAGGGGGGAAAGCCTTAAGAACATTCTCTCCGTGGAGGTCTGGAAAGTTAGCAATCTGTTCTGGAAAATACAGGAAAGGACTGCTTCCCGGGCACCTGGGTGGTTCAGTCAGTTAAGCACGCGTCTCTTGATTTCGGCTCAGGTCATGATCTCACTGTTCATGAGATCGAGCCCCGAGTCGCGCTTTGTGCTGACGGCCCAGAGCCTACTTGGGACTTTCTCTCTCTCTCTCTCTGCCCCTCCCCTGATCACACACACACACACACACACACACACACTCTCTCTCTCTCTCTCTCTCTCTCTCTCTCAAAATAAATAAACTAAATAAATAAACATAAAAAAAAGGACCACTTCCCCAAAAGACTCCAGCCCTAGATGAGGCAACACTCCCCCTGACCCACTTCCTCTCACCTCAATGGCTCAATTCAAATTAAAAATTCAGAATCTTCGAAGGGGTGCCTGGGTGGCTCAGTAGGTTAAGTGCAACTTCAGCTCAGGTCATGATCTCACAGTTTATGAGTTCGAGCCCTGCGTCGGGCTCTACGCTGACAACTCAGAGCCCAAAGCCTGCTTCTGAGTCTATGTCTCCCTCTCCGTTCCTGCCCCACTCTCACTCTGTCTCTCTCTCTCTCAAAAGTAAATAAAGATTAATTTTTTTGTTTTAATTCAGAAGCTTTGGGACACTTGGGCGGCTCAGCCAGTTGAGTGACCGACTCTTGGTTTCAGCTCACGTGGTTTGTGAGTTCAAGCCCTGGGTTGGGCTGTGTATTGACAGTGTGGAGCCTGCTTGGGATTCTCTCTCTTCTACTCTCTCTGCCCCTCCCCCGCTCTCACTCTCAAAATAAATAAATAAACGTTAAACACATAAATAAAAGAAAAATTCAGAGGCTTCACTGGAAATACCTGCCACAAGTCAACGCAGATCCCAGCAAGGAGATTCTGTAGAGGTCCCGGGTTCTAACCCAAAAATAACGAGGCTAGTTTGGGCTCGTGACTTAGTAACCCCCACAGTTGGGGTTGGGACAGGCTCTGGCCAAGTGCAGGGAAAGCATGTCCAAGCTCCCACGGATGCACACACGTACACCCCTGTATGCGGACTCAGAAGACATAATCATTCTCTGCAGAATTTTGAAACTCCGTTCCCAAATAGCCCGTGGAATTGAATTTCTGATACCTGAGCGCATATATGGATATGCATTTTCCATTACTTGTTTAGGCAGACTATAAAACATCACAGTAGAGGAGTCGCCAATTTATGAACAGGTTGTGTGCTTCAACTTCATTTGTTGGCTATTTGGAACTTAGAACACGTTTTTCCCTAGAAGCAAGAGGGTGTACCAGCCCACTTAACCCATGATGTACTGAACTACAAAACAGTTTTTATTCCATCCGTCAGGGGTTTGCAAACTCACATGCCTGTAGTGGACCACGGAGACGAAGAGAGTCAGGAAAATATAGAATGATAGAGACTGGGTGGTGCACGTCCCACCTAAAGGGACCGGCCACTCCCCGGCTCCAGAGGGGGTGCCTGCCATGGAGGAGTACTTAATCCACACAGCAGATAAGGAGAAGCCAAAACCCCAAAGTTTATGTGAACATAGTTGGCCACTAACTTGAAAAAATTGTAGACACAGGGCACATGAAACAAGACATTAGTGTGGGGGCGCCTGGGTGGCTCAATCGGTTATACATCTGACTCTTGATTCCTGCTCGGGTCATGATCCCAGGGTCGTGGGATCGAGCCCCGCATTGTACTCTGCGCGGGGTGTGGAGTCTGCTTAAGATTCCCTCTCTCTTTCCCTCTGCCCCTCTCCCCCACTCATGTGCTCTCTCTCTCGCTCTCTCTCTCTCTCTCTCTCTCAAATAGAAGTTATATATTTAAAAAAAAAAAAAAGACGTATCAGTGAGCTGAAACTGGCCCATATGACCTCCACTCAATAACCTTGCTTCTTTGGGAAAAAATATATATTTTTTTATTTGTACAAGCCAACACCGGGAAAGTAGTTCCCCTCTTCTGGCGAGGTGGGTGGTGGCTCCTCGTGGACAGCATTCCCAGGTTAAGTCTCTACCCTGCATGAGAGAAGGCTAATGTGTCTGGGGATCTAAGAACCCGTGGCTGATGTAGGACCCCTGGCCCTCAATCTAAGCCCCCCAGTGGGCTCCATCACTGAGTTGGAGGATATGACCTTTCTACTCCTCTCTGATGTTATCAGGGTCATTTGTCAACAGGGTCTGTACAAGTTAGGACCACGTTTTGCTTTTGTTGCAATGGTGGCTACTAGTATTGCTCTATCATTTTGACTGTTTTTCTTTTTTTCTGACTCTACAGGTTATAGAAGTTCACTCTAGAAAACTTGGAAGTGTTTCCTTCTAGAAGTAATCACTGCGAATAATGATTTCTTTTTTTTTTTTCAATCTTTTCCCTTTCATTTTTTTTCACATTATAGAAGCATAGTGGATTGAATGATGCTCTCTACCCTCCCCTCCAAAATAATATGTCTACGTCCTAATCTCTGGAACCAGTGAATGTGACCCTGTTTGCAAACACGATCTTGAGATGAGATCATTCGGGGCAGGTGGCTTCTCAATCTAATGACAAACATCCTTATGAGAGACACACAGAGGAGACACACAGAGGAGGAGGAAGCAATGAGACCGTGGAGGCAAAGACCAGAGCGACGGTGACAACCGGTCAAGGAAGGCCAATAGCCATCAGCAGCTGGACGGATTCTCCTGACAGCCTTCAGAGGGAGTATGGTTTTGACAGATTTCGGACTGCTGGCCTCCAAGAGTACGTTTCTGTTTTGCCAAGTGTGTGGTAATTTGTTAAGACAGCCCTAGGAAACTAATACAACAAGTAATACATGAATAAATGGATGTAATTAATGCAGACAATGCAGGATTATGTAAAGCCAAAAGGGTGATAGCCCCCTACGCGCCACACAAATCCCTCTGTATTCCCTGTGAATAGTAACTGTTTAGTAACAACCCTTCTAGGCTTTTTTCTATGCACTTAACACACACACACACACACACACACACACACACACACACACACACAAACACTTATGTATTTTGTGTCTTTTAAAATAAATGAGATCATAGTATTCAGCTTCTTGCTGTTTTGTAAATTCGGTATTTCTTAAGGATATTTGCATGTCTGTACAGAAAGATCTGACTTATCCTTCTCACTGACTGCAATATATTCTCTGATCATAGCCTATGTCATTGTTCTCACTGATTCTAAACTTACTGAGGTAACTATATTACAATGATGAATCAAAGCTGACTCTCTTCACTTGGCTACCATAGAAGTTATCCGCCAGCCCCTCCCCAACTTACGACCTCCCTTAAAATGCATCTGCCTGTCTGTCTGTCTGTCTGTCATGAGCTCCATTCTGGCTCTATATCTCTTGCCATTGGAATTGACCAAGCAACCAAGTGGCTTGCTTTGGCTAGTGATGTGTTAGCAGAAGTCACTTGAATCGTTTTCAACTGGAAGCTTTAAGCGCCAAGCTCTTGCCGAAGCACTACAGGCAGCCTCCTTCAGCCTGGGTCTCCTGGTGAGGACAACACAGAGCAGAGGGTCATATTGGTGTGAACAAAAAATAAACCTCTGTCGTTCAAACCACCGAGATGTGAGGGCTATTTGTCACTGCAGCAGAACCCAGATCATCGTAACTGATTATACATAGATGTGATATACACATCGTATGTGGGATGTATTTATCCTACATATTTGTATATATATATATCCTATGCTAAAATTGAAGAAAACTTAAAACCAGTAGCTTGAAAGAGAGTGTGGTTTATTACAGCCGGCTCAGTAGCAACCAACAATATTGACTAACAATATGCTTCTACTTCCCGTTTAGTTATTTATCCTTTTTCTATTTTCACGAAGATGATGAATTTAATGCCAGTGGAAGTGAAACATCATGTTTTCAATATCATGAATATCGCACCAGCCATAAATTAACAAATCTGTTTGGTGGATATGTGGGTCCGTGGCCTTGCTTTTAGGTCTATAAATGTCACTATGCCCTGCGTCTACTTAGGAGGCAATGGGCTTCAGGTTATTTTCTATGGTTTCATGGACATTTGAAATAACAGTGCTCTGTGGGCTCAAAGAACAGCCCTTCTCTCTTGCCTCTGGAAAGGGGGATTGGCAGGTGCTGCCTGGCTTCAGGGAGGGAGGAAGTGCTTTTCTCTGATCAACAGTGATGCCTCAAGCTGATTAAAGAACATTGTTTGCAGAACTGGAAGAGGATCAAAACGCCTTCAGTTCTCCAAGCCAGAAAAGATAAGGCCTTGAAGGCTGAAATGGTAAACATAACAAGAGCCTTATAGTTTCAATGAAAGATATTGAAGATCCAAGCCTTTTCTCTCCTGGGCAGAAGAATATTTTTTAATGATATCTCTTAAAACATCAGATTTAACAGAAAAGAAAGAAAGAAAACCCTCTTGCTTTCCCCCACCCAAACACTGCAATCAGAGAAGCTTCCTTAATCATGGGTCTGACCCCATCACAATTCTGTGAGGACGAGACAGCAAATACCGGCAGCCCGTCTCCCAGGTTTGATGATGGCAGCGGAGGGCACCCATGATGACGACATATTACATTTAAAATCCAAATCTTCAAAAAATGCCAGAGCCTCCTATCACCTGTCACAGTGGGGTTTTAAGAGAGGATCCTAATCTGGGGGAGACAGCATCACTTCTCTTAGATAGGAACCAAGGGGGAAATAAAAGAAGATGGTTCTTACCCACATGACCCCCCCACCCCCACCCCAGACACACCACCCTCTGCAAACTGGCCCTGTGTTAGCAGAAGGGGCTGGACTCCATGCAGTGATTCCTGAGGGGATTCTGGGCCCATTGTAAATAGGTGCTACTTAAGATTAATAGAATGTGGGTTTGTACTGGTGGAGTTTTCTCCTCCTCAGACTGCATTAACCAAGGCGGCATTGCATTATCCATATCATTCATTAACTTCTGTATAGCCTCTGGATTACCATCTTGGTTCTCATATTTCTTTTTTAAGAACATCATCTGGGGCGCCTGGGTGGCTCAGTCGGTTAAGCGGCCGACTTCGGCTCAGGTCACGATCTCGCCGTCCGTGAGTTCGAGCCCCGCGTCGGGCTCTGTGCTGACAGCCCAGAGCCTGGAACCTGTTTCAGATTCTGTGTCTCCCTCTCTCTCTGCCCTCTCTCTGTCTCCCCTGTTCATGCTCTGTCTCTCTCTGTCTCAAAAATAAATAAATGTTAAAAAAAATTTAAAATAAATAAATAAATAAGAACATCATCTATGCTGCTCTCAGATACTTAATACCACAGTTTTAAATATAATTTGTTGAGCTCAAGTGTTTATTATAAATCATTACGATAAAGCTAGGGTCTGAATGTTTGTGTCCTTCCAAAAGGCATATGCTGAAATCCTGATCCCCAAGGGTGATGATACTCGTAGGTGAGGCCTTTGGGAGATGCTTCAACCATGGGGGTGGACCCTTCATGAATGGGATTAATGCCTTATAAAAGAGACTCCAGAGAGTTCCCTAGCCCCTTCTGCCCTATGAGGATACAAGGAGAAGTCTCCAGAAGAGGGGCCTCACGGGACCATGCTGGCTCCCTGATCTCGGACTTCCAGCCTCCAGAACCGGGAGAAATAAATTCCTATTGCTTATAAGCCATTCAGTCTGTAGTATTTTGCTATATAACAGCCTAAATGGACTAAGACGAGCAGGCAGGATTCCATGATGGCTCCCATGATTTCCGTGCCCTGATGTACTCACACCTTCTCCAGGTTATTCAAATACTGATCTAGATGCTGCTATTAAGGGGTTTTGCAGAGGCCATTAAGTTCCTGAATCAACTGACCTGAACATAAAAGCCTATCCTCAGGTTGGACCTGACAGAATCAGGTGAGCCCTAAAAGGAACTGGGTTCTTTTGGTGAGAAGGTTCAAAGTGTGAGAGGGCATGTGGAGAGACCACGTGGCAAGGAGCTGCGTGGGCCTCTGGATGCTGACAGCAGTCTCCGCCTAACAGCCAGAAAAGAGCAGGGCCTCAGCCCTCCAACGGCAAGCAACTGAATTCTGCCAACAACTCTGTGAGCTGGAAAGAAGACCCCGGCTCCAGAAAGGAATCAGCCCGGCTGGCACCTTCTTGTCAGTCTGGTGAGACCCTGAGCGGAGAACCTAACTCAGCTGTGCCCAGACTTCTGACCTGCAGAAACTGTGAGACAAGAAATGAGTGTTTTTTTTTCAGTTGCCGAGTTTGTGGTAATTTGTTAGGTGGCAATAGAAATCGATTACGAGCAGACAGAGAGAGCTGGCTCTGACCTAAAACGTAAAGGAAATTAAGCATAATAAATGGAACTTAAAATTTTAGCCCTCGTTCTTCTTCTTTTAGAACCAGATGTGAACATGTAGCTTTTTTATTAAGTAATAATGGTTAAATTGAAATACTTAACACTTGATTTATATTTATCCCCAACCTGAAAGGTTTCCTGGAGGTTAGGGTCATTGCTAAGTACTTCTTATTCTCTTCTCCATGTTTTCACCATGTTTCTATTGAAATGAGAAGGCTTTAGAGGGGTACCTGGGTGGTTCAGTTAAGCGACTGACCCTTGATTTTTGGCTCAAGCCATGACCTCACAGTTGGTGAGTTCAAGCCCTGCAGCAGGCTCCATAATGACGGTGCGGTGCCCACTTGGGATTCTCTCCCTCCCTCCTTCTCTCAAAATAAATAAATAAACTTAAAAATTAAAAGGAAAAAAAAGGGCTCTAGAATTCATAGTCCATCCTTGTAAGACAGAAAATGGAGTTCACTTTGCCAAACTCAAATATATGCAGTAACAAAATAGTAAAATAAATAGTAAAAATCCTTGTAATACATTCATCCAGTGAAATAACTATATACCATGACTGGTATTCCACTAGTAATAATAATCTTACAAGATAGAGGAAAATTTAATTTCATCAAGTAACATCAATACAAAACAAAAATAAATGACAAATAGTAATGTTTCTATTTTTGAATTATAAATGGCTATTCATATAACTGAATTTTTTTCTAGTCTGCTTCAAGACATAATGGATTTTCTTTTTCTTTTCTGTATTAATCAATGAAGCTTAGTTTGTAATTAATTTTGTAGCATCCAGACTTTTGAGCTCCTTGGATAAAGATGTTAATACTCAGGTTTCTTGTTTATGTGTTTTTCTGTCTCAAATAATAGGATGCATTTTAGTGGTTGTATGTAAAAGGCCAAATTTCAATTACTCAGATACCAGCACAGAAGGGACTTCAGCTGATGCCCTCTCCACCCCCGCCCCCCTCAAAAAAAAAAAAAAAAAAAAATCAATGAAACAGCGCCCCTTAGTGGTAGAAGGACTAAATTGTCAGTAGGGTAACAGTACAGTAAAAATCTTACTGCAATATAAATTGCTAAGTACAAAATAATTTTCTCTTTAAAAATTAGAGTTAAAAAAATTAGAGTTAAACAGGGAGCAATCATTGCAAAGTGGATTATGGGGAGTCATAGGGTGTTTTGAAAGCCAAAAGGGAGCCATTGTATCTGCTGGGAAAAGTGAAAATCAAAGATTAACAGCCTTTAACATACAGGGAATTAAATTATCCCGAATACAAGCAGGAAAGTTATCCCACCAGCCGTTTGTCCTCCAACGACTCTTCCACTGAGATGGAACACAAATGAAAGTAAGCTGATTCTTCAGATAAATGGGATTATTTTATTTTATTTTATTTTTCAACGTTTATTTATTTTTGGGACAGAGAGAGACAGAGCATGAACGGGGGAGGGGCAGAGAGAGAGGGAGACACAGAATCGGAAACAGGCTCCAGGCTCTGAGCCATCAGCCCAGAGCCTGATGCGGGGCTCGAACTCACGGACCGCGAGATCGTGACCTGGCTGAAGTCGGACGCTTAACCGACTGCGCCACCCAGGCGCCCCAAATGGGATAATTTTAAATTTTTTTTTCAACGTTTATTTATTTTTGGGACAGAGAGAGACAGAGCATGAACGGGGGAGGGGCAGAGAGAGAGGGAGACACAGAATCAGGAACAGGCTCCAGGCTCTGAGCCATCAGCCCAGAGCCCGACGCGGGGCTCGAACTTGCAGACCGCGAGATCATGACCTGGCTGAAGTCGGATGCTTAACCGACTGCGCCACCCAGGCGCCCCGTAAATGGGATAATTTTAGACACCTACCTGACCCTTTAGAATCGTCGACTCATTGATACCAATACCCAGAAACATCTGTCCTGCTAGCCACATTTTATAGCTGAAATCACTAAGGCCCAGGGAAGACAGGAAAGCAGCAGGGTCAATATTTGAATGTCCTTGTTTCCAATTTCCTAAACCTAAAATAATTGGGTTCACCCATGCTCCATTATGTAGAATGTACCCCATTCTGTAACTCTCCCCACTTACTAGCTGAAAGGTGGCGTGGCTGAGCCATTACTGCGTGGGTTCCAAATCTGGTTTACCATTCACCCAGTGTGTAGCCTGGGGCAATTACTCACTGAGTCTGTATCTCAGTTTCCTTGCTTATAAAATGTAGTTGGTAACAGTATCACAGTCAAGGCCTTTTCTTTTTTATTTTTTTGGGGGGATTAAATGAGAAGACAGGAAAAGTGGTTTGAGCGGTGCCTGGCACCTAGTAAAACCTTGAGAAACATTAGCTGTAATTAGCTGATACTGCATAGATTGACAAGCTCTTCAAGAAGTTGCAGACTTAGGGTAAAATTTAAAGACTTCAAGGGCTTCCTGGCTGGCTCCATCGGTGGAGCGTGCAATTCTTGATCTCAGGATTCTAAGTTTGAGCCCCACCTTGGGTGTAGAGATTAAAAATAAAATCCTTTTTTTTTTTTTTTTTTTTTTTTTTTTAGTGTTTATTTTTAAGACAGAAAGAGTGAGAGAGCACACATGCGTGAGTAGGGGAAGGGCAGAGACAGAGGGGGAGACACAGAACCCAAAGCCGGCTCCAGGCTCTGAGCTGTCAGCACAGAGTCCTACGCAGGGCTCGAACTCACGAACTGTGAGATCATGACCCAAGCCGGAGTTGGACGCCCAACCGACGGAGCCACCAGGCACCCCAAAAATAAAATCTTTAAATCAATAAATATAGACAGATAGACAGACAGACAGACAGACTTCTAAGATGCGTACCAGCTACCACCAATGGCAATTACTTGGGAGGAGTAGACTTGGCGTGCTTTAGTATTGTTGGACTGACGATGTTGCAACAAACGTGTTGTACTACTGTCATTTCAAATAAATCAAGACAGAATATTTCAAAGCCTGCTTCACGGACCCACTGAGCCCTTGGAGTTCACCTTCCAGACTTTTTTTTTTTTACATTTAACCTCCCTATTCCCTTGGCCCCCTGTAAAGATGCCCCATCCTCTCCAGGCTAACCTTTTGATGAGACCTTTTGATTATAATCCAGTGGTTGCTGATGTCTGCACTCCCGGACTGCATCTGCAAAGAGGCTTGCCGATACTGCAAAGCTTCTGCAGTGCAAGCACCCTGGGCTCAGCTCGACGAAGACCGCAGTCATGCGCCAGGGAAACCGAGCCATAAGCCGAGATTTCCATCAGCGACCCGGTGCTGAAAGCTGTCACAGCGTTCTGCTATCTGGGCACCAGGCTGTCCATCAGCACTTGGCCTGACAAGGAAAGGGAAAACGGAAAAGAGAAGCAAGCCGCCAAGCATCCTTCCCAGTGTGGCACTGCTTGGCATCACCATAGCCCACACCCAACCACAGCCCCGAAGACCACTACGGCTCATGCACCTCCTAGAGGAGTGTGCAATTCAGAACTGCTGTGGAATTCTTGAGCAGCTTCACCAGGACGTTCCATGTCCAGTGAGAGGTGCTGTAACAAATAGGCAACTCTTCAGCAAATTTCTTAATATCCTTTGTAAAGCTGGAGGGTATTAGGGTAATGCTAGCCGCTATAACAAAAGTTTGTTGCTCCCTTACAAGAGTCCCCTGTGGATGCTCCTGGATTGGAGAAGCAGGACTCTGCTCTGTACAGCCCTTATAGGACCCAAGTTGATGGGGGAGGGAGAGGGTCTTCTGTCCTCAACGATGGCTTCCAAGATCCCCTGGGCTTCGGCATCCAGCTGATGGAACAGGAAGGAGGTGTGTTCATGGAAGGTTTTCCCGGACTAGGCCTGGAAAATGGTGTCATTACATTCTGTGGCCACAGCTATCTATGTGCAAAGGAGGTTGGGAAATGTGGCTCATGTGTGTGCCTAGAGGAAAAGAGTACATGGATTCGGTGAACAGAGAGCCAGTGTCTAGCTAAGAAATCACTTATTTTGGGGCATGTGGGTGGCTCAGTGGGTTAAGGGTCCACCTTCTGCCCAGATCATGATCTCATGGGTTGTGAGTTCGAGCCCCACATCAGGCTCTCTGCTTTCAGCACAGAGCCCACTTTGCATCCTCTGCCCCCCGTTCTCTCTGCCTCTCTCTCGCCCTCTCCCTCAAAAATAAATAAGCATTAAAAAAAAAAAAAAGTTAAAAAAAAAATCACATATTTAGGTTCAGTCGGTTAAGGGTCCGACCTCGGCTCATGCCATGATCTCGCAGTTCGTGAGTTTGAGTCCCGTGTCAGGCTCTGTGCTGACAGAGTGAAGTCTGGGGCCTACTTCAAATTCTGTGTCTCCCTCTCTGCCCCTCCCCCACTCACACTCTGTCTCTCTCGCTGTCTCAAAAAATATATAAACATTTAAAAAAATTTTTTTTAGGGGCGCCTGGGTGGCGCAGTCGGTTGAGCGTCCGACTTCAGCCAGGTCACGATCTCGCCGTCCGGGAGTTTGAGCCCCGCGTCAGGCTCTGGGCTGATGGCTCAGAGCCTGGAGCCTGTTTCTGATTCTGTGTCTCCCTCTCTCTCTGCCCCTCCCCCGTTCATGCTGTGTCTCTCTCTGTCCCAAAAATAAATAAAAAACGTTGAAAAAAAAATTAAAAAAAAAAAATAAAAATAAAATAAAAGAAAAGAAAAGAAAAGAAAAAAAATTTTTTTATATCACATATTTCCTTTGAGGGGTTGTGATAATGATTAAAGAAGACGTGGGGGTGGGTGCTTGGCTCATTAGCTACTGGGGAAGAGCGTAAGGATATAAAAAGAGGTGAGCAGTAGAGGTCCAAGCAGGGACTAGACAGCGGGCTGAGCACTGAAAAGCTATTAAAGCACTTGCCGGCTAACCCAAAGACTCTATGCTAAGTTGGTCGTTAATAATAATAATAATAATAATAATAATAATTAATTAAAAGATAAATTGGTCATGGAATGAGTTAGATTGACACTAGGTTACCAGCCAACCTCAAGAAAATCTCTGTGCAGTGAAAATACATTGTAAAACACCACACAATCTCCAAACCAATGGCATATCCCTCTTAGATACTGGCTTGGTTCTGAGAGACCCAAAAACTTAGCAAGAAGAAGGAGGAGGGGGCAAGGGTGGGGAAGGGAGGGGGAAGGGAGGGGAGGAGGAGGAGGAAAAGGAGAAGGAGAACTTTAAATTCTAAAAAGTTGAACGCACCACCTTCCGGCACACCTGTTGATTTTATGTCTGAGAACTACAGTTCCAGAAGCTGTGGATATCTACAAAAATGGCAAAAAATCTTACTAAAAACAAACTAGAATTACCTAGCCATTATGAGGAATGTTCCAATTAGACAAGACTGCTCATTTAAGAAGTGCACTTGAAAACAAGGATCCCTGAATTAAATAATGAATGGGATACCCATTTTAAATCTTGAAGTTTCCATTACACCATACACGAAAATAAACTCAAAATGGATGAAACACCTAAACGTAAGACAGGAATCCATCAAAATCCTAGAGCAGAAGGTAGGCAAAAACCTCTCTTTGACCTCAGCCGCAGCAGCTTCTCACTCAACATGTCTCCGGAGGCAAGGGAAACAAAAGCAAAAATCAACTATTGGGACCTCATCAAGATAAAAACCTTCTGCACGGAAGGAAACAATCAGCAAAATTAAAAGGCAACCGACAGAATGGGAGAAGATATTTGCAAATGACATATCAGATAAAGGGTTAATATCCAAAATCTATAAAGAACTTCTCAAACTCAACACCCAAAAAACAAATCATCCAGTGAAGAAATGGGCCAAAGACATGAATAGCCACTTTTCCAAAGAAAATATCCAGATGGCCAACCGACACATGAAAAAATCCTCAATATCACTCATCATCAGGGAAATACAAATCCAAACCACAATGAGATACCACCTCAAACCTGTCACAATGGCTAACATTAACAACTCAGGCAACAAGAGATGTTGGGGAGGATGCGGAGAGAGAGGATCTCTTTTGCGTTGCTGGTGGGAATGCAAGCTGGTGCAGCCACTCTGGAAAACAGTATGGAGGTTCCTCAAAAAATTAAAAATAGAACTACCCTACAACCCAGCAACTGCACTACTAGGAATTTATCCAAAGGATACAGTTGTGCTGTTTTGAAGGGGCACACGCACCCCTTTACGTTTATAGCATAAGGGGTTTATAGCAGCACTATCGGCAATAGCTAAAGTGTGGAAAGAGCCCAAATGCCCATCGATGGATGAATGGATAAAGATGTGGCATATATATATAATGGAATATTACTCAGTAATCAAAAAGAATGAAATCCTGACATTTGCAGCTACGTGGATGGAACTAGAGGGTATTCTGATCAGCGAAATTAGTCAGAGAAACACAAATATCACATGACTTCACTCATATGTGGAATTAAGATACACAACAGATGAGCAGAAGGGAAGCAAAAATAATATAAACACAGGGAGGGGTTCAAACCATAAGAGGCTCTTAAATACAGAGAACAAACATGGCTGCTGGAGGGGTGGTGGGTGAGGAGATGGCTAAATGGGCAAGGGGCATTAAGGAGGGCCCTTGTTGGGATGAGCACTGGGTGTTATATACAGGGATTGAATCCCTGGATTCTACTCCTGAAATCATTATTGCACTATATGCTAACTAACTTGGATGTAAATTAAAATTAATTAATTAATTAAAATCTTGAAGCCTCCAAAGGCTTCAAGATTTCAAAAGCGCTTCATTAAAAAATTCATCGCGGGGCGCCTGGGTGGCTCAGTCGGTTAAGCGGCTGACTTCGGCTCAGGTCATGATCTCGTGGTCCGTGAGTTCGAGCCTCGCGTCAGGCTCTGTGCTGACAGCTCAGAGCCTGGAGCCTATTTCAGATTCTGTGTCTCCCTCTCTCTCTGACCCTCTCCCACTCATGCTCTGTCTCTCTCTGTCTCAAAAATAAATAAACGTTAAAAAAATTAAAAAAAAAATTCATCGCAAAAGGATAATGAAAAATTAAAGACACAGAGGTACCTTAAACAAAAGACAATAAGATTGACATGCCTCCTACTGTCCCCTTCCATTCTCCTTTACCTGAGTACTAATGTTCTACTGATTTTCTATCTGAATTGCCTGTCCACTCTGAAGACGGTATTAAACAGTTCCCTTTTAAAGGGCGCCTGGGTGGCTCAGTTGGTTGGGCGTCCCACTTCCGCTCAGGTCATGAGCTCCCGGGTCATGAGTTTGAGCCCCACATCGGGCTCTGTGCTGACAGGTCAGAGCCTGGAGCCTGCTTCTGATTCTGGGTCTCCCTCTCTCTCTGCCCCTCCCCCACTCACGCTCTGTCTCTCTCTCAAATAAGTAAACATAATAAAAAAAAGATCACACAGTTCCCTTTTACGACAAAGCCACTCAAGATGGCAGCAGTCCTCCTTAGGTATCTCTCACTCCTTGGTCAAACGCCAAACTAAAGGCCGTAGTTAAAGAAATTTCCTAACCGCAGGGAGGATCCCCAAAAGGCTTTTGGAAAATCTGGAGTCATCGCTGGGGCCTATGATCCGGGCTGCAGATCTTTGTGAGCTTCTACACATGTTGGCAGGACCTGGTGAAGGCCCAAAGATAGATGCAGGAAGCAAGGACCAGTAAAAGCTTGCAGTGCTTCTGCAATGTAGCAACTGACCCTTTAAAGCCATTCCTTGGGGCACACGACTGGTTCGGTGGGTGGAGCGCGCGACTCCTGATCTCAGAGTTGTAAATTTGAGACCCACGTTGGATACAGAGATTACTTAAAAGTATTAAAAAATCTGAAAAAAAACCCAAAAAGCCATTCCTAGCGTCATCTCGGGCCACTGACTGGTTTGTCATTCAAACAGGCAAACAAAAGAAAGATGAACCTATGGCAGACTTTTTCATTTTATTTATTTATTTTTGAGAGAGAGACAGAGTGCAAATGGGGGAGGGGCAGAGAGAGAGGGAGACATGGAATCCGAAGCAGGCTCCAGGCTCTGAGCTGTCCGCGCAGAGCCTGATGCGGGGCTCGAACCCACAGACTGAGAGATTGTGACCTGAGCAGAAGTCGGATGCTTAACCGACCGAGCCACCCAGGCACCCCACCTATGGCAGACATTAAAGCCCATGTGGCAGCTCTCTTCCTACAGCTTCCAGCTTCCCAACAATAAACTAGGTCACACAACCCGCTCTAGCTGCCCTATTTACAAATGGATTATCTCTTGAGATCGGTAGATTGATAAAAACACAGGAAACAGGATGGGAAGCCAGCAGTTTGACTGACAGTCATGACCACAGCTGAGCACTTTGAAAGGACTTTGAAGTGAGACCATAAACAAAAGTTCACCAAACCATGGGCCTTACAGCCGCAACAGCTCCAAGGGCAGAGACCTAAAACACGGGCCTCCAGCATTACACCCTCCATTACCAAAACACGGGGCCGGAAATCAATGTCTCAACTGTAACCAACTGGGACTCCAAGGCCTGATACAAATTCTTCCACATCAGCTCAAATGCCCCCATACCTGCCCCCAAAGAAGGCCCCCATATGGTCCCTTCCCAGAGTTGATGGGACTCCAAGGTCCCCTCCGATAAACTGCTCCCAGTAATCCCTTTAAGCAGCCTATGGGAAACTAAAATTAAAACTGATGGGAAGTCTTGCCAAATTCTGGTAGCTACTGGTGCTACACTTTCTATTTTAAACCCCACTCTCCTAGGACAATAAATCCCTCAGAGTGAAAAGAAGGTTTCCATAGTAAGGGTATCTAATAAAATTCAGAGAGAGTTTCTATCTCAAGCAGTACAAATGACTCTGTGACCTTTCACTGAAAACATCCCTTTTTTCTATGTGATTCAGGCCCAGTTAATCTATTAGGTAGAGATCTCCTTTCTAAATTAAAAGGGATAAGACATTGTGCCTCCATTGGAGACCTCACCTTAGCATTTCCTGACCAACTTGAACCTGATCTTTTATGTTCCCTACAAGGTCCTTGACACTGATGAGGAAGAATTTCAACAAAGTCCCCTGATGGAATCAAGGTGCCCCAAAATCTGCGGGCTACTTCTAATACTGACATTAGGAGAATAAAAAGTTCAGAGCCTATAAAAATTCAGATATAACTAAACCTCTGCCCAAATTGCCTCAATATCCACTAAAATTTGAGGCCATCCAAGGCCTCACACTCACTTCTTGGACCAACCCCTGTAATGTGCCAATCCTGTCAGTCCAGAAACCTGAGAGGGAAGATGGCAATTTGTCCGGGACTTGAGAAGTATTAACAAGGTAGTTATTCAGGGCACCTGGCTGGCTCAATCCGTGGAGCACGCGACTCTTGATCTCAAGGTCGTGAGTTTGAGTACCACGGTGGGCGTAGAGATCCCTCAAAAAATAGAATCTTTAAAACAAACAAACAAGACAGTTATTCCCTGTTTCCCAGTGTTTCCAAACCCAAACACCCTTTTGTCACGAGTTCCAGCTGCCTCAGGGTGGTTCTCTGCTGGAGACTTTTGTTCAGCCCTGCAGACCCTAAGAGCCAATATCTATTGGCTCCTACTCCTACTGTTTACAGTTCTTGGATCTCAGGCCTGGCTGGCTATCGTAGAGTATGGGTGCCTAATTTCTCTCTCTTGGCTTCCCCACACTGGGAACTTACTGGAGTGTCAGTCCCTGAACCCCTGCCTTGGGAGGATAAACACGAGCAGGCCTTGATAGGACCAAAACAAGCACTACGAGAACCATGTGTCTTCGATCTACGTGTCTGTTCAAAACCCTTCACCTTATTTTGTGCATGAAAGAGAAAAGCAAGCCCTGGAAATGCTTATGCGAGAACATGGCAATAAACAGACCCGTTTCCTGGGGTAGCAGACAGCTGGACTCCATGGCTCTCCACCTATCCCGACTGCCTTAAGGCTATAGCCTCAGCTACAAAGTTCACAGAAGCCTTAGGACATGACATTTATTTACATACTTGACAGGCTGCCCTAAATCTTCTTAACTCTGGATTGACTGAACATTGCTGTCCAAGCGGACTCCTCCTACGCGATCCTTCCGCTTTCGCGACCTAATTTACATCTTAAATGTTGCAAGGTCCTTAATCTACAACCTCTCTGCCTGATGAAGGTGAGCCCCGTGACTGTGAGGTAGGGACATCCCATCCCGTGACACCGCTTCCTGCTTCGGAAGACACCACTTTGACTAATCCTGATCTCATTTCGTTTGCTGCTGAGTCATACTATCGAAATGAGAAAGGGATTTTCCAAGCTGGATGTGCTGTTACTATCCAATGTGAGCTCCTTGAAAGAGAGAATTTGCCACAAGCTAAATCCATCCAGCAGGGCTCCAGGCCCTTACCGGAGCAAGCCAGTTATCAAAAGGACGAATTGTTAACATTTACACTGATAGCCGGTATGCCTTTGGGGGTCATCCATGATTTGGAGATGTTATGGAAACAAAGGGGTTTTCCTACATCTTCCGGGGGGGGGGGGGGGGGGGGGCCTCAGCCAAAAATGTACAAGGAGGAGGGGTGCCTGGGTGGCTCAGTAGGTTAAGTGTCCGACTCTTGGTTTCCGCTCAGGTCATGATCTCACAGGTCACGGGATCAAGTCTCAGGTCAGGTTCTGCACTGACAGCGCACAGCCTGCTTGGGATTCTCTCTCTCCCTTTCTCTTCTCCTCCCCCCCCCCCCCCCCCCCCGCACACGCTTTCTCCCAAACTAAATAAATAAACATTGTTTTTCAAAAAGTGTGCAACAAGTAAATGACTTCTGACTGGTAGTCTCTCATCCTCCGAAATTGCTGCCATCAAAACTGAGGCATGAAAAGACGGACCCTGGGCATCCGGAAATGCCCTGGCTGATTTCCACGCGAGGGCAGTAGCAACAGACTCTATAGAGGTTGTGGCATGTGTGTGTAAGATCCATTCTGCTCCCGACCCCTCATTGCCAGACTTCTGCCATCTCGATGTCTTAACTACAACGTGGCTACCGTCTGCTCCTGAATCAGAGACCAGAATGGGTAAACAATGGTTGTAGATTAAATGCACCGTTGGGGCTATGGGGCACCCAAGACAGCCACTTGGTTCTTCCTTGCTCCCTGGCAAATCCCGTTTTTCGGTTTTTGCACTCCTTCACCCACCAAGGAGCAACTAAAGGGATGTATATTACAAGCAAACATGTGTGGCGAGACTTCTACAGAATTGCAAAAATGGTTCACCACCAATGCCTGATCCTGGAAAAACTATTTTCATTCCCAGAGGCCTCAAAACTCCTTTGTTGAGACCCTTTAAGCATCCACAGCTGGACTTCATTCAACTGCCACCTAGTGTAGGTTATCAATGCGTCATTGCTATTGTCTGTGCGTTTTCCGGGTGGGTTGAAGCCCTACCCTGCCGCACGGCGGATCCCCTCACAGTGGCAAAGAAATTAGAAAACATGTTTCCCACTTGGGGTATCACGGTTCCTATCACGCTCAATCATCAGGCAAGGTCGAGAGAATGAATGGGATCTTCAAATTTAAAAATCTCTAAACTTGGGGCGCCTGGGTGGCTCAGTCGGTTAAGCGGCCGACTTCAGCTCAGGTCATGATCTTGCGGTCCATGGGTTCGAGCCCCGCGTCGGGCTCTGTGCTGATGGCTCGGAGCCTGGAGCCTGTTTCAGATTCTGTGTCTCCCTCTTTCTCTGACCCTCCCCCATTCATGCTCTGTCTCTCTCTGTCTCAAAAATAAATAAATGTTAAAAAAAAAAAAATTAAAAAGAAAAAAATCTCTAAACTTGCTGAAACTCCTGGATTCCGTCGGCCTCAGTATTGCCTCTGGTCTTGCTGAGTACTTGCAGACCGCCTTTGGGAAACATAAACTCACCCCACATAAGACAGTCACCGGTCAACCAACGTTTATTGGTATACAACTTTCTGCTGATCCCTTATCTCACGCTAGTATGACCAGTTACTGTAAATCTTTCAAGTCTTAGGCTAAAGCCTGTCATCAACAGGTTAAAGAAGCTTTCCCATTCCCAGTTCAAAGGGTCCTGCTCGTCACAGTCTGGAGCTTGCTGTCTAGGTATTCTGGAAATGTCATTAGAAGACAGTTCTTGAATTCTGAGAAGGGACCTTACCGGGGTGCCTGGGTGGCTCAGTCAATCAAGCATCCAACACTTGGTTTCGGCTCAGGTCACGATCTCGCGGTTGGTGAGTTCAAGCCCGTTGAACCCCACATCGAGCCCCACATCAAGCCCTGCATCAGGTTCCACACTGGCAGTGCAGAAACTGCTTGGGATTCTCTCTCCCCCTCTCTGTCTGCCCCGTGTGCACTCTCTCTCTCAAAAATAAATAAATAAACTTAAAAAAAAAAAAAAAAAGAAGAAGGGACCTTACCAAGTGCTCCTGACACTGATGTGAAACCAGAAGGCACTGAGGGTTGGGTGTACATCTCACAGGTAAAGAAGGCTCCATGTGACATCTGATCCTAGGCAGATACTGGAAACTTCCAAATCAAACTGGTGAGAAAGACAAGTAGCTTCCATTGAGTAGACTGCTTTCACCCAAGATGCCAGATAAAGACTTCGTATTTTAAATAAACATGAACTCCTTTCTTTTTATTTCCATTACTCTGGCATTGCCTGTGCCATCATCTGTATCTCCCAGACCATTCCTAAGGAGGGTAACCTTTCAAACTGTTGAATTTCTCATCAAAAACTCCAATCTGTCCATGATGCTAGAAACCCCCATGGTCATTCCTATGACCAATTTCTCTTCTATTCCCAATGTCACTACAACGATAGACGCCACCCCCCCACCCCCCGCCTTAGAAGTCTCTTATCAAGTTCCACTCAAATGGCCAGAAATCTAGTGCCTTGTTTTTACTTTTCACCAATGATAACTGTTTTACCCAAGTAGACACAAGTACCTATATAAATCTCAATACATTTGCACACCCACACTCGCATGATTACCTAACTCAGATCTGTCCCCAATCACAAAAAGACCTCACCGGCAGCACCCATCTTTACGAGGTATTTAGAACAACTGCTTTGTGCTAGGAGATTTACTTCCCAAATACACTGAAAACCCAACTGAGTCCTGGCTTGAACAGGCAAATGCAACAATCCCTGTGGGTGAATCCATTGATGGTATCACCTTAACAAGAATGCTTTGTGCCCCAACATGGTTTATCTTTGTCTGTGGTGGTTCTCACCCTCCTTGGGGCTATGAATTCCTAGATGGCTGACACAGAGTTGGGTAATAGCTCTTAGGGTACCTAACTGTGCCCCTAACCATTTACATTCAAACTAAGTCACCTCACTCCCCTGAATTTACATTGTCAACTTAGAAAGGACCTTTTTTTTTTTTTTTTCAACGTTTATTTATTTTTGAGACAGAGAGAGACAGAGCATGAACAGGGAAGGGTCAGAGAGAGGGAGACACAGAATCTGAAACAGGCTCCAGGCTCTGAGCTGTCAGCACAGAGCCCGACGCGGGGCTCGAACTCACGGACCATGAGATCATGACCTGAGCCGAAGTCGGCCGCTTAACCGACTGAGCCACCCAGGCGCCCCTAGAAAGGACCTTCTAAGAAACTTTCAAGATTCAGGATTTGCTTCCTTTCACAGGGTCCTACTTCCTTGACTAGGAATAAATGTGAATAAGAGTATGATCAGGGACTTCTCCTTAACTCTTGAAAATATTGCAGCATGTGCTAAGACAAAAGCTGCCCAACAAAAATCCCTAGACTCTGTGGCCAAGGTTGTTTTTGATAATAAGATAGACCTCAGTACTCTTTCAGCTGAGCAAGAAGTAATCCGTGCTGTGGCCACCAGGACCACCTGCTGTACTGGATTAAGGCTTGAGGAGAAGTTGAAACAGTTACATAAGTAACAGTTACATAAATTGGGGCATCTGGGAGGCTCAGTTAAGCCTCTGACTTGCAGCTCAGGTCATGATCTCAGGGTTCATGAGTTCAAGCCCCACATTGGGCTCTGTGTTGACAGCTCAGAGCCTGGATCCTGCTTCGAATTCTGTGTCTCCCTCTCTCTCTGCCCACCCCCTGCCCCTGCTCATACTCTCTCTCTCTTTCAAAAATAAAAAAAAACATTATTATTATTATTTTTTTTAAAGATCACTATACATGCCATTTGGCTTTAAAAGGTGCCTGCTTCGGGGCGCCTGGGTGGCGCAGTCGGTTAAGCGACCGACATCAGCCAGGTCACGATCTCGCGGTCCGTGAGTTCGAGCCCCGCGTCAGGCTCTGGGCTGATGGCTCGGAGCCTGGAGTCTGTGTCCGATTCTGTGTCTCCCTCTCTCTCTGCCCCTCCCCCGTTCATGCTCTGTCTCTCTCTGTGGCAAAAATAAATTAAAAAAAAAGTTGAAAAAAAAAATTAAAAAAAATAAATAAATAAAAGGTGCCTGCTTCAATGCGATCGGTTTTTCTTTGACTTACTTGATTTTGACTGGGTTGGATCTTGGGGACCATGGCTCCAAAGTGCACTCCAAACACTGGGCATTATTCTGCTCATAATAATCACAGTGGTCTCCCTAGTACACTATGTTCCCTCCAAAGCTTTAAACGCAGGTGTAACAGCGACTAACCACCAAGCAAATGATCTCCCTAAGACCTGAACACCAGAAAAGGAGTGAAGGAAACGACCATCTAGAAAACTGTGAACCTGGAGTCATGACCTGTGACTACCACGGAGATCCAGCAAAAAAAAAAAATCCCAACCTGTGAAAATCACACAGAGGATCAGCAAAAGCTGTGAGAAGTACAGAGCGTGCGCTAATGGCTTCAATTTTGATCACGTGTTTCACTTGAGAGGGGACAGGGGGAAAAAAAAAGAAAGGAACAATAGGCCCCAAACTGCCCCCAGGACAGCAAACCAAGACTTCATTGGTCTCTGCCTCTCCCAGGAATGTGCCCTTAGCCAGTCTTTCTGGAATTATTTGATCCACTCTAGTGAGGTGTTCCGCATGATTGATCCCCCAACTCTTCCTCCAAGGGAAGGCAACCTTGCCGGAAACAATCCACTCTTTGTTCAGAACTTCCTTTTCCACTTCCCTTCCTCCTAAAAACCCTTCCATTTTGTACAGCTCCTCAGAGCTCCTTTTCTGTTTGCTAGATGGGATGCTGATTCATAAATCCTTAAATACAGCCAATTTGATCTTTACATTTACTTGAATTTTTTTTTTAACAATAGGAAGCGCTAATGTTCCCAGCCGGCTGGTTAAACTGCCTTAACTAGAGCTCAAGGAGACTGTAAAGCCCTTAGATACAAGAGCTATATTTTATTCATCTGTGAATAACACAGTAATGAGTTAAGAGCCTGCTTTGGATTCAGCCAGTTCTTGGCTTGAGTATTGATTCTACCACTTAATAACTGGGTAACCTTGGCCACTTAAGCTTCCTACTCCCGTCTCATCATCTGTAAAATGGGAGTAATAATGCCTGACTCCATTGACTTGTGGAAATTACATGGGACGCTTGTATGTCATGCTTTTGTTACAGTTCATAAGTCCTCGCTGAGTGCGTGGAAGAACAGTGGCTTCTACCCAACGAAGAGTGTGCGATCCCAGAACAAACTGTGACTCTCCAAGTTTAAAGAATTCCTTGGCCAGAGGCTGCAAATGCCCTAAAGCTGGGATTGAATAGATAAGTGTTTACCTCAAGGAAACGGATTGGTTTTCATTTTATCTGCATTATTTGAATTTTTATAGGGATTAAAAATACATGAAATTAAAAATAAATACGACTTTTTAAGGGGGAAAAAATGCTGGGCTGGCAGGGTTGCTGGCTTATTCGCTCAATCTTTTAGCTCTTTTTGGAAAGCAAGACCAACCAAGAGAAAACACTAATAATTACCCCCTCCGCAGCTCCCATTCCTGTATGGCCCCGGGGGGTCTAATAACCCTTCAGAGTTGCACCAAATCTTTCTTCACCAGGCTCTAAACTAGCTTGCAGATATTCCACAGATCTTATATCTAAGTGTTTTGGGCGGTTTCCACCTTTCCCAGCCCCCAGGCAACGGTAGGCAGGGGAGAAACTGAGGCGGGGCTGCTGTAGCCTGCCGGGGCTGGAGCACGCCTGCCGCGGGGCTCCTCCAGCTCTCTGCCCCGGACGCGGCCGTTAGGGCGGTTCCTGCGCCCCTCGGGGCGCTCCGGCGGCTATCTAGGGGTGCCCGGGAGCCCGCGTAGACCAGGCCGCCCGGCCGAGGGGGCGGGCCCCGAGCCGCGGCCTCGCTTCCGCCCGCGCCGCGCCTCGCCTGCCGCCTCCCGGCCGCTCGCTCGGGGCGGCCTCGCAGGGCCCGGAGCCGTGCCCCCGCCGAGCGCCGCCGGCATGCTGCAGAAGCGGGAGAAGGTGCTGCTCCTGAGGACCTTCCAGGGCCGGACGCTGCGGATCGTGCGAGAGCACTACCTGCGGCCCAGCGTGCCCTGCAACAGCCCGCTCTGCCCGCAGCCCGCCACCTGCCGCAACGGTCAGAGTCCCGGCCGGGCCACGGCGCGGAGAGCCCCGGGCGGCGGGAGCGAGGGTGGCGGGGCCGTCCGTCCGCCGGGAGGCGCCGGGCCGCGGCAGGAGGCGGAGCGCGAGACCGCCGGGTCTCCGCCCGCCCAGGCAGCAGCACTCGGGCCCGGCGGGCGGCGGGGCTGCGGGTGCGGAGCGAGAGGCCCGGCGGCCCCGGAGCCGCCCCGACGGCCGCGGCGCGCTGCTTCTGGGGCTCTCCACTTCCGGCCCCAGAGCCCAGCGGCCCGGCGATCGGCGCTTTCCGAGGGCCCCGTGGGCGCCGGAACCGGCCTCTTCTGCGCCCCCAGGATCGCGAGATCGTGAAATGGGGCGAGGGTGCTGAGCTGCGGGGCCCGCGGCGCGAGGTGGGGCGCCATCCCGCGGCGCGGGCGCCCAGAGCTCCTGCTGCCGCTCGTTTGACACTTTTTACTCCCCACAAATTTTCTGACCTGCCAGCCCAGATGCCTCAGACTTTCAGCCAGTGGAGAGTCCTCTGCACTAGGGTTTGCGAATTGTCTGGGCCCTCGTTGTACAGGAAGGTCACGGGAAAGCTGGATTTGGAGCTGCCGTGCGCTACACCTTCCCCCACTTGTTTTCTCTGCTGCAAGGGTGGCCGATTTAACGAGGGAGATTACTGGTTCTCTTCCCTCTGGTGGGAGGGGGGCGTGAGGGTCCTTCCCAGCGAGTATTTGGAATCCTCAGTTTATGGTTAAGGTGAACATTTCGTTTCCACCTTGGCGAACCAGGTCCCTGAGATGCGGGCCAGGTGGAGAGCCTAACCACTGCCCTTGCTGGCACTGAGCATCTTTGCCAGTCGATTCTGGCTTTGTGGCCCCTGGAGGCTTCCGAGGATGTTCACAAGCTTGATTCAGAACCCGCTTGAAATTGCCAGGCGTAAACAAGTGGTTTACTTGTATATTTGGAAGGACCCCACTTGAATGCCATTCGAGTATGTCCGTGAGTTAACATAAATAAATATTTAGGTTGTGCTGAGGATTTGCTGGTTTTTAAAAAATTAGTCATCTTCTGCACCCCTGGCAACACCACACAGCACGCTGAGTCTCATCGCAGCTTCAGAAAAATGAAGATGCTGAATTTACCTGAACTTGGGGCCTCTACCAAAGTAGATTTGTCATGTCCTTCAAAAACTTTAGGGTGTAGTTAAGACTGGAAGTCATCTTGCAAACCGGAGCACCGTGACCTTGAAATAGTAATAAGCCAGGCTTGCAAACGTCTAATCGCTTACGTTTTGAATTATGTTTTTAGATGGGAAACTCCTGTCTAGTGATGTGACTCATTACATGATCCCAGATTGGAAAGTTGTCCAAGATTACCTCGAGATCCTTGAGTTTCCGGAGTTGAAGGGAATTATTTTCATGCAAACGGCTTGTCAAACTGTGCAGCATCAAAGGGGCCGGAGGTATCTATTTCACATTATTTATTTATTTATTTATTCATTTTTATATGGCATATTTTTCTTTTCCCCTTTAGAAAAGGTCCCTTGCTGGAGGAATTCATTATTTTGTCTGAAGGGACTTTTTGAACTAGTTTGGTATTCTCTTTGCTGGTGAGGAAGGCAGGAACATTATTTTATATTTCGGCTTCAACACCTGGCCAGGAGCTCTGACTGTAGATCAATAAACTGCAGTGTCCCCAGCATATGGGTATTTAAGATTCTTGGCTTTTGGTTTGCATTTAGTTGCTCAGTACATTGTTTTTCAGAAGCCTACACTTTGGGGGGAAGGGGAAAGAGTACTGCTGTATTTTTAAATTTTAAACTGTTTATTGTGATACAAATTGCACTTGTAGTGATTTACTTAATGAAACCAGAAGTAACTTGGTTTATATTTACATTACTAGTAAAACTACGAACCATACTAATTGTATTTGCTACACAAAGGATCTCTGATTGAAATCAGTCCAAAAGGCTTGCCTTGTACCTAAATGAAGAAGACTTGTTTGTTCACCTTTTAAACAATTATCTGAAAAATGGTTTTGCTTCATTTAACATGGGGAAAGGATTTATGATTTCAACGTGAAGACTGCTTAGAACCACCATATTAGAATTATGCATCCAACCTCTTAACACCCCTCGTTATTTAGAAAGCAGAAACTGTGTGTTTATCCTTTTTTAAGTGTTGTGGCTTCTTCAGACGTTGATGGTAAGAGATAAAGTGTGTTTATTTGTATATGAAAATGATGAGTTGTCATTATATGCTCTGTTCAAAAAAAAGCGCATTGACTAGATGGCAGATTTTTCAGGTTGAATATTTTTAAATGAGTCTGAACTTGATTTTGTTCAGACACACAGCTAGAGACGTTTATACACATCCAGGTTTGAACGCTGCTCCAGGTGTCGTATTTCAATTTCTGCTACTAAAATCAATTTGTGGCTATCATTCAGATTGCGCGCACTCTGCTGAGGCTTTTCAGCTTCTGTTTTCAAAAATATTTTTAATATTAAGGGTTGTTTTAAAAACCAATTCCTGGGACACGCAAAAGCAAAGAATTGGAATTTAAATGTCTTTTCTCCTGGACATTTCAAAAGTCGTTAAATTGATGAAAAACTATTGTTTTTCCACCATGTCTCTAAATATACTAAATGCGAAAACAAAGGATGAGGAGTGGTGAAATAGGCCGATACGATAACATCTTGGTTTTCCCATTTGGTAAGCACATTTTGAGCTCATAGTTCCAGGCCTTATAGAATACAAAAAGAAGTACGGTTGACTCTTGAACAACATGGGGATTAGAGGCATGGACCCCTACACAGGCAAAAATCCATATATATATAATTTCTGATTCCCTCAAAACTTAACTAATAGCCTACTGTGGACCAGAATCCTTCCTGGTAACATAAACAGCCGATTAACATATGTTTGGTATGTTCTGTATTGTATACGGTATTCTTTTTTTTTTTTTTTTTAATTTTTTTTTAACGTTTATTTTTGAGACAGAGACAGAACATGAACAGGGGAGGGGCAGAGAGAGAGGGAGACACAGAATCTGAAATGGGCTCCAGGCTCCGAGCTGTCAGCACAGAGCCCGACGCGGGGCTCGAACCCACGGACCGTGAGATCATGACCTGAGCCGAAGTTGGACACTGAACCGACTGAGCCACCCAGGCGCCCCTGTATACGGTATTCTTGCAATAAAGTAAGCTAGAGAAAAGAAAACATTAAGAAAACTGTAAGGACGGGGTGCCTGGGTGGCTCAGGCAGTTAAGCCTCCAACTCTTGATGTCGGCTCAGGTCATGATCTCATGGTTCGTGAGTTCAAGCCCTGCATCGGGCTCTGCACTGACAGCATGGAGCCTGCTTGGGATTCTCTCTCTCCCCCTGCCCCTCCCCTGCTCCTGCTTGCTCTCTTTCTCAGAATAAATACCTTTACAGTGCTATACCATATTTACTGAAAAAAAAAAAAACAAAACCTCACATAGAAGTGGACCCCCACAGTTCAAACCCAGGTTGTTCAAAGGTCAACTGTATTAGTCCCTCTCTCAACAGGGAGAGGGTTGAGGAGGGTTGTTGGGTTAGGTGCAAGAAGGTAATGGTGATACACCTTAGACCCAGGCAGTATTATTTAATGTAGACTGTACAAAGTGCAGAGGTAAATACAGGGTGTGAGGGTTCAGCCCGAAAGCTCTCCAAAGGAAATAGGTTTGACCTTGGTCCTAAAGCAAGGGTGCTGGACGTAACTGATGAAGAGAAAGAGGAGGCAGGACAAGGAATCAGCAGGTTTGGGTCTTGGTGCTTTGTGTCCCTGGTAAGCAACCGGCACTTTGTATTCAGGTTGAAACCACTAAATGACCAAAATTACCTGAGCCCTAGAGAGTGTCATATATTGAAAGCTAACTTTATAATTGATCCCAACCATTGAATATGGAAGAGCCAGGGAATATGCTTTATTAATTTAGACTTCAAAAGCGTTAGGTAGAAGTAATTGGACTTTTTATTTTTTTATATTAAAAAAAGTTTTTTTTAATGTTTATTCATTTTTGAGATAGAGAGAGAGAGCTTGAGTGGGGGAGGAGGAGCAGAGAGAGAGGGAGACACAGAATCCAAAGCAGGGTCCAGGCTCCGAGCTGTCAGCACAGAGCCCGATGTGGGGCTTGAACTCACAGACCACGATTTCATGACCTGAGCCGAAGTCGGACGCTTAAACGACTGAGCCACCCAGGTGCCCTGTCCTTGGACTTTTTATATTTAATCGCAAGTGGCCTAGCAGAGGCTCTCTGGTGTTTTGCTTCATTTAATGTTGGAAAATGTTTTGTTCTGTTTTTCAGTTCTTCCTTGAAGGTTTTTGAGATGCTAGTAAATAATTCATTCTATTTGATATGCTTTTAGCACATTATTGCTTAGAAAAGCTTTGTCAATTAAAAATACCTGGTTGGTCTAGTGTCTGGTGTAAGGATGCCTTGCTTTCTCTCCTGTGGGCCCCTTCCTGAATTCCTTCATTATAGCTTCAGAGTCTCAACAGTTTCTCAGTATATGACATAAGACTGGAATTACAGGGGTGCCTGGGTGGCTCAGTTGGTTTTGGCTCAGGTGGTGATCTCACAGTTCTGTGAGTTCAAGCCCCACATCGGGCTCTGTGCTGTCAGCCCTGAACCTGCTAGGGATTCTCTCTCTCTCCTTCTCTCTCTGCCCCTACCTCCTGTGTACCCTCATGCATTCTCTCCCTGCCTGTCTCTCTCTCTCTCTCTCTCTCTCAAAAAATAAACTTAGGGGCGCCTGGGTGGTTCAGTCAGTTAAACGTTCAACTCTTGATTTCAGCTCAGGTCATGATCTCACAGTTTGTGAGATCAAGCCTCACATCGGGCTCTGTGCTTACAGAGTGGAACCTGCTTGTAATTCTCTCTCTCTCTCGGCTCCTCCCCTGCTCACACACTCTCAACATAAATAAATAATTAAACATTAAAAAAAAATAAACTTTAAAAATTTTCAAATACTGAAATTATAGAATATTATAATTGGAAAAGATCTAAGAGGTCAAATGATCTAATTCACCATTCAATATAAGTATTACTCAACATGAGTAATGTTATTGACTTTGTTTCTAAAAGGCTTTTTATAGGCTTTTTTCTCATGGACACCCAGTGTTAATTTATTCGATTGTATTATTACTTAAACGTGTTTAAACATAAATCTAGATGTAAAGTCCTCATGCTTAAGTACTTGCTACAGCCCTAAACCCAAACCAGACCTTCATATTAAATAAACAAATTTACAAAATAGAAAGATTGCAAATGAACTTTAATTTAATGCAACAGATGACATTGTTTTACTGAGATGAAATCACCAGAGTTGAGTTGAACCATAAAAAGACATAGCGTCTTACCTGGTTCTGTATTTAATATGATCTTGTATTTTGATTTCAGTAATATCAATGCAGAAAGTGGCCATTCTCAGAAGCATAATACATAAAGCATTATCAAAAAGTGTTGAGTTTTTGATTGTTGAGGATAATCACATGTTCTGCCATCCAGCAATCCTCAAATGCTTATTCAGTGATGGATTTCTCTTTTTTTTAAGCTTATTTATTTATTTTGAGAGAGAGAGAGAGTGTGTGTGTGTGTGTGTGTGTGTGTGTGTGCGTGCGCGTGCACGCGCACGCAGGAGGGGCAGAGAGAGAGGGACGGGGAGAGAGAATCCCAACCTGGCTAGGCACCATGAGCCCGGAGCCCGCCGTGGGGCTCGAACCCACGAACCATGAGCCAAAATCAAGAGTTGGTTGTTTAACAGACTGAACCACCCAGGCGTCCCAGTGAGGGATCATGTGATGACTCTGTGAGGCTGTCTTGTCCACAGCATTCATCCATCCGTTTATTCAACAAATACTGAGAGATCGTGTGTGCCAGAAACTTGTGCTGGCACTGAGGATGCAGTGATGAACAAAAGCAGACACAGCCTTGAGGGGGAGACAGGTGCTACTCAGATAATCATGCAGATGGGGACTACAGCTGTGACAGATGCCCTGAGAGACAGGTGCGTGGTCCCAGGAGAGCCTAAGTTAGGGAGGAGAGGAAAGGCTCCTGAGGGAGATGCCTACCCTGGGCTCTAGGGGATGGGTAGGAGTGAACGAGAGAGAGAAAAGAGAAAAGCTTTCCAGGTGAGGGGGCTGCTGTGCAGGGTGTGGGGAGGGGGGGTTTGGCTCCCTCAAGGAACTGAAAAAGGCCCCGGCTTGGATGAGTCTCCGGGATGTTGGTGAAGGGTTGTAAGCAGGGTGGGACGATATATATGATCAGATTCCTACTTTGAAAAAGTGACTGGGGGCGCCTGGGTGTCTCAGCATCCGACTCTTGATTTTGGCTCCGGTCACTAGCTTCATGGGTTTGGGCCCCACGGGGAGAGCCTGCTCTGACAGCAGGGATTCCCTCCCTCTCACCCTCTCTCTCTCTCTGCCCCCGATCTGCTCACGGGCTCTCTCTCTCTCTCTCTCTCAAAGATCATTTTTTTTTTTAAACTTAAAAAAAGGGAAAGAAACGATGACTGGGCCAGTGGAGAAGCTATTACTTTAGTTCACATGAGAGGTGCTGGTAGCTTAGAGATGGAAAGAAATAGAAATATCCAACAGCATCTTAGTAGGTAAAAGTCTGTAGAAGTCTCTAAGTATGTAACCAAGAGAACCGAAACTCTCTCCACACAAAATTTGTGCACAAATGTTCGTAGCAACTGTGTTCATAACAGCCCCAAAAGTGGAAACAGCTCAAATGTCCATCAACTGATAATGGTTACACAAAGCATGGTTTATCCATACGAGGGAATACTGTTCAGCCATAAAAGGAATGAAGGACCAACACAGGCTACAAGCATGGATGAACCTTGAAAATATTGTACTAAGTAAAAGAAGCCAGCCACATGAAAGTTCATTTTTCTATGATTCCATTTATGTGAAATGCCTGGAATCGGTAAATCCAAGAGACAGAAAATAGACTAGTGGTTGCCAGGGGCAGGGGAATGGGGAATGATTGCTTAATGGCTCTCAGTTTCTTTTTGGGGCAATAAAATGTCTGGACCTCGTGGTGATGGTTGCCTAACTCGGTGACTGTACTAAATTGAATTGTATGTTTTAAAAGGGTTAATTTTAGGGGCGCCTGGGTGGCTCAGTCGGTTGAGTGTCTGACTTCGGCTCAGGTCATGATCTCACAGCTCGTGAGTTCGAGCCCCGCATCGGGCTCTGTGCTGGCAGCTCGGAGCCTGGAGCCTGCTTCGGATTCTGTGTTTCCCTCTCTCTCTGCCCCTAACCCACTCGCATTCTGTCTCTGTCTCTCTCAAAAATAAATAAACATTAAAAAAAAAAGAAAAAAGAAAAGGGTTAATTTTATGGTATATGAATTGTATCTCAGGAAAGCTGAAGAAAACCTACAAAACTTATTAGTGGAGTTGGATATGTGAGGTCAGAGAGAAGATGGTGTTAAGGCCGATACCGAGTTTCTGGTTTACATAACTAGATAGAAAGAGGGAGTGCTGGGGGAGGTCCAAAGGGGTGTGACTGGGGGTCATTCCTTTGAGGTTGTCTTTGAGGCTTCCAAATGGCAGTGCGGTTTAGAGGACATCAGATGGCCCAAAATATACTCCGTTGAAAATGTTTTAATACTACCACCTAGGGGCATCTGACTGGCTCAGTCCGTGGAACATGTGACTCTTGATCTCGGGGTTGTGAGTTCAAGCCCCACATTGGGCATAGAGCTTACTTGTAAAAACTCTGGGGCGCCTGGCTGACTCCATCAGAAGAGCATTGATCTCTCTCTCTCTCTCTCTCTCTCTCTCTCTCTCTCTCTCTCTCTCTCGGGGTTGTGAGTTTGAGCCCCCCGTTGGGTGTAGAGTTTACTTAAATAAATAAAACTTAAAAAAACTCAAGGACCTCTGAAAGTAAGCCTCTGAGACCCTAGCAGGATTCTGCAAAAACTGGTTGAGGAAACACAACATTGTACATCCCTGGACTGGTTGTGGGACGCCCACTCCTAACCCCCAGAGAATATAGTCTGGGGGAGGGGACGTTGCATCTGTACAAAAATCCATCTTAAGAAGGCAAGTGTAGCCATATCCCTAAGAAATTGTTTGAAATGTTTAAATAATAGAGATTTGGGGGAGTGTTTAAGCCAGTCTAGGGAAACTAGGGTTCTTCTGTGAGACTGGAATTTTTAAAACTTCAGATCATTTTACTGTACTTGACTCTCTGAAACTGCTGTTCTCCTGTCATTCAGGCTAAACTTGTTCAAGGCGCTGTGATCTGCTGGCTCCGTGCAGGATCCTCATATATCTAATCCCATCGTATGCACCACCAGCCCTGACTAGCAAAAAAATATGACTATATTGTGTGTATGCACTATTAAATTACAACCATAAGCCCACATGCCTGTAGGAAAACTTGACTGTCACACTCAGAGTGATTCACTATTTCCTGCTTTCCCCATTAATACTCTTGGGCCATTTGTTCATTTGTCTTACCCTGCTGATAGGTAGCTGACAAATGGAAGCATGCCCTACAAGTCTAAGGAAAATATATGGGAGTGAAACTTTAAATTGAGAAAATTCTTTTTTGCGAAGTTACATATTTTGCTAAACATGGGGAAGGATTGTCATTCCTCTAATTTGTTGGTAAACGACCTGGGTCTGGCTTGTGGAACACCAGTTTTTGAGGAGGACAGGGTTGGAGAATCCCCGGGCCTAAGTGCACGTGTCAGGGGCGCCTGGGTGGCTCAGTCAGTTAAGCGTCCAACTCTTGATCTCCGCCCAGGTCACCATCTCACGGTTCGTGAGTTCAAGACCCAAGACCCATGTCGGGGGTGCTGTCAGCACAGAGTCTGCTTGGGATTCTCTCTCTCTCTCTCTCTCTCTCTCTCTCTCTCTCTCTCTCTCCCCCCGTCCTCTCTCCCTCTCCCTCCCCTGCACACGTACTCTCTTTCTCAAAATAAATAAACATTTAAAAATATATATATATGTATAAAGTGTGATAGCAAATCAGGGGATGTGTGCAGAGCCTAGCAAAACTGTAACTGAGTTCTGAAAATGTCAGGGTTTGTTCTGACACACTATTGTCTTGTATTTGGACCACTGTTGTCACAAAGAGATGAGAGTTCATTTATGCATTTGGAAAACATTTCTTGGGCATGTGAACCACTGTCTGCTATCCTGAACTTTCTGTCTCCTCTCTCCTCCCTTGGCCCTTTGTCTGGCGAACTCTCACTCACCTTTCTCATCTCAGATGTCATCTCCCCCGTCCCTCCCATGTTCTTGTCACACTCTGCACCTCTCCCCATCATGGCACTTCTCCCACTGAAATGGGTGGTTCTGATTTTTGTTTTTATTTTGTTTTGCCAGTTAGCCTAGCTGTTTTTTTTAAATTGTGGCAGATGTATTTGGCATAAGATTTCCCATTTTAAACACTTTTTTAAAGTTTATTTATTTTGAGAGAGAGAGAGAAAATCCCAAGCATCTCCGCATTGTCAGCGTGAAGCCCAATGTGGGACTTGAACCCACAAACTTTGAGATCATGACCTGAGCCACAGTCAAGAGTCAGATGCTTAGCCAACTGAGCCATCCAGTCGCCCACCGCTTTTCAGTGTATAGGTCAGTGGCCTTGAATACATTCACATTTCGTGCAGCTATCACCACCGTCCTCTCCAGAACTTTTTTCCATCTCCCTAAACTGAAACTCTACACCCATTAAATACTAACTCCCTACCTCCCTCTCCCCCTAGCCCCCTGGCAACAACCATTCTACGTCCTGAATCTGTAAACGAGACTACCTTACCTCATACAAGTGGAATCATACACAGTGTCCGTCCTTTTGCGACCGGCTTATTTCGCTTAGCATCACGTCTTCACGGTTCATCCATGTTGTAGCCTGCGTCAGAACTTCCTTTCTTAAGACTGGAAAATATTCCCGTGCGTGTACATGCCGCATTTTGTTTATGCATCCGTCTGTCGTTGGACACTTGGGTTGCTTCCTTGGTTCCTTTTGGCTATTGTGAATGATACTGCCACGAACATTGATACAGGGATGTGTCCTTGACACCCTGTCTTCAGTCCTTTGGGGCATACACCCAGAAGTGCAGTTGCTGGGTCATAGGGTAGTTCTTGGTTTAATTTTCTCGAGGAATGGTAATTTTGCCATGGCCACCGCAAGCAAAGGACAGAAAGGAGATGCTTAGATGGTGTCCCCTGAGGGCGCTCAGTGGAGCAAAAGGGAAGGAATGCGGCCAATATTTGCTAAATGAAGGACCTTCAATATAGAAGGTAATTGGTAAACAAAAAAGTGCACTAAGTCCAGGTGCTTTATTAGGGGTATAGATAAAGGGCGCCAATACTGTGGACGATAAGATCAGGAAAAATAGGCGATATTTTTTCAGTGTCGCCTCTGAAATAATAAATTACAGTTGTTTGTGAAGTCTCCTCTAAAATCCTTAATTGCATAAGAAATAAGCGCTCCTTTAGAAGAATTCGTGCATTACAGAAATGGGTCCAGCAGAAGGTAAAAGTTTTCACCTTACTACTGTGCAGGGACGGGCACTGGGAACAGGGTGGTGTAGACTCCTCTGTGCATATCCTGAGAGGTTTTAAAAATGACTTCAAATATATCTTTGTGAAGGTGGGAAGACTACCAGTTAGTTACGTTCCAGGCATTTCTGAGATGGGGTGGGGGGCAGCTTTTCTTTGCACAAGTGGGATCCTGTCAAGGACAGCTGCCATTCACAGCAACGACACCGAATCCTTTTGTTGATTATGAAATTGTGTAAGTGCTATTACTTGATGATTCTTTTTAAAATAGCTCAAAATTAGAATTACTAAGAAAATAAAATCACTGTGTCTTGTTTTCTAATTAAGTGTTAAGACGATACAGCTATTGGTGATTAGCATTTACTTAAAGAAGAGAAGTTGGAGAGTTCTGCTTTTGCTTAAATGTAAAGACTCATTTAAAAAAAATTTAATGTTTATTATTTATTTTTGAGAGAGGGAGAGAGACAGAGTGTGAGTGGGGGGGGAGGGGCAGAGAGAGAGGGAGACACAGAATCCGAAGCAGGCTCCAGGCTCTGAGCTGTCAGCACAGAGCCTGACATGGGGCTCGAACCCACGAACCACGAAATCATGACCTGAGCCGAAGTTGGATGCTTAACCGACTGAGCCACCCAGGCGCCCAAAGACTCATTTTTTTTAAAAAACATGGCAGCGGGCTGCGGGTAGGAATGGGAAAGCATAAATTTTATTATGTTAAAACACATCTTGGGGCGGCTGGGTGGCTCAGTCGGTTAAGCGTCCGACTTCGTCTTCAGGTTATGATCTCATACCTCGTGAATATGAGCCCCATGCTGACAGCTCAGAACCTGGAGCCTGCTATGGATCCTGTGTCTCCCTCTCTCTCTGCGCCTCCCCCACTTGCACTCTGTCCCTCCCGAAAATAAATAAACATTTAACAAAGAACACATGTTAAATGCCAATCATCTCCCTTGGGTGATTTATATGTTAATTTAACATCTAGTTTAATATCAATCCATTTTTAAGTAAACAATTGGCTTCCTTTAAGATAACTGTGAACATTTTCTGTATTTCATATCACCTCGACTATTGAAAAGCACCTTCTGAAAAAGAAAAGAGAAAAACACCATCTTAGATCCTGACCCGTATGAGGTGCAGATTTGATGAGAGACTTTGGCTAGCACTATCGGAAGGATCTCCGTTTGGAAGAAACCTGAAAACTTTCTTAGTTGTCTGACAGATGGCAGCTAGCCGTCATTCATGTAAATGAGGTGGCTGCGTAAATAAAATTCACAGATAAATCCCCAGACTTCTTTCTGCCACCTGAACTTTTCTGGGGTTGCCAGCACAAAGTAAAATGTACTAGTGCCTACTGCTGTTTTCTAGAACAAAGCGAGGCACAAGAGTAAAGTGCCAAACTCTGCTTTGCCTGCTATCCTCCGCGAGCCTCTGAAGAGGGGGCCGTGCGGGGCAGGGTCATGTAATCACTGAATAAATGGCCACACGTCTAGAAGGGGAAAGGGCAGAGTGATTGATCCACAGGCTAATTAATGTGATTGAGCACATTCCGGCAGGCAAAATTGAGAAACAACAGCCCCATAGTACTACCCACGCCGAGGCCAATAGAAATAAATGTCTCTTGGGTTCGAAATAATCAATCTTTTGTCCTGAAATGCCTCATCTTCTTTGATCCTTAGCAAGAGCTGGCAGTCGATGAGTACCTGCTGTGTCAGATTTCTCTTTCTCTTCTGTGTCCCAGACAGTATAACAAATTGCGAAACCTCCTGAGGGATGCCCGTCATGATTGCATTCTCTTTGCTAACGAATTCCAACAGTTCTGCTACCTCCCTCGGGAGAGAGGAGAATCCATGGAAAAGTGGCAGACCAGGTATGGCACCCCCCAATGGCTGTGAATGGTCAGGACTGTCTTTAATTTCTTTATCTGGGAGTTGACCTAAATAGCGTGCTAGAATAAACCAGTAGTTATTCTGGAACTGTGATTAATACTGAAATGCTTAACTTGCCACTGTTGTAGATATGTCGTTTGAATACATACATATTTTAGAAATTGTCATTAGGGAGCTGTAGATACTCAGAGTGTGTTTGCCCCAGATCTCAGCAGCTGGTAGGAATCTTCCAGGGATCCAGAAGTCATAACTTGAATGTGGGGGTGTGGGAGGGAGGGATCTACTTTTAAGCTAAGATTATCCAATTTTCCTGGTAGAAGTTGCTCTCCTATTCCAACCGGTCTTATTAAACTGGAACTGGTAGGTTAACTCTGGTCAGGCTGTTTTAGCCATTTAGATCCACCTAAAAGCAGAGCCTGAAGCAAGGGGTTGGGTGTGGGTGGTTGATGCGGGAGGCAGTTCCCTGAAACAACAGTGAGGAAGTGCAGGGAGTGAGACAGAAGGGAAGGAGGGAGAGCAGTTAAGGATGCGTTACTGCTGTGGGAAACTGAGGCTCAGTCCTACTGGGAGCCTCTGAGAAGCCGTGTAGTATTTGCCTCAGAAGTCATCTGGAAGAGCAGAGGCCAGGGTGTCGTATAAAGGAGACTTCCGCCTTTAGCTGAGGGTCATTCTGCAGGGGTGTTAACTCCACCCAGTGGGCCTGGGGTGGGGGCGGAACGGCCACCCACCTGCAGCTGAGTCAGCGGTGGGCCTTTTGCACAGGCGCTGGGCACCCACAGCCCCTGCTCTGCTCTTCTGCAGAGGGCCGAGGACCTTGTTTGTCTTATCCATACAAAACATTTCAATCATCTTTTTCCTTGTAATTCTTTATCTGTGTAGCCACTAAATATTTAAATTCTCTAAAGTAAAATAAACACTGATACATACTGAGTCCTTAATTATAGTCCTAAGTTCCCACAGGGCTCAGTACCAGAAAGGAAAGCCAATCTTTCTCTAGACCAGGTCACATGTGAGCAGTTAGAAGGATCTTACTTACTAACCACACAGGCTTGCACATAGGAGAGACTCAGTATCTGTCCGCTGAATTTTTTTTTTAATCTAAAACTAAAGGAACCTTAGGTAGCGTTGTGATTTCCAGAAAGGGAAACAGATGCCTACGAAACCAACTGTCCCAAGTCTACACACTTCATTGGAAACACAGTCCAGCCTTGAACACACGTCTCCAGCCCCAGGCTGTGTTTTCCAATTCCGATTCTTTTCAGGAAGATTTCCAGACATTTTGTGTTGACTCCATCGCAGACCTTATTGGATTGTGACCTTGAGCTGGACGCAGCCTAGTTTTTCTCTTAGCCAGACTTGTCTCTCCAGCTCTGAAACCTCACGTAGCCTCGCTTGTCATCCGTGTGGTGCTATGGTAATGGCTTTCCAGCCAAAAGGTATTAAAAGACGGCAGAGCCTTGTGGTTTCTAGGCCATATCAAGAAATGAAAGAGGTTGCCGTGGTGGTTGGATGTCTTAGGGAAGAAGAGGCTTGTCGGGTGCTCTCTGATTCGTGTTGTATCCCCCAGACTGCCCAACCCAGGGCATGTTTATGACCAGTGTTCGGGAAATAACTTGTTGAATGAATGGGTGGTCGTCCTCATAAACCGAAGGATAGCAGATCAAAAGGCCGGTGTGAAGCTTTGGACCGTAGCTTGTGTTTGTCTGCCTTGGGAGGGCTCATGTGCCCTTGCTTTTCTAGGAGCATATACAATGCAGCCGTTTGGTATTATCACCACTGCCAGGATAGGATGCCAATCGTTATGGTGACAGAAGACGAAGAGGCTATTCAGCAGTATGGAAGCGAAACCGAAGGAGTGTTTGTGATTTCTTTCAAGGTACCTGCATCTGGTGTGTCCATAAGTGTGTCTGTGTGTGTTCATTTCTTCAGTGGCGCCCACAATGCTCTCGATCCATGTGGCGAGGCAGAAGAAGGAAAACAAAGAGTGAAGGAAGACTCCAGCCAACGAGTTCCATGTCTGTGTCTCTCCCCAACCGTGGAATCTTGGCTTTGGCAAATTTGGGCAACCCCCCTGTGACTGTAAGACCCGTAGCATCTGAGAGTTCAGCCCAGGAAGCCCCTGTTGACAGTAAACCCATTGCACAGTTACAGCAATAACAATAGTGGTGATGATGATGGCAAGAATAGATTGGATGTTATAAAATTGCCAATACTATTATTTTTGACCTCCAAAATGGCAGTTTTATATGGTCCCACCTAATAGTAATAGCCAACATTTATCTATGTCAGGCAGTATTCTAAGTGGATTGTTTCATTGAATTCTTACCCCCATGAGGTAGGTGCCATTGTCCATGTTTTGCGGGTGAGGAAACTAAAGCCCAGAAAGACTAAGTAACTTACCCAAGGTCACACAGGTAGAAAGTGGAGGAACCCCCGGCACTCTGACTCCAAAGCTCTTAACCACCATGCTCGGCTGCCCCCCATGTTATTTTTCTGCGTGCACACACGACACAGTTTTAATTTTTTTTGGTTTTTAAGTTTACTTATTTATTTTGAGAGAGAGAGTACACGTCGGGGAGGGCCAGAGAGAGACAGCAAGAGAGAGAATCCCGAGCAGGCTCCATGCTGTCAGCACAGAGCCCGTTACAGGGCTCGAATCCACGAACCGCGAGATCGTGACCTGAGCCAAAACCGAGAGTCAGACACTTAACCGACTGAGCCACCCAGGCGCCCCTACACACACTGCGCAGTTTTAAGGGCCAGTCTTGTTTTGGCACTGTTCCTCACTCTTCCCCACTTGTGAATGTACATGGGGGTTAGCAGGGATACAGGAAGGGGCGAGCTGCGATATCATTTATGTGAAGGCTGTCCCATCGGCTGAGTGTACAGATCACAGGTGGGAGCAGCATTACTGGTGGCCGTTTTGGGGGGCTGTGTTGGCAACCCGGTTCTCCTATTTCTGGGGTACCCCTTGGGGAAAGTGGGATGGCTGTTGATCTCTCAACAGATTACTGGGCTCTTCTGTCTGCCCAGCTGGCCAATCAAGTGCCAGCGGTTAATACCAGGTTTTGATTCAGAACCTCAAATGAGGCCCTCCGTTGCCCCTGTCAGTTTACGGAAAGTCAAGTTGGATTTTGAATTGTAGATTCTATAAGAGTTCCCAGGTGCACGTATTGCTAAAGATTTGCCAATAGAATTTTCTTGGCCCTGCTATAAAAAAGTGTGCCGGCGTGCCAGAGTTCCGGGGGCACAGGATATTAATGGCGGTGTCACTTGTTTTTTCTGTTGCAATACATCATGTCTTGTTCTCGCAGAGGACAGTTGCCTAAAATTACATTTTTCTACTTTTTGTTCAAATTACTTTTCTTCACAGTCCGGTGCTGTGGTACCGTTTATTGTGTATAGTGTCTCCTAAGCAAACTGTGTGACCGAGGGCTTCATAGAGGCGAATGATAGATAGCAGGAAAAAAAAGAGATACCGCGGAGTTCAGACGAGAAGGCCAGAAGTTTCTGTGGGGACGTGAAGTTAGCTGGGAAGAGCGAAGACAGTAAATCCTCATGAAGAGGCGGTTCATAGTGGCAGGAACTGGGTGGTGAGAAGCGATAAGTGACCATAGAATTAGGGTACTGACGTTAGCACAGACAGAACTTCTCGAAGGACTGGGGAAAGAAAGGAGGCGATTCAAACAGGACCCTGAGGTCCATGGGAGAAATATTAGCCTTGACAATAAATATAATGTATTTTCTTTTTTTTTTATTTTTTTTATTTTTAAATGTTTATTTTTGAGAGAGACAGAGACAGAGCACGAGTGGGGGAGGGGCAGAGAGAGAGAAAGAGAGAGAGAGGGAGACAGACAGACTCTGAAGCAGGCTCCAGGCTCCGAGCCGTCAGCACAGAGCCCAGTGTGGGGCTTGAACTCACGGACCGTGAGGTATGACCTGAGGCAAAGTCAGACACTCACCCGACTGAGCCACCCAGGCGCCCCTGCATTTTCTTTTTTATGTGAGAAAAGCAAATGTGCTAGACTCTACCTTAGACTTAAAGTTGAGTTAAAAACATGTAAATTTGGTTTTATTTAGTGAGAGCCAGCCATTCAAGGGAGTGTGCTTTCGACGTAGCACAGCCAGCATCAACACACCGTCCTCTTGCGGGTGGTGTCCTCTCTGATAGACTTACACCAAGAGGTGCGGTAACAGTCTACATGGGGGAGAGGGACCCTGACCACTTGTGTCAAAGTGAAGTCTCGTACTGAGTCATCACACTAATAGCAACGTCTCTGTGAAGCGTTACAGCATCTCTGGATGGTCACCAAGGAAGACTCCATCGTCTGGGAGCTCATGACGGGGAAGCCCCAGAAGAATAGAAACGTCTCGGCTTTGCCCCCTCTGCTCACTTGGCGTCGCCAGTGGGTTGGGGGAAAAGGGGACGTTTCCGTATGCACTTTACGCCTTCCCATATTTACATGCTTGTTTAAGTTTCTTATAAGTTTCAAATGTTTCAGAATGGGGAAAAGAAAAAAGAATGCACACATGAGAGTTTTTTCTCTGCATTTACTGCAGGCCATTGTCTGTGGCAATGAGATATGCATAAAGATAGGCAGAAGGACACGTGTTTGCGTGTGTGTGTGTGTGTGTGTGTGTGTGTGTGTGTGTACACGCGCAGAGAGAGAGGAGGAGATTCGAAAGTGCAAAGCAAGCATTCCGTGGTAGGAAGGGCCTCCCTAGGGTTCGTTTGGCGACGCTTCAGGGATTAGTGAGATGGTAGAAAACTAGCCCGTAACGTGAGACTCGGGAAGGTAATGTTCATTCACCACCTCTTCAAAACCACACGCCAGCGGTTCCCGCCCGGGACTGCTTGTAATACTACCGGAAGGGAGAACCGTTACCTTCTGACCATGTTTCTCTTTTGCCTTTATTGAACGCAGAATTACCTGGACAATTTCTGGCCTGATTTAAAGGCCGCCCGCGAGCTTTGTGACTCCATCCTTCAGTCTCGACGGGAAAGAGAGAATGAGAGTCAGGAGAGCCACGGGAAGGAGTACGCAGAACATCTTCCCCTGGAAGTGTTGGAAGCCGGCATTAAATCGGGACGCTACATTCAGGTGAGGGTGGTCATGCGACGTCGGCGTCGGGACGGGCCAGTCTGTTTTCTTCTCGCCTTTACTGGCCTGCCACAGGCCTTTAATTTCAAAGGCTGTAAATAAAATGGGCATGAGTAAGCCAGGGCTGTCATTGTTTAAGATGGTTTCGGAGTCGTTCTTCCTGGGGACACCTTGCCGTCTGGTTTGGTGCTACTCTGTAATCTTCTTAATTGGGTTACGTATTGAGCATCACACAAGTAGCCTTATAAGTGCCTCCAGTCTCTGGGAAAGAGCATATATTTTGCAATCAAGGTCTGGAAATTGGGCAAAATGGTGAAATTGGTGAAATTTGGCTTCTTCGCCCCTTTGCAATATTCCTGCCTCTTTCAAGGGCCCTTTTGTGGTCCCCCAGGACCCAGACCCCAGAAGCTGTTAAGCTGTCTTGAGAAGGAATCAGATAAAATTATTATTCAGATTTCAACAGTTTTACGTGTGTGTGTGTGTGTGTGTGTGTGTGTGTGTGTGTGCGGTGTTATGACATTGGTCAATTTGTGTATCTGCCACCACTATCCAGATACAAAATTGTTCCATCATGAATTTTACATTTTTAACAAGCAGCTCAGTTTTTATGCAGGCCGAAGTTTGAGAATGCCATGGTGAAGTCCCGCCCTAAAGTTGTGGCTTTCTTTTTTTTTTTTTTTTCCTTTTGAGAGAGTATGTGTGCTTGAGCAGGGAAGGGGTGGGGGTGGGGAGGCTGTGGAGAGAGAAAAAGGAGAAAGAGAGAGAGAGAGAGAGAGAGAGAGAGAGAGAGAGAGAGAAAATCCTAAGCAGGCTCCACACCCAGCCCAGAGCCCTACATGGGCTTCAGTCTCAGGACCCTGAGATCAGGACCTGAGCCAAAATCAAGAGTTGGACGCTTAACCAAGTGGCCACCCAGGCGCCCCTAGTATTTTAAATGAGTATAACTAGAGTGGCTAATGCTTCCAACTTGATAGTAAAGTTTATGGCATTCCAGGGAGGATGTTTTGAGGAAGAAGATTTTTCAAAGACCCACTCATCACTTAGGTAAAATAGATCATGGCACTTTGAACACTTGGTACGGCCAAGAATAGTTCAGAATGATGGTATGTTCCCTGGAGAAAAGAAACCTTGGTGATGAATATTTTTTCCTAAAGGAAGGGATCACAGACCTTAAAAGAATATTTTGGGGATTTTCTTTAAATTTATTTATTCATTTTGAGAGAGACCGAGCGAGCGGGGGAGGCAGAGAGAGAGAGAGGGAGAGAGAATCCCAAGCAGGCTCTGCACTGTCAGCATGGAGCCCAGTGTGCGGGCTTGAACTCACAAAACGTGAGACCATGACCTGAGCCGAAGCCAAGAGTCGGACACTTAACTAACCGACTGAACCGCCCCATATTTTGGGGATATTTTCATATACTTTTTGAAAACTGTACCTTAGGGGGTAAAGCGAGCAGAAAAGAAATTTTTCAGTTGATTTTTATTGTGATTTTAGGGAATCCTGAATGTCAACAAACACAGGGCCCAGATAGAAGCTTTCATTCGACTTCAAGGAGCCAGCTGCAAAGATTCAGGTTCAGTACACGCCTTACATAAACTTCCGCACTCTGTCTCTATTCTGATATTGCACAACAAAGAAAGTAAGGTTGAAACTGTCGTACCCTACCTGCCATGTTAGATATTCCTGCTCTGGGTGTGTTTTACCTGTCCTCTCGTGTTTTATCTATAGTTTCTGATTTTATTGTAGTCGGTTTTAAAAAATGAGAATAGCTGAGTTTTATTGAGTGCTCAGTCTACATCAGGTACTGTTCTAAGCACTTAACGGAGACACCTGTTATTGGCCAGGATGCACAAAGCTGCAAGTGAAGAACCTGTAATACAGAGAAGCAAAGTAACTTGCCCAAGATCACACACCCAGGAAGTGATGGGGCTGAGTCTGCTGCTGAGGCAGTTTGCCTGGGATGTTAAGACACTGTCCTGTGCTGCCTTATTAGAATCGTTTTATTTTAAAATTATTTATCTTGAGAGAAACAGAATGAGCGGGGGAGGGGCAGAGAGAGAGGGAGAGGGAATCTCAAGCAGGCTCTGCATGGTCAGCGCAGAGCCCCAGGCGGGCTTGAACTCACGAACTGTGACATCATGGCCTGAGCTGAAGTTAAGAGTCGGATGCTCAACCGACTGAGCCACCCAGGCGCCCCTGGAGTAATTTTTTAAAAGTGATGAAAATGAAGAAGGCGTGTAAATAAGTTGTATCGTAACAGAGTATAGTTCCTAGGTCTTCAGGGACAGGGTAGAAAGCACCCCAGTAGTCAAGGGAGCGGGGCTGGGTTGAAGGAGAAAGAGAAGCGGTGCCTTTCTCTGGCTTATGCTCGAGAGTTTGACAGTAGCCGTGGTTCCTTGGCCGCCTGACCCCTCCCTGGCCTGACCCCTGTGGCTGTGTGACAGCCTGACCCCTCGCCTGACCCGCCTGACCCCTCGCCTGACCCCTGTGGCTGTGTGACAGAGTTCCAGACCAGGCTTATGTAGTCTCATGCAGGGCACCGTCACCCACCTGAAAAGATGGTCCGACCTTAGAAAAGCATGTGACATAAAATGGCACAGTGGCAGTGTTTCTTCATTCCTAACTTGTGGAGCAAGGTTTGACTGCACCTTTGAGAGGAGAAAGCTTGGATTTGCAGGAACGATTCCTTGTTTGGAAGGCATCACGGGTGTGGCCTCCCCTGTGGCTTCATGGGGTTTCTGTGTCCCCACCCAATCACAGGTTTGGCCAGTGACATCCTAATCCACGGCATGAAGGCTCGAAACCGCTCAATTCATGGAGACGTGGTAGTCGTAGAACTGCTCCCTAAAAATGAATGGAAAGGAAGAACCACGGCCCTGTGTGAGAATGACAGTGATGACAAGGCCTCGGGAGACCCCCCGAGCGAGCCCATGCCCACAGGTGAGCCCACCGGCTGGTCTCCCAGTTATCCATTCTTTCTGCGGAACATTTATCGTTCCAGAGATAGTGCAGTTACTATGGTACAATATAGTTTCTTTCCCCCCCCCCAGTACCAGTTTCCCCTCTCTGCAGATTTATTTTATTCTCTTCGGCATCCAAATATGCTATACTATCTCTTAGAACAGAACAAAACCAAAAATCCTCTCAAGTCCGGATCCCCTCCAGCTACCGCCCTTTTCTCTGCTTCAGTTTATGGCAAGACTCAGTGAAACCCTTAGTCCTGCGTTCTCTCTGCTTCCTCTTCACCCATTCTCTCCTGAAGCCACTACATTCAGGGGCCCCCACCCCCCAAAAAACCTTGACCTCTGGTCAAGGACACCAGTGACCTCATTGCCAACAGCCCTCGGCACCCGTAACCGTCAGCAGCATTTGGCCAACAGATCACTGCCTCATCCTTGGCTTCTAGGTTCTTCTCCTCTCCTGCTGGCCACTCCTCCTTGGTCCTTTTGCTGGAGCTTTTCCGTCTTACGACCTCTGGGCTCCTCGCTGAATCTCCATCCGCCCCCTCTCCCTGGGGATCTCCTTCACTCCTCTGGCTTTATTTTTCCAGCCTAGAGACCAGACCCCCTTCTCAGCCTCCAGTGTTGTCTGTTTGGCATCTTCCCCTGGTGTCCGATGGGCATCTCACATGTAACGCGCCTAGTAACAGACTCCTGATTTCTGCCCCCAAACCTGCTCCTCCCCGAGTGTTCCTGTCTCCGCAAACGGCAGTTTCATTCTACACTTGGTCAACCCAGAGGTCCTGGGATTACCCTCGAGTTTTTCTTTCACACGTCAGCAAGTCCTGGCAGCTCTACTCCCAGACTCCACCTCTTCTCCCCTAACTGGGCCACTGGAACCGCTTGACGCGATTTTCCCAGCCGCCTCCTCACTGGTCTCCCTGCCCCCACCCTGGCGCTCAAATGGCCTTTTCTCCACACGGGAGCCAGCCACAGGGGATCCTTTTACTTAAATAATTATTTATTATTATTATTATTATTATTATTTTTAATGTTTAGTTTTGAGAGAGAGAGACAGAGACAGAGCATGAGTGGGGGAGGGGCAGAGAGAGAGGGAGACACAGAATCCGAAGCAGGCTCCAGGCTCTGAGCTGTCAGCACAGAGCCCGACGCGGAGCTTGAACCCATGAACCCTGAGATCATGAGCTGAAGTCGGATGCTTAAACAACTGAGCCACCCAGGCACCCCCACAAAGATCCTTTTAAAAGTCTTTGGGGCCTGTTGTGTCTCTGCTCAAAGCTCTCCAGTGGCCGTTTCCTGTTTCTCTCAAAATGAAATCCAAAGGCCATACAATGGCCTACAGGGTCCTGCCAGCTTGGGCTGCCTTGTGTCACTGTCCTTGTCATCACTCTGTTCCAGCTTTGTACCACTGGAAATGAACTTCCCCCAAACCTCCTCAGGCCAACCTCCCTCACTTCAAGTCTCTGCTCAGATGTCACTTTATTTAAAATAGCAGCCACTGCTGACCCTGTATTACTGTTGGTCACCTTACCCTACTTGATATCTTTCTGAGCAAACATCATTCCCTTCCCTGTATTTACTTCTTCTTGTCTGTTTCCCACCCCCACAGACACCCAGACTAGAGTGTCCACTGCAGAAAATCAAGGACTTTGTCTGTTCTGATGCTGCTACATTCCCTACACCTAGAACAGGGCCTCATACCTGGTAGGGGCTCAATAAATATTTGTGGAAAGATAGCACTTTTGACTATTAAAATTTGTTTTTTTCTTGACCGTAGTCCATGATGATTGAAAGTGCTGTATATCAATCAGGCTTATGATTAGAATAGTTTTCTGTATATAAGGTTGGCCCAAATGATGTTGGCTGGTGGGAAAATGCAAGAAAGGGAAAACGCACAGGAGAGGGCGTGAGTTGAAAAAAGTGAAGATTACTGGCTTTTCCCAACATACCTAAACCTGAGGTTGATAAGGGAAGGGCAAAGGAGAAAGTGGGACTGATGGATTCTAAATGTCACATTGGACCCCACAGTAGGGAGGGCATCCTGACAGTGTTATAAAAAAAAAAGTGATCTTTCAAAAAAATTAGCAGGCATCTTAAGGCAAACGTTTAAGCATTTCTCGACTTGTGTGGGTATGTGCTTGCTACGAACGGGTCATGGTGTTTTCTGTTTTCTTCCTCACTGCCGAGCTAGTCAGCGCCTAGATAGGTGACATCTCACCAGTTAAGGCCTTCTTTTGTTTTGTTTTCCCAAAGGCAGAGTGGTGGGCATCCTTCAGAAGAACTGGCGGGATTACGTGGTGACATTTCCATCCAAAGAAGAGGTCCAATCTCAGGGCAAAAATGCTCAGAAAATCCTAGTTACGCCTTGGGATTACAGAATCCCCAAGATCCGAATTAGCACTCAGCAAGCAGAAACCCTCCAGGTAGCTGACATTGTACTTCTGTTCCCCAGCTTTTGTGTTTGCCAGCTTTTGAGCTATCCCAGGAAACCCTGTCAATTCCTTTGCATAAGAAGGGATAAATTATTGGTGGCATCTAGCATTTCGAGATCCTGGTGTTTTTTTTTTTTAATTCTAAATATATAGAACCATCTATTAAATAGTCCTTGGTTAATAAATGAAGGCCAGAGAGAAACTGCCCTAGAAAGAGCTGTGTAGGACAGCTACAGAGTGCATACATTATCCAGCTGTCCAACACAGAAACTTTCAATAGATATGCTTTGCCAACACTAACAAGCTTTCTTCCAGCCAGTGATATAGAAATACGATCACTCTGCCCTGGAGGGATGATATAGTGATACTTCACCGAATCGATTATCCATAAAGGAATACAGCACTGGGGAGAAGACATACACGAGAAAGTAAGAAATTAGCCTGTACTGTGGCGAAGCGTATAGGCATCGTCCAATTTGATATCTGCAATTTGATATGTGCAGTTTGTAAATGAGACACCGAAGCAGGACGTCCCCAGCCAGTAACTGGGTCGTTGTGTACCTTTTGCATCTCTTGAAGCCTTCCACGGGCTCTCTGAGGCCAAGCGTAAGCACTGCTTTCCAGACCCGTGGGTTTGCTGAAATTTGAGAGCTTGTGGGGTTCAGTTCACGCTGATACCTCCTTCCCCACTAACAGATGTCTTTAAACATTAGAGAGTAACTTCAAAGAAAGTAGGATGTATCTCCCATGCTCCCACAATTGAGATTTTGTTTTGAAATTGAATTTGCACTATGCATACTGAGGTTTTCCTCTGTGTTGTGAACGTTGACTAGAATGTGTTACAATTGGCTTTCTTTTTTTTTTTTTTAAGTTTATTTATTATATTTTGAGAGAGCCTGCATGAGAGCAGGGGAGGGGCAGAGAGAGAGAATCCCAAGAAGGCTCCTCACTGCCAGTGCAGAGCCCAACGTGGGGCTCGATCCGACGAACTGTGAGATCATGACCTAAGCCAAAACCAAGAGTCAGACTCGTGTCTGAGCCACCCAGGCACCCCACAATTGGCTTTCTTTAACAGAATAAAATTTCCAGCTTACTTATTTGATGGAGACAGGTATTGCCTCCCTCCAAAGCATCGGGGCCAGGCCTTTACATAACCATCTGGCAATTTAGTAAAACAGCAAGAATGAAAACAAAACACAAAACCCACTATTAAATCGGCCACTCTTTTTGGAGCTGGGTGCTGTTTATCTCTTGTTTGTTTGGTGCTTCTCATTGACCCACTTAATTCCCGGTGCTGGGCTAGTGGATTTTTTTTCTCTTTTTCGTGCAGGACTTCAGGGTAGTTGTGCGCATCGACTCCTGGGAGTCAACATCCGTGTATCCAAATGGACATTTTGTGCGTGTGTTAGGAAGAATCGGGGATCTGGAAGGGGAAATTGCAACCATCTTGGTGGAAAACAGTATTTCGGTGGTCCCTTTCTCCGAAGCTCAGGTCAGGTTTCCCTGAGTCCTTTGGTCTGGTGAAAGACATTCCGTACAGTTTCTTTTTGCATTTGTTCGTTGTTTGGTCATTAAGAAGAAAAATCGCTGTACTGGGTAACCACTCACGAAAGCTACAGATAATAATCTCACTCTTCTGTATTCTGTGTTTGGACCAGACTGAAGTCAGTTTCAAGCGCATAGTTCATTTCCTAGGGCCTCACAGCTCTCAAAGTTTTACATTTTCCAACTGTGCTTAAAAATGGTATGTCAGTATCATATTGTCAGTACATATCTATCCCCAGCAGTCACGAGGGTCCCCAGTTACAGATCCTACTGGGCTCCACTGCCTGTCCTAATCATTCAACCAGAGACCTGCACAGAGCTGCGGGAGGCGGCTTCTTGTGTTCTATACATTTCTGACCCGTGGGTCAAAAAAGCATGCTCCTGAAACAGTTTCTGTAACCTTGGCAGAAAACACAAATTCAATAAACATTAAACATTAGCTATTTCCATCACTTTATGATCTCATAAAATCCTCATAAATCTTGTTTATTATTTTTGCATAACTATATTCATAGTGCGTCCATGCTATTTTCTGTTCTGTGTCTTTCACTTAAAATTATTTCTGTGTATTGCCATAGCTACTTCTTAGTAAAGGTTATGGCACTTGATTGTGTATTGATGTACTCTGGTTTGTTTAAGTCTTCCTCAATTGCTGGGCCTTGGGCTGTTTAATTTTTCAGTAGTATAAAAAAAAATCTACTTCAAACAATTTTACAAACATTGCTTTTTTTTTTTTCTTTTTCATCATTTTTCTTGAGATGTAATCCTTAAAGTAAGATTATCAAGTCAAAGGGCATTAAAAATTTAAGTGGCTTTTCTTATGTATCAGTAGATCGTTCTCGAGAAAAATTGGACCAGTTTGCATTGCCATCAAGAGTGGATGGGTGTTCTTATTTTCATTACAGTTTTTGACAGAACAGTAGCTATAATAGTAAAATATCTTGGAATATTTTACATTATTAAATTTTTATGTTTAACATTAGTTTCTTGAAATTATTTGTTGACTTGCTTTGACAGCTCTTAGTGAAAATGTTAGAATAAAATAAAGCACGGGTTAGACTTCATAGGACTAGAATTTTCTCTTCTCATTTAGCCTACTTAACTGCAAATTGATGGCCTAAACAAGTAATAATGGAGAGACAATGCCCTAGATTGGTCCTGCTTAAATTATCTTTAAGGAATAGGCTTTTAGTATTTGGGACACGTTGATTCTTTTTTTTCAGGGCTTGAATTGAATTAAAAGCTCAACTGCATTTAAACAAATGAATCATCTGAAAATGGGTAGAGGTTGTGCTCTTGATAAGCCTCTGTTTATCCTCGATCTGACCTCCATAACTAAAGAAGCTGCCAAAAACAGGCACATTTCCTGACAGACTGTAAGGGTCCGCAGGGGCAGGAGACTGTGTCTTTCTTCTTGGCTCCTGCCCTTTCCAGAGCCTCGCACAGTTCCTGACAACACATCAGGCACCTGATAAATAATTCTTGATCCAAAGAAGTGAATGCAGGTTAATTGCAAAAGGTAATGGGGAATGAATGGGACTTCTAGGAGGTGGCAGTGAGACTCTTCGAGAGCCCAGAATCTCCTAGGAAACTCGGGGTGTGTGAACTGCCGAATATCTGACTCTTGTTGGACAGATGTGTGAGATGCCAGTAAACACACCAGGAAATCCCTGGAAGGTGAGTCCTGAAGAGGAACGAGAACGTCAAGACTTGAGGAAAACCCATCTTGTATTCAGCATCGACCCGAAAGGCTGTGAAGATGTGGATGACACACTCTCCGTCAGAACCTTAGATAATGGCCACTTGGAACTTGGGGTCCACATTGCAGATGTGACACACTTTGTGGCACCAAATTCGTATATTGACATCGAAGCCAGAACAAGGTAATGCTGTTTGAAATGAACACTATGATTGTGTGTGGCTGTAACATATTCGTACCTCTCCACTCCCAGATTTTCAAAACGAACATTTCACAATTCTGTGCAATTCTGCAGATCCCTCGCAGGGGGAGAAAAATTGAGGTCCGCTCCCCTTTCCCTTTAGAGAAATAGTACCTTGATCCATTTACCCTTCCTTTTTTTCAACAGAACCTTTCACACACTTTCCTCCTAAATTGCAATGAGCTAAATGTTTCAGGTAGGAATACCCTTTTATATGAATACTGGATCATTACACTCCAATTCTTCTTAGATAAGTAAGATTCATGCCACTTTTTCCTTTTCCTATCAGTGGAAGAACATTCAGCCCAAGGCAGTACCCCTTAGAAAAGTGGGGGCATGGGAATAGCTTTATTACCCAGTCGGCTGCACTTTATGAAAAAGCAACAGCCTTGGGGGATTTGCACTGAGGATTTGGCCATTTCCCTCCCCGCGGCCCGTGCAGTCAGCACTTCTGCCTCTCGCTGCTGAAGGTCACGCACCCGCACGTGTGTCGTTCACAGGGCCACCACTTATTATTTAGCAGACCGGCGCTATGACATGCTGCCCTCCGCGCTCAGCGCCGATTTGTGCTCTCTTCTGGGAGGCGTTGATAGGTGAGTTTGTTCATAGTTTGTTGTGGTTTTTTTGTTTTTTTAATCTCCAGAGTTTGTCCTGGCTCTTCTGTGATGCCCGGTGCTCTTGCTTCTGGCCTTTCTCTTCTTTCTAATGTGCTCTACCCCCTGCTCCCCACCCCTGTTGTCCCCCTGTACCCTCCCGCACCTGCTTAGTTTTAGGCAGATTTATTCTCTAGCCTTCCCTTCCCTTCCTCTCATCTTTTCCGTTTATCTAGCTGTGAGGCGGCTTCTACTTCTGTTGTTGGCTTTTTAAACTCAGCTAAAGTCTGGGAAGAAACGCATACGACTGGGGCACCTGGGTGGCTCAGTCGGTTAAGAGTCCAACTTCGGCTCAGGTCATGATCTCGCAGTTTGTGAGTTTGAGCCCCGTGTCGGGCTCTGTGCTGACAGCTCAGAGCCTGGAGCCTGCTTCGGAATCTGTGACTCCCTCTCTCTCTGTCCCCTCCCCGCTCATGCTCTGTCTCTCAAAAAATAAATGTTAAAAAAAAAAAACGCATACGACTTTGTGCATACATATTCCCTGGTTGAGGCTATTTTGCATGACGATCATGAACTGTAGGGAGTTGTTTATCTGTTATAGTTAATGTTTATAGTTAATATAATGTCTTTGAATATGTAATAAAACCAAAATCCGTAGGTTCCAAAAGATATTTAACGAAAGGCTCCCTTCTACCATTTTCCCCCAGCTACCAATTTCTTCTGTGGTTTTCTAGATATAATGCACATACATGCAAATGTGGACGTGTGGTCTCTCTTCTATGCACAAAGGGTGACATCGTGTGTGTGTATGTGTGATATATATACACTGTTCAGCACCTTGCTTTTTTTTCTCTTAAAAATGTATCTTGGAGATAGATCATTCCATATTAATAACAATTGCTTATCTAAGGACATTTGGATTGTTTTCAGTCTTGCTATTACAAACTGTACTGAATTACATGAAACATAAGTCATTTCACATTTTTAAAATTACAGTATCAGGAAGATAAATTTCTACAAGTGGAATTTCTGTGTCAAAGGGTATATGCATGTGTGTTTAGAGAGATGTAATCAAATTGCCCTCCTTAACGGTTAAACCAATTATATTCCCACCATGACCGTGTGAGAATGCTTGTTTCCCTAAAGCCTTGCCAACACAATATGTTGTATTTTTTTATCTTTGCCAATCTTAATAGATGAAAATGGTATCTTAGGGGCGCATGGTGGCTCAGTTGGTTAAGCATCTGACTTCAGGTCATGACCTCATGGTTTGTGAGTTTGAGCCCCTCATTGGACTCTCTGGGCCCACTTTGGATCCTCTGTCCCTTTCTCTCTGCCCCTCCACTGCTGGTTCTTTCTCTCAAAATAGGTAAATACACTTTTAAGAAAAAGAAAGAAAATGATATGTGGTTTTAACTTGCATTTTTCCTATGAGTACAGTTAAACATATTTGTGTATGTTTAACAGTCATTTATGTATTTTTTTCTGTGAACTATTTAATGTTCCTTTCCCATTTTTTTTTTTTTTTGAGTTATCTATTAGTAATTGATTTATAAGAATTCTTCACAGGGGCCCCCGGGTGGCTCAGTCGGTTAAGTGTCCGACTTCAGCTCAGGTTATGATCTCACAGTTCGTGAGTTCAAGCCCCACGTCGGGCTCTATGCTGACAGCTCAGAACCTGCTTCAGATTCTGTGTCTCCCTCTTTCTCTACCCCTGCCCCCCTCACACTCTGTCTCAAAAATAAACATCAAAAAAAATTAAAAAGAATTCTTTAAATATTAGGAAATTTAGCCTTTTGTTTTTTATATGTTGCATGATTTTTTTTTTAAGTTTATTTTGAGAGAGAGCGTGAGTGGGGGAGGGGCAAAGAGAGAAAGACCAAGAATCCCAAGCAGGCTCCACACTGTCAGCACAGAGCCCCAAGTGGGGCTTGAACTCAAGAAACCATGAGGTTATGACCTAAGTGGAAACCAAGAGTCGGACACTTAACTGATTGAGCCACCCAGGTGCCCCTATTGCATAGGTTTTTAAGTAGAGTGATTTGGTGGCAAAACGGTTCTTTACTAAACCTGTCAAGATACATTTAGAGTCTAGTTCTACTTACCCCAAAAATGGAAGAATTGAGGGTACCTGGGTGGCTCCGTCGGTTAAGCCTCTGACTTCTACTCAGATCATGATCTCACAGTTCATGGGTTCGAGCCCCGCGTCTGGCTCTGTGCTGACAGGTCGGAGCCTGGAGCCTGCTTCGGATTACGTGTCTCCCTCTCTCTGCCCCTCCCCTGCTCACGCTCTCTCAAAAAATAAACATTAAATTTTTTTATTATAAAAAAATGGAAGAATTGAATAATGATGTCAGCATTACTGGTTTTGTAGGTATGCTGTAAGTGTCATATGGGAATTGGATAAAACCTCCTATGAAATTAAGAAAGTGTGGTATGGCAGAACCATTATTCGATCAGCATACAAACTGTTCTATGAAGCAGCCCAGGAACTGCTGGACGGAAACTTCAACATTGTCGATGATATTCCAGAATTTAGAGACCTGGATGAGAAGACCAGACAAGCCAAGCTAGAGGAGCTAGCGTGGGCCATTGGAAAGTTGACTGACATTGCACGCCACGTCCGAGCTAAACGAGACGGTTGTGGCGCCCTGGAACTGGAAGGGGTAGAGGTTCGTGTTCAGCTGGATGAGAAAAAGAACATTCATGACCTCATCCCCAAGCAGCCCCTGGAGGTCCATGAGACGGTGGCTGAATGCATGATCCTGGCCAACCACTGGGTAGCCAAGAAGATCTGGGAGAGCTTCCCGCATCAGGCTTTGTTACGCCAACACCCTCCTCCGCACCAGGAGTTTTTTTCTGAACTGCGAGAATGTGCTAAAGCAAAAGGCTTCTTCATAGATACACGGTAATTCCTCTTTTGAGGGGGCAGAGGGAAGGGAGTACCGTGCACCGATTTTACTGTAGTTCTTAAAATGTGACAGCCAGATCTTTGCCCCAAAATAGAAAACTTGTTAGCTTTTTTTCATTTACTATACAATGTAGGTATAGAGATTAAAATTAAAACAAGTTTATTTAGGCATAATGTTGATCCACTACAATTCATAATGCAGAAGTAAGGAGCCTGGTTTAATTTCATCTGCCCCTTAGGCAAATACTAAGAAGTAATCCCATGTATTTCAGTACTTTAAAAATGCACCAGATCTTTGAGGCAATATCCTAAAACACCATACCAATGGTAAATTTATATCATCACTTCATAGAATGAGACATTTTTACTGCCCCCCTCCAGGATAAAAGATTTTCCCTTTTGAAAATGATGTATTGGGGCGCCTGCCGGGCCCAATCGGTAGAGCATGCAACTCTCGATCTCAAGGTCACGAGTTTAAGCCCGATGCTGGGTTTACTTCAAAACAAAAATAGCTAACCGCTACATTAAAAAAAAAAAAAAGATGTAAGATGTATAGAGGATTTTTTTTTCAATATTTTGTTTCAAGTAATAGATTAGTGCTAATTAAAATAGCATTTATTGGGGTGCCTGGGTGGCGCAGTCGGTTAAGCGTTCGACTTCAGCCAGGTCACGAACTCCCGGTCCGTGAGTTCGAGCCCCGCGTCAGGCTCTGGGCTGATGGCTCAGAGCCTGGAGCCTGTTTCCGATTCTGTGTCTTCCTCTCTCTCTGCCCCTCCCCCGTTCATGCTCTGTCTCTCTCTGTCCCAAAAAATAAATAAACGTTGAAAAAAAAAAATTAAAATAGCATTTATTTATCAAAATGATTTTTTTTTTTTTTGCACCTATGTCTGTGATAGTATCTTTTGTTGGTTTGTTTGGTGGATGGGTGAGCTGTGTGTGGGGGCCAGGCATACTCAGTGTAAGTGCTTTCGGACATCTTGTGTCATTTTTAGTTTACCGATAGGGAATTACAGTTGCTGAGGGTAAGTGACTTACCTGTAGATCACCAGTTACTTAAGGAAGAATCTGGCTTTGAATCCACATCTGTCATACTTGAAGGCTCTCACTAGCCTGTACTCTCTTGATGCTCCTGTTTATCATTTTCCGCCTTTCTTCCCTCCAGTACTTGGTGGGCTACCCTACAGAAGTGAATTATGTGCTACATTGTGAATTGCATTTTTTAATATAATTCTTTATTTCCTGGGTTTTAAAAATTATTTGGGTAAATAGAGTACTTCCTGTCTCTTTTTCTCTTTCTAAAAAAAGGAAAATAATTTAGGTTTCTTTTACTTGTACACCTCAGGTTTAGTTTAGTTTTGTTTTCTAACTCCCTCTGGCTCCATAATTCTTGATTTTCAAAAAGTCCACCCTTTGATCTGTAAGGGATGTTTAAGGTTAAGGGTCTTAGGAATTCATTTCAAGAAGTATTTGATCACCTCCAATGTGCTGGGCATTAACTTAACCACATAGGTATCAGTACATTACTCTTAAAAAGTGTATTTAAATTGATATACTTGCTGTGTTTAAACCTTAAAAGCAAACTAGATTTCTATAATTGAAAAGAGTTGCTTCTAAAACGTATCCAAAATAAACTTAGTTTCTTCTGAGTGACAAGTGAAGGATGTCCCACAGAGTATTGACTTGTAAATTATCACTTGAGACTAAACAAAAGTTTTTCCGTTTTTTTGTCAGGTCCAATAAAACACTGGCTGATTCTCTGGATAACGCAAATGACCCCAACGATCCCATTGTAAACAGGTTGCTGCGATCGATGGCCACGCAGGCGATGTCTAATGCACTGTATTTCTCCACTGGGTCGTGTGCAGAGGAAGAGTTCCATCATTATGGTGAATGATAGCATTTTCTTTTGTGTGGCCATAACCTTGAGCGAGTCATTTAAAAGTATGTCTTTTTGTTGATTTCCATCTTTTGGTTTCCTTTTGAAGGCCTTGCATTGGATAAATATACTCACTTTACTTCTCCAATAAGAAGATACTCAGATATCGTAGTACACCGATTGTTAATGGCGGCCATCGCAAAAGATAAGAAAATGGAAATTAAGGACAATTTGTTCAGCAACAAAGATCTCGAGGAATTATGCAGACATATCAACAACAGAAACCGAGTAAGAGGATTTTAAGTTCTCTTACCCATCATCTCTTTCACTAAGGGAATATCAGCTTCATTTTGTAGTGGAATGAAGTACCATATATTCTAGCAAGTTAAATGCTAGCATTATTCTAACCAATGAAATAACATGAAAAATTGTAAAGTTTCTTACATAGCTCTCAATACATTTATAAACGAACGCTCTGAAATAACAATGTGTGTTTAGGAGATTTAAGGATAGGTTATTTTCCCCAAATACCTGAAAAATATTTGTATTAATAATTTTCTAGAATATAGCCTTTTTAGAGACATCTTTGCTGTGGGAGTATAAATTCCATGTTTCACCCGGGAATGTCAACATGCTTTGGGTTATGCTTCTTCTTCCAGGCAGCACAGCATTCTCAGAAACAGTCCACTGAGCTCTTCCAGTGCATGTATTTTAAAGACAAAGACCCAGAAAATGAGGAGCGTTGCATATCTGATGGGGTCATATATTCAATTAGAACAAATGGCGTGCTTCTATTTATACCAAGGTATGTTACATCTAACACAATAGTTAAGAAATCATGTAGAACGCAAACAGTCCATTAGTTATGATTAAAATAGCTACATGAACTATTTATAGGTACATAATATAATAGATGTACATGATGTAATAGAATAATGTACTACATAAGTATAAAGATTAGAATCTAGTACATCTGTTATCAGTGTGCAGATAGGATTTTACTTTCTTATTGAGCAAAATACTTCTCCACCTGCTCAGTGAAATATTTGGAGGTAAATGAGAGGAAAAGTTGTTTTTAATCTAGAAGAGAAACTAACATTCTAGATTAAGTATATAAGATTTGTATACTTAGAATACATTATCTCTGGATTTTTACTCTGGCCATGATTCATTCAGGTTTGGGATTAAAGGTGCTGCTTACCTAAAAAATAAAGATGGTTTGGTGATCTCCTGCGGCCCAGATGGCCGTTCTGAATGGAAACCAGGATCCCTGCAGCGATTTCAAAACAAAATCACCTCTACCACAACAGGAGGGGAATCTGTTACGTTCCATTTGTTTGACCACGTAACAGTAAGTCCGTATCTACATTAAGCCTTGCTTTGAATGTAAAGTATAAAGAATGTGATCTGGTAATAAGCATCTTTCTCCTCTGTGATAGGTGAGAATATCTGTACAGGCCTCCCGCTGCCATTCTGATACAATCAGGCTCGAAATAATAAGCAACAAACCGTACATGTCACCAGATACAGAACTATTTCATCAGAGCTCCCTCTTGCTAAAGAGTGATTTAGTGAAAGAAGTAACCAGATCTGTGGAGGAAGCTCAGCTTGCCCAAGAAGTCAAAGTAAACGTCATCCAGGAAGATTATCAAAAATACTGCCAAACAAAGGGAAGAAGCCTGTACATGCTTCTAGAAGAGATAAGGGACCTAGCTCTTCTGGATGTTTCAAACAGTTATGGAATGTGAGATATTCTTCTTCATCAAAAGAGCTGTTTTGTGAATGTTTTACCTTCTTTTTAACATTAACATCCAATGTTCTGTGTCACCTAATGTACTAGTCGACTGGAAATGGGTAGATCACAAATGCACAAAACGTTTTCTCATCATTATTAATTACAGCTTCGTTAAAGTGCAATTAGGTCACTGTGGAAACGGATTTTTCAGAAATGAACACATCGTGAATGGTGGCTCTGTAAGTCCAATTGCCAGTCTCTTTTTAATAAACCCAGCATTGATTTTTGATTAGCTTGTCTCAAATCCATTCTTTCAAAATAAGTTAATTTTCCTAGTAACTGCCACACTGGGCCATTTGGGTCATAGACCCCTCTGACATCTGTCAGGTTAACTTTCCGGTTGCCTTCAGATAAGACCTAGTTTAAATTAATGTTTAAAAAAAAAACATTTAAAAATATAAATACATAAGGGCGCCTGGGTGGCTCAGTCGGTTAAGCGTCTGACTTCAGTTTGGGTCATGATCTCAGTTCAGGAGCCGTGTACCGGGCTCTGTGCTGACAGCTCAGAGCCTGGAGCCTGCTTTGAATTCTATGTCTCCCTTTCTCTCTGCCCCTTCCCCACTTGAACTCTCTCAAACTCAAAAAATAAACATTAAAAAAAATTTTTTTAGGGGTACCTGGGTGGCTCAGTTAGTTAAGTGGCCGACTCTTGATTTCAGCTCAGGTCATGATCTCAGTTTGTGATACGGAGGAGCACTGCATGGGGCTCTGCCCTTACAGCATGGGGCCTACTTGGGATTCTCTCCCACACCTCTCTGTGCCCCTCCCCAGCTCATGCTCTCTCAAAATAAATAAACTTAAAAATAATCATAAACTTGGTTATTAACATGGTACCTTATCTGTAACTTACCCCTCTATCAAGCTGATAAACTCAGGCAGGAAAAACTCCAATTGGGTCTACCTACCATCTGGTCCTAACACTTGTAGCCTCATATTTGCCATACCTCAGTCTTCCTTATTTTCTAGATTTTCATTTCTGTATCATTATTGGACATGTTCTTCTCAATCCTTGGACTCTCATCCACCAACTCAAAGGTGTCCTGTGAGTCCTCCCTAGGTGCTATGTGTTCCCCATGATACTTTGCAAGTTTCTCTCCCACCAGTTGTTAAGGTACCAAGGAGCACTGGAACTTCCCTAGCACCCACGCAGGCAGGCCAGACAATATGTCAGCCTTTCATGTGATGCTTTAAGTATTAAAGTGACTCCTCAAAATATACATAAGCACATATAAAACTTTAAACATTTTACCAGAAATGTACATTGCAGAACTAAACAGCAATGAGAAACTTTCATAAAGCCTTTAGAGGCAATTTCTAAGATTTGTATTTCTTTTTTAAAAAGACATTAATATTCATTATATATTTATATCTTAAAAACACCCAATTGTGTGAAAAGGAAACATTCAATGGCACACTAGCAGCAGAAGGTGCTTATTAACTCCTAATGGTTTTCATGTCATATCTATATAAACACTAAAGGGAATAAATCAACTCAAATAAGAAACGAGTATAATTATAATACCAGATTTTAAACAGGAATCTGTGAAAGTCTTACTACATGAAGATTTTCACACCAAGTAGACAAAATACATAGTAATCTAAAACTTAGAGGATAGCAAGTTAACAGCTTTTCTCTTAGTTGAGGGCTGTCCAACCTCAGTGACATTCCCAGATAAAGCATAAAGTTACCACTATACATTTTAAAAGGATTGGTCCAGTTGTGTTTTCTCTATTTTTAATTCCTCCTCTTCATTTACAGCATTGGCAGCAGCATCATTGTGTGGACTGTCAAGAATGTCGTTGTCAAATCTGTTTGATGACTCCTCCTCTTGATCTTCCCCTGTATTAACCTCTTCAATGGTCTCTGCCCCGGGTATGCTCGCTAATGAGTCTGAAAGAGAAATTACTCCCTCTAAGCACCTGATCCAATCTTACCTGATAAATACAAATCTCTCCACAAACTTACATCAGTGGAAATGAAATCTATGATCATTTTCCTACAAACAGACATTTTTATACATGTACAAAGTCCACTCAAAAATGCAAGTCTTGGGGGCGCCTGGGTGGCGCAGTCGGTTAAGCGTCCGACTTCAGCCAGGTCACGATCTCACGGTCCGTGAGTTCGAGCCCCGCGTCAGGCTCTGGGCTGATGGCTCAGAGCCTGGAGCCTGTTTCCGATTCTGTGTCTCCCTCTCTCTCTGCCCCTCCCCCGTTCATGCTCTGTCTCTCTCTGTCTCAAAAAAAAATAAACGTTGAAAAAAAAAAATTAAAAAAAAAAATGCAAGTCTTGAACTCAAACCTTGAATCACAGCCAAATGCAACTATTTTCATTCAAAAATCATAACTACTAGACAATCGTTTTTAAAATTCAAATGCTCCTTGCAACTCTTGATCTTGGGGTTGAGTTCAAGCCTCAGGCTGGGTGTAGACATTAAAAATAAAATCTATTAAAAATAAATAAAAATAAAAACCGAATGCTCTAAACAGCTAAATGTCAAAGTGACCTCTAGCAAAGAAAATTTAGGATCCTTGTATCTATTTGGCCAAATTTTAAAGTCATATATTATAAATAGAAGATAAACCTTAAAATGCTTATTGCCAGGTATCTTTGATAATGACAGCAAGGAACTGCCATCAGTGATAGTTGTATCTTCATGTAATTTTTCACCTGGTAGGAATAAAATATCCATTTGTAAAGCCGAAGATTAAATTCATTTTAATTGGAAAGAATGATAATGTAGTGACACAAATTTTCACTTGAGAGTTTTATTATCTTAGGTGAAACTTGTTTTATAACATGATGCCTTCAATACTTAACTGTAATTCTTATTTTCCCATTTCAAAAGGAAAACTACATTGGAAACTGAAAAAGATATATGTGATCCTCCTTCGTGCATTCAAAACCAATTTTCATTATTTTTAAATATAGTTTTGACAAACTTGGTTGTCTAAGTTTCCAAATCCACAGTATATTTTAAAAACAGCAAATTTTGGGGCGTTTGGGTGGCTCAGTCAATAAGCGTCCAACTCTTGGTTTTGGCTCAGGTCATGATCTCACATTTCGTGAGTTCAAGCCCCGCATCGGGGTCCACACTGACAGTGTGGAGCCTGCTTGGGATTCTTTCTCTCCCTCTCTGCCCCTCCCCCACTCACTCTGTCTCTCTCAAAATAAACTTTTTTTTTTTTAAACACTTATTTATTATTGAGAGGCAGAGACAGACAGAGCAAGAGTATGGGATGGGCAGAGAGAGGGGGAGACACAGAATCCGACGCAGGCTCCAGGCTCTGAGCTGTCTGCACAGAGCCGGACGCGGGGCTTGAACCCACAAACCGCAAGATCATGACCTGAGCCAAAGTCAGACGCTTAACCAATTGAGCCACCCAGGCACCCTGCAAAATGAATAAACTTAAAAAAATAAATTAAATAAAAATAAAAAATAAAAACAGCAAAATTTAAGACAGTTTTAAAAAAGGGAATGCATCTGATAAGCAAACCGACAGCTAAGTGACAAAATGCAATAAAAAGCAATTAAGGACCTCTTTACGTCAGAGCAAATGGCTCTGAATCCTCAAAGGGTACAGAAAGCATTTTGTATGTTTAGGAAGGTACCATAATAATTAACGTTCGTAATTATGACCCTACAGATAAAATATGTGTCACATGCCTTAAGGAGTCAGGGAAGAATATATTTTTGAAAGATTCAGAATCAAGTTTAAGTGATTAAAATAATTGTTCAAGAGGTACTCAGCTATCCAGAAAACCATCCTGGACTCCATTTATTCTTTGAAGATTCCAAATAGCTCTCACATACATACACACACGCATTGCCTCTCTCTCAGATATACATAAACTTAATATACTGTATCAGATTTTTCTATTCCTAGAGGTATTTTATTTTGGAGGTAGTAGAGAAGTTAAAATTTCTAACATGTCCCTGATATATTAATGGTAGCACATAAAACCCAGCATAAAATTTACCATTTCCGAGGGACTGACTATTACTCAGCAGCTTTGCCTGCCTCCTTTCCAAGGCCAGTTGTTTATTTCTCTCAATTCTCTGTTGTTCTTCTTCTGTGAGGCTTCTACTTGACTCAGAAGCAAACTTCTCACTTTCCAATGAGCTTGTCAAAAAGGGATCTGATTCGGTAGCAGTTACATCATGTACATTATTTTCTCTTACTTCATCTAGAGTAGAAATCAAAGTTAGTACATCCATAGTTAGAAAAAGAGCTCATGCAGCTATTAGTTGAAAACCAGTTTAAAGTAACAAGATGCCAGATCTGAAGAAACAAATTTTTTTCTTCAAATTGTTCTAAGGTGTGAAAATGTTACAAATACAGACTACCCTTGAACAACATAGTTAGGGGCGCCAATAGCACAGTCAAAAATCCACATATAACTTTTGCCTCCCCCAAAACTTATCTGCTAATAGCCTACTGTTGAATACCAGTAACATAAACAATTAACACATCTTGTCTATGTTATATGTATTACTCAATTTTTAAAGTAAGCTAGAGAAAAGACAATGTTATTAAAGGAAAGCATAAACAAGAGAAAATACATGTACAGTACTGAACCACAAAAAATCTGTAAGAGGAGGGAGCACCTGGGTGGCTCAGTCGTTACATGTCTGACTCTTGGTTTCGGCTCAGGTCCTGATCTCACGATTCATGGGTTTGAGCCCCGCATTGGACTCTGCACTGACAGTGAGGAGCCTGCTTGGGATTTTCTCTCTCACTGCCCCTCCCCTGCTCGTGCTCACTCTCCCTCTCTCAACATAAATAAATAAACTTAAAAAAAAAAAAAAAGAGATATAAATCTTTACAACAAAAGAATAAATTTTAAAAAAAGAGACCTTTTAAATCAAATGGTAATACTAGTTTAAAAATATGCAAGAAGACAAAGCAAAAGTTCTTAGTTATGATGAGAAAATATTTTCTGCTTGGGCTAATAAAAGAACTTAAAAGAATCCAAAGGATATTCTTGTTTTACATCCGACAAAAACAATTTAATAGCTTACTATAATGCCTGTATGATACACAGTAATTTTATGTTGGCTAATTTTTTAAAAATATTTATTTATTTTGAGAGTGAGAGAGAGCATGCGTGTGAGGGAGGGGCGGATAGAGGGAGAGAAAGAATCCCAAGTAGGCTCCTCACTGTCCATGCAGAGCCCAAACTGGGACTGGATCCCACAAACCATGAAATCATGATCTGAATAGAAGTCAAGAGCCAGGCACTTAACCAACTGAGCCACCCAGGTGCCCCTAAGCTAATTTTTAATAGGGTAAATAAAACTCAGACACAAAGTGAAAAGGGAGGGGTGCCTGGCTGGCTTAGTAAGTGGAGTGTGTAACTCTTGATCTCAGGGTTGTGAGTTTGAGACCCACACCGGGTGTAGAGATTACTTAAAAATAAAATCTTTCAGGGGCACCTGGGTGGCTCACTCAGTTGGGCATCTGACTCTGGCTCAGGTCATGATCTTACAGCTCATGGGTTCAAGCCCCATGTAGGGCTCTGTGCTGACAGCTCAGAGCCTGGAGCCTGCTTCGGATTCTGTGTCTCCCCCGCTCTCTCTGCCTCTCCCCTGCTTGTACTCTGTCCCTCTCTCTCCCTAAAATAAATAAATATTAAAAAAAAATTTTTTTTTAATAAAATAAAATCTTCCAAGGGTGCCTAGGTGACTCAGTCAGTTAAGTGTCTGACTCTTGATTTCAGCTCAGGTCATGATCTCATGGTTGTGGGACTGAGCCCCACACTGGGCTCAGCATGTAATGTGGAATCTGCTTGGGATTCTCTCTTTCTCCCTCTCTCTCTGCCCCTCCCCTACTTGTACTTGTTTGCTTTCTCTCTCTCAAAATAAATAAACTTTGAAAAAAAAATAAAATCTTTTTAAAAAAAAATGAAAAGGAATAGAAATTTAGAGATCTATGAACATATTTCCACGTGAATTTAAAAAATAACTCAGGGGTGCCTGGGTGGCTCAGTCTGTTAAGCACCCGACTAATAATTCAGTGCTCTCTTTATTAGTCTCAATAAATTCTTTTTTTTTTTTTTAAGTTTACCTATTTATTTGGAAAGGGGGAAGGAGGAAGGGAGAGGGGCAGAGAAAGAAAGAGAGGGAGGGATAGAGAGAGAGAGGGAGAGAATCCCAAGCAGGCTCCAAGCTGTCAGTGCAAAGTCTGATGTGGGGCTCGAACTCACAAACTATGAGATCATGACCTGAGCTGAAATCATGAGTTGGACACTTAACCAACTGAGCCACCCAGGTGCCCCTAGTCTTAATAAAGCTTTAAAGCCCTGTACACCAATAATCCTCAAAGTAGGATGCCCCTGAAATGATCCACAGTGGGGTGGAAAGTAAATATTGTATCTTCCATTTATATTTCATTTAAGAATTAAGAAAAATTGTACTGAATTAAAGACAGGCAGTGACAAATTATCATTTATCCATATGACAAGCAGTTAGTTCCACCTGTAGAAGGGTAGGAGAGCTGGGCCCTTGCTCATGGTCTTGAATTTCAGCATATTGTGACATACAGCTGATTCTGATTGCCCAGTTAAGTAAACTGTCTAGTTTTATTTAATACAAAATGCATAAGTGATAGCTTAAAAATATTTCTGCAAAATAATATGTAGAAGAGAAGGTAGACAGAAGATAATAGAGATACAAGCAAGAACTAAGAAAACGGCAAAGCTGACATTTCACCTTCTCCCTACATCATTCACATCACAGGGTTAAAAAAAAAATAACGTCCTCTGATCTGACAAGTAGACAAAAAAAATTTCTATCAAGAAGACCATTTGAAATATGAATTTACATACATTGTACCTTGAGGTATTAGCTAATGTAGTAAAAACCATCACAACGAGCAAAACATTTTAGGACAAAGATAAACCTTTACAATTATTCCAGTGGTTTAAAATCATGGTATTTAATTTTACAATCCAAATCCCTTTTGAGGTTTCTTCCTTGACAGTGAAAGACAAAAAGCAATGCACACTTGACCTTCCAGACATGGAAAAAAAAATGTGGCCAGAAACCAAAATCCATTCCTTTGTCAGGAAATATTGATGGAAGACAGACAGAAAACATTGCTAGAGAAGTTAAGAAACAAATATTAGAACCAACTATGCAATTTTGGGATATCTAATATGCTTCACCATCCAGGGCTTACAGGATTCCAAATTAATGATAATGAAATACATATCAAACTACTGTTTTGTGGGTCATGAAAGGAAAGATCTCTTCAACAGTAAATGGCCTCTTTAATACAATGTTATGTGGAAAAACAACGGGAACATGATCACTGATGGAGCTTCAGCTGATAAAAATGGGAGTAAAAAAATTAGAACCTCACATGAAATTCACTCACTGCAACATTCATAGGCAAGCCACTGTGGCAAAGAAGCTAAAGACAAATATTCAATGTGCTACAGGATGCCATCATTTCGGTACGCATCAACTACCAGATAAGCAAATATGCAATAATTATCAAAGGGAAGTAGTGCTATGGGAAAAAAAGGATAGAGGAATCAGGACTGGGGGTGGGAGTACGACTTTAATAATGTGGCTGCAGAGACTTCACTGAGTTGACATCTGAGCACAGTCTGAAGGAGGTAAGAGCGCCATGCAGACTGGGGGGCGGGAAAGACAGAGGACGTGTTCAAGGCAGAGTGTAAGAGTGCAGAAGCATTAGGACAAAAATGTGCCTGGCAGGTTGGAGGAACAGCTAGGAGGCAAGTGTTGTGGAAGCAGTGTGAGTGGGGAACTGTAAATGATACAGAGAGGCAAACGAGGCAGGGTAAGGAATAGATACTGTAGGGCCAAGTAGGACATTATAAGGATTTTGGCTTTTGCTTTGGATGAAATAAGGAGTCACTATAGGACTTTGAGCAGGAGTGATAGGACTATATGTCTGTCAAAAATATAAAAATATAACCCGATTAAAAAAGAATTTTTTTTAACTTTTTATTTATTATTGAGAGACAGAGCACGAGCATGGGAGGGGCAGAGAGAGGTGGAGACACAGAATCCGAAGCAGGCTCCAGGCTCTGAGCTGTCAGCAGAGCCCAACAAGGGGCTCAAACTCACTAAATATGAGATCATGACCTCACCCAACCGACTAAGCCGAAGTCGGTCACCCAACCGACTAAGCCACACAGGCGCCCCAACCCCTGGTTAATTTTTAAGAAAAATGATTGAAAAAAGGTAGATGACAATTTACTTGTAAACTTCGACCAAAAATCCTTGCATTAGCGAATGGGACTGGAAAAGGGATACCGAGAGTCGTGAAGTGCGGTGTGTGATACTCTATTTCCGTTTGGATGCATCTTAATAAGGTAAAACCAAGATTGGGTGGGAAAATACTGTATCTACACCTCACCTTCAAAGCATCGATCAAGTATCAGCCCAAGATTTTTGGAGAAAAAAAAAAATCAGAATACTCAATCATATTGTTCTCACTTTAAAACCTCATAATGTTTTGGTGAAAATAAAAATGTGCACTATTTACCATATCCATTTAACATGTATTATAAAAACAAATAAAATGCTCAAAACATGTACTGTTACAGTCCCTTATCCAAAAGATTTGGAATCTATCCTCTTAGGATACAAAGAAAACAGATACAACAAGGCTGTGTGACATAGGCCTCTTCTATGTACCCAGGATTTCAGCCTGCCTGTAATTCCATGACTAGTCCTGTGTTAATTTATGCCTCTGCATGAGTCCCTCTCTCCAAAATCACCTTTGCCTGGACTCTACTCCGTATCATTCAAAGGACTTGTGATACGTCCTCTGTGAATCTTTCCCCTCCCCTAGGTAAAATCAACTATGCTCTCCTCCGCACCCTACCCTGTGCCCTATTCATATTTCTAATTCTAGCACCTATCAGAACAGAGGTAGTGTTATATCTCACTCGTTCACTAGTCTGTCAGCCCATGAGCCAAGGGGTCTGAACTTACTCATCTTTATCCCTGAAACTTTAGCACACACTATGCAACTCAAAAAAGTGCTGAACAATTTACCCCAGTGGTATGTGCTGTGGAATATACTGTCGTTACTAATTCCTTTTTATTTACCAAATCCCATGCCAGTAACACATACCATATGTTACCAAAATATTTACAAAAAATTTTTTTTAATAGTTTTTATTTATTTTTGAAGGAGAGAGAGACAGAGCATGAGCGGGGGAGGAGCAGAGAGAGGGAGACATAGAATTTGAAGCCGGCTCCAGGCTCTAAGCTGTCAGCACGGAGCCCGGTGTGGAGCTCGAACTCACCAACTGTGAGATCATGACCTGAGCCGAAATTGGACGCTTAACCGACTGAGCCACCCAGGCGCCCCGTTTTACCAAAATATTTAAATCTTGGATTATTTAAATCACAGTCCTTCACATTTTTAAAGGCAGTTTATAAATAACTTTGCGGGATTCTAAATGCAGCCTGTATTTTCTACATCTATTAAAAAGTTTAAAAGACAAAAATAAACAAACATGTATGGAGCCATCGCACAGAAAATCTGATAACTATACAGACCCTGTCGGCAGGAACCATATGTTTTGATGTGTGTGACTGCCTATGATTGCATTGGACAACTAACAAATGCAATCGATACCAGGAACAGTCACATAGGTCTTACTAGAATCCTACAGACATCCTCCTTAACTTACAATGGGATTACATCCTGATGGGCCCACTGTAAGTTGACAATATTTAAAGTCAAAACAGATTCAATATACCTACCCTACTTTAAACATGCTCAGAACATGCACACCAGCTTACAGTTAGGCAAAATCATGTAACACAAAGTCTATTTTATAATAAAGTGCTGAATATATCATGTAATTTATTGAATACTGTACTAAAGTAGAAAACAGAATGCCTGTCAGTGTATCGGTTGTTTACCCTCATGATCACGTGACTGACCGGGCAGTGCGGCCACCGTTGCTCAGCATCACGAGAGAGTGTCCTAGCACACACCACTAGCCCAGGAAAAAAATCAAAATCTGAAATTCTAAGTACGGCTTCTACTGAATGCCTATCACTTCTGTACCATCATACAGCTGAAAAATCATTTCAATCAAACCATTGTTAAGGACCATCTATGTACAGGATCCGTACTCTTAAGAGAAAAGTAAACTATTTCACCATCAAATTATTCTAATTCCCCAAAGCCCCTTCTTAGTTGTGTATATGTATATGAACACTCTATTTTGTCATTTATTCTCATTAACAAGCACCACAAAGGACTGACGGGTCACCACCTGACTTCTCAAAAGCTCAAGTTCTGAGACGAAATATATTTTTACAACATCTCTTAATGGCACTGCAGTCATGTCTTTAAGAAACAAGTATTAAACAACACATACCAAGGCATCTTAATTCATTCCTATTTACTGTAATTATATACACAATATAGACGAAGAACTCAGTGCTTAATTTACCCATACCCCAACTAAATCTATTTCTAAAGCAATATATTAATAAACCTATATTCTTACCATTATTATTAATAAAATCTTCATGTAAAATAGGAAGGTCAAGTCGAATTCGTTTTAAACAAGTCTGAAAATAAAAGATATTTTTATACTTTCACCAGTAACATTTGGGGGAAAATGATAATTTATTCAATTCTTAGTTTCAAAAAGGGTGTTCTTCAAATAAGTACTATTAATTTCCTTTCTCTCCACCAAGAGAGATTTGCAAACGAAAATGCAAACAGCTACTTAGCCTCAACTGAATCCATACTTGGCAGGATTTAGCATTGTGAATGATATTCATAATCATCTCAACACCTACCTGAACTTCCTTTTTACTTCCCAGGTATTCAACTCTGTCAATAAAATCCTCAAATTGCAGTTTAGGGAATAGCCTATGTGCCCAATGCTCCATGTGTCTGATTAGCGTTTTCAAGTCTTCAGCCTGGCACATAAAAATAAAAATGCTAAATAGAAGATCCATTCTCACAACTGACCTTGTCAGCAGATTTTAGAATTGAATAGTAATGCCAAAGTCACTGGTGTCATTTTATATTTATATGGTTAAGAAACTTTTGAAGAAACTTTAAGAGAAATATTTATTGAGCTTAGAGAACTGCAGTCTGAAAGAGCACTAGACACATGTTTTAAAAAAAAAAAAAACAGTACGAAAACTTAAAAGTTAAAAGATAATCATGTGTCTTTTCAGAACTGTAAAGTAACATATGAAAATAAGCTTTAATAAAATATGTCAAGGTATCTTTTAGGAATAACTAAACAAAATGACAGGTCCCTAAATCATATATAGAAAACAAAGTATTGAGAATTCAGCACTGTGAAAATATATTCAGAAATCCCAAGGGCAAAGTACAAAGACTAGCAACAACAGTTTAAATGTTCTCAGAGCACACTACCTATATATGAAATTTCAATTTAACATTAAAAATTTTAAATGAAAATGAAAAACAAAGTTTAATAAGCTGAACTAATGAATGACAAAATTCTAAATTCCTGGTTTTACTATAAAATATTTACTTCTTCTCTTAACGTATTTTTTTCTTTTAACATTTATTTATTTTTGAGAGAGAGACAGACAGAATCCGAAGCAGGCTCCAGGCTCTGAGCTGTCAGCACACAGCCCAACACGGGGCTCGAACTCACAAAACCATGACCCAAGCTGGAGTCAGATGCTTAACCGACTGAGCCACCCAGGTGCCCCGATAGTATATTTTTTTAAATTTTTTTTAACATTTATTTATTATTGAGAGACAGAGAGACACAGAGCATGAGCAGGGAAGGGGCCGAGAGATGGAGAGACAAAGAATCTGAAGTAGGCTCCAGGCTCCGAGCTGTCAGCACAGAGCCCGATGCGGGGCTCAAACTCACAAACCCAGATGCCCCATCCAACAGTATTTTAAAATAGAGTAGTCAGGGGTGCCCGGGTGGCTCCGTCGGTTAGGCGTCTGACTTCAGCTCGGGTCATGATCTCACAGTTCCTGGGTTTGAGCCCCGCATCGGGCTCTTTTTTTTTAATGTTTATTTATTTTTATTATTCATTATGTCTAATTTATTATTATTATGTATACATTTATATAATTACATTATATATTATACATTATTATATATAATTGTATTATATATTTACAGTATAGACTATTTATATATATCTTAACATTATTATTTATTATAATTTGTTTATTTATAATTATATTAATAATTGTTGTAAATAATTTATTTATATTTATTTTTGAGAGAAAGAGAGAGACAGAGCGTGAACGGGGAAAGCAGCAGAGAGAGAGGGAAGACACAGGATCTGAAGCAGGCTCCAGGCTCTGGGCTTGAACTCACAAACCGTGAGATCATGACCCAAGCTGAAGTCGGTTGCTTAACCGACTGAGCCACCCAGGTGCCCCCCACAAAAAAATTTTTTAATAAAAAAAAAAACAAAGAGTAGTCAAAAGCACAGGCTCCGGGTCAGACTGCATAGATTCAAATCTCAATTCTACCACCTAATACCTGTGTGACTTTAAACAAATCACTTTACCTCTATGCCTTCTTCTTCATGTATAAAATAAGAATAATATTATACACTTTGTAGGGTTATGAGGAATAAGTGATACAAGTCAAGTGCCTGACATAAAGTGTGCACTCAGATACTGGCTATTATTGTTGTTATGTGATCTTGTCTAAGAAGCCAGTGGTCAAGCCTACCAGTCACTAAACATGTAATACTAACAGCATGTGTTATCCTTCTCATTCTGATAATAAATATAAAAGGTTTCTTTTAACCCAATCACCTAAGATTATTTTCCAATTGTTGGGTGTAGCTGGTCAGTCACCTCACAATGTCATGTTAGCCGGAAGGGTCACAAGAAGAGAAACACCCAAATACAGTAGGGTGTCCTAAGTCATACACGGAGAAAAAAGCAGTAAGAACTCAACTTTGTGAGAAAATAAGAATTTCCAACGGCAAAGTACGGAAGACTAAATAGCATGAACTCTCAGAGCCTACCTTCACTCAGTGAAAAAACACAAAATTTTTATCCTTCATATACTCATTTACGCTAAAAAAGTACTTATTATGAAAATGATGAAGACTTCATTAAATTCAAAGCACCAATTCATCCTTACAACCCAAAAATTTCAACAAGGGCAATGATAGGTATGGTTTTAAGGTTTTGGTGGGATTTTTTTTGGTTTCTTTTTTTTTTTTTTAAGTAAACGTGAGACTTTAACTCACAACCCCAAGATCGCGTCCCATGCTTCACTGACTCAGCCAGCCAGGTGTCCTTCTCTCTCTTTTTTTTTTTTTTTGAGATGGGTATGGTTTTATTATTATCATTTTTTTTTTTGAGAGTGTTTGCACGCACATTCATGAGGGTGAGGGAGGGGCAGAGTGGGAGAGGGACGGAGGGAGAGGGAGAGGGTGTGAGAGAGAGACAGAATCCTAAGCAGGCCCCAAGCCCAGCACAGAGCCCTATGCAGGGCTCAATACCCCAACCATGAGATTATGACCTGAGCCGAAATCAAGAACTGGAAGCTTAACCAACTGAGACACCCAGGCACCCCCATCCTTTGAGATGGGTATGTTTTAAAATATCCTGATTTAGGGGGGCCTGGGTGGCTCAGTCAGTTAAGCGTGTGTCTTGGGCTCACAACACGACCGTGCATCTTGTGAGTTAGAGCCCCACACTGGATTCTCTGCTGTCGGTGCAGAGCCAGCTCTGGATCCTGTCTCCCTCTCTCTCTGCCCCTCCATCACTGGCACTCCCTCTCTCAGAAATAAACATTTAAAAAAGATAAAATATCCTGATTTACATTTAGTTTAGTGCCAAAATAGGACACAGACTTCTACTCTCTCTTCCTATCCACTGAAGCTGAGCAAAGGTACAATTTTTCAGCCTCCCAGGTTTGAAATCTTGGGATTTTTAATTTTTAATTGAATTTATTTTTCATTGTTTATTTATTTTGAGAGAGAGAGCAAGAGAGTACAAGAGCAGGAGAGGGGGAGAGAGACTCCCAAGCACGTTCCATGCTGTCAGCGCAGAGCCAGAAGTGGGGCTTGATCTCATGAACATGAGAGATCATGACCCAAGCGGAAATCAAGAGTCGGATACTTGACTGATTGAGACACCCAGGTGCCCTGTTTTTAACTGAATTTAATTTTTCAAAGTGAGCTCTATGCTCAAGGTGGAATTTGAACTCATGACCCCAAGATCAAGAGTCACACTCTCTACAGACTGAACCAGTCAGACACCCTTCTTGGGATTTTAAGTTTTTTTAAATGTTTATTTACTTTGGGGGGGGGGAGGGGCAGAGAGAGAGGGAGACACAGAATCTGAAGCAGTCTTCACGCTCTGAGCTGTCAGCACAGAGCCCGACGAGGGCCTCGAACTCATGGACCACGAGATCATGGCCTGAGCTGAAGTCACTTATTCAACCAACTGAGCCACCCAGGCACCCTGAGACTATTTTTGACTCCCTTTTTTTTTTTTTATCTCCTTCTATCCAATTGTCTAAGTACCATATGTTGTTTCTCTCTCTACTACTGCCCTATCAGGCTATCTTTACCTTATTCATCATCAACTTGGTAGTGCAACAGCTGCCTCCTTCCAGCCTCTTCCTCTTTCCGATTATCCTGCATACCACACCAAGACGGTGCTCACTGCTGTATTAACATTACTGTAGCTGGGCTATGAAAGGGGAAGTCTAAGCTCTGCCTTTAACTATTGACAATGGACACTTAAAACTCTAATAAAACTCCATTTCCTTAATAACTAGACAATAGAACCAATAACTACCCCAACAGGTTGAGAATTAAAGAATATATTTGAAAATACTTCAGAAACTACAAAGCTTTACAAAGATATCTGCAAAAAAATCGTTATCTATACTGTACATGATTCAGAGAGAAGAGACTTTTGGGGCACCTGGGTGGCTCAGTCAGTTAAGCATCTGACTTTGGCTCAGGTCATGATCTCACGGTTTGTGGATTCAACCCCCACACTGGGCTCTGTGCTGGCAGTGCAGAGCCTGCTTGGGATTCTCTCAAAATAAATACTTAAAAAAAAAAGATAAGAGACTTTTTTCTAATTTTTTAATATTTTATTTGAGAGAGAGTGCGCATGAGCGTAAGGGGGGGGGAGGGGGCGCAGACACAGAATCTGAAGCAGGCCCCAGGCTCTGATCTGTCAGCACAGAGCCCAGTGTGGGGCTTGAATCCACAAACCATGAGATGACTTGAGCTAAAGTCGGACCCTTAACCAACCAAGCCACCCAGGCACCCCAGGAGACTTTTTAAACGTACGTTTGGACAGTGATTGACAGTTCTTAAATGTCTTCATTTTTCAACAACTTAACTGATGCCTACTATGAATCAGACACATGACAAGATAAGTATCATATCTTAAGGACACGTAAGTGATTGACACAGGTAAAGTCCTTGCTCTCCTGAAACCTAAAATTGCTCTTTAATGTAGACTAAGTAAATTATATTCCTAGAAATTATACAGTATAAAATTAGCGCTTACAGACTTAGAGATGATTTTCCTAAAGCCATACAAGGGCACAAATTAGACTGTAAGACAGGTTTCTGATTCTTCAAGCAGTGCCCTTTCCACTACATCTCAGTTTCCCAAGAGATACAATGAATGATAGTATCTGTGGCACATTCTAAGACTCCTCAGAACATGGTAATGGGCCCACAGTTTTACCAATATTTGAAAAAACAAAGGTCTAAAACAAAAATCAGACATTTCTTACCTCATAGCCTTTACCTTTGAATTTTGCCTTATCAAACACATGCCGTAATGCCGGAAGCCCTCTCTCTGAAATTAATCTGTAGAGAGAAATAGGTTTTGAATTTCCAGTTTGCTAGAGCCATCAAGGAGAAAGCAAAACCGTAAGAAGAAAAAATATTATCTGCTGAACTGAAAAAATATGTCTTTAGAAATAATCAATCAGCCCAACTAAAAGTTGGTGCTTTTTTCCAAATGTTTATTTGTTTTTGAGGGAGAGTGCGAGCCAGGGAGGGGCAGAGAGAGAGGGGGACAGAGGATCAGAAGCAGGCTCTGGGCTGACAGCAGCAAGACTGATGTAGGGCTTGAACCCATAAACTGTGAGATCACGACCTGAGCCGAAGTCAGACGGTCAACTGACTGAGCCACCCAGGTGCCCCCTAAAACTTTTTAATATAAGGGAAAAAAAAAAATGTAAAGAAAAAGTATAAATGTTTAAGGAAATAGTCAATGTACCTCTGAGCATCCAGCCTGGGTATATTCCGTTTAACTGTTCTCTTTGGAGGTACAGGAACAGGTGCTCCTCTCCCTAACTCTGGTGAAATATATTAAGATTTAATATTACTTAAATAATTTAAGTCTCAATTACAAAATGTCTCATTTCTATGCTGATAGATGGATAACAGAACGTGGGCACTCTTTTGGAACTCCATACAGACCTTCATCAGGTTCAGCTCCCTCACCATCTTCTCTCTGTGGAGACGCTGGAGGTGGGAAAGGAGGAAAAGTTTCATCTTCCACATGCTCATAATCTGGTAGGTCAATCAAGCCATTCTGTGGTTCCAGCATCTTTTCTTCTACAAGAAAAAATAAACATGTTTATTCATCCAAGTAATCTATTATACAGTAAGTTCTACCTGCAGCAAAATGCACGTGTTTCAGTCAGTTAAATCACATTTCAAACTCGTATCATGAAAAGAGTAGAAAGTGGCTATAGGAAAAATAGAACTGGGTTAGAAATCAAAACCGGGGCACCTGGGTGGCTCAGTCGGTTAAATGTCTGACTTCCACTCAGGTCATGGATCTCATGGTTCATGAGTTCAAGCCCCGCGTCGGGCTCTGTGCTGAGGGCTCAGAGCCTAGAGCCTGCTTCAGATTCTGTCTCCCTCTCTCTGTGCCCCTCCCCCACTCCATCTCTCTCTGTCTCTCAAAAATGAATAAACATTAATTAATAAATAAATAAAAACTAAAAAAAAAATTTTTTTTTAACATTTATTTTTGAAAGAGAGTGCAAGCCTGATGCGGGGCTCAAACTCACGAACTGCGAGATCATGACCTGAGCCAAAGTCGGACGCTTAACCAACTGAGGCACCCAGGAGCCCCAAAACTGAGTTTTAATGTAGACCCTGCCGCTCAATAACTGCATGGTTTCCAGCAAATCATTTTACCTCAACTGTTGAGTCTCCCTTATCATAAAAAGATGATTTTGACTTTTCAGAGGGTTTCAAACTGTGGTCCAAATGGATATGAAATCAGCAGGGTTCAGATACCTCGCCCCCACTTCAACCAGAGCAGCTTTTTAAAAAACCTGTTTGCATACTGGTCTTCTAGGTAAGGTTTCCTTTGAAAGAAGAGAAATAAATAATCCTCAGGTTGATAACTTGAAAGAATGTTTTTCAGTACCATCTAACTTGACCCCTCAGCAACATCTCACACTTTTGATCAGTTCCTTTTTCTGGAAAAGTGTTTTCATTGACTTCTGAAACACAGTACTCACCTGGTTTTCCTCCCTCTCTGGACAGTCCTCCTGGATCTTCTGTGCAGATTCATCTTCCCCTAACCTGGTCAGTAAGCATTCAAGGCTCCATCCAAGCCTCTTCACTCATTTATGCACATTGCTTTAATAATCATTTGTAGATGGCTAATTTTTCTTTAATTTTTTTTAACATTTATTTATTTTTGAGAGAGCATGAGCGAGCACGAGTGGGGGGGGGGGGGGAGGGCGGGGAGAGAGGGAGACACAGAATCTGAAGCAGGCTCCAGGCTCTGAGCTGTCAGCACAGAGCCTGACGCGGGGCTTGAACTCAAGGGCTGAGAGATCATGACCTGAGCTGAAGTCCGACGCTTAACCAACTGAGCCACCCAGGGCCCTAGATGGCTAATTTCTTATCTCTCTACCCTAGGCGTCAAATCTGAGCTCCAGATCCCCACTTCTCATTTTACAGCTCTTAAATTTCCCAAAAGCACCTACAACTTACCATGTACAAACCAAACTTCTAAATCTTCCCAGTTCAGGGAATGACATCTATTCAGGTATGCAAATAAGAAACTTGTAAGTCACCTTTGATACTTCCTTCCCCCATCCTACATATCCTGTCCATTTTTCTTCCTAAACATCCGTTCAGTCTTCCCATTTCTCCCTACCTCCACAACTGCTTCCCACATTTCTTGCTTGGGTTATTCGATTACTCATAACCGCTTTGGCCTTTTTCAAACCATTCTCCCTATTACACCTAGGTTGAAGCTCTGAAAAACGTAAAGCCAGTCACATGATCACTTGGCTTAAATACTTAAATAGCTTCCTGCTGCGCTGAAGCTAATGAGAAAACTCCAAGCCCCTGGGTTGGCACCTTCCTACTTCTCCGGCCTCACTTCTTACGGCCTCACTTCTTACCGCTCTGCATGCTCTTTTCTTTCAGTCCCTTGAAAGAGCCATATCCCTCAGGTCACAAGTCCTTTGCTAAGGCTGCTTCCTATCTAGAAGGCTCTTCCCAGACTCCTTATCTCTTTCAGATCTCAATTATCACCTCCTCAGATAAATCTACCCCAATTTCCCGGAATTAAATCCTCCTATAATAAGCACTCAAAATGTCACATGCCACGTGCTGCACCATTGTATCCCCAAAGCTGGTATTACAGCAGGTGCTCCATATTTACTGAATGAAGGAATAAAGTTTCCAAAGCTTCCCTCAAACCGTAAAACCAACGGAGCTACAGGATCCCTAAAGTCTCTCCAATTCTAAATTTCAATGACCACAAACACATAAAAACAAAACGTATAAGGTTCAATAACCACAGATTTTCAAAACTGGAAAGGCAGTTAGAGGTCATGTAATCTAAAGTAGCTTCCTACCTACAATAAATCTATTCAAGTTAAGTTCAATTCTAGTTAATTTTCTCTAGGAAGAAATGGGGTTCACACCTTTGAGATCAACAGGGAACTCTGAGTTTGATGGCAGGGCACAAACTATACTAAGTGTAGCAAGAAGCAATGTTAATTGCTTGTTCATTAATATCCAAACTACAATTCGTTCCCAGGCCCCTAGAGCTCCAATGGTCTAACTTCATCCAAGTTATCAAAACAGCAGAACGTGACGAAAGAGGAGTCCCACCAGACCGACTCAATGTCCTCCTTTGCTAACCACCCTAAAAACACTAAACTTTCCATCCCACCCCTCTTCTCCATCCTTCCCATCCCCGCTCTGCTAGTCTCAATTCAGTTCCATTCATGCATTCATTGTGCATTCATTCCACATTTCACAGGACGTATCCTACGTTTAGAAACCCCTGGACAACAAGTAGATGGCGGCGTAAAGATCGATCTGATGCACGTTCCCTCCCGCCAGAAAACGGGGTTTGACCACAAGCCGACCCGAAACGGAAACAAGTAAATGCGCCCGCCCTCCTCACCACCAGGTCGTGGGCTCTCAGTCCCGCTCAGCCCAGGTCCGTATCACAGCCTCCACACTCCCTCCCCGCGACCCCCCAAGCACCCCAGCTCCTCCACCTGCCTCGCCAGGCCGCGCTTCCCCCAGGCCCTTCCCACGCATTTAAGCCCGCTCTCACCTCAAACGCACGGCTGTGGCCAAGGCGCGGTGCTTGGCGCAGCTGCCAAACCGCGTTGATCGCGAGACTCTGAAGATCCCCCGCGAGAAGAGGCCTTGGCGTTTGGCGCCAAATCTGCGCAGGGTTCGGGCGGAGCCTAAGGGACCCACCTCCTCCAGGCCCCGCCCACCCATGTCCGTCCCCGCCTTTCCTGGGTCCCGCCCTTCCACCGCTTCCGCCCCTCCTTAATTCCTCACGGGAAATGAAATTTATTTGCCTAAAGCTCATTGTGTTATGCTCTAAGCACTTTAGACTTTGGAGAAAGGCCTCAGTTTTCTAGAAAACTGGCTTGTGGATGGAGTAGAAAAAAATAGAGGCAAAAGAATTTAATGAAAAATTTCTGATTGTTCAGAGTTAGTAACAATTGCTTGAACACTGAGTTTTACTGTTTATTGAATAATGAGCTGAGAAAAGAGGTGATAGAGTGTTAGAGTCATGTAGGCACAAAAATGTCAAAAATATGTCACTTTATATATATAAGTTTTTTTTTTAAGACAGTTCAGGGATGTCTGGCTGGCTCAGTAGATAGAACTGGCCACGTCTTGATCTCAGGGTTGTGAGTTCCAGCCACACTTGGGTGTAGAGATGACTTAGAAAAAAAAAAGTGAATCCAAATGTCTTCAAATTTGCTTATAATACTTGTGGGGATGGTAACTGGGAATATAGGAGGAGGTGGGATGGGGACTCACCTCTATACCTTTTTTTTTTTTTTTTAAGAAAGTTTTACCCCATGGCGGGGTTTGAACTCGTGACCCTCAGAATCAGAGTCACTTGCTCTACCAACTGAGCCAGCTAGGTAACCCTATACCTTTTTTTTTTTTTTTAATTTATTTATTTTTGAGAGAGAGAGAAAGAGGGAGACATTGTGTGAGCTGAGAAGGGACAGAGAGAGAGAGAGAGAGAGAGAGAGAGAGAGAGAGAGAGAGACAGAATCCGAAGCAGGCTCCAGGCTCCGAGCTGTCAGCACAGAGCCCCTTCTGGGGCTCCAGCCAACCAACCGTTGAGATCGTGACCTGAGCCGAAGTCCGGTGCTCAACCGCGCTCCGCCCCATACCATTTTTAAACATATAAATACATTAACTACACGCACACACACACACACACACAAAACACCCTAAAAGAAGTTATCTGTGGCAAATATGGCATTAAGATTTGACAAACCACAAAGATGGGTAGCGTTTGCAACATTATTCTACTTTGCTGTAACTTAAAATATTTTGTTAAAATTATAAAAGAATAGGGACGCCTGGCTGGCTCAGTTGGTGGAGCATACAACTCTTGATCTCTGAGTTGTAAGTTTGAGCCCCACGTTGGGTGTAGAGATTACTTAAAAATAAACTATTTTTAAAAAATTATACAAGAATAAATCAAGTCTGTGAGAATAAGATAAACTAAATTGCAAGCAAGCTGTATTATCTAAAATTGTGTATGCAGGGGCACCTGGGTGGCGCAGTCGGTTAAGCGTCCGACCTCAGCCAGGTCACGATCTCGTGGTCCGTGAGTTCGAGCCCCGCGTCAGGCTCTGGGCTGATGGCTCGGAGCCTGGAGCCTGTTTCAGATTCTGTGTCTCCCTCTGCCTCTGCCCCTCCCCCGTTCATGCTCTGTCTCTCTCTGTCCCCAAAATAAATAAACGTTGGAAAAAAAAAATTTTTTTTTAAATAATAAATAAAATTGTGTATGCAAATATGTATATGTACCATTTTCCTTGATTTTATGATTTTATTTCTATACGTAAATATTTTACATACAAATATGTATAAAATACATTTATCTATATCTATACATGCAAGATAACATTTATTAGTATTAAGCAATTGAGAAAATTAATGTTAGGGACCCTAGCTGGCTCAGTGAGTAGAGCATGTGACTCTTGATCTCAGGGGTTGTAAGTTTGAGCCCCATATTGGAAGTAGAAATTACTTAAAAATAAAACCTTTAGGTGTGCCTATATGGCTCAGTCAGTTAAATGTCTGAGTTCGACTTAGGTCATGATCTCACGGTTTGTGAGTTCAAGCCCCACATCCAGCTTGCACTGACAGTAGAGAGCCCGCTTGGGACTCTCTCTCTCTCTCTCTCTCTCTCTCGCTCTCGCTCTCGCTCTTGCTCTCTCTCTGCTCTTCCCTGACTTGTGTGAGTGCATGCACTCTTTCTCTCTCTCAAACTAAATGAATAAACTTTAAAAAATAAAATAAAACCTTTTTGAAAAGAAAGAAAATTAACATTAATTTGAATAGGAAATATGTCGACTTCAATAGTCTGAAAAACTGAGGCAAGGAGCATTCTTCCAATTATCCAGGTAACGGCCTATATTCTCCACTAATAAAGTAAACGTAAGAGCACTTTGAGAAATTGAAAAGTTATACTGCTCCCCTCACCCACACCCACACAGAAAAACCCAGCCCAGAGGCTCTGAGGGTTTGAATCTCAGTTCCATCATTTACTACTTGGTGACCTTTTGTGCTTCAGTTTTCTCATTATTAATAACAGTACCTCCTGGATAGGGTTATGGGGAGCATTAAATTATAGTACTTAATGTTACCTGTTATTATCCATATAATTTTTAGAATGTTTGACCTTTTGAGAAAATGTAAAGACTTTGGTAAGTAATTGTGGGCCCATGTGAATATAACTACCACAGTTATAAAGCACTGACATACTATTATCAAAGGTAATTGTCTCTTTTGTTCCTATGTGAGGAATAGTACAAATATATTTTTCAGGGGCGCCTGGGTGGCTCAGTCGGTTAAGCATCTAACTTCGGCTCAGGTCATGATCTCACAGTCTGTGAGTTCGAGCCCCGCGTCAGGCTCTGTGCTGACCACTCAGAGCCTGGAGCCTGCTTCAGATTCTGTGTCTCCCTTTCTCTCTGCCCCTCCCCTGCTCATGCTCTGTCTCTCTCTGTCTCTCTGTCTCTCTCTCTCTCTCTCTCTCTCTCTCTTAAAAATAAATAAACATTAAAAATATTTTATCCATAGCAGTTTCACCAGGGATATAAAGATAGCTTTCCCATGCACTATGTCAATAACCCTCTCTTAAAACAATTTAATTGTTTTTAGAAGTGAATAGTATTAAAGAAAAAATAGACTGTGAAAAGCCAAAGATTGAGTATAGAGTGTAAAAGTTTTTTTTGGCAAGCAGAGAACACACTCAGCCCAGAGATGAGGTTTGGAAAAAAGAGAAATGGAGTATATCTTTTACAACCAAAAGACCATGAGCTATTTTTTTCTCACAGTAAAAAAAAAAAAAAAAAATGAAGTCTCTGCTTCTTGTTGATCGGTTGGTGTTATTTGGGCTTATCAGTTAGGTGAGTGGTGGGCTGGCTGCTGTGGTCTGCTGTGTATTTGAGGACTACATCTCAAGACTGTGGCATCTATTTGACTCTGTCTTGTACATGACATGTCCGAGTTGGGATGCTATCACCCAACCAGGTCTATAACAGCATTAGCAATCGAGGTGGCCAGGCCAGGAATAATACATTCAGATCTGATTCAGCTACAAATAACAGGAAAAAAATCCTAAAATACACTAAAATACCAATAAACAAAATAGAAAGCTTATTTGTTTCTCATGTATAAGAAATCTTGAAGTGATGAGCCCACAGTTGGCATGGTGCTCCTTGGTGTTAAGGAGTCCTGTCTTCTTGCTTTATCACGGAAGCATCTCATTCTCAAGTTCACCTCATTGTCCAAGATGGCTTTTAGAGCTCCAACTGCATTTCAATCAGCAGGAAAGAGGGAAAAACAGCCCATTTTTAGAAAAATTCCCAGAAGTTGCATACAATTCTGGTTACATTCCATTAGGCAGAGTGCAATCACATGGCCACACACAGCTGCAAAGGAGACTGGGAATAAAGTCTTTATTCTTGGTGGTCATGGCTCAGTAAAAAAATCAGGGTTTCTATTACTGTGGGAGAAGGGGTGAAAAGATGTCGGGGGACATAGCAGACTGCTTCAAATAACCAAAGAGAAATAAGAAACCAATAATTAATTTTTCACATCTACAATTATGGAGTGTTCCGCAAAATATTAAGAGTGTGAATAACTTGTACTTTCACAATAGTGCACGCAAGCAGCTTTTAGCACAAGAAGCATATTACATCACTGTACATTGTGTTATGCCTTTTTGGAATCTTTCCTAGACTACACTCTGAAACCACAATATCAGCTCTACTAAGAACCCAAAGCCTAACATAATCAAATCACTTCATTGCCCAGTTGCCCTTTTGTGATACTCAAAGTACTATTTAAAAAAAAAAATTTTTTTTTAACGTTTATTTATTTTTGAGACAGAGAGAGACAGAGCATGAATGGGGGAGGGGCAGAGAGAGAGGGAGACACAGAATCGGAAGCAGGCTCCAAGCTCTGAGCCATCAGCCCAGAGCCGGACGCGGGGCTCGAACTCACAGACCGTGAGATCGTGACCTGAGCTGAAGTCAGACGCTTAGCTGACTGAGCCACCCAGGCGCCCCCCAAAATACTATTTTAACGGAGGATCCTGAATAGTAATAAATCGACAGGTACCTATTGAATGCTCTGTGTTTTAGGTAATAAATCAAACTAGTTAATATAAGAAAATCCCCTGTGTTTGGGGACTCCCATTGTTTTATGAGTTTATCCCTGAGATACAAGTTGAAAATTCACCTGCCAGGCTCTGTACAGCTAGGTATACACTGACTGCCCCGTTTTTCCAAATGAGTGAGATTTCGGGTCAGAAGAGGGTGAAAATAGAGGAACTGCTTGGAACCTATTCTGTCCCCCCACCATAACGATAATAACTAGCTTCCAAGGGAAGCAGGGCAAAGGTGCTGGTGGTCGTGTTCAGCATCCAGCATCAGTGGTGAGGGTAGAAGTCCGGTTTTGCCCAGTGGTAGAGGCACTTGCGTCCAACTTTGAATTTTCTACTTCCAGACTTTCAGGGTCTCCAATGGAGGAGCAAAACAACAAAATTTTAGCATTCGTACTGTGTAGCTCCCGAGACTTACTTTCTGCCCACTCAGATTCTGGGAGCCATGTGTATTCTTTAATACATTTCTTTCTGTTTCAACTAGTAACGAGATGGGGTGTCTAGGTGGCTCAGTTGGTTAAGCATCCAACTTAGGCTCAGGTCATGATCTCATGGTCATAGGTTCGAGCCCCACATCAGGCTCTGTGCTGACAGCTCAGAGCCTGGAGCCTGCTTCGGACTCTGTCTCTGTCTCTGTCTCTCTCTCTCTCTGCCTCTCCCCCCCTCAAAAATATATAAACATTAAAAAAATTTTAATAAAAAGAAAGGATGAAGGCAATATACAATTAAATGCTCATTTACTTGGAACCCAAAAGTTGATAAGTGCTAGAAGAAAGTTGAACAAGAGCTGGAGTAGTCAGGAAGGACTTCTGGAAAGATTTAGAGCTTGAGGAGTATCTTGGAATTAAGTAGGATTTGAATAGATGTATGGGAAAGTTCCCTAAGATAAGGAAAATAATAGAAGCATAAAAAATGGTTAAGCTTAGGGGCACCCGGCTGGCTCAGTCTGTAGACCATGCAACTCTTGATCTCAGGGTCTTGAGTTCTAGTCTAGCCCCATTTGGGTGTGAAGCCAACTTAAAAAAAAATGATTAAGTTTCAGTAAAGAAACTGATCTACTTGACTCCGATTGTGTTGTTGGAAAGAATAAGAAACAAGTTTAGGATAGCTGTTTTGAACAGAGGGGTCTCATTATAGATTCTTTTTTTTCATAGCCCCTAAAAGTTTTAAATATTATTTTATATGTTTTTGATACCTACAAAATAATATATATATATAACATTTATGTATATTACAAAGCATAACAGAATGCACACACCTGTGAACACACGGTCCAATCTAAGAACTAACCAATATCTTACACCTAGCTATGCGTTATTGTTCTCCCATCCCACTGAGATCACCACTATCCTGAATTTTTTATTTATCATTCCTTTAAAAAATAGTTTCAGTGTGTATTTGTAGGTCTAAAAATATAAGCAATATGTTTCATATTGCTTGTGTCTGAGCTTTATACAAATGGTGCTGGGACGCCTGGGTGGCTCAGTCAGTTGAGCGTCCACCTTGGGCTCACGTCACGATCTCACGCTGTCAGCACAGAGCCTGCTTCAGTTTCCCTGTCCCCCTCTCTCGCTGTCCCTCCCCCACTTGCGTGCTCTCTCTCAAAAATAAATAAAACATTTAAAAGTATATACAATAAAATAAAAGCAAATTGTGTCAAAACTTAAGTTGTCTGCGTAGGCTTGCTTTTCTCACTCCATATTTTATTCTGTGATTTTTCCATGTTATTTCATACAGTTGTAGTTGAGAAATTTTTCACTGCTTTGTATTATTCTAGTATCAGATGCATCATACTTTATTTAACCATTCTCTTGTCGATAAACATTTGGAATGGTTTAAGAGTTTTCCAACTACGAACAGTGCTGCTATTGACATTCTTGTATTTTACATATACATTCTTAGATGTGTATTGTTACACATGTGTTGGTTGTTATGCATATACTGATTAATACGTATATAAATCCAAGGAGCAAAGGCCTTGAGAAGACAGAAGGAACGGGATCCAGATTACGGAGGAAAGAGATAGCCTTTGATGGGGGACACAGCACTTCTCTCTGTTCTACGATGAAGGATGAAAAGTTTCGATGTAGGTGTGTTATGAGGTTTATGATAGGAAGTAAGGATCAGAGAGGATGACTGGATCACTCCGTGGTTGTAGTTTTCCCAGGTAAGGTAAGTGCAATGGAAAGAGAAAGGGACAAGGGACTTGAAGTATTTGCAGGAAGTGATGGACCTTAGAATCTGCCCTGAATGGAATAATGACAGGAGGGGGCTGAGGGAGGATGGGGACTCAAAGGAAGTTGAGCTCTGGCTGGTGCCTCAGGTTTGTTTCCAGGAGAGCTCTTGAGCAAGGCAGCCTATTGTGGTCACAAGATAGCATGTGATCTTGATTGATCTAAATTTGTGATCTTGAAGGTTGTATCATGCAGACGCCCAGAATATCAACTGGGGTATCCTTACCCCTCCAAGGTTAAGTACAACTGACTCTACTCCCTATCACCTCTGCTGCCTTTGGAAGTTGAAGGCCCTCCCAAGATTTTTGGGAACACCTACTGAGACTTAGGTCCTCAGGATCATCTCGGCCTCTGCATTCCTGAATCTCACATATTATTTCTATTCAAAACCTCTTCCACCTAGGCCCTGTCTCCAGTTTCAACAATAAAAGTCACTCATTTAGTAGATGTAGAGAGGTTTACAGCCAACCTAGCAAAACCCTCATCTCTATGCCACCTTCCCCCCTTTTCTCTCTCCTTCCCGTCTTCTCTGTTGTAGATGCCATCTGTGTTCTGTCTTTTCCAGCTTGAGACCAATTGACACCTTCAGGGTAAGTGTGGGAGGCGGTATATGTGGGTGTTCACAAGTTCAAGCACTTACTAAAATACAGGATTTCCCACTGGACAGCAACACGCAAAAGAATGAAACTGGACCACTTTCTTACACCATATAAAAAAAATAAATTCAAAAATGGATGAAAGACCTAAATGTGAAACAGGAAACCATTGAAACCCTAGAAGAGAACACAGGCAGTAACCTCTTTGACATCAGATGTAGCAACTTCTTACTAGATATGTCTCCTGAGACAAGGGAAACAGAAGTATAGAAATGATTGGGACTTCATCCAAATAAAACCTTCTGCACAGCGAAGGCAATAATCACCAAAACTAAGAGGCAACATATCGAATGGGAGAAGATATTTGCAATGATATATCTGATAAAAGGTTAGTAATCCAAAACATATAAAGTAGTTATAAAACTCAATACCTCAAAGACAAATAGTCCAGTTAAAAAGTGGGCAGAAGTGGGGCATCTGGGTGGCTCAGTTGATTAAGAATTTGACTCTTGATTTCGGCTCAGGTCATGATCTCAAGGTTCATGAGTTCGAGCCCCACATTGGGCTCTGTGCTGACAGTGTGGAGCCTGCCTGGGATTGTCTCTTTCCTTCTCTCTCTGCTCTTCCCTCAGTTGTGCTCTCTGTCCTTCAAAATAAATACATAAAAATTAAAGATATATATATATTTAAAAATAAATAAAAATAAAAAAATGGGAAGAAGACATGAATAGACATTTTTTCAAAGAAGACATACAGATGGCCAACAGGTACATGAAAAGATGTTCAACGGAGGTGCCTGGGTGGCTCAGTCAGTTAAGTGTCTATTTCTTTTTCTTTTTTTTTTCAATGTTTATTTATTTTTGGGAGAGAGAGAGCACGAGCAGGGAGGAGCAGAGGAGGGGCAGAGAGAGAGAGAGGCAGACACAGAATCTGAAGCAGGCTCTAGGCCCTGAGCTGTCAGCACAGAACCTGATATGGGGCTCGAACCCACAAACCACAAGATCATGACCTGAGCTGAAGCTGGAACCTCAAGCAACTGAGCCACCCAGGCTCCCCTAAGGGTCTGACTCTTGATTTCAGCTCAGGTCATGATCTCACAGTTCATGGGATCGAGCCCCATGTCAGGCTCTGTGCTGACAGCACAGGGGCCTGCCTGGGACTCTCTCTCTCCCTCTCTCTGTGCCCGTACCTAGCTTGTGCCTGTGTGCACACATGCTCTCTCTCTCTCTCTCTCTCTCTCTCTCTCTCTCTCTCTCTCTCAAAATAAATAAATAGACTTAAAAAAAATAAAATTCAAGTTAAAAAAAGAAAAGATGCTCAACATCACTCATCATCAGGCAAATGCAAATCAAAACCACAATGAGCTATCACCTCACACCTGTCAGAATGGTTAAAAATAACATCACGGGAAACAACAGGTATTAGTGAGGATGCAGAGAAAAGGGAACCCTCTTACACCATTGGTGGGAATGCAGACTGGTGCAGCCACCCTGGAAAACAGTATAGAGGTTCCTCAAAAAGCTAAAAATACCCTAAAATCCAGCAACGGTGCTGCTAGGTATTTACTCAAAGGATGCAAAAATACTGATTCGAAGGGATATATGCACTGCAATGTTTATAGCAGCATTATCAACAATAACCAAATTATGGAAAGAGCCTAAATGTCTATCTACTGATGAATGGATAAAGAAGATGTGTATATATATTTCTCAGCCATTGAAAATAAAGAAATCTTGCCATTTGCAATGACATGGATGGAGCTAGAGAGTATTAATCTAAGTAAAATAAGTCAGAGAAAGAGAAATACCATATGATTTCATTCATATGTGGAATATAAGAAACAGACCAAATGGATACAGGGAGAAAGAGAGAGAGAGAGAGAGAGGCAAACCAAGAAACAGACTCTATTTTAAAAAAAATATTCATTTACTTTTGGGAGAGTACAGGTGGGGGAGGGGCAGAGAGAGGAAGACAGAATCCGCGGCAGGCTGGGCACTGACAGGCTGACAGCAGTGAGCCCCATGTGGGGCTCAAACTCACAAACTGCGAGATCATGACCTGAACCAAATTAGGACGCTCAACTGACTGAGCCACCCTGGTGCCCCAAGAAACAAGCCAAGTGAACATGGGGTGAGGGGAAGGGGAGAGAGACAGGCAAACCAAGAAGCATACTCTTTTTTAAGAAGTGTTTATTTATTTATTTATTTTTTTTTTGAGAGAGAGAGAGTGCAACCTGGAGAGGGGCAGAGAGAGAAGGAGACACAGAATCTGAGGCAGGACCCAGGCTCTGAGTTGTCAGCCCAGAGCCCGATGCGGGGCTTGAACTCATGACCTGTGAGATTCCCCAAGGTCAGACACTTAGCCAACCGAGCCACCCCGGCGCCCCAGAGACAGGCTTAACTATAGTGAACAAACTGATGGTTACCAGAGGAGAGGTGGGGGTGGGTAGGTTAACTAGGTGATGGGGCTTAAGGCGTGCACTTGTGATGAGCACCAGGTGTTGTATATAAATGTCGAATCACTAAATTGACACCTGAAACTATTATTACACTGGATGTTAAATAACTGGAATTCAAATTAGAACGTCGAGGAAAAAAGTACAGGATTTCCCAGCAAGAAGACTTCTCTCCCTAGGAGGTCATTACCACTATCCATTAAGGCAGTAAAATGTTCTTCGCCTCCATCCAAAAGAAGAGTGATGAGAAAGTGTTCCCAAGGCGGGGGAGAGTGGAAGCAAGCACGTAGCCACCTGACATTTTGAGCCCAGCCCTGTTCGAACTTTCATGTCTCATGTTTTCTAATTATTTCCTCTGTGTTGCCAATAGTAAGATATTTTACAATTCTGAAAAATATTTGAAAAAAGAAGAACACTTAGGTTATTTTTGACCCCTTCATAATTTAGAAATGTTTGACGTTCAAACGCTCTATAGGAGCACTTTCACCAGGTGAGGGAGCCGGGGAGCTGCTCCTTATGTGTTTTCATGAGCAGAAGCGTATTTTAAAGATTCCAGGTTTAAGAGGTGTTATTCAAAACATGGAAGAAAATTTCCCCGAGTGCATTCAAATAGCAAAGGTGTCTTAGATAGAACACAATGCGAAGACAAAAAGAAAGATCAATAAACCTGACTTCATCAAAGTTGAAAACGTTTGCTCGAGGGGCGCCTGGGTGGCGCAGTCGGTTAAGCGTCCGACTTCAGCCAGGTCACGATCTCGCGGTCCGTGAGTTCGAGCCCCGCGTCAGGCTCTGGGCTGATGGCTCGGAGCCTGGAGCCTGTTTCCGAATCTGTGTCTCCCTCTCTCTCTGCCCCTCGCCCGTTCATGCTCTGTATCTCTCTGTCCCAAAAATGAATAAACGTTGTAAAAAAAAAATTTAAAAAAAAAAAAAAAAAAAAAAAAAAGAAAACGTTTGCTCGCTAAAGAAAATGAAAACACAAACCACAGGCAGGGGGAAATTAGCTGCAAATCATATATTTGACAAAGGACTTGTATACCGTATAGTGTATCTAAAGGACTCTTACAAGTCAGCAATAAGACACACAATGCAATCAAAACGTGCAAAAGATTTAAACATCCACTTCTCCAAAGAAGATACATGGAGATTAAATAAGCACATAATTAAGACGCTGGGTAGCACTAGTCAGTAAGGAAACGCAATTAAAACCACAATGGGGGGCGCCTGGGGGGCTCTGTCGGTTGAGCATCCAACTTCGGCTCAGGTCATGATCTCTCGGTCCGTGAGCTTGAGCCCTGCATTGGGCTCTGTGCTGACAGCTCAGAGCCTGGAGCCTGTTTCCGATTCTGTGTCTCCCTCTCTCTCTGCCCCTCCCCCGTTCATGCTCTGTCTCTCTCTGTCTCAAAAATAAATAAACGTTTAAAAAAAATTTTTTTTTAAACCACAATGGGATGAGACAATGCTTCCACTAGAATGGCTAAAACTTGAAAAGACTGATCATACAGTATGTATGTGTTCTACACATACAAAGGTGTAGAACAACTGGAACTCTCCTCCACTGTTGATGAGAAGGGAAAAGAGTTTAAATACTTTGGAAAATAGTTGGACATTTCTTAAAAAGTTAAACATACACCTGCTGTATGACCTAGCCATTTCGCTCTTGGGTGTCTACCCAAGAGAAATTATAACATATCTTCGTAAAGACTTGCACACAGATGTTCCTAGCAGCTTTACTTGTAAGAGCTAAAAAACTTGAAACAACACAAATGTCCATCAAAAAGTGAGTAGAGGGGCTCCTGGCTGGCTCAGTCTCTGGAGCATGTGACTCTTGATCTCTGGCTAGATCCACTTTGGGTGCAAAGATTACTTTAAAAAAAAAGGTGAATAGAAAAACAAATTGTGGGGGCACCGGGTTGGCTCATTTGGAAGACTATGCAAGTCTCAGTGTTGTGAGTTCGAGCCCACGTGGGTAGAGATTTCTAAAAAAAATAAACTTTAAAGAAAGAAAAACAAATTGTGGTGTACCCATAAAATGCCACACTACTGAGCAGTCAATGAACTATTGACACACACGAGAACATGAGTGAAACTCAGCAATCATGCTGTATGAAAGAAGCCAGACATACAATTCTATTTACATAAAATTCTAGAAAATGCAGGGGTGCCTGGGTGGCTCAGTCGCTTGAGCCTCTGACTTCGGCTCAGGTCATGATCTCATGGCTCGTGAGTTTGAATTCCCGGGCTGGGCTCTGTGCTGACAGCTCAGCAGCCTGGAGCCTGCTTTGGATTCTGTGTCTCCCTCTCTCTCTCTGCCCTCCTCCAACTCTGTCTCTCTCTCTCTCTCTCTCTCTCTCAAAATATAAATAAACATTAAAAAAATATATAGAAAATGCAAGCTATACTATGGCAATGGGCAGATGAGGGAAGGATTCTACAGGGGCACAAACCAAGTATTGGGGGACGATGGATGTGTTTACTATCTTGACTGTGTTGATGGTTTTTCCACATGTGTCAAAACTGTTCAAATTTTATACTTTCAATGTGTGCTATCTATCTTACATGATCATGGGTCTGTAAAAAAGAAAAAAGATTCAAAGTATAAGAGATATTTTTAAAACACAGAAGTGGGGCGCCTGGGTGGCTCAGTCAGTTGAGCGTCCGACTTCGGCTCAGGTCATGATCTCGTGGTCCGTGGGTTCAAGCCCCGCGTCGGGCTCTGTGCTGACAGCTCAGAGCCTGGAGGCTGTTTCAGATCCTGCGTCTCCCTCTTTCTCTGACCCTCCCCTGTTCATGCTCTCTCTCTCTGTCTCAAAAATAAATAAATATTTAAAAAAAAAGAATTAAAAAAAATTTTAAAAAACACAGAAGAAAATACCCTCAATAGTATTTAAACTAATTTGATTTTATTTACTGAGTGCCCAGTTTTCAAGGGTATATGGCACTGAATTCATCCTACCTTACAGGAATTGAATGAGTGATTGCTTTTTTCTCATTATTATTTTTAATTTGTTTGTATTGAAAAACAAACAAGGGGTGCCTAGCTGGGTTAGTCCATAGAGCGTATGACTCTTTATCTCGGGGTCGAAGTTTTGAGCCCCACATCGAGTGGAGAGATTACTTAAAAATTTAAAAATTTAAAAATCTGCCTGGGTGGGCGCCTGGGTGGCGCAGTCGGTTAAGTGTCCGACTTCAGCCAGGTCACGATCTCGCGGTCCGTGAGTTCGAGCCCCGCGTCAGGCTCTGGGCTGATGGCTCAGAGCCTGGAGCCTGTTTCCGATTCTGTGTCTCCCTCTCTCTCTGCCCCTCCCCCGTTCATGCTCTGTCTCTCTCTGTCCCAAAAATAAATAAACGTTGAAAAAAAAATTTAAAAAAAAAAAAAAAAAAAAAAAATCTGCCTGGGTGGCTCAGTCAGTTAAGCGTCCAACTTCGGCTCAGGTCATGACCTCCTGGTTCACAAGTTCAACACCATGTTGGACTCTGTGCTGACAGCTCAGAGCCTGGAGCCGGCTTCGTGAAATACGTCTCTCCGTCTCTCTGTCCCTCCTCTGCTGGTACTGTCTCTCTCTCTCTCTCTCTCTCTCTCTCTCAAAAATAAATAAAGACATTAAATTTTTTTTTTAATTTAAAAGTCTAAAGAAGTTCCCCCAAAAAAACAAATTAAAAAGAATAGGAACACGTGGGTGACTCAGTAGACGAGGCATCTGACTCTTGGTCTCTGCTCAGGTCATGGCCTCATGATGAGATCGAGCCCTGTATTGGGCTCTGTGCTGACAGCTTAGAGTCTGCTTGGGATTCCCCCTCTCCCTCTCTCTGCCCCTCCCCGCCTCAAAATAAAAAAATAAACGTTAAAGAAAAACAAAAACAAATAAAAGAGGTACCACAATTGTTAGGAGAGGAATGAAAAAAAGCCACGTGATTTAGCTGATTATTTCATTTTATAATTGTTCTCTCCTGTCATCTTAACCCTTCAATGTGAGAACGCTTCTTTTCATGTTTACACTGCAAGCTGGTTAAGTGGCTTGAAATAAAACAAAATACTCCCATGTGAAAAGAAACCATACAGTTTTCATTGCTGATAAGAGCAGAAAAGTTATGACAAAAAGTTTTGAGTAAAAGTCTACGAATATTTCTTTTTTTTTTTTTTTTAATAAAAGGGCACTGCAGCACATCACAGTTGGGTTTTTTAGAAGCTTGCTAAGAATTTTTTCTTCACTTGGAACGCCTGGGTGGCTCAGTCGGTTGAGCGTCCGACTTTGGCTCAGGTCATGATCTCACAGCTCGTGGGTTTGAGCCCCTCGTCGGGCTCTGTGCTGACAGCTCGGATTCTGTGTCTGCTTCGGATTCTGTGTCTCCCTCTCTCTCTGCCCCTCCCCCACTCATGCTCTGTCTCTGTCTCTCTCAAAAATAAACAAACATTTAAAAAAAAGAATTTTTTCTTCACTAGAATAGTACAACTCAGTAGTTATTTTCACAAAGACTATACAAAGACACACGGAGAGGATAGATTCTTCAGTTTCAGTGAGCTCTCAGGTAGGTAACTCATTGCTATGGAAAGAGCCTGGGGTTATTGAGAAGGTAGAGCTGGACCCTGACTAATTTTTGCTACTGATTTACAGTGTAACCCAAAATTTTCTGGCTACCAGTCTCTTTTACAAAACAGAGATCACATTGGGTCGTATACTTCATTTATGTGCTTCAAGGTATCGTTTACAGGATCTGGTCAGAAAGAGAAGGGAGAGATTTATTCATTCAACACACATTTATTGATTGGCTGTATGCCAGGTATGGTTCTCGGAGCCAGTGATGAAATGGTGAACAAGACAGAGGAGTCCCTCTCTTCCAACAGGGAACCAGAAAATAGTGGAGTGCCTGGGTGGCTCAGTCAGTTAAGTGCCCGACTCTTGGCTTCTGCTCAGGTCACGATCTCATGGCTTCGTGGGTTTGAGCCCCACATTGTCTCTGCGCTGGCATTGTGGAGCCTGCTTGGGATTCTCTCTTCATGTCTCTGCCCCTCCCCACTTGTGCTGTCTCTCCCTCTCTCTCTCTCTCTCTCTCTCTCTCTCTCTCAAAAAAAAAAAAAAAAACAGAAAACACAAAACTAGAAGATAAGTAAGAAACAAGGAAGATAATAAAGAAGAAAACAAAAAGGTAATGTGATCGGGAGCGACTGGAGAGAGGGTGTAGTAAGAATTAGGAAGTGACATTTGCCAGAGTCGTATGGCAGGAAGTACAGGAAGTCCAAAGGCCCCAAGGTGAACACACCAGCAGGTGTGTTCAGAAGGAGGAAAGGTCACAGTGGCCAGAGTTTGGTGACTAAGGGGAAGGAAGGAGGAGGTGAGGCGTGGAGGTGGCAGACCTGGAACGTTCTGATAAACATTTTGGAGATGGATCCACTGGGGGGCCTTAAGCAGAAAACACATTTTTGTTTGTTTTTTAAGCTCCTCGAACTACTCTATGAAGAATGGACCATCAGGAGGTCAGAGGAGGGCCAGTTAGGAATTTCATATGTACAGGAGCTAGAACTTCTAGGCAGCTCCACTCCTGACGTTTGCAAAGCCCAGGGCCAGGGACTAAGTGGAGGCCTGATACCAAATGCTTACATAGGTAAAAGTTACAAATTGCAGGGCAGACCATTAAATAAAATGTGTTCTATCCTCCTACCTTGAAAAATATTCATGACAAGGTAGAAGGCCAAGTTGGAATTTAGCAATCTCACATTCCTTGGAATGGCATGATGAACTATGGGGAGAGCTGGCTGCTGGACTTCCTTCCTCTGTCTCCTCCCCCTTCTCTTCCCACCTCCAGTTGTACCCCCACACTTCAAAGACCTTCACCCATAGGTACGTGAATGAACATCGATCCCACCAACCTAGCTCTGTCTACTCCTTCTTTAAATAGGTTGTTGGCCACTCCTTGGGCCTAGGGGAGTCTACACCTGGATGCGGTGCATCTGGGAGCAAGCTCTGCACTATTTGGACATGGAATTTGGGAGTCTTGGCTGACCAGAGAATGGTCTAGAAAGTGGTGGGGCACAGGCATGACCCCTTGGCCCTGTGGTCTTCTCACAATGAGAGAAAGGGTGTGGCCAGACAAGGGCCAGAGTGGAGCCTCTGAAGCTCAGGGCCAGAGCAGGACTTAGTTCTTGTGACATTTTGGATGTGGGTGGTGCTGGAAAGGGAGGAGTCAAGATGGTTACAGTGGAGGGAGGGAGTGGAATCAAGCGCTTCAGTTTAGACGTTTTGAGTTTGAGATGCACCTTGATACATCCACGTAGAAATCCCAAGGAGGCAGTTGGCTCTGTCTGAAAGGCAGGAGGAGAAGTCTGGTCTAGCAGTAAGAAAATTGGGGCTCATCATCATATAGATGGTAGAGGTTACATACAAGAAAGAGACTGCATCTGGGGCGCTATCAACTAATAGATGCTCACCAACAAGATCTGGAAATACCGAAAAAGATAAAAAAACAAAATAATCACAACCATACGTTTACCTCCTAAAAATAAACACCGTGAACATGTTAAGATACTTCCTTTGTCTTTTCTCTCTCAATCTCTCTTTGTGTCATACATGATCATAGTATGTTTTATTTTATCTCTAAGTTTATTGATTTTTGAGGAAGAGAGAGCCTCGGTGTGTGCACGTGAGCAGGGGAGGGGCAGAGAGAAGGGGAGAGAAAGAATCCCAAGCAGGCTCCACGCTGTCAGCATGGAGCCTGACTTGGGGCTGTACCTCAGGAACCATGAAATCGTTACCTGGGCTGAAATCAACAGTTGGATGCTTAACTGACTGAGCCATCCAGGCGCCCCGATAGTGTATTTTAATAATAAACTGGTGATAGGGCGCCCGAGTGGCTCAGTCCGTTAGGTCCGACGTTGGCTCCGGTCATGATCTCACAAGTTCTCGAGTTAGAGCCCTCCGTTGCGCACTGTGCTGACAGAGTAGAGCCCCCTTGAGATGCTCTGTCTCCCTCTCTCTGTCCCTCCCCTGCACTTTCTCTCCCTCTCTCTCAAAAATGAATTTTATTTATTTATTTATTTATTTACTTACTTATGTGTTTTTAAAGTTTTTTTAAGCTTATTTTTTTATGTTTGTTTATTTATGTGTTTTGAGAGAGAGAGCGAGAGAGAAAGAGAGAGAGAGAGAGAGAGAATATCTCTCTGCACTGATAGTACAGAGCCTGATGAGAGACTTAACAACCGCGAGATTGGGACCTGAGCTGAAGTCAGACACTTAACCTACTAAGCCACCTAGGTGCCCCATGAATAAGCACTTTTAAAAAAAAAAAAAGTAAACTAATGTAATGAATTTCATCATGCAGATACATCATAAAATTCTCTAGTTTTGGAGGTTAATTTTAAAGATAATACAATTTAATACTTTTTAGCACAGAGAAATCCAAAGAAGGATACCAAAAATTGTCCATAAGCTTCTCCTCTGGGAAATACCTGTGGATGTTTTTGAAGAAAAGAAAGTAGTATATGTACATGGACAGAAAAATCAAACAATACAAAAAAGGTACAAAATAAAAGGGAAAGTTTTTCTTCCCATTCAGCAAGGCTTTCTTTTTATTTTTTTTTATTTTATTTTTTTTTTTAATTTTTTTTTTTTTTTAACGTTTATTTATTTTTGGGACAGAGAGAGACAGAGCATGAACGGGGGAGGGGCAGAGAGAGAGGGAGACACAGAATCGGAAACAGGCTCCAGGCTCTGAGCCATCAGCCCAGAGCCCGACGCGGGGCTCGAACTCCCGGACCGCGAGATCGTGACCTGGCTGAAGTCGGACGCTCAACCGACTGCGCCACCCAGGCGCCCCAAGGCTTTCTTTTTAAAGGTAATTCCTATTGAGGTACCTGGCTGGCTCAGTTGGTGGAGCCTGTGACTCTTGATCTCAAGGTTGTGAGGTTAAGCCCCATGTTGGGGGTAGAGATTACTTAAAAATAAAATCTTAAAAAAATAATAAAGGTAATTACTCTTAAAATTTTTTTATAGTTTTGGGGAGCCTGGGTGGCTCAGTTGGTTGAGTGTCTGACTTTGGCTCAGGTCGTGAGTTGAGCATCTGACTTTGGCTCAGGTTGTGAGTTGAGCATCTGACTTTGGCTCAAGTCATAATCTCACGGTTCACGAGTTCAAGCCCTGCATGGGGCTCGCTGCTGTCAGCACAGAGACCACTACAGATCTTCTGTTCATCCCCCTGCTTGCGTTCTCTTTCTCAAAAATAAATATGGTTTTTTCCAAGAAAAAAAAATTGAATTCAATAAAAGAGAGCAAACGAGTTGAGTATAAAAGAATAATTAATTTCTGTCTACATTCTGTTATTATAAGTAATGGTGAAACAAACATCCCTTTGAATATAAATCTTTGTGCACATCTCTGCTAACTTCCATCAAATAAATTCCTAAATTTGCACTGTATGCATGATGGACTTTATGTGAAATTGCTTCTTCTTCTTCTTTTTTTAACAGTTATAGGAGTGCCTGGGTGACTCAGTCAGTTGATTGTCGACTCTTTTTTATTTATTTATTTATTTATTTATTTATTTATTTATTTATTTTTTAATGTTTATTTACTTTTGAGACAGGGAGAGACAGAGCATGAATGGGGGAGGGTCAGAGAGAGAGAGGGAGACACAGAATCTGAAACAGGCTCCAGGCTCTGAGCTGTCAGCACAGATCCCGACGAGGGGCTCGAACTCACAAACCGTGAGATCATGACCCGAGCCGAAGTCGGACACTTAACTGACTGAGCCACCCAGGCGCCCCTGTTGACTCTTGATTTTGGCTCAGGTCATGGTCCCAGGGTCAGGGGGTCGAGCCCCATGTGGGGCAACTCAGTCTGCTTAAGATTCTCCTCTCTTCTGCTCTGCCTGTCTCCCCTGCTTTCATGTTCTTTCTCTCTACAAAAAAAAAAAAAAAGTTTTGAAAATGGGGTGCCCAGGTGGCTCAGTCGGTTAAGCATCCGACTCTTGATTTTGGCTCAGGTCATGGTCCCAGGGTCGTGGGGTCAAGCCTTACATTGAGCCATGCTGAGTGTGGGGTCTGCTTGAGATTCTCTCTCTCTGTCTTTCTCTCCCTCTGCTCCTCTCCCCCACTCTTGCATGCTCTCTCTCTCTCTCTCAAATTAAAAAAAGAAAACAGTTATAAACTAAGTTTAAATGATATCCAGATTTGTCAGTTTCTAAGTTTGGCCCCAAATTCACAGAACTTAGAAAAAGTGTAGTTCTATCCAAATATACTGAACTTTTGCCAAATATGATTTGGCATCACTTAAAATTGAAGATAAATATCAAAATTAGAGAAAAAAGTAGAGAAATGAAAAATAATCGCAAGTTATTATTTATGGCACCACCAAGATCTTTAATGTCATTTTCATTGGAGATGCTTGCAAATATCACAGCCAGGAGCACCTGGCTGGCTCAGTCTGCAGAGCATGTGACTCTTGATCTTGGGGTCACGGTTTCAAGCCTCATGTTGGGTGTGGAGCCTACATTAAAGAAAGAAAGAAAGAGAGAGAGAAAGAAAGAAAATATCACAGCTAAACAAACTTACCTGATGAGTTTTTTTAAGGTTTTTATTTATAAGTGATCTCTACACCCAATGTGGGGCTCGAACTCACAACCCCGAGATCAAGAGTTACACACTCCATTGACTGAGCTAGTCAAGCACCCCATCCTCATTACTGTTTTTTTTTTTAATGTTTTATTTACTTTTGAGAGTGAGAGAGCGAGGGTGGGAGGGAGAGAGAGAGGGGGGAACAGAAGATCTGAAGCAGGCTCTGCACTGACAGAGGAGCAGAGAGAGAGAGAGGGACAGGACTCGAATTCACAAACTGTGAGATCATGACCTGAGCTGATGTCTGACGTTCAACTGACGGAGCTACCCAGGCGCTCCCCCATCCTGATTAAACCAAGCTAATTTGGGGGTGTCTGGTTGGCTCAGTGGGTAGAGCATACATTCTGGATCTCAGGATCTTGAGTTCAAGCCCCATAGTGGGCTTAGAGCTTACTTAAAAACAAAAACAGAACAAAAAACTAATTTTACTTGTCTGCTATTTGGGAAGATGTCAAGACAGACTGATTGACCAACTGATTGACTGTCTGACTGCCTGACTGACTGACTGATTTATGTATGTATGTATGTATGTATGTATGTAATCTCTATACCCAAACTGGGGCTCTAACTCAGGATCTTGAGATCAAGGATCACATGCTCCTCTGACTGAACAGCCAGGCACTCAAGATACCAAGACTCTTTAAAAGATTATTGACCTGGGAATCAGGAGGTATGTCCCTGTTCTACCACTAACGAGGTATAAGGTCTTGTAGGATGCCACTGAACATTTTGAGGCTGCGTTCCCATTTATAGTATGGGGTGACTGAACACCTTGACTATTATAATGCAGCCCTAAAATTCTAAAATAACTCCGTATCCCATTCTCTATACGCAGAATCCCCATATCACAGGCCAATCTAGGATCCCATGCTCCACCAATAGATAAAGGTCTATCTGTTCAGAGGAAGCCCACAAAGGAGCAAGGATAAACAGCCATCTGGTTTAGTGGTGATTATGATGACACTACAATGCTATCATTATAACGACAATACTTTATATTTTATGAGACTGTACAATTAAAACAATCTGGCACATTGCAGAGATTCCTCGCTCCTTGGGAATACACAAAACTGCAGAACACGTTGATGTATCAATAATTATAGCTTAAAATATCGTAAAATATACATAAACCCAGGGCTATGTGTCATGCACAGTTCGTTGTTGGAGATGAAACTCTTTTCAGGCAAATTCTCAGCTCTCTATAAGCTGACCTGGCCTTCGAGAAAGAGTGTGAATTATAAAAAGATTGCCAGTCAGCTGTTAGGGTGGGGCAGCCTGTGGAGGCCCTATCTACTCTTGTCATAGCTCTCAGATCACTGTAGATCAAATGGTTACTCTCATTTTAAATTTCCTGCTTCTAATCTTTGCAAAGCACCTGGCGGGAACAGGGTGATACAGGGGTTTTCGGCTGAGTAGAAGAAAGCATGAAAAAAAAGGAAAAAGAAAAAAAAAAAGATCAACGATGACAAGCATTCAAATGAATGTCCTAGGGGAGAGATTTGTTTACTCTCAGACCAGATTTGAGAACAAGAATATCCGGGATCGTGGATGGTGATTCTAAAGGAAGTCAAGACTTCCTTTTCCACAGCTGCACTGTAGGAAGCTGGTGTGTCCCAAGCATATCTTCTTTCACTATGCTACCCAGAGGTGAAAAGCCAAGTACCACCCGTCTCTCTCAGATGCCAAGCTGGGGTGAGGTCCCTACCCCCACACCCCTCCAAAAAAAAGGTGCCAGATCTGACATCCTGTCTGGCTGAAGCCACGTCCTTAGAGAGCAATTGCATTACATCATTCCTCACCTTGTTGAGGCCTCTTTTCCTTTAAAATGAAGGGCAAGTGACCATTAAAAGTGGTTCCCAAAATAACCCAGTGGTTTCATTGCATTTGGAATGTCTGACAACCAGCATTGAGGAAGCGGACGTACCTCCTCTGAAGGGGGTGGGGAGGGTAGTGTTACCTTTCCCACTGTGACCCTTCCCTCAGTTACTCGTTGGGAACAGCTGCCAAACTCACAGAAGCTTAAAAATCTAGACAATGGATTATATTTCGTAGGTATTTATTTAAACCACTTAAAAATTAGCCCCACCTTAGACAAATGAATTACAGGCCAACAAAGTTAATGCTAGTGAAAGCATTTAATAAAGAACCAGAGTTCTCTTGACTAGAGAGTAGGAAACTGTAGCATTAAAAAGAGAAAATAAATAAAATGAAATAAAATAAAATAAGTAAGAAAAAAAGTGTAGCCTGGAGTTTGTTCATATAGAATAACTTCTATGTGCAATACCTTGGCATTTTTTATTTTGAATCTCCCAGCTGACTTTTTCCTAATAACAGAATAAAAAATCTTAATTTGTGAGAAGCAAATATGGACTTGCCTCTAAAATATAGCTCATAAATTGATAAAGTTCATTGATCCTATAATATCAACCTAATGTGAGTATGGCTAAGATAAATACCAGCCTCCATAATGTAAACAGAAGCTATCATTGGGTAGTGTTATCATCAATGGTTTTTAATTTCCTTTTTGTACTTTCTTAGTTTTTTTTCCCACATACTGAACTGTAATTAGTTATATAGTTTTTTATTTCAAAAATTTTTTGAGTTGTACATTTTTTTTTTTAAACCCACACAATTTGAGGGGCGCCTGGGTGGCTCAGTCAGTTAAGTGTCTGACTCTTTTCACCTGAGGTCATGACCTCACCGTTTGTGAGTTCAAGCCCCGCATTGGGCTCTGTGCTGATGGTGCAGAGCCTGATTGGGATTCTCTGTCTCCCTTGCTCTCTGTCCCTCCCCCACCTGCTCTATCGCTCTTTCAAAAGAAATAAAAATAAACTAAAAGAAATTAAAATGAAAAAAATAAAAACCCACACAATTTGAAACAAAAAACAAAATGCTCAGGAGACATAGTATTTTATTGTGAGAAAGCCCTTATCACTCTTTCAATCTAAAAAGCAAAACAGAACAAATAAAAACACATTTTGGTCAGTCTGACCTATTTTCTAAGAAAAAATGTTTTCTTATGATTTTTTAAAAAATTTTTTTAGTAATGTTTATTTGTTTTTGAGACAGAGAGAGACAAAGCATGAATGGGGGAGGGGCAGAGAGAGAGGGAGACACAGAATCCAAAACAGGCTCCAGGCTCTGAGAGGTCAGCACAGAGCCCGACGCTGGGCTCGAACTCATGGACCGCGAGATCATGACCTGAGCCAAAGTCAGACGCTTAACCGACTGAGCCACCCAGGCGCCCCTTTTTTTTAAAAGTTTAAAAAAAAATTTTTTTTTAATTTCTTTTTTTAATCCCAGCTTTATTGATATATAATTGACATGGAATATTGTATAATTTAAGGTGTACAACTGTTGAGTTGATACATTTATATATTGCAAAATGATTACCACCATAACATTATATAACACCTTCATTCTGTCACATAATTACCATTTCTTTTCTGTTATGAGAATATTTAAGATTTACTGTCTTAGCAACATTCAAGTATATAATATAGTATTATTAGCTATAATCACCATGCTCTACATTATATCCCCAGAACTTGTTATTCTTTTTTTTTTTTTAACGTTTATTTATTTTTGAGACAGAGAGAGACAGAGCATGAACAGGGGAGGGGCAGAGAGAGAGGGAGACACAGAATCTGAAACAGGCTCCAGGCTCTGAGCTGTCAGCACAGAGCTCGACGCGGGGCTCGAACTCACGGACCGTGAGCCGAAGTCGGACGCTTAACCGGCCAAGCCACCCAGGCGCCCCCAGAACTTGTTATTCTTATAACTGGTAGTTTATACCTTTCACCAATATCTCCCCATTTCACCCCCACCCCCACCCCAGTCTCTAGTAACCACCTTTTCACTCTCTTTTTCCCTGAGTTTGGCTTTTTTAAGATTCCATTTAAGAGGTATCATCTCTCACTTAGCATGAGAGATGCCCTCACAGTCCTTCCATGTTGTTGTAAATATCAGGATTTCTTTCTTGTAGCTGAATAATATTCCGCTGTGTAAAAATACCACATCTTCTTTATCCATTCATCCATTGACAAACACTTAGGTTGTTTCCATATCTTGGTTATTGTGAATAATACTGCAATGAACATGGAAGTGCAGATATCTCCTTGAGATCCTGATCTCAATTCCTTTGGATAAATACCCAGAAGTGAGATTGCTGGACTGTATGGTAATGTTATTTCTGTGTATGTATGTATGTATGTATGTATGTATTTTTTAGGAACCTTCATACTGTTTTCCATTCTGGCTATATCAATTTGCATTCCCACCAACAGTGAACAAGGGTTCCCTTTTCTCCACACCCTGCCAACACTTGTTATCACCTTTCTTTTTGATGATAGCCTTCTAACAATATCGCATTGTAGTTTTGATTTGCATTTCCCAGATGATTCATAATGTTGAGGGAATTTCTTTAAAAAAATTTTTTTTTAATGTTTATTTATTTTTGAGACAGAGAGAGACAGAGCATGAACAGGGGAGGGTCAGAGAGAGAGGGAGACACAGAATCTGAAGCAGGCTCCAGGCTCTGAGCCGTCAGCACAGAGCCTGATGCGGGGCTCGAACTCACAGACTGTGAGATCATGACCTGAGCCAAAGTTGGAGGCTCAACCGACTGAGCCACCCAGGCACTCATGTTGAGTGAATTTCTTTTTCTTTTCTCTTGTAATTGTTTTATTGAAGGGTAACATACATCCAGAAAAGTACATAAATCATAAATGTAATACACCTGTACAACCTATACCTGGATCAAGAAAGCAAACATTTACTAGTACCTAAAAAGCCCCCTTTAACTTACCAGCATATTATTCCACTCCTCAGGGATAATCACTGTCTCAGCTTCTAACACCATAGATTAAGTTTGCATACATATATATGTATATATATACGCAAACTTAATGTATATGTATATATATACATATATATGTATATATATGTATATATATATATTAGTATTACATTTTATGTCTAGCTTCTTCTACTCAACAGGGTATTTTTGAGATCATTCATATTGTTGCGAGTAATTGTAGTCAATTTTCACCAAACTATAGAACATTTCATTGTAGGAATTTACCACAATTTGTTTATTTATGGCTGATGAACATTTGGGTTGTTCCGTGATAACTGTTACAAATAGTGTTGTTATGAACATTCCTGTAAATACTTTCTTTTTTTTTAAGCTAATTTATTTGTCGAGAGAGAGAGAGAGAGAGAGAGAGAGAGAACAGGGGAGGGGCAAAGAGAGAGGGAGAGAGAGAATCCCAAGCAGTCCCCATGCTGTTAGCACAGAGTCTGACGAGGAAGTGAATTCCACAAACTGTGAGATCATGACCTGAGCCAAAATCAGGAGTCAGACCCTTAACTGACTGAGCCACCCAGGTGCCCCAAATTTGTGTTGCATTGTACATATGCAGTATAATTGTCTTTTCTCTTTTAATCCTTCTTGAAGGCCAAAAGTAATTAACTCTAACAGAGTCCAATTTATCATATTTTCCCTTTATGATTGTTTTTTTTTTTTGTGCCTTATTTAAGAAATCTTTGCCTAGGAGCACCTGGCTGGCTCAGTTGGTAGAATATGTGACTCTTGATCTCAGGGTCATGAGTTCAAGCCCCACATTGGGCTCCATGAGCATGGAGGCTACTTAAAAGCAAGGAAACAAACAAAAACAAAATTGAAGTGTATAACTCGGGGGCACCTGGGTGGTTCAGTCAGTTGAGCTTCTGACTCTTGATTTCCTCTCACGTCATGATCTCAGAATCATGAGATTGAGCCCTGTGTTGGGCTCTGTGCTGAATGTGGAGCCTGCTTAAAATTCTCTCTCTCTCTCTGTCTCTCTCTCTCTCTCTCTGTCTCTCTCTCTCTCCTTCTGTCCCTCTCCCCCAACTCTAAAATTAAAAAAGTGTACAATTCAATGGTTTAAATAAATTCACAGAGATGTGTAATCATCACCACCGTCAGTTTTAGGACATTGTCATCACCTCAGAAAGAAGCCTTACGCCTTTATCATTCTGCAGTCCCCAGTTCACCTGCCCCACCAAGCCCTAAACAAACACTAATCTACTTATTGTCTCTATAGATTTACCTATTCTGGACATTTCATATAAATGGGATCATACAATATGTAGTCTTTCATGACTGACTTGTTTCACTTAGCATAATGTTTTCGAAGTCATTCATGCTGTAGCATGGATCAGCACTTCATTCTTCTTCGTGGCTGAGTACTATTCCATTGTATGGGTATGTCACATTTTGTTTATCCATTCATGAGTTCATGGACATCTGGGTTGCTTCCGCTCTTCGGCTGTTATGAATAATGCTTCCATAAGCATCTGTGTGTATGTTTTTGCATGGATATACATTTTTCATTTCTCTCGAGTATATAGTTAGGGGTGGAATTTCTGGGTCATATGGTAACTGTATTTAAGTGTTTGAGGGAACTGCCAGACTATTTCCCAAAGTGTCTGCACTAGTTTACGTTCTCATTTTAATGTTAAAAAATTTTAAATGTTCGGGGCGCCTGGGTGGCTCAGTCAGTTGAGCGTTGGATTTTGGCTCAGGTCATGGTCTCACAGTTCATGGGTTCGAGCCCTGCGTTGGGCTCTGTGCTGACGGCTCAGAGCCTGGAGCCTGCTTCGGATTCTGTGTCTCTTTCTCTCTCTCTGTCCCTCCTCTGCTCACTCTCTGTCTCTGTCTCTCTCTCAAAAATAAAAACATTCAAAAATAAAAAAAAATTAAATATTCTTAATTAAGTTATAGCCATAATAAAAATTCAAACACTATCAAGGGCTACAAAATGAAAGGAGACCTTACTGCAGACAGCTGGGTGGCTGACACGCTTCTCTTGGAGCACTGGGTGCGGACGTTTACTTTGTTCTGCACACCAAATTCCTTTAGTGTGGAATAGGAAGGGTGAAGGGGAAGAGAAAGACTGAATTTACATTTTGATTATTTATTTATTTATTTTTACTTTTTCCCCACTTTCTGCCTCCCTGAATCCACATTTTTAAGAATAGGTATTTTGCCTCCTAAAAAAAAGAAAAAAAAAGGTATTGTGCCTCCTTTATTAAGTTTCATAGAACTGGTTTACAGGATTTAATTGATTTAAAGGATTAAAAATTTTTTTAATGTTTATTTTTGAGAGAGAGAGAGAGAAAGAGAGAGGGAGAGTGTGCAAGCGATGGAGGGACAGAGAGAGAGAGAGAGAGAGGGAGACACAGAGTATGAAGCAGGCTCCAGGCTCTGAGCTGCCAGCTCAGAGTCCTAGGCAGGACTGGAACTGATAGACGGGGAGATCATGACCTGGGCTGAAGTCAGATGCTTAACCGACTGAGCCACCCAGGTGCCCCTAAAGGATTCTTTTAAAGGGAGGGGCGTTCAAGACTTCAAAAAACTACCAATCTGCTCCAAAAACAGTTGCCCCTATTACAATCTCATCAGTATTGAGTACCCACCTCTCTGCACCCTCATAAGTAGTTGAGTAGTGCGTATTACAATTTTATATAAATCTATGTATCTGTCAGTTTGTTTGACGCAAGGAGTCTCCTGGCAAGTTTTCTATTCCCCCACGCTTTCTCTCCTGTAGAAATGAGAAGATATCTTTTTCCGTATTCACGTTATTATTTCACCTCCTTCAATGTGACCCGGCCCCAGGGGGGCGCTCCAGTCGAGGAGACCGCCTCGAACAGGGCCTGGTGAAGCCCACCTGGCTGTTAGCTGCAGGAGCCGGGACCCACGACCTCCTTTCCCGGTGGTTCTACCTAAGTGCCGCGGGGCAGCAGAGGGCGCTGTGGAGCCAGAGCCGGACTCCGCCCCCAGGGCAGCGCGCCGCGCCCCCGTGACGTATTTCCGCGTCATCTGCCGCCGAGGCGCGCTTCCATTGGCTGTCGGCGCGGCAATAGGGGCGGAGCCGAGTGGGTGTGTGGGAAACGCAGCAGTCCGGGTGGAGGGGCGAGGCTTCCCCCTTCCCCGCCCCTCCTCCGCCCTCCATTCCCTCCCTGGGACGGCTGCGCGGAGCGGCGGGGAGGGCGCCGGCGGCGGCTGTACTTTCCAGGCTGAAGCTGGAGCAGGGCTGTGGCGGTGTCTATCGAACCCTAGGGACCGGTTGACTGAGGAAAAGAGGGAGGGAATCCCGCGCTGCCGAGCTGCGCCGCCTGGGAAGCCTTTCGATTCCTTGTGCGCCAAGCCGAGCCCCGGGCGAGTGGGGCGGGGGTCCCCCGAGACCGCCAGCGGCCCCTCGGCGCTGAAGGGACCACGCGGGGCGCGCCCCCCGAAGGCTGCCTCCGGGCCCGTGGCCCCGACTTGGCCCTGCGCGGCGGGCGTGGGGCAGCTCAGAGGGAGGAAGCAAGAGAGGGGCCGCCCTCCCCTCGGAGTTAGAAGCGCCTTCCCTGGTCCAGAATGCCCAAGAAGAAGCCGACGCCCATCCAGCTGAACCCGGCCCCCGACGGCTCCGCGGTTAACGGGACCAGCTCGGCGGAGTAAGTCTGGGGTGGGCGGCGAGCGCCGGGCCTGGCTGCGGAGGCCCCTGCTGGGGTATAGGAGCCGAGTCGGGTGTGCGCGGCGCGCGGGGCTCAGCTCGGGTTCGTCACGTACGTCTCGGGCTGGCAGGGGCGCGGAACTCCTGGCTGCCGAGGTATCGGTGACTAAGCAGAGATTGTGCTCCTGACTCAGACCAGTCGGTGGACCCAAGGTGTCCCGATTTTCCTCCTCTGTCGACCCTTGCAGTCATCCTTGGTCCCTGGCCATTCACTTTCTCTCCCTCCCCCCCCCCCCCAAGATGAAAACTGCCTGCTCCCCCACCCCTCCCCGGCTGTTTTCCCCAGATCCTAGTCTGTACAGGGGAGAAGGGAGCAGATGTCCTGGAAAGAATTAAGATCGCTTCTGTGTCTTTGAGGCCGGCTTAGGGTATGAAGTGTGGAGTTGGGACTGGTGAGCAGTGTCCTCACCTTTGTGCGTGACACCTGTGGGCCTGGAGTGCCTCGTTGCGGCTGCTCGCTGGCTAGCAGGGGCGTGGGTACACCAATATCCCCGTGGCTTTCCCCTGGCCGACTTCAGGGGCTGCGGGTCCTTGGCCTTCTTCCTGGAAACTATTTTGTCTCCAAGGGTGCTGCTTTCTTCTTCTTCAACTGCTTCATTCATTCATTCATTCATTCATTCATTCATTCATTCATTCATTCATTCAGAAATGCTCGGCACTAGTGTCTCTTCTAGCTTTCAGTACTTTACCATGAGCCCTAAACTCCTGACCTGAGACAGGAACACTCAAAGCCAGGAAAACCATACACAAGGTGCTCCATCCTGCGGCTTCCAGTATGCTCTCAAGCCAGCGCTTTATCTCATTAAACAATGATGAGGTTGTGCCATTGGGTGTTTCTGAATTGCCACAACTCGTGTTGCGTCCTGAGTGAGGGACAAGACTGAGGGAGAGAGATCGGACTAGCTGGAGAATTAACCGGAAAATATTTGGTTCTTAATCTTTTATTTGCACACTGGAGATGCATGGAAGCTAGCTGATGAAATGGTGGAGTAGGCCTGAACCTTCTGCCCTTTGGTGATTTCTATAACCTTCCTTTCTCTCTTTAGATTTTAATAGCCTGGGGACCTTCTGGGTTCGTGGCTCTGTCCATCTCTTTCATGATCACCAGGCCAGTGGTGGACCTGTCATGTGAACTGAGCCAGGTTCCTCAGACCTGCTCCCAGCAGACCCCCTTCAGTACAGTACTGTAATGTTGGGGCGCCTGGGTGGCTTAGTCGGTTAAGCATCCTACTCTTGATTTTAGCTCAGGTCATGATCCCAGGGTCATGGGATGGAGCCCCGCCCTGGGCTCTGCACTGAGCATGGAGCCTGCTTAAGATATTCTGTCTCCCTCTCTCTCTCCCTGCCCCCGCCCCTCCCGCCTCCACGTATGCCCCTCCCCCGCTGGTGCTTTCTCAAAAACAAAAAAACCAAAAAAACCTGAAGTGTCTATTTTGCATAATATTGACTTGTAGAGGTCAGATTCTTTGTAGGCATTTATTCAGACTTACTGGACAGGATTTTATCCCCTTCAAACAAACTGAAAGTGCCCCAGCACAGGGCAGGGCAAGTTTTGACCACAGTGGCTGGTTGAATGTTGTGGCCTGACCATCCTGCTCCTATTTGATTTGGAGGTGGGTACTGAGTGGAAGTACCTGTTGTCATTCTGTTGTTAATTGTGACACCACAACTGTATTTTTGCCAAGCGGAGGAATCTCATTAAAAGAAAATACAAGGAGGAAAAGAATAAGCTACCCTGGGGTTGGTGGCAGAAAAATTTGGTGGGACTGGGAGATTCTCAGCAGCGGTTAAGAGGTTGGACTCTGGAGTCAGGCTAAGGTTGAAGCCTTGGCCCTGTTATTCTGCGGTTTTGTGACCTGGGACTGGTCTCTCAGTCTCCCGAAGGCTTAGTTTTAGTTTTCTCACCTGCAGAAAATGGAGCTAATTGATAGAACCCACCTGTGGTCTTTGTGAAACTCCAGGGAGCTAATAATACATAGTAAACCTTCCATAAATGTTAGCTGCTGCTGGTGTCTTCCTTACTGGGTAATGTTGAGAAAGCTGAAGGAAACTAGAAGGTAATTTCCGTTTGTGGTGGTGGGTATGTATGTTAAGGTGCCTTTGCTTCTGGATAAAGGACTCTCCCAGCGATCGCTTAGGTTTTTGTACCATCTGCATGTACCTCCATGACTCATTGCTGTGTTACAATAGGAGGCATCTCTGTGTAGGCTGCCTGAGACAAACAGGGACTGTTGCCCTACACTTCCTGGCACGAATGGGAGGAAAGCTGTACACACCTTCAGCTTTCACCTTTAAGAGTATTTCTCAAGCAAGGCTGCTGTTCTCGTGATTTCTGTGATTAGACCGGGGCACAGTTCGGAACGTGGTCCTGTCCAGTGACATTAAGGATCTCTTGGTAACTGGCAAGGTTGCTTCTCCTCTGTGGTTGCTTGGCACTTTGGGCTTTACCTCTAACTTAGCACTTAAAGCATTCAGACAGAGCTGGGTTACATGGGACCTGACGTTTATGCAAGTTGTGGGGGTCCTTGAAGAAAAAGAGGGCACAAATACCTCTTTTGCGAGTTTTGCAGAAATGTCTGAGCATATTGCAAGGGAGCTAAGTGTTGGCATGAAATAAATTGGAAATAAGATCATATTATTCCCGTTTAAAATGGTTTCCTGGTTCCATTGCAGTTAGAATGAAATCCAGACTCCTATCGGGCTGTGAGACCAAGTGATTTGCCCACTGGGGCCCCCCACCCCCATCTCTTCGACCACATTTCCTGCCGCTCCTTTCTTCCATTCTGCTAGTCTTCTTTCACTTCCTCCTTGGGATGGTCTGTGTTCCCTCCAGGCCCTTGCACATGCTGCTCCCTTTGCCTAGAATGAATCATCTCTTCCTCTTCCCATGCTAGGAAGGAAGCAATCATCATCTCTGCCTCAGTGTCATTTCCTCAGAGGTGTTCACAGACCACCTAATCTCTAAAGGAGGTCACTTTCCCATATTCGCCAGATTTTTTTTTTTTTTTAAGACAGGGCACTTAAAAGAGTGCCTGTCTTTTCTTTCTCCTCCTCCTCCTCCTCCTCCTTCTCCTTCTCCTTTTTTTTTTTTTTAAGTAGCCTCCATGCCCAGTGTGGGCCTCGAACTCACGCCGGACCTCGAGAATAAGAGTTGCATACTCCACTGACTGAGCCCGCTAGTGCCCATCACCTGATTTTTTTTTTTTTTTTCTTTCAATGACATTTGTTCACTGTCTCTAACTTTTTTTTACTAGGATGTTTGAAAGATCTCTCTCTTCTGTACACCATAAACTATAAGGTTAGGGCAGCCTTTTTCTGATTCATTGCTCTGTAAGTAGCACATGGAATACGGTAGCTGGCACATATGAAGTGCCAAAATGTTTGAGTAAATCAGTGGGTGACTTAAATTTCTAATATTTGTACAATGTATTTAGCAAACCTTTTTATACTTTTCCGTTTTTTCTTTTGTCTTCCCCTTTGCGGTCATTTCCCCCTCTCCATTTCCTTTTCTTTCACAGGCACCCACTCACCCACTCTCCGGTATTGAATGCATGGTCTTATAGTTCCATGTTTTGTTGGGTATGTGTACCTTTGGGAGGTAGATGGCGTTGTTTTGTGTGTTTCTGTGCGTAGAGTGCTGAATGTGACTGTGTTGTTATTCAGCCTTAAAAAAAGGAGATCCTACAATTTGTGACAACGTGGATGTACCTGGAAGATGTTATATTAAATGAAGTAAGCCGGGGCACCTGGGTGGCTCAGTCGGCTGGGCATCCGACTTCGGCTCAGGTCATGATCTCACGGTTTGTGAGTTCGAGCCCCGCGTCTGGCTCTGTACTGACAGCTCGGAGCCTGGAGCCTGCTTCGGATTCTGTGTCTCCCTCTCTCTCTGCCCCTCCCCAACTTGTGCTCTGTCTCTCTGTGTCTCTCAAAAAATAAATAAATGTAAAAAAAAATTTTTTTTAATGAAATAAGCCAGACACAGAAAAAAAAATTACTGCATGATCTCACTTACGTGTGGGATCTAAAAAAAATAGAAGCAGAGCAGAGAGATCAGGGATGGGGAGGTGGGGGTGTTGGTCAGAGGGTACGACGTTGCAGTTAAGGGGCGCCTGGGTGGCTGTCAGTTGAGCATCCGACTTGATTCTTGATTTGGGCTGGGGTCATGAGCCCAGGGTCTTGGGATAGAGCCTCACATTAGAGATTGTCTCTGTCTTTCCTTGGCTCGTGTACTCACACTCTTTCTCTCTCTCTCTCTCAAAAAAAAAAAAAAAAAAGGGAAAAAGAAAAGTTGCAGTTAATGTAGTATGAATAAGTCTAAAGATCTAGTGTACAACATGGTGACTATAGTTAATAATACTGTATTGAATACCGGAAATTTGCTAGGATAGTAGATTTCAAGTGCTGTCATGCACACAAAAAATGGTAGCTGTGTAAGGAATATATTTGTTAATTAGCTTGACTGTAATCATCATTTGTCTATGTGTATCAAATCATCATGTTGTATACTCTAAGTATATTCAGATTTTATAAAAATTACTATTGTGCTGTAAATATGCCTCAGTTGGGATAGATTAGGTTACGCTGAGCTAACACACAACCGAAAAATCTTACAGTTTAACACACTTGCAGGTCAGTGGGAGTCTCTGTTCACTGGCTTCCATTTAGGGATCCAGGCTTATGGAGGCACCATCTCTGAAATATGCTCACATGAGAAGGGCACTTTGTAAACCACGTTGTCTCCTAAAGTTTTTGTCCAGAAGTGACACATGTCACTTCTTCCATTTCCTTGGCCAAAGCAAGTCACATGGCCACGCTGGCCTCCTCTGTTGATTCCTCTAGATTTAGACAACTTTGTTTCCAACCTCCGGCTGCATCAAACAGCGCGGTCACGACCATCCTTGTGCATGTCTCCGTTTGGACTCTTGTGAGAGTTTCCTGTGGAATGTACTCAGAAATGGCATTGCTCGGGGTACGTTGGGTCTCCTTCCATGATGAGGCTCATCCTTAATCTCTTTCTTTGTTTCTTAAAGAACACTTTTCATTCATGACGAGAACACTGAGCCCCGAGAAGAAATCGCAGCACAGGGCATTTCCCCCAAACCACATTTTCACGCAAACCTTGATTTCACACGAGTCCTTTGTACTTCCCGACTTTTTTTTATTTTTTATTTTTTAATTTTTTTAAATTTACATCCAAATTAGTTAGAATATAGTGCAACAGTGATTTCAGGAGTAGATTCCTTAGTGCCCTTCATTTATCCCATCCCCCCTCCCACAACCCTTCCCGTAATGCTCGGTTTGTTCTCCATATTTATGAGTCTCTTCTGTTTTGTCCCCCTCCCTGTTTTTATATTATTGTTTCCCTTCCCTTATGTTCATCTGTTTTGTCTCTCAAAGCCCTCATATGAGCGAAGTCATATGATTTTTGTCCCTCTCTGACTAACTTCATTTAGCATAATACCCTCCAATTCCATCCACGTAGTTGCAAATGGCAAGATTTCATTCTTTTTGATTGCCGAGTAATACTCCATTGTGTATATATACCACGTCTTCTTTATGCATTCATCCATCGATGGACATTTGGGCTCTTTCCATACTTTGGCTATTGTAGATAGTACTTCTATAAACATGGGGGTGCATGTGTCCCTTTGAAACAGCACACCTGTATTCCTTGGATAAATAACTAATAGTGCAATTCTTGGGTTATAGGGTAGTTCTATTTTAATTTTTTGAGGAACCTCCATAGTGTTTTCCAGAGTGGCTGCACCAGCTTGCATTCCCAGTGACTTTTTTTTTTTTTAAGTCTATTTATTTATTTTGAGAGAGAGAGAGAGTGTGCGAGCACGTGTAGGGGAGGGGCAGAGAGAGGAGAGAATCCCAAGCAGGCTTAGCACAGAGCCAGATGAGGGACTCAAACTCACGAACCGAACTGTGGGATCATGACCTGAGCCGAAATCAAGAGATGGACTCTTAACTGACCAAGTCACCCCGGTGCTCCTGTACTCCCTGACTTTTAGTTTCCTTACCTGTCCAGTGGAGATGATAATGGCTTACAGAATCTTTACCTTAATGGCCTACAACGGCCCCACCCAGTCAGGTCCTTGATTTTCTTCCACTGCCCCCTCTCCTCATGCGCTCCAGCCCACTGTTCTCTGTGCTGTCCCACAGCGGGTTGGGCATAGTCTCAGGTCAGAGCTTTTGCATTTGCCATTCCATCTAACCTGGAATGCTCTTCTCCCCAAAATGTGCACTGGACGCTTCTTCTCATTTCCTTCAGATCTCTGTACAAATGTCTCTTCACAGAGGTCATCTGTGATCACTCTGTCTATAATACAGCACTTTCTGTCCTTCTCTACCCTTTATGTTGCCCGGTTTTTCTTCAGAGCACTTACGACTAACATCGCACTGTGTGTCAAGTGTTTTTGCGCTCCCCTGCCTCGCTAATACGTAAGCTTCACGAAGGTGGGGGCTTGGCTGTGTTCCTTGCTCAGTGAGGAGAACGTCGTCCGGTGTTCAGTAGCGACCTGGTGATGACACAGAGCATGCCTACCTCCCTTGAGGGAGTGTCGTGAAGATTACACAAGGTCGCACGTGTAATAGTGCTTTGAAGGCCATGAGGTGCTGAGCAAACAGGAGGCTGCATTGCTCGGCCTTGGTGGCATCCACAGATTTTGGCCTTTGAACTGTTTCACCGTAACTCTAAAACACTCAGACGTACTTAATTATTACTTACTGTTGCATTCAGGGCATAACTCATGGCATCAGCACTTCTGCCAGGTTTGGAAGGGACACGCGTCCGTTAGAATGTGAAGACCCTTCAGGGTGGGGCGAGGACAGGCTGATGTGCTTTTCGGGGGTCTCTTAGGGCCTCTTCTGGGACTCATTTTGTAGTTGTGAACTTGGATGTGTCTACCGCTCTTAGGCCGCAGTAACTGATACTGGTGCTGTCGTTTGAGAACTTCAGGTGAAGAGTAAGGCCAGCCAAAACCTGTGTTCTTGGGAAGAACGCCCTCTGCTGTTGTTGCAGCAGATACAGAAAGGGCAAAAAGATTCATAAAGATGACTTCACCCATGGCCAGGAGATATGTGGAGCCCTTGTTTGGTCATGAACATTTAGAATATTACTTTCGGGGCACCTGGGTGGCTCAGTTAGAGGTCTGACTTCGGCTCAGGTCGTGATCTCATGGTCTGTGGGTTCGAGCTCCGCGTCGGTTTCTGTGCCGACAGCTCGGAGCTTGGAGCCTGCTGCTTCAGATTCATGTCTCCCTCTCTCTCTATCCCTCCCCTGCTTGTACTCTGTCTCTCTCTCAAAAATAAGTAAAATTAAAAAAATCTATTAAAAAAAAAGAATATTCTACTTTCACTTCTGCATCTTTGCAAGAAAGGCAGAGGATACTTTAATAGAGTAGCTGTTGGCCTTGCCTTACCCATCTGGTTTGATTTTTCTCTTTCCCAGTTTCACCTGTTGTGATCCACACTGACTCCTTTACTGGCCTCCCTTTGCTCCAGCATACTGCTTCCTACCTCTGTCTGTTCTTCCTCGCATGGTTTCCTTTGTCTGGAATGCCTTCCTCCGCTTTCCTACATGATTTTATTTTATTTTATTTTTTTCTATGTGTCACCATGCTTTAGCTTCTGTGAGGGCAGGGACTGTGACTTTCTTGTGTGTACCGCTATTTCCCTGGCATATAGCAGACTGTCTGGAATGAATGAATCCTGCCCATCTTTCAAGACCTGGCATAAATCTCATCTCCCATGTAGTGTTTTCTGAGTAACTCCATGCTACTTTAGGACTTGGCTTCGAGACTTAGTTATATCACTTCTTAATTGTTGATCTTGGCCGTGTCATTTAACTTCCCTGAGCTTCCGTTTTCCTTATGAGTAAAGCGAGGATGATAATATAACAAACCTGTGAGGGAAGGAGAGCAGGTGAGCATCATTTGAAATAACGTATGTGAAAGCACTTCGCATGCTGTTCAAAGGGGAAGTGTTGTTAATGATGCCATTTTGATTTCTTCCTCCTCAAAAAGCTGTTCTCTTTTGCTCTTAATACCAGATTACAAATGTTGATAAATCATGTTGATTTGGACATTTTATATGCTGCCTGTCTTTAAATCTAAGCCAAACCACAGGGCGCCTGGGTGGCCCAGTCGGTTGAGCGTCCAACTTTGGCTCAGGTCATGATCTCGCAGTTTGTGGGTTCGAGTCCTGCATCGGGCCCTGTGCTGATGGCTCAGAGCCTAGAGCCTGCTCCGGATTCTGTGTCTCCCTCTCTCGCTGCCCCTCCCCCATTTGTGCTCTGTCTCTGTCTCTCAAAAATAAACATTAAAAAATTTTTTTTAAATCTGAGCCAAACCTGTATCTAATCAAGCCTGAGACCCAACTTCCTGTTTACAGTAAATGCAGGGACAGAGGAACAAGTTAAATGACACCAGGAGGAAACAATCAGACAAATCCAGGATGTGGAACATTCTCTATGACAACTGACCCAGTTTCTTTAGGAAGTCAGTGTCACAGGCAAAAGTCAGGGAGGAGGGGAGTGGTGTGGTTTTAGAAAAACGGACTTAAGGGGACATGCTAACCAAATGTAATGCATGAACCTTGGGTGGATACTGATTCAAAAGTGAAATAGCTATAAAATGTATTCTTGGGACAATCTGGGAAATTTGAATAGAGAATTATTAATTTTTTAGATGTATTATGATTATGTAGGAGAAGTTGTTATTCATAGATGATGCATGAAACTTACTTGAAATGATTCAGGAAAGGGGTGCCTGAGTGGATCAGTCGGTTAAGCGTCTGATGTCAGCTCAGGTCATGATCTCACGATTCATGGGTTTGAGCCTTGCGTAGGGCTCTGGGTTGACAGCTCAGAGCCTGGAGCCTGCTTTGGATTCTGTATCTCTTTCTCTCTCTCTCTTTTTCTGCCCCTCCCTCACTTGTGCTCTCTGTCTCTCTCAAAAATAAATAAATAAACATTAAAAAAAAAAGGGTTCAGGAAAAAAAAATACACATGCACACATAGTAGAGGAGGCAAATGAGGCAAAATGTTCTCAGTTGGCTAGTTGGTTAGTTTATGAATTTCCCTTTTATTCTTTCCATCTTTATGTTTGGAAAAATTCCTAATAAATAAAAGTACCCAAAGAACAAAATTCATCCTGAGTCTTAATGCCCTTTTTAATGTTAATTCACATTTTCTCTTTCCTCTTTTGTACTTCTGGTCTATATTGTGTAATAAACATCGCGTTAAATGCAGTATCATTTTAAAACATAATGTTTTCTTATTCACTAATTGTTTTTTCTGTCTCTTTTCCCTCAACTTGATTAGGGACCATACCTTTTTAGACCCCTGGGTCTGTAACACTGGTGATACAGCAAATCATTGGTAGATTGGACAGAATCAAAATAATGTTTAAACAAAGAAATCAACAACAACAAAAAACCTTCTTGCTAGCTTTCCTTGTATGTATGAGTTGGTAGTATTTCCGCAGCCTCCCCAGGAAGCACAGGTTAAGCCGTGGTGAATGTTTCTGACATGTTGAGAAAACAAACCCAGGGAACCCACAGGCTGGGCAGAAAGTAAGGTTGAGCCTGAAAAGAAAGCTTAAGGTCCCAATTTTGTCTATGTTGTTTCCTTCCAGAAGCTGCTAGTTTTGGAACATCATGTTATTGTCTTACCGCCTCTTGTGTCTTCACTTCATGTCCTGTGTCCTGGTTCTGTTACCTGAAATCCCAGGAGAGCCATTCGTTTGGAGGCTCTTGTACCTGTTTGCTAAGTTAACTCCTCTGAGGATGAATGGTGTTTTGTTTTGAAATAGCAGGTGTTCGTTCTCTGGATCCTGGTGCAGGGCAGACTGTGGAAAATGTTGATCCTGCCTCGAATTTCTCATTGTAGCTCCCAGGGGCATCCTGCTTTGATGTCAGCAGGGGAGTCAGGTTAAGAAGAGGTTACACAGGGGTTAAGAAAAAGTGGACAAGGGTGGTGTGGCCTCTTCCCCCCCAACCCTCCTTTTTTTTTTAAATATTTGCCTGTTTTAGCAGAACTTTAAAAAACTTTTTGAATGTAAAAACACCTTTTGAAGAAGGGAACTACAGACATTAAGTTCTCTAGTGTAACTTTTTGGTTATTCGATTATTTACATGGTTGTCATCAGTGGATGTGTCCTCTCCACCCCCCTCAGTTTTACACATAGACATAATTCTCCTGCTTGTCATTTTTTGGCCGAAGGGTAGAATTTGATTGGGTCTGGCTTTATAAATGATACTTTTATTGATTACTTAGGTGGCTTCCAGATTTTTATTAGGTACTGATGGTCTTGTGTTTTGAACCAATTTATTCTGCTTTTAGGTTAATTTACACACCAAATCAGAGGTGACGAACCATGTTACCGCTGTTACGTGTTTAGAGAATATGTTCCAAAAAAAGATGCAACCAATTATATTTCAACTGTTTTCTTAAACCTCAGGAAGGTTTTTTTGTTGCTGCTGTTTTGTTAAATTTAGTGATTTTTTTTGATAGTTTAATAGGCACTAAAGGGCTCCTTTGAAGGTCAGTCTGCTTTATTTTAGATGCTAGTGGGGCCGTATTTTTGAAATGGGATTATTTTCTGTATTTCATCAATTCTATTTAAGCTATATTTATTGAATGCTTAATGTAACTCACTGTCCTAGAAGCTGTAGGTAGTTGAGTAAGATTGCCTTTGCCTCCAGGGATTCGAAAATCTCCTAGGAGGAGAGGGAGAGGTAGCAGGGGCCCAAGAGGAAGGACACAAATGGCTGCAGGGTAAGAAAAGTGCCCTGATGTACAAAGAAAGTACTGTCAGAGCTTACTGAGAAGAGGAAGATGGCACATCCAGTGGGGGAGATTAGGAGAGCCTTCACGGAAGAGATGACATTTGAGCTGGGTCTTGAAGGATGGCTAGGATTTCCATGGGAATGGGGGGGGTGGGCAGGGCATGGCAGGAAGAGCCGCTCCACATAAGTGGGAAAGCCTGGGATGCCTGGAGGAGCCGGCAAGGAGTTGGGCGTGCTGGGTGCATAGGCGCGGGTCGTGGGAGATGAAGCTGGAGAGGTAGGGGGGCCGCTTTGGTGGCACCAGCTAGACATTTTGAAAGGCTACATGCAAACTTTTCTTCTCTGGTGATTTCTTGATAGATTCATCTAAATAGTTATTATGTTGCTTTGTATTTTATTTGTTCATTCATGTCTTCCATTAACCTCTGCACAGTTACTTGTCTTGTGGTTTGTTGGGGTCAGTGTGCTTTTTGTATTTTAAAGTTTTATCAGTTATGTGGCTACTACATTGTCCCACTGCGATGTTTTCCTTTTATGTTGCATTAAGAAAACATTTTTGTTTTTTTTTGTCTTTGGAAACATGTCTTTTGTATGGGATAGCCTACTTTCTTTTAGTATTTGGACATATCTCGTCACAACTTCGCAGAAACATGTGGCTTCTTTTTCTTACAGCCTTTTTTCTCTTTTATATGGCTAATTCCGTCCCATCTGGGATTTATTAATGTGTTTGATGGGAGGAATGGGCCTAATTGTTGAGTTCCAGTATCTTACTAGAGTTTGTTAAATTTATCTACCTATCTGTCGTATTTTCCGGTTTACTTTTATTTGGTCTTTATGGTATTTCGGTGTATTTCTAAAATTTCCTTGTAACTCTTAACGTAGTTTTGATAGTCTTTTTTTTTTTTTTATTTGGTAGGGTTAATGGAAACTTAAGATTTTTTTTAAAGATTTTTAAGTAATCTCTATGCCCAGTGTGTGGCTTGAACTCACAACCTCGAGATCAAGAGGCACATGCTCTACTGACTGAGCTAGCCAGGCATCCTTAATGAAAACTTGCGAAACTTTCATGGTGTACCTCTCCATTTATTAATGTCTCCTCTTTCTTCTATTGTGGTGTTAGTTCCTTCTGAATAATTCTGTTGTGTCCTGAGTTAATATTTCAAAGAGTTAACATTTTGTTGCCATTATGGTTGAACATTTTTAAATTTGTATTTGCCATCTTGACCATGGTTTGAGTTGTATGAATTGTTTATATCCTGCGGCTTTGTTAAGTTCAATTATATCTAGTAACTTAAAAAAAATTTTTTTAATGTTCATTCATTTTTTGAGAGAGTGTGTGCAAGCAAGCAGAGGAGGGGCAGAGAGAGCGGGAGACACAGAATCTGAGACAGGCTCCAGGCTCTGAGCTGTCAGCACAGAGCCCAACACGGGGCTTGAACTCACAGACTGTGAAATCATGACCTGAGCTGAAGTTGGCTGCTTAAGTGACTGAGCCACCTAGGTGCCCCCTATATCTAGTAACTTTTGGATTGAATACAAATGCATTTCTGGATTTACTAGTGTCATCTTCAAAACATAACTTATTTTTTCCTCTGAACACCTCTGTATTTTATATCCATCTTTCATCGCTCTCAAAAGCAGTTCTTATGTCCCAGGGGAATACCATTAACTATAATGACGCCTCTCAAGGACCTTCTGGGCAAGGAACATTTCTGCTCTTTCCAAGGAGCCATGAAAATAGGAAGCAGCTGCCTAGCTTTATAGAAGCAGAGCCTGTTCGGGGTGGATGGGACCTTGCATATCCTCTAGCCTCCTCCCTGCATTTGGGAGATGAAACCAGACCCAGAGAGGAGAAGGAACTTGCTGGGAGTTCACACAGCTGGAGTGGAGGAGGTGGTTTTCAGACTTAGATTTTCTTATGGTGTATATATTACATGTTTTCATTTGGGATACTTGGTTGGAAAATTTTCTAGGTTTATCCAACACCAAATTTTGGTAACTTTATCCAGTATCCTAAATAAATTTTTTTAAACTAATAATCTGCATTTTTTTTCAAGTAATCTGAAGTTCTTGAACAGGTAACCCTCTATATCACCACTCTCTTAGGTGTTTGAGTGAAAAGGGAATAAGGAAGTAAGGAGAGGAAAGGGTATTTTAGTCCAGGATCCTTAGTAGGAGGGCCTATTTTTAAGCTTCATAATGTCAGTTTTAAAAGCAGTGGTTTTCAAAATAACCACAGACAAAAGTCCCCTTGAAATGAATGCCTTTCTGGAATTGACCTATTTTGAGTTTAACTGTTACCACGAAAGGTTCAGTGTCTTGAATGCTCTTAAATGCATTTACTTTTCAGACAAAGTCGAACAGTGAGTTGAGTGAACGATCTACATGGGTTCCAGATTCAGGTTAAGTATAGACGTATGGGAAGTTGGAAGAAGACTGGACTAGCTGATTATATTGTACTTATAGGTTTGTCTGGATCCAGGTTAATTGTATTCCTTCACTGAGTTTTAACTTACATTTCCAGGTTAGTTTTAAAAAACTAGACCTTCACCATATTTGAGAGTCCAAAGTTATTTGCCCCATTTGATTTCAGGCTGTCCTTGAGTAAACAGTCCTTCAAGACTGTTGGGCCTGTTGGGGCAGGGGTGGGGTTGGGGGGAGGCGCTCAGAAGTTAGCAGGAATTCCAAGCTAACTGTAAACCTTTTGTCTAATGGCTTACTCAAATCCACAGTGAAATCCTACCGGAATGTCAGTCTGTATTTCAGCTTCTCCACCCCCCCCACCCCAGCCCCCAACAGGAAGAAGACAGCCGCTTAACATTCCAGTAATTATTATTAATAGAAAATTTAGGGCCACCTGGGTGGCTCAGTTGATTAAGCACCTGATTCTCGATTTTGGCTCAGGTCATGATCTCGCGATTTCAGAGTCTGACCCCTGTGTTGGGCTCTGTGCTGAGTGCGGAGCCTGCTTGGGATTCTCTCTCGCCCTCTCCCTCTGTGCATCTTCCGCTTGTGCTCACTCTCTCTCAAAATAAATAAAGTTAAAAGAAGAAGAAAAGTTATCCTACTTCTCTTAGCCATTCATTTATGTCCACTGTAAGGCTTGGTCACTGGAGCTGTGGAAAGGTTCCATTTACCAGAGGATGGACCAGTGGAACACTTGGAACAGGCTTTTAACACATTGTATTAATTTTTAGAGACTGGGTGCCTGGCTGGCTCAGTCGGTGGAGCATGTGACTCTTGATCTCGAGGTTGTAGGCTCGAGTCCCACTTTGGGTGTAGAAATTACTTAAAATCTTAAATCTAGATAGGGACTGCAACAGTTTTTATTGTTTTATTGGAACATTCCTTCTAAAACATAGTCTCTTTTGCCTTGTTTTATTTTGGTAACTAAACTAATGCTGGGTTAGCCATAAGTGTAGCTTGTTGCATTTCTATTTCTGCATATTCTGAATCACTGAGCAATTACAAAATGAAAGGTTCTCTGCAAGCATTTCCAAATAAAGAAGCCATAAAATATTAGGGGAAGTCAAGGGGAGAGTTCAGGAGGGAAGTACCAGAAACCACCAACAGGTGTTCCGGTGGCACTGGACAGAGTGTCAGCTTGGTATGCGATCATGGGGACGAGTTTTGTGAATTCCTGAATGCTCGTGTGAGGTGGAGGGGACACAGGGTAAGAGGAAGTCAGCAGTTCCGGAGGCACAGAGGACTTGGCTTCCTGGCTCGCCCACAGCTGAGGACCCGAATCAATTCCGGAGCAGGTTGCATTCTCGACAGACAGGGGCTGCATCTGTAGGAGCACGGCTGTTGATGCGTGGGGTAATAATCAAGTCCCGGCCCTTGATCAGGACGAGACAGATGAAGTCAGAAGACCTGTGAAATTGTATCCCTGAAGGACATGATAACTGGAAAAATAACTACCATTTATTGAGAGCCTCTCTGTTCTATTTACGTGCATTATCTTGAATTTGCACTAAAATTCTGCAAGAAAGGTCCTGATATTCTGTTGTCCAAATAAGGAGAATGAAGTTCAGGGAAATGAAGTAATTTGCAGAAGGTTGCACAGCTAGAAAGTGGTGGGATTAAGTTTAGAACCCAGGTCTGGCCTCCTCTGACATCCATGTTTTTCCTACACAGCTGTTCAGAGATCATGTAAAATGCTAGAGGTCTATGAAAAAAATTTTCCTAAAGTAAGTTCTCTGCCCAACGTGGGACTTGAACTCGAAACTCTGAGATCGAGTTGCATGCTCTACTGACTGAGCCAGCCAGGCGCCCATCTAGGGGCCTTTTTAGAGTTTCACTCTGCAGAACTGTAGCCACTAGCCACATATAACTATTTAAATTTCAATTTACCAAAATTCAATAAAGTTTAAAAATAAAAATTAGCTCCTAAGCTGCACAAGCCACACTTCAAGGGCCTGAGGCTGCATGTGACTCATGGCTGCTGTATCGGAGAGCACAGATGAAAACATTTCCATCATTGCAGAAAATTCTCTTAGTGCCTAGAGGTCATCCAATTTTACCCTTTTATTAATTTATTTTTGCCCCTTACTTTGTGAAGGAGAAAATGAGGGACAAAGGAAGGAAGTAACCTGTTCAGTGTCCTAGGTCTGGTTAATCCAGTCCTCTGGACTGGTTGCCTGGTGGCTTTCCCCTGGTCCACATTCTTCTTTGAAAACAATTAACAGGGGTGCCTGGCTGGCTCAGTGGGTTGAGCATCAGACTTTGGCTCAGGTCATAATCTTGGGGTTCATGAGTTCGAGCCCTGCCTCTGGCCCGCTGCTGTCAGCGTGGAGCTGGCTTAAGATCCTCTGTCGCCCTCCCTTCCTCTCTCCTGCTCATGTTCTCTCTCAAAAATAAACGAACATGAAAAAAAAAACCGAACAATTAACAGACTGGAAATGGGTGCCTGTTGTACCCTCCTAGCCTTGCCTGGCCTTGTAAACTAGATTCTTCTCCCAGAGTGCAGCCCTGTGTTGTCCCAAGTTCAAAGGGCATGTTCGGATTGGTTGCCCCTAGGAAAACGAGAGACCTTTGTTGGAAAGGAATTCCATGCTTGATGTATGAAACAGCACTTTGATTCCCCCTGGTTGGTTGTCTGCCTTCCTACCACTTTGTAATTGAACTTGCAGCTGCTAGCCATTTGTCTTCCAATCAAGGCCAACTTCAAAACAGTTCAAATGACAGAGGTATGTATACTTTGAATAGAAGCAGCTGTTTGTTATTTGCTGTTGATTCGAATGGCTTTTGTGTTAGGGTCAGATAGTTTAGATTATGACTCAAATTACAATAGGTTTCAAACTTCGGTGTTAAGATTCAAATGTATTAACGTTCATTTAACTGATATATATTATATACCTAATATATAGCAGCACTGAGCTGAGGGATGGATGAAACGGACTTGTGCTAAAAATTGACAAAGATGCCAACGTTATGGGTGAATCTAATACATTTTAAATTCTTGTCTGAATTTTATTATTGGCACTTGCCGCCCATGTATTAACCTATTTGGTCCTGCAATTCTCTAAAAGCTCCAGTTTGGATCATTGCTTTGAAGTAAAGTGAAGAATCATGTGCAAATGTCCTTTTAGTGGATGTTATTAAAGACATTTAAATTATACACTCCAGTGTCTAAATGACAGTCTAAAGTGCATGTGTGTGTGTTTGGAGGGTGGGCACGTGGGAGCAAAAAGGAGGCATTGTACTGGGGTAATATTTTTAGGAAGCCTAAATGTGATATTTGATTTCAGTATGATATAGTCATTGGTTTAGAAAGTTATCTTTTGGAAACAAATCAAAGTTTGGTTTTTTTCCCCTAAAGAAATGGAAAAGTCACATGCATGAGTATGGTCAGAGATTAAAAACGGAAGTTGAAATGATGGCAGCGTACCCAGAAAAGTGCCTGTCTTTTCTGAGAGTGCAAAGGCAAAGGTAGAGAGGACATTAAAGATGGTGGAGAGCTGGAAGGGGTCCCCGGGAGCCCTGATCTCTGGTCTTTCTTTGCCTGAGGTGGTGTGGTGGTGGTGGTGTTGGGGGAGGGTGTGGGCAGAGCACCCAGTCAACTCCTTGTATTGTTTTATTGAGTTGGGTCTAATTTCCAAAAGGTTGGGAATGGGTTTATATGAGGGTTTTGGAGTCAACAGGCCCAGAGGCAGGGTGGTCTGAGGAGGACATTCTGTTTCACTCTGGGAGTTTTGGATTCTAACAGTACAGTGAAGAGCCCAGCTTCCCAATCAGGTTTTAAGTAATTGTTTCTGCCTCTACCAGTGTTTCATTTGAATCCAGAAATTAACCCTTCTTCCAGAGGGGTCTGAAAGTCTGCAGGCTTCAGAATCCTCAGGCTGCAGTGCTTTTGAATAACTGCCTTGTGTAGAGGGAAAGTGTGAGATCTCAGCTCCTTCCCTGGTACAGCTGTTAACTCACCATGTGACCACCCTGTGCCTGCTTCTCTGCAAAGCGGGGTGATGGTATTGCCTTCCTACCTTTCAGGGTTTATATAATGAGCTCCGTATAATCGTATAGGTTACCACTTGGGCACACTTGCAAACTCACGGTAGGTATTAAGTAGATGACATTTTATTATTGAAAGGAATCTGTTGCAATCTCCCTTTTGGCAGATAAAGAATCCAGGACTGCAAAGAAGGGCTAAAAGGTTGTCACACAGTAGGTTCTGCTGTGAATGTGACTTAAAAAAAATTTTTTTTAATGTTTATTTTAGAGAGAAAGAGAGAGACAGAGACAGTGTGTGAGTGGGGGAGGGGCAGAGACAGAGGGAGACACAGAATCCCCAACAGGCTCCAGGCTCTGAGCTATCAGCACAGAGCCCGACACAGGGCTCGAACTCACGAACTGCGAGTTCATGACCTGGGCCGAAGTTGGACACTTAATTGACTGAGTCACCCATGAGCCCCAAATGTGACTTTTGAGTAAGCATGGCCTGGAGAACATGTGATACGGGAGAAAGGTTTTGGAGCCGACATATGTGGATTTGAATCCTGACCCCGCCTGTTACTCCTTTGAATGATCTTGTGCAACTTCTTTCACATTCTTGAGTCTGTTTGCACATCTGTAAAATGGGCATAGTAACACCTACCCAGCAGAAAGGATTCATAGACACTCTGTGTGTAAACTGCTTTTTATGATTAACAAGACTCCTGATAAGGGCTAGGGCTAGATTCCCTGCCAGGGTGCCTTATTCTCTATCAGGTGAGAAGGAGAGAAAGTTCTCACCGCCCGAAACACTTCCCATAATGGGACTCTTCAGTTATTCTTTATCTAGGCGGATAGAATAGAGACAATGCTGGCATATTTGCACTTTGGAGGATGTGCAGGAAGTATTTTCAGTGAAACAGGAAGCTGCAGAAGGTGCGTAGGAAGCAACTGCCACTCAGTACATCCCAGTACAGACTCCTCCCAGCTTCTCCAAGGACCACCATCTATATGACAGGTACCACCCTGGAAGTTGGCTTTCTTCTCCTAAGAGTTTAAAGAGGATTTCCTGTGCCGAATGTGCTCGTGTGTGTGTGTGTGTGTGTGTGTGTGTGTGTGTGTGTGTGTGTGTAGTAATAGGGAGGGGTAGGCCCTGACATAAAGGGAAGGTAACACTTTGTTCTTCAAGCCAGATGTTTGCAGGGGGGGGTTCTGCTCTAGGTGACGTTTGGGTTTCACTTTTTCATGGTTCATCCAGATGTCTTCCCTTTGCTCCTGGGAAGCAATGGGTCCTGGCCTTTGCTCAGACTGTCTTCTGGGGATTCCCTTCTCTACCTTTCAGTCCATGTTGGAATCCTAATCTTGTGTTAAAGCTCAATTTGCAGGTTGCCTTTTGTGTAAATCTATCACAGACCTGGCCTCCACCCCACTCTAGGCACTGGTCGTCTTTCCACCTTCCAGGGCACTCTGCCTGGCCCATCATGCTTTGGTTGTTTGTGTAACTCCTGTCCAGTTGGACTGAAATTGGGGAAACCTGGGACTGGGTCTTTTCATCTTTATCTCCAGCGCATAGCATATTCCTTAGCATCTGGTTTGGTGAAATTTTGCTGAATGACCAAGCCCTGACATGGCAGTAAAGGAAGAGGGCAGAAGATACACCTCTCCAAAGGTCAAGGCTCTGCTAATCCCTGCAGAGTCCAACTTTGACTTATTTTGATTATTTTCCGTTTAATATTTTGACACAAGAGGGTCACAGTGTTGGTGGTAATCATAGCATTTGTTCTGTGAGGCTTTGTATACTCTTCATTGGTTGTTTTTTTGTTTGTTTGTTTGTTTGTTTGTTTTAAAGTAATCTCTTAAGCGTCCGACTTCAGCCAGGTCACGATCTCGCAGTCCGTGAGTTCGAGCCCCGCGTCAGGCTCTGGGCTGATGGCTCGGAGCCTGGAGCCTGTTTCCGATTCTGTGTCTCCCTCTCTCTCTGCCCCTCCCCCGTTCATGCTCTGTCTCTCTCTGTCCCTAAAATAAATAAAAACGTTGAAAAAAAAATTAAAAAAAAAATAAAGTAATCTCTGTGTCCAGCGTGGGGCTTAATTCACGACCCCAGGATCAAGAGTCGTATGCTCTACTGAGCCAGCCAGGTGCCCCTACTCCTCATTGTTTTTAGATCTGTTTGTTTCCTTATTCAACCACATGAGGCATGTGGGTTGTGTGTTATCTTTACTCAACAGATAGGAAACTGATCTTGGTTAAGGGTCTTGTCTATGTCACACCAGCACCTAAGAGTGCTTATAGTCCTCTGTACTGCCTTTTTAGCCAATATCCGCTTCCTTGCTCAGAGGAGAAACATTTGGGAAGCATATGCTGTTGGTGACATCTTTCCTAATGCTTTATTATTTTTTTTTAAGTTTATTATTTTTGAGAGAGAGAGGGAGGAAGACAGAGAATCCCAAGCAGGTTCCACACTTTCAGCACAGAGCCTGATGGTGGGGCTCGAACTCAGACCGTGAGATTATGACCTGAGCCAAAATCAAGAGTCAGAGGCTTAACTGACTGAGCCACCCAGACACCCCAACGTCTACCCTGTTCTGTGATGTTCCTTCAGCCCCATGCCTGGTGGAGAGAAGGGCTCAGGGAATGTTTGGGGCTGGATGGATCCGTGAGCCTCCCTTGTTGGCAGAGCTGAACACTTATCCCCAACGGATGTTGGGCTTCTTGATGGACACATGACATTGGTGGCTGAATATACATGCACCTGTGGCTTTTCACACTCTCCCCCCACGCCTCTCCAGGGACTGGGATAGGACAGATGGTCGTAGACACAGGCTTCTCAGCTCTGCATCCTCTCTGCAAATCACATTTGGGGAAAAGTTAAGTTTGTGCAGTAATACAATTTCGGTAACACAGTTTCATACTGCCGGTGAGTTGTTTAACACTCCCTGGATAAATCACACTTCAGCAGAACTCATTTGGGAACAGAGTTTAATTTCACTGTAGGTGGCTGTGATTCCAACCCACCAGGCCCTCCCACCCCCCCCCACCCCCCCCCCCCTAATAAATCTAGGCTGATAAGGTGAATGCAGCACTAAGCCAGGCTATTTCTGAACCCGGACAGCCTTACTCTATATTAATCGTCCTTTTCACCCCCAACACCTTGCATTCTTTGTCCCCTGAGGATAGACACCCACTTGTCTATCCTTAAATGTTAGAGATGGAAAAGACCTTTATAGTTCAGCCTCACGGATGATGATGATGAAGGGATTGGGGTCCAGAGAGGCCAGGTGGCTTATGGCTAGTGAGTGACAGCCTGAATCCAGATCCAGGACCCTCGATTTGTCTCTAGTGCAGGGCTCTTGTTTTCTGCCCCGCCCCAGTGCACAACCTTTGATTCTGTTTTATAGCCAGGGGAGAGTCTATATGTTCAGTTTAAATTGAATACAGGTGAACACTTTACTGTTAAATGCCCTCAGCATAGAGTGAATTCATTTCCTGTTAACCCTCACAGCCTCTCTTGCCCTATCTTTGGCAAGGGCCATTAAAGTCTTGGCAGATTTCTGTATAGTTAACTGCAGCCTAGGGGTAACCCTGTGTGGGTTTGACTGATAGGATTTAACTTTTAGGAAGAAAATGAAAAGCACGGGTGATAAGAGTATGTAGAGAGAGAGAGGAAAAAAAATATTGTTAAATTCTCTCTTAACAGTGTACCTTTGGCCCTTTGGCTCCAAAAATCACCATATTTTGGTTTCAAAAATGGCAGATAAGACATAGAATCCCCAAACTGCTGAAGATTATTAAAATGTATTAAAGATGCAAGCCTGGAGCTTGAAAAAACACTTGTCATTTGTTATGGAAGCTTCAGTGTTCTACGTTCTCCTGCTGATGGAGTTGGGGAGTCTTGGGAGCTCAGCAACTGGTGTGCCATGGACTGTTCTGTGGTCCCCCACTGTCTGGGGTGTGCATACTCTTGTCCACGGGGGCACTTTTAGGAGAGACACATAGGCTGGCCAGCCAGCGGGGTCCGTTCAGCCTGTACTAGGGTGATGTATGTAGCAGGAAGCCAGTTGTAGCACAGCAGGAGATAATTTTTCTCTGTACAGGGTCTTCATGTAGTAGGTCATTAGTGTTGATTTCTTGGCTTAAAAAACTGTGTATCTTCCTCTTCTTTCTTGACTGTAAAGGGCAAGGGGAAAAGAGGAGCTCATTATGCCCTGTTCTCTTCTTCTATGACCAGCTTCCCCACAGTTACGAACTCTGTTCTGGCACTTAGTGGGCAGTCTTGCTCTGTGTTGGAGGAGTGATCCCTAGAGGCAGACAGCTGAGGTTGGAGTCCTCCACCCCTAAACACTTACATCAGTTGGAATTCTTAACGTCTGTTATCCCTGGCTTCCTCATTAGTAAGTTAAGTATGGGGGTGATAATACTACCTAACTTGTAGGGTTGTTGTGAGAGTTAAATGTAAGGTGGTAGGATAACACCTAACTCAGTAGGCAGTCAGTAAAATGTTACCCATGGCTTTGTACGTTTCCTTTGGGGTTTCTCTGTCAAGTTTATTGCCAGCGTTTGGGAGTTCACCCTCTCCTTTAAGGCTGAAGTCCAATATCGTCTTGTCCTTGAAATTTTGCCTGGTCTCCCTCAGGAAAGTTCTGGCAAGGCTGTCCATGAACTGTTTGGGAGGCAAAGCACTTTGTGTGTGTGTGTGTGCGTGCGTGTGATCTTCATATATTTTCTGTGGTTTCATGATCTACACTATGAGCTTCTGGAGATTTAATAGTTCTGTCTCCATGCTCCATTTCTAGCCAGGCCTGGCATGCAGTCAGCGGTCTGTAAATGTGGAATGAATGAATGCTGGTGTTAGCTTACAGAGCCTGTGTGGGACAGGAGATTGGCTTCATTGGGTTTCCACTGATATCAAGGGCAATATTATGTGCACTGAGTTTCTTGATCGCTCTTCTTGAATCATTTCTTCTTTTTGTCCTTTTTGGGTGATTACGCAAAGCTGGACTAGTTGGAGCCCCCAAGTGGGACCAAGAGATGTGGCTCTTACTGGACTCCATTGTAGGTCAGATGCTAACTTAATGCAGTGCATGGCATGAAGGATGCCGGCGTATTATATGATCAAATGGATTCTAGTTACTAGACTGGAAATGACTGTGGTGGGTGGGGATGTCATAAGTATACTAGTGGTTTGGGGGCCTGAAGGAGTTAAAGCTCCTCTCAGAATAGCCAGAGCAGCTCCTAGGAAGTAGCTTCCGAGGCAGGATGTGGCAAGCCAGTGGGTAAATGAGCGCGTTCTCCTTTGGAAGAAAAGGAAGTGGGTGGGGGAGAAGTGAAGAGGAAGAGCTTGGTGGACATATCTTTTTATCTTCTGCTGTAAGAACATGCTTCTCTTTGAATGCCAGGCAGAGCCTGCAGAGTTTTTAGCCCAAAGTGACCAGGGTCCAAAGAATGCTTAATGATACTGGTTTTGCAGTTTTCTTGGTTTTTTTTTTTTTTTTGGCCCCACAGTATCTCAAATTTAGTATGCACTGGAGTGTTGTCCTAGTAGGTTTTATTTTCTAATATTGATCTTTGGTGTATTATTGAATGCTCTTTGAGGATTCACAATTAGTGTAAAGTGTCAACCACAATCACACTCTTCTGACCAAGAATTAACTAATTAGTTAATTCTTTGTTTTTGTTTTTACTTTTAAATAAGCTACACCCACTGTGGGGCTCAAACTTACAACCCTGTGATCAAGAGTGGTGTGTTCCACCATCTGAGACAGCCAGGTGCCCCTAACCAAGAATAATTTAGAAAAAAGTTTTTTGTTTTAGAAAAGCCTCTTTGATGTGTTTACTTATTTATCTGTTTCAGAACACATTCTTACCCATTGTTTGTCCAGGTGCTCATAACAGCTTCTTGTGATATGGGACAAGAGTGTGCTTCCATTTCGAGGTTCAAAGTTACATGGCCAGTTACCGGCAGGGTTGACAGAGGGCTCCAAATTTTCTGACTTCCAAGTTCAGGGTTGTTTCCATGCTCTTGGTACCTTCTGTTAGAAGCATGGTTTATACATTGGAGGCAAATTATTGATGATGCAATTTTGCAAATAAAAAGAGCCCTCTGGGATTTGGTAATTGAAATAGGTGAGCCTCAAGCATCGCTGGAAAAGCAGCCATCACTTCTGTATGTATCACATAGATAGCAATAATGCAAATGAGTGTTGGGCTTGGGAATTGAATCCAGGACTATGGATTGGTGTGTGAGAAATACTGTCAAAGCCCTTTTTGAGCCAGTCTTTGGACCAGGGTAATGAGAGTTTAATTATCTGGAAGAGAAGTCCCCTGTGGGCTTCCAAGGATTTGGAAAGCTGAGCTCAGCAGCTTTTAGACTTCAGATTTTTATATCTTCTTTGTCTCAAGGAAGCTAGTATATCTCCTGAGGTGTGTAGCTCGTGATTCCATTTCTGTGAAGGTTCCAAACTAGAATTTTTGCACTTATTCATATATCTATTTTGCATATGCACATTTTGGGTGATTTGATCCCAGAACCACATACTTAAATTGTGATTATTTTGGATGTATTTTAGATATTTAAATATAAGAAAGCATTCTTATGGCATTTTTAATTTATTTTTTAAATTAAAACATTAAAATCTCGTGGCATTTTTTGGAAACTAAGATGTCAGATGGCTCTTTGCTGAACCCTAAACATCCTGAGGCGTTCCAGACTGGTGTGCTGGGACCATCTTTTTTTTTTTTTTTTTTTTTAACTTAAGATTTAAAATTTTTCTCTTGAGGTATAATTGACATATAAGTGTGCTGATTTGATACGTTTATGTATTGCACTATGATTACCACCATAGCTTTAGCTAACATCTCTATGGTGTCACCTAATTATCATTTCTTTTTTGTGGTGGGAACATTTAAGATCTAATCTCTTAGCAGCTTTGTCATATATGATACAGTATTGTTGACTCTAATCTCCGTACTGTGCATTAGGTCTCCAGGCTATTCATCTTCTACTGCAAGTTTGTACCCTGTGACCAACATTTCCCTAATACCCCTTCCTCAAACCTAATTCTTTAGCATGGTGTGCTGTGTCCTTCATGGTCTAGCCCCAGCTTACCTTCCGGCCTCTGTGTGCTCTCCTGGATGCACCTACCTTCTGGCCACTTGGAACTGCTTGTAACTTTCAGTGCCTTTTTATTCATGCTGATGCCCAAGCCTGGGGTGCTCTTTCCCCTGCTGCAAATTGAGTTATCCTTCAGGACTGAACCTGGGCATTATGTTTTCTTTCCTTTCCTAATCTTGGAATTGGAAGTCTTATCTCTGTTCTCATAGCCCCCTGTGCCCACCTCAGCGTTACCATCTCCCTTACCTTACTCACTGCTCTGCTTGTTAGTATCCTTCCCTGTGTTTGGCTTGCACTGTGATACCTGTCTCTTTCTTTCTTTCTTTCATCTTTCATCTCTACATCTTTGTCTCCTGGTCTCTTTCTTACACATACACACACACACACACACACACACACACACACACACACGATGCCTGGTGAGGGCAGGGACCCAGTCTTCCTCATCTGCACCTTCTTAGCCTTTAGCACAGCTTGTGCCTGTCACACAGTGGGTGCTCTATAAATAATCTGCATTGCATTTTCACAGCTGTGGGCGTAAATGGGTATCAGCCAGATGTCTACTCAACTTCCCCGTCCCCTGCCCTCCTCTAGATTGAAGTGGTCCTGCAGGTTTCCATTCTCATGGTCACTTGTGCTTCTGTAGGACCCATGTTTCCCTTTCTGTGTTTTTTTTCTCTTTTTCTTGCTCTGTGTTGAATCAGCTTGGAATTCGGCCCCTTTTTTCCTGATTTTCACCAAACAACAAGAATGAAACATACAAAAAGCTATTTTCGTGCAATGCAGATTGGACTGAAGGTCTGGGGTAGGGAGGGTGTGTTACATTATAGCAATAAAGACAGCTTAAACTCTTATGGCGTTAGATATCTTTGGTTTTAAATGATCTTTGCCCCGGTGCCTTCTTTCCTCCTGTGCTACTTTACAGACACTCTTCAAACAGTCTTCTCCCAGCTTATTCTGCAGCCTAAATCATTTCTCCAGCTCCACCCCTATGTGCTGTTCAGATCTGCTCCTGCCTATGCCATGGCTGAGGATCAGTCCCTTTTTTAAAAAAAAAATTTTTTTTTCAACGTTTATTTTATTTTTGGGACAGAGAGAGACAGAGCATGAACGGGGGAGGGGGAGAGAGAGAGGGAGACACAGAATCGGAAACAGGCTCCAGGCTCTGAGCCATCAGCCCAGAGCCTGACGCGGGGCTCGAACCCACGGACCGTGAGATCGTGACCTGGCTGAAGTCGGACGCTCAACTGACTGCGCCACCCAGGCGCCCCATGGATCAGGCCCTTTTAAACTGTCGGCAAGCCTTCTGGTCCTCTGGTAGCCCTTGCTGTGAAGGGGGTTTGTTAACACAAACACTTAACCAACCCCCTGTCCCCGTCCCTCCTTTCAGAAGACAGAAACAAGCACTGTCGGTTTTGGTTTTAATTAAGTTTTGTTCTCTCTGGTCTGTGATTTTACTTCTGCCAGGTACATTTTGACCCTACCAGGCCAACTGCTATTAATTTGAGGACCTAACTAGTAGTTTTCTACAAGGTGAACATTTGTATGGACTTCTAGTCATGGTCCTGCAGGATTCCCTGAGCATTGCCAGATGGTGATGTGGGGAGTATGATTTTTCTCGGAGATGATGTATGCTAAGAGGTGAGGTTTGCTGACCCCTCTAGTGTGTAGTTGGATCAAAGAGAGGGGCCAAGCTGTAATAGACATGTTGTTCATGTGCTTAAGGAAGGAACAGGTTTGGAGAATTGATGATTTCTCCATGTGGACTAGAATTGGAGATGCATTTTGAATGCTGTTTCTTCTGAATTTATCTTCCTGCCTTAGCTGTGCTTCTGAGCATTGGCTCTCTTCCTTTTTTGCCTTGGGGACTCGAGTTTCCTCATGGCTCTGGGTTATGAGGTCTAGGATGATGGCCGCATCGGGTCCTGTACCTTTTTCTCTCATTCAGGAACAACTCGCACTGCTGATTCCCAGAGCAGCATTGGCCATTACTACACAGGCAGTTTCTAAAAGGTCTTTCTCTATATCAGCGTCTCAAAATCTGGGGTCAGATACATCATCTTTATAAGGCCACAATCAACCAACCTGTCCTTTCAGGAACACACCCATTGTGTGGCCACCACCAGGCCCAGGGCTCCCTTTGATTTTTCTGAGGGTGACCACATACTTATTGGATGTTCCACTTGAGTTGTCTATGGTATTTTCTCGCTTTCAGTACTCTCTGCTGCCTCCTCTCCACCCTGCCTCCCTCAGTAGGCCCCTGGCTCTCTTATGGCCACCCAAATTTTTACTGCTTCTACCAGTGTGCTTCACCTGGGCCGTGTCCTTTCTCTTCCCTTCCTGTCCCATTCAAAATATATCGGCCTTGGATGTTCCTCTGAAAGGAATTCCTCTTTGGGTAGATTTGTGTCTTTCCAGGGACCTTTTAGTACAGCACAGTTCTTTGCTTCAAAGGAATCGGTCACTAACGGGTACACACCTGTGTTAGGGTTGATCAGGTGGGCGATTTGTTGGAAGGACATGAGATCTTTGGCTCGTGATATGGAGAGAAGGTAAGTTTTGGAGTTCCAGCCCTAGTCTTAATTGCTCCTGGCCTCCATCTCCATTTCTGTAACATGGGAACAAAATACCTAGTTTTTAATGTTGTTGTGAGGACTAAGTTAGTGGGTATAACATGGCCAGCATTTAAGAAGCTCATCTCAACTACATTTACATTTCATTCTTTATCAGACAGTTCTTACGTACCTCTTTCCCCCTCAAGTAAAGGTGATACTCCTTTCTGTCCTTCATTTTCTCTTTTTTCTTCCCCATCTGCCTCCAGATTTCATCACTTTCTCTTTTTTTTTTTAATTTTTTTGGTACTTCTCTGGAAGACTGATCCTTTAGGAATTAATTCATATATGGCTAATGTGAAACAAATTTTGTCCACTGGAGCAGAAGAAAGCATAGTCTGTCAGTTGTTTCAAGCAACAATATGACACCCCCTCTCCGATCCAGGATGTTGTTCAATATTTAAGAAGAGTCTGCCTGAGTGGGTGGTCCTGCCACTCCAGAGGTTCCTCTGTGTGGGTGTGTGCCTGCGTGTGTTTTTCAGCGTGACTCTCTACAGAAACATGCCAGGGGAAGGCAGTTTGTATAATTTCGGAAGCCTGTTTGATTCCGAGGGCAGGTGGGTATTGCCTGTTGTTGTTGTTATTATTATTTTGCTTATGTTTTTGTTTTTTAAGGATAGGAATATGTGATTTTTTTTTTTTTTTAAGTAGGCTTCCTGTCCGTTGTGGGGCCCAAACTTATGCCACGATCAAGAGTCACATGATCTATTGACTGAGCCAGCCAGGCTCCCATATTTATCTTTTTTTTTTTTAATTATTTAAACCTGTTTTCTTGACTTTGAGAAACATTTGTTGATTGGCCTGGAAGCCACTTGATTTAAAGTGACGTTAAAGAGAAACACTTGTCCTGACTCTTGTTTTAAGTTCTATTCCTCTAACATTGTTTGCTTATAATATTTCTAATCCCTATTCTATATCATTTTCTACAGAGTAACCATGTTAGAATGCCCTTTCTCCTTTTTTTGCTATCTAAATCTTACGTATCATTCTAGCCCATCTCTGGTCTCCCGCCCCTACAAAACTCCGTGTGGTTAGGCTGGCATCTCCTGAACTACGGAGCTGTCAGTGTCTGAGGCCTCGAGAAAATCAGGGGAACTGCAAGACAGTTTTTGCCCCACAGTCTTTGTTGGGAGTGGCCGCGAAACCAGTGAAAGGCAACAAAGGCGGTATTTAACTACATTGTACATTTTTGCCGGGCTATTGATTTATTGCATGAAAACATACGGATGCAGGAGTTTCATCAGAATGGGGCTGGCAGTGGTGATCACATCATGGTGTTGTTAGGAGACCAAAGGGGCTCCTCTACCTTGCTCAGAATGCCTGTCATACTACGGGTCCTTAGTAAATCGTAGTGAGCACTAACAAATCAGATGTTACCCTTGCTAACCAGTAATTAGCTGCCTACAGCATAACAGTATTAACTACTTGTTAAGCCCTTCAGATGATTCCAACATTTTTTTGCATTACATGCTTATGTAATCTCCACTGCAACCTTTTTTTTTTTGTATAATTTTTTTAATGTTTATTTTTGAGAGAGAGGGAGGGAGGGGGGAGTGATGGAGGGGCAGAGAGAGAGGGAGACACAGAATCCGAAGCAGGCTTCAGGCTCTGAGCTGTCAGCACAGAGCCCGACATGGGGCTCCAACCCATGAACCGTGAGATTGTGACCTGAGCTGAAGTTGGACAGTTAACCGGCTAAGCCACCCAGAAACCCCATTTTTTTTTTTTTTTTCTAAGTAAGCTCTACACTCACTGTGGTGCTTGAACTCACAACCCTGAGATCAGGAGTTGCCTGCTCTGTTGACTGAGCCAGCTAGGCACCCCATCCACAACAACCTTTTATTTAGCATCACATAATTGGCTTGAAGAGCCCTTAGCTGTCTGTATGCCTCTTGCTGCCACACTTAGGGCCTTCTGGTGTCCAAATGCATGTATTCTCAGAAAAGGCCTGGGAAGATAGAGCAGTATAGTCTCAAAGGAGAAACCAGTGATGGGACGACTGGGTGGCTCAGTTGGTTAAGTGTCTGACTCTTGATTTCAGCTCAGGTCATGATCTCATGGTTCGTGAGATCGAGCGCCATGTGGATTCAGTGCCGATGGCACAGAGCCTGCTTGGGATTCTGTCTCTCTCCCCCTCTGGCATGCGCTCTCTTTCTTTCTCTTTCTCTTTCAAAATAAATAAATAAACTTAAAAAAAAAGGCAGTGAGGGGCACCTGGGTGGCTCAGTTGGTTAAGCCTTCAACTTCGGCTCAGGTCATGATCTCACAGTTCGTGAGTTTGAGTCCCACATCAGGCTCTGTGCTGACAGCTCACAGGCTGGGGCCTGCTTCAGATTATCTGTCTCCCTCTCTCTGCAACCCCCCTCCCCACCGACTCAACTCTCTCTCTCTCTCTCAAAAATAAATAAACGTTAAAAACATTTTTTTAAAAGCAGAATGGGAAAATGGCCAGTGTTTGTGGAGATGCCTGGCCCTGGGACTTAGGTGCAGAGTTCAGTCCTTGGAATACTACAGGACGAATCTGATGTTAGGATTAGAGACTTCTAGCATTGAAAAGGACTTTAAAGACCACGTAGTTTAACTTGCCTATTTTACCTATGAGAAAAATTGAGGGGAAGTGAGTGAATAGTTCACAGACCAAGTAACTTTCAGAGTTGAACCCATGTCTTCTGATCCCAAAGCCCTCGCGCTTATTAAGCATGGAGTATATTATATGGCAGCCACATGCATGGTTTGTTTGTCTGTTTGTTTTTCTTTCTGGTAGTTTTATGTCCCATTGTGAAAGACCAGCTTTGTGCTGACCCAGAAGCAGCTGATTTCCTGCCTATGTCACTGGCCCTGGGTCTGGGGGCTGCTTTCAAGAGCAACGACTGTGAGGCTTTGCTCACCTATACATCTGTCAGCAAGCAGAGAAGAGTAGGTGGCCAAGAATTGATTTACGTTAGCAGCCAGCCTCAAGGAAAAGGGAAAAAAATACTTGTGCTAAATTCAGTGAAGCACATTACGAACTGGGCGAGAGAATGGCTGTACTGAAGCGTGTCTTCCCACAGCTGCCTAAGAATCTAAGCCCAAAGCCGGGTTCAACACCAACATGAAGCAGAGGTCTATGCTGGAGGAGGAATAGGAAACTTTCCCCTGCCCAAGAACTGCCACAGATGCAAGGCAGAGTTTTGGTTGCCATGGAGAGCAGGGGAAGTCCACGTTCACAGGGCCTGTTCAAGACCAGGACAAGAGAGAACCTTCCTATGGCTGCCACAGGCACAGTGTCTGGCTTGTGCCATGTACGGTTTGAGGCCCTGGTCGTTACTTCACGTTGTTACTTTGTGTCCAGCAGTACGTGTGGACTGCTTTTTCCTTTAAGACTATACTGACTGTTTAATCTTCCCAGGCCTTCTCTGGGGATGCATGCATTTTGACACCTAGAAGGCCCTTAGGAAAGCAGCAGGAGGAATACACAGTTAAGGGCACCTTCAGCCAGTGATGTGATGGTAGATCAAAGGTGGTCATAGAGATCCCGTGAGACTATTATGTACGAGTGATAGCAGTCCACCCCTGGGGGAGGAGCAAGGGCATGGAGAAGGACCCCACTCTGTGGCCAGGCATCATGGGACGGTTCAAAGCTGAGGGAGGCATGGGAACGCTGAAGGGGGAAAAAAAAAAAACCTCTGCAGCTCAGGCTCCACTCTCAGCACAAGACAAAACCCATTGCTCGAGAAACTTGCAGCCTGTGGTGCACTAAAATTACCAGCATTCACAAGAAAACCCAAACCTAGCTCCATTCCTGACTAATACAGCATGACCGAAGAATGCACCCATTTCTAAGCATAAAGACAATTTACCTCAGTCCTTAGTCTTCTATTACGATGCACCACTCAATGCAATATTAAAATGCACAAAGAATCACGAGAGAAAAAACAACCTGCAAGAGATAAGGCCGATAACAGAACTAGACTCGGGTGAATCGGAGCTTTAAAATAACCATCATTTATGGACGACCTGCAAGAACAAATGAGGAGTTTCAGAAGAGATGGAAACTAAAAATGGAATCGAGTGCAAATGCTAGAAAAATTTAAAAACACGATATCAAAGGTCAACAGGTGTATCAGCAGACCAGAGGGAACTGAGGAAGGAATCAGTCACCCTGAAGATAGGTTGAAAGAAATTATCCACACTGGAAAAAGAAAGAAAGAAAGAAAGAAATTTAAACTGAGACGCAAGGAGGAAAAGGATAAAAAGAAATCTGATCACAGTATCTAAGATACACGTACATAGACAGAGGAAGAGATGGGCATTGAGAGAGAGAGAGGAGACAGACAGACACTGACCTGACCGGAACTTTTAAAGGGATTGGCTTATGTGATTGTGGAAGCCTAGGCTGGAGGTCCGTGGAAGACTTGAAGTTGGGAGTCCAGAGGCAGCCTGCTGACAGAATTCCTTCTCTGGGGAGGTCAGTCTTTGTTCTTAAGGCCTTAAACTGACTGAGTGAGGCCCATTCACATTATGGAGAATAATCTGCTGCTTTACTCAAAGTTCACCAATTTCCAACCCCCCCCCCCAAAACCCCACTTTAGTAAAAACATTCCAAATCAAGTTTGACCACATACCTTAGCACTGTGGCCCTGCCACCCTGTTACCCTGCCACCTAAAATTAGTCATCACGTGTCTCCTGGTTACTGCTCCCCACTCCAAAGGGTGTTCACTTTTCTACTTTATAACTGCATAGGCTAGTTTTGCCCCCTTTTTTTGTTTTTGTTTTTGTTTTACCTAGATGGAGAAGAACACATTTTTTTTTTTTATGACCTAGAGTTTTATTGCCTAGTTACTTGAGCAGCCCTTCCCAGCATGGCCTGCAGGGTTGAGGTGTAAGGGTATAGAGCCTCTTCTCCACCTTGTTGTTTGGGGCTGGCCTAAACTGCACTCCCTACCACAGATGGGCTAGCCGAGGCTGGAGTCTGGAAAGTGGTTAGCTGTGCCTTTGGCCCCTCTGCCTTCCTCTGTCAGGCCCATTCTTCTTTCTTCCTCTCTTATGCTCTTTGTAACCCCCACATCCCCGCTGTCCAGAGTTTGACTGTATAGAGAACCTAAGACCAGTTCTCTTTTTTCCCTCCCATCTCCCTTCTTTTGAAGATCCTCAGCTTTTCAACCTGAATGCACCCTCAGTCTTACTTTGTACTTCCTCAGCTGGCTGTCACGTGCCCAGGCTTGGATCTCAGAGATCACCAGACAACCACACTGCCCCCCACCCTTTTTTTTTTAATGGGTGTGGAAACTGAGGACCAGAAGGGTGGTAGCTTGCCCAAGACCTCATAGATGGGAGTGATACAGGGTGAGAATTGAGGGATTGCAGTGTTTGTCTCTTGGTGCTGTTCCCCCTCAGCTTAGATCTCCTGTCTTCCCTATTCTTTCCCTGCCCCGGTAGTGTTCCTATCTGCCAGATGGCACAGGGGACAGAGAACTTCCCAACGCCCTGGGCTCTCTGAGGACACCCGCCTGCTGGTACCGGGACCCTTTCTTTCCTCCAGCTCAGTGATTGATGGTCACCCTCTGCTCTTCTCTCTGTGCTCCTTCCTGGCCAAGGCAGGGCCTGCCACCCAGGGCTAGACCAAGGCTCAGGTTGGTGACAGGCCAGCATTTGTGTGCTACTTGGCTCATTTCTGTTCGGTGTGTGGCCATTTGAAGACCCCATTCCTTTGTCTAGACATCACCTCCTTCCCCCTTCCCATTTCAGTGACCATCAGGGTTGGGGAAGGCAGTGTGAGGCCTTGACCGAAGCTCTGTTCTAGGAGCTGAGAGACCTGGGCCTCCGTTTCCTCACCTTTGAAATGGGTTGGATCAGGAGGTCTTTACCTTTCCCTCCTTGTGCTACATTTTGTCCTGCTTCCTGATTTAAACCACTGAGCCACAAATGCAAGATTCCAGTTGTGGCGGTGCAGTTACGCGCAGCAGATGGGTGGGATGAGAGAGAAGGAGATGTTCCGGCCCATAGGATCATCCCTCTCCACCCACTGCATTGTGCCTCCCTGGAGTTTTCAGAGCACAAATGACAGCCCTTGTTTTTTTCCACATTCCTTGCTCTTCTCTGCATTCCCATTTCAAACCTATAATCTTGTACCTCGACAGACTTGTGTTTACTGTAAGACAGCCATGGTGTGGAATGCACGTGACCATGTGTCATTTTCTCTCTGCTGTGGTGAACAGGGTGATGGGGGTCAGATGTCACAGCTGGTCCCTGGAGAGGGCTGTGTGTGTGTCAGATAGTTCTTGTTCTAGGCTCCAGGTTCCTTTCTCAATCTGTAGTTCTCAATTTGCCGATTTCAGTTAAAACCAAAGATTGTGAAGGAGACAGGTCTTGCCCTCTGAGATTTGGAGATTTGTGGCGTGGTTGAGGGGTGACAGTCCCCTCTCTTCCTATTTCCTTTGCTTGAAGCATTTTGCCTTGGGGTGGGGTGGGGCAGAAATGAGCCTTGTTGAACACCATTGAGTCCCTGTGCAGGAGGAAGCAATACTAAAGAATGTTACATTATTGATGGATTTCTTTTTAATGAGTACTGAAAGCCATTTTGATGCCAGGATTTTCCTTTCACCTTCAGATAAAATCCTTGGTCTTTCATTCTCGGCAACAGTTTTTTTTTTTTTTTTAAATTTTTTTTTTTAACGTTTATTTATTTTTGAGACAGAGACAAAGCATGAATGGCGGAGGGTCAGAGAGAGGGAGACACAGAATCTGAAATAGGCTCCAGGCTCTGAGCTGTCAGCACAGAGCCCGACGCGGGGCTCGAACTCACGGACCGTGAGATCATGACCTGAGCCGAAGTCGGCCGCTTAACCGACTGAGCCACCCAGGCACCCCTCGGCAACAGTTATTTAAAAAAACTTTTCAAGGGCTTTAAGAGTTGTTAAAGGAAAGGCAGTCATTTCTGGATTCCACGGTGGCTGCCTTGGCGGTGGCTCCTCGTCTTCCAGCCTACCGGCACTTGCCTAACATTAGTTTACAAGTGTGTGAAAATTCCATTGTTCCTTCCCATTCGTTTTCTGTTTCGATCCTCCCCTGGTTAAGGAAGCATGGAGTTGTTACTCCATTTTACAGACGAGAAAACTTGATATGTGTCAAAGTTAAATGACTGGTCCATGGTCACACAGCTAGTTGTTGACTACTCGGGGATAAGAGTCCGGGATTCCTGATTACTAATGGCTTGGTAGCTTGGCAACACCATTCCCTCCCCCCCCCCCCCCCCCCCCCCGCCCCAAGTCATTAGGAAAGTCTTGCCACCACAGCGCACAGCCTTTGCTGTGGCATAGCCTTCTGAAAGCATGAATCAGAAGCCAGTTCCTTAGCCGGTAGGGTAGGTGGTTGGGCAGGAGAGCGTGGAAGGTCGAAGAAGGAGGAAGCCAAGATTTAGTTTTTCTTCCTGAAGGTGGGAGAATTACTTAATTCTACTGAGAGTCAGGAAAATGAGCAGAGTCAACATTTCCTCTTTTTCTTTGCCAGATGGATGGGGTTTCTTGTGGCCACTGTTACTTGCAAGGTAATGTTCAGCTTGATGTGCGGGGAGGATTGCATCTGGCGTGAAGGGCTCTTTGCATAGATATACTGTCTTCATGTATGAGCCAGCGCTGGTATGGCACATGTCCCACACTGGGACCCTACCCACGTCTGCAAGTGCCCTCCCTTGAAGGTGTTGAACTTTTTGAAGAGGTAGTGCAGCATAAGATTAGAGATTCTCTCTGCCCAGGTTTCAGTCCTTGCTCACTAGCTGTGTGACCTTGGACAAATCACTTCACCTGCCTATGCTTGAGTTTGCTATCTGTTGTAATTGTAGAGTTGTGGCTGAAATGTATTAGCAAGTGTAAAACAGAGTATGGGCAGTGTTGTGACGAGAGTGATTTCCTTCCATTCGGTCCTTCCCTCTTCCTCATCCTGCTCAGCGTTCCTGCCTCACAGAAGCCTTTGGAGGCTGCATTTCCAGCCTGACTCCTGAGCCCTACAGGCAGCTGTAACCTCATCGAAGTTTTAGCTGTGAGGGTCTGTCTGTGTTTGACATGTGTCTCTAAATGTTGTCTTTGATGGGTTCCTCTGTGGACAGACCTCAGAGAAAGGAAACCTCAAGGTGGCACCGTGCCCTTGCAGCCATGCTTGTTCTGGGTCCCTACCCCGACAGACCGGGGCAGCTTAGTTGAGCCTTTAAGCAGGATGAGAAAATTGCCAGCTGTTTTAGTCTGTTTGGGCTGCATAACAAAATGTCATAGACTGGTTGGCTTAAACAACAGAAATTTATTTTTTCATGGTTCTGGAGGCTGGAAGACCAAGGTGAGGGTGCCGGCACGGTCGGGTTCTGGCAAGGTCCCTCTTCCTGACTTGCGGACAGCCATCTTCTCTTGGTGTCCTCACACGGCCTTTCCTTGGCGTGTGCATGGAGGCAAGGAGGCCACCTCTCTTCTTCTGGTCACCAGTCCTATCTGATTAGGACTCCATCCATATGACCTTACTTAACCTTAATTACCTCCTAAATGTCCTGTCTCTAAACATGATTACATTGGGGGTTAGTGCTTCAGCAGGAATTTTAGGGAGACGCAGTTCAGTCCGTGGCACCATCCATTCTTCCCTGAGAGCTGCCCAGGGAGGAAACTTGGTGAAATCAGCCTTGTGTGCTCTGTGGCCCCATGGACAGTTACTTGTAAGGCAGTATCGGATCTTTCCATAGACTGGGGAGGCAGTAGGTCTCAACCTCTCTGCCTTCTTGAGAGTTGGAACAGAGGGTGAGCGAAGAGTAGAAGATGATGCTTACTCCTGCCCTTGAAGCTCAGAAACGGTGTGTATGTTGGGGGTTGGGCACCAACCTTCTCATGTGTAATGATGCCCTGTCTTGTCGCCATGTTGTTTGTTTAGACTGGGACTAATCAAATGAAACACCGTGGACGCTCTCTTTACCACCCTGTTCTTATAAACCCCCCAGGAATAATGAATGTTTTTTCGTTCTCTGTAAAACAACCCATACTGCCCACCAGCCTGCTGAATGCACAGCTAAGCAGGCTGCTCTCTGCCTTGCCCACTCACCTCGGCACCCACTGGCTGAATTATGTGCTTACCCAGAACCAGAGTGTTCCCAGCATCTGTTCCCAGCATCGTTTGTTCGGTTGTGGCTGGCATTGCAATTAAGTAACATACTTCAGTATCAGATAAACTGGTGAAATATGACTGCAAATGAAGTGGGATCCCCCCCCCCCCCCCCCCCGCCTGCTTTGAACACTAATTACAAGCCATGGAAAGACTCAATAAGTCCAACTCACTAAAACACATTACTGTCAAATTAGATGAGCATTAAAATTGAGGGAAATCATAAAACTCTTACAATTTTATTTTGATATTAGTAAGTGGCTACATTTTTACTCTGAGGACTCAGGAATTGGAAGTGATAGACGATGTATTGTTTGCTGGTTCATGTGAGGAAGATGGCACCGGGCTCTTACTAGCGGACTCTTACTCAAAGAGAGGGCCTTGCCCTGCCTACATTAGAAGATGGGTGAATAAATGCACCTTTATATGTATATTATATGCAAAAATAAAAATTTTGGGTAGGTATTTTTATGATTCTTTGCTTTATTTTGTTTAACCTGGTTCCGGACCTGATCACATTAGAGAGGAGGGTTTTTGCTGTTACCATATAGTTTAGAGTCTGTTGTGATAGTTTGGTTTGATTTCAGTTTAGTGCTTTTAGGAAATAGATTTTATTTTGTTTGTGGTGCTAACTTAATAATCCAACACTAGTGGGGCTTTGGGAATTGGGGTTTTCTTTTTTTTTTTTTTTTTTAATATTTATTTATTTTTGAGAGACCGAGCACGTGCAGGGGAGGGGTAGAGAGAGAGGGAGACACAGAATCCAAAGCAGGCTCCGGGCTCTCAGCTGTCAGCACAGAACCTGAGGCAGGGCTCGAACCCACCAAATGTGAGATCATGACCTGAGCCAAAGTCAGACGCTCAATCAGCTGAGCCAACCAGGTGCCCCGGAACTGGGATTTTAAAGCAAATGAAGGTGGCTCGTTTTGGATATTAGCAGATTCTTTGTAGACTTGCAGCATAGTGAGCGAGGCCTCGTTTTACAAATGAGGAAACAGAGGCCTTGAGAGGTGAAAGGTGTCGGTGAGGAGTAGTGACAGGGAGTGGTGGCTGGTGGCATAGTGAAGGGAGCAGGGCCGCAGCACCTGGAACCCTCCTGTGGAGTCCCTCCATTTGTTCTCCAGTCCGGCCCCAGAGCTAGTGCTCGCCATAGCACAGGTGCTCCTCTGGGGGGTCTCTCTGATGCCGGTTCTGACTCATGTTCCCTCTTTGGGACAGGACCAACCTGGAGGCCTTGCAGAAGAAGCTGGAGGAGCTGGAGCTCGATGAGCAGCAACGGAAGCGCCTGGAGGCCTTTCTTACCCAGAAGCAGAAGGTCGGGGAATTGAAGGATGATGACTTCGAGAAGATCAGCGAGCTGGGTGCCGGCAACGGTGGTGTGGTGTTCAAGGTCTCCCATAAGCCGTCTGGCCTGGTCATGGCCAGAAAGGTGAGGCCACTCAAAAAATAAAAAGAAATAAAAAAGTACTGAATCAGGTTGGTGATTGGGTGAATTCACTTGGCGAATAGGTGATTGCATTCTCTCTTGGAAGATCGGGGGTCTGGGGACAAGGGTGGAAGGAAGATGGATTTTTCACTCAGTACCTTGTTGTGCTGTTTGAATTTTGAGCTCCTGTCCTCTATCAGATTATAGGATAAACACACTGATGGTGTGTTAGGGTATTTATCCCCATCCCCAGACTGGAAAATAACAGCAAGTGACCTTTGCGATCTGCGTGCTTTGGAAAGAATGCAAGGGTGCCTGTTTGTCATTATCTGGTGCAGCAGAAGCTGCTTGCTTTTAGGCAGCCCCGGCGATGCACCAGACCCTGCTTTCAAGTTGTTTGCCTGGCCCCGGCCCTGCTGCTGCTTCCCCCGCACCGTCCTGCAGGGAGCATCTCCGCTCCCCTCCGTGGCAGGCGGTGTCCGAGCTGGACTCCCCTTTCTGTCCACCGTGCTCCTCCCCTTTCTGCACACAGCCCCTGCTCCAGCGAGGCCCGGCCCTTCTGTGTTCTCCGGCACACCATGCTTACTTCCGTCCTCGTATTTTTGCTCAGGCTGCTCCTTCCATCTTTTCAAATAGCGCCCGTCTTCACGGCCCGCCTCTTGTCTAGCTTTCACCGGTCACTCCAGCCCATGCTGATAACCCCTGGTTTCCGTGTCCTCTGACACTCACTCCTTGTCTGCAGCCCTTTCTAGAAGCTTCATCTCATTCAGCAACCATTTCCTATGTTTGTTGTGTCTGTCCCCTGTCTGCCTGGAGGAAACAAGGGGCAACATGAGAGGGACATGGGTGGCACCTGAGGCCCTGGCCAAATCTCAACCACATCAGGCTCCTGAAGTCAAGGGAAGCTCCCCGGGCAGCTTGGGTCCCCACTCTCAGTCCTTCCTACCCCTCCACTTCTACAGCCCCCGAGTGCCAGCCGGCTCCTCAGGCTGCTTTGTCTTCCTCTCTCAGCTTCCCGGCTCCTTTTAGAGGAAATGCTCCTTTCAGCTTTGTGCTTGGGAGGGGCGAGCCCCCCTTCCTCACTCTTGGCTCCTAGGAGCAGAGGCACAGCCGTCCTCCCCTCATTATGGCTCCTCCCGTACCATTACCTGCCATGGTAGGTTGGCACTGAGTGCTTTGGTCGGGCAGAGACTTGTTAAAACGTGCCTGTGTCCTCTCCTCCCACCTGTAAGAGCTTAAGCATTTAAGAAGGCTTTCATTCATCCATCCGTATGTTTTTAAAACATCTCTTCCTCCCACCTTTCTTTCCCCAGCTAATTCACCTGGAGATCAAACCTGCAATCCGGAACCAGATCATAAGGGAGCTGCAGGTTCTACATGAGTGCAACTCCCCATACATCGTGGGCTTCTATGGCGCGTTCTACAGCGACGGCGAGATCAGTATCTGTATGGAGCACATGGTATGTGGTAACCCATCAGCCTCTGGAGCAACAGCCTAGGAGCTGGATGGCTCTGGTCTTGTCTTTGGTTTGGGACCAGCTGCCTCCCTTTTCCTCCCCGGATCTACATCACCGTCTTGGGCATCTGGGCTTTGAAGCTGAAACATCCCTGTCCTCAGAGTCTATAATCTGCTTTAAGGACAGTCTGGAGGGGTTCTTTGGGTGTGCAGAGAAGTAATGTCACTTGATGCACATCAGAGAAGGCAAGTGAGAGGGAATTTAGGGGCTCATTGTGTGGATGTGAGCTGCCGATCTTGGTACCATTAGCTGCCTGGAGTCCCTTCTCTTTCTGGTGACTGACAGTAATAACAGCATCTACAACAATAATCTAGCAATACTCATACTAGTAAACTAATATTTATCGGGTTTTATAGCCTGGACTACCCTACGCATATTAATATTTTATTGCATTTTTGCAAGCCTTATTGGATGGGTAGATCATCTGCATTTTACAAATGAGGAAACTGAGGCTCAGAGAAGTTAATAACTTGACCAAGGTCATGCAGCTAGTAAGTGGAATTGGCAGAATTTAAACCAAGGCTGTTGGGCCCCAGTGCCTGTACCTTGTTGAATCCACTGGATAGTGATTGGGGCTCTGTTTCCATTCTTGATGCCCAGAATCTCAGAGAGACAGGCTGGCTTCGTGATGGCTATTTTTTCCTGTCCCCATTAGGCACCAGGGGACTTTGGAATCTGAGATGTTTATTCATATCTCCCTTCTCCACAAAAATCCGAGTAGACACTGTCTTGTTTGCCACTGTGTCTCCAAAGCCCAGAATAGCCCTGGCACCCAGCAGGCGCTCAATAATGATTTGTTTACAGATGTCACCTTCTCGTCAGGACCTTGGGCAGGTTTCTTTATCTTTCTCATTCTCCCTTTCCTCATTTGCAAAATGGCCATTACCATACGGACCTCAGACCTCGTTGCGGTGAGGATTGGTGAAAATAGCAGAGTAAGCCTTCCGGCACACCGACCCCAAGCTTGTCTCGTGCAAACGGTAGAGGTTGCCTTATTCTCACTGTCGCTGACAGCTCCGGGATGAGGGCTGACATGACTGAGTCGGCGAGCTTAGGGCTGCTGAACTTTGAGCCCTCGGCCTGGCAGAGTGTCCCTCAGCTTCTCCACTTCCTTCCAGACCCTGGCTCTGCTCTGACCTCTGGAGAGAGCCCCCAGGCATGGTCTTCATGAACTCCAGGAGAACCCTCCCCAGGAGGTTTGTCCCTTGCTGGCGCCCCATTATGTTGAACTTCTGTTCATGTTAAATCGTCAGGAAGTGCCATACGTATGGTGGCCGGCGTCTGCCCAACTTTTGTGGTGCCATATGGAACATAGAACCTGGAACGTCTCCTGCGCTCCTGAAGGTTCCCAAGAAAGCTCTCGTTCCTCTTGCTTGAATGGGAGGGAAGCAGCCTCTGTGCGAAGCACATGAACATTTCTGGTTTGGTCCTCACCCAGACCTGGGGTACTGATATTTTCCCTTTGGGTCTTAGCCTCCCTTCGGTGGGGTGAAGGGCAGGGGAGGAGGGGGGTGTTCCTTAAGCTTTGGGTTTCTTGGGCTTTTTGTGGTGATGATGGTTGGTTTTCTAGCTCTAGCCCAGAGTTTTGGATGAAGATGTGTAATTGGCAATGGAGGTTCCTTGAAAACTAGAAGAGGGTGGAGGGTGGAGGCAATGGTGATAAACCAGTGACCGGAAAGGCCTTTTTTCTCTTAGGTGTTGCCAAAATAATGGGAGGTGGGTGGCAGCATGGGTAGACATGGTAGTAACTAGCTTTCCCATTTTCTACCGCTTGGTGAGTCCTTGCCATGTTATATAAGTTATTAATCACATCAGCCCTGTCATGTGACGCAATGTTGACCACCCTCCCCGAGGTGGGCGAGGGAACAAGGCCTCTAGAGGCTTAGTAATTAGCTTAGGTTATATAACCAGTAAGTGTCAGAGCTAAATTCTGACCATCTCCCCCCGCCCAAAACCCCTCCAGCAACCCTCAGTTTGTTCTCCATATTAACGAGTCTCTTACGTTTTGTCCCCCTCCCTGTTTTTATACTATTTTTGTTTCCCTTCCCTTAGGTTCATCTGTTTTGTCTCTTAAAGTCCTCATAGGAGTGAAGTCATATGATTTCTGTCTTTCTCTGACTAATTTCACTTAGCATAATACCCTCCAGTTCCATCCATGTAGTTGCAAATGGCAAGATTTCATTCTTTTTGATTGCCGAGTCATACTCCATTGTATATATATACCACATCTACTTTATCCATTCATCCATTGATGGACATTTGGGCTCTTTCCATACTTTGGCTATTGTGGATAGTGCTGCTGTAAACATGGGGGTGCATGTGTCCCTTTGAAACAGCACACCTGTATCCCGTGGAGAAATGCCTAGGAGTGCCATTGCTGGGTCGCAGGGTAGTTCTATTTTTAGTTTTTTTGAGGAACCTCCATATTGTTTTCCAGAGTGGTTGCACCAGCTTGCATTCCCACAGAGCTAAATTCTAAGCAGTGTCTCTAACTAGGTCTGCTGTCTTTAAATTTGATACTCTCTCAGGGTTTTCTCTGCAGAGCAGTGTTTGGACCAGATCTTCTCTGGGGACCCCTGCCTACCCTAACATCCTGTGTTTCTGTGGTTTTTGGCACTTGTAGCCAGTCAGGGTTTACATTAGTTCATCAACATGGGTCCATCTTCACCAACTCTTACTTTTGTGCCTATTATGTGCAGGGTGCCACATGAGCGGCTGGGGGAGTGGAGACATTGAGAGTAGTCTCTCTGTTCCCCAGAGCTGTTTATAGGCTGGATGGCTGTGTTCTAGGGCCTTCGTAAGTGAGTTGTCAGTGTGGATGGAGGGGCTTCTGAGCACCAGGTGTGTGTCGTCTCACGCCTGCGGTCTTTGGAACAATCAGATTCTTTCCTGAGTTACCTCCAAGTTCTGTGCAACTCGGAATTCTCCCTTTGTTAGAGGAACCAGGGCGCTGTTTGTAGGGTGAGCATGATTGAACTCCATGGTGCTTGCTTCAGATGTTAGGATTAGGTCCCAAACATGGATAGGCAGTGGTCTTTTCATTTATTCACAACTTGCTGGGACCTGTTTTATTGGCCTTATTTCACCTCTTGCTATGTGCAGTTCAGTTTTTTTTTTTTTTTTAATTTGTCTTAAATTGATCTGTGGTGAGGCTTGCTCATTGTGAAATCCTTCATTCACTTTGGATTCATAGATACTGATCACAACCTTTGTACCTCTTGCTCTGTCCTTGCCACTCAACCCTTCCCTCCAAGAGGACAGGATGACTCAGGACATGACAAGGGTTGGCTTCCCGTTCTCTTGGCCCAGTTTCAGTATCTGCAGGTCAGCGTTCCTCCAGTGGATTTGGCTCTGTGGGTAGGGTAGGATCCTCCCTCATAAGTCTCTGAAGCAGAAGATATCTCTGGAGTTACCCAGGGAGGGGCCCGAGCCTAGAAAACTGGCTTTCAGAAGGTGGGAGGGTCAAAACCTTTTGAAGGCCAAGCACAGTGTTTGGCATCTATTAGGTGATAGGTGTTGAGTGGCCGAATGAAGGAGGCCAAGATGGCGGAGGGCATGGACAGGCCTGGGACCCAGTGGGAGAGAGTTAGGCCTTGGAGTCCACAATAGAGTCTTCTGTTCCTAGATATCCATAGGCCCAGAGAGCAGCTGGAACAGTCTGTTAATTTTAGTGGAGAGGCTCAGAGCTACCAGAGATGGAACCCTGTAGTGAAGCTGTTGTGGCCTGAAATCCAGGCAGCCATGCTCCAGAGTAGCTCTCTGGTCTAACCCTGGACCCTCTCACCCCTTCTTGGTCCCTGAGTAGGCCTTTCTGCAGGAGAGCTCCCATCCTGGCCGCCTCTGACGGGAAAATTCTGACTGCTGGTGGCTACTTCTCTTTGGGTATTTCTGCTTTGTCTCAGCTTCCACCTCTCAAAGGTGTCACGTAGAGCTCTGTTCATTAACCACATCCCAACTTCAGAGGTTCTTTGTTTCTGTGTATGTTACAGTCCTTGTGTGTTCTAGGTCATTAACATTTCCCCCAGCTTTTTATCATGACGGTTTCAAACACAAAGCAAGGTGAAGGAACTGTATAATGTACACTGTAAACCCCCCACCTAGATTCTGCAATTACTGTTCTGCTATGTTTGCTTTACCACATGTTGCCCATCTATCTGTCCATTGCTTACATCATTTCTTAGACGCATTTTTTTTTTCTTTTTTCAACGTTTATTTATTTTTGGGACAGAGAGAGACAGAGCATGAACGGGGGAGGGGCAGAGAGAGAGGGAGACACAGAATCGGAAACAGGCTCCAGGCTCTGAGCCATCAGCCCAGAGCCCGACGCGGGGCTCGAACTCACGGACCGCGAGATCGTGACCTGGCCGAAGTCGGACGCTTAGCCGACTGCGCCACCCAGGCGCCCCTCTTAGACGCATTTTAAAGTGAATTTGTGTCACTGGCATCCATTGGGCCCGATCTTCTAAAGCACTCAGCCAGGGGCTGACTTTTGTAGAAGTAAACTGTGCTTGTGCTGCCCAGTCTGAATTTTTGAGACTCAAGGAGTAAATGGATGCCCCCCGGTCAGAACAGGAATGCTCTTGCCTTTGGGGAGGTAGATTCCTGCTCAGGTGGTAGCTGAGCACCCAGAGAACTGAGGACTCTCAGGGCTGATGGTTCTCATGCAGGAGGAAAAGCTTTTGATCTCCTCCCCCCCCCCCCCCAAAGCATTTGTCTCTTCTATAGAAAACCTTCACAAAAGCGCCATTGACTTCGTTAATAATTGCCTTCTAAAAATAAGCACAATTTCAGCAGCTTTAGTCAGGGAAGGCAAGTTCTTGGCAACAGTGAAGTGGAATTAAAAGGTTGTAAGGTGAGTTGGAGGCAGCCCTGGGTAATTCTGACGGTGGTTCATGCTTCTTGAATCTTGCTAATCCCATTGTTCACACTGTAACTCTGCTTATAGCTCTGAAGGAGGTGAAAGGAAAGCGAGCCGAGTTTTTTTCCTTTTTAACAGGAATGTGTACCACAACCCCAGGGAAAAGTGTGAGCTGGGCTGCCTGCTGTCCTAGGCTGTGGAACCTGAGAACCACGGGGTTAGCATTTCTACCTCATTTGAATCAGATTTTGACAGAGTTGCTTTGTTACCTAGTTTTCAGTGCATAGTCCTCCTCCCTGATAATCAGGCAGCCGATCAAACAAAGGATCTGAAACCACATTCAACTGGAAGCAAAAGAGAAATGGCTTGGAAACTTTGTGCACTGGAGTTCCTCTTCCCATTGGTGAAGGAAACTGAGAGGTGCTATTATGTTTCTGGGAGACTTGGGTGTGGTTACCTGGGCTCTGATGTCCTGACTCGGCCACCAGGGATCTGCAGCATCGTGAAGGCAGCCAGGCTCACAGGGTGACTCACACCTCAGCCTGGGTCACAGCTTGGGCAGGGCTCTTCCAAGGACTCTTGGAAAAATAAATGTGTTCCCATGGGAGTTCTCTTGGGTTCTAGATCAGTGATTCCTCGTGTCTGGGTGGAAAGTATGGCACATAGGAAATTTTAGGTTGAAATTTAGGATCTTCCATCGTGCTCCTGGGTCAACTGACCTGCCCACCATTAATAGAAGACAAACATGTTTGGGGGTATTCAGGTGCATTTGAGAATTCACACCTGTCCTGCTTTCTTTTCCCTCAGCATCTGTGATCCAGAGTTGACTGTGACAGAAAGTGATTAGTCCAACACTCCTTTGCATAAGCTTAGAATCTTTCAGTGGATAATCTATTTTTTTTTAGCATTATTTTAGTAGACATTTCCTGAGGAGTCTGTACCCCTGAATGAATCTTAGTTTCTCACTGTCTCAAAAGAAAGCAGTGTTGTATCTATCTTACACACTTACCTTATCCTTTGCACAAAATGGATGCTCAGTAAGTGCTCTGAATTGATTGTAGATTTAATTCTCCACTTTCTTAAAGGAATTCAGTAATTTAAAAGGGCAAAACATTTGTTCATTGTAGAAAATTTATAAACCCTAGAAAAGCACGGAGAAGAAACTATCATGCAACCAAAATCCCTGATTGTCTTCCTACATAGACTAGAAATAGCTTTTGATGACACTTTGGATGTTCTGGTTTTGTGTGAGTTACACAAACATTTTTTTATGTCTATAAGAGTGGGATTATGTTCTGTCCTTCTTTTTAATCGTGTTGTGCCTTGTTCTGTGACCTTATGCTCCCGGATATGTCATCGCGGCTGGGTGACTTTGGAGGCAGGAAGCTTACAGGGATGTCTTTCTGCTTGGCCATGTCTCGTCCGCTTCTGAGGTGTGGTTTCCGTGTCCCTCCTGTTTCCAGTCCTTCCTTTGCCACTTTGCCTAGGAATTGCTTCCTCCTCTGAGCACCTGTAGTGATGTCTCTTCTCCTCATTCAACTGTTCGCTTCCTGCCTTGTTTCAGAGGAGAATTTAAGGTGCCTTGCCTTGTTGAGTGTTTTGTCTCCCCAAGCAGAGTGTGAGAGAGTGTGTGTGTGTGTGTGTGTGTGTGTGTGTGTGTGTGTGTGTTTCCTCCTGTGTCTAGTTTTTTCTATCCCTAGTTTCTCACATATCCCTATACCTTTCACAGAGGTGGTTAATAAATGATAGATGATACTGGTAACTGCTCAGTGTAGATGAGATACTCTAAAAATCAGTCTGAATTTGCACGAATTGTCTCTACTTCTGAGGATGATTTTAAATTGCGACTGATAATTGGCAGCTGGAAGCCATGGCCTGCGAATGTAGCCGTGCCTCGCTACGTCAGGGTTCCTTGAGTGAAGCATTTCTTCACGATCTCAGGTTACAGTGTAGAATCCACGAATGAGAAGGCCGTGGTGTGTGAGCCCCACAGAGGCTGGCTTCATATCCCACGTGTGTCGTGTGTTGCATTCTCCCTTTCTGCCGTGTACCTCCCCCTTTTCAGGTATAGAAGTCATACTCCTTCTTTGAGTAAGACATAAACTCAAATGCCATCTTTTAAGGGAAGTCAGAATTTCTTCTCTCTTCTGCATGTGTACTGTTTTCTTAAACCTGTATCCTGTTTCATTATATTCAGAGTCTGTATATTTACCCTACTAGTTTGTACATTTAACAAGGACAAGAAGTAGTTCTTTGTTTGTATCTTTATCTTCCGTAGAACCTAACACTGTTCACGGCACTTGGTAGGATCTGTGGAAGGAATTGTTGCTTTCTATGATGTTCTTCTTTCGATTAGCTGTGAGTTTTTAGGATAATCTCCAATACAAGTTGTGACATACGCTGATGATCAAATGGCTAACATTTATCGAGCACTTACTGTGGGCTAGATGTTGTTCTGAGACCTTTATATGTACCAGCTTGTTTAATACTTATAATAGCCCTATGATTATTTTAATAGCTTTAAGATATCATCCCCGTTTTACAAGTTGTGAGTAACCTGGTCAGAGTTCTCCTGATAGGAAGCAACAGAGTTGGTGAATTTAGACAGGTTGCCTCTAGAGCCTCTGGTCCCAACCATACATTGTTCTGTCAGTTCAGTGCAAACCTTTTTAAGATTTTATTTTTAAGTAATCTCTACACCCAGTATGGGGCTTGAACTCACAACCCTGAGATCAGGAATCACATATTCCACTGACTGAGCCAGCCAAGTGCCCCAGTGCAAGTCTTTTTTTTTTTTTTTTTTTTTTTGATCCCTGAATTAGTCCTTGGTTTAATGATTATTCACGATTTGAGTTTCTAGTTATTTGATAGCTCCCACAATGCTGTACATTTCTGTCTTTGAGGTCTGGAACAAACCAAAGGGTACCCTTCCAGGAGGATTTGCCACATGTGGCATTCACTTTCCTGCCGCAGTTTAACACTTGAAAGGATAGTTAAAAACACTGTCACTAAATGGGTTGGTGTTCTTGTTCTTAGGATGGGGGTTCCTTGGATCAAGTCCTGAAGAAAGCTGGAAGAATTCCTGAACAAATTTTAGGAAAAGTTAGCATTGCTGTGAGTATATTGTATAATTTTTCTTCCAAATTCCCTCATTGATAAGTTAATGAGTTGGCAGGAAATGGACAAGGGAGGAAGATAGTAAGTGGGGTTTTCTCACTAGAATTTTCTCTGTCTAAATCCTAGATACAACATACTCTCTCTCTGTCTGTCTCTGTCTCCAGAACTAGAAAAGCGACTTCCTTTATCTTAAAATCTGTATCTGGAGAAATAGACGAGATATCCAAAAGAATTCCCATTTGTGGCAGGAGAAGGCCTCTTTTTATATTTGCAGCTTTAGAAAAAAAACGAATCCAAGCACAAGTTTTCTTTTTTCTTTTTCTTTTCTTTTTCTTCTTTCTTTGTTTCTTTCCCTCCCTCCCTCCCTCCCTCCCTCCCTCCCTCCCTTCCTATATAAGTTTATTTACTTTGAGAGCATGCACGTGCACGAGAGGGACAGGGGCAGAGAGAGAGAGGGAGAGAGAGAGAGAGAGAGAGAGAGAGAGAATCCCAAGCAGTCTGTGTGCACTGTCAGCACAGAGTCTGACACGGGCTCAATCTCATGAACCGTGAGATCATGACCTGAGCCAAAATCAAGAGTCACATGCTCAACCGACTGAACCATCCAGGAGCCCCAAGCACAGGGGTTTGTAAAGTTGTATAAACTTGGAATAATCAACATTGCTTAAAAATAACTATATATCATCTAAAAAGATGCTTTCTTGATATGACAGGTTGGAAATCAAATAAAAAATAAGGGAAGAGGGCAATTTTGCGATGTTAGTTGAAATATTTTCTATATCATTTTAAAATAGAGAGGCTGACTGTATTTTAACCACCCCCACTTCAGTTTCCCATCTTGTTACATTGTCTTTCCTCCAGGTAATAAAAGGTCTGACATACCTGAGGGAGAAGCACAAGATTATGCACAGAGGTAAGAAATTACTTGCTAGTTAGTATGTTTTGAATTTGAGCTGAAATTAAAAGATGTTGCATCCTCTTTTGTGTTTTGTTTTGGTGTAAAAGCCATTGAATAGTATTTTTAATTTTTATTAACAAGTCTTTGACTATTAGTTATTTATTTATTTAAAAAAAAATTTTTTTTAACGTTTATTTATTTTTGAGACAGAGTGAGACAGAGCATGAACAGGGGAGGGTCAGAGAGAGAGGGAGACACAGAATCTGAAACAGGCTCCAGGCTCTGAGCTGTCAGCACAGAGCCCAGTGCGGGGCTCGAACTCACGGACTGCGAGATCATGACCTGGGCCGAAGTCGGACGCTTAAACGACTGAGCCACCCAGGTGCCCCGACTGTTAGTTATTTTTGAAGTAATCTTTACATCTAAGGTGGGGCTTGAACTTGTGACCCTGAGATCAAGAGTCCCATACTGTACTAACTGAGCCAGTCAGGCGCACCAGGTCTTTGACTAGTGAGTTTGATGGCTAGGGCAGCAAGTTCCCCCTCTTGTTTTGGTCTGGCCTGTTACAGGTTACACCTGTTAGCTGAGGCTGTGACAGCCATGGTCACCCAGTAAGCCCAGGCCGGAGCCCCAATGGGAGCTTAGTTACCCAATCGCCAGTGTCACCATCCTCCCACTGGACTAGACAGTGCATAGACCCAAAGCCATGACTGACTGGATGTGAGTTTGACTATAAAAGAAACTGATTTTTTTTTTTTAAAGAAAGGTACACACACACTTACTGTATGATAATACACTCTTAGATATGTATCCAAGATAAATGAAACACATATGTCCATACAGATTCCTATACACATGTTGAAAGCAACTGTATACATGGTAGAAAAAACCAAAATGTTCTTCAATCAGCAAAGAGAGAAATTACAGTATATTCCTGTAACAGTGTACTATTCACCGGTGAAAAGGAACAGGCTACTGATGCTAAATCTCAAAATACATTTATGCTGCATGAAAGAAGCCTGATACACAACAGTACAAACTGTTTCCGTTTATATAAAATTATGGAGAAAACAACAACGGATCTATAGTGACAGAAAGTCTAGGGAGAAATGAACATCAAAAGCATGAGGGTACTTTTGCGGGGTGGTTGGAAACGTTCTGTCTTGAGGTGGTAGATGGCTGGATTTATCCAACGTCAAACCTTCGGCTACAGTGGCTGTGACCACTTGCACCACTTCGCATATAAATTACATATAAATTATACCTCAATAAAGCTTGTTAGGAAAAAGAAAAAGCTGTAGAAGCCAGAGGACAGAAGAATGGAAGACACAGTGCTGTGGATCGCGTTGCAGTGTGCTAAGGGTGTCAAGTTCAAGGAGGGGGAGGGCTGAGGAGGAGCGGGGTGGGCTGGTGGAATCGGCCCGCCGGCTTAGGAGCAACGGTAGATTAGGGGAAAAATCCTGAGATTGGAATTGCTTTTAAAAAAACTGTAAAATATACGTAACAGAAAATTTACTATCTTAATGATTTTTAAGCATACACTTCCGGCAGTAAATACGTTCACATTGTTACGCAACCACCCCCACTGTCAGGATTGGTAAGGCATCAGTTTTGCTTTAATTGATGTGTAGATAGAAGGCCATCCCATTGAAAATCTCAGTAACCTATTTGTAGAATTGACCAATTGTGTCTGAAATGTGTGTGGAAATGCAAAGGACCTAGAATAGCCAAAACAGCTTTGAAGAACAACAACAAAGTTGGGGCATTTAGACTACCTGATTTCCAGATTTATTATAAAGCTATGATAATCAATAGTGTTCTATTGGTGTGCAGCTAAGCAGATCAAATAGAACAGAAGGAAGAATTCAGAAATAGGCACGTACATGTAGTCAGTTGGGTTTTGACAAAGATTCCAAGGTAGTTCAGTAGTGGAAGGATAATCTTGTCGACAAATGACTCTGGAACAGCTGTATATCCGTTTGCACAAAAATGAACCCCCTCTATTATCTCACACCGTAAACAAAGATGAACTCTCAGTGGATCTTAGATCTAACTGTACGAGTTAGAACTGTAAGACTTTCGAAAGAAACAAACTATCTTAGTGACCTCTGTTTTAGCGTGAGTTTTTAAATAGGTCACAAAAGGCACAAACTGTAAAGGAATAGTCAAGAAATTGAAGTTCATCTAAATGAAAACATTTGCTGTTCAAAAGATACTGACAAAAATGAAAAGTCAAGCCACATGAAGAGAAGATATTGACAAAACCTTTATCTATCAAGTGACATTGTCTAAAATACATAAAGACCTCTCACAGTGTGATAATAAAAACATCACCCGGTTGGAAAAAATGGGTAAACATTTGAACAGACACTAATGAAGATAGATGAGTGGCTTATAAGCACATGAAAAGATAATTGAATATCATTAGTCATGAGGGAGATGTAAATTCAGATCACAGTGAGCTATGCTTCCACACCCACTGGAATGTCTGGAACGTCTGCAGAGTCTGCCCATGTGTTACTGTGGATGCACAGCAACTGGAACTCTCAGACATTGCAGGCCGAAATGTGAAATGGTGCAAGCATGTTGAAAAACAGCTTATCCGTTTCCTAAAATGTTAAGCATGTGCCTACTCTACATGCAGCCATTTCACTCTTAGGATTTTCCCTGAAGAAATGAAGGCATGTGTCTGTTCAAGCCCATGAATGTTGAGAGCAGTTTTATTTGTATAAGCCCAAAACTAGAAATAACCCAAACGTCCGTCAGTAGTTGAATGGATAAACAAATTGTGGTACATCCATACGCTAGGATATTACTCAGCAATAAAAAGAATAAACCATTGATACGTGAAAAAGTAAAACAGACAAAAAGCACATACTGTGTGATTCCATTTATATAATTCTAGAAATTGCAAACTGATCTGCAGTGATGAAATGCAAATCCGTGGTTGCCTGGGGAGTGAGGGAAGGGGAGGAAGGGAAGAATTACAAAGGAGCACAAGGAGACTTGTGGGGGTGATATATTTATAATCTTAATTGTGGTGACGATCACATATATAGATTCATCAAATGATTCACTTTAAGTGTTGGGGTTTATTGTATGAAAATTATATACCAATAACGCTGTAAAAAAACCCAAAGCAAACAGAAACAGTGATGTTGCTGAAAACTAGTGATAAAGCAAGTTTCTTAAAAGCAGCCAGGAAAAGGGACAACCACTTTGAAAGAGAGTTTGGTTGTTTCTTTTAAAATTAAACCATACAATCAATCCATCAACCCTACTTCTCCATATTAAGAGAAATGAATACATTTGTCCACACAAAGACTTGTGAACAAATGTTCATGCCATCTTTATTAACAATAGTCCCATACTAGAAACAGCCAAAATACTCATCACCAGACGATTGAAATAAACAAATTTTGATATATTCAAACAACGGAACGCAGCTCAACAATAAAAATGAACAAACAGTTGATAACAGTTTGGATGAATCTCAAAAACACCATGCTGAGTAAAAACAAGCTCTACACAATAGAATATCTACTGTATGATTCCATTTATATGAGTATCTACAACAAACGTAATTAGTCCACAGTAACGTTGTAATTAGATTAGTGGTTGCCTGAGGGTTATGGGGGCTGGAGTGGGGATTGCCTTCAAAGGAATATGAGGGAACTTTCTGGAGTAATCAGAATAGTAAATCTTGATTTTGGTGGTGGGTTCACAGGTGTATATGCGTCAAACTATAATCTTAAAATGGAAAACTGTAGAAAGCCTTCTACTTTCTAACTGCACTAGCTACCATGTTGTCCTTTTTCTAATGGCCGTTAAGAAACATATCAATAAGGAGGTGTGGTATGACTTGCGTGGGGAACGCTTTTCCGGCGGTATGTGGACCTTCTTCTTCTTTTTTTTTTTTTTTTTAAGACCTCTGAGTTCCAGGGTAGAATATTTTTGTTTGTATATTAATTTCTAGGAAATAGGAGTAACTGAAAGGAGAGGAGAAACGAACATGTTTTGAGCATGGGGCTGGGTTCGAGGGCTACGAATGACCTCTAGATCTCACTCAGAGGGACCATTTGTGTTGTAAAGAGCTCTGGTGGCGCAAAGCCATTGTATCATCTATAAAATTGAATCCTCTTGCCTACTCCTAGGTTATTGTGAGGATTAAGGAAATGACATACGGAAAGCAACTTGCAAAAGGCTTTGCGTAAAGAAGGACCTGACAAAGGCTAATTGCCTCCCTTATGCCTTCGTGTAGTTTGTGAAGAACTTGAGACCCAGTGACATTTCATTCCTTTTTCGAGCTGTAACTTGTGTGTTCTCACCGTTGCGCATACTATTACTTGCCTTTCCTGGGAACCTTACTTCCCTAGCTCGCCCCGTCCCTCACACTCATATCTTTTCTAGACTAAGTCTGCTCAACTTTTTAAGTATAGCACCAAGGCTTGGGGATCTGCCAGTTCAAGTTCAAATCTTAAGTCTTTTACATACAGGGTATGTAAACTCTTGAGTTATTTATTCATCTGCAAAATGAGGATCTTTCATGCCAAAGAGCAGTTATTGCAAATTACACACTTATTTCGTATGCTTGTGAGAATTAAAAGGGCTTCCTCAGTAAGCTATTAATAAATAACGTTACTGTTTAGCTTAGTTATATTGTTACCATGGTAATAATGTTACCGTTTAGCTCAGACATGTCTTTCAGGAAGCGTTCCGGGAACCAGCCTCTTCCCAAAGTGGATTAAGTGCTCCTTCTCTGTATTCCTTTGGTGCAGTGTCCTGTCCATCCCTTTCTTACTATAATAAATAATGACTTTATTGAGGATCTGTTATGTACCAGGTGCTGTATTATGTGCCTTAGTGACTTTTCTCATTTACTATTGACAACAGCCTTGTCTCTTGCCCATTTTTCAGTTGTGGAAACCGCAGCTCAGAGTTTGTTTTTCTCTGTCTAGTCTGAGTTTCCTCAAGTCAGGGGACAGGTCTCCCTCATCTCCGTATCCCCAGTCTCTAATGTAACATCAGAGGATAGCTTGCCCTTGAAGGGCTGTTAAATGGGTGGATGTGTGATTAACTTGTGCCAGAACACACAGGAATCAACAGGGAAACTGGGCCAAGAACTCGTGTCTTCTACTTTTAACGCAGTCCTTAATCTAGTCCTGTGTTTCTCTCTTCCCACTGCCTTCCATGTACCATGCTCTGTGTCCTTGATGGAGAGTTCTAACTTGATGTCTGTTCCGAAGAGAGGAAAGTTTCAGCTCATTCCTGGAATAACCGACTTGCTTTTCCCCTTCTGCCCAGTACTGCCCCCACTTTCTCAGGAATTTCTTTTCCGGCTCCACCAATTACTGTTCTTTGGCATGAAGAGTGGCTTTGTGAGCCAGACGACTCTCTGGACAGATCTCTGTGCTGGAGAGTTCATTACTTGCCCAGCTAAGGAGGGGAAGTCACTAGGACTTGTGCTCCAGTGAGCAGTGTGTACAGGCAGCCTGGCCTGACTGCTCTACTCTTCAGACTCCTGCTGTTGGCGTCTTCTCCAGAAGTCCCGTAAGAATTCCCTGTAAAGCCTGGGCTGTGGAATGGTATTCTTACACAACATGATTGCTGGGCGAGAACAGTGAGTGGAGGATTCCTGGAAACCTGGGTGAGGGTGACACTGAGACACTGAATCTCCCTGCCTCTGTCTTTAGGCTTCCTTACTGCCAGGAAGTTCTTCCTCTGGTCTAAATATATTCTTTCCTGATGAAATTTAAACTCGGTTACTTCTCATTATGTCCTTGAGGGAAAACGGGGAAGACTGAAGAGACTTTTTCTCTGCTTCGCATTTTTATTTGTTCTGACTTGTTGATAGTGATGTACTGGTGATAACTTCGAGATTATTTCAGGTGGCTTTCGCTGGGTAATAAACCAGCCCAACACTTATTTAGTTTAAAAACAACAGTTTATTACTTCCTCTGAGTTTGTGAGCTGGTTGGTTGGACCTCGCCTCGTGTTTTCGCTCATCCTCCGAGAGGCTAACGCCCTGGCTTCTTCCTATGATGGTCTTGGGGTTTCAGTGATAAGAGTGGGGTAACCCACAATGCTCAACACCATTGAAACCTGTGAGTACATCAGGTGTGTTAATGACCTGTTGGCGAAAGCAAGTCATGTGATCAAGTCAGGACTAAGAAAGTAGAGGGGTGGACTCTTACCTCGTTGGAAGGAGCTACAAAATACTACGGCCGGTTTTTCCACTCGATCACCGTGACAAAAGGCAGGGTTTGCATTCTGATGGGGCTACTTAAAAATGTGTAACCTTGGGCATGTCATTTAACTTCTCCAAACCTCAGGGAAATGGAGAAAATAGTCTACCTACAAAGTTGGGAGGACTGAGATCATGCCTACAAAGCCTTTAAAATCGTGCTCGACCAACACGGTGGGCCATGTGTGCACGCTGCTGCGTAGCCAGCTGGATGAGAAGTTTTTTATGATGGCCAGCAACGGAAAAACCAGTCTGCTTTGGTTTAAGCATCTCGAAACTTCCTCATTAGAAGGATCCTGGGAAAGGTCAGAGAATTTTTTGAAAAGTGGAACCCACACACTTGAGTCGGGCAGAGACCAGGGCTCCTCTGGTTGGGAGCCTGGGTGGTGGAAGCAGAAAAGCAGCCGCCCAGAGTCCACAGCGAGCAGCCGCGGGGTTGCGTCTGCCGGGCCAGTCAGGCCTTTTTAGCCTCACGCGTGGGAATGTGTCGGTGATCTAGAGCCAGGCACACCTGTGCTTAGACATTACTTTTTCCGTGCGAGGAAGTGAAGTAATGGTAGTTGGGGAGAGACGGGCTGTTTTCAGGTGCCATTTAGGTACTGTTTTTTCAGCCACTTAGTAGTCCCTTGAAAGTGTTTCATTTATTTCGAGTCGACTGGTGAGTTGAAGGGCCTTTGGTCCTAGTGAGATACCCTGCCTTGTGCGTGCATGTGGCCAGCTGAGAGGAATTTCAGTGAGGTCAACACCAGAAAGACCGCAGACTAGCGTCCCTAAGGTGCTGAAAATACTTGCAGGTTTATATAAGGAAACCGGGGGACAAAGGCCGCTGGGTACGGGCAGGTGGGCAGTACAGGTCAGGTCTGTCTTTGTCCTGGGGTCTGTCACACTGGCCTCGGGGCAGTCCCTATTGCTTGAGGGGGTGGTTTCGGTTCCCATCACAGGATGCTTTGCCCTCCAGGCCTTTTGCCTGAGTCAGAAGATGCGCTGGAAAGAAAACAACTTAATTAGAGAGACCAGACTGAATCACTGTGCCGTCACAAGAGAGAAGAAAAAGAAAAAAAGAACGACCAGACTGAGGTGAGGGGGGTGGTTGAAGTCCTCTCTCACTGTGTCCGGGTGTTGTGCAGACACTATTTTCTATTTCTCCTGGGTGTTCAATGGGCGAAGCAGGCTGTGTGGCTCAGCTTGATGCGTGTGGTTTATGGGCCGTTAGTCAGGGAGTGGGTGTTAGGTCAGTGAGCCCCCTGGGGGTGGAAGTCTTCTCTAGAATCTCTGGGTAACATTCTGGTGTATGGTCATGGGTGGATACGTGCACATGTTCCTCCATGTTTATTTGCCCTTCTTGCAGTAGCTCCCCCCATCCGAGGAAAGTAATATCTGTATGAATATTCATAGAATACCTACCAAGTGCAGGGTACTGAGTAAATCACTACAGGCATAAAGATGGCTCGGAAATGAATTGTGTTCTCTGGGAGCTTAGAGTCCAACAGGGGAAAAGTGACTAAATACATGGCAGGACCCAGCCAGTGTCATTTTTTTTTAGGCACAAATCGCTATCCTGCCAGCTTGCAAATAGAATTTGATGTGATCTCATTCGTCCAGATTCTTTGGTTGTGTCAGAAATCCAGTGCGAGATTACTTAATCAAAAGAGGGACTGTATTGCCGTGGGTTACCTGTTGGAAGGCTCGGATGAATACGAGGTTGAAATGACAGTGTCAGGAGCCTGCTCCCTCTCGGTTTTACTCGTCCTGGTGTGAGCTTCCTTTACAGTCTGAGTCTTCTCACTGGGGGCAGCATGGACCTCACTAGCCCCAGTCCTTAGTGCTGTCTTCCAGAGAAAGAACTCGGCCCGTTCTCCTCTAGGCTAGAATCACTGATTGGAGTGCCTGCCCACTTCTGGGCCAATCATCGGTTCCAGGATGGTCTGATCGACCCTCCCTGGTGATAAGCCCACCCCCGGGGCAGGATAGATGGGGCTTTCTGGTTGACACCGTCTCAGAAACACTTGCTGTTGGGAGGAGCATATCCCAGATGAAAAGAGGGGTTTTATTACTAGAAGGGGGGGGGGGGGGGGGCGGAACACATGCTGAAAGCTAGCAAGTTAGGAAAAAAATTACTTGTCACTACAAATAGGAGTAAGCCCTGGGTCAGCAAGACAAAAGACTGCTAGCAGATCAAAACCATAATTAAACATTAAAGCAGGGGTGGACATACTGGTGGCCCACAGGCTACATATGGTCTCCTGCCTATTTTTGTAGGGCTTGCAAGCTAAGAATCGTTTTTCAGAATTTTGTGACATGTGATAATTGTGTGAAATTCAGATTTCACTGTCTATAATGAAGTTTTGTTGGAACACGGCTTGCTTATTTAAGTGTTTTTTATGACTGCTTTTGTGCTATAATGGCAAAGGTGAGTAGTTGCTTGTGAAAGAGACCGTATGGCTTTCAAAGCCTAAAATATTTGTTCTGTAGTCCCTTTGCAGGAAAAGCTTCCTGACTACTGAGTTTTTGTTGTTGTTGTTGTTTGTTTTGTTTGTTTTTGTTTTTGTTTTTGTTTTTTTGTTTAGAGAGTGCAAGCAGGGGAGAGGGGCAGAGGGAGAGAGAGAAAGAAAGAGAAAGCCTTACGCAGGTTCCATGCTGAGCGAGGAGCCCCGGCAGGGCTCGGTCTCACGACCCTGGGATCACGACCTGAGCTGAAATCAAGAGTCGGATGCTCAACTGACTGAGCCAGCCAGGTGTCCCTCCTCCGAGGGAAGTTTAGAATTTAAGCACAAGACTGAGCTCTGACGTTTCCAGCTTTCAGATCTTGATGAAAACATGGTGGATGGCACAGGTAGGGGAGGGTTTTTTTCCCTGATCCTGAAGCTCTGAAAGGAATTAACCACAAAGGTTTTGAGGCGATCTGTGGCAGGAGGTCCTAGGTCTGGTGCATCCAGAGCTGACCAAGTGGTTAGGCTCTGAGTTACGGGGTGGGAGGGGGGTCCTAGCACGCGGCTCTGCTACATGCTTATAGCCAAGATTTGCACTCTGCCAGCTCATCCTTCTTCACCCACTGTAGTTATCAAGGGCTCATTTTGATCCAGACCCTGAAGAAACATTATATAAGTTAAATTGATAGGGAGTTCGTTCAACTTGGCCCATCAATTATTTCTGCCTTGGAGTTGCTGGCCGATGAAATCAATAAATGCCAAGAGTAGTTTAAGTTATGCCTCGGGTCGTTTTTCTCTTCCATCAGCTGGGGCGGTGTGTAACCTGCCTGATGTTTATGTGTGGTGTTGGACTGCTGGTCCAGGCCTGCAGTGCACCGGAAAGCTGGCCTAGATTTCTGAGGGGCCGCGCAGCCGATGTCTCTCTTCGGAGCTCGAGTAGCTTGTACGCGGGCCATCCTGCTAGGAGTCTGCTCCAGGGCGGCCTTATTGCCCAGGGAGCCGTTGGTTGGAATGAGAGTTAGGGCTTCTGCCTAGATTCTGAAAGTGTTCTGGGATCTCGGTCCTGGGGGACATCTGGGGGGTCTCCATAGCACCTCTGGGGTGTGCTGGCAACAGCCACCACAGGAACTGGGTCCTCAGCCACGGTCAGGGTCTAGGCTCTTAAGGGCTTCCTCTCTTCAGTCTGACTTACTGTTGGCACCGATAGACAAGATTGGAAGTGGCCCAAGTGTGTTTTTGTGTTGTTGTTTTATAAGCTGTTTGTGGCAGACTCAGATGTGATGAGTTTTTTTTTTTTTTTGTTATTTTTTAAAACGTCTATTCATTTTTGAAAGAGACAGAGTGTGAGCCAGGATGGAGAGAGAGAGGGAAACAGAATCTGAAACAGGCTCTAGGCTCCAGGCTCTGAGCTGTCAGCACAGAGCCCGACGTGGGGCTTGAACCCACGAACTGTGAGATCATGACCTGAGCCGAAGTTGGATGCTTAACAGACTGAGCCACCCAGGCACCCCAACTGATGAGTTTCTGAGGGGCTTCTTCTGTGCACTGGCCTACCCGCCATGCCTTTTCTGGTGTCCTGCCAGGCTTCCTTGAGCAGAAAGTCAGGGTGGCCTCTGAGGGTGCACGCAGGGTTCTGTCCTGACTACAGTTCCTGTCTGGGTGGCAAGGGAGTGTCCCCTGTGCTTCCATCTGTGGGCTGCCCACGGTGTCCAGGAGGTGGCCCAGCTGCACCCCTGCTTCCTTTGCCCACCGGTCTCAGCTGCCAACGAATGGTGATCATCTCAAGGGGGCAGTGAATTTACAGGGAAAAACCAATTCCTTTGAACTCTGTCCAGACTGTTCCACCTTACAGATGGAGAGAAACAGAGAGTGGCTAATTAGTAGCTAGAATCCAGTATGCTGATCTCTTGGTGAGAAAAGTGAGTCACGTTCTCTCTAGAATTACCTCAGCTGCTAGACCCACGGCGATGGATTATGGCTCCAGATGAGTGTGCCTCTTAGCTCTTCAGGCGAGGCAGATGGGCCACTGGAGGAGGGAGAGTGCTTCCTCAATCCCATCAGGGAAGCATCGTGGAGGAGGTGGTGTTTGCGCTGAGCTGTGCAGCACAGGCAGAAGTTACACAGGTGGCAGCACCAGGAAAGGCGTCTCAGGTAGAGGCGAACACCTGAATCGTGGCACAGAGTCGGAAGACACAGGTACGTCCTTCCAGGAAAGAACAAGTCATTTGGGTGGGTGGTCTGGGTTCCCGATGGCGAGTGGTGAAGTTCAGTAAGGACTGCTTGAGGCCCTGGAGGGGGTCTTCACTGTCCTGCTTAGGGGCTGGACGTTATCACAGGCAGCGGGGAGCAAAGGAGGGCTCCTGTACATGGAAGTAAGGTGAGTTGTCCTTTGAGGACGAGGGCTCTGGCTGCTGTGGTAAGAGGAGCTGGAAGGGGGGAGAGGTCGGTTAGGAGGCTGTTGCCCTGGTCCAGTAAGAGCTGACGTGGGTCCGAGTCAGGATAGTAGCTGAGTTGGGGGAGGGGAGGCAGGTGGGAGAGAGGTGGTCAGGGTTTATTCTGGTCAGCCCCTGGAGAGCAAAGGGCAGGTGCCGGCCAGATGGGGAGGGGAAGGGAGTCGGAAGGCTTGCGCTGTGACCCTTCCCAAGGCGGCTGTGGTACAAGTGGCACAAGGGAGTGTGAGGCCCAAGCTTGTGCCTCCAGGCCGTACCGGCTCCCTTTAGGAAAGGCCTGTTAGCCCAGCTGAGAGGTGATCCTGGGAGATCTGTATCCTGTTCCCTCTCACATCACACAGCCTGCTTGCTTCTTTTCTTTTCTTTTCTTTTCTTTTCTTTTCTTTTCTTTTCTTTTCTTTTCTAAGTTTACTTTTGAGAGAGAGAGAGAGAGAGAGAGACAGCATGAGCAGGGGAGGGGCAGAGAGAGAGGAGACAGAATTTCCGTATCTGGCTCTACTGCTGACAGCAGAGAGCCTGATGCAGGGCTTATACTCACGAACCACGAGATCATGACCTGAGCTGAAGTCAGACACTTAACCGACTGAGCCACCCAGGAGCCCGCACAGCCTCATTTCTAAGGGAAACATGGGGCTGGGACTGCCACACTCCTCAGTTACTGGTAACTTCCCGAGGAGGACCATGGACCCAGGGAAGCATGTCTGGTGAGCGAGCAAAGAGAAGATGTCATTAACCGTCACCTGAGACAGCCCAGCTTTGGATGCGCATCGCCACAGAGTGACAGTGTAATCTAGCGGGTGCATCTCAGTGTGAGGATGGGAAACAGTGTTCGGCTTGATAGCACCAGATTCATGAGAAACTGACGTGGTGGGGTTTTCTGGTTCCACGTGGAAACCACACAGTTCAAAGTTTATAGTTAGAAGTAAGTGTCTCCTGCCTGTGAAGTGTGTGCAGTGCTGTCATTGGATGGCAGTGCCAGGCGCTCAGTCCCCAGAAAGCTGCCACCCACCGGGTGGCCTCAGAGCCCCCTGCCTCCCTATGTCATCCTGGCTGCCCACAGAACCTTAGAGAAAGTTCTGTCCAACTCAGCCATTGGCTCCCTGACCGATCAGCTCCCTGACCGATCCTATCAGAGTCATCGTCTCTGAGCCTCATCTTCCTCCTTCCTTTAGGGGTAATCTCTTCTCCGTCTTCTGGAACTGTCCACAGGTTTGGATGAAACTGTAGGGGCACGTGTGTATAACAGCCTCAAGGTCGTGGCATTTAAAGTTTTTTTTTTTTTTTAAGTTTATTTTGAGAGAGACAGAGCGAGAGGGAGAGAGAGAGCACAAGCACTGGAGAGGGACAGAGAGAGAAGGAGAGAGAGAGAGGGTCTCAATTTCACGAACCGGGAGATCATGGCCTGAGCTGAAATCAAGAGTCAGACACTTAACTGACTGAGCCACCCAGGTGCCCTAACGTTGTGGCATTTAAAAGCCCACTGAACATATAATGTTCAATAAACTAGAAACTCCTAAGAAGCTTCTAGGCCTGCTTGGAGCTAGCTAGTGAGTAGTAGAGCTAGAATTCAAACCCAGATCTGCCTGACTGCAAAGTTGGGGACACCATTTCCATACAACACTATATGCCTACTTAAAATGTCATTTTCGATGTCGCTTAATAAAAACCAATGGATATTAGGATTCCTGGCTGTTTGTGCACACTAATTAGCTCAAACAATAAAGGGACCAAACCCCAGGAAGCTAAGAATGCAGCCGTCCTTAGCGATAACGGTGTCCAGGGCCTCAAACGCCATTAGGTGTTAGACTTCACTTAAGATGTACGTGTAAAAAGATTCTCTTAGAGTGCTCTCATTTGTTGCTCTTTGTAAATGTTTCTTTTTCTTTCTTTTTTTTTAATGTTTATTTTTGAGAGAGTGCAAGTGGGGCAGGGGCAGAGAGAAGAGAGAGGGAGACACAGAATCTGAAGCAGGCTCCAGGCTCTGAGCTGTCAGCACAGATCCCAACGTGGGGCTCGAACCCACACGCCATGAAATCATGACCTGAGCTGAAGTCGGATGCTTAACCAGCTGAGCCACCCGGGCGCACCCCTCATTTGTTTCTCTTTGATCGTGGCTTTATCCTGTCTGGCTGGCCGACTCTACATTGTGAGAAGCATCGTCTCTGGCTTTAGTCTGATTAGGGAGGGAAGAGCCCCCCACCTTCTGTTATAAAATCCTGGGGAAGGACTGATTGGACTGATATGGATCATGTGCCCAGACCTGCTGGGATCACCGTGATGGGGATAGGGGGCAGTGAGTGGCCTGGCGTGTTAGGGCCCGGGGTCATCGTTCTCTGCGGTGTTCACCCAGAGCGGTGATAGCTCAGAGTGGGGAGCACTTCTCCCAAAGAGGAGTGTGTGGTGTGGGGAGGGCCCTGCTCAGTACACTCCGTGAGGACCGTCCGGTCCATCTGGCTCACATTTGTCCTTAGATCGGTAAACACACTCGGCTAAGTGGTTTTGTTTGGAGGCCTGTCCCAGGCTAAGCTAGAAATGACTGATGAGTGGCCTCTTGACCTCCTTTTCCAAACTTCTCTGCTGCGTGATGCGGACTGTGACCCAGGCACAAGCGGTCATGCCTTACTTGCTTTGGTGGAGCTTGGACCACCATAAATTCAGTGATGTTATTAGAAACTCTCACTTTACGTTTAAAAACGAGCAGATCTCTGGCTATCACTACGTGTCTTTTTTCCATCGTCTTTTTTTCCCCCAGTCTCCTGCGGAGCAAAATTAGCCTTCAGTGGGCCAAAAGAGTTTTTGTTTTTGTTTTGTTTTTTTGTTTTTTTTTTTTAGTTAATTGCCCTTTCTTGAATTGTGGCTGAGAAGTATCCAAGTTAGCCAGCGTTGTCTTCCTGCCTGCGGGTGGGTGATTGGCTTTGAGATAGATTGCCGATCTGCTGTCCTCTGAATTAGCCGGGAGCCTGCAGGGGGAAATGTGTGCTTCAAGGCAGTTTCTTTTAATGGAAAAGCTACTTTGTGATCTTTGGCAAGGGGTATCTATCTCCTTAAGCCTTGATTTCCACGTCTGTAAAATGGGGCTGCTCTGCCAAATATTATTAGGGGGTCATTGAAAATGAGAGACCAAGACTCCGGGACCCGTGTTTCCCTTGAATACCCCTTTTCCTTTCTCTTTCTTTCCCTCCCTCCCTCTCCCTTTCCCCTCTCTTTTTGGTATAACCTCTATACCTTTTGCTGTGGCTTTTGTTAACATCCTGTTTTAAAAATGTTGACCATTTCTTGGAATGGAGTGTACTAAGGAAAACCAGATTCTGAAAAAGAAAAGAAAAATGGATTCTGAACGCCTCCAGTATTACCTAGCTTAATTGTCAGCCTTTGTGTGCCTTTTGGGTCAGGAAGGAAGTGGGAAGCAGCCTGTCCTTCCCTCTGTCAGCTCGTCCTGCAAGGGGGACAGGGGGCTGGCTGCAGTTGAGAGGGAAGCATGCATTCACTCCCAGCAGAGAAAGTTTTTCTCTCACAAGCAGACCCAAGTCCGATCCTGTTCCCAGACGAAGCTTGTTATGTCTGTAATGTGGGCGGCCCTCTTCCCCGACCACAACTTATATTTTTATTTTTTATTATTTTAAAAAATACTTAGTTTGAGAGAGAGCGTGTGCTGGGGGTGGGGGGACAGAGAGAGAGGGAGAGAGAAAACTCCCAAGCACGCTCCACAATCAGCGCAGAGTCCAACACAGGGCTCAATCCCACAACCCTGGGATCATGACCCGAGCCGAAATGAGGAACCCCCCAGCATAACTTTAAAAAAAAAAACTGAGATAAGATTGACACATCACATTGTGTTAGTTGCAGGTGTACAACGTGCTGATTTGCCAGATGTAGCTACTGGGAAATGATCACCACAGTAAGTTTCGTTAACATCCATCACCACACAACATTTTTTTTCTTGGGATGAGAATTTTTAAGATGTACTCCTAGGGGCGCCTGGCTAGCTTGGTTGGTAGAGCATATGGCTCTTGATCTCCGGGTCGTGAGTTCAAGCACCACGTGGGGTGTAGAGATTACTTAAAAAAAAAAAAAAAGAAATATATATATATATATATATATATATATATATATATATATGTAATTTAAAGTAATCTCTCTCTGTATATACATATATATATGTATGTATACATATATATATACGTATATATATGTATGTATATATGTGTGTGTATATACACACACACACACACACACACACACACACACTCTTCTAGCAACTTTCAAATGTATGATTCAGTATTGTTAACTGTAGTCACCACATTGTATGTCACATACCGGGAATGTATGTCACATACCGGGAATCTTAAAACTGGAAGTTTGTACCTTTTGACCCGCCGTCGCCCGCAACTGAATAACGGCTTTTCTGAAACTTCGGAGTACAGCTCAGCATTTGCCGTGTCATCTAGAGCCCAATTATCTAGGCTCTGGGTAATCTGTTGTAGCATCAAGTAGCCATTAGCTCCCTATGCAGTCTTGCCAGACGTCTCCCTGACTCTCAGCCTCCATGGCTCCCATCTGTACACAGGAGCGTAGAGCTTGCTTCTCATTGGTGTTCTGAGTGTTCGAGAAGACTCGGTATTTAAAAGGCCTGGCATAGTAAGGCCTCGGTGATCCCGAGCTCGTGTGGTGTCTTCCCAGGTCGGCTGGGCTCCCCTGCCCCCCCCGCCCCCCAGCCTTGTCTTTGAGCTGTGTCCGTTCTCCACAGGTGGGGGCTAGGCAGCTAGGGGAGAAAGCTGTGCTTCTGGGGAAGGTTGGGTGGGAAAAAGAGCTTAGGGTTCATGGCTAATTGAAGTGTTTGGCATTTTCTCTGAATGTTAATATCTTTGCTATTTAATTAGCTCCCTGAGGTCATGGATAAGTTAACCCAGAGGTGGCTCTGTGGAGACTGTTATTTGACCTACCAGGGTCAGCCACCTTTCCCTTCTGACTCTTCACCTTTAGAGAAGGGTTATTAAGGACCTACTGGGGTTGCTAAGAAGAGGTCCTTTGAGTCCTGAAGTCACCATTTAAAAATCTCACTTGTCTTTGTCTCTTTAACCTTTAACTCACTATCCAAAGTCATCCCACTTTGGATTTAGCCTTTGTCACAGATGAGTCAGAGTCTGGTTTCCAGGTGTCATTCAGCTTGCTGCTCTGGGGCCCTCATTTCTTTTCTTCTTGTTTGTCTTGTGCCTCTGCTTCCCTCCCCTGCTCCCCTGCCCTTCTGTTCCTTCGTGCCCATCTTCTTCCATCTTGCCCCCCCACACACACCCCGCCCCATAGTGAATGCAACTTCCTGTAAGATGTTCTGCCAAACAAAATGAGGTTATAGTACCCTTTGGGAGGCCGACACCTCGCTTCATCTGCCTGAGAGGGACCTTGCTCCACTCGTCAGCCTAGCATGGAGCCTGGCCGATTGGAAGAATTCAGAATATCTGTGCACAGTGCCCTGACCATCTGTCTGTCTTTGCCGTTAGCATCATACACATGCACACACGTTCTTGTATTTTATGTTCTGTCTCCCCTAGTGGTGATGGCCTTCAGGACAGGGAGAGGAACTGTGTCCTTTTTACTCATAGCTCAGTTGTAACTGTTCATAGAATAAACAAATGACCCATTGAATGATTTAATCCAAACCTCTTGTTTTAGAGTGGTAGGAAACACTGAGAAATTAAGTTGAAATCATGCGCTCTTGGGGGAAAAAATCAAAAGGCTGTGAACACTGGTTATTTCTGGGGCAGAAAATATGAGAGAAGAAAATATTTCTTCCACTTAGTTTTTGCATAAAATCCCCTTATTTGTTTTTGAAGAAAGAGGGCTTACCCACCCTCACTGTTGCGGGGGGCTGAGCAGAATGGGGGTAACAGACCTTAGCCTCTCATCTGTTTCCTGAAGAAGCTCGTCAGCCTGGGGGCCTCATGGGTGCTGGATGCTTCCTCAAGAAGGCAGCCTGGCCCACCGGGTCCTGGGTCTCCCCCCAGCCTTGCCTTCTTGATATTGGAGGGTGAGAAAGGGAACCCAAGGCCTGGAGAAGGCCGTGAGGAGTAGAGAGGGCCTGGGCCCCTGATTTGAACAGCGGTCGAGGTGGCTGCTAGGAAGGATGTGAGAAGAAGCCTGATGAGATCTCCCCGGGTTCAGCCCTCCCAGGAGCAGGGCAGTTTCCCAAGTGGCGGAGGGGACCCAGAACAACTTGCGCCTCGAAATCGCCGTGAGGGTGAGTGGGAAAGAAGCATGTTTCACGTGCGGGGGCCAGCACAGAGTGGCAGGCGTGAGCCTGGGCAGGGGGACATGGGGCTGTGTCACAGTGCAAAGCTGGGTAGAGGTGAGGCGGGAGCAGTGGCGGGCTTGGAAAGCCAGGCTGCGAGGCCTGCACCTGACTGCGAGGCTCGGTGCAGGGGCTGTCCCACCGGAGGAGCACTGCTTGCTCTGCGGGACCAAGTGAGGACGCAGATGGTGGGGGCAGGGGCAGAGGAGGGAGGGCAGCAATCGTGGAGACCAAAGAGGGGGTGCTGTCAGTTGGAGGAAACCGTCTCTCTGGCCTTGTCTGACGTGTACCTCTTTCGCCCCCAGAGGAGAGCCCCATTTGGCTGGGGCTGCCAAGGAGAGGCATGACCCGGCGTGGTGGCTCAGCCACGTGTTTTGGACTTGAGTGATGGAGAGTGATTTGCAGGTCTGCAAGCCGCTTCGTGTCCCACCTCCCGGGTCCCCGGGAGGGGCTGTGTGCGGTGCGTGTGGCCCCTCAGGGTTTCCCTCTGCTCCTCTGACTCCATCCCCCATGGTCTCTGCAGCCTCCCAGCTGGTGTTGTTCCCTGGCGTGGGGGAAGCCAGAGCTGACAGCCAGGGATTGGGGAGAGTGGTGTTACATAAGTTTGGAGGAAAAGAGGCTTGCTTGCCATGTGAATGGAAATCAGATCCAAGCGGTTACAGAGGCCGTGCAGCCACTCCTCAGCAGCCCGGAGAGAAGCAGAGCGAGGGAGGAAGCCAGCAGAGGAAGGAAAACCCGGGTGGCGGTGGGGGGTGGGGGGGTGCTCTCTGTTGGGGAGGGCGGAAGCAGAGCTCTGGTGCCGAAGGCTGCTCATCTTGCAGGGCGGCCTGTGGAAGAAACCTCTGTCCCTGTGGTGTGGCGTGCCGTGTAAATGCCCACACTGCATTAGGTTGGTCCTGGTCACCACCTGGCAGGGTCACAAGAGATCTGATTGTCATCACTGCATCGCTGACAGGTGGCCGGTGCTAGAGAAGCAGGGGGACTGGCTCAAGGCTCCTGTTGGAGTGGGCAGCAGGGTGGGGATTTGAACACAGGTCTCTTGAGTCATGGCCGCCCTTTTGCTTGAAAATGGGGCCTAACCTGCCTTGGGCACATTTGGGAGGTGAGGGAGCCCTGGCTTGGTGGCCCAGGTACCGGGGTGAAGGGCTGGGGCATTTGGTGGCAAGTGTGAGGAGAGGCTCGTGTTGGAGGGCCTCCTGTGCATTCTCCCCACGGCACCCCCAGGAGCGCTATTTCCTCGCGGCCCTCCCCAGCTCTGGCTGGCCGCTCAGCGTCCCTGCCGTACCCCCACACTAACCTCTGGGGTCAGGCATCTGTCCTCTGTTCGAGGAGGGCCACAATCCTGTGTAAGTGAGGACCAGAGGCTCCTTGGCTGGCAGTGTTTGTCGGAGCCTGCCCTAATACTAGGTGTGGGCAAGAAACAGAAGAAAAGTTAGTCCCTGTGTTTGAAGTCGTTCCCCAGGAGGATGTGTGACTCCACCCGGGTCATTGCTCAAGGGTCATTCCTGCACAGAGGTGCCTACCCCCCCACCCCCCACCAAGGTGTGTGTTCTTACCTGGTTTTATCATTTTTATTCTCTTCATGGCACTTGAGACCACCTGATGTTGTGCATTTGTCGGGTTTTGTCTGTGCTCACACTACAACGTAAACTTGATGACAGTAGGAGCTCGATCAGTTCTCTCGCCGTTGTCTCCCGGTGTCTGCATGGGCCCCGGCACAGCGTAGGGCTCGGCGAACATAAGTGGGTGGGTGGAACAGAGTTGCGTCATATGGCGGTGGGCTGGGTGGGAAGAGGACAAGCTAGGTGTCAGAGAAGGTCCAAGTTCTGGGTCCAGCTTCACCTAGTTTTTGCAGTGTGACCTTGGACAAGTTCCTAGACCGTTTTGGGCCTTCAGCTGAAGGGGAGGAACCAGACTCCCTCTAAGGCTACTTCTGATGCCTGCATTCTAGAAGTCTGTATGTAGGAGACATAAGGAGCATGACAAGGGGTTTGGAAAGATCTCGTGTCCTGTGCCATGATGAAGGCTAGGTCTTGGGAAGACACACCAGTGGCTCGGAGTGTTTGCGTATGTACCCAGTGAGTTCAGAGCCGGTCATTCACGAGTATTTAGGAGCACCTACTGTGTGCCAGTTACTGTCCTGGCTTGGGGGTTATGGGGGCAGGCACCCAGCAGCCCTCCCCTGGTGGAGCTGGTGATGGGTACAGAGAAGCTTGAGCTGGCTGAACACTGCTTATGACCTGACCCAGCCTCGGAAATGCGGGGGGGTGGGGGGCAAGGGAAGGCCTTACTGGGATGCGAGAGGGTGAGTTTTTTTTTCACTTTACCCTTGGAAAGATACTTACGTAGACTGTTCGAGTCTGTTTAAGGATAAATACAGGCATATATCATCTTATTATGCTTTGCAGGTGCTGCATTGTTTACATATTGACGGTTTGTGTCAGTCCTGCGTCAAGCAAGACTATGCCATTTTTCCAACAGCATTTGTGCACTTTATATCTCTGGGTCATGTTTGGTAGTTCTTAAGTCGCTCAAATTTTCATTATTCTATTTGTTACGGTGATCTGTGATTATGACCGGCTAAAATGGTTAGCAGTTTTTTTAAAAAAAGATGTTTATTTTATTTTGAGAGAGAGGGCATGAGTAGGGGAAAGACAGAGAAAGAGAGGGACTCCCAAGCAGGTTCTGCACTGCAGAGCCTGATGTGGGGCTCGAACTCACAAGCCACGAGATCGTGACCTGAGCCACAATCGAGTTGGACACTTAATAACCGATGGAGCCACCCAGGCGCCCACAGTTAGCATTTTTTAGCAATAAAGTATTTTTAAATTCAGGTGTGTACATCATTTTTTTAGACATGACGCTGTATATTTAACAGACTATAGCCTAATGTAAACATAACTGTTGTATGTACCTGGAAAGCAAAACATTCATTTGACTCTCTTCATTGCGATATTCACTTTATTGCAGAGGCAGAGAGCCAAAGCTGCCACATCTCCGAGGTGTGCACGTAAATGCATTCATCTGAGGGTACCGAGGGAAAAAAATAATAAAATGGGAATAGTAGTTCTAATAGGTTTGAATTATGGGGACTTGGTTTGTTCCTCTAATTCTCCAGGTGCTCTATATGGTATCTCTGTTACTTCGTCAGAGATCGATTGCCTGTCCCGGTTTATGTTTTTGCCCCCGGGGTGTGGACTGCTCTTTGATGGGTCTCATTGCTGATGTGTGCCCACAAAACCCTGGCCTGGGGACTTTTACCAAGTTCCAGCGTCATTTTCCCACCTGTAAGTGAGAACACTTGACCCCGCTCTGCCCACTCTGTAGGGCAGTTGTTTGAATCAGGGAAGGTGGCGGAAGAAGAACATTGGGAAGTTTACCTCCCTCTGCAAAGGGAAGGGTCAGTGGACTAGTAGTGATGTGGCAGCTGGGTGGGAAGTGGGTAGGGCCCGAGTGCGGGGAAGGGGTTGGGGCTGGTTCCGTGGCACTGCCCTGACTGGTCCCCACAGGGCAGTGAGGGACTGTCCTTGACTGACAGCTGGCTGCAGCTGTGGAGGCTGTTTGGGAAATGACATCACTGAAAATGATTAAGTCAGCTTCCAACCCCTGCCACAGCTTTGTGCTTGGTATCTAGGTCAAACATAGGAATTCCTGCCCCCATCCCATCTCTAGTGTTTGGTCTGAGCCTCAGCAGGCAAATAGGTCTTATTTGTTTTTTTTTTCTTCCTGCCTTAAGATCCAACCATAGATACTGTATCTTGCCAAGAAGGGTGATTGAAACAACAAACTTGGAAATCTTGATTATTCCTGATAATGGAGTCTTTCCTGTGGGTCATGTGTTTAGGCCTGGATTCTCAAAGACAGAAAATCCACTGGCTTTCTGTCCTACTTGTACAACAGGTTGTTATTTCCTCTCCTGACAGTCTTTTCTCGAACCCTGAACTAGGGGGAATGAGGGACCTTGGTGTCCAGTGTTTGCAAGCCAAGGGCTGGTTTAGTGATGGCAGCCGTCGTTGGACTCACGGTTGGGGCTGGTCTGTCTATAGAATGCTGACCCTCCTCCCTCTCCCCGATCTACCTGTGTCAACTCCCTCCTTTTCTTTGTTCCCTCCCCTGCAGATGTCAAGCCTTCCAACATCCTAGTGAACTCTCGTGGGGAGATCAAGCTCTGTGACTTTGGGGTCAGCGGGCAGCTCATCGACTCCATGGCCAACTCCTTCGTGGGCACAAGGTCCTACATGTCGGTATGAGCAGTGGGTTCCATCTCTCACATGTCTTGCATGGTCAGGGATAGGAGCCAAGTGGGTGGCTTCCCTTGTAGAGCCAGAACCTGTCCTGGGTGGTAGAGGTGGGGGAGAAAGAATGAAGGATGAGGCATCATGGTCCCTCCCCAAGGAGGTGGCAGCCATGTTCTCTTCTCTCCCCCATGCCATGCGCTCCGGGAGGACAACAATAGGGCCATAGGTGTCTCAGTTGTCCCTAGGGTCTGACTCGGGGCCTGGCATGTGGTAGGTGCCCAGGGAGCGCTTGGTGAGTAAATGGCTAGTGTGCTCCAGAGAACGATTCAGAAAGGGGGGAGTGTGACACTGGGTGAATGCTGGCGTGGGGCAGATAGAGGAGTGCTAGGGTGAGTGGGGATCTGTACGGAGGGGGCAGTGAGTGTAGGCATGGGTTAATCGGAGGGGCAGGCACAGAGGCTGGGGCATCCCGGCACATCGTGTTTTCTGTGTTCTCGTCTGTGTGGTGGCCCTGTGAACGTGAAGATATCGCTCCCATTTTAGAGATGAGGAAATCCAGATGCAGAGCCTGGACTGAAAGCCAGGTCTCCTTGCCAGTTAGTCCCCTCACTCAGTCTAAGAACTGAGCAGCTAACATTCTGGACCACTCAACTGCCAACCGCAAAGTTCGAAATCAGTCAACACACTGCGGGACCTATTGATCCAGGGTTAGTGGTTTGGGTCTTTGTGGTTACATGGTCAGTTCCAAAATAGTCCAGTATTTGAGTTAGTGAAAAAATCCCTTGGGAGACATTAATGATGTCTAAAAAAAAATGTAATTGTCAGAATAAAGATTTTTTGTAGAGTTCTTGAAATATATGTGCTATTTCAATTAACGCTGAATAAAAATAATGCTTTGTATAGCACCATATATTTTTTTCCTGACTCTTCCGACTCAACCCATACTTGGGTAGCATTTTGCAGCATCGAACATACATTTTCGTTTGGTTTGACCTTCTTGGTAACCCTAGTAAGGAGAGCAGGTATTTTGTTATGTCGTTATTGATGTTAACACCGTGTTCATCAGCTCCACTTTATAGATGAGGGAACTGAGGCTCAGGATCACACAGTTTACAAGTTGCAGAGTTGGAGCGTGAGCTCGAGTCTCCTGACCCCAGATCCTTTGCCTTTTCTCCTGCTCCATATTCAGGAACAGTCAGTGAGTCAGTGGTGGAGCTGGTCTTAGAGCTCAGCTCTCCTGACTCTCAAGGCTGGTGTTTTGTTTTGTTTTTGTTTTTTAATGTTTATTATTTTGAGGGAAAGACAGGACGTGAGTGGGGGAGGGGCAGAGAGCTAGAGGGAGACACAGAAGCCCAAGCAGGCTCCAGGCTCTGAGCTCTTGGCACAGGGCCTGATGCAGGGCTCGAACCCATGAGCCGCGAGATCGTGACCTCAGCTGAAGCTGGATGCTTAACTGACTGAGCCACCCAGGCGCCCCTCAAGGCCGGTGTTCTTTCTACCCTGTGCACACTTCATTCGTGACCCATGTTCCAGAAGCCTCATGTTTCAGATGAAGGTGACAACATGAACCTCGCAGCTGGGCTTTGGACAAGCTGTGCTGCACATGCAAGACAGTGACCAGACTGGGCAAAGCTGGAGCCCCAGCTGAAGTGGCAGCCAGGGTCCAGCCAGGCCAGAGGCTGTTAGCGAGGGCAGGTTATGGGGAGATGGCAGTGAGGAGGCGTGGGTCAGAGGGTTTGAACGCAGTAGCTGGGGGCAGGTCAGAAACCCAGTGAAAGCAGTTAGTGGAAGTTCCAAAGAAGACAAAACGCATCAGCAGATCTAGGGCCGGGGCCAGGACCAGGACCAGGACCAGGACCCGGACTAAGCAGGACAGGCCACTCCCTGTGGGCAGGGAGTCCTGAGATCTCCCTGGAGCCTCCATGGAGACTCGCCTGTCCCTCTTCTGTGTGGGCCTGGATGAGCTCACAGGTGATCATAACTGTGTCCACTTCTCCTGCAGCCAGAAAGACTCCAGGGGACTCATTACTCCGTGCAGTCGGACATCTGGAGCATGGGGCTATCTCTGGTTGAGATGGCAGTCGGGAGGTATCCCATCCCTCCTCCCGATGCCAAGGAGCTGGAGCTGATGTTTGGGTGCCAAGTGGAGGGAGATGCGGCTGAGACGCCACCCAGGCCGAGGACCCCCGGAAGGCCCCTCAGCTGTGAGTGGCCCCAGCTTGGACTGCCCTTGCTGCTGTGGTTTCTGGGGGGCTGATTCTCCGAACACTCTCCCAAGACTGATTGCCTGTCTCTGGATGCCAGGCTGGGGGAAGGGGGGAGAAGCAGAGCAGGGGTCTCCAGGTGGGTGTTAAATTGTTTCCGTGGACAGTTTGCCACCCTTTGTTGAGTGCCTGCTGTGTTCCTGGCACTGCATTTAGTACTTTATATGCGTTACCTAATTTTTAAAAATCCTGACTGGTTTTTAGGTAGATTTTCTTTGAGATAAAGTTCGCATAACATAAAATGCACAGTTTAAAGTGGACAGTTCAGTGGTTTTTAGTATATTCTCCCATGTTGTGTAATCATCACCACTGTGTAATTGCAGAATATTTCTGTCACCCCAAAAAGAAACCTCACCTCCGTGAGCAGTCACTCCCAACTCCTCCCACCCCCACCCCCTGGCAACCACTCATCTACTTTCTGTCTCCATGGATTTGCCCAGTATTGTCTAATTTTAATAGCAATCATGTGTGAGCCCTGTTATAATCTCTTAAATGTGAGGAAACCGAGGCACCAAGTGCCTGACTTGCCGAGACTACATATGTCCTTGTCCACGCCTGAGTCCTAGGTGCCAAGTGCTGTGCCGCACCGCTTGCCTCTCTGATCACGAATACTGGGAAGTAAACCTGGTACTGGGAAGGTGCTGGCCGAGCCACCATCTTCTGATGTAATTCCTGCCGGGACATTGCTCTGTGACCAGGAAGGCCTGTCCCTGAGGCCCTCATGGAAGAGGGTGTATGTGAAGGGAGAAGCAGAGGGCAGGGGTCGCTGATGGTGGGTCCCGGGAGGGGCTTGTGGCTGTGGCCCCTGAGGCTGGCTGGGGACTCTGGAGTTTAGTAAAAGGAAGAAACCCAAGTTCAGGGAGAATGAACACTTAAGTCCTCAAGCTCCTTAGTTATCGCCTCATTTGCTCCTCTCTCAGTACAAGGAAGGGAAGAAGGGCGGACATAGAGACCCATCTCCCCTTCACCAAACTCCAAACTAAGCTCAGCAGCCCATGGATTTGCCTGAGGTCGCAAACCTTGCAGGTGGCAGAGCCCAGACTCCTACCCGGCTGGCCGACTCTGTGGCCTTTGCTGTCCCCTCTGTCCGCGGCCTTATCTGGGGCTCTTGTGTCTCTGCTTATTGTCCACCACCCTGTTCTGGTCCCCAGGACCCATGCCCCCGGTCCCTAGCCTCAGACTGGCAAATAACCTCCTGTCTGTTTTTCTGAGAAGCGTTTCCTTTTTTCTCGTTATAAAATCTGTAGCGTATGGAATGGACAGCCGACCTCCCATGGCAATTTTTGAGTTGTTGGATTACATAGTCAACGAGGTAAGTACTGCGCAGCTTCCTTGACCTCGTATCTGCTTCTATTAAGAAAAAACTCCGTTGATTTGGGAAGCCTGTGTGTTGTTCCCACAGTGGGGCTGCTTGTAGGGCATCACGCTCTTGGAACTGAGCGGCTGGTTTAGAGGCTGCGGGTGCCTCTTCCCCAGGGAGCATATTTGGGTAGCTCTGAGTTTCTCGTCCTTTCTCAGATTCAGGAGCCTCCAGTGTGGCCATTACACTCCTTCATTCATCACGTATTTCTTGTGCACTTACTGTGGGCTACGTGTGCACTGTGGGGTGGTGCTACGCACGAGGTGGGGGGCCACAGACGGAAAAACAAAAGTCCCTCGTCGTGAAGACCATTAGGTTAATATGGGAGGCAAGGCAAGTCTACACATACCTGCAAACTAGGGTTTCCGATTGTAAGTGCCATTAAAAGCAATAGATGTAAAAAAATGACAATGTAGAAACAGGTATGGAAAATATTCCCTATAAATTGTGTGGAAAACATTACAAAGTAGTACGTGTACTGTGATCAGTTCTTTAACAAATCTGTATGCATGTACATACATACAAAATCTGAAAAGCAGTAGGAAATGGTGGTTCTCTCTGGATGGTGGAAATTTCTTTTGGCTTATTGCTGCTGGCTGGCTTTAATGCAGAGAACACACATTATTTGTGTAACGCACCTATACCAGTATGTTTAAATGAAAAAAGGATCAAGGAAGGGAGAGACTGCCCAGCATTCGTCAAATCCTGGCTTGAGGGGGTGGGGAGCGGTGGCACAGAGGGGCTGGGGCAGGGCTCCCAGAGGAGCAGGGCTTTGCTGCGGCAGGATTTCCAGAGGTAGGGCCAGCACCCCCGGCCTCAGGTGTGGCGTGGGGAGTGGAGGAGGGGCGCGGTCTGTTAGCTTGGGGAGGCAGCTGGAGGCCCCACGCAGCTGGGGTACACGGTAAGAGGCATGGCTCTGTTCTCTTCAAGAGACTAGCGGGGTAACTTTTCATACTTCGTACTGCTCTCTAAAACCAGACCCCAAAAGGCTCAAAATGGTCCCCGTGTCCATTACGAGCCAAACAGGGAAAATCCTGCTTCACCCCATCAGTTACGAAATCCCTAGGGAGGTTCACTTGCCCATCCTTGCTGTCTGCACAGCTTTATGCTAAGCAATGAGACATGGGACGGAAGTGCAGCGTGTGATCTCGGCTGCCTAAGGACTCAAGGAAGGCACAGCGCCTCGCATTTGTGGTAGTGCGGAGAGCCATCCTCTGCTGCCGGGACCTGAGCTGGGTGGTGCTGGGTGGGAACCGCAGGGAAGAGAGAGCCTGAGTAAATCAGCAGCCGCCGGTCTGGTCTCCTAGTGTGCCCGCTGCCAGCCTCTGGTGGCCCGGCTGGTTTCATCATCCTCTTCATACAGGTGAGGAAACTCAGGCTCCGAGATGAAAAGTAGCTAAGTTCCTTCCCCCCTAGTGTACTTCCTTACCACCCACTCCTCCCAGCTCCCCTCCCTACCCTCCCAGGAGGCTGGGCCGCTAGGTCAGGTGTGGGCACCTCACAGCCCCTCTTTTGCCCGGCCCCCATCCTACTTGGGTCTCTGGAGGCCAGGCAGTCAATCCCTCCTTTGAATGTTCCCTTCATCCCCCTCAGCAGCATCGACCATCTGCAGGGTGGGCCTGAGAACTGGGTTTTTAGTCCCTGGCCCCCAGATCAGTCTCATTTGCCTGGTGTCGTGGTAAGTCCTTCAGGGCAAGAGGGTGAGGCAGGGCTTTGTTGGTAGTGTGTTTAATTGTCAGTCTCTGATCACCTGTTGGTCGGGGCTGCACATCAAGGCAGTGACACCCGGGCACTGTGGGAGTCCACTCACAAGGAGGCTAACACTCCGCCCCGGCACAGGTCACAGGAGGGTGGGTCCCATTTCCTGGGTCTGCGTGGAACACATGAGCCAGGTGCTCCAGGAGCCCTGTCCTGTGTCGCCCTGCGTGACCTCCACTGCGTACCCTGGGAACATGAGAGCTGTTGCCAGTGTCCTAGCATCAATGCCCGCAAACAGCCTCCTTCCTGGAGTGTGCAGGGAACATTCTTCCAGACCCAGCCCTCTCCGCTGATGTTATATTAAACTTTCTCCGCCGCTTCTTCGGGGTATAGCGGAAAAGGGATATACATTTTACGATTCAGCCTTCTGTGTCTTCCACGGCTGCTGTCTGGGCTGCGTTATGCCTGGTGGTTAGCACACCCCCCTAGCTCCTAGTTCCAGGACACACTCCAGGATTTACAGTCGGATCAGCTAGAAGCGTTCCCAGAGAGAACGAGGTCCTCCTCACGTCACAGAAGGATAAACCAAGAGTCCGAAACTGATTTGTTTAGTCACTGGCAAGTGAGTGGTAGCTACCAACTCGGCCCCAGTTCCAGCTGTGGCTTGAGACAGCGGTTCCACCCGCGGTGGCCCAGCAAGCAGCCACTGGCCTCTAACCCCTGTCTTCCCTTGGTTGGTTAAGGGCAGCACTGTCCCGAGGCCTGGGGGTGGGGGTTGTGGGGAATATGGCTGGAGAAGGAAGCCAGGCATTTCTTAGGTCTTAATCTGTATTTACAGCCTCCTCCAAAGCTGCCCAGTGGAGTATTCAGTCTGGAATTTCAAGATTTTGTGAATAAATGGTAAGTCAGCTCCTCGCTCTCTGGAGATATGCTGGTTTTGTCGGCCTCCCCACCTGGTCTTGGGGAACGGAGCTTTGCCCTTTCCCCCACGCCTCCAGAATGCTAGGACTTCAGTAACTGGGCTGACCACAGCACTGGGTAAAAGCTGCCCCTCACCTGCCCTACAGGGATGGGCACATTGCCTTCTGATCTCAGGTTAATTCAGCACTTACGAACCTGCAGGCATGCCGCAGTGCTAGGAACAGGAAGGTGAATACAGGGTGTGGGGAGGATAGGCATGTAAACGTGAAATAACTTGAGTTGGAGCCATTGCCAGGAAATCTCTCTGACATTATCTTTCTTTCTTTAAGCCTCATAAAAAACCCAGCAGAGAGAGCAGATCTGAAACAACTCATGGTAAGTCCATTTATTTCCAATTTGTACACGACCCGCTTATTCATTTGTTCTCGGTCGGTCATCCGTCCAGTCCTCCTACAGCCCATTCCCTGCTGCCTTGACCAGTATGGTCCCATTGACCCTGGGGCTGCAGGATCCCAAACAAAAGGCTCCCGTGTCCCCCCGTGAGCATAAAGGACGAGCCGAGGGAAGGAGCGGGCCAGCCCACTCCTTCGTGGGGACGGGGCCTTTTCCACCACTGACGGGCTCACCTTGTGTTCAGTATCCTCCGCAGCCCCTCTCGGAAGAGTGGGGCAGTAATACCGGAGAACATCTGAGCTTGCAGAGCCCGTGCAGTGTCACACACACTCCGAAGTCCACCCGTTCATTATTTTGCTCCTTCAAGCCACCCTGTGGGGCGCGGAGGGCAGAGCTGCTACTCCCAGTTCGCAGTGGAAGAGCGCAGGCCCAGGGAAGTGAGCAGCTCAGGCGTCCCGGCAGATCAAACAGGCAGAGTGGGCTCTCGGGGGCGGGGCGGCAGCCAGCCCCCTTCCTGGCCCCCTACTGCCGCCCAATGGCAGGCAGGCTCCGGGATTGCAAGACTGGTCCCAAGTCTAGACTCGGGACTCTTGAACTTTCCTTTAACTTACTCTCTGTTTCCTCGCACACAGGTTCATGCCTTTATCAAGAGATCTGATGGTGAGGAAGTGGATTTTGCAGGTTGGCTTTGCTCCACCATCGGCCTTAACCAGCCCAGTACACCGACCCACGCGGCCGGCGTCTAAGTATCTGGGAAGCAGCAAAGAGCGAGTCCCCTGCCCAGTGGTGTGCCATTGTCGCTTTCAGGCCTCTTTGCCATGCCTGTCTCCGTTCAGACGTGCATTTCGCCTACGACAAAGGATGAAGAACACAGCATGTGCCAAAATTCTATTTGTGTCTTTTTTAATATTACTGTCATTTATTCTGTTATTTCCCTAAGTGGATTGGCTTTGTGCTTGGGGCTATTTTTGTGTATGTTGATCCGAACATGCGCAACGTTCAGTTACAGTGAAACCTTGGTGACTGTGGGTAGTCATTCTTACTGAAAATTGCACTGCTCTTCCCCCACCGTGACTGGCTAGCTGCCTGTAGTTTTGGGATTCTTTTGACACTTGGTGGTACTGCATTCTTGCCGGGCGCACCTTCCTTCTGTTGGGGTAGGAGCCTTGTAAGATCCTTCACAGGCACTGCATGTGAAGCATGCTTTGCTGCTATGAAAAAGAACATCAGAAAGTATAGATCTTGTTATTTTATTATATTTTTGCTTTTGGTGTAGAATGAAGCAATTTCTGTCAAAATCTAGCCAGAGCCCTTCACTGCCACGATAGCTGGGGCTTCACCAGTCTGTCTACTGTGATGATTTGTAGACTTCTGGTTGTATTTCTATATTTATTTTAAAATATATTATGTGGGATATTTAGTGGTATGTGTCTCTTTAAGTTTGAATTAGTGTTTCTAAAATGATGGTTACTTTGAATGTTACAAATGGATCAAGGCATTAAAATGTATGAGATTTATCTTTCCCCAAATCCAAGTACCGATGCTATTGTAAACAACAGTGTGTATAGTGCCTAAGAATTGTATGAAAATCCTTTTAACCATTTCCACCCAGATGTTTAACAAATCTAATCTCTTATTCTAATAAATATACTATCAAGTTAAAAGGATGAAAAAACAGGTCTACTTTTGTGGTAGGATTCGAGAAGTCAAATGGTGTCGTCAAGCCTTCCTGTGAGGGCAAAGGGTAAAGACAAGGAGGAGGCTGCAAGGCAGAAATGCCACACTGGGGACGAGTCCAGTGCTCTGGACCAATGGGCCTTCCTGTAATTCCAAGTTGGACTTTGTCCAAGTCTTCTCCGCCATCAAACACTTAGGTGTGAGCCTTCCAACTACCCTTGCCGTGCACCTGGGAGCAACAGATCCCCTTTCTTCCTGCCGTTTTCTACCCAGGGAAAAGCAGGCAGGGTGGGGTCAGGGGGTAACCGGCCTGCTCACGGGAGCACCCTGCTCTTGGCCGTGCCCAGCTGGTGTGGGAGCCTCTACCCAGGACACCCAGCCCCGTGCTGTTTGGCTCCACTGAGCAATGGTTTCCCCTCTTCATTCCGCTTTCCTGGGGAGGGGAATGGGCCTGCGCTGCCTTCGTCCCGCCTGTGGGGTAGCAGTGAAGTCACAGAAAACAAACTGACCACCGATGCCTTTTTTTGACCAGTGACTTTCAGAACTTCAGCTTCGTGTGGGGACGCCTGGTCAGCACCTCTTCCCCCATTTTCTTCCAGAGGGCAGGTTACAGAAAACCAATAAATACGTATTTAAAAACACAAGGCCTATTTTGTTTTCAAACTAAGAACGATGTGATTCAATCTCCTGAGTAGGCAGTCCCACTCTAGATGGACAGGAGCTTAGATACAGCCAGGGTTTAGAAAACTGCTTCGTGTTACATATACCGCCTAGGCCGGTCCAGCATTTTTTCTCGCTGTAAGGCTAACATCTGTTCTGAGTGTCCTAAATTCTCTATGCTATACAAAAGTGTTACATTTTGGGAGTCCAAGGGTTTTCCCCTAGTCGTTTTTACCAGGAATGATCTTGTTTTCCAGAATAACGTTCCCTGCGTTGGTCTTGCTGTTTTGAGTTCCCCATGTCCAATTCCTTCCTTAGACTCCCTCTTGCTGAGACACCAACAGTAGCTAGGGTTTTACATGGTGCCTCACGAGCACCCCGTAACCGCACGCCAGAGTTGCTGGAGCAGGTGCGCACCCTGTCATTTTACACGCGGGAAACTGAGCGCTGCAAAGAGTTCAGTAAGGCAAGTGCCCAGTTAGTGGTAGAGCTAGAATTCAGAGCCGACTTTTCTAGCTCTCGAAAACCCACACTCATAAATTAGATTCCCCAAACGTAAAGTTTGGTTGCTTTTGTTGCAAAACAATTTTCACGCTGTGTTTTCCAAGTAATACGCTCATTTAAACTTTTGGCTATTTCCTGTAAGAGTAGCTGAAAATCACTGGAACGAAATGTTGATTAATACATACACCCATCCATGTTCTCTGCTGGAGCAGTTACAGCAGAAGTTCTGCTTGAGGAGGTTCTGTATGTTTTGTTTGGCTTTTCTATTGCTCGGGCAGGGTAAGTTACTTTAATAAAATTCAGCAGTACTTAACTGTATTTCACTGAAAAAGGGGCAGTATACAAATTTTAGCAACTGTTATTTTGTAACAGTCATTATTACAAAAGCCTAATCTCCCAAGCATGTTGTCGGCAGCGTGCTGTGATGTCACCCGAGAGGTGGCAGCAGTCTGTGTTCCCAAGTGGCTCTCTGTACTCCTCACTTGTCATCTTTCTCTCCTAGACTGTGGCCTTGCTGCTCACAATGCTTCAATGGCATGCAGATGGCCTTTAATTGGCTTTCTTAAAAGAGGCATTGTTGACTGGAAAGGCTGGCTTGTATTTAAACTCTGCCCTTTTGGCAAATGCCAGGCTTTCTCAATAGCACTGGAGAGGAAACTTTCTGTTTTGAGCATAATTACGGAATCTGACCAGAATACAGACGCAGCACCGCCCACATTGCTCAAGGCTAAGATACCACATCTGTGCTTTTCCAGGTCACTGAAACGTCAGTTATGGATGGAACCATGTTTAGAACTACACATCATCCTAAAGTTCTTGCTTCCTTTTAAAGCGGGCCAGAGGGCCCACTTTGAAAGAATATTTTTTTGAGGAGACAAAGTTCCTGAGATGTAGGAACTTAATTCATAGGACAAACCTTGGCTCTTTCCCGCCTTCAAGAATCTGATTCCTCCTCCTCCTCCTCCTCCTCCTCCTCCTCCGGCACATGGCTCCTTGTGCTCAACTCCAGTGCAGTTTGGTTGATTGATGCTTCATTGTCTACGTGTACCAACATCTGCTTTAGGCAAGGACATTATGGATTAGTAGGAAAGACATGGTCACCAAACCGGCAAATTCTGAAATGTGTTTTAAAATCAAATCTCGGGGCGCCTGGGTGGCTGTCTGGTAAGTATCCGACTTCAGTACAGGTCATGGTCTCGCGGTTCGTGAGGTCGAGCCCTGTGCTGGTCTCTGCTGACAGCTCAGAGCCTGGAGCCTGCTTTGGATGCTGTGTCTCCCTCTCTCTCTGCCCCTCCCCCACTTGTGCTCTCTCTAATGTTTAATTTAAACATGAAATTTTTTTTTAAATTGCAACTGCACATTCATCCCCAATATTTAATCACCAGGAGGTAAGGCCACTTCCTATCCTGATCCTCCTACCCTCTACTGCCACAATGGGAGGGAGTAAACACCCTAGTATTTGATAGAATGTTACCTGATTTACAAACATGGTTCATGCCTAAGAATTATGCTGGCCTACATGTGCTGCTCTCATATGGTTTTACATGGCTTAACATGCATCTGGGAGAAAAAAATGCTCAAATATGGTGTATTTAGAAAGAAGAACATTGCACCGTTTTACCTAAGGGCATTGGTAAGAAAGATACGATGAGGACTGGAACCCACTTTTTAGCACTATGTTTTGTAGTCAAAGCCACACTCTTGTTCTCACATCCCAGGCTTACTTATAAAGCAGCGGAAGTTTTGACATATGCCTGCAAAGATCTCCAATTCTCCCTCGGTTCACTGGAGTAACTAGAGGGGACGGATAACTAGGATGCTGCAGGCAATATAACAACACATGATTAATAAAGAGTACCTAGCTGCTAGAGAGGCAGGCTGGTCCTTGCCTAAAAGAGTCACATGTAGTAGCCAGCGTATTAAATCAGAATAACTTAATTCCCTGAGTTCTTTGGGCTTGATCAGGTAATTTACAAAAACTTTTGGCCTCCAAGCAGCCTGAGAGCAGGATGGACTTTGCATTCTTTCCCCAGGCCCACACTTGATTAAACTTACATCATGTGGCTGTTCAGATGCAGGCTGAGAAGGGAGCACTTCATCCCCTCTTCTAGAACTGATCATTGATTGGAGGGCTAGTTCTTCAACCTAGAAGAGAGGAGTCGAGGACACTTTGCTTACTATTTCACCGGGCTACTGACCTGGGTAAAATTTACGGATCATGCTGTCAAAGGCTCAAAGGCTGGCGTACTGAGAAGTGAAAACAGTGCAGCTCTGTGCAGCTCTAGAGCAAAAGATGGGGCCCTTAATATTTCCCCATATTTTAGGAAAGGAGCCCAAAACCCTCCAGCCCCTTTCCCCCTGGGGTGTACAGGTGTTTTCAGTTGAGCCAAGACTTTCATTCCCCTAGGTATAGCAGATCTGGGTAGAAAACACAAGTGTGCTACTTAAAAAAAAAAGCCAGATGTCTTCTGATTCCACAGGGGGCCCATTCGCTAGCCTGTAGCTTTCTACCCAGGATTGTGAAAGGGAAGGCAGGAAGAATGGAAAGTGGAAGTGTTTCCTGGAGCATAAAGGAACCTAGGCTTAGAGGTCATCATCCTCATACACAACACCCACCTACTGGATACTTGTATAGGTACTAGTGATAGGAGAACATAAATGAGCACTGGCCAGCAACCATCCTGAGGAAAAGCGTGTTATTTTAATGTACAGTTGTACAATGCTTTTCAGTTCACAAAAGGCTTTCATAACCCGCATCTCGTCTGGACGTAAAGATCCTGAAGAAGGGTGCAAAGCAGCGCTTATCAGGATCATCTCACTGGGGCTAACGAGGATGGATTGGTGGGAAATGTGGGAAATGGCCCTGGTGCGCCTAAATCTCGTCCAGGCTGTGGAGTCACTAAGAGCTGCCAGAAGAAAAGCTACTGGGAACTCTGGGACAAGTCTCTTCTCTCCGGGCCTCGCTCGCTTTCTTTGCACAACGGATCCACCCATCTCTTCTAGCTTAACGATACCAGAGCTGTTCCAAGCGTCAACAGAAACTAATCAATGGTGGCTAGCACATGCAGTAGGGGGCCGGGGGGAAGGGGTCCGGGGGCAGGGAGAACCTAGGCGAGCCTTAGGGAGGTCTCACTTCCTCAGCGCGTGGTGTGCGGTCCACCCGCGTTTACGGGTGCGGCAGTGGTCTTGCCGCACGTACAGATCGCCGGGCCTCGGCGCAGACCCGCAGGACCTAGATTCTAAGAGGAGTGGGCCTGCAACCTCAGTCCCGCCCCCCAGGTACTTGTCAACCGAAGTGGGCGCCGCCTACGCCTGGGGTTCGCGGGGCGGCCCGGCTCGAGGGGCGTCCCGGGGTCACCTTGAGCCGGTTCAGCTGGTCGTGCAGGGCCGCCTTCAACCGGAGCAGCGTCTCCTCCTCCTTGCGCAGCTCCTGGAGCCGGCTCAGCATGGCGCCTCCTCCCGCCGGCCGACAGGCCCGGCGCCCGGTAATGACGTCTGGCGCCCTCGTTCCCGGAAACCAAACAGCAGGCTGGGCGGGGCTGGCAGCACGCGGGCAGCGACGCTTCCGGCCCGTCTCTGAACTCTCGCTGGCTCCTCGGCGGGAGCGTGCTTTTCCTAGGAGAGACCCCTTTTTTCTTTCCTTTTATTATATATATATTAATATTTATTTATTCTGAGATAGAGCGAGCAAGCAAGGTAGAGGCAGAGAGAGAAAAGAACCCCAGGCAGGCTCCGTGTGGGGCTGGAACCCACAAACTGTGAGTTGACGACCTGAGTTGAAACCAAGAGACGCTCAACCGACTTGAGCCACCCAGGCGTCCCCCTGCATCGCACTTTCAATGTGCTGCAAGTGGCTATTTTGGCGCCAACAAGACCTGCAGACGCATTTGAGGGCAGAGACCAAAACCACAGTATCTAGCACACAGGTGCACAAGCCCTGTTAATTTTGCAGGCAAGGATTCCTCCTCATGTCAAAGTGGTTCCTAGGAGGGTGTGCAAATTGGAACAGGAAGATAAAGCAGGGCTATCATTCTATTGGGACGTGGTGCCTTTGTATGCTAAGGGCTAGATTGCCCTGAATCTGCCAAGTGGAAGATCCATCACCTTGATGTGGAATTTGAAGTAGGTTGCCAATGGAAACAAACCTGTTGCAAAACAAGATCCCGACAGGAGACAAAAATAGGACAATTTATTTATTTTTTAAAAAAAAATTTTTTTTCAACGTTTTTATTTATTTTTGGGACAGAGAGAGACAGAGCATGAACAGGGGAGGGGCAGAGAGAGAGGGAGACACAGAATCGGAAACAGGCTCCAGGCTCCGAGCCATCAGCCCAGAGCCCGATGCGGGGCTCGAACTCACGGACCGCGAGATCGTGACCTGGCTGAAGTCGGACGCTTAACCGACTGCGCCACCCAGGCGCCCCAAAAATAGGACAATTTAACTCAAGGTGGGAAGTCATGCTGGAACAGGGTAAGGAAAACAAACCAACGTTCTTTGGCGCAGACTTCTCTGCGTTTTTTTTTTTTTTTAGAGCAGAGCATGTGAGCAGGAAAGGGGCAGAGTTAAAAAAAACGCTAAGCAGGGTGCAAGCTCAGCGTGGAACACAACACAGGGCTTCATTCCACGACCCTGGGATCATGACCGCAGCTTGAAACAAGCCAGATCCTCTGGGTTTTAAGGATGGGACTTTAGCTCTGGCCATGAACTCATGCTTCAGGAGTTGGGAGCGCCATACAAGGTTCTGCATTGACAGTGCAGAACCAGCATGGGTTTTTTTTTTTTGATAGAGACCGAGACACAGAATACGAAGCAGGCTCCAGGCTCCGAGCTGTCAGCACAGAGCCCGATGTAGGGCGCGAAGCCACAAACCGCAAAACCATAACCTGACTGCAAGTCAGACGCTTAACCAACTGAGCCACCCAGGCGCCCCTCTGTTAAAGTCAGTTTCAACTAAGCCACCCAGGTGCTCCTCTGTGCTATACTTGAATGTATTCATCCCTTAGTAAAACTGCCAAGTATCAAGTAGTTTTGAAAAATGCTTTGGACACCTTCATAACGTAGGTCAATTTATTGAGGGTAGCATCTCTTGCAATAACTATACTCTATCGCAGAAGGTTCTAACAGGAACCTCTGGAGGAACCATCAATTTCTTAATGCAGTACCCCTAAATGTATATATTCTGCCCTCTTGTGGTACTGTAAAAGCCAAGCCTTTATGGAATTTTACTTATTTTTGAAAGTGTAGTTTTTTTTTTTGAGGAAGGATTGCTAAATCCTAATAGCTTCATATCTGAGACCAGTCTTTTAGCCATCTGCTTGTTATCTACAAACTGGATTTTACACGTGGATTTATGCAGCGTTCTTGTTTCCATTCACCTGCATGGATTTACAATGAAATGCAAAGTCCAGTTTTATACCAGACCAAAAAAAAAAAAAAATGGAAGCAAAAGACAGGAATTAATGGGCAACAAAATAAAATTCTAACCAAGATTCACAAACACATCCAACAAGTCGGGTTTCTCACGGTCTTTGATTAGGCCTTTATTCATAATTAGCTGTCCAAAATGATTTAACTTTTATGGAATAAACAAATCTAAGTTTTATGCAGGTTTCTTTTCTTCCGTGGTGGGTTTCTTCTCTGCAGGCTTCTTCTCAGCTACTGGTTTCTTGGTCGTTGCAGGCTTTTTTCCTGCCAAGGGTTTTTTCTGCTTCTTAACACCAACAGCCTTCTTTCCTTTCTTCCCTACCACAGGCTTCTTGCCTGGAACACCCTTCTCCTCGGATTTGGCTTCTAAGGCTGCTGCGGCCTTATCCATCCGGAGTTTGTGCTGCAACAAATTAAGAAGAAAACCTAAGAATCAAACCTTTCTAAAAACTTAACATACCAGCCAAAACCAAATTATCACTTACATTCTTGGCCTGGCGAAGAATGGTGTTCCGGCGCATTGTCTTTGCATATGGGTTCAGCTTCAACATGATTCTCAGGTTTTTCAGTGGATTCTTCTTGAGGACTCTGCGATGAATCTTCTTGCTGTAGAAAAGTAGACATTACAATATTAACAACTTCGTTCACATTATTCATGTTTCTCAAATAACTAATGGTAAGAGATTGGAATGAGATTAAGTATCACAAGTTTACCGTGGTGCTCGGAGGGCTCTCTGGATCTCAGGGCTCTTCAAGATTCTGCTAAGGTCTGTATTAAGCATCTTATGCATGGGAAGGCTGAGAAAAAAAAATGCTGACATAAGATGCTCAATTCCCAATTCTCACGAACAATCGAAGCTCTCCTGAGTTAATTTCAACTACGCTATCAACTTCTCAGAGTATCTCACCATTTTGGCATATCCTATCTGTACATGAGGGCACATGGCAAAACCACATTCGTTATTCACAAAACATGCAAACCAATAGCGAATGTAAGTATCTGCAGCATAAACACCTGTGTTTGATACATGAAGGCCAACAATACTCACTTGTAGTTACTCTTGAGGGAGGCAGCCTTACGCCAAGTGCCATACAGATCATCCAACTTGCGGAAAGCACTTTCAGTCCAGATGCAGAAACGTCCCACATGCCCACCAGGAGCAAGTTTCAAAATGTTCAGTTTGCTTACATTAAGCAAAGTAATTCCTTTTAAAGGAAAAAGAAAATTAGGGAGTCTGTATCTCAACACAAAAACACAAATCTTCTGCACTACTTTCGTGCTATGTAAGGTACCTGAGAGCTATGTTACTAATCAGGCAGTTCCAACCTTCACTGGTGTACTCATTCAGCTGACAATCAGAAGTTCCACCAAATCATGTGTTTCAGAAACACGGACCATACAGTGAAATCTCATCATAGTAAAAGCTGAGTAAACTTGCATAGTATGGACAAGCAAAACATGCGTAAGCAGTACAATTACCGGGGATGTTTCTGAAGGCCTTGATGATACCATTGTCCTCATTATAGATGATGCAGGGTCCCCTGCGCTGGATACGACGACGGTTTCTCATTTTGCCCTTGCCAGCTCTCATTCGTTGAGAGGCATAGACCTAAAAAGCGAGAACATTTATTACTCTCATTAAAATATGACCTTAGTAATTCATCTTCAAACGTGATTTCAAGAAATCAGTCTCCACTGTAAAGAAAGGAGCCACGATGAATTGCCCAACATTCACACGCAACCGTAAATGCCAGGCAAGATTCAAACCTAAGTTTTATAAGGTTTTAAGAGTCCTCGTTCTCATAGCCCCTCAAGTTACACTATCCTCCAGTCATCTTTTGAGATTTAAAATCTGATGAAGTTAAGGACCACCAAACGGGAAATCTGTTCATTAAACCTACCTTTTTGATATCATTCCAGGCTTTAAGTTTCTTAAGAAGCAAAACAGCCTCCTTGGTCTTCTTGTAGCCTTCAACTTTATCTTCAACCACCAAAGGAAGTTCCGGAACTTCCTCAATACGGTGACCTGACAGAGCCAATTAACAAAAACCTAGTTACCCTGAACCTTTTGAAAAATTGAGAAACATTTCATATAATCCACAAAATCAAAATGGAATACAATGTGCCAAGTCAGAATTTCCACAAATATCATGTGTTTCAGAAACACGGACCAATTAAGTGGAATCTCATCATTCTGACAGTTGCAGAGTAGGAACGTGATGAACTGAGTGGAAAAGTTTGCCAATATATGAAAGCCCTGTATTTCTATTAGTTTCCCAGTTACACAGTCTTCACTGATGACTTACTATCAGCCTAAGTGGTCAGAACTATTATTTAGAAGAGGGAAATCTAGTCAGGCATTCTGGGATGAACAGAATTGACACAGATCATTAACATGATTGAAATGGTTGTGGGGGGGGGGGAGGGGAGGGGAAAGGAAGGGTACTTTGTACCAGTCCTGTAAAACAAAATCCACAAACCTTTAGACATGACCAGTGCTGGTAAGGCTGAGGCAGCCAGGGCAGAGCAGATGGCATATCGCTTCTGTGTTGTGTTCACTCTGCGGTGCCAACGGCGCCAAGTTTTGGTTGGTGCGAACATGCGGCCCCCACGACACATCTATTTTTCCAGTTAAGAATCTCATTTCTCAAAATTTTGGCAATTAAAAAAAAAGATCATGTCTTGCTCAGTAAGAATTTTCGTCACCCTTCTGAACCAGCTTACTGACAGCAGGCAACTGTCGCCGAGAACAGAGTAAGACGCAAATTACGACATCATTGCAAGCAAAATTTCCTAATGCCAAGCCCCTGTCTGGCTAGAGCAGTATTTCACCTGGACACTAATAGTATGTTTGAAATATTTTCAACTATGTACAAGCCAGGTTCAAGTCGATAATTCCCGAAGAGCTGACCCATCTACATAGTGGAACAAAGGATACATTTCCAAAAGCACCCTGGCCAGAACGGTGAGTTCCACCACCTCGAACTCTGGGAATTCGAGCCACGGCTCTGCCAGTACCCCAAGACTCAGCACTGGTCTGATGACCTGAAATTAGGAAGAAATACAAGTTTTAGCTACCCAATCATACTAATATAGGACTATTATGCATGGTACCAACAGCATCAGAACATCCAAGAAAATCATGTGCTTCAGAAACACGGACCAATGGAGTGTTATTTCATCACTGCTGTTAAGCAGGTCTTAAAACATCAATCCTCGAAAAATCCATACCTGCTAATTCACTGACAGCATATGGCTGTCTATTGTTTTTGCGCAAGTTGGTGTGAACAAAGTTCACGATATCCGGTCGAATGGGAGCCTTGAATACAGCAGGCAGAGTAACATTTTTGCCAGACGACTCCCCCTTTTCGGAGTACACGGATATCAATGGACGAGCACACGCCTGGTAAAAAGGAAAAGATACTCATACTGACAAAGCCAAAGGCACTATGATCAGCATCAACAATACCATTAAAACCTCAATTACAGGAGACTGGAATTTGGGGAGGTAGACAACACTCAGAGCTGAAACAGAGGCTATTACCAACACGTTACGTCTATTAACTTCAAAACATTCTTACGCTTAACATTTAGAATCTCAAGTTCAAGCACAAAATTGATCATTAAGCTTTCAAACCAGGCCTTACACGACATAAACGATTCAAGGCATACTGTGAGATTCGAAAATGCTATTTAATACTACCATCTAGATAAACTTTTCAACCCCAAATGTCAGCATGTCTTGTCTCCTACAGTTCTCCTTCCAATTTCTGCCCTTGGCCCCCTTCATCTCAAACACGTATCACAGAACTTACCAGTACAAATACTGGCCATGTTTCTTTTTGCTCAACCTTCTCCAAAGACTTACACCTGAAAGCAAAACTAAATTTCTGAGGATAGTCTACAGAATCTGTTGGATTTCATCTCCCACACTTTTCCAGATGCTACTGTCTGTACCTACACCCAGGGGCATACCCCTTTTCCCTCAGAGGTAAGTCTTCATCTTAAAAACAATCTGCATGCTTCCTCACCCTCCTTCAGACCACCTTCTCTGAAATTTCTCTTATTACTTTAAAGCCCAACTACTGCCTCGTCTTCCATTCCCCATGTCCACAACACTACCATCGAACATTCTAGTGCTATTTTGTCCAAATTATCATCCAAGCATCACAAGTATAGGGTCTTTTTTTTTCCACTTAACTATACCTGGCTAAAAAATTCATAGGTTTAGAGAACACCAAATAGAGCAACTTTTAAGTTAAGGAGATGACGAAGTTTTTGTAGAGGCACGTGTTAAGATGAACACATAGGAGTATTCAGAAAAATGTGGATATGCGGGTCTTTAATAAAATCTGCCTCGGCAAAAATGAAAATGTTCCTTCCTGAACAACACCTGAAAATACAAAGCCCAAAACTGAATATGGCCCCGATTCAGTCTTAGGCCCCAAGAGCTTCCCTATTTTCGGTAGAACTCACGCCTTCTACGATGCAAGGAAGCTAGAATCTCAAAGATTCCTCCGCACCTGAGAGCGACCGTGTCGCCCATTGCTGGGACGCCCACGTTGCCTCTAAAATGGCTGCCGTAAATTAGCCGCACTACCCAGCTCCAACCCACAAACAGGTGATGCCTCCATCCCCTTTATCCTCGCTTTCTCCCCTACAGTTCTTGGGTCCTAAAGCCCTAATACATTTCTGCCGGGACCCGAGCGCAAGAAAGAGTTCGCCAGAATGGACCTCCACTCACCATCGCGGGGAGAGGAGAGGGCCACGCTCCTCTCAACCCGGCGGCTCCTATAGGAAAAGGAAGTGCCTAGCACTTCCGCTCTATTTGTAGACTTCAACTCGTCCGCCAACCTTCCCCGCCTCAGAACCATCCAGAGGCATAAAATCTCTCTCTACCACTCTATAAAAATAACAAATAGCGTATTGTTTTTTCACATGCATCAAATTATGGTATCTACCCACTTTCAAAGCCAACAATATCGCTTAGAAATAAGGGACTCCTTTCCGCGGAATAATCCATAAAGAGGCGTGGCAACTCTCGCGAGACGAAGTGTCTTTTCCCTCTCAGCCGCTGCAACTTATTTTAACTTTTTCTTACAGGAATGGAAAATTGTTGGCAGAGGAAAAACTGCGGTGTACTCTAAAACAAAAGATTAACTTGGTGGACAAACGGGGCCCGTCGGGAGTGGGTGGGGTGTAAAAGTAGTCCCGGCGATGGGGTCCTGACCCAGGACGTCAGCGTCCGGCGCGCAGTTCAGTTTGGCGGTTTCGGATCTGCAGTCGAATTGGGCGTGATGTGGTCCCGAATGAACCGAGCAGCTGAGGAGTTTTACTCTCGTCTCCTGCGGTGAGTTGTAGCCTTTGCTGTTGCTTTGGGTGCGAGGACAGCACTTGTCCCTGGGCGTCATTTTCGACTCCGCCCCAATCCTCTTGCCCCTGCTTTAGGGATAAGCGCTCTGTCGCTTCTCAGTGGCGCCTACGTTACAGACTAAGGCAGCTTTCCTGGGGTCTTGGAGTTGGGGAATGGCCGGTTGGTTGGTTATCTGTTCGAGTGTGGGGTTGACCCTGTGGGGGCTTGCTTGTAGTCTCGTATAGGCGAAAACAAGTGTACGTTATCAATGGAGGTGGAAGGTGACAAGTTTTTCAAGAGGCCCTTTATTCGTTCTAATAATGCACAGAACTTAGGGTATGTTAGAGGCACTTCTCAGAATACGGAAAATTAGATGTTGGCATCCTTCATCGGTTTAAAGCCTTTCTGGTGTGAAATGTATTTGTTTCGGTTCGTTACCTGACCTATAGTTATAATAACGTAATAGTGTGTTTTTGTTACATACCGTTATTTCACTGTGCTCTGAGACTTTATTATAGTGAATTGCTAGTACAAAAGGAGAGTCCATCTAGTTCTGCATCCAACTTTAAAGTCGAATCCGTAGTTCTCAAACTTGAACTTGCTTCAGAATCACCTGGAGATTTGTCAAAACACAGATGGCTGGGCCCCACCTCCAGGGTTTCTGATTTAGTAAACCTGGGTGGCGCCAAAGAATTTTCCTTTCTATCAAATCCCGGGTGAAACATGCTGCTGGCCTGACACCACAACTTTGAGAACCACTGATGTAATCTAACCTCCTATTTTCTAAATGCCATACTTTTTCATTATTCTGTAAAAAAATTTTGGCTTTTTAAAAAAAAGTTTATGTATGTATTTATATATTTTGAGAGTGAGAGAGAGAGCGAGTGAAGGGCAGAGAGAGGAGGAGAGAGAATCCCAAGCAGACTCTGCACCATCAGCACAGAGCCTGATGCTGGGCTGTATCTCACAAACCTTGAGATATGAACTTGACTTGACATGACTTGAGCTGAAACCAAGAGTTGGACACTCAACCAACTGAGCCACCCAGGCGCTCCTCATTATTTATCTTTATTGCTTTTCTTTTTCTTGCAAAAGTAGTAATGCTTGCCAATTTTTTGAACATTATAGAAAGAGCTCTAGGCTTTTTTTTTTTTTTTTAATTTTTTTTTTCAACGTTTTTTATTTATTTTTGGGACAGAGAGAGACAGAGCATGAACGGGGAAGGGGCAGAGAGAGAGAGGGAGACACAGAATCGGAAACAGGCTCCAGGCTCCTAGCCATCAGCCCAGAGCCCGACGCGGGGCTCAAACTCACGGACAGCGAGATCGTGACCTGGCTGAAGGCCAACGCTTAACCGACTGCGCCACCCAGGCGCCCCATAGGCTTTTTTTTTTTTTTAACTAATAATGTCTTGAATGGCTTCCAGTATGACACCGTATAGATCTAGCTCATTGTTTTTAACTGCTGTATAATATTTCATTCTGTGCCTGTGTAATGCTTATTTAACCAGTCCCCCATTGATACTGTTTTATTTAGACCCTTTATAGTTCCCAATTATTTCATGGATGTTAGTCTTTTTTTCTACTTGTAAACACAATGCCTCTGTATCCAGTTGCCTCCTGGAAATTTCCATGAGAACCTCAAACTCCATATTTGCAAAACTGAATTCATCTTTTCCCCACAACCTGACTTTTTTGCTCCTGAATTCTTGAATTAATTAATTCTTGAATTAAGCCTATGAATTAAGAGCTCCTCAGATCCAAGATCGTCACTTCTCTTTTCCACCACCCTCCACCCCCATCCTGTCTAGTCAGTCACTTGGAGCACTTTGCCCTCTATCTCTGTTGCTTCTGTTCAGGCCATCGTCACTTCTTATTCGCAGCTGTTTTCCTGGCCTCCTTTATATCCTCCATCTCATGGTCAGAAAGGTGTTTCCCATTTAAAATCTTGTAGTGAGTTCCTCTTGGCTTTCAGGATAAAGTTCTAGTGTTAGCAAAATGTCTTCCATTGTGCTACCACAGCACCCTGCATTCACCTCTGTTGGAGCACCCAGCACCCTGTGTTGTAACTGTTGGTTTACTCTTTAGACTTCAGTCAAGAGTATGAACCAGGGACTATGTTTTTGTTTTATATCCTGGACATCTAAGAAGAGTTCTTGCCTATGATATACATGATTGTTGAATAATCAAATAACATCTCTCAGTGATACATAAAAGACAAAGTATCTTTAAGAATAAATCAAAATCTCGTCCAAAATGGCAAAAGCCAATCATTCACAGGGCTAGTTCTCCTGTTTTTATTTCAGTAAGAGTAGATCAAATAATAAATAGTATCCTGAAACAATTCCAATGGGTTCTTGTAGGACTCCAAAGATTTATTCTCTTTCGGAGTATAGATCAGACTGATACACGTTTTGGTATATTTAATGGTTTATAGTTAACATGCTTTGGGATGACTATTTTAAAACTTTCTTGAACGAAACCATAATTATTAAATGATGTCTGAGAGTTTTGTGTTTACATTTTTATAGGGAATTGTTTAACATGAAATTTACTAAGTTTTTAGTGACAGCTCATAAAGAGAGGGAGAATAGATGTTTTTGTTTCAGCCATGGAAATCTAGGGCTGGGAACCTTAAGTAACTTTTCTGTGGTTACCCACTGATTCAGTGGCAGATCAGAATCCAGTGATTTTTTTTTAACTTCTTAAGTCAGGCTGTAAATTACATTTTAATAGTAACTGAATATGTGTTTCAGAAGATAGGAGAGTAGAGCTGGGTAACCTGATCCTGCTGCCTCTGAGAAGGAGTTGTGAATAGTAGTCTATTAATCTCTACCACCTTTCCTTTTTCTATTCCTAACTTATACTCTTTTTCTGCTTTTTTCCATCTTCCCAATCATGCATTAAGGCTGGTTTGTGTTTACTTTTCTCACTGGTGTCATGCAGAGATAAAGTGATGACAAACTTCTGAATTTAAATGTCAGAATACTGTAGCTCTATTTTTCACATGTGGTTCTGCATTTCAGGGAGTTTGATGAAGAAAAGAAAGGAATCCATAAAGACCCATTTATCTATGAGGTATGAACAATTTGTTTGGTCTTTAAACACAACTCATTAATCCTAACATTCTGTTTTCAAAAGTTGGGTTCATTGAAGGGAGTTTAGAGTAAATTCCACCCTCTTAGAGTACAGTTCTATGAGTTTTTACAAATGCATTCAGTCATATGGCCACCGACATAATATCTAGAATATTTCCGTCACCTCCAAAAATCTCATGTCCCTTTGTTGTCAGCCCTTTGTCTCTGGCCTTTTCCAGAGTGTCATATAAATAAGATCGTACGGGGCGCCTGGGTGGCTTGGTTGGTTAAGCGTCCGACTTCGGCTCAGGTCATGATCTCACGGTCCGTGGGTTTGAGCCCCACGTCGGGCTCTGTGCTGACAGCTCAGAGCCTGGAATCTGTTTCAGATTCTGTGTCTCCCTCTCTCTCTGCCCCTCCCCTGTTCATGCTATGTCTGTCTCTGTCTCAAAAATAAATAAAGCTAAAAAAAAAAAATTAAAAAAAAATAAGATAATACACTATGTAGTCTTTTTTTTTTAGCGTTGTTTAGTTTTTCTTTCATGGTCATAAACTTTACTCTGCAATCCAGCTAGACTTGAAGGGGAGTAAGGAAAACATGCAGCCCGTAGAACTGCAAGGAGAGCACAAAGATTATAGGAGATTTCGAGCAGATGGAGGTGAGGGGGTCCTCTCCCAAGCTACAAAAACAATGGTCTGGTAGTTAACATAAAACACAAGTGAGATTTATTAGATTCGTCCACGGTCAGCAATGGTGGTCTTCTTGCTGGTCTTGCCATTCCTGGACCCAAAGCGCTCTGTGGCTTCCACAATATTCATTCCCTCCTTCACTTTGCCAAAGACCATGTGCTTGCCATCCAACCACTCTATCTTGGCAGTGCAGATGAAAAGTTGGAAACCATTTGTGTTGGGTCCAACATTTGCCATGGACAAGATGCCAGGACCTGTGAGTTTCAGGATGAAATTCTCATCATCAATTTCTCCCCATAGATGGACTTGCCACTAGTGCCATCATGGCATGTGAAGTCACCACCCTGGCACGTAAATCCTGGAATAATTCTGTGAAAGCAGGAACCTTTATAACCAAATCCTTTCTCCCCAGTGCTCAGAGCATGAAAGTTTTCTGCCATTTTTGAAACTTTGCAAACAGCTGGAAGGAGATGCAGTCCAAGGACTCGTTGTCCATGGTGATGTCAAAGAACACGGTGGAGTTGACCATGGCTGGGCAGTATGGTCAGCCCCGGAGTGGCAGCCTCTGTAAGGCCTATACACTGTGTAGTCTTTTGGGTCTGGTTTCTGTCAGTGAGTGGATGCATTTGAGATTCATCTTTGTTTTGTGTGTATCAGTAGTTCATTCCTTTTTATTGTTAAATACCACCTCACTGAGTGTGTGACAGTTACCCACTTACCAGTTGATAGACACTTGGATTGTTTTTGATAGTTTTTGATAGTTATAAATAAAGCTGCTATAAATATTCATGGATTTATTAAGCATCTAATATATGCCAAGTGTTGCATAGGTGAAGTCCCCATAAAGTTTGATCCATAAAATAATTAGCGAACTAAAATTAATTGTATGCTAAAAGACAAATAAGCTGGAGATAGTCCTATAAGATAAAGGTTAATTACTCATATATATGAAATACATAAAAAAACTCATAAAAATCAACAAGAAAAATGACAATCATGACAGAAGAATAGGCAAAGAACAAAAATAAGTAATTCCAGAAAGAAAAAATACAAATAGCGTTGTTTCTTACTGTTTGAATTTTCATTAACCAAACCCAGGAACTAAGTATATCCAGGTAAATGTATTAATCCCACCTTATCTGAGTTCTTGCTTGATGTGTGTGGTAGTTTCCTAGGGCTGCTGTAACCACAAATTGGTTTGCTTAAAACAGAAATTTATTCTATTGCAGTTCTGGAGACTACGACTCTGAAGTGGAGGTGTCAGAAGGGCCATGCTCCTGCTGAAGGGTCCAGGAAAGGATCCTTTCTTGGCCCCTTCTGGTTTCTGGTGGTTTCCAACAGTCCTTGGAGTTTCTTGGCTTCTAGACACATTACTCTGATTTCTGCCTCTGTTAATACATAGTATTCCTGTGTGTGTCTATGTGTTTAAATCTTTCACACCTTACAAGTACATCAGTCATTGGATTTAGGGCCCCCCTAATCCAAATTAATCCTCACCTTGATTACATTTGCAGAAACTTTTTTTTAAATGTTTATTTATTTTTGAGACACACAGACACACACATGCGTGCGGCGTGAGTTGGGGAGGGACAGAAGAGACGGAGACACAGAATCCAAAGCAGGCTGCAGGCTCTGAGCTGTCAGCACAGAGCTCTACATGGGGCTGGAACCCATGAACTGCGAGATCATGACCTGAGCCAAAGTTGCATGCGTAACCAACTGAGCCACCCAGGTGCCTCATTAAAGACCCTCTTTCTAAAGAAGGTCACATTCAGAGGAACCAAGGGTTAGGACCTCCCCATGTCATTTGGGGTATATTCAATCCACAATGGGACTTGAAACTCAAGAACCTAGTAGATTAGAATAAACACATCATCCTTTGCTCTTTGAACTTTGTATCTAAATGCTTCAGTATCCAAACTGAGAAATTAAACAGATTCAAATAATGAGACATATTTGTCAATAATAAGCATATGAAATTTTTGCTGTGAGATGATAAAAGTAAACAGTGAAAATACTCTGTTGTGGTAAGCGATTAGAATGCGAATATGTGGGCATGGCATGTTTGTAAGGCAATTTGAAAATACCGGTGTGATTCTGGATACTTATCTTAAGAGAGGAATTCAAGGATGTTGATTATTAGCTGTTTATTATAGCACAGAACTTAAAACTATCCAAATGTTGAAGAAAATGGAATTTGTTATATGATGGTAGAGCCAAAGAACGTTTAATGGCACGACAAGAAGCTTATGATTTAGTCTGTTGTATTTTTTTAAGCAAAAGCCTATGTAGATACCTGAATGCTGAATACATTTCTACTTAAGTAGATTAATTTATGTGTCTGCAAAAAGTTCTGGCAAGATATAGGCCAACCAGGCTAATTACAGTGATGATCATTCTAGCTAGTAGAATTATATGTGAGTTTTAAAAAATCTGTTAGCTGTTTTCAGATTTTTCTGCAATAAACATGTTTGCAATAGGAATGGAAAAATAAGTAGTTCCTATAAATTGATAAAAGTTCTAAACTCCATAGTACAATCAGAAGAAAAGAGCATATTTAGTAAAGTGCTAATTATATGGGACATGATTGTAAATATAGTATGAGTGGAGGGAAAGAATGTCCATGTGATCCTAATCAAAGGAAGGCTCGACAAGGCAGGGTGCACTTGAGGTGAGCCTTCAAGCATTTGTAGACGTGAACATAAGAGCTAGATTTATCTAAACGTGAAAAAACAACCTGGCAAAGAATAAATGAAATCTTGTCTTTAGAACATTATGTTTTGTTCAGATTTTCTTTTTTAGTCACTTGTCTACAACTGGTCTTTACGTGTTTAAATTATTTGCACTAATATATGTGTGTATATATAACATTGCCTGACAACTTTTTTTAACAGACTGATGTTCAAGGGCAGTTGATCGGCAAAGGCCAACCAAACCCTTTGAAAAATATTCTAAATGAAAATGATATGATATTCATTGTAGAGAAATTGGTAAGTAGTGTTTGGGCTTTGTGCTTATTTAATTCTTTTTTTTAATCTTATTTTTAATAAATTTATTTAATAAATTAATTAAAAAAAAATTTTTTTTTTAACGTTTATTTATTTTTGGGACAGAGAGAGACAGCATGAATGGGGGAGGGGCAGAGAGAGAGGAAGACACAGAATCGGAAACAGGCTCCAGGCTCTGAGCCATCAGCACAGAGCCTGACACAGGGCTCGAACTCACGGACCGCGAGATCGTGACCTGAGCTGAAGTCGGATGCCTAACCGACTGAGCCACCCAGGCGCCTCAAATTAATTTTATTTTTAATAAGATTAAAAATTCGAGTGGGGCTCAAACTTACAACCCTGAGATCAAGAGTCTCATGCTCCATCAACTGAGCCAGCCAGGAGCCCCTGTGCTTGTTGATAACTAACAGCCAAATTCAGTTTATTGGGAATAATCTCAGATGTGCCCATTTTTTTATCAGCATATTAGTGAAAGCAGATTCTAATTCTTTTAGAAATAGAATTTCTAAATTTCTCCTTTAGAAATACAATGAGAATTGCATAGGTAATTTAAAATTTTGTAGTAGCCTGATTTTTAAACAGTGAAATAGGGCCACCTAAGGGGCTCAGTTGCTGAAGTGTCTGACTTTGGCTCACGTCATGGTCCCACAGTTTGTGGTTGGAGCCCCGCATCAGTCTGCTGCTAGCACAGAGATGACCTCAGAGCCTCTGTCCCCCTCTCGCTCTGCTCCTTCCGTGCTGGTTCTATCTCAAAATAAACAAACTAAAAAAAAGTGAAATTATCATATATAGTAAAATTGACCTTTTTTCTTTTTTGTCCACTTCTGTAAGTTTTAGCACATGTACAGATAGGTTCTGGTAATCACCACCACAATCAGGGCACAAAATAGTTCCATCACCCTAAACAACTCTCGCGCTAACCCTTTAAAATCCTACTTTTTTCTAACCTCTACCCCCTGGCAACTGCTGATCTCTTTTCCCTTGGTATAGTTTTGTCTTCTGTCATGAATGGAATCATACAGTTTGTAACCTTTTGAGTTTGGCTTCTTTCACTCTGTATGCCTTTGAGATTAAGTTGTAAGTATATCAGTGGTTCATTTCTTGTAATTGCTGAGTATATTCCGTGGCTGTACCCCTGTTTATTTACCGAGTCACCCTTTGAAAGACGTTTAGGCCGTTTTCAGTCCTCAGTGATCATGGATAGAGCTGCTATAATCATTTTTGTACAGCTTTTTGTGTGAACATAAGTTTTTTCTTGATACTAAATACTGAGGTGTGGAATTGTCTGAAATAAAGTTTAATAATGCTTTTTATTTACTCCTGTATATTTAATAATATTTCAATGCCTAGTTAAGATAAAAATCTTTGAGATATTTTGAGTTGTTTTTTTTTTAATGTTTATTTTTGAGAGAGTCGGAGCATGAGCAGGGGAGGAGCAAAGAGAGAGAGAGAGAGAGAGACAGAGCACAAGCAGGGGAGGGGTAGAGAGGGATGGAGACACAGAATCTGAAGCAGGCTTCATGCTCTGAGCTGTCAGCACAGAGCCCGACTTGGGGCTCGAACCCATGAACTGTGAGATTATGACCTGAGCTGAAGTCGGATGCTTAACCGACTGAGCCACCCAGGCTTCCTGAGTTGTTTGTTTGTTTGTTTGTTTGTTGTTTCCATACTGCATCTTCAAAACCTGGTGTGTATTTTACACTTATATCTTCATTTGGTCTGGCCGTGTTGCCATTACTCAATAGCCACATGTGGCTAGTGGCTGTTGTACCAAACAGCACAGTGTATGTAGGTATTACGAAGTTCTACTTTAATTTTTGTTTATTAAATGTAACAGAGAAAACTTCTTGTCTTTTGCATCACTTTATAATTCCAACCTTAAACCTTTGTGTTTTAGTTACGGTAATTATTTCGGCAGAGCAGTTACAGTAATTTTTATTAAGTGGTGATAATGTTGTCATGCTACACAGTTGCTTTGGGGCCAGAACCCATTCTTTGACTACATGGTTTTCTGAAGTGGATTGGAACAGACTAATGGGGGAAGGTGGAAGTACTTTTTTTTTTTTTTTTTTAATTTTTTTTTAAGTTTAGTTTTTGAGAAAGAGTGCACACAAGTGGGGCAGGGGCAGAGAGAGAGGGAGAGAGGGAATCCCAAGCAGGCTCCACATTGTCAGTGCAGAGCCTGACGTGGGGCTCAAACCCACAAACCTTGAGACCATGACTTGAGCCGAAACCACGAGTCAGACACTTAACTGACTGAGCCACCCAGCTGCCCCAAAAAGTGGAGGTACTTTTAGAAGGAACACCTCTGCTCTAGGACCCTCATGTTGTCTGGATGGGCATTATGGCAAATGAACAGGGAGCTTTTTATTTTAATGCATACAAAAACTCCTTTTGAAGAGGGGGGTAACTTATTTGTCTGTTATATTAATAAAATGGTGTCATTACTGCTTATCTATGGTAGACAGATGTTTGGAAAATAATTATAGGTGAATTAAATGGTTGAGTTTAGACTTTTGCTCTGGGGAGAAGGGAAAATGTATATAGAGCAAAAGTGGAATAAACAAAGATGGTCAGATGAAGGTGAGTTACCTAGGAAAAGATAAGGATGAGCCAAGGGGGATGTGGAGATCTGGGTTAGGAGACTAGTGGGGATGCAGCTTGCAGTTGGGAGAAGGTTCCTGGAATTCGTTGGGACCCTGGCATTTTTAAATTTTTTTTTTTTTCAACGTTTATTTATTTTTGGGACAGAGAGAGACAGAGCATGAACGGGGGAGGGGCAGAGAGAGAGGGAGACACAGAATTGGAAACAGGCTCCAGGCTCTGAGCCATCAGCCCAGAGCCCGACGCGGGGCTCGAACTCACAGACCGCGAGACCGTGACCCGGCTGAAGTCGGACGCTTAACCGACTGCGCCACCCAGGCGCCCCAGGACCCTGGCATTTTTAGATGAGGAACAATTAAGACTATTGTCTCTGCAAAGATCGGTAGTGCTTAAGGCACAAATTTTAAGTAGATGGGTATTAGAAAAAAAAAATAACATTTTGGGTACCACCAGTTCTAGGAACTATTTGGAGAGCTGGGCCTGGAAGGGAAAGAGGTCTGCAGTCTGGCAAAAGAAGTTCAAAGTCGAGGAAATATTCAGATCTGATACCTGTTAAGTGGGCAGAGGATTTACTGCCCAAAGAGCTTCAGGGATAAGAACCTGAGTTTTGAAGTCAGACTGCCTAGATTCAAAGGTTGCCTTTGCCACTCACTGGCTGTTATTTTAGGTGAGTTATTTAGCCATTTGCTACCTCAGTTTTCCCATCTAAAAACAGGGTTGTTAATAGTATCTATTTCAGGGTTTTTATGAAAAGTAAAAGAAAACTGAGAATAGTAGTTGGTATATTGTCATGCTCAGGAAATGTTAACTCTTGTGCTTATTGTTTTTATTGGCAAGGCTGAGCTATTTACTTAAATGTGTAGATATTAGAAACATAGATTTATTTCAGAACCTGTAACACAAATGAGAGCTGCTAATCCTAAGAGGAGCAGATTTGAGGAGTAAGGGCTGTGGACCTTTGAGTTTGGAGAGTGCGAAATTGAGAGTCTCCCATGGGTTTCCCCATGGGGTGCTTTGTCTTTCATTCAGCTTTTTATATGTGTCCGAGTACTTCCTTTTCTAATGGCATCAGATGCTTCTGCTGTTAGTAGCAACTTCATTATCTTTTTATAGGGCAGTGGAAATGCTTGTAATGGCAAAATTTATTGGTACCAGACTGCTTTGTAGCTATGCTTCTTGGCATAACCCAATCATTTGTGCTTAAGGTTTAGAAACCAGTACATTGTGTTCTAGCATAGTAAAGAACTGACTGGTGAGTGTTCTTTTACCCGGCTAAATAATTAAAAAAATATTTCTAAAGCCTTTAGAGAAGGAAGAAACAAGTCATGTTGAAGAACTACAGTCTGAAGAAACTGCTATTTCTGATTTCTCTACTGGGGAGAATGTTGGACCACTTGCTTTACCAGTTGGGAGAGCAAGGTAAGTTTTTCTTAGTGTCAGGCTGGGAGGAGGGCTGGAGGCTGGGATTTAAAGTGTTCTTACAAACATTGTGGAAAAAAAAGTCTAGATCTAATCCCTCTCCCTCTCCCCCTCCCCCTCCCCCTCCCCCACCCTCTCCCTCTCCCCCACCCTCTCCTTCTAGACGTGTATACCCAACTCTGCATGGATAGCTTTAGTTGAATATCCCATAGGTATCCCAAGCGTGACCAAGAAGACTGTGTTGTCATCCACTTCTCCACTCCCATATACCGTTTATTGTTGTTGCTTCTCAATTTCTTTGTATTTGGTACCCCTACAGTCTTTTTTCCTTGCTGCTGCCAGAGTGATTTTTTTTTTAAATTCTTTTTGATGTTTATTTTTTTGAGAGAGGCAGAGTGTGAGCGGGGCGGCAGGGGGCAGAGAGAGAGAGAGAGGGAGACACAGAATTTGAAGCAGGCTCCAGGCTCTGAGCTGTCAGACATGGGCTTGAACCCACGGACCGTGAGATCATGACCTGAGCCAAAGCTGGATGCTTAATCGACTGAGCCACCCAGGCGCCCCCAGAGTGATCTCTATAAATCCCTGAAGGCCTGATCATGTTGTTTCCTAGCTTAAAAATCCTTCAGTGGTTCTCCTTGCCTCATGATAAGATCCAGATTTCTTATGAATAGAAGCCATCATTGTAGAGTCCGGTGGCCCTCTTCCCGGCTGCCATACTCAGTGGGCATTTGGAAATATGCAGGGGCACTTTTTGGTTGTTACAGTGACTAAGGCGAGCAATTGGCCTGGGCAATGTTCAGTAAACATCCTGCAGTGCATGGGGTTCTCCTGCACAAGGAGGAATCCTCCCACCCAGACGCCAGTAGTACCCCTGTTAGAACCCCTGCTGCCCCTGTCTGCCTTGCCAGCCTCACTTTCTGCCTCCCCACTGTGCAGTTCTCCCTGGCCTCTCTCACCTCCAGAACCAAAGTGTTTGCCAGGAAGGAGTTCTGGAGGATAGACTCATATAAATAATAACATTAGACAGTAAGGACTCTAACAGTATTCACAAAGTGATTCTTTTTCAGGGTGGTTTTTTGTTTTGCTGTGTTGAAGCTTTTAACATTTTTATGTGGTTAAATCGATCAGTCCTTTATGGCTTCTGGATTTCAAGTCATATTTGGCCTTTTTTCTCTTCTCCCCCCACAACTTAAACATTATTTGTATTGTTTTTCTCTGTCCGGTGTTTGTTTGGATTTATCCACATGCTTATTATCATTGCTTTGCTTTGCATTACAGACCTTCCTTTTGGAATTACTGTATTTGCTTTTTGAAGTACAGTCCCTTAGAAATTCCGTTGTTGAACATCTGTTGGTAATAAATTAAGTTTTCATCTCTTTGAAAATTTTAAGCCATGTTTTTGGTACCTTTTAATTTTGATACACTTTTAAATTTAGAGAAATGTTGAAAGAGTAGCGCAGGAACTTCTCTATACCCTTAACTCCGATTCACCGGTTAGTTAAACTTTGCTGCATCCGCTTTGTCTTTCTCTCTCTTATTCCGCCTCCTATTCTTCCCCCACTCTGCCACCTTTATAAGGTACTCATATCACCTGCACACATTTTTAATTTTTTTTTTTTTTTCAACGTTTATTTATTTTTGGGACAGAGAGAGACAGAGCATGAACGGGGGAGGGGCAGAGAGAGAGGGAGACACAGAATCGGAAACAGGCTCCAGGCTCCGAGCCATCAGCCCAGAGCCTGACGCGGGGCTCGAACTCACGGACCGCGAGATCGTGACCTGGCTGAAGTCGGATGCTTAACCGACTGCGCCACCCAGGCGCCCCAACCTGCACACATTTTTAAAAACATTTATTTTGAGAGAGAGAGCGTGTGCCTGCATCAGCGGGGGAGGGGCAGAGAGAGGGGGAGAGAGAATCCCGCACTGTCAGCGCAGAGCCCGACTTGGACGCGATCTCACGAAACTGTGAGCTCATGACCTGAGCCAGAATCAAAAGTCAGACGCTTGACTTACTGAGCCACCCAGGCACCCCTATCTATAGTGAAGTATTTAGAGGTAAAGGAACACTGTCTCCAACGTACTGTCGATATTTCATTAAAAAATGTGTGTGGGGGCGCCTGGGTGGCTCAGTCTGTCTCTTGATTTTGGCTCAGATCATGATCTCATGAGTTGGTGAGATTGAGTCCCAAGGCAGGTTCTATGGGATTCTCCCTCCCTCTCTCTGCCCCTCCCCTGCTTGTGCATGTGTTTCTTCTTTCTGTCTCTCAAAATAAACATTTAAATAAATAAATACTTCACTAGGTATTTGCTAAGAACAATTACATTCTCTTATGTAACCACAGAACAATGATCAAAATCTGGAAGTTTAACACTGTTATGGTGCTGTTACCTAATTCACAGTCTATTCAATTTTCCTTAAGTGTTCAGTGACCAATGACCTCAAGCATCTTTTCATGTGCTGATTGACTCCTTTTTTGCCCCAGCTTTATTGAGGTGTAATTAACATAGCCTACCTATTTCGTCTATTTCTTTTGTTTAATCTCACAGCCTGCTTTCACTCCTACTGAACCTCTACCCTTACCGAATTGGATTCCCCATTGGTAGAAGTTATGATCCTGTCACATTCTTGTCACTTCCTGCTGTGTGCATCTTGATCTGCCTGGTGTGCCCTTCTCCCACTTCTTCACTGGGTGAATTGTTTATGTATTTTGCCACTTAATTTCCGGGTTTTTGTTTCTGGGATACTGGGGTATTGGAATTTATAATCAGAAACATATCTGGTGTTTGTCCATGGTTCCTGGCAAGGAGTCCCCAAAACCCTTGTAATTTCTTAAGTGGGAAGAAAGAGAGGTGTCTTCTGTGATGTTAATGAGATGGCTTTTGGAAAGTCCCTAAGTAACCGGTTTGGGGGTTGCTAGGGGAACCAACCCAGCGATTTTGAGGGTTAGAATATTTAGCCCCACCCCTACCTTCAGAGAAGGGAGAAAGGCTGGAGGCTGAGTTCAGTCACCAGTGGCTGGTGATGGATCAGTTCATGTCTGTATGATGAAGGCTCCATAAAAACCCAAAAGGAGAGTGTGTGGTGAGCCTCTGGGTTGGTGAACAGGTAGAGATTTGGGGAGAGTGGCTCACTGAGAAAGGGCATGGGTGCTCCACACCTTTCCGCATACCTTGCCCTGTGCCTCTCCCATCTGTCTGCTCCTGAGCTCTATCCTTTTATAATAAACCAGTGATCTAGCAAGTAAAATGTTTTTCTGAGTTCTGTGAGCTGCTCTAGCAAATTAATCGAACCCAAAGAGGAGGTTGTTAGAACGTCTGGTTCACAGCTGGCCCTTCAGAAGCACAGGTGTCAACCTGGACTTGCATTTGGCATCTAAAAGTAGGGGGTGGAGCCAGTCTTGTAGGCCTGAGCCTTAATCTGTGGGATCTGATGCTGTCTCTGGGTAGATAGTGTCAGAATTGAGTTGAATTGTAGGATACCTGGCTGGTGTTAGAATTACTTGGTATGAGGAAAACTCCCACATAATACAGTTGGTGCAGAATCCTGGTGATCAGAAGTAGGATCAGTGTCACAATCGTAGATACCCTTCGTAGTATCTTTGAAAAAGAAAAGTTGACTGGTCGGCAGTCACTATTTATAATTTATTCTTCGTACTCTTGTTTTCAAGGCAGTTAATTGGACTTTACACTATGGCTCACAATCCTAATATGACCCACTTGAAGACTAATCATCCAGTTACTGCCCTTCCTGCCCTGTGGGTGAGGTGTGACAGTTCAGATCCTGAAGGGACCTGTTGGCTGGGAGCTGAGCTTGTCACCACAAATGACAACATTACAGGAATTGTCTTATATACGGTCAGTTGTAAAGGTGAGAGCTCACTCTTCTTACTTTTGTGGGGGTGTATTTATTTGTGTCGTTATTGTGCTGTGATTTGTACTGAAAACTGAAATTGTTAAGAGGGGAAGTGCACACGATGGAACTTGTCAGCCACCATGGACCTACTCTGGTGTGTAACTTGGGGCATACAGGAGATACTCCAGAAACAGATCTCCAAAAATCTGAACAGAAGTTTATGGTTTTGTTTACTAGTTTTATTTGGGTTTCATTTGATTTATATGTGTGTATTTTGGGGAATTTTCATTGGAAGATAAAAAAAATTGAATGTAATGACAATATAATTCCGATCTCATAGTAGATGTTTAATTATACTTTTGGTAGAGGCATTGTTACTGAACCCTAAAATCAGATTTGTGTGTTCAATCTGCAGTAAACCTAATCCCTGAGTCACTGGGTTTGAGGCTGAGAAAGTTTTATTCTCAGAAGGGCAGCCCATTGAGAGGGCTGGGGAGTAATCCCCAAACTGCCTTCCTGACTGAGATTAGAGCAAGTTTTTTATAATCATAGGAGTTGAGATCGCATACTTACTGAGGAAAAGGATGGGGAAAGCTTGTGACTATGCTTGGGGAAAGATGGAGCGTGCACATTGAACAAACATATGTAATGTCTATCCCACGTTCCCTTTGGAGTGGAGATTAACCCCAGAACAAGGCATGATTCAGTCACTGATGCCAGGAGGTTATCTTAGGACAAGGAGAAGAAGCTGTGGGTATGCTTCAAGAGCCTGTACAAATTGGATAATGGCATCTGGGGCTCGTTACCTTGGGTAAAGGGTGCAGAGCCTTGCTTTTTCATTGGCCGGAGCCGTTTCCGTTGACCCTGAGTCCAGGTTTCTAGAGAGACATCTAGTAGATTTATTAGTGGGATCTGAAAAGACACAATAGCTGATTAGAGAGAAACGGGTCTCTGAAAAACAAGCTTTAAATTTTCTGCTGTTTCAACTTCATTTACTGTATGGGGCATGGTTTCAGTATTGGCCTTTGCTCCACTTTTCTTCCCCTCTCCCTTGTTTTAAATGTTTATTTATTTATTTAGAGAGAGAAGAATGTACGCACAAGTGGGGGGGGGGCAGGTGGGCAGAGAGAGAGGGAGAGAGAATCCCAAGCAGGCTTCCTGCTGTCAGCATAGAGCCCAACTTGACTCGGGGCTCCATTTCACGAACTGGACCATGAGATCATGACCTGAGCCAAAAATCGAGTTGGATGCTTAACCGACTGAGCCACGCAGGCGTCCCCCCCCCGCGCCCCCCCCTCCCCCCGCAACTTTCCTCCTTCTGTCAACATTTCATCTGAGGATTTATTTAATTTTAACAATTACTAGTGTTAAGTTGTGGTGCCCTTAGAATTTGAGGGATCCTAGTTTTTTTAGCTCTAACCATAGAATTTTGAATTGTACCTTTAAAATGATGTTTCCTTTTATGTCTTATAGCTGATAAAAATTATTCTGTAAATCTTGAAGACCTAAAAAGTTCACATAAGAAAAGACATCACTTGTCTACTGTAAGTATTTCTCTTCTGCTCACGTTATTTTCTTCAAACTGTTACGGATGTGCCTCCCTTGTTTGATGCTTTTTTCACTCCTAATAGGACTAGATGTGTTTTTTTTATAGTATCAAAATGTTTGTGTTTATTTTCATATTGGCTAGTGACTAAAAGTAGATGCCTTCTTGCTTTTTAGCCAGTCTCTGTGATGAAAAAGAATGGTTTTATTTTTCCATTTGGGATAAAATTGTAGTGCTTTTTCTTTTGCTGGGAAAAGAACCAACGTAGTTTTGATAATGGGCCTCTGGCCATGTGAAAGCGTGGCTAACAGTGGGTTGGGTTGGCTGGATATGCTTTTTTCAGGTAACAGCCAGGGGCTTTGCCCAGTATGAGCTGTTTAAGTCCACGGCCTTGGATGACACACTTGCCGCATCACAGACTACGATCACTTTGGATATTTCCTGGAGTCCCGTGGATGAGATTCTTCAAACCCCTCCACTTTCCTCAACTGCAACCCTGGTAGGAGCAAACTTTATTTTATGTTGAGTTTATTCAGTGTGAATTTACTCTTCGCTTGCTTGTTGCTGGTGCTGCATGCTGCCAGCGCCAGCCCTAGCCCTCGCCGGACAGCTCTGAGGCCCAGCTCACCCCTGAGGTCTCACCAGGGCAGTGGATGGAGGTTTTGCCGGGCGAGCTGATCTGTCAGTTGCCCACAGTGCTGCAGTTATGTAACTTAAGAGTTTTCTAGTGATTAATAAAGTCTCTTGAGTTGGGACCCAAGTGAAATGATCAAAATGACTTATCTCTCCTGTTCTTAAAAGATTGCAGATACTGGCAATACAGTAACTTGCATTAAATTTTGTATTTTCATAAAAGTGTTTGCTAGTATCATTATTATTTAGTTTGTGTTCAAAATTTGTTCCAGTTGTTATGTATCCGTTAGATACGCTTAGCAATTTGGGCTGTTTGTTAGGCCTTTTCGCTTTATATTTATATTTCCAGGCATCTGACTTAAGAAGTTAATCGGAATTGCTGGCAAAAAATTTATGTACAAAGATAGTTTCATATCGTGATAATAAGCGTGTTTCTAAAATATTAAAAACAAACCTGAATGTTCAATAGGGAAATGATTAAAGTAGATTTCCCTAATGAAATATTGTGTATTCTTTAAAAATCATGATGTAAAATGTCTTTAATAATAACAGGAAATTCTTATTAAGCAGAAAAAAGGAAGATGTACAAAACAGTGTATACAGTAGGATCTCAACTATGTTTTAAAAAACTGTGTACACGGAAGCCTGGACGGGGTTAATTGTTATTCCCCCAGGGTGGCAGGATTATGGATAATTATGTTCTTAATGCTTTTCTCTTCTGGCTAAGACAGCACACTGTTGGTTTAGTTAGGAGTCTACTGAACATATTTATTAGGGGGCGGTTATTTTTGGTACGTGGAAATGAATGCTAAGTTTGTCATTGGGTCTTAAGATGTATTTGTTACATTTCTCCCACGTGTCTTTTGGAAATTCAGTGGGAAAGGGCAGGAGAGCAGATGTTCCACATAGGTAGGATGGTGGAGTCGAGAGGGGGTGGTGGCATGAGTTTACTGTATCGGGATGGGCAGGATCTATGGTGTCTCTGGGTATGATATTCTAAGTGCAGTATTACCCTACTTACGTTCATTAGTGCTTTAGGAAATACGTGTTTTAATGTGTGGGGAATTTGAAACGCAAGTAACTGTGACCCTTATGCAGAAAAGATGGGATTTCCAGTGAAAACTGACTTTGGGAACTTTTTAGAATATTAAAGTGGAATCGGGAGAGCCCAGAGGTCCTTTGAATCATCTCCAGAGAGAAGTGAAATTTCTCCTTGTGAGTATCCTACTGGAATTTGTAACTTGCATTAAATTTTACATTTTCATGAAAGTGTTTGCTAGTATCATTATTATTTAGTTTGTGTTCAAAATTTGTTCCAGTTGTTATGTATTCATTAGATATGCTCGGCAATTTGGGCTGTCTGATTTTACTGTGTGGTAGTTGTCCTTTACGGGTATCCTTTGTTAGATAGTTTATAGCTGCTCTTCTTCCACCTTTTTACGAGAGTATTTGGTTTCTATTCTTACAATGGATTCCCCTCTTTTAGGTGGATCAGCTGCCAATTTATGCCAAATGCGTGTATAATCTGCTTGTTAATAACTGGGATTTTGATTCATGCTAAAGATTAATGAGCATGTGTTTCAAGAACTTTATGTTTTGTTGAGTTTTACTCCATTCTACAAATTGAATCTCAAGAAGGTGTCCTGCCTACTTCTTTTCTTTTTAAGCTTTATTGAGGTATAAGTTATATCCCATAAAATCCACTTGTTCTAAGTATACAATTCAGTGGTTTTTAGTATACTTACAGAGTTGTACAACCGTGGCCATATATAATTTTAGAGCATTTTTATCACCCTAAAAAGAAACCCTGTGCTGATTAGCAGTCACCTCCCACCCTCACCAGCCCCTAGCAGCCAGTAATCTACTATTTTGTAGTACTCTGTTCTTTTCATTGCCAAATAGCATTCTATTATATAGATATACCACATTTTGTTAATCCTTTCATCAGCTGATAGGCATTTCGATTGTTGTTACTTTTTGACTATTATGAATACTGCCATGAGCAGTCTAGAACAAGTTTTATGGGACATATGTTTTCATATCTTCTGAATGGAGTTGCCGGGTCATTGTGGTAACTATGTTTAAGCTTTGGAGGAGCTGTCAAACCATAACCGTTTTCCAAAGTGGCTGTACAGTTTTACATTCCTACCGGCAGTGTCCGTTCCAGTTTTTCCGTATCCTTGCCAACGCTTCGTGTGGTCTTATCATTATCAGAGCATCCTAGTGGGGATGAAATGGTATCTCATTATGGTTTTGGTTTGCATTTCCCTGATGGCTACTGGCTTTGAAGAATCTTTTCCTGTTCTTTTTGGCTCTTACTTTTTTAGTTTAACCTCACATCCTACTTTTCCCACTGACCACCCCCCCGCCACCCCCAACCCTGGCCCGTTTACAGTACCTTGGTCCTGTCACTCTGTCACTTTGTGGTGAGTGTGTCTTGACCTGTGTAGTGTGCCCTTCTCCCACCCGTGTGCTGGGCGAGCTGTCTGTGACATCGTCACCAGGATGATCGCACTGCTCCCTCGGAATGGCGCATGTTGCCTCTGCTTTGTGCTGCCAGAGCACTTCACACACACCGCTTGTCGGGTGTTTATCAACCCCGCTAGTCTGTTTACTTCTCTGTCTCCCCTCCTACACTTGAGTGCCAGGTACTCTGTGTCCTCGACATCTGGCATGGTACCACGCATACATGGTACCTTTATCTCTGATTATTATTTCCCTTTTTGTACAAAACTTGGTACCTTTCTTTCTGGAAAGAATCCTTTCTCAGGATCCTTCCTGTGGCCTTCCATCATATTTCTCTCCACATGTCTCTGCCCTCCTCTCCCCACACACTGGCAGAGAGCTCGTCCATTGAGTGGTTTGACTAATACCTTTATGAGGGAACTCCAGACTCTCTTTTTCTTTTTCAATTATTTTTTTTAACGTTTATTCTTGAGAGGCAAAGAGAGCACAAGTGGGGGAGGAGCAGAGGGAGAGGGAGACAGAGAATTCGAAGCAGGCTGTCAGCACAGAGCCCGACGCAGGGCTCGAACCCATAAGCTGTGAGATCATGACCTGAGCTGAAGTTGGACGCTTAACTGACTGAGCCACCCAGATGCCCCCAGACTCTCTTCTTTTCTTTAAGCTGATACTGGTCCGCTGCTCTTGCTCTCAAACTCAGTATTTCCAAAAGGAAACTTGAGATCTTCTCCAGACTAGATCTTCCTCAGAGAACCCCCCATTTCTGGCTGTGGCTCTCCCATTCCTTCAATTTTCCAGGCTAGAAACCTTATATTTTAGTTTAGTGAGAGCTATTTTTACCGCTACCGCTTAACTACCACAACTAGAAGCTGCCACTGTGTGCCATCCATGTGGTGCTAGATGGTTCAGTTACTTTGCTTGAGACATCAGTAGTTGGTTTGTGGAAGACCTGATTCAAATACATGTCTGTCTGTCTGTCTGTCTGACTTGCAAGTCCATGTTTTGTTATAACCTCCCTTATAACTTCGCAGGATCTTAGATGTGCACATGACCACAGTCTCTCCAAGTTCAATGCCTTGTATTTTTGTAAATAGATAGGATTTTTTCTTTTATTTTTTCCTCATCTCCTTCCCTCTCTCCCTCCCTCCCTCTCTAATAAACTGTTCTTTTTTCGCCTTTAAGCTTTTTGTCACTGCCCATCTTAGTTAAGGCCCTTATCACCTCCTTCCTGGACCAGTCTAAAGGTCATTCATTGTTTCTCAACAGAGACACTGGTGGTGTTTTAGGCAGAATCATTCTTCGTGGTTTGGGAACACAAGGATGCTAACAACCTTGGCCCCTACCAGACTAAATACTCAAAGTGCCCCGGTACCTCCAGTCACTGTGACACCAAAAATTATCTGCAAATTTTTCCAAAGATCCCCTGGGGGTGGAAAATGATATCACTTCTATTGAGAAACTTTGTACTTCCTTTTTTCTTTAGAATCCATCTTGGGTATTTCTGACATTAATTCTTAACTACTTGGTCATGTCATTTTCCTACCAAACAATCAACAATGGCTGTTGTCTTTCATATGAAATAATCTTTTCATGTTTTTGTTTCCTTTTTTTAAAGATTTTATTTTTAAGTAATCTCTATAACCAATGTGGGGCTTGAACTCAAGACCCTGAGATCAAGGATCACATGTTCTTCTGACTGAGCCAGACAGGTGCCCCCAAAAATCTTTCCAGGTTTTAAGATCTGTATTTCTGTATAGCCCCTGTTCCTTCTGATCTCATTTCCCACCGTTCCCTGCATGTTTTCTCCACCACAGCCGGACTCCACCCCACCCTCTTCATCTTCTTCCGTGCTCCTTCCCTTCTCTACAGCTCACAGTTCCCACAATTGAGTTCAGCTGATGTTTCACATCGTTCCCGTGGTGATTCCAGCCTATGTTGACCCCCTTTCCTTTGGTTTAGATAATGTATGTATAGGCATATACATTTATATTATTTTTATATAAACTTCCATTCAGTTTCACATTTGTTGTTCCCTGATTATTGCACCGGGATTATCGGTCCTTTTTTTTTTTTAATGTTTATTCTTGAGACAGAGAGAGAGCAAGCGAGGGAGGGGCAGAGAGAGAGGGAGACCCAGAATCCGAGGCAGGCTCCAGCCCCTGAGCTGTCAGCACAGAGCCTGACGCGGGGCTCGAACTCACGAACCGTGAAATCACGACCTGAGCCGAAGTCAGACACTTAACCGACTGAGCCACCCAGGTGCCCTGTTGGTCGTTTTTAACCAAAGTTAAAAGCATCTTCAGGGTAGGCTCATTACTCTGGAATCCTCAGCACCTATGCACATGGCATCATCGTTAGAACACCGTGTTTTGTATCGGATTACTGGGTGTATGTCCTTGCACTGTCAGTAATGTGTGACCTTGAGCAAGTTACTTCACCTCTGGTCTCAGGAAAAGGGATGATGGTAATATCTGCCTGATGGGGTTTTTGTGAGGATTACATACCATACTACATATAAAACACTTAGAACTATTCCTGGCTTGTGGTTAGTCATTCAAAAAATTTTATGATGACCAATATTATGAAATGTATTCCTACTGATTAAATTATGTTTTTTGCTAAAAAATTTTGGGTTTCTTTTTTTTTTTAATCTCCCATAGGTCTTGGCTGATGGTTTGAGGACGGGTGTAAGCGAATGGCCTGAGCCTCTGGAAGTAAAGTCTGCTGTTGATCTTGTGCAGGAATTTCTGAATGGTCTTTGTTTTCCTAACTCATGCTCTCTTTATACTGTTTATTTTTCTTAGTTGCGAATTTATACTTTCTAAATTCAAAAATAAGTTGTCTTTTTAGGCGTGGTATTCCTTTTGGTTGGGATATATATGAAGCTGTGAGGTCTGTCATGGTCAGAGGGACAGATTTGTTCTGAATTACTAGTAGTAGAGGTCTAAGTAATTTTAAGAATTAATATTGAATTTAAATTTTATATATCGCAGCTGTATTCGAGATTGTATGAAAAGAGGGATGGAAGAGAAACCTTTGAGCACCTACCATGTGCCCAGCAATGTGTGTCAGGGGCTTTCACTGTATCTCAGAACACCCCCACACCCCTACCAGTTGGGTATCTATCATAACCTCCATTAGAGAGTTAAGTAATTTGCTAAAATCCCTGGTTGTATTTCTGCTGTCCTCATTTACCATTTGAAAGTAGGATTAGGATGGAAATAATTTAGAAAACAGAAAGATAAAATCTAGAGTTAATAAGCTTTTGCTACTTTTCTAGACTTAAATAAGCTGGATGGATTTGGTGATTCTACAAAAAAAGACACAGAGGTAAGCAATCCTTATCAGTTAGCAACATACACTGAAACAGCTTTTACGATTTGGTTGTACTGTTACCCTTCATGTCCTACCATTTCAAATGGATCTGGTACAGCAAAGGCAGTGTTTTGAGGGTAGTTTTTTTCTTGGTCTTTAAAGTCAGCACTGGTGATTGTTTTCCTTAAGAACTAATAAATGCTTTTGATGAGAACTAATAAGTACATATTATTAGTTGATCAACTGCAGAGAAGCAGAAATGACTCTATGTTAATATGCTATAAGATGGTAATGCCTTTCTTGGTATCATTAAGTTAAGTTAAATAGGTTGTCATTTGATGAACAGGAAAATGGAGACAAATTCATTTAATTAAGTATTTTTGCATAGAAGGAAAGTTGAATGCTTGCTTTAGGCATCACACTTTTAAAACAATTTAAGGGTCCAGTTTTTCACGGTCAGTTGATTTGTATCTCCTCATTAGTGAATGAAGTTCTAGAAAATTCACTCACATCTGTGGATCCACATTTTCTCAGAGCATGATTTAAAAGCTCGCTGTCCTTAAACTATTTTTATTTTTGTTTCTTTCTTTTTTTTTTTTTTTAAGTCTATTTATTTATTTTGAGTTGGGGGATAGAATTTCAAGCAGGCTCTGTGCTGTCAGCACAGGTCCCAACTCGGGCATTGATCCCACAAACCATGAGATCATGACCTGAGCTGACATCAAGACTTGGACGCTTAACCAACTGAACCACCCAGGGGCCCCTCTTTTCTTTTTTAATAAACTGAGTCTTCTCTAATGCTTCTTTCTCAGACAGTGAAGCACGACAGTGCTGCAGTTGACCGTACCATCGAGTGTCTTTTCACAGTGCGGGGCGATCTCGATTTTGCTGAGCAGCTGTGGTTCAAAATGAGCAGTAGTATGTGTCTACCATGATTGTAAAATAAAATGTTTCCTGTTATTTGTTAGGCTTACTTTTTAAGTCTTTGAAAATCATACAATGTGTACTATTAGTCTTGTGTGGAAGCCTGGTTCCTATTTTATCAGATTCATTTCTAATAATGTATTGGCACATTCTACTCAAGAATTGTACTAAGACAAGGCAATTTATAGAGTCCATTTTTCTCCTGCCTTGAGCATAAGATGTAGGTGGTTTTAATGTTATGTTTATATGAACCAAAACATACACCTTAGTGGCATTATAATTATTAGAAAAAGGAAAAGATGTTCCTTAATGTTTCACTGTGTTATTTTGTGACACTGAGTTTACTTTAGAAATGTGTTAAATCTTTCTGTTCGTCTTTATTTTCTTTCCCTTTCCCCCATCCATAAAGTACAGATACTTGTCCTCTACTTACTTGTGTATCCTTAAGATTAATGATGTATTTGATCTGCAGAAATTCCATGAAAGTAATGTTGGACTGACTTGTTTTCCAAGGTGTGATTTCTTATCAAGACTTGGTGAAATGTTTCACGCTGATCATCCAGAGTCTACAACGTGGTGATATACAACCATGGGTAGGTTTAGTAGTGTGCGTTAGAACCCTTTTTCAGCAGCTGAGCATGAAGGTTAAGGCATAGGCTTGGGAACAGACTGCCTGAGTTTAATTCCAGCCCTGCTGCTTTCTTAGCTGTGTAAACTTGGGCAGGTGTCTTTAGGTCTCTGTGCCCCAGTTTCCTCATCTGTAAAGTAGGAGGAGGAAGAGTATCTACCTCGTGGTGTTGTTTTAGGGTTAAATATTCTCCAAATGTATCATGCACGCCCTTTAAATCATTAATTTGTTTCTTCGGATCCACCCTGAGCTCTACACAGGAATATGTATCAAGATTTTACATATTAGAATAGTTATCACAACCTCATTTCTGGTAGCAAAAAATTGTAAATGACATAAACTTCTCGTTAATGGACCATAAGTAAAGAATGATACAGCCACATCTTTGCTAAAAATGGTGCTGACAGATGATCGGTGGAGAAACGCTTACAATCTGCAGTAAAAAGAAAGGATTATACACTATTGCATTAAAAAAGTAAATTTTGAAGGGAAAAACCTGGATACAAATAAATCAAAATGTTAACAGCAGTCACCTCTGGTGCTAGGGTTACAAATGAGGTTTTCCGACTGCATTATACATTTCTATACTTTATGGATTTTCCACAATGAACTCGTGCTTTTACAATCAAGAGAAAGCTAAGTAAAAAACTAGAAACATTCCTCATTTTGTAGGAATTCTTTGAAATAGTGTATCTGCCAGTTCACGACTCTAAAACTTAGAAACTTCCATGGGTGGGAACAAAGATCAACTGCAAAGCAAAGGCATGTGAGCTCTGCCCCTAACTGGGCAATGGTGGCTGTAGGTGTTTGAACCATGGCCATAGAGTTTCTCTCATCCTAGTCTCTGTGTGAGGCGTTTGCAAGTATATCCCTGCCCTGTGCAGTGAGTGCAAACAACACGAAAATCGTTTTTATTAAATAAAGGGAAATGCAAAAGGTGATGATGAAGATTAGAGATAATAGATATTAGTGACAAAATGGCCAATATTTCAGGTATCTCTAAAACAAAGTGCTTAACATTTGGAACATCTGTTAGGTCTGTAAGTTCACACATCGTAATTTGCAAATGATCTAGTTAGGATGTCTGTAGCCAGGGAGTTTCTCCTGACCAGTGAATAGACCACCGAGGGAGGGAGTTTTCCGTGCAGATGAAGACGTTCAGTTTAGGAAAGACGCGCAGGAGCACTTAATCAGCTAGCAGAAAAGAATTGCTAGTTGCAGAGCTTCAGAGAACCAACTCTGTCTTCTCTTTGGTGGAACCGTATCTGGGGGTGATAAGTTGAAACTCTTCATAGTTGCTTTGGACTCAAGCGAATCATATAGGAATGACCCTTCAGGAGCTGACACGTTTGTAAATCAGGGTTTTTTATTCACACTATTTATAGTATCAGGAGACTAAAAATGCAAGCTTATACATTTTTAGCTCGTAGCTCATGCAGTTTGTTTTTCTTTTGTTTATTGATTTGTTTATATTTTTATTTATGGTTTTATAAATTTGTTTTGATTTCTAGCTCCATAGTGGGAGTAACAGTTTACTAAGTAAGCTTATTCATCAGTCTTATCACGGAACCATGGATACAATTTCTCTCAGTGGGACTGTTCCAGTTAAGATGCTTTTGGAAATTGGTCTGGACAAACTAAAGAAAGATTATATCAGTTTTTTCATAGGTGAGTCCCTTTCCCTGCTCAAAAAATGAAAAAGCGTGTCACAATCATCAGCCATAAGTATTCTCAGATTTTATCTTTCTACTTGGCCCTAGTCATTTATAGCCCTGGCTTCACCCCTGGTTCTCTGTGAGACCAGCACTTCTCTTCACTGGGACTTACTTTCCTCCTTGATAAAGAGATTAAATTTAACTCTAGTTTTGGTTTGTGTTTTTAGTTCAAACATTTTGAGATTCTGTGAGGTTAGTGTATTAAATAAAAAGAAACCTTGCTGTGAGATGCTGTTTTAATACCCAACACTTGGTTGTTTTTATTAGAGGCAAGCTGTGATCACTTTTAGAATAGTATTAATATATATTCATGGTGTGATGTGCCAGAAAATTTGTCTATTTCTGGGGAACTATTTGGCCGGAGCATCTCTTTTATATAGGAGCTCTGCAAAATTTTACTAAGGTTCCTTAACAAGTAATAGGCGATACCTAAAGCTTATTTGTATATCTGTGTGTTTTCTTACTAGGTCAGGAACTTGCATCTTTGAATCATTTGGTGAGTTTGTCCTTTTATTCTTTTTTTTTTTAATGTTTATTTTTGAGAGAGAGAGACCGAGCGCAAGTGGGGAAGAGGCATAGAGACAGAGGGAGACGCAGAATCTAAAACAGGCTCCAGGCTCTGAGCTGTCAGCACAGAGCCTGATGAGGGGCTCGAACTCGGGAATGGCAAGATCATGACCTGAGCCGAAGTCTTAGGTTGAAGCTGAGTAAGGTGGAGGTAACTCAACCAACTGATCCACCCAGGTGCCCCTGTTTTGTTGTTTTTTTTTTCAAATGCTTATTTAGTTTTGAGAGAGAGAGAGAGTGTGTGCAAGCAGGGGAGGGGCATACAGAGGGGACAGGGATCCGAAGCCAGCTCTGTGCTGACAGCAGCGAACCTGATGTGAGTCTCCAACCCACGAACCACTATATCATGACCTGAGCCGAAGTTGGACACTTGACTGACTGTTGATTGCCCCTGTTCTTTTATTCTAAAGTTGGCTTTTCTTTTAATTCAGTCATCCTACCTGCAGATACTAAATACCTGTTCTGTGCCAGCCCTTGTCCTAGGACCTAGGAAACATAGATAGACAGACAGACAAATATATAACAAAGAAAGGGTATTCTTTATTTTCATGCATTCCCCACCCCACCCCCCGCCCCAGTCATTTCATATGCCTGTTTTTTTCTTTTAATATGGTTTGACTCCAGGCTTTTGACATAATAGTCCTTAAATTTGGAGAACCTCCTAGAAGGCTAGTTGAATTGCTAATTCCTGGGCCCCAGTGACTCTGTAGGCCTAAGGCACAGAAAGATGTCTTTTAAAACAAGTCATCTCTTACTTCAAATAATTCAAATGCTTTTCCCTTAGTGTTAGTTGCCTGTTACAACATAAGTTATAGTAGTTACCATCTCTGGGGGATATATTCCAAGACCCCCAGTAGATGCTTAAAAGTATGGTAGTACTGAATCCTGTGTATACTATGTCTTTCCCTATACACACTTCCCTATCATAAAGTTATGCACAGAGATTATAAGTTAGGCACAGAGATTAACAGCAGTAACTAAAAATAGAACAATTATAATAAACTATAATAAAAGTTATGTGGATGTGGTCTCTGTCTTAAAATCTTACTGTATTGTACTCACCCTTGTGATATTACAAGATGATAAAATGCCAGTGAGATCAAGTGAGGTGAAAGATGTAAGTGTTGTGACCTAGCGTTTGGCTACTGTTGACCTTCCAAGAGGTCTGAAACCATGGAAAGTGAAACCTTGGATAAAGGGGGGACCACTGTACTACAAACTTAAAAGCTTAAATGAACACAGACTTACTGCGTCACAGTTTCCTGGGGTTGGGAGTTGGGCACATTTAGCTGGGTAGTCTGCTAAGAGTTTCACAAGGCTGAAATCAAGGTGTCTGCCATCTGCTTGACTAGGGAAAGATCTACTTCTAAGTTCCCCCATTTGTTGTTGGCAGAATTCATTTCCTTGTGGCCTTATGACCAAAGTTCCCATTTCCTTGCTAGTTTTTTGGTCCAGGGCCGGTCTCAGATCTTAGGGATTGTTTTTGGGTCACCTGGTTAGGTAGGTCATAGTGACAGTCTCCCTTTTGATCAATTCAAAGTCAGTCACTTAGTAACCTAATCATGGAAGCACCATGTGTCAAGTTCTGGCCTATGAAGGAGAAGGGATTATTACAAGATGTGTATTTCAGGTGGTGGGAATCTTGGGGGCCATCATAGAATTCTGCCTACCGTTATTTACCGTGGATTATTTCCTTAGGATGTTTTCTCAGAAATAGGATGAGATCTGAGTATTTTATGATGCTTGACATACGTTGCCAAATTTCTTTTTTCAAAGGGTGGTACCTATTTACCAGTTTCAGATGTGACTGGAAGCTTATCAATACTCTTGATTAATTTCTTGGTACTTGTTACCTGTTTTTAGAGGTGGACACTCCCATCAACCTGGCAAGGGTATTGAAGTTAAGAATTATCTTGTGGATTTGCCAGTCATTCCATCTGGAGAGCTTGGTGGGTAGTATTAGTTACCCACTTGGGCCTCCTTGGTGAGGCAGTTCTCGAATTTGTGTTAACCAGATAATGTAACAGTTTGCTGAGCATGTTCTCAGTGACAATTTTGCTTATGGTTTAGTTTGAAGAGTAGTATTGAAAGGTGGTAAATTCTGTCTGGCTGCCTCCATTTTTTACCCCCCTATTAATTAAGCATAGTTTAGGCTTAGCAAGCATAGTCATATTCTTCCTAAAGATTGCTTTTCTTCTTCTTCTTCTTCTTTTTTTTAATGTTTATTTTTAAGACAGACAGAGAGTGTGAGCAGGGGAGGGGCAGAGAGGGAGGGAGACAGAATCCCAAGCAGGCTCCGTACTGTCACTGCGGGGCTAGAACCCGGGAGTCGTGAGACAATGACCTGAGCCGAAACCAAGAGTTGGACACTTAACTGACTGAGCCACCCAAGCGCCCCAAGATTGCTCGTGCTCTTTAACTCCTTATTTTGCTGTTTTCTGTTCCAGGAATATTTCATAACTCCATCAGTAGATCTACAAGAACAGGTGTGTCGTGTTCAAAAACTCCACCATATTCTAGAAATATTAGTCAGTTGCATGCTTTTCATTAAACCCCAACATGAGCTCCTCTTTGCTTTAACACAGTAAGTATTGCTCTTGTTCCTTCCACATAAAAATGTAGTCTCTTATGAAATAGGTGGGTCCAAAATGTGTGCAGTTTTTATTATCAGTTTGGGTAGAATCTGTACACCCTATCTTCACAGTGGCAGAATGGTTCTGAGCCCCTGTCAGAGGAAGGAAAGGCTTTGGATTCAGAAGGACTCAAGTTTGATACTTGGCTCTAGCGTTTTGGGACTTTCTGAGGAAGTTTCCTTTCGCTGCATCTTATTTTCTTATCTGTAAACAGGAACTAATAACTTGAAGTGTTTGTCGTCAGGATGAAATGATGTAATGTGTCTAAAGTACCTGACACCTAACGGGTGCTTCATGAATATTTCCTTCTTCTTTTCTTTATAGCCTTATACGTTTGGGCCAAAGTAATCATTGCTAGACCTCCAGTGGTAATTGAACAAAACCAAATACTATTATCCGACTTCTGCCGATAGCACTGCTGTAATTTTAGAGATTCTGCCGATCAGTTTGGCTAGAAACAGTTTGGAATGAGCCTCCTACATGGGTTGCCGGTGTCTTATGTGTATTTGAAGCCTCACGGTCGAAATGAGTGAGCCATCCAGTGGATGGACTGGGTTTCTTATTCCCTGTGGAAGGAAATGTACCATTGCCTTTCCCGAATTTAGAGTTTGCCTCAGTTGTAAAGGGAAATATTTGAAATTATTATTGTTTACAGAATCTAACATTTATTTTCATTAAAGATGAAGAGTGTAAACGAGTTAACTCTTTAATTCCCCAGAATCTGAAAACCATGGAGGCTGTATCTTTGTCTCTCTTTTGATTCTTACTGGTTTTCTTTTTCTGATACCACTTCCTCCCGCACTTAGTTAGGCCTTTACTTTGGCTTAACTTAATAGGCCTTCTATTAATTTTTACAAATTGAAAAAAAAAATGAGATATCCTTTCAAAATAAAAAACAACCTAACTTTTTTGTTGTGGGGGGGAGGAGGCATTGTTTTCTGTTTACTGTTGTGGCCCTGAAATTATTCTTCTGCTGTTGTTTTGGTTAGTGGTACTGGGTGAAATGTTTCTCTTATGAGCTTTAGATTACCAGAAAGCCTTTATCTCCAAGGGACATTTTTTTTTTCCAGAAGAGGTTCTTTTTTTGTTGTTTTCTGTTTGTTTTAGATCCTGCATAAAATACTACAAACAAAATCCTCTTGACGAGCAACACATTTTTCAGCTGCCAGTCAGACCAACTGCTGTAAAAAGCTTATATCAAAGGTCAGCAACTTAATAATTAAATTATACTTTAGGTGTGGCCATAATTCCTGGGCAACTCCTCCGTCCTTTCCCTGGGGGTCTCATGACCAAGAGCTGTGCTCCACCTCTGAAACCTTAATCATCTCTGTCCTGCTCTTTGACTGCCATCTGGTAGAGTTCACCCTCTCTCCTCTCCCAGACCTTTTGTCTTCTCTTTTTCTACCATTGGGCCTCTAGTCTTTCATTTTTCTCTCAACTTGTAATTCCTTCACAGTATAGGGCAGAAAGTGTAGGCAGAAGGGAAATGACAGATTGGGAAGAAAGCGACCGGGGTAATGACGACAAGTCGAGGATATGCCTGTGAGGAATGAGAGGGTTTGGGATTGGGGACGTACGGGACCGTGAGGCTAAGGTGACAGATTGGCCATCCACATGGACTCAGGCTGTGTCAAATGATAGGTTCTTCGGCTCTTCCCTCAACGGGTAATGTGCTTGAAATTTCTCTCATACTGAAGCCACTCTGTTTTTATCCTCCCTCTATTTTGTTCCCGCGTAGCCAAACCCTGTCATTCCTTGAAACTGCTCTGGCCGAGATCACTGGTGCCCTTCTAATTACCAAATCCAGTGGACAACTTGCCAGTAAAAGAGTGTGCTTTAGCCCCTGGTGTAATCAGCTGGCCCCCCAATTCTTTCTCCTGATGAGTAAGCACTTAGAAGGCTCTTTGGCATTTAACACTATTCCTTTCTTGGATCTCCGTCCCGTTTCTTCATTTCTTTGACACAGCGTTCTGTGTTAATGTTAATTCCGCCTCTCTGGTCCCCCTCCAAGACCGAGAGGAGTTCTCTCTTCAGGGTCTTCCTCTGCCTGCTTCTTGTGTGGCTTTTCACCAGAACTCCACCTTCTGCCTTCTTTTCTTCTTGCTTTCCGTCTTCCCTGGGTGATTGGACTCACACTCAAAGCCTCGATTCCTCTGGGCTAATGAGAATTCATAACTCCCATCGCTAGCTTCTCCTGAGCTTCAGATCCATGTTTCTAAATTAGGTGTAAATCCCCAACTTCAGTGTCCTGTAGGTAGTTCAGACCCAAACCCCGAAATTTAGAGTTGCGACCTGTTCATCTCTTCTTTCTCAGTGCCTCTCACATGAGGACTTCGCTAATTATGAGTATAAAAGGAAGGAAGGAAATAACTGGGGCTTTTTTTTTCCCTTTGATGTTTCTTCTTTCCTTAGTGAGAAGCCACAGAAATGGAAAGTGGAAATCAGTGGTGGTCAGAAGAAGGTGAAAACAGTTTGGCAGCTGAGTGACAGTGCACCTGTAGACCATCTGAGTTTCCACAAACCTGGTAAAGATGGTTTGTAATCTATTCAGATAAATTCCAGTAGAAAATTAACTGAATCTTTACTGGCACATTATGGTAGCTCTTGTGCCCGGTTTTAAATAATTTTCCTGAACTCTAGGTGTAAAATGTATTTTTTCTGGGGGAAAAAATCACGGGAGAGTGCTTTTTCTCATCCTGGATAGAGGAACTTTTATTAAAAGAGGTCAAGCAATAGGGATACAAGGAGCAAAAATAGATGAGAAGGTTGAAATGCTAGCTCATACTTCACACTTTTGTGCACTCTTTCAGTGATGATATTTCTACTCTGATGTCTTCTCTGGAGGTGCTGGGAAAAGGTTGAGAATTTTTTGTTTATTTATTTATTTTTGAGAGAGAGCACAAGCAGGGGAGGGGCCGAGAGAGAGAGTCCCAAGCAGGCTCTGTGCTGCCAGTGCAGAGCCCCAGCGTGAGGCTCGAACTCGTGAAACCATGAGATCAGCTCTGAGTCAAAACCAAGAGTTGAACGTTTAACCGACTGAGCTACCCAGGTGCCCTGAGATTTTTTTTAAATGTGTATTTATTTTTGAGAGGGGGCAAGCACGTGTGAGCATAGGAGGGGCAGAGAGAGAGAAAGAGAGAGAGGGAGAGAATCTCAAGCAGGCTCCGTGAGGTCAGTGCAGAGCCAGATGCAGGGCTCCATCTCACGAGCTGTGAGATCATGACCTGTGCCGAAATCCAGTCGGATACTTAACTGACTGAGCCACCTAGGTTCCTAGGCGCTTCGAGCTTTCTAATGTTCTGTCATAGATGGTCCACATCAGTCAGAGAATGCGTTTGAGCCCTTGGTGTAATAAGCCAGCTCCAAGTATTCCTCCTTTAGTAAGCACCTGTAAAACTTATTTTCAAGTATGTGGATTGCAAGATTCTGTCCTCTCTTTGTGTAGATTTAAAAGGCTTCATTCAGATATTGCAGTGATTATCTAAAATCATATCTTGGGGCGCCTGGGTGGCGCAGTCGGTTGAGCGTCTGACTTCAGCCAGGTCACGATCTCGCGGTCCGTGAGTTCGAGCCCCGCGTCGGGCTCTGGGCTGATGGCTCAGAGCCTGGAGCCTGTTTCTGATTCTGTGTCTCCCTCTCTCTCTGCCCCTCCCCCGTTCATGCTCTGTCTCTCTCTGTCCCAAAAATAAATAAACGTTGAAAAAAAAAAAAAAATAAAATAAAATCATATCTGATAGTTTTAAGACCATCTGAAAAGATTTCAGAAGCCTGTAGTCAACCAGTGCTGGTTATTGAACTACAGAACTCTACAAATAGTTCTAGATTGATACCTTGCAAAATTGTTTCCATGAAAAAAGGTTTATTCTCCCCCAAATATTTTTTGATTCAAGCATGATGGAAACTTCTCTGTTCATATGGCTGAATAGTAAAAGCCCTAAAGAAATGGAAAAATTTTCCTGAGAACCATCAGTTAAAATCATCCTGTCTTTTCTAAGTGTGATATGAAACCTGGAGGGTATAAAGCTTGAAAATCAACCATATAAAATTAGAAAAGTTGCAGCATGACAGAAAAATACCAGAGGCAAAACAAATGATAAACAAGGAAGATTAGTTTGCAGCTCATGTTCAGAAAAGAGGCTACATTGCCTACTACATAAAGAACTTTCAAATCAGTAAGAAAAATATGTTAATAACTCAACAGAAAAATGCAAGTAAGATGAACAGTTTGCCAAAGAGGAAATTCAGATGTCATCTTGAGAATGAAAGCTGCCCAGGCCCACTTATGATAAGAGAAATGCATATTTATATTATAGAGATACCATCTTTTGCCTGTCAGATAAGCAAAGATCAAAAAATTTGTTATCACGGTACTGGCGACGATGTGAACAGGCAGGCGGTCAACCTCACACGTTGCCGATTGAAGTAGAAGTTTGCATAGCTTCCGTGGAGGGCGATATCCGCCAATATTTTAAAATACAATTTTTGGCCCAGCAGTTTTTTTAGTAGGGATTTATTCCATACATAAAACCAGACATGTGCAAGAAGACCTATGCACAACCTTATTAAGTGTGGTATTGTTTATAGTATTAAAAGCCTGGAAAAAATATGGAGACAGAGGCATAAGAAAAGGTCTGGAAGGATACAATAAAATTTTAACCCTCAGGTGTGGCATGGTGAGGGCAGGGGTGGTTCCCAGCTTTAGGTGAACATTAAAATCACTTAAGGAGGTTTTAAAGTCTTAATACCAAGACCAAGTACGTCAGAATCTTTGGAGCTACCGCCTGGACAGCAGTGACTTTTTAAAAAATTCTCCGGGTGATTCCATTGTGCAACTAGTTTGAGAACCACCAATTGAAGCATTTTGTTTTAACTGCAAATGTTGTTTAAAAAGATCTATATTTTATGATTAAAAAGAAAGTTTTAAAGCTGTGAACATATGTGATACGTTTTGGAAAATGCTGTTTTAAATACATTTTATTACATAAAGATTAAACGTGTTTTATGAGGAAATTCATGCAAGATTAAACACCTTTTTTCAATGATGCTGGATAAGTGAAGTAGAGTGAACGTATCTCTAGAGTCTTTTTGATGCAGATTACTTCAAAAAGGAGTGAAAGTTATTTTGAATGTTTGAGTTAAAACAATTTATGAATAAATACTTGGTCCAGTGACTCCTGTGAAAATAAAGAATTCTTATGAAATCCTTTATTTGCGTGCTTGGAAAACCACTCACATACTCCATTTTGGCTAGAATTTTATAACCTCTTCTACCCATCGTATATTCCTGATGTGTTTGTCTAGAAATTATTCTGTCACCTCCAGCCCAAAGCAAGACCCACTGGTGAAGGACACCCTCATTTGTAAGTCACGGGCTATTCATACAAAGCCCCAGTTGTAAATATTAAAGCTCAGTCATGATTTATTTTTTGCCAAAGATTATATGCATTTAAGAGGTTAGGCTTTCTGCTTCATTGGACTGAACTGAGCACTTAGGTCCAATACTAGCTTTTCAAGATATCTAATATTGTGATACTGTTGAGTAAAACATTGAGATCAAAATCAGGAAGACCTAAGAGAGAAGAAATGTCGGGAAGAAAATAATGATTTGGGGTGAACGGGAGCCAACAACAGCGTCTGGGAGAGTGCTGCTCGCCCTGTAGGTACTCTGCAGATGATTGTTGATCATGGTGGGAATATGGAAACCAAAATGTTGACCCACAAGAAAGTGAACATAAGCTCATCTAAATGTTAATTGCATTTGTTTTTGAAATACAACAGTCTTCAGTAGAGAAGAAAAGTGCATATTTGCCTAGCCCTAAGACTAGAAATCTCAAGTAGAAATTGTTTTCCAAAATATATGTTAAGATTGGAAAAAAGAGTTGAACTATAGTGGATGAGGCACAAAAATAGAGCAGTATGTTCCCAAATTAAAAAGAGAATTAAGCTTTGTGAAGTGGCAGTATCGTAGCCAGTGAGATTTATCTGAGGTGCTACTATTGCTAATTGAAAAATATAGAATTAAAACAAGTCTGCTTTGTATTTTCTTTAGTCATGTTTTCAATGCATCAAAGTTTACCATTTAAAAGAATTGTCCACGCTGGTTTTTGTCCCCTAAATTCAAAATAGAAGACACATGCCATTCATATTACCTCTTGATTATTATAAAATTCAGCAGTGTATATGGTAGAAAAGCCAGCAGGCTGGTAAGCAATTCTGATCTCTATCTGGTTACAGATGTTTCTGAATTAATATTAAACGGTAGCCTGGAAGAAAGGATGTTCTATACTAACATGGTCACCTGCAGCCAGGTGCATTTCAAGTGAAGTGTGCCAATGGAGTCCTCTGTAAGGTAGTATGTTCGCTTTTTGTTCTCCAAATACTTTGTAGTGTATTAAGTATCTTATGTTTTAGTTCTTTCTACAACAGAAGTATTGATTTAATACATTTGGAATATGGATTATTTTTCAGTAAACATGTAAAAGGCTTATCAGATGTTATTGAGCAATGCAGGTCTTTAATTTCCTTTTTACCTTCTGTAGTCAGTAAGCCAGATTAATCTTGAAACCAGAGAAACGAAAACATATTTTTGAGTGGTAATGTCTTTGCATTTTAAATCTCTATGTATAGTAGAGAGTTTGATTTCAAAAACATTGATGTGAGAGAAAAACCCTGAAGGAGCCTATCGATTGATGTTGAAAGCAGAGTTCTATTAAAAACATATCTACCCCAGCCCAGTTGTAGGACTAAGCCCCAGATGTAAACACCCTTTTAAAATGTTTAAGATAATATTAACCAAGAAAATTAATGCAATAGCAGTTTCTACTGTCTTACTGTTTTTGTGTTTTAGAAACAATAGAATCAGGTAATGAATAAAGTGTCTCTTATTCTTTCTTAAGCCGTGTTTTGTCTCCAAATAAATATTGTTTAATTCTATCAATTTAGCTTAGTTAAGAGTAAAATGGACCTTTATTAAAAAAACAAAACAAAACAGAATATCTAGGCACAGAGAAGATATTAGACGTATTTCTTTAAGGTACTTCAATGAAGTTAATTACGTTTAGTGGAAGAAAGTTTATCTCAGAAAAGTGTACGTGCTCATTTACTTGGTACCCACCTAATGCGTTTCCCTGGTTGCTTGCTAGAATTTAGAACCTGAAGGGATTGTTATGTGCAGATGATTGACTGTCCATCCTGTGTGGGACAGTGCTAAGATGGCAGTTATTTCCACATGAAAGTAATATTACTGGACAGATTTTTAAAAGGAAAAAAAATCAAGTAACAAAATAATTTGTGCACTATGATTCCTTTTTTGTAAAGTGAAAGTAGATGCATAATAGACAGCAAAATATTAACAGTGACTCTGACAGGTGATTTTTACTTCATTCATGCTTATTTTTATTTTCTAATTTTTAAATCCTAGCACAAGCCAAAACAAACAAAACAACAGCAAAAAAAACCCATTATCACAGAGCCTGAAACCAGAAATGTATATAAACCTTCAAGGCAGAAAAAGGAGGAAGGTCCAGAGGATTCTTTACGAAAGATGGATCTATAAAATGGGTAACCCTGTCTCAGCTCTGGTTCTGAAGGAGGAGCATCAGGAGAACTGCGGAGATTAGTATGCAAAGCGTGCAGACTGTAGGTACCACAATCTCCGTCACCATCTGCATGTGACTTAGTAACGGCTCTGAAACGGGAGAGAGAACACCACAAATGAGAGTGTCGTCATTTTAGCGAATATAGCTTCATCTGGAAAGAATCCCCTGCATTGGGGAAAACTTGGAAAATGGCATCATCAAGCTTTGTAATTAATCTCACTTGCTATAAAAGAGAACATGGTTCTCTTAACATTATAAAATGTTATTTAAAAAAAATTACGTGAGGGCTTTGTAATATCCTTCCGAAAATATGGAATAAAGATTGCCTACATTTGGTTCTTCCGTAGGTACTGGAATAAAGTCTAAATGTGTGTTATACTTGCACTTACCATAAATTAATGTGAGAATATTGACAGCCATGTTCCCTGGTTTCTGTAATTTTCACTGGGGGGATTTATGAAAGAAAAATCCTTGGCAAATGTCTCCCAACCTTTCAAAGATGTTATTCAAAGATGTATCTTAAGAGGTGGAGGAGTTGCCATATTTTTGTGGGAATTCTTGCACTGTTAAGTAAGTTATCTCGAAGAGTTGAATAATAAGTGTATTTCACATACGTGATTATATTAATGAACATTTATGTAATTCCTACTGTAGGTTTTGTGCCAGGCACCCTGGCTACGGAGATAAATAAGGCACAGACCCTGCTCCCACAGATTTCATAGGCTCAGCAGTAAATTCTACATCATATGTCTAGGTGATTAAGTTTATTTTGGTTTAAAGAAATATACGTCCTTAATATTACCTGGTTATTCAGATGGGAACAGGGCACAGTGGTATAAAACAGCTATGAAAGTAGCTGAATTGGTAGGATTTGTTTGGTCTAGCACTTTCCACCTCTGATACTACATTAAAGATGGGTTTGTTAAAACAGGAAGTATATTTCTCTGATTGCCCTCATAGAGAAAGACCGAATTCAAAGAAACAAATGATCTGTGCTGGCCTTGTTGGTGTGTAGATGCGTCTTTGTTATTCCACATCTCTGAACCGTGGGAACCATGCCTTCCATGAAGTCAGGGACCTTGTTTTATTTATTGCTGTATTCTAGTTACAACACCCCCTAGCTAATGGTGAGTGCTTAATAATTACTTGCTGAATGAGTGAATATAAAATCTGGAGTGTTCTTTGACTTTTCGATGTTTATTCTATTTGAATATGGTTCCATTTTTCCCTCCTTCCACAAAGCCCACTATAACAAAAATAAGTTTATAAATTGACAGTATGATTCAGAAAAATAAAACTAGAGTGGATAAAATATTTCTCTTTTCTGGTAGATTTTTAAAATATTTGAAATTCTTATAAAATAGAAATTTGACATTGCTTCAAAGTGAAGGAAAAAATTCATTTTTAATTGTGTGTTTTGGAAAGATTGACTTCACGTAGATCCACGTTTTGAGGTTTTGGTAACATCATTATATGTATAATTATGTGCCTTAGTTGTCAAAGGGAAGAATTAAAATATACTCACCTGCAGCAAGCATCTGATTGTTGATTGCACAAGTTTCCAAGGCTTTGAGATACCAACTTTCCACCTAATAAAAATCCACTAGGTAAGTAATGTCATCTTAGACTAATTTTTTGCAGTTTGAAATCTTGTTTTTGTTTTTGTTTTTTTTTTTTTGAGAGAGAGCCCATGAATGAGGGAGGAGCAGAGGGAGAGGAAGAGGGAGAGAATCTTAAGCAGGCTTCGTGCCCAGCCGAAGATCCCAACGTGGGCTCCATCTATCTCAAGACCATGAGATCTTGACCTGAGCTGAAATTAAGAGTCAGACACTTAACTGACTGGGCCACCCATATGCCCCTGAAATCAGTTTTAAAATAATGTAGGATTAAGACAAATTCAAATCTGCCTGAAGTTTAGTTAATATTTATTGAATACCTATGTGCATCTTTGTGAGGGAGTAAAAAAAAAAAAAAAAAAAAAAAAAAGTCTTTATTCTTGAGGAGTTTACAATCTAGCGCTTTTCTAGAAACACCAGACTAGTGAATGCCTATCAGTCACTGCTTCTTTATGTTGCCAGTGGGCTCATCCTAAAAGAATGTTGGTAAACAAGTGAGATTTCATTTTAGAAATTTTCTTCATGAAGACATTCTAAATTCCCATTTTAATTGCCTGTCATCGATAGCAACTTGGCTGGTAGAAACATTTGTAGGTTACTGAAAATGTTTGGTAGGTTTTAAAGGATTATTAATATTAAGATGAATTATTTTTAATCTCACTTAGGAACTAGTGGGAAAAGAAGTGAAAGTTGTGTGGTCATTATACATTTATTTTACTATTATTTACTGTAACTGTTTTCACATATGTTGAAGAGTAAATAGGCAGTATTTGTTTGCATTAAAATATAACATTTAGAACATTTAACTAGAAGTCTCTACTGACTGTCATAACCTAAAACATTCAGGATTCCTACATAACTAGTTTGCCCTTCACGCTCTGTGAGTTAGGACTGAATTTTAAAAGTTAGGATTTGGGGTGTCTGGGTGGCTCAGTTGGTTGGGCGTCCGACTTCAGCTCAGGTCATGATCTCGTACTCTATGAGTTCAAGCCCCGCATGGGGCTCAGAGCCTGGAGCCTGCTTCGGATTCTGTGTCTCCCTCTCTCTCTGCCCCTTCCCCGCTCATGCTCTCTCTCACAAAAATGAATAAATGTTACAAAAACAAATTTTAAAGTTAGGATTTAATTTTAAGGCAGGTTTACTTCATTCTAAGCAAATGAGCAAAGAGGTGGCACAAGTTAGGGGAAGAGACAAAGGCCCACAAAACCCTGTTCTCCATGGATGAAGGGAGGAGGGAGTCTCACCACCCTCCTCACCTAAGCTGCTTAGCTCTTCCAAAATCTAGAACAAGTGAGGGGCACCTGGCTGGCTCAGTCGGAAGAGCCTCCAACTCATGATCTTGGGGTTGTGAGTTTGAACCCCACCCTGGGTGTAGAGATTATTTAAAAATGCAGTCTAGAACAAGCAACCTCAATAATTTGCCCTACCTCTCTTCGATTGGGAAACCCATTGGCGGTGATAATCTTCTTGTAATATTGAACTGACGCCTTTGGATAGCGTGGCTTATTTCTGTTGTTAAATTCGACATAGTAGAATCCGTATCTATCTGAATATCCTTTCTCCCATTCAAACTTATCCAACAAAGACCAGGAAGTATACCCTTTGATATTAACACCATCTTTTATAGCTGCAAAGACATTTTGTTCCATTTTTAATATATTTCATTTACTTGGAAACATAATACTGTGAAGATAATTTTAAATGCATTCATTTCTGAGATTCAGAAACAAGCTTCAGTCAGTCACGTGTGTTATCAAATTCTGTCCAAGTTAAACAGAAAATTTGTGAAGACAGTGTTGGTCTATAGCTCACCTTTTAGCATTTCGTTTATGTAGCCTTTAAGGTACTGAATTCTCCACTCATCACATAATTGAGTACAGTGTAGTTTTTGAGATGCTCCATTTTCTGTCACGTAGATGGGAGGGTTGCCGTATTGAGTCTGAAAGTGAGTCATAGTAAGGAATATCTTAAAAATTCTGACCTCCAATTGGGTTTCCGAGTCTGAGGCACATGCGAGCACTTAGTCAAGCCTGCTCTATTCTAATCGAGTGTGTTTAGCATTTAGTGGATGCCAGTTTACACATTTACTTGGAGGTGAGTGTAGACAGGACAAAGTTCATACGAAAGACTACATTTCTCAGTCAATCAGCATCATTGCAGAGAAAATATACTTCAGGCTGTGTTCTTTCTCACATATTTCAAGTGAGAAGGGGCAGCAAAATAAACGTGGGATGAGAATTTGTAGCCACAGGTACATACGTTGAAGCGGTAACTCATAGTCAGCGTTGGTCTGTAAAGCCCGGATCTGGTGGCCTCTGAAGAACAACTAACTGAGCTTGTTTTATTAACTTGAAGATGTAGGCACTCTGACTAATTGGAATTAAAATAAAAACTTAAACTAAAATGTAGGCCCCTGGGCCTAAGCTGTAAGATCATGAATTGGGGTAAAAAGTGCCCGTGAAATAGCCGAATGTGATAATCACCTGAGCGAAGTGGAGAAGCCTCCTAAACCCCCATGGCACAGACTGTGGCCACGTCGACCCCAGGTCAGGCCAGTTCGGGTCAACCAGCTCTACCAAGTCACGGTCATTGTGGTAGCTGGGCCCCTGGCGGGAGGGGTAGTTCCTTTCTGTGATGTACCGAGTGGTAAAGTGACCTAATCCCAAGAAATCAGATGTGCCTTTGATGTAGCTCTTCTCCTGGAGCGAGAACACCGGTAACCTTGACATGTCCAGGCCTTGCTCTGCACTCTTTTTCCCTATTGAGAGAGAAAAATAGAATTTCACCAAGTTTTACTTTCTCACGATTCTTTTGCTGTTCCTACCACGATCATAGTGGCACGTTGACATAAAAGCTGCCGTCCAGATCCCGGCCTTTGGGACTCGTTTGTATGGAAAATATAACCTTAGCCTTTTAAGCTGGAATTTTAACATTTGAATACTATTCAAAATTTTTAAAGTTTATATTGCGCAAAAGCTATATTTTCAGGGGCGCCTGGGTGGCTCAGTTGGTTAAGCGTCTGACTCTTGATTTTGGCTCATGATCTCAGTTTGTGGGTTAGAGCCCCGCGTCTGCACTGTGTCAGCACAGAGCTCGCTTGGAATTCTCTCTCACTGCCCCTCCCTCATTCATGGTTTCTCTTTCTCTCTCTCTCAAAATAAATTTAAAAAAATTTAAAGTGATATGTTCCATAGATTACTCAGTAAGTGGTGTGCAGGCAACATTGTGGCTATATGGAAAAGTGTGGCCTTAGATGCCTATATTCTTAAATACAAAATTGGTAACTTTGCTTGCCTCTGGGAAGAGATGTGGAAGGTCATTGGTGGTGCGGGCTATGGGTGGGGACATATGGTCACATTCACGTACTGTTGTAGTGTAGGCTGGTACGACCTCTGTGTCGGGAAATTTTGTCCTAGCATTTAAAACTGTAAAAGGAGGGGCGCCTGGGTGGCTCAGTCGGACTTTGGTTCAGGTCATGATCTCGCAGGTCATGAGTTCAAGCCCTGCATCGGGCCTTGTGCTGACAGTTCAGAGCCTGGAGCCTGCTTCGGATTCTCTGTCTCCCTGTCTCTCTGCCTCTCAAAAAATGAATAAGTGTTAAAAAAAAAAAAAATTTTTTTTTTTAACTTGGAGAAAGATAGGTCCTTTCCCTGATCATTTCCATCCTACCTTTTACTTGCACGTGTAAAAGGATGTATACAGGGATCTTCATTGTAGATTGAGTAGCAAAAGATTGCAAACAAATGTCTCTCGAGAGACCGCTTAAATAAATCTGTGTATCCGTACAGCTCTGTGAAGTCATCAGAATGATGACTATATACCAGCACTATTGCCAACATGGAAAGAATGCCAGGACACATGTTTTAAGTGGAAGATGCAAAGAATTGCGTTTAACAACTACACACATAGAGCAGCAGTGTTTTTGCCCACATGGGCACAATCCATCTCTGGAAGTATGCTTCCTCCCAGGGGTTGGAAGCAATGAGGAGAGGGAGGGAGGGAAGCTTGACTTCTCACTTTTTACCCTCTGTCTCTCTCTTTTTTTTTTTTTTAGGTGATAGAAGTTTATCGAATACACTGGAAGGGAGTGGCGGTCAGGACAGCAGAGGAGAGGCTGTCTGCCTGTACTCTCTTGTACTTTAAAAAATTTGAAACCTGCGTGTCTCTGTAGAACGTATGCAAAAAAAAAAAGGGGGGTTTTAAATGAATAAAGAAGACTAACATTGGTATGAGTTGTAAAATAGAACCATAAAAATGTTTCCAAAGAGGCTATTGGTTTTTAAATGGGTGAAAAGCTTGTATTATTAAATGCCTTTATGATCTTAGCGTGTTTTTTTCAGTTACATTCAGTAACTTGAGAAAAACCACCAGGCATTGTCTCTGGACCGTCTAATACAGTAGCCACTGGCTACATGTGGCCATTGGACTATAGCCAGCGTGACTGTATCTCTGGGTCAGTCACACTGAAGGACTACGTTTTTAATTTTTAAAAAATTTGAATTTAAATAGACACAAATGACTCCAGACTCTCGTATCAGAAGTCACAGATCCAGAACTTCTCTCCGTCATCACTGGAAGTTCTGTTGGACAGCACTGGCCTAGAAGTACTTTTGTTCACATATTTATTGCGCTTATGAGATGCCTGGAAGTCATTTGTGTACAAGGTTTCTGGCAGAATGCTTTCACTAAAGAAAACATGAACTGCTCAGAGAATCCTTCCGTACACATCATACAAGGAAAAACTCAGCCCGGTTTCCATTAGAGTTACCACAAAATTGGAGCGGACGGAGTCTGGAAATACTGGCCTTAAGCCCAAGAACTGTCCTATGAGCAATAATTCGGCTCCTTCAGTGCCATCCTGCTGTGGCTCCCGCTACGGCCTCCGAGGGTCCCGAGAGTGAATGTGCCGTGTGAATGACGGGCTGTGCCTGCAAAGCGGGGTGCCCGCCCTGTCCTGAGGGCTTTTCCTTGTGCACCTTGAGGAAATCCTTCTCAGGATTTCGAACACATGGGCATAGATAGATGTGTCACGGACCTAGTTATTACCAAGGGATTTTTAGAGATTATTTGTGTAATCCTTCCTTTTCAGATGATAAAAATGACAGCCGAAGAGGTGAGACACCGTGCCCAGAGCCGCTCACCGGTTAGCAGCAGAGTCAGAATTAGAATCTGCTCCTATTCCAGGTAAGTCTGATTAGCGGTGCCTTAGAAAGAGACAATTTTGAGATGTCGACAGTTCTTAGTCAAACATCCAAAATAGCCTTGCCGTGTGAGATTGTAACCTATTTACAATCTTAACCTTGTCTCTTTTTTTAGGGGCATGCAGACCGATACCTCTAAATAAACAGAGATAATACTTTTAGATTCGTGTGGCCAGACACGATTGGCTGCCCCCCCCAAGTCAGTAGCGCCAGGCCTGTCTTCTTTCTTATCCTCTCCCACATTCTCTTCCAAGGGGCCATATCCTTTATAAGAGTCCTGGCTTCCCCAGCCTCTGAGGTCCTGGTGGTCTAAGGCATTTTCTGGGTCATGTGACAGTTCCATCCCTTGAGGACATCCCTTGTAGGGAAGTTGGTTGTGAGTGGAGGTTGTTTTCTGGGGAGATTTTCCTTGTTCTTAAAAAATGGGTATGCTGGAGCTATTTCCATTTTTCTGGAAAGATGTGATGTGGGAAGACATGATGCCTGGAGCTTCCGCAGCCATTTTGTGGCTGATAGGAGCGTTGATGGGCTGGCTAAGGTGCCAGAGTCAAAGACGGAATGAGCCTTGGTCCTCAAAGACATCTCTGAAGGCTGGAGTACCCGGCCCTGGATCACCCTTTTCTGGACTCAGTACCTGGGATGATAAATCCCCTACTTTTCAAGCCATTTTAGTTGGCGTTTTCTGTTATATGGCACTTAAAAGCACCCAAGTTGATTCAGCCTTGGGAGCTCTACGTGTCTTTATTCTCTTCTCGGACACTGTGGAAACCAGAGCTTGGAAAGCATTCCTCAAATAATAGAACCAACGTTAGAACTGACACTGCCCGTGACTGCGTCTTTGACCTCTCTCTCTTACTTCACTTAAAACGAGATGGAGTGGAGTGGGGAGAAAGAGGCAGGGCGGCAGAACGCAAAAGAAAGCAGCCCAGAAAATTGCTGTGTTTCCCCCTGGGTTCTGAAACTCCCAATCTCCACGTCTGGGGATGTGTCCTTCCTCCCCTCGCCCCAACTCAAAAAACCAGTTCTCAGTTCCTTGGGGGCTGGGCTACCCCTTGAGTGCCTCACCCAAGCCCCGCGTGTTCCTCTACCCCTGTCTCCCGCCTCTCCACCCCTTCACTTGGGCTCAGTACTGTTGCTGTGGTGCCTGGAACTAAAGTGTGACGTGGCTCACCGATCCGGTCCTTCATGACTTGGGGGTAGTCGCCGGCATAGATGGGGTTGGCAAACCAGCCCAGGCAGAACTGTAGGTATCTCTCGGCAGCTTCTATGTCCTTGGGGCTATTGATGTCCATGGGCTCCCCCCAGTCGCAGTTTAATGAGATCCCCACCAGACCTTAAAAGAAAAGACAGGGGAGGGGCGCCTGGGTGGCTCAGTTTGTTGAGCTTCCGACCCTTCGATTTTGGCTCAGGTCATTGTCCCGGGGTTGTGGGATCGAGCCTCACGTTGGGCTCCGCACTGGGAACATGGAGCCTGTTTAAGACTCTCTCTCTCTTTCTCTCTCTCTCTCTTTCCTTATGCCCCTCTCCCTCACTCTCTCGCTCTCTCAAAAAAAAAAAAAAAAAAAGGGCAGGTGGTGGCAGGGGTGAAGGGTATCGCCCCGCGGGGGGTATGTTCCTAGCACGTGGGTGGTGAGGCTCACCTCGCTGCTTGCCGCGCCACGTGCTGTTGTAGGAATGCCAGGCTTGGGCGTGGGCCTGAAAACAGAGGGGGTGCATCAGAGGTGCCTGGCTGGCACACGTCTCCCTCTGTCCTGACTAGGGATCCGATTTGACTGAGAGTCCCAGGTTTTCCCTGGGTCCAGCCTTGATTATCCCAATCCCTTGTCTCCCTTCTTCCGACCTCCAGACACACGTGTTTCCTTTGTTCTGTAGAGAAACTCGGTCTCACTCTGGCACAAACACACAAACCACCTCTTTGTGATATTTCTTGTTTCTAAGATTTTTGCTAAGGCTCCTCGTGTGGTTCCTACTCGTTCTCTGTGGTTAACTAGGCAATACCTTTCCCAGAGTTGCTCAGGAAGTTAGGAAAATACCAAGCATCTGGAACAGTCTTAAGACTAGAATTGAAAATGTGCTGACATGCCTTCTCTCCATACTCTCTTGCCGGTGACCCACTGATGCCTTCAGAGCTCTGCCCTTCGAGTATCCACAGTTTAAGGACTCATATGCCAAGTGTAGAAGGAATGAGAAAGTTCTCTCCCTGACAGGAATTTGACAGTCTAGTATGTCACTGAGGGGCCCCTTGGCTTCCTGCTTGATCAGATTGTCCCCTTCCACTGAGAGTCCACTGGGACCATCCTGTCATGCCTCACACCCCTGTTCCCTAGGCAACATCGCCTGTACCCTCCTATGTGTCCTGCAGTGTGACCCAGTCCCTCCCCCTTCTAAAGCCTCTCCAGCAGCCTTGTAATACCTGAGTCTCCCCAGCGTCTCCTCTGTCTCCTTCACTCCCGTGCCCTTACTGAGCTTGGCTGCCCCAAAGAACACCCCCAACGCAGCTCTTCCAAGAAGACGCCAGCTTTCCCCTCACACCTCACATACCTTAGGGTAGTGTCTGCCTTGCTCCTTCCTGCTGCTTCCAAACTATTTCTCCTTCCAAAATCCCAGGTCCTTTGAAGTCCATGCTCTGAGACAAACACTCCTAACTCCAACCTCCAGTTACTGCCGCTCATTCATTGAACACTTTAGCCCCTGGTTCACTGGTGTCCCGCCCCTTCTTCCTGTCACCAGTCCTCACAAGGCTGTTTAGACATGTAGATGACAAGTTTTCACATGCATGCGCTCCATCCCCTTGACTAGATTGTAAGCTCTAGGGAGCAGCCACTCTATTGTCTCGGCAAGTGCCCAGCACTGGATGACCGGGCACTCCCTCCATAAATCCTCATGGGATGCAAGTGAGTGGTGCGAAGGTGTGGTGGAATATGCTGGAACCGCAGATGACGGAGCTCAGGCTCAGACCCCTGGGGCAGGCCGAGCCGACACTGAGGGTTGTTCCTCTGCCTCGAACCCCACCTTCACTCCCACAAGGACCCACCTCACCTTAATGATATGGTGTGCCGCCTTGTACAGGCCCGTGCCGTGGAGTTGCAAGCCGGGAGCGTGGTGGCCCGTCTCATAGCCTTTTTCTGCCATCGTCTACAGGGGCGGCAAGTGGGGCCCGCAGGGCCTGTGAGAAGGAGCAGGAGCTCCGTGGTCTGGGAAGGGGGGCTTCCCCCCTGGAGAAGGGCCCTGCTTACCCTAGGGTCACTGAAAGTGATCCAGTGCTTCACCCGGTCCCCAAAGGCCTCAAAGCACAGATCGGCATAATCACGGAAGTAGTTGGCCATGCTCACATTCTGCCACCCGCCGTACTTGACCTGGAGCAGCTGGTGGAGAGAGAAGCAGGTGCCCCAAGGATCTGTCTCCGGAAAAGACTTTTGGAGTCGATAGGCCACGCTCGTGGGAGAAACAAGGGTGATGACAACCACAGAGGCTGTTTAGAGCAACGGAGAGCAAAGATGGGGGACCTTGGATGTGACAACTTGAGGATGGTGGCCAGCAATGAACCATGAGGCAACATCAGTGTGGGGACATGTCACACCTTATACAAACAAGAGGGAAGGGACAGAGAAGCTGTGAGACTCTCCCGCCTGGAAGGAACGTGATAGATTGAATATTTAAGGAAACTGGCCGAGGGGGAGAGGTCTGATACTGGGAAAAGAACCTCGAATACACATTCAGAAGAAATAAGAGATGATGCAGGACATGGAACCTCTGATTAGGATGTTGAGGGCCGTGCGGATGTCAGAAACCATAGAAGCTCTATTGTGAGGATGGGCTCTGCCTTCTTCAGTGGAGGACTCTCTTCCAACCAAAGGCATCTGCTTGTGAAGGTGGGATTTTCCCAAGATGCATCATTCCACTGAGATTGCCTGGTGGGTTTGAGGGGATGCTAAAGGGCTAGGATAGTGAAAGCGGGGGAAGAAGCTGGCATGAGGCTTCCGGTTTGTCTCCCTGAAGTCTGCTCCATGGCCCCAGTCCCAGCATAGAGGTCTCTGGTGGCTCCCCTTCCTGCAGAATGATCCCAGTTGTCTTAGCTCGGCAGTCAAGGCCTCTGGGGCCTGGTCCCAAGCTACGCCTCCAAACCTCCATCCCTCCTCCTCCTGCTTGCTCCCCAAACTCTTAACCCCATCACTTGCCAAGCCCCCTCTAACCAGAGCACCCCTTCCACCCCACGCCCAGCACTTTGAAGCAGTGATGGGACCCCCGCCTCTTCCCAACATCTCCCTGAGGCCACATCTCTGTTCTCTGACCTCCTATGACCTGTGTCACAGAGAGTGACACACACGGCTCCTCTCCCAGGGGGCCTTGTGGAATGAAGGAAAGAATTGCTTGAAGAGTGAGGTCTGGCAGTGAGGTTGAGACTTAACAGAAATGGCTTGGGGGGCTGTACTCCTATGATACCAGCTCAGACAAGTACATTAATTATGCCACGTCATCAAATCTTACTCAAAAGAGGTTTCTTTTTAGTTTGGTTTGTTGTTTTTAGGCCAAATGTTTTTGGAAAACATCGAAATCTGCCCTCGTCGCCTGTTACAAACATCAGCTAAACCAGCCCGACGTCCTCCATGGGCGGGTCAGACTTCTTCACTCCTTCCCATCTCCCAGTCCAGACCCCAGCCTCTGCCCCCGCCTTGCCAACCCCAGTCCCCAAATCAGGCTCCTCGTGCTGAGCGGAGCCCCCCGGGCCTCCATCTGGGCTGCATTAGCCTCACCTGCGGGAGATCCCAGTGGTGCAAGGTCACGATGGGGGTGATGTTGCTCTTGAGGAGGGCGTCGATGAAGTCGCTGTAAAACTTGACTCCCCTCTTGTTCACCTTGTCAGCTGAAGGTGAAATAAGGGGGCGTTGGCCTTCTGAAGCACAGTGCTCCTGGGCCCTGTGGCCTTTCTTGGGCCCGAAATCACCCCAACCCGGCCCGATTCCGGGTCTGATACGACACGGGAGCCCAGCTGCCTGCAGAACCTGTAATGGCTGCTGCCAGAGAAGCCATGTTCCAGGCTGCTCTCCCTCCCCAGCACTCTATAGTGTCCCCTCAAAGCCGACATGGCCAAAGGGACCCGCGCTTGGGCTTGGGAGGGGCTGCCCTGTCTCACCTCGGATGCCTGTGGGCAGGAGCCGAGGCCAAGACAGGGAGAATCGATAGTGGTTCACATGCAGCTCCCTCAGCAGAACGACGTCCTCCTGTGCAGACAGGGGCGCCAGGTGGGGAGTGGTCACCTAGGACTCTGGGGCGGGGCTCACGCTGCCCCCCTCCCCGCCAAGCTCACTCCTCCTCATTCATACAATGGGTGTGAAAGCACCTGCCCCCTTTCTCCTGGGGATATGCCAAGAGTCAAATAAATGCAGGATATGGGGATGCTGTGAGATGTCAATTGGGGTGTTCCTAATAAACTTGGGTGATGAGTCCCCCAAGAAGTCGGCCCAGAGAGGAAAAGTGGGTCCTGAGCAGAGGGACCCCCTCCACGGGGCCAATTCACAAGAGAGACCAAGGGCTTAGGCTACTGTGGCCTGTAGACCCCAGGGTCATGGCATCAGCCTTTCAGCTGTCCATCACTTGGACTAAGGCCCTGGCTCAGGTGGGGCCCTGCTATCCTTTCCTCCAACGTCTACCCTCCCACCTCTTGCATATCCCCTGCCCCCCCCATCCCCAGCCACCAACAGCCCCACCTCTTTTTCCTGCAGTGGACTAGGGGGTGTTTAGCAGAACACTAGATTGACATTGTCCTCCGGGCTCCCCAATGTGTCACTGTCCACCTCTCAGGTGCGTACTCACCTGCACACACACTCATCACTCACCTGCACTTTGTAGTAACCATCACAAGCCACATCTGCTGTCTCATCCCCAAGCACCTTTCCCTTCCCACTGTGAGTGAAGGCATCCCAAATGCTGGGCCCTTTCCCATCCTGGTCCCAGGCTCCCTCTGTCTGGAAGGCAGAACTGCCCGCGCCCCACGAGAAGCCTGCAAGTAGAGACCTCAAACTGGGCCCTGGGCCCCTTCCCACTCCCCACCCAGCACCTGGACTCTGGGCTGTTCGTCCTCAGCCACGGGGCAGGCCCCCTCCCCAGCCGCCTGCCCCCGGCTCCCTACGAGTGGGAACCTATGGGTCTGGGCGAGGGCAGACATAATACATTTAAAACACTTAATTTGCACAGTTTTAGCTGTGATTAACGTTAACTGCCTGTATAGTAAGCTTAAAGAAACCTGTTCGGAGATTCATTTATTTTAGAACAACAATACGGAGTTACTTTTCCCATCCTACCTGTCGGGAAACGAAAACACCAAACTCTCTGGCAAGCCAGCCCAAGGTGGGCAAGCTGACAGACAGACGGACAGACCAACAGAGGAATGGACATACCAAGTGGGAAGGTTCCATAGTAGAAGGAGGCCTCTTCTGGGGATCCCTTCCTGGTGGCCCCCAGCCTGGACACCAGCAGTAGCACCCACCAAAGTGGGACAGCCCGCACTGGCTTCATGGCACCCGGCCCTCCCCCATTCCTGAAAAAGCAGCCAGGGCTGGGGGGGGGGGGGGCAGGTCCCAGCTTGGGGGGGCAAAGGTCAGGAGGGGAGGAAGATGGGACGAGGCGGGGCTGCTCTATCTAGAGAGGCGTTGGCTCTCTCTAGAGAGCTGGGCCCTTGCCCTGCTGGGAGCCACCAGCAGAGGCTGAGGCTGAACACCAGGTCTGATAAAGGAGGAGATGGACACTGGGCTTGGGGGGCTCCGGGTCTGATGCGCAAGGCTCCAAACCACCCCTGCTCCCCGTCTGACGGGGGATACCCAGCCCATACCCTGTGAGAGGCCCTGATTGCATGGGAAGACCACTGCTGCCTTAGGGAAGCTCCACTCGGTGGGGGAGGCGAGACAGCCCCCAGAGCCCCTGCAGCGCCCCCACCTATATACCGTGGCGTGTGCAGAGGCACAGACCTCTCCCCAAGCTGGGGATCACGAGCAGGGTTGCCGTCCCAGGGCCTCCAGTCCTGAGGATCAGGACGATGCCCTCCCACTGGGATCCCCGCTCTGGTGCAGCCCAGCCAGGTTACCTGGGATCGTCGTGGGTGCCAGACACCCCCAGAGTAGCAGCGGCAGCCAGAGTGCTCTCAGACTGAACCCAGGGCCTGTGTTGCCCCTGAGAGCAGAGCCCAGAGCATAGCGAAGGCTCTGGTTGGGGGTGTGGTCAGCGGCCTCACCTCCCTCTACAAAGCGCTTCAATAGCCCCATTCAGTGGGGAGGGCAGGAATGCTGAGCTGGCCAGTGGGGCCTGAGTCAGCAGCAGGGGCAGCTTGGCCCTGGGCCCTGGGGCAGCGAGTCAGCCCCCTCTCAGGGCAGAGGGGCAGAGACCCGTGCCCTCTGGCCCCTTCTGGGCCTGATGCGCCAAGTTCCACACACCTTTCGCCTGCGAAGCTCCCGGTGGGGGTGGTGTGGTGGGAATCAGCATTTGCAGGCATCTGTGTCCACCTCTCCCTGCTGCCAGAGAGAATTCATGGCAGAAGGTGAAGTTGGTTTTTCTACCTCGCCTCCTCTGTCTGGAACCTTCACTCCCTCGCTCACTCAACCAGAACTGTTGCTGGAAAACCCTGGAGGCCCAGCCCCTGTGGCTTCCCATCCCGGCTGCCCAGGTCCCCCAAGTGTGATTCCCTTCACCTCATTCACTTCCAGCTCCCCCGCCTTTAACTCAGCCTCTGTGGGGCTCTCTCAGCTGGCTGCCTCGTAGCCCTCTGTGGCTGATGATGAACCTCTTTCTGGCTGAGTGGCACAGGACTTGGCCTGTGCCCTCCACGGGCTCCATGTCTGGGGAGAAAGGCCGGGAAGGAGAGGGAAAGTGAGGTGGTTCTAAATACTGTACTGAGGGCTCAGGGCTCTGATGGAAGGATAGGACACTGTGGAGGCTCACGGAGGTGGGGCTGGCTTCACAGGAGAGAGGACATTGGACATGACACCTGAAGGCTGCAGAGGTGTTGGCTAGGTGGCATGGAACAGGGAAGGCACGGGAATGGACAGAGAGAACAGCCTGAGCGAAGGCCCCGAGGTGTGTTTAGGGAACTGGGAGTTTGAAATCTTCTCTTGCATCTGTCGTGCAGTGCCCAGGTAGGGCCATGTCCTCGGGGTGAGCAGGCCGCGTGGACAGCCACTGGAGCGGCCATCTCTGCTGGGCGTGGACTGCTGTGGTGTCCGAGGTCAGTGCTCTGCTGTTTGCACCAGGGCTGGTGCCTGCCTCAGCAAGCTGCGGGCTCTGGGGACCCTGCTCTCGGGGCTGAGGTAGGTAAGAAACGTGAAACATTAAGAGCTGATGTCATCTCTGAAAAATGCCCCCTTCCTGCAGAGCCAGGGGCCCAGTGTTTGTGTTGGAGGGGATGGTCAACCTGGCATGGCCGGAGCTGCTTGGGGCCGTCTGTCTCCACTGTCCCATTCCTGTTCTCCTTTCCACGAGCTCCAAGCCTGGCTCTGGCCGAAAGGACCTGGGTCTCATGGCAGGGTGACTGACCCTTCTACTACTTCTCCCCCTCAGTCCAGGGGCTGCTTGGGTCAGCCTGAGGCCTGCAGCAACGAGGGCAGACCCTTCCTTTGAGGAGGGGGTGGGTCTGAAGTCCCTGGGGGGCCAGGCCTGGCTGAAGAGCAGGTGTGTTGAGGGACCGGAGTTTTGGGCCCTTGTAGCTCCTCCTCTCCCCTCCCTGCAAGAGGCTTCAGAGTTGGGGACCCCTCTTCCAGTAGCCCCTGCTGGACCCAGCACATAACCCAAGCCCTGTGACTTTTAGGAAGTGACTTGGTAAAGGCAGAAGTCCGGGGAGCGCTGGTGGGTGCCAGGTATTTGGGTATGGATATGGGAGGGGCTTAGCTCTGCCTGCTCTGTGGCTCAGGACCCTTCAGAGCCACCTGAACGGCTGGAGTGGGAAAGTCAGCTAGGATTCAGGAAAACAGATTCCTGCCTCCATGTAGCCAAGTAGCTGCGGGATCCAGTGACGGTGGCTTTCTCTCTGTGGGACTGAGACTCCCTACCTGTAAAATGAGAGCGGCTCTGTCCGGGTCCCCGGGGCCCAGCGATTCTCTGGCCCTAGGCGCTAGTCTCTTTTGCTCCAGGGGGTTCTCTAGGCTCCATCCACCGCTACCCCCAGCCCTGCAACCCAACTCGGCCTTGCCCAGACCTGAGCTAAGGGGACAAGTCCCAGGAGACAAAGTTTAATCTTGGCGTGCTGTGTGACATTGGGCTACCCATTGCCCCCCTCTGGGCCTTTGTTTCCTCCTCTGTAAAAAAATAGGAGGCTGGCTACCAGCTGTCTGGTCTTCCTGAGCTCTGGGGTTCCATGAAAGAGGCGATAGGCTGTTTTCAGGTTGTTGTGGTTTTGAGCAGCACTGAAGATGCCGGGGGGAAGGTAGGGGGTTTGCTGGGGTGACAGTGGGGCTGCCTCACAGGAGCTGGTCGGGAGGTTGTGGTGTGTGTGTGTATGTGTGTGTGTGTGTGTATGTGTGTGTGTGTGTGTCTCCAGGGAGTGTTGGGGAGAGGAGCCCGTTCCGGGGTGCAGAGTCGTCCTGGGGAGCAGGAACACAAGGACGGGAGTGGGGTGCTTGGTTTATAAGGAGCACTCTGGGCCCAAGTTAGACTTTCTTCCTTCCTTCCTTCCTTCCTTCCTTCCTTCCTTCCTTCCTTTCAGTTGATTTATTTAATTTGAAAGAGAGGGAGCAAGCAAGCGGGCGGGGGAGGGGCAGAGAGAGGGGGAGAGAGAGAATCCCAAGCAGGCTCTGCACTGTCATCGCAGAGCCCAACGTGGGGCTCGGTCTCACAAACCATGAGATCATGACCTGAGCCGAAATCAAGAGTCGGGTGCTCAACCGATTGAGCCACCCAGGCGCCCCCTGAGACAGACTTTCTTCTGAGGATGGAGCAGAGACAAGTTGTCTGTGACAGGCCTTTGGGAGAGGGGGTGGGGGTGGGGTGGAAGGGATGGGGTGGGTGGCAGGTGGAGCAGGAAGGGGCAGTGGTTAGGATCGAAGGGTCTGGAGTCAAATATAACTTTGCATCCCAGCTCAGCATCTGCCAGCTGAGTGTTACATCCAAGTTCCTGAACGTCTCTGAACCGTTTCTCATGCATAAATGGGGCTCACAAGAGGCACCTGAGTGGCTTGGTCGGTTCGGCATCCGACTTCGGCTCAGGTCATGATCTCGCGGTTCGTGAGTTCGAGCCCCGTGTCGGGCTCTGTGCTGACAGCTCAGAGCCTGGAGCCCGCTTCAGATTCTGTGTCTCCCTCTCTCTCTGCCCCTCTCCTGCTTGTGCTCTCTCTCTCTCTCTCTCTGTCTCTCTCTCTGTCTCTCTCTCTCTCAAAAATAAATAAACATTAAAAGTTTTTTAATAAATGGGGCTGACAATCATATACCCACTCTCTGGGGTCATTTAAACATTAAATGACACGATAGGTATAAACGCTTACTGCAGTGCCTGGCAGAGAGAAAGTCCCCAGTAAATGATCCCTGTCATCAATGCCATCATATTGTCACAGCTGAAACCCACTTCTCAGGGTGCTCTGGGTGAGGCACAGGGCCTGCGAGGGTAGGTGCTCCCTCATGGTCTGATGAGGGGTTTCCATGATCTGAGAGCTTTGTTTGGGGGATGCCCAAATCCCGCCACGCTGTGGGCTCTGCCCCCAGGAGCCAGGCCTCTCTGTCCCTGCTGAAGCGGAGCTCTGCGTCCTAGAACCCCTGTCACTGCCCGTGGGCAAGGCGCCCAGGGGTTCAGTGGATTTGGAGGGCTGCTGCCGGCTCTGGCCGTGTGCACAAACGTAGGGTCTTAGCCTTCCGGGTGTGGATGGTAACTTCCATAGTCCGCTTGGTGTCTCAGAGTGCCCCACCTCTTCTTATAAAAATAGTCAGGGCACCTGGGTGGCTCAGTCGGTTAAGTGTCTGGCTTTTGGTTTGGGCTCAGGTCATGATGTTGCGATTGGTGAGTCTGAGCCCCGCACCGGGCTCTGTGCCGACGGTGTGGAGCCTGCCTGGGATTCTCTGTCTCCCTCTCTCCCTGCCCCTCCCCCGCTCGCCCTCTCTGTATCTCTCTCCAAACAAACAAATAAACTTAAAAAAATGAAACAAGAAAATAAAAAGAATGGTCAAACATACAGGAAAGTTGAAAGAGTCGCATAGTCTGGACCATGCGTCCACCGTATGTCTGCTGAGACTGTATTTTCCCGGACATGCTTTATCACCCATCAATGACCCTCCTCTCGCCAGCCAGCTGTTCATCTTTTCCCATGCATTTCATGCCAGTGCCGGTCCCCTGCACCCCTAAACACTTCGCAGGCATATCAGTAACTAGATCTGTTGACGGTTCTTTTCTTTTCGAGGTGAGATTTGCTGACAGCGAAATGCACGCATCTCAGGTGCACTGTTCTGTGAGATTTGACAAAAGAAGTCACATACAAGCAAACCAGCACATAGATACAGAATATGAGCTTGTTCTTTCCTGACTCTGGGGCACACTGCATCCTTCTGAGAGCTTTGGGGGAAAATGCCTGCAGGTCTGAAGAGCAGGAATCCATGTCTCGTTTCCGGGGGGGCCCTGACCACTTGGAAATGGTGTCTCCATCTGTGGCCCCTCTCCAGCGTGTGCCCAGGACTTGACTTCTCACTCTTTGTCCCCCCTGATTGCCCTGCCTCTTGTTTTCTTTTTTTTACTTTTTCATTTTTTTTTTTTTTTTTTTTTTTACTTTTGAGAGAGAGAGAGAGAGAGAGCGAGCACAGGGAGGGGCAGAGGGAGAGGGAGAGAGAATCCCAAGCAGGTTCCGAGCTGTCAGCGCAGAGCCCAACACGGGGATCAGTCTCACAAACCGTGAGATCGTGACCTGAGCTGAAATCAAGAGTCGGACGCTTAACCAACAGAGTCACCCAGGCGTCCCGACCTGCCTGTTATTTTTCGATCCTGAAGTATATACAGCTCTACAAGCTGGTTCTCAAATCCTTTTTTTGGAACAAGACCAAAGGAGCGCTGCATAAATAATCATGTTGGAGTCTTCAGGATATTTCAATGGTTTGTGGTGTCCAAATATGTGAAATTGGGGCTGTTCCAGTACATCTGGAATGAGTTGACACCTTATCCACAGAGCACAGACCTATGTGTACGGTGTGCATCTGTACACACACACACACACACACACACACACACAAGAATGCTTTTCTTGGTCCAGACACTGGCATGAGCTGTGAAACCATCAATGCTAAACCCAAAAAGCCCACTCAGCAATGACCTTGCAGCCCAGGCCCCTTGCCGGACAGAAGTTGGGGAGGGGATGGCCTTGGATGGCTGGTGGCCAGCGCGACCAGCACCGATGATGGCAACTGTCCTGGAATCAGCCTGCCCTGGGGGCCAGTGCTTCCCCACTGGAGCTCTTTGGTCTGAGCTCATCTGCTGGCCACTTCCAGGGTCCTGCCTTGCATTTTCTCCTTCATCTCCGCTGGTGAGAAGCACTCCCAGGTCAGCCGCTGAAGACCCCAGCCAAGCAGGTTCCAGTTCATGGAGGGTGGAAAAGGCGAGGACCCGGGTGGGGAGAGGCGAAGGCTCTCGGCGAAAATGGGAGAAAAGCCTCCCTAACTTTTCTTTCTTCTGAACGTTGTCTGGGTCTGCCTTCCAGAGCATCCATGACAGGTCCCATCTCATGTTTACTTAGGAGGCTATTTAATTAGAGTCTCTCTTCACTGGACTCCAATCTCATCTGTTTTTATTCACGACTGAATGCTGTTTGTTTAAGGAGTAAATGCAAGAAGGTTTCGTTTGGTTTTTGCCTTCCTCCCTGCACAGAGGGTGTGAGAACAAGCTCAAGGGATCACCCCCGGGCTGGGGCTAGGCCCGGGGTGGGGGTTGGTGTCCTCGTCAGACCGACCTCAGGGCTGCATAGAGTGCCTCATTACTGGGAAGAGGTGACACCTTGGAAGAGGGAGCCTGGGTCCTTCTGCAGAGAGGATTTCAAGGAACCATGCTGATGACTCCCTCCTAAGGGGCCATGAGGCCCAATGATGATCTCAGAAAGTCTCAGAAACGATAGCCAGGGATCCAAAATTTTAAAGATAGTGAAAGATTCTAAGTCATATGTGTGTGTGTTTATAGGTGTGTATATAGTATAAAAATTGTATGTAAAAAATATATATATGTGTAAATTTTAAGTTTAAAAAATTACATAGGGGCACCTGAATGGCTCAGTTTAGCGCCCGACTCTTGATCTCGGCTCATGTCATGATCTCACAGTTCCTGGGTTCAAGCCTCGCATTGAACTCTGTGCTGACAGTGTGGAGCCTGCTTGGGAGTCTCTCTCTCCCTCTCTCTCTCTGCCCCTGCTCATGCTCTCTCTTTCTCAAAACGAATAAACTTAAAAAAATTGCACAGAAAATACATGGATATATTCCATGTATAATAATATACAACGGTATATAAGGCAACGGTAACCATCCCTGAAGTAAATGAAACAAAAAGGGGTAAGTTCCCTTCTCTTTGTCCCCTTTTCCCACCTTCTCTCCCTGAAGTGACCACTTTGGACAACGACCCACATCCCTCCCTGCATTTCCTCTGTGTTTTCATAAAAATTAGGTACATATAGGTAGTTTTGATTTTTTATGTCAGTGGAGGTAGATAGGTAATATTGTTAGGCAACTTGCTTTTTTCTTTTTCTAGCATATATATGTTGGAGATCAATGCACCCAAAGCCACCTCATTTGTTTTAATGCCTTCACAGCGTTCCATTGTATGGATGTTCCATAACTGATCTAACCAGTCCCCTGTGGTTGGGTGTTTTTTCCCACAGTGCTTTGCTCTCACGCAGAACGCCGCAGCGAAGATGCCTGTACGTGTAATTTCATCCCTGTGTGTATACATCTGTTCCGAAAATGGAGTTGCTGAGTCCATTGTGATTTTGATGGATGTTACCAAATCATCCTTCGTTAGAGGTAACCTCATTCTTTTTAACCAAAGCATATTCGGTGTCAACATTTAACCATTGCAACTGGAGAGAAATAAGAAAGAGGGAGCCAATGAGGCCTGAGGCTGGAGGCTGGGGAAGGGCTTGGCCCCTGTGGGGAGCTCAGAGGCAAGACAGAGGTGTATTTGCTCTCGCTAATCCCTGAAGAAACCATCACTGCTCCAGGGCTTTCCGGTTTATAGGGTGTATTTCTGTGTGTGATCAATCTCTCGTAAGCCTATGGAGTGAGGAAGGGCAGTATTACCTATTTTCATACCACTCTGTGGATGAGGAAACTGAGGCTTGAAAGAATCGCACTCAAATGACCAACATGCTCAGGGTCTGAGACTCCAACGGGCAGATATTTTTCCACTGTGTCCAGCTGCTCTCCCCTTTCTCTCTGGGTCAATTTCTGTGTCTCCACTCCTCACCACCCCCTCCACACCAAATCCTCCCCAAATAATCTGCTCTTAGGATGACCCCCCCCCCCCAAGCCAACTCCTCAGGCCCCAGTAAACCCGGGAATATGTCATGAGATTAGAGGTGGTCAGGATTTGCCTGAAATACCCCCCGCCCTGAGGCTGTCCCAGTGTGGGAATTTATAGATTCTTATTGCTGGGACAGGCTCAAGGACAGATGGTAGAAACAAGACTCCTTCTACCCAGCCCCTTCACCCCCAGTGCCAGAAATTTTGTTACTTAAGTTTGAAGAATAAATAATTGGGGTGGGGTGGGGTGGGGGGGGAGGTGTGTAAATTAACACATGTGTAGAAAAGCAAAAAACCTAATTTATTTTTAAAATAATTTTTCTAAGTTTATTTCTTAATTTTGAGAGAGACTGAGCTCAAGCAGAGGAGGGGCAGAGAGAGAGAGAGAGAGAGAGAGAGAGAGAGAGGGAATCCTAAGCAGGCTCTGTAGGGTCAGTGCAGAGCCTGATGTGGGGCTCGAACTCACAAAACTATGAGATCGTGACCTGAGCCAAAACCAAGAGTCGGATGCTTAATAGACTGAGCCACCAGGCGCCTCAAGCAAAAGACCTTATTTATTCATTTAAAAAAATTTTTTAAATGTTTATTTACTTGTGAGAAAGAGACAGCGTGAGTGGGGGAGGGGCAAAGATAGAGGGAGAGACAGAATCCAAAGCAGGCTCCAGTTTCTGAGCTGTCAGCACAGAGCCCAATGTGGGACTCAAACCCACGATCTGTGAGATCATGACCTTAGCCAAAGCCCGACGCTTAACCAACTGAGCCACCCAGGTCCTTCATAAGAGACCTAACTTCTGAAGGTACTTTATCAAGCAGACCCCATTTGTTTTTTTTGGTGCATACAGCTGACCCATGAACAGCGTGAGGGTTAGGGACACTGACCCCCCCCTCCCCAACAGTTGAATATCCATGTATAACTTTTGACTCAACCAAAACTTAATAGCCTACTGTTGACTGGAAGCCTCACCAATAACATTAATAGTCAATCAACCCGTATCTTGTATGTTACATGTATTGTATATACTCCATTCTTACAATAAAATAAGCTAGAGGGAAAAATATTATTAGGAAAATCATACGGAAGAGAAAATACATTTCATTGCTGTACTGTACTTACTGATACTGTAAATTAATGTCATTTGTTTACAAGATGAATCACCTGTCAGTACACACATCAACATTGTCTTACATGATACAAAGCACTGTAGATGTTCCACGTATTAATAACACTAGGCGTTAAAACGTTAAAAGACAGGGGCTGAGTGGCTTAGTTGGTGAAGCGTCCGACTTTAGCTCAGGTTACGATCTCACCGTTCTTGAGTTCAAACCCCACGTCGGGTTCTGTGCTGACAGCTCAGATCCTGGAGCCTGCTTCAGATTCTGTGTCTCCCTCTCTCTCTGCCTTTTCCCTGCTCATGCTCTGTCTCTTTCTCTCAAAAACAAATAAACATTAAAAAATTTTTTTTAATTAAGAAAAAATGCAAAGATAATGTATGATCTATGTTTGTGTGTGTAAGTTTTAATAAATCTTAACTTCGTAACAGATTCATGTGCATTCTATCGTGGACGAACACCCACATCTGCTTTATGCATTCAGGACATACCTAATTTTTCTTAATTTTTTTGTTATTTCTAGGCTACCCGGTTCATCTGAGTTTTTCTCAAATTGCCACAAACCTCCAAAAACTTGCCAATATATTTAATTGAAAAAAAAGCTGTGTAAAAGTGCACCCACGCAGTTCAAACCCATGTTGTTCAAGGGTCAGCTGTAAATGTGTTTTTAACAATTTTCTTCCCATCCTTTCTCCCTGTTGTATTCTCACTCAGATGTGTTGGTGTCGTGTATCCGGTTTCGAATTCTGTTGTCTTCATTTCACTTAAGATCATAAACATGTCACATATGCTCTGTGGTAGGCAGCTTCCAAGATGGCACCCAGTGATCTTGATGGGGTTCTGGACACGCTAGCCCAAAATATGGCACCTTGGCATATTGAATATTTTAAGCTGAAAGAGTCTGAGGAAATAGGAGAAGCAGGAAGGTCACTCTGACCTTTCCTCTGCCTTTCTCTCCTGAAACAAGTCATAAACCCTCATGAGAGAGGTACTTTTCCTGTCCTGGCAGAAAGGACTACCAACTATCCCTGAAGAGAGACACCAAGAAGAATCTGAACAAACAGGCCTTGCTACGTTTCCCCCAGTTTCCTACACCTACCTCACATTCTCGGACCTGTCGTATTTTCACACGACTGCCCACTCTTCATCAAACTTAGCATAGAAATACTCAGGTCTGTTTTTCCTGGTTTTCATTTTCTTAGGAAGGCTCCTGTGTCACGCAAAACTTATATTAAATAAATTTATATGCTTTTCTTCTGTTAATCTTTGTCGGTTTAATATTCAGACCCAGTCAAGGACCCTGAGGGTTGAGGAAAACTTTTCCCTTCCCTACAGTCCCTATCTCCTGGAATTCACATACCAGTGTAACCTTCTCTCCTTGAAATTGGACTAGACCTAGAGATTCATTCTTTTTTTTTTAAGTTTGTTTGTTTGTTTATTTATTTATTTAGAGATGTGGAAGGGGTGGGGAGAGAGAGAATCCCAAGCAGACTCCACACTGTCAGCACAGAGCCTGAAGCGGGACTTGAACCCATGAACTGTGAGATCGTGACCTGAGCTGAAACCAAGAGTTGGACACTTAACCGACTGAGCCACCCAGGTGCCCTGAGACTCATTTCTAATAAATAGAATACAGCAGAAATGACAGGAGGTCACTTCCAAGATCACGTTACAGAGGACCGTGCCTTCTGGGTCGCTCACTTGCTCTAAGGGAAGCCAGCCGCCATAGTGTGAGCTGTCCTCTGGAGGGGCTGATGTCTTAAGAGCCAACAAGGACCTGAGTGCCAACAGCCATGTGAGTGAACTTGGAAGTGGATCCTCTTCTAGTCAAGCTTTGAGATGACTACCTCCTCCTGAGACACCTTGACCCAGAGGCTCCCGGCCAAGCCATGCCTGAATTCTTGAGCCAAAGAAACCCAGAGATAATAAATGTCTGTTAGTTAAGCCACTAAGTTTGAGGGTAATTTGTTACTCAGAAATAGGTAACTGGTACCCATTCTACGGTCTACATTTTCCTATTGCTGGATGTCTTGGCTGTTTAACTTCTCATTAATATAAAATTTATTAATATAAAATTCACTTTAGTGAATATTTTCCCGTCCAACAAGCCTGTTCTGAATGTAAGATTATTTCCAGAGGGTGACTCCATCAGGGAGATGATGAAGGTCCAGATTAAGACATGTAAAATTTTTCATCAACATCCCCAAATTGCTGTCCTCCAAGGAAAGGGGAACCAAGTTGGGTCATCAGGAGCGTCCACGTCGCCATTTCCACATGGCCCTGGCCAGCACCGTTCTTAGTCTTCCTGTTGATCAATGTTTCCAACAGCAATCAGGTAACGATGGTACCTTCCCTGCCTACCTCTCAGGGTTATTGTCCAACCTGCACACGGAACCAAACATGCACATGGAACCATAGGTCTCTCCCGCAGCCCCTCAGGACCCAGAAAATCCATACATTTCGAGAAAAGCTGGCCCCAAATCCTTCCTCCCTTTACTGACCTGGTTATCGAACAAACCACCCTCATTTGCACCCACTGAGTCCAGTAACTACCCCTTGTGGCTCTGCCCGGCTCACTTCTCCTGCCTCTCAAGGCAGACTGGCCCCTCAGCTCTAGCCTCCTCCTCTTTCCAGGCCCCTCTCTTAGGCCATGAACCCCAGCCCGGTTGTTTCCATCCCCCTCTCGTTGTGGCCAAGAAAACAGGAAGCGTCTGAGTCACCCGTTGTCCCCTGGGCTTTGGTTATCTGGGCCCGAGTTCTGGAGTCAGGGAAGGACAAGGAGGGAAGAAGCTGGCTTCACGGAAGCCTGCTGTCTTGTAAAGCCCACGTTTCCAGCACTGCCTTCCAGCTTGGGGGACCCTAAATAGCAAGTGTGCCTGGATCCTCCCCAGTTCTTTTGGGATAAAGAAAGAGCATTACCTCAAGATCTGGAATTTTAGAGTTGGCTCTGCTCCCCACTGGCCCTGGGCCCTTGGGCTTGTCCAGTGGTTCTCAGTCTTGATTATTTATTAAAATCACCTGGAGTGCTTTAAAAACTACCGTCCCCTGGGTTCCACCCCCAGAGATTCGGGTTTAATTTTTAAAAGCTCCCCCGATGATTCCAAAGTGCAGCCAGGCTTGGGAACCGGTCCCTAAGCCTCAGTTTCTCGCCCATCAGGGCTAATGATGCCGACTTTCCACAGCTGCCGAGGAGCAAGATCTCCCGGGTGCGTTCGGGCACATCGAAAATGTAAACCCTGGTGTGGTAAGTCTTCATGTGTCTGCCTGTGGGAGGGCTTAGGCAGAGGTGGGGTACCCCGAGGGTTCCCTTGGCCTTTAGAACCCAGGTCAAGATGACAGCGTCAGGACATTGACAAGTGTGCTAAAGAACATAAGCAACCCCGTCTCCTGTCCCTCTGTGATCGTGCTCCCGAGTGCCAATCACCTGAGCAGAGGAAATTTAAGGGGAAAACAGCAGGTATCACTCCTGGCCCGGGCCCCAGTGAGTTCTTGGTCCAATGGAGGAGAAAAGCAGGAATGCAATGGCCCAAAATACAAGGCAGAGGGATAAAAGGGTTCCAAGAGAGGAAGGTCAAAGCGGAGAATGAGATGCATTCTCACTGGAGGGAGTAAGGAAGGCTTCCTGTAGGAGACGCCATCTACCCCAGGGGGCTCCAGTAGGGTCTGGGAGCTCCAGACTGAGTTCCTGAGAAGCAGGAACAAAGGCAGAAAGGTAGGAGGGAAAGGGCATTCAAGACTTCCCATGGCCGCCTGGGGGTCAGAGTGAGCATGGAGGGGACAGGACGGGCAGGAGGCCAGCTCTTCCCCCTTGGGAACATACGAGTATATACTGTGGGACTCCATGTATGAACAAAACATGCACATTTGTTTTACACTGGGATCTCATCACTCCATATTTCAAGGATTTGTTTTTGATGTCTTTTGTTTCAGCTGGTCTGTGACTATGTTGTCACCTGTGTGCCTGGTTACCTATCTATCTATCTGTTATCTATCTATCTATCTATCTATCATCTATCTATCTGTTATCTATCTATCTATCTATCGTTTATTTATAAATTTCCCCAAGTTTTTGTGCCTGGTTATCTTTGATTATAGGTTGAACATTTCTTTAGAACATTACCTTTGGAAATTACTTGATGCCTAAAGTGATGTCATCTGCCTTCAGCTGGGATTCCTTCAGGCATCTGGGGCACTAGCAACCTTGGATCATGGTAGTTAGGTGTTCAGGCCTAAGACTTTGCGGGTTCCCCCGGGGAATTCAAAGCCAGCGTATAGAACTTGCAAGGGCCCGTTTGCTTCTGGGTCGCCTTTACTCTAAGAGTGCAATCCTTTGGATTTCCCAGTCCTGCATGGGGTCTAGTTCCCAGTTCTCTGCCCTAAGTTCTGTTCCTTGACTCTCCCCTGGCTCTCAGGGGCTTTACCCCACTTCCTGGCCGCTTCTTCCAGATCAGCAGACTCCACTGTGGCAAAAATACCTCCCGATGCTGGACTCGCTGACCAGGCGATTTCTTGATACCTTGCTAGCTCTTTGATGCTTTTAAGATTATTTAAACTTAGGGTCGCCTGGGTGGCTTAATCAGTTGAGTGTCTGACTTCAGCCCAGGTCATGATCTCACGGTCTGTGAGTTTGAGCGCTGCATCGGGCTCTCTGCTGTCAGTGCAGAGCCCGCTTCGGATCCTCTGTCTCCCTCTCTCTCGGCCTCTCTCCAGTTCATGCATACGCACACTCTCTCAAAAATAAAGAAATGTTAAAAACATAAAAATAAAAAAAGATTATTTCAGCACACAGACTGAAACTGCACCCGGCCAGGCTGGGAAATATGAACGAAGGGTTGCCATGCCTGGGGGCCCTTGGTGGGGAAGTGAGGAGACCCAGGCTGGAGCTGGGAGGGATCCTTCTGGAGCCTAGTCCTTCCGTCAGCTTGGTTTTAGTCCCAGCCCTGTCTTGTTCCTCAGTTTCTTCATCTGAACAGTGTTATTCATGCTCGAATATTTCTCTCCACAGGGAGGCAGGAGGCCACTGGGAGGGCAGGCAGGAAGATAAGTCCAGGAAGCTTCCGTCCAAGAAGATAAGTCAGGCTCCAGCCGGTGCAGCCACTGGGAATCTGAGCCCACCTACCTTGGAGGGAATCCCTTGCCTGCTCCCCGCTCCGCCAAGCCCATGCCCAGGCCTTCACTTGCACCGATGATATAAAATTGGCAACAGACCCAGTGAGGGGTGTGTGAGACTCCAGACTACACCGAATGTACCAGAATCTGGAGGGGGTGAGGGTTGCAGTTCTGGGAATCTGATCACCAGGGGACCCTGGAGTGTCACTCGAATTTAGAACCGCTGGGTCCAGGCTCAGGACTAAAGTCTGGGTCTACACAGACTGCCCCTGACCCACCCCCTTTCACTGACAGGCTCACGCCTCAGGCCTGACATGCTTATATTATAGTGACATTCTCTAGGTCCACCTTCCCACGGTGTCTTTGGGGTTTGTGCAGAATGCCCAGTTAAATTTTAATTCCAGACGAGCAACTTATACTTTTTTTTGGTAAAAGTATGTTCAAAGATGTGCATGGGACATACTTATACTAAACACATTACTTGTCGTTTTTCTGAAGTCTAAATGACCCAGGCATCCTATAGGTCACCTGATAACCCTGCCGCCTAGGCCTGAGGAGGCATCTTCCTAGTTGTTCAGACATACTCATGCCCCCGGTGGATACGCCGATGCTGTAAGCTCTGTGAATTGGGCCTCTCCGCCTCTGCCCAGGAGATTTCCCACCTGGGCCCGGCATTGCTGGCTGAAGTATCCAGGGAAGCCTTGCAAGAGGTGACTGCCTTGAGGATCGAGTGGTCAAATGAAGCCTGGACGGTGTCCCCATAAAGGGGACCAGGCTGAGAGAGGTTTTCTTCTAGGCTCTGACTCCCTTTAGGCCCCCAAGGAAGGGGGAGAGGGTACGTTTCACCCCTGCCCCCCCACCCCCGGCACTTCCCTACCCCTCTGCCCAGGTGCCCAGAATGGTGGGAGGGCTCAGAATCAGTGGCGGTGAATCTAGATGGAGTTCTGGAAACAGACGTGGCAACATAAGGATCCCTCCAGATGGCTCTGTCTTCGACTGGATCATCTAATTCGGGGCTTCCTTTGGGCCTGTTTCCTGGGGAGAGGGGCTGATGGCCGACAGAGGGCACCCGCCCCCACAGGTCCCACAGGTCCCCATCTTCCCCTTGGTGCTGGCAGTGGTGGAGAGTGACGAGAGGAGTTTGGGAGACAGGTCAGACCCATGAGGAGGGAACTCACCCAGGTCAGAGGTTCCTAATCTGTCAGAGCCCCCACTCCCTTTATAAAATATTGAGGTTGCCCTTTTCACCATCCTGCAATGAAATTCACAGATATCATAGCCAATCCAGAGACACAAATGAACAACAAATGTACGGCTTTGATTGTAGTAGAAAGGAGAAATAAAAAGAAAGCAACTGAGCATCAAATAAAATGTATTTCGGTCTGTAAATGTTTAAGCATCTCTACACTAGGGAGGACTTCAATGTGTAATTACCTCTGGCTTTTAGCTGTAAACAGAAGCCCTGAATGTGACAGTAAAATGTAGGTACTTACAGGGCAGTTGTTCTGGTGGGTCAAATACCTGCCATGATTTTCTGAAAAGGGAATATTTCTTTTTTTAAAAAACGTTTATGTATTGAATTAATTTTTTTATTTGAGAGAGAGAGAGCGCGTGCGCGTGCCAGGGAGAGGGGCAGAAGGAAAGAGAGAGAATCCCCAGCAGGCTCCATGCTCAGTGCAGAGCCCAACTTGGGGCTTGAACCCACGGTCCCGGGATCATGACCTGAGCTGAAACCAAGTAGGATGCTCAACCGACTGAGCCACCCTGGTGCCCCTATTTAGTTACTTTTAAGTAATCTCTACACCCAACATAGAGCTCAAACTCACAACCCCGAGATCAAGAATTGCATGATCTGGGGCACCTTGGGTGGCTCAGTCGGTTGAATGTCTGACTTCAGCTCGGGTCATGATCTCGCGGTCTGTGAGTTCGAGCCCCGCGTCGGGCTCTGTGCTGACAGCTCGGAGCCTGGAACCTGCTTCGGATTTTGTGTTTCCCTTTCTCTATGCCCCTCCCCTGCTCATGCTCTGTCTCTCTCTCAAAAAATAAAGCATTAAACAAAAAGAGAGAGATTTAGTATGAGGGCCTGGTTCATGCGCTTGTGGAGACCGTACAGTCCCATGGTCTGCCGTCGGCAAGCTGGAGGCCCAGGAAAGTCGGTGGCAGAGCTCCAGTCTGCAACCAAGGGCCCGAGAAGCAGGAGCGCAGTAGCATCAGCGCTGGCCTGAGTCTGGAGGCCCAAGAGCCAGGCGTGCTGACGTCCAAGGACAGGAGCAGGTGGATGTCCCAGCTCGAGCAGAGAGCACATTCGCCTTCCCTCTGCCATTTTGCTCTATTCAGACCCTCGGACTGGAGGACGCCCACCCACAGTGGTGAGGGCGATCTTCTTCACTCTGCCTACGGATTCAAATGCCAATCTCTTCTGGAAACACCCTCATAATCACACCCTGAAATACTGTTTCCCCAGCTATCTGGACACCCTTTAGCTCAATCAAGTCCACACATAAAATTAACCATCTCAGCCCTCCTGGAGGAGGTGGGATTTGGGCCATTTTGAAGGACAGGTAGGACTTTAAGAATCTGAGATGGGGGGGCACCCGGTTGGCTCAGTCGGTTAAGTGTCTGACTTTGGCTCAGGTCATGATCTCACGGGTCATGAGTTTGAGCCCCACCTCGGGCTCTGTACCGACAGTGTGGGGCCTGTTTGAGATTCTCTCTTTCTCTCTCTCTCTCTCTCTGCCTTGCCCCTCACTTACATGTCCTCTCTCTCAAAATAAATAAATAAACTTAAAAAAAAAAAAGAATCTGAGATTGGAAGATAAGAAGGGCATTTCAGTTGATCACTCTCAACATCATAGCTGATGATGTGGCCCTTGTGGTGGGAACACATTCCACAGAAGCAGGGAGGCCTGTGGGGAGGAATGGTGAGGCATGGGGCACCTCTGAGGCTCTGAGGGGCTCTGATGGGAGAGAAGGCTGGATTGAATGGGAACGTAGGCTTTATCTGGAAGGCAAAGGGTAGCTTCAGAACAGGGAGGGTCGCTGCAGGGTCGGCATTTTCAGAAAGGTCTCTGTGGTACAAACGCACGTTGCATGGAGAGTTTGAGGCTTTTGCTGAGGTCTGAATGAGATCCCGCGGGTCCTGCCCAGAGCAGTGGCCGTGGGGATGCACATAGGAGGTGGCTGAGTGAGGGGTGAAGGATGGCCCCCAGGCCGGCCCCAGCCCAGAGCTGAGCATGTGAAGGATGGTCACTGGGCAGATGTGGGTGGCTTCAGGGGACTCTATAGCTTTCCTCAGTCTGGGGAAGAGGTGAGATCTCCCCTGTCCGGGGTCTGCTGGGGACCCATCAGACGTGATGGGTTGGCCTGAGGGGGAGGGCCAGGAGAACAGGGGCTGGTATATCATGGTAACACTAGCTAATGGAACATAGAACACCTGTACTCCCAACACACGCACACGCGTTTCAGTGCCTTAACCCAATACGGTGTTCACCCTCATAACACCCTAATGCAGGTGTTCCTGGTTGGCAGGTGACTCTTCTTCATGGTGACCAAGGCTCCTCTCTACCTTGTGGCTCTATGAGGGCCTTAGTGTGCCCTGTACTGTAGTCAACATCCCTGAGAGCGTATACAATGGCCCCCGTGCAGAAGAAGATTCCGTCGAGCCAATAGAGAGCAGTGATTCCGTTAAGGATAGTGAAAGTCGTCCTACACAATAACCCTCCTCTCGTCTCCCTCACACCCCCCACAAAGGTTTTCAAAGGCAAGTGCAGATCAATTTATTTATTTTTCTTTGTATTTTGTATTTTCTTTATTATTTTGATTATATTACAATATCATAGTCATTTTTATACGATTATTTTTGGGTTGGGGAACAAATCATCTGAGTTTCCATTATTTTTGATGGGAAAATTCACTTTGATACACAGTGCTTTGGATTATAAGCATGTTTTCAGAATGAATTATGCTTGCAAACCAAGGTTTTACTGTATTTTAGTTTTCTGTTGCTGCGCAGCAAACGATCACGCATTTAGCATCTTAGAGCAATGTGCGTTTATTAGCTACAAGTCCAGGTGGGGATGGTTGTTGGGTTCTTTCCTTAGAGGCCTCAAGGCCCAAATTGAGGTGTGGCTGGGCTGGGCTCTTATCTGGAGGCTCCACGCAGGGTGTGCTCACTGAGGTTGTTGGCGGAATTCAGTTTCTTGCAATTGTAGGACTGAGTGCCTTTTTCCTTGCTGGCCGTCGGCTGGGGGTTGCTCTCAGCTCTAGAAGCCACTTCCTGGTCCATGCGTGTGGCCCCTCCACTTGCAAAGCCAGCAGCGATGTGTCGAATCAGAGCTCTCTGATGTCCCCTTCTGCCACCAGCTGAAGCAAACTCGGCTTTTAAAGGGCTCGTGTGAGTAGACTAAGCCCACCCAGATAATCTCCCCTTTGTCTCATGCCACAACAACAGGAGTGAGATTTCACCGGGTTTGTAAGTACCACGCACACTCGAGGGGAGGGGATCCTACAAGGCCAAGGGTCAGTGGGGATCATTTTTAGAATTCTGCCTCCCACCTAGCCTGGGGCTGGGCGACTTTGATCCTAAGTTCCCTCCTCTACAAAGTGCAGATCATTTCATCACGTGGGAATTAAAATGATTAATCCATATACATTAGCAAACGTTTGCCAAGCACCTGCTCTGTGCTGGGGGCAGCTCCGGGCACCAGGGCTACAGCTGCAAACGTGATAGGCCAAGGTGAGGTGCGTGGAGGGTCAGCAAGACCACTGCCACTCAGCCTGTGCTTGGGTGGCGGTCCCAGAGTCGCTGGCTGTGGGCTGACATTTCAGGCCTTCGTCTCCCTTGGTCTCCTGGCCTCCTCCATCCCTCTCCCCCTGCAGCCTGGAACTCCTTGTGCCCTCCCCAAGCCTAGGAACAGACATGTCCCTGTCGCTGGGAGGACAAACCACCTCCCCTGAGCTCAGGCATGTAGAGCAGTGGCCTCGGCAACATCTCTGTCCATCAGCCCCACCCAAGTATCCAGAGAATTTGTCCAAACGTCTCCTGGGACATTTGAGGTGACTAAGATAGGGCGCCTGGGTGGCTCAGTCCATTGAGTGTCTGACTCTTGATTTTGGCTCACGTCATGATCTCGTGGTTCGTGGGTTCGAGCCCCACATCGGGCTCTGTGCTGACAGTGCAGGGCCTGCTTGGGATTCTCCCTCTCTGTCCCTCCCCCACTCGTATGCTCTCTCTCTGTCTCAAAATAAATAAATAAACATTAAAAAAAAATAAAACGATTAAGACAAATACCTAATGACTGCTTCCTCCAGGCTGCCCTCCTGGACTGCCCATAGCAGGGCATGTTCCCTCTTGGGCGACCGTAGTCCAGCCTGCTCCTCTCCTGCGGCACTGTGAGCCATTGTCCCACTCCGCTGGGGGTCCATATCTTACCTCCCTTCCTGGTCTCTGGCTGGAGGGCTGCCAAAGAAAGTTGTCTGAGAAAGGCAACTGACTGAAGTCCTGTAAATTCCAGCCTGGGCTCCTGTACCCCCAGCTCTAGAGAAAACAGAGGCCCAAATAGAGGCTCTTGGTTTTGAGTGGCGGCTCTAAAGGCCTAAGCTCTTACCTTCCTCTCCTTACAAGTCCCAGTTAAAGGACTCCTTCCTGTACATCTGCCTCCCTCCCCTCAGGTCTCCTTCTTGCCTGAAGCTTCAATTCCAATCCTGTCCCACTGCCGGCTGTCACCCCAAGTCAAAGACACTCACCATTTCCCCGGTCCTAAAAAGTCCTCCCTCCACCCTGCCTCACAGATGTTTGATGAGTGAATCATTGATGGTGGCTGATGAGCAGAGTGGGAAGAGGGCCGCCTTCAATCGTGGCTCTTCCTCAGGGATTTGTTGGGGAAGGCTCTGTTCATCATGGTGGGTGCCCCCCGAGTGATCTGGTGCTGTATTGTGGCTCAGACACTGGAGTGGAGAGCTGGGTGGGGGGCACCGGGGGTTACTGGCATAGGCATCAGAGAACAGAGAAGGCTCCTGGACAGCAGTCAGGCTGAGGGACGTGGCCTAGGACAAACTTGGCTCCCAGAGAGGAGGGGTCACTTAGGCACAATGGGGTTGTGTTGGGTTGTCCCTGGGGAAGGGGATTTCTTGGTTCTGACCAAGAGGGGCCATGGCGGAAGAACATTTTTTAGAAGGGCGGAAAACTCCTGCTTATTACCTATTCTTTCCTGTGAGATCATGAGCTATGCTTTGGGAGCCTTAAAACGTAGGAGAACTTGGCAGGGGATTTTACAGGTGGTCTTGGCAGGTGGGGACCACAGCCTGGGAAACACGGCTGGGCTGGTTGTGCACAGATCCGAGCTCTGAATGACATGGCGCAGGCCTCCTTTCCCGAGAGCGGGGGCTGCGTCTAGCCCGTAGAGGTCACGCACGGTCATAGATACATAGATGTACATATGTACTGCAGGTGAGTGCTAGTCGTCTTTCTGGAGGCTCTCTGCCGCTTTTCCTTCAGTCCAGGTAGCGGAGAGCTGGGCTCAGTGGAATGGACCATTGAGAAGGTGCGGGTTCCCTGCGATGGCCCAGAGCGAGAGGCTGCTGACCTCAGGGGGGAGGAATGCAGGTGATGATGGACAGAAGGGAGAAGGCTGCATTCTTTCCTAGCAGAGATCTGCCAGGTGTGAGCACACGTGTGTGTGTGTGTGTGTGTGTGTGTGTGTGTGTAACAGGAACCCCGGAGAATGCCATTTCAACGGCTGAGCTCCAAGCCAACTCCCAGGAAAATTTCAAATTAAGAGACACTTCTTGGTCTTGCTTCCTGCTGTGTTCCCAGTGCCCTCAGGAATGGCTGGCTGGCTCTCAGGGGCCGACGCTAGGCGGGCAGGGCTGCTGGTGTGCCCAGCCAGGGCTCCTGTTTGAGGTGTCCCTGCCAGGTGTCCCGTTCTCTGCCCAGAGGCCTCCTGAGGCTCCTACTGCTCTGTGGTTCTGCCATCTTCAATGCCCAGCTCCATCCCGAGGTCTACACTGAGTGTTTGCCATGTCCCAGCGGTCGGAAGGGTAGACGGGGGGTGGAAGGTGTGCTCTGATTCAAGGGCAGACAGAAACCGGGCCTGTCACCAGGGCTCATGCCCAGGAAGCCAGAGCGCAGTCACAGGCCCCCACCTAGCCACAAGCAGGCTGGCGACGGTGTCCGGCTACAATGCGGGGGTTCTGCTATTAAAGGAAGAAGGCAGGGGCGGGTATTGGAGAACAGTTAGCGTTTTGTCCCCAAAGCAAGAGATATGGAGAGTGTGGAGGCAGGGAGACCAGGTAAGAGGCTATCGTAGTAATCTGAGTGAGAAGTTATGGTGGCCTGGACTAGCAGGTGGCAGCTGGGGTAAGACACATGGAAGGATTCGAGAAATAGTTAGGAGGCAGAAGCAACAGCATTTGGTATTAATTAAATATTGAGGGTGAAGGAGTAGCAGGGGTCAGGGACAATTTCTGTATGTCTGGCATGAAACTTGAGCACATGTATTCAGCAAACATTTACGGACTTGATCCCACATGGCAGATACCATGCTTGGAGATGAGTGGCATTATGTCTGTCCTCATGGGGCGTTGGAGGAGAGAGAATAACCCCCTGGAAACAGTGGGGGAAGCTGTCAGATGCTTGGAAACCAGTCAGGATGGACAGGGGGTGAACAGGATTTCAGGGGAAGCAGAATTTACCTGAAGGCATTAGGGGTATTTGGTGGGACTGAGCTCTCCTAGAGAAGAGGCAGGCATTCCAGAGTATGCAGGAGGACCCAAGACGTGGAAGTAGCCCAGATGATCAGAAAAGAACTTTCTAGTGATGGTAGCAATCACCATGGTGCAGAATGAGCCCTGGCTTTGGGATCATATGGATGCGAATTCAAATCCTGCCTCTGTGCTCACATGTTGCTGGTGGAATGATAAACTGGATCGATCTCTATTGTAGACTATTTGGCATTATCTATAGAAACTGCGAACACACGTATCTCTCAACCTAGCAATCTACCTCTCTCTCTCTCTCAAAGAAATAAACTTAAAAAACCATCTGCCAACCCCAAAGTTACTGATTGTGAGGACCTGCTGTAGATCTGGGTCCCAGGTTCTGATCAGACCTGGGTTGGAATCCAGCCCCCCAGGAATTTATCCTACAGATAAAACCCAAGCGCGTGTGAAGCAACACATATATACAAAGCTGTTTATCGTAGCGTTATTTTTTGTGATTGCAATAAGATTAGAAATAACCCAAATGCCCATCAATATAGGATTGAGTACATAAATTATCTATTTATGCCCTGGAATATTCTGTGAAAAAGAATGAAGTTACTCTCTATGCACTAATAGGGAAAGGTCTCTAAGGTACATCGCCAGTGATAAAAACCCAAGTCAGTGGGTTGAGCATCCGGCTCTTGATTTTGGCTCAGGTCATGATCTCACGGTTCATGAAATCGAGCCTCACATTGGGCTCCGAGCTGACAGGGCAGAGCCCGCTTGGGATTCTCTCTCTACCTCCCTCTCTCTGCCCCTCCCCTGTTTGTGTGCTCGCTCTCTCTCTCTCAAAATAAATAAACGCGTTTAAAAAAGCAAGGCACAGATCAGTGTGTATAGTTCACTACCATCTGGGTAAAGAAAAAAGTGGGGAGGGATGTCCGTGTATTTTTTTAATGATTTGCTTGTATATACACGGCATATCTTTGGAAGGGGCACACGAAGTCAGTTGCTTTCGGGACAGAGAACTAAGTGGCTGGGAGGCCCGGTTAGCAGGCAGACTTTTCACTGCACTCTTTTGCGTGTTTGGAATTTCAAATTATATGAATGTGTTATATATATCCCAGCCCTGCCGTTTGATCGCTGTGTGACTTTAGGCAAGTCGCCTGGCTTCTCTGAGCCCTGGTTTTCTCTTCTGTAAAATGTTGATAACACCATCGGCCTTGTAAGGATCATCAGGGTCGCCTGGCAAAAGGGCAGTGCCACACACACCCCTCCCTCCTTCATCCTTCCTTCACCATCCAGTTGCTAAGCCTCGTTGGCTCAACCTACTGCCAGGTATGAGCCACCCCAGGCCTAGCAGTGTTTGGGAATCAGGGTGAGCTATGGTTGACAACTCTTCCTTTGAATCCCCAATCAACCAAGATGGGGGGCTCAGGAGAAGGAGCAGGTTTGGGGGTGCAAAGCGTGCGTCCAATTCTGGTCAGGCCGAGGGTGGCATATTCTGGTAGAGCTCGACATCTGGGCTGGCGATAGGGATTTGCGCGTCTTCAAACCCTTCCACTTAAAAGGAATAATAGTTATAAGAACAATAATTGCTAACATGTATCGGGCACGTATGAGCACCAGCTCACTTAAATCTCTTCGTGATGCTTCCAGGTGAATGCTCTTATTATCTCCAAAGTAACGCAGTTATGAAATGGGGGGGCTGGGTTCCAACCCAGGTCTGATCAAAACCTGGGACCCAGATCTATAGCAGGTCCTCGAAATCAGTAACTTTGGGGTTGGCAGATTTTTTTTTTAAGTTTATTTATTTATTTTGAGAGAGAGAGAGAGAGAGAGAGAGAGCGAGAGCGGGCACACCAGCAGGGGAGGGGCAGAGAGAGAGGGAGAGAGAATCCCAAGCAGGCTCCACACTGTCTGTGTAGAGCCCAACGCGGCGTTTGAACTCAAAAACCGTGAGATCATGACCTCGGCCGAAGTCAAGAGAGTCGGATGCTTAACCAACTGAACCACGCAGGCTCCCAGGCAGATGTTTTCTATAAAGGGCCCGATAGTAAATATTTTAGGCTTTGCAGGCCACTTGGCATCTGTCATATCTGCTCAACTCTGCCGTTGTATTGTGAATGCAGCCATAGATAATCTGTAAACAGTCGCGTGTGGCTGCGTCCCAATAAAACTTTATTTGGGGACACAGGAATCTGGATGTGATGTAATTTTCATATGTTGTGACATTTTTTTTTTTAATGTTTATTTTTATTTTTGAGACAGAGAGAGACAGAGCATGAACGGGGGAGGGTCAGAGAGAGAGGAAGACACAGAATCTGAAACAGGCTCCAGGCTCTGAGCAGTCAGCACAGAGTGTTGTGACATTTTATTCCTGTTTTGATTTTTTCCCCCAACGATTTAAAAATGTAAAACCATTCTTTTTTTTGAAAATTTTTAAATGTTTATTTATTTTTGAGAGAGAGAGAGCACACGCGAGTTGGGGAGGGGCAGAGAGTGAGGGAGGCGCAGAATTGGAAGCAGGTTTCAGGGTCTGAGCTGTCAGCACAGAGCCCGATGCGGGTCTCAAACCCACGAACCGTGAGATCATGACCTGAGCCGAAGTCAGGCGCTCAACTGACTGAGCCACCCAGGCGCCCCTAAAAATTTAAAACCATTCTTAGCTCATAGGCTGTACAAACACAGGTGTTATGGGCCTGGAACTGTAGTTGACTGACACTCCCCGTCCACAAATTATCTGATAACCAGAAAAGGCACCACTGGCCTTCCTCAGGGTGGGGTTTTGTCCCCCAGAAAGCAGAGGCCACAATGCTAATATCTGCCCTTCACTGTCTGGATGCTTGTCTCTAGAATAGAGGAGGAAGAGGCATGGCCTGGGCCCTTCCCTGATCAGTCCTGGCCCTCTGAAGACCTGGTTTGTTTTTGAATGAGAAACAGGCCTTCTGAAGGGCCTGCCCTTTCCAAGTCAGTCGGTTGAGCGTCCGACTTCAGCTCAGGTCACGATCTCACGGTCCGTGAGTTCCAGCCCCGCGTCGGGCTCTGTGCTGATGGCTCAGAGCCTGGAGCCTGCTTCCGATTCTGTGTCTCCCTCTCTCTCTGCCCCTCCCCCGTTCATGTTCTGTCTCTCTCTGTCTCAAAAATAAATGTTAAAAAAAAAATCGAAGGAACTTCCTTCAATGATAGCTACTCTTTTCTCCTCTCTGTTCCCAAATTTTGCCTGGTCCCCTCTTCCCAGCCCTCTTCTTCCTCTTCACTCTTGACCTCTCTTTGTTTCCTTCGCCCTGGCCCCTCCCAACGTGGCCTGAGTACTGCTGCTGAGCCTGTGGCCAGACAGCTCCTTCCTCCTGGGAGTCCCCCTCTCCCACCTGGAGGTACTTTCCTTTCAGATAGATGTCAGCTGTGCGGCTGGGAACATATCATCCTGGGTGACGGTTGGCCATCTGGGAGCCACAGCCCAGGTTCAATGCTCCCAGTGTTCAGAGGGCAACTCCAGACACCCCCGCTTGACGTTCGAGGCCTTTCATGATTTGTCTCAGGCTTTGTTCCCACCCCCGCTGCCCTTACAGCCTGATAGAAGAGAGAATATACTAACCCATTGCTGTGCAATAGAAATACAATGTGAGCCACAAGTGTAATTTTAATTGTTTTAGTAGTCACATTAAAAGAGTAAAAAGAAGGGTGCCTGGGTGGCTCAGTCTGACTTCGGCTCAGGTCACGATCTCACCGTTCGTGGGTTCGAGTCCTGCATCGGGCTCTGTGCTGACAGCTTAGAGCCTGGAGCCTGCTTCTCCTTAGAGAAGAAGGCTCTTCTTAGAGCCTGGATTCTGTGTCTCCTCCTCTCTCTGCTCATCCCCTGCTTTCGTTCTGTTGTCTCTCTCTCAAAAATAAATAAACATAAAAAAAAAAAGTAAAAAGAAACGGGTGCAATTAATAATATGTTTTATTTAACCCATCACATCTAAAACGTTATCATTTCGGGGCGCCTGGGTGGCTCAGTTGGTTGAGCATCCGACTTCGGCTCAGGTCATGATCTCGAGGTCTGTGAGTTCGAGCCCTGAGTCGGGCTCTGTGCTGACAGCTCAGAGCCTGGAGCCTGTTTCAGATTCTGTGTCTCCCTCTCTCTCTGCCCTTCCCCTGCTCATTCTCTGTCTCTCTCTCTCTGTCAAAAAATAAACATCAAAAAAAATTTTTTAAAAATGTTATCATTTCAACATGTAATCAATATAATAAATATTGAGATGCTCTATTGTTTTAAATGTTTATTTGAGAGAGAGAGAGAGAGAGAGAGAGAGAGAGAGTATGTGAGCAGGAGAGGGGCAGAGAGCGGGGGAGAGAGAGAATCCCAAGCAGGCTCTGTGCAGAGCCTGGTGCGGGGCTTGAACCCGCAAACGGTGAGATCATGACCTGAGCTAAAATCAAGAGTTGGATGCTTAATCGACTGAACTACCCAGGTGCCCCAAGATACTTCATATTCTTTTTGGTCTACCGAATCTTTGAGTGTTTGTGCGCACTTTATGCTACCAGCGCCTCCCAGCTCAGACTGGCCACATTTCAGGTTCTCTGTGGCCACATGCGGCAGGTGGTTCCCAGATTGGACAGCTCAGGTCTAACCTAGCCTCACCCCTAAAAACTGCATGAGTAACTACCACGTAAGTACAAGGCCCCGCTGGAGATTACACTTGGAGTTTTCTTTTTGTTTTGACTTCTCAGGAAAAGGTAAGTGGGGCCTTGGCCAAGGGACAACACACCTGTTGGAAACTCCATAGGGGACGACGGAGTCTGGCCCAGGAAGCGGGGAATGGGCTGCCCCTTTTGTGTGAGTCAAAAAGGAGACGCTGTGATGCGGGTACCTGGAGGAAAGCGGGTGGGTGCCCTGGGGGTGCGGGGCGGTTGCCGTGGGCGTCGATCCTCAGGAGGACAGGGCAGTGGGCTTTGGTCCGTGGCAAGCTTTGAACCAAGGTCTGCAACTGCGCGCGGAGTCCCGGCTGGGGGCAGCCACTTCCTGTTATGGGCAGCAGGGAATGTTGCCAGAGGAGGGCTGTGTCTGAGCCCCTCTTCTCCCTTTAGTATCTCGGTCCATCTTTCTCTCTCATGCCCCCTTCCTCTCCCTGCCCTAGAGCTAGTGAGCTGAGCGCCCCCCTGAACAGGCCCCCACTGAACAGAAATCTACCGGTTTCTCCCTTGAGCGCCCAGGCTCCAGTCGACTCCAGGGGAGCATTCTGGGAGAGGTGGCCAGCAGAGGCCGGATCCTGGCCACCTGGAGGCCTGATCACACCAACAGGTGGCCCCTCCCCCACCTACGCCGGGCCCAGCTGTCTGCGGCTTCAAACACTAGCCCCTTCCGCTCAGACTCCCTCATAAGTTACGTGTGAGTATCCGAAGGAGACTCGGGGCTGAGGGAGGGGTAGGGCTGTCCGGGCGCAGGGTGGGCGGCCAGGGTCTCTGGCACTGGTCTGGTATAAAGGGACCTTTCATTCATTCCTGACAGGTGTGTGCTGGGCCTAGGCCTGGCCAGGGCCACCCGGAGCTTTCAGCAGGATGTAATCAGGGCTGAGATGAGCCCCTCCCTCCTGAGACCTGGAGTCAGGCTCTGGCAGAAGGTCATTGTTTCATGCCGGAACCCTATGTGGGGAGCGGAAAGCCCGCCTGAGCCAACTGACCGTAGAGCCGGGTCACCTGGGTGACCAGCTGGTGCAGCCTGCTCATGGTACAGATGGACAAACTGAGGTCCCAGGTGCAACGAAGGAATGAATACCGATGCACGCTCATGGGGCTTATATGCCTATTTTACAGATGGAAAAATCAAGGTTCGGAAGCTCTTTGAGGCTGGAAGAGGCTCATAGCAGGTAAGTGGCAGAGCCGGCGTTCCAACCCCAGCACAGTGACACAACTGTGCCTTTTGTCGGGGATTCTCTTTCCCTCGGCTTCTCTAGCCTTCCTTTGGGGCTTTGCCTGGCTGAGTTTTGGGACAGGGAGGGGGATTTCAGGGAGCGAACTGAGCAGTGTAGCAGGTGCGTCTCAGGCCAGCAATTGAGATGAGCAAGAAATAAACATTTATTTTTCTGTTCTCTTTACTGTCCATTTCAAGCCCCCTTTGGGGAGTGGGAGAGCAGAAGGGGGTCATGGTGCAAACGTAACCTCAGGCAGCGTGGGTTCTTCCCCAAGGGGTGGTTTCAACTTGACCAGCCGGCAGCTTGCTTCTGACTTCAGGGCCCCCGTCGGGGGCCTGAGAATCATTCTGTGGTTCTGAGGCCTTGCTGGGACCCAGAAGCCTCTGAGAGGTGCTGACAGAACTTTCTGCCTAGACGTGCTCCCCTAGAAATTCCCCTTCTTTAAAAAAATATATTTTTTAGTTTATTTATTTACTTTGAGGGAGACAGAGAGAGAGAGAGCAAGCATGTGCCAGGGGGGCGGGGGGGACAGAGAGCGGGAAGAGAGAGAATCCCAAGCAGGCTCCGCTCTATCAGTGCAGAGCCTGACATGGGGCTTGAGCTCATGAACCGAGAGAGCCAAAATCAAGAGTTGGATGCTTAACGAACAGAGCCACCCAGGCGCCCCCAGGAACTCCTCTTCTAAGGGGGGGCTCCCCTTCATGCCAGGAACCTCAGATGTGGCCCAGGGCTTCCTGGGATAGCTCAGATTTCATCAATGGGTTCCATCATCTCTCTTCCCTGCAGCCCAGGGGCTTGGTGGGCAGTGAGGGATGTGGAGACGTTGTCCTCTGCACTCCTGGGGACTGACCACTAGGGCGTGCTGCTTGGCCGATGGCAGCCAGGTAATGTGTTCTGAAGGTCCCTTAGGGTGGAGGTGGCCTTCCACTCTCTTTCTCGGGAGCTTGTCACATCATTATTCAACCGTGAGTCCCCGGGGCGGTGGGGGCTATCATGGCCCAGCTGGGTTTTGGTTTCCTTGATCAAGCCCAAGGACCAGTGGCAGGCTAGCTTCCCCGAAGGAGAGGGGTGGTCTTGGTTTGCCAAGAATTGGGGAGGGGGTGTCCCCAGGACGAAAGACTTTCAGTTCTAAAACTAGGCTAGTCCCAGGCAAACCAAGATGAGCCGACACCCTGCCTTTTTCCCTCCCTCTCTTGTTCTCCCTCCTTCAGCCAAGTGTGGCTGGACTGGGGAGGGGTGGACTGGACTGGGCAGGGTCCAGGGACCTTCATTTCTGTATTCTATGCTTGGGACAGGTTTCCAGGCAGACGGGCGGGGGTGGGGTGGGGTGGGGAATAGGACTCCTTGTTGAGTCTGGCCCCAGCCCTCCCCACTGGCCCCAGTCCCAATAAAGGAGTAAGGTTTGTGTCTGGTGCTCTCTGTCCTCCTGTTGAAGGTGGTCCTAGGGACTTATGGATCCATAGGGCCAGGAAGCAGAGCCCCTGGGCCCATCCTGCCTCACTCTGTGACCTTGGGCAGGTCACTCCAATCCCAGTCTCCCTAGCTGTGAAATGGAGGGTTGGATTTAGAAGGTCTGTTGAGCCCCCTGTAGTGTTGTTTTGAGGCCACACAGAGGCGAACCCTGACTCTGCTCCCCCTATTTAGCCCTGGAAAAATCTAGCAGGAGGCCAACAGCTTGTGCTGTTAGGCTTTGGGAAGACCAGGCCAAGGATGAAGTCCTGGGGGTCTGGACAAAGGAAGTAAATTAGTCCTGCGCCAAGAGGCCAGTGGTTAGGTCTAGGGCCCCCTAGGACTTTGACTCATCCGGTGAGCCCAGCCCTCCTCCCTGCTGGAAGCAAACTGAGGTCCAGAGAGGGAAACCGAATCGCCCAAAGAAACACAGCAAGCAGGTCATCAAGTAGGCCCTAGATGCCCGGTCTCCTGGCTCCTCCCCAGGGCTGCCTTGGCCCCTTCTCAGGACCGCTAATATTAAGAAGCATGCCCTCCATGGAGCCTCCCCTCCTGCAGGCACACCCATGCCTCAGTCTCCTAAACCTGAGGCACTCAGACCCTCAGCTCTGGCAGGACCCCACGTTCCTGGAACACTTGGCTGGGCTGCCTCCAGGGGGCACTCACGCCCCATCTGGGCGGCCGGTCTGGCTGGAGATCCTCCCGACGCGTGCAAGCTCCTCGCGTAGAGATTCTCAGGAGGGTCAGGAGATTCTCTGCAGAAGTCGGGCACCAAACTTTCAGCTCCATGGTATGGCTCCTCTCCTCATTAGGAGGGGCTCCCCCAGAGAGGTGCAATGATGGGCTTCAGGGAATCTGTGGGCAAAATGATGTGAAGGGGGCCCATGGGGTCTTTCTAGGGAGGGAATCTGAGGTTTTCATCGAGTATCACGAAAGGCTGATATATCCATGGTGGGGAACTCTGCTCTGTGTTCCAGCAGCCCAGGACAGGGGTGCTAACCATGGCTGGTCACTTTGGCATCACCCCGGCAGGGCAGGCAGTGTTAACTTCTCTAAGCACCCAGAGAAAAAGCCGACAGAGCCCCCCCCCCCCACAACTGTCCTCTCCAAAAGGACCCTTGCAGAAAACTCCCTACCCATCCTGCCCCAGTTTGAGCCGCCTCTGAGGGGAGGAGGAAACTTCGTGGGTCCACCGTCTGGGCCTTAGTTTCCACCCGTGTAAAATGGGGAAATGAATACCTGCTTCGTAGGGTGTTCTCAGAGTCAAAGCTAATTCTCACGGGCTGGGGTCCGTTACCCCTGCAGAGCTGGGTATTGGGGAACTTCTAGACCATTCTTGGCTGATGCTCCTTTTCCAGAGTCCAGGCCCTCTGTCCTGAAGAGCAGAGACATGAGCAGAGCGATTTTTTTGCTAGCCAGGCCTTCTCGGTGGCAACAGGAAACACGCGTAGCATGCACCCCTCTTAACAGGCAGATGGTGTCATTAAGCTAGAATGTAAGCTCCCCTAGGTAGCAGTCAGTCTGTTTTGTTCTCTGCTGTGTCCTCTGGGCCTAGAACATTACCCAACACAGAGAGGGGTGCTCAACAAGTATTTGTTGAGTAACGGATGGGGCCATGGGGGAGGGGTAGCCAGACCTAGCCAGAAAAGTGGGGGGGCGGGGGCGGGGAGGGGCTGTGACATTTTTGTGTCCAAAGGCCCAGGTTTCTGGGTGACCGTGGGCATCCTTCTCCTCTCTGGGCCTGTTTTCCGGTCTATAAAATGAAGGGATGGTCCCAGGGGGTCTCCAGGCTGTATCCAGGACCTGAGCATTGGTGGGAAATAGCCACACTGTCTTGAGAGCATGATTTGATAGAGGGAAGAGGGGAAGGCATGAGAGGTCCAGGTGGTCTGAGGGGACAGGGCAGGTGGGAACACTGTGGTGAGACCCAGACCCCGACCTTGGCAGCTGGGGACTGCGCAGCTTTCTGCTGCCACCCACAGAAGTGTTCCCTCCCTGGCCCCCAGCCCTTCACCTGCTCAGCAGAGGGCGCTACCGGGTGCAAGCTCCTGCATTTGCACTTTGCAAATCAAGCAAATGCCAACATCTGTCCCGCTGGAAGCCCGGAGGAAAGGAGGTCCTGTCTCTACCTGGGACCCTGCTCCACCCTCGGACCTGGGTTGAAATGGCCTTCACAGCTCCCCGGACCCCGGGGAGACGGCGTTAACGTGATAGAAACTTCCGTTCACTTTGTGCTATTTTTTAAGCCCCGCTGCTCTCCTTTCTCTGTCTTCTTCTGAGTTACTTCTGGGACTGAGCAGACAAACACTTGTATCCTACAATCTGCTATAAAAGCCCATCTGGGAGGGGAGCTTGGGTGGCTCAGTGTGTTAAGCATTCGATTTTGGCTCAGGTCATGATCTCATGGTTCGTGAGTTTGAGCCCTGTGTGGGCTCTGTGCTGACAGTTTGGAGCCTGGAGCCTGCTTCAGATTCTCTTTTCTCTCTCTCTCTCTCTCTCTCTCTCTCATATAAATAAACATAAAACATTTTTTTAAAAGCCTATCTGGGAATATAATTAGACCTATTTTGCTGTTTAATTTAAACAATGGATTTCATCAGCAATAGAGCATGTATTTCATAGTACCAGTGACCCACGACTATTAAAATGAGATTTCCATCAGTCCTTCTGAGAAAGTTCTAGCATGTGACCCACTCCCCACCCCAACCAGCACTGTCTCTACCAACCACTGAAATAGTGGTAAATACAGCCCAATTGCATTAAAAATTACTTACAGCGGGGAGCCTGGGTGGCTCAGTCGGTTAAGCGGCCGACTTCAGCTCAGGTCACGATCTCGCGGTCCGTGAGTTCGAGCCCCGCGTCGGGCTCTGGGCTGATGGCTCAGAGCCTGGAGCCTGCTTCCGATTCTGTGTCTCCCTCTCTCTCTGCCCCTCCCCCGTTCATGCTCTGTCTCTGTCTCAAAAATAAATAAAACGTTAAAAAAAATTTTTTTTTTTAAATTACTTATAGCAAAAGTAGTAGGTGCTTTGGGGTGAACATGGCAGAATTAGATGAGATTTTTAAAAAAATGAAAACTCTCCCTTCCCCTCCATCTAATATGAACAGTTTAGTGTATCATGCCAGAAGTTTCCATGCACACACGAACTATGCACACATTTATGTAATTTTGTACAAACAAAATCGTAAGTTACGTATTCTTCTACAATGTGTATACCGTTCAAGTCTGAACATGCGAATCTCCCCTGTTGTTTGCATGACCTCATTAATGGACATTTGGGGTGTTTCCAGCTTTCTGTTATTGCAAAAGGCGCTGATATGACACTTTGCACCTAACCTTCGGGCACTTGTATGAATTTATCTGCAAGACAACTTTCTAGAAGAGGAATTACTGAGTCCAAGAATATATCAATTTAAAATCTTCATAGAGGGGCGCCTAGCTGGCTCAGTCAGTGGAGCGTATGACTCTTGATCTCAGGGTTGTGAGTTTGAGGCCCACGCTGAGTGTGGAGATTATTTAAAAATAAAATCTTAAAAAAAAAAATTCATAGCTCTCACCAAACTGCCAAAATCAAAGTTTTGTTTATTTATATGTTGATAGCATGCAGTTGTCTAATTCACCACATCATGACCAGGCCATCTTTCTGATCTTTATCTGATGGGTGAAGGTTGTATCCCAGTGTTTTAATTTGCATGTCTTCAACTGAAAGTAACATGGAACACTTCTTACATTTATAATTTTCCTGATATCTGTTGCCCCACTTTTAAGTGGTCTGTTTCTTATTGATTATAAAAGCACATTACATATGAAGGACATTGTCAAATTAATCTTTGGCTTGTCATAATTACTGGCAAATATTTTTTCTGAATTTGTTTTATTGATTTATGTTTCATTCCCAAAATCTATGTAGTAACGGCCATCAGAATTTTCTTTACGAAGTCCTGGCTTCTTTGCTGAGTTGCATTTTTAATACTACCACCCCTGTGACTGGGATGGTCCTCAATCCACACACTGAGATTGAGGGGAGGAAGCGTTTTGCCATTTGCAGCTGAAAAGCGAGCGGTGCAGAGGGCCTGCAGATATCTGGGGCAGCCAAGAGACCGCATGGTGTGGTGGAGGAAAGTCTAGACCTTAGTGCTCCTCCCGGCTGCCCTGTCCCCCTTTGGTGCTAATTTTTCCAAATGCAAAGTGACGGGGTTAAGAGGATTGAGCTCCAAGCTCACTTCCTGTGTTAGCATTCAATGAGTCTATTCACACCGGGTGTGCCCTCGCACAGTTTGCTTCCCATCTTGGGCATTATTTCTTGTCCTCCATGAAAGGTGGAAGTAGAACTGGGTGAAGGTCAGGTCCTTTCCAGCTCTGATGTGACTCCACAGCTGAGTTTCCCAGCATTCCTGTCTCAGAGGCGCCCGGGGAGCAGTGAAGAATACCAATACCTGGTCTCCCCCACCCCCCCACCACCGCCTTCCAGATCAATTAGATTGGAGCCTCTGGAGGTTGGGTCTCAGTAGGTCTTAATGCTCTCAGCTCACTGATGCTCCCTGTGTCTGGGGTGAGCCTGACCAGCAAGCTCCAGGAGACCCTGATGCCGATGCTGCAGGTTCAGGACCGCACTTACAGTAGGAGGTTGGCAACACCAGCATCCCTGGGCAGCTCCTGAGAAATGTCGTCTCACGTCGACCCCCCAGTCTGGCTTCCACCGTGCTTCTGTGCTGCTTGGGTAAACATACTTACCCTCAGATGCAGGGCTTTGGAAATTACACTGTTGTATTTGCTTTCTGACAATCCATCAAGTCGTGCACTGATGATCTTGCCAGGGAGAAAGGGACAGGTTACCCTAGACCCCGGAAAGGATGGGGAGTCCTGATTCAAGTGCACTTTGTGGTACAGGCCAGGCACACAGGGGCGGTGTTTGGGAGTCTGGGGGATGATGACGGTGCGTGCTTTTTTGTTCTATCTCTAACACAGAAGGGAGAAGGGAGTGAAGGGATCCAGCTCAGCTACCAAAGAGTTCCCTGGGCTTATGCATATTTGAAATGGATCTTGGGTGAGCCTCAGTTTCCTCATCTGTACAGTGGGGCTAGTGATGCCTCCTCCTCTAAGCTATTCAGTTTTGGGTTGATTAACATTCAAGCAAAGCAGCTAACCTAGCACATCGTAGGTGATCAAATCAGTCCAGTCTGGCCTTCGGTGGGGGCTTACCGTGAAACAGGTTATGGCCGGATCTTGGTGCTGGGGACACGCGTTGTGCCTGGTGAGGTCAGACAGACCTGGCTTCCCCTCGCCAGCGATCATTTCATCCCTGTGCACCTCAGCCGACTTGTGTGTTCAACGCGGAGAGTCCAACCACTTTGGCAGCGTTATCATAAGGATTAAATGGGGCCACGTGTGTGAAGTGTGGAGGCCAGCGCCAGGCCCAGAGCCAGCAGCTCTGTCTACCCTGGGGGGAGCCCTGGCTTCAGAGAACAGAGTCCCCTTTGACTCTGCTGGCCACCGCGGTCATTCCTGCACAATCACCGAGCGCTGGAGAGCAAATATTCTCGCCCCACCTTTTCCTTGGCTGCAGCCCCTCCGGCCAGCCAGGTTTGGGTTGGCGGGCAGGGCGAGTGGCTCGGCTTTGATGTGAGCCGTGTTGAAGCTGGGAGATGGAGGTGCGGGGCTCCCGGCCTGCCTCGGTAGCTCAGGGCCAGCTCCTGCTCTCCCCCAGAGAGCTCCTGTTCTCCCCCAGAGCCTGGCATGGCCCCGCTGCCTTGGGCCGGTGGAGAGAGGTGACTTGGCACCAGAAGTTCCTCATACCATCCCTAAGACATGGGCATGGTTGTTATTCCCATTTTATAGATGAGGAAACTGGGAGGATTGCTCCCCAGCTCTGGGGACCACCAAGGCGCACAGGAAGGCAAAAGTGCCTCCTGATTTACCGTGAGTCTGAAAGTCCGAAGCATTCTCTGGAAGGCACTTTGTCTCCGGAAGCCCGTGATTTAAATGGGCACATCAGACCCCAGAAGGGCTAACACATGCCCGCACAGGTGTCCCCGGCATCTGTCCCCGCACCCATACCAAGGGAGCAGGGAGGATGAATCAGACATAGCCTCTGCACGGGCATGGGTTCAAATCCCAGCTCTGCCTCTGGCTGGCTACAGGGACAGTTCCTCTGGACCTCAGTTTCCCCATCTGCCAAATGGGATGTAGGGAAAGTTAAATAAAGTATTGTGTGTGAAAGTGATTTTTAAAATTGTACTTGGCTTATGCAAGTGAGGCATTATTAACACTCCCAGCTAAAATCCAAGTCTCTGTCACTGAAGCATAAAAAGCACAGGAGAGAGTGCGAGATGGGCTTTGGCGACTCACACAGGAGCCAACATGGGATGGGACAGGGAGGATGTACTTCTAGTCAGAAGGCTGGTTGTCTTGCCTCTCCTGCTGATTTTTCAGAGGAGGAGAAAGAAGACCAGATCGGGGTTCTGCCCAAAGAGTGGAGAAGCAGGAATCTCCCTGGCTCTCTGCAGGACTCCTATACAATCTGGGAAGCTGCTTTAACCTCTGAGCCTCAGTTTCTCCTTCTGTCGGTCACACAGGGACGTGCCAGACGTGTTTCTGAGGCAAGAGTACATCTCACGGAATGAATGACCCAAGGGTCCATCAAGGTGGCCCCCCAGAACCAGGCTTAGACGGAATCAGACCACTAAAGAAGGGGTCAAGTTGGGGAGCCCCTCCTGGTGGGGTCCTAGGAACTTGTAAGGGAGGAGATGGCCTTGGAGAGGATAATGGCTTTGTCTCCTCTGACTCTGCGGTGCACAAGGTGGTCCTGAGTCCTGAGGAGGTGAGGAGGGAGGTGAGGATGCCAGGGGACCCACCGGCGTTCCAATCGCAGGGTGGGACCTGATTCTAGGACAGAAGTCGGCCTGGGGGGCCAGGCCTGGGGGCCGGAGGGGAGGAGGAAGAGGAGGAGGCAGGAGACTGTTGCCAGCCAGGAAATGTCTGCTGGCTGGCGTCAGGCATTCGTGAGCTCGCATGCTTCCTGTAAGCAGGGCACGCGAGCCCGGTGACCTCACCCCTCAGACATTCCGGGACAGCCCCCCATTCCAAATGGGCCGTCCCGTTGTCCCCTGGGACCACAAAGGGGCGGCAGTGCGGACCTTTCAGCATTTAAACAACACCCATTCATCCAGCACTGTTTACCCAGCACCCACTTTGCGCGGGCACCATGCCAGGCACCAGCCCGCAGAAGGAAACTTTGGAGCTCGGGGACTGATGGGTCTACGTTCTTCCAGCCAGTCCCTTGCACCTGGAACTGGCGCAAATCTCCTGGGTGCTCTTGTGGTTGGTACAGTGAGGTCATCACTGTTGGGGAAGATTCCCTAGAACGGGTAAGCCCAGAGAGGTGGGTTTAGGGATGGCCGGCGAACATGGATTTGGCCCCACTCGTGCCAAGTGCTGCGTTGGGGGTCTGCATCTCTTGTCTCGTTTAAGTCCCCAACAGCCAATAGGGCGTCATCCTCCTCATTTATAGAGACACAGTCTCAGGTGAGCGAACTTGCTCCGGGTCACACGGTTTGTGCGAGTCTGTGCCGGGACACGGACCTGGGTCTTTCCCGACCACGAAGACCTCAGATACTGAAACCAGTACAACCGAGCCCCTGGCCCCCCACCTACTAGCCTCAGTTTTCTCATCTGTCAACTGGGGCTCGTGGTTTCTCATCCAGAGGATTGCTGTGAAGGTTGAGTGGGTGTAAAATGGATTAAAAAAAAACGCCTGGCCACTGGCTGAGGCAAGAGGCCTCAGGAGACCTCATTCAGAGGGTTCCACCTCCCAGAATTCCCCGGCCACACGGGACCTGGAGAAGTCCTGAGCCTATCTCTCCACCTCCGGGTCTAAGCAGGTTATTGGCAAGATTTGGCAGAGTATACGCCATCTTGCTAGGCATCTGGGCAGGGCCAGAGGAAGAAATGAGGGGAGAGGAAGGTACACCTTAAGAGCAAGACTCAGTACCCTGTCACCCTTCCGCTCCTCCGTCAGGTACTGGACGACGTTGGGGGTGAGGAAGGACCATTCCATGCGAACTAAGGAGACCAAGGCAGACCGCCATAATGACCACCTCTTTGTTCGCACTTTGCTTCACGAAGATACTATCTGCCTTAGCTCATTTCATCCCAAAGACAGCTCTGTGAATTGCTAACATTATCCTTATTTTGCAGAGGAGCAGATGAGGAAAATAACCCTTGGACAGATCTACCTGAGGCCCCTGAGCTAATGAGCGTGTGGGATTTAAGTCTTCGGCTCCCCTGGGGAGGCTTCCAGAACCAGGCAGTGGAGGGGGCAGGTTCCCACTAGAGAAAAGGAGAAAAGGCCTCGCTTTTGACAGCTGTGCAGAAGTCTTGCAAAAGCTTGAAGGCGGGTGAAATGGAAGTCATTGCAATAAAACACCCTTCAGAACTTTCCTCTCTCCTGCGCCCTCCATTATAAGAAAGTTCTGTATCACGTCTACCCTAAAACCCTATGGCTGCAGTTTCCACAGGCTTGCCTGGGCTGACAGGCTGCCTTTCCCATGGGACTACACCAACCTCAGGCTGTCTAGACGGTGCTGGGGACCTGGTAGGGGTCCTGGCTGCCATGGCAACGCCTTCAAGCTTCAGTTTTGCCATCTGGTCAGTGGGGATATTGGTAAACGGAGTGACGAGAAGCTTGTATGGGGCACAGCCTGGAACGGTTGGCCCAGCAAGTTTTCAAGCTGACTTCCACTCTTCCCTCCTCCAAACTCTCCCCCTGCCTGCTTGCAGATGGTACCGGAGAAAGGGGAGGCCATTCAACTCCGTGTGAAGAATTTTGGGCATGGGCTGCAGAGAGCTGAGCTCAAAATCCAACTCTCTCTCGTACCAGCCTTGATCAAGTCTGTCACTTCCCTGACCTGCGGTTTTCTCATTTATAAAACGAATGCCCACCCCCAGAATGGACTGCCTCCATTCAGCTTCAGGCGCTACCCCCCCAGAGGGGAGATTCACGGTCAGTATGGAGAGGGTAATGTTCAACCCAGAGGAATGCCTCAACGTTGGTGACATCTCAGGGCAGTGGGGAAAAGGCTTCAGGGCGAAGTTCAGGGGAGGGTTTCCAGCACCTCCTAAAAATCAAATCACCTACATTATTAGTTACTCAGCTAAAAACCTGGCTCAGTTACTCCTAAAGGCAAACCAAGTTGATCCAGGAAGGGACATCGCTCCTGGGAGACAGAATACCCAGGATGGAGACAGAGGCCCTGACCCCGGGCTCCTGTGGGCCTGCTGCAGTTGAATCCAGGCCAACGCAACAGAAATTTTTCGAGCTTTTACTATGTGCGGGTACCATGCCAGGCGCTTTGTAGGATCAGGTGAATTGTGGATCGGACATTAACTCTGCCCTTAAGAAGCTTACAGTTGAGTGAAAAGAATTAATGATAACATGAATAGGATCTCCCTACGCACCCCTGCCTCAAAGGCACTTAGGACAGAACCCGGTACATAATAGGTGCTCAGTATATTTTGACGGAACGTCACCTACGAACTGGACTAGGAGGCAGACCCAGGGTGGGTCATTTATAGAGGGCTTTGACGGCTGCTTACGAGCCCTCTGCTCTTCCATTTGTCCGCTGATTCTTCGTCCAGACTGATGAAGACCGTAGTAGGGCAAAACCCCAGCTTCTCCGCACTCCTGCCCCCAGCCCTCATCCGAACTCTGAGGAGTCTCCGGATGTGAGGAGGAAGTGGCCAGGCTGAGGAAGGCAGGCTCATTTCCAGTGCGGGGCCGGACCGCCAGCCCCGGGTCCTGTTTACACCGCAAGGCGGACGGGCCGACAGGACTTGGCGGCAAAAGTGCTTCTGCCTCTGAGAACAGAAGAGGCTGGCAGAGCCCGGCCAGGCCTGGCGCGGGAGGCCTGTGCCAAGGGGAAAGTCAAATGTAAAGAGTGTTTCCTCCCGGCCAGGCAGCCCCAGACTTTTGTCTCCAGTCTGCGGGCAGTTCCTCCAGTGATTCATAATCAGCAGGAACTTATAAATAAACCCCACCTCGGCCTCACACCACAGCCTGGCCTGGGCCTGGGGGGGCCTGGGAAACAGGGAGGCTGAGGAGAGGCCCTGAGAAGGCTTGGGGCACCTGGGGGTGGTTGGCTGCTGGGGCAGGGGCCCCTCTGGCTGGGCTCAGGCGTTGTAGGGCCGTTAGCCAGCCGTCCCGTTTTCCACTAGAGGACTTGGAAATTAGGCCGCTGGTCTGGGGCAAGGAACTCTGCAAGGCCTGGGTTTTCATCTGCTCCCCTGGAATGTGGTGGATGAAACCAGGTAGAGTTTTGAAACAGCCAGACTTTAAGATGTATTTTGGATATAATTTCGCATTGATGGAAAAAGTTGCAAAAAACATAGGACAGAGAACCCCTGCATAGCCTGTAACCAGATGCATCAATTGTTTACAGTCTGTCCTATGATCCTCCTTCATCTTCTTTCTCTCCAGAACCACCTAGAAGTAGGCTTCCAGCATCGCCCCTCTATGGCGCCTACGCCTTCAGCGTGCTTTTCTTGAAACAGCCAGTGCTCGAATTCCTGACTGACCACTTAGTAAGTATATTCCAGGGCAAGCTGTTCAAGTCCCACATCCCCCTCTGTGAAGTGGTGCTATGGAGGGCCCCTCACTGTGGAGAGCATGAGAAGTAACTGGAAACATCTGCTGAAATAATAATAATAAGCACAGCTCATTATCATGTGCAAAGCAACTTGCACATATTATGTCATTCGGCCCACACAATATCCCTCCTTTTCTAATGAAGAAACAGCCTCAGAGATGGTGTACAATTTGTCACACAGCCAGCTAGTCTTTTCTGCCATGAACACTGAATCCTGGGCCTATCTATCTATCTATATGCGATTTATCGCCACCAAGGCCTGGGTTTCTAGTGCTTCAGTCTCCCTGTTGTGCTACAGACACAGGGATCTCTGGGATAGGATGTGAGACGCTTCTGCAGCAACCTAGCACTCCCGACCCCTGGAGACCAGGTAGGAAGGAGCCCTTCCTGTGTCGGGGCCGGAGTGGAAGCTTCCTCTGAATTCTTCTGGCCTCCTTGCGATCGGGGCTCAAAACTCTCTTGCAGATTGTCTCTGGAAACTCTGGGAAATCTGACCAGAAGACCCTGAGCCTTCCGGCCTCTGCAGAGGTCCTGCAGTGATGAGGGCTGGCCACCAGATGGCCCTACACAGGCCACAGAGCTCTTGAGGAAGAGGAGACCTTCCTCTGTCCAGTGTCTTAGAGCGGCCGCTCTCCTCCAGGTATGTTCACACTGCCATCCCGTTAGCCTCTTGGTGCAGCCAAGGAAACTGAGGCCACAAGGGGCAGTGACCTGCCTTACTTGGCTCACACGTTGTGCTTCCCAGGGGTCGTCACCTTGGTTGAGCAAGGCCCCAGGGACTCTGACGGAGCTGCTGGATTTCTCGGGACCTCAGTTTCCACATGTGCAGAAAAGTAGGAGTCATTTCTGCCTGGCTTTCTTCAAGGGTCCTGGATGTCAGGTCAAACACCGAGCCTCAGTTTCCTTGTCTGCGAAACCGGTATAATGGTAGAGGCTGTTATGGGTCGCAGTGGGTCTGAATAGCTGCCCACATCTGAAGTGCTCTGAGGCTTTAAGGCTGCAGGCCAGAGTCTAGCCACCTACGGGTGAGATCTGCACCTGCCTTCAGCTCGCTCCCAGAGCAACCTCATTTATAAACGGCAGTACAGGACTTTAGAGTGTGAGGGCGCCCTGGGGCTCGTGTTACGGGTACCTTCCATCCCGCAGTTTGAGGAACGTCCAGAGGGGGCCAGTGATTTGCTGAAAGTCTCACAGGCCCTCCTGACCACGCCACAACGCAGATCCACTAACCCTGGGGACAGCTGTTATTAACTCTTCTCTCTGCCGAGAGAGAGACCCAGCAAAGAAACCCATGTCGGGGAGGGCTGGTACAGCTGGGGCAGGAACGGGCATTTAGGGGGCCACCCGGAGGCCAGGCTGCAAAAGGGCTCAGCTCAGAGCCCTCCCTCACCCCAAAGTCTTCCATGGAAAACCCCCTCGGGGCTCACCTGTCCAGACCCCGGGGCGTGGGGGTGGGGAGAGTTTTTAAAGTTTAAACACTCTCCAGGAACATGCTACATTTCTGTTCATACAGTGTATCTATGATTTTATTTATGAAATAAGGCTTCTGTTCTCTGTTAATTAGTGGGCTCATGCGGACCCTCTCCTCTAGCTCAGGATGTGGGGCACAGGGGGAAAACCAATAAAAATATAAAAATATGAAATTCCAGATGCACTGGGCGGGACCAGCCTTCCTGCCTGGGGAGAGGGAGGGGCACATTACCCCAAATTAGTAACTGTCCAGAACCCCAGTCCGATAACATGCCTATTTGGGGAAGAACATGCTAGTAACTTGAACTCATTCATACTTAATTGTAACTGACTGATGGAGCGGCTTTTCCTTGAACAAGTTTGGATGGGGGAGGAGAGAGAGAGCAGGAACCCTGAGAGCCCAGGAGTGGGATGGGGAGGAGCAGGCCAGAGGGTTGGGGGCCCCAGACGTTGCCAGTACTGCCCATATATCAGAAGGAAATGGGAGATCTGTTTTCAGGGGAGGCTTGCCTGGGTTGCAGAAGGCACAGTCAACTCAGGAGTCAGAGTTTGTAACCTGGGGGAGAAAACCTGTGACCTAGAATTTCCCGGTCAGGAGGGATTGGCCAATAGATGCAACCTTATCCATCTCTCTGCAGAACACTCCACCCCCCCACACCCCCCAACTGGCCTGGGAAGCAGGAACTGTCATCTCCACTTCTCTCCCAGTAGGCGGAGGCCCAGAGAAAGAGAGGGATTTGCCCGATAGTGGTGACATCGAGTTAGCGTCAGCACGCCTTAGAAGAAAATCAAGGTGTCCTACTCAGTTGCTTTTTACTCACATTCGGCCTGAATATGGAGTTAGGCCGAACCGATTTCTGGCTCTGTGACCCTGGACAAGTTAATGAACCTCTCCAAGCTCAGTTTTCCACATCCATAAAATGGGAGTGTTAGCTCCTATCTCCCGCTGTTGTTGACGGGATTTGATAACGGTATGAAAGGGCCTAGCACACAGCAGGCCTGCAATGAACAGTTTTTAGGGCAGCTTAATGCATCAATCAATCAATCAATCAATCAATCAATCTCCTTGAAAATCCTTTGCAAAGGTACCATGAAGACTTAAATTCTTTTGGAGGGTTAGGTAGGGGAGAAAGAGGAAGGCTTTAGGGTTGCCCAGGAGCCGGGAGGGTGAGGGAGGCATTGTGGCAGGCGAAATGTATCCAGTGGAAGGGGTGTTCTGGAGGCCTGGGGGGTCCAGGAGGGTAGTGTCAGGATGGGCATGGCCTTGAACGCCGGGTGGAGAAGTCGGGCGGCTTGCTGTGGTCTGGAGATGTTTGATTTGGGCCAACGGCGTGATTAAAGGGAGGGTGTGCGTGTGTGCGTGAGTGAATTTCCATCCACTCCCAAAGTTGTTTCTCTGCCGGAGAGCCGCCCAGTTATGGCTCCTGGCTGCCCCGTGTGCGGCCTCCCCCAGCCTCCTCCTCCCTGGCTGTCTGGCAGCCAGCTGAATTTTCTGTGGGGAATTTGTGGAATTTGAAAAGGCAGAATGCAAATGCCACTGGTGGGGATTTCCTCGTCAGCCTCCAAGGGGGAAAAGCCCCTGTTGGTGGGGCAGTGGAAGACAAGTGCGCAGCTCTGGGTCCCGGGCCCTGCGTGCCCCACGCGCAGGTGGCCGGGGCAAGTTCCGCAGGCCCCCATCTGCGAAAGGGGGGCCGCGTCACCACCGCTCTCGAGCTGTCGGAGAGCCAGGCTCGCAACGGAGAGCCGGCCTTGCGCCCTAAGAGCCTGTCACACGCCCCGCATGGGAGGTTGCTAAGGATTCCTCGGTGCCCTCGGCTCACCGGGGAGGGAACGAAGTCCAAGGGAAGAGTTCTGTCTGGGGCCACGGGGGCAGACCTGGGCCGGGGCCTGGAGCCCAGCGCGGCTGGGGGTGGGGGGCGGCCCCGAACCCCGCGCCGCCCCGGGCCCCTCGGGGCCGCCCCGCCGCCCCCGGGCCGGCCCGCTGCGGGCGCCAGAGCCGGGAGCCGGGAGCCGCGCCCGGCCGGGGCGCCTCTATCTCCCGCGGCCGCGGCGTCTCCGAGTCTCGGCCGCCCGAGCGCCGGGCGTTATCTGCTCTCGCCCGGCCGGGCCCCTTCCCGCCTTCCCGCCGCGCCGCTCCCGCCTTATCGGCCGCCCCCGCGAGCGAGCAGGGGCCCGCGGGCGCCTGGGATGCGCAGAGCCGGGGGTAGGAGGGTGGGGGCTCCCCCGGCCCTCACCCAGCCCGCCCCTTCCCAAGCCGCCCCTGCCCGACGCGCCCCCTCCCCAGGATGCCCCCTCCTTGACAAGTGCCCTCCCCGCTATGCGCCCTCCCCAAGGTGCTCCTTCTGCGACTCGTCCTCTGGGCCTCTCGGCAGAATGCCCCCTCCCAGACATTCGCTTCCCCGACAGGCCCCCTCCCCGACCAGCCTCCTCCCCAAGATTTCCCCTCCCCGACTTGACTTGCCTCCTCCCCAAGTTGTCCTCTTCCAGACATGCCCCCTTCCCAACAATCCTACTCGGAGGCGAGGTACCCCCTCCCAGACATGCCTCTTCCCTGCCTGCTTTGCCCCCTCTGTAACAAGCCTCTCTCCCCAAGGTGCCTCCTCTAGGCCAAGCTGCTGGGAGTCCTTTCCCCAAGGGGCGCTGCATCAGAAAAGGTTTCTGGTTTTTTGTTTTTTGTCAAATGTGGCCTTCCCTTAAAAGTCAAGCCTAACTATGCTTAATCCCATGTTAGTCACGTTTTAAAGGATTTCACAAAAGAAACAAAGTTATGCAGAGCAAAACAAAACACAGAAGCACCCAACTTCTAAACCCACTAGACACGAGGGCTGTCCTGGGAAAGGGGAGTGCTTATCTACCAGATCTTTCTAAAATGCTTTCGCTCAGGGCTCATTGTGTTAAACGGGGCGCCCCTTGGAAGCTTAGTTTGCCCACCGGAGTGTTTGATACTGTAGCACATGAAGCTCCCCATGGTGCTGGTGCAGAGAATGTGGGTGCAGACCTTTGTAATAACAGTTTGGCAGTAGAGATGGAAAGCCATAAAAGTATTCATACCCTTTGACTCAGTAATCTCTTTCTGGGAACGTATCCCAAGGAAACAGTTCAGCAGCAGCAAAAGAAAAAAAAAAAAAAAAGCTATGGGTTCATCAATGTGTTATTTGTAAAGCTGGTAAGCATATCTTCCTAAGTGAAAATACAAGTCGCTTGGAACTGGGTTGGAACCCACCATGGTCACCCACAAACCTTAAGCGAATGTCCTAACCTCACTGCAGTTCCGTTTTTGTGCCCGGAAAGTGGGTAATCCCACCACTCAGAGGACTTTTGTAAGAATTCCAGGAGACAACCTGTGAAACATCTAGTTCAGGGTCTGGGTAGAGGAAGAAAAGAAAACATGTTTATTTTCCTCCTTTCTCCATCCTTAACAGAAGTGAAGGTCGGGGATATTTCAAGTCACATTTGTAAATACTGAAGAACAGGCACCTGGTGGTTAAGAGTTTGGGATTTTTTTTTTTTCATTTTTTTTTTCAACGTTTATTTATTTTTGGGACAGAGAGAGACAGAGCATGAACGGGGGAGGGTCAGAGAGAGAGGGAGACACAGAATCGGAAACAGGCTCCAGGCTCTGAGCCATCAGCCCAGAGCCTGACGCGGGGCTCGAACTCACGGACCGCGAGATCGTGACCTGGCTGAAGTCGGACGCTTAACCGACTGCGCCACCCAGGCGCCCCAAGAGTTTGGGATTTTTGAGTCCTTTGGTATTGGATTAGATCAGAATCCTAGCTTCCCCACTTATTTCCTAGCTGTGTGATCTTGATAAGAGAATGAAAGATACAACAGAACAGTCCTACCCCATAACTGTTGTGAGAGTTAAAGGACGTAATATATCAACGTGTTTATGTCTGAGCCTGGCATGTGATAAGCACTCAATACCTGATAGCTATTATTATTATTATTATTATTAGTCTTTAAAACTGGAAATAACTTCAATACCCTAAATACCACAAATTAAATAAGCCAGTGAATCATTCAGTGGAATATGATGCAGTTTATTTAAAAAGAGTAAGATAGGGGCGCCTGGGTGGCTCAGTTGGTTAAGCGTCCGACTTTGGCTCAGGTCATGATCTCACGGTTCGTGAGTTCAAGCCCCACGTCGGGCTCTGTGCTGACAGCTCAGAGCCTGGAGCCTGCTTCCGATTCTGTCTCTCTCTTTCTCTCTCTCTCTCTGCCCCTCCCCTGCTCGCACTCTGTCTCTCTGTCCCTCAAAATAAGTAAACATTAAAAAAATTAAACAATAATAAAAAGAGTAAAATAATCAGTATAAACTAATGAGGAAGGATGCACAGGAAAATGCAGAAAGAACTTTGCATCCTTATGGATAAATGACCTAAATATGAAAAATCAGAAGTAAAACTATGAGATGAATGTTCTAGGAAAAGTCTTGTATAATCTTGGGGGTAGGGAGAATCTTCTCAAGAAGCCGGGAGCCCATGAGCATGTAGGAAGAGACAGATTAGACCAGATAAGATGTTTAAATGTCTACATGGTAAGAGACTCCACAAACCAGTCTAGAGACAGTAGTAGATGGGGAGAAATATTTGGTGTGTATAAAATGGATAAAGGGTTCGTGTCCTTCGTATCCCTTTTGGTCCCTCATGTGGAATCCCTACAAATTAATTGGAAGAAGTCAAACAATAGAAAAGTGTACAACATCACTTCCCAGAAGAGGAAACGCAAACATGAGAAAGGCAGACAACCCTCCCAGTTGCTGGGGAAATGCAAATAAAAATATAAACTAAATACCACTTTTCGCCAAGCACTAACTGTTAAAGTACAAGTGGGCATGCCTTTTGCCCCACCAATCCCACTTTCAGAACGTTATCCATATTATCTATCCATAAATAAAATATTTTTACTATAGTGTTCTTTATAGCGATAGTCTCAGTGTCTGCCTCTAGGGCATCGGTGGATGAATTTGGTTATATCCAAATGGAACACTGTGGACTGGGAACGAGCTCGTTGAAGAAACAAGTGTTGGCGAGGATGTGGAGGAAAAGACGCTCTCATGCACGGTTGATGGGAATGCAAACTGGTGCAGCCACTGTGGGAGACAGTATGGAGGTTCTTCAAACAATTAAAAATAGAATTACCATATGATCCAGTAATTCCGCTACTGGGTATTTACCCCCAAAACACAAAAACCCTGGGGCACCTCAATTGGTTAAGCATCTCTGTCTCTCTCTTTTTTAAATGTTTATTTATTTTTGAGAGAGAGAAAGAGAGAGGAGGGGCAGAGAGAGAGAGAGGGAGACATGGAATCTGAAGCAGGATCCGAGCTCTGAGCTGTCAGTACAGAGCCCGATGCAGGGCTCCAACTCATGAGCCATGAGATCATGAGTTGGAGCCAAAGTTGGACGCTTAACTGACTGAGCCACCTGGGCACCCCAAGCATCTGATTCTTGATATCGGTGTAGGTCATGATCTCACTGTTCGTGGGTTTGAACCCCACATTGGGCTCTGTGCTGACAGTGCGGAGCCTGCTTGGGATTCCCTCTCTCTCCCTCTCTCTCTCTCTCCCTCCCTCTCTCTTTCCTCCGCTCGTGCTGTCTCTCTCTCTCACTCAAAATAAATAAATAAACTTTAAAAAAAAGAATACAAAAACTCTAATCCAAAAAGATAAATGCACCCGTGTTTATGGCAGCATTATTTACAATAGCTAAAATATGGCGACAACCCAAGTGTCCACTGATAGATGAATGGATAAAGAAGATGCGGTATACACACACACACACACACACACACACACACACACACACACACACAGTGGACTAGTACACAGCCATAAAAAATGTAATCTAGCCATTTGCAACAACATGGAAAGATCTAGAGAGTGTGATGCTAAGTGAAATTAGTCAGAGGAAGACAATTACCATGTGATTTCACTCATGTGGAATCTAAGAAACAAAACAAATGAACAAAGGAAAAAAGAGACAAGCCCCAAAACAGACTCTTAACTCTAGAGAACAAACTGATGGTTACCAGAGAGGAGGCAGGTGGAGGGATGGGTGAAAAAGGTGAAGGGGATTAAGAGGACACTTAACATGATGAGCAGTGAATAATGTAGAGAACTGGTGAATCACAATATTGTACACCTGAAGCTAATAGAACACCATGTGAAATATACTGAAATTTTTAAAAAAGGAATAAGTTTGTTGAATCCATATGCAGTGACTTGCGGGGTTGTCTGTGATACTGTTAGGCAAGAAAGGGCAATTGTGCAGTAGTATGTAAAGTATGATCCCATTTTGTGTTTTAAAAAAAAGTGTGTGTGGGGGGCGCCTGGGTGGCTCAGTCGGTGAAGCGTCCAACTTCAGCTCAGGTCATGATCTCACAGTTCTCGAGTTCGAGCCCTGTGTTGGGCTCTATCTGACAGCTCACAGCTTGAAGCCTGTTTAGGATTCTGTGTCTGCCTCTCTCTCTGCCCCTCCGCTGCTTGTGCTCTGTCTCTCTCAAAAATAAATAAACTTAAAAAAAAAAGGGTGTGTGTGTGCATGTGTGAGATAGGAACAAGCTTCCAAGCCTTGACCAGGGTAAATATTTGGTTATGTTTGAGCCTAAGGAAAAATGTGAAAGAAAGCAGTAAGTGGTTTTGCCCATTTTTCTTTTTTCCCCCAGTTTTGTTGAGATATAATTGACATATTGTATGTTTCAGGTGTACAACATAGTGAATTGGTGTGTGTGTGTGTGTGTGTATGTATACATATATGTATACATATACATATGTACACATACATATACGTATGTGTATATGTATATATACATACACACACACACGTATATATGATCACCACTATAACTTTAACCACAATAAGTTAACAGACAGTTGAACAGCTGTCACTTCACATAGTTACAATTTTTTTTTCTTGCCAGAACTTTTAAGATCTACTCTCGTAGCAACTTTGAAGTATACAATACAGTGTTGCTTAGAGTCACCATGCTGTACATTGGATCCCCAGGACTTATCTTATAGCTGGAAGTTTGTGCCTTTTGACCCCCATCACTCTTCTCCCCCACCTGCCTCTGGTAACTACCGGTCTGTTTGCCCATTTTTCTATGGTTTGCCATTTCCATTTCATTTGTAGGAATTCTGCATATGAGGGGTATGAACCCTTCCTCTCCTGTATATGAGTCTGAGGAAAGATTCCTGCTAGCTTATTCTGGATTGTTCTGTAAAGATGTGGCGTTTCCTTGGTCTCTGTCTGCGACTTTAGGCTTGTGGCAGCAGCATATGCTATCGTAGTTTGGAAAATTTGCAGTTAAACACATTTGATCACACACAACTAAAGAGGTGGCAAGGCAGCGTGTACCCTGTGGTTCAGTTTTTGTGAAAAGGACCAGCCTGTGTTTGTAACTATGTAGCAGAAGGGCTGGAAAGTGACATGGCTGACTGTCGAAGATCACTTCTGAGCAGTGGGGTGTACAGAAGGGTTTTTTTAGTTTTGTACATCTATGCCATGAGCGTTGTTACTTTTGCAGTAATAAAACAATAGTGTGTTTCCCCCCCTGAAGTATACAGTGGTATTTGTGTATTGTGATGGCAAGTAGGAAATGTGAACAAGAACCAGAAATTGGGGGGCACCTGGGTGGTTCAGTCGGTTGAGTGTCTGACTTTGGCTCAGGTCATGATCTCGCGGTCTGAGTTCGAGCCCCGCATTGGGCTCTGTGCTGACAGCTTAGAGGCTGGAGCCTGCTTCGGATTCTGTGTCTCCCTCTCTCTCTATACCTTCCCCACTCATGCTCTCTCTCTCTCTCTCTCTCTCAAAAATAAATAAACATTAAAAAAATTAAAGAAACAAGAACCAGAATTTGGGTTGGGATGGTGGGAACCTCCTCTCTCCCTCTCACGAGTATTTTTTTTCAGATTTGTGCTTCTTATTTTTTTTATTGTGGTAAGAAATAGAACATAAAACTTACCATCTTAGCCATTGTAAGCATCCAATACAGTAGTGTTTAACTACATGTATATTGTTGTGCAACGGAGCTCCAGAACTTTATCTTGCATAAGTGAAACTCTATACGTGTTGAACAACTCCCTGTGTCCCCCTCCCCTCAGCCCCTGGAAACCACATTGTACTTGCTGTTTCTGAGTTTGATGACTTTAGATACTTCCTATAAAAATAGAATCATGCAAGGGCGCCTGGGTGCCTCAGTCGGTTAAATGTCCAACTCTTGATCTCTGCTCAGGTTCGTGATTTCAGGGTTTGTGGGATTGAGCCCCGGGTTGGGCTCTGTGCTGACAGTGCAGAACCTGCTTGGGGTTCTCTGTGTCCCTGTCTCTATGCCCCTCCTCTCTCTCTCTCTCTCTCTCTCTCTCTCTCTCATCATAAATTTAAGAAAATTTTTAAATTAAAAAACAACATGAATATGCAAATGTTTCTTTAAGATACTATTTTCAATTCTTTTGGATATATACTGCTGTGGGCTGAAGGTTCGTGCTCTCCCAAATTCATATGTTGAAACCCTAATCCTAACGTGATCGTATTTGGAGATGGGGCCTTTGGGTGGTGATTAGGCCATGACAGTGGATTGGGATTCCTGTCCTTATAAGAAGAGGGCAGAACCCTAGCTAACTCTTCACTCTTTGCTGTGTGACCATATGAGAAGTTGGCAGTGTGTAACCCAGAAGAGGAGCCTCAACAGAACCTGACCGTGCTGGCACCCTGATCTTTTTCCCCCCCTTATTTATTTATTTATTTATTTATTTATTTATTTATAATTTATTGTCAAGTTGGCTCGCATACAGCATATACAGTGTGCTCTTGGTTTTGGAGGTGGATTCCAGTGATTCACTGCTTACGTACAACACCCAGTGCTCAACCCAACAAGTGCCCTTCTCAATGCCCATCACCCATTTTCCCTTCTCCCCCCATCATCCATCCCTCAGTCTGTTCTCTGTATTTCAGAGTCTCTTAGGTTTGCTTCCCTCCTCTCTGTTTGTAACTGTTTTTTCCCTCTTCCCCTCCCCCATGGTCTTCTGTTACGTTTCTCAAGTTCCGCATATGAGTGAAAACATATGATATGTGTCTTTCTCTGCCTGACTTATTTCACGCAGCATCATACCCTCCAGTTCCATCCATGTTGCTGCGAATGGCCAGATTGCATTCTTTCTCATTGCCACATAGTATTCTGTTGTGTATATAAACCACAATTTCTTTATCCATTCGTCAGTTGATGGACATTTGGGCTCTTTCCATAATTTGGCTATTGTTGAGAGTGCGGCTATAAACATTGGGGTACAAGTGCCCCTATGCATCAGTACTCCTGTATCCCTTGGGTAAATTCCTAGCAGTGCTGTTGCTGGGTCATAGGGTAGATCTATTTTTAATTTTTTGAGGAACCTCCACCCTGTTTTCCAGAGCAACTGCACCAGTTGCTTTCCGACCAACAGACTGGCACCCTAATCTTGAACCCCAGACTCCAGAATTGTGAGGAATAAATCTCTGTTGTTTATAAGACACGTAATCTATGGTATTTTGTTACAGCAGCCCGAATGGACTAAGATATATACCAAGAGTTGCTGGAACATATAGTAAATCAGTTTTTACATTTTTGAGGAATTGCCATATTGTTTTCCAAGTGGTGTATCATTTTATAGTTCTGCCAACAAAGTTCCAACTTCTCCACATCCTTGCCAGCACTTGTTATTCGCTGGGGTTAGTGTGTGTGTGTGTGTGTGTGTGTGTGTGTGTGTAGGATAGTGACCATCCTAATGAGTGTGAGGTGATACTTGCTTTGCGTTTCTCTGATGATGAATGACGTTGAACATCTTTTCATGTGCTTGCTGGCCATTTGTATGTCTTTTTTTTTTTTGGAGAAATGTCTATTCAAATGCTTTGCCCATTTTTATTTTTATTTATTTATGTATTTATTTTTAAATTTTTATGTTTATTCATTTTTGAGAGAGACAGAGACAGAGCACAAGCAGGGGAGGGGCAGAGAGAGAGGGAGACACAGAATCCGAAGCAGGATCCAGGCTCTGAGCTGTCAGCACAGAGGGGCTCGAATTCACAGACGTCAAGATCATGACCTGAGCTGAAGTTGGAAGCTCAACAGACTGAGCCACCCAGGTGCCCTGAGTTGATTTTTATATATAGAGTAAGATAAGGATCTAACTTAGTTTTTTTTTTTTTTTTGCACGTGGATGTCCAGCTTTCCCAGGACCATTTGTTGAAGAGATTAGCCTTTCCCCATTATATAGCCTTGGCATTCTTGTTGGAGATCATTTGACCATATACAGGGGGGTTTGTTTCTGGGCTCTCTATTTGGCTCCATTGGTCTGTATGTCTGTTTTTTATGCCAGTGCCATATTGTTTGAGTATCATAGCTTTGTAATATGTTTTAAGATCAGGAAGTGTGGGGCTTCCAATTTTGTTCAACTTTCTCCCCTATATTTTAGTGTAGCTGATGTCTATCAAGTAAATTTTGAACTGTTATCCCTGAGAAGGCTAAGAAGATCCTGAGAATTGGATTCCCACCTGGGGAAGCTACTGTTTGTGCTGGCTGTTAGCACATGACTTTGGGTGCCCACCCAGCCCTCCACCATTCTCTCTCTTGGTCTGCTCAGCCTGCAACAGTCCCACGTTGGCTGGCTGGCGGTGGTGATGTTACTTTCTCTGTTTCTTCTTTCACTTCCTCCTTTTCTTTCCATCTCTCTCCCCGCTCCCCCCTCCCATCCTTCCTTCTCTCTTTCTTCTTCCTTCCTTCTTTCTTTCCCTCTCTCCTCCTTTTCCCCTTCTAGCCTAGCTGCACTGGGTGACCTGCCTGAAGTAACCTAGGAGTGACGCAAGGCCCAGTCCTCCTGACCTTCGTCCCTCTCCCCAGGGAAGAGAGGAAGGGACATAGGGAAGTGACATGTCTCTAATGCCCACCATTGTCCAGGCTCCAGGCTAAGTACGTTGCTCTAAATTTAGGTTTTCTGCCTCCACTTCCTTATCTATAGGTCTACAGATGAGGAAACTGATGCTTAGCAGCTAGGTCGAGGGCTGAGATTACACCTGCTGCAAAGTCCTAGGGAAGTGTCTCACGTGGATTCTCTAAATGTCTCTTCCCAGCAGCACTCTGAGGACAGTGATTGTTGCCCCATTTTCCAGATAAGGAACAGGAGGCTCCGAGCCCTGGGTCACACAGTTAGCTAATAAAGGAGCTGGGGTCCAAACCCAGACCGTCAGGCTTGGAGCTTCTGCCCCTAATCGCCACACACTGCCCCTGACCCTGGTCAGCTCCGTCCCCGACAAACCTCCGGTCAGAAACCACTCCGGTCTCCCAATGGCCTTTTTATTGTAACTGATCAGGTTACGTTTTGATAGTGTTACTTGTCATCCTTTTACAAATGATAGATGGAGGCGATAGCTTCCAAGGTGCAGAGTGTCCCCTGATCTCAGACACACAGGGGCAGGTGTGAGTCCCAGGGGCAGGAAAGCCTTGATGGGTGTCAGATTTGTGGGGAAGGGCACTGTAGGAAGATGGAGCAACATCAGCCAACCCTTACCTAACGATTGCTCTGCATCGCGACTCTTCTATTAGTTCACTGAATTCACAAATAGACTTTGAGGTGGGTACCATTATTACGTCCACTCACAGACGAGGAAAGAGGCTCAGAGAGCCTCAGGACACACAGCTGGAGTGAGGAGGGGCTGAGCCAGGGCTGAGGTCCCAAGATGGCATGTTGGAGGGAAGCTATGTGTTTAGGAAAGGCTTTTTTTAATTTTTAAAGCCAAAGCCTGGGTGGGGGTGGGGGTGGGGGCTCCTCTGTTGAAGGGACAGCGACGTAGAGCGCTTAGGCCTACAGAAGCTAAGTCATTAATCTGTAAGCGCCCCTGTGTAATGGGACCACGATTATCTCTCCCCGCATTTCCCTTTCCAAGCCCGCTCTGCCAACAGGAGAGAGAATTCTCAACTTTGCAGCAAAACTCTGGGGCCCCAGGGGCCCTGTTCCCAAAAGGGCTCCCACTCCAGCAGTGCTGGGGCTAAAGCGGGTCTCTCCTCAGGCCCCCGCCAGCCCTGTGTCCCTGGCTGTCCTGCAGGGCTGTGGGGGCCCGGGGGCTTCTTCCTGCCCCTCTCTGCCTCTGGAGACCCAGGAACAGCCGTGCACCCAGAATGTCCTGGATAAAGACCCTTGAATCCTGGCTCCACCCACCTTCTCTGTGTGACCTTGGGCAAGTGTCTTAACATCCTGGAGCTTTCAGTGGGTTGCTGTGAAACTCAGAGGGGTTTCTGTGTGTGGGAGGCCCAGAATACCGCCTGGCACAGAGCGATAACTACATAAGTGGTGCTTTTATTTTCATGATTCAGCAAGTACTTAGGGAGCCACTGAGGGCCAGGCACTGGGCTGGGAGACTGGGATGGATGGGGCAGAACCCTCCAGGCCCTCACAGGGCTCAGTGTCTGCTAGGGTGACCAGCTGTTCTGATTTGCCTGGGGTGAGGGCTGTCCCGGGACCTGGGCTTATCAGTGCCCAAACTGGGAACATCTGTGGCAAACTGGGACCGGTTGGTCACCGGACAGTCTAGTGGGCGCACAGATCATGACACAGGTCATCCCAGATAGTCCTGGTAAAGAAGTTTGGACACAGGGCAGGGGAAGGCAGAAGCCTGGAGATCAGGGAGGGCTTCCAGAGGGAGGGCGCTTAAACTGAGGCCTGGAGAATGAAGAAGAATGAGCAAACAGGGAAAGGAGGGTGTGGGGGGGGGGGCGAAGGGAATGGCCTGTGGGCACAGATGGGGGTCCTGGTGAGAATGTGGCACATGCAGATGAAGGTGTGCCCAGAAACGCAGGCACACGCACCCAGGAACCCCCCTCCCCCACCCCCGCACCCGGGTGCTGGGGGAAGGGCGCCCAGGGCAGTTTGTAAACTCGCACATCTTACAATAGTGGCTGCCTCTGGGGACAGTCCTGGAGGGGCAGATGCTGTAGATAAGGATAGAAACCCTATGGAGCTTTTGAACTGAGAGAATATAATACCTACACCAAAGATAAAATAATTTAAACCAACAACCGTGCATGCGTGCGGCTGCTCACCTACGCCCAGCTCATTCCAGCCAGGGGCCTGGAGGCAGTAGCTGCAAGACCCCCCTGGCAAGGGCCTTCTCAGCCTTGGGGGACCAAGCTGGCCCAGGAAGGGGAAGAGGCCGCAGCCATACTGTCTGCCTCCGGGGCCTCCCCCCAGGCCTGAAGCAGACGGAACTAAACAGGCCGGCTTATCAGCTGTCGCCACTGTGTGTCCCACCCAGCTGAGCTGGGCTCGCTGCTGGGAAAGCAGCCCCCAGCCTTTTGCCAGGGACAGCACTGGCCCAGGGTGGGGAACCAGTGGGGCTGTTGTCCCAGGGGTCAGTCTGGGGAAGGGGTGTCTGGTGAGTGTGTATGAGCCAGGCCTGGAGCCTGGGAGTTGGTCTGCGGCAGATTGGCTCGTGGGGGTTTAAAGAATGGCTCCGGGATATTATTTGAAAATTCTACAAGTGATCCCCAAACGTATCCTCCTTATAAAATAGGTGATCCTTCAGCATGTGAATCAATTCCCTCTCTCTGGAAACAGGCCTGTTGGGTGCTGTACTTGGTGACATACTTGCTCTCGTTCAGTCCTCGCAGCCCACGGGGAGGCAGGCACCGAGCCCGACTGGGGTGAAGGTTGTCCTAGACCCCAGGGCAGGGGGGGCAGCAGAGGTGTCTCTGAGACACCTTCTTCCTTTCTTCCGGGAGACCCTCAGCTGCCCCTCCCTGAGAGGTGGAAACAGTGATGTCAGAGGGGAGCGTGATCAGAAAAGCGTCATCTGGCCTCTCTGGGCCTCAGTGTTCTCATCTCAGCGATGGGTCAGAGATTTCAGCCCTGCTTTCAGGGTGGGCGTGAGGGTGGGCCAGGCACTGTGTGTGCCTGCATGCTCAGGGATGAAGGGGCGAGGAGTTCCTCCCAGGTCCACCTCTGTTCTCTGTATCCCAGGGGTCCTAGCCGGGGGTGATGGGGGCGTTGCCTCCAACCACTGCCTTTGTCACACAAGGCCTGTCGACCCCCCGAGTCTGGTCCCCAGACACAATACACCTGGCGTCCCCTGACTGCCCCCTGGCTTCTTGCTCAGGGAGACTGGGCTATGGCCGTCTAGCCTGCCTGGGCCAAACCTGCATCTCTGGAGGTGAGGAGCAGAGCTGGGAGGGGGAAGGAAGGAGAGAGGGAGGAGGGAGCTTCAAAGCCCCGGTGGCTGTGGGACAGTTTGGACAGACTGATGGGGGCTGGAGGTAGGAGGTAGAGGATAGAGACAGGGCAGGCTGGGCCCCAATACTGCAGGGGGTCACACACCTGACTCACCACCGCTCCCCCAACCTGCCCCAGCTTGTGGGGACTGGAGGGTGTACCATCTACCAGGACTCAGGCTGGAATCTGGGTGTCCTGCTGGCTCCTTACTCCCCAGGGACTGCCAGTTACCGAGTTCTAGGTCACCGGCTTCCTCAGTATCTCCCTAGCCTGGGCCCGCTCACCCCACCCCTGTGGGGCTCAGGCCTCTTTTCCTCCTATCAGGTTCCCCTTGACTCTGGTTCCCCAATAGGCCTCCTGTGCCTCAGCCTTGCCCATGTCCACCATCCCTACATACACAGTCTCTCTCACTTACACACACAGTCTACTTCTCTCCAGAACTCCCCAAGTTCCAGCTCCAAAATGCAAATCTGACCCCTTTACAATCCTGCTTATAACCCTTTAACGGCTCCCCAGTGCCTGGAGAGATGGTCTAAATGTTTTAGCATGGCTCTGAGATGCCCCTGTCCACCCCGCTCCCAGCCCTGCTCTCTGACCTCCGGGTGCCCCTTCAGACCCCTCGCCTTTGCCCCTGCTGTCCCCTCCCCTGGGGCCCCTCCTTTCCCCCCTTGTCTCCCTCCCAGGCATTGGTCGCTCCCCTGTGGCTCTGACACATAAGCTTATGTCACCAGGCATCGAGGAGGGCTCTGACCGAAAGGAAAATGTCTGTCTCCACCACGGGGCTGGGTGTTCCTTGAGGGCAGGCCCAGGTCTCTAGCCTTCTATTCCCAGCATCCAGTTCATGCTTGGGCAACAGCCAGGAGCTCAGTAAATGTCTGTGGAATGGGTGCACAAGAGCAAGGATGGACAGACAGAACCAGGTGCTGAGGACAGGGAAGTTGGGGACACGGGGTCCTCTCTTCAGGGAGCTCCCAGTGGTCTGGGTCCGGGAGCATCTGTTCTGGTAGAGAAGGCAGGAATGTGTTCCTAGAGAGGCCTCGGCAAACCCCAGCCCAGAGCACCTCTCAGGGCGGGCCCAGCCAGGACTTTCTCTAGCAGGCAGCACTCCTGACCTCTATCGCCTGTCCCTGGGTGGCATCGCCTTCCTGAAGCTGTTCCCAGTTACTCCCACGGGGTGCCCCCCTGGCTTGTCCCTCCCCGGCATTTCGCAGCCTACCACAGGAGGTCGCTCGCTGTGGCCAGCCCCCCAGGCCTCCCCAAGCCCTTGTCTCAGCCCTGGCTTCCTCTACTCCTCGGCTCACAGCCCGGGCTCTGACCACCAACCCACAGAAAAGGACTTAGCTGCTCTCCGGGAGCACCCTGCTTCTTCCCAGCCTTGGTTGGTCCTATAAGCTCTGCCTGAGGTTTCTCCCCACTCCTCCTCCTCCTTCACCTTCCAAGCCTTGCCCCCATCCAGGCCCCAAATGTAACCTCCTCAGGGCCACTTCCCGGACCCCTTTGCTTGCTGACCACAGCTCTTATCTTCCTCTGTCTGATATTGGAGTTATTTTTTCTGGTCTCATGTCTCCATGAGCCTGGAAGAAACTCCTTGACCCCCAATCTTGGCACCTGAACTTTCTCTGCTTTTTCTGTAGACTGGGGACATAGCCCCACTCCACCCAGGTGGTATCCCCATCACTGCTGCAGAAGCCCGTCGTCCCCTCCCAGGCTCAGAGTTGGTCAGCGCTGAGTCCGAATGTGACCCGCTCCCTCCTGGCTGTGAGGCCTTGGACAACCACCTTGGCCTCTCTGAGCGTTGATTCCCCCTTCCGGAGATAATGGCTGAATCCAACTACGGTAGTTCCTTGGATCTGGCACTTGGTCTGGACAAGTCCCTCTTGAGTGAGTAGCCCAAAAGGCCAGAAGGAAGTGTCCGCCTGGAGCCTACACACCCCCTTTCTTCTCGACGGTGGGGAAGGCTGGGGTGGGGGCCCCCAGTTCCAGGGAGGGACTCTGAGGTATGGAGAAATCTAAGTGTGGGGGGCGCCTGGGTGGCTCAGTTGGTTAAGTGGCTGACTCTTGACTTCGGCTCAGGTCATGATCTCACGGTTCATGAGTTCAAGCCCCGTATCAGGCTCTGTGCTGACAGTGTGGAACCTGCTTGTGATTCTCTCTCTCTGTCTCTCTCTCTCCCTCTCCCTCTCTCTGCCCCTTCCATGCACTCTCTCAAAATAAATAAGTAAACTTAAAAAAAAAAAAATCTGAACGTGAGCCTGTCCTTCCCAGTGATTCTGAAGGTAGCTTTGCTAACGTGTCAAGCCTGGTGGGTGGGACATTTAACTGATTATTGATTTGACTTATAACTTAAATATTTAGACATAGGGTGAGTGGGCCTGGGGCGCTGCAAGTGTTAGGGGGGCCTGGACACCTGGAAGAGAGTTGCAGGGGCCAAAGGAAATGGTTCCTGCCTGCTTCCGGGAACACCGCAAGGACAGGTAAAGCTAGTTACTATCACTGAAGACAGAAAAGACTGAACAGGAGTCAGGGGTGGGGGCGTGGCTGCCTTTGGACGAGGCACAGGGAGGATCGGGGCGGCCCCTGCCTTTGGAGCTCTCTGGCTGAACTCCCTACCGTGTTCAGGGGGCGCACCCTGGCTCAGGCTTGCTCCGCGGCTGCTGGTGGCACGGCCCCCTGTCTCCTTTTTCTGTGAGCTCTCAGCCCTGTGGGTCATCAGGGGGGCCTCACTGAGGACGTGACGTCTGCACTGGCCCAGGAGAGACCTGGCCATGTCGCAGTGGGGCCATTCACGGTGAGAGAGAAGAACTTTGTGCCCTGGAGTAAGAATCAAAGCTAGTGAGTACTTCCATCGATTTTAGACCTTTGAAAACTCAGTAGTATTATTTTTTGCCACACAGCAATATACAGCCAAGTCATCGTCACAATGGTAGCATGTAGAGAAGCGAAACAAACAAAAAACCTGCCACATCCAACACTGGCTGTCCTCCACAGCTACCAAGCCACCATGAACATTTTACTGGGGTTTCCTTACAGCCAAAGGACTGAGCCTATACATTCATTCATTCATTCATTCATTCATAGAGTGTATGTGCGAGCAGCGAAGAGGGAGAGAGAGAGAAAACCCAAGCAGGCTCCATGCTCAGTCTGGAGACCCACGCGAGGCTCGATCCCACGACCCCAGGATCATGACCTGACCCGATATCAAGAGAGGGACGCTCAACCAACTGAGCCACCGAGGCGCCCCATGAGCCTCTACTGCTCTGACGAAGCTCTCTGTGCTGGGACGGCAAAGCTGAATTCTAGCAAACTGTATCCCCTGGCCTGTCCTCCCCCTGTCCACCAGGATACCCTCGACCCCGCATCCTGGTCTGCTCCGCCCTCCCTGGCCAGCCTCCCCTTTTGCCTGAATCGCCCGACTTAGTCCAGCACCCAAAACCTTGCTGAGGAAGTGAGTCAAAGGATCAGGCCGGGCGATCATCCGAGCTGACCCTGGTTTTTTGCGGGCAATTTTCTTGCCCAAGGACACGTGGCAACTTGGTGACACAGCCGGGTCAAGAGCTCAAATCGTCTGACTCTCATTCTGGTGCCTTTCTCTGTGACCACCATTTGTGACCGTCCCCTGCTTGCCCTCTGTGGGTCTGGCTCTGCCCCATCCATCAAACCTTCTGCCTCCTCTAGGGAGCCTCCCTGATTGCTACCCAGGAAGCCTTCTCCCCCTCCCACAGCTTGCTGATAGGAACTAAGAGAGTGAACATTTTCTGTGTGCTAGGTACAATCCGAAAAACCACAGAACAAGCCCATTATCCCATTTTACAGAAAAGGAGCCTGAGACTTTGGGACATGAAGTGAATTCCCCAAGGGAACCAATGGCTGGCAGTGGGAGCCCCAGTCCGGGCCACTGGCTTTAGAGCCCTTGTCCTTGGCCGTCTCTCCTCTGTTCTACCTCTTCCTGGGACAGTAAGTCTTTTTTTTTTTTTTTTTTAAGTTTATTTATTTATTTATTTAGAGAGAACGTGTGAGCAGGGGAGGGACAGAGGGAGAGAGGGAGAGAGAGAATCCCGAGCAGCCTCCACACTGTCAGCACAGAGCCTAGCTTGGGGCTCGAACTCACAAACCATGAGATCGTGACCTGAGCTGAAATCAAGAGTCAAACGCTTGACTGAGCCACCCAGGCGTGCCCCTAGGATGGTAAGTCTCGACTGCCAAGTCCTTCTAGGCAGGTGGGCACAGCAGAAAGGGCACTGGACGTAGGGTCTAAGTCAACTGACTTCAGGTTCCAGCTCTGGGGCCGCTGCCCAGCTGTGGCAGTTTGGGGAGCTCCACCCAGCCCTCTGAAAACCGGCATCGCCCTGTCTGTCCTGCCCCCTCCACAGGCCCGTGTGAATACCAGTGGGTGGGGGAAGGTCAGACTGATGGAAGAGTTTGTTCCCCAAATGTGAGATACCCCTGAACTCCCAATGGCACTCCGCACACAGCTCTGCACAGAAAAGGGGCTCAATCCATAGAGGTGGGGGAGGGGGTTCTGTTTGCTGAGGGACCTTTTTAAAGACTGAAAAGAAGGGAAAGAGGGCCTGTTCTTCCCCCAGAGTGGGGTGGGGAGAGGGCCTATCCTGCGAGTCAGGAGAACCGGGCCCCCCATCTGGCCCTAAAGAGTACGTGGCCTTGACCTCTCTTTTCTCTGGCTTCCAGGTGAGGAAGGGTCTGGGTTGTGGTTCTGCTCCCACATACTGTGTTCCAGGTTCTGAGCCCAGCCCTTTGAATGGGCCCATCCCTCCCACTTATAGGAGGCTGGTCTTGAACACTGGGGCTTGGGCTCTGCCCTCTGGAGGGATTTTTCTGTGTGGTTTGGGAAGGACAAAGAACGCCTTTTGTCAATAGGGCAGAAATTATACGGTGGGTATTCCTGGCAGGCACATGGGAGCGTGATTCTAGCCCTAGGTCTGGTGTGGGCACCCCCGAGCCATGGAAATGTGCTTCTAATTACAGTGTGCATGTGGCCGGCTGGACCCAAGCATTTTACAGGGTCGTAGTGCAAAGAACACTAACCAGTTTCTCCCGTGGGGGTTGGTCAGGGAGTCCAGGAGAGGACGGTGAGAGACACAAGGTGGTGATGTGATGTGGGGTGATGTGATGTGGAGGACAGGAGGGGAGGAAGCCACCTCGGGGAGAGCCCTGCTGTGGGAGGCAGGTGACTTCTCAGCTGCATGAACTTGGGCAGGTCCCTTAGCCTTGCAGCTTCTCAGCCTCATCTTCAGAACTAAGACAACGGTCTCTTTCTTGCAGGGATATTGTGAAGGCCATAGATGATGTGCGGAAAAGTGTTTGGCATAGAGCCTTTACACAGGGGGTGTAAAGAAAGAAAACCTTTGTGCCTTGGGGGTAAGAATCAAAGCTTGGACTTTTGTGAAGTTTATAATTTTGAAAATTATTTTTCGTGCCGTGAAGAAATATATATGATCATTGTCAAATTATTAGTATATAGATGGTCCCCGACTTACCATGGTTGGACTTAGGGTTTTTCGACTTTATAATGGCATGAGAGGGGTACACGGTCAGTAGAAACTGTACTTCGAATTATGAATTTGGATCTTTTCCCGGGCTAGCGATGTGTGGTGCGATCCTTTCTGGTGACACCGGGCAGGGGCAGGGGCCCGCAGCTCCCAGGCAGCCACGCCATCATGAGGGTAAACCACCAGTGCATTTACAACCATCCCATACTCGGACATCCATTCTAGACCTTTCACTTTCAGGACAGGATTCAACAAATTACATGAGATACTCAGCACTTTCTTGTAAAATAGGCTTTGTGTTAGAGGATTCCGCCCAAGTATATAGGCTAATCTAAGTGTTCTGAGCAAGTGTAAGGCAGGCTAGGCTGAGCTCTGATGTCCGATAGGTTAGATATATTGAATGCATTTTCAACTTATTATATATATTATATATATATTATATATATATTAACATATATATAATGTATATATATATAAAAGTACGACTCTTTTTAAAACGTTTTTAAAATGTTTATTTATTTATTTTGAGAGTGCAAACAGGAGAGGAGCAGAGAGAGGGAGAGAGTGAGAATCCCAAGCATGCTCTTCAACGCCAGCACAGAGCCCCATGTGGGGCTCGAACCCACAAACTGCAAGAACATGACCTGAGCCAAAACCAAGAGTCGGCTGGTTAACCAACTGAGCCACTCAGGTGCTCCTCGACTTGGGATATTTTTTACCTCACGATGAGTTTATCAGGCGTTTATTATATATATGTATATTATATTTATATGTAAATATAATATATATAATATATATAATTATATATTGATTTTTATATATTGATTGATATATATATTGATTATTATATATTGATTTTTATATATTGATTTATAATTATATTTTATATCTATATATCTATATCTATATATATATATAATAAACTCCATCGCAAATGAGGAAGATCTGTTAGAGGTAAGGAAAAAAAAGCCATTGGTAATCTCTTCACCAATTATCATGTATTATTTTATTTATTATTAATTATTAAGTGTCAATGGTGGGATTTAGGGCATAGGAGGTGGGCTGATGGCCTAATATTCAGAGTGCCTCAAATTATTCTGCTTAGGCTGAATGCCCAAAGGAGGGCAGCCTTGGGGGGTGACTGACCCTTGGTTTGGTAGGAAAGGAGGCACCTGGGTGGCTCTGTCATTGAGCATCTGACTTTTTTGTGTGTGTGTCTGATTCTTGATTTTGGCTCAAGTCATGATCTCACAGTTCATGAGATCGAGCCTCATTTTGGGCTCTGTACTGACAGTGCAGAGCCTGCTTGGGATTCTCTCTCCCTCTCTCTCTGCCCCTCCTGGGCTCTCTCTCCAAAATAAATAAATAGATTTTGTAAAAACATTTAAAAAATATAAAGGAAAGTATAAGGATGAAACTACCCAGAGGCGGCCGTGGTTAACTCTAGGGAGCATCCTTTCATTGTGTCTCTGGGTGGACAGATGTGGGCATCCAAATGATGGATGTCATGTGAACAGTGTGTCACTGGCCTAATTCAGCCTCGCAAAGCCACCTGTAGAAAGGTCAAGTGGAGACAGCATCGCTGCATCAGGGGACCATCGCGGGGGTCAACAGCGGGGTGCCGCTCTTGTGTTCCTAACGCGTCTCCTCCCCATCCCGCTACCCTGTCTGTTGTGTTCCAGTCAACGTGCGCAGGAAGGGGAGGAGCGGCAGGAAGCCTCGCAGCTGAGACAGGGATGGCAGGTGTCAAGTATCCTGGACCCTTCTGGGAGGCAGTGCAACCCAGTGGTGGTTAAGGAGAGTCAACGCTGGTGCCAGGCTGCCTGGGGTCAAGTCCCCACTCTGCCGCTTGCTAGCTCCCTCGCTTTGGGTGTGTTACTTGATCTCCCTGTGCCTCGGTTTCCCCATCTGCAAGCCAGGGGATAGTAATAGAACCTCCCTCCCAGACTTGCCTGAAGTTTAAATGAGTTAATTCAAATAAAGCACTGACCGATCCCGGCACAAGGTGAGTCCTTCGTAAATGCTGGTTGTTACTGATGCCATCGTTATTATTCAGCGGCCACAATGCTCAGTCTGTGGAGCCAGAGGTCAGCTCCAAGGGAGCCAAACTGGTCTGCCCCTCCGTCCTTGAAACTTGCCCTCTTTGGATCCGGTTCCCCGGAAGCACCTACCCTTTAGCAAGATCTTGAGAAGCGGTGATCGCATTGGGTATTTGGGAATACGGTATCGTCTGTCAAGTCTTGGGCCCATATCAGCCCGCTGTTGTCCTTGGCTACTGCCGGCTTTCCACCCACCCATCCCCCAGGCCAGAAGTAGAGCCCAAGGAACCGTTGTGCTTGTAGTGGTTGTTTTTATAAAAACAGGCCGTGCGGAGTCCTCTCAGCTGCCCTGCCATCGTACACGGAGGAAACCCAAGGCCCAGAGAAGTAAATACCATCCCCGCCTGTTAAGTGGCAAGCTGTGCCTCCAAGTGCAGACCACGAGATCTTTTCCAGACACTGGGCAGCGATCAGCCCGAGACCGGCGCCCGTGTCTACAGGACAGCCTCACTGCTGCTGGGACTCTCCTGGGTGTCCCTTAGCATAGTTCTGTGCTCACTTCATGCTTGTTCTTCAAGGACCATAGGGACACATCCTCCACCCTCTTGTTATGCAGAGGAGGAAGCTGAGGCCCGGAGAGCTTCCTGGGGTGCTCTGGGCCACACGGGGCGCCAGGACATGGGGCCCGGAGCCCAAGCCTCCTGGTGCCTGGGCCCACGCTGTGCCCACTCCTCTTCCACCAGTTCTCCCAGTCGGTGCCCTTGCTGAGGCCTCCACGAAGCAGCCAGGAGCCAGAGAGGAGTGTGTGGGACCAAAAGAGGGCAAGGGAGGTTAGCACGCAGGGCCAGGCCTGAGGCATAGGGCACAGAACAGGATGTGGCTCAGGCCCAGACCGCTTTCCAGGAGGGAGTCCCTCCATCGGTCCGTTCACCTTAGGATGAAGGGGTGGAGGGGTAAAGGCCAGCCTTGTTCCTCCTGCATTTGAGGAACTGCTTGTTCTTGTGCAGTTGGGGAAACTGAGGCAGAGAGCTTCAGGGCAAGACAGTGATTCATTTGGGTCCAGAAGAGTCCAAACCAAAGGCTTCTGCTCTCAGCCCTTGACTTCCAAAGCTCTGGTGCAGGTACCCTAAGTCCGTGAGGGCACCCCCAGACCCAAGAGATCTAGAGGCAGGGGAGAAGCCCACTCTGCCTCGCACTTGCAAGATGACCCAAACAGGTCGTAGCCATTCTCTGGGCCTCATTTCCTCCTGCACAAGGCATTCAAGGCAGTCACTGGCCTCCCTCATCCCCTGAGGACTGATACAATGGATCTGATGTTTCTTGGAAAATTACAGAGCGAAGGGCATGTGTGAGGTTCATGAAGAGAACTCAGAAACGGTAGAGGGCTAGACTTGGGGGGCATGTTACAGTCGCCCCAGGAGAGAGGCTATTAGGGGAGGTGTCCAAACTCTGTATGTGTTTAACATGACTCCATTTTTCATATTTCCTTATGATTAGTCTTTCTATGGCTCTCAAAACAGACTATACCTCAAGTGTAAGGAAACAGAAGCAGAAAAAAAAGGAAAGAAGGAAGGAAGGAAGGAAGGGAGGAAGGAAAGAAGGAAGAGAGGAGGAAGGAAGAGAGAAGGAAGAAAGGAGGAAGGAAGGAAGGAAAGAAGGAAGGAAAGATGGAAGGAAGGAAGGGAGGGAGGAAGGAAGGAAGAGAGAAGGAAGGAAGGAGAGAAGGAAGGAAGAAAGGAGGAAGGAAGGAAGGAAGGGACTCCATGGTGTCAACTTCCAGGGAAGCCACTGTTAATATTTTGGCTGAGCTCCTTTTTTTTTATGCCTGTGTATTAAAATATCTTTATGTATATGTACATTGAAGACTATAGAATAATATTCTACATATTGTTACATTTTTTCACTTACCAATATTTCAGTAACATTTCACCTTGTCAACAAATGCCTAGCTACAGCACCGTACAGCTGTGGACATTCGTGGCTGGGTAACTGCGGTTTGGTGAGCCAGCCACTACGGGCCCAAGTGGTTTAAGTGACAGACCCCGTAACATCCCGAGGTTCCTCCCTCCAGGCCTCTGCCCTGGGGTGGGGGTGGGGGGTGAGGCTGGGAGTGGAGGAGGTGGAGGAGGCCTTCCAGAGGGGAGGTCTGTCCCCGGGGGGCTCTGGCAGGGAGGGGACTAGGGCAGTGGCTTGGGAGGGAGAAGGGTCACGTTCCCAGGAGCCAGGCACAGATCTGCCCGCACCCACGCCCGCCTCTGCCTGCTTGTGGGGCCTCCTGTAGAGCCGGGATGGCTTCCCCAAAATAGACTTTACTACTTTTGCTCAGCTAGCAAGTGCGGCCCCTCCAGCCAGCGCCGCCCCAGTGTGGGCAGGGCAGCAGCGGGGCACGGAGGCACATGTGGCCCAGGGCTTGCTTCCTTCCCTGCTCCGCCCTCCAGAACCTGGCTCCCCGGGAGGCGACTCTGTTCCATGGCACTGAGGCCAGAGGCTGTTCTTTTGGACCCGTGGAGGGCTTTGCAAAGGCGAGGGACAGGGGGAGCTCGGACTGGACTCGAAGGTCATCTGATCTCACCTGTCCTATGGCAGGTGCAGACACTGAGGTCCAAGGCCCCCACAGCAAGTGATGGACGTGCGGGGCTGCCTGGCCAGTCTGGGCTTGGTCCATGGCAGCTCATGTGCAGTAAAGCGTTGCTGACGAGATCACGGTCCTTGGAGCCAGTGACTCTGGGATTGAATCCTGGCACCTCCACGCACACTCCTGTTGTCAGATGAGTGACAACGGGCAAGTCACTTAACTCCTCTGTGCCCGTTTCCCCTTTCCTAAAGTGGTTCTAAGAATTGTCACAGGGGCACCGGGTGGCTCAGTCGGTTAAGTCTCCGACGCTCGGCTTCGGTTTGGGTCATGATGTCACAACTCACGGGTTCGAGCCCCGCGTCAGGCTCTGTGCTGACACTGGGGAGCCTGCTTGGGATTCTCTCTCTCCCCCTCTCTCTGCCCCTCCCTTGCTTGCACCGTCTCTGTTTCTCACAAAACAAATAGAGAAAACTTAAAACAAGAATTGTCACATACATCATAGGATTGCTGTGAGGCTTAAGTAGGTTAATACAGGCACAGTGTTTTTGAACGGGGCCCCCACGTGGTAAGTGCTCAGTAACGCTAGCTGTTTTCTGGCCGGCGCTCAGAAAACAGTGTAAGCCGACTTGAGTCCCCCTCGCTGCCCTCACTGGGGTCTTCAATCCCAAAGTTTTCTGAGCTGGCAGAACACAGACATGAGGCCTCAGCTGAGGGGCTCAAGATGGTCCTCTGTACTGTCTGCACTCTGGATTCCGGGAGCCTGGAGTCAACGGATCTTTTTCTTTGTTGGGTCATCTGGGATAATCACCCGCCCTCTCTTGAAAACCAGGAATTGGACTTCAGGATGGTTCTAGCTCCTTCCAGTGCTGAAGAGGAGGATTCTGGGTTGGAGCCCCAAACGGGGCTGCTTGGCAGATGGGGACTTGGTGGGTGCTATGGGCTCAGTTGTGTCCCTCCAGAATGTATAGGTTGAAGCCCTAACTCTCAGTACCTCAGGATGTGACTGGATTTGGAGATAAGGTCTTTAAAGGGGTCCTTAGGGGGACACCTGGGGGGCTCAGTCGGTTAAGCATCCGACTTCGGCTCAGGTCATGATGTCATGGTTCGTGAGTTCAAGCCCCACATAGGACTCTATGCTGACAGTTCGGAGCCTGGAACCTGCTTTGGATTCTGTCTCTCTCTCTCTCTCTCTCTCTCTCTCTCTCTCTCTCTCTCAAGAATAAATAGACCTTTTTAAAAAATAAAGAGGTACTTAGGTTAAAATGAGGGCATTAGGGTGGGCTCTAATCCGATGTGACTGGTGTGCTTATGAGGAGAGGAGATCAGGACAGACTCACATGGAGGGAAAACTAGGTGAAGACAGAGGAAAGGGCCATCTGCACACCCAGGAGAGAAGCCTCAGAAGCAACCAACCCTACTGGCCCCTTGGTTCTGGACTCCTAGACTCCAGAATTGTGAGAACCTATATTTCTGTTCTTTAAGTCACTTAGTCTGTGGTTCTTTGTTATGGGAGCCTCGTAAACGAACAGGTTAGAGGTTGTCTTGTCCCATAAGGACTGTCTTTGGTTTACCAGGCTGCCAGAACCCGTTGAGGACAAAGAACCGGTGTGGCCTGATGCTTCCAGAAGAGGAAAGAGTCCTTCATCATTGGGCCTGTGGACCCTGGGGTCTCTAGGATGATAAAAATTAGCCCTACAACATACCCGGCCCCGGCCATTCCTATTCCCCTTAGTCATCGATACAGGTTGAGGTAGGGATTCTTCGTCATGTTTTTCAAAGGCAGAAACAAGGCTCAGAAAGTCACCTGGCCAAGGATTCCATCAAGCCTTGGTCTGCCTGGCCCTCACCTGTGCTCTTTCCTTCATACCCTGGTGCCCTCCAAGAAGAAGGCCTCCCAGAGTGCCCCGGTGGGCCTGGGCCCTGTTGCCATGTAGCAGAGGGAGCCGTGGCACTCCAGCATCCTGGGGCTAAGGGGAATCCGAGGCTCTGGGCAGGAGCGCCCTCCCCCAGCCTTCTTCAGCTCTTTTTCTGTTGTTTCTCTGCTCAGCCGGGCCCTGTTATCTTCCGCTGAGTCTGACGCCTAGTTCTTCCTGTTTAAAATTCAGACTCTAGACTTTTCCTTTGGAGGCAGTTATGTGTTTGTTTTGTGTTTTGGATCCTCCACCCCCAAGGCCCCCACCACAGCCCCTGTCTCTGGCATTTAGGCCCCTCAGGCTCAGCACTAACCCTGTGTTTAGTACCTCAGTGCCCCCGTGAGTGAGGGGCCCGCTGCCCCATGCCCCGCCTGGGGGCACTTTAGTAGCAGGAGAGCAGGGATGAGCCCATCGCTTTGTCCCTGATGTAATGTTCAGGCTCTGTTAGCCCTGCCCTACAGCCTCCTTGTCACCCCCGGCCCCTCCCCTCCCCCAGCCCAAGCTGAGGGTCTCTAGGCTCCCGGGAGCACTCTGCTTTGAGCCCAGAACACTCCAGGAAGGAGATACAGCCATAGAGCAAGAAAAAATGGTTTGGGATGAGTCCTCTGGTGAGCTCTACTCTTGAGAGTGGAGACGGGGCTCTAGAGAACCTAGCTAGGGCTCCCTGCATGGGAGAGCGCTAGACCCGAAGCCAGGAGACCTGGGCTCCCAGTTTGGCTTTCCACCCTGTGCTGTGTGAGCTTGGGCACATCACACCCGTCTCTAGGCCTCCGCTCTGTCACCGGAGGGTGGCTGAGGAGTTGAGCCAGCCGCCTCCTGAGGGCCTTCTAGCCTGAGGAGCTGTCGTTTAAAATGACCTAAAGGTCTTTCACGAGATGCTCTTGGGGACTCCAGGTAGGGTGACTGTGGGAAGACACAGGGCACAGAGCAGGCAGGGGCGAGGGGGGAAGTTGCACGTGGCCTCTGAGAGGCAGACCCAGCCTCCCTTCTCTCTGGCCCTCCATGCTTCCCGCCCCCATAACGAACACCGGGAAGGCCGCAGGCTTGAAGGGAGACTTTGGCAACGTTCTTAAGCCTTTCTGAGCCTCAGTGTGCTCCGCCATCAGATGGAGGTAACATCCATCTTACAGGGCTGCTGATGGCGCCTCACGACAGGAGGTGCTGAGCGCATGTGGTTCTGGTTGTCATTGTCTCCTGGTGGGAGAACTTCTGTGAGGGCTCCTCACTTGCCAAAGGGCAGGTGTTGGGTCTGGCCCATCTTTGGGCACCGCTGGCCCAGGGAACGTTGATTGAGAAGGGGCGGACGCCTCAGTGGGACACAGTGTCGGGCACCTCTGGACCCCCACCTCATACCCTCATGGCTCACCTTTGTACCCCAGCTCTTGTCAAGGCAGCTAGCTCTGCACGGGTGTAGAGTGATGGCCCCTTGCCTCACCACCCGGCTCAGGCTTACTTCCTGCCCCAGGCGATCAGAACCAGTGGGTTATGTCCCCTTCCAACCTGCAGGGGACTGACTCTGAGCCCATTCTACGCAGTTCCTCCGAGGGTCCCAGCGGGATGGACTCCCAGTTGCCCACAGTGGTGACCAGCCCACTCACACCCCTCAGACTGGCTCTCCTTCCTCCCCTATTTCACTCATCCCAGCCCCTCACTTCTGACTTTGGGGGGCATCCGAAGTGGAGGGTCCCCAGGGATTGCGGTCAGTGTGTGAGCTGCATCCTTGTGACTGAACCCCTCCAGGCTGAGCCCACGGAGAGGCTGGAGGCTCAAGATGGAGCCCAACCCTGTGGACAGCCTCTGCCTAGATTCTCCCTGCTCCTCTCTCAGGCCCGGTGAGTTGGGGATGCTTTGCCCTGTCTTGTGGATGGAACACCTGGACAGAAGTGGTCGACCTGGGCACTGAACGGTCACCTGCCGATTCCCAGTCCACACAGGTGCCATTTGTCCCACGGGGGCCCCAGGGAAGGGCCAGACCCCAACCAGGCTTCACTCTCCCCCCCCCCACCGTAGGTTTTAGAATGTCTCTGCTGGTTACTGATATTAGAAAAATAGTCTAACTGTTTTTCCCCATCCCTTGGCCCTTCCCCTTTGAGCCCTCAGGGAAGGCCCCATAGTTCAGGGACAGGGGCCCCAGAGGCCCCCCCACCTCCCCCACCTTCCATCAGTCTCCTCAGGCTTTGCAGACTTGGTGAGGTATGGGGTAGGCGAGAGCTGGAGTTTGGGGCCAGAGAACGAGGTCCTAGCCTGGCTGTGCCAGTGACTTGCTGGGAGCCTTTGGCCCAGAGGGTCCAAGACACCGCTTGTACAATGAGGGTAATCGAGAGGAGGCTCCACTGAGACGGAGGGCTGGTGTGCTGGGGCCTGTCCCGGCTGGCCTGGTCCCAGTCCCCACCCCAGCCAGCTTGGGCATTAGGACAGGCAGGCACCGTGATCACGGGCAGCCGGCTCCCAGCCTCCTGCCGCCAGCTCCCCAGGCCGCCGTCTGCACGTCCTGCCCTGCCCAGCCCGCCAGGGTGGCTGAGGGCTTGGAGCCGATGGAATCAGCGTGCCCTTCCCTCCTTTGTCTGCTGGTGCTTCCTTCCCTTCTCAGCGTGCTTTCTTTTTTCTGGTTTATCAGGCCCTGGGGAAAGCGAGAGGGCCAGCCAGACTCCCAGCCGAGCACCCCTGGGAGGCCGCCAGCCGGGAGCAGACGTCTGCATCTCTGGGGCCAGAGGCTTAGCATCCCCTCCCTCCACCTGACCCCGGCAGCTCCAGCCTGGCGACAGGGTTCTCTCCCAGCATGGGGGAGGCCACCCAGTGTCCCTGGGACCCAAAGCCTCCTTTCAGAGGCTCGAAGCCTAGGGGACGCTTACGATACATCGAGGCCCTTTTCCTCACTTTGGGAGAAGAGAAACTGAGGCCCAGAAGCGGGAATTGCCTGGAAGGGTTGGACTCTCAGCTTAGGGCTCCCGCCCTAACAGCATGCAGCTGCCCGTTGTCTCTCTCAAGGTGACTGGCAAGTCAAGGGATCTGTGTTCTGAAAGTCCCTCTTATGCACCCTAGCCCCGTCACCCACCAGCCGGGCAAGTTAACCCCGTGCCTCAGTTTCCAAGTCTGAACGATGGGGACATTGGTGCCTGCCTCACAAGCTGGGTGGAAGGCTAGAGGAGATGATGTGCATGGCTGTCCATGCTGGAGAAAGCATTCTCGGGCAATATTGCCTCCCCTCTCCTCCACAGGAGGCAAAAATTGGTTCTGAGAGGAGGTAGGAGAAAATCTAGAAGGTTTTCAATCATGGATAAACATATGGTGCTTAAACAGGTATACAGTATAGCTGGGGTATTAGAATGTCGTAGTGCGGAGCGATTAAAAAAAAGTGTCTCTAAAGTCTCTTTGGCGGAGGGGATGAGAGAAGGGTTGAAAATCACTGCCGTTGAGTTAGAGCTCAGTTCATCTGTCTGCACAGCCTTCTCTCTGCTCTGGCTGGTCCCACCCAGCACAGCCTTTACAGTAAGATCAGGAACCAGGTTACGCTCATCTTTTCAAAAACTCATTGGGGCGCCTGGGTGGCTCAGTTGGTGAAGCGTCCAACTTCGGCTCAGGTCATGATCTCACAGTTTGTGAGTTTGAGCCCCGCATCGGGATCTGTGCTGACAGCTCAGAACCTGGAGCCTGCTTCAAATTCTATGTCTCCCTCTCTCTCTGCTCCTCCCCCACTCATGCTCTGTCTCTCTCTCCTTCAAAAATAAATAAAAACATTAAAAAAAATTTTTAAAAACTCATGAGAATGGGCAGGGGGACATTGAAAAACTCACCCATTTGTTCATTCATCCATTTGACATTTGCCCAAGGTCACAAACCTGCTGTGCAAGATGGGCAAAGACAGCCCTGGTCCCAGCTCTCTAATAAATAGCCAGGACAGATGGTGGAGAAAGGTGATAAATCTGTACTGGAGATGAGACCAAAGCCCTGTGGGCAGGCTTGGTGTGCTGGCAAGTTTGTCCAGCTCAGAGAAGAGGGGACATTTGGGATGGGCTTTGATGGATGGGTAGGAGTTTCTCAGGTGGAAAAGAGCAGAAGGAAATGCCGGGTAGGGGAAAGAGCCTGAGCAAAGATACAAAGGCATGCTTGGGGGTCGTGAGTGGGACAGGAGGTGGGGGTGGGCGTGGGGAACCACTGCACCTAGTGAGACTTCAGGGGGCAGCCTTGTTCATAAATCCTCTTTGGTCCTCTTTCTCCCATATTATTTAACATCCTCTTTATATACAGCAAATGTGTGTCCTTTGTAGAAAGGTTGGAAAGCCTTGAGGGATGAGCGGAAGCTCCCATCTTTTGGAGGCAAGTTTTGTAGGAGTTTCTGTCTTTTTGTGTTATTTTATTTTTTTAGGTTTATTTTTATTTATTTTTGAGAGAGAGATAGAGAGCAAGTGGGGGAGGAACAGAGAAAGCGGGAGACAGAATCCCAAGCAGGCTCCGTGCTGACAGCACGGAGCCCAATGTGGGGCTCGAACTCACAAACCATGACATCATGACCTGAGTCGAAGTCAAGAGTGGGACACTTAAGCGACTGAGCCACCCAGTTGCCCCAGGAGTTTCTGTCTTTTTTCTACGTGTCTTTTCACTATCTCTGATGAACCTGCTTTTTAGGGGGAGGGAAGGATACACACACATATCCTCTGCCTCTCTCTGCCCAGCACTGGTGCTTTACATGCATTAATCAATTTCCTGCCGCACCCTGTGGGAAGAGTGGCCTTTCCCTCCTTTCCACAGTGGGGAAACTGGGGCCCAGAGCAACTGGAGGTCACACAGCTGGTGAATGGTAGGACCTGCATCAGAACTTAGGCCTGGCAGTCCTCTGAGCCTCTCATCACCACACCAGGGTCCATAGACGGCCTCGGGGGCTCCAGGAACTGCCGAAGCTGTGCATGGAATCTAGACAGGTGGAGAGTTCTTCTGGGGGCAGGTTCAAGTCTTTATGAGACTCCCAGATGGCTCCCTGTCCCAGACCAGAACCGCTGTGGGTTTCGCCCCCAGAGCTTAGGGCCCTTCTCACGAGAATCAAAGACACACGGGTCCTTTGGGCTTACTGGGTGGGCACCACTGTGGGATGGGAGAGGGAACTCAGAGCAGAGAGAGAACTAGGTCCTGTGGGGTCTCTTTTTTGGCCTTAGTTCCTATGCCTGGCTTGGTCCACCCTCAGAAGGTTCTTCCTCACATCTACCCCAGTGCTCTTCTGCAGAAGCTAAAGCAGACTTATTCCTGCTGTTCGTGCTACCTAAAAGTAAGAATACCTCCAGGGAGTAGAAAAAGCCCCAAGTTCCTGCGTGCTTATGCTAGCAAAGATAAATAACCAAATAAAGGTGGGCAATAAATACACACCCACATCTGCAACACCCCCCACCCGACTCCTTTAGATGGCTGAGCCTGGTGACTCACGTCGTCTGTAGCAAAGTTTTCAGGTCCGTCTGCCAACTGCACGTGGGTTCTGCCCAGGCCCCCATCTCCCCATCTGTAACACGAGGAGGGGGGACAGCTTGATCTACTGGCTTTTCCAGTACTCACTCCGTGATTTCAATGATCGGTCACCAGCCACAGCCTTTGTTCGTGCTGTACTCTCTGCCAGGGATGTCTTACTTCTCTTTTCTGTCTGACCTGCTCCTACCCACTCTTCAAGGCCTGCTTCAAAGGCCACTGCCTCTGGGAAGTCTTCCCTAATTTTGCAAACAGGAAGTGGCTCTTGCTTTATTCTGGATCTCACCTCACAGTGCTTGTAGCTTGACAGGACCTCTGGGAATTATGTCATTGCCAGCCCGGGAACAACCTGAAAGCTGAGGCTGTTTTGTTCAGTCTGATTCCCCAGCACCAGAGCACAATGCCTGACGCGTAGACAATGCTCTATGAGTTTATTGAATGAATGAACCAATGAATGGGTTGAGTGAGTGCGTCAACGAGGGGATGAATCTCTATGCACCTCCTGCCCCAGCCCCTAAGGGTCAGTGGCCTGGAAAACCTCCTTACGGCCTATGTCTCAGCATTTTGGTGTCATTGGCCTACAGTTGGTATTTCATGTGGCTCAGCTGGGAAAGCTGGGTAAAGTGCATGTACCCGTTTATTTGTCTTGGCTGGCCTGCCATGGTGGACAAGGCCACCTTAGTCTGGAGGGGCTCCCAGGGGCCCTGGGGAAGTGGAGGGGAAAGGCTTGCGATGGTCTGGAGATTCTGTCGGCACCCAGCTGCCCAGGTCACCAGGCCCTCGGGCCAGCCTCCTGGCCATCTGGCACATCTCCAGGGGTCAGGGTGCAGAAATGGTTTGGCTGGTTCTGGAGCCCACCAGGCCTGGTCAACAGCCAGAAATGACTCCTGAGAGCAACTGCGGCAAGTCTGGGCCAGGAATAGTCAGGGAAACTGAGGCCTGAAGGCAAGAAGTTTGCTGCCCCAGAACCCATCATCAATGTGCTATATCATCAATGTGCTAGAATCATAGAAACTGAGTGGGGTGGAAACCAACGGTTACTTGGTCCAATTCTATGAATTCTTCTTCTCTACATTTTTCTTGAAAGATGGGGGATGGTGTCTGAAAGGCCACACCCCATTTGGTAAATGTCACCAGAACTGCCTTTTGTCTTGTGGCTGTTGCATGTCAGACATGAGGCTACGTGCTCCACTTCTAGAATAGTGTCCATTTATAAAGGAGAGAACTGGCTCAGAGAAGTTAAGCAAGCTGCTGAAGGTCACACAGCTGCTAAGTGATACAGGCAAGACTGAGCTCAGGTCTCAGCAGATACTTGGGCTTGCACTCCTGACCCCCTGGTAGTAATGCCCCTTTGTCAGTTGTGGGGGACTGCAGATGGATTAGATTGCTTGGTTTTTGTTTATCTGTATTCTCTCATTTTTCGCCAATGACCATGGAATACTTACTTGTATTATAAAATCAGCTAAATGGAAACAGCCGTTGTATATGAGTCTGTGTGTGTAAGTGTCTGTTTTAGTGATTTTAAACTAGGACAGGGGGGATCTCTGAAGCTCTAAATGTCTCTAGGCGTCTCTGTACTCCCACCTCTGAGCTGTGTCATTCTTTTTTTTTTTTAATTATTTTTTAATGTTTATTTATTTTTGAGAGAACAAGAGAGACAGACAGACAGGCAGAGCGTGAGCAGGGGAAGGGCAGAGAGAGAGGGAGACACAGAATCCCAAGCAGGCTCCAGGCTCTGAGCTGTCAGCACAGAGCCGGAGGTGGGGCGCTAACTCACAAACAGTGAGATCATGACCTGAGCCAAAGTTGGATGCTTACCCGACTGAGCCACCCAGGTGCCCCAGCCATGTCATTCTTTAAACAGCAGCCCCCCCCCACCAAATATTAAAGAGAGGCCCCTCAATCTAACCTCCCCACAACTTAACCAACTGCAAAGTCACTGGTGCCTTTTGAAAACACAGCCCCCACTTAATTTGCAATATTTCCAGGCCCAGATGCCAAGGCAACAGGGAGACCACACTGGCCTGGGAATCTGGGAGCCTGAGGTCTGGCCTGGTGCCCTGCTCTCTAGCCCGGTGCACACCCCTGCCCCAAATCTAGGCCTCAGTTTCCCCATCTGTCAATGAAGGTTGCACTGGGTGAGTTCTGAGGAGCTGTCCTGCCCTCATGGCCCTACTTGTGGAGTATTCTGTCAACTGCAGGGCTGTGGTAGAGTGAAGGTGCCTTGGATTATCTCAGGTCTCTATGATAGTCTGAATTGCAAATAACTTTACCCACCAAGCTATCAGCAGGGCAAAGCAGGCCACCCTCTCTGGGTAACAGCCCTCTGGGTAATCCCTCCAATGTGTGTTTGTGAACACAGAGTTCATGGGTTCCTGCTCTGTGTACGCAGAGTATTGAAATGTAAATAGCCCCCTGCAATACAGCCCTAGACTGCCGGCCGGCTTATCAGGCTTGGGTGCTACATGTTAGGGGTTGATGCCTAAGGGGGAGTCTAGCACGAAGTGGCTGTTCAACATCTATATCCTTTCTCGGAGAGTTTGCAACTGATCAGGGAAGATGGGGAGACAGTGCTTATCAGAAAAGAGTAGGCATCTAAGATTTTCAGGATGGGAGATGGGCAGTGCGAGAGGTCTTCCGGAGGCCTCCGGCAGCACCTCCATGTAAGCTGGTCCAGCTGGCATGAATGGTTCTGGGCCAGCGGGGATGTCCCCATTTTTAAACAGGCTCCTGCTGCAGTCATCCTTCTGGTCCAACCTGGAGCCTTGCTACTTATTCTCTGTCCATCCCTGATGGCCCATCTGTCTGTGGCCATGACTCCCTGGAGCCGGGTCCGTTTGGCCAGACCCCATCCCCGTGGTAGTCCTGACTTTCCCATCCATTACCAGCACCTTCAGAGAAATACAGGGAGCAGGCAGGGCCAGGAGTCTGGGGAGGCTTCCTGGAGCAAGCAAGGTATCTCTGGGCAGAGTCTGCAGATCGCCAGGCAGAAGAAATAGCTGGTGGGAAATTGTATCTAGAGAATGGCAGGTGATGAGAGTGGAAATCTTGGACTGTGGGAGGCCATGGACGCTGTGCCAGGGAGCCTGGGCTTCGGTTCTGAGGCTGATGTGGAACCAGAGAACCAGCATGGAGAGGGGCACTGGGGACGGATCTATGTTTTAGAAGAGCAGTGTCTGAGGGGAGGGAGAGCAGCTGAGGAGTCTGAGATATGAGGGACAACGGGAGGAGGGGGGTGGTGTGGGGGGGGTCAGGGAGAGTCAGATGTGGGTGAGAGAGAGATGGGAGGGGTCAAGGAGGACTCAAGGTTTCTGGCTGGGGAAATGCAAAGGAACCTAAATGTCCTTTGGAGCAGGATGCTTTGAGGGATCCCCAGGAAAGCCAGGTGGGGTGTCTGGTTGGACAAAGGCATCTTGAGTCGGGGGCGGAGCAGGTGTTTGAGAGTCATCTGTGTCCAGGTGGTAGTTGAATCTGTAAGCATGGGTGAGGCTCTCTTGAGAGAGTAGGGAGCGGGGAGGTGAGCCTGAAGCTGGTGTGTCCTAACATTAGGGGTGGGGTGGAGGGACAGGATCCCCTTCAGGAGGCTGAGCAGAAGCAGTTAGAAGGGGAGGGGCAGGGGAGTGGAGGGCACCGGCCCTAGAATGCCACAGACAGGGATGGTTCTGGGAGAGCGCAGCCAGCAGGTCCCCAAAGCACAGAGGGGTCACATGGATGTGGCTCCACGCAGAAGTCACCAATGCACCTGTCAAAAGCTGTTCAGTGGAGGGGTGAGGCAGAAGCCAGATGGTCCGACTGAGGCTAAGCCCCTGCTATCTCTTTCTTGGGCACCCGCCACAGCCTCCTGCCTGTCTCTCTGCTCTGTCCTCACCCCTGGAGTCCATTCACCACACAGTGGCCAGAGGACTCCTAAAGTTATCCCCAGGTCAAGGTGCTCCCGCGTTCCTAATGCTCTCTGCCTTCCCACCACCAGCCTGACCGTGGACCACCTTGACCAGTCTGGAAGCTTTCTGCCTCTGCCTCTTCCCCATTTGTCTTTTGGAGTTCCTCTCTGAACAAGGGGCAGCTTCACCCTGCAGGACTCCCCACCGGCGTCAGCACCTCCACACAGGGGACCCCCAAGGCCCACACCCTTGCTCCCCTTCCCCTGGGTCTACCCAGCAGTCAGATCTCTGCCTTCCTTCTAAAGGAAGCATCGCTGAACCGCCACCCCCCTCCCACCACTCCAAAGTAAGGCCTTCTGTTTTGTACACACTGTACCCCTTGTGAAATACTCCTCAGGCTGTAATTAAGTTTTTAACTGTGCTGCTTACGGTCTTTCTCTTTAGCATGTGAGGTGCTGTGAGGGGCAGGGGCCGGTTTTGCTGTGCCCTCCACACATTGCAACAGCGGGCTGGGTGCCTGGCCGGCAGTTCAGTGCCTGGTAGATTTGAATGAGTGAGTATTAATGAATGAAAACACGGATACAAAAGGATTAAAGGAAAACACAAGTACAAAAGGATAAAAGGAAGTAGATTGAACAACTTCAGTTGGAGAAGTTGTAGGAGGGACTGAGATCCTTGGAGGGGCGGCGGGGGGGGGGGGGGCGGGGGGGGGGGGCCTGGGCCAAGCCTGGGCAGTCTCTAGGTCTTTCCATTTTTAAAGGGCAGTAATGATCCTAGCTGTTGGGCACACACAGTATGCGGTGGGTAACGAGGCGGGCACTGTCACCTGGGGATGACAATCTCCCCGGACAGGAGGAGCCCCCCCCACCCCCACCCCCCACCCCCCCACCGTGGGACTGCTCCCTGGGACCCAGCAACCCCAGCTGAGGAGAGCCTGCGGGCAGTGGGACCTTGGAGCTCTGCGCGCCCCAGTTCCCGGGCCCCACGGCCCCCAAGCGTGAGACCCGGGCGGGGGTGGGGGGCGCGGGGAACCCTCGTCCAGCCCTGCCCGGGCAGGGGGGCAGCAGCGCGGCCCCAGCCCCAGCCCCCGGGCAGGAGGGAGCCCCGTACCCCCACCCGCCGCCCTCGCCGCGCCGCCGGATGTTTGAGGGCGGCTTTTGTCATCCCGCCGGCCGGGGAGGGGCAGCCCGCGGGCCGCCGCCTTATCGCGCCCTGTCTCCGCGCTGTCTCCCGCCGCCCGGCCTCCAGGCTGGTCGGCCTCTCCCCCCTCCTCCCGGCTCCACGCTGGCGGGCTGCTCCCCGCGGGCTCCCCGGGGGCGACGCCGAGGTGGGGGCGGCCCGCCGCGCAGGGCCCCCGGGGCCTGGGAGAGTGTGCGCCAGGGCAGGGGGGAGGCGGAGCTGCCTGCGGTGGCGCCCCGAAGGCCCTCGCCACCCCCCTTGGCAGCCGCTGTGGGAGGAACTGGCCAACTTGGAGCCCGGAGGGCCTTTTTGGGAGACTGCCCCATCCCCATGTTATAGAAGAGACACCGGGGCCCCCGGAAGCACACGACTGGCCAAAGCCACCCCCGCTCCCACCCCACCCAAGATCTTCCTCATCCTGGGTCTAGAAAAGCTTTCCTTTCCCAGTGCCTGGGTGCCAGGGGCGGAGGGGCAGGGCCAGCGGGGCCCCAGAATGTGCCAACTTCCAGCGAGGCCTGTGGGGGCCCAGGCCCTGACACAGCAAAAATGGTGGGGTTCCTTCAGCAGTGGGGATGGAGGCAGACGGCCGAGTTCCCTTTCCTCACAGGGTCTCTCTGTTCTCCCACATGGGCCACCTTTGCCATGTTTGCTCCCTCTGCTTAGAATGTCCTCAGCTTGAAGGAATCTTCCCGTCTAAGGTGCCCCCCAAATACCACCTTCAGCCCCCGAGTGATGGGGGCAGGGCTAGAACCTCAGGCAGGAGCCAAGGACTGCATGGCACCTGTCTGCCCCCCATCCCCCTGCTGCAGGCAGTCAGAAGTAACCCAGGACATCGCAGGTGAACACACTTGGCATGGAGGGAGGTGGCATAACCCGTTCTCTGAGACTCTAAGGGAGGTAGGTCGGCCCTGCAGGGGATACCTGCCCAGACTTCACGCGTGGCCACTCAACAGCCCCCTTGTCTGCTGTCATTGACACACATCAGCCCCGGGGGGATGCTGAGCTGAGGGGCAGCGAGGAGCTGGGGCAGGGAAGGGGCAGGCATTGTGGAGGCCTGGCGAGAAGCCAGGGAACGCTGGGGTAGGGATGTTTGAGCTGGTCTGGGGTAGTTAAAGGGAAGAAGGTTGAGAGGAGGAAGGCAGAGAGCCCAGCTCAGGCAAAGGCCTGGAGGCCCATGTGAGGCATCTGGGGAGAGGGCAGAAAGGTGTAGGGGTGGCCGGAGAGGTGGAGATGAAAAGGTAAACGGGGGGCCAGATTAAAAAGGCTCTTACACCCCAAGGTAAGAAGAAAAGAGCAGGTTTCCTCTCATATGACCGTTACTTTACCACATTTTAAAATTGATAAATAATTATAATAAGTGTTAATACCCATCTTACAGACAAGCCAACCTTGGCTCAGGCAAAGGCAGTGGCCAAGATACTGGCATTCGAACCCAGATCGTGCTGAGCAAAAGCCCAGGCTGCTGCCTCCCTGTCACAGCCTCTAGGGAATGAAATTGTGGAGAGGCCTTTGGTTGCATTTGCTCCACTTTCCTCCCACCCAATTTTGTTTTGTTTTGTTTTGAGAGAGAGAGAGAGAGCATGAGCAGGGGAGGGGCAGAGACAGAGAAGCCTGAGCAGGCTCTATGCCCAGCACAGAGCCTGATGCGGGGCTGGATCTCACGACCCCTGAGATCGTGACCTGAGCCAAGATCAAGAGTCAGACGCTTAACAGACTGAGCCTCCCAGGCGCCCTGTCCTCCCACCCAATTTTTCGGGATGAAGATACCCAGGGCCCAAGAGGGCCAGGCAGGCGTGGCCCCGTTTTCCTTCTTCCCAACTGGACATCCCTGTTATCCTCCTGGTGTTCGCAGGCCAGGAGCTGGTTAACAACAGAGATTTTCATCCCCTTGTTTAGCCTCCTGCCCTCCCACTTACGAGTTCAGGGCAGGGCCTGGGAATCTGTATTTTTGGCAAGCATTCGGTGATTCTGGGTCTGCCCCTTGTCCTCAGGCATTTGGGACCCATAAACTTTTCCTGCAAACCTCTCACCGAGCCTCCTCTCTGCTGGCTTCCTCCTTCCCCTTCAGCTTGCCCCCCAAGGGCACACATTCTCCCCATTCCCCTCCACTCGTGTGCACCCCAGGCCCTTTCTCTTCAGGCTCCCCTCTCTCAGAAAAGTGAAAACACATGGTTTCCTAGGCAACCGCATCCCTCCTTCCAGCTTGCCCTGAGACCTCCCAGCGTCTCTCAACCGTTCAGAAGAATATTTCAAATACCAGCCTCATCAGGCGGGGCCTGACAAAGGCTGAGTTCTCCTCAAAGCCTTCTCTTTGACGGGCAAGAGCTCTGCTCCCCTCTAACCTGGAGGCCTCAGGGGCAAGTTCCGGGCCATCGCCTTGGTTACCACCTAGGCCCACTCTGCTCACCAGCTCTCAGCCAAGAGCTATTTGGCCTTAGAGATCCCTTGAGTGGGGAGACCAGAGTCTAGAGAGGGAAGAGACTTTCCGAGGTCACCCATCAAAACTGTGATCTCAGTAAGGGACTGGGGGGAGAAGGAGGTAGCACGGGTGAGTACCTGCTACCTGCCAGGCACACTGCTTGATGCTCCAGAGACATTAACATGTTACTCCCCCCGCCAGCCTTGTGAGGTCAAATTCATTCCCATTTTATAGTTGAGAACACTGAGGCTCAGAGGCATGAAGTACCTTGCTGTAGGTCCTGCAGCAAGTGAATGACAGAGACAAGTTTCAGGAAGCCTGATCTGTATTCCCAATAAGGCCATGGTCTTTGCACTTAGACTGTGCTGTTCTCAAGGCTGGGCGGTGGTTGGGGGAATTATGGGGCTCCGTGAATTCCTTCCTGATTATTATTTTTACATTTCCTCATTAGAAGATTTGGCTCAAGTTCTTTGGGGGCTGGGCTCCAGATGAGTTCCTCTCTCTCCCTTTCTCTCAGCTCTGACCTTCCCCCCCCCCCACCCCCCGCCGTCAATATTTCTCATCCCAAGATGCCATTAATTGGGTGAGTAAGGATACAGAGGTGCCCATCTGTGCAATTCACACCTTCTCTCTGGGCCTCAGTTTCCCCAGTGGTATTGCCCGGGGGGTTGGAATGGAAGACTTTGAAGATCTGTCCTAGCTCAGATATCCTTGGATTCTCACATCAAGTGTATGTGTGTGCGATTGTGTGTGCAACTGAAGGCAGTTAGGTGTGTGTATGATTGGGCGTGTGATTGTGTGTGTGGGCTGGTGAGTATGTGGGTGTAATTGTGTGGGGGGGGGGGAGCACATGCGTGTGGACTATGTGTGGGTGGTAGAATGTGTGTGTGTGATTGTATGTGTGTATGGAGAAGAGGGACTATGCGTGTATCTATGTGTGTTTGGGTGAGTGTGAGTATGTGTACAATTGTGTGTGTGGGGGGGGGGTTGTGTTATGTGAGTCTTGTGCAGTATGGGCAGTCTGTGAGTACGTTAGTATGAGAGATTATGTGTGTGTGCGTGTGTAGGGGGTGGCGATTTGGAGTGACTGTGTGTATGTGTGTCATTGCGTGTTGGAGGGCCATGAAGCCCCTTCTCAGCCTGGTTGATCGGGACCTGGCATGGGCAGCCCAGGCAGAGGAGGGGACCCCAGCCGCCCATGATGCCAGCAGGGCAGCGAAGCATATCCCTTTGGTAATCAGCTCCAGACACAGCTGCGTCGCCTCCCTCTGACAGGAGGATGCTGGAAACGCGTTCTGGCCCCAGCCAGGTCTCTTTGGGGGAAAAAATTAAAGGGGGAGGAAAAATTCCCAAAAGGCAGATCGTTATTGAAGCATTTCGTGACACGCACACCAACTAATTGATTTCCTTATTAGTAGCAGATTTTTCTCCCGGCCTTTTCTCCTGCCTGAACTTATAAAAATGAAGGGTGGAGAGCCAGCTCGGTACAGACCCTGGGCCAAGTTTCTCCGGGATCCTCCCATGGCCAGGGAGACAGCAAAGGCACGATGTTTGTTTGCTTTTCCAGGTCTGACTACAGGTAGAGAGGGCCTGGGCACCTGTGGGATCAGGTTTCAAAAGCCTGGGGAAGCCCCCTTGCCATCCCTCCATTTTTCCTTCCACCCCTTTGGCCTGAAATCCCATTTACTGGGCTTTCTTTGGGTCAAAATGCAAATGCGCATGGGCAGGAGCTCTGGGGAACCTTAATCATTTCTAGGTAGTTCATGCTGTGGGACTCTTGGAGCCTCTGTTTTCTCATCTGTGCAATGGGAGGCTCCTGTTGCTGATGTAACAGGATGCTTGTGAAAATTAAGATGAGGCTTGTGACTCCCCAAGCCCTTTGTAAATGTAAGTTGTTCCCGTTGTGATGATAGTGAATGGCACAGTTCAAGGCCTGGGCGTTCACAAGGCGGGGGGGGGGGGGGGGGGTGGGGGGTGGGGTGGGGGGGGATGGTGGATGCGCCTTCCATTTAACAGAGTAGGGATGTGTTGTGCAGTGGCCAAGTTCAGGTGTGGCCTCTCAGGAGATCCTTCACTCTACAGCCAGAAAGCCAAGGCTACCTCTGTGTCTGGGCCTGTGGCAGGAGTGGCTCAAGCTTTATCCAAGGGTTAGTGAAAAGAGAGGGAAAGACACTTCACCCAGATGCTTCAGGCCACCATCGTTAACCCCACTTGTGGGAGGAGGAAGCCGAGGCACGAGGCGATTTACAAACATCCCAAAGAGCATGTAACTATGAGAGGAGAGGCAGGGATTTGAATCCGGGCCTGAGTGGCTCTGAACCTACATGATGCTTTTTATTCATTAAAAAAAATAAAAAATGTGGCCCCTTCCATGGAGGTAGAGATAGAAAAGACACTCTGAGCCTTTCTCCCCAGAAGCTCTCAAGGGACAGACAGATAAGGGAATGGGTATTGGGGATCATGGTGTGACAAGTGCTGTGATGGGAGTAAGCATGACCACTAGAAAGGGTACCAATACTGAGTGGTAGGATCAGGGAGGGCTTCCGGGAAGGGGTGACACCTGAGTGGGCAGAGGAGCCTGAGCCTGCCTGGCTGGCTGACCTCCAGCTGGCATGCATGGGCCTGTTGGTACCAGTGGTTAAAATATTGACGCACTTAGATATGTGCTGTAAATAACCGATGCCGACGTCCCCTCCCAGCTCTAATGCTCAGGCTCCCTGACCCCTCGCCCAGACCCCTGGACCTCTCCATATCCAGGACCCTTCATGACACATCCAGGTCCCTGCAAGAATAGTGAGTGAACATTCTGACTTATGAAGGTGCAGAAGGGGTCCCAAGGCCAGGATGATCTTGTTATCACCCCCTGGCAAGGAGAGCGAGGGACTGTGGCTGGGAGCTGGAATCTGGGCTGGGCAGATAGGCCTGCTGCTTGACGTGTCCCCTTCCATTCCACGTGAACTTCCTAGGAATGACTGGGGGCCTCTGTGCAGTTCCTGTTCCCAGCGGCTCGCCGTCGCCAGGCCCAGGGAGACAAAATGTCCCTGAATGTGGTGGGGCAGGGAACAATATGGGGCGGGTGGAGGAGGGCCACAGGAAGCACAGCGGGGACAGCCTGGGAGCTGGCCGCAGGGCTGGGGGTGACTCAGGAACTTGTGACTTGATAAGGTAAGATGACTCCAAAGGAAAACAGCCAGAGTCCAGGGGGTGGTGAAATGGCTGACAGGACGGGATTTCTGGCACCTGTTCAGACATTAGTTCTGGAGCCCTCACATGTCTCCACGCGGCAAAGGACCTTACACACCGTCCAACCGAACGTGTTCTAGTCATTGACCGTGTCGGGTAGGTAGGTACTACCACCCCAACTTCACAGAAGAAGAAACTGAGGTCAGGGAGGTGAGAGAGCCTGCCCAAGTTCACGCAGGAATGGCCGGGAGCCGAAGCACGCACAGACAGCTTGACTCCAGGGCTTACGTGCCAAACTAGGCTTCAAGACGGCACTACCCCTGGGAACCAGGCATGCCTGTATTTGACTGGGTCTTCACATCCCTGCCCGCAAAGCCAGGACCCCCCAAAAGAGCCCCAATAGGGCCACTTTGCCATTAGAACTCAGAGCTTAAAATCTTTGAAACTGGGACACTGCAAATGAATAAACGGTAAAAATCATATTCCTTATAGGATCTGTGGGCTTAATACGCCTCATATTGAGTAGGGCAGGATCTCCAAAATAAGAATGCTCAGGGCCGAGAAAAGGCTGACGATGGCCCTGCCAAGCACGGTCGTCCTGCCTGCGTGTGAGCAACACCCCCAGAGGCCCGCTAAGGCCGGGGGTGCCATCCGCTACAACCCTTGGGGCGGCCATGTCACCTTGCTCCCTCCATCGTCCCTGGTAAATATTTGGGACCATGAAAGCCAGCCCGCTCCAGGGCGATGGGAGGGTTAAATGCAGTCCTGTGTGCGGATCGCCTGGCCCCGTGGTCGGGCTCCGCTATTGTTCTTGCCTCCTCAGGCCCTGACCAATTTCAGGAAGTCTTTTTTGGCTGGAAACTTCTTAGGATGAAAGAACGTTGGAGAGAGAAGGCTGTTAGAGATAAGGCAGAGCCACCTCTCATGTGGGAGGGTGACTTTGGGAACTCTGAAGGCTCAAGCCTCCAGCCCTGTTCCCACCCTCGCTCTGGGCCTAAACTCTGCCCCTCCAGCTTCTCCCGTCCGGCCTCAGGCTCTGAGTAGGTCCTCCTCCTCCCCGCAAGGGTTCTAGAAGCAGAGTCCAGGTCAGATTGATCTCTGGGTTTCTTTCTCTCGTGTTTAAAAACAGCTCTGTTGAGATGTGGTTGACATACAATAAATTGCACGTACTTACAGTGTACAATGTGATAAGCTTTGACATGTGTTTACATTCATGAAACCATCACCGTAATCAAGAAAACGAACATGTCCATCACTGCCAAAAGTTTCCTCATGCCACTTTATAATCCTTCCCTCTCTCCTTCTCTCCCCGCCTCCCTCTCAGTCCCCAGGCCACCACTGAGCTGCTTAGGTCGCCATGCGTTAGTTTGCATTTTCAAGAACTCGGTATAAATGGAGTCAGACAGGGGCGCCTGGGTGGCACAGTCGGTTAAGCGTCCGACTTCAGCCAGGTCACGATCTCGCGGTCCGGGAGTTCGAGCCCCGCGTCAGGCTCTGGGCTGATGGCTTGGAGCCTGGAGCCTGTTTCCGATTCTGTGTCTCCCTCTCTCTCTGCCCCTCCCCCGTTCATGCTCTGTCTCTCTCTGTCCCAAAAATAAATAAACGTTGAAAAAAAAATTTTTTTTAAAAATAAATAAATGGAGTCAGACAGCATATATGTTCTTGGGTGTAAGGCTTCTTTCACTCAGGGCAGTTATTTTGAGACTCATCCATACTGTGTATATATCAACCTTTTTTTTTTTTTAAGTTTATTTATTTTGAGAGGGAGAGAGCGAGCGAGCAAGAGCAGGGGAAGGGGCAGGGAAAGAGAGAGAGAATTTCAAGCAGGTTGTCAGTGCAAAGCCAGACACGGTGCTCAAACTCATAAACTGTGAGATCGTGACCTGAGCTGAAATCTGGAGTCGGGGGTGCTCAACTGACTGAGCCACCCAGGCGCCCCTATACATCAACCTTTTATTCCTTTTTATTGTTGGGTGGCATGCCATTGAATGGATATCCCATAATTTGTTTATCTATTCACCTGTTGATGGGCGTTTTGGGATGTTTCCAGTTTCTTCCTATTGTAAATAAAGCTGCTATGAAAATTCACATACAGGGGCATACGTCTGACTCTTGCTTTTGGCTCAGGTCATGATCTGACCAGAGTCGTGGGATCCAGCCCGGCCTTGGGCTCCATGCTGAGTATGGAGGCTGCTTGGGATTCTCTCTCTCTTGTTCAAGTAAAAATACTACTAATAAAAAAAGACAATTCACATATAATCTTTGTATGAACATAAGCTTTCATTACTCTTGGGTAAATACCTAGCTAGGCATGGGACGCTGAGTCACACGGTAGATGTATGTTTAACTTTTTAAAGACACGGCTGAACTGTATTTCAACATGGTTTGGATCATTTCATTTCAACCATCAGTAGAAAAAAAATCCCAGTTGTTCCATATCGACACTTGACATAATTAGTCTTTTTCATTTGATTAGATTTTCTTAATGTTTATTTAATTTAGTTTTATTTTTGGGGGGGTACAAGTGAGTGAGGGACAGAAAGAGAAAGAGAGGGGAGAGAGAAGTGGGGCTCACCTGAAGCAGGGCTCGAGCTCACCAGTGTGGGACTCAAGGTCACCAAACATGAGATCATGCATGATCTGAACTGAAGTCAGACGCTTAATGACTGAGCCACCCAGGCGCCCCAGTCTTTTTGATTTTAGACATTCTAACAGGTGTGTAGTGATATCTTATTGTGGTTTCATTTACATTTCTCTAATGACTAATGACATGGAGTGTTTTTTTCACGTGCTTAGTTGCCATCCGTGTATCTTCTTTGGTGAAGTGTCTGTTCAAGTCATTTGCCTGTTAACATTATAATTATTATCATTATTTTAATTTGCTCAGTTTTTTTATTAAATTTTTTTTTTAATGTTTATTTATTTTTGGTGGAGAGGGAGAGAGAGAGAAGACAGAGTGCAAGCAGGGGAGGGACAAAGAGAAAGGGAGACACAGAATCTGAAGCAGGCTCCACATTCTGAGCTGTCAGCACAGAGCCCGACAGGGGGCTCGAACCCACAAAATGGGGGATCCTGACCTGAGCCGAAGTCAGACGCTCAACCAACTGAGCCACCCAGGCACCCCTAATTTGCTCAGTTTTAAACAGGTCATTTATTTTCTCATTATTGAGTTTTGAGAGTTCTCTGTATGTCCTAGATACAAATCCTTTATCAGATATCTGATTCGCAAGTATTTTCTTCCAGTCTGTGGCTTATCTGTTTATTCTCTTACCACTGCCTTTCAAAGAGCAGAAGTTCTTATGTTGCTCAAGTCCAATTTGTCATTTTTTTTCCTTGTATCAATCGTGTTTGGTGCCTATCTAAGAAATCTTTGCCTAACCCAAGGTCACAAAGATTTTCTCCTATGTTTTCTTCTAAGGCTTTATCATTTGAGGTTTTACATTTAAGTCTATGATCCATTTTGAGTTAATTTTTATATTTGGTACAAAGTTTGGATAACAGGTTTTGTTTTGTGTTTTGTTTTGTTTTGTTTGGCACGCAGATATCCAATTGTCCCGGCACCACTTGTTGAAAAGACTCTTGTTCCTCCACTGAATTATCTTGGAACATTTGTCAAAAATCAATCGACTGTTTACATGTGGGCCTATTTCTGGACTCTCTTCTGTTTTGCTGCGCTATTTGCCCGTCTCGAGGGTGATGCCACACTGCCCTGGTTCCTGTAGCTTTATGGTAAGTCTTGAAAGCAGGAGGTAATGTTAAGTCCTCCAGCTTTTGCTGATGTGTTTGTGTTCAAAACCGTTTTGGCTGTTTTAGGTCCTTTGGACTTCCCTGTAGGTTTGAGAATCGACTTGTCCATTTCAACGAAAAATCTCCTGCTGGGGTTTCGGCTGGGATTACATTGGATCTATATGTCAGTTGGGAGAGAACTGACATCTTAGCAATACTGAGTCTTTTGATACACAAAGATGGTGTATCTTTCCATTTATTTACGTATGCTTTAATTTCCTCTTAGCACTATGTTGTAGTTTTCACTGCACAGCTCTTGCATATCTTCTGTCGGATTTATCTGCATTGAATATTTTTAAAGACTTACATTTTTTTTCTGATTTATTTATGTACATAATCTCTACACCAGCATTCATGACCTCAGAATCAAGAGTCACATGCTCTTCCAACTGAGCCGGCCAGGCGCCCCTGTATTTATTATTTTTAGATGCTATTTTAACTAGTACTTTTTTTGTTTTTGTTTGTTTTTTTTTATTTTTTACTACTAGTACTTTTTTTTTGTTTAAGTTTGTTTATTTATTGAGAGAGAGAGAGAGAGAGAGAGAATTGAGCGGGGGAGAGGCAGAGAGAGAGAGAGAGGGAGAGAGAGGATCCCAAGCAGGCTCTGCACAAGCAGCACAGAGCCCGAGGAGGGGCTCGAACTCAAGAAACGTGAGATCATGTCCTGAGCTGAAATCAAGAGTCGGACGCTTAACCAACTGAGCCACCCGGGCACCCCTTTTTTTGTTTTATTTTTTTATTGTTTTTTTTTTTTTTTTTTTTGGGGGGACAGAGAGAGACAGAGCACGAACGGGGGAGGGGCAGAGAGAGAGGGAGACACAGAATCGGAAACAGGCTCCAGGCTCTGAGCCATCAGCCCAGAGCCTGACATGGGGCTCGAACCCACGGACCACGAGATCGTGACCTGGCTGAAGTCGGACACTTAACCGACTGCGCCACCCAGGCACCCCTCCTTTTTTTGTTTTAAATGTCAAATTCTGATTACTGACACTTTTACTTTCAGGAACAGGGACTGGATTTGCCTGGCCACCTGAAAACAAGGGAACAATCAGGCAAGATACAAGAAACAATGTCAAGATGTTGGATATCAGGCAGTGGAGGACAGTACAGCAAACAAACGAGATGAGCTACGAATGCCCCGGATTGCTGCCTGGAGAGCATTTCCAGGCCACAGCAAAGGGACAGTGACCCGGGCAGAGCCCAGCAGTCACCTTGAGTTGAGAAGTTGGATCTGGAAGTCTAAGGAAGCCAAGGTAGCTAGAATTCACAGGGAAGGGACCAGAGAAGAGGGAGCCACACAAGGCAAGTCGGAGTTCCCTCTCGTGTTTAATTGAATATTGATCAGCACATGTGTGTGAGACGACTGCCCGAGGCTGGGAAAGAGCCCCTAAAGACTAGAAAGAAAAGTACCTAGCTCTACAGGGCTCAAAATAGTGCCTGTGCCAAAAACCAGGGTATAAAACATCGTAACTCATGGGGCATATGAAAGCTCTCGTCTCAGTAGCAGGGAGACTTATCCTATACCAAATTGACTCTTGTCCTGCCTAATGAAGCTTATCAAGACCTCAAACAATCAAAGTCTTTCCAAGTAACTTCACCATGTCCCCAAACTAATCTGAAGAATAATTTTAGGAATCCAAAAGGATTTTACCCAACAAGTCACAATGCTTAGCATCCAAGCAAAATGACCAGGCGTGCAAAGAAGGAAAATACAACATACAGTGAGGAGAGAGTCCATGCAGACTGAAGAAAGGGTATTAAGGCACCTATTATATTACATTGTATTCCCTAAGTTCAAGTAGCTAAAAGAAACACTGAACATGTTAAGTAGAGACATAAAACATAAAAAAGATCCAAATCAAACTAAAGATGAAAACCCCAGTGTCTGAGGGGGGCGCCTGGGTGGCTCAGTCCGTTGAGCGTCCAACTCTTGTTTTCAGCTCAGGTCATGATTTCACAGTTTGTGAGATCGAGCCCCGAGTCAAGTTCTGCACTGACAGCATGGATCCTGCTTGGGACTCTCTCTCCTAGTCTCTCTCTCTGCTCCTTTCCCCCTTACGTGTGCACATGCAGGTGCTCTGTCTCTTTCTCCAAATAAACCTTAAAAAGTCAATGTAATTCACCTTATTGACACCCTAAAAGTGAAAAACCGTATAATTATTTCGGTAAGTGCAAAAAAAGAACATTTGACAAAATCTAGCATTCATTCCTAATGAAAATGCTCAATAAATTAGGAAGAGAAAGGAACTTCTCAACCTGATTAAGGACATCTGTAAAAATCCACCGCTGGGGCGCCTGGGTGGCCCTAGCGGTTGAATGTTCGACTCTTGTTTTAGGCTTGGGTCATGATCTCATGGTTTGTGGGCTTGAGCCCCACATCGGGCTCGGTGCTGACCACACAGAGCCTGCTTGGGATTCTCTGTCTCCCTCTCTCTCTGCCCCTCCCCTGCTTTCTCTCTTTTTCTCTCTTTCTTTTTAAAAAACAATTAAAAAAAAATTTTTTTTTTCAACGTTTATTTATTTTTGGGACAGAGAGAGACAGAGCATGAATGGGGGAGGGGCAGAGAGAGAGGGAGGCACAGAATCGGAAACAGGCTCCAGGCTCTGAGCCATCAGCCCAGAGCCTGACGCGGGGCTCGAACTCACGGACTGCGAGATCTTGACCTGGCTGAAGTCGGACGCTTAACCGACTGCGCCACCCAGGCGCCCCAAAAAACAATTTTTTTTAATGCTTATTTATTTTTGAGAGAGAGAGAGAGACAGAGTGAGAGTGAGGGAGGGGCAGACAGAATCTGAAGCAGGCTCCAGGCTCTGGGCTGTCAGCCCAGAGCCTGACGTGGGGCTCGAACTCACAAACTGTGAGATCAGACCTGAGCTGAAGTCAGACCCCTAACCGACTGAGCCACCCAGGCGCCCTTCTTTTTCTCTCTTTCAAAATAAAAAAACTTAAAAAGAAAATCCCACAGCTAACATCTTAATGGCAAAAGCCTGAAGGCTTGCCTCCCAAGATCAGAGACAGGACAAGGCTGTCCACTCTCACCATTGCTAGTCAACATCGTGCTAGAGTTTGTAGCTAGCGCAGTCAGGCAAGAAAAGGAAATAAAAACATCCAGACTGGAAAGGAAGAGTCCGGTCGGCCGCGCCTGGACCGCAGGCTTTTCTGGGTCTCTAGGGGGAATGTCAGTTTGCGTGCGCACACACATGCATATCTGTGCGTGCAGTATTGTATTGGTGCGTGTGGCACCTTGTTCCTTGGAAATGTGCCTTGGAACTGGGGAATGGAGAAATGTACCTCCACGATTTGGCAGACGTGACCCGTGCGACCCCTATGGTTTCTCCTAGGTCTCAGGGTTTCTTTTAAAGTTTCAGATGGTTATTTCCACTTTATAATATTTGTGCTATTTTCATAAGGAAGCAGTATTTTCGGTGGCTTATGTCCAACCAGACATTACAGTGGGGGCAAGGAGGGTCACGTTTATCTGAATTCCAGGACCCCGGCCACCTGGATGGTGCAAATACCTTCTTGGGAGGCGCCGGCTTGCAGGGAGAATGAGCCCACAATTCACAGCACGTGCGTGTAGGCTACGAGCAAGCGAGCAAGCAAGCAAGCACGACATTGGGCACTGACCTCATTTCTCCAATCCTCACTTTGCTGCCCTTTAAAGGAGGGATAAGAATTTCTTCGTGGCCTCCGGCTCAGGATTGGTGAGGTATTGGTAACAGGTGAAAGTGCTCTGAGGGTCCGCTTTCTTCTTGCCCAGAGGTGGACTGCGAGGCCTTGGCCGGCCCCCGTGTGTTCTGTTCCTTGCAGGTTGTGAGGGGCTTCTCTGAGGGAGACCCGTGCCTCCTACCCGCCCCAGCACTGGAGGCCTCAAGGGCACTGAGGCCCAGGCTGTCCCACCGCCAGGTCTTTGGAGATGCTCCAGTGATTCCACAGATATTTAGGGATGGCAGTTTTGAGGAACAATCTAAGAAACATCTGTGCGGTAAGCAGAACCAAGCCGCCCCCCCTCCCTGCACCCCTCCCCCAAACGTCCGCGTCCTAATCCCCAGAACCTGTGAATTGTTAGCTTACATGGAGGTGGGGAATTCAAGCTGCCGATGGAATTAAGGTTACTATCAGCTGATCTTAAGATGGAAAGATTATTTTCAATTAGCTGGATGGGCCCAATGTGATCACAAGAGTCTTTAAACATGGGAGAGGGAGGCAGGAGCAGAGAGGGAGAGAGGTCTGAGGAAGGAAGCAGAGTCAGGGCGGAGCAGTCTAAGGACTTGATCTGCTGTTGTTGGCTTTGAAGATGCTGGAAGAGACCCCGAGCCAGGGAGTGCAGGCACTAGCTGCTAGAAAAGGCAGGGAAATGAATTCTCCCCTAGGGTGCCCAGAAGGAACACCGCCTTGTTGACACCTTGAGTTTAGGGACCCAGATCAGACTTCTGACCTCTGGAACTGCAGGTAAGGCATCTGTGTTACTAAGTTTGTGGCCTTTTGCTACAGCAGCAGCAGGAAAACGAATATATTCCAGAAGCTACTGCCCTGCCAGCTCTCTGCCTGTACTGGAAACGCCAGCAGATTCACGGGCACGGACTCCATCTGTTGGGCTTCAAGTGCATCGATGCACTTGAGAGTGGCCCTGAGGCCCTGCGGGCCTGTGGGTAATCAGGAAGAGGTGCTGGCCGGCCTGCGAGGAGGCCAGACCTCCAGCCGGGTCCCAGACTCACCCGGAGCCCCAGGAGGGAGCAGGCCTGCCACCTGCGTGGGGGAAAAGGGCACTGACTGACGGCCTGAATCTAAACCCTGGATCTGCCCTTTGTTGGGTGTATGATTGTGGGCAAGATACTTAGCTTCCCTCTTTCTCTGTTTCCTTACCTGTGAAATGGCGATAACAGTGCATACCTCACAATATTGTTAGATGAAGTGAGTTCGTGCAGAAAGTTTGGAACGATGCCTGACGCATAAGCTAAAAAAAAAAAAAAGTGTTAATTAGTGTTATTTGTATTAAGATGACATGAAAGGGCTGGTGTCTTTAGGTGATGAACAGTCTAGTGGGGAGACCCATGTGTGTGTGGGGGGGGTGGGATGGGGAGCATGAAGGAGGAGGGAGGGATTCTTTCTCTGGGGGTCGGGGGCTCAGGAAAGGATGGATAGAGGTCCACTGACGCTTGAGCTGAGCTTCCCCCTTGCACAGAAACATTTCTGTTCCTTTAGTCATTCAACAAACCTTGACTGAGCCCCTCCTTTGTGCCAGGCACTGCGCTGGGAGCTAGGAATACGGCTGCGAACCAGACAAAGTCCTGCCTGCATGGAGCTTACAGTGTGATGGACGGCTCTGGCGACAGGGACCAACAAAGCAATGCAAAAGATCAGGGGGGCCCAGTGCTCTGATGGAAACCACAGTGGGTAAGAGGGGTGAGGTGTGTGTGTGTGGGGGGGGGCACTTTATACTGGATGGTGGAGGGAGCGGTGAGCCATTCTAATGGGGTAAGAGTGAATCCCGGAGTTTCACATACCAGCACCGCCACCGCTGGGAGGCCTTGAACAAGTCACTTGTCTCTGTGCCTCAGTTTGCTCATCTGCAGCGTCAGGATCATAATAGTATCTACCTGCCACAACCGTAGGGTTGTGGAGCGGAGTCAATGAATTAATACAGGTGAAGTGCTTAGACAGTGCCTGGCACGTGGGTAAGTGCTACAAGCGTCTGCTTCTTCCGCTTCCAGTTTTCTAGCAAATGGAACAGCCAGGGTGAAAGTCACGAGGTGGGAAAGGGCTTAGAATGTTGGAGGAGGAACAAGAAGGTCAAGAGCGGACAAGGGGAGTGTGGCGAAGGATGACGTTAGGAAGGCAGGGGTCTGGGTAGCTACCCCTCCATGGCCAGTCATTATCCAGGGTCAGCTTGGCCCTCTTACTGCTCAGAAGCCCGCCATGGCTCCCCACTGCCTAGTCATAGAATTTCCACCTCCCGGTGTGGTTTTCAAGGATCTCCATGTTTCAGCCTCTTCTCTCTCCTCCAGCGTGATTTGCCTGCCTCCCAATCCCCCATCTGCCCTGCTCACTTGGAGCCTCGGATCTTCTTCTGGAAGTGCTTGGTGTCTGCTCACCCAGGCTCTTCCTTTCACCGGGAAGCCTGGAGCCCAGAGAGGGGTGTGACTAATCTAAGGCCACGCAGCAGAGTAGGGGCCAAGTCTGGAGCCCAGGTTTTCCTAACGGAACCACAGTTGATAGTTTCCTGGGTGGGTCATTTTAACAGATGTTGTGTGTATCACAGTGTGATTTGAGTTGAGGAAAGGGCGAGAGGCAGGGAATGAGGAAGGTGGAATCCACTAATGGAAATTCTCCTCAAAAACATTTGTGTCTGGGCCCCTTTCATGCTCAGCACACTGTTCCTCAGAAACAGAAGCCATTTGTGAGGCTGGGACACAGGGAGTAGACCACATTGTCTGCCTTTGCTTGTGTCTATCCATTCCTTCCCTGGGAGAGCCGCGGAGATCCCCATCTGCTAATGGGCTGTTGTCCAGGCTCCAGGGTCACGCTTAGGGAGCAATGGCAGAGCCTGTCACAGTGGCCTGAAGAGGAGTGAGATTTAGAAAGGGGGGGACTTCTGGGCACCTGGGTGGCTCAGTCGGTTAAGCGTCTGACTTCGGCTCGGGTCATGATCTCGCAGTCTGCGAGTTCGAGCCCCACGTCGGGCTCTGTGCTGACAGCTCAGAGCCTGGAGCCTGCTTTAGATTCTGTGTCTCCCTCTCTCTCTGCCCCTCCCCTGCTCATGCTCTGTCTCTCTCTGTCTCAAAAATTAAAAAAAAAAATTTAAAAAGTACACTATAGAAAGGAGGGACTCCTCAAGGAAAATGTCACTAACCACTTGAAAATCTGTATTAGTCTATTGGGGCTGCCATAACAAAATACCACAGACTGGGGGCTTAAACAGTAGAAATTAATCTTCTCACAGTTTGGGAGGCTGGAAGTCCAAGATCAAGGTGCCACAGGGTAGGGTTTCCTCTGTGGCACCTCTCCGTGGTTTGTAGATGGCCTCCCTCTTGCCGCCTCTCACATGGTCTTTTCTCGGTGGGCACACATCCCCTGTATCTCTTGGTATGTCCAAATTTCCTCTTTTGTAAGGATACCGATCAGATTGGATTAGGGACCACAGTGACCGCCTCATTTTAATGGAATCACTTATTAAAAGCCCTATCTTCAGGGCACCTGGCTGGCTCAGTCCGTAGAGCATGAGACTCTTGATCTCAGTGTCATAAGTTCGAGCCCCATGTTGGGCATGGAGCCTACTTAAAAAAAAAAAAAAAAAAAGCCCTATTTTCAAATAGACTGACATTCTGAGGTACAGGGTGGGGGTTGGGATTCAACATGTAAGTTTTGGGGGGGACACAGTTTAGCCCATACCAAAACAAAACGCCAATCAATACTCAACCCTGGGCAGGACTGCAAGGACTGAGGCATCAAGAGTTGGGCATTCTGGGAAAGTTGCCTGGAAGAGAGAAACTTGAAGTTTTGGTCAAAGGGAAGAAGGCATTAACAAGGGCCTGGAAACACATGCATGATGTGTCCCTGGGGTCTCGGGGCTGGTGGTTGTTCCAAGGGGTGAAAGCAAGGGGGAGTTAAGCTGTGAAGGGCCTGGGAGGGCAGGAGAAGGGCTTGGGCTTGATTGCATGGGGCCACTGATGATATTTGGAGCACAAGAAAGATGGTGGCTGTGCTTGAGGCCAGAATCAGGGAAATGACAGATTCATGGTTCTCAAATTTGAGCACGCATCAGAATCACCCGGAGGGCTGGTGAAACCAGATTGCTGGACTCACCCTTCAGGGTTCCTGATTCAGTGGGTCTGGGATGGGGCTTGAGAATTTGCATTTCTGACAAGTTCTCAGGGGATCCCCTAGTGCTGTCTGTGTATCACCTTGTGAGGACCCCTGGGAGCTTTGCTAGAGGACAAGAGTGGCGGTGGGGAGTGGGCAGACGGGGGTATATTTCATCTCCCAAAGCGTCCGAGGCACAAGCAGTGGGAAGTCTCGCCCCCACCAACTGCCATGCTTCACCGACAGGGAAACTGAAGCCTCGAAGGTGATGGCTTTAGTACTGGGTATTTTCTAGGCCCTGAGCCTGGAACCTCGGGCGTCTCGAACCTGGCATCTGGCACCTCATGCAGGAGGGCTCACTGGGGCACCTGCTTCTGGGTATACTGAGCTAGGGAAAACAGGTCCCAAAGAGCTGGGTTTCTCTGAGTGTGCGACAGACAGCTAGCTAGGGAGCCTGAGCAGAACTAGCAGGAGGCGGAGCTTTCCTGCAGCTCGGGGGCCAGGCGCGCCGTGGTCCCGCCCCGCCCCTCCACAGACTCCGCCCAGTCTGGCCCCGCCCTTTGCACGGCCCCGCCTCCCCGCTGGGTAGTGTCCTCACCCCGGTTCGTTGAATGTGGCCGCCTGCCTGGCTCCTCTGGTCTGGCTGAGTCAGGCTCCGGCTGCCAGCATAGTGACCCCGGGACAGCTGAGAATGGAGACTGGCGACAGACAGGAGAGAGAGGAAGGGGTGTGGCCAGGTTGGGGAAGGAGTGCTGGACCAGGAGCCAACCGACCAGTCCCATGGGGGTCTCATCTTGAAGGACCGTATGACCTAAAAGCACTTGTTGAACCTCTCTGGGCTGCATTCACTCGATGAAAACACAGTAGACCCAGCGTGCGCCAGGTGCTGGGATGTGGTGGTGAACAGGACCCACGTGGTTTACAAGCTCTGGTTAAGGGCGTGACCACTGAATCCCAGCTTTCCACCCTACTGACTGGGCGACCTTGGGCAAGATAATCAACTTCTCTGTACTTCATTATCCCCTCATCTGTAATTTGGGAGTAATACCTACCTCCTAGGGCTGTGGGGGTTAAATAAATGTGCACTTGTAAAATCCTAGGAATCGTGTCTATTAAGCACTATTATTAAGTGCATAAGGATCTTCATTATTAGCTAATGCTATCTTCAAGCTCCCTCCTGGAGCTTGTATTCACTGACTTTAATTTAAAATTTCTGGGGCCCCTGGGTGGCTCAATTGGTTGAGTGTCTGACTTCAGCTCAGGTCATGATCTCACGGTTCATGAGTTCGAGTCCCACACTGGGCTTGTTGCCGTCAGCCTGTCAGCACAGAGCCCACCTTGGATCCTCTGTCCCCCTCTCTCTCAAAAAAATAAATAAAACATTAACATTTGCTAGGGAGCCTGGGTGGCTCAGTCAGTTAAGTATCCGGCTCTTGATTTTGGCTCAGGTTGTGATCTCACAGTTAGTGAGATTGAGCCCTGCATCAGGCTCTGCACTGACAGTGTGGAGCCTGCTTGGAATTGTCTCTCTCTCTCTCTCTCTCTCTCTCTCTCTCTGTCTGGCCTCCCCCACTCTCACTCTCTCAAAGTGAATAAACTTTAAAAATTATTAAAAATAATAAAATTTCTTTATCATTATGAACCTATAAAGAAAGAACATAAACATTAAGTCCCCATCACCCTATTTTAGGAATTAAGCATTATAAATACATTCCTTCTAGTCTAACTTTAGTCACACCTTCATATCCCTTGCCCCTGAAGCCTCTAGAATCTCCTGCCTCCAACCCATCCTCTACAGGGCTCCTAGTCTGTGAGAGATCCAGATAGGAACCAAATTGGACCCTGCCATGACTCTGCTTGAAAATTTCCACCTATAAGATAGAAAACCCCCCTTGACATCCAGACCCTTCACTTCTCATCCTCACTGACTCTTCCTGTTCGGTCTTCGCCACCCAAGACCAAAGTTCCTCTTTCCCTTATTTTTTTTTTTTTTTTTTTTTTTTTTTTTTTTACTGGGGATTTATTTTTGAGAGAAAGACAGACAGTGCGAGCAGGGTAGGAGCAGAGAGAGGGAAACACAGAATCCGAAGCAGGCTCCAGGCTCCGAGCTGTCAGCACAGAGCCTGACACGGGACTCGAACTTACAAACTGCGAGATCATGACCTGAGCCGAAGTCAGATGCTTAACCGACTGAGCCCCCCAGGCGCCCTTCTCTTACCATTTCTTAAGCATCCCTGTTCATTGTATGTGTTGGCCCCTCTGCCTGGGGGTCCTGCGCATCCCTTCTCTCTCTTTCACTCATTCTGGGAGGAGCATCATCTTTTGATTCCCCCCCCTCCCCCCAGGCTCCTGAGCAGGGTCCCTTGGTGTGGGTGTGTGTCCGTGTGTCCATCTTCCCCTAGACTGTAAGCTCCTGGCAGCAGGCCCTCTGCTGACTCATTTTCATCTGCTCCTAGTAAAGGAAAGGCACGCACCACACTACATCGTTGGAGTTGACTGTATGGGGCACTGTGTGAGGGTATGGTAGGTGTGGTCACGCAGCGACTCCAACGCCATCATTTTCACGGGGAATTACAGTCCACCAGCAGTGAAACCGCTGAGCAAGAACACAGAGGTCATTAAATGGAGTCCCCGTTTTAAAGGCATTCCAGCACAGTGTGATTTCCCACCGTGCCCCGTCCCCGTCCCCAGCCCGTTCCTGCTCCATCCCTGTCTCCTCTCTCTGAGGACACTGGGTTCCTCATGATGAGTGGACATTCCCCAGGGACTAAGATGTAGGACGTGCAGTGACTATGTGGCGGATCCAAGAGGCTTGTGGCTTTGTGGAAACCAAGTGGATGCCAAGCCTGGCCCCAGAAAGCCTAGGTTCTAGAAGCAAAGAAGCTTCCGGAGCAAGGGCTCCCAGCCTGTGTCCATCCTGTCAGCTATGTTTGTGAAGCCGAACCTCTTCACAGAAAGAGGGGAGCCTAAGTCCTCATTTAAGTACATTGGAAATAAACCAGTAAGTGCCTCAGACTCCAGGGAGGGAGCTGGGTACCTGGGGGAGGAGAACAGGGACACTTCTGTGCCCCTATGGCCATTTTGAGTTTTGTACTGTAGTCACATCTGATCTATTTAAAAAAAAATGAAATCATATGTTGGCTGGTAATCAGAAGAGTCAGGTTCTAGTACTGCAAATACCAATTACTGGTCTGCTCACCTTGGTCTCTCTGGGCCTCACTTTAATAACCACCCAGTTCTCAGCTCAAAGAGTAGGCACAAGGAAGACCTTTGTAAACTCAGTGGGGCTGGGTGCACTTAATTATTATTTACTCTTCATGCAGTTCGTCCCAGCTGACAATAACCGAGCCCTTCTCTATGGCCACAGTGTATGGGTCTCTCCATACAAGTGTGGGTGTGTATGTCTGGGCCTGAGCGGGTAGGTCTGGGTGTGTGCACTTCCGGACGTGTCAGGGTAGTGTGGGGGATGACTGTGACATTGGCCATTAGGGGTCCCTGCCCCAAGGATGGCTCCTGATGCAGCAGGACAGGTGACCAAATGAACTACGTCCTCTAACGCTTTTCACCTCTGTCAAAGGCCAAATAGAGGGATGCAAAATGTGGGTGCACAGAGGAGGGGACATAAATTCAAACAGGGGGCTTTGCACTGGCTGTTCCTCCTGCTTGGAATGCTCTTCCCCCTGGGCCCTCAAGGCCCACCCCCTTGCCTCCTTCAACTCTTTGAGGAGATGTAACCTTCTCAAGGAGGCCCACTTGACCACCCCATTTAAGTAGCAACTCGACCCAGCCCTCCCCGAACTCATCTCTGCTTAACGTTTAGCCAAAGCCCTTACTTCCAATAGGAAAGTTACTTACAATAAAACTAATTTAAAATACTGTATGTTTCACTCGTTTCACTGGTCTATGTCCCTCCTTAGAATGAACGCTCCATGACGGGAGGGACAATATCTGTTTTGCTCACTGCTGTGTACCACCCCACCCCCCCGGGCCTAGAATAGTACCTGGCATAGAGTAAGACTGTACATATTTGGGAATATGCTGGTGACAGGGTGGTGCTCAGGGGGGGATGGCAGAGAGGCCAGGGCCAGGCCTGGGGAGGTAGCCCGAGGTCTGAGACTGCAGCAGGGGAATAAAGGAGCACCTGTGATGTGGGGATCTGATGGGGAGGTGGATGGTGGAGGTGGGAACATTCCAGCGGACGCGGGGAGGAACACACGGCCTGGAGCGGCGTGCCTGGCTGGTTCAGTCAGTTAAGCATCTGACTCTTGATTCCAGCTCAGGATATGATCTCGCAGTTTGTGGAATCAAGCCCCGTGTTGGGCTCTGAGCTGGTGGCTCAGAACCTGCTTGGAATTCTCTTCCTTTCTCTCTGCCCCTCCCCCAGCTCATGCTCTCTCTCGCCCTCTCTCTCTGTCTTTCTCTCTGTCTTTCGATAAAATAAACATAAACAAACAAAAAAGACATGGGCTGGAGAAAACCTGAGACATTTGGGGGGCCATTCTCCAAATTCTAGCTCCGTGCCCATCCATTCCCTCTGCTACTATGAGAATCTAAAACTGTTAATATGGGGGAGGAGAGATTCAGGGGCCCTTCTGGTTTGGGGAAGGTGATGGTGGACACATTTGCGAAGACCAAAGGCCACCAGCATGTTCCTTGCCTATGAGAGAATACCTGGGGTGGGGGGGGGGAGTTGGGGGCGGGAGTTGAGACGTGTTTATAGGGGAGGAGGCACCCGGAGTCCCTGTGATGTTGGTGGCTGGATTATAGACTCGGTGAGAGCAGAGATGTTTCTATGAACATGAAGAGCAGAGCGCAAAGCCCAGGTAGAGGGCGCTCTTGGGACCAGAGGCCAGAGAAGAAATGGACCAGACACTGAGGCCAGGATGGGAAGGGCCTCACAGGGCAGGTCAAGGAGTCAGGAGAGAACCCTGGGGGTCCGGAGAACACAGGAGTCCCTGGAACTGAAAGTAGGAGGTGGCAAACAAAGGAAGGAAGCTATATTTGGGAAGAATCGCTTCTCAGGGGTCTTTACCAGTCTTTCCGGAAGGGAGGGCAGGGGGGAGCATGCTCTCTAAGGCTTATACGCAGAGGAGGGGGGCAGAGTAGCCATTTCACTTTCGTGGCCCGTTCATTTACTTTATCACACACTTAATGTTTCTGGACTCTAGGCTGGGGTCTGGGGGATGCCATGAGGAATCAGTACTGAACTTTGACCCCATGCAAGGGAGAGGGTACCCTGGGAGAGATGTGACGGCCCTAGAGAGGCTGTGGTTACACCCAGCTGGGCAACCAGGGAGGACTGCCTGGATAGGAGGCATCTGAGCTGGGCTCTGAATAATGGTCAGGGATTTGAAAGTCGGCTGATCCATAAGAGAGGCCATTTGACTTAGGCACTCCAAAGCCGGGGATTTTGATGTGCGCTATTTCATGTAATTCACCTAGCAACTCTCAGAAGAGGTTGATCTTGGGACCAAATCCAGAGAGGGTAAGTGCCCGGCCCTAGGTCACCAGCCTGAAAATAACAGTTGATTGGAACCCAGGGCTGTTGGACTCCTGGCCAAGTGCTCACCCTGCGAGTCCACAGCCGCCCCTGGTTATTTGGAGTTCTTTTCACTGCTGCTTTCCAAGCTGCTACGGAGGAGTTGCCGGCTAATCTCCAACCCCCAGGATCTTGATCTGCCTCTGCCTGACCCCGGAGAGGATCCAGGACACAGGCCAATGACCCGATCTCCACTCCTCAGTGGTTGGCCAAGGGCAGGTAGTGGCCAGGACGGAAAAAGTTTGTCAGACTTTGAGTCCGAGGGCTTGTGGCCGGTTCCGGCTGTGCCATTAATGTCCTGGCTGTACCGCCTTCAAAGCACTTGACCTATCTGGGCCCTTCAAGTCTCCTTCGCTGTCAAATGGGGGCGCGGTTCACCCCAGTATCCCCCGCCTTCAGGGAGTCAAGAAACTGAGGACAGAGGGGGCACGGCCGTCCCAGAGAAGAGTTCATTGTTATTTGGAGGGACTGGGGGTTGCCTGCACCGCTAGAGTGATTAAGGGAATGTCACCGGACTGCCTCCTGCAAAGCCGACCTTCTCGGAGCCCTTACCAGGCTCGGAGCTAAGTGCTTTCCGCACCGTAATTCATTGAGTGGCGCATGGATTGGAAAACACTGGAAGGAGTGCTATCATCAATATGTATGGTCTGTGAAGATGATGATGATAAAGCCGTCTCGCAAAGCATTGTAATTAATGGACTCAGAAGTCTTTGAGAGCAACTGAGAGCTTTGCAGACTGTGTGTCCTAGCCCGTTGGCACAGCCCTGGTCCTTCCCTTCCTTCATCTGAGTGACCGACGTTCTCAGTGTAAAGGCAGCCAGCTCCCCACCCTCGGCCCCCCATCCCTGGATGAGGTATTTCGGCCCCAAGCCAGGCCAGCTCTGAGATTCCTATTCCCGGGCAGTGCGGCTATGGCCCCAGGAGGACAGCCAACAAGGGGCCCAGCAGCTTATCGCTCTGTGGAGACTCTCCAGCGGGCAGACTGTCTCCACTGCTGCTGAGCCAAGCTGATAATGAGGACAGACCCTTGTGTTTACTGTGGCTGGGAGAGTGGGGCCTCCTGGGGGCGGTCCCGGCTCCTCTGGGAACAGACTGTCTGTTTGCTGAGATACCATCGCATTCCTGCAGCCTTGGCCACCCCAGGATGGATGGGGCGGGGGTGGCGGGTGGGGGGAGTTGGGGTGGGGTGTGGAGATGGGAGAGGAGGAGGAAATATGACAGCTGCCGGCCCTCTGTCCCCCTGGGGCCCACGCTGGGGAGGCTGCCTTTGCACTGGATCCTCCGGGGGTCTATGGTTTTCTGGTCTGATCGTTAAGCCCTTCATACAGGTCATTAATAGCCAACACAGGCCCACTTCACTCTGTAGTTTACAAAGTATTTTCTCAACAATGATCTATTTTGTTCTTCCAGGGAACCTTCCATGCAGGTAGTCTGGGGTGATGGAATGTCACAGAAGAGAGATGCCCAGCAAGGCCGGAGCAGAGGCCCACGGCACGGCCAGACACTGGGGTAGGCGTTGAATGAGCCCCAGCTGACCAGGCAAACCCACGAAAACACTAACACGGAGAGTGCTTTCTGCAGTAGTGACTGTCAAGAGATTTTAGTCCACTTAATCCTCACGACAGATCGTATGAGGTCGGTGCTGTCACTGTATCCATCTTACAGCTCAGGAAACTGAGGCAGACGCAGGCAGAAACCAGGAGGGCTGAGACTGGAACCCTGGCAGTATTTCTCCAGAATCTCCCATTTAACCACTGAGCTACACACCCAGCCAGCGTAAAGCCAGCTAATGATAGACAGGGTCCTACCTGGCTTACGAAGGCAGTTGGCATTTACAAGTGCACAGGTGGCCTAGCGGAGGCAAGAACGGGCTTCGGAATTAGGCCTGGATTCCACTCCCCGCACTGACACCAATGAACCCTGAGGCTGACCCTCCCCGGAGTCTGCATTTCCTTCACTGGGAAGCGGAAGGAACACCTGCCTTAGCGGTGGGTGTGAGAAATGTTGGGTGAGAAGATTCTGGTGTATGGCAGATTTTCATTAAACGATTACTTTTATTACTTTGACAGATGAGCTGGGGAGGTGGCCTGCTCAAAACTGAGACTTGAGAAGAATCTCTCTTAAAAGAGAGGCCCAATCTTCCTCGGCTATGGGGGCGCAGAGGAGGGGTGACAGCTAGCTGAAGGGATCTGGCGGCTTCAGAGGACACGGCACGAGCAAGTGGTTGGGACTCTGGCTTCAGAGCTCAGCAGACTCGGGTTCAAGTTCCGGTATCCAGCACGTGCTCACTGGGTCTCCTTGGGGAGTCGCTTAACTTCTTGGAGACTGTGGAAGGAGGACGCTGAGAGTACCTTCCTCGTAGGGCTGAGAAGAATGGGTGGAATCATTCAGGGAAAGGAGTGCTGGGCACACCGGCTGGCACATAGTAAGTATTCAACAAAATGCTGCCATCAGTGGGAGTGGGGGTGGGAGTGGGGTGGTACACAGAGGAATGGCTCCAGCAAAGGGGTCCATGTGCTCGAACCTGGAACCTGAGAATATGTGACATTACATGGAAAGGGGGATTGTGGATGCTGGTAGACTGGAGGTAGACCGCTGACCTTGAGCTGGGGAGATTATCCTGGCTTGTCAATGTGGACCCACTATAGTCACCAGGGTCCTTACGAGTGGAAGCAGGAGGGAGAGAGAGAATTAGTGTCAGAGTGATATGAGGAGAAAGACTTCCCCGGCCATTCTTGGCGCTGAAGACGGGTGAAGGGGACGTGAGCCAAGGAACACCGGCTGCCTCTAGAAGCTGGAAAAGTTCCCTCCAGCCCCTGGAAAGGTGTGTGGCCCTTCCAACGCTCTGATTTTAGCCCAGTGACACCTGTTTTGGACTTCAGACTTCCCAAACCATAAGGCAATAAAATTTGAGTTATCCTAAGCCACTAAGTTTGAGATCATTTGTTATAGCAGCAAAAGGAAACTAATACAGGCTGTGAGTTGGTCCTTGGAGACTGGCCGGATGGTAACAGGCAGAGGTGGGCCTTAGACACACAAGAAGAAGAAACTGTGCCCTACGGCCGTTAGGCTAGAAAGCACAAGGCATTTTTGAGGTCCGGTGGGAAAAGTCTGTTGGCCTCTTTGCAAAAATGGACACAGTTCTCCATCCTTGCCCATATCCTCTTTGCAGTGTGACTAGGCAGCTCTCCTCATCAAGACATGGAGTCCGCTTCCCCCGCACCTCGAATCTGCACTTGGATCTATGGCTCGCATAGACAAGTTCTGAGCCTGGGCTTCAAGAGGTTTTATGCGCTTCTGCACACCCTCTTGCGGTTTTTGAAACCCTGCCTCCAGTCTATGACCGAGGTCAGGTGTGCCAGGCAGCTCTAAAATGACTCCCAATGGGGCGCCTGGGTGGCTCGGTCGGTTAAGCATCCGACTTCGGCTCAGGTCACGATCTCACACTCCGTGAGTTCGAGCCCCGCGTCGGGCTCTGTGCTGACAGCTCGGAGCCTGGAGCCTGTTTCAGGTTCTGTGTCTCCCTCTCTCTCTGCCCCTCCCCTGTTCATGCTCTGTCTCTCTCTGTCTCAAAAATAAATAAACATTAAAAAAAATTTTTTTTTTAATAAATAAATAAATAAATAAATAAATAAATAAATAAATAAATAAAATGGCTCCCAATAATCCCCACCTCCTGAGATTAATGCTCTGTGTCACCTGCTCCCATTGAGTGTTGGCTGGGCTTGGTGCCTCGCTTCTCACAAATAGAAGGCCGCAAAAGACGTGAGTCGGCCCTTCTGAGATCAGCTTACACAAAGAAAGACTGGGTGGGTCCCATCTTGCTTTCCCTTTCTTGTTCTCTTGCTGACTTGCTTTGAGGTAATCCGACTTCTGTGCTGCAGGTGTCTATGGAGGGCTCCATGTGGCAAGGAAATGATGTCTCTGGCCGAGGGCTAGCAAGGACCCGAGACCTGCCAAAATCCACGTGAGTAAGTTTAAAAGCAGATCCGTCGCTGGAGCCTCGATGCCTTGACTCTAGCCCTGTGAGAGTCTTCGAGCCGAAGACACCCCCGAGGGGCATTAGGCTTCCTGACCCCCAGAGACTGCGTTGGTGGTTTTTAGCTGTGTAACTTGTTACGTAGCTACGGATAACTAATACACCATCAGATGAGTCTGCTGGATGATGAGTGACACATGGCCTGGTCACTTCCTTTCACCCAGCCAGACAACCGCTGGATGTGAGAGTGAGGCCATCCCAGACCAACTAGCCCTTAGTCAACCTGTCAGCTGCTTGCAGACGTGGGGTTGGGCCAAGCCAGGATCAGCTGTGCCTGGCCCAGAGCAGCAGAAGTCCTGCCTGAACTTGGACCCGGCTGCAATGATATACATTGTTGTCTTAAGCTACTAAGCATTGGGATGATTTTGTACCCAGCAGTAGCTGACTGATACAGCCTGTGTAGCCGGGGCTGTGTGCACACAGTAGGAAATGGGGCTGGGAAGCTGTGCAGGGGCCTAATGTGGAGGGCTTTGCTGCCAGGTTAAGGCATCTGGAGTCTAATTTGCGGGCAGTCGGGGCAGGTTTCGAGCAGGAGAAGAAGGTCATGATCAGAGCTGTGGTTGAAGACATTTCTTGTGGCAGTGGCATGAAATGGAGGCAGCGGGATCATTTAGGGTGCCGCTGTGTCATGAGGCTGATGGGCAGTGACGGAGGCTTGAAATTAGGAAATGGTGAGGAATGGGAGAGAACAGTGGAGGTGGAATCAGTGAAAACCGTTCTGGACTGGGTTGGGGGCCTGGCATTGGGAGAGTGGAAGTCGACACCCAGGTTTTGTTCCTGGGAGCCTGAATGGTCGGTGGTGCTGTTGACAAAGACGGGAGATCAGCACGGCGGATAGGGAGACGGGAGGGGTGATTTGGGGTGGACTGAGCGTTCAGTGCTAAAGAGGCCTGGGAAGAGGCTTAGGAGACAGTGACTCAAGACTGCAAAGGGAGCTTTATCCCCTGTCTAGTGTACTGTCAGGTCTCAGATTGGGCAACTGAGAGAGCGTGAGCAAAGGCCTATTTACAAGAGTGTGCAAAGAGTTTGCGCATTGCACAGGGGCGGTGAGTTAGCCTGGGCTACCAATGGTGAATTAGCCTAGGGCTACCCATGGGCTATGAACAGCAGCTGTTATCACCCCCTAGGACCGAGAAGTCCCCAAGGACAGGAGCAGGAGCCAGAACCAGGAGGGGATGTTGTAGGGAGAGGGCTGCCTTCTAGGGGCTGTGGCCTTTGGTAGAAGATGCAGATGACCCATGGCGGCCCAGCAAAGAGGACACAGGGGAGTAAGTAGCCTGACCACTCCTTATTCCTGCCTGGGAGCACTTTCTGGTGTCCCTCGTTGGCTGAGTCCACCCTGAAGGCAAGGGCAAGGTGGCCCATTGATGGAGTCCCTGCACAGCAGCCTCAAAGGATGCAGAGGGGCCAGAGTAGAGGAGGGTGAGTAGAAGATACCTGGCCAGATGAAATTTCTGTAGCTTAAGTCAATCAGTGACCCCGGTTCTGGCAAAGGAGATTTGAGGGGATCTCTGCTAGAGAGGGTCTGGGAAAAGGTTCTTGACTGTTAGGAAGGAGACGGCAGGAGAGCTGTTCTTTGTTGTGTCTGATGTGATGGCTGGAACTGCGACAGCCCTCTTGCCACCGTGGGGGAAGCCAGCCGAAGTCAGAACCAACCCACTGAGGACAGAGAAGCGACGAGATGGAAAGATGGGTCTCTTTGAGGAACTGCTCTGGGACCGTGTTCTGGCTCTGAGGTTCCTTTTTTTTTCCCCCATGAGATAATAAAGGTTCTTATTGTTAGAACCATTTTGAGCTGGGTTGCCCATTACGTGCAGCTCTAAGTTTCCTAATGGCCAGAGTTGCCATCCACCATCTCCAGGCCCCTGTGCGAGCCCTCATGCCTCCCACAGCCTGCAGGCCAAGCTGCCCGCGGGGTTGCACTACAGGCTGCAGCAGATGCAGTGCAGAATCGCAAATGCTTTTTCGGTCTGTGACAAAAGAAAGAGTCAGAAGTGGGAGATAGGCTCTTATCTGCAAATACTACCCTGGAGCTACAGATGACTTCTGACCACGGAAGACAGATGTCCACAGAGGCCGGTGATACAGGGTGGGTGGGGGGCACAGGCCTTGCAGGCTGTCATGACCCTGCTGCAAGTCTACGTCTGCTGCCTTCTAACTGTGTGACTTTGGGGAAGTTAGTGAACCTCCCGGAGCCTTGGTTTTCTCCCTGGAGGTGGTGAGGGTTGCATCAGATAGAAGAAGGAAGAAACCAAGAGCTCTCACAGGAATCCCAGACCTGAGAGGCTGCCTTCAAAAGACTTCCTCCCCGCTCTCTCCCTCTTTCTTTCCATTGCTGGGTCGGATGTGAGGGAGGTTGGGAAGGGTCCAAAGGGATATGGGCAAGACAAACCACCCAGACAAAGGGAGGATGCGGGCTCCCAGATAGCAGTGACTTGACTTAGCGCCCACAAGGGCCCCCACGTGTCTGATGTACGAATGTACGAACGAGTGAAAGAATAAATGGGAAAAAAAGAATAAGAAGGTTAGAAAGATGGGGAATTTCACCCACAGAAAGAAAGGCGGATGGAGGGCTTTGTAAAATTCTAACGACCAATACCCAGGACGCAGATCGCGGATCAGTCAGGAGAGGCTGGGTAACGCGGTGGTAACAAAAATTCCCGAATCCCAGTGGCTTTATAACAACTATGTTTGTTTCCTGTTGAGGCACTGCATGGTGGGTTATTTGAAGTCACTCAGAGATTTAGCTGAGGGGAGCTCCATGTTGACATGCTTCTATAATGACAGCAGCAGGGTACAAAGAATGTGGCAAAAGCTCCACGCTCGAGCTGAGATCACCTGCCCGGCAGTGTTTCACATCACACCTGCTCATACTTCATTGGCCAAAGCCAATCACATGGCCATACTTGAGTCAAGTCGGTGGAGAAGCTCGAGCCTCTGTTCCCAGAAAAGAGAACTGGCAGTTTGTCAGCATTCCTAACCCCCACCAGAGGGGTGCTTGGGCTGAATGCAGCTCAGACCTGGCTGGTTTGGCCTGTTTGGTACTTTAATTTTTTTTTTTATAATACTTTTTTTTTTTATATAATTTAATGAAAAAAAAATGTTTTCATGTTTACTTTTGAGAGAGAGACAGAGCGCGAGCAGGGGAGGGGGAAAAGACAGAGGGAGACACAGAATCCGAAGCAGGCTCCGGGCTCTGAGCTGTCGGCACAGAGCCGGACGTGGGGCTCGAACCCACGAACCGTGAGATCATGACCTGGGCCGAAGTCGGACGTTTAACTGACTGAGACACCCAGGTGCCCTTATACTTTAATATTTTTTTATGGGGTTTCCAATATATATGACATCAAGATATGTCATATACAAATCTGTATAAGCCTGGCTAAATTTGAAAAATCGGACTCTGTGGTAATAGTGAGTCCAGTTGTATTAATTAGGATTAAGTTGGATAGATTATAACAGAAAAACTCAAAATAACAGAAGCTTAAGTAGGATAGCTGTCTCTTATACGAAAGAAGACTGGAGATACTCTGGGCCAGAGAAGGAAAGTTTGAAGGCAAAAAAGGGGGCCTCCCAGTTGAGTTGGCTCTCTTTCTACTGCCTTCCCAGAATTCCTGCACAAAGCTTCCGCTCACATCTTATTGGCCAGAAATAGTCATATGACTATACTCAGTGCAAGGGAGGCTAGAGATAGTCATGGGACTATGCTCAGGCAGAGGTAGTTTCTTTCTCCAGGATACAATTTGCCCCAAGCTGAAACTAAATCCTTATTCTGCTATTCAAGAGGAAGAGGGAGAACTGAGGTTGCCATAGGTACCTGAGTCTTGCCTGGGGGTTGCAGTCCTGATTGTCTGGAACAGAATAACAGATGCTTCACTTACACTGGGTCTGAGCTCACCAATTTGCCACAGACTCCACCACTCCCTGCTGTCTCCTGACCACTCAGTGTCAGTTACGATTTATCGTCGGGCTTGTGCTGGCTTTGGCTTTCTTTGTGGAATTAATAGGAAAAAGAAATATTTCCCATGTCTCTGTTAAAAATCAGAAGAGTAAAAGACATACCAACAGAGATTGTGTTTCCAGAAAGACAAGCATGGAAGCATATTTCTTTGGGGAAGAGAAAAATATTCCTAGCTGTGTATCATGCAAACAAGGTGTATTGAAAAAAAAATGCAATTGAACACACTATTATTGCTTTTACTCACCGCTCTGGCCTGGCAGGCATTTTACTGGTTGCACAGCTCCCTGGGAAGACAGTGGGCCTCAGATCTTCCTGGTTCTACACGGCTCACCCCTCTCCCGGGAGGAGAACAGCCTCATTTTGTCCAACCCCTCTCGCCCCTCATTTGGAATGATGTCGCCCTTCTTTGTATTCAGGGCTTATTTTGAGCAAGTTCAAAACCGTCTTGCAAAGTTCAAGATCATTATGGCAGGCAAAAATGCAGTGAAATAGCACACCACTGTCAGTTAATTACTAAAAATCCTTTAATAGCTGACATTATTATAAATTATATACCCATTATGACAGGGACAATTGGGCTCTCTGTTTTTCTTGCCCTGCATTGGAACCCCAAACAATGCCGTCTTGTTGGGGAGAATGACCTGGGTGCACTTGGAGGCAAGTTGGGAGTTTACACGGGCTACCTATGCTGACCACAGCAGCCTGTGGGCCTCTGAGGACACCCTGTCCCTGGGTAGGGGTGAGGCAGCTGCCTGACAAGGCCTCAGAACCAACCCCGTCTCCATTCCTACCTGTCTCCCCCACTGCTGTGGTTACAAGAGTCTCTTCCCATGGCCTTCCCAACTCCCTCTGCCCTGTTCCCTGCTCCTCTCCACGTGTAGGCCTAGCTCAAAGAACCCCTCCTCCAGGCAGCTTCCCCTGATTCCTCTTCCAAAGCTCAAGACACGTGGTTGGGTCTCTTTTGTTTTTGTTTTGAGTCAGGTGCACCTTAAGAGTCAACCTCAATGATTTTTCACAAGTGTGTACACTATGTGGCCCCCTCCTGAATCAAGATGTAGAACTAACTCAAAAATGTTCGTGTGCATGGATATCCCCTCGGAAGCATGTAAAAAATGCAGCTTCCGACCTAGACCCAAGATGCTGATTCGGTGGCCTGGAAGGGCTGGTTAATTGCACCAGATCTTCAGGTGGAAGGGGGCCCACAGCCGACCCTTGGAGAAACCCACTCAGTGATTGCTGGTGAAGTCCCTGTTTCTTAGTTACTTTGCTGTTGGGCAGGAGGTATGCTCTGGGCCCTTCATGTCTGTGTGTCTGCCCAGCAAGGTTCTGGGCCAGGAGTGGCACCCACGGGGTGAATCCAGGCTGGGCGCAGTCTGAAGCTACATGATTTGGGGAGGCTATCCTTTCACTTTGAAGTGTTTATTATTTTTGTGTGAGAGAGAGGGGGAGCATGTGTGCACATGCTCGCAAGTGGGGGAGGGGCAGAGAGAGGGGGAGACAGATCTGCAATGACAGCAGGGAGCCCGACACGGGGCTTGAACTCATGAACTGTGAAATCATGACCTGAGTTGAAGTCGCATGCTTAGCCAACTGAGTCACCCAGGCGCCCCGGGGAGGCTATCTTTAGGATAAGTGCAGGGCCTTGGAAGGGCCCTCTACAAGGGACGTGTGCCTTACTTTGAATCTGCCTCTGGCAGCCACTAAGGGTTCATGGTCTTAGATGTCAGGGTGAGATGTCATCTACTGGGCAAATCAGCGCCTCTCCCCTCCCCCCCGCTCACTCCTTCCATCTGCAGGAATATCTGTGCGATGCTCAGCCCTGACCCCTGTTAGAATCACCTAGGGGAGCTTGAAACAAAACCCAAGCCCTGACCTCACATCAGATATTTTGATTTAATTGCCCTGGGGTGGAAAGCAGGTTCTAGTAGTTTTTTAAGCTCCCAGGTGATTCTAATGCGTCGTCAATGCTGAGAACCCCTGAGCAGGAGGCCTGACTTGGAATTTTAAGCTGTTTTTATCTGCTCCAGACTCATACAGAGAGACGGTCCCCTGCCACCCTCTTCCTTTTGCCTCTCCCTCTGAAGGGGCCAGCCCCCCGGCTGTGGTCAGTGTCCTCGACGCCCACCTCCAGAGGTCTCCCTCTACTGGGGACAATCCACCGATAATACTGGGCGATTATCCAGGGCCAACGTCATCCTTTGGGCTCAGCAGACGCACTGCCCAGGGCCCAAAATAATTTTAGGGAACCTATGAAATTTTTTAAAATTAATTAATTTATTTTGAGAGAGAGAGAGAGAGAGGGCACAAGCAGGGGAGAGACCAGGAGAGAGAAAGAGACAGAGAGAGAATCCCAAAGCAGCCTGACTTGGGGCTTGATCTCATAAACCGTAAGATCATGACCCAAAAGAAAAAAATGGCTGACAATAAATAGATAACAACGAATCTAGCCCACAGAGCATGGCTAGTACTAGCGGGACTGAGGCCAGAAATGCTGACCACACACAGCCTGCGTAGCCCTGGGGAGGAAACAAGAGCATAAAGGGTGTCCTGGTCGGGGTAGGAAGAGGAAACCAAGGGCGAGACGAGACGGGATGCTCCCTCTGACGGCAGTCAGGTCTTACTTGTATCTCTTCTTATTTTTGTCACTTCCTTCGTCACTGGGTCACGTCCTCTTTGCTTTGGTTATTGAATTGTTTCATGTATCAGTTCTTCAACCAACTATTCTTTTGTTGATTTATTCCTTTCTTCAGCCAGGGGTTGCTATTTTAATAATTCAGCTGTTTTTCTAAAAAAAGAATACGTATTGGATTTAATTATTTTTGAGTGGTCGTTCTGCCCATGCTGCAAAGATTCAGAAGGTACCAAAGAGGGCAAGCCAAGAGGGCTGGAGGCAGGAGAAAGGGAGGCTTCTTTTGGGCTGAACCTTTGGCCTTGTTTAGATTTTGTGCCGTGTGTGAGCATTACCTATTTAATAGAATGACATAATAGAATTTAATAGAATAACATAAGCAAGCAAGCAAGCACACAAAATAACCAGTTATTGGTTGAAAAACAGTCTCCCTCTCAGCTGGCTTCCACCCCCAGACAACCTCTCCGACCCCACGGACAACCATCTTGACCAGCTTACCCTGTGTCTTTCCAAAGACGTTTTATGAATATGCGAACATGATAGTTAAAAAAAAAATTGTGCACATTGTAGCATACTGCCGACATTGTTGTTAGTCATTTAATATCTTTTTTCATTAAAATTTATTTATTTGTTTTGAGAGAGAGAGAGAGAGAGAGAGTATGTGTGTGTGTGAGCAGGGGAGAGGCAGAGAGAAAGGAGAGAGAGAGAATCCCAAGCAGGCTCAGCACTGTCAGCACAGAGCCCCATGTGGGGCTTGATCTCATGGTTTCATGAGCTCCAGCCCTGCATCAGACTCTCGCTGGCACCACGGAGCTTCCTTGGGATTCTCTCTCTCTCTCTATCCCTCCCCTACTTGTGCTGTCTCTGTCTCTCTCAAAATATATACATAAACTTAAAAAAAAAAAAAAAGAGTTGGGCACTTAACTGAGTCCCCAGGTGCCCCAGTCATTTAACATCTGGATCTTTTCAAACTGAAAGTTGCCTTGCTTTTTCTTAAAAAAAATTTTTTTAAGTTTATTTAATATTTTTCAGAGAGAGACAGAGTGTGAGCAGGGGAGGAGCAGAGAGAGAGGGAGACACAGAATCTGAAGCAGGCTCCAGGCTCTGAGATGTCAGCACAGAGCCCGACGCGGGGCTCGAACTCTGGAACTGTGAGATCATGACCTGAGCCGAAGTCGGACGCTGAACCGACTGAGCCACGCAGTTGTCCCAAGCCTCTCTCTTTTTCAACCACTGGATGATATTCCATCATTTATTTAATGAGACCCTCTGTGGGGGCGCCTGGGTGGCGCAGTCGTTTAAGCGTCCGACTTCAGCCAGGTCACGATCTCGCGGTCCGTGAGTTCGAGCCCCGCGTCGGGCTCTGGGCTGATGGCTCAGAGCCTGGAGCCTGTTTCCGATTCTGTGTCTCCCTCTCTCTCTGCCCCTCCCCCGTTCATGCTCTGTCTCTCTCTGTCCCAAAAATAAATAAACGTTGAAAAAAAAAAATTTAATGAGACCCTCTGTTGACAAAGTTAAGATTGTTTACAATCTCTTTATAATGAAGTGACCTTGTAGAGCATAACCCCCCACTCTTTATGCATTGTGTAACTACATGTGTACCTCCTTTTACTCGTGTGCAAGCACATCTGAATGATGTTTGTATAAAGTGGAATCATACTGTCAACAGGCGTGGGCACTGCTACAGGGAGGGGAAGAGGGACAGCTTCTATGAGAGAGGCCAATTTGGCTGTATCTATCAAAAATGAAATCTCTAGGGGCGCCTGGGTGGCTCAGTCCGTTGAGCATTCGACTTCGGTTCAGGTCATGATCTCACGGTTCGTGAGTTTGAGCCCTGTGTCGGGCTCTGTGCTGACAGCTGGGAGCCTGGAGCCTGCTTTGGGTTCTGTGTCTCCTTCTCTTTCTGCCCCTCCCCTTCTCACGCTCTGTCTCTCTCTCTCTGTCAAAAATAAAATAAATATTAAAAAAAAAATGAAATCCCTACTCTCCAATTTCTAGCACCTCCTGGTTCTAGGTTAAGGGTAGGGAGATGAACTCAGGCTGAGCTCTTGAGGGGCTCTCAGATGTGGACAAATTATTTCCAGCCCCGGGAAGGGAGGCACATAAGAATGCCAGGACAACGCAAGGAAAATAGCCTTGGGCCTGTCACTGGGGCGAGAGAGAAAATGTTTGTTCAGAGGAAGAGAAGGAAGGGCATTGCAGGCAGAAAGGTCAGCATGTGTGAAGACTGGATGTCAGAGAGCGGGACACAGGGGAGCTTTGGGGCGTCCTGAGGAGCAGGCCTTCTCCTGTTCAGGGTCCACGTGGCGGGAGGGGACAGGAGGTGAGGCCTGCCCCTGGTGGGGTTGGGAAGCTACATTTGAATGCATGGGCCATGGGGACCCATTGAAGGTTCTCACTGTGGGAACCTCAGGGTCAGAGAGAAATGCTAGAAGGTTCTTTCTGGCCACGGTGGTATAGAGGAATGATTGAATACAGACATTTCTTCGGATAAACTCCCAGTCCCCGAGGGAGGGTTCCTTGCCCAAGTGCCTTTGGCCTCTAGCAAGTGTCCAGCAGAAACCTGTTGTTGAGACATAAAGGGGCCACATCCCTGGGCATTGTCCCTTCACTCGGGGTCCCCGTGAAGGCTGAAGGAGTGAACCTCCTCCAGGAGGCCCCCCCGGGGTCAGCCTAGGGCAGGGTTCTCATGCTGTTCAAGCTGCCATTCTTTGCAAGTCTCCCTTCTCTGCCAGACGCTCACAGGAACCTTACATACTATTTCTTGATACATCTGGGTTAGCTTTATTTACTTATTGTTTAAATTGATTTATTTTAAGAGAGAGAAGGTGCAAATAGGGGAGGAGCAGAGAGAGAGAGAGAGAGAGAGAGAGAAAGAAAGAATCCCAAGCAGGCTCCGCATGCTCAGTGCAGAGCCCGGCATGGGGCTCGAACCCATGAACCATGAGATCATGACCTGAGCCAAAGTCAGACACTTAACCGACTGAGCCACCCAGGTGCCCCTGGGTTAGCTTTAATATTAAACATGGACTGTATTACGATATATAAAAATAAATTTCTCCACCATCCTCGAGTCAAGTGAAGTCTCCGGAAAAAGTCTTTGAGCCCTCCCCGCCCTACCGCCCCTGCCCAGCCTGAGAAGGACGTGAGTTGCGTAGGGGGTACAGGTAACCCAGCCGCACTGCGGCAAATCCACAGCCCTGACCTCTGTGCAACTGCTTCCAGCCCTCTTAACAATCATAAGATTCATTCATTCAATCATTCATTCACTCATTCCGTATTTCTGAAAGCTGGTAACGTACAGGGTGCTGCCCTCTCCTGGGGCATCCACACAGAGCAGAATAAGAATAACAGCTCTAAATGCTTTGCATAATAATCCCAGTCAATAATCACAGTGACCCCAGGGAGGTAGGTACTATTACTACTAAGCCCATTTTCGGGAGGGGGAGCTGACCTTTAGCGAGGATCGGTGAGGTGACCAAGGCGACTCTGTTAGGGGTGGAACCAGAATGAGAACCCAAGCAGTGACCCCAGGGCCTGCCCTCCGACTTCCTGCACTGCATCCTCAGCGCACTTGGGGTGAGACGACCGAAGCACTGGGAAAAGGGGCAAGGAGCCCTGCGTGTCAGAAAAACGTCCACTTGATTCCTGGCTTCCTGCAATTGGCCCTGTGATCTTGGGCGAGTAACCCTCCTTACCTGGTACTACGTAATCTCCCCAGGCACCCCCATCCTGCCCCCTTCGGCTCTGCACTTGGGAAAGACTGTTCAGAGAGTGGAAAAACAGGTGCAGCCCAAGGGATGTGATCGGTAGCGCTGGAAAGGGAAGTTTCTTTTGGTCCCTTCCACGGCCAACCTTCCTTCTCCAGGCCACTTCTCACGGTGAGCTGCTGAGTCCTTCCGTGTGGTGGAACCTAATTCATCCCACTCCCGCCTTGGGCAAGGAGGTCCAAGAGGAGGAAACTGACGTCAGTTTTGACAACCCTGTTTACCCAGGCTTAACCTGGTAAAGACTGACTCCACGCTCCTTTCACTAATAATAGCCACTATTTACTGAGCACTTACTAGGTGCCAGACACGGTGCTAAGCATTTTATTTTTATTTTTTATTTATTAAAAAAATTATTTTTAGGGGCGCCTGGGTGGCGCAGTCGGTTAAGCGTCCGACTTCAGCCAGGTCACGATCTCGCGGTCCGTGAGTTCGAGCCCCGCGTCGGGCTCTGGGCTGATGGCTCAGAGCCTGGAGCCTGTTTCCGATTCTGTGACTCCCTCTCTCTCTGCCCCTCCCCCGTTCATGCTCTGTCTCTCTCTGTCCCAAAAATAAATAAACGTTGAAAAAAAAAAAATTTTAAAAAAAAATTATTTTTAATGTTTATTTTTGCGAGAGGGAGAGACAACGCGAGCAGGGGAGGGGCAGAGAGAGAGGCAGAATCCGAAGCAGGCTCCAGGCTCCAAGCTGTCAGCACAGAGCCTGATGCGGGGCTCAAACTCACCAACTGCGAGATCCATGACCTGGGCCGAAGTCAGACGCTTGACTGACTGAGCCACCCAGGCGCCCATGTGCTAAGCATTTTAATCTTCAAACGATCTCCCAATATTATTATTAGCAGTTAAGTCTCAGGCTCCCCATCTGGAATCTATAACCTACAAGTAAGATAGCACCTGGTTGTAGGAGCTATCATAGGAGGTAAAGGAAGTTGCCCAAGGCCACATAGCTAGGAGGTGGCTGAACAGCATTTGAACCCAGGTCTGCTGGATTTAACAAAGTAATGGTTAAGAACCACTCTCTGTACTGCCCAAGCAGAGGTTGTCTGGAGGGCCAAGAATAAAACCAGCATTCACTTCATAGGGGCTGTGGTAATGGGTCCCATAATTACAGACAGGACCAGGGGAAAAAAAATCATTCTTTCTGGGAGAAAGTAGTAAGAAAACAATCAAATAAACAAACCAAAAAGCCTGACAGTAGGTGAGATTAGCAACTGGTTAGTGTTCTCAGCGCTGCATGTATCCAGGTGGTCCCGGGGCTAATTTTATTTGGTGATGTGCAAAACTATTTTATGTATTTGCTTTAAACTGATGAATATAACTAGCACATTGGTGACTCTGTGGATATTGTTGCTTATGACAAGGCTAAATAAGAGTGAACAGATTTTTTTGTTTTGTTTTAAGTAGGCTCCACACCCAGTGTGGGGCTTGAACTCACAACCTCGAGCTCAAGAGTCACATGCTCCACTGACTGAGCCAGCCTGGTGCCTAAGTGAATTGATGTTAAAAGTCAAGTAAAGGGGCGCCTGGGTGGCGCAGTCGGTTAAGCGTCCGACTTCAGCCAGGTCATGATCTCGCGGTCTGTGAGTTCGAGCCCCGCGTCGGGCTCTGGGCTGATGGCTCAGAGCCTGGAGCCTGTTTCCGATTCTGTGTCTCCGTCTCTCTCTGCCCCTCCCCCGTTCATGCTCTGTCTCTCTCTGTCCCAAAAAATAAATAAATGTTGAAAAAAAAAAATTAAAAAAAAAAAAAAAAAAAAAAGTCAAGTAAATAACTGTTAATAACATGTGTACACTGTTCAGATGTTCTCTCACACTCCCAGATATGTGACAGCAAATCATGCTGTTTCTGTCTTCAAATGTGTCCAGGATCCAACCGCCTGTCCCCAAGCTAGGCATGGCCTTGCCTGGGCCTCTGCAACCATCCCCCACCAGGCCTTCGCTCCCAGCTCTGTCCCCTGGAGTCTATTCTCCACATAGCCACTAGAGGGAGCCAGTTAAAACAAGGCAGAACTAGAACCTCCAGGGGTGCTCAGCTCACCCAGAGGACAAGCCAAAGACCCCACAACAGCCTGTGTGACCCTTCAATCTGTCCCCCAGCATTTCTCACAGAGCATCACCTCTTTGATGGTCCCGAAACGTGCCAGGCACGTTCCCACCTCTGGAACCTTGTACCTGCTCTTCTCAATGCCTGGAACATTCTTTCGCCACTATCGGTCGTTCCCCCACCATCAAGACTTTGTTGGGGCGCCTGGGTGGCTCAGTCGGTTGAGCGTCCGACTTCGCTCAGGTCACGATCTCACCCTCCGTGAGTTCGAGCCCCGCATCAGGCTCTGTGCTGACAGCTCAGAGCCTGGAGCCTGCTTCAGATTCTGTGTCTCCCTCTCTCTCTGGCCCTCCCCCCGTTCATGCTCTGTCTCTCTCTGTCTCAAAAATAAATAAATGTTAAAAAAAAAATAAAATAAATTAAAAAAATAAAAAAAAAGACTTTGTTCCAGGTGGCTGGGTGGCTCAGTCTGTTAAGGGTCTGATTTCTGCTCAGGTCATGATCTCGCGGCTCGGCTCGTGAGTTAGAGCCCCGCATTGGGCTCTGTGCTGTCAGTGCAGAGCCTGCTTTGGTTCTTCTGTCTCCTCTCTCTGCCCCTCCCCAGCTCGTTCTCTCACTCCCTCTGTCAAAATTGAAATTATATATATATATATATTTTTTTTTTTAAAAAGAACATTTTTTTTTTAAAGACTTTATTCAAATGACACCTTCCGAGGGAAGCATTTCCTGCCACTTTCTCCGAACCATACCTACCCTCTCCTGGCATTCCTCTCTCCTCTTCGTTGCTCTATTTTTGACCTTGGCACCTTTACCTTCCAATATGCTATATACCTGATTATTTTGTCTCTGGTCTGTCCTCCCACTAGACTCCTTGAACTTAGGAATTTTTGTGTTTTGTTTACTGCGGGATCCCTAGCACTTATAACATGGCTCAACACCCCATGGGAACTCAGTAGGGATGTGTTGAATGAATGAACACAAGGTTCCATTGATGCACGTGTGCATGTTTTCAAGAGACAGGGGGTACAAAGCATTCACCAAAACCTCAGAAGTGTTGTCTGCCACCTCTGGGGGCCCTGACTCCCCTATTTAGGGCCAAGTAGATTTACCTTCCAAAAGGCCAGATGATACTACTTAGCCAGTTAGGCCTATAGTTGTTCTCTATGAGAGTTAATACGTGTGGCCTTGGTTTATCCATCAGGCTCCTGTGAACTGGGTTAGGATGAATCATTCACCTTGCCAATCCATCTGACCACAGCGCCCAGACTTCTGTGGCGCTTCTGTTTATAAGCGGGGCCCCTAGAGATTGCCCCTTCCCACCACCAAGAAGGAAGTGCTCCCTTGTATGATTTCTGTTGTTTCATGCCCGTGTCTTCCCAGCTAATATAGAAACTCCCAAGGGCAAAGGACCATGTTTTCTTATCCAGGACCAGGTGTTGAGAAGTTAAGCCTCAGGGCAAGCAGCCCTGGGTTCAAGTCCCAACTCTGCCATCTGTTGGCAATGTGACCAGAGACAAATTACTTATGCTCTCTGTTTCCTTGTCTAGAAAACAGGTCTAGTAAGAATGTTAAATTCTTCATTGTGCTGATTTGGGGGGGGGTGGATTTGATTAGGTAGTGCGTATAAATGTTTGATGCAGGATGATGATGAGCACGAAGCTTGGTGAAGTGAGAGATTTGAATTCAACCACCTCGAAGATACTGGGTGCCCACGACATGACAGGCGTTGTGCTAGGGACTGCAGAGAGGAATGGGCAACGTGGTCTCGTGTGAATTACCTTCTTTGATGGCACAGGGTGGTCTCCAATGGCCTGTTTCTGACTCTACTCCCTCAGCACTGCTGTGGGTGGCGGGGGGGGGGGGGGCGCAGCTGATAGCTCACCATTTCTCCCCGTGTGGGGCTTATGTTCCAGAGGCAGAGGAGAATAGACATGGAATCGTACGGTTATGCATTGGGAGAAGCAGTGCAAAGAGAAAGCACCAGGTGCTTTGGGAAAATACTGGAATAATGGGGAGGGAGCAGTTTTGAATCTGAGGGGTTAGGATCACTTCTTTGTGAGTTACTTTGTGAGTAATGTGGCTGCGGGGGTCTGCGGAACATCAGCTGGCATAGCACTTTCCTCTTCTTCTATACCCCCAGGGAACTGGAGCTTGTTTTCTGGAGGGCAGTCCAGGAGGGTACCCTTAGTCTGTGGCTCCTAGGTCCTGCCCTGCTGGGCTCTCACACACCCTCTAGTGGTCGCAGTGCGGGCCAGTGCTGGGCTGGATGGGCCCTGAGAATCCAAGGACAGTGGACCGAACTATCAGTGCCCTTCCCTTCCTGATGCTATCTCCACTCAGAGGCATCTTCCTGTAATGAGGGATGACTCTGGGTCCTTGTGTCATTTAATTTTGGTAACCGCCTGGAGCATGACCCCGATTCCCATTTTACAGATGAGAACCCAGAGGCTTATAAAGCTGAGGGAAGTTTAGGAAGGTCACTACTGAACTTAGGCCTACCAGACTCTGGCTTCAGTGCTCCTCAGATGGCATCCAGCAGGCACCTAATGGCACCTCGCCCCTAATGTTGCATCTCTGCATGAATGAGAACAGAAGCCAAACTATGAGTTACTGCCCAGGGAAGAAGGTAACCCATCTCCAGCCTGCTGCCCCATTCCATACCTTCATCCCTGCACCTATCCCGCTCAGCTGGCTGGGTTCAAATCCCGCCTCTGCAACTAACTGAAAGCTTATGCAGGTTAAAGCCTCTGTGCCTCAGTGTCCTTATCTGTAAAAGGGAAATAATAACACCACCTATCAGGGTTGTTGGGAGAATTCAGTGACTGAATCCTTACGATGCCTGGAACGTGGCCTTGCCCGCAGTAAGGAGTCAATCAGCTCCGACTTATTTATTATTGCAATCCACAGCCAAACCAGCGAATACCCCGGTAAAAGAAAACACTTGACACTGAGTTATTCTTCGTATTTTTCCCCCAGGGGCGAGAAATGACCGAAAGGACCACGAGATGGGCTTCTGGGTGCTGGTTAGTTACATAAGTGTTGTAATCACTTGCGAAAATTCATCTCGCTGTTCACTTGCGATTTGTGCGCTTAAAATGCTCACTCTCCAAAGGATCCTCCCGGTCCTGTGAGCAGCGCAGGGTAGGCACCGTCACCCTCGTTTTTCAAACAGGACACTGACAGCTATTTTGATCTGGCCAAAGCGGTAGCGGATGGGGGTGAGGAAGCTTCTCGGCCCCGTCTTCCCTTCGAAAGAAAAACCACGTCTCCCGGAGAGCGCGGCGCGAACAGTACCTGGCTCCAGGTACAGCTCAGCAAATGGCTCGAGTCCTTCCTGAATACACCGCCCTTCCCCCAGCGCTCACACAGACTCCGAGCCCCGCGGGGTACTCGCCCCGCCGCACACTCAAAGAGCCAGCCCCACACGTGGGCACCCCCGGGGGAGACCCGCGCGCCGGCGCCCCCGCGGCCCCCGCGGGGGAATGGCGCCCAGCCCCGGGCCAATGAGAGTAGCGGAATTTCTTTCATTCAGTGCGGGGCCAGGCTCCTGCCCGGAAAGGGGCGGGGTGCCGCGCCGGGGGCGGGGCCGCCGCGCGCCGCGGAGAGGGCGGTGCCCGCCCCACGGCCCGGCCAATCGGCGCCGCGCCCGGGGGGGGAGGGGGGAACCAGGCCTTTTTTCCCTCCGCGCGGGACCAATCCCGACTTTACAAGCTTGAACTTTTGCCACCCTCGGACGAGCGAGCGCGCCCGAGGAGGTACCCCGCCGCGCCGGCTCCAGGGGCAGGAGCGGCCTTAACCCTTCCCGCGCCGGGCGGCCCGCTGCTGCCGCCGCGCCCCCTAGCCAGTCCCGGACCCAGTGGGCCGGGCCCCTGCCCCCAACCCATCCCCATGTCCTTGGTGAAACGTCGCAGGGGAGAGCAAGACCCCTACCCACATCCCTCTCGGTGGTGCAGAGAATCACTTGGGGAAAGGGGAGGAGGAAGCACCCGGCCCCGAGGGGGCCCGGGACTGCTGGCCTCCCGCCTAGCTCCGAGGGAGAGCCGTGGCGACCGTGAGGAGCCGGAGAGGAGACACTCCCCGCCCCTACCCCACCCTCTGCAACTCGCTACCTCGGGCAAGCCTGGAGCCCCCTTGCGCCAAGCGTCCCAGGTCCCTCAGTTGGCCCCGCAGAGAGACCCCTGAATGCGACAGGGGGTGTGGAGACCTTGTGCCATCAAGATCCCGCTACCGTAACAAATCGGCCGCCCCCTGCTCCCAAGAGACTCAGGCCAGGAAAGCACACACGCACACCCATTTTTATTAGCCTTCCCTGGGATGGGGGTTTGGCCCAACTCTAAAGTGCAATGTGTGTTTGTAAGTTTGTGCACAAGCCAGGGAGAGGCAAAGCGCCCCGTTTGCATCCAAGTCTCAGTGTGTTCACCGAGCCTTCGCGCCGCTCGCCCGTGGTTTGTGTAACTCGCGCGTGTGTGCGCGCGCGCGAGGGGGTGTGCTCGCTCGCATCCGTGCCCGCGGCGCGACGCGGGCTTGAAAGCGGGCCGTGGGCGCTGTCAGGCTCGGGGCGGGGGTGCCGGGGCGAGCGTGGGGCGGGAGCCCGAGCTCGGCCCGCCCCGGGAGCCGGCCCTTCGGAGCCTCGGGCCCTGCAATGGGACGTGTTCTCCTTTAAGAGTTAAGAAACTTGAAACCTTGTTTGCGCAACAATCAGCGCCGCGGAGCCGCCAAAGTGTCTAGACTGGCATATGATGGGAGGCAGCCAATGACTCCGCGGCGCTCCTCCGGGGGCCCTCAGTGTGCGTTTGAGGAGAACAAAAAAGAGAGAGAGCCGAGCGGGGGAGCGAGCGAGGGAGCCGAGCCGAGAGAAAGAGCCGCCGGGCGCTGCCTCGCCAGACCTCGCAGGGACCGCGGGGCCACCGGGAGGCACTTTTTGTGGAGGGGGGAGGGGGACGACCTCTGCAGCCGCGGCGCCCCGGGCGTCCGAGCGCAGCGTGGGGCGGGCTGCGACCTCTGCCTCGGTGGATTGCATTTTTAATTAAGGATTCCCAACAGCTCTTTGGGATTTTTACAGTTTCCACTCATGTGTTGACACCCGCGTTCAGGAGAAACTTGCTCCAAGTGCATCTAGAGCCTGGGACCTGAGACGGAGTTGGCTTTTCGTGCATGCAATTCCAGGATTTTGGTTTTGTTTGGGCTTTCTTTTTCTTTCTTTCCTCCCCCCCCCCCCCCCCTTCTTTTGCAGGGAGTAAGAAGGAAGCTGAAGGTATCAACAAGCCGGCCTTTCGGATCCTGCAGGAAAAGCCCATGTAGTTAAGCGTTTGGGTTTTAAAGGCAGGGCTGCCCGGACACATCTGGGGGGTTCGGCGGGAGCGCTTTGTGCTCATGGACCAGTCGCGCAACTTTTGAAGGCTCGCCGGCCCATGCGGGGTCTTTCTGGCGGAGGGCAGCCTGCAGTCCCCCTCCAGCGCCGGGGCTGGAGTTGCTGAGTAGCCCGGCCGCCGGGGTCCATGTAGCCGCTGGCCCGGCGCGGACTGCGGCTCGGCGCGCGCGTGTTCCCCGCCGTCCCGGCCCGGCGAGCTCCCTCATGTTGCAGCCCTGCGGTGCCCCTTCGACGACAGGCTGTGCGCGACCTGCACGGCGCCCGGCGGCGGAGCTTCATGTGGGGCTGCGGCCCGCGCAGCCGGCGCCTCGCTGACGGAACGGACCCCCGGTAACCGGAGACTGCCTCCCCCCCACCCCCGGCGCCAAAGGATATCGTATGTTCAGGTCCAAACGCTCGGGGCTGGTGCGGCGACTTTGGCGAAGTCGTGTGGTCCCCGACCGGGAGGAAGGAGGCGGCGGCGGCGGCGGCGGCGACGAGGATGGGAGCTTGGGCAGCCGAGCTGAGCCGGCCCCGCGGGCACGAGAAGGCGGAGGCTGCGGCCGCTCCGAAGTCCGCCCGGTAGCCCCGCGGCGGCCCCGGGACGCGGTGGGACAGCGAGGCGCCCAGGGCGCGGGGAGGCGCCGGCGCGCAGGGGGCCCCCCGAGGCCCATGTCGGAGCTGGGGGCCGGCGCTGGGGGCTCCCCTCTGGACGCGGCGGAGCCGGGAGGCCCGGGCTGGCTGCCCGAAAGTGACTGCGAGACTGTGACTTGCTGTCTCTTCTCGGAGCGGGACGCCGCGGGCGCGCCGCGGGACGCCGGCGACCCCCTGGCCGGGGCGGCCCTGGAGGCGGCGGGCGGCGGGCGGAGTCGCGAAGCCCGCTCGCGGCTGCTGCTGCTCGAGCAGGAACTCAAGACGGTCACGTACTCGCTGCTGAAGCGGCTCAAGGAGCGTTCGCTGGACACGCTGCTGGAGGCGGTGGAGTCCCGCGGCGGCGTGCCGGGCGGCTGCGTGCTGGTGCCGCGCGCCGACCTCCGCCTGGGCGGCCAGCCTGCGCCGCCGCAGCTGCTGCTCGGCCGCCTCTTCCGCTGGCCCGACCTGCAGCACGCCGTGGAGCTGAAGCCCCTGTGCGGCTGCCACAGCTTCGCCGCCGCCGCCGACGGCCCCACCGTGTGCTGCAACCCCTACCACTTCAGCCGGCTCTGCGGGCCAGGTGAGCGCGCGCGCCGGCCGGGAGCGTTGGGGGGGTTCCCCTCCCCGCCCCCTTCCGCGGCCCTTCGGTCCGCTACGCCGCGGGCGGGGGGAGCTGGGGCTGCAACCCCGGGTGCCCCTGGTGCGTGGGAGCCCGCGGTGGAAGCTCCTCACCCTGGCGGGACGGCCGGGAAGTGGGTATCGGGGCACACGTGTCAAATGGCACCTTCTTCTTACGGCTCCGGCAGACTTAAAAGGCTGTGCATTGGAGTTTTCTCAGTGCAGCCTCAGGGACCTAACTTACGCTGTAGCTTCGTAGACAGTGAAAGAGAAGGGCAGGCCTGACGGAAGCCCAACACAGAGTCGTTCGCCCCCCTCCCGGTTTATCCCAGTCTGTTTATACCTAACGCGATACTTTCCCATATCCAGGTGGATACAAGTTGTGAAATGGGGTGTAGAGATCATTCACGGCCAGAGTCACCGGTGTTCCTAAATTGTCACACTTGTTCCTTTGTATACTCTGGCGCAAAGCTCCTCTCTCAAAGTGGAGACCCCCTTCTTGCCTGACTGTACCCAGCATCCCTTGGGTGTCAAATATCAGGGCCCGCCATGGTCATCATTGTCAATTCTATGTCCAGTTTTTCTAGAGGGTCCTGGAGGTGTCTGGAGGAGGAGGCGAGAAGGCCAGATATTTTATTTACCTCTGAGAACTGCCTCCCTTCTTTGTTCTCTTCCTGGGATTTCCCACGCACACCCACCCCCAGCACTGCTTACCTGAGCAGGCCCTGGGTTCTGGAACAGAGGTGAGGACAGGTGGAGGCTTCTGGCAGGCCAGAAGCTTGCAGTTCCCCTGTTCTGACCTCTGCTCTGCAGGGCTTGCACATTTCTGCCTGTAGCATCTTAGGGGTGTATGCATCTTAGGTGGCTTTGGGGGGCCTGTGGGGGTGAGACCTGCTGGAAGAATAAAGGCTCTTGGGCCTGGAAGGGCTCTGAGCTCCTCCAGTCTGTCCCCTCTGGAGAGTCTGCACCCAGCCTGGGGGCACATAGAGGGTCAGATCACAGATCTTCTGATACCTAGTGTGGAAGGGGAGGGTGGGCCCAGGATTTGTCCCAGATGTCTTGTTCGGTGCAGTGTAGTGGCTGGAGGGGAAAGGAATGTGCTTCAGTGGTGGTTCCTGAAGACAGCACTGATGGGGGGTAGGTGGGGAGAGGCAGCATTCATCTGGTCGCCCTGGTCCCCACGTGGTCACTCCAGGCCTGATTCAAGGGCTTTGGGCAGTCCCTGACCTGTGACCTGTGGTAGGCTTTCTGTGTCCCTTGTTCCTCTTCCAGACAGCTTCTCCTGGAAGTGGCTTCCTCCCCTCTGCCACCCTGTCTCCTCCCTAACTCTGGGGCCCAGGTCCCCATTTGTGGTTACCCTGTCCCTCATCATTTTTATTTAGTGGGAGATAATTGGTGGGGCTCACTGTGTGCTTTTTAGCAGGCTCTGGCAGGTATTTTCTCTCTTACCAGGTCAGTTTGCCAGTGACTATTTGTTGAGCACTTGCTCTGTGCCAGGCACCGTACTGGGTGCTAGAGTGGGGAAAGCGGAAATAGGAGTACGACCCATGCCCTTAAGAAACATAATCTGGGCAGGGAGATGGGGCAGAGATGGGGGAAGAAGGGCCAGGTCAGTGGGTCTGAACTATCAGAGCGCTGTGGGGTGTGCAGGTAACAGGATCCCCTCCAGGAGCTCCATAGCTCTGTTTGGAGACCACCTTGGAGGATGGGTTGGGGAGGTGGGCATGGAGGAGGAGGGGGGGGGGGGCAGCCGAGAGTCAAGATGCCAGGCAAGCTCAGGTGTGTGAGCCGGAAGGGATGGCATGGAAATGTTGGAGCAACAGACAGGCCCCCCCTCCCCCACCCTGTTTCTACACCTTGGATTAGAAGTCACCTTAGGGGGTGGTTTGAGCCTCACAGACTGCCAGGTACAGGTTGGGGGGCAGTTTTTCCCCCTGCAGTGGAAGTTCTTCACCACAGACCTGGTCCTAGTCTCTCTAGTAAGGCTAGTTTGACCTTGGGTGAATAACCTCTCCTCACAGTCTCCTTGTGAGTGGAATGGGGGTGGCTCTAGAACACTCCACATCTCATTCTAGACTGAGCATTGTTGGCACTTGACTCCCTTTCTCCCTTTCTCCTCCCAAAAGGAGGCACTGGTGCAGGGGCTGTGTCTCCTGCCTGTTTGCCAGCCCTCCCCCTCCTTCCCCCATTCAAGCCACCCTGGGGGCAGTCGGGGGGGACCCATGGTCTGGGAAGAGTGTTCAGTAGGCGCCAGGTTGACCCTGTTGCCTCATCCCTTGCCTGGTGGCTTGGGCCGCTGGGACCGAGAACTGGGGAGCCCTTTGCTGCCCACCCCACCCCTGCTGCCTGGCCGCCAGCCTGGCTCCTGAAGCTGGGCGGGTGCATAGCTGGAGCTCAGCCGTGCGCATCCTGATAAGGAGACTGCTCCTTCCAGGGCTCTGGGGGAAGAGGGCTGGGGCACTGGGGCAGACAAGACAGACACACTCATGGATAGCAGGCACATAGCTGGAGAGTATACCGGAATACCCAGCAGGCCAACTGAGGGGCACCAGTGCCCACCTGATCCCCACAGGGAGCCCAAGTGACAGGAGGCCCCTTTCTGGGCAGTGCTGACCCCTGCTGCTCAGGGCAAACCCTGCTCCCATCCATCAACTTGCTTTGGGACATTGGGGCCAGTTCCCCTTCCCATGGGTAAAGTGAGGAGGTGGACAGAATCCCTAGGGTCTGATATGGGCGGATTCCAGGTGACACAGGCCTGCCTCCCCTGCCCTGCCCTCTCCCCCATGCTTGTCTCAGAAAGTGGGGGTCTTTCCTCTGTGCCCGGCCCTGCCCTGCACCTTCGACCCCTTGGGAGTCAGACCCCAGCTCTCCTTCCCTCTTGTGTGTCTTTCTGTCCCGGGAAAAGCCAGTTCGCTGAGCTCGGTGCCTATGTGGACGGAAATGTGGAGAAATACTTTAATCACAGTTTAACCTGTGTTTATACATCTCCTTTCTCCTGAAAGTATCCATTAACTTTGGAATAAATCTCCTGCTCTTTGCTTCACTACTTTTTTTTTTTTTTCTGTAATTATATTCAGTAAATTACTATTATCCAAATTGCGCCAGGGAAAGAGACAGAGCGAGAGAGAACTTCTAAACGACTGGAGGAGGCCGCCTAGGAAAACACAGGGTTCCCAGGCCAGGACTATAGGAATTAGAATGGGCTAAAAAGTTTTCCTTTTATTTGGCCTGGCATTATCCCTTTGAAATGAGATCAATTTCAAGTTGGGCTTCCAAGCCCCTGCCCCGCCCCTCTGGCGGCCCCTCGGCCCGCCCGCCCTGCTCCTCGGAGCTCCTCCTTGGAGGTGAGGAAGGGGTGATAATGTGCAGTTTGCCTCTTGCTGGCGCCAGCCGGCCGCGCTGTTTATCTGGCTGCCGGGGGAATCTGGGCAATTAGGCTCAGCCGGCCTTAAAGCGCCAGGAGCTCCTTTTCTGAGGCTCCCGTCCCGGGCTTGAGGTTGAGCCTTCAGGTTCTGGGGGTGGAGGGGAGGGCACTCGGGAGGCCCCCTCCCCACCCAAAGCCACCCCCTGCGGAAGGTGGCAACCGGGAGGCCCAGGGAGGCAAGTGGATCCTTTCCTAAGGGAGATGATGGGCTCAAAGGGGGTGGGGATGGAAGGCATTATCCCAAACTGAAACCTTACCAGGCACTGGGAGAGGCTGGGAGCTCTTCTGGCTTTAGAATTAGGGTCCAGATCCCGAAAGGCTAAGTATCACCCCCCTCCACCCACTAGGGGGCTAACCAGAGGCACGTTTGGGCCGAGCTGAGCTGAGCACTAACCTTCTGGTACACTTGGCCCCTGGCTGACTGCTCTTACTTCTGAAGGAAGTTGGAGGAGATTCCTGAAGTTGATGCCTGAGGCTGGATGTCTGAGGGGGCTGGAGCGTCTGATGTCTGTCTGTCTGTCTCTCTCATGTCCATTGCTTTCAGAGGAGCCTGCAGGGCTCTGGGGGGGGGGGCTCTCCCCTTCAAGTTTAGAGCATCTAAGTTTATTACCGAAAAATCAACACAACTTTGGCACTCACTCATCAGGTAGCTTCTCGGAGGGGAGCGGAGAGAGGGCCTGGAGGCAGCCCACACTTCCTCTTCTGTCCTTTTGTCTCGCGTACTGAGTAGTCCACCTGAGTTAATGACCTAGGGCTCCACTCTCCCAGATCCGTGGGGCCTGGAAGTGTGGGAGTGAAGCAGAGGGGCCGGTTAAAGGTTACCCAGTACTGTTCATAGCAGCATTATTCCTAAAAGTCAGAAAACAGAAATAGCCCTAATGTCTATTAGCTGATGAATGGGTAACCAAATGTGGTATATCCATCCAATGGAGTATCATTCGGCCATAAAGAAGAATGCAGCTATTGAACGGATGAGCCTTAAAAGCATTATGCTGGGTGAAAGAAGCCCCCCACAAAGAGCCTCCTACTATGTGAGTCTGTGTGAAATGCCCAGAATAGGCAAACCCACGGGGACTGAGAGTAGATTTGTGGTTGCCCACGGGTTGAGGGCATAGGGACCGACTGCTAACGGGACAGGGCTTCTTTGGGGTGATGAAAATGTCCAGTAATTGTATTGTGGTGGTGGTCTCACAACTCTGAATATACTAAAAAGCACTGAATTCAACACTTTCAAAGAGTGAATCGTAGGGTAGGTGAGCAGAAGAACTCAGGTGTTCAAAAAAGGTAACCGGGTGTTGGTTCCCGCCTGGCCTGGCCCTTTGTTGAGCTGAAGTAAAATAACATCTTGTGCCTTCCTCTGTGGCCTACCTGGCCGGACCTCGGGTGCCCCATCCGTTGAAAGCAGCAGCTGACCTGGGTGACCGCCTGACATTATAAATCCCTGTGTCTCGTGGCGGAGTCTGTGGGCCTTCATACTTTTGAACTTGCCCAGGATGGAATGTAGCGTTCAGCTTCCAGCCTCTAAAGTTGTTAAACAGTTCTGTGCAAACTGTTCTGCTGGAGCACGTGGGGGCCTGGTCAGGTCCCTCCCCAAAGCTTTGCAGTGCTTCCCTCGCTGGTGAGATGGACGTTCCAAGTTTGTAGATTCGCTTTGTGCCTCATTCACATCAGGACACACCCAGCCTGCGTGTGGCCATGGGTGGTGGCTGTCTCAGGCAGCTCCTTCAAGAGGGGACTTCAGTAGCCCTTCTCCCCTGTATTTTCAGCTTTGGGCTCCAGGTAAGCAGCCCCTGGGTGAAATCCTGGGGTTGATTACAGTGGCTTGACTCCAGCCTCCACGGCCCACTGCTGGCAGGTTTCACTTTCGGGGGACAGATCTGGGAGGGCAGCTGTCCGGAGCACCCCCCCACCTCCCCACCATGTGTGGCCTGAGCCTTAGCCGATCAGATTTTTGCAAAAGGAGCCCTGACCCAGGAATTGCAGGCCTTCTGATAAGTTGAGTGGGGTGGTGGGAAGGGCATGAGGCTGGGGATCAGGAGACCTGGCTTCTGGTCCTGACTTTGGCTCTACGACCAGTTCAGCGTGTGGCACTGAGGGAGCCGCTCCCACTGTCCAGGCCTCAGTGGTCACTGTACAGTGGGAGCGCCAGCCTCAACTGTCTTTCTTGGTAAAGCTCTAGCCCCGCTTGCGTACTGCTTTGTGTCCTGAAGCAGGGCTGGTCCTCGCTGAGTCTGGTCTCCAGCCCCTCCAAGGCCTGCGCCAGTGGGTGTGACGTGGGTCCTACTGAAGGCAGATAGTTCCCTTCCTCGAGTCTGGCTTGGCATCTCCTTGGGGTCACCCCTTTGGCCTTCTAGATCCTCTTTCTCCACACCTTTGTCTACACGGCCCGAACTTTGCCATTATCCTCGTCACCATCATGAGGATAATGACTTTAGATGTTTACTGAGCCCTCTCTGTGCCCGTGACGTGCTGGACCTCGCTGGGGTGAGGCGGTGTGATACGGGGTGCCTCTTGTTGCTGCCTGTGTCATTGGGATGTAGAGCCAAGTCGGGCCCGGGCCCAAATTCCAGTTCCATCATGATTGGCTGGGGGACACTGGGCAAGTCAGTCTTCACATCTGTAAAATGGGAATAATAATGGCCATCTTATTTACTTTGGAGAAAGGACAAAATAAGAATAGGTACCCATGAGCATGATTAACCACTCTGTACCTAAGACCCAGAAGAATGAAAGACAATAAATAAACGAAATAGAAAATGCCCTGCATGGAGGAAGAAACAGGGTAGGCATTCAGCGCATGTTTGCTTCTGTCCCCAGTGGCTGTTCTGTGATTCACTTTTCCTTCTCTCAAACTCCTGTCCACAAAAGATTCCCTGTTTCTAGACCTCAGAGCCCTCACTTTGTTGAAGTAATTTCAGGCTGGAAATGCTGGGGTGGGGAAGAAGTCAAGCTGCATTGGGTGTACAGAGCAAAAAACAAATGCTCCTACAGCTAATTGTGCCTTATTATCATTGCGAAAAACACTTATTACCCCTTGTGTCATTACTGATACCTGCCTAATAATAGTTATTACCTCTTTACTACCACCGAGAGTTTGTTTTAGTTTGCGATTTGATGGTGTTTAGTTTCATTTAGGGAAAATGAAGGGTCATTTCATTCATGCAAATTGTTACTTAGTTTAGCAAATTGTTACTTCCCCTAAAGCAAGAGGCTAAGGAATTCTTCTGAAGACAAAATATATGTTTTCAAGGAGGAGTATTTTGGGCAAATGAAAGGAAACCCAAAGAAAAATACCGTAGACGATAAGGAATCACAGAGGGTCTGAGATGGGAGGCCACGGAGAACTTGTGGGCCACCCCTTCTCTTTACAAAGGGGGAGACTGAGGCTGAGAGCTAGCTGGAAGTGACTGGCTTAAGGTCTCTCATCTAGGTAGCTGGGTTGACTTCCTGGGATCTAGCCAATCTTACCTTCCACCCTGCCCCCAAGAATGTCAGTTGTAATGCAGCTGATCTGGAAGGAGCTTCTGTGTCTCTCATGCTCGGTGCTGATTAGAGTTGCCAAATTTAGCAAATAATACTAAAGAATGCCTAGTTGAATTTGAGTTTCTGACAGACAGCACGTAATTTTTTAGTGTAAGTATGTCCCAAATCTTGCAAGGGATATACTTATGCTAAAAATTACACCACGTATGTCCAAACTTCAAATTTAACAGAGCTTCCTGTGTTTTATCAGGGAACCATAGCTCTGACTTGTTACAGTAACAGTTACTGTTTGTGCATGTATTTTTCCAGAATACCAAGAACTGTTTGACATAGTCTTCTTTTGCCCTCCTGGCACACCTGGAAGCTCTTTGTGATTATTGTCCCTATTTTAGAGCTGAGGAAACAAGCTCAGAGAGGTGAAGCAACTTGCCTGAGGTCACACGGCCAAAGGTGGCAGAGGAGGGATTGAGTCCGGGTCTGTATGCCACGCCTGTGGCCTCACCTGTTGGGCAGCAGAGGTGGTGGGAAAAGAGGAGAGTTTCCTGGGGGCTGGATTTATTATTTGAGGAAACCGATGATCAAAAGCAGGTTCACCCCCCCAGGTGTGAACTCCCCCCCACCCCAGCAGTGACATGTTGTCTCCTGTCTTTCAGAATCACCACCGCCCCCCTATTCTCGGCTGTCTCCTCACGACGAGTACAAGCCACTGGGTAAGTGTGTCCTCCTTCCCACCGGCTCCCTTTCAGTCCAGGGCCCAGCCTCAGTGCTCAGGGGTGTGGAGGGGAGGGGGGAAAGCAGGCCTGGTTGCCTTTGAGATGGGGCGAAGTTTTACAAACACACCTCCGGTCGGGCCAAAGCAGACCCAGGCTCTGCAGCCGGCTATTTACGTCTTGAAATTCCTCGGCTCATCATTAACCTCTCTGTGACCTTTAAACATGGGCCTGTGGGAGATGAATGGGTTTTGACTTAAGCACCTCATTGGAGATGGGTTTGGTATTTCCCTCTTTCCTCTCTCCCTCCCCCAGCCCTTGGTTGTTCTCCTTTGACTTGTGTTAATTAGCACTATGACAGATAGGTAGAGCATATGAAGTCCCCTTTGAGAGGGGTGGTGTTTTTCCCCCCATTTTAAGCCAGGAAGTTCACCTGGGCAGAAACAACCGTCGGACTGTGCAGAAAATCCGTGTATTGGTGCAGAAAGCCCCTGGCGTGGTCCGACCCCGGGGTGTGCTCCGTGGAGGTGGTAATGTCATTGTAGGCAGGTCCCACTCAGAGTCAGAAGTGTTCTCTGGAAACCCTTGGGGCTAGATGAGCAGCTCGTATTCTGGAGTAGCTGCATGTGGTTTTACAAGTAGCGGTGGCTTGTTTTCTGGCCCTGCTGGGTCCCCCAGAGGAGGATACCAGGGATGGGGTGAGTTCGTTTGGCTTTACTAAGTACCAAGAGAGAAACTTTGCGACCCAGGCAGTTCCCGTGGGAGTCAAGCTTCCAAAGTCCGATAGCACACCAGTGATGCTCACACATTCCACCAAGTGACCACAAGAAGTAGGTTTTGTTTTGTTTTTGGTAAAGGCCTCTTCCCAGTAGCCTGTGTCAGCATCATCTGGGAGGTCACTTCTAAGTGTCGCAGACTCTCAGGCATCCAGGCCAGTTTTCTTTCCAGGCCCCCCCCCCCCCCCCCCCCCCCGCCTTGTGCAGTCAGAAATGCCCACCGGGTCCCTTCAGGAGTTTGACCTCTTCAGCCTAGGAGGACAGAGCCTGTCCCATGACGGTGTGTGAGTCAGTGGTTTAATGATGGCAACTTCCTCATTGTTTTTCCCCACGGATGGTCATCCCGTGCATGGAGGAGCTTTATTTAGTTTTCTGGGGGAACTGAAGAGGTCATCTGGTGGGACCCTGTCACTTCATAGATGAGGAATCTGGCTGAGGGCTGGAGCGGGCCCTGCAGCTAATGAGCAGCAGGGCTGAGGCAGAAACCCCATTCAGCTCGGCGGTTCCCCATCCCTCCCTCACAGGCCTGTCTCAGCATTTCCCAAGTCAACATAATTGCACTGGTCGCTTAGAAGATCTGTAGATCCATTAGAGGGGGGGAAAACCCTCAAAGGTTCTTAGTAAATGTAGCCCCTTAGTTCGAATGTCAAGGATCATTGCCCCGAGGAATTGCAGGTCAGCCTGTGATAAAGCAGCAAAAATCAGGACACCGCCTGGCCCTGCAGAATGACCATTTGGAAATCAACAGGTGTCCCGGTTATTTTACAAATGGGACAACTGAGGCCCGGAAAAGAGGAAATGACACTTGCTGGTGGTCACATAGCTCAGGAATCTGTAGACTATGGCCTGCCATCTGTTTTTTGTATGTTTTGTGAGCTAAGGATGTTTTGTACTTTTTTCGATGGTTAAAAAAAAAAAAAAATCGAAAGAGTAATATTTCCTGACATGTGAAAATTACATGAAATTCAAAGTTTAGCATCCGTGAAAAAAAATCCCGCTGGAATATCACCGTGTTTGCCTGTTTCCATGTTGTCTGTAGCTGCTTCTATGCTATAGTGACACAGTTGAGTAGCTGTAACAGAGATCGTGTGGCTCACAAGGCTTGAAAATACTATTCGCTCTGGGGCCTTTTGCAGAAGAAGTTGGTGAGCCCTGATTTTTATGACTGATGGTGGAGGTTGGACTCAAACCTGGGGCTCCAGCTTCAAAGCAGGGTCCCTCTCTGGGGCTCGAGCAGTGATCAAGGTTGGGAGTGTTCTTTTTCTCCATCAGCCACTGCAGGGTATCAGATGTCAGGGCCTCGCTAGAAGCAATAAATGGGAGGGTTTGGAAGGATGCAGGATAGGGACTTACTAGCTGTGAAAGGTGGGAACCGTTCCCATGCCCGGGACCCTCACAGAGCTGCCCACGTTGGCTCTACAGCGGCTCCCGCAAGGAATAGGGTCCAGCCTGCGATGTTGCACTTTGGGAACATTAGATCCGAAAAGCAAAACGCTTTTAAGAAGTTCCCGCTTGGGCATTGGGGTTATTATTTTTGTTTCCAAGAGATTTTCCATGTGTCCGTAGTTTCCTCCTAACACATTTTAGCAGCAGATAACTTTTTCGTGTCCTGATAAATGGTCCGGGCTATTTTTTGTATTATTTTCTTTTCCTTGCATTGTTGCTTTTTCATAAACAAAAAGTCAGTTCACTTCTAAGCCTCTGTGATCACATGAGACCAAAAAGCAAAATAAAACCCAGAACACCCAGTCAGCATCTGGCAATTGGAAACAACAACAAAAAAACCCCAAACCACCCCCCCCTAGAATTGGTTAATGTTTCATCTTCCCGCTCCCCAAACCATGTGGTAAAAGGGAAAAAAAAATCCTACAGGATCGAATGGAATTCTAGCTAGCCAGGGCTTTGGCTAACGGTTTTGGTTCCAGGAATCCCCAGGTTGGTCAGGTGGGACCCACTGAGCCAGACTTGGGTTGAGCTGGGTAAGAAGGTGATGAGCTGTCAACCTCACAGAACGTACCTTTTGATGCCTTCACATGGACAACGCCCCATAGCTGGTCGCAGAGGAAAAAATTTGCCAGTCTGCCTGCCCCCAAAAGGCATCGGCTTGTCAAGGTGGTAGCTTAGTGTCCAAGAGAAAACGTGCCAAAGATTTTCTTTTCCTCGTCTCACCGCACTGCAGACAGGGAAAAACAAATAATGCATGCCATACGAAGTACTTAAAACTACTTAAAAAAAAAAAAAAAAAAAAAAAGAATGCCTTAAAAAAACCAGTCCAGGCATTGAAAGTTGCTCCGTGAGCAGGTTTGGATGTTAAAGAGTGGAGGAGGGAAGAGCGAGAAAAAAGTTAATCTGGGAGCAAATGCTTGAGCCCTTAATTAGAGGGGTGTAAGCGGGACAGAGTGAGGATGGCTGGTAACTTGTTAAAACAGAGCTTCCCGAGCTCCAGCGGGAGGAAGGAAGGAAGCAAGGAAGGAAGGAAGCAAGAAGGAACAACTTTAAGAATTTTAATGGTTGTAATTAAGCACAGCAACTATGAATTGTTTAGGGGCTTAATTTAACCTTACCCACAGAGGCTCCAAGTTGCTACTTGCTCAGTCCCCTGAACTTGGGTTATTTCTGTGGTCAGGGCAGTTGAAACTTTTTCAGGTGTGAGGGCTGCAGCAGTCAGCATTTTCCAGGGAAGTTCCAGGGCCGGCTGGCCTGGTCTCGCGTGATCGCGGGACCAAGTTACAGAGTGGCATCAGGAAGCTGAGAGGGACACGTCGCCCTTTGCAAGCACTTGCGTGTGCACATGCACACGTACACACACAGATGCGTGAGAAGAAAGGAGAGGAGCGCCCCGCAGCCAACTGAGTTGTCTTTTTGTTTCTTCCGTAGATCTATCTGATTCCACATTGTCTTACACTGAAACGGAGGCCACCAACTCCCTCATCACCGCCCCGGGTGAATTCTCAGGTTGGCATTTCTGTCCTTGCACGTTGCCGTTGTGTTGAACTTCACAGAAGGGGGACAGGTTGGGGGCGGGGGCTTGATGGAGGCCTTTTTGATTTCCTTCCTCCTTTTCTTTTCCCCTTTCCTCCCACCTCTTGGATAGGAAGACTGTCCCTGTCTTCATCCCTGGCGTCCTTGGGGTTAACGACAATCTGTACGAATGAGATCTAAAGATGGTCACTTTGAAAGTGCCTGTTGGTCCACGTGTTCACCAGTGGACTCCTCCTTGTCTCATGGAAACAGGGAAAGCCCAGCATGACCCTCTATCCCTCATTTTAGCAGGGGAACCTCTTTTCCCAGCTGCCAAGAGGCCCCAGAGTGGATGTGTTGGTATATATTTATCTTTGTGGGTTTCTCCTCCTGTCCACACCTCTGGGGAAGGACAGACGTGGAGGGTCAGAAGAGTGGAGGTCGAGTGGGTAGAACGAGCTTGGACAGAGGGTCTGGCAAACGAGGAGTTTGCCAAAGGTTGGTAGCTTCCATGTCTCTCCCCGAGCAGTGGATGCTGGGCTAGGAAGCAGAGAGAACCCCAGTTTGGAGTCTCCCAATCCCCTGCAATTAAGAGTTGGCCACAGGGAGCTTCACATTCCTGGGCCTACCTAAACCAACCCTTCCTTAGGAGATCAGAGGTTGGTGGTGCCCGGGGGGCATCGAGGGCCAGGAGGGACTCTGGTGCTGAGGTCTGTGGGACCCTTTGGGAACATGATGGATGGGTGTGCCGTGAAGACAGCTGGGGCTTGTGGCCTGGATCTGTGCTGTGTGGTGTGACAGCCACTCAGGCTGGAGCTGCCTCCCAAGTGGGCATGGCTGGGTCTCCACGTGAAGGCCTCTGTCTGTCTGCATCGCAGCTGCCCTTCCCCTGCCCCACGCCCATGTCATGATAGCAATAGCCGCGACCATAGCCGTTTAGTGTTTCCTCTGCATGGGCCCCTTTTTCATGCATCAGCTCAGAACAGCAGTAAAGGACTCACTCAGGGTCACATAGTAGCAGAACCACTCGCCACTGTGCTTATAACCACTGCTCTGTCCCCCCTTCCCTGCAAGGGCTGACTGTATCCCCAATGCCTCCATTCCTTCACGTGAAGATCTGTCTGTTATTCTTGCCAACCCCTCCCCATGACTCTAAGGGTGACATGATGCTGGCTGTGCATGGCTGCCTGGCCATTTCCCGTGTCTGAGCCCCTCTTCATTCCGTATTCCATCACAACCATGGAGGTCGCAAGAGTATGTCTGTTTCAAAGATAGGAAAACTAGAAGCTGGAGCAAGAAGTGACTTGCCCCGGGGTCACATAGTGGGGCTCAGCCGGTACTGAGGTCCAGGGCTTCGGGGTCCTCCCTGCCTTCTGGTCTCTGGTGGCCCCCTCTAATCGGGGGTTTCCTCTGTGCCTTTTGGTCCCTACTTGGTTGTAGTGTTTTTCCCTGAAAGACCTTACCGGATGAATGTAAGAAGTTAATATTTCACTCCATTCTTTTTTCTCCTTTGCCTATGTAGAAGGAAGCCACATATAATTTTGAAGCAAGAGGCTTAACGGTATTTCTGAATGCATGATTCTGTGCCCTTGCCAGCCCTCAGGATGTGTTTAATTTAGGTGATTGCATTGGGATAGGTTGGATGGATGGGTAATTTTTCGACACCCCCCCCAACCCCCATCCCCCCAATTAATGGTGGAAATTCTCATTTGCGGGGGTGCTGTAGAGTTCTGCAGTACGTTTGCAGATGTAGTCTCTCTTTTTTTAAAAAAATTTTTTATGTTTATTTAGTTTTGAGAGAGAGAGAGAGAGAGAGAGAGAGAGAGAGAGAGAGAGAAATGAATGAGTGGGGGAGGGGCAGAGAGAGCGGGAGACATAGAATCCGAAGCAGGCTCCAGGCTCTGAGCTGTCGGCACAGAGCCCAATGCGGGACTTAAACCCATGAGCCGTGAGATCATGACCTGAGCTGAAGTGGGACGCTTAACCGACTGAGCCACCCAGGCGCCCCAATCTCTTTTGATCTCTATCATCCCGGAGCTGATCTGGTGTGTGGCTCAGGCAGGAGGGAGCAGACCCCAGAACACTTAGGGAAACCAGGAGAGAGCGCCCTCTGGAGGGACGTCTCTGGGAACCCTGGGGTCGATAGGTTTGGCTGCCTCCAGGGCCCAGGGGCCCTGTGTTTGGGATTACTGCCCAGTCATCCCAGAGCGGTGTGTGGTAATGGCCAGTGAGGAGGCCCCTGCTGTTCTTAACTGGACAAGGACTACTTGGTTCTCATGAGAAAATCGGGGGGGGGGGGGGGGAGGTGGGCATCCAGTGACTTGGAATTCTGAAGGGCTAGGGGAGCTGGGGAGGAAGTTTGGGATTGGCACTGAGGGGATCAAATGGGATCTGGCGGGCTTTGGTCTGAGATCTGGGTTGTCTCAGTAGGCAAGTGGAACCTTTCCCACGTGGTCACCCAGGCCCCTTCCAGGGACTTAATGTGTCTCCTCCCACACCGGGGGCTCCCTGTTCAGCTTTTCCAGCTTACTCGTGCTCTGGGAATCTGAGGACCAATGGGCAGTACGTTGGCACTGCCCCTGCCTCCTGGGAGCTCATAGGCTTGGGGCTGGAGTAGCTGTCACACTGGAGGACAGGCTCCGGGAGGGAGGCCCGGCAGGGTGAGGAGAAGGCCCAGAGGGGTGACAGGTCTCAGTGGATGAAGTTAGGAGTCATCCATCTGGCTAGGATATAATGCAGGGTTGTGCCTGGCAGGGTGGGAAGTGAGGTCAGAAAGATGATGGGCAGAATGTGTTGGGCCAGGCCAGGGTGTTTGATGGTCAAGGACAGATAATCATGCTGCCACTGCTGTTGTCAACAGTTGACAGTTCTTGACACTCACTACTGAGTACTTTGTGAAGAGCTGGTCATTCTCCATCTCGTTGACTCCTTACCACGAGCCAGTGAGACAGATGTGACTCCCCCTGTTTTATGGGTGAGGAAACTGAGGCTCATTGCTGGGCAGGCTGCCCAAATTCCTGAATTGTGAGTGGCAGGCTTGGACTGGGACTGCCCAGCCCTCCAGCCCCGAGGGTCCTGCCTGGCATTCCGCAGCTAGCATTCCCATCCCCTTCCCTGAGACACACCCTGGTGGGGGCTGGGGACAGGGTAGAGCCTTGGGACAGTCCATCCCTGTTTAAGGACTGAGGATGGGGGTGCGGGGCTGGCAAGAGGTGTAGGGCTTTGTGTTTATCCTTGTCACCACTGGGCAAACCCTGCAGACCACCCAGAGGCCACACCAGCCAGCCGCCTCAGCCCCCTCTGCCTCCCTGAGAGGCAGCTGTTCCTGAGAGCCTGGCCCCTTTCTTGAGCAGGGTCTGCAGCCCTGCTTGTTGGCCTTGTTCAGTGTCAATCCCAGCGCCTGGCTTGGAGCGTTCTATTTTGATCCAGCTCCAAGGTCTCGGCTTCACTTTCCTGTTCTGTGGTTGAGGCCACTTTAGGGGGATGGTGGGCGTTTTGAGGCGCAGTCATAGCCGGGGCAGGCAAGGGCATGTGGGTGGCTGGGCGGGGGCGTGGGCAGCAGGACAGAGGGCTGTCTTGTGTCAGCTCTCTGCTGAGTGGTTGACAGGACACCCTCATCTGATCTGTTTATCAGCTCCACATTTAGATGCGTGATCCCTGCTACACAGATGAGAAACCTGAAGCTCAGGAGGGACAGTGACTCTACCAAGATTACTCAGTGAGGGGCAGAATGCACAGCTTCCACTAGATCTAAAGACCCTGACACCCAGAGTCTTGACAACCTAGGAGTTCCTTTTGGGGTGCCTTCAAAAGCTTGATGCTCTGGATTCCTTCCCTAACTCAGAGCCTGGGACGCTGTCCCCTGACTATCTAAAGCTCCCTCAGGCCATCCTTTTCCCCTCCATGACACCTCTACCTTTCTCCCATTCCCTTGATTTCAGTTTAGTTTAGGGAGGAAAACAAGATTAGCTACTTAAATTCACACTAAAGTGTGAGTGGCTGGTAGGCAACCCTTCTTGGCAACTTGAAAGTAGAATATGCTGTAATTCAAAGAATTGTAGGATGAAGGGCCACATAGGCATGGTCATTCTGAGGAGGGATGAGTGAGGAGGGCAGGATTCTCTTAGCTCTTGGCTGCCCTAGGCTAGAAGAACAGAAAGAGCATAACACAAGGAGCATTATGCCCTGGGTGGGAAAGAGCAGCCAGACCAGGCTCCGTGCTGGGTGCGGAGTGAGCTTTGGGCCAAACGTTTAATGAGGGCCTGAAGTGCTGTGTTGCTTTAGAAGCCAGGCCTGCCCCATTCCAATGCTGTGGGGCTGGGGGGGGGGGGGGGGGTGCAGCCCTGGGCCAGCTTCAGGAACCAGTGACTCCCCTCTGGTAGCCTATTCTAGTGCCTATCAGATAGCTATTCAAGTGCCTTTAGTAAGTACCTATGGTATACAAGGTGTGGTATAAGCTGCCAGTCACAGGGCTGTCCTATTTCCCGACTTTGGATGTGTGTACGGTCAGTCCTCAGAGCATGCTGTTTCTTTAGAGCTGTGTCGGTGAGGGCGGTCCCTCACTTCAAAGAGGGAAAAGCCCAGGGAAGGAAGGGAGCTACACAGGACCACGTGGTGGGGGGGGGGGGGGGGGCGGGGTGGGAGCTCAGCTGCATGTGTCTTTCCTCCATCAACCAGACTGTGCTTCTTGAGGGCACAATTCATTCTCTAGGATTCTTGCATTCTATAGATTGACAGAGTTTGGGAACAGAGGCTCAGAGAGGTTAGGAGAGTGGCTGAGGGCCACACAGCGAGCATAAGCAAGTAGAGCCAGGTTACAACCAAGGGGAGTCCATGCTGCCCAAACACCTGCCTCCTTTCTTCTCAGTGGTCTCTGAAGAGGTACCCTCTGGGGTTGGCGCTGTCTGATGTTCTTCATCGGTGGCTCCGGAAGCTGGGAGAGGAGCATGTTGGTGCGGTATTGTTTCCTGCTGCTTCCTGATTCTAGGTTCCAAGATGCTCTCCTCAGACACCCCCATCCACCACAGACCCTAGAGCTCCTTGTTCTCCAGGGTCCTCAGTTCAGTTCACTCCATGTGTGCTGAGCTTCTCTAGCAAAGTGGCTGAAGAGCACGGGCTGTGCACTGTTGGACCCCGGGTTCCAGTCCCAGCTGTGCCCTTTCCTAGTTGTGGGGCTTTGGGACAGCCACTTAGCCACTATGAGATGATGCCCGTGAATCAGCCAAGGCTTGGCACACGGCATATGGTAGGTGTGGCCATTACAGCGTGGCAGGCACTGTGATTAAGGCTGGGAGCTCAGAAGATAAAAATTACATTATCTCTATCGTCATGGTACTCACAGTCAGGGGAAGATGCAGTAATAATGAGGAGGGGTGTAACAGGCCGTCCAGAGGAAGAAGAGATTAGGGATAGACGCTTGGTGTGGTGAGAAGGCAGCCCAGGAAGACTTCCTGGAAGAGTTGATGTCCAAGTTGGGTTTTATGGGATGAATAGGAGCCTACAAAAGAGACAAGTTTGGGGGGGTGGGTAGATGCGTTCCAGGTAGAAGACATAGCAGGTGCCAAGGTCTGGAGATGAGAAAACAGCCTGATGCTGAAAAAGCAAAGGGATTTAGAGGGGCTAGCAAGCAAAGCACCTGGTGTTGGCAGGAGATGAGGCAGGGGGAAGCCAAGTCCTGTTAAAAACTTTTTACTGTAATACACAGAGTGCACAGGTAATGTCCGGCCCAGCCAGTTTGTATAAACCGATCGCACCCAGATGACAGGCAGAGCCCGGAAAACATTGCAGGCACATGACAGTGTTCATTGTCTGTAGGTCTAGGTGCTGTGTGCCGAGTGGTTTAGGAGGAAGTGCTGGAGGGCAGAGGGGTAAAGTTTTAGCTGCAAAACGGCTTTCACTTTGCTTTGGAGAGCAGGAAGGAAGTCTTACCTGGAGATCAAGGCAGACGGTGCCTTGACACATTTAGACTTGAACCCAGATTGGTGCCCACGAGTTAAGAGCTGGCTTTTGGGGGTGGTCCACCCTTGCTCTGTCCATCCCCCTGGGTCAGGCTCTGGCCTGGTGGTGGTGGACCTGGATGGATGCTGGGTTCCTGGGCCAGGACCAGCTTGTCATCTCCAATTCAAGACAGCCCCAGACTCCTTGACTTCTCTCAGGGCAGCAGTTGAGGAGAAAGACCAATTGCCTCTGGTTCCAACATTGGCAGCATTGGGAACTTGCATCAAGCATGTTTGACTGTTTTTTTTCAGTTTTGACCAACCAGAGCGGGGGAAAAGCCTTTTTCTCTCCTTAAAAACTCCTGGGATGTCACACAAGGACCTATTCTTCCTAGGCTGGTTGTCTGAGGCTGGAATGGAGATAGTGAGGGGTGAAAGGCATCAGTGACAGAGGTGTTCTGTTCACCCAGAAGACAACAGGGTATAGACAGCATCCTGGGAGGACCAGGTGTTTGTGGAGGGGTCTGGTCATCCTGGCTTGGCAGGAAGCACTGTAGGATGGAGGGCAGCACACTGGAGTGGCTTCCGGGCTTGGTTTTGGCCTTTACCCTGTGGCATGACTTCAGGCAAGCACTTCACCTCTCTAGTCTCAGTTTGTTCAGCTGTATATTGGGCCATTAGGCCACTGATCTCAGGGTCTCCTCGGTAATGGTGTGTTCCAGGCAGAGGGTACCAGATCCTGGCCCTCAAGGGGTTGTGCAGGGAGCTGGGGCTTCTGGCCTGGTAGGATCTTAGCTTCTCATCATTGTCCCAAAGCAGAACTATGCCTGGGACAAGGCCATGTGGAGGGAGGGGATCGGTGTCCTGTATCCCTCACCCCCTGGAGCACTAAAGCTTGGAGTGGGGGTACACTTGACTGATGAAGAATCCAAGGCCCAGAGAGGGCAACTGAGTCACCGGAAATCACACAGCTTTTATACTCATTGGGGCCCCTGACAAAGGACCCCAGAGCTGGTGTGTTTCCTGATGGTAGGCTTTGGGATGACGTCAGTGTCTTGAACATTTATTAGGAACCTACTGCATGTCAGTGGCAGGTGATATAAAGTGAAGAAAGCCTGGCCCTTCCCCTGTAGGAGCTAATGGTCTAGAAGGAGAGATGGACCGCAAGCAAAGAATGGTGAATGATTGCTGGTGCTAAGTGCTGGGGAAATATTGGCAAGGCTTAGCACCAGCACAGAGACAAGAGCTGGGGACTCTGTTGGAGTGGGAATGGGGTATGCAGGGAAAGCTTCAAGGAGAAAGTGATTCTGGGTTGGGTTTTGTAGGATGACTAGGAGTTCACCAAGAAGACAACAGGGTATAGACAGCATGTTGGAAACGAGGGACGGCTTGTGCAGGAGCAGGGAGGTGTATAATAGCACCATGTGTTCTGAATTTGTTTGTGGCCAGAAGGTTAATATGTGTGAGATGGGGGAATAGGGAAAGATGAATCCAGCAAGATTGTCCTGAATCTGGAGGAATGGATTAGAGCAGAAGGCTTGTGGTCACTGGGGCCAGAGGAACTCTAGAATATACTTGGTTCCGAAGGGGCTCTGGACCTTGTCTGGCATCCAGCACAGGGACTAGCCCATAGCTGGAGGTCGCTGTGGGATGGATGAAGGGATGAATGGACGATTTTTTCTTGCCCAGGACCAAGAGACCCAGAGTGAGAGAGAACCCATAAGATCGTAGCACATATTCAAGAATCACGGGTAATCCCGAGGTCTGTGCCAGGCACCTTGTAAAGTGCCATGCATGTATTCACTCATGGAATCCTCCCGACAGCTCTGTGAGGTAGCTACTTTTATTAGCCAGAAATAACTGAGGCTCAGAGAGGTTAAGAAACCTACCCAAGGTCACCCAGCTAGAAAACTAGAACTGGGATTAGAACCCAGGCAGTCCAGGGGCGCCTGGGTGGCGCAGTCAGTTGAGCGTCCGACTTCAGCCAGGTCACTATCTCGCAGTCCGTGAGTTCGAGCCCGCGTCAGGCTCTGGGCTGATGGCTCGGAGCCTGGAGCCTGTTTCCGACTCTGTGTCTCCCTGTCTCTCTGCCCCTCCCCCGTTCATGCTCTGTCTCTCTCTGTCCCAAAAATAAATAAATGTTGAAAAAAAAAAAATTAAAAAAAAAAAAAAAAAAAAAGAACCCAGGCAGTCTGGCTCATGTCGGGTTCCCCAGTCTCTGGCACAGGGCCCTTCCTGCCCCCTGAAAGATACAGGACTGACATGGTTGTTCCTCTGGCGCTTCTGTGGCCCTGGGTACCCCCCAGATTTGACAGGAACAACTGTCACCAGGCCCCAGAGAGGAGCTCTGCTCATCAGATGGTTGCTGGATGAGTAAATGAATGACCACTGGGATGGCAGGTGGGCAGGTTTCCGAGAGGGGGTTGCTGGGCCCAGGGGGCGTCCTGTTCCTGCCCAGGGTGCTTTGGCTCGAGACGGAGGCAGCCACTGCCTACCCCTCACTACACCTCAGGCGGCCCACATCTCCGGGAGAACCAGCAGGTTTTCCGAGGAGACCTGAAATTCCAGAAAATGCAGTTGGTTGCTTCCAGCCTAATCACAACCATCTGTCTGCCGGGCTCGGTGGCTCGCCCTCCTCCTGTCCTCGCTGGCACGCTTTCCCTGGGCGTCTGTAACAATCGGGAGCCGCACTCGAAAGTTTCCTTGTCAGGGTAGAGCGGCTGTTGCCAAGAGCTCCTTCTTTGATGCAGAAAATATATCCTGAAGGTACTTTGTCAGATGTTTTTATATTAAACATTCTCCCTCCGTGCCCCTTGGCCGCCAAGGGAAGCAGAGATACATCACTTTTCCAGTTGCCCTTTGTGGAAAGAATTCCTGGTGTTTATGGGCCCTTTCCCCTCGCCACCCCTGGCAGGGCCGGGCACCCCTCGGCCAGAGAGGGGAAGGCCTTGGGGGGTGGCACCCCTGCAAAGCAGGGGTGCCCTGGCCTGAGGGAGGGACACTACCCTTACCCTGTGGTAGAAGCTTCTGGGTTGGGAAAAACAGAGGTCTCATGTCTGGAGCAGACATCAAAGCCACTGCCCCAGACTGCAAGGTGAATCATTGCCAGGACTTTAATTGATCTTTAAAAAGAGAGGTAGGAGCTCAGAGATAGGAGCCTGGAAACCATTTTAATCACTCCGAGTTATCCAGGGTTGTGCCAGCACGGGACAGAGCTGGGAGAAACTGGGCTGTTAGGCCTTCTGTGCCAGGTGGGGGAGAAGGTGGGGAGGCGGGCTCCGGCACCCAGCCTAGAATGGGGGGTGTGGGCAGCGAGGGGCAGAGTGCACCTTCTGGCTCTGGCCCCCTCCTCTCGGGCTGAATGGGCTGAAATATGGCACCGGAGGCACCTCTGGAGACAGGCTGGCTCCATCTGCCCATCAGGATGTGTGTGCCCCGGAAAGTCCCAGGCTATGTCTCTCCCCACCCCTCTGCCTGTCTCTGCTCCCCTCCCTGGGTCCTCTCATCCTCTGCCTTATATCCGACACTGAGGTGATATGCTCCCCAGGTGCCCTGTGGGCTCCCAGCCTTGCACTCGGCAGCTGTGTGGTCTTCTGCAAACCACACATTCTCTCTGGGCCTTGGGTCCTGCCCTGCTGGGCTGAGGGATGGGGGGAATGGGTCATGGGTCACTCCCACCTGCCGCCACAGCTGCAGGAGAAGAGAGGACACTTTACAAGGACTCCAGGCTGCTCTCAGGGGGCAGATGCTGGGAATGGGGTTTGGGGGGCAGGGCCTGGGTCTTCCCCACCTAGTGCCCAGCTCAGGGCCCAGAGTGGGCCAGCGGTAGATACTGGCATGGTGTCTGTGATTCACAGAAGGCCCCCCCGCCCCCCCTCCAGAGGGCCTAAAACAGAACAGCTTTCACAGGGATGCCATGCCCTCTCCACACCCCTGGACTCTCTCAGCTCATGTGGTCTGTCTCAGGCTCAAGGAAACCCTGATATGGACTGGGGGAGCCCTGCCTCTGGAGCCTCCATTGCTGTTTGACCAGAGAGAGGAGCCAAGAATGGCAGAGAGGGCCCATCTCCTCCTACCTGGCTGCCCAGCTGTGTCTTAGCTGCCTGCCCTCTTCCTCACAGGACAAAGGCCAGAGAGAGCCCCAAGGGCTTCCTTGGAGTCTAACAGTAGGGCCGAACCTGGCCTGGGGGCCAGGAGACCCGGGTCCCAGTTCTGGCTTTGTCCCACCTGTCTTGGTCTCAAACTGCTTCCATTCAGCCTCTCCCTCTGTAAAATGGGCCAGTAGGTCTAACTCATTGGTTCTCAGTTCTCTTTGCACATTAGACTTGCCTCTTCCCTGAAGAGTTTTTAAAAAGCTCAGACCCCATTCCGGAAATGCTTGGGGAGGGACTGGGCATCAGGATTTTAAAAAATTCCCCAAGTGATTCTAATATGCAGCCAGGGCTAAGAACTCAGATCTGGCCATCTCCTCCTCAACGCGGAGCCTTTTCTATAGCGGGGGCCCCCAGCCTGTGCTTGATCACTTCTGGGGATTGGGTGCACATGGCATCTCAAAACTGCTTTAAAACAGGTGTCATAACTTCCAGTGTTCAAGGGAGAAAACTGAGTGTGGGAGGTGGTTAAACTTGACTTGCTCAAAGCCACTCAGCTAAAGGTGAGCATCTGATCAGCAACTCCGTGAGGTTGGTGTAGTTTACATCTTCTGCAGCAAGGTGGGTTGTCCGATGGCTCAAGAAAGTCGCTGCCCTCCTTGTTGCCCGGACGCCTCCCTGGATCTAAATAGCCTTACCAAAAAGTGAAATGAGACAGTCAGCTCTGCCCAGGCCTGCTTCTGGACCTTGAGGCATGGTGTGGAGTGAGGCGTATAGATGACGGGATGCTCAGGGACCCAGCAGGGCAGGGGTGGAAAGCCCAGGCTTGGGGGCCAGACAGACCTCCCTCTTGCAGCCTTACTTCACTTCTGACAAGTGGGTTTGGCAACATCTCATGGATGCCCTGGAGATGCCATACGTATGGTGCCTGGTGTGCATTTGATTTTCTGTGAATGTGAGGAAGTGAATTGGTGACCAAGTATTAGCATGCTGGGTGGGATTGCATGAAGGAGAAGGTACCCAAGGCAGGGCCTTCTCAGGAAACTTAGAATCTAATTAGAAAGATTGGGGGGAAAATCACTTCCTAGAGAAGCAGGGTAAATGCTGTTTCCCAAGGAAAGAGTGTGGGCTGGGAGACAGCAGCTACCCAGGGAGGCTGCAGGGGATGCGGGGAGCAGAGCTGGGGCCAAGGTCAGATGGAGGGTTTCACCAGGCCACAGGGGAAAGGGCACCCCAGGCCCTGGGAGCTGCTGGGCAAAGGCAAGGCGATGTGAAGATGCTTATTGCTGTGTACTATGTGTGTAGAAAAAGCACACATATCCCAAGTGAACGGTTTTTCCAAACTGAGCGTATTTGTTATTTGTGTTACTGTTGCCCCGATCAAGAAACATAATGTGACCTCAAAAGCTCTCTCGCGCGTGCGTTTCCCACCGCCTCCCGCCCCCCTCTCTGCATGGGTAGCTGAGCTCTGTTCTGACTTGGAAAACCGGAGGCTAGTTTTCCTGTTTCTGAAGCTGGCACAAATGGAAAACCTATACCGTGGGCTCTTCTCTTTTTCTTTCCTTTTCTTTTTTTTTTTAAATGGAGATACAGTTGACATGCAATGTTGTATTCGTTTTAGGTGTACAGCATAATGATTTGACATATGTACAGATTACAAAACTATTGCTGCCTAAGTTCAGTAAACGTCCGTAACCACATAGTGACGTTTTGTTTTTTCTCGTGATGGTTACTTTTAAGGTCTATTCCCTTAGCAACTCTCAAATGTACAAGATAGCCCTGTTAACAGTAGTCACCCCGTTACACATTACACCTCCAGGAATGTTTATCTCGTGACTGGAATTTTGGTATCTTTGACCACGAGTCACCCATTTCCTCCACCAGTCCTGTGGGCTCTCTAATGCCGCAGAATGTTCAGGAGGCTCACCTGTCCTGTTGTGAACACCTGTGAGCGCTCACTCACTGCTGGAGAGGATTCCATGGGTACCCACCATGGTTCCCCTAGGCTAACGTACCCATCTGACTACTGATGGGCACTTGGGCACAGCTCCCAGTTGGGGGCTCCTACCTGTGAGGTGACAGTAAGTATTCTTGGATAGGCCTTTCTGTGGACGTAAGGACATCTAGCCGGGAGTTGAGTCGCTGGGCCGCGCATTAAATGTGTGGTCAGCTTTATTCCAGGCCCTGCCAGGCTCTTGTCCTGAGACCACGGTGTTCAGTCAGAAATGCTTCTGGGATGAACTCTTGGTTCATCCCACCCATTTTGCAGATGAGACCGGAGGAGGGCAGTGCCCGTCCTTGGCCCCACGGCTCCCAAGTGGTCACCCAGCCCGCCTCCCCGCTTCACCCCCGAGGTAGGATTTTAGCCCCATGTCCTTTCCGAAGGCCCTGGGCAGTGCACGCTGGGAAAAACAAAAAGGAGAAAAGAGCGAAAGGAAACCAAACATTGGAAAAGAAGTGTGTTTCCAATAAACTGGGCCTTTCACCGGTAGCCAAACTATTACATTCCTGTACCCTGGGAGCAGCCGACCGGGTTTGCCGCTCTGGGCTGTAAATCTTGCTGGGCGTTGGGTTGGGACTCTCGCGTCGCTCCTGGGGACACACAGACAGGCAGTGTCCTTCGGGGCCTTGGATCCGAGGACGCCGGGGTGACATGTGGTTGTTTGGGCGGGCTGGCTCTGCCCCAGTGGGGCCCCTGACAACAGGGCAGCCTGGCCCTTCTGAGGGAGCAGTGTGTGAGTTACCGTAAGAGATTTTCTCTGCCCGCCCGCCCCCTCCCTTTCTTGGGTGCTTTGATGGGTTTGAGGTGTTTATAGGCTTGATTCATGACCGAGTTACCAGGGTTTTCCACGGAAATAACTTATTAAAGGGGCCGTGCACACAGCGACATTGAAGTCTGGAGAGGGGCGTGCATCAAAGGCGGCCCTGGAGAGCCAGGCAGTTTCACTGGCCGCTGCTCAGACGCGGACCAGGAGGGGCGGGAGGGGGCGGGCCTGGGCTGCAGGAAAAACACTTGGGCTTAAGAAAACACTCCCCAGACAAACCCAAATTCAGGTCCACGGAAAAAAAAAAAAAAAAAAAGAGGAGAAAGTGAAAGCCTAGCATTCGGGGCCAGCCCTCCGCCGGACCCTCCTGCCCAGATGCGGGGACACATGTGGGTACCCGGCTGACGCATGGTGCCCGGACGTTCTGCTGTCATGCCTGCACCTCCCCTTGGCCCAAAGCTGTTGCTTAGAAGGCAGTGCCTAGGCTGCGGGCTGCCTGCTGCTTTTTGCCAGGGATGGGTGGGGGAGACGTTAGGGGTGGAGGGATTTTTTGGTTCGCCCCTTCCTGAGAGCTCCTTTCCTTTGATTGAATTACACCTGGTTTGTCTTTTGAGGCCGACTAGAAGCCTTCCTTTTCCAGGAAGCCTTCAGGGATTGGGCAGCCCATAGCGGCTTCTCTTTGCTCCCCCAACTTTCAGTGGTTTTCCCTTGCAGTGAGTTGACTTTGCTTTGAGTTTAACCCCTGTCCCCAACCAGACTATGAATGCCTTCTGGGTAGGACCTGGGTCTGCCTCTGTCCCTCAGGGATGTAACCGGGAAACTGGTGGTGCTGCTGCCTGGCATAGCCCACCTCGTGCAGGAAGACATGGTTTGGAGTCATTCCCTGACACTCAGTCCTGGCTCTTGCACAAAAATAACAATTGCAGTAGAAGTAGTACTAATAATGGCCAAAATTTGAGGACAAAACATGTGGCAGACACTGCACATGTTTCTTGCTCCTTAACCCCTTTCAGGTAAGGTGGGTTCTATTACTCTGTATCCCAGTTTATTTTACTTCACTGGGGAGAAGTAATTAGCCCAGGGGCAACACGCGGATTAGTGGCAGAGGTGGGGTTTGAACCCAGAGCTGCCTGACTCCAGAGCTTGTGTCCTTGGACAAGGCACTACACCCCTCTGGGCTGCAACCTCATTCTGTCGGTGAGTTCACAGACTGGTCGGAGAGGCAAGACACGCCCTCATGAGGCTGCATAGGATTTGTTGTTGGCTTTGGTTTATTAAGGTACGCTCTGTATACGGTAAAACTTCATGGAAGTGTACTGTGAATTTTGACAGTTATGTAACTACTGTCACACGGTTAAGATAGAACATTTCCATCACTCCAAAAAGTTCCTTGGTGTCCCCTTGTGGCCAGCCCTTACCCCACCCCCAGCTGCTGGAAACCCCTGATCTGATTTCTCTCTCTATAGTTTTGCCTTTTCCAGAATATTCTACAAATTCAATAATACGGCGAGTAGTCTTTTGTACCTTTTCCTTTAACCCAGAAAAATGCTCTGAGATTCATCCACGTTGCCTCATGGATGGATGGACATTTGGGTTATTTCCAGTCTTTTTGTCTATGAACATGTGTGTTCAGGGTTTTGTGTGAACATAAGCTTTCAGTGAACATGGGTAAATACCCAGGAGTAGGATTACTGGGTGTATATTTAAAGGAGTCTTTGCTACACTGTTTTCCTAAGTGGTTGTACCTTTTTGCCATCTCACTAGCAGGGTATGAATGTTGCAGTTCCTCTGTGTCCTCACTGGTGCTTTGTATGCTCAGTTGATTTTTGTGTGAGTTATTCTGATAGAAGTGTAAGTGGTATCCCGCTGCCATATTAATTCACATTTTTCTAATGACTAATGATGTTGAACATCTTTCCATGTACTTTATTTAAAAAGTTTTTTTTTTTTTTAATGTGTGTTTGTTTTTGAGAGAGAGAGGGAGACAGAACGTGAGTGGGGGAGAGGCAGAGAGAGAGGGAGACACAGAATCTGAAGCAGGCTCCAGGCTCTGGACTGTCAGCATAGAGCCTGATGCAGGGCTCAAACTCACGGGCCGTGAGATCATGACCTGAGCCGAAGTTGGACGCCCAACCAACTGAGCCACCCAGGCGCCCCTCATGTATTTATTTTCAGTCTTTGTATCTTTGGTGAAGTATCTGTTCAGACGTTTGAACATTTTTTTCTATCGGCTTGATTGCTTTCTTATTGAGTTTTCAGAGTTCTTTATATATTCTGCTATCAGAATATATAAGATAGGTGTTTTGTAAGTATTTTCTCCTAGTCTGTGGCTTGTCTTTCATTTCATAATGGTGGCTTTTGAAGAACAGAAGTTTTTCATTGTTCTGAAATCCAGTTTATTAATCGTTTCTTTTCATGCTTTTTGTGTTGTATAAAGAACTGCCAAACCTGAGGTCACAAAGATTTTCTCCTCTGTTTTCTTCTAGAAGCTTTACGGTTTTAGGTTTTATATTTACGTTTATAATCTATGTCAAGTTAATTTTTATATAAGGTGTGAGATAAGAATCTGTGTTCTTTTGAGGTATGAGATAAGAATCTGTGTGTGTGTGTGTGTGTGTGTGTGTGTGTGTGTAAATCCGTTTGTTCTCTTTGTATTTGTTGAAAAGACTACACTTTCTCTTTTTTTTTTTTTTTTTTTTTAAATTTTTTTTAATGTTTATTTATTTTTGAGACAGAGAGAGACAGAGCATGAATGAGGGAGGGTCAGAGAGAGAGGGAGACACAGAATCTGAAGCAGGCTCCAGTCTCTGAGCTGTCAGCACAGAGCCCGATGCGGGGCTCGAACTCACAGACTGTGAGATCATGACCTGAGCCGAAGTCGGCCACTTAACCAACTGAGCCACTCAGGCGCCCCTACACTTTCTCTTTTGAGTTATGGTGGCCCCTTTGTCAAAAATCAGTTGATCATATGTATGTTCCCTTTCTGGACCCTGTTGTGTTTCATTGTCTACGTGTCTTTCCTTTCACCAAAATCACACTGTCTTGATTACTGTGGCTTCATAGTAAGTTTTGAAATCGGGTAGCATGAGTCCTCTTGACTTCATTCTTTTTCCGGGTCGTTTTGTCTAGTCTAAGCATTCACATTTTTATATTAATTGTACAATCAGCTGTTGATTTCTACAAAAAGGCCTGCTGGGATTTTGATTGGGATTGCATTGAATCTGTAAATCAGTTTGGGCAGAATCGACATCTTGACAATGTTGAGCCTTCCTATCAATGTATATGGTATACTTCTCCATATATTTAGGTCTTTGATTTCTCTTCATCAGAGAATACAGATCTTGTACGTTACTGTTAAATTTTTACCAATGTAGTTCACGTTTCTTGGTACTGTTGTAAATTGTAAAACATTTTCCAGTTACTACTAATACATAGAAAGACAGTTATTATTTTGTTTTTTATTTTAATGCTTGTTTGTTTCTGAGAAGGAGTGAGAGCGAGCACACGAGGGAAGGGCAGAGAGAGAGGGAGACAGATGATCTGAGGCAGGCTTCGTGCCGACAGCAGAGCGTCCGATATGGGGCTCGAACTCACGAACAAACAAGATCAAGACGTGAGCCGAAGTCAGATGCTTAACCAACTGTGCCACCCAGGCACCCTGACAATTAGTTTTTAATTTTTTTTTTTCAACGTTTATTTATTTTTGGGACAGAGAGAGACAGAGCATGAATGGGGGAGGGGCAGAGAGAGAGGGAGACACAGAATCGGAAATAGGCTCCAGGCTCTGAGCCATCAGCCCAGAGCCCGACGTGGGGCTCGAACTCACGGACCGCGAGATCGTGACCTGGCTGAAGCCGGACACTTAACCGACTGCACCACTCAGGCGCCCCGACAATTAGTTTTTAAATAGTGATTACGTAAGCATAGGATTTTTAATGGCTTGGGTGCTTGGTATTGGGTGTTATGTTTCAGAGGAAGAGTTGCAGAATGGAGATTTTTGTTTTTCTTGTTGGACTCTCAAGAATATCACCTCTGCCCCATGACATTCCCTAAGATGGTCAAGTGTGAATGTCTTCTACTGAGACAGATGTGGCATCTTGGGTGAGTTGCCTCGGCCTTTGGGTGTCAGTTTCCTGCCTGTGAAGCGGAAAGCAGTGGACAGAACTGGATCAGATGCCCCGGTGAGGGCTCTTCTAGCCCGGAGTTTGATGTTCACACAGGCCGCAGGGTGGGAGCTTCACAAGGGCCCTGCCTCCTGGTCTTAAGGAACCCTCTCCTTATTTCACAGAACAGAGAGGGGAGGGCATTTGCCCTGGGTCGCACAGTGGCTGACAGTGAAGAGAAGACAGGTCTCTTGTTCCTCAGTCCAGCCCCTCACCCCTGATTCGATGGGGAAAGACAGCCCAGCGGGAGGTGACTCCACAGCTGGGAGGGAGAGACTGGGGAGGCGGCCATCGGTGCTGGCAGCCACGAGGCTGGCTGCCGGGAGCTGTGACCCTCAGAAGTGGCCAGTTCACGTTTGGGCTGTTTTCAAAGTATAAAAGCACCGTGCTTGGAAATGCGGGTTTTGGCTGACCTCACCCCGAGTGTGGAGTTTAAAGGCCTTTGTAACTCTTTGGTTTGGAACCGGGTCTGGGCATGGCTGGGGAAAACACTGGAACCCATTAGTGCGCGTTCCAATTGCTCTGCCTCTGGGAGAGGGAAGCAGCCTCCTCTCCCCTTAGTCACCGCAGACAGCCCAGGAACCTGAAGGGTACGAGCAGGGAGGAGAGGGCAGGGGAGAGGAGGTGAGTCCTCGGCCACAGAGGCCCCAGCCTGGCTTTTGGTTGTTGGTGCCAGGAGCAGCCCAGCATTTCATGCCTATTTGCTTTTATTTTCATGGTACCTCTCTGAGTGACCCCATTTCACAGATAAGAAACTGAGGCTCAGAGAGGTTTCACTTCCTTGCCAGAGCCACACAGGGAGCAAGTGAAGGAGATTTGACTGGAACCCGAGTTTTCTCTGAAGTCAGAAGCTGGTGGGACGGGGACAAGTTGCCGATGGGCACAGAGTTTCCGTTGGGGTGAGAAAAATGTCCTGGAATTAGATAGTGATGGTGGCCGCACATCGTTGTGTGTGTACTCAGTGTCACTGAACTGTATGTTTAAAAATGGCTAAATGGTTAATGTCATATCATGTGTGTTTTACCACAATTAAAAAAAAAAAAAGCTGGTGTGCCCTTTTGCCCGTCAGTGCTGCCTCCCTCCACAGCAGGCTCCTTGGCATGGGGGAGTATGGGCCGTGGCACCTGGCCCTCCTGGTCGGTGGAGCTGCCCGGGGTCCAGGCAGAAGGGCGGGCAGGGGCTTTGGCCAACGGATAGCCATAGCCAGGTTGGCTTTTGCACGCCATTCCCCTCTTTAAGGATAGAGAGAAACTTAGACCCTGGCAGCATCCCCAAGAGGATGCTGGGACACTGTCCCAGAGCTCTTGATCCACACAAAAGAGGTGGGACCTCGGGTGACCATGGCCTGCTGGCCACCAAAGCCATGCCATAGTCCAGGGCTGGGCTGGAGCCAGAGTGGCTGCCCTGGTGCCCGCCCGGTTGGCCTCTGGTCTCTGTCCCTTGGTACTGCTGGACGTGAAGACTCTTTCCCCCACCAGAGCCTTCCCCTTTGGGAGGGAAATCAGGGAAGGAAGTCAAAACCTAATTGCCCGTATTTTTTAGAGATGCATAATGAAGGATGCGGGGGAAATGAAATGAGGGACTTCAGCCAAAACAAACAAGCAAATAACTAAATAAAAGGGACGTAAATGAAGCAATCTTGATAATTGTTGAATCTGAGTGAGCGTTAGCTCAGGTTGGGTTCTTAGAAGCAGAACCCAAGGTGGGGATGTGGACTAGAAGCAGAACCCAAGGTGGGGATGTGGACAGACGCGGCTTACCCGGGGGGCACGTTCTCAGGAGAAGGGGGGTGAGGGAGGCGGGATGGGGCAGCGAGGATGTGGTCTCAGCTGGAGTCCAGCCTCAGCCTGACCCTTCGGGGAGCTCTCCCCGGAGCAGGAATTGCAACTCAGAGCTGGTCACACCTCACACCTCACACCGGGAGGCAAGGGATTAGCCTTTGTTCCCTGTCAGTTAGTCACTGGCTGTCAGCGTATGCATGTGTGTAAACATACACACACACACACACACACACACACACACACACACACACACAGGTTGGGGGGGGGGGCTATAAACGCCTGACCAGGACGATTCTCCCAATAAGGGGCATCTGTGAGCCATTAGCAGCCCCGACGTCCCAGTAGCCGGGCATAGAGGGGACTTGGGTGGGGTATGTAACAGCACCCCCTACATGGATATATGGGAGTCTCTTGTTACTATTCCTTCTACTTTTGGTGTCTGGTTGAACACTTCCTTAATGAGAAACAAGACATCTCTGCTGAAACAGGGTTCTGAGAAGGAAGGAAGGAAGAAAAAGGGAACTCCCGCCCCTTGAGTGCTGGCTTTGTGCCAAAGCACCTCACCGTCCTCTTTCACCTGGGTTCTTTCCCTGACACGAATGGGGTATTTGAGACTCAGAAAAGTTAAGAAACCAGTCCTAGGTCTACAGTTGCCAGATTCAGCCAATACAGGATATCCAGTTATATTTGAATTTCAGATGAACGGCAGCAACAGATTTTATTTTTATTATTTTTTTAATGTTTATTATTTTTGAGAGAGAGAGACAGAGACAGAGACAGAGAGCAAGCAGGGAAGGGGCAGAGAGAGAGAGGGAGGCACAGAATCTGAAGTAGCCTCCAGGCTCTGAGCCGTCAGCACAGAACCCAGTGTGGGGCTCAAACTCACAGACTGTGAGATCATGAGCTCAGCCGTAGTCGGCCGCCCAACCAACTGAGCCACCCAGGTGCCCCAGCAACAACAGAACTTAGGATAAGTATGTCCCCCATAGTTTTTGGGGCAAACATATACTGAAAAGTTATTTGGTGTGTACTTGAAATTCACATTCTCACTGGGCGTCTTGCCTTTGACCTGAGAGCCCTGTCTAGGCCACGTATCTTATAAGGGGTGGAGCTAAGAGTTACACTCCAGTGGGCTGATGCTAAAGCTTATGTTTTTCAACCGTGTCGGGTTTACCACTAACAAAAGGCTTTTGGAGGCAGTATCTTGCCAGGGCCTCATATGGCCTGATAGCAGAGCCCATTGGAATCACGTGGTCAGCTTTGAAAAATTCTGATGCCTGGGCCCCGCTCCAGACCAATGCAGTCAGTCTCTTTTGGACACCTCCACCTCCAGAACTTTTTTAAAGCACCACCGGTGAATGAATCTAGCATGCAGTCAGGGCCAAGAATCACTGGCCAGGGCCCCCAGCTCTCCATGTTCATGAACGTGGAAAGGAATATACCAGAGACCAAGAGGGGGCCCGCTGGTGCCCGGAAAATACCCCAGAGTCCCTGCGCCATTTCTTGGGCCCAGGAATGTGTTTGGGAGAGGCAGGGAGCCCGGCCCTGTTTGTTCGTCATCTTCCCTAATTCAGCATCCTCCCACGGCCCGCTGCCACCAGCAGGCGGAAGTGCAGCCTGGCACACAGGCCCTGCCCCAAACTGCCGGCACGCTGGGCTCTCTCGTGGCCCCCTAGCTTTGCTGTTCCCTCTACTTGGAATGCCCTGCCAGTCTGTTTTTGTCCATCTGGCCCGCTCCTCCTGTTCCTTCCAAAGGGCCAGCTCACAGGTCACCTCCTCTCTGGAGCCTGCCTCGGCCCCCACAGCAGAGCCGGTCACCCCCATCCTCCAGCAACTCATGGCAAAGACTCCGCGATGGCAGTTCGCTCCTTTGCGGGGATGAGCAAGGCGTCTGCTTGCTCCTCTCACTGCAGGCTTGGTATTGGTCCGTGTCTGATGGTGGCTCTTGGCACCGCAAGGCCTTTGGTAAATGGGTATGGAATTAGAGGGAGAAGGAAGGATTTGGTTGAGGGAGTGGGGTCCCGTCTTCCCACTCCATCGTCCCCAGAAAGGTCCCCTCTTTCCTGCTGCTCCTCTTTTTGGCTAACACTTAAGATCATTTGCCTGGAGCCTAGGCCCCGTGCAGCCCAAAGGTAAATAGGTTTATAATGACTTGAGGGAAAAAAAGAAGCAAGTGAGCCAGGAAGTCGGGCATTGCCAGCTGTGGGCCTGGGGAGGTGGAAAAAGGCCCCTGTGGCAAGCCCTGAGCCTTGGAGCTGGGCCTCAGTGGCCTGGGCTGAGCCTCTGCTTCCCAGAAATCCTCTGGATAAACACGGAAGGAAGTGAGGGGTGCAGTCTCCCCCCCCCCCCCCGCCCCCGCTTTGAAACGGGCCGTGGCCCAGAAGGAGGCTGAGTGGCTGGGGAAGGGGGGGCGGCCAGGACCCCACTTTGGAGAGGCCTAGGATGCCTGCTCTTCTGGTGTTAAAAGATTGACTTAAAAAAAACTGTGGTAAAATACACATAACACAAAACTTACCGTTTTAACCATTTTTAGGTAAATAGTTCAGCGCCATCAAGTGCATTCACATTGTTGTGCAACCATCAACACCTTCCCTCCGCAGAACTGTCTTCTTGCAAAGGGAGGATGGATGCCTTTTTCAAGCCTCGTATTAGATTCTGTTGAAAATACACCTGGGGGGCTATTTGTACATCACTGGCTGGGGGCATGGATAAATAAAGCAGCCCCCTGCCCTTAGGGAGTTCTCATTTTTGTCCATCAGGTAGGTCCAAGGAGCCAGGGAGGGTTAGATAAGAGAGATTGGCGAGGATACAGCTGAACTTGGGCAGCAGGGGGACCTGGCCGGTGTCAGGCTCCAAGTAGGGCACCGGGTGATGGGACACAGGCCACTCTTATAAATATATCTGTTTGTGTAATCCCCATGAAAATTGGCGGGTGGTGGTGCACAGAACGAGTATCACGATAAGCCAGGCAGTTCAGAAATAGAAACACACCTGCCCATTACACAGCCACCTTGCTCAGCTTTCTCTCTGGCCTTGAGCATCTTGTCTTGTATGGGTGTTTTCACACCATTGTGATGCGGTGGCAGAGAAGGTAACATTTTCTTTGCTGTCTTCCTCAAGTAACGTCATATTAGAATCGCTTTTTCATGTTGCACCCCCACGCTTCCAGATGTTTCCCCACAGCCCTGCCTTGCCCAGGGAGCGGTTCTGCCGTTAACCCTGCTAGGGGGTGAGGTGGGTGTGGGGCTTTGGCTGCATGTGGGGCCGGAGGACAGGTAATGTCCCCTGATAAGGGGCTGAAACGTGGAAGGCGCAGGCCCTTCCTTTTGAGCAGGGTCATGGATGGTGGCTGCCGGGCACGTTTATGTGGCATCTTTGAGGCCGTGCAGGTGTGTCCCCGGGCACCCCTCTTGTGGTCCTGTGTCACCTGTGGGGAGCTAAGACTCTCACCTGGCTACAGATGGAACCCAAGTGTGGGTCACTCAACCTGGCGGCCTTGAGGACCCTAGAGGTGGCCCGTGAACGTCTGGCATTGGGTGTCCATCTTCCTAGGGCCTCAGATTGCCCCTTGCAGGGCCTCCTGCAGAGCGAGCCTCACCCAGACTGTCTGGTGGACCTCACGGAGGCAGGTGGGGCTGTGCAGGGACGCCAGTGTGCGGGGCCTCGAGGGCCCTTGGTGAGGGAGGGGGCCGGGGAAGGCTGCCAGCGGCGGCATTTTGGTTAGCTTAAAACACACCTCGTGGCTTTTGTTTTCCAGAGAAACATATGGCCCATTATGGAAAATTTGGAAAGTGTAGAAAAGTGCAAAGAGATCCAGGGAAGGGACCACAGTCCTACCCTCCAGAGATAACCACTGTTAACATTTGGCTTGTTCTGTTTAAATTGTTTTTTTCTGTTAGAAAATACAATTTTGTATCCTGCCTCTCCCCCCTTAGCATTATATAAATATTTTCCCGTGTCATTAACTCTTCGTAAACATTGTTTTTCACGGCTGCGTTTTATTCCAGCCTAGGGATCCACCAGCGCTGACTTAGCAGCTGGTAAGTCGGACACCTGGCCCCCCCCAGGTGGGAAGATGAGCCCCAGCTGTGAGGAGGGCCCTGCCCGTGGGGGGTGGGTGCTGTGGCTCTTGTTCCTTGCGTTCTCTCTGGCCACTCCTCCGGGCTGCGTTGCTCCCTGCCCGGGCCTGGCCCCAGGGAGGTGGATGTCCTGCGTGGGTGGCATTAATCACCATCTCCTTTGAGCTCCAGAAGCCCTGGGCAGGGATGGTGTGGCTCTTCCAGGAAGCCTTCTCCGGTCTCCCCAGCCTGGGGTGGCAAGTTTGCGCTTCTCCCTGAACTCCCAGTAAGCAGAAGCCTTTGCACACACTGCCCCGATTGTGTGGGTTTACAGGGTGAGCGTCGCCCCTGCCATACTCGGCCTCTTCTTGCCTCACAGAGCACTGGCTTTAGGGCATGCCTTGCCATTCCCTGACTGTGTGACTTTGGGCCAGTTCCATAACCTCTCTGAGTTCTTGCTTGGATTCTTTGTCTGCAAAGTGGGCGTGATATTGCCCTGTTTGCTTGGTTGTTGTGTAAATGAAAAGAGATCATGTATCCCAGGTGCCTGGCACTGTCCGAGGGAACACGGCGGGTGCCTGCTAAGGGGTGAGGGTTATTCTGAGTGTGAACGGCAAGATTGTACTGTCCTGTCGTCTCCCCTATTCACCCGCAGGAATGAGCGGCCCTGTGGGGAATGGCTGACCTGAACTGCATTTGACTTAGCTAGAGTTGAATGAACTATCTTTGCTCCCTTTTCTTCTGCCCACACTTTGGTTGGGGAAACTGAGGCCACCCTGAAGTTCCGCCTACACTCCGTGACTCTTGGCAGATCCCTTGAGGGTGGCTTAGGAAAGGTCTGTGGGGATTCAGGAACACACTGGATACATCAGTTGGTGAGCCAGGGAAATTAGCAGTAACGAGCTCATTTCGATAGCAATGAGCTGAGTCTCCCTCCAGCTGCCAGACATTTATGAGGCTGGCTGGGTGCCGGCGGCCGGAGGCCTCCAGTGGCCCTCATCCCTCTGCCTTCCGGCTGGAAATAATTCGTATTTAAAAAATAACAATAATAAAAAAAAAAATCTCCATCTCCTCTGGCTTTCTGAGTCCTTCAGGCCCAGGTGGGGAGGTGGTGGATGTCTTTGCTCTGTGAACTCTGTGTGGAGCAGTCGGACAGGAAAGGTCCCCCAGCTTCCCCTCCCTCATCTGCCAAAAGGTCCGGCCGCTGCACCCTTTTGAGCAGACTTGCCAGGGGGCTTTGCCTCGCAGGGCCCCTCTGCAGCAGACCCCGCTCTTGGCGAGGGGAGGGTGGTTAGGATTTCAGTAGGACCCTGCAAGAGCTTTGGGTCTTTTTTCCTGCTCAGGGCCTCAGTTTCCCCATTTGTAAACTGAAGGAAGAGATAGGCAGCACGCTGTTTAAGTTTCAGACCCAGAATTCTATGGAAAATGGGGGTCCTGGGGTTGAGAGTTTCCAGTCCTGTCCGGGAACCAGAATTACCTGCGGCATGTGTTAGATGCAGCTTCCCAGGCCTGCTGAGTCAGAATCTCCAGGGTAGGGCCCAGCAGTGTACATTTCTGGGGCAATTTTTAAAACTGATACTAAATTCAAGTAACCTAACACACAATTCACCATGTTGAAGCGTGCCATTCATTGGTTCTTGGTATATTTTCAGTGTTAGGCAACATCGCCACTGTGGAAGGGAATGTACATTTTGCATAAGTGCCCCAAGAGATGCTGATGCCACCCATCCCTCTGGGGACCTCTGCCAGCGAGTGTCCCTGAGGTGTTGATTCGGACCCTTGGGTACCAGGCAGTGAGGCCGCTCCTTGCTCTAGTTCCCTGCGGAAGGAATCCGGTGTCCGGGATCTCTGTGAAGTGAGGCGAGGGGTATCCTGGAAGAGAAGGCCAGGTTGCGGGAGAGGGAGTCCTGTTTCCCCACAACTTTGGAGGGGAGCAGAGGCTCCTCCCCCATCACTGTCCAGGGCACCCCATACCTTACTAGCCAGTGAGCACTCACTCACTCGGATCTGATGACCCTTTAAACTCCCAGCTTGGGAATTCTGAGGGTGGCCTGGGCTGCTCTGGGCTCACAGCCAGGATGTTTGCACAGTGGTGGCTCACGAGGCTCCTTCCACCCCCAGGGACACCCTTCTCCTCTTTCTCAGCCCACCTCTGCAGGTGTCGGCATCCCTTTACCGCCCTGACCACGCACCCCAGCTCCAGGCACTAGGGGCTGAGGCATTGGTCCTTGTGAGCCACGCATGCCACATCCTCTGTGAATTCTCCTCCAAGCAGTTTGGGGCATTTGGGAACTTCACCCCCAGAGTCTGGGGCGGGGGGGGGGGGGGGGGGGGGGGAGGGGCAAGTGACCGTAATACCCACCTTGTCAGTGAAGGGGACAAGTTCTTTCCCTGTGTGCCCTCAGCTTCCTGTCCATAGCCGGAAGCGTCTGCCCTGAGGGTGTGTCTGGCAGACTTGGGCAGGCCACGCCCCCTCAGGCTGTGAGACCCTGCACAAGGTCCTCTGCGGCCCTGTTATTTGTGGCCTTGAGGCTCCCTGGGGTGTCCAGCCGAGACAGTAATTGGTATTCCCAAGAATGGGACTCAGCCCATAGCACTCTTGCTCGTTGACCCTTCCTCTGGGAAAGGGGTGGCTGGACGGCTCTGTGTCCCCTGCCTGATGCAGCTCCTGGCTCTCAGGGTCGCCATTGGTATTTCTGACCTTGTCCACAGTCAGCACCGCCTCCTGAGCCCCCAGCCTTACTTAAGGAAGCCCCGTGGATCAGTAGACACGGCTTTTGCCTCTGACTGACCGCTGGGCTCTTTGGCCCGAGACCTGGCTTTGCTTCTGGGCTTGGGTGCTTTTACTGAGTTCTTGCCTAAATCGTCTGCTCTGAAATTCTTTTCTTGGGAGCTCTGGCGGGTCTGGCAGTCCCGAGTGGCTGCCCCTCCATGGTTAGCATGTGGTGGGCCACGCTCCTGTGTGACCTTTCCCTCAGTGCGCCTCAGTTTCTACATAGGACGTAACTGTTCCTTTCTAGCCCTGCCCTGCCATGAGTCACCCCTGCCCTGGATGTGGCAGCTACCCAGGGAAGGCTGAGTGAATGGATGGATGCACTCGCCAGCCAGAGACCCTGCCGTGCCTTATTCCTGTGGGATTCTGAGAGTCCCCTGCAGTTTGCAGTGAGAACATAGCAGCTGAGAGTTCACTTTCTTAGAAGGGTTGGTGGCTCTGTAGTGGGGCAGTTTTTTCCAAGGTCCCACCGAACGCCCCACTCCCAGCCAAGCCCACAAGGTTGACTTGGGTGGCATTCTCTTGGGGTGGCTGATGGTAGGGCTTGGATGGTGAGCAGAGGCTTCTGGGCTGGCACGGAGTCAGTTTCTGCATATGACAGTGGGTATCTACCTGCAAGAGCTTTTGTGAGTGTGAAACGAGATGATGTTGCTACCACCTGAGCAGATATTGTCTTCCTAGCCATCCATGTCACCGGTGTCCTTGTTAAGCAGATGAGCAAAGAGGAGGCTCCCAAAGATGTCCAGTGGCTTGGTCATACAGCTGGTTAGTGAAGGGACCAGGCACAAGTTCTGCCCGATGCAAAGCACATCCTCTTTCTTGCCTTTTTTTTTTTTTTTTAAAGTAACACGTAATTAACGCAGAACGTTTAGAAAACAAGAAAAGCACAAAGGAAAAACAAATTACCCTTAACTCTACCACCCTGAAAGGAAATTATTACTATTTTTTAATTAGCTTGGAATATTATTTTTCTTGTGGTTCTCTTAACAAAAATACGGGGCAGCGGAAATCTGCCATGTACGTATTTACTGCCAAATGAGAGGAAGATAGCTACGCAGACTATATCTAGCTGTACATCTAGCAACATTGAGAACATTTCCTTAGTTCAGCAAATATTCTGTGTGATTAAAAAACATTTTTTTTAATGTTTATTTGTTTTTGAGAGACAGAGAGCTAGCAAGCATAAGCCAGGGAAGGGCAGAGAGAGAGGGAGACACAATCCGAAGCAGGCTGCAGGCTCTCAGCACAGAGCCCGATGCGGGGCTCGAACTCATGAACCGTGAGATCATGACCTGAGCCGAAGTTGGATGCTTAACTAATTAAGCCACCCAGATGCCCCTCCCCCTTAAATAATTTTTTTTTAATGTTTATTTACTTATTCTGTGTGATTTTTAATGGGTGCTTAATATTCCAGCTCATGGATGTGCTGTATTTTCTCACCAGTACCCCGGGCCTAGACATGTAGGTTGTTGCTGCATTGTTTCTTTTTTTTTTTTTTCTTCTAACTATCATAAATACTGCAGCTTGGCGAGCATCCTTTTGCATATATCTTTATGTGCATCGCTGGTTACTTCCTTAGGATAATTCCTAGAAGTGGGACTGCTAGGTCAAAGGCCACGCACATTTAAGGTCAGAGTGCCCTCCGGAAAGGCTGTATCCGTTTTCTCCCCCAGCAGCCGTGGAAGAGAGGGCCCGGATCTTGTAACTCACAACCTTTTGCTATTTCCAAACTGTGAGCCCAGAAAGAGTTGGAAAAAAAAAAAAAAAAAAAAAACCCACTGCGCTGGGAGCGACTTCCTGCCAGAGGAAGGGAGGCATTTGGTAAATAGTCCACTCCCAGTTTTTGAGTGGATGCTCTGCGGCCTGCCTTCAGGCCAGGCCACTTGGGAACATACAGAAAAGCGGAGTCCTGGTCCGGGTCCCATCCACCGGGATGGGAAAGATGATGACCACCTGAAAGGCCACAGCAGCGAACCCCAGGACGGAGGACAAGTTCCTGCTAAGGGCAGGGCCATGGCCGCCTGGGCCACCTCCATCCCCAGCATCTGGTTCAGTGCTCGGAAGGACTAGGCGTGTGGTGAATATTTGTCAAATAACAAAAAGCAGCTTGTTACCAACAGAAGCTGCTGTGAGCTCTTTGAAGTAGCATTTGAGTCTTGTTCACAGCTGGCTGCACCCCGAGCCTAGAACAGTGTCCGTTCCCCATAAATACTGTCTGGGCGAACGAAGGCTTCATGGGACAAACAACTGCAAGAAAAGGATGAAGGGGCGGTCCACATTCCGGAAGAAAATGGAATGAGCCGCTCACACCCCCCTGCCTCCCTTTGTCGGTGCTGGAGAGCACTGGCTGGGAGTCTGGGTGCTGATTTTGTGCCCCTGCTGCTGTGTGACTAGGGGAGTTGCCCCACTGTCTGAGACTGAGTTTTCTTAAGGGATTGGACTTTGTTCTCAGGGCCCCCTCTGGCTCTCAGGCCAAGAATCTGACTGTCTGTGGACAGGATGGAAGGCCAGACTTTAGCCCCATACATTCAGTAAGATGGGGGCCCCACAGGTGACCCCTGGCCCAAGAGCAGCTGCTGTCCAAGCCTGGTCCTTGCCACTGCCCCCCATCGCCAGCCCTCAGCAGGGCTCTCTCAGGTGGCTGGTGGCTGTCCCCGAAGGAGGGGATATGGAAATGAGGTGATCCAGCCGTTCCCCAGCCTCGTCCTTCTGTTTTGAATAAGGTTGTAGATTGTTTGTTTGAGAGAGGAGAGGCCCCAGCTAAACATCCTGCTTTTAAAGTCCTGAGCGCCAGCCGCTCCACCCCCCACCCAGGAGGCTCCTCTGGCAGCCCCAGGGCTGGCATCCCTCTGCCTCTCAGCTTGACTCCCCCACTGCCACCCTACCCAACTCCCATCCTGGACCCCACGATAAAACTGCTCTTGGTGGCCCCTTCTGCCTTCTGTTCCCCTCCACTTCATTCCCTACACTTCCCCTCTGCTTAGGCTAAGAGAAGCTCTTCCTACTGGAGGAAGGCTCTTTTACTTGGGCAAAGTGCTTTGCCATCTTGGACTTGAAGCCTCAAGATCTGAGTGCTGAGTCCATTTCGTTGGTGAGGACACTAAGTGCCAGAAAAGCGAAATTTCTTGCTCAGAGTCCATGGTGCAGCAGTGGCCAAGCACAGGACAGAGAATCAGCCTGGGGAAAGCTGGGGCTCCAGCCCAGCCTCTGCCTCCAGCTGGCTGGGTGACCTTGAACAAGTCCCATTACCTTTCTGGGCCTCAGCTTGCTCATCCACAGAGTGAGCAGGTGCGTGGTACATGATCTCTTGAGCTCCTTTCCACCTCTGCTGCTCTGTCTCGAGGTGAGGATCATGCGGCATCAGGTGGGAGGCCCCTTGCAGCGTCCCTGGGCCCGGTGGCACCCCACCCCTCCCTTGCGCCCCACTTCCTGCAGCCAGTTTGGAGCCAGAGACAAAGGCCTGCCCTGGGTGGAAGGTGCGGCCAGTGGGGATGTGTGCTGGTGCCTGGCTGGCGGGTCCTGATAAGAGGCCGGGGCTCCCCGTGAATCAGCGGGAGGTGCTGCGAGCGAGGGAGCGGAAGATGGGGTGCCCTGGCGCCTGTCTCACCAGCCTCTGCCCACCTGCTCAGGGACCTCCCCCAGCCCCCTCGCCCAGTGAGAGGTTTCATGGCAAATGCTGGACCCGCAGAGAGAAAGGGACACAGCAGCTGTGCAGCTTTGGTGACGCCTGTGCTATTACGTGTTGGCAAGGCTGGGGGCCTTCTGGCCCCAGCAAACCTGACATTCAAAAGGCCACGTGATCCTGGGGTTCTCTCCTGGCTCGTGGGACAATGTGTAGGATGGGACGTGTGTGCTTTCTGGAAGTTAAAGTTCACCCTTCCCGGCGACCTGTTTGTTCCACATCCTCAAGGACCCTGACTTCACCCTATTGTTCGTGCTGCTGACACAGAGGTTCCGAGCTCCTCTCTGAGTCTGCGCTGGGATGGGGGGTTCCCGCTGGTGGCAGTGGGGGGCTGGGGGTTGGGATCCGCGCGGGCCTGCTTGTGAAAAGGGATCCGCTCATTCAGGGAAGATGTCCTGTCGGGACACCCACGGGCTGCCCAGGGAGGCTGAGATAGCTATCGCCCGGGCTTTTGTGTCTTGAGTTTTGTCAAACTGAGGCCCAGCCATTTCTGGCTGTGGCTGACTTCCTGCCCTTGGTGGTTATGGTGATGAAACTGCTCAGGTGGCCCATCAAGGATGGGCTTCAGTCTCACAGTAGCCGATGGAGGACGTGCCGCGGGGCCTTGCCTCCAGACGTGAACCATTATGATGACCCCACTGGAGAATCCAGTGTCTCCTCACTGAGGATTCATGAGACAGTTGAGTCAGAGTTAAGTGTAAAGAATTGGATTCCTTGGAGTCGGCGGGGCGATCCCAGAATTTGAAGGCCCTGGCTCTGAAGGGGTTAATCTTGTTTCCTAAATAAGGGAAGAGTATAGTCAAGCTACTTTCTGGGAGATGCAAATGCATTTGGACGTTTGGTACGTCAGTTACTGTTTTGACAGTAATAATACGCAAAATTCCTCTGGCCTGATTTTCAGTTTACAGAGAACAATTCAATGACCCAATTGATCTTCTACAAGAGGATCCGGCCAGGAAGACAAAATTCTTAGCTCCACTCAGCAAGTGGGGCGACTGAGGCTTGGCAGAGGGTACATGGTTTGCTGAGGTCGTACAGCCAGCCAGTGGGGTGTGGGTGGGCCTTGGGCCTCTGGTTTCCAAGGCCTGGCTCCTTGCTGCCTCACCTGTCCTTCACAGAGAGCCTCATCAGCCCCCTTGGTTAGCAGGAAGCTCTGACCAGACTCCTTAGCAACCCCGTGGAGAGCCCAGCCTGCCCATCCCAGCTGGTCTTTGAGGGTCCCTGGGGTATTGCCCAGGGGGTGGAGGGACTTCAGGGCCAGGGGGCTGGAGATGCGGTTTACAGAGCCCACTGGGCCACTGGCAACCTCCCCATCTGTCTACTAGCATTGCTTTTTCACCTGAAGATTATTCACAGAAGGTTCTTAATTCCACGTGCCCCTGGTTTCCCCCTTAGTCATATATACTTGTTAAAAAGTTGAAAAGTGAGTGGCGTAAATGTGATAGAGGTTGAACAAAACACCCCACCTTGCAATGGCAGGGCAAGTGCAGGTGACCTGAGGATCATCAGACGGGGGTGGGGTGGGAGTGGTTATCCCTGGTGGTCACTTCTGCTCCAGCCACCATTTCCTCAGAGGGTTGACTGCAGCCATCTGTCACCATTTTCACCCCAGCAGACACGGCCTGAAGTTTTCCCCAAGAGCCTTTTGGATTCCCCCCTCACGTTTGCCCCAGCATTAGGCTGCGTTTGGAGGGCACACACGGCCACCCCCATATCCTAACTTGCTCCACTGCATCCAGACCCCTCCCCAAATCATGAATCCTGCCTGGGCTCCATAAATCACCCTAAGAGCACATTCCTTGGGGGATTTGTAAAATAATCAAAATATTTGGGGAAAAGACCTTAAGATTACTTATGGCTATTAGTGGGATCCATATATGTTGGCACCAAGCATAGCTTAATTGAAAAAATATGTGTGCTCGGTGATTTCTTTCTTTCCTTTGTTTTTTTATTTTTTTATTTTTTTATAAGGAGTAAGCCCAGAGAGAAGGGTGGTTAGGGAAAAAAAAAACAGGGAGGAATTGAATATCAAAAGGGTTTGTGTCAAGGAGCTGTTTACAGAATTGTGGAAAATATAATGCTAAATGGAAAGTAAGCCCTGCCTATATAGTCCGGGATTATTAATAGAACTGAATTACCACGCACATAATGAACCTTTTAAGAGACCTGGGACAGCTTTCCCCGTTGCAAAACTAGTTTCCTTCGAATAGCACCATTCACGCCGCTAAGGGCATTGGGTTACAACAATAAATAAAAATGAACAGTGCCCTGAGAAATTGAAGGAATGCACAAACGCTTCAGTGATTTAGGATGAGAAAACACTACTTAAAACATTTAATTGAAACGCGTACTTTCATCTTTAAAACATGAGCGTTTGAACTGCCACCTGAATCTTTCTCTTCGCTTCATTAGATTGCCAGGCTCCTGGGGGGGGGGGGGGAGGGGAGGGGTCGAGCTCCTGTCCCTCCCCAGGTTTTTCCCCTTCTGCTCTGCGTCCAAACTCATTTTTTTGCCCGAGATCATCAGGAAAAGGAGGCTGGACAGGGAGTTTCCTTGCAAAGCTGTAGAGAGAGGCCTGTTAGGAGACAGGCTTTTCCAAATGCCATGACTCGGTGTTAGCTTTGGAAGCCTGGGTCAGTCACCGCCCCTCCCTGAGACTCAGTTTCTCCTCTATTAAAGGAGGGGCTTGGATTGGAGCCTCTGGATCTTTGTCACAGGACACAAGCCTGGTGCCAAGGTTCCCCATGTGCCAGTGTACCTTCTTGGTTAAAAATGATTGGAGTAGGAGGACCTGGAGGCCTTCCTGGGTCTAGGTAACCGGAGGGCAGGGACACAGCGACCACTGGGCGTCTCCTGTGGCTGGGCCGTGTGCTTAGTGCTTGCTACAAGTTGCCTCCTTGAATCCCTGGGTCTAGGGACTTCATGATTCTAATCCCAGGAGGTGCCCTGGGCTGATACCTGCTGAAGGAGGTATGCCATGACCCCGGGTCGAGTCTGTGTGTATACACAGTGGTTCCAAGTTGCCTGGACAGTGGAGCGGGTAAGCTCCACTGAGATTGGGCTCAGCATCTAAGAGAGAAAGGGAAGATCATGAGTCTGCAGCACATGTTTCAAACTTGGCTAGGTGCTGTCCTTTGAGGTTAATGTGTACAAATGAGAAGCATGCATAAGCTCTCCCTTGAATGCTCACTGCACCCGGGGCTGCGGGTATTTCCTCAAAGATTAACCAGAGGCCCTTACTGAGTGCCTGCCACATCTGGGGCACGCTATGAGCTGCGGTGGGGGACACAGAGAGGCTCTGCTCAACCCTGCCCCTGAGAAGCTTCTTGTAGTCTGTGTTCACAATAAGACAGGAGAGCCGTGTGACCTTGGGCAAATCATCTCTCAGTAAGACTCCTAACATTTATCTAGACACCTGGGAAACCACTTGGTATGAAATACCTATTTTATTGTGAGCATCTTCATGAACTGTTTATGTCTTATCTCCCAGCTAGAGTGGGGGTTCCTCAGGACAAGGATGAATGTTCCATGTGGCCATTGACTGGTCAGTTGAATGAGCCATTTCATGTTCATTTCGTTCTATTTATGGGCACCACTCAGGAGCCTGGCCTGTGCCTGGTCCAGGGGTGCAGAGCAGAGAAGACACAGCCCCTGTTCTCGTGGTCCTTTCTGTCTGTGTAGGAGCTTCGGCTTGGAAACGGCTAGTGCAAGCTACGATTTGGTGCCGAGGCAAGGTTTTCTTAACTTGGCTCTTCCCAGAAGCAGACCCTGAGACAAAAATTCGATTGCACAGTTCTTTGGAGCAAGGGGTTGACCCAGGAAACAGCAGTGGGAGAGTGGGCAGGGGCAGGGGAGAAGGCCAGTGCATGGAGCATTAGGAAGCCGGCTATGTCTGTGGGCACTCGGAGCTGAATCCCGTTGGGAACTCGGCAGACAGTATCCATCTCACCTCAGCGTATGATCCCCACCCCCCCCCCCCCACTCCGCCCCCGAGGGGCGAGAGAGCTGGGGCATGAATCCTCCAGTCCCAAGGCAGTCATTTCTAGCACTTCCCAGCAGTCAGGCAGAGCAGGCCCCCAGGGTCTAGGGAGTGTCTTTGGACAGAAGCAAAGCCATGCACTGACTTGGTGAGGGCTGAGGGGATATGGGTCGAGCCCCAACAGAAGTTCAGCTCATTCAACCAGTGTTTATTGAGCACAGGCTATGTGGTGGCATATGAGATGGGGTCTGTCACTGCCTTTCACGAGAGGACACTGAAGTTCTTAGAAACTAAGGTTGAAACCAGGTCTCCCAAGGCCCTGGGCCACACTGCCTTCCTGATATGACAGCTGTGTGTCAAGGTCAAAGCAGATTGCAAAGCCAGCCTGGGGGCGGGGGAGAAGGGGAAGGTCTACCAGGTGGAGATGGGCCGGCCATATTCTCTGGCTGTGATATTCACCTGTCTAGGCAGGTGGCTGCACCAAGATACTTAGCATGCTCAGGGTCTCCTGCACTAAACTCGAGCTCCTGATTTGTGCACTCTGTATCTTCAGTGCCTAGTCCATGCTGGTCATGGAGCGGGAGAGCAGTGCTGGAGGGGCTTTGGCCGCCAGCCAGCCCAAACCTTTGTTTTGGTGAGAAGAGGAAACGGTCCCAGAGACACCAGTGACTTCCCCCAAGTCACACAGTGACTTATTGACAACAAGAAGTGCAGCCAGGCCCTGGATGGCCAGCTTGCTTTTCTTCCTACTCCTTCCGTAGGAAGCTGCTATGTAAAGTATGTTTTATTATAGTTGATCATAAACAATAAAAATTTCTTACATTTAATGGTGCCCTTTTTTTTTTTTGGTGCCTTTTTTAAAAAGCAGTTTACAACCCAGCTTTTCACTTGCTCCTTAGGAAAACTTGAGGGGCAAACCAGCTGTGCCCATTTTCAAGCTGGAGTCATTGAGGCCCAGGAAGCTTGCCTGGGTCTTGGGACCTCCATGGCAGTGATCTGTCTGCCACACACAGGACTGGAGTGGGTTAGGTTGGCCGGGGTCATTGCCAGAAGCCTTTTCTGGGAGGTGCCCTCCCTGCTTTGGGACAGACCACAGACATTGTTACATAGAGGGTTCTGGGGGGAAAGCCCTGGGCCGGTGCTCAGAACACGGGGGATCAAGGCTGCTGCTGGCCCCGGCTTGTGGTGTCACTATCGGGAGTCACATCACCTCTGTGCTTTGAGTTCTTTCCCTAGGATAGATGGCCTTCCATCACTCCCTTTTCTCTGCCGTGGTTCTAACTTCTCACAAAATGCTCACAGTTAACGGAAACAGATACCTAGTTAAAAATTGCGTACAGAAGTCTGTAATAAAGACCTGAACAGATTGCTGTGGGATCCCAGCCGGGATTGCCTAGGCGAGTGTGGGAGGGCTTCATGGAAGAGGTGACGTTTAGCCCTGGGCAGGGGGCAAGTGAGGAGCAGTCCAGGGAAAAGGTACAGGGAGAGGACAGTCGCATTTGCCAAACATGTAGCACATGTGCTGTGCATGACATATGTTGTCTTACAGAATTCCCTACAACAGAAAACCCTGGGAAGTGTGTTCAATTATTCCCGTCTTGCAGATGAGGTCAGTGGGCCCCAGGGAGGGGAGATAGCTGGTGTCCACAGTCTCACGGACCAGGTTCTAAAGCCCCCTTGTCTCCTTCGTACCTCTCCTCAGCCTACCAGGCCACTGCCACAAAGGCCCCGGGGCCTGATCAGACTTCCTGGCACTTTTAGGATCTGAGATCTACAAGAGGTGCTGGGGCTGCTTGCGGTCCTCTAAGAGAGCATGCCCACGGTGGGAAGGGATGGTCGTAGTGCCCACCTCGGTACCAGCCACCTCGTCCCCCAGCCTGACCTGTGTCATCCCAGCCGTGGGATCTGGACAGAGTTGGGCCTTCTGTGAGTCGGGCATCTCCAAGGAGCCCCAGGGGCTCCTTCTCGCTCCCAGAACCCTCAGCACCACCACTTGGGCACCATCCTTCTGCCTTCCCTACTCCTCCTTCCTTGGCTCCCTTGGGAACCGCTGACATAAGCCAGGGGCAAGCAGGTGTGGCCAGGGTGGCCTGGGCATGCCCATTCCTCTCCCAAATCCCTGGGCAGCCTTTTCTAAGGGTCTTGCTTCATGGGTCTGATAGCTCAGACATCACTCCACTCAAGATTTCATTCCACAGATGGGGTACCTGAGGCCCAAAAGGGGATGTGACTTGTCCAGAGTCCCACTGTATTAGGGACTGGGCTGGAACTCCCGGTGCTCCCTGGGTCGGAGCGACCGTGGTGGACCTCCAGCCCCCTGCTGTGGTAGGATAGTTAGTGGGATTCGGTACTTGCCCCCCACTTTGCACAGCTCAGACACCCACACCCCAGAGGTCCTCACAGACTCGGGGAGGAAACTTTCAAAAATGCTTTTCTCCTCTTCCTGCAAGGGCTTCATCACTCTTTTGGAGATCTGTGGGGACGGGGTTTTGCTGAGGGAAAGAGCCCCTGCTGGGTGATGGAAGGCTTCATCTCCTTCCCCAGCTTCCTAGCACTGCCTGCCTTCATCAACAGGGGTCCCAAAAGGCAGCATGTGGGGTTCCTGGGAGCTCATGCTCTGGGGTCAGATGTCAGCCTCGCCACTCCCCATGGGAGGCTCATTTGTTCTCCTATAAAGTAGGGATAATGGTAGTCTGACCTCAGGGGAATGAGTTAATACACACATGTACAGTAAATGCTCCATAAAATGGGTGGTATTGTTGTCTGGTCCCCAGAGACACCCTCATCTCTCTCCATCTGGCTCTGTTGTGTCCTCCGGACTCCCTCAGCCGCTGCCACTCTTACTGAGGGGGCTGGTCTCTTGCTTGTGCAATCCTAAAATGAAAGGCAGGGGTGGAGCTTAAACTCATACTTGCAAGAAGGTCAGAGTTTGCTAGGCTCCCGGTGACACTACCTGGGGAATGGGCAGGCGCTCGCTGCTCTGCACAAAGACTTAGCTGCAGCTTGCAATAGATGGGGGTTCACGCTTACTTCTTCCCTGACCACCTTGCGCGCGCGTGCGCGCGCACACACACACACACACACACACACACACACACGGACACACACATACAGTGCACCCGGATTCCTCATGTGAAGTATATCCAGTGGAACTTGGTAGGAGCTCAGCAAGTGCATGTGCCCACTTTATTTTCTGTCCCTCAGCCATGATGTTACCAGGTGGGTGCCTTCTGTGCCAGGCATTGTAGGGTTATGCAGAGTAAGGGTCTACTAGCTGTTTAGCACAGAGTTGGACATTTTATATAGGGTGTCTCCCTTAATCCTTACAACCACGGGTTGGGGGGAAGGAGTGGAGTTTATTATAATCCCCATTTTATAGGTGAGTTCACTGAGGTTCAGAGAAAAGGCACACGTCCACTTGAGGTAACAGTGCAAGGGTTAAATAAAGGTCTGTATAAGACAACAGTGCAGAGGACAGGATGGGGCCCTGTAGAGGCAGCAGTGAAGAGCTGGGGTGGTTTGGGGGTACAGAGGTAAGACTTGGGGCTAGGGATGGGCTGCTTTGTTCTTATCCCTAATCCCCCCTCCCCTTTACCACTCAACATGCTGTGTGACCTCAGGCAAGCCCCTTTCCCTTTCTGGGCCTACAAGGATTACATACTCATTAAGTCCGTCTTTGGATTTTCTGAAAATTCCAGCAGCTGATGGATTGTGCACAGGAAAGAACTCTTTATTGGCTCCAGGGCTGTCCTTACTCTTCAAAAGCTCCTTAGGGGTGTGGGGGTCATGGCCCAGCTCTGAGGGTCACTTTCATGTTGAGCAGTCACCACCATCAGGCTGGGGATCCGGCAGAAATTCCTGTTTGCTCACAGGGAGGGGCCAGGCAGGCCCTCATGGATTCCCAGGCTCTGTCAGCATGAGTGCAGGGCCACGCCTGCCCTGAAACCAACAAACCACGGTCATTCTCCATTGCTAGGCCTCGGTTTCCCCTTTCACACCAGGAGAGGAGAGGTGACAACCTGGATCTGTGGTTTTCAAGCGTGTGAGTGCTGCTACAAAGCGTGAGGGGTGGGGTAGCTGTACTTTTTTTTTTTTTACCTACCTTAGGTCCTGGGCTTAGCAGGGAGGTTCTGTACGGGGGAGAAGGGGTGGGCAGTATTCCGCTGCTAAGTAAGAAAACACATTTGAAGAACTGAGTAGATCATCCATCCCTTCCCGATCCAGCCTCTTTCATGATAAGGATAGTATTTTGCTAAGGTCATCCTTGGATGACGCCCCGGGAAACCCTAGAGCAGGAGGACGGGGTGCTGGGTGGAGGACGTAGGGCAGGAGTCCGAGTGTCACAGGCTGTATCCCCGATTGCGTGCCAGTCTGTGAGATGGCCACGGCAGCCATCTGCCAACCTGCAGAAGTGGCCCTCGGGGCTCCAGGTGGGGAGCCCACGGCGCATCCCTGGGCTTTACGGCTGCTCCGTGTTTCACCAGCTGCTCACCACTGACCTTCCAGCACCGGCCTGGGCCAGGAGCCACCGTTCCCCCCACCCGCCCTTTTAGGGATGAGGAACTGAGGCCCAGGGGCAGGAGGAGCCCTGCCCCAGGTGAGGGGCTGGGTGGGTGGCAGGGCAATGGCAGCGCAGGAGGGGAAACCCCTCCTCCCTGGGTACGCCGGGCTCGGCCCCCACCTCCGTATGGGGCTTCAAGCCAAGGGAACCCACAGTGGGGTTAAACAGAAAGGCCTCCTGGAGGAAGGAAAAGATTCCCAGAGTTCTGTGCTTCAAGCCATTTTGGTAAAAAAAAAAAAAAACCTAATTAGAGGTGACAATGGTGACTTTGTCTGTGTGCTCACTTTTTCCTCCCTCTTCCCTACACCTCCCCCTCCTCTCTGTCCCTCATTTGTTACATCCATGGGAAAACTAGGTAACGTTATAATTACTGAAAATATTGTGGGTCCGTGGAAGCTAGGGGGAGGGGTGTGCCTGGGAGTGCAGGAGGCCCTTTTTTAAAAAAAAAAAAAAAATTTTTTTTTTTAGGTTTTATTTTATTTTTTTCCTTTTGTTTGGAAACGGAGCCCTTTGCAGTCATGCTGTCACAGTTAAAATAAGGTTTAAATTACAGGCCAGCCCGTGGCTTTTCCCCTTTCTTTCAGAATTTTTGCCAACTTGCAATTTACTTAATGAAATCCTGCTATTCCGTTTAACGGGGATATTTTTTGCAGATGTTGATTTAACTTAGCTTTGCAAAATATGTGAACTGTACCGTTTCTTTTCCTATTTTTAACGGTTTCAGGATTCTAGTTCAGCAACTCCATGGGCCCTGCCATGCCAACAGCGGTGTTTACTCCCATCCCTTGAAAATATTTGTTTTCCATTGCTCTGTCTGCCCTCCCCTCCGGCCCACATATCCACAAAGGGGAGGGGTCCCATACCATGGCAGAATCTTCCAGTGGAGACTCAATCACGTTTAGGAATGGGTGGAATTGGAGTGATGGAGCTGGAATGAACATCAGAGTACCTCATAGTCCAAACCTCTTGTTGTGAGGAAATGGACACTCAGAGTGGGGAAGTGACTTGCCTAAAGTCACACAGCAAATTAGGAGCAGAGCGGCTTGAGGCATAAGCTGGCTCCTCTGGACAGAGGTGAGAGTGGGGGGCTGGGAGTTCTTGCCTTGTGGTTGTTTTGGCTGTTTCTTCTCCCTGGGGAGTGACTTTTCTCCTTCTCCAGGGGGGCGCTTTGAGCCTGACCCTCTTGTGTTGGGAGGGAAGTTCTACTTCATGTCTATCGAGGCAGCTATGTGTAGTGGAAAAATCCCCCACCAAGAGTCCTGAGACTCTTGGGGTTTGGGGAAGGGCTTCTGCTGTCAACTAGCTTCTGTGACCTGGAAAAATGGTTTAATCTCTCAGAGCTTCGTTTTCCCCATCTGTACAGTGTGGGTGATGTAGTCCTTGTCTCCCAGACTGTTGAGATAATCTAATGGAGGAGGAGCCTGTGAGAAGTTCCCCCATAAAGCACAGCAGGTGTCTAGGGAATGCTTCTAAAAAATCCTCACCAACTGCCAACTTCGATGCTCAGAGAAGGACACGGGAGGAGAGGTGTCTTTGGGTGCCCAGCATCTGTGTCAGACATGGCAGGAAACGCCCCTTCCCCTTCCATTGGGGACCTCCTCCAGCCACCCTTTCCTTAATGAGGAGTCCCCCAGAGGGACAGGGGCCCACGTGGAGTCAGGAGAGACCGGACACATTGTTTCACATCATGGGGCAGAGGTCCAGAGAAGGCCCAGTGTGAACCCAGGGTATCCCTCCTGATGGCTCCTACCGGTGGGTCTTAGGAGGGGGCTGCCCCTGATGCCGGGCTGGGGGCCGGTCCGTCTTGAGTCTGACCCCTCTCGGGGCCTCGCCCACAGTCTCCTGGAGGCCTTGCGTGGCCCCTGCTTCTGGAGGTGGGGCTGGCAGGAGAGCAGGGGCCGCAGTTCAGAGCTGGGGGCGCCGGGCTGGGCCTGTCCTAAGCACGCATTCCTCACACACGCCCTGGATGCCGGAATGTCCGCTGAGCTGAAGGAAGTGCTGGCAAGACAACAGAGCCGCAGGGAGCGCAGTGGGCCGGGCACCGGGGACCGGGCCCTCTGGAAACGTGGAGATGGCCTGGCTGGGGCCAGCGGGGGAGGGAGGGACGGCCGCCTCGGCCGCGTGTGACCTCAGGGAGCAGTTTCCCAGTTTCTGGTCAGTCTGACGGAGAGGGCCGGGACCCTCCCTGAAGCAAACTGCGCATTATATAAACTCCATTTATATAAAGTGGTTGTTGTCTTTGTGTCTGCGGGTGGAGGCGGTGGGAAGGAAAGTGTGACTGGAACTCTTGTTGACTGAAGAATTCATCATCCGGATCCTTGTGTGTTCATGACTCTTGGTTCCCTCAAACCCCTTTTTGTTATTAAATATAATGGGGGCGCCCGGGTGGCTCAGTCGGGCGAGCATCCGACTCTTGCTTTCGGCTCAGGTCGCGATCCCAGGGTCGTAGGATCGAGCCCTGCATTGGGCTCCATGCTGAGCATGGAGCCTGCTTAAGGTTCTCTCTCTCTCCCTCTCTGCCCCTCTCCCTGCTCATGTACTCTCTCTCCTCTCTCTCTCTCTCTCTCTCTCAAATAAAATAAGATAAAAAATAAAATGATGTGTTACTGCACAAGTAATAAAGTTATATTCTCTTTCTATAAAATTCAAAATACACTGATAGCAGAAGTCTTCCTTTCTTCCCTGTGCACCACCCCCCCCCAACTTTCCTCCTGGGAGTTAACTACTCTAAACAACAAAACATGATAGATTTAAAAAAAAACAAAAACAAAAAAAACCCCAATCACTCCAGATAATAATATGGCAAGTCCAAACACCAGTGACAACAAATGTGACAAAAGCTCCCAGCTATATGCTGGGTTTCCAGAAGGGACACACCTCAACAAAACTATAGGGGAAGGTTGCAACTACCAGAATGGGAAAGAAAAGATACAAAGAAACACGAAGAAAGCAAGTGTAACAATATTAGTTTGAGATGATAGGATTCTAGGCAAGGAGCATTGAAAGGAACAAAAGGCAACATTTTGTAAGGATCCAGGGTTGGCAGACTTTTCTGTAAAGGACCAGATAATAAACATTTTCAGCTTTGCAGGCTACGCAGTGCCCCGCTGCTCCACTCTGCCATCAACGAGCGTGGCTGTGTTCCAGTAGAACTTTTTTTAAATCAGAACGAGTGGTAGGCCAAATTTAGTTTTTTGCTGGTCCCTGACTTAGATCAAAGCTAAAATGGTCAGTACCCTATATAATAATCAAGAACCTTTATACACCTAACAGCATAGTTTTGAAATATCTAAATCGAAGATAGAAATTAAAAGAGAATATGACAAACCCTCAGAAGAAGAGGACCCTATGAAACAAGTGCTTTCGGAAGTTGACAGATCCAGTGGATAGAGACCCAGAGAATTATGAACAACACTGTACACTTGTTGATATGTACACACACACACATACACACACGTGTATAGACATACATACATATACATACACACATGTGTATATATACACACATACACACATATGCATAGATACATATGTATACGTGTAAGTAAACATATACACACACACATATACATACATATATACACACATGTACATACACATATACACACATACGCATACACACATGTGTACATGCATAAATACATATACAGACACACACTTATATATACATACATACATATATATACACGCATGTGTGTACATACATACACACATATATATGCATACATAAATGTATATAGACACACACACACAGATGCTTGTCCCATTGTGCTATATTAGGTCTTCACTCACCCCTTAGATTTTTAAAACCAGAGTAGTCTCTAAACAGGCTTGACAAAGACCAGGGAAACAAGCTCTATATTTTCAGCACTGGGGGCTTTGTACAGTCCTAGAATTCCCACTTATGAAGTCTACCTGTCTCCTCTTATTAATCGCACCCAATTGTAGCCAAGGTTCCTGCTCTTGATGAGCCGGTGGTCTTTTGAGGTGCGGGGTGTGCACCCATGAAACAGTGCGGAACTGTCAGGGCCCTGACCCTCCTTGCCTACCACCTTTCCGTGGCTCCCTCTGTCCACACCACAAGTGCTCAGTTGGATTTTCAAGGTCTTGTGTGGTCTGGCCCTAGCCAACCTCTGTATGCTGGGGTGTTTTTGTTTGTGTGTTTTGTTTTTTCCTCCACACGCCCTTCCGTGTTGTGTGATCTGGCCGCAGGAGACTGTTTGTTGCCTTGTCTTCTTCTGCCTGAGTGCCGTGGCCCCAGCCGTACCTCGCCCCTGGAGCAGCGCTTTCTTTCCCCATCCCTTACACCCCCTCCCACTCGGCCGTCATTCTCCCCTAGATGGATTTCGGAGTCCGCCCTTCTTTGCCTCATGCCCCTCATTTATGAATGAGCATTACAGTGCCCTTTGGTAGCCGTGTTCTCTCTTCCCTGGACGCGGAGCTCTGAGGGCAGAGGTGCGTCTGGTCTCCTGACACCCCAGGAGTCAGCGTAGGTTCCCCGCAGTGCCTGTGGGAGGTGTCTGTGGAGAGCTTCTCCGCCTGCCGCACACCCACTGGGAGCAGAGCGGTGGGAATGAATATTTATGAATCCCGGCATCCCCTTGGATTGGCTAGGAGACCTCAGTTTCTTCCTTGTCTGTAAAATGGGGCACTTCCTCACATCACCTCCTAGGGTTGTTACGGGAACTGGGTGTGCCTGGCACATGGGGAGCTTGCAGGACATGTCAGCTGTTAGTGCGGAAGTCTCCATCCAACGACTGTCTGTTGTGGGTGCTCTTGATCCCATTTCACAGATGGGGAACCCGAGGCCTAGAGAGGCTAAGGCCATTTGTTGCACACAGCTAGGCAGTGACAGAGCTGGGATTTTGTACCGACGTCCTTGATTCCAGGTCTCACGTGGAGGTGCACACTGACCCGAGGCTATGTCCTCAAACACACCCAGACGCACTGAGTCAGGGCCATCCGCGGTGGCTCCAGAGTGTCGCCTTCCCTGCCGGTCCCCCGGCCTGGCGCTGGGACTGCCACGTCCGTCTAATGCTAGGAAGTCCTTTCGGTTTGGTCTCCTTCCTGTCCCTGTCATTCCCCCCTCAAAGAAGCCGGCTCTCTCACTACCATGCCAGGCTGTTGAGCCCTCCACTCGTGGGATCATAACCTATCAGCCAGAAAGGGGGCCTCTTAAATCTTGTTGAAAACATAGATTCCCTGGGGCTCCACCCAGGACCCATGAATCAGAATCTCCAGGGGCGGGGCCTGGGAATCTGGACACAAGGGCCCAAAGTAGGAGAAACGCTTTTAACCCTTTTAGTTTTCAGGTTAGGAAGCTGGGCCTCAGAGTGGGGTCTGCGCTGCAGGGAGGTCCAGGGAGCCTGGGCGACTGGGAAGCCGCTTCTCTCTGGACCTTTACCTGGCAGTGACTCCTACCCCTTCTCAGCCCTGTCCCCACGCCTCCTCCCCCATCTCCCAGACTCGAATCTCTAGAAACCATGTACAATGGAAGTGGTTGCGAATGGGTGTGCAGAGACCTTTCTGGAAACGCAGGCTCTGCTCACAGACTTCCTGTGTCTTACAATGTTATCTTCAGAATAGGAAACTTTGCCCCATTTTTGCAACGCACATCCTTTGCCTGAGAGTCTGTGGTGGTGCCGGCCAGCCGGGGCGGGTCGCTTCTCAGGCAGAGGCGGGAGTTGCTCTGACAGCAGAGCGAGGAAGGACTCTCTCCCTGTTACCCACAAGAACAAACAAACAGACCCCTTTGCAAAAATAATTCGTGTTGGCCAGACGCGTCAGGATTATTTGTTCCTTGAGCCCCGGTCGTATTGAGGACCAAGTCTTTCCTCAGAGACAGGGAGCCCTCACTGTGAGGCCGGGCCCTGCTGCCTCACTTCTGGCAAGTGATTTCTGTTCTCTGAGCCCCAGTTTCCCCTTCTGTAGAGGGAAGGTGTTGGGCTGAATGGGCTGTAGCAGTGACATTTAGCAGTGCCCCAAGAAGTCTTTGATTTCCCCTAACTTCCTCCAAGTCGCTCTTTGAAATAGCATGATGTTGCTGTTAGCATGTTCCATGGCACTCTAATTTTCAGAGTTTCTACCGATCCAAGAGTGGCATACCCCCTTCCCCCCCCCCCCCCCCCATCAACTTCCAGACGTTCACAGGACCCATTCGGGTGGTGGGTGGCTTCCCCAGGTGAGAGGATCCATTTGAATGGGGGAGCAGGGACTCGACCCTCAGAACTCACAGTGGGTGGGGCTTTGCACAGGCTTGCAGTTAGTTACAGGCCCAGGCTGGTGCTCTCCTCCTATAGGCCAGCTGCAAAGAATGTTATGCTGTTTCTTTTACTCCCCTCAGACTGGAAGTCTTAGGGAGGGCTATTTTGGTTTGAGGGAAAAAAAATATGTGTGTAGAGCCCACTAAATAACTTGGAACTGACCAGAAGGAATGATGTTTACAAAAACAAGAGTCTCTCTGATTTCCTTTGACATCTCCGTCATTTGCTCCCCACTTGGACCTCCAGCACTTGCCTCGCCCCAGAAGGACCGGTTCCTCCAGGGAGCCCGTGTTGTTGCGCCCTCGCACACAGTAGGCGTTCAGTGAGCGCCAGGGAGAAACCCAGCCTCCTCAGCAAGGGCGCTCTCGCATCTCCGTGGTACTTCTGTTGGCTGGACCCCAAAGCCACAATGAGTGGTTCCTGAAAACATCCGACCCACTCTTTCCCCTCAGGGAATTTGCTTTCAGGGTTGCAGGGTGGAGCTCCACATGTTGGGGGGGGGGCCTGGGCAGGGCAGCTCTGGTGGCTGGGTGGGAGCAGTCGGGAGGGGGGGGCGCGTTGGGAAGGTAAGAGATGCTCAGGCTGGCAGGAATGACCTGCTGGGATGTGGTTCTTGGTGAGTCTTTGGAAGTAAGTGGGTCCACCTGCTGGTTTGACGGTAAAAGGCCAAGAGGAAGGCAAGGGTTGAACCAAGTCATGCTGAGATTCCAAATGTATGCATGGAGATCCTTCTGAACAAACTGTGGGTCAGTTACAGAGCCCATGGCGTCCGTGACAGAATGTCCTTCTGGTGGCAGGATGCATGCATGTGTAAGCCTCTTGCCTCAGTGTTTTCGTTGGTCTTAACTGATAGCAACTGCTGAAGCCCAGGAGGGAGGTGTGGAGGAGTTGGAACATCAGAGAAAAAGCATCCACCAGAGTGCCTGGCTTCCCTGCCCCACGGGACACAGCAGAGAGGCCCCCGCTAGCCTTGGGAGCCCCTCCGAGGCTGGTTCCATCACCCGGTGGATGCTGTCAGGGTCTTGGTGATCCAGGAGGTGTCTGAAATGCTTACAAGGCCAGTAGCAGCAGGCCCCACATGGGCAGTGGTCTCAGGGGCTCGGCTGGGCCCCCCCTCCAGAGCTAGAAGACAGAAGGTGGGGAGAGAAGAAAAATCTTCTGGCTTGGAGGCTGGGCCTGACTCCCTGCCCAAGGTCAGTGCCACTCGGAGGGGCTCCACATTCCTCAGGGGTCCTTAGGCTGGCGGGCCGCAGGGTAGCGTCAGGACAGAGACACCCCAGGGAGACTGGCGGCTCTGGGTCTCCCTGGCACGGCTCTAGCCCCCACGTGCCCGGAGACACAGGCGGTTGCTCCTGACTCGGTGGCCTTGGGGACCCGCCCGGCCGGAACCTGCCATTCCCCCGTCAGTGCCGCCTCCCCGACTTGGCAGGGCCGTCTGCTTGAGCTGGAGCAGCCCTCGGTATTTCCAGCTTGGCCCACTGCCCGCCTCTCTGGGGCCTTGCAGTCTGGCCCTCGCGGGCCAGGACCAACACACCCTCTCAGCTTGACGGCTCCCCAACCTCGCCCGGGGCCTCTTCCTGCCACCCCATGCTCCCTGTGCTTATCTTCGGGCCCCTCACCTTGCCTGCTCCCCAGAAAACAGTATTGATGCCCTGGAGTTGAAAATGCAGCTGCCTCCCAGGGAGAGAAAACATGGAGCCTGGCTTATTCGTAAATCACCCAGGAGGCCGTGACCGGCCTCGGTTCACCTACTGCAGTTGACGCCTGAGGGGTTTCTACGTGGGGCGGGGCCGCTCCTCACCTGCTCTCACGTGCAAATGCCCCAGTTGGCTGGGTCCCCTGGCCCAACGCCCTAGGAAGCGCTGCTGCTTTAAGATGGGTACGGAGATAACTGGGTGGCAACTTGGCGTGCCAGAGCCGAGGACTCCATTGCCTCCTGGGTGGCTGCTGGAGGACCCTGGGGTCCTGTGGGGGTTCAGCCGTCCAAGTGGCTTCTTTCCAGATACACGGAAAGGGAACAGTGACAACTCAGGGACTCCTCACCAGTGCAGGCAGATTGGGTGGTGGGGGATTGGAAAGGCTGCTGTCTAAGAAACCGAGTTTTGTGATTTTCAAATACCACGGACTGTGCTGCTAAGCGGGTAATGTTTCCTATTGGAGGTCATTTGGAGATGTGCTTGAGTGAACAGATAAGAGCTATTTGTAATTGGTATGCTAGTTGTTTATATAGTCCTAGTAGGATAAACAGTTCTCCTGAACCTTATTTATATTTTGCATTTGTTTATCAAAACTCTTTTTTTTTTTTTAACTTCAACCCAGCTGCTTTCGGAATTATTACAAACTCTGGATTTATGAGTCCTAATTAATGGTACTTTATTGTATGTGCACAATAATTTATCTTGGCAGCATGCATGTTTTATCCAAAAGCCTCAGTGCTTAGGGTAAGGGAAGCCAAAAGTGTCCCTTCCTCCCCAGAGTGTCAATGCTACGTGAAGACTCCGGGGGAAAAAAATCATTTGTCTTATCAGATCAAAAGCAGACAAGTTATGGAGTAGATAAAGCATGAGATTCCAGAGGTCTTTCCTAGGCTGTACCCGCTGGTGTTGTCCCCAGAGCTTGACTGGCCTGTGGACACCCTGGTAAAGGTGACAGATTGTGGGGTGTGGATGGGGCCAGTGGAGGAAGGAGAAGAGGAGGAAAATGACCAAGGGATGCTTGATGACAGTTTCCGGCAACAACAAATATGTGTTTATCCTTTTTTATCATCTGAAGTGTGTTCCCTCTACCATTTTTGTCCTTCACTGGTCTCACCGCCAGCCAGCACTGGCATGAGTCTTTCAGCATTGCTTCTAATTAGGAATTAAAGATCCTACTTGGGGGCGCCTGGGTGGCTCAGCCGGTTAAGTGTCTGACTCTTGATTTTGGCTCAGGTCATGATCTCACAGTTCGTGAGTTTGAGCCCTGCATTGGGCTCTGTGCTATCCGTTAAGTAAGGAGCCTGCTTGGGATTCTCTCTCTCCTTTTCTCTCTCTCTCTCTTCTCTCAAAAACAAATAAATAAACATTAAAAAAAAAAAAAAAGATCCTACTTGGTCCAAGGATGCAGCATTGGTCTTAGGAGACCTGTACTCTGATTTCCCGGCTGGATCCCACTATCACAGGGGGCTATACCTTCACACCAAGGGTGGTCACCTTGTTCTGCTGACCCTCAGATTTCTGGGGGTGTTTGCTCATGCAAAGACCTCCCAAAGGCTTGACCCAAAGAGGGGCCCACCCTCTTCGTCCCCATCTCTGCAGGCGCCTGAATGACTAATAAACCTGAGCTCTATGTCTCCTGCCTGTCACTTGCCTTAATCCAGTCAGGATAAAGCAAGATGGAATTAGAGGCAGCACCCTGCCCAGCCCAGCCTCAGATGGCCTCTCAGCTCTAAGTCTTGGTGTCTCCCTTTCTGGCTCGTGAGAATTTTCAGGGGAGGGCTCACCAGGTACCCCTTTCTGCACATGCGCACACAGACAGTAAGTAGCCTTGCATGTCGGGGGAACGTCTCATTGCACAGACGAGAAACCGAGGCATGGCATGGTATTATGGTGATGGTGGCACCCAGCTGGGGATGGAGCTGGAAAAGGAGACTTCTGTGTGTTTGGGTTTTCTGCTGTTATTTTTAACTCTGGTTTTAAGCGTCTGTTCTTGCAGCTACGGCCACAAGATAGGGCTGGGATGTTGTGCGATGCGTGATACAACTAAAGGGGCCTGGCCTGCGAGCTCCCCTACCGACGGAGGAGGAAGTGGTTAGGTGGCCAGGAATGCAACCTGCGCCTCCCAGATTAATTAATAATTGAGGGCTGGCCCCCAGCCAGGCGGAGGCCCCCAGCCACTGCAGAGATACAGTGAACAAAGAGTGGTTAACTGCAGTGGGGGAAGGAAAAGTTTGACTTTGCCTGTGGCTAAAAGGGAAATTCACAATGGCCATGATTTATGGGCCGAATTACTTGGGATCCTCCTTAGTGGGCCCAACTTGGGCATGTGCTCCAGGAATGCAGACTCTGGCGGCCTGCAGGGCCATTTGTGCCCCCTGGAAGGGGGGAGGTTGTGGGGGGGGGGTTGCAGCATGGCCGGCGCCAGCCCCGGTGGAGGACGTACGAGTCACAACCCGTAGGAGATGGCAGGGAGGGGGACCGCCCCGACCGCCCGGTGGAGCTGGGTCTAGGCTAGGAGCCGAGTGCCCACTGGGACACACTCTTTGAGGAGGAATGGAAGGAACAGTAGGTGTGGAGTCTGGCTGCCCTGGGTTCAGATTCACACCAATTGGCTGTGTGACTCCGGGCAGGGGGCTTAAACCTCCCTGAGCCTCCATTTGCTCCTCTGTAAGACTACACCTGGGATTGTTCTCGGGGTTAAACGAGATGCTGCATGTTAGACAGTAGGTGCTTAGTAGCAGCTGGACCCCCCCCTGGGGTGACTGGAGACGAGGCCTCAGGAACAGCCCAGCGATGGCAAAGGGTGCAGGCAGCAACTGTAAGCAGGGTCGTTGCTTAGCAAAGCTCTGCCAGTGTGTGCTAGGCCCACATGTGCCAGGCGTGAGTAGACTGCTGCTAGAGTAGACACAATTATTCAGGCTCCTTCCCCAAGAGCCCCCTTCGTGCCTGCCCATGATTCAGGAAAGGCACTCCTTTCTCCCACTATGACTCAGGTCCCTATGGCTGCAAACAGCCCTCTGTAGGGGGAGGCAATTCTAGAAGGCACTTGGGCACTGCCATCAGTTGGGTCCAGCCCAGATGTCTCCCTGGGCTTCTTGTCTTTTCTAGAAGAAATCAAGGGTTATGCACTGGATCCTGGAAAACAAACCATGTGCCCCTCTTAGCTGAGAAGTTAGCCATGGGAGACCAGGTGGAATCACAGCTGACCGTTGTGACCATCACTCTCATGTTATTGATGCATTACCGACTGGAGTCCTGCAGCATGTGCCCGTGTGTATTCAGACACAGGCTGAGGAATTATGTTAAGAAATACAAAACTGTTACTGAGGTGATGTCTCACCTTCCCAAGGTGCCTGGTGGGAGGCAGTGACAGAAGACAGGGACAAGCCCTGATCCTGCGTCCTTGTTGACCCTTGAGGACCACAAGACAGTCACCCCACCTCTCTGAGCTTCAGAATCCGTAACCTAAAACGGGGTCACTTACGAATGAATGGGCTTGGAGAATTGGAAAACCCTCCATGGTTAAAAACAGCATCCCACCATCACCACTGATGGGGGGACAGAGCCACCTTCTTGGCTTGGGCTGTAGGGGCTGCGGGAACCAAGCCTGGCCTCCTGCTGCTGCGGGAACCAGTGTTGGACTTAGGGTTGAAGCATGGGGCCAGGTCTTGTGGGACTGTGTCCACCTGCTAGCCTGACGGGATGCACAGACTGACTGGCTCCCTCCCCTGCACCTCCTGCCCCAGATCAAACAAGCCAGCCCTTTACAGGCAGCTTGGAGTTTGGGCAGGGACACACCAAGAAGCTTCAACTGCTTTAAGCTGCACACAGTAGCCCAGCCACAAACAGGAGACCTGGTCGCAAGGGTGAGCTTTTGCCAAGCTGGTGGGTCATTTTGCAACGTTTTTGCAGGGAACATTTAAATCTCATGTTACTGCATTCTTTACAGCAAATATTAGTATTTAATTGTGGCTTAATGATCTCTCCAGTCAATATTAGTCTTTTGCCTATTACAAAGCACTCCTGTTTGTTCTAGAAATATACAAGAATGATTCGGGCAACCCTCACTTTAAGAAAACCCAGTAGTTGGATTCTGCATTCACTCAAGAGGCATGGATTATGCACTTTGTGTTACAAAAAGATATTTTAAAGAAAAGGATTTAATGGGAGGATTATTTTTGAGCCGAATGCCCCTGCCCCTGGTGCTTTAATTTTGGGGTGTTTATCCTAAACAAATGAGGCAGGTGTGTTTGACCTGCAAAGGTCAAACTGTCTTGTTGGTAAACATTAACAGGCTGGTGTTAGACGAGGCTTATTTTTGAGAGCTCTGCAAATAAAACCAGCCTCCCACCCTGTTCTTTGGCTCTTCCGTTCAGAGCCATGCCCTCTGTTCCCTTCACCCTGGTAGACTCAGCAAGCCAGAGAAGCTAAATCCACCCCCGCTGCCAGACAGATGACTGTAGGCTGTAGGCGATTTTTTTTTTTTTTTTTTAGCTGCTAAAACAGCTTGCACCTAGTGAGCTCATCTGGGATTCCATTGGCCAGGCTGCATCATGAGGATCAGCAGGTGGAAGCGACGCCCCTTCCTCCCTGCCTGGGGTCCTGGCTTCCGAGCATCGAGCATCGGTGTTATCACCTGTTAGATGGGAAGGATGCTGCTGCTCACCTTTTTCAAACCCAGGGAGAACCCGTAGATTTCCCAACTGCCCTCTCAGCTCTAGGATGTTAAATCCATTAGGCATCCCATTGTTGAGAGCACCCTGTCAGGTTCACAGTGCCAAGTCCCAGGGGAGGAGGGGTCTCAGGGAAGCCTGCATGCAGGTGCACAGGGTGGAGACACATGCCCTCTTGACAGCATCAGATAGAATGTGGTCACACCCCGGGACTGAGGAAGGCTTTCCGTAGGAGGTGACATCGGGGTCTTGACGGTTGAGCAGGAGGCTGACCAGCGGCGGGATGGGAGGAGGACACTGTTGTTAGGCCCTTCGCTAACTCCCTTCGAGCGAGATACTCTGCAAGGAGAAACCAGCACTCCAGCAGGGCCACCTTGTTGGTGTGTGACTTGTGCCTCACTCAGGACCCGTGCTCAGAAGGGGCCTCTGCTCACTTTAATGCTCTGCCTTCACCACTGAAACTCTGAATACTTTTTGAACAAGGAATCCTGCATTTTCTTTTGGTGTTGAGTCCCCGAGTCGTGTAGCTGGTCCTGGCACTCAGAGATGGAGACACCCGGATGGAGCTGCCTGGATTTGCAATAGTTCACCTTGCCACAGCCTGTGGTGTTGGGAGCCTGACAGATCAGGCGAGAGTAGGATGCACAAAGTACACGTGGAGTGGGGTGTTCGAGGGACAGGGAGCTAAGAGACCTCCATGGCAGGAGATGGTGAGTCCAGGGATTCAAGGGGGTGAGGCTGTGGGGGCCTCTCCTGATGATCCCTTGGGATGTTTCTGTACCAGGATGGGTTCCTGCCCCTAAGAGCGGAGACAGGCTGATTGAGGGCAGTTTTGAGGTACTTTGCTTTCATGGTTTTACACTGAGTCCAAGTAGAAGTCTGGGGCAGGAGGCTTGCCAGCAAAACTCCAGTTGTATTTGGGAAGTAAAAGAAAAGTAGAGGTGCCCCCAGTTGTCCCAGCTCTGGGAGGCTGCAGGGCAGGAATGTGCCTAGAGATGGGCTTCCCCAAAGCACACCGCCATCCGCCACGAGCCAGCATCCCTGCCCCTCTGCCGCATGCCCCGGCTGTCCCCATCCGCACCTCCAACTGGCCGATTTTGTTCTCTGTCAAGGGAAGTCAAGGTTGGAGTGAGTCAGTGAATGTTGGCACCTTAAGATGAAAACCCAGGCTCAGCCGCAAGAACCCCGAAGGCCAGTGAGGGGCCTGGTTTGGGTGTGAATTTGGGGATTTGGCCATCAGCAATGGCCACCTGCAGGCAGGGAGGATTTGGGGGCTCCTTCCCTTCTCAAAACTGCCACCTCTTTCCTGGGGACCGAGGTACCCAGCTTTATTATCTTGCATAAATAGTGTTCTTTTAGAATCTTTCCAGGGGCAACATGAAAAGCAAGGCTTTCCCACCCTGGCAGGTCTCTGGGTAAGAAAACAAACAAACGTATTCCGAGTCTGACTTTGTGATAAGACAAAAGGGGACTTGGAATGGGAGCAAAGTTCAGAGGCTTTTGTTGCAGAAACTGGTTCCCTCTCGAAAATGTGGGCTGGTTTTATAAGCCGCTTATCGCTGTCTCTGCCCCGGCGGGACACTTGTCCACAGAATTCTCCCACCCAGACTCGGGCCCTCCCCTGCTCCCTTGGGGTCTTCATCTCTGGCTTAAGCGGTCGGGTTTCCTGTAGGAGGGCCAGGCTGGTCCAGGCGGGTACACCAGTGTTACTGGTGCAGAGCCTGGTCCCCCAGTCTGATGGCAGCCTTGGGGTGCCTCTCAGAGCCTAGAGCTGCCCACAGAGTGTTTGTAAGAAGAGCACTGAGGCCCAGGGAGAAAAGCCACTGTTCCCTGAGTGCAGGGAGCCCAGAACAGTCTTGTTGGGGCGGCAGGGCCAGATGGATCTGCAGGCAGCAGGGCCCCGGGTGTCCTCCTCTGTCTCCCTGAGGCCATAGGTCCTGGGGAGACTGGAGGGGACGCCGAGCAGGCGTGGGTATCAGGGCCTGGGTGGGAGCTTGCTTTCTGTCGTGGCGGGGTGGGGGTGGGGGGCACTCGGAGTTCCCTTTGCAGGACTTGTTTGGAAACCGCACAAGAAGAAAGGAGTGGAAACCTTACCCACCTCAGCTCAGGCCGCCACTTTGTTCCACTGGAGATGTGGGGCCGAGCAGACCAGGGTCAGGGCACCTTCTGCAGGACCCTGCAGGCCTCTCCCTAGAGAAGGCCGGTAACAGCCCATGGCCGCTGACTGTCCTTACACCCCCCATCCCTCCTCAACCCATCCAGGGCGGGCGCTCCGAGAATCACCCCAAAGAGCAGAGGGAGCAGACGAGGCAGCATGAAGGGCCAGCAGAGAGTGTGGTCAGGCCAGCCAGACAGGATTCCCACGCTGCAGTGCTGTGTGGCTCCTCCACCTTGGGGTCTGTTCACCCCCAGGAGGGGATGATTCTACCTCCTGGACTTGGGGGTTTCTAAAGACAGAATGGATGCAGGGCCCAGAGCGCCCGGCTCCTCCCCACACCTCCAGGGTCCCAGCCAGGGTTAGCAGCCCTTTCCCAAGATCACCCACCATTTCTTACTGCAGCATGTAAAAAATGCTCATAGAGGGGTGGGGGCACGCCTGGGTGGCTCAGTAGGTTAGGTGTCCGACTTCAGCCTAGGTCATGATCTCATCGTTCCGGAGTTCGAGCCCCGCGTCAGGCTCTGTGCTGACAGCTCAGAGCCTGGAGCCTGCTTCAGATTTTGTGTCTCCCTCTCTCTCTGCCCCTCCTCCACTCACACTCTGTCTTTCTCTCTCAAAAATAAATAAACATTAAAAAGAGTTAAAAAAAAAAAAAAAGAAAAAAGAAATGCTTACCGGCTTTTGGAGGGGTGGTATGGGAGAAACTATCCTTGGAAACCAAGCAAGTGTATGAGTTTGCGGGACTTTGTGGGGGGCCATCAGTAGCTGTGATAAGGCGCGCTCTCTGAAAACGCCACTGCCCTCCTGGTAATGGTGAGGTGGGCAGCAGGTGGTGGGGAGGTGGCCCCCACATTGCCACAACCAAGGACCCCTTTTACCGTCCAGTCTTTATAAAGCCTTCCTGCGCCAGCTTGGAGTGGACCTGGCTGGGCTGTTGTAGCACCGGGACTGTGCCATCACCCTGCAGACCTCCTCCCCGTCTCTAAGCCTAGATAGTCGTGAAGCTCAAGTCCCAGCTCTGTCACTTCCTAGCTCAGGGCGGTGGATATGTTAACCTGACCTTTGGACCTCGGTTCCTTCATCTTAAAATGGGAATGACTGAGGATCGACAGTATGTGGAAATAGTGCATTTAAAGTGCTTCATATTCTGCCTGACTCTTGGTCATTAAATGTTGTCTGGTATATTATTATTACTATTATTGGCTGGCTTATTTTATTACTGCTATTACTACTACAACTACCGCTGTTTCCCCTTGATTCTTAACTCCCTTGGCATATCTTATCTTTGTAGATATTATTACCTAATGTGAACACCTTTATGAATTATATAGCCGACTCAATCCATTACACAATTTCTATAAATGATATAGAGGGGATAAGACTGTACGGTGGTAATATTAGTAGAAATAATAATAGCTATTATTTATGGCGTGTTTATTTTGATTTTCTTTTTTTTCTTTATTTTATTTTTTTAATGTTTATTTTGAGAGAGAGAGAAACAGAGGGGCGAGTGGGGGAGGGGCAGAGAGCGAGGGAGACACAGAATCTGAAGCAGGCTCCAGGCTCCCAGCTGACAGCACAGGGCCTGACATGGGGTTGGAACTCACGGACCGTGGGATCGTGACCTGAGCTGCAGTCAGACGCTTAACCGACTGAGCCACCCAGGCGCCCCTGGAGTGCTTATTTTGAACCAGGCATTATTTGATGCTCTTGAAACGAATCTCAACAGCCCGATGAAGTAAGCAATGATTGCTTCCCCATTTTACAGCTTAGGAAGCTGAGGTCCAGGGAGGTAAAGTCACTTGCCCAGGATTTCACAGCTGATGAGTGGCAAAAGCTGATAGTCACATGCAGGAAGCTGTGCTCCTGAGCCTGTATTCTTAACGCAGCCCCGTGCAGGAGACCTGATGGGACCTTGCTGTATGGCTAATTTCCACGGTGACCTTGGGAAGCCACTTTACTTGTTTGGGACTCAGTTTTTCCACCTGCAAAATCATGAATTTTGGACTGTGTGTTTCGTGGCCTCCCTCTTTCCCTGCTGTCATTCCCCCCTGGCTCTCCCATCTCATCCCTGTCTTGGGGGTAAAAATCTGCAACCCAGCAGAGCAGCTGGCGGGCCTACTGTCTGAAGGTGGCGGTAAGCGCGGTCCTCAGCCCCAGAGACCAGCAGCTGAAAGGCCCCTGAGGTGGACCCTGTGCAGGCGGCAGCGGTGGCCAGACCGCCCGTGATGTAATGACCGATTAGGAACTTCCTCTTGGAAGCCTGGCTTCCTCTAGGAGCCAAAGGTGCTGGAGCTGAGGTGGGGGGTGGGGAGGGGCGAGTGGGAGCGAATAAGAGGAAACTCCTGTCAGCTGGGCCCTGCTTTTGGAAAGAGTTCAGCAGAGAGGCTCGTTCTAAGCTGTTGACCATTAACATGGACCCGTGCACATTCCTTCTCTGCTTTTACTGCCAGAGCCCAGTGGATAAAGGACGGGTCTCCCCCCTCCCTTAACAAAGGAAAAAAAAAAAAGGAGCCTCTAATTAATGCCGCATCTCTGGATTCGCTGCAAAACCTGAAGCCATTTCTGCAGCTTAAAATGACAAAGGAAGGTTAAGTGGAAACTCCTTTTCCCCCCTTAAGTTTGATAACAAAAACTACTTATCTAATGGGCAAACAAGGCTTTTAAAGGGGTGTTAGGTTAACCAGATGCAGGGCCACGTAATTACTCCCAGGCCTGGGAGCCGTGGATGAAAAAGCTGCCGGTTGGACGGGAACTTGAAGCCACAGGCACGACATGGGACAGAAGAAAGGAGCTTTCCAGGAGGGCAGGAGGCCCCAGAGTGGCCCGTGACAAGGGGATTGGAAAAACCAGCCTCTGGGCTCTTCTCCGGCTCTGCCACCAATATACTGGGTGACCCTGGGCGAGTCACTTCACCTCTCTGGGACTCTGAGTCTCCCTTCCCGGCTCTCAGTGGGGTCTGGGTCTGTCTGCCCTTGCTTTGCGCTCATTTGAGGTGTGGCTGGGTCTGTCCTTTCCGTCCAGCCCCGGGAGACGCAGCGAGGCTGCTGTGGCCCCACGCGGGTGTGAAGCAGTAGCAGCGGCTTTGAACATGGAGGAGAATGGGCGGTCCAGCCAGGCCTCTGGAGACCACGAGGACTCGGGGCCCAGCCTGCACATGCTCTGAGCCTTCCCCGTCTAGCTCTCTTCGAGTCTAAGGGACCAGAGGCTTGAATCTGGGCACATCTCTGGTTCCCTTCACAGGATGGCTAGGTCCAAGGCAGTTTGGCCAAAGGGAAGGGGGGGGGGGCGGGATCACGAGGAAAACAAGCTGCACTGCGTGTGCTCAGGCTCTTGGACCGCGCAGCCCACGGGGGAGCACACAGGAACGCTCCTGCCCTGTGTTTTGACAGAATACTGCTGATTCGAAGAAGCTAAAGGCTTTTCTTGGGATTGCAGCTCTCCCCGCCTCCCCCAGGCTGCAGTCGGCGCTCCTGGTGCCCCAGCACCCCCACAAAATTACACGTTGGGCTCGCAGCACACTCACGGGGCAGAGAGGCCAAGGAGAAGGAATGCCAACCATTGGAGGGACTGGCTCCTGCGCAGGGGAGAGGGCCTGTGGCTGGCCGGCTCCTCCTGCCCACCACAGGCGGCCACCACCCTCTGGTGGCAGGAATGTAGGCACCGCTGAGGCCGGGCCGCCCCTGCCCGGTCTGGAAACACAGGGGCTGTCCCCTGGGCCACCACAGAGCCCCACTGAGGCCGCTCCAGGACAGCCACAGAGAGCTGGCTGAGCAGCGCATTGCCACTCCCTGCCTTTTCTTTCAAGGCGTCATACCTACCACGAAATGCACAACTCTTCAGTGTACAGGCAATGACTTTTGACAGTGAGTACAGCCGAGTTCCCGTTGGACCGATCGAGATATGAAACATTTCCGTCATCCCAGAATGTTCCCCCATGCCCCTTCCCTGTCCTGGAGGTAAATCCCTGTTCTGATTTCTATCACCGGAGGTTAGTTGTCTACTCAAGAATGTGATATAAATAGAAACAAACAGCAGATCTTCTGTGTCTGGCTTCTCTCACTTAGCACAATACACTTGAGATCCATCCACGGTGTTGTATGTTTCAGTAGTTTGTTCCTTTTGATTGGTGAGTCGTGTTCCATTGTATGGGTGTACCTTATTTTTGTGTATCCCTTATCCTAGTCTGTTTGGGCTGCTGTAACAGAAATCCCACAGCCTGAGTGGCTTGAACCACACACGTGTATTTTTTACGGGTCCTGAGGCCGGGGAGTCCAAGATCAAGGCACTGGTAGTTTTGGAGTCTCCTGAGGGCCCAAGTCCTGGTTCACAGATGGACGTATTCTCGCTGTGTCCTCAGAAGGGCAAAGGGGGTGAGGGAGCTCTCCTGGGTCTCTCTTGTAAGGGCACTAATCCCATTTATTCATGAGGGCTCTACCCTCATGACCTAATCACCCCCCAAAGGCCCCGCCTTCAAACACCATCACACTGGGGGTTAGGATTTCAATACATGAATTTGGGGGTTCACAAATATTCAGCCCATGACATCCATTCTCCTGTTGATGGACAACTGAGCTATTTGCCAAGTTTGGATGACTGCAAGTAGAATTGCTGTGAACATTCACTAAATTGCAGCAATTTTCATCGAGCTCATCGTTCAGATGGGAAGCCTGAGGCCAGGAGAAGGAAGATGAGCTGCCTGATACAGGCCTGAAGCCTGGACCCTGACACGCTCCCCCCACAGCCTGGGGCCACTCTGCCAGGTCTGCCCCAGACATAGCGCCAGACCCAGACCGTGTCCCTCCTCTCCTCCTCCCCTGAGAGCCCTCCCAGCCGGGACCCAGAGTCTGGCTGGGAACTAGGCCAGGCCCCGAGCAGGGGGTAGCGAGCAGGAGTTTCGGTCAGAGCGCGGTCATCTTTGATGTTGTTCACTCGGGTCTGACTCCCTGGTATTTATTTGCAATTAAGGAGCTGGTTCCTAATTAGGTTGATGGCGGGACCACAGCCTTGGAGCCATGAGGAGAAAAAGATCTTCTGCAAAAGACTGTCCCCTTGCGCCCTGAGTGGCAGCCCTACGGAGGATGAGAAGTGTGGCGGTGGGGTGGGGCCCCATCACTGTGGGGAGGGCAGAGGTTTGGGGGGCCTGGCGTCTTGCTGGCAGAGAACACGTCAGCTCGTGTCGGTCCCGCTGCATGAGACCCGAATCCGTGTGTGTGTGTGTGTGTGTGTGTGTGTGTGTGTGTGTGTACAGAGCCGTAGCGGCACTCGCCTTTGTTCTAGACATTCAGTCATTCCTTGCTCCATTTGTCATTCCTCTGCATATGAGGCACCTCTCTTTACCCTTGGGTTCTAGGCTGGGAGCTAAACCTTCACACCAGTACAGTGCTCTACACTCTGTGAGGGGCATTGCCATCTGCTCTCCTATCGTAACCTCCCGTGGTGGTGACCCGGGGTCATGACCCCTGGCACCCCTAAGGAGCCCTGGCCTTTGAAGGGTTAGCACCAGTGCTGGGGCCAATAAACAGACAGCTGCTTCTTTCTGCACCCACCCAATTGATCTGCTGCTGGAGTTTCCAGAAAAGTCCAAAGTGGACTTATGGGTTATGAAGAAGCCCATTTTACAAGTGGGGAGACTGAGGCTTGGGGACACAGCAGCTTGTCCATGGCCACAGTCAGTGGTAAGAGCCTTAGGTCTGTCTCACTTTGAAACCCTTTGGCTCATGGGACAAGCATTAGATTAGAATTCTGGAGTCTCAGGTTTGGGTCCCAGTTCTGCTACCTGCTGCTGCTGCTGCTGCGTGTGTGTGTGTGTGTGTGTGTGTGTGTGTGTGTGTGTGTGTGTGTGTGTGGATGAGTCACCCTGTACCCCCCGGGGTGCCATCTTTGGGGCACAAGGACATTCAGTTCAATTAGTGGTTCCCAGAAGCCAGTCTTAGGACTACATTTTCATTGGTCCATGATGAAAGAAATAAGAAAATTTCTTATACTCTAATCATATTAACTTTTGCATTTCTGATTTAGGTCCTATCTATTTTATCAGTATCAAATTATACTTTCTTTTGTGCTAGTGATAGTAGATGGTCTTGGGGTAAGTTTATTTATTTATTTTGAGAGAGACATGGACAGCACGAGTAGGGGAGGGGCAAAAAAGAGAGGGAGAGAGAGAATCCCAAGTGGGCACCGCAGTGTCAGCACAGAGCCTGATGTGGGGCTCGAACTCACAAAATCGTGAGGTCATGACCTGAGCCGAAACCAAGAGTCGGACACTTAGCTGACTGAGCCACCCAGCCACCCTAGTCTTGGGGTTTTTAATAAGTCTGCACATGACAAAATAAAATAGTAGGAACCCCGTACATTCACAATCCCTCTGTTAAGCAATGTATCGACTTGTGAAAGTCTAGACCAGCCAGGGGCCCTGACCAACAGCACAGACACCTGCTCAGGCATAGGGAGTGGCTGCATTGAAGACTGTAGGTACATGGGAGGGAGAGATCAGAGAGGGCTTCTTGGAGGCAGCAGTCCATCTCCTGGAACTTGGAAAACTTGGCCAGGAGGCCAGGTGTGATAAGTGTTACCCAGCCTGCACAACAAGAGAGACTGCCGGAGGTGAGGCCCGACCCAGGCACTGTCCCTGAGCCAGACGGTTGGGGCAGGCCAGGGCCTAGGGCAGCTCTGTGGGGTTCATCCCCTAAGCACAGGATCCTGTCCTCCTGAAGAGTGCTGGAGCAAGGCTGGGTATTGATGAGGTGGGGGTAACTATGAGGGGCATTTGGCTTGGCTGGGGTGGGAGGAGCTGAGAAAGGGGGCAGGAAATGCTCCCCCCACCCAGTTCCATTACTCTCAATCTCCCCCCCTCTACATACACACACACACACACACACACACACACACACACACACACACACACAGACATGTACACACGTACACACACACACACACACATTCTGACTGCTCCCTTGCCTGTTACAATGGAGTGGCTACACCCTGGGGCAGAGCCGCCACTTTATGACTGGGTGGCCTCTGAGACTTATCTGTAAAGGTGGGGGGAAAAGCAGTAACCCTCACTCAGTGAGGTGTTTCATTTGTGGGCCGGGGAGTGACTCACCAGCTAAACACCTCCAAGACTCAGACCATGAGAGCAGCCTGGTTACAAACAGGGAAACTAAGGCTTAGAAAAAGGAAGGGACTTGTTTAGTGCATGGGTTTCAGTGGGGAGTCTGCCCGGAGCGTGGCCTGGCACGGATGCTGGCTCTGGCACTCACTCGTGTGTATTCTTGACCAGTTAACGGCACCTCTCTGGGCCTCAGTTTCCTCACCTGTGAAATGGGGTGGGACCAGGAGTGAACCGAGGCTGTTGTGAAGAGGGCGCCTAGCTCATGAAAGGCCTTTGGTGATGTGTGTTGCTCGTCCTGTCACCCAACACTCCCCAGGCACAGAGCCTTTGCTCCCCCACCTCTGTGTCCAGTGCACCCCAGGCGCTGTCGTTGGTCATGAGAAGCCCGGTGCTGGGGTTTCATGGCCAGGCTGGGACAGCACTGCTTTCCTGGCTCTTGGGAACTCCCCAGACCTGTGCCAGATGGATGGGCGGAGAGATGGTCCGTGGCTTGGAGTGTTCCTGACTGTCCACCTGCTGGGACTAGCCTAGTGCCTGCCCTGTGGCACCACAGGCTAGAGCTGTTTCTCTACCTGCTGGCCAAGGGGTGAATCACTTGAGGGCAAGGATCAGGGTCTCTTCTCCCCCCACCCCACCTCCCATCAGCCTGCAAAAACCAGGAAGGGCCTGGATGGAGACTATGAGGCAAATCAATACATTCTCAGGGAGTGGCCTGAGGACCCATGTCTGGGACCTTAACACCAGGCAGAGGGTAAGGGGCACGCCCTTTGGGGCTCTGCCCAGCTCACGGCCTCAGCAGAGTTGGCAGCCTGCAGGAGGCCTCTCGGGTAGACAGCTTCCTGCTGGGTGGCTAGGCGGGCCTCCCAGCGCATAAGAGGTTGTGAGGGGCCCTGTCACCCTGCTGCTCTGGGGCTTCTGGGCGGGGCTGAGCCGAAGGCAGACAGAGCTGACCTCACCCCGGCTCCTGAATGAAGTTGTTAGCAGTGTTTTCTTCCTCGGCTTTGGTTGGACTTTGATCAGTTTCTCGCGGAGGAGCCATGCCATAAAGCACCTTGCTGCGTTCCCGTCACATTCTCAGGAGAACTTTCTCCCCTCTGTGCATAAGCCCCATCCAAGGGGTATGTGGGAACATGTCGCATCACGGGGCAGTCATGGATGCCCACCTGCTACTCAGAGCTCTGAGCTCAAAGGAAAGACCAGATGTCAAAAGACTTCGGAATCTGAGAAGCTGGCCACACACAGCAGCAAAGACGGGGCTGCCCTTCAAGACGGGCCCTGGCCTCTGGGTGGTCTTAGGTCGGGTATCAGGAAATTGCTCATCCAGACATGCAGAAATGCTTCAAGCTGCAGGGGAAAGGGATCCCAGTCACCCAGGCCACCCCTTTGCTGTCCATGGGGAAACTGAGGCCCAGAGAGGAGCAGCACACATCTTCAAGAGCTGGCGAACTCTGGAGCCCTTGTGGGGCAATTTTCTTTAATACTTAGAGACCTCAGTTTCTCTTTCTCACAGAAGGGGCTGCAGTTCTGGTGAAAATCTGCACTTCCTGCCAAGAGAGCCACCTCGAGGGGTGGGGGATAGGAGTGACTGGGAGACTAGGCATCATGCTCAAGACCAAGGCTGGGAACATTCTGGGGGTTGGAAGGGATTCTGGGGGCCCACTCCCCTACCCCATCGTGCCTTGCTATGCCTGAGTCCCCTTCAAATGGGGAAATGTCCCCTGACGACTTAACCCCACTCTTTTCAGGTTGAGGCTTAGACTGGCCGGGTTCAGATCCTGGCTGGGCCACTCACTAGCTCTGTGGCCTTTGGGCAGGCAGCTGGTGTCTTGGATCCTCATCCGTAAAATGAGGCGAAGGTCGTCTCGTGACAGAGTGATTAGGACCCAGTGAGGTCAGACAGGGTCAGAAATGCAGCACCTGGAACGTTGTAGGTGCTCGGTGTTCAGCCCTTCCTTTGGATGTGGGAGGACTGTCCGTCTCCTGCTAGCTGGAGCCTGGAAAAGTCTACAGGGCAGGGGCCGAGTGTGGTTCATGTTTGTGTAGCCTTAGCACCGAGCACACAGTAGGCGCCTTGCCTTTGCGTAGGCTCTTAATCTTTGTTTTCCCCCTTTGCGCCTGTAGGGGGCCGTTCTGCTGTGAGTTACGTTTCTTGAGGACCAGTTGGCAGGCGGTGGGTGCCCGCATGTCTGTTGAATGCTGCAACGCCCCCCCCCCAACCCCCACGGTCCAGGCAGCAGTGCTGCGTCCCCCTTCCCCCTCCTTAACGCTCCCCCTGCCCTGTGCTTGCCCCGCAGACGCCAGCATGTCTCCGGATGCCACCAAGCCCAGCCACTGGTGTAGCGTGGCCTACTGGGAGCACCGGACGCGTGTGGGCCGCCTCTACGCGGTGTACGACCAGGCCGTGAGCATCTTCTACGACCTACCTCAGGGCAGCGGCTTCTGCCTGGGCCAGCTCAACCTGGAGCAGCGCAGCGAGTCGGTGCGGCGCACGCGCAGCAAGATCGGCTTCGGCATCCTGCTCAGCAAGGAGCCCGACGGCGTGTGGGCCTACAACCGCGGCGAGCACCCCATCTTCGTCAACTCCCCCACGCTCGACGCGCCCGGCGGCCGCGCCCTCGTGGTGCGCAAGGTGCCGCCCGGCTACTCCATCAAGGTGTTCGACTTCGAGCGCTCGGGCCTGCTCCAGCAGGGGCCCGAGCCCGACGCCGCCGACGGCCCCTACGACCCCAACAGCGTCCGCATCAGCTTCGCCAAGGGCTGGGGGCCCTGCTACTCGCGGCAGTTCATCACCTCCTGCCCCTGCTGGCTGGAGGTCCTCCTCAACAACCACAGATAGCGGCGGCCGCCTGCCCCGCCGCCCAGAGACACAACCCGCCCCCCTACAGCCGACCACGGACGAGACCCCCCCCCCCATATCATCTACCTAGATTTAATATAAAGTTTTATATATTATATGGAAATATATATTATACTTGTAATTATGGAGTCATTTTTACAATGTAATTATTTATGTATGGTGCAATGTGTGTATATGGACAAAACAAGAAAGACGCACTTTGGCTTATAATTCTTTCAATACAAATATATTTTCTTTCTTTCCTCCTTCCTCCTCTTCTTTATTATTTTATTTTATTTTATTTTTTAAGAAAATGATACAGCAGAGCTAGGTGGAGAAGCCTGGGTTTGGCGTATGGTTTTTGAAATATTAATGCCCAGACAAAAAGCTAATACCAGTCACTCGTTGATAATAAAGTATTCACATTATAGGTTTTTTTTTTTGTTTGTTTTTTTGTTTTTTTGGTTTTTTTAATGTCTTCTTTCTAACAGCGAGGGACATGCAGGGCTTCGGTGGGTTTCTGGCCCATCCAGCGCACTGAAACTTGATTTCAGTCTTTTACCAGATAAAGAGTAGAGGGGCTAAATTGACAAGGGAGGAGGGGCATATGTTTACTGTTAAGGCCAGAGAAGGTTCTGGTGTTCCCTCCTGCCCGTGGCTTCGGTGTGCCCACAGGATGGGGGGAAGGGAGGGTACATGGCCGTCCATCCTGGATAAACTCTCCCAGTCTGATGGAGGAGGCTCAGGTCCATGCCTCCCATCTCTGAACTGTGCACAAGCTAGAAGACACTGATTCTCAGCACTGTGGGGAAGTGGCCTGAGGAAGAAAGACAGACAGTGGGCCTCAGGCCCACCTACCACCTTGGGAAACCCACCTGAGCCCCAGGGTGAAGCTCCTTTTTGGACCTCCCACCCCTCACCAAAGAGCTCAGAGCTAGGCCATCTGGGGTTGTATTTATGATTTATGCAAAGGCAGGTTGTTTCTCTCTGCTCTATAAAAGGGAAAAGTTGAGGTTCGGGAAGGGCAAATGACTAGCTCATGACAGATCAGGGTTAAAAGTCACATTTAATTGTAGGACCAGAGCCATATTAAATCCGTTTTCTCTCTTGAGAAAACTCAAGAAAAGAAGGCTTCCTTGGCCAGATAACTAAGGGGAATGTTACATTGTATATCTTCTTTCTTGGAGATTTACATTAGCATATTAAATGCTCTGAGAAGTGTGTATTATCCATTGCTGCGTAATAAATTATCCTAAAACGTAGCAGCTTGAAACTAACGTTTCTTATCTCTCGCAGTTTCTGTGTTTCAAGAATGCAGGAGCGACTCAGCTGGGTGGTTCTGGTTCAGGGTCTCGTGAGGTTGTAGTCAAGCTGTCGGCCAGGGCTGCAGTCATCTGAGGCTTGTCTGGAGCGGGCCGACCCACTTCCAAGCTCACTCATGTGGCTGTTGGCCGCAGGCCTCGGTTCCTCACCACACAGGCCTCTCCACCGGGCTACTCGTGACGTGGCTTCCCCCATAGCAAAGGATCCAGATGAGGGAGAGAACATGCGCGAAGCTCTCATCCTTGCTCACCTTATCTCGGAAGTGATCTGCAATCACTTCGCCACGTTCTACGGATCACACGAACCATTCTTGCTAATGACGTGGGAGGGACGGCATGAGAATCTGGATGTCAGGAGGTGGGGATCATGGCCACCATATCCTCTAAGAAATAGACCATTGTGCTTTGTTTCCCAAAGTTATTTACCAATGGACTCTCCCCACCCCTGCTAATCCTGTCCCTGTAGCAGGGCATACTGGCACCATTGTCAGGTGCTGGACACACCAGGGCACCCCACCCTGAAGCCCTGCCCTGAAGATGCCCATCGGGATGCTGGTCTTACTGGGTATTGGTGTGGGGTCAGTGTGGGGGTCACTTTGGGCTCAGGCAGTTAGCGGAGTGCCAGATGGAATAAGGAGCCACTTTTGTGGGCATGTTATGGCTCTGGTCCTCACAGGCAAGCCACAGGTTGGGGGTGGCGGAGGGGACAGGAGCAGAGGGGAGACACCATGGGAGTGGCAGAAACCAAGAGGCATCCGTTGCATGGAACCCCTAGAAGTCAGCAGAAGGGTAACCTTCAGACCCTCGTGCTCTGCAGCCAGGGTGCCTGAGTTCAAATTCTGTGTCTGCCATTACAGGATACACCAGAGACTTCCCAATGTGCCCTGCTATTATTACCATAAGGTGGTATGAGATGGGGATAAAAAATGTTCCTACCTGAGAAGTAGGTTTGGGAGAAATCAGGACATCACACAGTTCCTGGCCCATCATCAGTGCGTATCAGCTATTGGTAACACAGGGCCGGGACTGGAAAGGGAGGCTGGGGCCCTCAGATGTCAGGACGAGGAGCTGGGGTGACTTTTGGGGGGCGGGGGAAGGAGCTGGTTTCTGTGTGGGCCGGGGAGGTGCTCAGTGCAGGCCTTCAGGAAGCTCTTTGTAGGGACTTCCCAGCGGGAGGAATGCGCAGGCTGCAGGCAGGAACCAGTGGGCCGAGCCCTGGCTCCCCAGCTCCTCGTGTTCACCAAAGCCAGTCTCTCAAGAGGGGCTCTTTGCTCTCAGAGGAAGCAGCCAGTCACCCCGCAGTGCCTGGGGGTGGAAGTTATGATCACAGTCCCCCTTCATCAGGGAGCAGGAGGCACAGGGGATCGACACTCCTTTTTCATAGATGAGGAAACTGAGGCCCAGAGCAGGGAAGTGTTTACCTCAATCCTATATAACCATGGATGTTTGGATATGACCTGGGTCGCCTACTTCCCCCCAAGAGGGTGTATTCTGTGCGGACCGGCAAGGGACATCCTTTCGCCATCTTCTAGATTCTCGGGGTCCCCGCGGAGGCAGATGGCATCAATTCCGGAGTTAAGCCTCATAGGCTGTGCTTTCTCCTGGCCCCCCTCTAGCCCAGGTCCTTTCATTCCCTGCTGCCACTCTCGGGCCTGCGCCCACGTCCCCCTGCCGCCCTGTACCGTCCAGGCGTTGGTCTTCCTCTCGAGCATTTTCAAGCAGTCACTGTTTGCCAGCCCTTGCTACACGCAAAGAATTGTTTACACACCTCGAGTCCAGGAGAACCCCTGCAGCGATGGTCTCAATTGTTGCCCCTTTTCAGATGGAGAAACCAGGCTTACACCCGTGTGCCCCTTTGTCCGAGGTCCCTGGGGGAAGGAACAAGCCCTCTGTGTTGGATGCCGGCTGGGGGCTCCCCCTGGGTGCCAGTTGTGATTGGCTTTGTGGAGGTGGGCCTGTCCCTCGGGGATAGTCTGCCAGCATGAGGGGCTGAGTCCTGGGGCCCCGGGGCGTCAACCCTACAGCTGTCTTGCTCCCAGGCCTGCCCCCCTCCTGAGGTTCTTGGGTGGCTTCGAGTGTCAGGGAGAGGCCCTGTAGTGGCCGTTCTTCATGGGGGTCTGAGACTCCCGTGCCAGCCCCTCGGTTCACAGGTGGGGAAACCGAGTCCCAGACAGAAGAGACTGAGTGGCCGAGGTCACGAAGTGGCAGCAGGACCTGCCACCCTCCCCCCTCTCCCAGTCACGGTACTCGGGACTCGCAATAACTCTGCGGTTTCCCCCAGACCACCCAGGGATCCAGTGACTCAGGCTCCAAAGGAGACACTTTCTAAACAAGGCCGGGTCTCTGGAGAGTGTGGTGGGAGCCTGGTCCCTGCAGGCCCTGGGAAACGAGGTGGGTGGGGCTCACTGCCTCCCAACCCAAGCTCAGGCCTGGAAGGGGGGGGGGGGGGGGGCGGGGCGGGAATTTCCTGCAATGACTAGGCTTTTGGAGGAGGGTGGGTCCCTCCACTGCCCCCTCCCCCCATCTCCAGTCCCACCCCTGCCTTAGCCTCTAGGAGTATCTGGGGGTGTGGCGGTGTGGGGGTGGAGGGGTTGATCTAGGTGTGAGAGAAGCAGAACTGGGAGGGGGGGGGGGGGGGGCTGGAGATCTTGTTTCACGCTTCAGGTGACAAAACCCAAGGCCCAGAGAAGGGTGTGAGTAGTCTGAGGTCACACAGCAAATTCAGGGCAGAGCTGACCCTACACCTCCAGTTTCAGGACTCCTGGTCTAACTGCTCCCTCTGAGTTCAGGCAGATTCCGTCAATGCTCTGGAGAGCATTGACACACCTCTGCTCCCCTCCGAGAACTCATGCCCTCTTACCCCTGTCCCGGGAGCTCCCGTTCCCTGCCCCCCACCCCCGTAGTTCAGGAGGCTTAGTGGCTGTAGCTGTCTTGCTATAATCCTGACTCTGCCGCTTACCAGTTATGTGCGTTGAGGCAAGTTACTTAACCTCCCAGTGCCTCAGTTTCCCCATCTGAATACTAATGAGTATTCACCTCCTAGAGTCGTTGGGAGGATATAGGAATGAGTGCATGTTGGGCACTCAGAACTGACGGGTATTGAGCTCTTGGCAGGTGTACTCACAAACTATACTCACTAGTATAATTTGCGGGCTGGAAGGTAGCTCAGGTTGGTAAGAAAAGCTTTGGTTGGGGACTGAGCAAGTGTTAAGAACTCAAATCCAGAGTCCTTAACTTGCTGTTGGCGTTGAGCAACCAGTCACCTGACCTGTGTGAACCTCTGTTTCTTCAGTGAGAAAGGAAATCCATGATCCGCTGGGACATTTGTAGTCGGGGCCACCAGGGTGTCCCCTGGCCAGCTGCTGTGGCCTCTTAACTGGGCCTCCAACCTACTCTCTACCCAGAGTGATGCTGTGCACCCGAATCTGGCAGTGCCCCCCCCTTCCGCAGGACGGTGACCCCTCTGATGACTCCCTGTACCCTCAGGACAGAGAATTCCCTCTTCGAGTGGCCTGGGAGGCCTTGAGGGAACCTGCCCTCCCCCCATCTCTACCTGGCCAGCCTCTTCAAACAGCACACTCCAGACCTCTCTCTTTCTCCTGGGCCTTCGCCCAAGCTGTCTCCTCCTCCTGACCATGACCCCGTCTGCCCAGTCCAAGCTCTGGCCACACGGCTGCCCCTTTTCTCTTTCCCGGAGTCTCCTGGAAGCCAGAGATGTCTCATTTCCCATTTGCCCCCATGGCCCTGAGTCAGCCCAATGCCGGGCACAGAGGACAGATGGACTCCCCGGGTGTTTGTGAAATAAAAGGGTCACAGAGGCAATGGATGTGGGCGTGTTTTATAAACTCCAAAGGACCAAGTGGGCATCCAGAGGGGTGTGTGTTTATTATTATCACGTGTCTCCATGACAACTCCAGCTGGCTTCTCCTTACAGGCCCCTGAGAACCCTCACTCCCTCCCTTATCCTGAGGCCCCAGGTTCTGGGGGCTAATGTCCTGCAGCCTTATTCTACCCTCTCAAGGGCGTGGTATAAAATTCCTGGTTTGGGGGCAACCCTTTGATGGCTTAGAATGTAGACTCAAAGAACATCTAAGCTGGAAAGCCCCTTCAAGTGCATCTAGTCCCATCACTATTACAGAATTGAGACCCAGAGAGGGGCAGGGCGCTAACCAGGGTCACACCGCAAGACCGTGGCCGACGGGGGCCAAAACCCCTGACTTGGAGCTCCTTCCAGAGCTGGCCCCTCTGCGATGCTGCAGTTGAGAGGCAAGAACGGTAGGGGTACAGATCGGGGGTTTTGTTGTTGTTTTTTTAATTTTTTTAATGTTTATTTATTTTTGAGAGAGAGACAGAGTGCAAGCAGGGGAGGGGCAGAGAGAGAGGGAGACACAGAATCCGAAGCAGGCTCCAGGCTCTGAGCTGTCAGCCCAGAGCCCGACGTGGGGCTCGAAACCATGAACCATGAGATCATGACCTGAGCCAGAGTCAGACGCTTGACAGACCGAGCCACCCAGGCGCCCCGGGGTTTTATTTGTTTTTGATTGTGGAAAAATATAGATAGCATAAAACTGACTAGTTTAACCGTTTTTAAGTATACGGTTCAGTGGCATTAAGTACATTTGCATTATTGTACCACCATCCATTTCTAAAATGTCTTCATCTTCCCCATGCTCTTTTTTTAAGTTATTGTGGTAAAGTAAGCATAACATAAAATTTGCCATTTTAATCATTTTTAGGCGTTCAGCGCTGCGGCATTGAGTGTATTCTCATTGAGGTGTTCCCTACGCTTTTTAATAAAAGGCAAATGAAGACTAAGTTTTAAAATTCTCCACCCTGGGATTTTGAGGCCTTTGCTGGCTTCTGGCAGACAGATTACCCAGAGGAAGCTGTGTGCCACCTTGGCCCAGTCCGGGGAGTCTGCCGAAGGAAGGTGCTGGGGAAGGAGCTGTGCAGTCTAGGCTGACCGTCACCAGGGATATTGACTAGAATTGCCTCGCCAGCCTTGCTGACTGTTTCCAGAGCAGCTCATGGTGAAGTTAGTGGAGTGTAGATAAAAGCCTTAGAATTTCTGAATGTGAGACCAGGAGACCATGGGCTAAGCGGAGGAGATAGATTTCTTTTTTAATTCTTTTTAATGTTTACTTATTTTTGAGAGAGACAGAGCGTGAGCAGAGGAGGGGCAGAGAGAGAGGGAGACACAGAATCCGAAGCAGGCTCCAGGCTCTGAGCTGTCTGCACAGAGCCCGACGAGGTGAACCTGAGCTGAAGTCAGTCACTTAACGGACTAAGACACCCAGGTGTCCCAATAGATGTTTGTTTTTTTTTTAATTTTTTTTAACGTTTATTTATTTTTGAGACAGAGAGAGACAGAGCATGAACGGGGGAGGGTCAGAGAGACAGGGAGACACAGAATCTGAAACAGGCTCCAGGCTCTGAGCTGTCAGCACAGAGCCCGACGCGGGGCTCGAACTCACGGACCGCGAGATCATGACCCGAGCTGAAGTCGGACACTTAACCGACTGAGCCACCCAGGCGCCCCCCAATAGATGGTTTTTAATGTGACCTCCCTGGACTGGAGGAGACCTGGCTGAGTGATACTGTGAGGGGGCCCCCTCTCTCTTTGGGCCTCAGTTTCCCTTCGAAAAGCAAAGGTCTAAACTAGATGGCTTGATGGTGCTTCCAGAGAGCTCCTTCTGCTCATCCCTCAAAATCTTATGTCCCAAGAGAGGCAGTTGGGGCAGACTTTCAGACTGGACCCGCTAAAAGGAGCGGGGACAGTTGCTAGTAACAGAACACTTATTTTGTTTGGTAACAGTGACAATAATTTTATTATTTACCGAGGGATGTGCTGTGTACTATGCACTTTGTATCATCTCATCCAGTCCTTATCCTTATTTTATAGATGAGGCTCAGAGAAGTTAAGTAAGTTGCCCAAGGTCACACAGCTAGTATGAATCAGAGCTAGGCTTCCCACCTTGATCTCTCTGGTTCCAGAGCTGGTGTTCCTACCCCTGGCCCTGCTGGTGGCACAACTTCTGAACTTGACTTCCCACAGATGCAGGCTTTCAAGGCAACTGCTGGGGCTCCAGGCCGAGCTCTGCCTCCAGCCGAGTGACCTCGGGCAAGGCACTCAAAGTCTCTGAGCCTGTTTCTTCATTTCTTAGAATGGACCTAAGAATGGTACCCACCTTACAGGTTAGGGAGATTGAAAAATAAGTTTATATTTGTGAAGCAGTTAGAACAGGGCCTGCTTGTCGTGACATTTAGCATTTGTTGGATGTTTAAAACGTTAACGTTTGTCGCCAGCTTTTTGTGTGTGTGTGTCAGTTTTGTCCGAACCGGCAAATTGGAAATGTTTATTTTTCAGGGTTTCGCTATTTCTCATCATCAAGCAAGGAACAAAACGTAGCTTTAGGATTGCCTAGAAAACACACGTGCGAGCTCAACACTGCGTGCGTGCCCACAGCCCGATATGCACTTTCCTTATTGTTTTAGCAAAAACACGTCTATGCATGATCTTCTGTAGAGGACAGAAAAAAAGGCTCTTCCATGGGTCGTTCAGTGTTGGCCAAGTTCCTTACATTGTCTCAAACGGGCAGGATTTGGGTGTTTTCTAAGTACGTGTATAGGACGTGGACCCTTTGGAAATGGTGACCCCACCTCACTCCCTGTTTCCTTTCCTTCTCTACCCATGGAGCCGGGACCGTTCCATTCCCGGCCCTAACAGCAGCTGTTTTGACTCGTTAAGAATCCTCTGCTTTGTGCTGCCCCAAACATAATGTCAGCTTACATCAAAAACCACATCAGATCCCCAGAAAGCCAAGCGACTCCGGGTCTGCCTTGGTGACAGGCCTTGGCTGGCTCCTAGGCTCTCCTCACTCTGGGGCTCTAGGGGGCTGAGGTCTGACCCCTGGGGCCACTTGGCCTCATCTGGGCCCAGAGTGCAGGATCTCTGCCATGTCCCAGCCATGCTGAAAAGTGTCCCTGCCATGGCTTGCAGGGAAGAAGAACCAGCTTGAGCCACACAGGGTTTTAAGTTGAGGACTTGTCAGCTCGCATATTTGGAATCCCATTCTGAGTCCGGGCCTGGAGAGTCCCAGGGGTGCTCCGCTAGGGGAGGGCTGTGGCTGGCCTGGCTCCGGTCCGAGCAGGCAGTGTCAGTAGACATCTTCTGACAGTTTCTAGGCCTTGGGGGTGGGCTCCCAAGTGACCAGAAGAAGCCACAGGCCTTTGAAGTAAGGCTGCTCTTGAATTTGCCAAGTTGGGGAAGGAGGAGAGGCTTGGGATCCGAGGCCCACGGAGCCACCGAAGACCGTCTTTAAACATAGACGTTTCGCCACCTTCTCCATCAAGCCTTACGCCAGAGGTGCTGCTGTTGAGGATGGAGGGCCAGCTTCGGGGAGACGTGAAAGCCTCTTGACAGAAGTTTGAATCCGCTTCCACCATCCTCCAATCTCTGTGAACTTGGGCGTTTCGCGTGTTTCCTCTGGGCTTTGGTTTTCTTATACGTGAAATGCAGACGGCATCCTCTACCGCGTGGGGACCCAAACAGGAAGCGCGTAGTGTTGCGAGACAGTTCTCCATGGGACTCTCCGAGAATCGTGCGCGCAAAGGCACCGACGGCCTTTGTTCTAGATTATCTCCTCAAGGACGTACGTTAGGCAACGGCCTTACAAGATGCCCCTTTGTGCGAAGGGCAGGTATGTTGACTGCCCACTGTAATAAAAGTTCGGGGTTCCCGAAGCTCAGGGTTCCTCCCCATAAAGCACCCCACTGAGCTTGCGGGCGTCACCTTCTCTCTTTGCACAAGGAAACCAAGGCATGATGTGCCATGAGTAATAGCAGCCCGTAGTCTCTGACTCCGGAATCTTGAGTCCTCTGCCGGCATCCAGGAAATGGGGCAAGCCAACACGTTAGGTGGCGAAGAGGGTAAAATCTTAGATCCTCACGGTTCTTGACAGTGATGATGGGGGTGGGGGGTGCTGGAAGAGGAAAGATGGGGACTTCGCAAGACACTTCATGGGATTCTGAGACAAGTCCATGAAAATCGGGAGCAAATACGTTGACCAGATTGTATGGCCAAGTGGGCAATAAATGACCCTCTATTTTATTGCCTTTTGATGAGGAGGAATTGGGGGCGTTTGCAGGCTGAGCACTGGGAAGAGGTGCAGAGAGTGGCCCAAACCGTGCCCTGGATGCGGCCGACTCTTCTCCGGCTGGTGGGACCTCCTCACGAGTCACTGGCCAGTCTCACTTCCCCCCATGGGAACAGCCAGGGTGGGTGGGGGTGGGGGGCGGAGAGGAGCTGCTGTCTTTCAGATGGTGGTTACGGATGGGCACTCACACCGGGCGCAGGTGGGGGGACGTCCACGACGGCTGTGAGCAGAAACCACAGGGATTCTTAGAACTTTGGCTGGCTCACTTGGAGACAAGAGGGTGGGCACGTCACGCTGGCTAAGGGAACATGAGATTCGGCCCCTCCCGCGGTCCTTCGTGCCCACTGCAGATCCATTCAGACAACAACAAAAGGTCGTCCTGCTGCCTTAACGGGATTTTGACCTTGGGGAAATGGCCCCAAGACAAACGCCCAGAGGAAACCAAAGGTGAAGAATGGACTTGTATTAGGGCTCTGAGGCTGGGTTTGTCCAGGTGGGGTCCACTGTAGAACCTTGGTGCCAGCTCTGCAGAACGCAAAATGGGCACCGTCCCCCTGCCCAGTGGGTGGAAGTCAAGACGGTTCTCGAAGCTCCAGCCCTGACAGGCTGGTAGATTGAAGACACCCTCCGTGGGGTCACAAACTGTGGGAGCTACTGATGGGAGCCCTGTGGGTCACTCCCGTAGATGCCCACGGTGAGGGCGTGTTTTCTGCTGCCACTGACCCCGTGCCTGCCCTGTCCAGACTGCCCCCCACTGCTGCCTGGACCGATCATCCTACAACGTGTGGCTAGACTCCTACCCCCCTGAGACCTGTACAAGTAAGGGACTCTTTTTTCCTTTCTTTTTTAACTTTTGACCCTTCTATTATTTATTTTCGAGAGAGACAGAGTGCAAGCCGGGGAGGGTCAGAGAAAGAGGGAGACACAGAATCCGAAGCAGGCTCCAGGCTCCGAGCTGTCAGCACAGAGCCTGATGTGGGGCTCGAACTCACGAACCGTGAGATCACAATCTGAGCCGAAGTCAGACACTGAGCCACCCAGGCGCCCCGCTCTGTGTTTCTACGCCGCACACCAAGCCTGGAACGCTCGCCAAAAGCTGACCAGACTGTCTCAGGATGGGCACGGCTCCTGCCTGCTTGAGGCAGATTCCCCGCCTTGAACCTTTGACCCCGCCTTAGGGCTGTGGGCGGGCATCTCCTCGCTGTTGACACTTGTCCAGGTTATGGTGGTGGTGTTCCAGTCCGATTGGTCAGCCAGTTCCAGCCACAACATGGTGGGCCTTGAAACCAATCGTGTCACGTTTCCAGCTTTCTGGGCCCTTTACGGGGTGACAACAGTGTGCCTTCTACCCCAGCAGGCACGCCACAAAGTGCCGACAGACATGGTGCTCGATGACCTTTCCTGCTCCCTGCCATTCACAGGGACGGTCTTGGCGAGTCAAAGTTCCTAAGTCAATTTCCCTCACCTTCTCTCGGTCCAAACTCCTGACTCAAGCGGTTTGGTCATTGATGGTGGCCGTCCCCAGAAGGGGACCATCTACTCAGCCGCCTCCTGGGGAATGAGAAGGGTAGGGAGTTACAGAGAGACCTTTTCTGAGAATTTGCCATTTGGCCCAAGCCATTCTCGGGCATGCTACTTCTTATGCTCCCTGAGCGGCCACCTTAGTTAACGCAGCCCGTGTTTGGTCGTCTGGCTCAATTTTATAAAAATGCCCCGGGGGCGCCTGGGTGGCGCAGTCGGTTAAGCGTCCGACTTCAGCCAGGTCACGATCTCGCTGTCTGTGAGTTCAAGCCCCGCGTCGGACTCTGGGCTGATGGCTCAGAGCCTGGAGCCTGTTTCCGATTCTGTGTCTCTCTCTCTCTCTCTGCCCCACCCCCGTTCATGCTCTGTCTCTCTCTGTCCCAAAAATAAATAAACGTTGGAAAAAAAAAAAAAATGCCCTGTCACTGTTGCACCGGGTCCTTCTGGGACAAAGGTCTGGGCACAAATAGGGATGACTGGGAACAGGTGGAGTGAAAACACTGGAGTAGAGCTCACTGGCCGTGGAGGAAGACCAACAAGCCAGCACCTGGGAAGGGAGCACCTTAGACGTCAGGACCTGCCTCACAGGGGACGGGGCCCTGAGCAGGCCTCCCGCCCCCACCCGGGTGCCAGTGCATTCGGTTCACTGACTGCTGTGTTAGCCACACCCGGCCAGGCAGCTCTGACCGTGATCTGATAGACGTTTTCCTTAACCTTCCTCCCAAACCGAGAAGTTAGGAGAAAACAGCGTAAGATGGTCCCAACTCCAGCTCCTCCAGGAGTCTGCCCCAGGCCACCCCTGTCACTCCGACATCCCATGGGGCTGATGCGTGCCACCTGGCACCCGGTGTTGACGGACAGGACACATCACGCTGACTAGCCTTGGGAGGTCGTCTCTCTAAAAGCAAGGTAATTAGTTACGCGGCAGTAAGTAGCGAAGGCACCATAGCTTCTCTTGTTTCACGCTCACAGACATGGTTCGGCATCTGCGGGATGCTGCCTGCCTTGCGGTGAGAAGCAAAAGTGCGGAGAAGTCAAGCCGTTGCCTGAGGTCACACAGCCAAGTGGTGGCTGTGACCAGGTCTGCGTGACCCTTATTCCCGTGCTTTCCAAGTTCCACCTCACTAGCTTTCCCTCATCTGAGGTGCCGGGGTTTTTTCCCCGTGCCTCACAGACCCTGGTCTGTAGAATTTCCTGCCCTCCTCGGCTTGTGTTCACGGACATCGTGGTCGGGAGGTTTAGCAAGCTGGGGGAGCATGTGGAGCAGGCAGTGGGCTCCCTACTACGGCCTCCCCATATGGGGGGGGGGGCGGTCTCAGTTTCTTCATCTGTAGAAACGGGTCGAAGATCTGCTTCAGCAGACTGGTTGCAAAGAACAAATGAACTCAGGAGCAGGGCTCTGGGAAGTACTGATGTGAATATTGATGTGGTCTGAGACATGGCCCAGGAGGAGGGAATGAAGGGCTTGGGAGAAGGCCTGGGATGGGAAGAAAGCAGAAAGGGCCACTCAGACACAGGGCCTGGGCCAGGGTTCCCTTATGAGCTGCTGTTTGTCATCTCTGATGCTACCTACCTTCCTGTGCCTGAAATCCTGGGCATTCCTCCTCTGGGGTAAGCGGTGCCTTTTCTAAACTCTCCCTTTACCACACTCATTCCCTTTACAGCAGTGGTACGGTGCTTACATAGCCCGAGCCCCTCCCACATGTGGGCAACTTGCATACATTATCTAAGGGATATATTCCCACTGCATGCTCGCTAACCGTCTTTACAGGTCTATCTGCCCCATTGTACAGATCCGGGAAAAATGGGACTCAGAGAAGCTCAGTAATTTGTCTAAGGTCTCACGGAGACTGAGCCAGCGTTTGGACTGAGATCGCTCTTGATTCAGAGTCTGGTTGCCTTTGGGCTCGTTGGTTTTTTTATACTCTTGGCTTTCACCCCCAGAGAAGCCAAGCACTCTGAGACTGGGGCCTGGACGGAGGGGGGCCCAGAATCCTCCCCTGTGGGTGGGATTCCAAAGTGATTCGTGGCCAGGTGCCCACAGGCTGAACTTATCTTCAAGGAGAGGCTGGACGGGGCAGTCCCAGACCACAACGGCTCTGGGCACATCATAATCTTTCATTGCCACGGCTGTCTCATGATGGGTCCCTCCACAGGCCTCCAGAAGCTCCTTCTGTTCCCCTCTAGACCGCAGCCGGACCGATCTTCTTAGCATACAGCCCCGGCCAAGTCATTCCCCTACGTAAAGCTGTCTGTTGACTGTCCACAGAAGTCCAGCTCCTTATGGGACATATAAGGCCCTCCTTGGTCTGCAGCCCCCCATTCTCTCTAGCCTGAACCCGTTCCCTAAATCAGAATGTTCCCTAAATAAGTGGGACCGATTTGTGACTCCAAGCCTTTGCTTATGCTGTTCCCTCTTCCTGGATGCCCTTCACCCACGCCAGCACTTTAATTGTCAAACTCCTTTCTATTCATTTTAAGTAGTAATCCTTAGGAATATTTCGTGTTTTTTTTTTTAATTTTTTAACGTTTATTTATATTTGAGACAGAGAGAGACAGCATGAACGGGGGAGGGTCAGAGAGAGAGGGAGACACAGAATCTGAAACAGGCTCCAGGCTCTGAGCAGTCAGCACAGAGCCTGACGCGGGGCTCGAACTCACGAACTGCGAGATCATGACCTGAGCCGAAGTCAGCCGCCCAACCGACTGAGCCACCCAGGCGCCCCTATTTCGTGTTTTTATAGGAGTTACATGCACGTGGTACAAAATGGCATAGAGTGAGAATTGTCTCCTCCCACCCAGGCCCCACCCACCCAGAGCCCTGTGGGTTACCCGTCTGTTGGGTGCCTTCGTACCCTTTAATATCTTCACCCCCTCCATGCTTCAGCTCACCTGTCCTTTCCTCTGGGACCCATCTCCTACCAGCTATCCTCTCACCCAGCCCAGGTGAACCGTGACAGCTGAGTCTCACACAGCACCCGACTTCCCTCCCATTCGAGCCTTTCGCACATTTTATGGCGCTTGTCTATTGACTGGCCGTCTTGGGAGCTGCTTGAGGGTGGCAACTGTGTTGTGTCCGTTTCTGTGTCCCCAGTGGGAGGCAGAGGGCCCTGGTGCATGAGGAGTATAAGCCGAAGGTATTGCACAAGCGTGTGTCTTCAGGGGATGATGGTAGAATGCCTGAGGTTGCTACCCTTCACAGGGTCCCCCAGAAAGGAAGGTTGGCTCAAATAAATGGTGCTGGGGAAACAGGAAATGGTGGGGGGTGGGGGCAGACTTCTTCACCTTGCACTACGGAGCAGAACAAATTCCAGACGGATGAGACCATAAAATGTGAACACAATGAAACCATGAAACGACTAGAATAAAATGTGCATGATTTTGATCTCTGGACGGGATGGGCCTCTCTAAGCACAGCAGTAAAGAAGAAATTATCATGGAAAAGATGTATATATCCGCCTAACTTGAACTGGGAACTTCTGTACATCCAAACATATCATAAATAGAATGAAAATAAAAATGCATACGTAAAGAGCACTTGCAAATCAAAAAGAAAAAAACTTAAAAACCTCAATAGAAAAAACAATTAGGCAGTGGACCTGAAAAGAAAACTAACAAGAGGGAAAGTGTAAGTGACTAAGTTTATGTTTGTTTAAAAGTACGTTGCTAAGGGGGTGCCTGGCTGGCTCATTTGGTAGAGCATCTGACTTTTGATCTCAGGGTTGGGAGTTCAAGCCCCACACTGGGGATGGAACCTACTTAAAAAAATATTTAAAAGTAGGTAACTAAGGGGGCACCTGGGTGGCTCAGTCGGTTAAGCGTCCAACTCTTGATTTCAGCTCAGGTCATGACCTTGGGGTTCATGAGTTTGAACCCCACTCAGGATTCTCTCTCTCCCTCTCTCTCTGCCCCTCCCCCTCCCTCAAAATAAATAAACTTCTTTTTTTATTTAGTACGAATATGTGTGACCTCATTAGGAAACAAAAGATTCAGTTGAAATAGGGAGATGGTATTTTTTACTTACCACTTTACCCCAACTATTTATATATAATACATAACGCTTGGTGGGGCTGAGATAAAGTGAGATGGGCAAGACCACTGTTCTTCTGTGCAGATGACACTCTAAACAGGGCGGCTTTCAGGAAATCAGTTTCTCAATATGGATCAAAAGCCTTAAAAATGTTTATGCCCTTTGTTCCAGCAATTCTGCCTCTGGGGATCTTTCCTGAGAAATATTCTTTTTTTTTTATGTAACAGCAAGAACTCTAAAACAGTCTAAATATCCGATAACATGGAATCACAGAAATGATGGCACATCTGTGTGACAAAATATTATGGAGCCTTTAAAATCCATGCTTAATGGGGCGCCTGGGTGACTCAGTCAGTTAAGCGTCCGACTTTGGCTCTGTCATGATCTCACGGTTCATGGGCTCGAACCCCACGTCGGGCTCTATGCTGACAGCTTAGAGCCTGGAACCTGCTTTGGATTCTGTGTCTCCTTCTCTCTCTGCCCCTCCCCCACTTGCAGTCTCTCTCTCTCTCAAAAAAAAAAAAAAACATTAAAAATAAATAAATAAATAAATAATAAAATCCATGCTTCACTGCTAATGGCAATTGCACCCGGGAGGATGGGAGGTGAGGTCAAGGTACAACTGAAGTTTGTTTTCCTTCCACTTTCTATTTTTCTGGACTGTTTACCTTACCGTAAGTGTGCGTTATTTTTATTAAGGGAAAGATCATGTTTGAGAATATTAATTTTTTTTAAAAGTTTATTTGTTTTTGAGAGAGAGAGAGAGAGTGCTTGAGTGTGGAGAAGGGGCAGAGAGAGAAGGAGAGAGAGAATCCCAAGCAGGCTCCGTGCTGTCAGCACAGAGCCCAATACGGGGCTCGAACTCACAAACTGTGAGATCATGACCTGAGCTGAAACCGAGAGTCGGACGCTTCACTGGCTGAGCCTCCCAGGCGGCCCTAGAATATTTTTAGTTATTTGGGAAAGTTTTCATGTGATGAGGCCAAATGGAAAAAAAAGCAGGTGCTAACCCTACATGTAGCTACTATGATTCTTCATTTACTTATATACATGGATAGAGCAGAAAGCACCGAATGCAGTCCCTGGCACGTACAAAGCACTGAATGTCTGCACACATATTGCTTTTATGATATTGATGCAGATATAGATAAGCTATAACTCTGACCACTTCCGGGTTGTGTCGTTAGGGGTGATTTTCACATCCTGTTTTATACTTGCCCGTAGTTTTCAAATTTTCTACAACGAGTGTGTGTTAGCTTTATTATGTCACGTTCAACTTTGTCATAAATCATGCAATCACACAAACAGATTCTCCACAGTAAATGTTGAACCAAAAGGGATTCGGGACTGAGTCTAAATTAAACATTTCTAGCTGCCAGTGATCGGCTTAATTGAAATTGGACTGTGTGAAACGACAGTAAGTGGTCCCTCCCATGTGCGTCGGCTAATGGCGTGCTTCCACACATGACTGCCTCTCTTGGCCCTTGTGGCACCCTGCAAGGCACTGAGATTAAGGGAACTCAACAAAATACAATGGGAAAAAAACGCACACACACACATACACACACACACACACACACACACACACACACTGGCTGGACCTTGAGCAAAGTCACGGTCCTGCAGGATTCCAATCCTTTCTACGCCCCATCCCAGGACACAGCGTGGCTCCCTAACTGGGCTTCCTGGCCTCCCCGTGGCCCAGGAGGCAGCAGTGGGAGTTGCCAAGGCAGGAGGGGAGGAGAGGAGAATGGCCACTGTGCACAGGAGGTGATGGGGTGCATCTCCCCCTCGTTTGGCTCTCAGAGAAGACCCCGCCCTGCCTGATGAGGCCCCTGCCCTTCCAGGTGCCCCACAGACCCACCTGTGTCCAGCCCAGTAGTGGGTTTGGCAGACAGGTGACATTTTCTGGAAAGAACAGAAGATCATGCCCTGCGGATGCTTCTAGGGTAACTGCTTTCCATTCTTTCCATCTTTGGATTCATGTGTGATTTGTTTTGGGGTTCTTGGGATACAGAGAATTCTCTGAGCCTCAGCACAGAAACTCCAGTTCACAGACTAAGAAATCCTTGGAGGCCAGAGGAGAATAGCAGTACACTAGACAGATTGGTCATATCCGCTGGCGGTCAGGCCATGGAATAGAGTTCAGAAAGAGATTGGGGCGCCTGGGTGGCGCAGTCGGTTAAGCATCCGACTTCAGCCAGGTCACGATCTCGCGGTCGGTGAGTTCGAGCCCCGCATCAGGCTCTGGGCTGGTGGCTCAGAGCCTGGAGCCTGTTTCCGATTCTGTGTCTCCCTCTCTCTCTGCCCCTCCCCCGTTCATGCTCTGTCTCTCTCTGTCCCAAAAATAAATAAACGTTGAAAAAAAATTTTTTTAAAAAAAAGAAAGAGAATAATAATGATGATAATAAATAATAAAACAACTATCATTTATTGAGCACTTATTATACATGCCATCTATGATCTCATTGCATTATCCCATCATCCTTGTGGAGTAGATAGTGTTCTGCCCATTTTTTAGGTGGTGAGACTAAGGCTCAGGTGAAATAATCTGTCCAGATTCCCGCAAAGCAACTGGCAGAGCTGGGATTCAAATCCAGATGGTTCTCTCTCCCAAACTGATGTCCAGAACGTACCTGGCATATGGCATTCTCAGTGCGAGTTGTTCAAAACAGATGGATTTAATGAGCATCTACTGAGTGCCAAGCCCTGGCTTAAATGCTCTTGCATGGTATCTCACTTCCTCTCCAGAGCAGCCTCTGCGGGGTATGTGTACTTACTGTCATTTTACAAATGGGAAAACTGGGACTCAGAGGTTTGCCCAACATTACTCTGAGCCAAATAAAGGCCTTTTAATGGCAGCTTCATGGGGAGAATGAGTCAGGAGCAACCTGGCCCCAGGATCGGAGCCACCAGAGCAGGGCAAGATTGGGGGATGGGCGGGGCTGCTGGTGGGACACCGTCTCCACCTACAGGAGGCAGCAGAAGGTCCAGGGGCAACTATGGCTTTGGACGAGCCACCGCCCCCGGTCACGACTGCCTACCCTGTAGTGTTGTCGTGAGGGTTAAATGAGGTAATGCACAGGACATGCTTAGGGCGATTACCAGCCTCACAGGAGACACCTGACAAATGTGAGGTCTCGCTACTCCTATCCACCTTCTCTCCCCTGCTGGTCTCTGTCAGTTGGTCAACGCTCCTGACGGGCTGTAAGACAGCCAGCCAAGCCGCTCCCTGGCTATTTGACCTTGTGCGGCTCACGGGCCCTCTCTGGGCCCGGGCTGGGGTCAGGGGGTGCTGACTGGACTCTCTCTGGGAGCCTCACCATATCTGAGTGAGCCCCCCCTGCCACCCCCGGCTCTCTCCCCCAGCCTGTACTTGCCTTCAAGCTGAGCCTGGCGACAGCCAGCCTTCACACAGAGGCTCTGGGGGCGAAGGCAGCCGCCCACTATCCCAGGGACTGCCCCTGAAGGCTTTTCCCTCTGGAAAAAGGGACACCCTCTGTTCCAGAGGGACACCCCCCACATTCCAGGTGACATACCATTTTGCTTTCTCCCACAGCCCCTGGCAGGGGCCCGCCCACTCCGGCAGGGGACAGGAAAGTGACTCAGCTCCCCAGCCCCCTCCTCAGACTCACACACTCACAGCCTTGCTTTGGAAAAAGAGTGGTTTTCATTTCTTTCCTTTTTTTTTTTTTTTTTTTTCCCTTCAAGCACTCTTACTTGTCTCTTTCTCCCACGGGCCTCCCCGGTCTGGGCCAGGAGTCTGTGGCCAACCCTTCTCCATCCTCTCCTGGTGGAGGGTCCTGCCATCAGGGAGGGCGGTGTGGCCCTACTGTGCGTGGTGGGAAAGAGGGGGACTCTGGAGGCCCCAGCTGGCCCCCTATTATATTGGCTTCTATTAAATTGAAACACATAGCACATCTATTACACAATAAACCACAGCTATTTCATGGATCAAATTAAGTTTTATTTGGGCAAATTACAACCTTTCCTACAGTCGTGCCTTTGTGAGGCCATTCCTTTTTAATAAAAGCAAGCATTTCTGGGGCTGGCCCTGCTGGACCAAAGCTCCGTGGTGGGTTGGGGGCTCAGGCCAGGGCTGGCAAGAGGGTGGGAGTGTGTGTGTGTGTGTGTGTGTGTGAGACTCTGTGTGTGTGTGTGTGTGTGTGTGTGTGTGTAGGAGAGAAAGAGAGGGAGCGAGAGAGAGAGAGAGATGGGAATTCTTGGGTCCCCTCTGGGGACTGGATTTGTCCATCTTTTCCCCTGCCTCCCCATCCTGAAGTTTCCATGGAAGTCTGCAATGAAGTTCTCATTTAACAAGAAAAAGGCGGCAGCAGCAGGGAAGCATTTCCCGGAATCCAGGAGGAAGCATGAGTCACTGGCCTGCTAAGTGAGCCCTGCGTGGCCACTACGGCACCAGCCCAGGAGGCCTGGAGCACAGGGCCAGCCTCCAGGACCGCGCCAGGCTGCCCGCATAGACATGCCCACTGCCCGGGCTGACGCAGGCTCCGGGAATGCAAACAAAGGTGGGTGAAGGGGCCTTCTGAGGGCTGTGGCGCTGGGCCAGACAAGAGGGGGCAGGCTTGGAGGAGAGGCCTGCGGAGGGGCCTCCAGTCTCAGAAGAGCCCCTCGCTGGTGTCCCTGGAGCTCCTACCTCCTGGTGTGACCCGGCCTAGCCCTGCCAGCTCTGGCTTCCAGGCTCCTCCTCATCGGGCAGGGGCAGGCGTTCCCCCAGAGCAGTTCCCCCCAGTTCTCGACATCGGCCCCTGGAGCGACAGCATCAGCATCACCTGGGAACCGGTCACAAATGCAGATTCTCAGGTCCCCCCCTGAGACCTACTAAATCAGAAGTTCCGGGGGTAGGGTCCAGAGACCCGTGTTTTAACAAACCCCACGGGCGATTCTGACGTTCGAAAAAATTAGAGGCTGCTCAAGTGGTGCTTACTGGGTGTCAGTTACCCGGCTGCCTTCGTTACACTGCCAACACATTCGATTCCCCCCGCCAACTCCGTGAGGGCAGGTTCTGTGATCATGTCTCCATTCTACAGGTGACATAAGTGCTGCTTTGGAGCCAGAAGCCAGCGTTCTGGGATCTAGAGGTGATGGAAGGTGCTGGGCCCAACGTGCACACTTGGCCCGTGCTGGGTAACTGGTTTATGTGGCTGACCCTTCCCCGGGTAGCTGGGTAGCTTTTCTGGAGTGCGCTTCAGAGGCTGCCCTGCCACCTGGGAAGCGGCATGGCGAGAACTCTCATTCCAGAGCCAGCGATACAGAAGGAAACAGGCAGGAGGAGTGAGAGAAGCAAGAAGCGACAGAAGGAAGCTGGGCTGGAGACATGTGGGGCTTCCAGAATCTTGTTTGTCCAAGGGTGGTCCTTAGACCAGCAGCGGCAACATCCCCCAGGAGGCTGTTAGGCATTCGGAATCTTGAGCCCCACCCCAAACCTACTAAATCCGAAGCTACATTTTAACAAGATCCTTGAGGGGGTTCCTGTGCTTATTCAAGCTTGAGAAGCAGCAGAAACACAAGGAAAGCCCTGGGTGGGGCACAGGGGCACATCCCCAAGCCCCTTCCTGTCTCACAGGGTTGGTCCAGCTCCCTCGGGGCTCCCAATCCCCCGTTAGCACTAACATCCCCTCAGTGAACCCTGGAGCCCGAACGCCCTGGAGGAAGACTTGAGTCCTTAAACTACACAACTAAACCCAGTATAGTGCGAGGGACTCGACCTCTGCCTAGCGTCCTCCTCCCAAGGTCAGGGATCTTTACTTCCTCTACCCTCTCTTCCCGGGTTCAAGCCCAGGCTCTGCCATTTACTGGCTATGATTCTTGCTGCGATTCTCGGTACTTCTACCGGTACCGGTAAAATTAGAATGCCGGTATTTCCTAGATCATACATTTTGCGTGTGTGCAGATCAAATCAGCGGATCCACATCAAGTACTTAGAGCAGTACTTGGCATGTAACTCTATTAGCCCTGTTACTTGCTTTCAGACTTCCTTCGTTCCATCCTCTGGGTAGCCCTTGGGCCGGGCGGGGGATGGCGGAAAGGCGGTGCCGACCGGGGAACACTCAGCGCCAAGGCAGGGCTACCGGATTGGATTCCGGAGGTGACAGGGGCTCCTGGGGGGAAAGAAGGAAATGTGTTTGTGGGATACCTGTGATATGCCAGGCTCAGTGCCAAGCACTTCCGTCGCCTCCGCAGTTGGAAAGTACTGTTCCTTTCGAAGCTTACAAGGGATTGAAGCCGTAGAAGGTCAGTCGGTGAAAGGCGGAGCTTGTGCGTGGTGGGCCTGCCTGGCTAGCCTGACCTCAGTCTCACACCCATTTCACACGACCCCTCGCTTCTACCTCTAGTATAGCCTGGTCTGGCCCCTGGAGGAGATAGAGGGATTCAGAAGGCGAGAGCCGGCAGAGGAATGGGGAGGCTGATGGGCCCTTGGGACACGGTTCATGGCTCTTTCCCTAGGGCCTCAGTTTCCCCAGGGTGGTGCCTCCTCCTTGCAGGGAGCAGGGCAGGTTTGCTGAGTGGACCGGTAGTGGGTTGAGCTGCTCCTGGATTTACTCTGCCAACATAGCCTGTCCCTCTGTCCCGTGATGGGAGGGCAGGCCTTTGGCAGATGTGTTAAAATGCCAGCCAAGGGGGTTACTTCTGGTTTCAGCTCGGATGCGTGAAGAGCTGGGAACCTGCCACTCCCATCGTCACAACAAGAGAAAGCTGAACAAGCTAAACGTCAACACCTTTTATTTATTTATTTTTTAAAGTTTATTTTTAAGAGAGAGAGGAAGCGTGAGGGGGGGAGGGCAGAGAGAGAGGGAAAGAGAGAGAACCCCAAGCGGGCTCTGCACTGTCAGCGCAGAGCCCGACGCGGGGCTCAAACGCATGGACTGTGAGGTCATGACCTGGGCCGAAGTCGGACCCTTGACGCCACCCAGGTGCCCCCAAAGTCCACAACTTTTAGGTCCAGCAGAGAAGGAGGGCCAATGGGCAAACTGCCAACCTGAAACCTGGAGAGAAGGGGGAATATGCAGAAGCACGACCAGGATCAGCTCATCGGGGGCAGAAGCCACCAGAACCAGTAACTCTTACGATTACTTAAATGGTAATTTCTATACCCTCCCACCGCCCCCCGCCACCCCGCGCCGTGGCAGTCCTAAAAACACATTTTTAAGGTGTGATTGACATACAGTAAGCTGTAGATATTTAGCGTATACGACTTGACGAGCGTGTACCTAAGCGTGCATCTGTGAAACCATCAGCATCGACTACGCCATGAACATCCCCGTTATCTCCAAAGGTTTTCTCCCGTTCTCTTTATTAATGCATTATTATTATTGTGTTGTTGCTATTAGATGGTGATTGTGAGGGCCTGATGGAAGCTGGGTGTGGACTGGATTGCAAGTTACAAACGTGGTCCCCTCCTAGGGACGCCCGGACTTTTATGGGCTTCACCCCCAGGAGCCCTACCCAGTTCATACGATGAAGATTAGAGTAAAAACCCCTTCTGTTTGGAGCAGAAAAAATAAACACTTTGCAATATGCCCAGAGCTTTTTCCATAACAAAGACCTACCCTTCAGAAGAAACTGCTTTCCCAGAGCCTTTCCTGGCTGGGGGAAGACAGTTAGACGCTTCTGACCCTTTCTAGCCTTCCCATCACATTTAAGGGGAGCAAAAGAGGGCCGAGATGTGCTTCTGAAGGTCACAGCCCAGGGGGTCAGGCCAACGAAAAAATCGGAGATTTAATGATAAAAGAGTACAGGATGCTTCCCCTCCCCAACATCTTACCACCAGTGCGGCTGGTCTCCCGTATGCTAAGGGTGGTTTACGACCAAAAGAGCTACAAGACTCAGACTCTCTTTCAGAAGGAGTTCTTAGGGAAACCCAAAGACAACAGGGCAGGAAGCAAACAAACAAGGAAATTCTAAAAATGAAACATAAGGAGATAAAGGAATGGGGGCAGAAAAGAAAAGAAACAGAATATCCAAGAACCGTGGGACAATCGCAACAGGTGTAACCTGTGTGTGTTGGGAACACCCCGTCACCAAAATCAATGACATCTGCCACTGGTAGGCCTGCCTTCCGAGCAATGTTAAAAGAAGTTGTTTGGGGGCGCCTGGGTGGCTCAGTCGGTTAAGCGGCCGACTTCGGCTCAGGTCATGATCTCGCGGTCCATGAGTTCGAGCCCCGCGTCGGGCTCTGTGCTGACAGCTCAGAGCCTGGAGCCTGTTTCAGATTCTGTGTCTCCCTCTTTCTCTGACCCTCCCCTGTTCATGCTCTCTCTCTGTCTCAAAAATAAATGTTAAAAATATTAAAAAAAAAAAAGAAATTTAACTGATATATTAAGAGGGGGGAGAAAATGGAAGCACATAAAACCAGGTAAGGCAGAAATAGATGGGAAGATTAAGAAAAGAAACAAGTGCAATAGACAGAAAACAGTTATAAGCATGGTCAATATTAATCCAACTTTATTAGTATCACCCGAAATATGAATGGTATAAATATACCAGTTAAAAAACAGAGACTGTCAGAGGGATAAAAAAAGAAAAAAAAAACAAAAAACAAGACTCAACTATCTGTTGTCTACAAGAAGCCTGCTCTAAAAATAAAGACACAGATAAGTGAAAAGGAAGGGGATGGAAAAAGATATACCGTGCTAACACTGATCAGAGAAAGCTGGAACAGCTACAGTAATTCACACAAAGCAGGCTTCAAAACAAGAAAAGCAATCAGGGATAAAATGGGCATTGCATAATGATAAAGAGACGAATTCTTCAAGGAGATATAATAATCCTTAACGTGTACGCACCTAGGAAGGGAACATCACGAGGACAAACACTCAAAAAGCTGCAAGGAGAAATAGACAAACCACTCTTGTCACTGGGGACTTCACACCCCTCCATCAGCAATGGGCAGATCCAGCGGGAAGGACATCAGTAAGGACACAGTTGGACTAAACAGCACCATCAATCAACTGGATTTAATGTATAGAATGTGTCATCCAACAACGGCAGAATACATATTCTTCTCAAGTTCGCACGGAACGTTCACCAAGATAGATCACGTACTGGGCCACATAACCCACCTTAAACGGAAAAGAACAACATCTGGGTAATGTTCTAGGGGGTGGGCATTTGGTTCTCTTTCCTAAGACACCAAGTTATTGTTTAGGGAACAAGGCCTCTGGAGTCCGACAGGCACGGGGTGTGTTTCTGGCTCCATCATTCACCTTCCTTGTGACCTTGGGCCAGTCACTTCATCTCTCTGAGCCCCAGGTCCTTCATCTGTAGGGTGGGGATGATAACAATAACTACCTCATGGGTAGGACGTTACAAGGATGAAATAAGACATTCCATGGAAGGTGATTTAAGCCTTCTTCAGCTCAAGGTAAGGCCTCAATAAATATTCCCTGATCCCTCGTGGTGTTAGTAAGAAGGAAGGAACATGGTACCAGAGCCCTTGCTGTGCACTGCCCCCTGCTGGTCACCGGGGGACTCAGCCCTCAAACACGGGCTCCCCTCCAGGGCTCACACCTGCTCCCAGGACTTGAGTGTGAGGCAGGTGGAGCTCAGCTGAATTCGAGAGCAGAATGCGAAGGGTTTCCGACCCGGAGCCTTTGAGGTAGCCTCCAAAACACGGGTGTCCGTTCCAAACTGAGAACACGGCCAGAGCAAGCGGAAGCAGGGTGTGTTCCAGAACGGGTGAGCAATCTGGTACGGATCGTGGACCCCCGAAAGGCTCGTGGCTGAAAAGTTCAGGGTACAGAGGTTAGTTGGCCCAAATTTCTCATTTTGGAGATGAGGAAGCTGAGGCCCAGGGAGGGCTGAAGAGACCCTCCAGTTGTTATGCTGCTAGATGTGTTTTCACCTGGGACCTTAGAGAATGAGAGTTTTGATTAGGGAGAAGGATGGTTTAGTGATGACTGATATTTATGACAGATTAATATGTGTCAGGCACTATGGGAGGTGTGGGATTTTACCCTCAAAAGTAACCCTGTAAGGCAGAAACTATTATTCCCATTTTATAGTTGAGGAAACCGAGGCACAGAGAGGGTAAGTAACGACTCCCCAGTGCGTTCGGGATTTTACCAGACAGTGCTGGATGCCTCTTCCACATCCACTCTTGAACTTCTCCCTTGCTGGCATGGCAGCAACGCTGTCCTCTGTCTCCTTTTCCCCCACAACTGGAGCTCCCCAGGGGAGGCTCTTCATGGGTCTCAGCCAAGCATGGCGGTCCTCGCCTCTTTCGAGAAATGGGATGCCTTCTGGCCTGTCATGGTGGAGGGAAGCTAGGGGAATTCTGGAAGGAATTTGATGGGTTGAGAGAGGGAAGGGGGGTGAGTGGGAGCGGCGTGGAGCCCCTCTGGACACTGTGGCGTCTGCGTGTGATGTTGGAACGAAGGCAGCCACCTTAGTGCGTGAGGGGACAAGTCTCAGGATAGTCTGACACACTGAAGGTGGCAGAGCGGAGGCAGGAATTGATGGGGTCCTTGAAGATGCGGTTGAGCTGCCTGGATGGACGAAACCCAGATGCCATTCCTCTCATCTCCTTGACACATGAGCTCTTATATCGCTTTTTTGCTAAGCCGGCTGCATCAGAGTGTTCTGCTCTTTGCCACTGAAAGCCTTCTTGTTGGTGTAAGGATGGGCCCCAGATCTTTCCCACGTCATGCCAGGCTCAGACCCCCGCAGCCGTGTTCCTTGTTAATATCCACTGTCCTAGTCAGAGTTGGAAACTTGCTAATCCCAGGACGGGCCATGTTCTCTGGGGCCTCCGGGCCTTTGCACATGCTTTGTCCTCTGCCTGAAATGCCCTCCCAGGTGTTTTACACACACACCCTCTTCTTTTGTGAGCTGGCTGCTCCATCAACTTCTGTGCAGAGCCTCACGGCATCCATCTGTAAGGCCGCCATCGCTGTCGTCACCCGGGTTCTCACTTGCCAGTGTATGTATCTGCCCCCTTTCCCGGACTGAGCTCTGGACTGAGGACAAGACCTAGTCACGTTCATTTCTGTGCCCTTGTCACCCAGCATAGGGCCTGGCCTACAGCACACACTGTCTAAGTGGCTATGGAATGAATAAATGCGTGGGGGCCCTCTGGGTCCCCTGGCACTCAGGGGGCCTGGGGAGGCAGCACCTAGCTCATCGGCAGTAGTAAGAGCAACCATCACAGAGCCACGCACTTATGGCCAGACGCTCCCCATACATCATCTCCTGTGCTCTGCACGGTAGCACTGATTGCCTCATTTTATAAATGAAGAAACCTGGGTGCAGGGGGCTGAAGTGGCTTGGCCAGAGCTGGGATTTAAATGCAGGTCTAGGGGCGCCTGGGTGGCTCAGTCGGTTAAGCGTCCGACTTCAGCACAGGTCACGATCTAGCGATCCGTGAGTTCGAGCCCCGCGTCGGGCTCTGAGCTGACGGCTCAGAGCCTGGAGCCTGCTTCCGGTTCTGTGTCTCCCTCTCTCTCTCTGCCCCTCCCCCGTTCATGCTCTGTCTCTCTCTGTCCCAAAAATAAATAAACGTTAAAAAAAATTTTTTGAAAAAAAAAAAAAGAAAAGAAAAAAGAAATGCAGGTCTACTGGGATACCTGGGTGGCTCAGTCAGTTAAGCATCTGACTTCGGCTCAGGCCATGAGCTCACGGTTCGTGAGTTCGAGCCCCACATTGGGCTTTCTGCTGTCGGCACGGAGCCCTCTTCGGACCCTCTATCCCTCTCTGTCTCCCTGCCCTCTGCATGCCCTCTCTCAAATTAAACAAGCATTAAAAAAACAAATAACAAATGCAGGCCTGTTGGTCTTTTATAAAGGGAAAAAAGGAATGTACTGAATTGTGTATATGCGCACGTATACGCTAGGGCGCACATGTGTGTATATTTGCACTATGATGGCAGGAATATTGGCACTTTGCTAATTTTCTCGATATTTCTAGTTTCGTTTCAGAAGTGTAATGGGGAAAAATTAAAAACTATGTAGCCAATGGTTTAGAGAATTAATGTCAGACCGGGCTCTGTGCCCTGAATCTTCACCTAAAGATTCTTTGGTGCAGCAGGGAGGCCACATGATTCTGTACTCCCAGGATGGAATCTGAAGGGCACAATGTCGACATTTCCTGATGCCCCTGTTTTGTAATCTGTGCTTTCCTGAGTTTGGAGACGTTTTCATTTTTATTCTCCTCCCTCCCTCCCCTCCCTTCCTCCTTTTTTCTTCCTTCCCTCTTTTCTTCCTCTCTCTCTCTCTCTCTCACTTTCTTTCTTCTCGCCAGACAGTGAGGATAAAGAGCGAGCATTGTTTACATTTTTCCAGCACTATTTAAACTTATTGTACTTAAAAAAAAGATTAAATCATTAGGCTGTTGGGGTGTGGATGGGGAGGTGTGAGAAAACTCAGCTCCCAAAACACCCCCCCCCCCCCCCCCCGTCTTTCTTACTTATATAAAACTTTGTTCTGAAGGCTTCTTCGGGGCCAAAGAACAAGCACACAAACAAAATCAGGTCGTAACCATCCTGCTCTCTGCCCCTTGCTCAGCTGGACCCTGGGTGGAGCCCCAGGACAAAGGTCTGGGGAGCACCCAGAAGCAGAGCCAGCACACCCAGGAGGGGGGCCCACGTGCCCCAGCTCAGGCTCCCAAGTGGAGACAAGCAATTGGAGGGAGTGGCCAGACTCCTCCCACCCCAACATAGTGTCCGCGCTCAGAGAGGGGAGCCCCCAGTTCCCTCCTCTTTGAAATGGGGCCGCGGGGAGAACCCGCCGGGACACCCGTGGGCCCGGTGGGAGGGAGGACCGGGTTGGGCCAGGCGCTCCGGCAGTGCGGGCTGAACCCGGTCTGTGAAGATGGGCCTGGGGTGTGGGGAAGCTTTTGCAGGTCAAAAAGCATGTGTTTGGAGAAACCCTTGCTCTGTTCTTGGCTTGGGAGCCTCATGCCTTCTGCCTTCTGTGAATCACTTCTTCTTACAGCATTGCTGTTTTCCCCACCTCGTGTTGAAGTCATGTGAACCCCCCGTGCCAGTTTCTGCCTCCTCTTGGGCTGGCCGCCAACAGCCGCCTGCCCGTCCGTGCTGTTCTGAGGCAGTGTAAGGGACAGACACAGAGGCCGAGGGTCCCCCTCCGGGGACAAGGCCCTGCCCTGGACTTGCCAGGTTTCAGGCATCTGGCGTGAGGCGGTGGAAAGAGCTCTTGACTGGTGTCGGGAGCCCCGGATGCTTCACGGACCTGCCGCGCAACTGCCTGTGCCAACCCCGGATTCAGCTACCGCCCTGAGAAACGGGACATCTGGCCTGAATGTCACAAAGGGCCTTCTCGGCTTCGGGGTCCTAAGGGAAGGGCTGGAGCTGAGCTCTCTCCTGCCAGGCCCTCCCTCGTGGTCTCCCCCACATCCGGCCCTGCTCCCTGACAGGGTTCGAGGCACCGGCAGCTACTGGTTAACGCAGACCAGATGCAACCCTTTCCCGGGACATGCTCGGCGGCCTTCCTCCGCGGAGGCCTTGGGGATATTTGAAACGCCATGGAGTTTGGCTTTGGAGCCCAGAGTGGAAACCACAGCTCCATTACGCGAGCACATCTGATCTCCCTGGGAGGAGAGAGGCGACTGGCCTCAGAGAAAGAGACACAAGTTGGAGGCCGCTGGCTCTCTGGGGGAACAGTTTTGCTTCCCTCCTTATAGGATGGGGTCTGGGAGCCCCAAGGAGGGCAAGTCCGGCATCTGATCTTGGAGATGCTGGGTTCCCTAATCCTTGAGGATGGCGGCAAAGGCCAGGGGCCTCTAGAGAGGAACTGGAGTCCCCTATGAGGACCGGACATCCACCCAGGAACCATTCATTCTGCCTCATGTCACCCCCGCCGTGAGAGCGCATATATTGAAAGTTTTCATGTTTGCCAGACCCCTCGTCAAAGAAGAAAAATTCCATGGAGAGGGAATGGCCGCCTCTCCCTCCTCCTCCCTGGGACGGACCAAGCAACCGGATTTGCACCAACGAGTGGGAAGTGATTCCAAAGTCACTGCCTGTTAAGACGCCCCAGCTTCGACCACTGCCTAGTTGGGTCACTTTGGGCCAATATCTTACTATCTCCAGCCCCAGATTCTCATTTGCCCCGTGGAAATAATAAGCCTCACCTTGGAGATGGGGGCTATAGGATGCTCATAAAGGAGCCTCACAGAGGCTCAGTGGAGGTGAGTCACTGTTACTCCCAAATGACCTGGATTAATCCTCCTCTCCTGTTTCTAAATATTCCGAGACCATCGTCACTGCCCATCAGCACTGTGGCTGGCAGAAGTAACAGAGACACCCCCAGGGGTGGCTGCGGTCGGAGCCGAGGTGGCCAGTCAGCTGGGCTTCATGAGGGTAGCATCTCCGGGCTGGAGTGCTGGGGCAGGCACTTTGAAACTGCCCACACGCGGCCCCATCGTGACTCTTACGGGCAGGACCCAGGGCTGAGGCCATCTCTGTCAGCCCTTCCAGCCCGAGGCTCTTTCTCCCCAGGAGTGAAGGTTCAGGCAGGGCAGTGGATCCTCGAGCTTCTGCTCAGTGCCCACTCACCTGGGTGCTCTGGGCTGCTTCCTTGGCCATTTCTGCAGGGCGCAGGACTGAATTGCTTGGTCACTCAGCAAGTGAAACGGGGACAGCAGCCAGCCATGTGAGCTCCCTGGTGTGTGTGGGGGGGGGACGATGTTATGAGGGTAGGGAGAGTGGTCAGTGGTTTAGTCATATGATCCTTCCTACTGTCGTGGGGAGAGACCTCAGGCTCAGGGCATCAACCAGGGGTGGGGTCTAAGAGTGTGGGTGCAGCAGTTTCCCTGTAAACTTAAGATTTGTGGAAGGAAAGAGATTGTGCTTGGTAACAGACCTTGAAATCGACACAATGAAGCCTTTTCTAGTCTTGCCAAACCCTCCAATGTGTCTCCATCCATGCCCCCCACCCTCCCTCTCATTCATTCACGCATTCGTGATGCGTACTCCACGAGCACCCTCTTTGTTTCTGGCGCTGGGGATACCACTCTGAGTATAATGCCTGCCCTCATGGAGCTTTCGGTCTAGGTGGGGAGAAAGACCTTAAACAATGAGTCGTACACATCGGTACAAAATTCACACTTAACAGGTGCCGGGAAGGAAAAGAACGGGGTGTCGGCAGAGCACCTAACAAGGGCCCCCTCCTCCCAAAGGTCAGTCCTTGCCGTGTGTCTGGCAGTGACCTAAGTCCTTGATGTGGACTTGCTGGATCCTTGCCACGTCCCTGTGTGCCACTGTCATCACCATCCTACGGGTGAGGAAACTGGGCGGACCCAAGATCTCAGTCGTTTATCCTAATTCTGTGCCGTGGGAGGGCAGCCCTCCCTCTTCCCTTTTCCACAACTGAAGAAACCAAGACTTTAGCTGAAGTCAAATGTTTTTCTCAAGGTCACAGAGCTGGAATGGCTGAGTTCCCTGGCTCATCTCCTCCAACCAACTTGGGACAGAATTTTTCCCCCAGTGGAGATAAATCAACCACTTACAACTGGAAGCTCAATTGTATTTATGGCCTCACAATTTTTCACCCCTCCCTGTATTCACATGCTTTGCTCAGTAAATCTGCAGTGCTCTCTTACCCAGGGTAGAATGTTCTGCAGGCCCTGGCTCTGGGCTCAGTCCTGCGATTTGCTGTGGCTGATGGGATCTTAGCAGACTTGTTGCAAGCCGAGGCTCCACAAAGCACTTGCACATTTCCCCTCCTACGTTTCTTCTCTGCCAGTGTCACGAGAACGTGCCGACTGGCTTGCCGAATGAGTAGGCCTGTGGCCCTGAACCAAGGTACCCCTGGCATCCCAGCCCAGGCCATTGTAGGTCAGACATCCACGTGAGAGACCCCAGCCAAGATCGGCTGGACCCCACACACTCATGAGCTAAACGAATGTTTGCCCCTGGGGTTTGGCTCGTTTGTTACGCAGCATGATGGCAATTGTTGACGGATACTGATGTGTATGAAGCCAATATGACTGTAGATTGCAGATGATGAGCAAGGCTGGAGGTCGCTACACAGCAGGGGAGGAAGGAAAAATTCTGAGCTGAGAGGTCAGGGAACGAGCCATCGAACAGTGACACGGAGCTGAATCTTGAAGGAGGAAAAAAACAGGTGGCCCAGCAGATGACACAGACACAGGCATGGAGGTGCGCACTTACACTTGTCCAAGGAATGGCAAGTCACCCAGTAGGGCTGCTACATGGAGGCAATGTGGGAGTGAGACTGGACTACCTGAAAGGCAGCTGCCACCGGTTTCTCCTTGCCTGAGCGTATATGGTGCTCCTCCCAGAAAGAGGAGGGCCTGTGTCCCCTCCCCTTGAATCTCGACTGGCTTTGTGACTTTCTTTGATGAACAGAATATGGCAGAAGTGACTCTGTGCCCGTTCCAGGCCTAGCCTTAAATGGCCTGGGGCCCTCTGTGTTCCCTCTTTCTTTTGGAAGTCAGCCGCCATGGAAAGAAACTCGGGCAGACAAGACAGGGATGAGGAACCATGCATGCGGAAGGCAAGGTCACATGGAGGAGAGCTGGAAACCCCAGCACAGGTGTGTGGAGAAGGCTTCTTGGACATTCTGGGCCAGCTGAGCCCCTGGCTGGACACAGCCACGCCGATCCCACGTGGAGCCCGGGATCTGCCCAGCTGACCTGCAGAGCTCTGAGCGGGGAGTAACCCAGTGTGATTTCAAGCACTGAGTGGTGGGGTGTTTTGTTACCCAGCAGAGATCACTGAGACAGGTGGCCTGGCAGATGCTAGTTTCTGGGAGTCTCTGGGACATCTAACCTCCTCTAGAGCCCTGAGCTCTGTTCGCAGACAACTGGCGAGGGCTTTTCTCCTGTTTCCTTCCTGCTAGGGAGGGTGAGGGGAGTTGTGTGGTTTCCCCACATCCCATTTTGAAGGCGCTCCTGTGACCAGCTAATGGAACTCCTAGATAAGAATGACACGCTATGAGCTTGGACTCTGGGGTCAGACTCCCGGGATTTAAGTCCCAGCTCTGCCAATTTCTAGCTGTGTGACTGACCTTGGGCAATCTACATAACCGCTCTGTGCCTCAGTTTCTTTATCTGTAAAATGAGGTATTAGATTCCTATGTGGATTAAATAAGGTAATATATCCAAGCTCTTAAAATAGTGCCTGACTCATCATAAGCCCTCGATAAATATCATCTACTGTTTTATTGCTACTATTGAGGCTGCTGCTACTAGTAATAGGAGGAGGAGTTTCCAGGGCTTCTGAGCTGGATATTTCAGTGTTCTTGACCTGAAGGAGCCCACAGTCTCACCGACTCCAAGTAGAGCTGACGCCTGAACAGGTAAGTTACAATACAAAGGGGTGAAAATAAAAACAAGAGAATGATCGAGTCTGGGAGTGGTTTATTGTACCTGGGAATTAAGAAGACTTCCTAAGGGAGGTAACCATCGAGCTGGGTTTTGACGACCGAACCCAGTTTGCTGGCTTTATCAGTTTACGCTTGGCTCTGAGTCAAAGCGACCACCACCGCCACTGCCAAACAAAAACGGAAACGCAAAAATAACAGTAGCTTCAACAAGATAGAAGTTTCTGTCTGACTCCAGTAGAAATCTGGTGGCGGAAGGCCCAGGGCCCCTAGGGTGTCCATTGCTCTCCTCCTGGTGCAAGGTGGCTGCCAGAGCTCCGGCAGTCGGGCTCTTTAAGAACATTCCTAGATTTTGTACACCGTATTTACAAGCTGTTGGCAAGGCTTCATCCCACGGCCAACCTAATTGCAAGGGAGACTGAGAACATGTTCTTTATTCTGGGTGGCCTGTGGCCAGCTGGCTAAGAACTGGGTACCCCATTACTGAGGAGGACTTGGGGAGCAGACACTGGAGGTCTAGGTTCCCACTAGAAAGAATGGCACAAAGGGGCGCCTGGGTGGTGCAGTCGGTTAAGCATCCGACTTCAGCCAGGTCACGATCTCGTGGTCCGTGAGTTCGAGCCCCGCGTCAGGCTCTGGGCTGATGGCTCAGAGCCTGGAGCCTGTTTCCGATTCTGTGTCTCCCTCTCTCTCTGCCCCACCCCCGTTCATGCTCTGTCTCTCTCTGTGCCAAAAATAAATAAACGTTAAAAAAAATTAAAAAAAATTTAAAAAAAAGAATGGTACATGCAAAGGCCTGTGTACTTGGAGCACACGGCTGGTTCTGTCTTCACAGGGCCTTCAAGGATCCTCACTCCTTTTCTGCTGAGATGCTCACTGGTTCATCACAGGCCGGCCTGTGGACTTGCACTTAGATCAGCGTCCTGCCAGCCAGACACACCCACTCCCCACTCTCCTGTTGCTCTGGAAGCTCCCTCCCACCCAGTGCATCACGGGAGACACCGAGATGCCCTTAAGGAGCTTGCGTTCACCGAGGAGACAGAGCTGTTGAGTGGAGGGGCTGCAGAGAGAAGGGCCAGAGCCCCCATCAGACCTCTGACCTAGGCCTGGACAGCCAGACTAAGTGGCTGAGAGGGCCCCCTGGGCCAGGGGAATGCTGAAAAGAAAGGCCAGGAGGCAGCTCTTAGGGCTCCTAGGTGACCCTTGAGGAGAGCTGTCCTGCTAGTTCTGGAGGTCTGAGGCCTCAACGGCCACATGCTTGAGGGATGAGAGTCCTTGTCCCTACAGATGACATCACATGTATGCTGGTCGTGGCAGTTTGGGACCAGGGAGCCAGTGCTGGTGGAGAAGAAAGGGAGCCACAGAGGATGGCGTCTTGGAGCAAGCGCTAGGAAGCACAGCCCCCACTCGGGGCCAGGAGGCAGGAGAGCAGGAGATTCACACGGCCGAGGTGTGGGCATGGAACTCCAGTTCTGCCTCGGACATGCTGGGTGACGTGAAGCCTCAATTTTCCCATCTGTAAAGTGGGGGTCCACTGAAGGGCATAATGAGGGCTCCAGATGATGGGTGAGAAAGGCCTTGGCAAGAGCTCACGTGCCCTGCAGACACACGTGTTAGTGCAGAGACCTCTGAAGGAAGGCCTCCCCCAGGGCAGCCTCTCTTCCACACCATCACAGGCGCGGGGCTTTCAACAGACAGTACTGCCCGCCTACTGCCTAGGAGGCCCGGCTGGGCCCCAGGTTCTCAGGGATCCACCCGCCCCCACCCCGCACTAGCGCACCCCTTCCTCACCTCCCAGCCTCTCACATCCCCTCGGGCAGCGCTCTGGGTGCAGCCAGCAGCCAGCAGCCCGGCCCCAGGGCGGCAGGCCGGGATTCCATGCACCTGGGACGAAAGCAGAGGTGGCCTGGAGAGCCTGCGAGCCCAAGCGCCGGTCCTACTCAGGTAGGACTCGTCCCTCGCACGCCCACAGGGACCAGGCAGGCAGCCAGTGTGGAGAGCGGGTCAGAGGGTGGCGGCCTCCGGGCGCGTGGCCTGTGCCACGCCGGGAAGCATGTGCCCACCCGGTCCAAACGCAGGGTCTTTATACACGGTCCTCAACGCACCTTGGTCCTTCCAACGCACTGGAAAGCAGAACCGCAAATCAGAGGCTTCGTGATGGGCTTTCCCGAGCGCAGTGTCTGCTGCGTACGGTTCGCGGGAAGGGAGGGTCTGTTTTTCCCCCCGAACCGAACCGGCGACATCAGTCGGTCTGGGAGAAGTGGCCACCTGCTTTGCGTCTGGGGGTGGAAGGCCGGTGGGAGCCCAGGGTCTGATTGGGTAGATAGAACGTGGAGCCTACAAGACTTTCTTTCTTTCTTGTTTTCTTTTTCTTTGCCTGGTGTTGCCCCTTTGCTGGCACTGCTCCGCGTCATCATCAGCCACACGTTTCCAGCGGGATTTTCCGAGTTTCTTCGCCCCAGGTGGCGCGCACGTGACCCACGCCGAGCCAATCGGCGTCTTCTGCAGGGAATTTGCAATCAGGACCCAAAGACTTCAGCTGAGGCCACCTGGCTTCACATCTAGAGGCCACGTCGAGCCGGGAGCTGTTGACAGCTGTGCTTTCCGCTACCGACCGGAGGCGTGAGCAGAGCCAGGGGACAGCGGCAAGGTAAGAGAGGGAGGGGGCCCTGCTGGGCACCCACGGGGCTCTCAGCCCCAACGGCACCCTTTCCCGACCCCGACTGGGTCCTGCTCCGGGATTCCAGGAGACACCCCCGGGCCTCCTTTCGGGAACTTCCCTGCCCCTGCCCCCTGTTTGCTTTTTCTTGCCTTAGCTAGCTTGGGTGAGTTTCTGTTGCAATCAAAATAATCCTACCGATATAAAGAAAAGCACAGTGCGATCTCCTTGCATGTGACTCACTGAGCCCGCAGCTTCACTTGCATTATCTGGTTAATTCCTTATGATGACTGGGAGGCAGGTGTTGTTCTTTCCACTAGACAGATGAGAACACTGAGGCTCAGAGAGACTAGGTGACGTGCCTAGAGTCACGCAGCTGACAGGCACTTGAGTCTGGGCTGGCTGATTCTAGGGGCCAAGTGGAACTCCATCTGGGCACTTACGACCCACCCTGCTGTTAGGGGTTGTGTTTGAAAGTCACTGGCCTGGGAGTTGTGCTGGACCTCACACACACAGTCCATGATTCTCTGGGCTTATTTGACTCTGTTCTAGTAACTATATTTGTGCATCTCGAGAAAGAGCCATGCTGGTTAGGCTTTACGTTTTCAGTACTGGGCTGGGGGCCGCCTCCTTGGGGAGCCCAGGTAGAGCCCGGCCCAGCCCTAGACCAGGCTGGCTACCAGAGAAGGCTGATATCACATCCTACCACAGCTCTGAGGCCTGCCTGTGAGTCATGGACCTGGGCCGCCTGGGGCAGAAATGGTCCTCCCCCAGACCCCAAACCTAAGCCAGCCCCTCTGGGAAACCTTTCAGGGCTCAGGTGGTGTGACATTTTCTCTGTTCTCCCTCACACTCCGTTTGCCATGGCCCCACCTCAGGACTCAGGAGCCCTTGTTTGGGCTTTTCTGCTGAACCACCATGTAGGACAAAGCTGGCCTCTGTAATAGGCTTGGCTCCCCTCCTCCCCAGGGGTGAGTGGTTGCCCTTAGAGGGTCAGATAGAGAAGACCTAACATTGGCTGGGTCCTAGGATGCGAGGGGTTCCTAGGAGAGGTAGCGGGAGACCTGGCCGCTCGGGAGGCTCTGGGAAGACTCTAGGTATACTCCTAGCCGTGTGCAGACAGGTAGGCTCTCCAGAGACGGGACCAGCCATCCCTGCTCTTTGAAAATCTTTTAGAAGTTAACTTATTTGAATTCTATGAAAGTACAGTTTTCAGAAGAAGTGGAATCATGCTCTATGACATAAATAATTTGTTTTTTACCCCACTGAATAGATTACGGACATTCTTCCAAATGAACAGAGGCCTGAGTTATTCTTGTTAGTAGTTGCCTGACAGTCTATAGACTGAACAGCTCAGGGAAAACTCAGGACTGGTTTCATTGTGAATGTAGATCTAAGAATTCTAAGTAAAATATTAGCAAAAGGTGGGGGGGGGTGCCTGGGTGGCTCAGTTGGTTAAGTGTCCAACTTCTGCTCAGGTCATGATCTCATGGTTTTGAGTTCGAGCCCCATGTCAGGCTCTGTGCTGACAGCTCAGAGCCTGGAGCCTGCTTCGGATTGTGCGTCTGCTTCTCTCTCTGCCCCTCCTCTGCTTATACCCTGTCCCTCTCTGTCTCTCAAAAATAAGTAAAAATGTTAAAAAAAATTAAAAAGTCCAGAGCAGACAAGGCTCCAGGGTCCACCACAAGTGTTAGACCATGTTGTCCCAGCTAGAGACCCAGGGGCCCAAGGGCAGTGTTGGGGAGAAGCTGGTTCCCAGAGGCCTCCGGGGCAAGTCCACTCCCTGGAGGCCTCCTGCAAGTCTCTATGACCAGTTCTATATTCATAAGTTGGTGTTCTTTTTCTTACAAACGGTCCTTGAGTTGTACCAGCCTCAGGCCCCACACCTGGACCCTCCCCTGACTCTACTTCAGCATGTCCCCCCTGGATTTTAATCCTTGTGCCACCTTGACTCCCCAGCAGCCTGCCTGGCCGGGCATGCAGAACGGACTGTGAAGTGAAGGAATGAGGAAAGCAGAGGAACGTGACTTGTCCAAGGTTACTCTGCGATCATTGGCAGAGTCCAGACCAGAGCCCGCGTCTCTACCCACATCGTGTGGGGCCCCGCCCACTTCTCCAGGCAACCGCTTGGCCTGGTTTTTGCCCCCATGACATCCAGGAGGTGCTGAGAGCATAGAGGGTTGAGTTGCAACCTTGGGTAACTGGAGGGAGACCCAAATGGGGGAACATGTCCAGGCTGCCCGGTGTGTGGACCTGCCGGCTGTGGAGACATAGAGAGGACAGGCTTGGCACATGTGTCCCTGCCCCTCCACCTGCAGCCTCTTAGGGTCCCTGTCGCTAAGGAGTCTGGGAGCCACATCAGGGCAAGCCCACTGGCTCCAGCCCTCTCCTTGGCTCCTTCAAGAGCATGTTGAGTTTCTGGCACCTCTGGGGCAAGCTTGAACAGGCGGTGACAGGGAGAACAGGTGACAAACACGGCCCCGTGCCTCCCTCTCTCGGGCTGTATCGTATTAAATGAAAACAGCAGCTTGGACAACAAGATGGCCCCATTTTTATAAAAATAAACATGTACTCATATGTGTGTATTCTAATTTTCCCATAATGATTATGTATTACTTGTGGAAGGGCAGCACAGAGCAGTGTTTAAGAGCCAGAATGGGTTGGGGGGAGCGCCTGAGTGGCTCAGTCGGTTAAGCATCTGACTCCGGCTCAGGTCACGATCGCATTAGGTTAGTGGGTTCGAGCCTCACGTCAGGCTCTGTGCTGACAACTTGGAGGCTGAAGCCTGCTTCCAGTTCTGTGTCTCCCTCTCTCTCTGCCCCTCTCCCCCCTCTCTCTCAAAAATAAACATTAAAAAAAAATAAAAAGGGTCAGAATGGGGCTGGTCTTCCTTCATTCTAGCTGTGTGTGTGTGTGTGTGTGCGCGCGCGCGCGCGCAGGGTGGCAAGTCACGTGACCTCTCTGAGCTTCAGGTTATTCATCTGCAAAATAAAGTGCAGGCTCCTTGTCGGACCCCACCCAGGGATCATATTTAATACCACTAGTTATGGGGCCAATTCACCTGAGAAGCATACAGCACCAGGGTTCCTGCTGAAAATATTGAGCCTGGATCTAGTCATGAGGAAACATCACACAAATCAAATTGAGAGACACTCTGCAAAGCATCTGGCCTGGACCTTTCCAAAAGGCCAGTGGCATGAAAAGATGAAAGAAAGCGAATAAAGTTCTGGAGAATGATTCCGGATTAAAGGAGATGCCAAGGGTGGTCCTTGATCAGATCCTGGGTAGGACAGGGAAGCTATAAAGGACATTATTGGGACAACTGGGCACATTTGCCTACAGACAGGACATTAGATAAGAGTATGAGGATGTTAAGTTTCCTGAGTGCCATCACTATATAGGGATTGTGGGAAAATGTCCTCATCCTTAAGAAATAGTTGCTGAAAGGGGCGCCTGGGTGGCGCAGTCGGTTAGGCGTCCGACTTCAGCCAGGTCACGATCTCGCGGTCCGTGAGCTCGAGCCCCGCGTCGGGCTCTGGGCTGATGGCTCAGAGCCTGGAGCCTGTTTCCGATTCTGTGTCTCCCTCTCTCTCTGCCCCTCCCCCGTTCATGCTCTGTCTCTCTCTGTCCCAAAAATAAATAAACGTTGAAAAAAAAAAAAATTAAAAAAAAAAAAAAAAAAGAAATAGTTGCTGAAATACTTAGGGGAAAATACCATGATGTCTGCAACTACTTCTCCTAAATTAAATAAATATAAATAAAATATGTAAAATATAGATAAAGTAAATGCAGCAAAAATTAAGTTCAGTTAAATTAATTAAATGCCCAGCACAGGGCAGATCTTGATAATCTATAATCGGTAATCGCAAGCCACTGCTTCATCCAGCCTAGAGCGGCCTCTGCCCTGCCTCCTCCCTAAAAGGCCCCTTTTCTTTCCAATCCCCCCCCCCCCAGAGGCCCCTTTTCCAGAAGAGGTGGCCACCATGGAGACTCTGGGAGAATAGCAGGAATCAGCCCGTGGCCTTCCCCTGAAAGTCAAGGCTTCCCCAGACTCAGGCTCCAAATAGCCTCATTCCACCTCCATCCACAGGTCCCGGGTCCTCATTCATTTGCCATGGGCTGTCCTCTCCCTTCTAATTTGCTCACACAGTCCTCTTGGCCTAGAATGCTATCCTTCCTTTTCCTAGCACCTACATCCAAATTACCCTTCAAAGAAAGCCCTCTGAAGTGTTCAGAGACCCACCCCTCTCCCAGCCCAATGAAGAAGCATCCTTTCCTGGAGTGACACTTTTCCTGTTAATTCCGCTCTGCAATGCCCTCGTCACTCTGTTGCCTTCATGAGCCTTGGAGGCTCCAATTTGCACAGCCCGGACTGCAACCCCCATTATCTCTAGGACACACTCAATGCCTGAGCCCTGGCAGATGCTTTACGTATGTTTGTTGACCAAAGTATGGGTTGCCAGTACGAATCTGCTGCCGTTTTGGAGACTAAATACATGCTGGTGTATTCATATAATAGAATACAATGCAGGCGTCAAAAGAATGACATAGATTGGTATGGAGCAACCTGAGATATAATAATAAGTGAAAGAAGCAAGGTGCACGGTCGTGAATGTAGAAAGCTACTATTTGTGTAAGAAGAAAAGTATATATGTGGTACTCGCAAAGGCTGTCCCAGGAAGGAGAAGGGGAGCTGGGGAGACAGAGAGGGAGTATGAAGTTTTACACCTGTGCCATGTGCATGTGAACGTTTGAGCATATTTTATGCTTTATTTTTTAAAATTTATTCTTAGAGGGGCGCCTGGGTGGCGCAGTCGGCTAAGCGTCCAACTTCAGCCAGGTCACGATCTCGCGGTCCGTGAGTTCGAGCCCCGCGTCGGGCTCTGGGCTGATGGCTCAGAGCCTGGAGCTTGTTTCCGATTCTGTGTCTCCCTCTCTCTCTGCCCCTCCCCGTTCATGCTCTGTCTCTCTCTGTCCCAAAAATAAATAAATGTTGAAAAAAAAATTTAAAAAAAAATTTATTCTTAGAGAGAGAGGGAGAGAATGAGGCGGCGAGGGGGAGAGAAAGGGCGGGGGAGAGAGAGAGAGAGAGAGAGAGAGAGAGAGAGAATCCCAAGCAGCCTCCACGCTGTCAGCACAGAGCCTGAAGCCGGGCTCGAACCCACAAACGGTGAGATCACGACCTGAGCGAAAACCAAGAGTCAGACGCTCTACCGACTGAGCCGCCCAGGTGCCCCTAAAGAAAAGTTATTTTTGCCACTAGCTAAAATGGTTAAAAGGGTAGGTAAGGAAGACTTTATTCAGGAACATTGGGAGAGGTAGGAGGACTACCACAGTAGGGGAGAGGGGTCGGGCTCCACCCTGAATACAGCGAAGAGAGCTGGGGCTTTATAGACAAGGAGCAGGGTGAGGGGGGCAATGGATGGAAAATCAGGAAGAGTTGCCATCAAGGGTAGGGGCTTCTTACTAAACCGACTTGACAGGATTCTTGTTGAAGGCAGGAAAGGGGGATGGGATGTCAAGGGTGGGGCACCTTGCTAAACTGATTTAGCAGGATTCTTGCTAAAACTGGGCTGGGCAGGCCAAAGACAAGGCCCAAGGATGAGGCCTGGTCAAAAAGAGGCCTCCAAGGAGCCTGTCTGAAATTTGGTCAAGGAAAGAGTCTTTGTCACGTGTTAGAGGATTTTGAGAAAATTCCCCTTTTTACAGGCAAGGAAATGGAAGCTCGGAGAAGTAGCCATTTGTCCGAGGCCTGCTTTCGTCCACCTCTTCCGAAGGCTCAGCGCCACGGCTCCTGCTGCGTTTCATTGGCCCCCTTGTCCACAAGTCACGGGTAAAAGGCCCCAGGCTCCAGCCCTGACACTGTCACTGACTCACTGCCATGTGACCCCGTTTAAGTCCGGCCCACCTCTGGGCCTCTCAATATGACCCAAGAACTAAGCTACTAGAGTCTTCTGGCTGAGCCATGGAAGCTTGGGGGGGCCGGGGTGGTCCAGGCCTAGGCCGGGCAAGGCAATAATTAGCTGAGCGCTCTTCTGGAATGTTAAGTACCCGGCCCTGGAATGCAGCTCCCGCTGGCTACAAATATCAACCCCTCCCCATGGGACAGGCCCTGCAGGGAAGATAAAAATCAGGGTGTGCAGACACTGGGGACCCTGTCCTAGGAGTCCCTCTGCCGGGAAGTGCAGTCCTCTGACCTCTCCCAGGATCTTCCTCCGTCCACAGCTCCCTCCCACTTAGGGCTTTGCCCGGAGTGGTGGGGAGCCCAGTGGTCCTGCCTCCTGGATTTAATGCCCTTGTGTAATCCCCTGGTCGGTGTGGGCTAGACTTAGTGACTGCCTCTCGCAACAGAATACAGCAAAAGTGATGGGTCGTCACTTCTGATATCAGGTTACCAGAAGACCGTGGCTTTCATTCTGGGCACCCTTCTGCTCTCTCTGAATGAAGCCAGCTGCCATGTTGTAAGCTGCCCAGGAGAGAGGCCCAAACGGCAAGGACCTGAGTGGGGCCTCTGGCCAGCCGCCAGAGAGGCCAGCGAGGTTAGTGAGGAACCCAGGTCTGCAGTCCAGCAACCCACGAGGCCCCAAATCCTGCCAACAAGCATGTGAGTGAGCTTGGCCACAGATCCATCCCTGGTCGGGCCCAGACGACTGCGGTGCTGGCCGCCAGCTTGATTGTGGCCTATGAGAGACCATGTGGCAAAGGGCCAGCTGGGCCATGCCGACTCCTGCCCCATGGACACTGTTAAGACAATAAATGTGTGTGGTTTTAAGTGGCTGACTTTTGGGGCAATTTGTTATGCAGCATTGGATAACTAATACAGCACACATCAATCAAGTGCTTGCAGTGTGCCTGGCCCCTTTCCCATCATTCTTTCCCCTGCCACCCCTGGGAGGCCAGCCCACTTCATAGACATGGAAAGTGAGACTCAGGAGGTTCTGTGACTTGCCCAAGGTCTTATGGCTGGAGAGCTATGAAGCCAGAATACAGTCCAAATCCAACTTCTCCAGCCATAACCCCCTTGGAAAATAGGGGCATCGTACCTTCAACTTGACAAGGGGTTTCACCTGTCTCATTCTCCTTGAGTTTCATACTCAGGTAGGCATTATGACTCTATTTGCCAGGTGAGGAAACTGAGGCCCAGAGAGGAGACTGACTTGTTTCAAGTTATACGGAATATTAGTTGCAAAGGCACAATTAGAACCCAGGGTCTTGAGTTAGGGTTCAGGATTTTTATATATCACACACCAGGCTGCCTTCCTCCCCGCCTCCCCAGCAAGTCCTGCTCAGACAGAATCCTATGGAATGGGAATCGCAAGACAGACTTCAGTGATTCTCAGCCTGGTTTCCTCAGGGCTCGAGGTTAAGTACCCTTTGGGAGAGCAGCTTTGCCATCTAAGTTTGGGGCCTGTGGCCTTGAACCCGGGCCCAGACCCTACAGAAGCCTGAATAGTCTTGGGCTCAAGAGAGAGAGTTCATCCTCAGATCCTAGGGGGACACGGTCTGACTGTTCTCAGACATCCTACCTGGAGAAGCCAGGACAAGACTAGCAAAGGCTCTGCCCCATGTGGTGGGCCAGGACAAATTTGGTGCCCGGCTGTCTCCACCTCTAGTCGGGATCTGGGATGCCAGATTTGGGGGACTTGGGCCCAGGCAGAAAGATGGGCAACATGAACAACATACTAGAGCACTCATCAGATCCAGATCCACGCTGAGATCCACTGGGAACCTGTGTCCCGCTTCTCAGCCTACAGAGAGCCGTGGTCGGGCAGGACTGCACGGTGTCCATTAGGGTGTCACCGCACGCCAGGACGCTCAAGGGAGACTGCCATGACTCTACTTCCTGTTACTAGAATGCTTTGGACCGAGAAAATCTCCCTACAAAGGAAGCTTCCCTCCCTGCTTCAAGGCCCAGGCCCCACTCCCAGCAGTCGGGCTGGGACATCGTGAACTGTCCGAGCCGGGAAGCACCTTAAGAACCCTCTGGCTCGCCTCCAGCTCCCAGGACCAAGCTCACCAATAACACCTAAAGACTCAAAGGCCCGGGAAGGGAACTCCATTTACCTAAAGTCACAGAGCCTAGTCTTCAGGGCCAGGATTAGGACCAAGGTTTTCTGACTCTCAGTGCAGTACACAGGGCCCTAGGCTAGTACCTCTCAAATGTATGCTTGTATCAGAAGCTTCTGGAGGGCTTATGTAAACACAGATACGTGGGCCCCACCCTCAGAGTTTCTCATTCTGCGGGCCTGGGTGGGGACTGAGATTTTGCACGGCTGACAAGTTCCAAGTGGTGCCGATGGTGCTGGGGGAGGATCACACTTTGAGACCCAGTGCTCTAGACCATCTGTCTCCCGAATGGCTTTCCTGATGGTGCCCCAAAGCTCGGACCAAGGGCAATTTGCAGAGTCCCCAAGTGCCTGTCTAGGCACCCTCTCCTTTGAGGGAGTGGGGTGTGGCTGAAAGAACCACAAAGGGCAGTGTCGTGTCTTATTCATCTTTGCAACAATTTGCCAAGCATCTTCCATATTTGCTGACCCATGAAACCCACAGATATAAATGACACACCCCAATTTATAAGGAACCATTTTCGAAAAAAAAAAAGGAACTTCCTTTTGTGATAACCATACTTAAAGTATTTTACTTTGTTCAGGTCATCGGGTGTTATGTGCAAGAATATTTTAAAGAAAACTACCACTAGGATGTGAATAGGAGGTGAAACGATGATCTTCATTGCCATGTTTTCTGTTTCTATGCTTCACCGGTAGAGGTGGTTCCACCCATCACTGGTGGATCTATCCACACAGACACAGATTTATATGTAGGTACAGATTTGGATACAGACGCGGGTGCAGGTTTAGATGAAGATGCAGAGGTGAGGCCCCTAAGGAGAAAGGACATGCTCCCTCCTGCTCCTCCCCAAAACGTGGGTGTGGTGAGGGGGCCAATTTGGACACAAGATGGCAGACAACAAGGTTGTCCTGGGTGCCCGGACAACCTCCTGGAGTAGGACCACTGCTCCAGTCCCGGACAGTCTACTCCTGGGTCATCACAGGAGAGAGAAGTAACCTCCACTCTGACATGGCTCGAGTAGATCACGCACACATGCCCCCCAGCAGGTGACAGGCTCCTTGAGAACAGGGACAAAGCCTCCGCCTTTCGTACCAGAGCTCCCAGAACATAGCCTAGCAAGTTTCAGTGTTGGTTCTGCCCTTCACTGGCAGGTGTCCTGGGGCAAATGACCTTCCTGGCTGTTTCCTCTTCTATAAAACGGGACTGAGAAACGTTCTCACAAGATTGTCGTCAAGCTTAGTGAGATGCTATGTGTAACGCACTTAGCCCTGTGCTGGCACATAATGGGAGCTAAATCACTGGTGGTTATTATCAGCTATTAGTGTTCAGAAATCTGATCCTGTCCCCTCCCACCCTGTTTTATACCATTGTTCCCCATTTCCCGTGAGATAAAGTCTAAATTCGCTACCATGACTCATAAGACCCTCTATGCACCAATTCTGCCCACCTCCCTGGTCTCATCACTTATACTTGGGACAATGCAGCCGGACAGGGCTGCTCTGGCCTCCCCTGGTCCTACTCTGGTCCAGGGAGCTGTCCTAAGGTCACAGTGAAAGGCAAGCAATGTGCTAAGTCCAAATGACACTTGAAAATCTTTTAACCTGCCCAAAGGTACAGAGCCCAGTACCTACCACCTCTCAGTAAATGCAGAACGGTTTCCCTCCAGTGCGGAAACAAGTGGCTGTATCTTCAGCTCAGCATCAGAGTAGCTGCCTCGTGTCTAGGGGCCTCACTGGACCAAAAATACGTGTCTGTAATCACTGAAGTCACATTCAGAACGAAACATTCATGTGATGCTTCTTTACTGTACAGGCGGTCCTGTGACGTGCACTGTTCTACCTCTGAGCCTTCGCACATGCTGTTCCTTCCACTCCCAAATTCCTTTCCTGCTTCCTCCTCCACTTGGCCTGGCCAATCCTTATTCCTCTATGAGGTCTCCGTGCAGGTGCCACTTCCCGGAAGAAATATCCCTAACTACCTGCAGCCCCATGCCCCCCCCCACCAAAACTTAGTCCCCTAAAACTCCCCTGCACTGTGCAGCAGGCCTCCCACTGTATATCAGTGCAAGCCGCCCATTGGATTTTACTACCCAGTCCTTCCTTCTTTCTTATTCATAATGCTCAGTCGCCAGCGCCTACCACACACAGAACTAGGTGCACAGAAGTGCCCAGTCAATGCCTATGATGAATGGGCCCGCGAGTGAATGCTGGAAAAGGTCAGGAATGCCTCTGCTTCCATCATCTGGCATCCTGGGGAGGGCAGGAAGGGGACAGGGGCCACTGTGGGGGCCTCTCCTTCCCCATCGTCCTTCCAGACCCTTTCCCTGCCCAACAGGGCGCCACTGGCCTGTCCCACACCCTCTCTGCCGCCTGCCCAGTGACCTAATTATTGTTTTTTCTTCCAGCCCCGCGGAGGGGAAAACAGAAATTCCTGGTGGATGACACAGGCCCGGCGGCCGCCTGAGAGCCGAGCACGGGACCGGCTGGGCCGGCTTCGCCCGCCCTGAACCCGCCGCCCGCCCCGCCATTAGGGCCGCGGGAACCCGTCATCAGGCTAAGTACAGAGCGGGCGGCGGGGCGGGCGGCCGGGAAATTGCCGGTTCCCGCTGACCCGCGGGGCCTGCGGGCGCCCCGAGTCTGGGGGCTCGGGGCGGGCAGGCCGGGGGCTAGGGGAACCTGGGGGGTCACGAGCGGCCCGCGGCCCCGTTCTCCTGTCATTACTCCGGGGCAGCCTTGCTGGGCAGGGGGCGGGGGGGCGGGGGGAAAGGTGGGGGGCGGCGCCAGGCGGGGGCGGGGGTGGGGCTGGAGGAATTCGGAGCGGCTCGGCCCGGGGTGTGGCTTGTGAGGCTCCGGGCCAGAGCCTGGTGGCCACACCTCGGGACAACCCTCTGCGAGGGCTCTGGGGGGCCGCAGGCATCCCTCCCCTTTTCTGGGCCCTGCCCCCACTCTTAGAAGGAACACTGGGCTTGGAGACAGACCGCCAAGGGTCAAAGGCCCCAGTCCTGATGGACTGCTTATTCTGCCACTCCCCCTCCGGGGGTCTTTGATGCTGGAGGGAGCCCCAGTTCCCCCATCCGTGAAATGGGTTAACAACAGCTATGGAAGAAATGAGATGTGGGCGGGTCAGTCCTCTCCCCCACGCCTTGCAGATAATAGATGCTCCATTTTCTTTCACTTATTAGGGGAAAAGGCACCCAATCATGCATGCCTTCCATCAGCGACTATTGATTGCACAGCTACTACGTGCCCTGCCCCGTGTTAGGCCTTCGGGTTGTAGTGATAAGTAAGACAGATAAAATCTCACATTCTTAGGGGAGATAAACAATAAAGAAATAAATAGACACGGCAGACAAGATAGTGCTTCAGAGAGTGATAAGTGTCATGGTGTAAAGGGAAGAGGCACGATGGGAGTTGGAGGGGTTGTTCTATTTTAGGCTCAGTGGTCCTAGAAAGAAAGTCTTCATGGTCAAATGCCCTTTGACCTGAGACCTGAGTGAAGTGTGGCAGTGAGCAAGGGGATTAATTATCTAGGGGAAGCCTCTTTGGATAAAGCACACAGCAGGTGCAAAGGCCCTGGCTCCTCGCCCCCACCCCTTGCCAGCAGAAGGTAGTGTCTCAGGCTTCTGGGCTCCTGAAGGACAAGACTGCTCCTTTCCTGCACCAGTCGGCAGCTCTGGAGTCAGACAGACCTGAGTTTAAATTCTGGCCCTGTTACTCACTGGCTGTGTGAGCAACAGTCACCTTGCACGAGTCACTCGATCTTTCCGAGTGCTACATGTCATAAACCCAGAAGGCGTGGCCAAAAGAATGGTCTGTGGGATCCCTGAGAAGACCCCAGGGATGGGTGGATGGGTCTCCTTCTGAATTGGTGTGAAAAGCGGACTTACCCTTGCCCCGTCTTGGTGTCACGGGCAGACAAGTAGTAGAACAGTGAGCAGCTTGGACAGACTCTGGGCGATGGTTCCCAGCTAGCAGTCTGAAGTTGGTAACCTGCATCTCAGAGCCCCGCGTATAGAAAGAGAAGCAGTGGAACGCAGCTCCCCAACCACCTGCCTGGACGGCCCAAGCCTCAGCCCAGGCAATCAGTGAGGCTCAGAGAGGAAACGTCCAGCAAGCCCCAGTCAGGGCAAAGCTGTAACATTGGCAAATTTCATATTTCATGTTCTCTTATCTCTTCTCTCCGTTCTGTCTCCTTGCCTTCCTGGATAAATTTTCTCCTCCTTGGGAAAGGACAGGGGGTCAGCCACTTTACTCACACCTGAGGGAGGATTTCAGTCCTCAGAGATACTTCTGACACGCTACCTCATTTGACACATGGGGAATCTGAAGCCCAGAGAGGGCAGAACTTGGCCAGAAACACACAGCAGTCCTGGGATATGAGAATTCATGGCAGCGACCTCTGATCGAGGGCTGTTTCTTCACTGTACTTCATGGCCAACTTCCGCCCATCTTATAGAAGGAAGAAACTGAGGCCCAGAGCCATAACATGAATCAGCAAAGGCTTTCCAGGCCAGCAGGTAGCAGTGGGGAATGAAGAATATCTTCTAGACAAGGGTTGTGGGGGAGATAGGGACCTTTCTGGATCCTTCGTATCATTCCCATCCCCACCTGTTTTAAAGATGATCCCTGAGCCTCCACAATGAAAAAGGCATTTGAGGAGGTCTGTGGCCATTGGCACCTGCTCCTCACCCAAGGATCCTAAATTCCCCTTATCCTGCAGGACCCTCCTGGAAGGTGCCCAGATGCACACTGTTGTTGCCCTCGTCCGTCTGGCTCGCGTGAGAACTTGCTTTGACGGTTGGGCCATGGCAGTGTCTGGAGGTCACCATGATCGGACTGGGTTCTGCCTCACCCTGCTCAGGGGTTCTTGACCAATGCCCTGTTGGGAGCCTTATCTCAGAACTTGCACATCAGCCTCTGCGTCTGCACCCACAATACCCTCTATTTTTGCCACTAGCTGCTCCACTAGTGGCTTCTCATTCATTCATTCATTCATTCGCTAAGTATTTCCAGAGAGCCTTTTGGGTGCCGGGACTGCTCAGCACATTGAAGGTAGAGCAGCAAAACAAGGTGGTGAGGTCTGGCTCTCTCGTAGAGCTCCCATTCTATGATGGAAGGCAGGCCCAAAAAAGCAAATATACACAAGCTGTTAGGTCAGATGGGAGTTAAGATAGAGTTTAAAAAAGGGGACAGCCTGCGATGGGGGCGCTCTCTTAGGTTGGGTGACTGAGCAGAGACCACAACCAAGGGGGGGATGCGCCATGTGGTCGTCTGGTTCTGAAAGAGGGAGCTGAGGTGGAAAGGCCGCGAAGCAGGGTATGCTTGGCATTTTCAGGAAAGAGCAAGGAATACCATGCGGCTGAGTGATGGGGAGGGAGAGGGAGGCAATGAGACTGGGGAGCAGAGGGGGTGGGCTGTGGCCGCCTTTGTGACTCCACAGTCGCCCCACTTATTCTGTGTCTGCCTCGATGTCCCTCCCAAGGCAGCCTGGACATCCCCAGCAGCCATTTACAAAGTAGCCCAGCAGAGTCACCCTTTTCTCTCCCCTTCTATTTGGTTCCCTCCACCCTGGCACCTCCTTTACCTGTTCTAGAAAGCAGAACTGAAAAGATTGGCAGGAACGCTCACCTCTCCTGAAAAAGAATTTGGAGTCAGAACAACCTCCGGATTCCAGACCAGTCCTCACTACTTGGTAATTGCACGAGCTTGGATCAGCTGCTTAAATTCTCTGAACCTCCGTCTCCCCATCTGTAAAATGGGGCTCCATATACCTACCGTCTAAATAGCTGTGACAACAAGTATATGCCCACCCTCTGACCTAGCAGGCACACTCCTAGGTACACAGCCAAGGGAAATAAACGCGCGTGTCCTAAAGGCACTAGGAGTTCCTAGGGGTTGGTCACGATAGCCCCAAATGGAATCAGCCCCAATGTCCCTCTGTAGAAGAGTGGATGGAAAAGGTATGGTATCCTTGTGCCCTGTCACATCCCACAACAACAATGTAAACCATCGAGAGATGCCACAACGTGGATGAATCTGGCATTTCGTTGGGCGAAAGAAGCCAGGCGCAAAGAACGAGTACATGTTATTCCGTTAGAAAGTTCAGGAACAGGCGGAGCCAATCTTCAGTGAGAGAGGCTGGGATGGCAGTTACCCGTGCGGGACGCTGACTGCAAGGGAGCTTCAGGGAAACTTCTAGCATGGTGGAAGTGTTTTGCATCATGATCTGGTTGGTGTCACACAGGTTTATGCGTATGTAAAAGTTCATTGAACTCGGGTTCCATGAAGAATTTGAGGTCGGTGTGCATGGTGCTATATGTATATTCTATTTCAATAAAAAGGTAAAAAGAAAAAAAGTCCTATACCGCCTCGAGAGCTGGTGAAGAGCAAGAGAGCGAGAATGTAGTCATGCCTGTCTCAGGATAGGCGCCGGGGGAACATTCCCTACTTCCCCAGTGCTTTCTGCAGGACAAGGAATGCCCTCTGGTGTCCAGGTCCCTGTCTCGTCTGTCCTACCAGGGACCAAACGTCCCTTAGGGCCGGATGATGCTGTGGGGGACAGCTGAGAAACAGAATGGGATTGCAATTCTTTTTGCTTTTTGCCTTTTAGTTTGTTTTTTTCTGTTGCTTTGCTTCACGACGAGAAAACGATAGTCTTTATCATTATGGAATGTGGCAACTAGCTGCAGGTCAGGTCCCCAGGTTTATTGTGTGGTAGAGACTCGGAGTGAGAAATGCTCAGCTTTCCAGGCCTGGAGCCTGTGACACAGCATTGAGAGCTACCCCCTCCCTTTGAGATGAGCGAGAGTCCCCAGAGCAGGGCGTGAGGACCCCAGGGCCACCCTGCAAGGTAGCGGCAGGGCCCCAGCCCCCTATATCCCATTCACCCACATCCAAGTGCCCCCAGGATCAACTGGCTGGGGACAGCTACCCCACTTCCACCCTTCCACCCTGCACCAAGCCCAGAGAGGGCAGTCGACTTCTCCAAAGCCACACAGGAAGTCTGCAGCCGAGCCAGGCAAGCAGAGACAAGGACGGGAGGCTGAACGCCTGGGCCACCTGCGCCACCAGCCAAGCTTCCCTCTCATGCTCATGGGGACTGGGCTCCTCCTGGGCAAAAGCTCGGAGTGGCCTCCTGTGTGGCCTCCTGCTCTGAAGAGGAAGGACTCTGTATTATTAATGGGGAAGTACTTTTGTTATCAGCTTGGCATGGAGTGGGTACTGTGAACCCCGTCTGCCGGGTACTGTGTCGGGTACTGTGAACCCCATCACCTGATCCTCCCCAGGGCAGGGCCTCCATAGGACTGGAGACTCCTTGCTCATGGGCGCCTCGGGTCTCCACTCTCCTGCCCGTCAACATCGAGTCTCGCCTCAGGACCCCAATACCCCCAAGGCTGCCTAGGTGCCCCCTTATATACCTCCTACTCCAGGCCAGGCTCCTTTGTAGGCCTGGGGTGCAGGCCCACGTGGGTCAGCGTGGGGTGGATCTTCCTGTACCCTCTTTCTGGAAGCTCCTATGGTCACGAGCCATGTCTTTACTCCTGTGCCCCCTACACCCATCATACAGCCTGTCATAGAGTGGACTTTTGTGACATGAAAGAGATGACCCAGGATGTCATTTGAAGGGCTCTAGGAAGAGATTCCAGTGCCCCCCCCCAACCCCATCCCCCCTATATCCCCAGGAGCCACAGTCTGGAATTCCATTAAGAGAGTCACATTCCTTGACATTCTCTTCATGGGAATAAATCAGAGGATTAATTTATTCTGTTCTTGGGCCCAGAGAGAGGCCTTAGGAACTTTCAAGAGTCAGACTGAAGATATGAGTGGGGAGGGGTCTGCCAGCCTGTTCCTCAGCCTCTGGCAGGAAGGCTGAGACCCCAGAGAGGGGCTGACCTCTGGAGACAGGCTTGGGCTACAGGGGCCCTTGGGGCCGGCGGGAACAGCGGGGCCTGTCTGGGAGGAAGCCTCTGACAGACGCTTTATCAGGCCCTGTCGCCTGCGTTATCTGCGGCTTCTCAGCAAAGAAGGAGCCACAGTCCTCAGCTGTGCTCAGACCACTCCAGGCCTGGAACAAAGCAGCCGAGTCAGCTGGCGGCCCCATGGCTCCACAGGCCTGGCGGCCCCATGGGCTCCACAGGCCTGCGGCCCACGTGGGGCATTCAAGGGGGTGGCTGGCCCAGCCTGGCGACGGCTCGTCTGCTGGGACTCCCCCGCCGAGTGCCTGCCTCACAGGGACCACCTCCCTAGGGCCTTTCTGCAGAATGCGGATGGGGCACGGGGTCACCCCAGCCCCTCCAGGGCCCAGCTGAAATGTCAGCCACAAAGGACGGGACACAGAGGGGCCTGTCTGGGAACAAGGGCCAAGTGTTGGCGTGGGATGATGGCCGGGGCCGGGCTGGTCAAATGTTTACTTGGAATGGTTCAAGTGGGCACCCTCAGGCCATGGGGGCAGCTGGCGCCTGGCATGGGCCCCCTTTACCCACCCGCACGGGGTGCTGTGAGGATTCAGACCATCTCAGATGGGCCCAAATCCAAAAACACCCAGAGGGGCTGCCAGTCTAGACCTTGGCATAGTCACTCCCTCCCAGTCCCTGCCCACTGCTGGGGAGAGGAGAAGCTGGGAGGGCGGGTTCAGCCTCTGTCGTTCCAGAAGCACCTGCCTCTCTGGCCTCTGGTGAGACTGCCATGAACGGTTGGGCAGGTTGTGCACTACAAAAGGACACTTTGCCACTGAAGAAAGCAGACCTGAAATCCTCGCAACTGGCCAAGGGACTGCATCAGCCCAGAGGGCACTTTTTTAGTGACTGCTAGGAGGGTCACCTCCTTTTGTGTGCTGGGCATTGGGGATGTTAAGATGATGATATAGTTCTTTTGTAGGAGCTCATTGACTGTTAAGGATGGGTTGCCTGATCTAAAACAGGATGTCCAGTTAAGCTTCAGTTTCAGATAAACAACAAATAAATTGTTTTAAGTATAATTATGTCCCATGCAATATTATAAAGTTTCAGTATGGCGAGGGGTGGGTGAGGTCTGGTCAAGTCAGACCTCCCCCCGACACTCCCAGCACATAGGGCCCTAAGGGTCATGGAGAAGACTGTGGGAGACTTGAAGACAGTCCACCACGGCTGGAGAAGAGCCTGAGAAGTAACACGGGGCAGATGGAGTGCCCAGTTGTGGGCTGGTACTTTGAGATGGGGCCACACTGGAGGGTTTGAGCTGGGGACTCTCACGGTGTGGCAGGCTCCCTCTGGTGGCCGTGTTGAGAATAGGCTGGAGGGGCACCGCGAAAAAGCGGGCTGACCTGTGAGGTTATCACAGCCCTCCAGGCCAGGGTACCAGGGCAGTGAGCGATAGTTGGAGAGAAATGGCTGATTCTGGACATCTGAGCTTTTTGTTATGGAAAACGTCAAAAGTGTACCAAAGTAAAGAGAGTAGTACAAGGAACTCCCATGTCCCCATCCCCCTCTTCAAGCATCATTAGCTCATGGCCCATTTTGTTTCATGAAAAACCTTTCAGCCCTCCTGGCAAATGGATTATTTCCAACCAAATTCCAGATATCATATTATGTCACCCATAAATATGTCAGTGTCACTGAAAGGTATTTTGAAGCTGCAGCCACCAGGAATTTACCCAAAGACTTCAAGTAGCTCTTTTTTTGTTTGTTTTAATGTTTATTTCAGAGAGAGACAGAGCGCAAGTGGGGGAGGGCCAGAGAGAGAGAGAGACACAGAATCTGAAGCAGGCTCCAGGCTCTGAGCTGTCAGCACAGAGCCCAACGCGGGGCTCGAACTCACCAACTGTGAGATCATGACCTGAGCCGAAGTCGGCCGCTTTATTCGACTGAGCCACCCAGGCACACCAAGCAGCTCTTTTAAGAGAGGAGGGCCCCTGACCCTATTGGGCCCATTGCTGTGCGGTCGGTTCCCTGATCTTAGGATGATTTCTCCTAAAGCTTTCTAGCTTTTCCTCCCCTGGGATGAGTCTTCTGAGGGTCTGTGCACTCTCCTAGCAGGATGCTCCTCAGGTTGGGGTCTTGGGACACTGGCCTTGACTTTCCATTAGAAGCTCCTGCTTTCTCCCAGACCTTGCCACAGCCTGATGCTTCCCCTTTTTTGTTCCCTTGATGACAGGACTGTCCTGTGTCTGGCATAAAGGCTCCCCACGTCCTCAAAGACACTACTCCCTGGGAACTCAGGAAATGCAGGCGCTGTAGGTGAAGGTAAGGGAAACATACTGGAAGTCCTAGAATGAGGTTCAAGGACACGACGCAGACACCAAATCCCTAATAAGTGCAAGGACGCTCTTTGCTTTCCAGAATGCCACCCCCTCCAGGAAGCAGCCTGGCTCTGCCTCCAGTTTCCTGGGAGACTTTGGTTAGGTCCCTTCCCCTCCCTGGCCTGGAGAAAGGAACTAATTCATTATGTAAGGCTTCTACCTTCTCCCCACTCTCAGATTCTGTACCCCCAAAGTCTCCCTGCAGTGGGAGGCACTGGGGGGGGGGCAAAGCTGGACTTGGGGAGAGGCTGCTGGGGACATGCTAACTACTGACCCAGCTGCAGACACACATTGAACCCTGTGAGACAGGCATGGTATCCCCCACTTTATGGAAGAGGAAAGCGAGGTATAGAGAAAACCACTTGACTAGGGTCCCCTAGTTTGTAGGAAGCATAACCAGGCCAATGCCAAGCACTGGTGCCCATGGTTTTTGAGCACTGCCCCAACCCGGGGTTGAGGCCCAACTCTGCCAACATAATCCAGACTGTAGTCAGTCTGCTCTCTCAGAGTCCCCCCAAAGCCTGGAGCTCCTGGCAGCTTCCCCACCATGGGACCCAGAGGCCAGCTCACCTTCCTGTCAGTTCTCTTTCGCTCACCGAGCCCTCCCAAGGCCTGTGCTTAGGGGGTATCAGACACATCAACAAATTTCTCTCCTTGAATCCTCAGCAACAGCGTGAGGTGCTGTGCCCATTTTGCAGATGTGGAAACTGATACTCATGACCTACCCAAGGCCACACAGCCCTGCAGTAGTGCAGACAGAATTGAAATGAGAGTTCTCTGAACCCGAGTGCCCCTTCTTCTACATTGTAAGAGCGGGCTTAGCACAGAGACATGTCTAACGACCCACTGATATTTGGTTGTCCTGGCTTCTTTTTGGCACGTAACTCCTTTGTATTGCTTCATCTATGTGATCACGCTTTCTAATAACCACGGGAGGCAGGTATGGCCACCGTTTGGTTTTACAGATGAAGTGCCATACATGTCTTTGGGAGACTTTCAGAACTTCCAAAATCTTCCCCGAGGCTTGAGTTGCTCTGTTGCTGCCACCCATGGATGCTTATGTTCTTCTAGCGCCCCCTACAGCCTGTCAATGCCATTGAATCGCCCTGCTGGGTCATTGAGAAAGTTTTTCTTGAAAAGTGTTTTCCCCCTTTGTAACCCCAAACCTCCGGCCGTTTCCCCATCTGGGCCTTCCCCTCACAAGTTTGGACCCACCTTGTCTCTCCTTCCTCCACATAGCCATAGTTTAAAGACATTTGCTTTTTGTGACTTTATCTTCAAGAAACGAGGACTTTAGAGAGGCTCAGCTAGAACATTACAGAGGTGGTCAAGCTTAAGACCCACAAGAATGAGTCTGGGTTTCCACCACCAGGGAACTCTTTGGAGTGCGATTAGGTTAAAGGTTCTCCAGGGAAGGTTCTATGTCCCCCCCCCCCCCCCCCGCCATGTCCCCTCACACGCTGGGATCAGGACCCTCAGAGCAGCACCTCAGTCAATGGGGAGGGGGAGGCGGCTCTCGGCTCTGCCCAACACTGACCAAATGATATCTGAAGCAAATTCCAGATGGTCTTATTGTTTTATTCACAATGTTCAATATTGTCTCTAAAAGATAAGGATTCTTTTTCTTTAAAGCCGAGATACCCTATCACACCTAACATCATCATACTTAATATCCTCAAATATCTAACCAGCGCACACGTTGCCCCAATTTTGCCTTAAGAATGTCATAATTTTTAGGGGCGCCTGGGTGGCTCAGTCAGTTGAGCGTCCGACTTCGGCTCAGGTCATGGTCTCACGGTCGGTGAGTTCGAGCCCCGCGTTGGGCTCTGTGCTGACAGCTCAGAGCCTGGAGCCTGCCTCGGATTCTGTGTCTCCCTCTCTCTCTGCCCCTCCCCTGCTCATGCTCTGTCTCTCTCTCTCTCAAAAATAAACATCAAAAAAAAATTTTTTTAAAAGAATGTCATATATATTTTAATTATGCTGTCTTCCTTACATTGATGTCTACATGCATATTGTATATCGTACGTGTGTCTATGCATATATATTCACATCCCTCCCTCCTTTTCTCAGATGAATGTTACCACATTAACACACAGTCACACTTCCATCCACCTTGCTTCGTTCACGGTGCATCTCGCCCGCGATCTCGCCCGCGGGTGTCCGTCTGCATGCCCTTGTGCTTCTTCACAGCCAGACTCCTCCACTGGGCTGATGACCACAGTCCTCCGCCGAGGGACATCTTCCTCGCTTCCTGTCTTTTGCCGTTACGAATAGAATCGCGGTAAACAGCCTTCTGCTTGCGTCTTTCAGGACACCTGCCAGAGTTGATTTACAGCCTTGGGATTCCTGAGTCACAGGCTCAATGCACGCAGTGTCGCTCGCTTTTGCCAAACGCCCCTGCAGAGGGATTACCCCCCACGGCAGGCTCCCACCAGCTGCGTAGGAGAGGCGTGGTTTCCCCGCAGCCTCCCCTGCAGAACGCGCTGCCAAACTTCTGGATTTTTGCCAATCTGATAGGTGGGACGTGGTATCTCGGAGTAGTTTCAATTTGCATTTATTTTATGTGAGCATGTTAATCATCCTTCATACGGTTCAGGGCCATTTGCGTTTTCTGTTCCCGTGGATTGTTCGGTAGTATTTTTAGCCCGTTTTTCTAAGAGGTCCTCGGTTCTCTCCTTTCCGCTTTCAGAAGTTCTTTATAAATTGGAGACATTAATCCCTTGTCTGTGATAAAGGTTCAGGTATTTCCTCAGTTGGTCATTCGTCTTTTTTGTTCATTCATTCATTCATTCATTTATTCATCTCAAGCCCAGTGGCTCATTCATCTGAATGAGATCCAGCTGGAGATCTAGCTGTGACTAGAGTGTCCCTGAAGGGGGCCCCACCATCACGTGCTGCCCAAGCTAGAACCTGGTTCTGATCTTGGACGCTCTCTACCCCAACCCCTCCCTGTGCTGTCTTTCCTGCCCCCCTGTCCCCTGTTCTGTTGCCCAGTGACCACCCTTCCCCTGTCTTGCCCCTCTCAGGCCATTCACATCTCCCAGTCCGAGCTCAGCAAGGCCCAGAAATGAGCCTGATTATCTTTGTATCTCTCCCTACGAGCCGAGCCCCAGATGGATGAGGAAGTGAAGAGTGAGGGAATGAATGAATGAATCAATGAATCAATGAATCTTGTGAGGATAAAATTGCCTTCGGCCTGGGAAACCAAGTCAGAGAGGGGCTTGGAAAAGCACCTCCAGGATCAAAGTTTCTTTGTCCTTTGCCTTCTCTTCAGATCCAATTCAGGTCAGAAGTGCTAGTCTTTAAAGTGCTCCCAGACAATATATGATGCCTGTTTCATTTCATGATTTATTTTATTTTACTTTTTAAATGTTTATTCATTTACTTAGAGAGGAAGAGAGAATGCACATGCATGAGTGGGGGAGGGGCAGAGAGAGAGGGAGGGAGAGAGAGAACCCCACGTAGGCTCCTCACGCTGTTAGCGCAGAGCCCCATGCGGGGCTCGATCTCACCAACCAGGAGACCATGACCTGAGCCGAGATCAACAGTCGGACGCTCACCGTTGAGCCACCCGGGCACCCCTTGTTTCACGATTTAAAAGAACGTCTGCTTATTGTAGAAAAGGTGGAAATTACAGGGAGATACGAAGAAGAAAACAGAAATAACCTGTGACCCAGAGGAAACCACTGTGAACGCTTTGGTGTCTTTCCATTCACCTTTCTTCTTTAATTTACATTTTATTTTTATATATCTATTGTCTACATATCTATATGTGTATTTTTACATACATATACATGTACCCCCCCCTTAACATTATAGCATACATATTTCCTCATGGCATTGAACCAACACATCGTCGTAATTTTAAATGATCACACAATATGCCGTGAAATGAATGTATCATGTCCTAGCTTCGCTAAGCCTCTTCCTTTGTGTCCTCATCCGTAAAGCGGAGGAGTGGTGAAGTGCCCCCTGCCTACTTCGTAAGTTCCCTGCGAGGGTTCATTGTCGTTCTATGCGCGGCAAGCACTCAGTGAGTGTTAGACATCGTCATTATTGTGATTACCATTTCCTAGTTGTGGACGTTTAAAACCTAATCTTATTCTATTGCAAATAACTCTACAGTAAACCTCTCTGCCCAGGGCAGTTTGGGGGGGGGGGGCTCCGAGAGGTTGCTGCACCCCCGCTCAAACTGAGCACAAGGGTGACTGAGTGAGCAAGGTGTACTGAGGACCCAAAAGTTAGCACAGCAGGTGTTGGCCACCGGAAGCCTGGGGAAAGGGGAGTCCACGCAGGGGGAACAGCACCTGCAAAGGCTCAGAGGCCTGAAAGAGCGTGGGAGTTCCTATGTGCTGGGTGGGGCAGCAATCCTTGTCTCAATTTTACCAACGGGGTAATTGTGGCCCAGGAGAGGAAAGTGACTGGTCTGATGACAGGGGTGGGAACCAGCTTTGTATCTCCTGACTCCCAGACCGGCACTCCATGCATGCCCTGGGCTGACCTACCCTACCTAAGAACATCTGTTGCTTAATGGGAGGGGAGGTGAAGACGAGCAGGAGGAGGAAGAATTTGGGGTTTGGGCAGCCAGCACGCCTGGGCATTCCCGCCTAGCTGTCCTGCAAGGCAGCCTAAAGAAGCCCCAGAAAGTTGAGACCAGACCCACCTCTGTTTGCCTCCAAATCTTCTCCTCGAGGCCTCCCAGATGCTGACCCTCAGGCTGGTGACAGGCAGGTCTCCTGAGCACCCCCCCCCCCACACACACACACTCCTTAACCCAGCCCCTTGCAGACACAGACTGGAAAGTTCCAGGCCCATTCAAGTTTCCAGCCAGAGCACAGATTTCAGCAGCAGCCTGCCCTGTGTTTATTTATTAAAAGACGGTGACCACGACACTCAGTGCTTCTGCCAAGAGGGAGGAGCCCAGGAAGGTCCAGAGAGAGTTGGGGGCTTGGGTAACATGAATGTTCGGGGCTTTAAAGGCCAAGCCAGTCTGAGGCACAGATGCTGACAAGTGAAATTTGAGGACTCTTGCCTGTTACCATTCAAGGTCCAGCATTAAAACAGATTCTATAGCATCTCAAAGGCCTTCCAAGCATAGAAAAATTAGGAATCCTTGGAAAGGAACACCTCTACCCTTTGTGGTCTGAATTTGAGAGCCTTGTCTGCACCGGCAGCCTCACTGCTGCACTAGTCCAAACACATGTGTGTAATTCTCTCTCCCACATACTGAGGAGCTCCTGTCCCCTGCTGTTTATAGAAGATAGTCCAAGGAATGGGAGTTGGCAGTCCCACAATGGTGGGAGGTCCACACTCTAGGCCTTGGAAATTTTCTGCCAGGAGGACCTGAAATTTCTCCGAAGGGCCACTGTAAGTTAAACCTTAGATTCACTCAGAACATATGAGTGTGAACGGATCCCAGACGTGTCTAGGCCAATTCCTCTCGTGGGCAGAATGAGTGTAGGAGGACCTCAGAGATGGGGGTGGGGGTGGGATTTAACCATACCAGCTGGTGGCGGAGCGGCGGCTAAAACAGGTCTCCTGATTTCAGGGGGACCATGCTGTCCCCCTCCATCAAAGAGCCGTGGGGAGAAGCAGCTGGCGGTGGGGGATCCGGGGAGGATCTGAGCGGGCACCGGGTGTGCCGATGAGGGACTCACAGTCCCGGCCCTTGAGGGGCTGCTAGAGGCTGAAACACGAGAACAGGGACACATCTGAATCGGGGTGGGTAGAGGCCTGGCAGAGGTGGGTCCCGAGAGCAATGGAGAAGAGGGTGGAGAGACATATGAAGGTTTCCAGCGGGAGCTACAGAAAAAGTTGAAGGGTGAATGGGATCTCATTACCAGGAGAGGTAGAGACGGCGTGGTCCAGAAATGGGGAGAAGCAAGGCAACATCCTGAGAGGGGGAGGTGGACCTTCCCACTCCTAGGTTGCAGTGGGTCCCCGGGGCTGCAGCCAGGACCCCAGGATCCAGGGCAGACCTCCCACTTCAGGGCCCAAGGATGCCATCTGTCACCCTTAGAGGGGCATATACACTTATACAGAGATTGGCAGGACATGGGTATTTTAATCTAAAAGAGGGACCGTCTAACGGTGGCCAGGCAGGTGTTGAGACAGGTGCTGAGGGAAACCCTTTCCGGATTAGTGGCCGTGAGAATCTGTGTGCGCTGGTGGGGGCAGGGGGTGCTTCTCTCTGTCTTAATTCTGTCGGCTTGCAAATTGCAGTTTAAGGGCCACCTGTTCACATCCAATTGTTGAGGTGGCTACTCTCTCCTCCTTTCACCTTGACTATGTCCCCGCCGCGCTGTCTGAGCCTCGGTTTCCCCACGTGTAAAACGAAACAGGAGGACTTGTTAGTCTATAAGGCCCCTTCAGCCTGGGGCTGGTGAAGCCCAGTCTCAGGCTCTTTGCTGGGATGCCAGAGGCGCCCTCTGGTGGCCATCGTTGTCCATGCACGCGGGGAACAGGCTTGGCTCCCTGCCTGGCTCTCTGAAAAGTGCGTTTGTGTGGATGTCTGTGTGAGTGTGCCTGTGTGTTGGGAGTGGATCACAGAGCATGTGTGACAGCCTTGTGATACAGAAAATGCAGATCTTCCCTCAGCCCCTGATAAAATCGCAGACAGGGAGGTGGGGCCATTTAAAGCAAAGGCAAAGTCGGCCCAAACCTTCCTGGGGCCTTCCTGGGACACCTGGGCCTGCAGAATTTCCTGGGCCATGCTTCTTGCTAATACATGTGGAGAGCACTACTCCTCTGCTCAAAATCTCATCCTGTGGCCCCTCTGTTAAACAGAGTAAATGTCAAACTCCTGGCCAGGGCAGGGCATAAGGTCCCTGCTTGGTTGCTCATATGGCCTCAGTTTTTACTCTTTTCTTTCCTTCCTGTCCCACTCCAGGTGAACTATGTCATCCTTTCCCATGTCCTATCCTCTCCTTATGTCGGTTCTTTTCCCCAGAGTGTCCTACCCTCTCCTTTAGTCCCCAGTGCATCTTTCCAAAGTTGTCACATGCTACCTCCTCCAGGAAGAATTCCTGGATTTTTCCACTTGGATCTGAGCTCTCCTTCCTCTGAACATCCTGGTAGCTTTGTCTACACCTGTCTCCTGGGATGTAGAGAGTTTACCCAGGTAACTCAGGTCAAAGATGTCCAGCTCTCTAGCCCTTCCCTGAGGATTGGCTCCATGTCTGCTTCCAACACTGAGCCATCCCCACTGGCAGCCAGGCTGTCCTCTGCAGTGCCCCGACTCCCACGAGGAGTCCACCTCCCTTGTGCCCTCGGCCTTAGCCAATGGGTCTGCTCTTGTGGAAGGAGGTCTGGTGGTAGGAGAGAAAGACATGAGCCTTAAGTCAGACTCTTGTTGGGTCCTGACCTTCAGAAGGCACATGTCTACCCAGCACACAGGCTCCAGCTGCTGAGCTGTGTATGGGAGGCTGGTTTCTGCATGCCCCATATTGAGGGTTAGACCCCACTGGCCTGGCTCTTTCCTTCAAAGACAGAAGTAGTAGGCTACGTGTAGAAGTCTGCTATTGTTAGTTTTTTGTGCTCTGTAACACGAAATTCTCGTGCAACCCACTTATAGATGTAGAAACAAGGAACCAGAGATGCTAAGTAACTCATTCAAGGTCACACAGCTTTGAGTGGGAATGCTCAAATTCAGACCCTGCTTTCCAAGTGTCTCCAAATCCTGTGCAGTTTCCGGACCATTTTGTGGTCACTGTGCCTTGCACATAGTAGGTACTTGATAAACTTCTGGATAATAAAACATAGCCATAAACTAATACATAACAATCTCTTTCTGCTAGCCTTCCAGTCTGCCTCGGGCTTACACATTCACCTCTGCGTGAGGAAAGAGTCTCAGAACTGGGATTATCTGAGAGAGGACAGGCTTCAGGCGCTGAAGGGGGGAGGTGATGCCTGCATCCCAGGAGGGGTGAATGCTCCGAGTCTGGGTGTTAGGGGGTAATGGGTCCCGGGCATGGTGAGGACAGGCAGGCACCTGCTGGGCCACGGTCTCAGTCGGTGTGTGGCTCATGAATGTCTCATAACTTCAGGAGCCACAGCGTGGCTGCAGGGTAAAGGACCTGGAATTAATCCAAATTCTCTGAGAAGCGGATGCCAAGGCAGGATTAGATGTGCAAGAGGTTTATTAGAGGACATATCAGTGAGGGGAAGGGCAGGGTGCTGGGGAGGCTGAGAGAGAGAGCTCAATGCTGATCATCCAGGAAGGGGGGATGGGGGGAGGAGGTAGGGAAGGAGCGAGGCAGGCTGAAAGGAAGTGTTTTTGACTGTAGGGCACTTGTAAGAAATTTGGCAAGGCCAACGGGGAATCCTCCAGCCAGCGTGCCTGGCAGCGGGGCTCTGTCCTTCCCAGGACAGGGTCTCCTTTGTGGCCCTGCCTGCTCAGTCACCGCCTTGTGGGGAGCGCTGCCTCCGCAGACGCACGACTGTGCTGCGAGCCTGCAGTGGAGAGGCGGGCATCGCGGGCGAGGGTGACGGGAACCTTCTCTAGTGTTGGTGTGCATGCCGTGTGTGCGGAGGAAGGTGTGTGTGTGTGCGCGCACGCCTCTTTCCTAGTCATAATTCTGTTGGCTTCCCGGTTCATATCCAACTGTGGAGGCGGCCACTTCCCCCTCCTCCTTCACCTTGACCCGCTCTGAGCCTTGGTTTCCCCACGTGTAATGTGAGGCAGGTGGACTTGCTGGTCTTTAAGGCCTAGAGCACAGCTGCTGAAGCCGTCGGTTAGCTCTGCTCCCCAGAGAGCCGAGAGGTGTGTCCTCACGGTCCCTAGAGGCCAGCCAGCCCCCTTTCACCAGCCTGGCCCAGGCGACCGCCACCAGCGCCTACGGCTCCTGGGAGCTAGACTTTGTGCCTCTGGAAACTCAGGAGAAAGGCTGATTGGCCCGGTGTGTGTCACGTGCCCAGCTCTGGTCCAATCAACTAAGGCCAGAGGGTGGAGCCACTTGCGGCTGTTCCCCGAGCAGGGCTTTGCGCATGCTCTCTGAAGTAAAGGTGCTGACGTTTGGGCAGGGTTACTCCCGGGTCGAGTGAGGAAGTGCAAGGTGTAGGTGGCACTCTGGCTGGCCGTGTCCTCTCAGCGTGGCACACCCGGTAGCTCCACAACGTCAGGAGCTGGACTATGGTTTTACCCCAGTGCTGGGGCGTGCACACGGCCTGCACCCAAGGAGTGTCTTGGCGGGCGTGCCCTGCTGTTGCCGACCCTGAAAGGCTGACCTCTGCTGGCCAGGACAGGCACTACGCCTACCCGGTGGCCACCACCCCAGGACAGCAACGGAGGGATGTCTTTCCATTAGCCTAGAAGCCTCTGGTAAGTGGCGGTATTGCAGTTACACAGCCCAGGCTCTAGTGCTGGGTTTGGGTGTGGCTCTTACACTAACTCGAGCGAGTTCCTTTCCTCCTTGAGGCTTTTCCCGTATCTGCCAACTGGGTCTCATCACCACTGAACAGGTGCGGAAGGGGCCGTGTGTTGTGCAGGTTTGGGGCTCAGCTTTTGAGCTGGTTTTGAATCCAGCTTTTCGTTCCTTGCTGCATGACCTTGGGCAAGTTACTCAATCTCTTGAAGCCCCAATCTCCCCATCTATAAAATGGGAAGGAAGAAGAATTTCTCTTCTGTTCTCTAAAAGGTGATGTGGGGCGCCTGGGTGGCGCAGTCGGTTAAGCGTCCGACTTCAGCCAGGTCACGATCTCGCGGTCCGGGAGTTCGAGCCCCGCGTCAGGCTCTGGGCTGATGGCTCAGAGCCTGGAGCCTGTTTCCGATTCTGTGTCTCCCTGTCTCTCTGCCCCTCCCCCGTTCATGCTCTGTCTCTCTCTGTCCCAAAAATAAATAAACGTTGAAAAAAAAAAAATAAAAGGTGATGTGAGGATTCAATAAGAGAATGCATGGAAAAAAGCACGGAGCATGACGTCTGACATCACATCATTGTGAGGTGGCCTTGCTATGTGGTATGCTGGGGGCACGCTCATTCATCTCCTGTCCTTCACCTCTTCCCCAGCGCCATCTCTCAGAGCACCCTGGCTAATGGGCCAAGGAGTGATCGGTGTCTGGAGCACAGCGGGGACTCAACCGTGTACAAAGAGTGGGAATGCGCTGCAGACCTCCTGCCTGGGTGGTCTCAACCTCATCCAGCTTTTATCGAGTATTCCCCACCTAGCAGGTAAGTCTCTGCTCTGAGGGGCTCCCAGGGCATTTCTGTACAGGGCAGGATGCATGCTACTGTGTGAACACTCACTGCAGGCTTGGGAGGAGCCTGTCTTTGATGTCTGGACACCTGGATTTCAATTCAGTCTTTGCTACTCACTCCCTATGTGCCTCTACCCCCCGCCCCTCCAAACTAAAGAAAGACTCCATGAGCTGGGGAGGGAGAAGACTCATAGGGGAGGTGAGAGAAGAGGATGGACCCCCTAGTTGGGTATGAGGATCTAAGTATGGCAAGGCCTTGGGCCCCTGGTGCAGCTAAGGAGGTGGGAGGAGCCTGGACTTCCTTGCACCACAACATTGCAGTGGAAATGGAAGTCGCCCGGTGGGCACATCCAGGCAGATGGGCCTGATGTGGCCTCTCAGAAGTGCCAGGAGCAGCAGAAGGCTCCTGGGTGCCCAAGAGGGATTCCCATAGCCTGCAGCGGGGTGGACTCAGCAGTGTGTTTCTGATGTGCCCAAGAGTGTGGCACAGACAAGGCACAGAGGACAGGAGGACCTAGAGAGGCTGCAAGGGAGCCCAGAATAAGGCCGTGCATAGTCAGTGGGCACCAGTGTCTGATGTTTAGACATCCTGGGGGAGAAGAGCAAGGCAGATGACCAAGAGCTGGGGCCTCCTGGTGTTCTTCCTCCCCCACCTCAATACTACATAATTCCCATCCCTACCCAAGAACTGAGATGGAGCCTTCACTAAGATTAGGTGTCCTCCATCCAAGTGAAATGATGGCTCAAAATATAAACACAATTCAGTTAGATAAGGAAAGTTCTATTTCTCGTATGCTTCAGCTCCGAGATTACTACCTGCCACTGAAAGAGAAAGGGGACATTGTACAGGTTCATAGAGATGAGACGAGGTAGCTTTCAAAGAGAATTAAGCTAACGTTAATCTTTAGATCTACAATACTGGACAACAAAACATCCACACTCTGTTAGGGAAAAAGGTTTATGACCCAAGAGTCTTCATTCTAGTTAAGATACCATTAATTCTGTCAGGGCATTTTAGGGGCAACTAAGGACTGAACGAAATACTTAAGGAGATACTCAAACCGATGGAATGTGGGTTAAAAGAGAGATCTTAAAATAGGGGATGAAAAAGAAAAAAGACAGGGGATGAAAGAGTGTATAGGAAACAGTAGGAAGGAATGGGTATGTTAGTTAAATCAAAATGAATAATGACGTTTTAAGTAGGGATTCTCGAAACAAAGGCCATGCGGTAAAGGAAAACCTGTTAAGAGTCAAAAATGAAGTATTGAAGTTTGCACTGTCCAGTATGGTAGTCATGAGTTACATGTGGCTCCTTACATTTAAATTAATTAAAATTATATAAAACCAAATAATCAGTTCCTCAGTTGCACTTGCCATTTTTCAAGCACTCAATGGCCACACATGTCTAGTGGCTACTGAATCAGGCAGGGCAGATATAGAACATTTCCACCACTGCAGAAAGTTCTTTGGGATAGTGGTGATCTAAATTATCAGAAAATCCATGGAGGGGAAAGGATATTTTGGAGCACAGAGAAGAAAGGTAGTCTAAAAATCTTCTAAAAGGATACGAGAAGTGAACAGGCAAAACCAACAGCAAACTTGAAAAGCAGGGTGGAATTTCCAAACAGGCATGTGACTTAGTGGTGGTGGTGAAATAAGGAATAAAGAGAAATTTGACCAATCCAGAAAAGGGGAAGAAGAAAGAGGGAGGAAAATATAATCAGTAATAAATGTGAAATTAGGTGGAAGAAATAAAACTAAGTTCATTAGCTATCAGAATAACTATGATCTGGACTTCTATCAGAAGCCAAAGTTGCCATTTCCAGTATATATGTAGAGAAATATCCCCTGGGACAAATTTTATGCTGGATACATTTTTAATTTTAATTTTAATTTTTTAAAGGTTTTTTTTTTTTTTTTTTTTTTTGAGAGAGAGAGCGAGAGAGTACGGGGCAGGGACAGAAAGAGAGGGAGAGAGAGAATCCCAAGCAGGCACCTGTTGTCAGCATAGAGCCTGACACAGGGATCAACCCCGTGAACCATGAGATCATGACCTAAGTTGCAATCAAGAGTTGGCCGCTTAACTGACTGAGCTGCCCAGGTGCCCCTGGATACCTTTTTTAAAATATAGTTTTAAAAACATAGCTTAGATAACATAAAATAAGGGAAATGTCAGTGTTTAGGAGCATTAAGAAATCTTGATTCTGATGGGGGTAAGTACATTTTGGAGCTAGTGTTTGCCTACAGGATATCTGCCTATCCCTGGTGACCCAGAGTCTGAGTTTAATAGCTCATGGCACAGAGGATAATTCCTGGGAATTAGGTGAGAATAGGTCAGAAGTCCTCTACATAAAGCTAGGATCCCAGAGGGCTATTAAACTAGGGGGGAAGAGTATCCACAGAGACTTGTCTGCCTCTGTCCTCACTGGAGTTGGAGTGGAAGAAAGAAGGTTCTTTCCTGAGAATCTCTAGGATAAGCCCAGTTTCGAATGGGTGTGGCACCAGAATTTATACTGCCTAGTGCTCCCTGCACTCCCCTTCTCCAAACAAAACAAAACAAAACAAAACAAAACACACACAAAACAAAAACAAAAACAAAACCCCCAAAACAAAAAAAGCAAATAACAAAACTAAGTAAATATGCAATTTGAAGTATTCCCCAGATGCCTGATGAAGCAATTGCAAATACTCCCTGGAGAAACACAGTTTAAATCTAGGCTTCAAGGACTTCTCACAGATAAACTTCCAAGGAACAGGAGGTCATACTGGAAAAAAAATCATTAAACAGAAGAGGAAATAAGCTACATGAAATGAGAGTCAGCAGAAAACAACATTGCTGAATCAGACCGACGGCAACGCTGACTGAAGATATTGAAATTATCTGTTATAGAATATGAAATAATTATGTGTGGCTTGCCTAAAATAAAGAAGTGTTTGCATGTATGACAAAAGAATTAGAGAGAGAGAGAGAATCAAAACTGACCAGATGAATCTGAAGAAGAACCACAGAGAATTTCTAGCAGTGACAAATATAATTGAAATAGAAGCCGAGTGGATGAAAGATTGGTTCCAGGAAAGATGGAGTGAACACCATCTACTTTGTCTCCTACTGAATGCAGTTATTCTTCCTGGACAGAGTGTGTGGACCATTGGAAAGTAAATTGTAGCCAATAGATCAGAGAGGGAAACAAGAATTTGAAGTACAACCGAATTGGGTTGAGTTTCTCATTTTTTCCCTTCAGTATTGGCCGGCCTGGACTCAAAGGCAGCCTGAAATCTGGAAGGGTGAACCACGTACAGGCAGAAGGAGCTTTAAGAGAGCAAATAGAGTTTTCTTTCTGGCCTGAAGAGTAGAAAAAGTCCTCCTAAGGATCAGGGAGAAGGAAGCTTTTCTGTTTATTTTTTCTTTTTTCCATCCTCACTCATGCCAGCCCCCCGGGCAGTCTTGCAGTGGTGGCAGTGGCAGTGGGGAGGACAGCATCTGTATGTAGGAACCTAAAATCCCTAGGGAAAGAAAACCTTCTCTCTGTTAGAAGACCTGTGAACAGAAGAGCTTGAGCAAATTCTTGCTGTTTTTCTCTTTGTGTCCTTCCCCTGCCTAGTGTCAGACACAGATGCGGTCATAAGAAGGGCATAGCAGAGCCACAAAATGGCAGATATCTGGCCGGGGGACGGGCTAGGGAGGCCACAGACAGCCAAAAAGTGTTGGGGTGCGCGTGGAGAGGAGAGAGCACCAGAGAGTGATTGTATAACTTTGTATGTAAACTTCTGGGATCACTTCCAAACTGTGCATGCATCAGTCTCATCCTAAAGAGAGTCTGAGAGGTTTTGAGAACTGAACTAGGGGGCAGACCACCACCCAGTTCTCAGACTGGTGTTGCATATGTAGGACACATTTGAACAGAACTACAAAAGGCTTTGAAAATTGAACTGATCTTAGAACCAGAGCCTATAAATAGTGGGTTGAAGCTTGTGGTTGAACCTTGCCTCAGTCAACTGCCTGCTAATTTGTTTTTAAAATCAACATTCTTCTTAATATTTAAACAAGACCAAGAGTCGCATAACATGATGTTCAAAATGTCCAGGATACGATCAAAAATGCCTTGGGATATGAAGAATTGGAAAAATCTCAACTTCCAGCAAAAAGACAATCAGTAGTTGTCAACCCCTGAGAAAACATAAATATTGAAATTATCAGAACAAGACTTTAAAGCTACTACTGTAACTATAAGTGTGAACACTTTTGAAATGAATGAAAAAATAGGAAGTTTCAACAACAAAAAAAGAAGATATGAAGAAGAACTGAATGGAAAATATAGAACTGGAAAATATAATAAACAACATTTAACAATAACTGGATGGACTCAGTAGCAGAATGGAGAGGACAGAGGAAAGAGTCCATGAACCTGAAGATAGATCAATAGAAATTGTTCAGACTTAACAATGGAGAGAAAAAAATTGAAAGAAATTGAACAGACTATCAGGAACCTGTGGAACAATACTAAAATGTCAAACATTCATGTCATCAGAGTCCTTGAAGGAGTGGAGAAAGAGTGCAGTTCAGGAAATAATAATACAAAAATAATGGTTGCAAACTTCCCACATTTGTAAATTCAAGAAACTCAGCAAACCTCACACAGGATCAACTCAAAAACATCGCCTCCCAGGTATGTGATAATCAAATGGTTTTTAAATTAAAGATAAAGAAGAAAATCTGGAAAGTAGTCGGAGAAAAAAGTGCATCATCTATAGGAGAACATATATTTGAATGACTGTTGATATCTCACCAGAAACCATAGAGGCTAAAAGGAAATGAAACATTTTGGAAGTGCTGAAAGAAAAGAACCACCAATGCAGAGTTCTGTATCCAGTGAAATTATCCTTAGGAATAAAGGTGAAATAAAAATATCCTCAGATGAAAAAAACCTAAGAGACTTTGTTGTCAGCACACCTGTTGTAAAATAAATACTAAAAGAAATTCTTCAGATGAAAGAAAGATGATACCATAGGGAAACTTAGGACATCAGGAATGAGGGACAACCAACAGAAATGGTAACTATCTGGGTAAATGACTGTTAACCTTCTCTTGAGTTCTCTAAAATATGATTGACCGTTGAAAGCAAGAATTAGGACTCTTCTAGGATGACATTTTCAATGTAGGTCTAATATATAAGACAGCTATCGTATAAAGAAAGGAGGCTAAGGTGACTTATGGTAAAATTTCTACATTCTATTTAGGATAGTAAAGTATTCACAGTAGACAGAGAAAAATTAAGTATGTAAGTTGCAATCACAAGAAAATTACCAAGGAGATATAGTAAAACATACAATATGATAAATTAAAATGGAATATTAAAAAATGTTCAGGGGCACCTTGGTCGCTCAGTCAGTTAAGTGTCCGAATTCAGCTCAGGTCACGATCTAACGGTTTGTGAGTTCAAGCTCCATATCAGGTTCTGTGTTGATAGCTCAGAGCCTGGAGCCTTCTTCAGATTCTGCGTCTCCCTCTCTCTCTGCCCCTCCCCCTCTCACACTCTGTCTCTCTCTTGTTCTCAAAAATAAACATTAAGAAAATTGAAAATATTTAAATGACGCAAAGAAAGAAGAAAAGGGGAAACAGAGGAACAAAAAACAGAGCAAACAGAAAATAAATAATAAAACGACAGCCCTAAATTCAAATATATCAATAATCACATTAAATCTAAATGGACTAAACATACCAATTAAAAGACAGAAATGGCCAAAATGGATTAATAAAAACAAGGTACAACCATATGCTTCCTATAATTTTGTTGATAAAATGATATAGATAGGTTAAAAGACTAAGACATATATCCAAAAAACCATCGAACAGTACTCTTCAAATACGTGAATTTATGACATATGAATTATATCTCAGTCAGGCAATTCAAAGAAGATTAAGATACATCTTGCAAACACCAATCAAAAGAAAGCTGGAGTAGCTATATTAATATCAGACAAAGTAGACTTCAGAGCAAAGAAAATTACTAGGGATAAAGGGATACGTTATATAACAATAAAAGGGCCAGTTCACCAAGAAGACATAATAATCCTAAGTGTGTATGCACCTAATAACAGGACTTCAAAATGCATGAAGCAAAATCTGATTAAACTCAAAGGAATGGAAAACTCCACAATTATAGTTGAGGAGTTCACTATTCCTTGCTCAGTAATTCATAGAACAGGTAAATAGCATATACGAGAGCTGAGCCATAAGCCAACTGGAACTAACTGATGGTTATAGAACATTCAATCAAAAACCAGTAGAAAATAAATTCTTTCCAAGTGTGCAGAGCCTACGTTGAACCTACAATGAAGACCTCATTTTGAGTCATAAAAAAAGTCTTAGCAATTTAAAATAATTGAAATCATACAATGTGTGTTATTTGATCACAATGAGATCAAACTAGAAATTTATAGCAGAGAAAAAACTGGGAAATCTCTAAACACTTTAAATTTAAAAAAAATACACTTTTAAGTAATTCATGGGTCAAAAAGAAAGTGTTATGGAAATTAGAAAATATTCTGAACTGAATTTAAAAAAAAGACCAAAATTGTGAGATGCAGCTTCAACAATGCTTACAAGGAAGTTGATAGTGTTAAATGGTTATATTAGAAAAGAGGAAAGGTCTCAAATCAACAATCTAAGCTTTCACCTTAAGAAACTAGAAAAAGAAGAGAAATATAAACCAAAAGCAAGCAGAAGGATGGAAATAATAAAGACAAAAGCAAAATTCAATGAAATTAAAATAAGAAAACAATAGAGAAAAATCAGTGAAACAAAAAGCTGTTTCCTTGAAAAAATGAATTGGTAAATTTCTAGGTTGACTAAGAAAAAAAGAAGATACATATTACCAATAACAGGAATGAGAACTGAATTATCGCAACAGACTTCATACACATTAAAAGACTAATAAGGGAATGATAATATAAACAACTTTACAAAATAAATGGACAATTTAGATAAAATGAACTAAATCCTTGAAGGCCACAAACCACTAAACACTCATCCAAGAAGAAATAAATAACTCAAACAGTCATATATTTATTAAAGAAATTGAATTTATAGTTAAAAGCCATTTGAAAAATAAAACTCCAGACTCAAAAGATTTCACTGGCAAATTCTACCAAATGTCTAAAGAAGAAATGAAACCAATCTTTTGACATATAAATCTCTTCCAGGAAATAGAAGGGAATACTTCCTAGTTCATTGTAATGAGTCTAATTTTATCCTGATGCCCAAACCAGACAGATTTAGGAAAAGATCAGTATCTCTCATGAACATAAATACAAAAGTCCATGACAAAATATTAACAAATTGAATCCAGCAATATATAAAAAGTAACTGGGTCTTAGGAATGCAAGATATTGAAGATAAGTCAATGTCATCCACTCTATTAATAGTCCAAAGAAGAAAGACATATCATATTGATCAGTGCAGAAGAAACATTTGAAACCAACAGAGCCAGCTCCAGAGGCTTTGCTAGGGCAGAGTTGAGTGGAGATCCCCAAGAAAAAGAGGAGATTGCATCAAGTTCTAATGGTGGTAGAGCTTAGATAAAACCACTCCCCAAAAGTAAGAGTCTCACCCTGAGTGGGGAAGTACTGAAGAATCAGAGTGCTGTTTATTGAGGAATTGAATAAAGGGCTTCAGAGTATGAGACCAAAGGTGGAAGTCTTATGAACAGCCATTTTTGTGGGAAAGAGATGGCTTGAAGGGAGAGGAATCTTCCAAATGGTTGATGGTGAAGGAAAATAAGGAGCAAATGGTAGAAATTAGGGTCCAAAGAAACAAAGGAAACCTACCAAAACCACTTCACTTTAATGTACTAACATAAGACAACACTCTGGAACTAAGAAACTTAGAGAGCCTCTCAAGTGTTTACCCTTGTCTGCATAGGACCACCTGTAAGTCCTGGTGGAAAAAAACATCATATTAAAAATAGACAGAAAATAGGGGCTCCTGGGTGGCTCGGTTGGTTGAGCGTCAGGCTTCAGCTCATGGCTCATGAGTTCAGGCCCTGTGTCGGGCTCTCTGCTGACAGCTCAGAGCCTGGAACCTGCTTCGGATTCTGTGTCTCTGCCTCTCTCTGCCTCTCTCTCTTTCTCTCTCTCAAAAGTAAATAAACATTTAAAAAATTAAAAAAAAAAAAGAAAGTAGAAGCCAACATCTACACAAACCTACTACAGAACAAAAAAATGAGAATCAAAATATTTTCAGCTGATAAAATTCTCTTTCCAAAACCCATGATGGAGACCAAAACTGTTACAGAACACCCTGACTTGAATTAAATATCCTTAAACAAATATTTGCAGATATGAGGGAAAAACCCACCTCACATCACAAATTTGAAAGCTCAGAAAGGAAACGGACAAAGCAGAAATGAGAGATGCAACATGAGTGTTTACTAAATTCAGGAAAGAAATAGAAAGGAAAATAATGTCAGAACTGACAAAAATTACAAGGTGCCCAAGGGAGAATAGATTTGATTGAATATATAATAGGAGAGGAATGAAAATAGCTAAGAATGCCAACATGAAATAATGAGATTTAATAATACCAAAGAAAAACTGTTGGCTAGAGAAGGCAGGCAGAGAAGTGTCAACATTTATATAATTAGAGTCCCTGAAGAAAGAAAAAAAGACAAACAGAACAAAAATTTAAAACTATAATACAATAACACTTTCTTTTTTTATTTTAATATATTAAAAAATTTTTTTAATGTTTATTTATTTTTGAGAAAGACAGAGACACAGAGAGCAAGTAGGGGAGGGGCAGAGAGAGAGGGAGACACAGAATCTGAAACAGACTCCAGGCTCCGAGCTGTCAGCAAAGAGCCCAGCGAAGGGCTCAAACCCACTGTGGGGCTCGAACCCACGAACTGTGAGATCGTGACCTGAGCTGAAGTCAGACGCTTAATTGATTGAGCCACCCAGGTGCTCCTAACAATAACACTTTCTGGAAATGAAATAAGATCTGAGTTCGTGTGTTCAAAGAGCTTACTCTGTACATGGGGAAATAGACCTGAAACAGTCTGCTCCAAGATATTAGACTTAGGGGTAAAGAAACAAATCCTCTGGGCCTTAAATTTACAAAGACCAATTCCTTACAATGGAAAGGAAATCAGTTTGGCATCAGACTTCTTAATAGGAATACATGAAGAAGGACGACAATGGGACGTTTTCAAGAAACCCCAGGAGAAAAAGTATGAACCAAGGATTTTTAGATCCAGACAAACATGAAGACCATAGAATAGTTTTAAACATGCAGACTCAAAATACCACATTCACAAATCATTCCTGAGAAATCGGAACACCACTTTTATTCTTTTTAATAATGAGGAGGCCGGGGTTCCTGGGCCACTCTGTTGCAAGGCGTTGAAAGGTTATTTATTTCCTTTCTCTGGACTGGTGATCAGAGGTTTTTGAGATGTGCTGTAGCTTTAGCCATGTTGATTTTACTTGGTGTTCATAGAGGTCCTAGGACCACAGACTTGGTGAAACGGAGTAGAAAGAGCAGGGTCCTGTGGTCAGATGGACTTGGGCTGGAACACTTTCTCTGCCCCATCCATCACCCATCCATCAGCCAGCCAGCCACTCACCAAATTTTGGAGAACCCTCAAGGTGCTAGGCACCCCGATAGGCTCTGTGGATACAGGTGAGCCAAGCAGATCCAGGCAGCTTACATTCTAGGGGGGGAAGTAGACATTTAACTGATAGTCACACGAACATATACTCACAGACTGTGGGAAGCGATGTTGAAAGTAGGCAGCATTCTCTGAGCGTGGATAGAGGATGGTAATGTGAGAGTCCAGGAAGGCTTCACTGAGAAGATGACGCTTGGACTGAGCCTGGAATGATGGAGGGAGTCCTTCCAGGGGAAGGGGGTCGGGTAGGACATTCTGGGCAGAGGGGGCAGCACAGGTCGAGAGTACTGTGGTAAGAGGAAGCTCAAACCTTTGGGGATCAGGTGGCAGAAGCAAGTGGCCAAGTGATGGGAACGAGCTAGGGGCCAGGTCCCAGCATGAGGATGAGGTCTGTCTGTGATAGCTTGGGGAACACAGTGAAACATTTGAAATGGGGAGGCAGGATTGGAATCATGTATTTAAAAGATCGTTCTGACTGCACTGGGGAGAATGACTCTGTGGTGGGAGGAGCAGGGAAGGAGGGATGTGGGCAAGTCACGTCTTCGCTGTGTGGCTCTGGGCACATCACTGAACTTCTCTGAGCCTTAATCTACTAGCTTGTAAAAGTGGAATAATAATGGTAACCTACAGGACTGCTATGAGAATAAGATGAAATCGAGGGCGCTGAATGTCTGACACAGAAGAAAGAGAAAGTTCAGCAACTCTGGCTCCGTGTTACTGTTTAATTAACCATAGACAAAGGTGCAATCTCTAAAAATATTTTATGGTGTCCTCCTTTCCTGTCCTCTCCATCCCTGTCTGGGCCTTCTGTTCCCCCTGCTACTTTAGGAATGTCTAGGACAAGAATTGAATGTAACTTCAGTTTTAGTAGGCAAATCACGCCCTGGATCAGAAATACATATGGGGAGCGTGAGGACCCTTGACCAGATAGGAGCAGGGTCCTCAGGATATATTTTCCCCCTCTCACCCCCTGCCAATGTTCTTGAAGCTCAGCACTGTCCAGATCTCTTAGAACAAGAATACAGTCCTTCCTTGGAGGACGGTCATTTCCAAAGAAAGCACCAAAACTGAGAGGGATCTTCTTTTTCTTGCTGCTTTATCTCTCTGTCTCTGTCTCTGTCTCTCTCTCTACTACTACTTTCTATTTGCTTTATTTATTTTTATTTTTTTATTAACAATTTTTTTTAACATTTATTCATTTTTGAGAGACAGAGAGACAGAGTGTGAGTGGGGAGGGGCAGCGAGAGAGGGAGACACAGAATCTGAAGCAGACTCTGGGCTCTGAGCTGTCAGCACAGAGCCCGACGCGGGGCCTGAACTCACGGACCGTGAGATCATGACCTCGAACTTATGGACTGTGAGATGATGACCTGAGCTGAAGTCCGGGTGCTTAAATGACTGAGCCACCCAGGTGCCCCTCTGTTTGCTCTAGAAATGTAAACTCGTTTGCATCTCCAACTCATTGAGCCCCGAGACACTTAGCATCCAGCTTTGCAAAAGCTTTGCAAAAGCTCCCCCATCTGCTCACACTGTGGAGAATGGCATTGGAGCAACCATTCATTGCATACATGTGGCCCTGTGAAGGCTGGCCTCAGAATTTTACATGCTGACCTCTTTTTCTTTTCTTTTCTTTTCTTTTCTTTTCTTTTCTTTTCTTTTCTTTCTTCTTTCTTTCTTTCTTTTTTTTTTTTTTTAGTGAGGGTTAATATACATATGAAGAAGTGTGCCATGCGTTCCAATCTTACATGTACAGCTCAGTGACATTTTTACAAATTTAACTACTACCCTATCCAATACCTAGAACATTTCCAGCACCCTGGGAAGTCTCCTGTGTCCTCTTCCCAGATAGTACCACCCCTGCCCCCAGAGGTCACGATTCTTTTGACTTCTATCACCATTGGTTAGTTTTGCCTGTTCTTAAATATCACAGAAAGGGGATCTAGTCTTTCACTCAGTCTAGTGTCTGCAATATTGAATCATACTGTTGTATGCATCTGTATAGACTGTGTATTCTCATTGCTGTATAGCATCCGTAATGTGGATATACTACAATTTGTCTAACATCCTGTTGATATTTGGGTTGTTTCCAGTTTGGGGCTGTTGCGAATAGTCCTGCTATGAACACTCCCTAGCACAAGTGTGTAATTTTTTTTTGACATTTATTTATTTTTGAGAGACAGAGAGAGGCAGAGTATGAGCCAGGGAGGGGCAGAGAGAGAGGGAGACACAGAATCCAAAGCAGGCTCCAGGCTCTGAGCTGTCAACACAGAGCCCGACGTGGGGCCCGAACTCACAAACTGTGAGATCATGACCTGAGCTGAAGTCGGATGCTTAATCGACTGAGCCACCCGGACACCCCCCTAGCACAAGTGTCTAGGTGTCCACGGGCACTCATTTCTGTTGGGCATATGCCCAGGAGTAGAATTCCTGTGTCACAGAGTACGCATGTATTCAGCTTTCGTGGACACGACTGAACAGTTTTCCTAAGTGGTTGAACCATACTGCATTCCCACCGGGAGCCAAGTGGTACAAATCCACCTCAAGCTAGCTCAGTCAAAAAGCGTACAGGTTCCCACAACCAAACCATGGGTCGAGGGAGGGTGCCATTACTTCAGGGTAGAGGAGACCCTGCCAGGCTCTCTCTCTGTCTCTGGGCCTGTCAACACCTTTCTCTCTGACTCAAGACTGACTTCCTCCATGTGTCACCCTGGCCTTACACTTCACAGCCCCACTGATTGGCCCGAGCTGGATTCTGTATCAACCCCTGGGGGCCTGTAATTGGCAGCCCCCGTTGGATCCACAGGGGTGGAGGAGGGGAAGAGCAGTTCTCCCTAAAGATAGGCACGGTGTCCCCAGACTGCAAGGGAGCCATGTGCTGCAGGGACAGCGGGTCAGGTGCTGGATTCCATTCCCAGCTCTGCAGCATCTCCTCCTAGCCATATGACCCTGGGCAATTGCTGCAGACTGAATGTTAATGTCCCCCCAGGTATGCTGAAGCCTAATTCCCAATGTGATCGTATTTGGAGGTGGGGCTTTGGAGAGGTGATGATGTCATAAGGGCAGAATCTTCATGAATGGGGATAGTGCCTTATAAAAGAGACCCAGAGAACTTCCTCACCCCTTCCACCGTGGGAGGACACGGCGAGAAGGCCATCTGAACCAGGAAGCAGGCTCTCCCCAGAACCCAAATCAGCCGGTTCTTTGATCTGGGACTTTCCAGCCTCCAGAACTGTGAGAAATAAATTTCTGTTGTTTATAAGCCACTTAGTCTGTGATATTTTGTTGTAGTTGCCCAAATGCCCAAGGCAGCAATTCATTTAGTTTCTAAATGGATTAGGAAACCTGTTTCCTAATGGATAAAAAGGAACAAACACGTTCTTTACACGGTATTAAATAAGGCATAACAGCTGATGCCTCTTACCCATGATAGATGCTTAATAATGTCCCTTCCCTCCCTGTCCCCTCAGAGCAGGGTTGGGATGTGAATCCTCCTGCCTTGTAATTCCTAGAACTGTGTCCTGTATCTAAGGGCTGTTTCTTCTTGCTATTGGCTGAGAGAACACATGTCTGGGGGCAGGAGAGAGGTCATCACTCTGAGCTGTATATGTGCTTCCTGGTGGCTCCATCAAATTAGCCTGCACTGGATTCAGTGGGAAAGGAGAGATTTGGATGCTGGCTCAGTGAGAGTGATGTTCTGGCAGATTCCCCAAACAGCAACTTAAACAAATAGTTTCATTTCCTTCCTTTAAATCAAAGAAATATGGAGGCAGGCAACCCAGTGCTGGTACAGCCACTCCTTGATGCCGTCAGGGGCCCAGAATCTGTCCCGGTGGGACCATCCCCATCGCAGCGTCCCCAAGTTGAGCTAGTTTGAGAGGGTCTCTCCTCCTTGCAACCAAACATACTCCTTCAGCGGTTTTAAATCAAGGTCACCAAGTGCTTCATATAGAAATTCAGTTTATTTCGATAATGGAATCAAAGCAAGTTTTGGTAAGTTCATTCTGGCGAGGGGAAAGCATCTGACGTTGTTGTAAATATTCTCACACATTTGTTTACAGAGTTCAGCACTGAAGATACAGTTACTTGTGCTTGCAAATGTGAGCGTATATTTCAGCAGAACACAGCAGCATGGCAAAAACAATATTCATATCCAATTAGGAAATTCATGGAGCAGAAATGAACTTGGAATCCGTGGTGGTGCGCATATTTGAAAACAGGGATAGAATAGGCTGCCATGGTATATCAATTGAAATAGAAATTTCACTTATTTGTATGAACATGCACACATGAAGGGTAATTACAATATTTTTGTGGCAAAGATGATATTTAATTTAAAATACAGTTCAATATGGCAGCAGGGCCAGGAGTAGGGGTGGAGAGAAGGCATCCACCTCTCATGAAAAATTCAAGGACCAAAAAATACAGTAGTCAAGATAAATAGTATTTTAATATAATATTTTATTTTATTTTATTTATTTTTATTCTTTAAAAAAATTATTTTTGGTGTTCTTATTATTTATTTTTGAGACAGAGAGAGACAGCATGAGCAGGGGAATGGCAGAGAGAAAGAGAGACACAGAATCTGAAGCAGGCTCCAGGCTCTAAGCTGTCAGCACAGACCCCGACGTGGGGCTTGAACTCATGGAGTGTGAGATCATGACCTGAGCTGAAGTTGGACACTCAACCAACTGAGCCACCCAGGTGCCCCTATAATATTTTAAAAATACAAATTAATTCGAAAATCCTCATGGACAAAATATCAAAATTTTGAATAGACAGGATCAGTATTATTGATTTTTCCTTTTGCCTCCGTCTTCCAATATGATTTGGGCACAGCACTGCATAGCAAGATGTATTTTGTTTTTGCTTTTGTTTTTATTTTTGCTGTCTGCCATCAGTCGAATTTTTTAAATGTTTGAGCCTTTGGAGAAATACTTTATAAATCACTTTAAGTGTTTATAACGGAATTGAACATTTTGTAAATGAGTCCTCTCAATTTTGTTCAAAAGAAACTGAAAATCTTTAATCACAGTGTTCCACGAGTGTGCCAAGATAAACTTAAAACCTGTATCAGGGTGCCTGGGTGGCTCGGTTGGGTGTCCAACTTCAGCTCGGGTCATGGTCTTGCAGTTTGTGAGTTGGAGCCCTGCCTTGGGCTCTGTGCTAACAAACAGCTCAGAGCCTAGAGGCTGCTTCAGATTCTGTATCTCCCTCTCTCTCTCCCCCTCCCCTGCTCATGCTCTGTCTCTCTCTGTCTCTCAAAAATAAATAAATTTTAAACAAAAATTAAAAAATAAAACCCTGTATCAAATTTTAGGTATTATAGACAATGCAGTAAGCAAATTTCAGCGATTTTACACTGGAAAACATTTACATTGTCCCTCAAAAGCAAGGAAGTCACTGAATAAATTAGCTTAGGGGAGGTCAAATGATGGTCAAGATGTAATGTAGAAATTCTATAGTTTTGTTTTTGTTTTTTTTTTTTGACTTGTGGGAAGAATGTTTTGGTGGAGTTCCTATGTTTAATTGGGCAGATTTATATTTTAAATTGGATTGAAGAGACAGAAGGCTGATGGTTTACGGCATCTACAATTGGCAAAATATTGAAAAGAATTACAAAGCCAAGTTATGTGGTGAGTTTTATCTTCTCATAATGGCTTGTTAAAGAAAGATATTCTAAATGGAATTTAAAAAGACACTACCCATGAAAATATTTGGGCTGAAATAGTTAACCATTCCTATCTAAAGAAATTAGAACTGAGAATATCTTCCATCTGTTAGGATTTGCTCAGAGCTTCCCAGGTATCTGCAGAGAAATGATACTCATGTTAAGAATATTGTGCTCTACAGAGGAGAGTCAACAAAGGGTATCAACAATTTCCATTTTATTAATAATAACATATAACTTTGAAGATGATTATGGGCAGTTTTTTGGGGGGGGAAGAGACCACATTTAAAAAAAAACAACACACACATTCTTTAGAAAAGTACCAGTGACATGATATTAGAAACAGATATGGCTAAGAAATTGATTAAAGTACACGAATGTATACCAAAATTATTATTTTTATGTTACTTTTAAAGCTCTAATAATAAATACTATGTTTTTAAAAATTTAATGTATATATTAAAATTTTTAATATGCTATTTTATTTTTTATTTTTTTAGTGTTTATTTATTTTGAGAGAGAGCAAGAGTATGAGCAGGGGAGGGGCAGAGAGAGAGGTGGGGGGAAAGAGAGAATCCCAAGCAGGCTCCACACTGCCAGCACAGAGCCCATGCAGGGCTTGATCTCAAGAACTGTGAGATCATGATCTGAGCCAAAACTGAGATTTGGACACTTAACTGACTGAGCCACCCAGGCGCCCCTTAATGTGTTATTTTCAAATAAACTGTCAATTTTAGAATAGCTTTTTATTTACAGAAAAATTGCAAAGATAGTACAGGGAACTTCCACGTACCTCCCCACCCAGCTTCCCCTCTTACTGACATCTTACCTTAGTATGGTACATTTGTTATTATTAATGAACCAATGCTGGTGCCTCTTATTAACTGAAGTCCCTACTTCGTTTGGTTTTCCTTTGTTTTTACCTACCGCCTTTTTCTTGTCCAGGATCTCATCCAGGATGTCACACTGCATTTGGTTGTCAAGTCTCCTTAGGCTCCTCTTGGGGGTGACCATGTTCAGACTCTTCTGGTTCTGGATGACCTTGACAGTTTTGAGTAGTACTGGTCAGGTACGCCGCTCTCCTGGACTTTGTCTGCTGTTTTCCTCATGCCTAGAGCAGGGGTATGAGTTTTGGGGAGGAAGAACACAGAGATAAAGTGCCCTTCTCCTCATACTTACCAACATAACTTACACTCTTGAGGTTGGCCTTGATCGCATAGCGGAGGTAGTGTCTGTCTCCATAATAAGCTATTCTCTCCACTTCCCATACTGTGCTCTTTGGAAGGAAGTCACTGTGCACAACCCACACTTAAGGCTTGGGGTCTTATGTTCGTGTTCCTTGAGTGGGGAGTGTGTGTGTGTGTGTGTGTGTGTGTGTGTGTGTGTGTATTATATTATATATTATATGTATAATATTATTTGGGATTGTTTTGCACCAGGGTTTTGTCTTGTCTCTCTTATTTATTTATTCGGTCATAAATTTATAGCACTATGGACTCATGGATATGTATTTTATACTTTGGGTTATAATCCAATACCTTTTAATTTTGTTGCTTAAATTCTCCTAGCTCCGCCTATTTGGAGCTCTTGCAGTTGGCTCCTGTGTCTTTTTGACATAACCCTCACTGTGAGGTTTTTGTGGGAGTATTTGGACTGTGCATTTTAGGCAATTTGGCAATTATATTTTATATATTGATTTCTTTTTTTTTTTTAAGTTTTATTTATTTTTGAGAGAGAGAGACAGGACGTAAGTGGGGGAGGGACAGAGAGAAAGGGAGACACGAATCTGAAGCAGCAGGCTCCAGGCTGGGAGCTGTCAGCATAGAGCCCGATGCGGGGCTCGAACCCATGAGCTGTGAGGTCATGACCTGAGCCAAAGTTGGACACTTAACTGACTGAGCCACCCAGGCACCCCATTTCTTTGTGTTTAAGGAAGGGAAAGTAGGTATAAAAATCTCTAGCCTGAGATTTAGTCCATATCCTTGAAAGATGGCTGGAGACCACTCTCTCAGGCTAGTTCCCTCTCCAAGGCTTTGGGCCCATGGCCTGAAAGGGATGAAGCCTGTCAGCAAGAGATCTGGGGCTAACCTGACAAGAGGCACAGCCCCAGACCTGGGCCACTTTCCCGCCCCCGTCCCCAGGACATGGGGACATTTGGAGGAGAATTTCCAGGAGGGGCAGGCCTAAGCGAAGGAATGGGGCCCCAGGCATGCTCTTCCCAGAAACAACGCAATGTGGATTACCTTTAGGGCTGCACTCAGACCCTAGCTCCCATGGTCACTTGCTTCAGGACCTTGGGCAAGTCACTTAACCTTTCTGAGCTTTGGATTCCTTCGCTCAGAAATGCCTCCCTTGTGGGGTCGGCACAGGGTTAAGGGGTATAATGTGTGTGAAGGGTTTAGCATGCTGACGTGGAAGGTAGGCAGCACATAAATGAGAGCTTGCTGTTACTGTGTTTTGTAATCACTAATAAGGTGCCAAGGGGCACCTCAGTTGTGAAAATAAACGGCGCAGTTATGAAGGCAGATGGATTTGCAGTTTGTAAAACCCCCAAGCCCAGCCAAACCAGGATGGGGTCAGGGTGGTGCCCAGAAATGTGATCAAATGGCTCTCTCTGAATACAGATGATGAACCTGCCCTACGTTTGCTGGGGGAGCTCGTCAAAGAGCAGTTGAGCAGAGTGATTGCTGAGAGTGGACCAGGGCCGTCTTCCCCACCCAGGCCTCCGTGTCTTCAGCAGGGGCCCTAGGCATGCCAGCACCACCCACCCCCTCATGGGATCCCCAGCCCTCCCCTCTACCCTGGTCCCAGCTGGGAGGGAAGAGGTGACCTCACTGCAAAGAGAGGCTTTGAGGGGACAGTGGCAGATTTCAGCTGCACGCTTGGCTGTGCTGGAAGGCTGTGAGCACGGAGGAGCCTTAGTTCCCAAGTGCCCAGCCCTGCAGGTTCTGTACACCCTCCCCCCGCCACCCATACACATGTGCTTCTGGGCACATGCATTCACACACCCTTATTCTCCCTGTATATGCTTCCACACCCTCACACTCACACATGTGGTAGGCAAAATAAAGGCCCGAACAGATATCCACATCCTAATTGCAGAATCTGTGAGTATGTTACCTTACGTGGCAAAAGGGACTTTGCAGATGTGATTAAGGATTCTGACATAGGGAGAGTAGCCTGCCTTATCCACGTGGGCCAGTGTAAGCATAAGCGTCCTTATAAAGGAAAGAGGGAGGCAGGAGAGAGAGATTCAATGTTGGCTTCGGAGATAGGAGATGAGGCCACAAGCTAAGGAGTGCAGGCAGCCTGCGGGAGCTGGAAAAGACAGGGAATCCTCTTTCCTTCTGACGTCCAGAAGGACACAGTCCTATGGACCTGTTTTGGACTTCTGACCTCCAGAATGATAAAATAATAAACTTGTTGTTGGTTTAAGCCATAGTGGCTTAAACTATTAACAGTTTTTTTTTAATGTTTCTTTATTTATTTTGAGGGATGGGAGGGGCAGAGAGAGAAGGAGAGAGAGAATCCCAAGCAGGCTCCACACTGCACAGAGCCCAACATGGGACCCGATCTCAGAAAACTGTGAGATCATGACCTGAGCCAAAATCAAGAGTCAGATACTTAACCGACTCAGCCACCCAGCAGCCCCAAACCATTAAAAGTTTTAATATACCTTTGTGTATTTGGCATCGAGATCAAGAGACAGAATGTTGCCAGCCAGCACCCCTAAAACATCAGTCATTCACATATTGCTTTCTTGGTTTTTGCTTCCTTCAGAAACCAGTAGAGGCCACCTTGGATTTTCCTTACACTTATTTATTTAACATTTTTCTTTTCTTTTTTTTTTTTAATGAAATTTATTGACAAATTGGTTTCCATACAACACCCAGTGCTCATCCCAAAAGGTGCCCTCCTCAATACCCATCACCCACCCTCTCCTCCCTCCCACCCCCCATCAACCTTCAGTTTGTTCTCAGTTTTTAACAGTCTCTTATGCTTTGGCTCTCTCCCATTCTAACCTCTTTTTTTTTTTTTTTCCTTCCCCTCCCCCATGGGTTCCTGTTAAGTTTCTCAGGATCCACATAAGAGTGAAACCATATGGTATCTGTCTTTCTCTGTATGGCTTATTTCACTTAGCATCACACTCTCCAGTTCCATCCACGTTGCTACAAAAGGCCATATTTCATTTTTTCTCATTGCCACGTAATATTCCATTGTGTATATAAACCACAATTTCTTTATCCATTCATCAGTTGATGGACATTTAGGCTCTTTCCATAATTTGGCTATTGTTGAGAGTGCTGCTATGAACATTGGGGTACAAGTGGCCCTATGCATCAGTACTCCTGTATCCCTTGGGTAAATTCCTAGCAGTGCTATTGCTGGGTCATAGGGTAGGTCTATTTTTAATTTTCTGAGGAACCTCCACACTGCTTTCCAGAGCGGCTGCACCAATTTGCATTCCCCCCAACAGTGCAAGAGGGTTCCCGTTTCTCCACATCCTCTCCAGCATCTATAGTCTCCTGATTTGTTCATTTTGGCCACTCTGACTGGCGTGAGGTGATACCTGAGTGTGGTTTTGATTTGTATTTCCCTGATAAGGAGCGACGCTGAACATCGTCGCACATTTAAATATATTTAAATAAATATATTTAAAGAAATATATTCTTTAAATATACCTGTACTTAATTGTATCTATTTGGAAAGAAAGTTTCTGTCCCTTTGTTGAAAGTTAAAAACTATTATCATGAGCCATTATTTATGGCAAGTATTCTGTTTGAAGGCAAGTATAAAGATAAGTGTTACTACATTCCAGCTAGACCCTCCTACCTCCTAGAGGCTGTGCACCTGAGGGTTTTTCTTTATTAAAAAGGGGGATCAGCAGGAGGATTTGGGACTCATTAAGGACGGACTTGCACCAGACCCAGGCTTTCACTTGTATCCAATCGTAAGGATTGAAAGATAAATGAAAAAGAACTTTAGATAATGCTATTTAATAGCAAGTTGGCCTCACTTTGCCCCCCACTGACACCCCACTGATGTCCCAGGCCACCAGCATGTACCCCACACCTCGTGAAAGAACCAGGTGGGGAGGTCACTTGTTTCTGATTCCTCTCGGAATGGCTAGCTGTGGAAGCCCAGGTGGGTGACAACTTCTTCACCAGCAAAGGACAAAAATACTTGTTATTTGCCATAGCCATGTTCTATAAAGCACCTGGGAGCACGGAATTAACAAATACTGAGCCATTCTCCTAGGGAAAATACAGGGTTTCCTGCCACCCGGTCAGTTTTCAGGTTGCATTTTTGTCAAGCGATCAATACATAACCTTGTTTTATGTTTCTGTGTAAACACCTTATTTAATAGAAATTATTGATTCACTGACAAAAGGAAGCTTGTCTAACACACCAGTTTTCTCTGTGTGGCACACCACAGCCTTTTTGCACGTAGGACCACTAGACAGAACTTTAGCATTACCTGTGGGGCCACCTGAAACAGTGAAATCACCAAAGAATAAAAGCACAAAAATGTGAAAAGCAGGGCACTAAGTAGACCACAGGCCAGTTGTTTGCAGCTCGAGCTGAGACAAGAAAGGCAGAGCGTCACTTTGTGGGACGTCGTCTGGGAACGTGTGAATAGGGCCACTCGAGTATTTTGCCACTCTGCACATGTTTGCAAACGACCCTGGAAGCAGAAGAAGTATTGAATGGGAGTTAACTACATTTTATTGAGTCGGCAAATTCATAAATGTGGCGTCAGTGAACAATTGGGACTGACCTCCTGAAGGGGGGACCAACGCTCTGGGTTGTCACAGGGGTTCACAAAGTAAGGGAGGGAAGCCCCACTATGAGGCTTCCCCCATAGTAGGTCCTCAGTCCGTGGTAGTCATCATTGCTGCCGTTCGGCTATGTGCTGGCTCTGTGACAGACTCTGGGACAGTGAGGTACTTTCAAAATGGGGTGCTGTGAGGCTGAGTGACAGGGTATATGCGGAGGGGCACAGCACCAAGCTGGTGCTCAGAGCCTTTGTTGAATCTGAGTTGAATTTCCTGTAGCACCTTTAGTTCAGTTCTGAGGAGCCCGCGGATATCCCCGCTCCTGTGCCAAGGGTGGTGGAGTATATGCAGGGAAAGTGGGGCAGGCTGGACCCTGAGAGTGAGGACATCTCTCCCCTCACCCAGTGCCAGCCTTGGCACCTACCTCAAAGGATTCTCTGGAGAGGCTGTTTGGGCCCTGGTGCTGGAGGAAAGCTGGGCACAAGCATGGGATTTCATGTTTAGGGTAGGAGGGAGCTCTAGAGGTTTGTGGAGCAGGGCCATGTTCAGGATGGAGTGGGTGTTCAGAAGGCAGCTCTGGCATTGGGGCATCTAGCAACAAGGCTGAGGGGAGCCTGCCGGCTGGGTGGCAAAGGCCAAGGGGAGGTAGCTGCCGCCATGTCCCGGGTCTTTTGGAGGCCCCGACTCCTTCCTGTGTGGTGGCTTCGGTTTACCCCAAGATCCCTGACACGGGAGCAGTGAGCGCTATGGGCGCTGCTCCTCCCTCTGGGCCTCCATCTGCCAAAGCTGTCAAGCATGCAGGGCTCCCCAGTGCCCACCAACCATTCCTCCACTAACGAAATTTTTCATCAAGAAAAATGGTCACTTGGGGAGCCTGGGTGGTGCAGTCAGTTAAGCATCTGACTCTAGATTTCAGCTCAGGTCACGAGCTCACAGTTTGTGAGTTCGAACGTCCATAGTCAGTGTGGAGCCTGCTTGGGATTCTTGCTCTCTGCTCCTCCCCCACTCTCACACTCTCTCTCTCAAAGTAAATAAATAAACTTAAAAGGAGAAAGTAAGATGGCCACCAAAGAGCGGAAGCTGGGTAAGGTTTCACCAGCACTGCATGGGAGATGAAGTGTGAGGAAGTGTGACATTGCCTCCCTCTTCGGTCTCCCACGGGGGCACGTGCACGTGTGTGTAACACCCCTGGGGACACACACAGGCACATGTGCACACCTATATCCATACTGTCACAGTAGTGTGTAACACACGCAAGAATGCCATGTGCCACAGCCACAGGCTGACACATGACACAGTATAACCCAGGGCTTGGGAGTCAGGGGCTGCTTGAATCCAAACTGAAACTTACTAGGCAAGTTACTTCACCTTCCCATGCCTCAGTTTTCTCATCTGTAAAATGGGGGATACTAATAGAACCTCCCTCAGCTGTCTGTTTTGAAGGCTTAATGAGATGACCCATGTATAGTGCTCGGCGTGGGGCCTGGCACACGATAAACGCTCCACCGGTGTTAGCTACGTGAAAACTAATAAAGGAAAACTCACTAAAATGAAGTTCGGGGGTTGGGCACAGGGAGCTCTTAAGTCCTATCACTCATTGCCAATTGAAAAATCCTACAGGAAGACAGGGACCATGCAGGTGGATACTACCTTACTGCCCCAGCAGGACGGAGAAAGACTTTCCTGGGGCACCTGGGTGGCTCAGTCAGTTAAGCCTCCGACTTCAGCTCTCAGGTCATGATCTCACGATTCGTGAGTTCGAGCCCCACGTCGGGCTCTGTGCTGACAGCTCAGAGCCTGGAGCCTGTTTCTGTGTCTCCCCTCTCTTTCTGCCTCTCCCCTGCTCATGCTGTCTCTGTCTCTCAAAAATAAATAAACATTAAAAAAAAAAAAAAAGGCTTTCCTCCCACCCCATAGCCCAGCCAGTGAGACACAGTGACAACTCAGCCAATGAAAAGCCACAATACTTCCAACTCCCAGTTTACTCCAAGGGACATTTTGTTTGTAACAGCATTTCCAATGTCCCCCCTTTCCTCTATAAGAGCACTCCTTCTCTTTGTTCTGTGGACTTGCCTATGATTTTGCTGCAGCCAGCTTGTCCAGATTGCAGTTCTCTGCTGTTCCCAAACAAACCCATCTTTTTCTGTTAAAATAACTGGCAGCTTGATTTTTTAAGGCTAAAGGCCATTATCATGTCTTGTTAGTGGTGGAAAGGACACACACCATATAGACCGGCTCCAAAGGCATCCTCCCTCTTAAACTCCTTAACTTCTGACTCCTCCCCTTTAATAACCTCTGTGTGGGGAAGGGCTTAAGGTGAGAGCCTCAAGCTTATCCAAGCAGCTTTTGATCGCTTTATTTTTTAAAGTTTATTTATTTATTTTGAGAGAGACAAAGACAGCATGAGTAGGGGAGGGGCAGAGACGGAAGAGAGAGAATCCCAAGCGGGTTCCATGCTGCCAGCGCAGAGCCTGGCATGGGGCTCGATTCCATGAACTATGAGAGCATGACCTGAGCCTAAACCAAGAGTCAGACACTGAACGGGCTGAGCCACTCAGGCGCCCTGACCACTTACTTTAAAATCGCGCACAGCAGACTATTTGTTTCTCATACTCGGTAATGTTATAGTTAACATTTTAGGGGCTAAGCAGAAACTTTCGTGAGACAATTCTAATGGAGAGGAGAAAGAAGCAGGGATGAGAGAGGAAGGGGAAGTGTGGAGGGTGACCTGTTTCTGGTTTCAGCCCTTCCTGAGGCCAGCTGTATCTCCTTGGGCCCCTCCTAAAGCACATTCATGGTCTTCCAGAAATTTCCCCTTTTTGATTAAATAAATTTGGCTGGACTCTGTTACTTGCAGTCAAAACTAGTCCAGAGCCAGGTGAATGAGCTGCGGCCCCTCCCTTCCTAGAGCTCAGCCCAGTGCAGGGACAGGCAGGCAAACAGGCCACGATGGTCCCCTCTGGGCAGTGCCCAGGTGGGAGAGGGACACAGAGCCAAGCTCGGGTGGAGGGAAAGGTGTTTCTCCAAGGAAATGACCTCCGAGGTGAGGCGTGGAGGAGACGCTGACAGCCCCAGCAGGGGATCATCAGACACCTCAAAGAGAGCCTGGCGTATTTGATCTGTCGGCATCCGTGTTTGTACCTTTATACCTATCTCAAGCGTTAGCAATCCCTGCTGCTGGCAGAGCTTCACAGCATTTCCCCTCTCGTGGTTGTGGTGGGGACTACTGTATTGCTTCCCCGTTCCCAAGGACAGAGACCGAGTCTCAGATGGCCCTACCTTTTCTGGCCAGCAGACCCAGGAAATACTCAGAACCTAGAGCCCAGGAGGAGGTGGTGGTAGAATAGCCCTCGAGGGAAGAGAAGGAGGAAGCCCCTGTGTGCGGCATTGAGGACCAAGGAAACCAGGTTCTGGAGGCAGTGGGAAGGCTTCTTGAGTTGGGGGTGCTGACAGGAGGGTTGGGGGCTGGCAGAAGGGAACCGCCAGCCAGTGCCGGGCATAGGGCAGAGCTGGGACTGCAGGGCACGTGAGGGAGAGGCTTGGGCAGAGCCTCACGGGGCGCTGAGAGCCTCTGATCCACTACACTCCCTGGAGATGCAAGGAAGGCACTGGGTATCCAGGGAGGGGGGCGGGGGGGGGGGTGCGGGCTTTGATAGCCCACTGCATTTACCTAGTGACACACTCCAGGCCCCTGCACCTGACCCGAATTTAAAAATCTTGACATCTTGGAGCGCCTGGGTGAGCGTCTGACTTCAGCTCAGGTCACAATCTCATGGTTTGTGGGTTCAGGCCCCGTGTCAAGGCTCTGTACTGACAGCTCAGAGCCAGGAGCCTGCTTCAAATTCTGTGTCTCTCTCTCTCTCTCTCTCTCTCTCTCAAAAAATTAAGTAACCATGAAAGAACATATTCACATCTACATCTTACAGAGAGAGGGGAGACCAGGAGGGAGAAAGTGAGTGCCGGGCACCATACCAGGTGCACAGGCCCATCTCATTTCATTCTTTCAACCATCCTGTGAGGCAAGTGTTCTTATTCTCATTTCTCAGATGAAGGAGTCAAAACTCAGATAGACGACGCCACATGCCCAAGGTCACACAGGTAGCAAGTGGCCACAGAGCCACCATGTCATGATAGAACCACTCCAGCCCAGCCTTCGTCTTGCCAGCAGACCTACTGTCTGAAACTCGGCCCGTGCTGCAGCAGGGAGCCGTGTGCCTGCAGGCAGCCCGCGGAGAGGGCGGGGAGCCTGCCAAATACAGCTCAACCTCCTGGCAACAGCCCCATAGTAGGGGTGTCCTCGCTCTCGCCCGCCTTCCTTCCTAGCCCTCTCAGCACTTAGTCACTCTTGGTTTACACATACTTCTGACAAATGGCAGGGAGGGAAGAGCACTGGTCCTTCAGAAGTCATTAGCATCTCTGTGTCTCTTCCCTTATCTGGAAAACTGAGATGAAAAGAAGTGCTTCAGGACTGAGGGTTCCCTTCAGGTCAGAGAATCTTAAAGTCACGGCCTCCTTATAGAATGCTATGACATTCTATAGCTTAATGTGGCATGCTTAATTCCACAGTACAAGAGCATGTTTCTGGAAGAAAATATAGCTACGGATCGTGCCCGTAGGGTAGTGTATCTTTTTATAAAAACTGTAGGTAGACCTTAAAATCAAGAAAATGCCTCTGGTTGCATTTCTTTTTTCCTCTGAAAGTTGGCAAAGTCTTACTATTGGATGTTTCAGGCAGGGCGCCCAGGTCTAGCGCGTCCCCAGGAGCCAGTTTGAGAAGCCCTGGGCCGGAGATGGGAGACCGCCCCTGCCTGGCCATCATCTTGCCGTGTGACTTCGGACAGGTCACTCACCTGCTCTGGGCTTCTGTTCTCCCTGGACGCAGAGAGGGCGTGAGGACCAGAGACATCTGAGGTGCTTTTTAGTGCCAGTCTTCAAGATGGACTTGATTCCTACATGTCAGTGTCATTTTCAGGATCCTCATGGGCCATGCTCAGATGCAAGGTCATCCTCCCCTCTGGTTACCAATCTGTGCCTCTCCTCCCACCCCATGGGAAACCATACATGGGAGCTCTTTGGGCCAAGGAAAGGCTGCTCCTTCCCCTCACCTGAGATCCCAGCTCCTCAGCCTAGAGTCTTAAGCCCCTGAACAACTGTCTGGCGGGGATCAGGCTATTAAAGTAATTTACATAGTAATTAACAAGGTTCCATTAGCTGATTCCTGGGGCCAGAACACTCTGCCTCCATTTCCCTTTAGGGGTCCGCATCCCGGGCTGGGACTGGGGCTTGGCTGGTGGAGCAGCGAGGGGAGGAATTTTCCGTGCCCACGTGTTCCAGCTCCACACCCAGGGACGAGAAACAATGCCTGCGTGAGGGCCCCAGCTGGCTGGGTAATGAGGTCTGGGGCAAAGAGGCGCCTGGCGAGCATGCAGGGGCCTGAAGGCCCAAGAAAAAAAGGCAACCATGAGTCTTGCAGCCATGTGTCTGTTCTGTAGCCCAGGGCCTAGTGCCTCCAAGAGTGCCTGTTTCAAAATGACACAAGATTTCTCATGTCCTTCTGGGCCCCCTGACAACAAATTTTATGCTGACCGTAAGGTACAAAGCTACCCTGGTTATCAGCGTTGAGCCTCTCAGCATCCCTGTGAGGGAGACATTAACTTCTCCATCATGGGGATGAGGAAATTGAGGCCTAGAGAGGTGAAGTGACTGGCCCAGGGTCACACAGCCTGCAAGTTGCAGAGTGGGACTAGAACCTAGGTCCTCGGACACAACCTAGCTCTTCTTACTTGGCCAGTGTCTTTGAAACAGCTCTATGGAGTCCCAGGGGATTCTCGAGTGGTTTGTCTCCAGGATAAGGGGTTGTCAAGAGGACTCTACCCCCACCTGCCCTTCCCTTTTAACCAGAGCAGTTACTGGACTTCTGGGGAGGATTTTGTTTGAACTTCATAGCTAGAAAAGCTTTTAAAACCACTGCACTTCTACAAAACTGTCCCTAGAAGGGACCTGTCACAGGGCCACCTCTTTGCAGGTCTCTAGCTATGAAGGGAAGCCTCTGGATCTATGCAGTGGAGGCAGAATTGATCCTCTGAGGCTCCAGTCTGCGGTGCCAAATCCCTGGCCTTTGGTCTCCCCATCGGGCTCCCTGTGGTGAGGAAATAGGGTCTCAACAAGCTCTGAGTAATTTTCCTACTCTTATTCACTCAGCTAACATTTATAGAGCTGTAAGAGCCAGCACCTGAGGATAAAAAGAAAACGAGCATGAGTCCTGCCCTCAGAGACCTTTGGGAAGACGTAACACAGACTCACAACAGTGGTTCCCCAGAGAGGACACTGGGTACGGTGCTGGAGGGTGTCCCAGACCCCATGGAAGGGCAGGAAGAGCAGGGGACGCCTGATGACCAGAACAGGGCAGATGTTGGAGAAGGCTGCATAGACTTTGAGATGCCCGAACTGCTTTGAAGGAGGGGTTGGTTGGTGCGGAGGGACGGAAGCGCGTTCTGGCTGAAGGGAATGGCAGGTGTGAGGGTTGAAGGCAGGAGAGCAGAGGGCATTGTGTGTGATTTCATCTAGGTGTGGGGTACAAAGTGGAGGCAGGGGGGAGGCGGGGCTGGGGAGGCGAGGGCAGCTAAGATGAGGAGCCCAGGGAGGGGGCCGTGGCCCTCAGGCCCTGCTGCTGCCCCCTCTTCTGCAGTTCTCTCCACAGGACCCCCTCCCCTCAGGGCACCCTGAGGGGCTGCTTAGGCTGTGGGTAGGGGTCAACAGGGGATTTATGGCCTGGGAGAAGCCCTGCATTGGTGCCCTCACCCCTGTGCTCTCCCCGACCCTGGGCCTTACCTTTCAGGCCTTGCTCCTGGCTGGAGGCTGCTTGCTTCTTTTTTTTTTTTTTTTTTTTTTTTTAACATTTATTTATTTTTGGGAGACAGAGAGAGAGCGTGCAAGCAGGGGAGGAGCAGAGAGAGAAATGGAGACAGAATCCACAGCAGGCTCCAGGCTCCAAGGTGGGGGCTCAGCACAGAGCCTGATGCAGGGCTGGAACCCACAAACGGTGAGATCATGACCCGAGCCGAAACCAAGAGTCGGACACTTAACCGACAGAGCCAGAAGGGATGTGGGAGGTGGAAGGACAGGAGAGAACACAGGGTGCTTGATGGGCAGAGTACCCCTGCGGGCAGCTGGGGCCCCTGCCGCTAGGAAGCCCCGGGAGGGAGGCTGCTGTGAACATGCCCTTCAGAGTTGTCCTGTTCAAGGAGACAGGAAGGCCTGTCTTCATCCCCCAACTCCCATCAGTCTTTTGTTGACGGCTGCTCCTGGGGACATGAACCCCCCCATTTTTAGCCTGCCCCACCTTGGACGCAGCATCGTCCCGCAGCCAGAGAAGGTCTTCAGGCAGAGGATGGCGGCTTGCAGTAAGAAGCCACCGGCATGAAGGCAACGGTGTGTCGCAAACAGTAGCTCCAAAGGGAGGCTGGACACGCACGGGTGGTGTCCTCTTCAGAAATCAAGAGCCAAAGGGACTGAAGCGGCTCCCTGCGTCACACAGCACGTTAGCAACAGCCTGAACTGTGAGGCCGGGCCTCATGGCTCGTCACCCAGCACTCCGCCATCACATCCCTCCTGTCCCTCACCTCCATGTTGTCACATCTCCGAAGCATCCTCACCCCTCCTCCCACACATGGTGTAATAAGAAAACTTGGGTAGCAGATATAAATGTATCTTGAAAACACACACACACACACACACACACACACACACACACACACACACACAAAATGGTCCTAATCTATAAGATTTTGAGCCCTTCACTGAAGAGGCCTTGTCATCTCCATCTTTGCAGCCCAGTCCTTGGCCCAGTGCCTGGCACTTAGTAGGTCTTCAATACACAAAGGACGAACTGATGTTTTGGCCATCTGCTGTGTGGCGTGGGGCAATTCCACTGCCTCTTTGGCTCTCAGTTTCCTTGGTTGAAAAGCGGGCATACGGTGCCCGCTCTGCTGCCTCGGGTCGTTGTGTTGGATGTTCAGCAGGATTCCTGGCACCTAGTAGGTCCTCCACAAATGTTTACACTGATGAAGAACGTTTGGGAAACTGCACGAGTCTCTACCCCACAGGGCAGGGGCAGTCACGGTGGGTAGCCGGCAAGAATGCGTTGGGAGTCAAAGGATCCGCGCAGACCCTTTGGTCTGTGGTCGGTTGCCTCTCACCTCCTCCCTCCTGCACATTCCCCCGTCCCCTGAAGCTCATGACTCAGGTTTTCCGCTTCCTGCCTCCTGCGAGTTCACTGCTCCCTGCCAGCCAAGCTGTTTTGCAGACCCAAGTTGGTAATGACAGATTCCTCTCTCCTGGCCCTCCACTGGCGAAACCGCGGAAAGTATTTGAAACACGCAGCCCGGGAATGTGCAAGCTTCCCTTCCCTGGGCTTGGCAGGGGCCGGCGATTTCTCAGCCAGCACTTTTGACTAAGACTTCTGTGGCTCGGGTTTCCCCTGAGCTTGTCGGCTCAGTTTTTCAGCAGTGTTTATACCTTTCTTTTTTCCTTCAAAAAATTAACCCCTCAAGTCGGTTCTGAATCATACAATCCCTGGAAGCATGGCTTTCTGTCTGTTACAGGTGTTTGGATGCACCTGAGGAGAGCTGGCCTGGGTCTGGGAGGTGGAGGGAGGGGATCTGCCCATCAGAGCTCCTTGGGCCCGGGTGGCCTAAATCAGAGGATTCTCTGCTGAGAGAGAGACTCAGAGGTCTTCCTGATCTTCTGCCTCCAGAAAGATCTGGTTAACTGATTCCAAACCTTGACAACTTTGATTTTACAACATCCTCCCATGGAGAGGAAGGGAGGGAGAGAGGATGGAAAGACCCTGGACTCTGGACCTAGGTACACGTAGATGTCAGTTGCACATCTGCTCCTGGCAGTAACAATGCCCCCTTCCAGGTTATCATGAAGTTTGAGTGCAGCATGTGAAAGCACCTAGGACAATTTCTGTGCACTGTTAGCACATAATAATTTCCTCTCTTCCTTATTTCTTCTTCTTTTTTTAAATTTTTTAATGTTTATTTTTGAGAGAGAGAGAGAAAGAGCAGAGGAGGGGCAGAGAGAGAGAGACAGAGGATCCAAAGCAGGCTCTGTGCTGACAGAAGAGAGCTGGATGCGGGGCTGGAATTCGCAAACCCTGAGATCCTGAGCTAAAGTTGGATGCTTAACCCACTGAGCCACCCAGGCACCCTCGTCTCTATTTCTGATTCACCGATTTTCTATCACATCACAAAGTTGTTTGGTGAATGAATGAATGAAGGCCTTGATACATCTAAACATTTGGTCTTGGTGATCCCTTCTCCTCTCGGGTCAGTGGTTCAAAGCCATGGGATGTTATTTCCTGAGCATCCACTGCAAAAAGCAGAGCTAGGCCTCAGGGAGACACTCTTGATGCCCAGCCCCAGCCCCTATTGGAAAGGATTTTCTGGTCTAGTGGGGGAGCAGGTGGCACAGGGTAAGTGACAGGACGGATGAAATACTGTCCACTGGGGGAATGTTCAGAATGATTTTACTCACTTGCTTGTACGCATTCCCTCATTCCCATAATAAGCATTTATGGGCTGGCCACCCCTCAGCCCTGGTGGTTCTGGAGGCTTCTAGAGCAAGCCCTTTCCATGTCACATGGATGCTGCTATTTGCCATGAAGTGATGCTGGAAAGTGCCTGGGAAACGAAAGGGCATGCTGTTCCTTCTGCCTGGAACCCCCTTCCCACCTCACCCACCTGGAGAATGCAGGACCCAGCCCGGGGAAGGTGGGCACCCCTTCTCCAAGGTGCCCTCCCTGACCCCCTGAGGCATAGCTAGATTCTCCTTCTCTGAGCCCCCCAGCACGTTCGTCATTACCCGGTCTGCCCCTGCTGTGCTGCCTTGTGGTGGGTTGTTTCCAAGTCTGTCTTTGAGGAAAATGGAGAGCCTAGGTCAGGCTGCCTAAAAGCAGAGCCTGAGATGGAGATTTTGATGCATGTAGTTTATCAGGGGCAAGGGGCATGTTCTCGGGAGAAGTGGGTAAGCGAAGCAGGATGGGGCAGCAAATATGTGGTCTCGGCTGGAGTCTGGCCTCAGCCTGACCCGTCCTGGTGGGAGCCTCACCTCAGAGCATGACCCCTGACAAAGGGATCAGTCAAGGGGGCCAGCCTCTGTACCCCCAGAGTCACCTGGTCTGACATCAGAGGAGCAGGCAGGGATAACCTCCCAGGTGAGGTGGCTCCTCTTTGGCCAAAGACAGTCCTCTGAGGAAGAGGGTGGCTGTGAGCGGTGGCTGTTAACACTGCCAGGACGGGTGCCTCAGCCGTGTGAATAAAGGAGCTGGGTAGGGCACCCACAACATCACGGGGGGGGGGGGAGGGGCAAGGGAGGATCAGAAAGAGCGTCAAGATCTCTGCCAGATCTTTTCCGAGACAGCGTACGGGTTCTGTGTATTTGTCCCTCCTCTTTTTTTTCTTTAAAAACAATTTTTTTTTAATGTTTGTTCATTTTTGAAAGGCAGAGACAAAGCACAAGCAGGGGTGGGGCAGAGACAGTGGGGGACACAGAATCTGAAGCAGGCCCAAGGCTCTGAGCTGTCAGCACAGAGCCCCTTGTGGGGCTTGAACCCACAAACTGTGAGATCATGACCTGAGCCAAAGTCAGATGCTCAATCGAGTGAGCCATCCGGGTGCCCTTCATCTCTCTTTCTTTTGCTAAAAGTCCTCACAGGCGGAACAGAGGAGTTCAGCAGAAGCTGCACACGGGGCAGTGTCCCTGTGGGCCTTGGGGAGGGGCAGCAAGGAGAGGGAGACCCAGCTCTTCACCACTCACTGAGTAGTAGCCTGCCTTCCTTTATGCCCCGAAGGCCTGGCCTTCTCTGCCTTAGCCAGGCCGGGGAGCCCTTCTGTCCTCTGAGCACCCTCCACACTTGACCCCAGACCAAGCGGGCTGGGAGGACTTGCTTTGCCTCGCTGAGCCCACGGCGAATTCTTATAAACAAGGGCTTCATCTTATTTTGATTTTCCAAGTGCCTCTCAGTGCCTTGCCCTTTAATAGGTGTCCACTAAATTGAGCAAATAAAATAATGGGTTCCTTAATTTTTTCGGAGAGGTGGGAGGAAGGACCAATACCCGCTCTGATGTCACCAATTGCCAAGGGTGTACTCGTGTTCAGGTTGGGCCTGGGCAGTCTTCCCATCCCGGCGCCCCAGCCCCAGCCAGCCCTGAACCTCCTGCTCGGCCCTCCGCGCATCCTGTGTGGCAGCCTCGGGCGAGGGTGGGCAGCGGGACACAGCAAGGACAGAGAGCCCCCGCTGGCCTGGTGCACTAGCTCCTCGGCCTTAATTTATATGAAATGTGACTCCATCACTCAAAGCCTGTGCCTGGCCTTGGTCGGTGCAGGTAATGATGATATAGGCTCATTTATGCAAGATTATCCTTTTATCACATTTCCAGACTCATTTATGAGGCTCATGTTTCCCCCCGAGGGCGTCATCAAGCAAGTTAAGTTGTACTATTTCCCTCCCGCGGAGAACTGGCGGGAGCCTCCCCCGTTGACGGATGAGGCCCGCTGCCTTTGCCAAATAGGGTCGGCGTGATGGATCTTTTACTTGTGAATATTATAGCTGGAAATTAGCATGTTTATTGAGGTAGAATGTGTTTGTTTACATTCCACTACCCATGGCATTACCTCTTATGACCTGACTTATTTAGTTGAGGATAAGCACAAATGATCCGCGTTTTGGCACCCACGAAAAATTAATGAACTTCCAGATATAGAATCCAGCCTTAAGTAAACACACCAGTGAGGTGGGTGGGGGCAAAGGGGCCAGGAAGGGCTCTGGGGGGTTGCGTGGTAGGCGAGGTGGATGCCCTGGTACTCTGAGCCCGTCTGGAAGGGGCAGCAGGTTGGGAGGCAGAGGAAGGGCAGAGGGCGGTGGATGAGGTGTCCGTGCAGAACATGCAGCCAGCACCCAGCCTATCAACTTTCCCTGACTTTCTGACAAGTGGGAGTCGGTAGAGGGGATGGAGAGAGACACGAGGAGAGCCCACGGCTCTCCGCCACATTCTCCTTCCATTCCTCCACTCCGTGTCCTGGTGCGGATCTCCAGGCTCCTCTCATGGAGGAAATCTCATCTGTGAAATGGGGCCAGCCTCACTCGTAACCTGAGAAATAACCAGACTCACGTCGGACATGTCTCTTCATCACCGGTGGCCGCGGTGTCAGGCGTGGAAAAGGGTGTTCACTGGTGGCCAGATGGTGGACAAATAGGACGCTAGAGATTAGCGTTCGGAGAACTTTGAAAAGGCCCAGGTGGAAAATATTTTGAGTTTTGTGAGCCACACAACCTCTATGCAACTACTCAACTCTGCCACCGTAGTGCAAAAGCAGCTAGAGACAAGATGTAAACATATGAGTGTGTCTGTGGTCCAAGAAGACTTTATTTTTAAAATCAGGTGTGGCTGGATTTGGCCATAGCCTTTCACCTCTATGTGGTGAGGCTGTGGAATGTTTTAGACTCAGACAGCTGGGCTTAAATCCCAGCACGTCCACTCTTTAGCTGTGTGGCCTTAGACAAGTTACTTAACCTCTCTGAACTCCCCTTTTCTCTCTGCAAAATGGAGGGTAGCGGCTTGTACTTTTTTGGTATTCCTCTCACCATGCCTACAGGGTTGGGCTCAGAGAAGGAGCTCAGGAAATCTTGTGGATTGGCTTAAAAAATCGGGGCGCCTGGGTGGCGCAGTCGGTTAAGCGTCCGACTTCAGCCAGGTCACGATCTCGCGGTCCGTGAGTTCGAGCCCCGCGTCGGGCTCTGGGCTGATGGCTCCGAGCCTGGAGCCTGTTTCTGATTCTGTGTTTCCCTCTCTCTCTGCCCCTCCCCCGTTCATGTTCTGTCTCTCTCTGTCCCAAAAATAAATAAACGTTGAAAAAAAAAATTTTTTTAAAAAATGTCTCTGATGATAATGACAGGTTCTGATGAGTACTACACTTTTTGATTTACAGTGCATCTCTCCCACATTTCGTTTCTACATCCTGTCCCCTACAGAATGGTATGGTATTATTCTGCCCACTTTATTTGGTGGTTTTTTTTTTTTAAACGTTTATGTATTTGTTTTTGAGAGACAGAGAGAGCGTGAGCAGGGGGAGGGTCACAGAGAAGGAGAGAGAATCCCAAACAGGTTCTGCTCTGTCAGCACAGAGCCCAGTGCGGGCTTGATCCCATGAACCATGAGATCATGACCTGAGCCGAAATCAAGAGTTGGACACTTAACTGACTGAGCTGCCCAGACGGCCCTATTCTGCCCACTTTATAAATGAGAAAACCAAGGTCCAGCAAGACTTAAGAGACTTTCCACAGGTCACTTATCTTAGTGTATTTGGGCTGCTATAGCAAAATAGCCTAGGCTGTGTAGCTTGGAAACAACAGAAATTCGTTTCTTACAGTGTTAGAGGCTGGGAAGTTCAAGCTCAAGGCACTGGTAGATTCGGTGTCTAGTGAGACCTGCTTCTCTGTACACGGCCGTCCTTTCACCGTAACCTCATGGGGCAGAGGCTGCAGGGAGCTCCCTTGGGCCTCTTTGATGAGGGCACTAATCCCATTCATGAGGGCCCCACCCTCATGACCTCTCATCTCCTAAAGTCTCCACCTCCTAATCCCAACAGACTGGGTATTAGGTTTCAACATATGAATTTGGGGGGCACATTCAGTCTCTAGCAGTCACACAACCACTAAGGGACAGAACAGGGATGAAAATCAGTTACTTCAGCAGTGAATCCTTGCATTTTCCAGGACACCAGAGCTGCAAGCTGTCCCAAGCTGTTTACCCCTGCCATGGCAGTGAGCAAATGGGCTGGCCATATAGGTGCTTGGAAATAGGTAGATTGGGTACATGATCTCTCTGTGGGAAGAGGTTGCTTCTTACCTCCTCAAGTTTTGAGACTTATAGCCTAGGAATATGGGGATCTCGGCTGTGTAGTGAAGATCCTAAAGTGGGTGAGCAGATTGGGGCTGGAGCCGGGGTGGGGGTGAGGTAACATTGCTGCAGGCTGAGGGATCCCCCTGGTGCAGAAAGAGGACAGAAAGTTGTGACCAGCTCAGAGATCAAGCTTTACTCTTCTGATAGAGCAGGACACCCTGTATCTGTAAGGGATAGCCTTCAGCAGCAAGTAATCGAGACCCCAAAAGGCTCAGGCTTAACAGAAACAAAAACAAAACACAAAAGGGCAGGTCAGTTTTTCTCTCTCAGGTGCTGTGAAATCCAGGGTGGTCATGGCTGGGGCAACAACTCCAAGATGTCATCAGAGTCTCTGGCATCTTCTATCTTTCTGCTTGGCCAAGTGGCTCTGCAGGTAGCTTCCACCCTCAAGGTTACCTCTTGGTCATAAGATAGCTACTGGAGTTCCAACCATCAGGATCACATTCCAGGTGGAAGAAAGAAGGAAGGAGGAGAGGGTGGGAGGGGTGCTTGAAGCTGAGTTAGCCCCTTTTAAAGGAGACTTCTTGGGAACCCCACCCTAGAAGGGAACAGCTTTGACTTTCACTTCATTGACCAGAATTCATGGGGCCGGCCCTATCTATAAGGGAGGTTGGGAACTATGGATGTCGTAGCTGGGCATTGCTGCCCCAGTCAGGGCTGTGCTAGTAAGGAAGAAGGGGAGAATGGATATAGCGTGGGCAAACCTCAGTCTCTGCCTCCTTCCCTTAATTGGCCAGAAAAGTAAACTGAGGCCCTGGAAAGGAAGCAACTTGCCCAATATTGCACAGTTAGGGGCGTACCTGAGACCAGACCACAAGGTTTCTGACTCCAAGGCAGATGCTTCTCCTGTCCATACTGCTTCACTCCGTAACCATACTCCCAGCCCCAAATAACAGTATTATTATTTATTAGGCATTATCCATGTGCCAGGTACTATGCTAAAATAAAGGCTTTCCAAGCTTGTTCCACTGAATCTGGTACCAACCGTCTGAGGCAGGCAGTACTATTATTCTCATTTTATAGGGGAAGAAGCCAAGAGTCAAGTGAGTGAGGTGACTGCTCCAGGTCACAGAACTCCTAAGTACGGAATGGGCTTGAAACCCCGGCTCCTGACCCAGGCTGTGTGCAATCAATCTAGTGCTTGGGGTTAAAATGACCCAGGGACGTCCCCAGTGGGCTTCTGAGCGGAGGCACGTCTCTCAGTGAACTTGTACCCTCGGGAACGCCTTCAGACCGCCCCCACACTCAGGCAGCACACGTTCCACAGACCAAGGGGGCTCCCTGCTCCCCACCTACCTGGCCAGCCTCCCTTTCTGCCGCTTCTCATTCCAGCCAATTACTCCTAATGGAGTGATATGAAATGTAACTAACTTGGGGAAATATCTGTATACTTTAATTAAATCAGTTCGCAATTAGCCATCTGAGTAATGAGGCTAAGGTGTTTTATCTCCCTGTGAGCCAGCGGGCCAGGGGAGCCAAAGGCAGAGGGATTTTGTGCGAATGGCATGGTCCTAGTGACAGACTCCTCAGGGGTATAGAGGCAGGTGCTGGAAACCCCAGGAGAGGATTTGGCCCAAATTTACTATGATTAAATAAATACAGCACCTCAGAGAGGAGCTACTAGGAGCTATTTGTAGGACTAAATTTTTAATGGCTGCAGCCTGTTTTTCTTATTAAAGAAATACCAGGGCCTTTAATCCAAACACCTCGTGGCAAAGTGCTAAAAATTGCCCATGTCCACTGTGTGACCCTGAAGTCCCCAGACAGGGCAAATGCCTGACTGCACAGATTGGCCACTGTCCAGCAACAGGCTCTCAAAGGCTCCTTAAAGCTGGCAGGGCAGGGTGAGGCCGGTCAGGGATTTACACTGGGTGCAAAATAAAGGCCCCAAATACTCAGCGGTCAAATAGTAGTATTTTAACAGAATATATTTTAAAAACCAAACTTAATGCAAAATGTTGATGATAAGCAAAATTTCAAAATTTTAAATTAAAGAGGGTCAGTAACGATGTCATGCCATGCTGAACCATCTGGGAGTCGGAAGTAAAAGGAAAAATCAGTAATATTGATTTTCTTTATTAAAAATTTTGATATTTTGTTCAACATGGATTTTTTTTTTATATTAGCTTTGATTTAAAAAATATTGCATTACAGGGGTGCCTGGGTGGCTGTCGGTTGAGCGTCCAACTTCGGCTCAGGTCACGATCTCACAGTTTGTGAGTTTGAGCCCTGCGTCGGGTTCTGTGCTGACAGCTCAGAGCCTGGAGCCAGCTTCGGATTCTGTGTCTCCCTCTCACTCTACCCCTCCCCTGCTCACATTCTGTCTCTCTCTCTCTCAAAAATTAATGAGCATTAAATTTTTTTTTAAATATTGCATTACAATATTATGTATCTTAATTACTACCTTTTTGGCACCCACTCACATTCCTATGGGCAAGTGCCTCACTTACCTAATCCTTGTCCTGGCCCTGCCAGCTGGGTTGCCTCTAAAAGCTGGTGTCTCTTTTGGTCAAATGGCCATTCTGTGGGCCCCTCTAGGACCCAGCTGAGTTCTCAGGGGCTCTGTGTGGTAGAATTTTGGTGGCAGAGACAAGGGTGGCACTTGGAACCTTAGACCGTTAATGCAGAGAGCAGTCTCGTGATTGCTCCAGCAAGGCCCAGAGACTAGAAGCAACTGGCCCAAGGTCACACAGCAAGTTTGTGGCAGAGCTTGAACTGGAGCTGGGTTTTCCTGATTCCCTACAGGGCTGTTACTCATCAGAGGAGAGCTGGGATTTTCTGATGACTCAGGGCGAAACCCATCAGAGAGTTGCCCTCCATGAAGGGAAGCCCTGAGAGGATGGCCCAGGGTCGATGGTGCTGATGGGTGGGCCTGGCTCCCACACACAGCCCCTCTCTCCCTCCCAGTGACTGGTGCAGAGGTGGCCATGTGACCCAGTCCTGGCCCCGAGGACACAGCAGAAGTCATTGGCTGGAGCTAATGGGGACAGAATCAGCTGATATCCTTTTAGATCTTTTTGCCCATTCTCTTCCCCCTTCACATCTTGACTTACACTCTGTGCCTGGGAGTGAGCAGCTGCTTCATGGCCTTGAGGACAAAAGCCACAGGCTAGAAAGAGGAGAGGAACCTGGGTCGCAAGGCCCCTTGAACCCTCTGTCCCAGCCCTGGGCTGCCTACTGCATCTCTTATTCAGTAAGTTAAATTAATGTTCTCTGCTCAAGCCATGATTAGCTGTATTTTCTACAGCACTCACAGCTTGAATGCTATCTTAGCAGCTCCGTCACCCCTGGTACTAAGAGCAGCTTTTGGTGAAATGTATTTGGTATTCACATGGCTCACTCCCTGCTTCATGCAGGTCTTTGCTCCCTGTCACCTCCTCCGTGAAGCCTTCCCTGACCACCCTAACTAAATAGCAGCTCCCATCACTCTCCGTGCCTTTTCTCTATGTTACTTTGTAATGGTTCTTGTCCATCTCTACCTGAAAATATGTGATGTGATTATTTGTTATTTGCCTCCTCCACGGGAGTTAGTTCCACAGGGGCAAGGCTCTTCTGTTGGCCTTTTATGACTGTATCCACAGTGCCTAGAACAGCAGTTAGCACATAGTAGGTCCTCAATAAATATTGTTGAATGAATGGACATACTCTGGGCCAACTGGGTCCTGAGCCTTTGCTCCTGCCTCGGGCATCTGCCAGCTCTCCAAGACAGCAAGTTAACATGGTCCTTGAAATTAGAATTTCCACTTCCTCTCTGGTTCGGGCCCTCAGTACCCAATTGTGAATTCTTATTATTGACCCCTCTGCTCTCCTGCGATGGATACCACTGGACACCCCAGATCTTAACCAGCTTGCCTATGGGCTCTGCCTCTTCCAGCCTTGTCTCACCAGACGTCTACCCTGCCCATGCCCCATGATGCCCAGTGGCACCCTCTGCCTGCGACATCCTCCCCATCTGTCTTCATCCCCAGCCTCAATGTCATTGTTCTTGTGGGATCCCAGGCGGTGACGACGCTGTGCGAGAACTCCCGACTCTCCTGTTGACAATACATCAAAAGCCATTACCTCCTGGTTCTGATTTCCAAGATGGGAGCCTGCCTCTAAGAAAACAAAATGAATGGGTTTGGTGTGCCAGAATCCATTAACTGGCTACCCGAACTAATCAACAGCAGGAATTCAAGGAAATTGCAAATTGAGAAGCCAGATTATTTGGGTCTCTTGATTGAGATCGGAAGAATAATTGTTTGAGGATTCCATTTCATAAGCTTTGTTTACTAACCCCAGATCTTGTTTTGATATTTCAGCCTCAGTTATTGGGGGTATGCCCACACTAAAATATATCATTGTGCCATTGTTCCTGGTAGGGACCTCAGAGCTTCTCTACCCACATCCTTTCATTTTATAGTTAGAGAAAATGAGGCACAGAGAGGGAAAGCAACTTCCCCCAAGGTCTCCCAGGGATTGGAGACTCCCAGCTAAGGGACTTCTACTTCTGAGAAAACCAGCAAGAGGTTCCAGTGGCCTCAAAAGGAATCTTTCTCACATGGCCATTAATGCATCCTGAAAGAGTTAAAGAACCAAATCCCCTCACCATTTAAGGAAATACTTGGACAAATGTGATGGGAAGGGGCAGCGTGTCATTGTCTCCTGAATCTTCTTTGGAAGGTAAACATGGATGCCCCCATAAATACCCGCTTCTGCCAAGGAGCTGTCTTTATCTGGTAGTTACTGAGAATGCCACGGAGCCAAAATATTACAGAGAATCGCCACACGTGAGGGACAGTCTGGAGAACCTTCCTTGAGGCCTGGAATTGCCCAGTTATGTAACAGCCAGGGCTGGAACCAGAAGAGACAAGGAAAATCATAGTTGGGGGATGTCAGGGAGGTTTCCCCTAGGAGAGACTCTGCACCTGAAGAGCAGGGTTTAGGGGACAGACGGGTGTTTATTATCAGTGGGAAACCAGTGGGTGATGAGATGTGTTCAGGGAAAATCCATCCATTCTACACGGTTTGTTGGAGCATCCTCCCCCCACCCTTTTTTTTTTTCCAACGTTTATTTATTTTTGGGACAGAGAGAGACAGAGCATGAACGGGGGAGGGGCAGAGAGAGAGGGAGACATAGAATCGGAAACAGGCTCCAGGCTCTGAGCCATCAGCCCAGAGCCCGACGCAGGGCTCGAACTCACGGACCGCGAGATCGTGACCTGGCTGAAGTCGGACGCTTAGCCGACTGCGCCACCCAGGCGCCCCTCCCCACCCCTTTTTAAAGTTGGCTCCACACCCCGTGTGGAGCCCAATGCGAATTTGAACCCCGCAGTGGATGTCTCCTTCCACTACAGGATATGCAAATCACTTATAATTGGAATCCCAGGAGTGGGGCTGCCACACGTAGGGTTGTGGGTAGGCTCAGAGTACTGCAGATATCACAGTTGGGCCCTGGTTCCCTCTACTGGGACAACCTTTCCAGTCTTCCAAGAAAGCCTCCCATCCCCTCCAATCATTCATGTATCCATTCTTTTGACCAACAGGACCATCAACTTCTCTTCTGTCAGGTGCCATAAGAGATACTGGGAACGTACGCAACGGGATGTGGTCCCTCCCCTCCAAGAGTCGTTGAGCAGAGACCAGATCTGTCCCTGTTTCTGCGGCTCAAGCATCATCAAATGACTACGTTATCCTGACCAACTCGGTCACTCAGCCCGGCATGCTTAGCGGCTCGGGCACCACGACCCCCTTTTGCCACACGCTTGTGTTCATACCATCTCAGCTGGCACTGGTTCTTTTGAGCAGCTGGGCCCCATCTTTAGTTAGGAATCAGTTTTTGGATTGCTGGAACTCCAGGGATTTTAAACAAGAACGTGCTGTTAAGTGTCCCCCATCCTATGCTCAGCCAATTGATGGTTTGAACTTAAATGGGAAACCACGTTTTTCTTTGTCTGTTAAACTTCACCTGCTTGCATCCAGCCTATTATATATTTTTTTCTTTTGTAGCCCATTAAGGACTTTTCCAGCCCCAATTTTGCCACGCAACGGTTTCTGCAATGCCTGGAAACAAGGAACGTGTGCTTCGAGAGTCTCCCTTTAAGGCAGTAACAGGTAGGAATGAACAGAGATAAGGGTAGGCCTTACAACACTTCACCAGTGACTGCCTTCCAATCAGTTTCCCCTACTGTTTGTGTGGGGTTGACTAACCAGCCGTGAATCTGCATAGCTAAACTCTCATCTTGCCCCCTCCCTCCATTTTGTCTACAAGGCTAACAACAGAGACTTAAGAAATGCTTCCTAGCATCAAAATGCATTATGTCTAAAAGCGTCCCATCAGAGGGAAACCAGGTGAGTTGAGCATATATGCCTTTTCTTGCTGAATTCCCACTAATTCTTAATCGTCATCATTTCTTTGTTCCCTGACTGCTTATAAACCAGGAGAATGCGATTACTCACAAAAGAAAGTTCTAGGAAGGGAGACAACAGGTTTACACAGGTCAGGGATGGCAGGATTCCACTGTAGCAGGAGCCCCAGCTTCCCCCACGGGCAGCAGGAGGAGGTGCAGGAAGGAACTAGCACAGGAAGCTGCATTCGGGAAGGTGGTTCCTTCCCGAGCAATCGGAAGGAGCTGTTCTCACCACAGGACGTTTTCCAGGAGAAAACTCTTTAAAAGCTGAAACTGGAAAACATAGCCAAAACAGAATGACATGGGACATTTCATCTGACCTTAGGAGCTAGGCCCTGGGAGAGAGTGGTCCATCCAGTACTATGAGGGCTGAAGCATGCCGTCCTGTCCTAGAGGCAGGTTATACCCAAGACATGTAACCCAATAATGGTTCTTCTGGGAGCTAAGATATGAGAGGGAACATGAAAAGCAGCTGGAACTATGGGGCATCATCAGAGCCCTTATACTTGCAGTCATTGAAAGGTCTGGCTTTTTAATACAGATGTGCCCCCCTTCAAGTCCTGGTTAATCGCCACCTAGACACCATGCCTCCAAATCTCACAGGAGGACAGCCACCTGAGGTGGTACTTGCCATTAGTGATATAGGTTGGGTTTTCCAAATCATGCCACCTGGTGGTCATTAGGAGAATCACAGGACCGGTGGTCAGCATATGCATTGGTAAGGGGGTACATCACATAAATCACTCAATTTGCAAGAAAGCACGCCAATTTGACTTAGTGTCTGTAAAGCCACAGTAGCTATTAACAATTCCAGGTGGTGAGAAAAACACTTTGGGGGGGGGGACAACAATAAAATAGGCCAGTGGACAGAAATGTAAGAGGAGTATTTGTTTGCTGGGGATGGGTGGAGGGGGCTGTCCACACAAGATAGAAGGCAAAAGGGAGAAGGACAAGAAGGAAATGAAAATGGACCAACTCAATGAGATTGGAGGGATTCCTGATCTGTGGCTTAGACCCTGGCTAATTGTATCACTCATAGGTGTCTCCCTCACTTTACCCCTTAATTTAACTCAACTGGCTCGTATTGAACGCAGAAGTAAGTGCTTCGCTAGAGGTGAGCAGTCCCGAGCAATCGGGAGGAACTGTTCTCACCTCTTCATGAAGCTGCCCGGACGGTTTGGCTCCTGAATTCGGTGGCCTGCATGGGGTCTTGAAGAGATGTTTTCCTACCTCATGCATTTTTTTTTAAATTATTAGTTGTGGTAAAATACACATAAGTTTACTACCTTCACCATTTTTACATGTACAGCTCAGTAGCATGAGGTACATTCACATTGTGGTGCAAATATACCACCATCCATCCCCAAAACTCTTCTCATCGTCCCAAACTCAAACTCAGTAGCTGTTAAATACCAACACCCCTGTCCTCCCTTCTTCCATCCCCTGGAAACTACCAGTGTGATTCCCCTGTGAATGTGGCTGTGTCAGGGACCTCACGTAAGTGGAATCGTGCAGGGTGTGCCTTTTTGTGACCAACTGACTTCACGTAGCATGTCTTCAAGGTTCATCCTTATTGTCGCCTGTGTCCTCCCTTTGTAAGACTGAATAATACTCCCTCGTATGTATATATGCCGTTTTGCTTACCCCTTCATCCCCTCGTGGGCCTTTGAGTTGTTTCCACACTGTGTCTGTTGTGAGTGATGCTGCCGTGAACACGGCTGAGCAAACATCTGAGTCCCCGCTTTCGCTTCTTTTAGGGAGGCGCCCAGGAGTGAAAGTGCTGGATCATATGGTAATTCTATCTTTAATTTTGGGGAGGAACCACCCATACTGTTTCCATAGCAACCTCACGCATTCTTGTGAGGAAATGCCACCCCTACTTAAGCCAGACACAAAGTCCCCCAGGGAATGAGAACTGGAGCCTTCTGGAGATGGAACACCATCTCCGGGTGGAAAAGAAGGGCTTGTATTTTTCGAGTTTCACCTCTTGCTTCTCTGTCTCCTAACTCCCACCCTGAACATGAATGGCATCCGTATATTGAAGCCAAATTTCAAACCCACCAAGGCTGGGGCAGAGAAGAGCCCGGACTCCCTTGGTGGGATTGGAGGAGGACAGAGGCCCAGATAGTAAGTTGGGGTGCACAGCCGTCTGTCCACGTAATAAACACATCGTGTGACCCTGGGGGGATATGGCAGCTGTATTGAGGACTCATCAGATACCCAAGGAGAATCAGGTTTACACATTGAAGAAAAGTCCCCTTCAACCACTATCTCCTTCCACCCTCGCCGCCCCTACTTTGCTTGGAGAGAGGACAGCTCCTCTTGGAGCAAAGAGTAATTTAACCGATTCCTGCCATTACTTGATGCCATCTGCAGGGAGCAGCCTGGCACAGAGGAAAGTGAGGCTTTGGACTCCCAGAGACCTGGGTTTAAATCCTTCCTCCACTGCCTGCTGTTCATGTGACTTTGGACATGTTCCTCAATTTCTTTGAGACTCATCTCAGAGTCCTTAAGACCAATGATGATCATGTTGACCTTTTCCCTGCTGTAAAGATGACATGACATGGAAGGCATACAGTTCCAAGCCCAGCACCCAGAACCTAGAGATTCCGTGGATATCCCTGCCTTCCTTCCTCTCCTGTCCTTCCTCAGTTGTTGACTTTGATCATGTTCTGCCAGAGTCCTCCTCTCTCCAGGCTTCCGTGGCCAGTCTTCAGAGGCCGTTTCTCACCAACAGTGGCTCCATTTTTTATTATTCCCGGATGGCCTCTTGGTCCCCGATTAGCTCAGACACATCTCTCTGGGACCTCCCCATCCACCGGGTGACAGGGGCGGGGCGTGAAACCACCCCCTCTGGAGCTAACCCCAAAGGCAGGCGGTGCTCTCTGCTCTGCCGTCTCCTGCGGCTGTAGATTGTGCGAGGAGAGGGCGGCCGGCCCAGGTGAACACAGCCTGCCCAGGCCCAGTTTCATTTGGGTTTTGTTAGATTGGGTTACAAGCTTAACGTTACTTAACTGAAGAGGACTTTGGGGTGTGTGTGCATGTGTGTGTGTGTGTGTGTGTGTGTGTGTGCGTGTTTGCATGTGTGTGTGTGTGTGTGTGTGTTAATAGCAATTTGTGATAGATGCCTTTGGCGCCCACACATTCAATAACACCCACACTCACAAAAAAGAAGGGGGGAGGGGAGCCGTTTTATGGGAGATAACATAACTGCTTGCAATTTGGCTATTCATTGTATCTTTGGCATTTTATGTACTGCATTAGCGGAGGCAATTTCATGCATATGGATATAATGCATTAAGTGGAGGCATTTAAATATAGTGAAACTAATTTTATGATGATTAGTTGAAGGAAAACATTGCATTCGTATCATCTATATAGAAGCCAATTTGCATGAAAATGCCCAAAGTTGCTATGCCAACATTTTCTGTGCTGCTGGTCGGGGTCGTCTCCGAGTCAAGACTTTGTATTAAAAATCGGTCTCCAGTGCCCGTGTCTTTTAATTCATTGCAAGCTGTAGGCCATTTGCTCACAAAGCGCTCGCAGTAAAACAAATGAATAGCTAAAATACTCATTTGCATGATTCCCATTTGAAAACGATTCCCCTGAAATTAAAAAAGCGTGTTACTCGGTTGTGAAGATGGATGGGCCAGTGAGGCGGGCAATTAATATTTTCGGCGTTCTCTTTAAAGCCCTCCCAAGACTGAGAACAGCACATGCCAGACAAATTGGGCCCCACAACAGTTTCAGGGCCTCGGCGGCAGCAGCTTGCTTCCACTGTCTCCCCTTTATTGTCTCACTTACATTATGCAGTAATTAAAACTATTTACCATTCCTACTTATCCGCCATCTGCTACCACGGAAGGTTCCTCTTCTTTAGAAAGCCTTCTTAAAGAACCGCGGAGAGAGGGGAAGGCTTGGCACTGGCTGTGGAAAGTGGTTCCAGCGGTCTTCCCCCCTCCCCCTGCCACGTCCACCTGTCCCTCCGTGAAAGGAAAGACGCAGTGATGGAGGAGGTCATGGGTGTGATACCGGTGCCTGAGCGAGCGGGTTGTGTCAGAAGGGGAGGAGTTGTTAGGGTACAGCTTCCTTCATCTTTGGGGGGAGAGTCTTGGTGTAGATCTGGGGTGATCCATAGGTGTAGGGGAAGCCTTGGCCTGCATCGTCAGGGCCTGGCGGCTTTGACCATGCAGTTGGGCTCTGGGGCAAAGCCACCAACTACAGTTGTCCAGGTTGTTCACTGCACAAGTATGCCCAGCCCAGGGCGCTATAAAAGCTGAGGTCCATCCTGGGATCCCTGCGCCAATCTGAGGTCCTGTGGGGGCCTGTGTCTGCCCTAAGACGGCTCCTTCTTCAAGTTCACACAAAGGCGCTCTGTGACCTAGCTGTGGCCTTGTCTGAGAGAAGCCATTTTGAAAGCAACCACGTCGCTGCCTCTTTTCTGTGGCAACTGCCACCCTCAGATTGGTTCAACCATGGGGCCTGGCCTTGCACAGGCTTGACATTTGTTTGCAGAGGCGGAGCTGGGATGTCCAAAGAGCAGCCTCCTCCACAAGCATTTTCATTTCCTCCTGGGCCCAGCTCCCTAAGCAGGGAGAAAGCAAATGCCTCGGGATATGAGGACAGATTCTCACCAGGACACCAGGCGGCCCAGAGCCTGCTCCGGGAGGACAGGGACTGCGTGGGGAGTGCTTTCCTCTCCTTCCCCGAGCGCGCCCCAGTGCTGGGCACACAGCACGTTTTCCAGAGTACTTGTTGAATGAAGTCCAGGGTGAAGCTTTTGGTTCTGACGTCACTACCCTGGGGTGAAGCCTCTTCTGAGACTTCACCCAGCAGACTTAAGACTCACACTTCACCTTCCCATCTCAGTGGTCCTTTTCTGGAACTTAGCCAAAGGGTTCGCATTTGCCTAGAACTGAGCTTCCTGGCTGTGACTCTTCCGGCCCCCTTCCTCACTAGAGGCATCGAGGCCATGAACTCCACATCTGGCCTAGGCCTGAACACCCCTTCCATCTTCTCATCTCCGGGAACCTCACCTCTGCCTCTCTACACTCCCAGCCCCAGAGACCGCTGTCTCCACCCCCGCTAACTTATGTGGCTGAGACACCTCCATCTCCAGGTGGCTCTGGAGCCTCCTGGCACTGGGAGGTCAGAGAGGATGCCTGAACACTCAAAATGAAGTCATAATGCTTTCCTGAAGATGTTGGTTGCAGGTGCATCCAGGAAGGGTGAATTTCAAACGAGGGCTTTGTCCCACAATGGTGTGGATGTTAATGGCCTTGGAGGTAGTGAGTCCCACATCATTGTCCCTAAAGGTGTGATGGCATCTGGGAGTCACACATCAGAATCTCCACCCCTAAACCCAGAGGCCCCTCCCAGGCACTGGGAGCTCTCCTGTTTCTAGGCTAACTAGAAACTCATTCTCGATAATAGGACACAGAAGGAATGGGACTGGGCGGTGCAGGTTATATAATTAAAGCAAATACACACATGTGTGGGGGAAAAGGCAAGATTTAACCCAGGGACCATTCTTGCTAAGGCTCGGCCACAGCCAGGAAGGGAGCAAGGAGTGCCTTCTGGGGCCTCTCAAATGCTGTCACATCAGCGGATGCTTATGCCACCAGCAGGAACTGCCTGCCCAAACCTTAGCCCCCATCTCCCTGGGCCCCTGCAGACTGGCCAGCGTGCCAGACACAGCCAGTGTGCTGGAAAGAGCCCTGACCTTGGCCATAGCCGTGGGTTGGAATCTCCCTCTGCCACTGATTGTCTGACCCCAGGGCAACCCTCAAAACTCTCTGCTAGTCTCAGTTTTCTCATCCCCTAAATGGGGTTTCGTGCATGCCTGTCTTGAGACACTAGTTAATGCTTGCATCATATTTCAGTGCCGGGTCCGTATCCCCAGAGCAAGACTGTGCTGTCCTGGAGTAGATGCAAGAAGGAAGCATCTCGTACACCGAGTGTGGCAGGTGCAAGTGTTTGAGGCTGTCGGTTGCTCTTCGTGACACCTGCAGAGTCCATCGCTGCAATTCAGAGCCAGGTGCTTGAAAAACCGGGCCGGGCCTTGCTGAGGACGGGCCGAGTGTTTACGCCCAGAGCACCCACTCTGCGCCAAGCCCTGTGTCACGTGAGTAACCTCCCTCCAATTCTTTTTTTTTTTTCCCAGTTTATTTTTGAGAGAGAGAGAATGAGTCGGGGAGGGGCAGAGAGGGAGGGAGACGCAGATCTGAGGCAGGCTCCAGACTCCGAGCTGTCAGCACACAGCCTGACTCAGAGCTCGAGCCCATGAACCGTGAGATCATGACCTGAGCCCAAGTCGGACCTAAGCGGCTGACCCACCCAGGCGCCCCCCTCCCTCCAATTCTTGTGGTCCTCATTCAACTGATGGAAAAATTAGGTTGAGTCCCAGAGCCCAGTGCACTTCCTAACTTGCTGTGTAACATCGGGCAAGTCACTTGCTCTCTCTGAACCTCCATCTCCTGATTTCCACCTCACATCTGCTGCAGTCTCCCTCCCCGCCATGCCTTTCAAATTCTCTGCTGGCTGCTAAGCTGCATCTCCCGGTAAATCATTATAATTATTATTGTGAAGCTTTGTTGTTAAGACATGAGTGAGAGAGAGAAGCATTCCTAGTCACCAAAGAAGACATTAGTAAAAGTAACCCCCAAAGCGGGAATATGGAAGGGAGGGGGGAGAAAAGGGCAGAAAATGCAAAGTTAACCCCTCTGAAACCGCCTTGGAGGGATTGGCTGGAGGAAAAGAAGGGGGAAAAGCCTAATACCCACTTAGTAACCACCACTAAAGATCAATACTAGACCAAAATAGAATCCCACGTAGGAAATGATCTTGCTTCACAGCCCTGGGAAAAAAAAAAAAAAATTTAACATAGAGAAGCCATTTAAAGCAGAAAAAATATTTGTATGTAAAAGGAAATATTTTAGGTAGGAGTTGAATACCAAATGATTTTGGGTCTCTGTGGGGAGTAATGAGGCATAGCAAACACACAATTCTATATGCATGTAATATTATCATCGCACGCCTCGGAAAGCTTTTAAATCACAGAAATGCAGTTAGGGACCATTGTACAAAATAAACATCCCACTTGGTGTCTTGCCTGCCCTAAGTTCCTTGATCTAGAGCAGCATTGCCAGATTTTTACAGCCCCATAAATTAACGTGGTGCTGATTTGATTGAGCTAAATTAATAAGACTTGTGCTTTGTTGCAAAATAACTATTACAGTATGTTGTGGGGACGCACTGCCGATAAGGAAATTGCCGCCTTTAACAATCCCACTGAAGTTTCATGGAGGATTTCAAAACCGATTTTAATTAAAACAAAAGCCGATGTGTGGCAATAATGTGGGTGTTAAGGAGAGAAAATGCAAAATGTCTTTTTAAATCCATTTTAATATGTCTTAAGGACTGGATGATCGATGTGGTGAGAGCCAGCAGCTGACATCGTGCTGGGATGCTGCCTGTGTTCCCTGCTTCGGCGACACTGGCACTTTGGGCCCGCCCTCGGGCCTCTGCGCTGGCTCATGACTTCCGGGGGAGGGGTCATCTCCTGAGTCGGGGCTCCAGTGGACCAGCAGAGAGGGCTGGTCCAGGAGCCTCAAAACTGGAACCACTAGGGGCCTCGGGGTTGGAGGAGGCAGGAATCAGGGCCTGCAGTGCCTCTGGTGCTGGGCAGGAGTGTGCGTTTGGTTGCCGGCCAGAGCCACATTCAGTCTGAACTTCTACTCCTCCGTTCCGGTAGCTGTGAAATGGGAATAATGCTAGAACTTACCTCACAGAGCTGCTATGAGGCTGGTGCCTGGTGCACCGATGCCTGAAAAGGTAACTTGTTGACCCAGGAAACCCCAGCAACATAAATGCTATTTTCCTTTTTACTTGTTTTAAATCTGAGATGGTTAGCCCTTACCCGAGGTCCGCCTGTACACAAACGATACACAAAGACCAGGTAGTGATATTTTGAGGCCCTGTGATGTCCTGGGTGCTGTTCTGAGCAACTTGTTCGCATGTGCTGTCCCCGTGAGGCTCAGAGGTGAAGGGAGGTGTCTGTATCACGCAGTGTAATCAGTGGTGAAGCTAGGATTTGAACTAGGCCCGAGTCACCCAGCACCCTGCTCTGAACCACCAGTGGCCTTCAAACTTCTTTGAAAAATAATGCATTTTCCCATATGACCCAGTGTATACAAACACACAACCTTATAACTAAAGTAGAAGTTTCACAAACGTAATGTTTTTACATTACGTATGATGCATATAATGTTTTTATTATTCCATTTCTTTCGTAAAAGAAACTGTTCATGACTCACTTAATGCTTTTGCAACCTGTACTTGAGACTCAACCTTTGGTTTGGAAAATGCCACATGCACTTGTCACTATGTGGGAGGCTTTCTGTGTGTACTCATTCGACCAGCCCACCTGCGCAGGAGGTGGGTAGTGGTGTGTCCATTCTAGAAACGAGGAGCTGAGGCTCAGGAGGGAGGAGTGGCTTGGCCGCAGCTCTGACCTTGCACCTTGTGATGGTTGTGTCTCGACCATTGCTACACCATATGCTCCTTTGGGGAATTACCACATCTGCCTGGTTCTTTCCCAGTGTCATCCAGTGCCTGGCATGGAGCAGCCCCCCACCCCGGGAACTGTTGAGTGAATGAATGAGTGGTGTGGCCAAGCACCAGTTCCCATGCTGGGCTTCCATAGTCCACCAGGCTCCATGCCAGAATTCTCTCTGGCTTCTCTCCGTACCCATCCTCCCTCCTTGGGGACAGGCCCTCCTTGTGTCTCCCAAAGGCAGGGCCAGCTTGGTCTGGCAGGCCTCTACCAGGTCACAGGTTATAGCTGACAGGACTAGAAAGACTTTCAGTGGGAGGGGAAGGGCTCTCTCGGGGACTCCAGTAGGGACACCCTGCAGGTGACCACCGGGGGAGCCCAGAAGGACGAAGTTGGAACCATTCAGAGGAGGCAGAGGGGAAAGTTCACGGGAGCCGTGGAACTGAACTGATTCTCATCAGTAGGAGTCTGTGCGGAGGTGGAATCAGGTCCACATCCTGGTAGGGAGGCCGAAGTGTCCTCATTGGTTAATGAGGAGACATTTACAAGGCAGAACCAGCAGCCTTCTCCGGAAGTTTGCCTTAAACACAGACAGAACTTGGTCTGCCTGTCAACTCTGCTGGCCCAGGACTTGAGACCGAGCTGTGGGATCTTAACCATCCCAATGAGGGGGTCCTAAGGATCCTGACAGCACTTGGGTCTGGTGGGAGGCCCAGCAAGAGGCTGGAGTGGGAGAGGGGCGCGGACGCAAGCCCCTAGGCATCCTGAGTACCTAGTGAAGGGCTAGGAGCTGTGGGGAGACCCTGGGAAGGAAGAAGGTGAGAAGAATGGACTGGAAGGGGGCAAGGCCCCTTAGGAGGCTCTCCAGTCTCCAGGCCCAATGCTCCTTCCCCATAGGGAAATGGCCATCTCCCCTTGCCAGGGACACCAGTCCCTTGGCTATTTCTTGCTTGGGCTTTATACTGAAGTGGCTGCTCTGTTCTGTTGTAGAAGATTCCATGTGCTCCAGGAGCAACAAAGAGGAGACCCTAGTGGATGGATGAGCCAGCACTTTGAAGAGCTGGGTCCCGATGCCAACAATAAGGTAAGGTCACGTCATCCATGCCCTGGCCAAACTATGGCTGCCTCCTTCTGCAGGACACAAGAAAACCTCCTCTCTAAATCATACCTGTACCATTTGGGCTGTGGGGCCCACAGTTGCTCCCTCCCACTCACCACATAGCAGAACGATGAATCTCACCACTTTGGAGCCACCATCCCTGCATCTAAACCCCAGGTTGGCTTCTTCCTAGCTGGGTGATCTTGGGCAAGTTATTTCAGTGCTCTCAGCCTTAGTCTACCCATCTGTAAAATGGGATACGAATTCTACTTATCTTATAGGGCTGTTATGAAGATTAAATGAACCCATTCAGATGAAGTGAGGGCATCTAGTAAGCACCGGCAGGAGGTAGAATTATCATTTTTATTATCTTCTTCCTCGTACATGCACTGAGCAGGGTCTTAGCAAGGTCTGTACTGGGGGTGGGGGTGGGAGCCTGGGATAAAGAGCTGCATAAGACAAGGGCCTGCATTTAAGGAGCTGAATGCCCAGGGAGACAGATGGGGAGAAGCTGAAGAAATGCTGCTCTGGGACCACGACTTCAGACTCCAAATTTAGTGCTTCCCCTAAGAAGCCACAAAACAAAGATCCTGTCTCCTGCTTGCTGCTGGCACCCATTCCCCTCCCAGAACCCCGGAACAGAAGGAACCCCACCCATGTCAACTGGGCTTTTCTCTCTTTATAGCTGGGCAAACTGAGGTCTGGCCGGGAAGGGGCTGGCTCAAGCCTTGCAGGGATGAAGTCCGACCCCACTGGGACCCAGCTCTCTCTGCTCTCAGACTGGGGCTCCCCCCACTTCTCATAGGAACCCCCCAACTACATGCCCCCTCTTTTTGTTCCAGGAGGGGTTGAGAGGCAGAGAGAATAGAAGCCTTCTGGACGAGGCCCACTCATTCTCCCCAGGAGCTCTTAGACCTGACATTCACTGGATTTTTCCTTTTTGTTCTCTCATTTCATCTTTTTTTAAAAACAAAGTGTAATTAACATACAGTGTTATGTTCGTTTCAGGTGTACAATATAGTGACTTAACACTTACATACATCACCCAGGGCTCATCCTGATAAGTGTCCTCTTAATCCCCTTCACCTACTTCACCCATCGCCCCCTCCTCCCCTCTGGTAGCCTTCTGTCTGTTCTCCGTATTTGGGTCTGTTGTATTTTTGGTCTCTTGTTTCGTTTGTTTTGTTTCTTAAGTTCTACATTTGACTGAGATCATCTGCTGTTCATCTTTGTCTGGCTTATTTCACTTAGCATAATACACCCTAGCTCCATCCATGTCATGGCAAATGGCAACATTTCATTCTTTTTTGATGGCTGAGTAGTATTCCAGTGTGTATATTCACCACATCTTCTTTATCCATTCATCAGTCAGTGGACACTTGGGTTGCTTCCATATCCTGGCTCCTGTGGATAATGCTGCTTCAAAGACGGCGTGCATGTGCCTTTTGAACTTCATTTTACCTTTAAATCATCTTTTCTCTTTCTCTCATTTTAGGGTCTTACCATCTACCTCATTTTTTCTAATCCCACATTACTATTTGGACTCCCTTTACCAATTCTCCCATTTTTTGCACTTAAATAATTAATTTACTGTCACTTTGACTTTTAGAACTGGAGCCACTCTTCCGGTTGCTCCAAGTGAGTCCCTCTCACTTATACAGCTTTGTATCTCCCAGATTCTAATATCTTATTTTTTAAATCCCATTGGTTTTGGTATTCATAAACTCCCTATTTTCAACTCTTGAGTTCCTTTTAATATTTGTTTTTAAAAATTTCTATTTTATTCTCATTTTAATTTTGACCTTTTATAATTCTCTTATCCTACCTTTATTTTTAAAAAACATTTATTCGTTTTTGAGAGAAAGAGAGAGAGAGAGTGGGGGAGGGGCAGAGAGAGAGGGGAACAGAGGATCTGAACAGAGGAACAGAGCATCTGTGCTGATAGTGCAGAGCCTGTTGCGGGGCTCGAACTCATGAACTGTGAGATCATGACCTGAGCCGAAGTCAGATGCACAATTGACTGAGCCACCCAGGCACCCCTCTTATCCTACTTTTTATTATTTCTCCATTCTTTATTTTCTCGTCCTCTTTGTAACCCTTTTTACCTGGGAGTGGCCATTTATGACAGACAGCAAGATGAATGGGTGCAAGGGAATCATAATGAAGAAGGGCCCTGTGCATACCTGGGGATGGGTGGATGCGTCAGCTTCCCACTGTTTTTGTGGTTGTCAATCTGACGTGTCCATTTAAGGAAGGGGCATTGTATCCCTCAGTTAACTCAGTGTGGTCCCAGGACTGGTTCTTTGGAATCAAGTTGCCTTCTGGCCATGTGTGTCAATTGAGACTTAAGAAGAACCACAGGTCTTAAAACCCATAATCTTCACGGTGTCAAGGCCATGGATTTGGAACAACCGTGCCAACAGCATGTTGCTTGTTGATGGCACCTCCTGATATCAATCAATTTTCCACTCCTTTCCCCCTCCCTGACCCCAGTCCCAGCTGCCATCATCTCTCACCCTGTCCACTTCAACAGCCTTTGGACTGTTCCATCTAAATTTGCACTGTCTCCAACTCCACACAGCAGCCACGACCTTTATTCTGGTGTGACATCTGACTGTGTCATCCTCCTGCTTAAAAGCCTCCAAGGACTGACAAAACAGTGGGAGGTTAGGAGAATCAGGACCATCCTTCCTGGAGAACACATACCAATTACTCAGGCGCATGAGCAGGGCTCACAGTTAGTGGGCTAGGAACCCCCACCGTCCTCAGCAGGACTTTTTGCCCAACAGCCACCATCCATCACTGCCACTACCCACTGGATTGGGCCATCCTGCTTCCTGCTTTCGTTTCTCAAATTCAGAAAACATGCTAATCTAGTGTTGGGGAGAAAGCACAGAACATCCTCTGTTTCTAGCAATATGACAGTTTGGGTCGTTTAGACTAACCCTCAGGGTAGAAACAACTATAAATGCTGAATACAATGAAAGATATCTTCTTACAAGCATTAAAGAGCTGACAAGAGAGTAAAAAGCTACAAGGCCAAAACCTCATTGACAACAGGGGCTCTGAGAATGCTGCAGCTACTTGTGCCTTAGGGCATTTGCCCAACCAGCAAACTTGAGCTTCAGTTTTGACATTGCCAAGGGTTCAGGGGAGACAATATAAAACCCATCAGCAAAGATGGGGAGTCTAATAGGATGTTCTCCCTCATAAAGGTGGAACTCCAAAGGGAAACCCTCAGTGTATGTGTGAACCAAAAGAAAAATTGCCCAATCTCTCCCACACCCAGGGACTGTGAGAAAAATTGCCTTGGTTCTGAGCAGGATAGAGCGTAAAAAGAGCCATCCATGAAAAATGGATTTGTAGCCCAAATCTATATCACCTGAATAGTCAAAATAACTGTAGCCGTGAACCTATGTAGTCTTGGACTGGCAAGACTTTAAGGTACCTGGAAGAAGTAAACACAGATCTTTTCATCCCAGTTTCCAAAGAATTACCAAAGACAATTTCCCAAGGAAAATGAACAGCTCAGATAAAAAATAACCAAGTACCGAAGGAAGCAAGGCACCGGGAATGAGAACCCGAAGAAACAGCAGAAGCAGATCTGCAAGATTTCAGATATTGGACTTATCAGATACAAAATATAAAACAACTATTTAGAAGGGTAAAAAGATAAGGATGATAATATCTGCAGGGAACAGGAAAATGTTAAAACAAAAAAAAACCATATAGAGACTTGACAGATTATAAAAAGAAGGAAATATCACATTTAGAAATGAAAAACATAATTGAACACTCTATGAATCTGTATAATAGTAGATTAGACATAGCTGAAGAGAGAATCCATGAACTGGATGAATGCAGCAAAGAGAAAAAGGAGATGGAGACTATCAAAGAGAAGTTAAGAAATATGGGAGATAAAATGATAAGATCTAATATACATCAAATCAGAGTTCCAGAAGGAGAAGCTTAAGAGAATGAGACGGAGGCAATCATTTAGGAAATAATGGCTAAAAATTTCCAGACCTGAAGAAAGATTGTGATCCATCATTTTGAGACACTTAGTGAAACCCGTAAAGTTTAAATAAATAAAATTCACACGTAGATTCCTCAGAGTGGAGCTTGGGAACACCAAGAACAAAGGGAAGATTTTTAAAGCTTCTGGAGAAGGGGGAAAACAGGTTATAATCTACTCAAAAGAAAAATGTAGATTAGCAGCTGACTTTCAGCAGCAGCTGTGGGAGCCAGAAGATAGTAGAATATTTTAGCATATTGTCGATTAAAAGTAACCACCAACTTAGAATTCTGTAGTGAGTAAAAATGTCTTTCAAGAATAAAATAAAATTAAGGCTATTCATATAAAAAAATAAGAAGAAAAAAATTTGCCATTCGCAGAGCCTTCACCAAAGGCAATGCCAAAGGTTGTACGAAAGGGAGAAGGAAAGTTATTCCAGAATGAGGAACAAAGTGTATAGACAGACGAAGAGCATAGAAGCTGGGAAGTATATAGGTAGACAAAATAAATACTAACTGCTTTAAGCTGTAACAATAGTGTTATTTGAGATTTTTAAAAAGATAACATTTAAAAAATGAAAACACCAACATCTAGGGCAGGGATTGAATGGATTTTAAAGTATTTTAACATCCTTGTACAGTCCCGGAGGATGCACTGGTTAATGTAGTGCACTGGTAATGTAATGCACTGGTAAATGATAGTTTTTGAGTACAGGTTGTTGTCATTTCCGGGTGAACTTTTAAAAGAATAAAAACAGAGAACATACCCGTTGAACTAATTGGAGGGGCAATTCTGAATGGTCCAAAAATATTCCATTAATACAAAAATACAGGAAAGGAGAGTAAAAGGAACACAGTAAGGTGGAGCAAATAGCACAAAATAATGTAGGAAAACATCTAAAGTACAAAGATCCATCCAAATGGATGGAAGAAAACCTCTCATGCAAGTATTGAAAGAAAGCTGATAGAGCTGTATCCATATCAAACAGCATAGTGTCTAAGGCAAAAAGAATCATTAAAGATAAGAAGGCTTTTGTACAACAAAAAGGATAAAATGCAGTTACATGCAAACACATGGGTGAAACTCACACGTAGTGATGAGTGAAAGAAGCAAGACACCAAAGCATCATTACAGTACGATTCCATTGACATTAAGTTCAAAAAAACAAAAGCAGGAGAAACAACTAAACTGCATTGTTTAGTGATCCCACAATTGGTAGTAAAATTATAAAGAAAGGCAAGAAAATAAAAATCACCAAAGTCAGAACAGTGATTACATCTTGGGAGGAAAGCAGTTGTGATTCCAAGGGGGGGCCACACAGGAGTTCTGGGGTGCCAATGAAGTTCTAAGTCTAGTGGTCAGGGTGGTGACTGCTCAGGGGCTCATTTCATAATTATGCTTTACACTATATATATAAAGTTAATGTATTTTTGCACAATTTATTTAACAACTGGAAAAAAATTGGACACTCTTGAGTTCTAGATCCTTTTCCAACATGTGGTGTCCATAAATTCTTTGATATTCCTCCTTTCAAGAGATGGAACCTAATTCTCCTCCCCTTGAATGTGGACTGGACTTAGTAGCTTGTTTCCTACAAATAGAATAATGTGGAAGTGATGAGACCAGGCCATAAAAGGTGCTGTAAATTCTTCATTGTTTTCTCTTCGATTGCTTGCTCTGGGGGAAGCCAGGTTGTGAGAGCATCACGTGATGAGGAACTTAGACTGTTAGCCAACAGCTCAGTGAAAGAGCTTCCTGGGCAGGAGATCCTCCCGCCCTAGTCCATGCTTGGATGACAAGCTGCTCCCACCAACATCCTGACTGTGACCTCACAAGAGACCCTGGGCCACAACCACCCAGATAGGCTGTGCCCAAACTTGTGTCACACAGAGACTATGAGTCAATAAATGTTTGGTTTTTTTTAAGTTGCTGAGTTTGGGGATGATTTGTTACACACAAGAGATAACGAATTACACATCACTAATTTGCTGTTGACCATGGCTGCATTTCCTCTCTGGAAACATCTTCCTCTGTTTTCTCGACTGTGCAGCAGAGAAGCTGGGCTGCGTTGTGAATGGCAAATACGTATCGCCTAGCCAAAGAAACGCCAATCAGTTAAGGATTCTGAGACTGCCCCTAACATCAGGGTGACAGTGCATCAAGTGACTGGAGGGCGGCTTATTTACCATGCATACCTTCCCCAGACTAAAGGATCACTAAATCCACGGAGGGGGTGGTTATCTCAATTTCACACCCACCCACTCCCCGCTTACCAGGTATAGTTGTTTTGGAAGCCCAAGCTCCTTACCACAGCAGTGACAAAAGCATCTGGTCTCCTTGTCCTCCAAGACCACGTGTCTGAAATCGTTCAACTAAGACGTATTGGCCAGAGCTCTGGCGAGGAACTCGTGTTCAAATTCGTCACTTAATATCTGTGTGACCTTCATCCACGTCATTTCTCAAAGCCTCAGCTTCCTCACCTGTAAGATGGAGATTTCTCTAAGGATGGAATGAAAGTCCATGGCAACTGGTCCGTCGGTTCATCAGGAGTCCTTGTCTCCATCCACCATGAACCCATCCTTGAGCTCGGGGCGTTTCGGGGGATATAGTGAAATATGCCAGTGTCTCTTCCCTCAGGGAACTTGCTGCCTATGTGAGGAGACAGTGGCCATGTGCCACTATCAGAGAACCTTTCAAGCTAGTACAAGTACAGCCTCATGGACTGGATGGACAGTATATGCTCTAGTACTTTTCCAAGTGTGGTTCCCGGACCAGCAGCATCCGTCAGCATCACCTGGGAACTCATTAGACACTGAGACCTAGGGGACCACCGAGGAAACCCAGCATACTAAGGGTGGCACTTAGTGATCTGTGCTGTAACAAGCCCTCTCCACGATTCTGAGCACGGTCAAGTCTGAGGACCATTGCTCTATGGGAATTCGGTAGCCAGGGGGACCCGGAGAGGCCTGATGGAGGATCTGGAATTGGAACTATAAAGGACTAGAATATGAATAGGCAAAAGAAAGGGTGAATGTGGTTTCAGGTAAGGGCAACAGCATGAGCAGAGGCAAGGAGACAGGACAGCTTGGCGTGTACTGGGTCCGGTGAGGGAACCAGCTGATGGAACAGAGTGCAAACGCTGAGAACAGTGGGAGCTAGGGTCAGAGAGGTAAGGGCCTCAAGTGCCAAGAAGGAGGTTGGCCTTGACAGAGCAGGCCAAGGGAGCCATTGCAGGTTTTTGAGCAGGAGAGTGGTGACAGCCTGGTACCTCTTCCAGACCCACAGGCTAGAGCCCCTCCCTAGGTCTCCCTAGGCTCAGAAGGCAGATGAATACCTACATGCACCAGCATCCCCTGAAGCCAGGGATATCCTGCTATGAGGCGAGGAAACTGTAAGGGAGAAGGCAGGCCAGCAGCAGCCCCGCGGCCTCCCTCCCACAGAGGACCTCTGAGCCCCAGCCTCACATGGGCCTTGTGCAGGTATTGAATTATGAATGGAGATTGTCCAGAAATAATTGCAAACATTATTGCCCCCCCCCCCCACATGTGTGTCCTCTGCAGGGCTGTGGCAATAGATTTTGTTGCTTTAACTCTCCAGGGTAGTTGTAAATTAGAGCTCTCCCTTAACAGTGGGGCAGGGATCCTGAGGAGAGGGAATCCCTTTTGAAAGCCCTAAAAGGGACAGACCCCTCAACCATGTGCATTGGTTACCCTCAACTTTTCCTTTTGTTTGATCTATTCCACCCATCCCTATTAAATAACTAATTATTTAACATCTTTTAAAGCTTTGTTATATATTAGAACAGGCAGGACACAAATGAGTGCTTTTAATAATATAAAAGCCCATTAGCTTCATTTACTGTTAATGTTAAAATAAACATGAGGCAATTTAGATATACTATTCCAATTTCACGGAAACTTTGATGTTTTTCTTCTCTAGTCACATAATTAAGGGAAAAACTACTAATGATATTAAGTTTGTACAGTGTTAATAACAGAAACAGGCACAAGCTGAAATTGCAGCCATTAATATGAAAAAATAAAATATTTAACAGGGGAGATAGATGAGTGCAATTTTAATAAACCAAAATGAAGAAAATTAATTTTAGAAAGTTCCACAGTCTTTCACATGCTACCATTACACAAGCTGTCTAATCTATTATTTTTGTGGTCTGGATTATTTATCGACGGTCCGGAGGAATGCCCTGGTTTTTGCGTATTGTTTTGTGGATGATGAAGATTTTGCCTTTCTTTGTTTAATTCTTTCCCTGTACTGTACCGCCAGTCCCCAAACGGAAATGGCTTTATTTACAGTGTGTGCTTGGACAGAAGGACTTTACCAACAGCCTGTAGGTGAGACGGAAGGGGTGGTGTAATGTAACCTATGGAGAGATTCTAGTGTGACCACTGACTGCCAAAGCCTGAGTGGTTACAGTGGCTGAAATATTGGGTTTGACTCACGCGTGGTTACAGTGGCTGAGGTTTGACTCACGCGTGACAGCTGGCTCCCGAAGAAGAACCCCCTGTGTCCAGTGGGTTCAGCCATTGCTCTAGCTTTAGCTTTCCTCTCTGGGTCTGGTCCTTGCCACTTATAGTGGGTTGAATAGCATGTCCCCCAAACTCACTGGAAATAGAGTCTTGCTTGGTAGATGTAATTAAGGTAAGGATTGAGATGAGATTGTACTGGATCAGGGTGGGCTCTAAATAGAATGAAGTGTCCTTATAGAGACAGAAAAGACAGAGACACAGAGAGAAGGCCAGGACGAGTTAGAGGTAGAGGCTGGAATGATGTCGCCATAAACCAACAAATGACTGGAGTGAGCAGAGCTGGAAGAGATAAGGAAGGACTCTTTCCTATAGCCTTCGGAGGGAGTGTGGCCATGCTGACACCTGGATTTCAGACCTCTGGCCTCTAGAATAAATTTCTGTTGTTTTAAGCCACCAAGTGTGTGGTTATTGGTTACAATAGCCCTAGGATACCAGTGCTGTGCTGGAGAATGACAACATGGAAATGAGCATCCCTGACCTGTCTCACGAAGGCCACAGAAGGTTCGGGAATGGGGGGAATGGCACAAGCTGCCCAGAAGGGAGTGGAATGTGGAAGCAGGAACAGAAGGAAGGGAAGTCCAGGCTGCTAGGACACAGCCCCTGTAGCCAATGTAGCATATGTGACAGAGCAGCGGCAACAGGAAGGCAGCAGGATGGACTGGCCCAGAGACACAGGGAGGAGTCCTGGGCCTTGGTAGTGGCTACTAGGCAGGTCGTTGAGCCTGTGACCCGAGTCCAGGGAGGTAAGGCATGGAGCCTGGCGCTCTACCTATGAGGTGCTGGGTGCTGGGGGAGCCAGTCCAAAGCCTGTTTGTCAGAACAGCAGCCTAAGAGCTGATGACCAGCAAGGACAGGTAATGGTGTTTATGGTGTGTAAGGCGGATAGACATCAGCCTCTCACCTTGCCTTCAGCGGGATCCAATGAGATAACTGTTCTTAACACCCCATTTCATAGATGAGAAAATGGAGGCCAGGAGAGCTGAAAACTGGCCTGAAATGGCATAATGAGTGAGGAACAGGGCTTCACCCCAGGAGTCCCCTCCCCCCCCCCCAAAACTAGCTGCAAGAGAGGCTTCCATTTGACTTCATTTATGTTTCCAGACGCGCAGCCCTGCACGAGACCTGTGGGGGACAGAGCTGAATATGACCAGGCGTGGCAGTACTGACGCTGGGTCAGTGACAGGAAAGCCCACAGGAACGGGTTATGGGTGGGGACATTTACTTCCTCTGATTCCAGGAGAGCTGAAGTGGGGGGAGCTCCATGGTTTTTTACTTCAGTGGCTTAGCATGTCTTCCAGAATTTAGGCGCCCTCCATCTGTACCAGTGATCAGGGGCAAAGCCGCCCTCCTGCACTGGGCCTTGGACCTGGGTCGCTGCAACCAGACCTTTCTGCGGCGTGGCCTGCCGCTCCGTTAAAGTCGGCCAAGAGGGGGCGCTGGAGGGCAACCGCGCGGCGGAGCAGGGGCTTCCCACTTCCTCCCGGAGGCATCCAGCTCCTGCCTCGGGCCTTTCCTCCCGGCAGAGGCCAAGCCTCCAGCAGCCAGGCCCAGTGAGCTTGCGGTTTCTCCAACACGCGCAGACATAGCCTCACCGCACACTCCCTCAGAACCTGGACCAGGCCCCCAGCGCGCGTCCTCCGAGCTCGGAGACGTCAGCACCTGCTAGCAGCTTCCGCAACTTTCGGCCGCCATGTCAGCTCCGCGGCGCTCTCCTCTAGATCAGCGCGAATGATTCTGCTTCCTGCAGTTGCTACCTCCCTTTTTACCTTTCAAGTGACCTAGTTAACATTCTTTTAAAAAAAAAAAAAATCTTTAATGTTTTATTTATTTTTAAGACAGAGACAGAGCATGAGTGGGGATGGGGCAGAGAGAGAGGGAGACACAGAACCCAAAGCAGGCTCCAGGCTCTGAGCAGCAGCACAGAGCCCAACGCGGGGCTCCAACTCACAAAATGTGAGGTCATGACCTGAGCCGAAGTCAGACGCTCAACCAACTGAGCCCCAGGCGCCCCAAGTTAACATTCTTTATACCTAGTTAACAATTAGTAATGTCTGCTGTTAACACAGCCTGTATGGTGTCTGACTCCTGCCTGGACCCTGCCTGATACCACTTCTTTCTGCCCTGATGTGCCCAGTGTGTTGGTGATGTCGCTTCTCTAGTCACAGGGTGGCTGCAGCAATGCCAGTTGACAAATGTCAATGAGCAGGCCCAGAGGTGGAGAAGTACTTCTCTCTTCTTGTTCCCAACCGGAGCCGAGCCGTTTTAGGAAAAGAAACATTCCTGCAGCCCCGCCCCCAATTTTCCTTCACATTCCTTTGGCCAGAATTAGGTCACAGGATCCCTTCCCAGAAGCAACACCTGGCAAGGGGAATGGGATGTAGTGATTAGTGTAGACTGAACAGGCCCCATCTCCCTGGGGCTGAGGCTGCCCTCACTCCCAGGGCCAGGAAGAAGTGGACCAGCTGAACAAAAACCAGGCTCTGCAAGCAAGGTGGGAAGAAGGGGAAAGGTCCTGAACTGAGGTCAGTGCCCCATCATCCATCCGGCCCTCCAGCTGGAGATGCCCGGGCTTTACAGATCCCCGTGTTAGGTGCTGACTCTGGAAAGGCACAGCAAGGCACTGTGGGGCCCCGAGGGGCAAGCAGGAGCTCTGGAGAAGATCAGGGGAGGCCATTGGGTGTGAACTGAGTGTGAAGGACGAGGTGACTTTACCAAGTAGCAGGTAAGGCTGGACTTCCCGGACAAAAGATGGCCTGAGCAAAGGTGCAGAGAGGTAGGGAGAATATGGCTCAACTAGAGACAAGGTGGTTGAGTGTTATTTGCGCACAGGAGGCACGGGGGAGTGGCAAGTGACATGGCCTTCCAGGCCTGCAGGGATCGAGCAGGGAAGGCCTGGTAGGGTATATGGTAGCGTGGGGTTTGCGGCTACAGTGCCTGCTTCTGGAAGATCGGCCTGCAGGAGATGTCTGCCATGGGGGCAGAGAGCTGCAGCTCCCTTCTCTGGTCCTAATGGGCCGCTGATCCAGAGACGCCCTCCCTTCCTCCTTCTCGCCTCTCACCACACAGCCATTGCTTTTGTTAATATCACTGAACAGAAACCAAAGGAGTAAAAATTACAGGCCCAGCCCCAAGGAGCTCACAGCTTAGATTTAGTTTTCTCTTTTGGAAATTGAAATATAGTTGATATTTTTATCAACTCACATAAAATGTATCATTGTAACCACTTTCAATTGTACGGATCAATGGCATGGTCACATTGTGCAACCATTACCTTCATCTGTCTTCAGAACTTTTTCATCTTCCCCATTACCACCATCTATTTTCAGAACTTTTGATCTTCCCAAACTGGACCTCTGTCCTCATTAAACACTAGGCCTCCATTCTCCCCTCTCCCAGCCCCTGATAACCAACATTATACCTTCTGTGTCTACGTATTTGATTATTCTAGGTACTTGATAGAAGTGGAATCTTAGAATATTTGTCCTTTTGTGTCTGGCTTATTCTGCTTAGCATAAATCTTCAGGGTCTATCCATGTTTAGCATGTGTCACAACGTCATTCCTTTTTAAGGCTGAACAATATTCCATTGTATGGATATACCATATTTTGTTTATCCATCATCCAATGAGGGATATTTGGGTCGTTTCCACCTTATGGCTATTGTGAATGCTGCTACGAACATGGTGTTCTCAAATATCTATTTGAGACCCAGCTTTCACTTCTTTTGTGTGTATACCAGAGGGGAAATTGTTGGATCAAATGGCAATTCTATGTTTAATTTGTTGGAAGGACTGCCATACTGTTTTCTACAGTGTCTTCACCATTTTATAGCCCCACCAGCCATGCGCCAGGGTTCCCTGTCTCTCCACCTCCTCATTTGTTTTCTGGGTTTTTGATAATAGCCATCCTGATGGGGTGAGGTGGTACAGTTTAGCTTTTGAGCCAAGGCAAACGCATGTGAAAAGTAATCAGTAGAATAATAACACAGTAGAAACATCAACAACCATGAGGAAGTGGGGAGGGGGGACCATGCAGATAGTGGATAAGAGGATTGTGTGAGGTGTGAAGGATGCCTCAGACCCAGGAGGATGTGACATTCCGGGAGAAGGTGACATCTCGAGGCAGGGACCTTGGGGGTGGGGGAGTTGGCTTTGGTTGCTGCCTGGGGGGAGGGAGGCTGGGGGCTGGGCGAGTAGGGGCAGGTCTTGGGGGTCGTGGGCCAGTGGGGGAACACCATGAATTCATGGGCGGGGCCTGTCCCAGCTGGATAATATTCCTCCAACTTGTACCCTCTCCACATGTCTTGCCATCCTTGGCCCCTCCCCACCCCACCTCTTTCTCTCTCTCTTGCAGTTGTATTTCCAGTGCCTGGTCCAGAGTCTGCACGCACCAGAACCTTAATGAGTGTTTGTCAAAGGAAGGAAGAGGGGGTGGATGGAAGGGTGGTTGTTAGCCCACAGATAAGGAAAACTGAAAGACAGGCTAGATCTCGACCCATAGAATTGCAGCCGTGGCTGAGTTTTCATGATGCTCACTGCCCCAAACCACCCCACTGCCCCCCTTTGCCACTCCATCCATGGGCCATGCCAGCTCCTCAAAAGAAACTCCCCATGCAGAGACGAAGGACATCATGATTTTCCCCATGCCCAAGCCTTACAGGAAATAATTACAGGAATTAATTAATTAACAGCAGGAAATAATTGAGTAAATTACTTTCGCTTGCATGTATGAAACTGCTTGTTTGGGGAGGGGGGGACTGCTTGTATATGAGGGTGTGGGAGAGCTAGAGTGAGGCCCCCAGCAGCCCGTATGGTGGGCACAGAGTCATCTGTCTCCTCCTCTCTGCTGTTCATGAATCAAGTTCTTATCTGGAGAGAAGAACTTGACTGGTGTCACCAAGGCGTTTAAGCTGTAATGTATAACAAGGTGGCCACTGCATTGCTGACAGTCACTGATCCAGAAGCCAAAGGGAAATGCATTAACCAATTTAACTGTCTGGAAATCTAGCATAATGAACATCCCAAGGTGTCTTATTACTAGCTCACTGTTGCCTGCCTTGTTACCATTTAAATTTTTCTTAAATTTCTTGGGCGGGAAATGTTTCCATAAATGCAGGTCTGGGGAAAAGGACTCAGAGTCTTTCTGGCAGTGGAGGGCTCAAAGCCTCATAGATTTAAGCCATCTGGTGTTTTCCAAGACACCTTCACCTCTGCTACTGAAGTGTTCTTAGTAAACTGTGTCAGGGAGGCAGGGCTAGGATGATTCCAAGATGTGGCAACATGGGTGAAGAAAGAGGCCATGAGGGGTATGGGGGCAGAGTTGATGAGTCCAAAGACTGGCCTCTCTTTTCAGGCTGTTGCTGCCTTGCAGTGTGACCCAGAGTGAGTCCCTTTACCTCCTTTGGGTCTCGGTTTCTATAGAGGACTCTCTCAGTGCCCCCAAGAGCATCCCCCAAAAGTACCGTGTCCCTGCGTGTCACTGTTCCCCCCACACCAAAAGTTCTCTACCTTGACACTATTGGTATTTGGGGCTAGAAAATCCTTTGTGTGGACGCTGTCCTTGGCCTCCAGATGCCAGCAGCCCTCTCTTACCCCATCCCCCCCAACACCACAGACGTGACAACCAAAAATGTCTCCAGACATGGCCCAATGTTCCTGGGGGCAAAGTCACCACCTAGAGAACATCTGATCTGTGCATAGCTGTGGGATCTGGGTAGAGCCACTCATTCATTTCTCAGACATTGTGAAGCCCCTCTCTTATGCCAAGTCTTGGGGATGCGATGCTGCCTCTCTTTGTGGAGTTCACGGAGTCTCAGGGGAGGCAGGCCATCGGAGCATTGATAGTGGGAGAGCATGGGGTGCTCCGGGAGCTGAGGACAGTGGCCTGGAGGAGGATGATCCGAGCTGAGCCCTGGAGAGAGATACCTGCATGATGGGCTCCCATGCTAAAGCCTACCATGATGCCCAGCATGAGATCAGCTCCTTTGGTTTGAGGCCCTCGAAGCCCCACTTAGAAGACAAGAGTGTGTTCTGGGAGGTATGGGCAATAGGTGTTTGTCAGCCATTAACATCTCGGCCTGGGTGGAATGATCCCTGCCACTTGCTGGCATCCTTCCAGGCCTAGCTGAATGGCTGCCTGATCCATGAATTTCCCTGGAGGGTTTAGCTAAAAGCAGTCCCTTCCTTCTCACCTCCTAGAGCCCAGAGGGAATGTGACTTGTAAATTAGAAGTAGAGAGTGGGAAGTGAGACCTTCAGCATCCCTAGTGCTTGGAAGGGGCAGGGCAGGTAGGGCAGTGTGTTGGGGGCTGAGTTCGAGGCAGCCGGGCAATGGAAGTCTGGCTGTGGGGATCCGGAGCCTGGAGTCTGATGAAGAGGAAAGAGGAGAGAAAGGTATCTAGCCTAAGCCCCATCTTCACGACAGTGTTGTCTTTTGCTGATCCTGAGGGTACTCACAGACTTTGAGGGCACACTTGGTGCAATTGTCATTCAAAGTGTGGCCTGTGGACCAGAGGCATCAGTGTCATCTGAGAACTGGTTAGAAATGCAGAGTTGTGGCCCCAATGCTGGACCTATTTAATCAGAATCTGCATGTTAATAAGATCCTAGAGGACTCGTGTGTCATTTATGCATCCCTCCCTGTGCTAGACATTGGAGAGGAAACAGAGTGGGCAGGCGCCTCTCCCCATGGTATTTCCTGCTGGCCAGGAGACAAGAGCCCCACAGCCTCCTCCCCTCGTACCCCATTATCTGAAGGGTGAAGTCTAATCTCCTTTGCCTATTGCCGAAAGCTCTTGGCAATCAAAACCACACATCCCTTTCCAGACCTGTCCTCCAGAATTCCCCTCCAGGTACCCTGGGCCCTTGCCAAGCTAAACAACGAGCAGTTTCTTAGCACACGCCCTGCCTTCCAGACTCCACAGCATTGTCCAAGTGGCCCGTGACTGTAAAGCACTCTCCTGAGTCTAAATCTTGCAGTGCTCACGCAAGGGTCGCCTCCTCCTAGAAGTCTATCTTGTACTGCCAAAGTGAGCTCTATCTCCTGTGACCCCTCCCCACCCACTGCTGGCCCTTCTCTCTCCCCTGCCCTTACCCGTATCTTTAGCCTAGATCCATGACAAGACTGAATCTGCCTGAGGGCAGGAGCCAAGTGCAACCATGCACTCAACGCAGTGCCAGAGGAGAGCTCTGTGAGGGTCTCTTCACTGACTGATTGGCTGACCGTGGACAGAGGCAGGGGTTATCAGACCCAAAGGGAGGCGTAGGAAAGCGGAGAATGGAAATGGACACTTGCAGAGCATTAACTATGTGATAGACACGGCATGGTATCCAGCTCCATCCTCAGAGTAACCTTTCGGGCCTCTGTTGGAGCCTTGTCTGCAGATAAGCGATGTAGGTTCGGAGATGTTAAGTCACTTATTCAACAGCGCAGAGACAGTGAGTTGCTAAGCTGGGATTCAGATATCTGTCCGCTGGCTCCGAAGTCCATGTTTGTTCACGATGCCATGAATCGGTCTCAGAAGACCCACAGTTCTGGTTGTGCTGTAGCAACCAATGGGAAGGCAAGATTTAGAGAGCTGAAGATCAGTTTGAGGTCACTTGGTCTAGCTACTCGTTTTTACCGGCAGTAAATTGAGGCCAAGGAGCAATGACTTGCTCAAGGATGTGGCAGAGCCGGGAACATACCATGGGTGACATCAAGGCCGTGTCCCTTTCCTCTGTGCCAGACTCAGGAGGAGTGAGTGGTCAGGGCTGGGGTGGTCAGGAAGCCATTCTAGAAGGGCAGAGCCATATCTGGGTAGGGAGAGGAAGGAAGTTTTACTGGCCATCCACTGCACATTAGACAGTAAACTTTTGCCATCTCATTTAATGCTTGCAACAGCCCTTTGGTCATCCCATTTTCCAAAGTAGAAAGAACTGTGCAAGTCTTTGGAATAAGCAAAAAGAGATTAGTGGTAGGCTCGAATAGTATGCCTTTTTGGGCAATCTGTTCGTTTTATATTGTCTGAGCGATTTTTACAGCTAAGTTCCAGAGAACTGATAATAATGCAGATGATCTTGTCCATAGAGATGCAAATAAATTTTGTCTGTTGGGATGCAAATGACTATGACCCTGAGGATATTGACCATCTTTGCAACTATTTGTAAATCCATTTCAGATTGTCTAATATGTATGCTCTCTAGATTCTCCTTTGAGCCAGTTTTTAATACCTTACTGGTCCCCTCATTAATTAGTGAGTGAAATAAAATCTTTGTTCATCTTTATATTTGTAATAAAGTACTTCTTTTACATTTTAAAAAGTGTCCTAGGGGCGCCTGGGTGGCTCAGTCAGGTGACCGACTTTGGCTCAGTCAGGTGACCGACTTTGGCTCAGGTCATGATCTTGCGGTTAGTGAGTTCGAGCCCTGTGTCGGGCTCTGTGCTGACAGCTCAGAGCCTGGAGCCTGCTTTGGATTCTCTGTCTCCCTCTCTCTCTGCCCCTCCCCTTCTTGCACTCTGTTTCAGAAATGAATAAACGTTAAAAAAAAATGTAAGCAAATGTCCTTTAACATAGAATTGCTAAAAACAAGACAACAGGCCCAATATGGAGTCACTTATGCTAAGCCCCTCATCACCAAACTGAGATTTACTTTAAAGTTTCAGCTCTCCCAGAAATGGAATCTTAAACCAATCAGGAATTACCTGATGGGCACTAGTGAGGTCATCTGCCTGATAGATAGACCCCTGCCATTTCCTAAAGGAAAGTGACCTTGCCACAACCAATCCATTTTTTGCTAGTATAACTTCCTTGTTCCTACCCCCTTCTGCCGTAAAAGTCCTTTGTTCTGCCTGGCTCCCCAGAGCTCCTCTCTATCTGCTAGATTGGATGCTGCGTGATTCACGAATCTTTTCATAAAGACCGTAAGATCTTCAAAATTTACTCAGTTGAATTTTGTTTTTTGTTTTTTGTTTTTTAAAAAAAAATTTTTTTTAACATTTATTTATTTTTGAGACAGAGAGAGACAGAGGATGAGCAGGGGAGGGTCAGAGAGAGAGGGAGACACAGAATCCGAAACAGGCTCCAGGCTCTGAGCTGTCAGCCCAGAGCCCGACGCAGGGCTCGAACTCACGGACCGCGAGATCATGACCTGAGCCGAAGTCGGACGCCCAACCGACTGATCCACCCAGGTGCCCCGAATTTTGTTTTTTAATATGACAGAACTTAGCACTTAAATACCTTGCCCAGGGTCACAGCGTGCAAGAGCTACCGAACATTATATTCCAAACATCGTGTTCTTTCTGGTACACACCCCCTGCCCAACTTGACACTCCTTCTTCTAGCTCCTGGTTTGTGAGGGGTATAGCCTTGTGGCCACGTTCGCTTCTGGGAGCTTCAGTGTCCTCAGTTATGGGTTGAGAATCTCAAACCTTCCCTGCTTACATCAGTCACTTATATGGAAGCCCTTTGGGAAAGACGAAAGCCCAGCTATAAGTAAGTGGATTATGATGAAGGTGGTCCGTGGGGCTGTGGACTTGGACTTGGATCTGAGGGAGCATTCCGGCTCTACCGCTTGGTAGCCCTGTGACCTTTTTCAAATCACAAAGTCCTATCTGGGACCCACAGTCCCTGCAGCTGTCAGATGGGCTTGCCCTGCCTTCCTCACTGAGCTGTCGTAAGGATGGAGGGGAGGTAACAGATGTGTGAGTGTATTAGACTCTTAGGTGCCAGAGAGGGGTTAAGCTTCAGTGGGGTTGTGACAGCTGTTGTTACTGTCCTCACTCCGCTGCTCTAGAGGGCGTGGGGTGGATGAAGTTTGAATGCAGGAGCTCCTGGCCCTACTCCTAGCCTCCTTCTCTGGGGACCAACGGGTGCTGCTGGGAAGGCTAGTTCCTGCCTCTGGCTATCTGCCCTTGCCTTCCTCTGCATCCCTCAGCCCAGCCAGCGGCAGATGTCAAGTCTGCCTTCATCTGGAGGCCCTTTCCCATCGAAAGCTGGGGAGGCATACATTTTCCCAGTCCCTTTAGACACACTGTGGAGCCAGCGCTGGTGTTCCATGAGAAGGTCATTCACACAACCCTTGTATCAGCTCATAGGCACTTCCCCACTTGTTTGTACCCACTTGATCCTGGAGCCCTGTCCCACCTGGATGTTTCTCCAAGATGACTTTTCAGCAGGTGTGAGCAGGTGTGGAGGTCCTGCTTGGTGCGGGTGTGCAAAGCAGAAGGAAGGCTTGGTCCTCTCCCTCCTCCCTCCACTGGGAGAGCACATCACAGAGTCTCAGGGTCAAAGGCAGGCCGAGAATATCAAGTCCAGAGGGCGCTGCTGCTAGGTTATCAGAATCACCGGGGGAGGTTTTAAAAATCCGATTTGAGGACCCAGAGCCTCTAAATCAGAATCTGAGAGGGCAAGCCGTGGCAAGCTGTATTTTTAAAATCTCCCCAGGGACTTCTGGTGCCCAGCAGCCTATTTTGGAAACCCCTCTTCGAAAGCAGTCCTCCTTCTCTGAACAAGGAGGAGGCCATGACACAAAGGTGCTAAGTCAAGGGTCAAGGTCACTAAGGCTGCCCTGCATCCCCTTTTGGATCCATTGTTCCAAAAGGCCAGGTTCTTAAGGGGTTGGCATTTTCCTGGAGTGAAACTGTTTGCAGGAGCTGCTGCAGGGGGTAGAGGAATGGGGAAGGAGCTCTTTGCTTCATTCCAGAACAGATCTGGCTGTGAACAAACGAGAAAGAGCTTTAGCGTAAGCCCGGCTGAATGGATAATTAAACAGATAGCAAAATGGAATGTAGCTTCACACACCTCCTGGGAGCTGGCTGGGGGAGATAATATGCTTTCCTGTTGTCAGAAGGCACAGGAGGAAAAACAACTGGGCCTGGCCGTTGGCCATTTAACAATATTGCTTTTGTAAACAAGTTGAAAAATCCAATAACTGTAAAACTTATGGCATGTCCTTAAAAGCCTGTCGCTGTTTTTGCCATAAATGGATGAGTGTTTCCAATTGAAGGTGTTCTAATTAAACAGTCCACATCCCCGGGGTGGTGAGGTCATCCCTGAGAAGGAGGGTCTGATCCCTTCTGGTAGCCTCAGGACCAGGGGTAGGGGGGCAGCATGGCAATTTTTGGTTTTGTTAGTCATAGTGCCTGCTGTCTTACAGCTGAACAGCTTACTTCCAGCCTGTGGTCTACAGCTAGAGGTACCTCCAAAGAACATTCCAGCATAAACTTGAAGAAGCCAAGGCAGGGAGCGCCCACCAAGGGCACCCTTGGACTGGGAAGGAGGAAAGGCTGGTCAAAGAAACTCTTTGGTGGTGGAAGCAATTCAGTAGTAGAAAGTGGGGTTCTGCTTTGGGAGCTGGCGGTCTTCATGGAAGAATCACAGAAACTCAAGGCTGGTTGGGATTCCAAAAGCCAGTTGGTCCACCAGCCAGCTCTCACTTTCAGCCTCCCCTTGCACCGTCTACCTGGAATTGGGCCAGACTTCGGAGGTCAAGGGCACAGTCCTTAACAAGGCTCTCACTCCAGACACCTGCTGCGAGGTCAAGGGTCCCTGGGGTCACCCTCACTCTGACCAGCTGGCTACAAGTTCAGGAGTTCCTATGACCACCCTCAGGTTGACAGTTTGCTAGAAAGATTCGCAGGACTCAGGAAAGCATGATAATTTTGATGATAGTTTTTTTTTTAATTGTGAGAAAATATGCATAACGTAAAATTGACCATCTTAACCGTTTTGGGGTTACAGTCCAGTAGTGTTACGTGCTTTCACACTGTTCTGCAGCCAGTCTCCAGAAATCCCCTGTTGCAAACCTAAACTCAATATCCATTAAACAACTCCCCATTTTTCTCTTCCCCCGGCTCCTGGCAGCCACCCTCTACTTTCTGCCCCTATGAATTTGACTATTCTTAGGTACCTCATATAAGTAGAATTATACAGTATTTGTCTTTTTGATGATTACAGTTTTATTTTAGCAAAAGTTTACAAAGCCAGTTTGGCCCAAGGGAAAGACGCCTAGGGCAAGGTCTGGGAGGGTTCTAAATGCAAAGTTGCTGTCACCCTCAGGGATGTATCACCCTCCGCATCAAAGGGTGACAGACTCAAAGCATGTTGCCAACTGGAGCAGGTCACCCAAGCTTGGTGTCCAGAGTTTTTTTTCTTTTCTTTTTCTTTCTTTTTTTTTTTAAGCGTATTTATTTATTTTGAGAGAGAGTGTGCATGAGTGGGGAGACAGAGAGAGGGGAGAGAATCCCAAGCAGACTCCGCACCATCAGCACAGAGCCCAATGCACGGCTCAAAGTCACAAACCATGAGATCATGACTTGAGCCAAAGTTGGATGCTCAACTGACTGAGCCACCCAGGCGCCCCCAGAGTTTTTCTTGAGGCTTCATTATGCAGATGTGATTGATTGGATCATTGGTCATGTGAATGAACTCAATCTCGAGCACCCCCTCCAAGGTCAGGCTGATATTACATGACTCAGAGCCCCGATCCTCAATCACATGGTTGGTCTTTCTGATATAGTTAGAAAGATTGTATCATCTTTCCTAATCTGAGTCATCTAGCATAAACTATGGAGAGGCCCACCATGAATGACGGCATTAGCATAAACAATCAGGCAAGCTCTGAGGGGGCTGTCATGAGAAATGAAGAGATACCAAGGGATTAGAAGTTACCTGCTAGGGAAAGGGGACAAAGGCCAGCCAGATTCTTTATTACACACCCTCCCAACTTTGTTGCCCTTAACCCGTCACTCTCATAGCGCTTCCTAGAAGACCAGTGAGCCATCCACTGGCGGACATCATGGCGACTCAGGGCTGAGCCTGGTCTGGTCAGTTAGCGGTATGTGGCCTTCAGCGAATCACTTAACCTCCCTGCTACGTGTCCGCTCCAGAAGGGCAGGGATGTTGGTCTTGTTCATTGATGAACCCCCAGGGGCTGGAACAGTGCCTAACAGGCACATAATAGATGCTCAAATATTTGTTGAATGGTTGAATGAATCTACTTCGGTCACTTTACCTGTACCATGAGGGTTGCTGTGAGAGTCTGATGTGTGGGAGCCCAGGCAGAGCTCAGGAGCCAGGCAGAGCTGAGGGCCAATGACTCTCTCGTACCATAGCTGTGGTTGTGGCCAGGTTATCCCCTCCCTGGTAACAGGTGCAGCTTTCTCTGAGGACTTTCTAGAGACTTCATGCTTTGGCTCAAGGGAGCAACTGGGAGAGGAAGGCTGGCCAAGTCCTTTGACTCTCACGGAAGATCTGAGAGTATTTTTCTAACACCTCACCAGGCCAGTTTCCCCAAAAAACCTGGTTCCCCAGACAGCAAAAGTCAACGTGCTTTTTCTTTCACAGGACAAGAAGCAATAAGAGAACATGTTGCCTCTTGATGTTTTTCTAGGTCTTTACGCATCAGCTCCTATTCAGGCCTCTATTTGGCAGATGAGGACACTGGAGCTCGGGGTCAAGGTCTCACGGTAACAAGTGAGAGGCTATGACTCCAGGCCCTGCCCCTCTAAGAGACTGGGTCGGCTTGGGGTGGACAGAGTCTCTGTAGTGGGCTGAATAGCAGCCCCCAAAGATGTGTCTATGCCCAGGAACCTGTGAACATGACCTTATTTGAGATGAAGGGTCTTCGCAGGTGTAATTCAAGGTCTTCGCAGGTCTTTACAGGATAAGGTCATCCTGCATCATTCTCTTGGGCTTGAAACCCAGTCACAAGTGTTCTTATAAGAGACACACAGGGGAGACACAGGGAGAAGGGGGGAAGGGCATGTGCAGATGGAAGTAGACCTAAGAGGTTGCAGCCACAGGCCAAGGAACGCCTGGGGCCCCGGGAAGGTGGAAGAGCGTGGATGGACTCTCCTCTAGAGCTTTCAGAGGGAGTGTGGTTTGGCTTACACCTTGACTTTGGGCTTCTGGCTTCCAGAACCGTGAGAGACGACATTTCTGTTGTTTTAAGCCGCCAAGTTTGTGGTAATTTGTTACAGCCGCTGTAAGAAGCAAATACAGAGACCCTAAACTGTACCCATGGCCTCTCCTCAGGATAGTTCTAAAGAGGGACTAGGAGGGAAAGTGAGGCAGGAACCAGGTGGAAGGGACAGCGAGAGACTATGGCAGATGTGGGTGGCAGTTCAGCCCACAGACTTCTGCTCTTCTTCCTGGTGGGAGAAGGCTCAGGGCCTCTGAGCCTCATCTGTGCAGCCAATGGGTGAGGAAAGAGACCTCCCTCCTGGGTGGTCTAAGCCAGTCACAGTAAGTCTTGTCTCTTTTGCCAGTGATTGGTTAGAAGGCGGGCATGTGACCCTGTCCTGGCCAATGAGACATGAGAGAAACGGTTGCCACTTCTAAAAAGGGATGTAGGGGACCAAACAGGTTGCTCATTCTCTGCTGGACCTGTGAGGGGTAGATGGAGCCCTAGCAGCTGCCTTGTGACCATGAGGACAGTGAGCTGGCTAGCTGAGGACAGCTGAGAGCAAAAGGAGAAGGGAAAGGGCCTGAGGGTGCTGCCTGGCAGCCGCCAAATTCCTTCTGGAACTTCTTGGGTCAGAGATCTCTGCGCTTGCAGCCAAAGAAGGTCCATTTAGTGGTTTTTTAAGATGTTTTAAAAATCAGATCTCATAGTGAAAACATTTTACATGTGAACCCAGTACACACAGTCGTGTAGAGAACTGAAATAATTCACAAAATTGGATGTGTAACACATTCTGAAATTTTCTGTTTTGCTTATTTAATTGCTGGTCACAATCCAGTAAACTGATACTATGACCCCCCTATGGTCCTGGCACACAACTTGAAAAACACTAGCCTAAATATACAGAAATAGGTGTCAGAGAGAGAGAATTAAATGAGGTGAGATCCCACAGACCCTGCCTCAGACCCTGAGATATTACAGATGTCACCGAGGTAGCTGGGGCACAAAAGACAGATGGAGAGGGAGAAGCAGGGAGAGAGATGGATGGGAAGAATGAAACACAGAGCCAGCCACTCACCCACAGATGCTGACGTGACCTCCTGGGAAGGCAAAGAAGAAGACAGGTGTCAGCAAATGGAAAACACAGAGGCCCAGGACAGGGAGTCAGAGATGCAGAGACGGGGCATTTAAAACAAGATGCAGGTTGGGGCGCCTGTGTGGCTCAGCTGCTTAAGCGTCTGACTTTGGCTCAGGTCATGATCTCACGGTTTGTGAGTTCAAGCCCCACATGGGGCTCTGTGCTTACAGTTCAGAGCCTGCAGCCTGCCTTGGATCCTGTGTCTCCCTCTGTCTACCCCTCCCCTGCTCACGCGCTCCCTCTCTCTGTCTCTTTCTCAAATAATAAACATTAAAAAAAGTTTTTTAAAACAAAATGCAGGGATGGAAACACAGGCCTGGTAATGAAGCGTCTAAGACTGAGCTGCAAAGAGATGCGTCCCAGGCAGAGGACCGGACGTGGGTGTGTACAAGAGCCAGGGTCTTAGAGAACAGAGGCCAGATCCCCGGCTGGGATTGGCCACTGATCAGCTGTGTGGCCTTGGCTGAGTCACATGGCCTCTCTCACCCTGTGCTTCCCTCTCTGGGAAATGGAGTGAATGATCTTTCACACGAGTGCGGGAGGAAGTCGCTATGGATGCACTAGGCCTTTCCGGTCTCTGAGGACCCGTCCTCACGGCCCTCGACCCGATGGAGACCCTTAACTGCCACCCACCCGAGGCGTCCCCAGTGTCCCTCCCCCAGCGGTCCCTTCCCCCACTCCTCTGCCCAAAGGAGGGAAACCCATTTCCCTGGGAACAGCTGTGTTTCCTCAACAAACAAATGTTCCCTTTAAACGGTTCTGAGGAGGAGCGGATGGTAATGAGCGAACATCTGGCCCGGCGGCACACTTTCGTTTTTGGCAGCTCTGGAGCCCGCCAAGTGACTATTCCCTAATGTTCACCGCGTCCCAGCACCTGTTATTCCCAATCAGGCTTGTACCAGTACGCCTCAATTAAGAGCAGATGCGGGGCTGAGCGCGGGGAGAGAGAACCCCCTTCCCCAACGTCCCTCTGCTCTGCTCGGGCTCCGGAGAGGTGGTCTGAAAACAGCAAGGGCACCAGCCTCTGCCTTTGCCCTTCCTTCTCGCCCCTTCCCCGCCCCCTCCCTGCCTCCTTCCCGCTCTGCCTCCCTCCTGCCTGCCTCCTTCCTTTCTTCCTTCCACCCTTCCCTCTTGCCTTCCCTCCCTCTCTCCCCTTCCTTCCTTCCTTCCTTCCTTCCTTCCTTCCTTCCTTCCTTCCTTCTCTCCCTCCCCCCCCCCCTTTGCTTCCTTCTTTCCTTCCCTCCCCCAGCTACCTGTGTTGCCGCCTTTGGGGATGCAGATCTGGGTGACACATTCTTGCCCTCTAGTGACCCACAAGGTCCTAACCGACACGCGTCCTCCTTGCAACACGGGGGTCCGCCAACTTGTCTCTGAAGGGCCAGGTGATAGGGAGGGGGCTCTGCAGGCCGCACGGTCTCCGTCACAGCTGCCCAACTCGGTAGCTGTGGCACCAAAGCAGCCACGGACGATACGTGCGTGAATGAGCATAGCTGTGTTCTGATACGATCGTATTTCTGCAAGTGCTTGGCAGGCTGGATTTCGCCCCCAGGTCGGAATTTGCTGAGCCCTCCTCTGTTCCAACACCCTGAGTTGGGTGGTCACGTCTTAGAATATCTGCTGTAACTGTCCCTCCCACCCAGTGTAGCACTGAGCCCTACCTGCCTTCCTCCCAGCCACTGAGCGGTGACACCTGACCCGTGCTGGGCCACTCGGAGTCCTTCCCCCTGCCTGGGAACTGGGCTGAAGGCTGATCTCCCCGCAGCTGCGTGTGCCATCCTCCTCCTGCCCTCTGGACAGAGAAGCAGAGGGGCAGCGCCCGAGGAGAGAGGCTGCCAGGAATCCCAGTGCCCTCTCAGACTCTGCCCCGTCCCTTCCTAAGCCCTGACTACCTCCTGGCCCTGTGTTCCCCCAAAGCCCCTGGGTCCTTATTAAGAAGTCTGCTTTTCTGTTTATGTTTGTTCGAGTTGGCACCTGCTTCAAGTAACGCATCCCGCACCACTTTCTGCCTCTGCACGCCTTTCGTGAGACTGTGGGACATTCGTGCCCGGGCTCGCCCTGTGGCAGGTGCAGGCACTGGTGGGCTATGTCCTTGCCCTCCAGCAGCTGGTGGGTAACACATGCGTAGTGGAGACGAACATCCCTGTTCCTCGCTCCAGCACAACCTGCCCTGTGCTGATAAGGGGTGGGGAGGAGGAAGTGGGGGAATCCGAAGGCTTTGGCAGGGGAGTGGGTCCCCTGCCCAGGAGGGGCCTTGGAGAGTGAGTTGACTTTTCACTGAAAACATTAGGGGAAGCGGCATTCTCCAAGTCAGGTTCACAGAACACCAGTCCCGGGAGGGGCCGTACGGTATCCATTCTTCCTTAGCCCTAGACCTCCTGTTCCATCCAGGTGACAATGTGCCCCTGAAAATTACTCACTCTTCCGGGCTCCCTTGCGGGAACGGTGGTCACGTGACACACTTCTGACCAATGGGATGTAAGCGGAAGTCTGCTGGGTGGAGGGGTGCTTCCAAGGTATGAAGGTTCAGACTCACTTTTGCTCTTTGCCTTTCTCCTTCTTCCTGCCTGGAAAGCAGCTGCGGAACCTGAAAGGGCTGTGCCAGTTTGCAGCCACGGGGATGAAAGGATGGCAGGGCGGGAAGCTAGAAGGAGCTTGGGATCCCAGTGCCAAGTCAGAGCCACCACATTGGCCCTGGACTGCCTCTTTCTGTACTGGGTCCTGGCCAGTAAGGGAGGGGGGGCGGATAGTTCTCCTGCAGCTCAACACATTCCTAACTAATGCAGTGTTTTGTGATAAATGGGGGCTGTGGAAAAATTATGTCGGGTCATACCAGTTTCCACCATCAGAGGGTCACAAAATAGGTTAGTCAAGTTCTGAGAAATCCTAATGTAAATATAACGGTTGAACTCAATGTTTCCCAAGATCTTTGTCCACCAACAGCCGCCCCTGCCCCCCGCCCCCATCACTTCCAGGACACCCATGGAACACACTCTGGGAAACAAGCTGTGGAGGAAAGAGTATGGGCTTTGGAGTCAAGGAAGAGTGGGGTCGAATGCTGTGTGGCTTTGCGCCTGATGTTTAACCTCTCTGATCGTGAGATTCCTACTCCAAAAAGTGAGAGAGGGTCATGTAGATAAAAGATAATCCAGATAAAGCACCCGGTCCTGTACCTGGTTCCTAGTCTGTCATCAGCACTTCTCATTAACGATTCATCGTGTTTGGAAAGAATATGGCATTGGAGACGGAAGTCCTGGGCTGGAGTAATGGCCCCACCACTTGCTTCTGTGACCCTGGAGAAGGGACTCACTTCTCAGAGGCTGTGTGTTCTGAGCCGTGTGGCAGAGGTGATGATGTCCGTGTGGTGGAGAGGCCGTGGCCTCACTCAATGTCGGAGGCGGTGTCTGAGCCCAGCCCTGCCTCCAGCCCCTGTGGGCCAGCTTGGTCACCCCCATGCCCCGGAAGGCTACACAGCCAGCATTTAGCTTAGGAGTTCAGGCGTGGTTGCTTTTGAGTTTTCATTTTGTGAGCTGTCCGCTCTGCCTCCCAACCTACGTCCCGCCTTCCTCGGGGATGACCATTGGGCCCGTCTGAGGACCCCCCACCCCACCCTGGGCAGCCCCTCTTCTCCAGCCCACTCTGTCGCCTCACCACCCGTGCCCACCAAGCTAGCGCGGCACCCAGCCTCTCCCCGGGTGTTCCCCGGATCTCGAGGTCCAGCGAGTGGTGGAGTCCTGGCGCGGCCATGTGGGGCCTTGGGGAATCACCTTCCCTCCGTGCCTCAGTTTCCTCCTCTGTGGGAGGAGGGGTTGGCAGTGAATGGTCTTGAAAGCAGAGATGAGGACACAATAAGACTTGCTTCCCAGAGACGTGAGGAAGATTGAGTGAGGAAAAATGTGCAAGCGACAACACGACATTCACTGGTCACCACTGGTCATCTTTTGTCTGCCCCGCTTCCCTCTGAGGCCTTTCGTGTCCTCAGGTACCCTCTCCCATCAGAGCTGAGAACTTCACTTTGTATGTAACACTCATCGCGTGCCAGGGGCTCCCTCCATGCCTTTCCTCGGTCTGGTCCTGGTCCCGGTCCCGGTCCCGATGGGACCCGCCACTGCTCAGAATGTGGTTGTGGGGCCACTGCGCCCCAGTAATGCTCTGCTCCAGTCCTGCCCACGGGCTGGGGTGTGGTGGAGAGAGGGCAGGAGGCAGGTGCCATCTTGCTCATCCCAGGCACGAACTGATGTCCAAAGCTTAGAAAGAAATGCGCCCAAAGCTCACCGCCGCTCAGGTCCTTACCTCTTGCTTCTACCGCTTTCCACCCCGCTCAGGGCCTCTTGCTGGGCAGGGCCACTGTGGGAAAGGCCCTTCTCCCAACTGGCTAATTCCATGAGGGAAAGTTGGGAAGGTGTTTGGGGCAGGGAGGGGACTGGTGTCAGAGAGGCTGATGGTCTTGGGCATCTTTCTTCCCAGGAAGAGAAAGCTTAGGCCACAGGAGCAGACCCAGCTCTGAGAGAGCAGACACCCCAAGGCAGGGCCAGCTCCAGTGGGCTCCCCCAGCTCTGTCCCCCTGGCCCCACTCACTCACACTAGGGTAGGGGCTGTGGGGAGAAGAGGCTCTGTGATCCTCTGTGTAGCATGGAGGGGGGACAGGTGGAAGGTGGGGGAGAAAGAATACAGGAAACCAGTGGGGGAAGGATGCTTGTCCAGTGTCCTAGAGCAAGTCTACTGGTTCCCCGCCTCCCTACCCCCTTTCCCTTCTGAATGTTGGAGCCAGGGGCTCCCTGAGGAAGCCTCTGTGGTGAGCCACATCCTCACTGCCACCTCCCCTCCAGGGCATCCGCTTTGGCTCCAGGCCCCGGGCAGGAGGGGACGCCAGGCTGCCCTGTGTCCGCGTTCATTGCGTGAAGGGGACAGGCAGTGGCACACGGAGAGCTGTCTGGCCAAAGACTCGTAGCTGCCAGCTACCTCCCCAACTTCAGTGCCCCCAAGAGGTGAGGCAAGGCCCTGGGGTTGCTGCACTGGGTTGGGCTCTCTACGTGGTACTTCTGTCTCCCCATAAAGCTCAGAACTGCCTTTCCCAGAATTCCCTTCCCTGCAGGATTTAAGCTGGCAAGATTTGCAAAAAGGGAATCCACAGCCCAGGGTCGGGCCAAACACACAGAGGTGCCCGGTGGGCCCAGCTTGTCATCGGTCCCCTCCTGTCCCAGCTTGGCTTCCTGCCTGTGGGCTTTGGTAGGCATCAGTGGCCCCCGGGCCACCACCATGCGCCTCCACAGGCCAGCAGGGCCACTGTGGGACCTGTCTCCACGGCCCCCTTCTCCAATTTCCCCACAGGCTGCGGCCTGCCTACCACGCCACAGCCTGGATTCCGTGCACGCATGGGGAGTGAACAGCGCCACTGGAACATGGCTCTTCCCTGTGGGAGAGGCCGTGGGGTGTAGTGGCCAGAAAAATCCAGGCCTCAATGCTTGCCACCTGTGAGAGCTCAGAGTCACTGCCCCCCCACCCCACCACGGAGGTTCAATTTCCCCATCCAGAAAATTTGAATAATGGTACTTCTCCCCAGGGTGGTCGCGAGGGTTTCAGATCACGTCGCAAGCCCCTGGCCGCGGAAGGTTCCCCCAAAGGGTCAATGGTACAATCACCTCTTATTATATGAACATTCATATTACTTCTAGAACATACGTCCCTTTCACAATGAATGTATTTAAGAAAAACATACCAGGAAAGAAAAATGGAACTTTAACACCAAGTGTCTGCCGTGCCCCAGCCCCAGCCTCCTATGAGCCTTGTCCTTCTTTGAGGAACTCATTCGGTTTCTGTGACCGGTCTGAGAGCTCCTCTATACCTGGGTCTAAGAAATGTCACTGTTCTTTACTGTCCGAAATCAAGCTCAGCCTGAATCCACATGCCCTTACAGTTGGTCGTAAGGGCCAATTTCGTGTGTTTCTACAGCATCCTATTTTTTCCCACTCCCTTCCCAGATCTTACAGGAAGTCTGACCACATGGCATCCCGGGACATAGGGCAGGGCCTGGCCTGAGTCCTGGCTGTGGCTGTTGACAACGTCGCTGCCTCTTCCTCTACGGACGATTATGTGGGGCCTGGTCTCTTTCCTGTGTCCCCTGCTGTGTGGGGCTGGCCAAGTGCCCATCCATCTAAGATGGGCTTAGCTCCCAGCTCAGAATGGGATTTGCTTTTTGGGATTTGCTAAGAGGGATGCTAAAATGAGTTTGTAGCCATTGCTCCTGCAAGTGTCACCTCTAACGTGGAAGGGGTCGGAAGAAACCACAAAGGCTTCGAATCTTGAAGGCTTTCGGAAATCCATTAAGATGCAAGCCCCCCGGTGGCAAGTGGCCATGTGGCTGATCACCCACTTGATAGATGGTTTATCCTTAGTAGTGACCACATGATCTATCAGAGAGAAAGAGGGGTCATTAGTAATTATGCTGGGAAGCGAGTGTAAATCAGGCCTTTCCCAGGCAGCCTTGGGTGTGTGGTTACCCATTTATTGAGAAACGGTATCTATTATTTGTATCTCATTAGCTCCTGTGGACGGCTGGGCAGGTTTCATGGTCTCTAAACTGCAAACGTACAGAAAAGAAGGAAGTGATGTTGAGAGTAGACAGGTGATGTGCCCAAGACCAGGCAGACAGTTAGAAGCAGCCTCTGGGCTTCTATCTGGGTTCTGTCCTCCGCAGCCCTTGTCTCTGACCCAGCCCTTCATCAGGCTGGCTCATGGGTCCCCTGTCTGTCCAGAGAACCTCCAAGGGATCCAGTCCTCAGAGCTGTTCCCAGCATCAGGCCAGAAAGGGACACATCTAAAACTTTTAAGGCAGAGGCTACAGGCACAGGGATCTTTATGGTGTGGCTGAGGAGAAACCCCGGCCTGAAGTGGGGGACTGGATGAGATGACCTCTGAGGACATCACCACTGGGAAGAGAAGCGAACTCCTGGACTCCACCTGGATGCCGAGTGCTGCATTGTGCTGTGAGCACCACAAGAGGGCGCCCTTGCACCAAAAAAGACAGCTATCTGCCTTCAAAAGTTCTCCCAAAGCCACTGAGCCGGGGGAAAAAAAAAAAAAAAGCCCTTTTCACATTTTGTTACTTGTCTGATCAGTCTTCTTTTTCATTTTTTTTTTTCATTTTGAAACAATGTTATACATAAATAAAAGTTGCAAGTGCAATACAGGTCATTTTTGCCCCGAACCATGAGGAGTAAGTTGCTGAAAACGACTTCCCAGATCCACCTAATTCTTTAGTGTGTGTTTCCTACAAACAAGGACGCAGTTTTGCGGGAAATATACACTAAAGAATTTGGTGAACTTGGGGTATCATTCCAGCAACTTACTCTCAAGGATGTACTCTAACCAGGCAACAGCAGAGTAATGTCGAAACATCATTGCCACCTAATGTTTAGCCCCCAGTCATGTTGTGTTAGTTTCCCCCAGGATGTTCTTTGTAGCAGAATGTCCAGATCAGAAACATTCCTGCACTTGTCAAGTCCCTGTAGCCTCCTTTGGCTAGAACTGTTCTAGAACAGTTCCTTGGTACTTCTTTGACTTGTATGACCCCCATGCTGTTGGAGGAAGTCCCGTAATTTGGAGTTTTCCGATGTTGTTCATGATTATATTCATGTCCTACACCATCAGCGGGGATTCCACAGTGCTATTCTATGATGCTCTCTTCTCGTTACTTCTACCAGGTGGGGCTTCATTTCAGTTTGTCTTATTCCTGGTGATGTTCACGTTGATAACTTGATTTGGGTGCTATCTGCCAGACTTCTTCACTGCAACATTATTATTTTGTTCTCTGGAATTGATAAACATTTTGTGGGAAGTACTTTGATAGTGTGTAACTATCTTGTTCAATTTATTTAGTTAGTTACGTGAGTATGGAGTCATGGTTTCTTATTTTATTCGGTAGATTATAATCTGTTACCAACATTATATAATTTGGTGCTCAAATTATCCCAGATTTGCCTAGTGGGAGCCCTTTCAGGGTGACACCTGTGTCCTTTGGACACATCCCCATCATTCTTTGAGCATTTCCTTGCTTTCTGGAACCACAAGATGTCTTGGGCTCATCTTGTACTTCAATTTTGGAATTAGTCACCTCTCCAGGGAGCACTGGTTCTCCAAATAGGGAATGGGTTTTAGAAGCCAAGATCTGGGTGCTAGGTGTGCTTGTTGCTGTTGGGATGTTGCTGGTCCCAGGTGCTCACAGTGGTTAGAGCTAGGGAATACGTGTATATTTATACACCTGTTTACATGTTCCTATCAATATATACATGTTCGTATCTATCTATCTATCTATCTATCTATCTATCTATCTCTGTTATTTATACACGTGTTTACATGTTCCTATTAATACATACATGTTCGTATCTATCTCTCTCTCTATCCACCCATCCATCATCTATCCATCCATCTGGAAAACCATGAGTCTTACCTAGACTTTTAGTTCCAGCCTCCACCACTACCATTTGGTTCTCTCTCTTCCATGTTTGTAACTCACCTTTCTGACAGTGCGGAACCCACTGTCTTTAATAATTATCTCCCATTATCTTTAATAAATTTACATATCTAATCAATCCCCCACAGGTAGCCATGCTCTCACATCTGGCAACACTCTCTCAAGATTCCCCCCACCCCCAACCCTGCCTCCGGCTCTGACACCCCTCCATGGGTCACTGCAACCACCTTCCTCCCCAGGGTTGCTGTCTTCCCCTGCTCACCAGGCTGCCCCCCGTGGGCTGCCCTCCTTGCACCATACAGGCTCCGACCCCGCTCTCTGGGTGGCCTCCTCTGAGGTTCTGGAGCCTCCAGTTCCTGAACCTTCTAAAAACTCTGCAACGTAACCCTGGTTGGCTCTTGGCTTTCCCCACTTGTGTTGGTATTCCATTGCCTTGGGTTCTGTCTTCCCGTATTTTGTTGCCATTGTTTCTTCTCTTGTTCTCCCAATCTTTATACTTTTTAAAAAGTCGCTCTCTCTGGGTTTTTGTGGTGAGGACTGAGGAGGCAGCCAAAGTGGATATGTGTATCTAATCTGCCATCTTGACTCATTCCTCTTGTCTATCTCACATGACAGATGGACTTTTTGGTTATCATCTATGTCATCCCAGCTCCCCAGCTGGACTGTGAGACTCTAGCTGGGCATCTGGGACACACTCAGCACATCTTTGACAGACAGATACGTCTTCTCTGCAAAGGACATGGCCAAGAGTGGGTCTGTGACACGTTGCCATCCATCATTCCTTCAACACTGCACAAATTAAAGTGGCCCCACCAGGAATTTGACCCTGAGGGCCTACTGACCTCATCCTGTGCCCTGGATATACTTTGATCAGCTCCAGTCTGCTCCTGGGCCCTGGGCAGCCCCTTGCAGGGGCCAGATGGTACCAGAGAATGGGCTGGGCTTTGCAGCAGTCATGAAGGTATCAGCACAGTCCAGCTGCTCCCTTGCGTGCCCTTGGGTAGGCTTCCAACCGTTATGTCCCCAAATGTAAGATGGGGATGCTTATGCTCTTCTGTTTTCAGGTGTTTCTCTGCACCTGTGTGGTTGGGGCCATGTGGCTAGTTCTGACTGATGACTTATGAGCGAAAGTGACATGTGTATTTTTGAGTTTGATCAGGTAATCACTGATGCAGGACCCCCCCCTCCCAGAGCCTTCTTGGTCAGCAGTGTTTCACGTGGTACCTGTTCTTTCATCCTGAGTCTTACCCCAGCCATCATGCAAGGTCATAAACGAGAGACAAACACAGAGTAGGCTATGGAAATCTGAGGGTTCTTTGTCACCGCAGCATAACCTAGCTTTCCTGACTGATGCACCCCACAGAGTTGTGAGGATTCAGTGGTAACATATGTGAGTGTGTGCACTAGGCTTTCAGCAGGTACTCCCCAAATGTGATCTCTTTGGGGGTTCAAGGAGACCGGAGAGAGAGGGTGTGACTCAGGCAGCCCGTTCCATATCAGACACAAGAGTGAAAGATCAGCAAGGGGACTGACCTGGCCACTCTTAGGGGCAAATAAACCCACATTTTTTTCAGCTCCCAACTCGGTGCTGGGCTCATTGATGTGCATCGAGCCCCTACTGTGTGACAGGCTGGTGTTCATGATATAGGGAGCCACCGTCTGTTTGGGGTCGCAGACACAAGGGACCATCTCGTGTAATGCGGCAAGTGACAGGAGCACGGAGCAGTGGGGTGCTGGGTCCCCCTGGAGACTTCGTCGAGAGCAGCAGGCCTCCTTTCTGAGAAGTCACGTACAAGCATCTGTGCACACACCCACACATTTCTGCATACACTTTCAGGGGGTTCAGGCCCAGGTTAAAATGCCTGAGCCGGGGATGCCCAGAGGCCTGGGTAGCTGACACGCACCTGGCCACATGTGGCCCTGGGGAATGTGGGAGGAGCCACCAAGGCTGGGTTTCTGTTCCCAGGAGCATATAGTCTAGGCATGGGGAAGGAAACCACCAGCCAGGTAAAGAGCAGTGGCCTCTGGGAACAGGGTCCTGGCTTGGGTTTGGGGGGGATTCAGAGATGATAGCCAAGCCGGGGGGGGGGGGCGGGCAGGGGTATGCACGGGCACAAATCACCTTGAACTTCACAGTCACTCCCTCCTGTCAGTCTGAGAAGCCCCCTGAGCCTCCACGTACTCACTATGAGGCTGGGTGGGAGGGCACAGCAGCTGCCATCAACCCCGTCCCACAGGGGGAGAAACTGAGGCTCAGGGGAGCGATTTCCTCAGTTCAGCTCAATTGCACAAACCTTTCCTGGTGGCTCCTGTGCGTGGCAGGTGCTGGGTGTGGCAGGTGCTGGGTGTCTGTCTACCACTGGAGACCAGTCGTGTAAGTGATAAATCAACAACAGGGACAGTTGTGGAGCTGAGGGTGATGGTGTTCTTGTGGGGGAGGGGAATGTTGACATGTTTTTGGCCCCATATTCACCAGTTTAGTCCCTCTGGGAGGAAGGGAGTCTATCACAGAGTAGACAGATGGACAAAGGGAAGTGTTTCTTTCTCTCTGTTTTTAATGTTTTATTTTTTTTTTCAACTTTTTTTTTTGGGGGGGGGGGGAGACAGAGAGAGACAGAGCATGAACGGGGGAGGGGCAGAGAGAGGGAGACACAGAATCGGAAACAGGCTCCAGGCTCCGAGCCATCAGCCCAGAGCCTGACGCGGGGCTCGAACTCACGGGCCGCGAGATCGTGACCTGGCTGAAGTCGGACGCTTAACCGACTGCGCCACCCAGGCGCCCCTTTAATGTTTTATTTATCTTTGAGACAGAGACAGAGCATGAGCGGGAGAGGGGGGGAGAGAAAGAGAGAGGGAGACACAGAATGCGAAGCAGGCTCCGGGCTCTGAGCTGTCAGCACAGAGCCCGATGCGGGGCTCGAACTCACAGACCGCGAGATTGTGACCTGAGTTGAAGTCAGATGCTTAACCAGCTGAGCCCCCCAGGCGCCCCTGGAGGGAAGTGTTTCTGGCAGAAGGACCTGTGGGCCAAGTGTGGGCAACAGAGAGCATGTGAGGGCACAGGGTGCGCTGTGGGGGCTGTGGGGCGGTGGAGGCTGGGCAGGGTCCCCACAGCAGGAGGGCAGCGGCCGGAGAGGCCTGGGTGTGTGACATTCTCCTTTCAGGAACCGTGTGTCTCTCAGCACCTGGCCTGGAGCTCTCTGGCAGGGCGTCCCCACCACCCCCTCACCCGAAGGCCTGGACCAGGTGCCCTCATTTGATCCCATTCTGCATTTCTGTGGGCTGATAGGGCCTTTACCCACCTGCGACGGCATCCTGGCATTGTTGTGAGCAGCAATTAGGCCCAGGCTCCACCCCTAACTTGCCACGTGACTCTGGGCCTCTGTTTGCTCCTCTCTGAAATGGGGATAACTCAGACGCTTGCCCTGACTGCCCCACGGGAGCCTTGTGAGGCTCAAATATGGAAGTGGGGATTTAAAGGCCTTTCAGAACCTGCAAAGTCCTACAAGAATGGAAGTTCATTTCAGGGATAATTTCCACCCTTCCCAGAGAGTTAGGCAGGACAGAGAATATTATCCCCATCTTACAGATGAGGACTCTGACGCACAAAGATGTTAAGTGGCTAGCCCGAGGCCCCACAGGGAGTGAGCGACAGAGGCAGGATCACAATGCTGTGACTCCGGTCTAGTCTCCGCTTTGCCAATCGCTTCCGCACAAAATCCCCACGGAAAGAATATCGGTGAATTCTACGCAGCTGGAAATACTTCTCCAGCCCTCGGGGTCCACCGTCCTGGCAGCAAATGAGCAGGTCAGGGGACGTCACCCAGAGGTATAACCAGGAGGCTGTGCCTCTACGCATCCTGACACACTGGAGTTTGGGGACAGAGGTGGAGCTGGAATCTGACAAGATGTGGCCGATGTGGTTAACGTGGCTGCACATTCTAGCAGACTCAGGCCCTACTGATCATGAAAGGGGCCTTGCCCTCAATTCCATGTGCCCAGGAGCTGGTGACTCATGGCGCCCTTGGTCTGTGGTTGTGAAGTATGCCATCCGTCCATATGTGCCTCAAACACAGCCCCTGTGCAGCCACCTGTGACTAAGCCCGCCTCGGTCAACAAGCAAGGCAACATGCTGGGGACAGTTGGTGGGTGAAAGCTGTCGAGGATATTGGGGGGCTGTGTGTTTTTTCTGGCACCAGGCTCAGGGTGACTAAGGGAGGCACACGTAACCATAAAAACAACCCCCCCTCCTTGCACCATCTTAATAGTCTCCAAAACATTTTCCCACACTGATCTCGTTGGGCCCTGCAGCTGTATGTGGTAAGCTTGGGTGGGCAGAGCTATCCACTCTGGGGTGCCAGTGCAGGGACCGCCAAGGGCTGCGCTCGGCCACTCCTCGCCAGTCCCTTGCCTGAGGCAGACATCACTAATCGATCACATTGCTCTCCCTTTCCGGTCCAGAATCTTTCTCCACACAGCCCTTTGGGCAGCAGTTGATTGAGGACTGGCATCCCTGGGGCAGGGGACGGAGGCCAGTTACCTAAGCAGCTGGATGACGTGGGCCAAGGCTTGTCAGTTTCCTATCTGAGACAGGAAGATGGACCAGAAGTCCTGTGTCTCTGTGGAATGCTCTGTTGACAAGTCCTGTCTCATGCTTCTCTGCTGCCTTCCACCCCACCGTAGCTCTGTCTTGTGACCACTGAGGGACCCCGTGATGGTCTCCTCTCCACCTCCAGTGAGTTGGGGGAGCTCATCAGCACGCCCTTCCTGGAGTTCTCTGCTCAAATGCTCTCAAAGACTCTTCACAGCGTTCCCAAGAGAGCCCGGCTGCAGAGTGCCCAGGACCTTCAGCTCATCACCCAGTGCAACTCCCAGACTCCCCTTTACTCAGCCGAAGGGAATGTTTGACCCTGTGTGTGGCCTCCCCTGAGGGAGCAGCTGAGAAAGGTTTTAGCACCCTCCCCTCTCCCCGCCCCCGATCCTGGCTGATTAGGTTTATGCTGAATTCTAGGGAGTGGAGCCAGGTGGCTGGGCTTCCCCACGGCTGCCCTCACACTGAAAGGCCTTGAGCTGTTCCACCTGGAACAGAGTAGGGACTGTTGGGATGGCTGGAGGAGGGACGGCTTGTGTTAGAGGGACTGCATGGGCCCATGGGGAAAGAGACTGTGAGTTCAAAGCCTGGCTGGGTCTCTGACTAGCTGGTGACAGCAGGTGAGTGGCTTAGTCTCTCTGAGCCTCAGTTTCCTTGCTTTAAAACGGAGCTAGTAATCACAAAAAGACAAGAACTGTAGGATTCCACTTACCTGAGTGCCTAGGGTGGTCGGACCCAGGGGGACAGAAAGTAGGCGGGGAGGATGGTTTTGGCGGTTTGCTTTGCGAGATGAAAGGGTTCTGGGCACACAACCATGTGACTATATCAACACTGCTGAGCAGTGCACTTAAAAATGGCTAGGACGGTGACTTATACTTCATGCGTATTTTACCACAAGGAATTATTTTTTAATCTAAAAAATGGAGCGAGAAAGAGCATTTATATCGTGGGGCGGTTGTAGGACTTAAATGAGATGACCCTCCCCCATCACTCTGCATGTGTGCGGTGCGGAAAGGTCATGTGATGAATCCTGTCCCTTCAGGCTCTTTTCCTAAGAAGGGAGGTCACTGCATGGAAGGGCTACCACGGGGGGGTGGTGAGTTTCTCGGCAGAAGAGGTGTGCAAGTGGAGGCCAGGTGGCTGAGCACTGCTGTGGGGGTGGTCTTGGATTCTCTTCCAGCCCCGGATTTCGGGGGGGCGCGGTTCTGAGCTGCACCCATCTTGTCCTGCCCCACCTCCATCTGCTTGTGCCTCTGTCCTGCCCCTGCACCCACCGCCCATCCATACCAGGCCCCCAGCACCTGCCTCCCTGACAACAGCCTGTCCTGCAGGGGTGGAGCCAGCAAAGGCACAAGGGGCCACAGTGGGCTGTTTCCATCTCGACTCAGGCCCCCGCGAGCCTCAAGAGGGGCAGTTGGTGGGGGAGAGCGGGGTCAAGGGCAAAGCGTGGGGGGGTCAGAGAGAGGCGGACTCAAGCCTGCCCTCCCTTCTCTGCGTGCGGGCTGGATAACAACACCCCTTTCGTGGGGTCCTCGTGGTAGTAAATGACAGAATTGCAGGAAAGTGCTTGGAACCCAGTGAACTCTTGACAAACTGTAATTTATATAAATTGTTAGTTTTTGAGTGTTTAGTGGTGTGTGTATAATTTGTTTCTGAGAGAGAAGGATGGGGGCAGGGGGGAGGAGGGGTTCCAGGCCCAACCATAGGAGCTGGATCCTTCCTGGGGTGAGGGACCTTCCACACACCAACCAAGACCCCTGTCAGAACAGGTCAAGAGGCCCAAATACCCCTGGGGAGTCCCCCAAAGACCCCATCCCCTCATCTAGTCCTCCCTCAGTGGACAAAGGCTTGGAGGGGGGGGCAGGGACACCCCAGGAGCTAAATCTTCAGCTTAGGGCTCTGTCCTCGGCCCAAGGAGAGCCCCCTCTGAGCCCACTGTCCACACAGGGTTTGGGGGCTCTGGCCCAATGTGGCTTGAAAGCTGTCTCCATTTCCTCTGTCCCAGGGGAGTTCACTCAACCATTGGAAGTCTCAGTAAAAAAGAACCCCCTGACAGGTGTCAGAAAGCAATTTAGAAGTGACAGCTCTTAGGAACAGTGTTGGAAAACCCATCACAGGACAGCCTGGGTCTCACCTGGCAGGTGAGAGTGGGGAGCACCCGTGGTAATCAGGTCTCTAACTTCCTATGAACCTTCTATGGGAGGAAGCCAGGAGGTCAGGGCCCAGCATGGTCAGGGTTCAAGTGAGACAGAACCTGGACCAGTCCCACGCGTTTCCCATATTTGCATGATGACAGCCAGCGATGAATGTATAGTCACAACAAAATCATTATTTTTATTTTTCTTTACTTAAAAAAATGTTAACGTTTATTTATTTTTGAGAGAGAAAGAGACAGCGTGAGCAGGGGAGGGGCAGAGAGAGAGAGGGAGACACAGAATTTGAAGCAGGCTCCAGCCTCCCAGCTGTCAGCACAGAGCCAGACATGGCACTCGAACTCACAAACCATGAGATCATGACCTGAGCTGAAGTCAGGTGCTCAACCGACTGAGCTGTCCAGGTGTCCCCAAATCATAATTTTTAAAAAGAGCTAACATTTCTTGTGCTTGCTCTGGGTTATAACACTGCCCCGGGTGCTTCCACCTAGATTGATTCTCTTTTCTCGATCTTCATCACAGCAGTGAAGTAGACACTTTTACTCTCCCCATTTTCCAAGGGAGGAAATGGAGCTCAGAGCAGGGAAACCAAGGCACGAAGATGGCAAGTGAAGGGTTGGGATTGCGGACCCCACCTCTTACCCCCTCTAAAAATCCGCTGGACACGGCATATGGGCCCCTGGCTCAGACACTTCTTGTGGGGGTCAAACCAGCGCGTGCAAAGTCACTCAGGAAACTGTACATGGAGTTATTACTAAAATAACAAACTCCTTTAGATTTCCTCAGAACCAAACATAACCATCCCTCTTTTTCTTCAAGAACGATCACTAGGGCCCAGAGGAGGCCAAGGAAGGGTTCAATGACCACTGTCTCAGAGTGGAAGACACAGGCCACGTTGGAACCAGACTGGACTCCCTGAAACCAGTCAGCATTGCTTTGATCCGGGTAGAACTCGTTTGATCCAGTTAGATTTAGTCGGAATCTGTTTGACGAGTCCTGAAGGAGTGTGATCCAATCAGATCATGTTAGAACCAGGTTTTATCCTGACCTGGTTAGAATCAGAATGAGCCAGAACTAGCTTGGACTGGTTAGAAGTGGTCTGAGCCTGTTGTGACTGGTGTGAAACAGCCGAAACCTATCCGGAATGGCGATAAACCCCAGCTCTGGTTTCACAGGAGCAGCTCCGAGAACATCTCGGAGATCGGGGAGCAGCGGCATACAATGAGGAAGTGTGGAGTAGGCCGGTGGGGGGAGCGAGAGCCAGGCCTGGCCCTGCCTGGGGAGGGCCTTGCATGCCACGCTGGAGCCTATGATGTCATAGCCGTACTCACATCACATATAACCCTCTGGAGTGTTGCGTAGGCCACATGGCTGTAAATCAATTAGCCTCTTGCCCAATGATTAATGGGAGGGAAGTTTTCATCACTTGTTCTGGGTAAATGATTGCATATGGAAGCACATCTTTGATTGTATGAGTTCTTGCTGGAGCATGACGTTTCTTGGAGAGGGTTCCCTGTGCAATGTGGAGCCCCTGCGGCCCTCCCGTGCCCCCACCCCCCTGCAACGTACATCCCGCTCCCTGCGTCCCCCTTGTTGTCTCCTCTTTCCCCCTCCCTCCCCAGCTTTGTCTCTCCAGGAGTCTCCGTGGTATCTTCCCAGGCCAAAGGGCTCACCCAGGGCCCAGGAGGAGGTGATGGTGGCCAAACCCAGGGCCAGTTGTGCCTTGTGGACAAGTGTGACGTCACAGGACAGAGAACGACTTGCCACTGTTTGGGGCCAGAGGTGATCTACACAGTCCAGGCCCATCTACAGACAGGGAGCTGGGAGGAGAGAGGGGCTGGGGTACCCTGGGGGGTTCCCACAGAAGCAGGTCGACGAAGCCACAGGTGACTCCAGATATGAGTCCAAAGTAGAAACCCAGCTGGTCAGAAATTCTCTGCAGTGGCATCGGGGTGGCTCAGTCGGTTGAGCGTCCGACTTCAGCTCGAGTCATGATCTCACAGTTGGTGAGCTCGAGCCCCGCGTCGGGCTCTGTGCCGACAGCATGGAGCCTGGAGCCTGCTTTGAGTTCTGTGTCTCCCTTTCTCTCTGACCCTCCCCTACTTTCTCTCTCTCTCTCTCAAACATAAATAAACATTAAAAAAATTAAACAAAAAAGTTCTTGGGAAGATCCTTCAGAATGCACATAGGCCAGACCCTCCTCTTCCCAGAGGCCTTGAGCGGAAGGGGCTGGCTCTGGGCCACACAGCCAGGACAAAAAGAGCCTCCGGCCCCCAGACCAGAGCACTACCTCCCTCAGGAAGTGGGGCCTGTCTTTAGGGCTTTTCCATCCATCCTGCCCGCAGCCGGAGCACCAGCCTGAGCCCTCTCGAAGCCCCCCTGAGGGTCTGGGGGCTCCGATCAGCCATGGTGTTTAAGAGCATGGGGTCCTGCGGGCTGTGGAGCCAGACAGACTTGCATCTGAGTCTGTGACCCTGCCTTACTAGCTGAGCAACCTTGGCTAAGAATTTTCACCTCTCTGAGCCTTAGTTTACTCGTCCACAAAATGGGGATAATACTTGAAGTCAGCTCGTAGGATTGTTGGGAGTTTAAATGAACTGATGTGCAAAGTTCACGTTACAGGGTCTAGCTGTTCACTGACTGGTGAATCAACAATACTGTTAACATTTATAATAGTGATTATTGTTATCACTGAGCCCTTGCTTTTTGTCATAGAGGCCCTAGAAGATGACTGAGGACGCTGGTAGAGTACCTGTTCAGCACCGTCTTACTTGATGTGTGGCTTCAGTTTGCCCAGATATAAAGTGGGGTAAGTACCTCTGCTCTGCCTGCACCCCAAGGTGGTTGTAAGAATCCAGAATGTGAAAGTGCTGTGCAAATTGCCGATTCTGGGGAACACGGAGATGACTGCCCACTTCTCTGTCCGGGATGCTGCCGGAAGTATGGTCGGTGGTCACATGGCCTCCAGCTCTCAGCCCCTGTAGCCGGGCTCAGCTGCAGATAGCCACCTCGCCCGAGGTCGTGCCCTCCCCAGGGCAGCCTGCAGCCAGGGGATGAGACAGCAGGGGGCACAAAGACCCAGCCATTTGGGTCCACAAGGGACACTGTTGGGCACTGGTTGAGCCTGTACCATCAGACCTGCATCGAGGTCTGTCTCTGCCCCCTACCTCCTCCCCCCCTTTCCTCTCACACGTGTTGACCCCTCGTAACACCTTGCACCCCAAACTTCACCCCCAACTGCTTTCGGGGAACCCCGCCTGCAAAAACTATGTAAGAAGGTTGTCTTGCTAACACCACTATCCTCATTACACAGAGAAGGCAGCCCCTGGGGCCCAAACCACCCACCCCTGAAAAATAGGCCCTTTAACGCCGGCTCAGATTCCCAGAAATCCGGAAATACAGTTCAGCTGGGAGGGAGGCTGTCCAAGTTGAGTTTTGTTAGAGTTGCAGGTGAAGCTACAATGTGGGATAGAAGGTGTGTGGAGCTACAAAGCTAATACTCACCTCTTTCCAGAAGGCCCTACTCAGGGAGCCTGGGCAGTGAGTGTGTCCCACGGCGATGGCCAGTCCTCCGTCCCTGGGCAAACCCCCACCTCTGCTGCTGCCAGTAGAGTCTTCACAGCTCGCGGCAAAGTGGGGAAAGTTGGACAGAGCGCTGGATCTTAGGGGAGAGATTATGCTGGTCATAATTGTCTGCGGTTAGCATGACTACACAATGCTGAGAATAGAGGGTAGCTTGTTATCTCTTTCGATCGCTTCACTTGGCCAAAGCGGCTCCACCCGGAAATCTAGGTCTGAGGGCCACTGATGGGTCCCAAATCACCTGAGTGGGCTTCCTGTCCTGCTGGCCGAGAGGTCTGACCACAGGCAAGGATCAGCAGCCTGCTGACCTTGGCCTGGCAGACAAGGTGGGCACCTTGGCCGTGGTTGTGTCCAGGACGGCCGATGGCTTGCCGATCATCCTTCTTGGGGCCTCAGCCCCCTCCAAAAATTGAGCTGCAGGTGGGGTGACCTCGGGTCCCTTCCTGCCTTTAAGGTGCCCACAGTGAGATCCTCAGAGGAGAATTCCAGAAGGAGGGGCCAGTAAGGACCGACAGGCTGTGGGTGCCTGGCCCTCAGCCCCGTGCTTCAGGTCCCGCCAGAGAAGGAATGAGGGCCAGGTGGGTCAACAGCACCCCCGCGTGAGCGGTGAGCCCCCATCATCACTCCTGGACTAATTGCCACCCCACCCGCCCGCCAGGTGCCCGCCCGTGTGTCCCCAGCTCTGGGGCTGCTATTAACGACATGTTGCAGCAGCTTTACGAAGCGTGGCTCGGAACAATTTTACACCTCATTTGATTTATGTTCCCGGATTCGCTCCTCTCTCAGAGACTCCCTCCCTCTGGAGAGACAGCATGTGTCATCCGCTCCAGCTCTCCTGCGTTCCCACAGAGCCAGTCTCTGCGTCAGGAAGGGCCAGCCTCAGACCCTAGGTCCTGAGCAAACAGTCCCGTGACCTGGCTCTTCCTCCAGGGCTTTCTTCCAGATGTGTGTCCCTGAGCCGGGACACCTGTGACTGAGGCCTTCGGAGGTGGGCTTAGCCACGACAGAATCCCAGAGCAACGAAAGTCCTTGGGGATTGGTTACCAGCACACCCGCATCTTACAGATGGGGAAACTGAGAGGTGGAAAGAGTCCTCGGTGTCTTCAAGACCCTTCTGAAGGTCACATGGCCAGTCTGTGGCAGATGCCTGCCTCCCCTCTCAGCAGTAAAGAGGGCTGGTCCTCACAGGGAGTCACCAGGTCAGCTGTGAGCCAGCCTTCCCGCCAGTAGGACCTGCTGGACTGGACTCTTTGTCCAGACAGTGTCCTTGACGTAGGCTGAAGAAATGGACGAGCAACAGGGCCATCTGGTCCACCTCCCTCATTGCAGAGGGAAGGCAAGCAGGATGGGAGAGGAAGAGTGATTCCTTGCAAAGCACACAGCCAGTAGGATGCAGGCTGGGCTAGAACGCTGGCTTCACGACCCTGGGATCTTATCCCCTTCTCCCTAAGAGGCAAGAACGTTCCTACAACCACGTCTTCTCATTCACTCACTTTTGAACGGATGCCTCTCAGGAACCAGGCTTGGTGGTAAGCTCAGAGGACGCGAGGATGGACCAGACAGAGAAGCACCCGGCTGTCCCAGCCCAGTGTAGTGAGGCCGCGAGGGAACGTGTGGGCCCCAGCAGCGGACCCCTCCCTCTGCTCAGCGAACTCCTGCCATGGGGAATGTTGCTTGCAGGGGAACCCACTGCCCACCACAGAGGCCGGTAACCCATAATCCCAGCCGCCCTTGAGATATGTGAACAAGGTTTGGCCCGTTAGATATACCCGTCCCAGGTTATACTCAAGCTGGTGACATGAAGAGAGAGGGGACAAGGATATTCTCTGTGGCCACAGGGCTGGGGCAGTTGCACTAAGATCGAGTGCCCAGAGGCAGAGGTAATACTGGTGACATGGGTGGTGCGGGCCACAGTGTCCCCACAGCCAGTTCTGGCTCTTCGTGAGGATGATAGTTCCCACTAGCATGATACCCCGACCCACCTGGAGGACAGGGGAGGCTCTCCGTATTCATCAGAGATAACTTCTGATTTCGGAAACTTTCAAATCTATACGAAAGCAGAATAGCACCAAGAACCCCCACGTGTCCATTGCCAAGCTACGAGATTCACCAACATTCACCATTCTTTTTTAATTTTTTAAAATGTTTATTTATTTTTGTGAGAGAGAGAGACAGAGTGTGAATGGGGGAGGGGCAGAGAGAGAGCGAGACGCAGAATCCGAAGCAGCCTCCAGGCTCCGAGCTGTCAGCACAGAGCCCGATGCGGAGCTCGAACTCACGAACTGTGAGCTCTGTGAGCTGATGTCAGACGCTTAACTGACTGAGCCACCCAGGCGCCTCTAACATCCTGCCATTCTTGTTCGTCTTCCCTCCTGTAGAGTTTCCAAACACTTCTTTCCTCAAAACATTTTAATTAAGAGTTCACTTTTCAGCAGAGTTTTAGGTTTACAGAAAATTTGAGCAGGTGGTACCACGGATTCCCCTAAACTCCATCCCATACCAATTTCTCCTACTATTAACATCTTACGTTAGTATGGTACATTTGTTACAAGTAACAAACCAATGCTGATATGTTGTTATTAAATCGAGTCCATACGTGATCAGACTGCCTTAGTTTTTCATCAGTGACCTTTGCCTGTTCAGGATCCCATGCAGGAGACCACATTATGCTTAGCTGTCAGGTTTTGGGAGCCCTTCTGGGTTGTGATAGTTTCACAGACTTTCCTTGATTCTGATGATCTTAAGAGTTTTGAGGCGTGGCTTATCAGGTATATTGTAGGTTTCCTGCTCTGGGGATTTGTCTACCGTTTTTCTCATGATTAGATTGGGGTTATGTGTTTGGGGAAGGAGGATCACAGAAGTAAAGGGCTATTTTCATCATGCCGTATTAAGGGCATTATATTGTGATAATGTGATATGATAAGATATATGTATTTGATCTTGTCCCTGGGTCCTGAAACCAAGCTCCTAAAACCCCCCCACTTTTCTGAGTGATAGGAGCACCTTCTGCTAAAATATTTAGTCTTTGTCCATGGTTCCTGACACAAGAGCTTTAAGACCCTTGGGACCTTCTGAGTGATGGGTGTCTTTGTATGCTAACCATGGCTGTGGTTGACAAATACTGTCTTTCTTGCCAGAAAGACCGAGGCAAGATGGGAAGGTAGCAGCTCTCAGTCCCACCCTACCCCCATCCTCTGGGGCAAGGAGAGGGGCTGGAGATTGACTTAAATAACTGATAGTGCCTACCTGCTAAAGCTTCCATAAAAATCCCTAAACGATGGAGTTCAGAGAGCTTCTAGGTCAGTAAACACATCCATGTCCTGGGATGTCCATATGGCAGGGAGCGATGTACCTTCGCTTCAGGACTCTTCTGGACTTCATCCTCTGGACCTCTTCAACTGGCTGTTCCTCTGTACCCTTTATAATATCCTTTCTGATGCCACCAGTAGATGTGTTTTCCTAAGTGCTGTGAGTTGTTACAGCAAAGTATCAAATCTGAGAAGAAGAGAGTGGGAAACTTCAGTTTGCAGCCCAGTCACAGCGAAGTGTGGGTAACCTGGACACCCGCTCCTTGTGATTGGTGTCTGTGGTGGGGGAAGTTCTGTGGGGCTGAGCCCTTCACCTATGGCATCCGTGTCAACTCTGGGTCATCAGTATCAGAATTGAATTAAGCCGAAGGACACTCAGTCGGTGTCTGTAGAAAATTGGCGAGTTGCTTGGTGTGGAAAATCCACACATTTGGTGTCAGAGGTGTTGTGAGTAGAGCAACAGTTTTTGCTCTTCAGACTCCCCGTTGTTTTTGATGACCTTGACAGTTTTGAGAAGTACTGGCCAGCTGTATTGTAAGATGTACCCCCCCACCCCGTTGGAATTTGTCTACTGTGTATCTCATGATTAGACGGAGGTTATGGGTTTGGGGAAAAAACCCAGAGGTGAAGTGCCACTCCCATTACACTGTATTAAGTGTATGTGCCATCAACATGATTTATTATTGATGTTGGCCTCGATTGCCTGCTGAAGTGGTGATCGTGAGGTTTCTCCACTGTTGGGTTACCCATATCCCCCCTTTCTGTACTGGACTCTTTGGAAGGAAGTCACTATGTGCAGCCCACAGTTAGAAAATTAAGGACTTGTGATCCCACTCCTTTAAAGTGGACACCTAGGGGCGCCTGTGTGGCTTAGTCGGTTAAGCATCCGACTTCAGCTCAGGTCATGACCTCGTGGTCCGTGAGTTCAAGCCCTGCGTCGGGCTCTTGTGCTGACAGCTCAGAGCCTGGAGCCTGCTTCAGATTCTGTGTCTCCCCCTCTCTCTGCCCCTCTCCTGCTCGCACTCTCTCTCTCTGAAAAATAAACATTAAAAAAAATAAAAAATAAAGTGGAGAACTTACATAATTTGAAGCAACTTCCAGACATCCTATCTTTTTACTCCTAAACATGTCAGTATGTATCTCTCACATATGGACTTAAAAACCACACACCCAGCTACATTACCACTATGCCACCCAACACTGCCAACAATGATATCATTTAATATCCAGACCATGCTCAATTTTCCCTGATTGTCCGGAAAAAAAGCATTTCTATGGCTGGTTTATTCAAATCAGAATCCAAATAATATCCACCTGTTAGATTTGGCTAACATGCTCTTAAATGTCTTTGCACTTATAAAAGTTTTCCTTCCTTTTTTTGGTTGTGTGCCTCTTATTTCCTGAGGAATTAGGGTGAGTTCTTTTAGAGAATTTTCTACCTCTGGTCTTGGCTGATGGCTGTCTCATAGTTTTGTTTAATAACTCCTCTGGCCTCTGCATTTCTTGGAAACTGGTGGTTACATCAGAGGCTTAATCAGATTCAGGTTCATTATTTTGGCATCATATCAGGACATACGAATGTCCAGATGTCCCTCTTTTCATGGTGCTGAAATTGACCAAGGGTTGACATGTTGTCAACATTTCTGCTCATGAGCTTAGCAAGTGCTGCGCATTGATGCCTAGACCGATAGCCTCTTAATAAATCCCTTTCCTTCTTAAAGAGAGGAGTTGATTTCTGTTGCTTGTAACTAAAAACTCTGCTGAATAAACGGATGTCCATTCTAGTGTGGTTTTTCTTAAGTTTATTTATTTTGAGAGAGAGAGAGAGAGAGAGAGAGAGAGAGAGAATCCCAAGCAGGATCCGTGCTGTCAGCCCAGAACCCAGCACAGGGCTCGAATTCACGAACCATGAGATCATGACCTGAGCCGAAACTAAGAGTCAGACACAACCGACTGAGCCATCCAGGCACCCCAATCTTATGTTTTTTCAACTCAACCTAGCAAATGTCTGATTAAGTGCCCACTCATGACATGGGCATAGCATGGAAGGTCTCTGGAGCCAGAGCTGCCTGAGTTGAGATTCTACTTCTACCACTGAGTAGTGTATGCTCTGGGCATCTTTCCTCAACTTCCTCGCCTGAACAAATGGGGATGTTGCTAATGATAGCAATGCCTAGCTCGTAAGGTTATCATCAGAAATGAAGTAGTTAATATATGCAAAGCCCTTAGAACACTGCCTAGCACACAGCAAGCATTCAATAATTCTTAACTGATATTACAGTAATACTACGAGTTATTTTATTTTATTTCATTTCAGAGTTCTCTTCCTACCTTTCCCACCCATCTTCTTGGGTAATTTCACCCATCCCTGGGGGTTGGCTATCATTTCCCCTAATACTTCAATGCCAAGAATTACCTTGACTGAAAGATACACCACTGATAGACTGTCTTTGTTTTGGTTGGTATGGAGGTAGGGTGGCGGGGGTGGGGGGAGGCAGTTGCCAGTAAATGTAGACTTTGCCATAAGACCTACCCATTTCAGAATTGTTAAAGTCAGGGGTGGGTGGAATTTGTGCTTAAAACTGAGAAAATCTGAAATATTCTGACAACTTCCTCAGCGATACCAACTAAAACAACCCGCTACCCTGAGGTTAGTGGAGTTTGGGTTGTGGCCTTGCCCTCTTCCAGTGCTAGATTTGTATCCATGCCTCCGTGCCCTAGGGAGAAAGACACGAGGAGGAACCTCGGCTCTGTGCTAAGTGCTCTGGGTATTAGGAATTGGACACGACCAGGACAGGGAGATAGATTTCTCCCTGCCACCTTTGGGGGAGCAGCCTGGATAGAAAAATAACTCACTCTTAGGTAAGGGGGTCAGTTGACATGGTCTGTGCCTACGGACCACCAGGACAAGACTGAGAAAGCAACCCGGTGCCTGGGTCCTTGAGTGGCTGTTCCCAGATACAAATCAGAGAGATTTGGGCACTTTCTAGAAAAGATTTCTACAGCATTATAATTGTGGTTAGAGAGTTCATTAGGAATCCCGCCTTGAGGGCATGGCATGTGGAAAGAGAGATCCACGGGTGAGAGATGAGCGAACAGTGCTGAGACAACTGGTGGCAACTTTATAGCACCATGGCTTCACTCAGGGATGCCCCTGAAGGACAGTGGTGGAGAGAAGTCCTCCCAGGGCAAAAGCTTTGAGTACACTTCTTCATGGACATGGCTAATGGCTTAGTCAGAGACTTGGAAGAACACAATTGGAAATCGATAACAAGGAGGTCTGAGAAAGAGGTATTTGGGTGGACCTCTCCAAATGGTCTCAGAGGTGAAGGCAATTTGTGCCCTAGGTGAATCCTCATCAAAGAATAACATGGTCAACAAAATGGCCCATTCTGTGTATGTTAGTGGGATCATAAGCCAAGCAGCCATGACAGCATGGACGTTGGTTTTGCATGGGCCCAGCAGCATGGACTTCCACTCACCAAGACCGATCTGGCTACAGTCACTGGTGAATACCCAACCTACTTACCAACAGCAGAAACCAACACAGAGCTCCCAACATGACACCACTCTCCAGAAAGACCAGCTAAATATATTGGTCTCTTAATGAATAGGTTGGTTACATTAGATGCCTATTGTCATAGGTGGGTATTCTGGATCTGGGTTAGTCTTTGCTGTCCACATGCTTCTGCCCACATCACCATCCATGGACTTACACAATATCTTATTTACTGTCATGGCATTTCACACAGCATTGCTTCTGACCAGGGAACTCATTTCACAGCTAATGGAGTACATCAGTGGGTTGTGTTCATGGAAGTAGCCAGCCCTACCATGTTCCCCATCATTCTAAAGCATCAAACTAATAGAACAAGGAGAATGGCCATTTGGAGATCTGGATTTGGAGCCAGACAAACCTGAGTATGAATTCTGCCACTGGCAAGCACAGTTACGTACATTGGGTAAGCTAGATCTGTTTCCAGATAAGGTGGAATGCACACTAAAAACATGGCAGCTATTACCATCACTTGTAACAAATAATTATAGGTGTGCCCAGAGACTTAGCCTCATGGATGTTCATCATAGTGTTGTTTATAGTAGTAAAAAATTGGATGCTACCTAATAGCCATTAATCGAGGATTGCCTTAAAAATTGTGATGCATCAGCCGAATAAAATACGACGTACTTGTTACTGTTTTAGAGAAGCATTTAATAAAATGGAGGGATATTCATGATACACCACTAGGTGAAGAAAGCAGGCTATTTATTAAAAAGCAAGTCATTTATTGTTTTTAAAAGCCACTAAGTGGGAAATTGGGCGATTTTCACGTACTCCTTCCTCTTGTGCATATTTTCCAAATGTGTTTTAATGGCTACATATCACGTGTGTAGTATAAAAAAAAGTAAGCTCTCCCCCACGCCCCCAATGATGTTTTTAATGCAGCGAGGCAGGGGGTGGGACTGGGTAGGCTCTATCTAGTCTGTGTGCTCTCTATCTGTGTGCTCTATCCCAGGCAGGCTTCTGCACCTGGGAGGATACTGCCACGCCATTTCTGTGACCTCCAGGTCACAGCCGTTCCTTGGCATAACTCCACCTCTACCCCAGAAGCCCCCAGGACACTGAGCCTGTAATGGCAGGGAGAGAATCCCATAACCCTACCCACTGGTAGAATGGGAGAATGTCACAGGGGCCGCCTCCACGACCGCTACCAGATACACCATTTTCACAGCATCCATCAGGAACGTGGCTGCCTGGGAGAAATGGACGAGGCTCCCACCACCACCACCACCACCCCCCCCCCCCAGGCCTGTAAGTACTGGCAAAGGTTCACAGAGACACTGGACTCAGTCTGGCGGATTGAAAATATTTTTCAGTGAAGCCCCAGTATTTGACTGGAGAAACAATAATATTCCTTCTCTGGATGTCAAACATCCGGGTAAATAGAAGCCTTTTTTCCCGCCTGCTCTCTTCCCTGAGTGTTACAAAGGATGCTCTGACATGGGTTTTTGGAAGGGACTCACCTCGCCGGGGGAGGGCCAACTGGAGCCACAGGGAGTGCTTATTTTTAAAAAGAGAGGGAAATATGTGGCCCATCACAGGTTTGCTCAAAGGGCCTGGTTTCCTCAGGAGAGAGGGTGTGGGCTGGTAGGACCTGCCTTCACTGGTCTTGGTGGTGGGTGGTGGGCGGGGCGGGGGGAGCCTGGCAGGGAGAATGTATCCCACCCAGAACTGGGGTTGTGGGTGCAGCCAGAGTCAGGGAGCCGTGTAGCGGCAAGGAGAAGAGAGGGGGGTTGAGGGCAGACATTAATTGAAGAACTCCCATTATTTTCACTGAACTGGAACCCAAGGACTATCAGGCCACAGAAAGTCAATCTCACCCAACACCTGGGCAAATCCAGTGGATTTGACTAACCCTGGAAATTAAGTGAAGGCATCTCTACCAAGTCTTCCCCCAAATGTAACTGGCATTTGGGGGATCCATTGGGGGAATTTATGGGGAAGAAGGCAGAGAAGAAAATAGTCCTAAACCTTTCTCAAGTTGGAAAATGAATCACAAAAATCTTTCCAGTTACATGGATTCCATTGAGCTCCATCTTAACCCTGTCCCGTCAGTGACCCCTAGGCTGGGTTTTCTGTTCCCCTAACTCACTGTCTGTCTCCACATCATGGGCATCACCTGCTACCTGACACATGGATGCTCTGCTTAGATATCTGGACCCCACTCCTCACCCCTCAAGGACCAGGGTATTTTTTTTTTTTTACCTCCTTCCAATATTTCATCCTGGTCTGACACATCTTGATCCAACTGGCAACCCTGTGGGGCAGACCACTGACCTGCCTTTTCCCCTGATGGGACATGGTGGCCGTACCCAGCCCAGTGCCAGGCCTTTGCTCTGTAATGATCATACCTGCACAGTCAGAGCCAGCCCTCACTTGAGTATCTTTCTATCACTGACGCTCAAGATGAAAATTCAGCTGTTTTGACTTGAGGGGATAAACTTGAGTCTCTTCACCAGAAGTTCTTGGAAAGCCTAGGCAGGGTCTCCCGGTTCATACAGGTTGGACTAAGCCCAAGCCCCAGCAATGCATGGAAGTCTGACTCCTCTCTGAAGTCTCCATAAGTGAGCCCTGCTTGCCACCTTCACTTCCTGTCTCTGGTTCAAGCCCCCCCCCCCACTCTCTTTGTTGGACTATTGCAATACCCCCCTTCCCCTTTCCACTCTGGTCTCCAGCCAGTGCACTCAGCGTGCAGTGGTTCTGCTGCTTAAAACTCTTCCAGGACTTGCCACAGCCCTCAGCACAACCCAGGTTCCTCACCCAGTGGCCCTGCCATCCTCCGTCACTTATAGCCTATCTGCATCCACGATCCTCTGTGTCACAGCTTGCCGCACTGGTTTTCTCTCAGCTTCTTTCTGTGCCTACCACCTTCCCACCTCAGAGCCTACGCCACTACTGTTCCCACTGCCTGGAACACCTCACTTCACCAAGAAGCTGACTCTTTGTTATTCTTTTTTTTTATTCTTTATCCATCAAGTCCAAGCTTCAGAGAAGCTTTTCCTGACCATCCAAGCCAAGAAAGCCCATCATGGCATTCTCCTCTTTCCCCTCATGACACTTACCATACTTTAAAGTGGGCTTCTCACTGGGCATTCACTTATTTGCTATCTGTCTTGATCACCAGACCATGAGCTCCATTAGGGCAAAAACTATGTCTGCCCCATTTATCCCTATGTGGCATCCCCCACAGAAGAGAAGTTCAGAAATATTTCCTAAGTGAGTGAGTAGGTAAAAGAAAGAAAGAGACTGGGATGCAATATTCAAAGGGCATCAGGCGGCAGTGTGATTTAATAACCCAAAGGTATACTCTGGGGTTGGACGGTCCCTGACTGGCACCTGGGCTCAATGTTACCTGTGTGACCTTGGGGGAAATTACTTAACCTCACTGAGCCTTAGTTTCCTTATCTATAAAATAATGATTAGAGGGGCGCCTGGGTGGCTCAGTCAGTTGAGCGTCCGACTTGGGCTCAGGTCATGATCTCATGGTTCGTGGGTTCGAGCCCCGCATTGGGCTCTGTGCCGACAGCTCGGAGCCTGGAGCCTGCTTCGGATTCCGTGTCTCCCTCTCTCTCTGTCCCTCCCCTGCTCACGCTCTGTCTCACTCTGTCTCTCAAAAGTAAATACATGTAAAAAAAATTTTTTTAAATAGGGATTAGAATAATTTTCCTTGCTAGGTGGTTTTGAAAATTAAAGATAATATATTTCAAGAATCTGACCCAATGCCTGGCACTAAACGAGTGTCCGAAGTATCCATGTATCCAAAAAACACGTATTGAAAGTGTACAGAGAACTTGACCTGTGCTCGGGTCTCGGGGCTCCACAGACCCCATGTTCAAGGACGATACCACTCAGAGGCTCTACAAATTGTAGCTATTCATAGTAATAGTACTATCCTGCTACTACTAGTAATAATAAACAACATGTTAGGAAATTCTCTAGCCAGAGTGAATGAACCAAGCCTGATGGAATCCTGCCCGGGAAAACCAGGAGATGAGAAGGGAACAGGGTGTGAAGGGAAAATACAGGAGCGAGTGTGTGTCGTTTACCATAAATTGTCCTTTGATCTTTCTTGCATGGCTTAGATTTTCCATGTAATTGAATTCAAGAATTCTCTGACCAAAGTATCCATTCACTGAATGGATCGGTATACGTAGGTTGCTTTCAGGAGGTGAATGTGGCATTGTCTTTGCCCTCAAGAGGCTTAGAGGGGAACAAAATAACACACAAAAATCCTATCACCAAGCAGACTTCAAAGAGACACAGATGAGGGACACTGGGAATTCCAAGACAAGAGCCATAGGTTTCATGGCGAGGTAGCATTTGGATGGACAGAAGGACACAGGAGAGAGAGAAAATGGGAGAGAACATGATGTAGGGAAAGAAGTTCGGGATGTGGAGCCAGATGACCTGCTTCCAAACCCTGGCTTACAATTTGCACCTAGAAAAACCACAGTGTCTCTGAGCCTCAGTTGTCTCACCTGGAAAATGGGGATAATAATACCTCTGCGTTATTGTGATTATTTTGTGTGGTCATCTTCACACACACACACACACACACACACACACACACACACACACACGTTTCCCAGGAAATGTTGGAGCCATGGCACTGAGAAACACCTCCATCTGGGGAGGTCACCAGAAGGCTTGTCCCCACTACTGTCCTCCCTGTGCAGAGAAAGACAGATTCCATAGGTCCAGGGGGCATGTGGTTGACGACGGTGCTTCGTGGCAGTGGTGAAGGCAGTGGTGCCACATCCTGCCGGGCTCACTGCTCCACACCCTTCCGCTGAATCCATCTGAGATAGAAATGGCACTTCCCAAAATCCCAAACCACTCCCATTTCCAGTCAGAGGAATTTCAGGAACCCTAGGCTGGGCCGACCATCTGAGCCAAGGTGGGCCATGAGCCCAGCCTGCCAGAGATGCCAGTGCGTTGAAGTCGGGCATCTCACAGTCTGGCTGACTGTTCACCCGACATGCTTCTCCTTCCTGGGCTCACAGCTAGTCTCCATCCTTGTAGTTGGGGGAGGCCATGCGACATGGTGCTGATCAGTGAGAAGTGACAGACGTGTGTTCCTTCCAGGCCCGACCAGTAAAAGCCTTCCAAGCTCTTTCTATCGGTCAGATGACAGCGGTCCCCCAGCATGATTCCAGAAGCCATTTTAAAGATGGCATGGTTGCCATCAGCCAAAGTCTCTGACTTCACGGAGAAGGATGCCCCCACTTTCACCACACCTGAGCCCCAGGCTAGAACCACCCTACACTGTCAGTCGAGGCATGATATAAACTTCCATTGTGTTCATCCATGATATATTTGGGTCTATTTTTCACAGCAGCCATACCTAACTAATACATCAGAGTCGGGGTATCTTACCTGAGGAGGTCCAAAGCAGGAGGGCCCAAAGAACAGATCTAAATCAGCACCCTTGGAGAATGCAAGATGTTGCAACCAAGGTGCCCAGATACCATTGCAAGGTCTGTGGGGGTGTCAGTGGAGCTGAGAGTGAGGAGCTGGGCAAAGTAAGATCAGAAATGGAGGGAGGCGGGTGATGGGGGCGCTGTTCAAAGCAGTGCAGTGGTTCCCAGCTTGTTACCATGAGTTGAGCTGATCTGAAGGCTTCAGCCATTGCCCTCGTAGTTGTACCTGCCTCCCGCTGGGCTTTTGCCCTCTGCCCTCGCCCCAGCCCCTGCCTCAGGCCCAAAGCCAAGTAACTGGGACTCCGTATCATTTTCTTGGGCCCTGAGCCCTGAATATCTGCTCTGCAGCCTGATGGCCCAACCTGTTTTACAGATGAGGAAAAGCAGACCCAGAAAAATGAAGGGACTAATTCATAAAGCCCAAATTGATCTTTCCACCTGGTCTTGGCTACGGAGCACAGTTTCCAGCAAAATCCTGCCTTTTGAATGTCCTGGCCAGAGCCTTCCCCAAAGGACTGCTTCTCTGCCCCCTTCCCCTCTTCTGGCAAGCTGGATTTCCAAGCCCGGCCATTGAGAATTAAAAGGAGCTGGTTTCTTCTGGTCCCAAAGCAAAACAAGCTGGTCAGTTTTTTGTCGGTCCCGAGGCAGCTCCTCACTGCCCTGGAGCCAAGCAGACACTGGCCAGTCTGTGCTCAGGGCTGAGGCTGCAGCACCCACCGGGTGGTAATGACTTCTCGGAGGGAGCTGGCCTCAGCTCAGACCGCTTCGGGTGGGGGGAAAGGAAGCTGAAGACAAAACTGTGCTTCTCGTAAAGGTCTCATGCTAAAAATAAAGCCAGAGTTAGCCTAGTGAGTGTCTGTAGGGATGCTTGTCTGAGTAGAGGAGTGTATTACTTAGTCTGGGTTCTCTAAAGGAACAGGATTCATAGGAGGTGTGTGTGTGTGTGTGTGTGTGTGTGTGTGTGTGTCTATATATATATGAATTAATAGGAGATCTATATGTGTGTGTACATACACATGAACCGCAGCCAGCAAACTGGAGACCCAGGAGAGCCTGTGGTATAGTTTCAGTGTGAGTCCAAAAGTCAAGGAACCAGGAGAGCCAATGATGTAAGCTCCAGTCTGTGTCCAAGTCTGAAGGCAGAAGACCAATCACCAGTTTCGCGGCAAGCACACAGAGCAAATTCTCATGTACCCTGCCCTTTTGTTCTACTCAGGCCTTCAGTGGATTGGATGAGATCCAATCACTTTGGGGAGCTGCCAGATGCTCTATTTGGTCTACCGATTCAAATGTTCATCTCATCTGGAAACACCCACACAGATACACCCAGAATAATGTTTAACCAAATATCTGGGCACCCCATGGTCCTGTCAAGTTGACAAAATTAACATCACGAGAAGGGATGGAGCCCTGTAGAAGTTCCTGAGTAGGGTAGCCAGACTAAGAAAGGATGCAAAGCAAGCCTTCTCCTAACAAGACCTGCATCCCTAAAAGATCAAAACTGTCAGCTTTTGATAAACCAATTAAGACAAGGAAGTTCCTAAAGATTGAAACTAGTCTCAAATCTAATTAAACAAAGACGGTTTATTGGTTTGTGTACCTGAAAATTTCAGAAGTGTGGGCTTCAGGCAAGGCTTGATTCAGTGGCTCAACTGTATCACCAAAAGTCCAGTTTCTTTCTGGTCTCTCTCTTCTGCCCTCCATGGAATCATTGGGTTGTCAGAATTAGCAGGAAAAAATTACAGGATGTCTAGTTGAGTTTCAGATTAACAATGAATACTTTCTTTTAGTATGTCTCATCCTAAGGCTAATTCTTACTCTCTCTCTCCCTCTCGCTTATGTTCTCTCTCTCTGTTTGGTAGCTCCTAGATAAGAGAGTACAGTGCTTTTCCAGGGCCCCAAGAAAACACCTCTTTTTGTCTTCTTGGCTTGAAATGCCTATTTCTGAACCAGTTTCTGTGACTGGGGAATAAGATGAACTGATTGGCTTGGGAAGGAAGCTACTGGCCTTTTAAGAAAGGAGAAGAGGGAGAATAGATGCTGGAGGGCACCCAGTAGATGTCTGTCTACTACAGTGGACTTTCCAGTGTCAGTCACAGAATCCAAGCTCCTCAAAGTTGGGTGGAACCTAACGATGACTTAGTCCAACCTGCCACGCCATGCCTGAATCCCCCTTACAATATCCCAGTCTTTATGTTCATATGTTATGTTGATTTCAGTCACTTCTCAATAGAAGTTGAGCACCTGGCATGCGCAGATGACATGTGAGGCATTGAGGATGAATTGGGTGGAGACGAGAGAGAATCTGTAGCTCATGGCCCAGAAGGGGAGACAGATGCAAAATAATTATAGCAAAATGTGATATAGATATATTTGAATATCACCATGAATAGAATGCTGTGAGTCTAGTGATGGGGAGGGGGAAAAGGGCACTCCAGGCAGGGGGAACAGCCTAAGTGAAGCACAGAGTGGTGAGTTCCCACCTTCAGACAAAGGATTGAAGGAGCACCTAGATGTGAAGGTGCTTGGTTGAAAGACTGCCACACACATGTGCCAGTAGGATTTTATCGACAAGTGGGATATTTGCTTCCCAAGGCACCCCTGGCTGGGACCTTCCTTCCTGGAATGCCATACTGGTTCTACAGCCAACTCTCTCTCCCTACATTTCAACAAATTGGTGCTTCAGTCCCACATAGGAAGCTGTTTTATGGCATTTGCAAACACCATATATGGGCAAAGGATGCAGGCAAGTTCAAAAAGGAATTTGGTTAGTGAACAGACACGAGGGAACACGGTCAACCTGGCTAGTAGTCAAAGAAATGCAAATTAACACAACTGAGGCGCACATTTCCACCTATTACATTAACAGCCATAACAAAAAGGATTTAGGTGACTATAGTCAATTTCAGTGAGGTCTGGGGGAGAATAATAGCTCTGATGTTGGTGGGAGCCCGACCAGCTATATGATCTGCAGGTCTGCTGCAAACTGAGAATGTGGGGTCTCTTGTTCAAAAATTATTAAGAATTTCAAGACAGCAGCAGCAGAGCATTAAATCAAATGCTGGGCTCTTCTTTTAAAAAAAATATTTAAATATTTATTTTTGAAAGAGAGCACAAGAGGGGGAGGGGCAGAGAGAGAGGGAGGCAGAGAATCCGAAACAGGTTCTGCATTGTCAGCACAAAGCCCGATGTGGGGCTCGAACCCACAAACTGTGAGATCATGACCTGAGCCAAATTCAGAAGCTCAACCGACTGAACCACCCAGGAGCCCTAACCTTGAGCTCTTCTAAGTCCTTCTGGGAGGTTGTATAAATGGATACAGCCCTGTTACAGGAAAGGAGGTGTTCCTTCTCCTACCCAAAGCCAATCCCTTCACCAGTGTTTCGGACCTGATCTCTCCCTCCCCCCCCCCCCCCCACCGCCCCACCTACTCAGGGATGGTGTTATCAATTGTCACTCCTCTCTTGACATTTACCCACTTGCTCTCAGCCCGAGTTTTCCCATCAGTAGTCAACATACACACAGTTCTTCCTTTCTGGAAAAAAGATACAAAAGCAAAAACCCTCCCTCGAGCTCTCCTCCACTCTCTCCAGCTGTCCTCACACATCCCTGTCTCAGCCACACTTCTGGAGAGGGGCATAGGGACATGCCATTCCCTTGTCCTTATTTCCCTGTCATTTTTCCTTCCTGCTTGTCGCCATCATTACAGGTCTTGCCCAGGTCACCATTGGCCTAAATCCATTTTCTGGGACTGCCTGACAGCACTCGACACTGGTGACCACTCTCTCCTTTCTGTAACACTCTTCCTTGGCTTCTGTGACATCGTGTCCTCCTGGTTTTCCTCCCATATCCCTTTCAGTCTCCTTGGCCCACTGTCTTCCTCCATCTGGCCATGAAAACTGGGAATTCCTCACTCACCTGGTCTAGACTCCATCCACCCTCAGTCTTTCTCCTTAGGCAAGCTCATCCACGCCTGTGGCTTTGGTCCCTATGCTTATATTGACACGTCATAAGTTCATGGCTTTAACCCAAACTCTGGTCTGATTTTTCAGACCCACAGTCCAACTACCAACTGACAACTCCTTTTGCCTGTCTCAAAGACACCTTGAACTCCTTACATATAGCTCCCCACCCCAGCTCTGGTCCACTTCCAGCTTTCCCTGTATCTGTGAACGACACTACATTCATCCTGTTTCCTACACCAGAAATCTAGCAGCTGTCCCTCGATTTCCATCTCCTTCCTCTTCTCCCACATGCCTTAACTCAGATCCACTACCAAGTTTTGTTAATCTTACCTCCTCAGTATTTTCTGCTTGTGTCCACTTCTCTCCATTTCTATTCCTACTCCCTTCATCTAAGCACCTATCATGTTTCATTTTGGCCACTACAACAGCTGCCCGTTGGTACCCCGTGTCCCTTTCCAAACTCCCTCTCCTCACTTACTACAGCCAGTACTGAGCGTTTCAAAGCACATATCCAGCTCAAGAGGGTCCCACTGCTCTCAGAATAAAGACCAACACCCTTCTCATGACCCACAGGCCCTGCCTGGTTTTGCCCCTGGCTCCCCCCGCTTTTTGAGGTCCAGCTATTGTGGTCTTCTTAACTGTGCCAAAAACATTTGTACACGCTGTTCCCTCTGTCCAGAATGCTATTCTTTCCTTCCCTTTGGTCTAATTAGCTCCTAGTCATCCCTAAGTCCTTAGCTCAATCACTTTTTCCTTAGGAAATCCTTCCATTAACCACCAGCCAAAGTAGGGTTCCACCATGAAATACTTTTATAGCCCCATGCCTCTCTCCTTAGTAATGCTGAGCATGGTTATAATTTTATCCATCTGTGTGATGACCTGATTGAGTCTGTCTCTCCAGCTAGAAGGTAGGGCCTATGAATGCAGACTGGATATTCTTCCTCACCATTGTAATCTTAATACTTAGTCAATGTCTGGCAAGAAGAAAGTGCTCAATACATATTTGGTGAATGAATGAATGGAAATCCATTTAGCAATTTATTTTGAGAGCTATGGAAATGTTCATATGTTTCGAACCAATAATCCCACTTCTAGGAATTTATCCCAAGGAAGTAATCCAAAAAAAAAAAAAAAAAAGAAAGAAAGAAAGAAAAGAAAATGTTTTATACATGAAGATATTAACTACATTTTTTTTCTAGTTGAACATTAAAAAAAAACAAAAAACTAGAGATGTCCAGCAATAGGGGAAATGTTAAAGACTGGTGGAAGCGCAAAGTAAACAACACGCTCATTTAAAAACCATTGTGAAGACTAACACAATATGGAAAATAGTTTACAATATTACAATTGTTTTTCAAAAGCTGAATGCAAAACTGGAGTTTTACAACTATGTAGGAATGTTTTATGCATGCAGACAAGGACCAGATGGGAACAAGGAAAAATAAATGAGTTGATTTGTCAGAAAAAAGTGGATCATGATTGAATTTTCCATTTCATTTTGATTTCTCTTAGTGTGGTTATATTGGTTTTGCTCAAATTATACTTTAATGTATTCTGTGAGTTTCAGCTAGCAATCATAGGTTGAAGAAAACAGCCATGTTAAGCTAAGGATCCATCACAGCACAAATGCCTAATAAATAATGTTATTTTAGAACGACCTCATTAACCACTTTCGAAATAGATTTCATGATAATTATACTCGATGTGTATAATATTTTATGAACATTCATGTACATGTCTTTTTGTGGATATGTTTTTTTCCTTTGGGTAAATACCTAGGAATGGAATAGCTGGGCTATATGGTGGGTGTATGTTTAATTTTTTCCCACACACTTCACTATGAACGAGTTGTATATATTTTAAAAATGATTTTCTTTTAATTTTTGTAGAGCTTATTTATTTATTCCGAGAGAGAGAGAGCATGAGTGCACACCTGGGGAGGAGCAGAGAGAAGGAGAGAGAGAATCCCAAGCAGGCTCTGCACTGTCAGCACGGAGCCTTTGTGGGGCTCGAACTCACGAACTGTGAGATCACAACCTGAGCCAAAACCAAGGGTTGGATGCTTAACCAACTGAGCCACCCAGGTACCCAAAAATATATTGTAAAATAATGATTGTAGGGGTATCTGGGTGGCTCAGTTAACTGAGCGTACAACTTTGGGTCATGATCTCATGGTTCATGGGTTCGAGCCCCACATAGGGCTCTGTGATGACAGCGTGGAGCCTTCTTCAGGTTCTGTCTCCCTCTCTCTGCCCCTCCCCTGCTCACGCTCTCCCTTTCAAAAATAAAGAAACATTAAAAATTTTTAAAAAATGATTGTATATAGTTAAGGCATACACCATGATGTTTATATGTATGTGTGTGTGAATATATATATATATATATATATATATATACACACACACACACACATACTTACACATGTATACATGCACTGATTACTACAGTCAAGATAATTCATATTTCATCTCCTTACATAGGTGCCATTTTTATATGTGGAGAGACCTAAAATCTAGCAATATAGCATTCCAGTATTCAACACAGTACGATTAACTATAGTCACCATGATACACATTAAATCTCTAGACTTATTCATCCTATGTAACTGCCACCTTGTACCCTATGACCAACATTCCCCCATTTGCCCATGGTAGCCACCCTTCTACCCTCCGCTTCTACGTATTTGACCTTTTTAGATTTCACATATAAATGGGAGTGTGCCATATTTGTTTATCTGTGCCTGGCTTATTTCATTCAGCATAATGTCCTCCAGGTTTATCCACATTGTCACAAATAACAAGATGACCTTTTTTTTTTTTAATTTTTTTTTTCAACATTTATTTATTTTTGGGACAGAGAGAGACAGAGCATGAACGGGGGAGGCGCAGAGAGAGAGGGAGACACAGAATCGGAAACAGGCTCCAGGCTCTGAGCCATCAGCCCAGAGCCCGACGCGGGGCTCGAACTCCCGGACCGCGAGATCGTGACCTGGCTGAAGTCGGACGCTTAACCGACTGCGCCACCCAGGCGCCCCCAAGATGACCTTTTTTAAAAGGCTGAATAATTTTCCATTGTGTATATATATAACATGTATGCACATGTTATATATTCATACATATCCATGTATATGCATATATACATATACATACATATATACACATATAGATCTCCTCAAATAGTTACATTTATTTGTGGTGAGAGAAAAAATAGTACATATATGCCAAATCTACATACACACCTCCTAGGATGCCTGCACCAAAAAAGATGGGCAATAACAAGTGTTGGTGAGAAAGCGGAGAAGGCAGAACTCCCCTGCATCGCTGGTGGGAGTCTACAGTGGTGCAGCTTCTCTGGAAGACAGTCTGGCAGTGTCTCAGGAAGTTAGACACAGCGTTACCATATGACCCAGCAATTGCATTCCCAGGGATACCCCCAAGAGAAATGAAGACATACGTCCACACAACAATTTGTAACTGAATGTTCATAGCAGCATTATTCCCCAACGCGTCCACCACCCAAATGTCCATCAGTGATTACAAAGATAAACTAAATGTGGTATATCCATGCAAGAGAAGATGACTGAGCAATGAAAAAGGAATGAAGTACGCTCCAACATGGATGAAGCTTGAAAGCGTTAAGTGAGAGAATTCAGTGACAAAAGACCACCTATCGTATGACTCCATTTATATCTAGTGTCCAGAGTAAACAAATCTATGGAAACAGACAACATATTAGTGGTTGCTTAGGGCTGGGCACTGAGTGGCGGTGGAAGAGAATGGGGAATGACAGCTAATACGTATGGGATTTCTTTGGGGGGGAGGCGATGAGAATATTCTACAGCTAGATTGTGGTGATGTTTGCACACCGGTGACTATTCTAAAAACCAATGAGTTGTGTACTTTAAGTGGTGAATTATACGACAAATGAATTGTGTCTTAGTAAGAGGGTAAAAAACTCGATTGACCTATATATGTGCGTCTATTTCTGGACTCTTTATTCTGTTCTTTTTTTTTTTTTAATTTTTTTTAACGTTTATTTATTTTTGAGACAGAGAGAGACAGAGCATGAACGGGGGAGGGTCAGAGAGAGAGGGAGACACAGAATCTGAAGCAGGCTCCAGGCTCTGAGCGGTCAGCACAGAGACTGATGCGGGGCTCGAACTCATGGACCACGAGATCATGACCTGAGCCGAAGTCGTTCGCTCAACTGACTGAGCCACCCAGGCGCCTCGTCTTTATTCTGTTCTTGACGCCAATACCAAACTGTTTTGATGACTATGGTTTTATGGATTTGGAAATTGATTAGTATAATTTCAACATCTTTTTTCTTCATTTACAAATTGTTTGGGTTATTGTAGGTCTTTTTAAGAGTGGGCTTGCCATTTCCTACGGGGGGAAAAAAAGCCAGCTATGGTTTGATTGGAATAGCATTGAATCTGTAGGTCAACTTTGGCAGAACTAGCACCTTGATAATATTGCCTCTTCTGATCCACAAGAATCTATATGAAATCATATATAATCTCCAGTTATTTAGGTCACCTTGAATTTCTCTCAGCAACGCCATCTAGTTTTCAGTATGTAAGTCTTATACACCTTGTCAGATTGATCACTAAGTATTTCTTATTTTTGATGACACACAACATTTTAAAAGAAGTGTATCAGCAGAAATACTGTTAGTTTAGGCTGACAGAGACAGAGATACTACAAAATGAAAAGAGGAATCCTCCAATTCTCCTGGCAGGAAGCAGGCTGATAAAACTACTTGGCTGCAAATACATGCTTCTTTTCATTAAACTGTATTTTTTAAAAAAATTTTAATTCCCAATCACTCATTGCTAGTATATAAAAATACAACTGATTATCAAAAACATCAATCTTGTGAGAACTGTGAGTTTCCTAAATTCATTTATTCATTCTAGCAGCTTTTTTGTAGATTACAATTTTCTACCCAAATGATTGTGTCACCTGCAAGTTAAGAGTTTTACTTCTTCCTTTCCAATCCGTGTGCATTTTATTTCTTTTTCTTGCCTTATCGTATTGGCTAGAACCTCTACTACAACGTTGCATAGAAGTAGTGAGCACACACGTCCGTGTCTTATTCTAGGTCTTAGGGAAATACACTCAGTGTTTTAGCATTATAAAGCCATTGGTAACTAGTTTCCAAGATAGTCCCATAGAATCACCTGTTTGGGGGGAAACCAGCTACCATACCAAGCAACCCTACGGAAAGGTCCATGTGCCAAGGAACTGTGTCTTATTGACCATAGGCGATGAGGGATTGAGACTTGAGTCAACAGCCATATGAAAGATGCCGTATCAGGAGTGACTCCCCCATCTTCATGACTGCGAATTTTCTTGAATGCAGCCCCAGAGAACAAATAGACTGCAGTCTCTTTGAATACCCTGAGCCAGAACCACCTAAATAAGCAACTCCAAACTCCAGACCCTCAGAAGCTACCTGAGATAAGAAGCGGGTTTTGTTTAAGCGGATAAGTTTTGGGGTAACTTGTTACAGAGCAGTAGATGACTAATAATCATTTTGGTGTCTGGAAGTGGGGCATTGCCATAAGACAAAAACTTAAAATTTGTGTTTTTGAATTTTTTTAATGTTTGTTTCTTTTTGAGAGGGAGACAGAGTGCAAGCGGGGGAGGGGCAGAGAGAGAGGGAGACCCAGAATCCAAAGCAGGCTCCGGGCTCTGAGCTGTCAGCACAGAGCCGGAGGTGGGGCTTGAACTCATGAAATGTGAGATCCTGACCTGAGCGGAAGTCGGACGCTTAACTGAGCCACCCGGGTGCCCCCAAAATTTGTGAGTGCTTTTGGAACTGAGCAATGAGCTGGTGATGCAAGGACTCTGAGAAGACTATTGGTGGGGGCTTAAGGGCAAGTGAGGAACTTGTTCTTGGAAACTGGAGAGGAAAAGAGGGGGTTCTTGATTTGCGGTTGGAGAGAGTTTAACAACACTACACCTGCAGTTATATGCAAATGAGGTGGGTAATTGGGCCGAGGAGATTTCCACCCACACTGCCGCACTGTGGAAGGCACTGCCTGGCTAGTAAAATGTCAGAGGAGAGACAGACGCTGAAGGAAAGATTGTTTAAAAAAAAAAAAAAGGAGACAGGACTTGATGTTGGTGAAAATTCCCACGTCTCCAGATAGCGAACGATGCTACAGTTAAAAAACGGCTGCTGAGTGAAGAGCAAACACAGGCATCTCTCAGGACATCACGGTCTAAAGATGAAGCTGAAGGAGGGAAGGACGGTGACGTCCTTTGCTAACGCTCCAGAAAGATCAAGGGTGGCGCCTGCAAGTGCTATCCTGCCACACTGTACCTCCAAAGATTTTAAGGGTGTGACTGGCTAGAAATGAGTCACCAAATGGGACAAGATTCTGGAGCCAGACAGTTGGAAATCCTCAGCAGTAAGACTGGGATCATAGTACCTACTTTATGGAGGTGTTGTGAGGGTTCAATGGCTTAGTACCTGGGAGGACCTAGAACAGCACCTGTTACATAGACTGTAGTAAAGGAGTGATAGTCATCATTTTCATCTGGGAAGGTGAAGTAAAAAAGCCTATATTTCCTTTTTTTTTTTTAAGTTTACTTATTTATTTTGAGAGAGAGAGAGAGGGAGCTGGCGAGGGGCAGAGTAGAGGATCCCGACGCAGGGCTTGAACTCATCAACCGCGAAACCAAGAGCGGGATGCTTAACTGCCGGAGCCAGGCAGGTGCCCCGCCTATATTTCTTACAGTAAAGCTGGATGTGGCCTAAGCTATACTTTGGGCAACAAAGGAACTGTAGCCTTAACATGTTGTCACAGGCCAGAGAGGCTACCTCAGGCTATCTAGACATGGCGGTAACCCAGGGGCAAACATGAGGCTAGGACCTCAAGCTGTTCATTTGCAAGTGGCAAGCAGACAAAGCTCAGAACTGAAAGGGGGAGAGAGAGGTTGCTGTGCTCTGAGAACACTTAGAATCAGACAATCAGAGGGGCGCCTGGGTAGCTCAGTCGGTTAAGCGTCCGACTTGGGCTCAGGTCATGATCTCGCTGTTCCTGAGTTGGAGCCCTGTGTCGGGCTCTGTGCTGACAGCTCAGAGCCTGGAGCCTGTTTCAGATTCTGTGGCTCTCTCTCTCTCTCTCTCTCTCTCTCTCTCTCACCCTCCCCCATTCGTGCTCTGTCTCTCTCTGTCTCAAAAATAAATAAACTTTAAAAAAAAAAAGAATCAGACAATCAGAGCTAGAAGGAGTTTTATGAACTCGTCCAAATGTCATGACTTTTGTCAGAGGAAGAAGCTCGGAGGGGAAGGAACACAGCTAAGTAGGGCAGAGCCGGACCCAGCACTAAGGCACCCACAGTTTCCTGGTGCCTGCAGCCCAAAAGTGGGCCTCAGCACCACCTACCTTCTCTGTACCAGACCGGGCAAAGCCTGGCCAAAAACAGCTGTTTACTCACTGTCAGAGAAGGGCTGAAATAATCATAAATGTTAATATCATTTCTTTAATACTTTTAGCTAGCATGTATTAGGTACTTACTATGTGTTAGTCACAATTGTATTAGGATAAACCAGTTTAAGGACAATAAAAGTGACAATGTCATATGGGTCAACCTAATACATTTCTTTAATCATGATAAAACCCAAAGAAGTATATGTTATTATTATCCCCATTTTATAGATGAGGAGACTGAGGCACAGCACAGAGAGATTGGCTTACCCAAGTTTACACAGCTGGTAAATGATGGAGCCAGTTTATAAATTCACGGGGTTTGACTCCAGAGCCCAGGCTTGGGTGAACCCCTTCTCTAGACACTGACAGTCTTGGGGCTCCTGGGTGGCTCAGTCGGTTGGGCGTCTGACTTCGGCTCAGGTCATGATCTCACAGTTGGTGAGTTCGAGCCCCGCATTGGGCTCTGTGCTGGCAGCTCGGATCCTGGAGCCCACTTCGGATTCTGTGTCTCCCTCTCTCTCTGCCCCTCCCCTGTTCGTGCTCAGTCTCTCTCTCCCTCTCAATAATGAATAAATATTTAAAAAAAATTTTTTTTAGACACTGACAGTCTCGGGGGCTGGCTGTGGCACCTGACCCCCAGAGTGGTGGAGCCAGCTTCCCTCAGGGAATTAGATCAGCCTCAACCTCCTGGGGTCTTATCAGAAAGAGTGCATGCTAGACCGGCCCTGTGACCTCATACTGACGGGGCTTCAAGACAATGGGACAACCTGTGAGCACCAGGCATCGCCGTGGAGACAATGCACTTCTCCAAACAATAGCCACCGGAATAATAAACACCGTGGACTTCCACAGCCCCGAAGTCTAAATATTGAAATGGAGCATCCGTGCCTCGCCACGTGCAGTGGTATCTCAGTGGAAGAAGTCAGCCGTTGCTATTGTCTAGATTCCCCAGAGAGAAGATCTGAGACTATTTCTCTAGTTCTGAGAGACTTCTGCGACCTCTCTCAAGCCCCTCATCTGAAAGAGGGCTTGTTTGATGTGAGCCGGACGGAGGGACCCCCAAGATCCCACTGTGATCTTCGGTGGTCTGTAGCAAAACAAGGAGATAAGGACAAGGTGGAGAGTTTTCCCTAAAGCTAAAAGTGTTCCATTTAAAGAACCCTGTTTAGGATGCCCAGCTTCCTTTTCATGGCTCCTGAGCGCTTGTGTAACTCCATACTCCATGCTCCTCTCTGTACTGACCCGCTTCCTCTGTGAAGGCACGCTGTGCGTTTGCCCACGACCCTAATAGCGGCTTCTCCAGTACCAGCTCTGTTTCATTACTTTTCCGTCTCAGTTTCCACTGCTGGCTTCTTTCATTCTCTCAATATTTCTTCACTCACATTCTCACAAGAGAATCTGATTGACCTAACAATGCCTCTTTTACAGCAGGCTGTATCATATGCTGCTGGCCAGCCGGTCAACCAGATGGCCACCCCTGGTTCAATCAGCGGGTGGGGCCCCAAACACAGTTGCCCTTTGAGCAGGTGGCAATAGTGGGCCAGTTCCCCTCAGAAGGGACTGACATGGCTGCATGGGAGTCCAATTTGGATTTGGATTGCTCAGCTTAGGAAGGTGTCTGGTCATGGCTTAGGGGGGCCCACCTGAAACACACAAGGGGTGCCAGAGCAGGTCAGGCTCCAGGGAAAGCAGCCAAGGGGTGGACTCACACCTTGGGCAGGATTCAGCCCAATGGGGTAGCTGCTGAGGCAGAGAGGAAGATACAGATTTAGCCATATTTGGAAGAAAACCAGTGAGGCTTCATGAAATACTGGAAATAAGGAATGAGCTAGAGGGAGGAAGGAGAACGGCATCGTTCGCCAAGAAGGAACACAGAACAGGCCTGGGAGATGACAGAGAAATGGCCAGTTCATCTGACATGTTAATGAGACCACAGCCAGTTGGTGGTTCAGGTGTGAAGTTTGGGAAGGAAGTCCGGGTTGGAAGGATAGATGTGAGGGGCATTGGTGGTTGAAGCCAGGGAGTAGACGATTTCACTTGGGAGAAGTAGAGTGCATAATCAACACTTGACAAATGTTTACGGGGTGGGTGAGTGAATGAATGGGCAAATGACCCGAATGACCTGGCCAGGACTTGGGATTTGCTGGTGTTTCACTCCTTCCCAAGCGACTCAGCCACGCGTTAAGACCCTGTGCTATGAAAAAACAGGACGGCGGATGGAAGGAGCTTGGATTGGGGAGGCAACACTGAGTTCAACTGCAGGGTCTACAAGTTAGCAGACGTGTGCTTTCGGGCTTCACCCTTCACCTCTTGCAGCCTCAGCTTCTGCGTCCGAAAGTGGGTGTAATGACATTTATCTCATCAGGCTATAGTGAATACTGACCAAGATAGCAAAAGTACAGTTTCAAGCAGAGGATTTGGTATGTTTCGCAGGCACTCAGAGTCCTGCCTCCTCCTGAAACAAACTTGGAGATAACCGGAGAGCATTCTGGGGAAGAGCCTAAGAGAGATTCTGAGGGTGTCATCCCTTTAGCCCACAGCTTCTCAGAAGGACCCACTGACAGTGCAAATAATCTTATCTGGAGCTAATGTCAAGACTGTAACTTCAAGGCCTGGACCAAACAGTTCTCCTGCTCTCTACCCCCACCCCCTGCACAGGCCCTCTGTGACAGTCATGTGGTCTCACTCCCCAGTGGGTGCCTCCCTCTTTCAGGACTCTCACAGGCCCCAAGGATGTGCTCATCCCCTGCCGCATCCCCCAGAGAACCTTTCTCCCACTGCCCGAGGCTATCTAGCTGCCACGTTCCAACCTGAAGGCCCAGTTTCCAAGTCATGAAACCCTCCCCAGAGCCAAGAGCACCCATTCTGGCACATAGTGCTGCATAGAGAACGCACAGGATGTTACCTTCATTGAACATCAAACATTAAATACTTGAACATTAGTTTACTTCAAGTCACAAGATTTCTTCAAAGAAGGTTCTAGAACCCTACTGAGAGAAATAAAGGAAGATGAAAATGAACAGACAGCCCACCCACTCCAGGCTAGAGGATTCGAGATAGTAAAGGCAACACTGCTCCTTGAATTCTGGATAGCTATAATGCACTACTGATTAAGGCTTCTAAGGGATACTTTGTACGAACTTGATAAATGAATAGTGATGTTCAGTTACCACATTAAATGGTTAAAAAAAACTACAGCTTCCTGTTAAAGTGTATGATAGTAAATTTAACCTACCAGATTGCATAACATATTACAAAGTGACAATTATCCAAACCATATGGTAACAATGGGGGAAAAAAAAACCAGTGGAAGCAATTAAATGATCCAAAATCAATTCAATATATAGTAAAACTATAAATGATCGAACAATGAGGAAGGGGATTACTATATAATAAATTTTTGGGAGAGAACCATAATTAATACAGAGCAGAGTTACACCTTATACTATTTTCTATCATAAATTACAGATGAGATTTTGTGCATGTCTGAAAAAGCATTAAAAAAAAAAAAGCAACCAAATCTGTAATCCCATGTCCATCACATTGGAAAAGGAGCCATCACCAGAGACAAAAAAAGATTTTCAGATTAAAGAACAGAGGACTTTTGTTGAATAAAATACAGGAGAATCACAAGAGGAAAAGAACAGCCTGGTAAAGAGAAACCACTGAGACATCAAAAATATATTAATTTTTGCCTCTTCACAAAAAAGCTAAAGTCAGTGCCCAGATTCTGCTCAGAAAGCAGCAAAAGAGATGAACAGACAGTTTATACAGGAAGTACAGATGTAGATCAAAATGTGAAACAGTACGTAACTCCATCAGAAATGAGAAAACTGCGGGCAAACCAGCTCTAAGGTATCAGCACACGCTTCTCAAACTAGTCAAAATAAAAGAGCAAAACATTGTGTTGGTCGAGCTGAGGGAAGCAGCCAGAAGAGTAGAGGGAGGTTCAGAGCAGGGACCTGGGAGCCAGACGGCCGGATTAAATGCTGGCTCTCCCACGTGCCCCTTCTGAGACCTACAGCAGGTGACTTCATCTCTCTGTGCCTTAGTTTCCTCGTCTGTCCAATGAGATTTAGCAGACAAGGGAACCAAGGCATATATGTGTGTCTGTATGTGTATATGTATGTGTATGTATGTATATATATATGTATATGAGAGAAATATGTATGTATACATACATATATATTGCCCTAGTACACAGTAAGTGCTGTGAAAGTGTTAGCTATCATTACGGGGGCGGGGAAGTGACTGCCCCGTCATTTTTTCTCAGTTGTAGTAGAAAGGGCATGCACTTTGGAGCCAAAAGATCCTTCATTCAACAGGTATTTACCACAGGCCAGATCCAAGGTGCAAATCCCAGTTCTCTTAATTATTAGGGAGGTCATCTTGCGAAAATTGCTTAGCAATACTGCATCTCAGCGTTCTCCATCTGTGAAATGGAACAATAGCACAATCGATGGCTCAGTCTGGTTTGAGGTGTGATGAAATTCCGCACCACAAAGTACCTGGGACGGGGCGTCCCAATACACCTTAGATTCCTCCTCTCTGCGCGCCTAGAACTTCAACCCAACCCAGTGCTCATCCTGTCTGTATCCCAGACCGTGACATTTGCTCTCAGCTGCCTGCCAGCTCGACCAGATTAAGATCCTTAGATGGCCTCAAGCCCTGACGCTCAGGATGCCACCTCCCTCCGAGATACGTAAATCAAAATAACATCACCAACCCACAAAATCCAAGTTGGCGTTTTGCTCTGCCACAAGACTCACTTGTATGCTGCAAATGTTATCGCTCCTTTCTGTATTTTCTCTCTCGCCCTTGCTTTCTTGTTTTGGTCTCCCTGTTGCGAGTGGCCTTTTTTGGGTGGCTTCGCCAGCCTGCTGCCACATCGTCCCCATGCCATGGGGGCCATAAGGACTTTAGATCTCTTCCTCTCCATGGGTATTTGCATTTTAGGTTGTGGGGAACAAGAACTCCTGGGGACTGTCCATTTTTTCAGTACTTCCATCCGCTGCCTTGATCATGGGCCGCACCTGGCTGAGTTGACTTCAGGAAGTTAGCTGGGCACACGCGGAGCGCAGGCTGGCCCGCACACAGTGGCTGTCTTCAGTGCCCAGTGAGCCGCTGTGCCAAGGCGGGAATGTTCTCCCACCCAGAGTTCAGCGCTCCACTGGGGGCAGGGCAGGTGACTGAGTATTGGGGGTTTTTGTTTATTTCCTTTTCACTCAGGTCTTTGTTGGAGGATCGTTCTTTCCCCCCTTTGCTTAGTACCCGAAAGGAGCTCAGAATTCAAGCACTGGGTTCAAGTCCTCCCACCCGGTTCTAATTTGCTGCATCTCAGTGAGCCCCTGTCATCCATTTTCTGGCTCTCAGTACGCACCCACCCACCCCGGCCCCCATGACAAAGGGATATGGGCACAATCGTGAGGAGAGGAGCGGCTGAGGTCAGAGACTGGAAAAGGGTTTTGGCAAGGCCCGGCCACAGCCCTTCCCCGTCGTCCGCAGGGGAATCTCGCCCCACTGAGCTGGCCCCTGCGGCCTGCAGGGGAAGAGAGAGGAGACCTTCCGCCCAGCTGCTCCGTGCCCTCGGGAGCCCCTCTGCCGCTGGCCTGCGACCGATGACTTCACCGGCTGTGTGGTTGAAACCCGAGCCTCTCGCTAGGGGCTGAGCAGGAAGTTTTTTCCTGCGGTGGGAGCTTTTGTTCTGCAAGCCTTGATCGCTGGGCAGAGGAATTTCCAGCCGGCTGACGGCTGACGTCAGCCCCAACTGTGGCCAAGCCCAGAGACCTGCAGGGGGAGGGGCTGAGGGAGGGCTGCCTGAAGGTCAGAGGTGCAGGGTTTCAGGGGCGACTGGGGGGGGGGGTCTCCTCAGTCCTCCCCTGAGGAGGGGGGAGGGGCGTTCCCCTGCATCCACTGGCGAGGAGACCCCCGAAGAAGTTCATTCACCCTGAAAGTATAGAGAAAGGTGGGTGGAAAGTGGATTCTAATTCCGATTACCCACTTACTATTGGCTGAATGCCCTGGGCTAGACGCTTGACCTCACTGAGACTCAATGTCCTCATCTATAAAATGGACATAATAGTGCCTCAGACCTCCTGGTGGGGGGTATCAAATGTAGGGCGTTAAAAACTGCCAGATACCTAGCAAATGCTCCCTAAAGATGAGCCATCCTTTTTATTCTTAGCATCTCTCCAGGGAAGAGGCAATGAGATGCCATGTGTCGAGGCATGTCGCAAAAAGTTGAGCTCAAAAACACAAGCTCCCTTTGCTAAGAGAGGGTACTCTTCTGCTGAAGGAATCTGGCTGTGCTTTCCTCCGGAGGATCACAAGACTCCACAAAGATGATTGTATTGGTTTCCTAGTGGTTTAAACGGCAGAAATGTATTGTCCTGCAGTTCCGGAGGCTGGAAGTCCAAGGTCAAGGTGTCCTTCGGAGGGCCGGGAGGGAAAGGACCGTGCCAGGCCCCGCTCAGAGACGGCCGCCTCCTTCCTGTATCTCTTGACCTGGTCTTCCCTGTGTGTGCATCTCTGTGTCCAGATCTCTTCCGATCAGGACACCAGTCACACAGGATTAGCCGCCTTCCCCGTGACCTCATTTTAGCTTGATCACCTCTGTGAAGACCCTCATCTCCAAATAAGGTCACATTCTGAGGGACCGAGGGTCAGGACTTCAACATACGAATTTGGGGGTTACATATTCAGCCCATAATAAATGGCCTAGAGGAAAAGGCAATTGCCTAAAGGGCAATGCTTAACTTCAAGGTGGATTTCACATTTTTTTTTAAATTTTTTTTTCAATGTTTATTTATTTTTGGGACAGAGAGAGACAGAGCATGAACGGGGGAGGGGCAGAGAGAGAGGGAGACACAGAATCGGAAACAGGCTCCAGGCTCTGAGCCATCAGCCCAGAGCCTGACGCGGGGCTCGAACTCCGGGACCGCGAGATCGTGACCTGGCTGAAGTTGGACGCTTAACCGACTGCGCCACCCAGGCGCCCCAAGGATTTCACATTTTTTTTTTTTTAATTTTTTTTTTTTCAACGTTTATTTATTTTTGGGACAGAGAGAGACAGAGCATGAACGGGGGAGGGGCAGAGAGAGAGGGAGTCACAGAATCGGAAACAGGCTCCAGGCTCTGAGCCATCAGCCCAGAGCCCGACGCGGGGCTCGAACTCACGGACCGCGAGATCGTGACCTGGCTGAAGTCGGACGCTTAACCGACTGCGCCACCCAGGCGCCCCGGATTTCACATTTTTTAACGCCAGAGTAGAAAAGGTAATTTGGAGCCAAAGGGCCTTCCTAAAGTCTGTTAAGGGGTGCCTGGGTGGCTTGGTCGGCAGAGCTTCTGACTCTTGATTTCAGCTCAGGTCACAGTCTCATGGTCCTGAGATGGAGCCCCACGTGTCAGGCTCCGAGCTGGGCATAGAACTTGCCGAAGATTCTTTCTCTCCATCTCCCTCTCCCTCTCCCCCTCCCCTTTGTGCATTCCCTCTCTCTCTCTCTCTCTCTCTCTCTCTCTCTCTCTCTCTCAAACAAAACAAACAAAAAAAAGTCTGATAAATCCTCCCTGAAACGTGGCTGTTAATTCTAATAATAGTGTCAAGTCTTAAAAGCATCAGAACCTAGTTGTGGGGCCCAGATAATTAAGTCGCTTATTTTCTACCCTAACCTCCTATAACCCACTTCTCATTTCATCTGCCAGCGTCAAATGTGAAATCCAAGATCCTCCGATAAAGCTATGTCATCCTTGATTCCCTGGGCAACAGAGTTGGGTAGGAGGAGCACTGGGCAGAGTCCACGGACCTAGATTCTCGTTTTTGCCCTTGCTGCATGACCTTGCGCATGTGACCTCCGCTCTCCGAGCCTCAGGCTCCTCAACTGTAAAATGTGTGTGCATGTGTGTGCAGATGTGGGGAGGGAGAGGCGGAGGGGTCAGATCCCTGCTTGAGTGGAGCGCCAGGGGACAAAGCAGGTACATCTTCCTTGAGGGTCAGTTTTGCATGAAGGTAAGCAATTTAGAATGTAATTTTTAGAGTCTAGAATACACAAGCACCTCACAGCGTAGCAGGCAAAATTGCATGAATCTTGGGGTGCCTGGGTGGCTCCCTTGGTTAAACATCCGACTTCGGCTCAGGTCATGACCTTGCAGTTTGTTAGTTCGAGCCCCGCCTCGGGCTCTGTGCTGACAGCTCAGAGCCTGGAGCCTGTTTCAGATTCTGTGTCTTCTTCTCTGCCCCTCCCCTGCTTGTGCTCTCTCTCTGTCTCTCAAAAATGAATAAACATTAAAAAAAAAAAATTGCATGAATCTTGAAGCTAAAACATGAGTCTTTAGAGAAACACTGGGCTTCTGGTAGCTGCTCCGAACTCCGCTTTGACCCCTGACCCCGGGGGTCTGAGCTCTTCCCCATGTGTGCCAATAGGGATTCTTCACTGGAAAAATTTGAGATGCTTTGGACTGGGTGCTGGCAAAGAGTTTCAGTTCAGAGTCCACGGAGCTTTGAATCTGAACTCCCTGCAGCGCCCTGCGAACCCGGGGCATCTTTCCCTGGCAGGCGTGCGGCACCACGCTGGGTGACGGGGCTGTGCTGTGTCACAAACCCCCACCGGGGTGTGTATGCAGCTACCAACTGGAGGAAGCAGTCTCTGGCAGCTTTGTGGGGAAACATCTCGGGGCTTCCCCCATCTTCCAGTTCCCCTGATGGTCCAGATGCCAGGGATTTGAAAGTGAGAGTGTGCCTTCCCTCCAGCCCCAGCCCTCTCTCCTCCTTTTCATAGGGAAGCTTCTCAGAGGTGGGGTCTGTCCTCACCTCCCACTCACTTCGCCCAACTGTATTCCAGTTTCTGCCCCGGGGTGGGGGTGGGGGGCCCACCTAGACTTCTCAGCAGGGCCCGGAGCACACCCTTGTCCCTAAGGGCTGGTGGCCCTCCTCTGTCCTCGTGTCACCCGCCCTCCTGGCAGGACACGCTGGCTTTCCTCCTTTCTCTCCAGCTGCTCCTCCCTCCGCACACCCTCCCCGCGCCAGCTCCCCAGCTCCCGCAGCTCAAGCCCTGTCTTTACCGTGACCGCAAAACCGCCAGTCTCCATCTCAAGTTCGGAGTTCAGCTGGAGCTTCCGGCCCAGCCAGTTGGGTATCCCGTGGACCTTTCAAGTCAGCAGGGCTCCCGTGGGGTCATCGCCGTTTCCTGGACCCTGTCCTTCCACCTGTGTGGCAAAGCGCCCAAGCCAGGTTCAGATTAAAGCTCCGCAGACCTTGAACCAGAATGCCCTCCCGCCCTCCTTCCTCCTCTCGTTTGACCCGCAGAATACTGCTTAGCTTCTAGCTCGCCTCCCTAACCAGACTGGACTCTCCCTGAGGTGAGGGTTTGCGCCCCGCACCTCCCAGCGTGACCACTGGAGCCTGGCACAGTTGAGCGCACAGTAGGACCTCAACAAATACGTGTGCCTTGATCCTTAAAGGTCAGCTTCTGGGCTTTTCTTCAATACTCTGAGAAGAACCACCAACAGGAGGTGGGAGAGGGGGGATCCAGAGACCTGGGATTTTTGTCCCCGTTTTCTTACTGATGATCTGTGCGCCTCTGGGAGGGCTACAGCCTGCCCTGCAGCCTCAGTTTTCAAACAGTAAACGGAGGTCGAGCGAGCAGATTCCTTCCCACGGAGGGGAGGCCCACAGGGGGCACACGTTCCTCACAGGGTAGCGTGGGGCGGGAGGAACATGCTAGGAGCAGGGGCAAACAGTCCTGCTCTGTCTGGGGCCAAAGCCACTGCCAGACTCACCTACCCTCACAAGGCAGAAAAAGGCGAGGCCCTTATCTTAGATTTCACAGACAAATACTAAGCAGCAGCCCGGACTGCTTCTGGGACTCAGGCCAGAATGCAGTAAAGAAATCTAGCCCCCCCCCCCCCCCCCCCGCCCTGCCCCGTCCACACTCTCTGGTGCTCTACGCTTTGGTCGCCTGTCCGAGTGAAGGTCCTGTGTGGTCAGCCCCCTCGATAACCCGTCACCACCTCTGTCCCATCCGCAATACGTGAGCAAGAGCTCGCTTTGCCAGACCGGCAAACTGCATTGCGATGGATGTGTTTCCGTGGGTCCAACTGATCCTAGACGACCGGATAAGCGGGATTTGTAAAATTAAGAGCCGAGGACCCTTGTGAAGACCCCTTTGGGAGACGTGATGGGAGCAGCCTCCTTGAGTCTCCCTCCTAGATGTGTCTTGTGTACCGCATCTGGCACCATCCGGTTCGTGCCCATCAGGCAGGACTTAGCAGGGAATGGCTCTGGCTGTAGCACGGTGGTTCCCATGGAGAAGGAAGACCTCTGGCAATGTCTGGAGACCCTCTCAACTGTCGCACCCGGGGGTGGGGCTGGGGGCGCCACTGACATCCAGTGAGTAGAGCCCAGGGATGCTGGTAAGCTTTCGATAGTGTGCCGGACAGCCCCCACAGCAAAGAATGATCTGAATGGTCTATCCTGACGAGTCAAAAGAGCCAAGGTTGAGAAACCTTAACTATAAAGTCAGAGTGCTTGGCTTCCTAGCCCAGCTCCACCCGGAACAACCCATCTGCCTCAGTTTTCTCAGCTTGAAAGCGGGCATGGTTTTTTATTAAAAAAAAAAAATTTTTTATTAAAAAAATTTTTGTAATCCTTATTTATTTTTGAGAGAGAGAGAGAAGAGAGAGACAGAGCGTGAGCAGGGGAGGGGCAGAGAGAGAGGGAGGGAGACACAGTATCCGAAGCAGGCTCCAGGCTCTGAGCGGTCAGCACAGAGCCCGACACGGGGCTTGAACTCACCAAGCACGAGATGGCAACCTGGGCCGAAGTCGGATGCTTGACCGACTGAGCCAGCCGGGTGCCCGGGCGTGGTGTTTTAAAAGAATAAATGGTCTAATTTACGTGAAACACTTGGAACCATGCGTGTTACTCAGTAAATCACTCAAGAGAGTATTCTTACTACCGTTATTGTTGGTGGGATGATATGGGCCTTCACCGTGCTGCTCTTCCAAGCAGCATGGATACCAGTCCTTTCAGAGATATAGTAATAGCATATACATCTTGTATTCACAAGCGGCACCGGGGTCAGGAGGCCCCACGTCGTCACGGGGGCTTGGGCTCTGATGGACGTGCCGTCCTGTGTTCTGTTCGCTGATTCTAAGGTTGCTGAGCTGTGCTCTGAGACTCACACGGGCAAGGAGCGAGGGCCGCCTACCTGAGTGGATTCGGTGGCTCACCTTCCTGGGCTTGCTCTAGCCTCTCCAGGCTCAGATCCTGAAGCTGGTGGCCCCCTTCCTGGCAGATTCCCAGGCCGGCCCCACTCAGCTTTTGCTGGAGGACCAAGTCTGGGCTCTCTGCCCACTCCCCGGCTGGCACTTTGGCCTCAGCTCACCCCAGTATTGATGTTGGCTGCCTCAGGGGCCTCCGTTGGCTTTCTGTTCTGCAAGGGCACAGTAAACACTGGGGAGGGGGACATTTCTATTTTCCTAGTTTTCAGGTAGACCTGACCTATACCTGCACTCTTCAAAGCACCCAACAAAGGTAGCAGTGGTAGAAGTTTGTGAGAATAAAAAGAGAGCTGGCAGAAGCATTTTAAATTTCATGAATTATAAATATATCCAGCTTACCTTTTCCGTATATGAAAAAAAACCTTGCGATCAAGTGTATGGGTTGCCAAAATATAATCACCTATAATGTCATACAATCATTTGTAGAAAAGGAAACACAATGCTTTTGTGGGAGAATTAGCGAGCCTTTCCTTTTAAGGAAAAAAAGAGTCTGGTCTTCAAAAGGAAGAGATTAAAATGTGCTATCACTTAGGGAACAATGGGCTTTAAAAAGGATCCCGGAGGAACTCACTCCTGAGATTTGCGGTTGGAGGGGTCAACCGGGCATTCTCCCAATAGGCTGCAGCTCCAGAGCGCTTGGCAGTAAAGTTTAAGGAGCGAGACCCAGTTCCGCTCCAAACCTGTTCTTCCATTCGTTGGACAGACAGGCAGGACGGTGACGGGGCTTGCCATCCCGCTGGTTATAACAGACTGGCCTGTTTCTTGCAAACTAACTGTTCCTCTCTTTAGGAAATTGGGTGTTTGAAGAAGCTTCTCGCACCCCATTTGATTCTGATGACAGGCTAAGTGCCCGTTTTCTCACGAGCAAGCCATTAGCACGACGTTCAAGGTGTAGTCATCCGCTACATGATGCATGGATGCTCTGTGTTACCAAAGCGGGTTTCAGGAGAGAGGACAGGGTGCAGCTTTTCCCATGAGATCATGGCTTCAAAGAGCCCCCGACCTTGGCCTTCGTGGGGCTAGGATGTTAAAACTGGGGCTGGCTCTTTGGCTCTGAGATAACAGTACCCCGGACCTCTTTGTTCACTTCTGGCTTCCTTCATTCAGGGACTATTTATTGAGCATCTAATAGATGCCCCCAGGCACGATTCTGGGCACTGGGGTTACAGCAGAGAATGAAACGGAAAAAGTCCTGCCCTTGTGGAGCTAATATTTTAGTGGAGACAGGAGGCCATGTGTGTGGGGAAGAAGTGATGCCATTTTAGGGAGTTCTTGGAAGGCCTCACTGAAATGCTAATGTTTGAACAAAAACCTGGGAGCGGAGAGGGTGCTAGGCAGATGCGGGGGAAAGTGCCCAGGAGGCAGCCAGTGCACGAGAGAGTTGCTCACGTGCACGCAGCACGAGCTGCCAGGCCTCTAAACCCGACTCCTCTCCCTTCCAATCCAGGGCTCTTTCCACTCTCACGTGTAGTTTCCAAGCATGCTGACCCCTGCCTCTGCCTGAGAGGGCTGGGGAAGGGGCAGACAGGGCTGGCTCATCTTCCATCGGATCGCCGGGCACCTGTTCTAGAGCATCATCTGAGAGCATGTCCCGAAAGTGCTCTGGAAACGAGCAAGTGTTGCGCATCTGGCAGGTGTTACAGCAGCTTATTAAGAAGCTCCTGATGATTCCTCCTGAACCCAGGTCCCCGGGGCCTGACAGGCACCCCCGCCATTTGAACACCAGGTTGAGCCTCGCTGGTGGCCGTTATTCGTGTAGGAAGGAGCCCGTGCCACACAGCTCCTGTTTCCACCTTTCCTACCCCTCACCTGGGGATCTGCTGCTTAACCTACATGTCCAGCCTTGCCTTGGTTCACACACCGGTTGGCCTGCATAAGGAGGCACTTTTGCAGCTGGACATCAGCTCACAGAAAGTGCTATACACCCCTGAGTCACCTTGAACGCTGGGCCTTGCCCTCCTGTGTGGCCCATGCTGCTGGGTCAACCTTCTCCTTCTGTGAGGGCTGGGGCGTGCTGGCCCCAGGGCTGCCCCGGATGGAGGCCACTGGGTCCTGCCGTGCATAAAGAGCCAGCCGCGACAAATCCAGGAAACAGGCCCATGTAAGGAGTGTGCAGTGCCCAGCCACGGTCTGGGGAGCTGAAGGCCAATTCTGCCAGTTTCCCAGCAGGCCGGAGGTGGGGTGGGGACGCTTGGCAACTGGTCCGGTGGAGGGAAGCCCCCATCCATCCCGGAGACATTGTCCACCTCCCTTTGTAGCTCAGCTCCTGATAATATCATCACCAGAAGGGTTTTCCTCCCTGGATTTCATAGAGGGCAGCTGGACTTACCGATACAGAGTTTTAAAGGCCTTGAGTATCCCTAGCCCATCCCTTCAGAGAAAAAGAAAAAGACAGGGTGAAGCAAAATTAGAAGGGAAGAAAGAAAGACTGTAAAAGTTAAACAAAACCACCCACAAATAGCCTGGAAAAAAAAAAAAAAAGACTGTACCATATCATGGCAATTGTGGACAGTTTGGCAGCTGAGCCAGGGATGACTCATTCCTAGGCTCTGGTTGCATAATCTTCCCCAGCCCAGGGAGGAGGATGAAACTAGGAAACTAATGCAGTGACATTTAGTAGCAAAAAGGAAGCCCACACAACATTTGTGCAAGGCCATCCGAAAATAGCGGGCTTCTCCATGCTTGGGTTTGGAAACTATGCATTTCACTCGAAATGCCTGAACCGTGGCACGTTTGTCTTGGACCACCCACACCCCCGATTCAGTTCATTTCGACTCAGCCAATATTTATGGCAGGCCTACTGTGTGCCGAGGTCCACGCTAAGGACTTGGGAGTGGGAGATCCAGGGATGCAGGAGGCACTACAGGGCAACGTGGAAGGAAGAATGAACGGGTTGTGGAGCCGGAAGGTGATGGCCTCAAACCCCAGCATGGTCCCTTACCAGCTCTGGACCTGGGCTTCCTTGTCTGTGACGCTGGGTGGAGCCATGCCCACCTCTTTAAACCGTGGGAGGGTTGAATGGGAGAAGGTGCTTCTGGCCCCAGCAGGCTGATTTAGCACACAGTAGGCCTTCAGCATACACGGCAGCTGCCCGTGCGCACTCTGGAAGAATTCCCAGCATGCGTGTATGCACGTGTACATCACGGGACCAAAAGTGCCACCGGAGAAGTGTAAAGCCCTAAGGGGACTTGGGCGGGGTGGCCGCGAGGTCCAGCGAGGAGGAAGAGGACTTTGCAATGAGTCTCGACTCCTTTCAGCTGAAGGGAACTGCCAGCCTGAACGGTGGCAGGTATTTCTTCAACGTTCACCGGGTGTCAGGTGTGTGGTCCCCGGCCACGAGAACGCAAGCACAAAGGAAAACCGACCCATCATCAATGAGTAACCATCGTAGCAATAAAAATAGAAATAACAATACAGGGGAGCAGTTTGGCATGATGGCCGTGGTGCTGGTTCTGAAAACAAATTCCCTGTGTGCGAATCCCAGCTCTTCGGCTGCCAGGTGTTGCGGCCCGAGCAAGTTATTTGGCCACTCTGTGACTCAGTTTCCTTCTCTCTAAAATAGGAGTGCATATAGCAACTTCCTTACAGGGTGGTTGTGAACATTAACTGCAGCATTTAAAGAAAAAGGTGGGGGGGGGGCGCCTGGGTGGCCCAGTGGGTTACGCGTCCCACTCTCGGTTTGGGCTCAGGTCATGATCTCGCGGTTTGTGAGTTCGAGCCCCTCATCGGGCTCTGCTCTAATGGTGTGGACCCTGCTTGATAGTCTGTGTCTGTTGCTCTCTCAAAATAAATAAGCGAGCTGAGAAAAGGTAAGCTGCCAGGATCTTCATCACCACCACCGTCTTCATCACTGCCCTGACCGTCACACATCACACAAGAGAGGGTGGTGCAGAGTTGTCCCGGAGCGGAGGAGAGCTGGGAGAGTCAGGGAACGCCAGGGAATGGAAGGGAGCTTTGAAGGACACGTAGGAGTTCGCCAGGACTCTGGAAGGAAGAAGTATTGCAGGCAGGGGGATGATATGAGAAAAAAGCCCGAATGCTCAGGAGATGAATGTTCAGGAAACAGGAAGCAACTCGGGCAGAAAGCCAGGCTGAGAGGGTGAGCTGAACAGGGAGAGAGAGGGCAAGCGGAAAGGGGGTAAAGATCCTTCCTTTCTCGGCATTTTCCAAGGGCTTTCCTGGAGCGTGTCAGGTGGTGGGGAGGTCCTGGGCCAGGGTGGGACGTGAGCACTGGCTCTCTCTTAGAGCCCTTTGCTTGCTCTTGGCTTCTTTCCAGGAGATGTCAGACACAGGCTTACTGAGAAGGCAGCCACGGTTACTGTCACATTTTTATTGAGAATACTCTTAATGCTGCTCCGAGCTCTCTGCATAAGGAAACCTCTAGATAAATCCATCTTGTAATTCAGCCAGGAAGAAACATTGATAATCGTGATTTCTAACCTTTATTGGGAGTTAACAGTGTGTCAGGCTCTGTTTGAAGTGCTTTGCGTGTATTAGCTCATTTAATCCGCACAAAAACCGTAGGTAGAGGGCACCATTATTTGTCCCATGTTGTAAATAGAGGAGCTGAATCGCAAAGAGGGTAACTAATTTGCCAAAGCAACATAACTGATCCATGGCAGAGGCAGAACTCAAACCCTAAAGTTAGGCTTCAGAGCACATGCTTCTTTAATCCTTTGTAACACGTAAAGCTCTTATCCGTGTTTCTCTTTTTGCCTTGGCTGCCGGGAAGCTCAGCTAAGTTTTCTGATAAGGTATTGTATCTTCCTTTAGCCCACACTTTCTGGCATAATTAATTTTTTCCTTTAAGGCCCTCTAGGCTCACGTGCCAAGCAACCCATCCAGGTTTTATGCCCACTATACCCCTCTTTGTAAAATGCATTCCCACTGCTCTGGATTCCCCACTTTTTCGCTATGCATTGTCATCCCTCCGTGCCTTTGCTCATGCCAGTCCTCCCACCTGGGATGACTTCCTTTCTCTCCTTCTGTCTTTCTTTCTTTTAAGTTAATGACATGTACATTTTATAATGTAGTGAGTAGAAAAAGTACGTTCTAAAGCTACGTGTATAGAAATAGAATACGCTCCCATCTTTAGTAAATAACAACTGAGACACGTATATAAAAACAACCCCAGAGAGTTGTGCCTTAAAATAACATTATTTACGGCGGAACGGTGAAATCACAGAATATTTGACTTTTCTTTTTTTTGAAGATCTCTAGTTCCTGAATGTTCTCAGAAAACACACATCCCTATAGTGAGTGGTTTTTAATAGACTGTAAGTTAATTTTTTTCTTTTTCACTACAAATGTGACATTAATCCCTCAATTAATTAGCATTTCAGCCATTTTTCAGCGAACGGTTCTGTGGTATTAAGCGCCTTCATATGGTTGTGCAACCATCTGGGATGACTTTCTAACCTCATTCTCAGCTTAGCCACACACACTATCTTTCCATGACCCGAGCGATTTTCACTTTCCATTTAAAGCTTTCCCCATCCTCCCCAACCCCCCCCCCCCCAGCCGACTCCCCTCGCAGAAATGACAGCTCCTTCCTCTCCACTTCCTCATTACGGGGCCTCTGGCTGTTACTTGTACCGGTCTGTGGTATTGGTCACGTGAGCAGGCTCTATGCTGTATTGAAATCTGGGGCAAGTCTCTTAACCTATCTGCTTTGGTGTCCTCACCTTTAAAAATAGACACTATTCGTCACAGATGAGGGGCTAATTTCGCAAATGAGGAGATCAAAACGTACAGAGTTTGCGAAGTTTGCCCACGACCCCAATGCCGGGAAGAGGTGGAACACACTTAAAGCAAGCTGTCTGAATTTCTGCCTAGGCACTTGATGTGATAACCCATCTCATCCTTACAACTAGCCCCAGGCGAAAGGTCACTGTTGTCCCATTTTACAGATGCGGAAACTGAGGCTCAGAGAGGTGAAGTCACTTGCCTTAGTCCCTCGGCAGATCTGGGATTTGTTGACTGTGAAGAACGCCTTCTTTTTCACCATACTATTCAAAAAACGGTCCATTTGTAAAGTATATAACTAAGGACTAAAATGGCAAGTGCAGATTACTTAGGACAGAAAAGGGCAACACTCTGAGAGTTCAAAGAAGGGGCTCGGGTGAGGATTCAAGACTATGGAGGAGCTTTCACAGAAGAGGGGAGGCTGTGCTGAGTCCTGAAGACTGTTGGTGGAGAGGCTCTCCTGTCTTGGGCCAGAGGTGAGGGAGGGGGAGCCCCGTAACCAGCCATCTCCCAGTTAAGACCAGCAAGGCCAAAATGAAGTCTGGGCCTGGGTCTACTGCCCGGGAGAGGAGGCTGAACAGGCAGAGGGTGGGACGATCCCCAGGGGTCTCCTGTGGGGCCTCCCTCCCAGAGTCAACAAGGCTCCTCTCCTGAAAGCCACAGCGGCCACCCAGAAGGATGCCCCTTTGCTAGTCTTTATGACTCAGATGACTTAGGTCTCCAACAAGGAGAGGTAAGGGAGTATTCCAGAAGCCAAAGGCTAAGAGGTGAGCAAGAGTCTAATGCACAGAGACTGACAGATGGAGAGGGAGATGATGAAAGAGGCAGAGAGTCTAGAACACGGATGGGGAAAGGCACTTTGAAGAAAGGCTTGGTAACCCAGACCCTTTGCAGACAAAGCCTGGTCTTCCCACTTGCCTCTTTCTTTTCTGGTGAGCGCTTACTGGGTCCCACATTATGTTCATTCTGCCACTAGCACTGTTCCAGGACAGGCCTCAATGAATGATTATTATACCTCATTTAGAAACAAGGTACACATAGGACAGGAAGTACAAATAAGGTCACATAGTTAAGCACTGGCTGAGCTGGGGTTTGAGCTTGGGGCTGGTTGATTCCGCATCTGTTGCTCCAAAGTCCTCTCTGGAGTTTGGGGGGTGGGATGGGGGATAGGGTGTCGTCTTTACTGATTTAATCCTAAAATAGCACTACTTGGGATTTACCCCTTCACTCCCTTTGCACTTTAAGCCATAAACTTTACCAAACCTAGAGATGCAGCGAAGCTAAAAAGAAACCAGAGGAACCCAATGCCATGTGGTGAGAAGAGGCTCTGGGGACTCCAGGTGGAGGGGAGGCTTTTAGAGGTTTCTTGAAGGATGGAACATCTAGGCTGAAACAAAGATTGAGTAAGGGCTGCCCAAGTAAAGAAAGTGGAGAGGCATTTAGGCAGAGATGGTCTGGAGGTAGGGCCTTTCCAGGGACATGCTAGTGATTTGTTCTGGGTGGACCCCGGGGAGTAGTAGGAGATGTAGCTGGTGGACGTAGCAGGGACTTAGGTGTCCTTGTAAGAAATTTTGACTCTATTGTGACAAAGCAAAAAAAAAAAAAAAAAAAAAAAGCAGCCACGGAAGGATTTCAAACAGGAGGATGATGAGGTCAGACTGAGTGTCTGAGTTGAGCGCTGTTCTCCTGACATTCTGGGTGGCCCATGCAGCCCTGATGCTTGATCCTGAATGTGACCTTAGGCAAGTCACGTCCCTTCTCAGGACTCAGGTTTCCTCATCTATAAAAATGGAAGAGGTTGATCAGATGGCTGCTGGGCTCCTTTCCAGCTTTCACATTCTAAGAGGAAAAAATTGACCCCTCCGGGGGAGACAGTGAGGTTCCCAGATCTCTTTCTGGCTCACTGGTCCATCTAGATGCTCTACAGACCAAGATGGCAGTTAGATACAAGAGTTTGGAGTTCAGGAGAGAGGTCAGGTTGAGGAGAGAACTTGGGAACCTTGGTATAGATGACAGTTGAGGCGATGGGACTGAATGAGATGACTTAGGCAGTGAGTGCTATCACTTCACCCTCCTTCTGAAGTGGGATAATGAGAACCTTCCTTATAGGATGCCTGTGGGGATAGAATGGGGTGGTGCAGGGGGTGGGGGGAAGGCACTAGATCTGCGGCCACGTCCAATAGGAGCATGCCAGGCAGGGAAACAGAAAGCTCCCAGGAGCCAGGAGCAAGGGAACCACCAGAATGTAGCCGGAGCAAAGTGGGACAGGCAAGCAGGTGCCGGATTTGGTCTTGACAGGGCTGAGATGTCCACACCCCGCTCTAGTTGGGTGCTGGCTGCATGGAGTACTCATTGGTAAGACAGCCTGGATTAAAGAGCCAAGGTCCAGAGGGCACCTGGGGATCTGATCTCTGCAGAGAGGGTGACCCCACTCTCCGGGGGGGGGGGGGTTAGGTTCTACTATTAATAATCTATCTGCACCCCCTCCCAAGGCCTCTGCTGCTGTCCAGTCACCTTTCCTTCCTGACCTCCCCGTACCCATCTGTAATAACCAACTGTCAGACTAGGCACCTACCACTCACCATCCCATTTCATACCCACAGCAGCCCCTTGAGGAAGGTTCTCTCGTTACCCCACTTCAGAGAACAGGGGTGAAGTGACAACATTCACACCTAGGTCCCGTGGCTTTATGTATCATCTATTTCTCCCAAGTTTCTCAAGCAATCAACCCTCCCTTCTGAACCCCAAGTTCATATATCCAACTGCCTTCTAAGAACTCCCTTGTTGGATGTCCAACAAAATATGCCCAGTAGGTAACTCCCGATCTTCACTGCCCCGACCCGTGTCACCCACCTCTTCTCCATCTCGGCAAATGGCAACTCCGTCCTTGTAGCTGACCAGGTAAAATGTACAGGTACTACCCGTGGTCCCTCTGTAGCTCTCATACCCCATATCCAATCAACCTTCCTCTACTTGCTGTGGATGTGCTGAAGTCATGAGGTGGGGACAGTCTTCCAGGAAGACAGGGAAGAGGTGGCTGTGAAGGGCTACTTCTCTTCCTCTCGGGCCACAGAAGTCACTGACTCCCCAGCGAAGAAGAAGGGCATGGTGGGGCAGGGGTGTCCTCTTCTCCGCCCAGTCCTCTCTCCGGGGGAAATCCATGCAGGGACCTCAGGCAGCAGAACCTGAATGGGGGGACCCTGGAACGAGGGAGAACCAGAGAAATGTAGAATCCTTTTCCGCAGAAGCACGCACTGGGGGACAGGCAGCACTGGGCGAGGGCGCACAATGATTGGCCCTTCGCCGGGCCTGCGCACCCCTCACCCGGCGCTGCCCGCACCTGCACCAGCACCCACCTGCGCCAGGCCTTGAGCGCCCTGGGCTTTGCGACCCCGCCTGGCTGGTCATGGAGCCACCCTGCAGATTCCATGACTCGGGGTCCCCCCTCTTGGCTGCAGTGTCAGGCCTGGCTGCACAGATGGCCTTGCTGAATGTGATAAAAGGCCATCTGCTGGCTGGGGACCTTGAGCTCTCTGTCCTCTTGGCAGGAGAGGGTGTCTCTGTCTCCTCAAGACTCAAAAGGGCCGAGTGCCTGCTGTCCTGTCCCCCTGGGGAGGAGTAGTAAATGCATGCAGAGCTGAGGAAAGGCTGCGGCTTAGAAGCTGGAACACCCAGATTCTGGTCTCACTGCTGTCTCTCACCGGCTGGGCGACCTTAGGCCAGTTACTCGCCATCTCAGATTTCCTAACTTGGAAGAGAGAGATGTAGGTAAGAGGATCTGTACCATTCCTCCTGGACAGAGATTGTCTTTTATTTATGGTTTCCCATGGTCCCTGAAGCGAGAGGCAGGAGCATACATTCAGTTAGGAGTGACTGTCCCCACTGTAATGTATTCCTGTTGGTGAGTGTGTGTGTGTGTGTGTGTGTGTGTGTGTGTGTGTGTATGTGTGATTTGAACCAGATGTTCTCATTCCATGTGCAAAGTTATAAATGGCCCCCATTGTCCTGCAGCTGGGGACACAGAGCAGAGATTTCACACAGATGCCAAATGTGTCTTAAGGTTCAGTTAAACCCCAAGCTCCAGGGACCAAATTGCAACCCTCTTGGCCAGAGTAAAGCTCCCTCCAAGTTGTACTTCCCGAAAACTTCCCTGCATCTCTGAGGAAGGATGAGGTCCCAGAAATGCGAACTGCCCCGAGCCCTTCATGAGAACGGATAAGCCTCAAGGTCAAAGCCTAGGGGAGTGAGGAGAAGCTCTGTGGGTGTCAGGGTGGACTCCCGGGAGGCCCCAGTTCTACAGACAGGGTCTGCTGCTGGTGGGTGGGGTGGAAGGGGACGGGTTTTCAGAACCTTTGAGGGAGGCCATCTAAAAACAGTGCACCTCACAGCTTCAGGTGCATCTGGCATTTTTACGTGTCAGACATTGTCCGGCGTAAGGGGGTGTTGGTAAGCTCGCTGCTGCGGGCAAAGGGGGTCACAGCTCAGCTGGAACCTCCCGAGAAGTATACAGAAGGCCTCCCAGGTTTGTCTGAAAATGAGGTTCAGAGAAGTTAAATAGCTTGCCCACGGTCACACAGCTGGGCAAGGGGTTGGTTCAGCAGCAATGGGAACCCTCTATGCCTTTCCTACCATACTATGGGCCAGCATCTTGTGAGGGCTCTGACTTGCCGGGGGACTTGGGTGTATCACCTGACCCCTCCCTGGAGGTGGCTCGGTTTCTTATCTGGGCAGGGGCAGGGGTGTCCTAAGAACCCAGGCAGAGAAGAATCACAGCAAGTGTAACTACGGGAGCAGGGCAAAGCGTGGGGAGGGGATGGGTCCTATTGGGTACAGGGACTGTGGGTGGAATGGGGACTTTGCCTTCAGGGACTCTCTGGGAGGCCAGGCTGCCCATCTCACTTCCCTTTCGCCACCCCAGGCCACTGGTCTTTCTGGGGCCCCTTCCCTCAAATCTGCTCACATCAACAGCTGGTTTGCATCAAGAAGTTCCTGACTGCTGTGGGGAGCCTCTTACAGAGACTTACCTTTCCAAATCACATAGGACTTTACAGCTTCCCAAGTATTTTCGATCATTTTAAAAATGTTGATCTCCCCATGCCTCCTGGAGATCAACAGGAAAGGAATATGATCCTGCTTTTACAGCCGCGGGGATGGGACCCTGCACAGACCACAGCCCAGCCCCCTCACTTTATAGAGGAAGATAATGAGGCCAAGAGAGTAGAAGCCACTGGCCCAAGGCCACACAGATAATGAAGAGCAGAGCCAGGACAAGAAGTGAACTCTTTCGGCTTACGGATGGCATTCTTGCTGATACGTGATTTGACCCATGGTGTCGAGACCCTTAGGACCCCCATCATCCCGGAAGATGCCATTTAAAACTAATCCCCTTACCAATATTTCTCCCAACATCTTTCCTTTCCCTGTGAAACTCAGATAAACAGAAAGAAAGGAAAGAAAGATTGTGCCACGATCTGACCCTACTTTTTCCACTGATGTGCGTGATGGGAGGAGGCAGCGGGAGAGGGAGTGAGGGACGTGACGGCAGGGGCCTTTGTCCCCATGGTGCCCTGTGGCCACGTGGTTGGGGGTGGTTGACCCATGTCCTTCTCCTTTCCATCTCCTTCTCTAGCCCCTGCCTGTGGTCACTGATGGCCACACTCCTCCTCTGTGGCCTCCAAGAAACCTCTTCAGCAAGGATCCATTTAATCGCAAAGGGAGGACAGCATGAGCAGATTCAGACATTTTTTAATAACCAGAGCCACAAAGAAAACTAAAACAAATTGAGTTTTATCAGCAGATTCCTCTATTGCCCAGAAATGGTCATTACCCTGCATACACCATGCCTTGAGCTTTCTGCTTAATAGAGTATGGACTGAAACACACATTTCCAAAGTCTGGTCTCTGAAGAATGGAAGGGGGGGGGTTGGGGAACCCCAAATAAGTCAGAAATACAGGACACCCTGCCGAAGTTTTACTCTCTGATGGATTTTGGAGGGATGCCGGGGAAAAAAAATTAACCAAGTGATAGGCTGAGGTCCAACTTGAAGCAAAAGTTTTGTGGACGAGCTGTATAAATGTTCAGTGTCTAAGGACTTATCATGGAAGACCCAGCAGAATCTTGAATGGCAGCTCAGATGGGTGCTTCTGTGATTCCATGCTGTGTCCCACACCTGCATAGAAGCTGGGTCTTGGTGCCTACCTAGCAAGGAGAGTGTGTCCTTGCCGTCTGATCCAATTGAGAAATTCCCCTTCCGCTTTGTAATTTGAAATCTTTAACACGCTCTCTTCTTTTCTCTCTCCCCTGTCCCTCACTGAAAAACTTAGCCATTTGTGTGAATGGACTTCATAACCCAACTCATCATAGCAGTTAATATCCCTACCAGAGAAATTAACCGCTGCCCTTTGGAGTAAGTAGGCAACCATCTTGAGCTCAGTTTTCTTCCCCAACATGATCCTGAGCATTCGCTGGCTCCCTATTGCCTTGAGGAAAAAGCTTAGGCTTCTTTGCGTACATCTCAGGTCTCCCAAATCGGGACCGGGGTTGTCTTTCCAGCTTCGTCTCCAACAATGCCACGTCGCATACCATCTGCCCCAGCCAAGCTACCTTGGCTTTGGGTTTGCTATGTTCCTACCAATTTATTCAAATTCTTCTCAAAACATATGAGGGCCAGAGGAAACGATATTCAATCTCAGTGAAATCCTCCCTTTCCCTCCCCCAGCCACAGTGATCCTTCCCTGCCCTGCCTGCGAACACTGATGCTCTGAGGCACTTTTTTTTTGCCCTTATGTGTTACAAGTGTGACCAATTTAATCCATCGTTTGCATTTATCCTTTTTCTTCAACCATAGAATACAAATAATGAATTTTCTGAGTGAAACAATGAATGACCTGACAATTAGCCCTTCACAAATGCTCCATGGCAAGGCAGACATAAAGTGATTTGTTGGAGGGGTCTGCAGTTTAATGTTCCAGACTCAGAGAGGCAAACTGGCATAACATGCTCTTCGTGGCCTAAAGGTTGGCTCATTTAACTGACCAGCTTCATTAGGGTTGTTAGCACATCAAAGCAGTGTTTATTGAACCTGGAAAAATGTCACATTGTGCTTAGATTCCTCAAACTTCTCCAGAGCCAGGTGATAACATCTGCTTTCTTTTCAAGAGAAAAAGAGTTTCCTTTCCCTGAACACACAATATCTTTGTTCCTTCTGTTGACTAAGATGTCAAGCTGCCTTGAGTTATTTAAAGAGACAGAAAATGTCTTTGTTCTTCCGTGATAGGTCCCCTGGATTCCTTTCCCTGACAATAAACAGCTTCACCATTATAAGATGTATTTGCTTGCTTTTAAAAGGCATCTCTCTATCCATCTACATTCCATTTTCTGGTTGCTATCTTTACGTGCAATTGCTCTGGCCCCCTTAAAGTCATTTCTGTGGTATCACAATGCTTTGATGTTGATTATGGAAAGACCCTAAGCATTATGTCCCTTTCCCTCAAGGGGTGGGGGGGGGGGGAACCCACCTCCTCCTTTTTTTAAGGGCTAATAACTCCATTTTGCAAACATGCCATTTAAGCCCCAGCAGTGGGAACCAAAGGATGTGGCCACTTTACTGAAATCAGATAAATGGGGTGGCTGTCCTGGTTACCACAGAGACAAAAGCACACTTTCCAGGATAATGAGGGTCACATCTGGGAGCCTCAGACCTTCACCTCTTCCCCCTTGCTGAGGCCTTTTGCTTTCTGTTCAAACAAGAAGGGAAGATGAATTTCTGCTGCTACCTTCTGACTTTGGGGCGCCTCGGTGGGTAAGCAGAGCAGAGGGAGGACTAATCTGAGACATGCCTTGTCTACTGGGTAGGGCACTGGACTGGGCAGGCCTAGGCTTGCCCCCTGACTCATGGTCAAAATATCTCCTCTCGGGCCTCAGTTTCCCCCGCTATAAAATGAGGGAGGTTCATTAATTGTTGTGATTTGGTTTCCCCAGAAGCCAGCCTTTAGTCAAAGATTCAAACGTAAGTAGTTCATTTGGGAGGTGGTCCCTAGAAACCCAGGTCAAGGGGTATGGAAGTGAGACAGCGAAGGAAGCCAGCACAAGGTATGTTGTGGAGCGGGCCATCACTGTGGATGACTGGGGGCTCAATCCCTTTGGGGGACTGTGGGACCTCAGAGTTCTCCTGCCTCAGTGGTGAGGAAGCTGGCGATTTATCTGCCAAGTCCTGATCCCTGACTAACAGAGGGCTGTTTCCAGAAGCATTCGCTCTTGGGCACTTACCTACCATGCCCGTAGGGATGGGAGTGAGCAGCCTTCTGTGGGGGGGTGGGTGCTGAGGAGGTAGGGGGAGGGCATTGACAGAATCTGCTGTAATAACTATCTTTACATCCCCACCAACCCCGAAATGTTGCAAGTAGACACTTGGGCAAGGGAGGTGGATTTAGGGCCTCGGTGTGATATGCAGAGCAAAGGACCCCATCTTCTATAACCAATGGTAAGCCTCTGGCTCTTTCCCCAGATTCTAGACCTCTAGACTGTTCCCAGAGGCTGATGCCAGAATCCATCTCTCACTACTCAGAACGGCCGGTTCCACCACTGGCCAGAGGAGAAGGTGACGTTCTTACAGATTCCATCCTACCTTCCTTTCCCGTTGCGACCGGGATACTGACCCACGCTCCCCATCCCAGCTTCCAAAGCTTTTCGTAGTCTAGTTCCAAGATACCTTACCGTCTTTCGTTTTCTGACAGAAATCCTCGCTGTTGTCAGGTTTTATCCCTCCCCACCTCTGCAAAGGCCATTCCTATCGATAACCCTAGAGTGTCTTTCATCTAACTGATCTGTCAGAACTCAGGGCCCAACCCAAACTTCACCTCATCCAGAAAGTACTTCATGACCACCTAAGGTTAGAAATATCCCTCTTCTCTGAGCATAGACTGCCCGTGACATTCATCTGACCCTATCATGCAAGACTGGCATTTCTCAGAGACATACCCAGCCTCCCTCAAATGGAGGATACTTTTCTTTGTACCACTTGGCTACATATCTTCCAGAGCCTAGCAAGTGTCCTAAATCTAGGAAGTGCTGACATAAAGAATGAGCCAATTAATTCCACTTAGCAAGTATCTATTGAGCACCTGAGGATACAGACACTGTGCGAGAAGAACAGGGTGACTCACAGGTAAGTAAGATGCCATTGTGGCTATGCAGGATGTCAGAGTCAAATCTGTCCTGGGTAAAATTTGTAAGGCTGGCCCTTGGAGATCACCATTCCAAATCCCTTCCTTCACAGATGGGGGAATCACAGAAGAAAAGTGACTTGCCTGAGGTCACATGGCTAGTGAGTAGTTTTACATATAGTTATTCACGATAGAAGGTCCTAGACTTTCTTATCATTCATGCAAGTTCAGAGACAATCTCCCCCCCCCCCCTTGGTCTTTTTTTCCACTTGGAAGGAAAATGAGATTGAATAATGGCTTCTCATTCTGAAAAGAAGGGGCAAAGAATAAAAATATCAGTTACATAATAGTCATTTGCCTTAGTCATGCAGCCGGAGAGCCGTTGGAACAGAAAGATGATTAAGTTAAACACTGCATATTTATTCCCCTGCGGTCACCCTAATTGGTTCTGCCACTGTAATTGATTTGACAGGTTATTTTTACTCAGAATGAGCTGGGTTCCTCTGCTAGCTTGTGGATTTGCTATTGTTCCCAAAGTCCAGGGTGGCAATTGTCCAGATGCTTGGATGTGAGCTGGTTTCTACTTGAGAATCGGGGGGGTGGAGCTCCCCCAGCCTAACCTGGGGGGGGGGGGAGTGGGCTTGCGGTGTGCAAGTGTGGGTGTGTTCAGGGCGTGGGCAGGGGAGAAAAGGGTAGGGAGCTACAATGTAATGCTTCAAGGAATCAAATTGGGAAGGAGCTGGGGGAAAAAAAATGTAACATGATGTGAAACTATGTTAAGGACTTTATCTTGAGGGCAGAGGGAGCCTTGCTGTGGCTCAGAGCAAAGGAATGGGGGAGAACTGTTTGCCTCTGGGGCCTTCTGTAAGTTTTGTCTATTCCAAGAAGCCACCTCTTCCCACTGCTGCAAACTGCTCCCCAGAGTACAGAGTACGGAGAACCTAGAGCCAGCATCGTCTGGTAGCCTGCAGCACTGGCCACCTACACATCCTTCTTCATCTCTGTACGTGGCTCAGTGCCTTTCCCTGTGTGTTGATCAATGCTCAGAAATCCACGGGAAGTCTGCAGAGGTGAGAGGCGGGACCCTTGAGGGAGCTGGCACCTCACGGGCCATGGGGTAGGGCCATGTTAATGACCGTATGTGACTTTGGACATCAGCTCAGCTTTGAAGCCGAGTCCTAATCATCGGCCCATACGGGGTAGCCATGGTCTGTGCCATCCGCTCACGAGCTTACAACAAGCATAATCACAAGTAATAACTGAGCATGTGCGGCATCCGAGTCCCAGACGAAGTGGTCCCCACGCTCGAGCACGTACCTCCTCACAAGGTGACGGAGAAGGTGTTAGCATTATTCTTAGTCCTTACAGGTAGAGACACTGAGGTTCAGAGAAGTCAAACAAGGCTCCTGTGGGTGCACAGCTCAAAAGCTGTGGAATGCAGGGCGGCTGACCCCAGCCCTTGCCTCTTAATACTGTAATAATACTCCGTTCAATATTCTGTGCCAGAAAAAAAAAAATATATATATATATTCAAATATATATATTTATATATATTCAAATATATATATTTATATATATTCAAATATATATATTTTTATAAATTTTATATATTTTATAAATATATATATATTTGAATATATACATATATATGTATTTGAAGCTGCTGGTTTTACCATGACGGTGAGGCATATCAATGTGAGAATGTGACTGTATCCAGAGCAGTGTGATGCCGTGGAAAGAACACATGGGTGGGAAACACGGTCTCACCCCTTGCTAGTCTTCTAACTTCCGGGGCGTCCCTCCTTCTCATCTGTAGAATGGGCATAACAACATCCATCTCCCACGGCCGTTCTCGGGAGTGTGAGGTCGCCCACGTAAAGCTCTCACTACAGGGCCTGGTATACAGCAAGCGCCCACGTAAAGCGCTCTTTCCTCCCCATTTGCTTACCCAGAAAGCCGAGCCACTAGAGCATCCACTCCCCCCACCTCTCCCAGAGTGGGGAATTTCCTGTGTGCATTTAACTTCGAACAAGGGCCCGGGTGCTGGACTCCCCACAGCAGGGAGTGAGCGACGGCGGGGGCCTGATCAAGCCCTGCTCGGTAGTGCACAGCGCTCTGAGCCAGGCCCTCGCGGAGCCTGAGCCGCTGCCCTCCCTCCTGTCTGCCCTCCTGTCCGCCCAGCATCCGGCACGGCCGAGGAAGTGAGGTCACAGCCTCGGACAGCAGCTCGGAAGTCGTCGGGAGAGGCCTGCCAGCCCCTGCCACTCCGGGGCCTGCACAGAACAGTTGTTGCGTGCCTCGGCTGGAATCGCAGGCGGGAATGTTCAGCAGAGGGCAGCGGGGCAGGTGCAAATTGCGGAGGCCGCGGCAACATCTTGCAGGGGAGTCTCCCCATCCCCACCCCCCGTCCACCTCCAGCCTCGAGCGAGGGCTTCCCAGGAGCCGGAGGCACCATGTGGACTTGGAGCAGGGCCAAGATGGCCGGGGAAGCAGCTCCTCCCGTGGTCCAGGGAGACAGTCGGTGCACGCAGGGCGGGCCACGCACTTTTACCCATCATTTTCTGGCTCCAGCTGGATTCAACGTGCACACAAAAGTCAACTTTACCCCTCCCACCCCTTTTTTTCCTTGTCCTTTTTAGACTCCTGTCTTTCTTCCTACCCCTAAATAAAATCTCAGATAGGTCTTACAGCGTTTTGGGGCCCTCTTAGTCTTTTTATTTTTTTAATTTTTTAATGTTTATGTATTTTTGAGAGAGAGACAAAGACAGAGAGTGTGTGAGCAGAGAAGGGGCAGAGAGAGAGGGAGACACAGAATCCGAAGCAGGCTCCAGGCTCCGAGCTGTCAGCACAGAGACCGACACGGGACTAGCACTCATGAACACTGAGTTCATGACCTGAGCCAAAGTTGGCCGCTTAACTGACTGAGACACCCAGGCACCCCTGATCTCTAAGATATGAGTCCCTGTCCGCTTTGAGGTGTCATCTGCAGTGAAATCTGATCAGACGAGACCCAGTCGGGCTGCCCTTGACCCAACCACAGTGCCATGCTCCTTCCCAGAGCAGCCCCTCTCTCCCTGCTCCAGCATGTCTGACCAGCTTCCCACCTTTAGATCATGCAGGCATGTGTCAGACATCAGTCCCTGTGTCTCCAGGACTCTGGGGCCACATAACATCTCTCTATGTCCCCTCTTGAAGAGACTCTTCTCTTCTCCTACGTATCCTGGGAACATAAGACATATTTTCTTTCTTTTTTTTAATTTTATTTAAAAAAAATTTTTTTTTAACATTTATTTATTTTTGGGACAGAGAGAGACAGAGCATGAATGGGGGAGGGGCAGAGAGAGAGAGGGAGACACAGAATCGGAAACAGGCTCCAGGCTCTGAGCCATCAGCCCAGAGCCCGACGCGGGGCTCGAACTCACAGACCGCGAGATCGTGACCTGGCTGAAGTCGGACGCTTAACCGACTGCGCCACCCAGGCGCCCCTCTTTTTTTTTATTTTAAAGATTTTATTTTTTTTTAAGTAATCTCTACACCTAACATGGGACTCAAACTCACGACCCCAAGATCAAGAGTCGCATGTTCCACTGACCAAGCCAACCAGGCGCCCCTTCATACTCTCAACTCTCTTCAAGGAATTTCTCACAACTGTTCTCTTCCAATTGCACTCCTTGTTACCATGGAGGTGCTGGCAGAATGTTCCATGCTCTCTTAGCTTGTCTCACGCAGATGGCCCAGGCCCTTCTTGCTTTATGATGTGGGCCTTCTTGGCACCTACTGTATTATCTCAGGCCTCTGGGGCATCAGCTGAGGTAAAGAGGGTAAGCACGCCATGGCAGCATCTTGTTGGGAGAGTTCCCTAATGTAGCGGTCATGATGGGCGCACTGCTGAGTCTTGAGAACAGCAAAGAATGAACTGTGCTATCTACAATAATCTTGTAGGCGAATCACATAGGTGAAATAAGCCAGATACAAAACAGAATATACTATAGACCATTCATACAAAAGTCAACAGCCAAAAAAACTAACCTAGGTGTTAGAGGTCAGGCTAGTGGTACTTTGGAGAGGTATTGACAGTGAATAGGCATGAAAGAACTTTCTGGAGTCTTGGAAATGTTCCGTATCTTGATCTAAGTGGTGGTTACACAGGCATACTCATTTGTGAAATTCATCAAGCCATAGATGGTTAAGATTTATGCACTTAATGAAAAACAGTATGGAGGTTCCTGAAAAAATTACAGGTAGAACTACCCTGTGATCCAGTAATCACACTCCTGGGCATTTACCCCCAAAATACAAACACACAAATTCAAAGGGATACATGCACTCCTATGTTTATTGTGGCATTATTTACAATATCCAAATTATGGCAGCAGCCCAAGTGTCCATCCATGGACGAATGGCTGGAGAAGATGTGGTATGCACACACACACACACACACACACACACACACACAATGGAACGTTACTCAGTCTAAAAAGAATAAAGTCTTGCCATTTACAATGACGCGGATGGAGCTAGAGAGTATAATGCAAAGTGCAGTAAGTCCATCAGAGAAAGACAAATACCATATGATTTCACTCATAGGTGGAATTTAAGAAATAAAACCAATGAGCAAATGAAAAACAGAGATGCAAACCAAGAAACAGACTCTTACTTAATGATGGTTGCCAGCCAGGAGGTGGGTGAGGGATGGGTGAAATGGGGGGTGGAGATTAAAAAGCACACTTATCATGATGAAAAAAAAAGATTTGTGCCCTTAATGCAAACGCCACACTAACAACTGACAAAACAGAAAGACGTGTATGGGAATGAAAATGACTAAGTTCAGGGCAAGTACTACATTCGGAAGTGTTTTCTCATGTGGGGAGGGAGAAATCACCTCGAAATCTTCATGGAGAAGGTAGGCTTTTAATTGGACCTTTAAAATACAGATGGGGACAGAGTCATTTCAAGGGTGCAGACTGGACAGTGAGTAAGCACAAGAGGGACTTAGTGAGCAGAGGCAAAGAGGCTGTGGCTGGAGAAGAGGATGTGGGGCAGGGGAGAGGGGACCAGAACGGCTCTTGCATGGTGCAAAAAGGTAGGACTTGGGTCTAACCCCAGCTCCACTACAGACAAGCTCTGTGACTTTGAGGATGGTCACTTCACCTCTGAGTCTCAACTCCTCCTCTTGTAAGATGGGAATTGCTGGGAAATAATGCATCCCAGCTGCCTGGGGTAGTGGTGACCCTGGTTAGTTCTTTTTTTTAAATTAATTCATTATTTTAATTATTTTAATTTGAGAGAGAGAGCAAGAGCATGTGAGTGGGGAGAAGGGCAAAGGGAGGGAGGGAGAGAGAGTCCCAGGCAGGCACCAAGCTCAGCCCAGAGCCCTACGTGAGGCTCGATCCCACGACTCTGGGATCATGGCCTGAACCGAAATCAAGAGTCAGATGCTCAACTGACTGAGCCACACCAGGTGCCCGCATGGTTAATTCTTTTCATATCTTGTTTAAGAAATCTTCACCTTTGGGGCACCTGGGTGGCTCAGTTGGTTAAGCATCTGATGTCAGCTCAGGTCATAATCTCACAGTTCGTGGGTTTGAGCCCCATGTCGGGCTCTGTGCTGACAGCTCAGAGCCTGGATCCTGCTTTGGATTCTGTGTCTCCCTCTCTCTCTGCCCCTCCCCCACTTGCACGCTGTCTCACTCTGTCTCTCAAAAATAAGTAAATGTAATTAAAAAAAAATTTTTTTAAAGAAATCTTCGCCTTTGTCATGAAGATATTCTGGTATGTTTTTCTCTAGAAGCTTCATTATTTTCCACGCACACCTTCATACTCTACACGTGATATATCTCTAAGGCATACGCAATGTTGTTTTGTATATTTTTAGGTGCTACGCCAATAATATATAATAATAATAATATTACATAATAGCATATTCTGCTCCCCGCTTGTTGAGCCCAACAGTACCTTCATGAGATGCGTCTTGGTTGATATGGGGAGCTCCCATTCAGTTTCACTGGAGCAAAGTTAATTACACAGTATACATATAACGCCATCTGTTTGCCCTTTCTCTTGTGGACGGACATCGAGGTCGTTTCCAGTGTTCGCCATCGGTAACAGCGTTTCATAAATACGCATCCGGGTGCCTCCTCGTGCAAGAGCATCTGTGTGTGCACACTTCACCCATGCGGCTGTGGCGGGAGAGCCGTTGAGGCTCGGCACGCAGAGTAGGAGCCTCCGGGCTGCTGAGGAGCAGGACTGGGGAAACAGACGGCTGGGGGGTGGGGGGTGGGGGTGCGGGCTAGCCCTGCCTCCGAGCCCCGACCCGTTTCCGCCCAAGCAAATCTGCTTTCCTGCGTTATGACGTGCGGTTCTGTTGAACTCTTCCCTGGAAAGCTGGAATCTGCTGTTTCATGAAGTTGAAGAACAGGTAACGGAGTCAGGGCATTGCCCGCAACGGGTTCCAGGTACCCTCAGGCTGTGTCAACCGGGCGGAGGTGAGGGCTGCCCCCTCCAGCCCAAGCCGGTCTGCCCCTCAGCCCACTGTGCGTGCTTCCTTCGCTCCCTACGGGCAGGTGCCTTTTTCGTTTCTCCAGCTGGACTCCTCACTCCCGGGCCCTCAGCGTCCAGCTCCCTAAGCACTGGTCGACGGATTGACTGGCAACCTATTGACCAACTTGGCAGCGGTCTCCGGTTCACAAACCACTTTCACGTGTGTCTTTCTCTCCCAACCTGGCACGGCAGAGCCTTGCAGATTACCCAGGGAGGAATGACCATCCCCACTTTTCAGAGGAGAATACGGAGGCTCGGAAAGCTGAAGGAGGCTCGAGAGGTCCCATGACTGGTAGGTAGCAGATTCGGGGCCCGGACACGTGCCTCCGCCACCCGGCGTGGTGCCCACAGGTATGTGTGGCCGGAAAACACAGCCTTAAGCCAAACAATTCATTACTAAATAACCTGTGCGTTGCCCTCCACAGTTTACAAGGTACTTTCTCTTCCAGAGTCTCTTCATCTCCTCAACCGTTCTGTGGGGCAGATGCTTTATCATTACCCGCCCCCAACCCACCGTTTTCAAAAAGGGGGAAACTCAGACACAGAGACTGGGGGTGTCTTACCCAGGGCCGCACAATTGCAGTGTCAGAGCTGACCCGTACCCCACTCTCAGCTTTCCTGTCCATCACCCTCTGCTCCCTCCCTCACCTTTACTCCCTGGGGCAGGGCCCAGAGATGTCTGGGGGCAGATGGGCTCTTCAGGAGCCCTTCCAGGGCCACTCCAGCAGCCCGAAGGCCTGGCCCTTCCAGGCAGGCCCAGGAAACAGGGTTGGCTCTGCAGAGCCCTTCCCATGAGGCCTGGGGTTGTTTTTCTTATCTAAATAAACTCTGCACAAACATGGCCACATTACTCATGAGTAAGTTATTTGCCATAGCATAGCCCAGAGATGGGGAAATTAGTTCACACTGGAGCCATGTCTTAACCTGGTAAAGTGGATGGGGAAGTGGAGTTTTAGACCCAGGTCAAAGAAATCCAAAACCTGTTTTTCGTGGCACCCCACTCTTCATCTCAGACCTGGGGAGGGGAGCACTTTGGAGGACAGGGAGAACCCACCTGTGCCTGGGGAGGAGGGGGAGTGAGCTGCAAGGACCAGGACTCCCTCATCCATGGCCCCCGTCTTTCCCTGCTGGCCCTTCTGAGGAAAGAGGAAGATACGCCCACGGAGGAGGGGAGCCCTGCTTTAGTCTCCAGCCTTTTGTAAAACCAGTGCTGGAATCAACCCCTGATTCTTTTCCCCACATTTATCTGGATTTGTTCAACTTCTGGAGTTGGACCTTTCATAGGAAGGCCCTGGGGTCAGGGGAGGGGTTTAAGGAGCTGTTATGTAAACGAACCTAAGTGGCCATCGTCACTGGTCACTGTCACTGTCGAGGAGGCACGTAGTCAGGAGGGTGGGGCCGGGGGAAGAGTGTGATGCCAGAGCAGGTTATCTTGGCCCACCACCCTGTAGCTTTGCAAAGGCATTCGCATCTACTCCCTCGGGTGTGTTTATTACCTCGTTTTATAGGTGAGCGCGTGACTCTCAGGGAAGCTCTTTGATGCTCTTGTGAATCATACACCACAGCAAGCAGGGTTTGCATTTAGAAAGGACCCTTGAATGTAGGATCTCAGTGGAAATCCTGGAAGAGCTGGGAAAGGAGCCTTAGTCAATCCTGGCAGAGCTGGGAAAGGAGCCTTAGTCCTTGACTCCCGGATCAGCAGATTCTGGTTTTAGCAGAATGTTTCTAGGATGCCGCTTCTAGTCCCTGGACATGATGGTGTTGGTCCCAGGGAACATGGGCACTCCCTATGGCTCCTGCCCAGGGCTTTGGAACTGTAGTGGCCCGGCAGTGTGGTCACAGGGATCCCTCGCTCCTCCCACCAGCTTTAGAGCAGCAGAACGGGGCTTGGAGAGACTGTGGTAATTGCACTGTGTGGGCCTCGCGCTGGAGAACTTGTCTGGTCATGTCTGCATTCTCATAGACGCTGTCACTAGGACGGGGCTGGGCTAAGACCCCCCGGATGCCCTGGAGAGATCCAGGTTTCTTGTATGAAATTCAAGCCAAAACAGTTCTAACTGTTCAGTCCTAACACAGAAAAAGTGCCACCCGTCCATGTGTGCCGAACTCAAAATAGATTCCTTCTAGAGATTCTGATTGCAAAATCCTGGATGAATACAAGGAAGCTGAAATTTTCTCTTGGGCCAGGAGTGGGTCAGGCAAGGGGAGCGGGTGGTTTGGCCATTGGCCGAAGCGGCACTGGCTCTGCCTCCTGGGTCACCCAGTCTGCCAAAGGGGCCTCACGCATCGTGGGTCCTCAGCACACATCTTCTAGATTGGACGAGGTGTGACCGCTTCCCAGAAGAGGACTAAATCCAAGCAGTACTGCGTGGACAGGCTCTGTGCCCAGTGCAGGTGCACACATACAGACACGGGCAACCTCACTGAGCTCCAGGTTGAAGGGACAGCAAGAGAAAAACGCATTGTTGTTCCCTTTCGTAATTGGTATCCGTGTTGGGAGTTTCCTCATCTGGCCAGGTGTGGACTGATTCCTGATGCTGACTGGCCCTGGTGGACAAGTTTCCCACAGAAGGATCAGCTCCTACCCCTGGACTAAAAGGCTGGAATGCTGGGCCTGGACCCCCCCAACTTTACAGAAGATGGGATTCCACAGAGAGACTGTAAGATCTCCCGATGCAGCCCCATTAGATGCATTGTCTGGGCAACTCATTCCTACAAAAACACTGGCCTGGCTCTGCTCACAAAATAACAACAATGGCAAAAATACACTTGATGAAGGTGTAACACACAAGGCCACAGAAAGTGGGGCTTGAATTTGAAGGGGAGTGTATGATTGTGTGTGTTTTAGACAGCAAGCTAAGGTAACGTGGCCTCACTTGAAAACATCGAAAGAGATGCGGGAGGAAACAATGAAAATATGAGCCTGTGCTGGCTGGGAGCTCAACCCCACCCAGCTAAGGTTCAAGGGTGGAGAGTGTATCTCTGGTAGTGTGTATGTGTGTTCGTTTTTCATTCATTCATTCATTCATTCATTCACTCACTCACTCATTCAAATATTTGTTCAGAGACTACTTTGTGCCAGGTGCTGTCCCGGATACTCGGTGACACAATCCATTAATTAAATACACGAGTTCCCATTCTGTCTATTCAAGTCAGCGACGACAGAGCTCTTACTTCCTGGCTCCCAAATTAAACTGCATGCCACCCAAGGGCAGGCAGCCAGGCTCTGGTCTTATGCCATTTCTTCTGCAAAGTGCCCCGAACAAGTGTACCCACAATGGATGCTCGGGCAGCAGGCCCAGTGTGCTCACGAACGCAAGTGGAATCGTGTGTCTGGACGCCTCCGGTGGGTGCTGGATCTCCTTTCCTTCTGCCACCTCCTCTCCTAGCTTCTCTTCCGGGGGCCTCCTGGGTGGCCTTGGCAGGATCAGGCCCTGAGAATAGGTTGTGATTAGAGCTGACAAGAACTCGAGGTGTTACTCTCCCGCAGTCATTTGCATCCAGTTAGGGGATTCCCGAAGACCAGAGGAATGTACCTGTTGTGGAATTCGAAGGGCAGAGCTAGAAGAGTCTCAAAGGCAAACCGGCTTCTTCAGCTGGAAGAATGACAGCTCCGAGCAGCTCGTAGGCAGGGCTCAAAGAAGGATCCCAGGGTGGGAAAGTACTCAGGAAATCCATTTGCAATGTCTGCCGTGGGGAATGCAAAGGAGTGTAGGTGGGCATGGTACCTACGGCCAGTCCAAACCCTTCCCTTCACAGATGAGGACACTGAAGATGGGGGTGTGACTGGCCTGCAGGTAGGGAGCGGGTCCACCCCCAGAACCACACCCCAGGCCAGCCGGCACTCTGGGCTGGCCATTCTGCCAGTCAGCCAAGCTCCCAGCGCTTCAGAGGAAACGCTGCCCCCCCTCAAAGCCATCCCCTTCCTCTGTGAGTGAAGTCAGTCCCCATCCACAGCTCTGTATCATCCCGCAGCCTGCCCCTATGTCTCTTTTGGCCTCTGTCATTTCCTGGCAATTATCTGAGGATGGGAAAATACAGTGCGGCCAAAGCTGAATCTGTACCAGCAACAGCAGGACTGTGGTTCACGTTGCCTGGCTTTTAGCAATCGACACCTCAAACCAACCTTCACGGAACTCCTTGCAGGCATGTCCCGCAGAAGAGGCTTTCTGATGTCCCCTGACCCACTGGCCGAATGAGTGTTGGGCTGAGAGCCTGCAGTGTAACTCAGGAGGCCACGTTTTTGTTATGAGACCGTAAGCACATCACTTGATGTTTCTAGGCCTCGATTTTCTTTTCTTTTCTTTTTTTTAAATTTTTAATGTTTTTATTTATATTTGAGAGAGAGAGAGAGAGAGTGCTTGAGAGACAGAGCTTGAGCAGGGGAGAGGTAGAGAGAGGAAGACACAGACTCTGAAGCAGGCTCCAGGCTCTGAGCTGTCAGCACAGAGCCTAACGCGGGGCTCCATCTCACAGACTGTGAGATCACGACCTGAGCCGAAGTCAGATGCTTAACTGCCTGAGCCGCCCACGTGCCCCAGGGCCTCAGCTTTCTAATTATCAATTAATTCCTTCACCCCAGGCACAGGTGCTGGGGAAGGAAAAGCAAGACAGGATCCCTTGACCTGAAGGGGTTTAATATCTAGTATAATGAATCAGTTAAATAAACAGATAAACGGACTCCCAGGTTCCAGGTATTAGCGTGAAGGTCTGAACAGGGTTGAGGGGGGGCTTAGTTCTAGAAGTGAAGGCTTCATGAAGGGCTTGAACCTCATCTCAGATGAGGAGGAGGTGTTCATGCAGCTAGAGAGGGGGGATGTGGAGACGGCAGGAACGGAAAGGGCCCTGAAGGCATGAGCAAAGGCACAGAGGCGTGAAAGAATCGGGGATATCTGTGATTCCTGGAGAGAAGATGCGGTGTGGGGCACAATACCCGGGATAAAGCAGAGATGGGCTGGGTCACATCACTCAGTGCCTGGAACTCCATGTCAAGGACTAGGGACTCTTCTCTAGACAAGTGTTCTCCAACAGGGTAGCCAGCCACTGGCCACATGTGGCTATTGAGCACTTGAAATGGGGCCAGTCCAAATTGGGAGGTTAAGTGTAAAACACACAGCAGATTTCATAGGCTATGCAAAAAAGAACATAAAACAGGAGATTTGTTTCTATTGATTACACGTTGAAATGCTGATATACTGGATATGTTAGATTAAATAAATTATCAAACTTGACCTGTTCCGTTTTCCTTTTTTTTTTTTTTTTTTTTTTTTTAACACGGCCTGGGGAAAGTGTAAAATGACTCGTCACTCTCCTATATTTCAGTAGACAGCACTGCTGTAGACAATAGGAAGTCACTAAAAAGCATCTTTTAGGAGCAGTGAGACATAGATGTGTGAGGTTAGATTTGTGTCCTAGAACGCTCACTCTGGCAGCAAGAGGAGAATGGAGGCAATGAGAAAATCACTGTGATAATCGGTGGTGAGCACTGACAGGCCCCCGAATTACGATGGAGGCCAGAAGACAGGGAGGTGGATTCTACAGCGTTTGGTGACAGATTGGACGTGGGGGTGAGAGGAGGGAGGTGTCTCTAGGTTGCTGGTGGGATGACTGGGGACACTGGCGATCGCTCAGGAGGACGGAGGACTGAGAAGGAGGTTTACGGAGGCGCGGATGAGTTCAGAGACTCGAGATGACTGTGGGTCTTTCGTGTCCGGGTGACAGTTTGAGACTGAGTGCCTTAGAGCTGGGAGTTAGTGCGCAGGTCAGGTAGGACTCCAGGGTGAATCAGATCACCCAGGGGAAGGATGTAAATGAAAGGAGGCAAGCACCTGGCTCTGGGATACACAGACAACCTATGGGAGAGCAGGGGAAGAGGTCTGAAAAATGTATCTTTATACCGCCTGCCAACAGTGACAGCCTGGGATTCTTTACCTTTGCAGGAAGCCCCCGGCTCCGTGCCGAGAGGCGTTTCCTTCAGCAGACCCTTTTTCCTTGGTTGATTTCAGAAGAAACTGACAGCAACAACACAAGTCAGGGCTAAAAAGAAGCGTGGTCCCCTTGAGTGGAGTGATTGACACTGAGGGACACAGAAAGAAAAGAATGTGTTCAGGAGGGACCTCACTTCGTAAAGCTGATGTGGTCGGGGGCCCTTTGTTAAGGGCATCAAAAGTTCTAGTTTGCCTTCCAGGCACTTACTCGAAGTAAATAGAGACGTACACAAGGCAAGCGCCCCAAAATGTTTAAAGCCGCACTGTCCTTAATACCAAAAAAAATTGGGGGCAACCTAGATAGCCAATCTTGAGAGACCGGGGTAACAAATTATGACAGATCTGTGCGACAGAATCCTCCCCAGTCACTGGAAGGAATGTAGTCGGAGTATATTTGTTGACATAGAAGGATGTCCACAGTCTATTCAATGAAAAAGCAGGTGACTGTGGCGTGCTTATTTTTAGTTAGTGGTTGTGGTTTGTTTTCACATGGTTAAGGCCAAGGGCCACCTAGCAAGGTGCTTGGATTGTCTAAGTGAGGCCACCTCGTCCTGCCTCAGTGTCCTCTTCTGGGAAGCGGATGGTAACATCCTGCCAACTCCAGGCAGTTGTAAAAATGAGTTCATGTCACCCACGTGACATGTTTAGAACGGGGCCCAGCACTTGTAAGACCTTAGTAGCCCTTAGTGCTATTTTTAAAAGCATCTTTGCGGAGATAAAACGCGCATATCGTACGATGCACCCATTTCAAAATGAACAATTCGCTGGTGTTCAGTATATTCCAAGAGTTGTGCAACCATCACCTTGGTCGATTTTAGACCACTTCACTACCCTAGAAGGAAACTCTGGGCCCCTCCCCCACCGCCACCCCCTGGCAGCCAGTAATCCACTTTGTGTCTCTGCATATTGGCCTATTCTGGGCATTTCACAGAAAGGGAATCGTGCAGCATGTGGCCTTTTGCAACTTGTTCTTTCACTTAGCATTATGTTTTCAAAGTCATCATGCCACAGCGTGGATCAGTAAGTACCTCACTGCTTTATTTCTTTTTAATTTTTTTTATGTTTATTTATTTTTGAAAGAGAGAGAGAGAGAAGAGGGGAGGGGCAGAGAGAGAGGGAGACACAGAATCCGAAGCAGGCTCCAGGCTCTGAGCTGTCAGCACAGAGCCCGACTCGGGGCTCGAACCCATGAACCGTGAGATCATGACCTGAGCCGAAGTCAGACGCTTAACCGGCTGAGCCACCCAGGCGCCCCTCACTGCTTTCTTTTTCTTGCAGACAGCCTTCATTACTGATGTCATTATAAACTTTGAACGATTTCCCTGCAATGAAAACATTTTGTTTCTGTAACAAAGCACACAACCAAATTCATCTATCCCTCCTTTCGGTGAGGGTGAATCTCTTGGGAGAGGGACAGCTTTTCCTTATTTCCTTCAGTTCTATTTCATTCTTTCAAAGTCTGAGTCAACCACAGGATGTTTGTTTTCAGATGCTGAGTTGTATACAAGATGCAGAGTACCCTAGGTGTGTGTGTTGTTTTGAGTGGTAAGGAGTCTGCTCCTCTCACATACCCAGGGCCTGACTACACAGAAGGAGTGACGGGCCCCCTGGAGCATGAGCAGCTGTCTCAGACCTGACAGGGAATCTGAAGCCCCACCTTCGGGTTCCTTTCCACTTTCCAGAACCTATGGTCCTCACGCTGAAGACAGCTGACTCCACTTTCATCCCACACATCGTTTTCTTTCTCTCCTTTAAATCCTTTTAAGGGGCGCCTGGGTGGCTCAGTCTGTTGAGTGTCCGACTTCGGCTCAGGTCATGATCTCCCAGTTCGTGGGTTCAAGCCCTGCATCGGGGTCTGTGCTGACAGCTGAGAGCCTGGAACCTGCTTCAGAGTCTGTGTCTCCCTCTCTCTCTGCCTCCCCCATTCTCTTTCTCTCTCCAAAATAAATAAACATGAAAAAAATTTATAAATCTTTTTACAAATTGAGGTATAACTGTGATATGGTATATTCTATTCATTTTTAATATAAAAATAGCATGCCGGGGTGCCTGAGTGGCTCAGTTGATTAAGTGTCCGACTTCGGCTCAGGTCATGATCTCACAGTTCATGAGTTTGAGCCCCACGTCAGGCTCTGTGCTGACAGCTTGGAGCCTGGAGCCTGTTTCTTATTCTGTGTCTCCCTCTCTCTGTGCCTCTCTCTCTCTCAAAAACAAATACACATTAAGAAAACAAAACTAAAAATAGCATGCCAATATATTAAGAATAATTTAAAGGGATATGATCTCATTGCCTTTGTAGAACTACATTTTCATTTTGGCATACCACTCTTTGGTGGCTCTCTGTATGTGTGTGTGCTTTTTTAAAATTTTTTTTAATTTTTTAAAAATTTTTTTTTTAATATATGAAATTTATTGTCAAACTGGTTTCCATACAACACCCAGTGCTCATCCCAAAAGGTGCCCTCCTCAATACCCATCACCCACCCTCTCCTCCCTCCCACCCCCCATCAACCCTCAGTTTGTTCTCAGTTTTTAACAGTCTCTTATGCTTTGGCTCTCTCCCACTCTAACCTCTTTTTTTTTTTTCCCCTTCCCCTCCCCCATGGGTTCCTGTTAAGTTTCTCAGGATCCACATAAGAGTGAAACCATATGGTATCTGTCTTTCTCTGTATGGCTTATTTCACTTAGCATCACACTCTCCAGTTCCATCCACGTTACTACAAAAGGCCATATTTGATTTTTTCTCATTGCCACGTAGTACTCCATTGTGTATATAAACCACATTTTCTTTATCCATTCATCAGTTGATGGACATTTAGGCTCTTTCCATCATTTGGCTATTGTTGAGAGTGCTGCTATGAACATTGGGGTACAAGTGGCCCTATGCATCAGTACTCCTGTATCCCTTGGATAAATTCCTAGCTGTGTGTGTGCTTTTAAAAGTAAATGCAGTTAGGGGCGCCTGGGTGGTTCAGTCGGTTAGGCGTCTGACTTTGGCTCAGGTCATGTTCTCATGGTTCATGGGTTCGTGCCCCTTGTCAGGCTCTGTGCTGACAGCTCAGAGCCTGCTTGGAGCCTGCTTCAGATTCTTTGTCTCCCTCTCTCTGGCCTTCCCCTGCTCATGCTCTGTCTCACTCTCACTCAAAAATAAACATTAAAAAGATTAAAAATAAATAAATAAACGCAATTATAATGAGCCAACAATTTTCTAACTAGCATTTTTTAGGTTCACATTATAAACTGAACCCTGGACTGGAGGAGAGCCTGGGCCTGAGCCAAGGCTCTGTTTGTGACTCTTATTATCCCAGAAAATAAGAAAGGGCAAACACAGCGACCTCTACAAACATACAGGCATGTAAGATGCAAACACAAAAACACATGGGCCTTGGGAGAAAACTCACAAAACTTATACCTGTTTCACTTACACGTGTAAGGCTGGACTCTGTGAAATAATGTGATTCAAACAAGACAGATCTCAGAGGCATGGGCATAGACATCACACACACACACACACACACACACACACACGAGAATCTCAACAACACCTGCATATACAGACTGACCAACATATCAGCATATACACAATGGTCAAGCCACCCCCCCGCCAACACACACACCCATGTGCCTATCGGGATTCTCTCCTAGCCCCCAACTCCTACAAGTTCTGAATGCTGGCAAGGAGCTCATGCAGATCTCAGAATAGCTCTGTGAACCCTGCCGTGGGCTCCTACCGCCTGCCCGAAGACCCTTCCTCTCCCCACTGGCCCTGCAGTCCTGGACCCACACCTCGATGTGCACACAGCTGCAGGTGGCCACACCTCACCCTAAGTCCAATGTCTTGTCCCCATAGCTCCCCAAGTCAGACCTGGTCCCTCTCAGTACCTTCCTTAGCGCCTATGCTCGAGCTCCTTTAGGGATAGTCTCCTCTCCCAGGGATGCTCTGTCCTCAACACCACCAGGAAGCCTGCTAGGGGGCTCCAGGGACAGAAGAACCCATGCTGGGCTGGCAGTCTAGGGTTAGCTGTCCACTTTGGGCGACTGCAGCTGAATTCCCTGGGTTTCTGTGGTCCCTGCTCTAGGAAGTGGCCACAGTGACAACCATCTTGTGGCAACTGTGAGAACTTCAAACAAGACCCTATCCTTGAGGTCCGGGGCCCAGAGCCTGGCAAAGAGCAGACCCACAAATGATATTAGTCCCCTGACCCTCAGTTCCCTAAGCTGTCAGATGGTGCAAAACTGGAGTCTTTGTGTTCCTACGGGGTTGCCACGAGGTGGGACATTTTGTTTTTTATTTTTGTGTGTGTTTATTTATTTTTGAGACAGAGAGAGACAGAGCATGAACAGGGGAGGGGCAGAGAGAGAGGGAGACACAGAATCCGAAACAGGCTCCAGGCTCTGAGCTGTCAGCACAGAGCCCGATGCGGGGCTCAAACCCACAAACCGTGAGATCATGACCTGAGCGGAATTCGGACACTTAACCGACCGAGCCACCCAGGTGCCGCAAGGTGGGACATTTTAAATATTTTTGGCTGGGTTCTCCCAATGTGAGATATGATCACTAGAGGCTGGAAGGTTCCGGAAACCAAAGGCTCTACCTTATGAGCAAACTAGAGAACAATGAATTAGTGTATTGACTACCATGGATTGAGCACTGTACTACTTCAGCTCTGGAACAGAGGGTGAGGTTAATCACACTCCTCATTACCCCGCACTTCATCACTACAAATGCACAAACTCATAGATTTTCCCCTTTAGCCTCACCCCCCGTTCCCATATGTCCACCCTCAAAATGTTTCCCTGTATATGCCTTTTACTGTGGTAAAGTGTACCTAACTAAAAATGACCATTTTAGCTATTTTCAAATGCACGGTTTTGTGGCATGAAGCAGATTCACATTATTGCATGACCATCACCACCATCCGTCTCCAGAACGCTCTCTCCATCTTCCCCATCTGATACTCTGTACCCATAACACACGAGTCCCCCATTCTTCCTTCTCCCTAGCCCCTGGCAACCACCATCCTATCTCTATGAATTTGACTATTTCAGGTACCTTGTATAAATGGAATCAGACAGAGTTTGTCCTTTGGTGATTCGCTTATTTCACTTAGCACAATGTCTTCAAGATTCACCCACACAGTAGCATCGGACAGGATTTCCTTCCTTGCTCAGGCTGAATGGTATTCTATTGCATGTATATGCCACGTTTTGTTTATCCCTTCTTCCATTAGTAGATACTAGAACTGCCTCCACCTTTTGGCTATCACGGATAGCGCTGCTATAAATGTGGGTGTACAAATACCCAAGTCCCTGATTTTGCTCCCTTTGAGTATAAACCCAGAAGTGAAAGTGCTTGATCAAGGGGTTATTTCTTTGTTTAATTTTTTTTTTTTTTAAGGAACCACCATACCATTTACCACAGTGGCTGCATCATTCTGCATTCCCATCAGCCATGCACAAGGGCTACAATGTCTCATCTTCTCAGACACTTGTTATTTTGTGTGTGTGTGTGTTTTAAAATAATACCCATACTAATCAGTGTGAAGCGTTTCAATGTATATCGTCTTGTTTAAGACACCTTTCACAATGCACAAGTTGTTTTGTGCATGTGTAATCTTTTACGTAAGTAGCATTACTTACTTAACACGTTACTCTGTGTTACTATTTTCACTTGGAACTGTTTTTAAGATTCCTCTGTTTGCTTTGTGTATGCAGAACTTACTGCTTCTAACTTCTGCATAGTAGGCTGTGGTAAGCATCAACCATATCCATGTATATTGGGAACATACTGTGTGCTTGTGGCAAGCTCTCCACATGGGTTATTTGATTCCTTCCAGCAGCCCTAAGCGGCGGATGTGATTATTATTTCCATTATATGGAAGAGGAAACTGACCCACCGATAGTTAAGGGACTTGCCCACAATCACAGAGCTGGAAGTGGGAGAGCTAGAAGTTTACCCCAGCTCTGTCTGGCGCCACGGGAGTGCTCACAGGTATAAGGTGCCGCCCACCGCTACAGACAGAGGCTCTCTCTCTCAGGTGAGGGCACTCCGAGGAGAGTTCTAGGCCTGCCTAGATCCTGACTTCTGTCCAGACTGCCAGTCACCTCCCTTCACCACATGTCACTTGATGTCTGTGTCAAAGCTCTTTCCAGATGTACCACTTGTGGATTAAACACCCTTTAGCTAATGGAAAAACAATCAGAATTGAAGTCATGCGTTTGTCTCTTTCCAGGGTTCCACCCGGGAGCCTCTCCAAATAGATGAAAACCCTTTGGCAAGTCCATTGCGAGGCCATTCCTGATAGGACCGGCTATTCCCAGGGAAACAGAGTCGCTGCCTCCGGCCCCATCCCACCTCTCTTGAACTTTGCACTTATGGTGATGAAAAATTAACTGGGCTAATGTTTCCCTTCCAAGGACAACCTCTGCAAAAGCTGGCCTGGCTGGGCCCCAGGAGACCAGGCGCCAGAACAGAGCTCCTATCCATCCGGAGCCGCCCACCCATTCACCTTCCAAAGTCAAAGGAGCATGCAGGGTCCTCTTAAGCAGTGGGAAGCATCTATCACTCAGCTCTCCTCACTGCTCGGTTGAAACTGGGCTTAGCCCCTCAGTTCTTCTTGTGGAGAGACTAAGCCCAGAGGAGAGAGGACTAGCCCCAGAAACGGCACTTGCTGGACTCACATGTGGGTCCCAGCACTGTTTTTCTGCACGCACAGCTGTCCCTGTCACACGGATGATGGCACGCGAAGGAAGGGCACGAAAGCATGGGTCAGCCACACTAGCTGCTGACTAGTCATTTCCTCCCCTTCGGGAAAATGGGAGGGCTGAAAGAGGGGGTTTTCCCATGCCGTGATGTTACAGGGCTAGGTACCCCCCAGGCCCTTCCACTTCATTTACTTCTCAGATCTCTGGCTCCTTGCTTCCGTGGTGCCCGTCGCCTCCCTCCACCAGACTGTGGCTTCTGCTTGCGCAGAACAAGAGGCTTGCGTTGCAGGAGAGCTCTTTCTAGACTCACCGTGTTTGCACGGTAACAGCTGTTTGCTCCATTCTTACAGCTGAGAGATGCTCGGCGAAGTGAAGGGAGGGAGGGAGCCAGGGTAAAAAGTCAGATCAAGTCACAGACGGACCTGGAGGTCCTCTATCTGCCCCTCCACAGTCCCAGCTGCATGAGTTGATGTTCAGGTTAAGGTTAATGTTCTCCGAGGAGACGGTGACTGCAAGGGGCCTTTCTCCCAGGCACACACTTCCTTGCCTTGCTGCGTCTCTAGGCTGAGGATAGGGGCCTGTGGCTTCCTTTTCCGTCTGCCCAGAAATGAAGAGGAGGGCTGTAACACGGAGGAGCTGTTCTCGCTTAACCCGCACACCGCCCTTCATGGCACCAGCAGGGCCCCAAGATGTGGGTTCCATCCCTTCACAGCACTCGACTGCTTGCAAAGTTTTTCATACTAGATTCCCGTGGCTACCGCACAAGGTCCAGAGGAAAGCTGGTCGGAGCCCTGTTGAATACGCGAGCAAACATTCCTTGTCCTGCCACAACGGTGCACCTAGGTAAAGAACTTTTGTTTTGCAAAGAGCTCTATCAGGGATGTCATCTTTGTCTTCCAGGACCCTGCAAGGCAGTTAGCTGAATGCAAAGGCAAGAATGTGGACTTTGGCCTCACAGAGCCTGGGGTTCAAATTCCAGCGGGGCCGCCTGGAATCCTGAGTCAGTATTGTAAACGTCTCTGTGCCGCAGGTGCCGCATCCGGACGAGGGAGGCACGGAACAGCCACCTGGAAGGCCATTACGAGGATTAAATAAGAGGGCACCATTTGCGTTACCTGGCCTGAAGAAAGCCATCGATAAAGGCGGATTGCTCTTTCCTTTGCTTTTTTGATGAGGGCTGGGGAAAAGGGAGTGCAACCGGATACTACAGTGGCTGCAGGTTACTCGAGGAGGACTAGGGGGAAAGCCCCAACCGGGGTTCAGGGGTTCTCAGCGGCGAGTGGCAGGAGAGTTAGGAGGCGAGTGTGAAGAGCACAGCCCTTTGCAGCAGCAGCTGACAGGCCTGTGGGGGGCCATTCTCTTCAACGGCAGGGACCCCTGCAGCTTCTGGGCCGATTTTGTGGATTGGGCCACACCTCACAGGGCTTTGTAACTCCCCACCCGCTAGCGGATAACGTCTTTCCCACCAGGGGGGTTTCCTGCTGTTAAAAACAAACAAAGACCTTAGACATCGGGCTAGAGGCCTGGCAGGGGAGGGGCAGCAGGATAAACACCCCGAGGGTCGAGGGGACTCCAGAAAGCAGCTGCCGGTGGTGGGGGCGGGTGTGGCGCTTGGAAGCCCCCGAATTCGGCCGGTGGCGAGAAAAGCCCCGGGCTCCCCCCAGTATCCTGGTGTTTCTTTGCTTAACATAAACCTCCCGAGTACTCCCCCTTTTTGCGAGTTCACAGCTTTGGAAACAAAGCTCTGTCCCAGTTAGTTTTGGGGGCGTCGAATTTCGGATTTTTTTTTTTTTGTATCATCAGATTGCAACCACGCAGTAATGTAATTTCCCCTCCCCCAGGATAAATTCTAAAGCGCCCCCATTCCTTCCTTCCTGAACTCAACAGATGTCTTTGAGGCCCATTTTCTGCCCGGGGCCCGATTCACAAGGCCCAAGGGACCCCTGGCTCTGGCTGTTGTCCAGGGAGTCTTTGGGATCCCCAAATCTCCACTTCTGAGAGCACACCCCTTCCCCCCTCCGCCCCATCCCAAATCCCTCCTTCGCACGCACACAGGCTCGGGGCTCTCGGCCGGTGTGATCTCACCGATGAGAGAATTTTAAAAAAACAGCTCCCGGGTCGCCGGCGCCGCCAAGGCCCCTTCCCGGGATCAGCGCGCACGCGTCCAAGTGCGCGCCCCGACTTCCTGGGCCTCAACCTTCCGCGCGCCCTTCCTCCGACCGGGGTGCCCCCAGGGGTGCCCCGCCAGCCTCCGGCCGGCGCTCACTCGCTGCCAATCTAATCCCCTCCGGCCCGCCACTGCAGCCGCGCTTCCTGAGTGTGGGTGCCGAGAGTGGACGCCACGGCAGGAGCCCAGCCCTCCCCTCTCGCCGCTCCGTTCCCACGACTTCCTCCCGGCGCCCGCCGGACTTGAGGTCGGGGCCGCGCGGGGTCCCGCGTGCACCAGCCAGGGCCGCCGCCGGCCGCGGTCGCCCACGTGGGCGTGCTCTGCGCCGAGCGGGGGAAGGCCGGGCGCCCTCCCGGAGGCTGGGGGTGGGCAAGGCGCCCGGGGGAGGAGGCGGCAGGGCGCGGGGGAGGAGGCGGGGAGCCCCGGCGGCGGCGAGGGGGCGGTGACAGCGCTTGGAAAGGAGGCTGCACGCGGATTTGCATGAAACACAGACTGGGAGCGGGCGGGAGCGGGAGCGGGAGCGCGGCGCACGCCCCGGGCCGGCCCAGCGAGCGAGCGAGCGAGCGAGCGAGTCGGGAAGGAGGAGGGGAGCGGGGAGGCGAGGCTGCCGAGGCGGAGGGATCTGCGCATCAAAGCGAGCGAGGCGAGCAAAGTTTGGCTGGGGGTTGGACTTTCCTTCCTGGAGGCGGCACCCAAACAGCTACCCCGTGCGGAAACCCAAACTTTCTTCTGCCACTCCGAGTCTCGCGGCCGCCGCCTCCGCCCCGCGTTCGGGGCCTTCCCGACCCGGCGCCGCAGTCGTCCGCCCGCCCTCCCCGCCGCCCTTCTTCCCGCCGCGGGAGCCGCTCGGGGCGCAGGGCCGCGCGCCGAGCCCCGCTGGCTGCAGCGCCGCGGCCCGGGCCGGAGCGCGGGCAAGTTCGCCGAGAGTTGAGGCGAAGTTTGGGCGGCCGAGCTCCCCACTGCGCCTCCGGAGTCCCGCCGCGCCCAGCCCCGCCGGGGGCGCCCCTCGCCGCCCGCGCGCCCTCCCCAGCCATGTCGTCCATCCTGCCCTTCACCCCCCCGATCGTGAAGCGCCTGCTGGGCTGGAAGAAGGGCGAGCAGAACGGGCAGGAGGAGAAGTGGTGCGAGAAGGCGGTCAAGAGTTTGGTCAAGAAGCTCAAGAAGACCGGGCAGCTGGACGAACTGGAGAAGGCCATCACCACGCAGAACGTCAACACCAAGTGCATCACCATCCCCAGGTGGGGGGGCCCCAGCGACCCGGGGGGCGCGCCCGCCCAGCCCCCTGACGCGGCAGGGCCGGGTGGGGTTGGAGCGGGAGGGTGTGTGTGTGTGCGTGTATGTGGGTGTGTGTAAGGGGGGGGGGCAGTGGGGATCGCGGTCCGGAAGAGGCTGGAGAGGACCCCAAACAAAACCTTCTCTGGATTTGCAAAAATTCAGAGCGTGGGGCTTCCGCGGGGCACTCTCACTTCCAGTCGCTTTCCACCTCCCGGAAAGGGGGTTGCTGCTGGAATTGGCCGCCCCCCACTCCCGGGAGCTTCGGGCTAGAAGTTGAGGCCCGCTTTGTTCAGCTCCGCGGGCCGGAGCCCCTCCTCCGCCGCCGCCTCCCGCCCCCGCGGCCCGCGCTCGTGGAGGTGGTGGTGTCTCTCCCTTTCTTTTCTTCAGTCCTGTCCCCCCACTTCTTTCCTCCGCAACAGGAATGCAGTCCGTACAGCTGGGGCTGTGGGTGAGGAGCGGGAGCCTCGTGATTGACAGATTCCTTCTTCGTTCTCTCTTTGCCTCCGGGATTAGCATTTTTATCGAGTATTTTTAGACTCGGTTGTGCCAGTCTCCCGCCCCCCTCTGCACACACGCACTTTCGTTGCAGCGCAGGGCTTTCAAATGAGAGACAAGTGGCAGAGGTTAGGGTCGTCTCTCCTCCCCCTCCTCCAAAGGATTATTTGCCCTGCTTTCAGCCCGAGATTGCGGGTTGATGTAGGAGAGAGGGAGCTTCGAGCTGATCAGATAACGAAACGCACCCCAAAGTGGGCCTCCTCAAATGGGCCCTCGCATTCCTGCAGAGCCCTCCTTCCCCAAGCGCTTTGCCATCTGGCCGGACCTCCTTTCTCCTCCGCAGCGCGCTAGCTAGGTCAGGCGAGAGCTCACAGATGGCTGATAGAAGGGGTCAGTGACTTCTCTCCACTCCCCAGGGCCCTCTCTTAGCTTAGGCGCCCCCGGCTGGGAATTCGGGTGTGTGGCAGGGGGGGGGGGGTGGGTGTGGGGGGGAGGGGGGGAAGCGGGGGTCACCTGAGCCTCCTGTCTGTCCCTCTAGGCTCCCTTTAAAGTCTGATTCTGCACCAAGGGAGTGTGTGTTCGTGGGGGCGGGATGTCCTTGGGGGTCCCAGGCTGCAGAGGAATGAGTAGAGGGTCCCCAGGGCTTGAGCCCCACAGAGATCGTTGTCCTTCCTCCTGGGCCACGAGTGGACTGCATCCTTGGCCACCTGCTTGGGGCAGCTGTACAAGGCCTGCCAGCCGTGTGAGGCAGGCACAAAGCCACATCTGTCCACAGGAGCCCAGAACGGGCCTCCTCTGGAAATAAATACCACATATGGTGGGAGTGCTGGCTTAAAAAGTAATATATATTTTTTTAACTGGGTGGATCCAGTCAATACAGGGGGAGGGAAGGTGGTGTGTTGTCTGGGAAGTGCGTTCTGGGTGTGTGATCGGGAGCCAGAATCCACTTCAGAGGAGGTGGTGTGACAGGATGGGGTCGTGGGCCTCGGGTTTTGGTCCCAGCTCTGGTTCCTAATTCTGCTTTATTCCTTCTGGTGTGTGTGTATGGGGGGGGGGGCGGTGAATGAGTGTACTTCTCCCCTCCCCCCCCCCTCGGGGAGGGGCGAATGCAAAACCTGCCACCTTACCTGTCTGGGTGCATTGAGGACAAGTGCTTTATGCCTTGAAGCAGAAGGAAAAAAAAAAAAGGCATCAGTTATAAAATGAGCAGCCGCGTGAAGTATTTTACAGTTTACAAAGCACTTTCACATGGTTTTAATGAGATCAAGAAAGAAAGAAACTCCTGGAAAATAGCAAGGGCCGTCAGACTTCAGGTTTACCTCCTTTTTAAAGTTGAGAAAACTTTGGAGGAGGGAGGGGAAGAGATTTGGCCCAGTGGACTTGGGACTCGGATCGAATGTGCTCCTTTTCCCATCAGGAGCTGCTCTGTACTTTGAAGGTTCTGAATACATTCTTTGCTGAATGCCAGAGCACTGTTAGGTTGGGGTGGGGGCGGCTGTGGATCTTTGTTGGTAAAGTTGCTAATGACTGGCGACTGGTTGGTGGAGAGCCCTTGCTTCCCCTGGCTCACCCTCTGGGGAGGCATAGCTATGGCCTGCCTTTTCCTCTTCCAAAGTCCTCCACCGCCTGAGGCATAGGAAAGCTCTGGATGTTTCTGAGAGTTCAAGCTAACTTGCCCCTGGCCTTCTCCTGACTCTCTTAGGAACCGGGCATCTTCTACCTGCCTTGGCAAGGGCCTATACGAAGGTAGATTTTGTTTTTAGTCTCTTCTCAGGGAAACCCAGTTGGTTGGGCAGACCCAGACAAAATGGATTTTCATCCCTGGATTCTGTGCCCACGCCTCTGGGTCACCTTGTCTCCCTTGGCAACAGCTGCCACTGTTTTGGTCGTGGGCAGAAAACTAAAGGCCACGTCTTGGGGGAGGTGGCTAGCTGGCCTCCACATCAGTGATATCAGCACGTCTGCTCAGCCCCAGAGAGTGTGGTGGTGTTTGTCGAATTGTCCGCGCTCTCTGTGCTACCTTTCATAACTAGGGCTTTGGAAAGTTGGCCAAGGGAAATGTTTAACCTCGTTATCCCATGATGTGTATGTGTGTGTGTGTGTGTGGGGGGGGGGGGGGGTTGGGCAGTGGGCGCCTAAAGCTACCCTGGGGTTTCAGAAGACCTCAGTCGAAGGAGATTTGACGAGAGTGTTTTGGCTAATGTATAATCACAATCAGCAACAGCAACCTTTGGCAATTACAGCTGTATCCTAGGATCTTCCAGACGGCATGCTTGCTTGTGTTATTATGCCAGCTCTAACCTGTCTCAGCGGTCAGGAGAGCTGGAGCGGTATAGGCTTACTGATACCAGGCGTGTGAAAGAGACCAGTGCCAAGGAAGTGGTAAGAGCTTGATTTAGATACATCAGCAGAGAGGCTATCAGGATACTCTGAGGTCTGGCAGGATGGGCAGAACTTAGACAAGTTGTATAACAGCATCTTACTTGTCACCTGCTTGAGTCTCTGAGTAGAGCAGTAGGCGTCTTCCTGGCAGATGATAAGAGTGGAGTCCTCGCATTTACCACCGAAAAGTAGAGAAGGTGTGTGCCTGTTATGTCAGTAATAAGGAGCCAGGCACACTTAAGAATGACTGCTCTCACCGATGGGATCTGTGCCTTGGTCCAGTTGCTGGGAGCTGGACCAAGCTTAAAGTCAGGTTCGTTTGGAAAGGAATTTAGGCTTTCTTATGTCAAAGCACTTTCTTGTGTCAATGTCCAGAGGAAAATGGGGGAATTGAACCCAACACCAGGTCAGACACATACCCATCTCCCCTTTCTCTGTGAATCCGTTCTTCTAACATGGCCTCCTCCTGTTAGCCACCTGGACTTTACCAGGCTACTCTCACCCTAGGGAGAGAGGAAAAAGATAGTCATCTTTAAGGTTCCTTTCTCAGACGTCTGGGGACAGACCTTTATCAAGGCTGCAGGAGTGGCTTCTTGGTCTCCTGTCCACCCACCCCTCTTGCTGCTGCTCAGAGCACCATTCTGGTATCGCCTGTTGGAAGCAAGCCCACATCTGGCTGCCAGGGAGGTGGTCCATCGACTCTCCTTTCTCTCATTAACCTTGATTAAGGGAATGACATACAGGGGCCGGGAAGAAGAGGGGCCCACAGACCGTGTGTAGCTGACTCTGGGGGTTGGCTCAGAGCTCCGGCTGAGCCCAGGAGCCACTTGATGTTGCCTTGACGTTTGGAATCTTGGGACTTGCTGCTTGCACCCAGGAGTTAAATGTTTGGGCCAATTCATGTTACCGACAGCCCCTGGCTCCGAGTTCCTAATCAAATGTTACAGGGTTGGATTTTGTGGATTCATTGATAATGACTGGCCCCCTCCCAGGTCTGTGTCAATATTGCAGGCAATGAGAGAGGATGCAGAGATAAATTTGAGACGGCCCCTGCCTGTAAGCAGCTTCTACTTCAGTAAGGGAGACATTCATAAGGCATTATTTGCATGTCTAACCACTATCTCATTTTTATTCCCACCGATCAGAAGAAAAAATGAGTTCTAGTATGGAGTGATTTCAGGGAGGAGGTGGGGACTATAATATGTCTTTTAAATATTGTTAGAAGTCACTGTCAGAAAACACAATAATGGCAGCCATCTGTTTTCGCCAGAAAGAGCACAAAATTCAAGTCCTGGACCCTGCCATTGTAATATCTGGACGGATTTAGGAGTTCACTTTAATGTCTCAGATCCTTCACATCTACACCTATAAAATCAGGATGATATAAGGCCTGCGGGGATGTTTTGTAAACCAGAGAGTTTGACAGATACAAGTATTATGTTTTAGCCTCCTGTGTCTATCGTTCGTTCATTACTAAATTATTCACTCATTTATTAAATACCTTCTACACTGAGCAAGGCAGGGCACCGGTTCTCAAGGAGCTCCCTGTCTAGACTGGAAGATAGACTTGGCCAAAGATACAGGAAATGGACTGCAGCCTGGGGATGTACAAAGCGCCCAGAGACGTGGGGACAGACTGTTAATTCTGTGGGAGGAGGTGGGGGAGAGGAGGGAGGGCTCCCTGTAAGGTGGAAAATCAAAACGAGGGCAGGAGTTATTATCCAAAGGAAGTTTCTGAACGATAGCGTGATCAGGTACATGGTGATACCTGCCTGCAAGAATCAGGACATCTTTATCTCCTGCCTTTTATTAAACGGAGTCCTGTTGTAAATATGGTACCTCGTAGCATGCACCGAAGGGCCAGGGACCTTTGTGCAGCATTTATTCCAGTGTTCAGCTTTCTCCCTTTGAAGTAAAACATCATTTAGTATTGCAAACCTGAAATTCAGGTTTCCTCGGTGCGAACAGTGAGTGACTTTAGACATACTAGCTTAGAACATAACAGTGTCAATAAAAACTGGATAACTTGGAGGTGATTGTGGATACTTGGAATTTCAGAATTTTGGTGGGACCTAGCGTTCTCTGTCTCTGGTTAACACTTGCTGAAATAAATCCTATACGCCCGAGTTTCTGCGTGGACGTAAGAGCTTTGAATAACATATTTTTAAAAGTCTTTGCAAGGACATCAAGTTTCAAATGACAATTTTAATGATGGAAAAAAGTCCGCAAATACAGTAGTCATTTCGTTCTAATGAGAAATGCCAGAAGCTGGTGAAAATGACAGAATGTGGCTCAAGCTTATCACATCAGGAACCCAATTAAAATGAGTTTTTGAAAAATAAATATTGGTTTAGTAATGTAAACTTGTAATTGCTGTATTATTTTAATGGAAATAAAATTAACATGATTTAATGGACTGAGCGACCATTAATTTTCACTTGTTAATTTATTAGGGGATTTTAATGCCATTGAATGCACAATACAGCCATTGTTTTGTGTGAGCTTCTCTATGAAATAAATAGGACCAAGCAGCGCTGGTTTTAAAAGTTGAAATCAGACTTTATTTCCACTACCTTGTTCTCCCACCTTCTTTATCCACTTCTCCCCCAGCTTCCTATATGTGCTGTTAAATTGTGTAACGTGGATGCAGCTTTCGCAATCAACAAGGCTCACGATTCGTCCTAATTAACTTTTGTCCTTGTCTCCTTTGGTGAATTGACCTGTTAAAAACATATATCAACTCCGCCCCCTTCCCCAAATCCACATCTGCTCGTGTTAGTTGGCTGGGAAGACGAGTGCCCAGAAAGGTTGCTCCCGAAGGCAGCCTGGGACTGGGGTGGTTTACCACCTTCTGCAGACAGGAGTGGTTGCTGAGGTGTTAGATGGTCCTAGCTCCTCCCCAAGGAGGGTGGGGAATCATCTGGTAACCGCTGAGAGGTTCCTGGCCTTGGAGCCTTCAGTCTCTCCACTTTCAGGCACCGTGGTTCCTGGAAACAGTTGGAAATTGCCGTGTTAACGCCACCCTACAGAAATTTGGTTTCTAATTTTACCCTATGCCAAGTTTTAGAGCACAGATCCCCAGAGGACTTGTCCGGTTCATTTTTGTGCTCTCCTTCCTTGTGCCTACCTGGGGCCAAATCCTGTGCTAGATGGCCGGGAGGAAATCGTGAATGAGACAGACACCACACCTGTCCTCTTACGTCTTCTAGTCCACTGGCTGCCAACATGAGTTCTCCGGAGTTGTAGTAATGCTGTTAAGTGTTCCCAGGAGTTAAATTTGTAAAATACTGTTTTCTTGATGCCAGAGAGCCAAATCCCTCAAACTTTACAGTTTATTGAGTCTCGACAAGGGCAATTTGCGTGTGTGTGTGTGTGTACACGTGTGTGTGTGTGTGTGCGTGCATGCGCGTGTAACATTATTCTTTGTTTTGATTTAATTAACTATTTTAGAAATAACAAATCTGTAGCACAAGTCACACTCTCTGCTGTTGATTATCTGAGGCCTCTGCTGTAAACAGCAGCCTGCCACAGTGCATACTACTGCAGGATGTTTTGACAGAGAGACTCAGTTGAAAATGAAAACACCATAGAAGCCTATTAATTAAGAAGTTCGGCTAATTCTGGACTAGGCTAAAGTTTGTTGAGCAGGCTTTTTCTCCCCATGAATGCTGCCAAAGAAAAATTTATTATAAACAAGGTTTTTGGGGTCATTTTGGACGCAGGAATCAGCAGACCTGGGTAGGTTTCTAGACTTAGCTCTGTTTCTGATTAGCTGTGTGACCTGAGGCAAATCGCTTAACATCTCTGGGCCTCAGATGTTCTCTGTTGGAAAATAGGGGAGCTGAACCTTACTGGAGGGCCTTTCTAACTCTAAAATGCAAGCATTTTAGAAGCTCCCATTTGCATGCATTCAGTTGAACGATATATCATAGGTCTTTCTTAATTATTAATGTCCTAAGGCCCCATCAATCTAGTGCCAATTAATTTACATAAATGAAGGTAATAAAACTATAATCCAGTCTTTAATTTTAGTTATGTTACCCTTCTCTCCTCCCTGCCTCTCCCTTACCCTGTGAGTCTAAATCAGTGAAATTTAACTACAAAGGAATGTAAAAATAGCTGAATTCTACGAGAAAGATGTGAAGGCTGTGTGTCTTGAGATGCCACGAGCAATTTTTCTTCTTTTGTTGCTATTTTTGGCTCTTCTCGGAGCAGGAAGTTTACTTAAACTAATGACCACAGACGCCTAAAAATGGTTAAATGTAAGAGGTAGGCATTATAAAGGATACCTGTGGAAAATGTTTGCTCATATGTCAGAGCTTACCCAGGAAGCTTCCTTTATTTATTTTCAAGCATCTATATAAAGAAAGACCATACTGGATTTCGAAAGCTCGTGCCTTTTGTTTGGCAGCGTGGAGGTTACGAGTTTAACCCCCCAGCTAAGAGATGAAAAGGGAGTTTCTCCTGAAACCGTACTTCTTCTGTGTCACGTGGCTCTCCGGGCTTACAGGGGGCAAGTTTCTCCTCTAATGCTTTGCTGGGAGTTTGGGACTGGAGTACCGCTTTAAGAACCACTGTGTAAGGGTTTACCTTTGAAACCTACAGAGTTATAAATCTGGTTGCTTCTGCTGCTAAGTAAGTATTGCATCACCAACTGCTAAGCCAAGTTGTAGCGCTAAGGTGCCACCATTTTTTTTTTCTTTTTCCTTTAGACTGGACTCTTGAAAATAGTGATGCTTTTTGGGTGTGTGTTTTTTAAAGGTCTGTTTTTACGCTGTCACAGCTCAAAAATGCCAAAAGGCATTTTTTCCTTAAAAAATCACCTCTGGGCTAAGCCCAAATGTGGAGTAATGGATCCAGAAAGGACTTTTTGAGTAGTTGCAAGTGGCTGAAAGCAGGCACGGATGATGGAAATTGGGTTTTTCCTTTCACTTCAAATCTTTCCCGTTGTAAAGTCTCTCTTCCCCTTACTGGATTCAGACTCAAGGGGAGCCTTATTTCTCTGTGTGCCTGGGAGGGCAGGGTGAGTTAGCCTGCTCTGCTATCCATTTAAGTTTTGTGTGTAACCGTTTATCTCTAACCAAGCAGCTTCTTAAAATATTACCTGAGGAGCAGGGGGGAGGGTGTGGGTGGACAGGAAAAGCATGGTAACGAAGAAAGAGCAAAGGGCACCGGAGTCTGACAAACTTGGATTGGAGTATGCCAGTTCGTAACTCTGCGGCAGCCTTGGGAACATCTGCCTCAGTCTATTGAACCCGTTTCCTTATCCATAAAATGGGGTTGGGACTGCCATAAATCAACCCAAATGAGATAAGAGAGACCAAGCCCTTGGCCAATATTTGCAGCTCCCAGCACATAGTAGGTGCTCAGCAAACACTCCTTGTTCCCTTTTGAGGGGGCTATTTGACTGATGGCGTCAATCAGTTCCAGCAGGGGACCTCCCCCCTCCCCTTCTTTATTGTCATTTAAAAAAATTGTTTGGCTGACTAAAAATAATAGTATTGAAAACATACTTTGATGAATCAGTGCTCCTGGGGCGGGGGATGGGTAAGCTCCTGAAGAAGAAGTGCCGTGACTCATGCACTTGTCACCGATAGCCTGCCCGTAAGTGCGTGGAAGTGCGTGGTGTTTATTGTTGCTGGTGTTTTTCTGAGCCCCGGTTGGGAAGCAGTTCCGGTTGGAAGCGCCACCTCACCAGTCAGCGTGGCCGTCAAGTAAGGATGGTCGGCACCAGAAACTCGTGGCTCTGAAACAACGGGGGTGTGGGTGGTGGCACCCTGGACTGCCCTTGGGTAGGCACAGGAGGACTCGTGCCTGCACGGCTGGGCTTTGACCCTCCTTCTGGGTTGTACTTCTTCTCATGGGGCAGAGCTCCAGGGCCAAGGGATGGCCCATCTAGAGCTTGCACCTCCTCCTTCTAGGCTGAGCCATGAGTCCCGACCTTCAGTTCCCTGCCCCAGTGGTCTCGAGACTGCCTTCAGGTTCTGTGTGGGCCTCTTCCAGGTCCATCTGCCCAGGAAAGGGTATACTGCATCTTCCATGGACGTGTGTGCCCCCATGGGCCTGAGGGCTGACAAGGCAGGGCAGGGGGATAGACAGGCTGGATGGAATTCACGCTCGTGGGTGTCTGTATGGGTGTGCATCAAGCCCCTCTGAGTGTGTGATGGCACCAGGTGGAGGGCGGGGGGCTGGCACTTGGGCCCAGTTCTCCCTGAATGTCTGCATCCCAATGTGAAACCAAGAGTCCAGAGAGCTCTAAATGCCCACCTGGCCTTCCACCTTGTGTTAAAGTGTTTGTCAAGGTAAGGAAGATAGAATATATTCCATTCATCAGTTGCACTGATTTCCATCTCTTGAACGTGACATACGGCATGTGGGCCTTCACATGTCCTCTGCATGGGACCTACCAGGGGTGGAGCTAGCTTGTTTCTAGCCACCCCCTCTCTATTGTCAAGCCACGATGGAGGCCTCTAGGTGCACCGGAGCAGCACCTCTAGGTGCAGCGGAGAGCTCTAGGTGCACCACTGTATGGACAAGACTGTGGAGACTTTCACAGGGATTGATTTCCCTCACCTTGAACCCGGATCGGAACAAATTACAGATCAGGGAGAAGGTGATAACGTGTTGCAGCTGCTCGTCTTAGAAGAGGAGCGAGAGTTCGACACTTGCTAATGCATTTGTTGTTGGGTATGCTTACTGGGCACTGACTTTGTGTGGGGCCTCAGGGGATATAGAGATGTAGAGGTCAGGTGCCTCTGAACCGCGCAGAGGCAAAAAAGGGTCACAGCGACCACAGTTGTGGCGGGCTCAGGGGACACTCTAGTAAAGGTCAAACAAGTGTTGATTTGGGAGCCCTGAGGAGGAGCAGCTCTCTTCCTAGGGAAGGCAGCAGGCTTCACAGAGGAGGTGGTGCTCCGGCGGGACCTTATGGATGGACAGAGCAGGGGCGTGGGGCGAAGGCTGCCTGGAGCACCGGCCAGACGGAGCATGCAAGGACCTGGTGTCTGGGGCCGGCAGGACATTCCGGAGTGGCCAGGGCATGGAGGTGTCTGGGTCAGGCAGAACATTCCGGGGTGGCCAGGGCATGGAGGAAGGAGTGGCTGGAGAGGAACCAGGGAAGGCTTTGGTAGGCCAGGCGAGGCATTTGGACATTGCTCTTTGAGCGCCTCAGGGATTTTCAAGTAGGGGCATGGCGTGGCCAAAGCCACTGTGGGGTTCGGGCTCCATTTCCTCCCCCACCCCCATGGCCAGTAACAGCAGGTTTTCTGCCTGAGTTATCCAGGTCAGAGTCATAATCCCTTACACCACCATGTGGACAGCTTTAGGCTATGTCTGGACCAGGGTGAGAATAGTGTTTTGTTCACCGTCAGGAGAGAAGACTAGTTGTACAGCCAGGAGGGCTCTGGGAGCCCAAGTGTTCAGGTAATTAGCTGGTGAGTCATGCCCGCCTCTTGCCATGGATTCCTTGGGAAAGTGAGTGGAGTGATGCCTGGTCTCTCCAAGCGAAGGCCTCGAGACCAGATCTCGGCCTCCCCCTTGGCCTGCCCTGTGCCTGGCGCACGGCCTTAGGTGGAATGTCTCCGGACAGTGTTTTTAATTTCTTCATTGATGATCATCTAGGCCAGCAAGCCTTCCACTCCCCGACCGCACTGCAGTCGGCAAGAATGCCTCAGTTCTGTCCTGCAGACTTACAGAATGTCCTGAGTGTATTAAAAACAGATTCTGTTCCTTAACAAGAGAGCAACATAGTTTATTTAAGTCAGTGTTGTTCATTTCTTTTAGCACCCGGAGCAAGCAGATATCATGGCCATTTAGAGATTGGGTACAACTTCCCTTATCTGGTTAGAGTCGGCTTTTTGTTGCTGCTGTTGTCTGTTTAAGCTTACAGATTTTCAGAAGATAAAGTTTTGAACTGTGGTTCATGGGCCGTTTTTGAGAACTCTGCTAGAGACCTGCTTCTGAAGGGACAGCGCACAGCAGCGGAGAGCTCTGGATTTATGTTCAGGAGATCCACGTTCAAATCCCTGCTCCCCACCTGCTGCTTCAGTGACGTGGACAGGTCACCTAGCTTCTTTGATCCTTCTTTCCTCATCTGTAAAATGGGAAAAATAATACCTCCCTTAGTAGGATCATTGAACTTATTTGGTTAGATGAGCTATGCATTTAGGGCTCCTGGGTGGCTCAGTCGGTTAAGCGTCTGACTCTTGATTTTTGGCTCAGGTCATGATCTCGCAGTCATGAGATGGAACCCTGCGTCGGGCTCCGCACTGAGTGTGGAGCCTGTATGGGATTTTCTCTCTCCCTCTCTCTCTCTGCCCCTTCCCCTGCTCATGTACTCTCTCTCTCTCTCTCTCTCAATAAATATTTGGATGAGCTATGCATTCAAAGCACTTTGCAGACTGGAAGATATTACAGTGTCACCTGCTATTTCTTGATGAAGCACAGCTCTGTAGTGTTGCTAAAAACCCTTTCTGACAGAGATGGATTAAGGCTTCTGAGTTTACACCCAGATTTTCACAAAGGCATTAGAGAAAAATTATACACGATGCTCAAAATTCAATAGGAATATGAACTCAGGGCGCGCATGCTCTGGGGCCTGGTACCAGAATCTTAGGCTCGCTGTGCCAGCTTGTCAGCTTTGTTGACCTGTGGCCGGTCACCTGAGCCCTCTCACCTGGGGGTGAGACAGCATGAAGTGAGTGCTGACTGTATACCAGACGCTAGCGTGGGCCACTGATTGACTAGTTGGTTTTTGTTACCCACCTGTCCTACTCTAAGAAGGATGAGTTACTCATGTTCACAGAGGAGGAGCCTGAGGCTTTGAGGGGTCAGCGGCTGAACAGGAATCTGAACTCCAGTCTCTGGTTCCTGACCCTGGTTGCGTGCCCCAAGGCTCTCCGGAAGAGGCTATACCATTCTTACTGTTTTCAGCCTCATAAGAAGGTCAGTGAAATTGTGTAAGTAATTTGCTCCAGGTCCCATGATGAGAGATGGACTCATCTCTGGACTTGCCTTGGAGTCTCTAGCCCTTCTAGAACCTATGGTGATGCTCGAATTCATTGAACCGACCAGGGCACTTCTAAGAGTGAAAAGGAGCAGTGCTATTATTAATTATGGCCAGAAGGTGAGCATAAGCCTGGAACGTCCAGCCAAACCTGGGCAAATAGTAACCCTAAGTCACCCTGCCTCCGTGCCAGTGGTTAAGGATACCTGACTAGGTAACGGGAGGATTAGATCAGCCGGTTCGTATGTTACTGCTAAAGGGTCAGGGACTGAGCTGTTTGCTCCTGGTCCAGGTGAAGTGACTCTGCCTGAGATCAGGCAGCAAGTTGGCAACATGATATCCGAAAGCCGGATGAGGCCTCAGAAATAATCTAACACAGTGAAGTTAGCGCTAGAGCTTTCTGAACTGGGGCAGGAGTTAGGGAATGTTTGGCTGTGCGGACGGCTACTCTCCAGCAACAGGAATAGAGGTTAGAGGTCAGAGCGGGGGTGGCTGCGAGGAGATGGTGAGGCATTCACCCGGCTCTAGAATGTCTGCATCCTCTCTAGGCTGTGTCCCTGCAAAACCCAGGAGATGCTCTCAGGCCCAGCGCAACCCAGACGACATTTAATGGCCAGGAGCAAGAGACTCCTTCTGTGAGCTGACCTTTCCTGCTCCCCTGTTCCGTTTTAGAGTCCCGGAGGATACCACTGGCTGGTTGTTGGTACAAGTTTAGTGGATAAACCCTCTGCTGAAGAATTTTGGAAGGCATTGAGGAAGGAATTAAAAATAACAGCAAGCATGCCTTTTCTTTCTCTCTGATTGTGGTCAATGCATGGAATGTGCCAGGGCCTCTGTGGAGCACGTGGCCCCAAATAACCCCTCTGCCAGTGGAATTCTGTAGAGAACACGGAAGGGCTAGGAGCTGTCTCACTGCCGCTTTATGTTCTCAGGATTCGTTCCTGCGATCTTCTCCTGCCCCGAATAACTTGTTGGAAGTCTGGAGAGGGACTTGAGTCTTCTGTGCTCTCCAACCAAGCGGCTGTCGTAGGGGAGGCCCTGTCTGATGAGCTCCAAGGAGAGCAGCTGGAGTGACAAAAGTGGACCGGTCACAGGCTGAGAAAAGGGAAGTGTAAATTCAAGCCAAACTTGGCAGCACTTGCTTTGGAGAACTTGAGCTGATACTATGGAGCTCTGGTCGTCATCCTTTGTGGCTACGCCGTGTCTTATAAATAGAACAAGATGCATTCTCATTCCCCCCCGCCCCCTTTCTCTACCCACAGACACAAGGAGGCATGTGTGTGGGTGAGTATGGGCAGGGAGTATTAATTATTTATGTTCCAGTTCTTCAGAGAGACATCGTGGGAACTGGGCCCTGGGCTCCATGGAGATGACCAGGCCATGTCACGGGTAAGGCTGGAATCTCTTGCTGAGTTCCAGCAGTCCTGATCATGCAGCCCTCTCCTGCCTGGTAGTGCCCTGAGCCCGCTGGCCTTTCCCTCTGTGGTCCATCCTATATTCTGTATCGGGGCCAGACTCACTGCGTGAGGATACTTTTGGCTGCAGGTAACCTAAAACCCAACTAACACCTTCAACGGTGTGGAGGTTTATTATCTCCTCTACTGTGTTTGGAGGCAGGGAGGTTTCGGGCATCAGCAAGGACTTGGGAGCCTTCCGTCTTTCTGCTCTGCCAGCTTCAGCCTGAGGGGTTTTGCCTTCAAGCTTGACTCCTCGTTGGTCCAAGTGATGGCCGCAGCTGCCGCAGGCATTACCCTCTTTATGCATCCAGGGGACAGAAAGGGCTGCTTCTCCTTGGTGGGGGCGTGGGGGTGGGGTCTCTTTATCCAGAAAGAGCCTCCTGGAATCTCATTGGCCAATGTTGTGTCGCGTGCAGTCAGGGCAGCGATAATGGATTGCGATAAGCCTCTTGAGGTCAAGGATCCAGGCTATTTCTTTGACACATTACTATACTTAGTGCCTGCTAAGCACTTGGTAAATTTCAATCAATACTTGATTACTGTTTACCTTCTTCTCTGAGTAGATTCCTGAGCGCTTACCTAATGTCTTGCTAATTCGGGAGTTGTGGTGGTAAACCATTCAGAGACCAGCTGCCCCCACGGAGTTTACAGTCAAGACAAGACCCAGAAACAATTAGGTAACTGTGTTTGGAGCCTCTAGTGGGTGGATTGTTGGCAGTTGGCCAACATGGCAGCTTTGGAAGAGGTGTGAAATTGGGGTTCAGGGAGATAAATGGATGAGTGATTCACAGGGGAGACCCTCGAGGCTTTTGAAGTCTATGCCTGAGGATGACATCTTGTGACCCAAGCCAGGTCTCCTTAAGCAGTTCAGATTTCTGTCTCCACCCCTCCAGTCTTGTTTTCCTGTTGACAAAATGAAGGTAGAAACTTGCCCTTGAGTCTGGAGTGGGGGAAGGGCAGAGAGCTGAGAGCCTCATGCCCCCAGGGGAAATCTTCTGCGGGTTCTTGTGGTATTCTACCTACAAAACCATGTGCAATTTAATGGGACGCTTAGTGTCGTTGTGAGTCTCACTGGCTTTGAATCTCCTAGAAACTTTCTCTGAAAGCATATAGATGAAGAAATGAGAACTCTGTAGATGTTTAGTGGTTAAAAACAAAGTGCTGGCTGATGTACGTCATTTTTTTGTCGTTTTCTGATGGAACTTTCTGCAGAGATAGAATACCCTGGAGTCTTCCTGCCACAGTGAGCTAATAACTGACTTCAGGTCTGCAAATATGCTTTCATTCCAATTCAGAAAAAACAAAACAAAACAAAACAAAAACAAAAAACACAGCCTGTCCCAAGGCCTCGTGTTTCGTTTTCCTATTGATGTAGACGCTGGGAGAACTTGGGACCCCGGGGGAGCATCTAAAAGCTAATTAAAGATGTTTGCTTGAGGTTTGCCTGTTTTTCTTGCTTGGTTGAGAGAGTTGCAGTTTTTGCTTTTATTGTTAAAAAAAAAAAAAAAAAGAGAGAAGCCATCGCCACTGCTGATCCAGGAGGTGGTGGCTGGGGGTGTTGCACCCTTCGGTAAGCACGTGACATTGTCCTCCTTCCCTCTTCACTCGGTCCCCCACAGAGGCACCTTTGAGCATAGGCCTGGAACCAAAGCAGCTACTGCAGCTACTTGCCTTGAAAATTCCCGAGTTTCCAGGAGTAGTGGCCAGGTGAGCCTGGGTGTGAAACCCAACTAAGCTGTCCCAGCGTGAGGCTTCTGGTTCTGTTTGATCAGCTCTGGTTCTGAAGTTAATGGCCCGAGCTCCCCACTCACAGAGGGAGAGTCAGCATGTGGGGAGGCCGAGGGCCCGCCTGCCATCCCAGGGGTGCCCCCAACCCTTTGTTTAACCACGGCTGTGGACCAGTGGTCTCAGATGTTTACCATCGCCTGTTTATAAGAGGGAAGTGTGGTCATATTTCTATCTCTTTTGTGGGCTGCACGGTTGCCTTACTGGGGCTCATGTGGGAAGTGGTTACCGTTAGGAGGAGGGTAAAATAACAGTACTCACAAAGGGACTTTGATCCAAGAATCCTTTTGAATGTCATCTTTTGGCCACCGTGTTTTTATTTATTTATTTATTTATTTATTTATTTATTTATTTATTTATTTATTTTGCCTATCGGCCTTCACGTCAGTAATGAGAAAATCCAACCACGTAAGTGGGCCTCATGCTCCCCAGTGGGGCTGGATCACAACTGCAGTGCAAACTTCTCCTCTCCCTGGGTTTCACTGTGGGGGTGACCCCCAGCTCTGTGTATCTGCCACAGCCGGAGACCCTCCCCTCCAGCTGCTCTCTGGACATCAGTACCTGAACGTCCCAGCAACACCTGGAATTGACCTTGTGCCTTTCCTTTCCGTCCTCCTCCCACAACCTACGTTGGTTTACATCTTCCTTCTTATTGAAGCCACAGGTTCAATGAAGTGTTCAATCCTCGAGTAAACAGTCAATTGCGCACGCGGAGGAAATGCAGTCGCGGTGTCCCGTTTCTTCGGTGAGGCAGTGGGTCCCCGGCCACTGCCTGGCAGAGGTTGGCTTTATGAATTCAGGAAGGTCAGCTTGGCTTCTCTGGGGACTTTGCAGCTACAGCGTGACAAGCTTTGAGAGAATCCCGGGGCTCAAAATCAGCTGTAATATTTCATGACACCTCTCTGTCCTCTCCTCCTTGGCTTCTTGCCTTTTGCTGTTTTCTTGATGCACACGTTTTCCTAGGGGACACATCTAACTTTTCATCTGATGCTCTACCTTCAGGGGTGGCTCATTCCTTAATGACCTTATTTAATTCAATCATAGGCGTTGTTTAACCCCCCCCCCCCCCCCCCGATATTTACTGAGCATCTTTACTTGGTGGCGGACCAGACATCATGGCCCAGGAGTTGTGAATGCATTGTTGGTTTGGACAGCCATACATCCTCCTGCCTTCCTGAAGCTTCCAGGCTTGTGGTGGAATGAGGCCCACCTGATGAGAATCTAGCCCTTGTTCCCCCGCCAGGGGAAATCAATCTGCAGGCAAAGAGGAATTCTTATTTAGCCCGAAGCACACGCTTCCTGCGCTTCTAAGGCACCGGCTGCATTCCAGTCCTGGTGCCATAAAAATACAGGAAGGAAGGGAAACGTGTTCACAGGTTGGTTAGAGATTTTAAACCGACAATCAACTCTCTCTTGTCCACAAGAAACCAGAATCTGCCCCTGGCTTTCGGTCTCTCAGGCCTATAGCTCAACAGAGTGCCCTTTCAAAACTGGGGTAGATTCTCTTTGCTAATGGCTTTTTCCATGAACCTCAGCCAGCAAGTATATTCTTTGAGGATTACAGTTTGACCGGCACACTCAGGAAGCTGTAAAGAGAAGCATCATTTTGTCTTTAAGCTGTTTTAAGGCCACTGAGGCTTGGAACCTTCCAGAGATTAATTGGAGAATGGCGTCTGAGAGCATACGATAAGTTGGCAATGACCATTCCTTTGACGTGCTGTCAGGAGAGGGAACGAGAGGCAGAAGGCCTGAGTCCTAGCCTGGTGAACCAGCTTTGTGACTTTGGGTGAGTCACTTTACTACCCCGGGCCCCTGGTTTCCTCCTTTACAGACCAAAGGCGTTGGCTTACCAGGATTTTAAAGTTTCTTCCACTGTAAAAATTCAAGTTCTTGAGCTTGCATTCAAAGAAATGACTGGCTCTGTTACTCATTCAGATAGTTTCGGGATCACTGTACAATCACTGTGGGGGCTAGGGGTTGGGGCCCCCAGAAAACAGAACGGAAAGCGCTTTGAGGTGCAAGGTGAGCTGTGGTGGCTGGGACTCCTGCTTCATAACGATTCACATTCGGTTGTCAGGCTCGCCATGGAAGGTTCTCAATCTTGGCTCTTTAGAAAAATTCTGGTGTCCAGACCACACCTCAGACCGATGAATTCAGCCTGTCTGCAGGTGGGGCCTGGGAATCTGTATTTTAAAGCTCTCCTGGCAATTGTGCTATTTAGCCAGGATGGAGAATGAAGCCCTGGATCTTATGTAAAGCTATGGTTCAGTGGCACTGGCATCTGTTCTGGGGTGGGGTGGGGGCGGGGAGTGACAGTGGCTGCTTAAAAATAAATAAAAAGTGCGGGCGCTCAGACAGAAAAGTTCTAGATTCTAAAAGCATGTTGGTTTGGCGATCACAGCTGCCCCCTGCCCTGAGGTTTAGAGCTCCAGTTCTCTCCTATCTCTGGGTCAGTGGTTTCTCCCCATCTCTCAAGCAGTGGAACCATCTGTAGTTGGTTATTTCTGCTCAGGAAACTCCGAGTACTAAGTGGGGGGTGGAGCCAGGGTAGGTGTGGAGAAGGAATGGATTAAACAGGCCACTACCCACACCCACACCTTTTTTTTTTTTTTTTTTTTTTTTTTTTTGAGAAACCGAGTCAGAAGCCTCAGCCAACGCTGGCGTACCTTTATGTCAGATCCTTCCAATGCCTTGGCGGACTGCAGGGGCTATGGAAGCATCTATGCTCTTCCTGTGCTTTGGTGAACGTGGCCCTGCCCGTGGTTGAAAGCATCTGCTACTTCCTCAGCTGTAGCGTTTCAAACCTCCCCCGTTTGTGCCCAGCTGGTGGTGGTTTCCTACAGGGAATCCATCCCTACGGCCATGAAATCTGATGGGGCACAGTTGTCCGGGTTATTTTTTAATGAAGAGGCCAAAATGGGGAAGGACAGCTGATTCGAATCTCTCTTTCAGGTGGTGGTTAAAGGAAGGCGAGGCTGAATGCTTCAGTTGCTGTAAAATTAGCTGCAGGAGAAAGGAGAACTTGTCAGTTGTGATCAACTCCAAAGAGTTTCACAGACCAAGGGCGGGGGGCTGTTCCAGGAGCTTTTACAATGACAAGGTTTGAGATGCAGGTGTAGACACACATGCCAGACATAGGGTGGTGTTTTTGAGATGAGTGAGGAAGGCATCGGGCAACAAATACTTAGGGAGCTGAGCAAGACATCCAGAGAAATGGGAAATACGGCCCCTGTCTCCAAAGAGCATACACTCTCACTGGGGGCTTGATACATAAGCATGGGGTGTGGTAGTGAAGGCCTTCTCTGCTGTGGGCACGTGGGTGAGTACCTGGGGGTGCCGAGGGAGAGGCAATGGAGGGTGGGGTGGGACGGATGCATCAAAGAATGTGGGTCTGAGCTAGTGGAAGGGAGATACCCCACCATTGGGCGATGTCCTCCTTCCAACATGGTGTCGATGGTTTGCGGGGGGGGGGGGCAGCCTTGGTGGGCACCCCATTGCTAGCAGGAATGACTCTATGTTCTTGCCCTCATCGACATTGCTTTCAGGAGTACGTTTTCCCTTAGTTTCCACGTACCCACCTGAATTTTTGGCATAGTTTCAGTTGGAAAGTCTTTTCTGCTGGGCCCAGAAATAACCGTGTAATAGGATTGTTCTTGGTTCCAGCAGCCCCCTGGCACCCTCTCAGTGGTGGCTGCATTTCGGGCATGGATGGGAATGATTATTTGTGCATCAGGAAACTCAAGTTTGTCCTGTGAGCGAATTGTGTGATTGTCAGTAAATGCAGGACTGGCTTTGTTAAGCCCTGGCCGTGGCCAAGGCTGTTATTTCTCTGTGGGTAATTATTCCAGGCTTTCACGGTCACGAGCTGAGTGTAATCGGGAGCAGATAAGAAAGTTATATATAGAGCAAAGTACATATTTCCTAAGGTGGGTGGCGGAGGCATTATATATGTGAGTGTTTGTGTGTGTGTGTGTTTAAAAAAAGACCTATATTTTCTGGGCAGCAGAATTTAAGTTTCCAGTAAACATCCCCCTCCCTCGTTACTTCACCTTTTAATTTTGTGTTTATGGTCTCTGTGCTTTGAAATTGTTTGGCCGTGAGGGCAGCCTGAAACAGGCAGAACGGGCCAGGCCCTTTGGAAGCCATGGTTTAGGTCAGAGTTCTTAGAGTCACTCTTACCAGCTGACTGGCAGCTCAGATGTGATTACTCGAGCTCATCGGGAATAAAAATAGCAACCTTGAGCCTGGGAGGGGGTGGGGATAGACATTTATGCGTTTATTCCTCCATTACCACCTTTATTGCAGGAAGAATCATCTGTGTGTACTTCTGGGCTGGGGTTGGTTGTTTTTTGTTTTTTGTTTTTTTTTTCCCCTCTGTTCCCCCATTTGCCCATGGGGATGCCTCTGCTCTGGAAATGAGAAGCTTGCAGAGCCCCAAGCCTGGAACTAACCCTTGGCTGGACACACACGAGGTTCAGCGGCTGCGGAGTGGAAACCGCCTCTCCCGGGAGATTCGGTGGGGCGCAGCGTTGTTGTCGGCTGAGGAAGCACGGGGAAGAGAGGAACGGGGGCAGGAGAAGCAGAGGAGAACCCCCCCCCCCCCCCCCCCCCCCCAAACAGCAGAGCTGGCCACGGCTGTGTGGTAGCAGAAGCGGCCGAGGAGACATGGTGGTGTTTTGCTGCCTTTTCACACTACTTTCTGTTCGGTGCTGCTGGGAAGACCATTTCAGAAGTTCTCCCCCCCTCTCCCCCCCCAACGGAGGGAGCAGTGGCTCTGGGGTGAGGAGGGAAGCAGCTTCTGTGACAGTCTGCACCTGCGAGCAGGTGGCGTGGCCAGGGCTGACCTCAGGCCTTTGTCAGCGCCACCTTGCTCTGGATGAAGAGAGCCCAGGGAACCGAGAAGGGAGGGCCCTTCCCTGGGGACCCTCAGCACCTGACCTGCACAGTTCCCAGGAGACCCCAAATAAAGCATTTGACCTAAAGCGAGCAGTGCTGGGTGTGAGTGCACCCAACAATTTTCTTGTGCAAAGTGGGCTTTTGTTTTTTTTTCTTGGCTGTGGGGGAGGTGGCTGCTTTCGCCTGTAGTTTTTTTTTTTTTTAAATGTTTTATTTTTGAGAGACAGAGTGCAAGTGGGGGAGGGGCCAAGAGAGAGGGAGACCCAGAATCTGAAGCAGGCTCCAGGCTCTGAGCTGCCAGCGCAGACCCCGATGTGGGGCTCCAACTCGTGAACCTTGAGATCGTGAGCGGAAGTCAGACGCTTAGCTGGCCAGGCCACCCAGGCACCCCCTGGGTTGTAGTTGTGAAGAAGCCAGGCCACTAGAAGATCCCGGGGGGATGAGAGCTGCCCCAACAATCTGACCTTGCCCCCTCCCCTCCTCTCAGCTCTCTTCTGGATGATCATTGCTTGCTGGGTTGTCCCCCCCCCCCCCCCCAATAAATAATCCTTTTGCCATTTTCTTTTCCCTTGGAGCTTCTTGGTGGTTTTGAATAGCAGGAAAACTAGCCAAGTTTTCTTCTGCCTATGACATTCCTCATTGTCAACCTTATGGTGGGATGACAGCATACTTCTATAGCTTGCCGGGCAACTTCCCATTGTTCCTTCTGGAAGCAGCCTGGGGTGGAGACAGGGCAGGTGGCCTTATCCCTATTTTGTAGGTGACCAGGGACAATTTCTTGGTTAGTGGACAAGCGGGGACTGAGGCTATTCCTCTAGTCTTTGCAGCGTAGCTCTTTGCACTCTGTTGCCTCAACGATAAAGGTACATGTATGTGTTCTCAGTAGATCCTGCACAAGATAATGGATTCTTTTCCAGCTGCTGCCCTAGGAAGGGGAAACCACCACCACGACCTGTCCTATGTACACTACGTTACAGTGTGCAAGGCATGTTCACGCACATGATTTCATTTCACCTCCGTGACAGTCCTAGAAAGTCAATGCTGGTGTAGATGAGCAAATGGAGACCCGGAGGTGCTAAGTGACTCTGCCCGGGGCACCAGCCAGCAAGCGGCCCTGGTGTGGTAAGTGGTTGGCACCGGCTGAATGCCATGGAGGGGGAAGCGAGAGTCGAGTGGGTGGTATGTAACTAGAGATTGGAGGCACTGGGTTTTGCTTTTCATGCCTCAGAAGCCGTGCAGGGTTCTGGTTCCTGAGAGTTATCCTCTCTGAGAGGGCCTGCCCGCATATGCCCTGCCCTGCGTGGGAGCCTAGACCCGCGTGTGAGGAAGAGGCACACCCAGGTCAAGTGAAGGGCCCCTGAAGGAGTGGTGACAGGCCGCGTGGACACAGGTGGAATCAGGGTTCACCTTGCCCAGGGCAGGGCATTCCTGTTCCAGGAGGTGAACTTTGACAAGGCATGTCCAGGAATATGGCAGTTTGAATCATGGCGCCTCTCCTGGGATGGCAGGAAGATCACGGGCTCTGAAGTCTGACAGATGGGTTGAAAATCCCAACTCTTCTACTTCGTAGCTGTGGGTTTTTAGGACAGTCACTTCAACACTTCGAACCTCAACTTGGGGATACTCTATATGTCCTTCAGAAGCTTGTATACCTGGGGCATCTGGGTGGCTCAGTCGGTTAAGCGTCTGACTCTTGATTTCAGGTCATGATCTTCCAGTTCGTGAGATGGAGCCCCGCATCGGGCTTTGTGCCTGACAGCATAGGGCCTGTTTGGGATATTCTCTCTCTCTCTCTCTCTCTCTCTCTCTCTCTCTCAACAAATATTAAAAAAAAAAAAAAACCCAAAAACTTCATCTCTGCCATACTATGGGTCATATGATAGTTACTCCCCTGGTCAGAAGTGACTTGACAGGTCCTCATTGACAGATGGGGAAACTGAGGCCCTGAATGGTGTGATGACTGGCCCAGGATCAGAGTCCCTTAGTGACAAAGCCACAGCTAGGACCAGATTTCGTGATCCCAGACCTGGGTGTTTTGTTTGTTTGCTCCCTTGTGTTTTGCATGAATCTGGGGGGTAGTTTTCCTTAATAGTTTACACCCTGACCAGTAGCCATCTCCCTAAGTTAGTTGTCTTCTGAGGTAAAGTCTGTTGACACCCGTGAAAGAACGTGCGAGGCCTCTGAGGTCACCTTCTTGGGGGAGAGGAGCATGGGTGGGAGATGGGGGCACTTTCTTGTCTGATGTGAGCCATTGTCCACTGAATCCCAGTTTTCCACGTGTGCAGGATGGGAAGCACGGTTGAGACTCTGAGATGCTCCGCTCAGGGCTTTGGAGTCGACTTAGGTTTCTTTAAAGCCCTCGATGCTCCTCTCTACTGCATTCCCCACCCCAGTTCTCTAGGGCTTTAAATCCTCTTTGGCTTGGGGTTGGAAGTAGCTCATTATACTGGTAAGCCTCTGGTCCATTTTGTGCAGTGTTGTTAGGCTAAAATATCATAAACAGACCAAGAAACTGTGCTTCATCCAAGGCCAAGACCCTCTTTCCCCACTTGAGCGTTTGAGTTTCTGCTGCAGTGTTCAGTCTTGGGCTCAGTGAGGGAGACTGTTCGTTCCGGTGCAGGAATCCAGCATGGTTTCTTGTATTGTTGCCATCTGGTTTCATGGGGTCTATTGCTTTTGATTTTCCTCTCCTTCTTGGGAGCAAAAAAACCCCAACGTGGTGTAAAAATAAGATCCCCCATCACCTCCCAAGTACCCCGGGTGCACACACACATTGCTGCCATGCTTCTAGGTGGATGTGGCTGAGCAGAATCCCCTTACTGTTTTGAGCCTCCTCCTTTATTAGTCCTGTTCCCCTATTGGTCTCAGTAGGGGCTCCCATCTCCTCTGAAGGGATTTCCCAGTGGGTTCCAGGCCAGAGCCTGACCTGGGATGGGAGCTGCCCCCACGGTGACAAGGACTGAATGTGTTTTGAGGTGTTACCCAGGGACCTGTCTTGCCACAGAGGCTGGTGATCAGTGTCGTGGTGCTACGGTATGTGACCTCTTCAACCAGCGAGTCAATTATTTACCTCCAGATAAACACCAGCACTTTCAGGGAGGAACTGCTGCTTTCATCGTGGCTGTGGCTGTGGTTTCTCCAAATTAAGGTGTTTTTATACATGAAAGTACAGGGATTGGTTTCCTTAGATTTGTTTGTCATGGATGCATAGCTCCCCACTTTTTCCTCCTTAAGACTCACCTGGTTTTCTCTTAAATTATATGCTTGGTACCAGCTTTATATATTAATAATAAATGACCAACACTCTGCTAATATTTTTGGGGGGAAAAAACCCTTTAATATTCTTCATTTTTTCATATTTTCTAGAATTGTCCATTTGTAGAAGTGTTTATAGGTGGCTGTCATCAGAATGTATCAGTCCGTCAAACCAGGAAAGCAGAATTCCATCCAGTATTTACCACAGGGAATTTAATATGGGGCCTTGGTTACATTAGGCGAGAGAGGAGCCGAGAAGCCAAACATGGGAAGGGGAGATGACCCAGAGCCTAGTGGCAGGAAGCCACTGCCACCTGTAGGCTGGAGGGACAAAGGGAAAAGGTAGTGTTCTCAAAGCCCAGGGTCAGGGTCACTGGTGGCTTACCTAGAGCAGATGCAGCCGCCTCTAGAAGTGCCTGCCCCAGATGGGGGGAGAGGGGAGAAATGTCCTGGCCTCTCCCCTCCTCCCTGCCTCCAGTCTCCCGAGTTCCTGCTGTTGTCCAGACCCTAACCAGTGCCCCTGATGTGGGGCCTGGAACTTCAGGGGTCAGCCCTGGAGGATACAGAGCAGAATACCAGAGGATGAGAAATGGATCAAAGGGCGGACAGGATCCAGACCAGCCCTGGGTACAGGCTGCCTCTTCTAATTTAATACGGTCAGAAGCCTTTTCCCATGTTTTCACATGGTCTTCATGATTATGCATGTTAACTCAAGTGGATGTACCATTGTTAGCCTACCCATTCCCCGGCTGTTGAGTGAGTATTTAAAATCATGATAGATCAGCAGTTCTCAAACTGTGGGCCCCGACCAGTATCCGCATCACCAGGCAGCTTGCTGGAAATGCAATCTCGGGCCCCACCCCAGACCTCCTGAATCAGAAACTCTGCGGGTGGGCCCAGAAATCTGTGCTTTAAAAGCCCTCAGGGGGATGCTGATGCCCATTATTAGCTTGAGAACCACTGTCACAGGTGGTACCACACCTCGTTGAAAGTGGGGACAGGATGCTGAGGGTGCTGGTGGTCGGATCTCTTTATCCAGAGCAATGTGGTGTAGCAGAAAAGGCACAAGACTCCAGAGCTGTGTACTTCTGGGGTCAAGCCTCACCCTTGCCCTTAACCTCCTTGTGGCTCTTTCTTCTTTTGTTCAACAGCTAAAAATATCAAACCATAGTAATGGTGTGAGAATTAAATGAAATAACGGGCATGATGTTCCCTCTAGGTTGGGTCTTCTGGAGCTTTGCAGGAGGAAGTGTGGCAATAGCCTCCAGCTTCTGCACCATAGAAAATTGGCCCTGGTACCAGTACTTGAGGTGTGTGGTCTGAAAGTCCGTGCTAAGCCCTTAGGAAGCTGATGAGCAAGCTTTAAGTCTGTAGGCATCTTAGACTGAGACTTGCATGTTTGGAGTCAAGCTTCCCTCCCCCACCCCATTTTTATGTGTTCTAACCTGACCCTGTGCTTACCACTTCTTGTCACTCTTGTCTAGCCACTGGGTGGATTGGGAAGACCACAGACCAGGACCCCTGGCTTTCTGTGCTGGCTGGGTGTTCCTAGGCAGATCACTTAACCTTTCTTATCTGTAAAACTCTACCCTGCCTCTCTGGATGACCGTGGTGTAGACCAGGTGGGCCAACGGACATGAAGTCTGCTTTGAACCTTAGCGGGCCCTATGCATGGAGAGTCTCCAGGGTCTCCTCCCCTTCTAGTCCTGATGCCGGAAGTGCTAAATCTGAGTTTGTCAGTGAGGGCAGGCATCTGGGCACCCCATCGCCCTGTAGTGACCTATAGGCAGGCATGAGACCCGGGGTCTTCCTCCTATCTTTCTCTTGTACTCCTCCCATAACCCTACCAAGTAGGGAGTCTCATGAGAATGACCAAACTCAGATAGCTTAAGCAGAAGGATGTGAGTGGACCCGTGAGGGGTCAGACAGAGGCCCACTCTGCCCCAAAGCCATCCATGGAATTGCTACTGCTAAGAAGGGAAAGAGGAACAGGGTGAGAGCTCCCGCTGACGTATGGTGATCCATTGGGTCCACAAGTACTGTGTGTGGGTGGAATAGACAAGCCAGTTGGAGCTGGTTGGGAGGCTGGTTACCTGGAAGAAGCTAAGGCAGCCAGACCTGTCCAGCTTCCTGCCTCTGGTAGCACCCAAGAGAAGCCTCTTGGACCAGCAGGGGGACCAGCCACGATCCCACAGGCGGGTTTTGGTGCCTTCCTCATTTAATGGCGAAGAAAGCTAAGGCTCAGAGGCCTCAAATGATTTACCTGAGGTTTAAAAGGGCAAGAAATTTGAGCCCAGATCATGTGGTTTCCGGTCCAGGGCTCTTTGCGTGACACCAGTGTGCTTCCAAGAGCTGGGCGTGGCCAGCACGTTTCCAAACCCTTTCCTACTCATTCTGTGGGAGGGCCTCCAGGCGGGCAGGAGGACAGAGTGTCTGGCATGGGGGGGGGGGGGGTGGTCCTCGCTATGAAGGGTCCAGCAAAGTCAGCCTGAGCCCTGGGCAGGTCAGAAGATGTGCCACCCTCCAGGCAACAAATGTTCACCTACGGTGTGGACTGCAAAACTGGAAGTGACCTCGAGATGGGAAGTGAAGCCCCTGGGAGGAGAGCCTAGGTTGCTCCCATTCAGCCTGCATTTGGGGGGTGAGCAGGTGCCATCATCCCACCCGGCGGCTACCCCTCCCCCCTCCCAGGGCAGGACAGAGGGCATTTACCTGGCTGCCCTCTAAGGTAGACTCAGCACAAAACAATCTTATTGTTCAAGCCCTGCTCAAAATTGCTACCCTGCGGAGAAGGCTGAGGCAGGGCAGGGTGGGGCGTGATAACATGGAACTCTGGGCCTGCTGGGGCAGGTCTTAATGACTGTAAATAACTGTGGTGGAGGCTGGACCTGAGCTTTTTAACTCAATAAGTATACGTTATTTCTAATGTAGCCAGAGACGTTCTGGGAATCATAATTACCTGAGATCTGCTTTACAGGCACTTAGGGAAGGCACATGGGACCTGTGCTAACGTAGGTAAGGATGTGGCCACATACGCCGAACAGGTGTCTCGAAGAAGCCTTTGCGTTAATTCTTTATTTAAACCCTTGGCAGGCGGCTGCTGACTTGATATACCAGAGCTTGTTGGAATCAGAGTTGTTTTTTTTTCTTTCCTTTCCTAGACTTAAATGCACTTGAGTTTTTTTTTTTATTTATTTATTTATTTTTTTTTTTAAATTTTTTTTTTTTCAACATTTTTAATTTATTTTTGGGACAGAGAGAGACAGAGCATGAACGGGGGAGGGGCAGAGAGAGAGGGAGACACAGAATCGGAAACAGGCTCCAGGCTCTGAGCCATCAGCCCAGAGCCCGACGCGGGGCTCGAACTCCCGGACCGCGAGATCGTGACCTGGCTGAAGTCGGACGCTTAACCGACTGCGCCACCCAGGCGCCCCAAATGCACTTGAGTTTTAAGCCACTTCCGCGAACCTCTGAATAGCTGGCAGGGCTGCGTTGGGGGGGGGGGGCGGGTTGGGGGACAGTGTTTCAAAAACTCTTCTGTATGTCTCTTCGACTCACAGCATACTTCACTCGTGATGCTTCTAGTTGCCGTGTGTGCACGCACACGCAATTTCCCCACACTGAGCAATTCTCAGATTCGTTGGAAACTGGCTGAATGTCTTCCCTGCAGTTTAATTCTATCCAGATACTGTCTACCTGGGGGATAGCATCAGATGCTGCATGTTAACAGCTCAGTCCCAAAAGAGTGCCCCCACCCCCACCCCGCCATTCAGATGCCCGTCTGAGTCCTGTTATAATCTATGGGCTATTGATCAGAGGTTCAATTAATTTGCCAGAGTGACTCAGAAAACTCAGGAAAACATTTTACTGGTTTATAAAAGGATACAAGTCAGGAATAGCCAGATGGAAGAGATGCCCAGGGCAAGATATGTGGGAGGGGGCTCTGAGCCTGCGTGTTTTGTCAGTGCTCTCTGAACCCCATCCGTTCGGGATGTTGTGTTGACGTCATTATTAAGGCACGATTGATTAAGTCATTGGCCATCAGTGATTGAACTCCATCTTTAGCCCTTCTCCTGTTCCCAGAGGTGGGGGTGGAGGTGGGGAGCTGTGGCTGAAAGTTCCAACCTTCTAATCACATGGTTGGTTTCCTTGGTACCCAGGTGTCCCTCCTTAGGAACTTAAGTCCCCTCACTTACAGAAACCCAGTTGTGGTTGAAAGGGGCTCATTATGAGTAACAAAAGATACTCCTGTCACCTTCACTGCTCTGGAACTGTTTCAGAAATTATAACAAAAGATGCCCTTATGGCTCTCCTCTAGGAAATTACAAGGATTTCAGGAGCTCTGTGCCAGGAATGGTGGACAAAGACCAAATATATATTATAAATCACAATATCACAAGGAGCCTCAGTGGGGTGGCAACAGGTCCAGAAAGGTCAGCCTGAGCCGAGTGGATGGACAGGTCTTAGGCAAGTACCCTCTCTTCTTTGAGTCTCAGTTTTTCCAGCAGTAAAAGGGTGATAATGATACCTGTCTCTCAGGGTTGTTATGAGCTTGAGTTAATGCAGGTACAAAGCTTAGCTCAGCATTTGTCACCTTGCTAAGAGCTGGGAAATGGTCTCTTCTTTCCTTCCTTTGGTGTTGACCGGGTAAAAACGTGGCTGGTTGGTTGCTCACCCAACGTGCTATACCATGTTGACAAAGGAACTGTCACACAGTGTGGCAGCCCCAGAAAGGTGAAAAACTGCCCGTGAAGTTTCTCAGCCCATCAGGTTCTGAGGTAGATGAACATTTTAACCCAGACCACTTTTATCTTTCAATATTGAAGCCCGGAACCAACACAGGGCCTCTGGATGTGGGGACTTGAGCTAATTTGGCTTTAGACCAAGCAGCCCGCCAAGAGCTGTGGGGGTGTGTGGCTGGCATCAGGGCCAGCTTCATGGGCACACTGTGCAGTCACACACAGTCCCATGCTCAGGAGGGCCCTGTGCTTGGTTCAGTATCTGTTGTCAGCATCTTAAATTCTTGTTTTTCTCTGAGCTAGGGTCTTGTAAGTGAAGTCCAATCAGATGGTGGAGCTTGAGTAGAAGAGAGATGCATGCACGTTGTTTCTTTTCTTTTTTCTTTTTTTCTTTTCAAGATTATTTTTTGAGAGCAAGCACAAGCAGGGGAGGGGCACAGAGAAAGAGAATTCCAAGCAGGCTCTACACTGTCAGCACAGAGCCTGATGTGATGCTTGAACCCATGAACTGTGAGATGATGACCTGAGCCAAAACCGAGTTGGAGGCTTAACCCAACTGAGCCACCCAGTCGCCCCCATTGGTGCTTTCCGCCCTGACAGGCCCGATGTTTTCCCTTTGAACCAGAACTTGTTTAGTTGCAGAGAGAAGGCCATGCCATCCTAAGAAACATTAACGACCAAGAAATCCTATCTTCCACCTTCTTACTTGTGTTACTTCCCCATACCAGCCAACCACTCACACTGAAAATGATGACCTAGAAAAAGAAAGTTAAGGCCACCAGCCCACAGTGGCCATTCCTTTCAGCCCTTCCTTACTCATCGGTAAGCAGAAGGTTGAGTGTTGGTAGGATGTGTACATATCAAGAAGTGAAGTAAAAACAGTTGAGTTAGTTTTTTTTATTTTTATTTTTATTTTATTTTATTTTTTTAATTTTTTTTTTCAATGTTTATTTATTTTTGGGACAGAGAGAGACAGAGCATGAACGGGGGAGGGGCAGAGAGAGAGGGAGACACAGAATCGGAAACAGGCTCCAGGCTCCGAGCCATCAGCCCAGAGCCTGACGCAGGGCTCAAACTCACGGACCGCGAGATCGTGACCTGGCTGAAGTCGGACGCTTAACCGACTGCGCCACCCAGGCGCCCCAGTTGAGTTAGTTTTATGCAGTGTCGCCATTGTTCTGGTAAAGTCACAGTGTGTCTGTGTGTCCAAGCCATGAAATACAGATTGTGTAAGTTCAGTGATTTCACATCTCAGTTAAAATGCTCTTTCTTATGTTTGTATTTAAAACTGCACTGCATAGCATAAACATGAGTAAAACTCGTGCTAATAATTTAAACTTTAACTTTTTTTAGAAGGATATTAAATAGCAAATTTGAAAAATGCCCTAACAAGCCAAGAGAGAGGCTCTGGAAGGAAAAGAAAAAGTTTTCCGTTTTGATACCATTATTGGTATCTTTTTCTTGCTTTTTGTCCAAGGGGCTCCACACTTTTATTTTGCCCTGGGCCCCACATATTCTGTAACCCACTCTGGCTGGCATCCTGGGGCTGGCGGTCTCAAGCTCGTCTTGCACACGCAGGCCCTTTGCTAGATCTTTGATCTTCTCATACTATCTTCTGGGTCACAGAGCCAAGAAACAACATATAGACAAGTGAGCATTGACACTTGCTCTGAAGATTCTAGGCTGTTCAGGTTTTGCTGGGTCTGTGGATAGGGACCACAGTTGAGGAATTTCAGAGGCTACATGCACAGTCCTGTTGGTGGTACTTTGGGGCCTACTGTGCATTCACTCTTGGGAAATTTTGAGCTGCTAGGTGTTAGAGGCATGAACAAGAAGTGGGCTGAGAGAGGCTTCTGGTAGAATCCAGCTCTGGCTTGGTCTCCTTGGACAGGTCATGTCTTCCTGGATCTGTTTCTTCACCAGGTGATTCTCCGTTGTATTGTAGTTGTAAGAGTGTGAGCCTCTTGGAGGCTGGATTCTTGGGTCAAATCTTGTCTTCACTTCTTTAGTAGTTATTGGATCTTGGGCAGGCTCTTCAAGCCTTGGTTTCCCCATCTATAAAATGGGCATAATGGTAACCACCTCCTAGGGTATTAGAAGAGTGCAGGGGAGGGAGTTAACATTGTGTCTGGCACATAATGTTGAATAAGTGGTTGCAATGGTCATGATGGTGAAGGAGGAAGAAACCATCCCTAGAAGTGCTAGGATCAAAGTAGTAGTTTCTGGGGACCCCAGCATTTGAGGTCTAACCTCAAGATTCTATGAGTACAGATGCTTATGGAAACGTTGCCTCAGACTTCTAAGCAGCTCTTCCAACTGTGTGTTTTAGAAGTTACTGGCATGAGGGGCGAATTAGAGTGTTTGGAGTTTGATCTGGGTCCTCTCCTTTCCCCCTTAATCATGAGACAAGTGACAACAGTCCCTTCTCCACCAGGCCTTGTTATATTCATCTGTAAAATGGACTGCCTGCCCTACAGCATGTGGCCCAGTGGAGGGCACACAGGTAGAGGGCTTTCATAAGCTTAAATTCAAGATGCTGTGTTAGGAAGAGCTCTATGGGGAATCCTCTGTTGATTTAAATCGTGCGCGCTCTGGCCAGGAGCAACGGAGAAGCCGTTGCTTTGCTTGGGCCTCAGTTCTTCATCTGCGAGATGAGAGGAACAGACTTGGATGTAGCATGAACTGCCCCCACGAGCCGGTTCTAAAAGAAGGAAAAGGGGACAGGGAGGGAAAGAAAGAAAAGCCGTGGAATTTGGAATTGTCCCCTGACTGAGACCACAATCGCGGGTTTCAGGGACTCAGGAAGGGGCACAACCCAGCCTTGTGGCTGACAGATGTCAGATGTTGGGAAGAGAAAGGCCTGTCTTACTGTAGCGGGGGTTTCTTACCACCCCTTGCCTCCCGAGCCCCGGTAGCTCGTTACTCCCTGGCTAACAGCTTGGCAGCACAGAGGCAAACCACAGAGTACATTTGAGGCCCAGATCTGCTCATTTCGAGGGTGGGGCCGCGTTTTTCTCCTGCCACAGCGAGCTAATTAAAGAAAACAAGCTTTGGGAGCTGGGAGAGAGCTGGCCACAGAGCACTTGGGGAGCGATTGCTTTGGTCGCGGAGGCCTCCGCGGTCCCCGGAAAGCAGGTGAAAGTGGGCATCCGGGTCCCACACACCCCAGTGGGGCTCCGGGGACCCATGGTGCTCAGCGGGGAGACCCGGATGGAGACTAGGGGGTGGGGCCATGGAGGTTCTCAGCGGGAGGGGAGATGATCTCGGTGTGGGAGGGGACCGTGGGGCTCAGCGGGGAGACCCGGATGGAGACCGGGGGGGAGGGGGGGGCGGGGCCGTGGAGGCTCACCCGGTCAGGAGAGCGTCTTGGTGTGTGAGGGGACCCGTGGGGAGGTTCGCGCTACCCGTAAAGACGGGTCGGTGGGTCGAAACGCTTCGCAAATGCGGACACGGTAGTCCTGGGTCATGATACGGCACATCTCCGCGGCACCGTGGATTCTCGCGCCGGCCTTCGGGAAAGCTGGCGCGCCTTCGGTGTTTTCCCGGAGAACAGACGGACCCTCACAGGTGGCTCTTGGTGTTCCAGGGCTCGGGGCTGGACCGTGAACTGCGGACCCCGGCCTTTCTGTCTCCGGGGCCGAACGGGCCCCTCACGTGGAGGGGGAAGCAAACATCCGTTGCCGAGCGTTGAGTGTGTCCCCTGAATGAGGTCTTGGGCGTGACGGGAAACCCATTTGAAGGAATCCCGTGGCGGGGGTGGGGGTGGTCGTTTGGAGCAAGAAAGAATTACGCTACCTCCCCGACACTTTGCTAGCTTGGTCGACTTCCCGTGGCAAGACTGCTCCAAAGAGGAGGCCCGCTGGTGTTGCTCGCTTCCGGTTGTCCTTGCTTCCTCCTCGCGTGCTCAGAAGGGGTTCCCGCAGGCGGGAGAACCGGGGAAGGATCCGGCACGTGTGCCGAATGTTGGGATTCACCTACTCCGTGAAGTTGGGACCTGGGGGTGGCCTCGGGGGGGGGGGTGCACCCAGGCCGGTGAGTCCCGAGCCAGAGGAGGTGACGCGCTACTGGCGAGGCGTGCTGGAGGAGTTTTTGTTGGGGTGGTGAATACGAGGATGACGAAGCTACCGCTCGCTGAGCGCTCCCTGTGTTCCCACGACGTCCCGTACATTATCTCATTTAATTATTACTCCCAATTAGACCCGAAGTCGGTGGAGGATTTGGGTAGTTCAGAGGCCTATTCGTCTATGCAGTGAAATATTTTTTTTCAGCCGAGAAAGGAAGCACGTGCCATGACGCAGGTGATGAAACCTCGAGAACGTGACCCGGAGTGGAAGAAGCCAGGCCCGCAAGGCAGGCTGCCTGCCGTAGGGTTCCATTTAGGTGAAATATCCGGAGTCGGCACACCCTGTAGAGCTAGAGGGCTGATGAATGGCTGCCAGAGGTCGAGGAGGGGAAATGGGGAGTGACTGTTTCGTGGGTGCAGGGTTTCCTTTTCGGGGTGATGAAAATGTTCCGGGACTAGATAAACGTCATGGTTGCAGACACTGTGCACGAACTGAATGGCCGCTGAATTGGACGCCTTAAAATGGCGTCTCCTTGTTAGGTGCGTTGAATCACGACATGCAGTGTTTAAAAGTGTGTTCCTCTCCTGGTGTCCCCTCTCACCAGCTTGGGTTCTCCTGTGCTTGTGTTGGACGAGCGAGAAAGGGAAGGGGTCATTTGTGGACACGGGAGCCGAAGCCCGCTTGGGGCTTTCTGATTCAGGCTCTACCTTTATGAGGAACCAGGGACCCAGAAAGGCCTAACGGCTTGCCCCAGGACACAGAGCAAGGTCCCAGGCTTAGGATTTGGATTCCCAGCCTTCTCACTTTCCATTAGGAAAACTGTAGTGGAAAAGTGGGTTTTTGTGGCCCCTTTACATCACGGGGTACGTTCGGGGCCACTGAGGTTCAGCTGTGTTCCACTTGGTGTTTTGTGCTTTCCTTGGATACTGGGGGAGCCTGTCCTATGCTGGGGGTGGGGGGACAGCACCTGGATTAGTTCAGCTGTCAGGAGGCCCGCGTACGGTTTCGTGGAAACCGCCAAAGACCTGGGCTGTGTCCCCATGTGTGTGTCTAGAACAATTCCAGTTGGGCTGCTCAATTTTGACATTTAGCAAAAGGAACTAATTATGTGTAAACACATGCATTTGGTGTTCGATGGGAGACTCACCATGTGACACCGCTTCTTCTTTTTGACTGTGAACATCTGACACGACAGGAAATAAGAAACTTTCCAGTACCTAATTTGTGCGCACTCTGCTTTCAAACCCTCTTGGCCCCAGCACAGGGTAAATGAAACTGTAGCTTATAGTAATATTTATGTATGGAAGTCAGTGAGCTGTTGAAATGCTTGGATGTCAGAAAAGGTTTCACATGTAGCAAAGGGTGTCCCCCCTTCTGGTTATGTAGCGGATCGGCCTGCCTTACCTCTTAGGTCGGGCTCTGGCATATTGTCCTGGGTGGTGGCCACGTAGTGTCGATGATGATGGCACTGCCATTTAGGAGGCTGAACAGTAGCTGAATTAAACGTCTATTTAATCCTGAGGAGGAAGCAAATAAGGTTTCAGAATCTTGGAAATTGAGTTTTCCTCGTGGTAGGATCCATGGACAAGCAATGACAAGAGCTGCATCTTAACGTTGGTGATGTGACCCTAGCAAAGTGGCCTACAGAATGTCCTGGGGGGCGCCTGGGTGGCTCAGTTGGTTAAGCATCTGACGTCGGCTCAGGTCATGATCTCACGGTTGGTGGGTTCGAGCCCCACGTCGAGCCCTGTGCTGGCAGCTCAGAGCCTGGAGCCTGCTTCGGATTCTATGTCTCCCTCTCTCTCTGCCCCTCCCCTGCTCATGCTTTGTCTCTGTCTCGAAAGTAAATAAAAACATTAAAATTTTTTTTTTTAAAAATGAAAAGAGAAAGAATATCCTGGCCTCTCCCACATCACGCAGTCGGGGTGAGCACCCAAGTGAGGTGATGGACGTTAATGTGCTTTGTTAGCGGAGGCTCTTCCTGAGGTGACTAAAGAAACCAAAGGGCGGGAGGGGCCAAAAGACCTCCTTGAAGGACTGATGCCCACCGGTCTACGTCTGCAGTCAGGGGGTGGCATTTGTCCCCCTTTCCAGGGAGCCTCTGTCATGGGCCACCAGGCTCGAGTGCACAGGCATTTATTTGTGCCATCAAATGGGCTTGGGAGGCGCCCGCCCTGAGGTGGTGTGGGGAAGCCCGGCCCTGTCCTCCAGAAGTTCCCAGTGTAATTGTGTTTTTTCACGGGTCACCTGGAAGGCCACGCGTTGAGAGGGAGCGCAATTGACCCGATGAATCCTGCAGACCCCCAGGCCCACTGTGCCGTTCAGATTGGAGTCCTGGGGCAACGCTGTGAGAGTGAGGGGGAGAGAGAGAGAGAGAGAGAGAGAGAGAGAGAGCGCGAGCGAGCGAGCACCGGCTCAGAGAAAGGAGAAAGCCAGAGGAGTAGGATGAGTCAGACTTACCCACTGTTTTTTCCCTTTTGAAATGCATTATGCTCACACATACAGCAGTCATGCACTTGCACAGAAACGTGTGAAAACCACTTAGAATGTGTGAAATGTGGCCCTTTTAAAAGGATGCCTCACACCCACATTGTCTTGAGCACAAAGGGATTTGTGAATGTTCAGCTGTTTTCCTGACCTGCAGAGATTTTGTGTTTGCCCAAGGTGCTAGCTGAGGGCCAGCCCAGGCTGACCTGTGCGTGGGATACAGGCATGTGGGCTGTGGGCCATGGAACCAGGGCTCTGGCGAATTCTGTTAAACAGGTGGAACTCTGAGCTCCTCGGTCCTGGTTGGTCTGTAGCAGGCAGTGGTCTTGGATAGGGCTGGGAAGAACCCACCAACCACATTTCTGCAAGCAGGTTATGAGGTCCCCTTAGCCTGGTACTTAAAGTCCTCCAGAGCCGACCACTCTGGGTTTGCCTTCTCTGTGGGCCTCTATTCCTTCCAGATGAGACTCATCACAGCGCCTCCCCAGCCTGCTGTATCCACACCCCACCACCTTGCTTTGGCTCGCCTGTATGTTTCTTGGGATGTATTCCTAGACTTCTCCGTACCCTTCTTTATTTAAAAAAAAAAAAAAATTTTTTTTAACTTTTATGTTTGAGAGAGCATGAGCAGGGGAGGGACAGAGAAAGAGGGCGATACAGAATCTGAAGCAGGCTCCGGGCTCTGAGCTGTCAGCAGGGAGCTGGACGTGGGGCTTGAACCCACATACCATGGGATCATGACCTGAGCCGAAGTCAGACACTTAACTGACTGAGCCACCCTGGTGCCCCTGTACCTTTCTTTCTTTAAAGCCCAGAATGAGCCCCACCTCTTCTGTTGGATCTTCCTTGACTATTTATCCCAGCTCACTGTGACCACCTCCCTTTTCTCTAAATGGTCTACCGAATCACCTCCCGGGTCTGGCACATAGTACATGCTTCGTGAATACTTTTGAATGTGTCAGTCTGGCCCTCTCCATGATCAGTAACTTGACTGTGTGTCTGTCATTCATCTACCCAGATGGGAGTGCCAACTTTCCTGTACAGAAGCTGTGTCTTAGGCTCATTTTTTATAACCCCCCTCCCACTTACAGAAGAGTAGTGGATAATATCCTCCAAGGCCTAGGTACTTGTCCCCGGTCCACATGGCTTCAAACAAGGCGCACCTTGGGACTCACTTTCTATCCGACAAAATGAGGATAGTAAGATCTATCCAGCCTGTATCAAAGGCTACCACAATGATCAGGAGAGAGTTTTGGAAAACCACAAAGAGATATGCAGATACGAGTTATTCATGGTCTTAGGGGTAGGTTGTCAAGAACTGTGGCCTTGACATCAATGCTGGGTCCAGCAAGGGGCTTCAGGAGTAGCGGGGAGCTGGTGTATGCCACTGACCCAGAGTCCAGGACCCCTGATATGCACTCACCGTTCTTGGGCCTCAGTTGCCTCCACTTGACTACCCTTCCCAGCTCTGACACCGGTGGTCATAGAGCTGTGGGGAAGAGGGGGCGGTGGGATGGGCTCCCCTCTCGTGTGTAGCTGGCACTCAGCCAAAACCATCAGGAGAGTCCCCCCCGCAACCGCTCACGCTTCTGGGTTGGCTTTTGCAGTTTTGATGTCCCCTTGAGTGATCGTGCCGGACCTCTCGTTTTTGTGCCTAGCTTATTGCTAGATCTCCATGAACACTCGCTTGAACTAACGGGAGAGGCTGTTGGCACCATTTAAGGTGGCAGAATTTTTGTCACCCTTTCCAGAGGTGTTGACATTTAAGGGTGGTTGAGGTGATGGTACAGAAGGGGAGGCAGGAAATCTGGAAGAAGGAAAGGGGGCAGGAGCTGAGCAGCGGGTAACAGCCCCCTATTTTCAAAAGTTCCTGCCTCTGCTGGTTGGTGGTGGTGGTGTTCAAAGGCAGGAAAATAGATAAGATCGGATTTCAGGATTTTCACCCTCCCCACCCCATCCCTGCTTTTGCCAGCTGAGAGCTTTTGCAGAGGAGGCAGGGCAGGGCCTGGGTATTTCTCAACTTTCATAAACCCTGTGTGGTACAGTGCTTGGTATTGCAGCATGCTCGATGAATGAATGAATGAATGACTCCCAGTTCTCAGGACGGTGTCCACATAAACATGAAGTCATGGGTTAAGAACTACTAACCAACGTGTCTGATTATAGAAGATGGAGCTTCTAGGAAGAAAGGACTGCCCATTTGAGGCTGCCTCTCTGTCCTGTCCTTCTGCATTTTGTGGTCACCCTTCCGTATTCCAGAATTTAAGAGTATCTGTGCCTGGAAAGGAGTGTAGGCCCTCTCTTCCCTCAGTTCCCGGTAGGGACTCAGTGTTGTTCTGCACATACTAAGTGATAAAAAATATAACTGTGGGCATTGCCCTTTTTCCAGTTGATTTACCATTAGCCCCTTCTGTTCTGGCAGGTGCCATAGGCAGATAACGTTGGCAGGAGGCTTGGCACAAATGGCAAAGCTGACACCAGATCGCTGTGTCCTGTGCTATCTTTCTTGTTATCTTGTTTCCTCAATGGTCATTGTCACATGAGAAAGTACTTCCTCTGTGGGCTTCCCTTCACAGAGACCTTTGGGCATAGATAAATTCATAAACCGTGTTGCACGAATGAAACCATTTCTGTTAAGAGCTGGGATCTTGTGGAAAGCCGCCTCTGAGGAGTGCCTGACCCCCTCCCCGTGTGCCTGGGAGCCTTTTATCAGTCTCCTGAGGCCTGATTCTTCCTTCTCTTTTAGCCCTGCCGCCTGCTTCTCATTTGAGAGTTGCTGGGGGAGGACAGATGGCATGGCATCCCACGTGCGGTCTCTTTGAGAGTTTGATTTTCGAGGGATGTCCCAGTGACTCTTTATCCTGATCTGCTTGCTGGTCTCCCCCAGGGGTCTCTCTGGCAAGCTGCCCACAATACCATCTCACCCACCCAAGCCCTTTGCTCAGGACCCCAGAGAGTAAGCCCTGGCCTGGAGTTTTTGTCTCAGCTCTGCTGTTGGACCTTGGGCAAAGCTACTTGGTTTCTTTGCTCCTCAGTTTGCTCTTCTGAAAACCAAAGGGTTGGCAGAGGTCCTTTGGAAATTCCCGCCATCCCTGTCCTTCCCCTGCTGTCTACAGGGAGGGAAGTACCACCTCTTTCCTGCAGTAGGACCTCAGGCTGGAGGCGCAGGCCGGGCAAGGTCACAGTGTCCCTCCGTGCCACAGGGGAGACCCTGGACCCTGACCTGTAAGCTGTGAGTGCAGGACACTGAGAAGCTTCTGGCACGTAAGGTAAGCAGAACCCCTTCGGGAAGCAAGGGGTATTATTCAGCCTTATGGAATGCTGAGGCATGGCTGAGCTTGGGCAGGGCTCTTGAGAGGCTTGTGGCTGAATTTCATGGCCGTGAAGAATGGCTACTGTATATACCAGTGATAAATATTAGTCACCCTGGCAGCTGAAGGAGGTTCCTGTGCTGCATTTTTGACACTTCCAGAAAAGGGAAAGCCTTTCTCTCTGATGGGACACAAGAGGGAAAAACAGGAATGTGTCATCTGGGCTCAGGTGCCAAGAAATTCTCTTACCCTGATGGCCTGGCTAGAGAGCCCATGGGATTCTCAACCACCAGTGACCCATCTCTGCGTGAAGCTGCATACAGGGCCTGTTCATGCCCCTGTCGACATGTCTGCTGGGCCACCTCTCCAGGCCTTGCTTGGGCATGTCCCAAATCTAAGTGTTGATCTGCCCTGCTCATCCCTGCCATCTGCCCAGCCTTCACTTCCTCAGTGAAAGTCCCACCATCCACTGAGGTGCCTGAGCCAGATTTGGGGAGGTCCTCCCTGTCACTGTCTTCCCTCTCTGGCCAGCCATCCTGTCCATCACCAAGCCCTGGTGGTTCTACCTCCACAATATCTATATCTGTTGGCTCCCCCGTCTTGACTGTGGCTGCTTCATCCAAATCGGGGGATCTCTGGCCTAATTTCCTCCTAACTGGTCTCTCTGCCTGTACTGGCAACCAGAGTGATCTGTATAAAATGTACATCCTATTATCTTGTACATCTGCTAAAAATCATTCAGGGACTTCCTGTTGTCTGGAGGGTAAGGATCTGAATCCCTAATGAGGCTGTGGGTCTGGCCTGACCTGCCTGTCCAGCTTCCACCTCTAGCTGGGCATTCAGCCCCACTCTGGCCTTTTTATATTTCCTTCCTCAGGGCCTTTGCACATGCTGTTCCTTCTGCCTAGAATGCTCTTCTCCACAGTTTTCAGCTGATGTGAGTCAGGTCTCAGCTTAACTATTATCTCCTAAGAGAGCCCTCACTGTCCCCCCCCCCCCCCCCCCCCCCCCTGCCCCCATTTAAACTATCTCCTGATATACTCTTTTAGCACCCTATTCCTTTCCCTTGTAGATCTTATCCCAGCTTATAGTTCTAAATCTGTGTGGTTATCTGTCTACTGTCTGTCTTCTCCTGGAGGGCAGGGACCATCTCTTTTGTTCTCTACCATGCCCAGGGCCCAGGACTGAGGAGTACAGTAAATATTTGTAGGCGTGAATTGTATGTGGAGGATGTGTCAGCTTGTGCTGCCATTGCTCAGGCACCTTGGTTCCCTCGGGGCCTGTCCCATACTCTCCAGGCCCCACTGAGTGGCCACTGAGCACCCTTTCTTCCTGGCATCACTCCTCTGGCATCAAAATGCATCAGTCCCATATCTCGGTCTTTTGCAAGGTGACACTTCCTCTGATTACCTAATTCACACTTAGGTGTTAAAGGTGCTAATGACATAGTGTTTATAACCCCAGGGGATGCAAAATGATGGCATCGAAACCTATTCCCTGGTGGTTTAAGACTCTTCAGGAATATTCTGGTGAGCCCAAGCAGAGGCTAGTCTCCTTGGCCAGGTTTGTAAGGCTTTGTCTGTACAATTTGGCTTCCGTGCCTACTCCTCCAGCCTCCAGTGCCCAGGCCTTAGTCATCTTCCTCCCCCACCCGAGGCCCAGGACAGGACCTGGTATGGGCAGGCCCTCTGTTAATGTTTACTACGTGGATTTGAAAGAAATAGATTTTAGTGACTCATGTGTCAAGGAAGCATTTGATGTAGTCCGACTTTGGGCCTTGGATGCCAGAGGAATGACAAATGGTGGGAACCTCAGGCACTGTGGCCATGGTAGTGCCAGGAGAGGGAGCTTTATTTGGGGAGAGGGGCGTGGCCACCCCATCACACCGCTTCAGCAACCTGCCCTCTGCCCGGCGTGAGATTTATCAGCTCTTGCTTGAGAGTCTTGTCACTGCTGCAGTTTGTGGTCACCTGTGGGTTGAGGCCAATGAAGCAGCAAAGGGCTGAAAATCATCCCTCTTGGAGAGCGCTTTCCCGGGTCCCCTCCCACCCCTGTCAAGGTCATGTGGTTTGCGCCGCCCAATCATTGCCTGAGCAGCTGTGTTCAGTGCACTGCCGGGGGGCGGGGGGAGTGGTGTCTCCTTGGAACCTACGCTCCCACCTCCATCCCACTTCACGTGTCCTGTGCCGTGTACCACCCAGACCCCCTTCACCTCCCCCATGTGGATGTGGCCTGAGAATGCAGGCAGAAAGGATGAGCCTTGAGTACAAAGAGGATGGTAATTGTTGAAAGTGAGTGGGTGATCTTGGCTTAGTTTTTGGAAGGGAGGATTATTGGGGGGCAGGAGGCTTCCAGGACACTGATGTCCAGTATGGAAAGTCACCTCCTCATCTGGATAACTGAGCCTCCCCTCCCACCCCCTTGGATCTGCTCTCCCCATATGCCCAAGGTCATCGTGCTCTGGCACCTCCCTACTTAGAAACCATCCATAGCTGCAGGTGCCTCGAGGACAACTCGGCCTGTCGCCTGAGGTCTGTCCCCTGAGGTCATCTCCCATGTCTCCCTCAGCCTTGCCCCCGGGGGCTTTGTAAGGAGTTTTCCCAGCCTGGCAGCTGAAGATTGTTAGGTTGCATGTTTGATGCAAATGGTCAGGATCCATGTGGACACTAATATCATCTGTGGAGTAAATAATATCAAGTACAGTATTGGGGGAGGGTTCTTTGAAAATCATTGGAATTAAAAATGATTACTCTTTGCCCAAAACAGTCAAGAATCCCTCTTCTGACTTGAGTCCTGTCTATACTTTCCTCTCCCTGCCCCAGGCCACTTCTTCCCTCTTTGCTTTGCCTCATGCTGAGCTGGAAGATTCCCACAGTCGCCCGAGCACACTGAGTTCTCAGCGGGCACCATGATGTATAAAAATTCTGTGTTTGGGTCTGTCTTTTCAGTCCTAGACAGTAAGCCTCTTGAGAGCAGGAGCTCTGTGGGGCCGATCTCTGGGTCAAAGGCTGGCAGGGTGCTGGCGCCCAGGTCTCTCACTGCATTGTTGCTCATCTGGACCACAGGTGGTCTCTGCCTTGTGTGAGCTCTGTTCTCTGGACTGCAGGGGTTCTAAACTGAGCTCTGGGCCCTCATGTATGCCCTGTGGTTTATGACTTAATATACTGAAAATAGACCCTTGAGTTTCATTTTCCTTTGAGAAGAACTAAAACCAGTGGACATGTAGAGATTTCACTGATTGGAGATAAAGGTAAAATTACAAAGATCAAAGCGATATTATTGTAATGAATGTTCCATAAGTCAAGGCACATTTGAAATAGATTTATTTTCCATGGGCTGGTCTGTGTCTCATCCCTGGATTCTCCTTGAAGGCAGAGGGAGTGGTCCTTATTCACCTTCGTGTCCTCTGAGCCTAGCATGGTGCCTGATAGAGCAGTCACTTAAATACTTTTCAAATGAACACAGGGGGTGAATATGCACTTTGGAACTTTTGGTGCTTGGCAACGAGTAAGTTCCCATGGCTTGTTAACTTGCAAGACACCATTTCCATTGTAAATTCTCTGTGTGCGGGAAAGCTTGCCTGGACTGAGACCGGCTTGTAGTGGAGCTTTTGAAAAGCTGAGTCATTTTGCTCTCTTTGGGGCTGGGTGACCTTGTGTAAGTCACTGCGGTGCTCTGGGCCTCGTGATTGTCATCTGTAAAATGGGTGCAAGGTTGGAGTGTGGACCACGTGGCTTCTAAGAGTTTCTGTTCTCCTGCTGCTTCTCATTCTCAGATCCTCCTCCTTGATGATTGTAGGGGCCTTGTCCCCAACATTCGCGCACAGAGCTGGAATTCTCCGTGGCCTCTTTGACTGCTTTCCAGTGGGTTGGAATGCCTGGTTTCTCAGTAGCAGAGAGAAATGTTAATTTGGGGTTAGGAAAGCAAGCCAAGAGCCATCGAATAATTAAAACACACACGCACACAAAGAAAGAAAAGCGAGAGAGGGAGAAACACGCTTAATGGACAGGGGATGAGTAAAACCCAATGGCCTGAGAAAGCCCCAGTGCTGAACTTCACATGACCCCGCGTGCTGCCTGCAGTTGCGACACCCGCATGCCCCCTGCGTGCTGCCGGCCCCTCAGTGATGTCAGCGGGCCGTGGCCCCACAGGAAGCCGGGCTGCCATCTGCCTGGTGGAGCATGCAAAGCCAAGCCTGCTCTCGCTCCACGGCCCGGTTCCCTACCCACCCGTGTCTCTGGATAACAAGAAGCCCTAGCTCCCAGCCTAGTCGGAGTGGGAAAACCAACCCAGTGCTTCTCAGCAAACAAAACCCCACCCCACCGGTGAAGTCCATGCCAGAAAGAGAGGACCAAGAGGGGTTTGGTGTTTTAGGGGCTCTCTGCCTGAAATCAGCAGATTTCCTCTAGGGATAATGCTACTGTGTGCCCTGGGAACGCGTCTAGGTCAGCAGTTAATGAATGGATTAGTTACCTCGTTCATTGCTTGGGTGTATTATCTGTAAGACCCTGGAAGTAGAGGAATAAAGAAGATACTGTCACTACCCTTGGACTTCTGTTGGGGGATAAGACTCATAAACATGTGGAGGTCTAAGAGCTCAAATCAAGGGGTATGCAAGGATAAATGGAGCACTTGAGTTACCACCTCTGCCAGGGGAGGCAAGGTCAGGAAATGCCCGGCTAGGTTTCCCATGACCCCAGCCTACAGCAGGAAATGTCAGAAGATTTGGACTTACAGGTTGGTGAGTTGTGCAGAACAAAAGTGTATCTATATAAACAGAATGAGATGGGTTGTGGTGGGGAGGGGGAGAGGGAGGATGCTATCTCTGGCTGTCTCTTTCCCTGGGTCACAGTGCTGTTCTGAGACTTGGGAGGGAAAAGGGCCGTGTTTGTTATTGTTAGTTCAGCCCTCCTGCCCGTGGTTCATTGAGCATCAGCGTTGTACACACCCTGGTGTGTCTTTGCCCTCTCACTGCTATGGTCCAGAGGGAAACTACACTACAGTCATAGAAGCCTAATTAAGTAGTTTTGTAATTGTGAGCTCTACATGATCAGCTGTTTTTAAAAAAATAAGTTTAATTTAGGAACAGTTGTAGAAAAATTGCAAATAACACCGAGTTCCCACATACCCCTCACCCGGGTTTCCTAAATGTTAGGATCTCACATTACCATGGTACCTTTGTCAAAACTAAGAAACCAACATCAGTACATTACTATGAACACAACTCCAGAGTTTGTTTAATCAAACTTCAAACTTTAAGCAAATGACAGCCTTTTTAGCAAATGGTTCATACTCCATAAAATTCACTTTTAAGATGTATAATTCAGTGGTTTTAGTGTGTTAAGAGTTGTACAACCGTCACTATGATTTAATTTTAGAATGTATTCATCACCCAGAAAGAAACTTCATACCCATCGTTAGCCACTGCCCATCTACCTCCCCCAGCCCTGGAGACCTACATTCTATCTCTGTGGATTTGTCTCTTTTGGACACTTCTTATAAATGGAGTCCTATGATCTGCGGACTTTTCTTTTGTGACTATAGTTTTTCACTTAAATAATGTTTTCAGGGTTCATTCGTGTTGTAGCATGGGTCAGTACTTCATTAATTTTCATGGCCAAATAACATTTCATTGTCTGGATGTACGTTTGTTTATCCATTCACTTTTTAAAAAATGTTTTTATTTATTTTTGACAGAGACAGAGCACGAGTTGGGGAGGGCAGAGAGAGGGGGAGACAGAATCTGAAGCAGGCTCTGGGCTCTGAGCTGTCAGCACAGAGCCCGATGTGGGGCTAGAACCCATGAACCATGAGATCATGACCTGAGCGAAAGTCTGATGCTCAATGTACTGAGCCACCCATGCGCCCCTCCATTCACTTTTTTTTTCTTTGTTCATTTACTTATTTTGAGAGTGAGAGAGAGCAGGGGAGGGGTGGACAGAGGGAGGGAGAATCCCAAGCAGGCTCTGCGCTGTCAGTACAGAACTCAACACGGGGCTTGAACTCATGAACCTGTTAAGATCATGACCCGAGCTGAAATCAAGAGTCGGACGAATGCTTAACTGACTGAGCCACCCAGGCGCCCCTATCCATTCGCTTCTTCAATTGATGGACATTGGGGTCCTTTCCACTTTTTGGCTGTTCTGAATAATGCTACTGTGAACATTTGTGTATAAGTTTTTGCGTGGTCACATGTTTTCATTAGATAGGTAGTAAATATCTAAGCATAGAATTGCTGTATCGCAAGAATTGATAATCTTGTGTTTAACTCTTTGAGGAACTGCCAAATTCTCTTACAAAGTGGCTGCACCATATTACAGTCCCACCAGCAATGTATGAGGGGACTGATTGCTCCAAAACTTGTTCTAGTCGGTCTCTTTTATTTTGGCTACCCTTTGGGGTGTGAAATAGTATCTCACTGTGGTCCTGATTTGCATTTCCCTAATGGCTAATGATACTGCGTATCTCTTCATCTTCTTACTGGCCATTGTATCTTTTTGAGAGAAATACCTCTTCCGATCTTTTGCCCATTTTTTAATTGGGTTGTCTTTCTGTTGTTAGTGTCCACCCATATTCTGGGCCCAAGTTTCCTTATCAGATAGATGGTTAGCAAATATTTTCTCCCATTCTGTGGGTTGTCTTCTCATTTCCATGATGGCCTCTTTTGAAGCACAAAAGTTTTTAATTCTGATGAAGCTCAGTTTATGTTTTTGTGTTTGGTGTCCTAAGAAGCCATTATCTAACTCAAGGTCACAAAAATCAGCTCCCTTGCTTTCTTCTAAGATTTTTTTTTTTTTTTTTATCATTTTAGCTCTTATATTTAGGTCTTTAATGCATTTTGATTTAGTTTTTTGCATGTGCTATGAGGTAGGGGTCCAACTTTATTCTTTTGCATATGGATATCCAGTTGCTCAAGCACTATTGGAAAAGACTGGTCTTTCCCCACTGAATTGTCTGGCACCTTTGTTGAGAATCAGTGAGGGTTTATTTCTGGACTCTCAGTGCTAGTCTGTTGATCGTTGATCCATGTGTCTGTCTTTAGGCCAGTCGTGATTACTGAAGTTTTGTACTATTAGTCAACTGTTTCAATGTATTTTTCACAATCCACCTTGTTCCAAAAAAGAATGGGAAGTAACTCTGAGAAGTACAGTGAATTTAGAGGGATGGAGCTAGATCAGGAAATTGGGGGAGAAAGGAGAAAGGGATAGGAAAATAAGATGAGATAAAGGTAATGTTAGGACCCAGTATTGCATACTATAGTCTTGTGAGATGTTAGATGTGGCCTGCAAATTTGGCTCTGGGCTTCCTAATAGCTAAAAGTAAGACAGAAATGTGATCTCTGCCAAGAGTAACATAAGTGTCCGTTAAGAATTAAAAAAAAAAAGAAAAATTTCAGGGTGAAACCAAGTATTTTCAGCAACTGCCACACAAGAGAATTTCTCCTGTGTGTCCTAGGAACAAGACCTTCTAAAGGACATAATTATTTCATTTGTGTTCGTTCTGCCCCTTTGGACTGATGGCTCCTTGAAGGTAGGAATTGCATCTTCTTTCCCTCACACCTCCTCATAGTGCCTAGGACAGGACATGAAGGTGCTTTAAAAAAAGGTCTTGACTGAATTCTTTCTGAAATTCAGAATGTTTATTACATCCTTTGGTGACATTTCTCCCACCAGGTTGAGATTAGTTGGGACTCATTTGGAGGTAGAGAAGTGGCATTGGCTGGCTCCTGGCTGCATTTTAGAAGTTATTTCTTGCATCCTGCTCCTAGCAGTGGGTAAACTTTGGGTAAGCGAGATGGCAGTGACTTTGCAGAGAATGAAAGTGAGAAGACAACCCACAGAATGGGAGAAAATATTTGCTAACCAGGGAACTGCCAGCTCTGGTTATGCTTGGCACAGGGATGGCCCACCCAGACAGGCTCCCTCCCTGGGGGTGAGGAGTAAGCCACCTTTAACTGACTACATATGTTCTGTTGGATGGCTCTTGTAGGGTTCCTGGGGCGGGAATCCTAACGGGCAGTTTCTCCCCACAAACACCTTTACCGGTATCTGAGAATCCAACTGAATTCTGATACTACGTGCCCAGAGACAGCATCAGATTCCACAGGTGAAGGGCTCAGTCCTACAAGGTTGCCTCCCTCCCCCCGGTTCAGATGCCAGTCACAGGCCCCAGGATGTTGTTACCTGTGCTTCTGACCAAGTGGCTATAGATTGGAGGTCCAAGGACCTCCTCCTTAGATTCTTTAATTTGCTAGAGCGGTTCACAGAACTCAGGGAAACACTTAGATTTACCAGTTTATTAAAGGATATGAATCAACAGCCAGATGAAGAGATACGTAGGGCGAGGTATAGGGAAAGGACACGGAAGCTCCCCCACCCCCTCAGGCACACCATTCTCCCTAGTTGGTGGTTGTTTTTTTTTTCTTTTTGGTTTTTATGGAAGCTTCCTTGCACACTCATGATTGACTAAGTCATTGGCCATTGGCTGATCCAACCTCCAGCCCCTCTCCCCTTCGTGGAGCTGGCAGGGGTAAGGAATGAAAGTTCCAATCCTCTAATCATGAGTTTGGTCCCCCAGGCAAAGTGCCCTTGGGTGGGGCCCACAAGTCACCTTTATTAACGAAAGATTCCCTCATTGCTCCTATCACAGAAAAATCCAAGGGTTTCAGAAGCTGTGAGGCCAGAACCCTGGACAAAGACCAAATACAGATGAGAAATACATTCACGGTATCGCAGTGGCCCTCTCCATCCCATTCCCACCAAAGGGCTTTACTATTTTTCCGTAGAATCTGGTTTTTTTTTTTTGTTTGCTTTTAATCTGAACGCAGCCTCTAGGGAGGTTATCCTTAGTTCCCAATTTACAGATGGGGACATGGAGGCTCAGATTGCATAAGGCACCTGCCCTAAGTCCTGCAATGGCATGCAAAGATGTGCTCCAGCCCAGGGAATCCTGACTTTGACTTTGTTCTCTCTTTGTCCTTTTCTACCTGCTGGCCCCCAGCTTGTATCTAACTTAGGAGGTGGAGAAGCCAGCATTCTTTCTGACAGGTAGATGCAGCTTCCTTTAAAGTTGCATTTGCCTCCATGGGGGAGGCTGTCAACCAGCAGCACCCCTCGTCCCCCCGCCCCCACCAGGATCACCTGCACCATCGGCCCTGGGCCAGGAGCAACCTTGTAATGATAATATGGATGTCTGATTACTGCCTATAGCTTGCAAAGAACACTTCACACCTGCCGTCTCATTTGAGTCTGGCCACAGCCTTGTGAAGAAGGCAGGGTGGGTGCTCTTAGCCCTGCTCTGCCCACAGGGGCACTGAATTGCCCAGCGTCCCCAGGTGGCCAGGGTCAGAGGTGGGCTTAGAAGCCAGGTCTCTGACTCCTGTTCCGTTGCTCGGCCCCAGCCCTTGAGCAAATGTGTATCGAGTTGCCCCAACAAGCTTAGAATTCCTAGAACTCTAGCTGCCCTAAGTGTCTCCAGGAACACCTTAGCTCTTCATTATCTGCCTGATGAGACAAGAAGGAAGTCTTCTTTTCTCCCCAGAGGTGAAGTCTCACCCATACCTTTCTTTGTATCCCTCTAGCACCCAGCTGTGTTCTCAGAACAGAGCAGGTAGAATAGAGCCAAATGCAAACAGATGTGGCCTTCCTCCAGAATCTGCTGTGATGGAAATGTGATGCTTAACACCACCACCTTTTTCGAGATCATTTCCTTGCTGTTTCCATGTACTACTTTGGCATCCAAATCTGCGTGCTCAGAGCTGGGCTAGTTGTCAAAGAATCCAACAAGAAAAAGCCATGGTCCCCTTTGGGGGTACTTTGGCCACAGTCTTGACCTTGTCCCTGACCCCAGCTGACAGACATGTCCTCTGAGCCACTACGGCCTCCTCAGTGACGTGGGGGTGGTGATGATGTCTGGTTAGCCTCCCTCTTGGAGTGATAGACTGAAGTAAGATTTAATGGCATGAACTCCTTCATTTGTTCATTCAGGATATTTTATTGGCAGCTCACATTTTGCCAGACTCTGGATCCAGTGGTAAACAGAGGCACCATCTGCCTCTAGACAAGACACTTGTGGTCTGGGGAGTCCAGTGGTCACAAATGTCACATTACAGACTTTGAGGACAGGGAGTCTGAGAGAGACCGGATTCTGTTTGGGGAGGGAGTGGTGGATCGGGAAGGCAACCCGGAGGAAATGACATTTGAGCCGAAGCCCAAGGGGTGAGTAGGCATCCCCAGGAGAAGAGGTGGCTGATGAGCAGCCCGGACAGAGGGAAAAGCAAATGGTGAAGCCCTGATGCGGGAGGAACAGTTAACAGAGGGAAGTCTACCTGGAGGATTATGGACACTGCTCTCTAGTATCTCCTATTGTTTATTTCAGCAGGTCTTTTTGGAGTAACTGCTAGGTACCAAGTTCATCGCCAGGTGCCTGCAGGCAGCTCCCAGGTAAATCAGGGCATGACGGTGATGTGAGGGCCTCGAAGGCACAGCCCTGCTCTGTGTACCTCCATATCCATAGTGCCTGGCACAGAGTGGGTGCAAATGTTGCCCTAGGATATAGATCTGTACTGTGAGCCTTGCAAGGCAGCTTAGAAATCTTCCCTGCAGACTGTGTGGACTCAGGCAAGGGACCCAAGCTTTTGAATACTGGGTGGGTAACAGTAATACTACCTCCTGTGGGCATGTGGGCTTTGCTGCAGTCATGACTGTGACATAGCCAGCAAGTGCCTGGCTGGAGAAGCACGTGGTAAAGGGGAGCTGCTGTGATTGTTGTTGTTCTTCCTAACAGTCCCACGTTTAGTCTTGAAAGTAAGTACCACGGGAAATCCGTGGAAGAGAGGTGGCTGGTGCTGGGAGCTGGATGGCTAGAGAGGAGGAGGGCTCTAGGTAGCGGCTCCTGAGCAGAATCAGGAGATCCCTGAGCAGCAGCAAATGAGGAAGCCCTTTGATGACAAGGGTATCTATTGGGCATAGAGGAAATGGACACGTGTTCAGTGAGCTGGGCAGATGGCTTCACAGCTCTGGGGAAACGACCCGGCCAGCTTTCTGCTTCATGGTCTTAGAAAAATCTTGTGACTGGAAATAATGGCATGTCCGATTTGGAAGGCAAAGGTCAGGAGGTGAGAAAGCACATAAATACGATGTTTATCTTGAAAAATGTTGTAAGTTGCTCGGAAATCCCCGTGCTTGCTTCTTCCGGGAGGCCTTCCTAGGGCATCCCACCCAGTTCTCCTGGGCCCTCCCACTCCACAGCACCTAAGCATGTACTGTGTGAATGTCTTTCTCCCCTTTAGGAGGAGAGTTGGTGCCTTGAGGTCTGGGGCCATGGCTGCTGTGTCTAGCAGAATAACCAGGAAGAGTAATAATCCGTTTTGAGCGCATACAGATCATGGCAGTCTCACAGGCTGAACATTGCTGATAAGGATATGGGCTCAGACTTTTGGCCTCAAATCCGGATGCTTTCCCACCATACTGCTGACTCTGGGTTCTGCCCCCTAGGGATAGGGTGGCACAGCTTGGTTCAGTCAGACATGGAAGGTGGGAGAGTGGCCGTCAGAACCAGGAGAGGCCTCAGACCTCCTAAGTCCAGTTCCTCCATTCTTAGAGGAGGAAGCCATATGCCCAAAGCAGAAATGGTGATGGTGAAGGGGGGCAGTCTTCATATCCAGGCCCCCCAAGTCCCTGCTTGGAGTGGATGTCCTCTTTTTTTTTTTTTTTTTTTTTTTTTTTTAATTTTTTTTTTTTTTCAACGTTTACTTATTTTGGGGACAGAGAGAGACAGAGCATGAACGGGGGAGGGGCAGAGAGAGAGGGAGACACAGCATCGGAAACAGGCTCCGGGCTCCGAGCCATCAGCCCAGAGCCCGACGCGGGGCTCGAACTCCCGGACCGCGAGATCGTGACCTGGCTGAAGTCGGACGCTTAACCGACTGCGCCACCCAGGCGCCCCATGTCCTCTTTTGATCATTAGGAAGCCACCAGGTCCACAAGTGGAGTTTGGGCAGGTGGTGCCAGGCATGAGACTCTGGTGGGTGTGAGGATGTTGCCCTCCCTCCTGGGAACGCCCTGCCCCACAAGCTCATGTGAAAGAGATGTGGTTTCTCAAGCACTGATTTTCAGATTTTTAGAGAATTCTTGTTACCTTAGAAATGCCTGGGAATAGGATCAAATGGTAATGTTTTAGTGATACTATAGAAAGCAAATGATACTAAGCACAACATGTAAATAATTTATAGTTAGAACTCCTTATTGAGAGGCTGAAATTCATTCTTTGCGCAGGCTTGTGGTGGGTGCTGAACACAGGCCTGGCACAGGGCTGGGTGTCCTCTACACAATAGAGAGAGCCCAGCATGTACTGTCTTCCCGTGTGGGAATTACAGTGGGGGAACCCGGTGAGGAAGGGGTCTAGCCCAGCTGAGAGGGGACAGAGATATGCATGGAGCTTTCCACTTTAGAGCATTCCCTGCCAGGATTAGAATAAAGCAAATCGAATGTATTTTCCACTAATGAGTGTCAGGTTTTTTTCACTTGATTTCCAGTGGTCTTTGATATTGCCAAGAAGGTAACACCCCGTCACTGAGTGAGGGTGGGACTGGGGCCGGCAAACTCAGGTCAAAAGGTAGGTCACTTTTATACCAGGCTAGAATTTGGGGGGAAAAAATCCATTTGTCACAAAAATGGCCCAGAAGAGCTCTGCTTAGAAAATGCAGGTCTCTAGGAGGTTTTCCTCCAACATAGGATGCAAAACCAGGTAAGGCTTTGTGCTCTCTCAGCATGATGTGGGGGTGCTGAGTCCTGAATACCTCAGAGGAAAAAAATGCTGGTTTCCCAAGCCGTCTTTCAAGACCCACCCCAAATGCTGGCTTGTCAACGGTGCCTTCCTGGGGAGCCCCAGCCAGGTGAGGTCTGCCCTTTTTCTGAGATTCCAAAGCATTTCGTCACTGTGTTCCCTTTGAGCCCGGGGACGTGCGTGTCCTGTTGTGCCTAGAACAGAGCCCTGCACGAAGGGGTCCTTATCAGATGCTCTGTACAGCAACAGGCATTTATGGAGCACCTGCTATGTATGACATAAAGCAGGCAGCTGGGTGGATGGGTGTGGGGTTTCAAGGCAGAGGTCTGAGCTGAGATACTCATTTGTGAGCCATCATGTAGATGAGGCCAGGCTGGGGCATGTGCATGAGAAACAGCCACATTGAGGGGATGGGGAGAAAGAAGAACACACGAGACGGTACACGGTGACACCGACGTGAACAGTGAACGTTGCTGAGAATCCAGGATGGTAAGGTGTGAAAAGCTCAAGTTTTGGATTTTTAGCCCCGAGGGTGGTGTGCTGGGAACTGCAGCCTGAGGTGGAGTCCTGTAGTGAATGGGAGGTGGGCAGGTAGAAGCAGAAGGTCCGGGTCACCCATGTGAGTGGCTCATCCATGGCGGAAGGGAGCCACAGAGGTGGGGGGCCTGAGTAAGAGATGACCTGGTGACGGGGGGGCCTTCAATGCTTCGCGGGTCAGCTAGATGGAACTGTGCATGCAGTAGACACATAGAACCTGGCCGAGTTGTATCTGAGACTTGCCAAAGGCGTCCATAAAATTCAAGCCAGCATGCACTTGGGGGAATGGGGCAAATGGATTATTTTGTAAGAAGTTTATAGTCCAAAGGTAAAATTGCCCAAGAGAGGTTCTAAAAGTAAAAAGTCAAGGAAAGGTGGTATTATTAAAATGAAATAGCACAGGTCAGATTTTTCTAGTAATTTCAAAGGGCAAGACTTTGGATTTAGTAAGCCTCTTGCATCTCACTAGGAATTTTTTTTTTTTTTAATTTTGTTGCTAAGCAAACTTTTTGCTTAGCATTGTCCAAGAGCCCCTGGAATACACTGGGTGCCTCATGGGGAAAAGAAAAAGTGTGGGGCAGACTTTGCCCTGAGCTCCTTCGTGTAGTGGTGAGGAATGGTGGTAGCAAGGGTCTTCGACAGCCCAGCCATGGAGGAGTTGGACAGGTTCCATCTCTCCGGATCAGTACCTGAATGATTATGGAAACTCCTCTATGTATCAAACTCCCATTGAAGGTGTAAGGCGTGGCCTCTGTCCTGGTGACATTAGTAGCTAAGGGGAGGCCTGGCAGAAATGTTCATGTTTAGGATGCTTTCACATCACAGGGATAAGATTAGTGTCTGCCACAGGGGGGTGTAGAGAGGGCAGGAGGACTGGGAAGGAAGCAGAATGGAGTTGTCCGGGAATCCGGCATGGAGAAGATGGGATTCCAGGGGTACCACTTGGTCTTATCGGAAGGAATCAGGCTGGGAAAATTTAAGTGGATCCGTTAGGCTTTGTAGCAGCTTTGGGACTTGAACTCAGACCTCCCTTTAGAAAAAGTGCATTTTGTTCTTGTCAGAGGGCCTTGAACCTCCACCTGATATGTTGGGCCTCCACCTGGCATGTTTTCAGGCAGGACGTGATGGTATCTGTACTGTAATCAATATTGTTGAAGAGCTTTCGTGCCTCAGTCTGTGCAGAGAAGCTGTGCTGTTTCCTGCAGCCCAGCCCCCCCCCGGGGTCCTGGCCGAGGGGTGGGAGGGCAGCTCGCTGGCCAGCCCCACTGAGTCACTCTCTGGCCTGGAGCCCGGTGGGGATTTCCACGCGGCCCGTGTTGTCTTCTCCTCATTTCCTGTCGGTCTGTGACGCAGGCTAGCTGCCAGCAAGTGCTGGGGGGCACTCCTGCCCCGGGTTGCTGCCAGCTGCCTTATGACCCTAGTTAGGCTCCGTGGGCAACTGTCTCCCACTGTGAATGTGTCCCTGCCAGGGTGTGCCTGCTGTCTCCATTCTGCTCGGTGGGCAGCTCCCTGGAGGCCCTGGGGAGGCTGGAGCTGGGGGGAAGGGGGAGGGGTAGCCACCCATTAGGATGGATGGTTTTGTTGAGGGGTGAAAGCTTGCTTATGGGGCAGTTTGTCTTGGGTGCTTAGGGTTATAAAAACCCAGCTGGGCCTAAAACGGTTCTCTCTTTTATCTGCTGACAACATTTGTAAGTAAAATAGCAGACTTTTAGCCATTTAGTTTATGCACTTAAAGGAATGATTCCAATACAATATCTGATCTCTTCGGATCTTTCTAAAACGTCTATGTATCTGTCTGTCAGTTTCTAGTGTCCTCATGTCTTGATGCGAGGATATTCTGCTTAACCAAAAAATCCTCACCTCTTCATGCGTTTTCCTCTGGGACTTACTGTGCAAGGCAGTTTATAAATGTTATCCTCCTAGTACTTATCACCACAGTAGAAGGCTATGTTAGGTAATACTGTGGCCCCTGCCCACACGTGGCTGTTTAAATTTCAGTTAAAATTAAAATGGACAATCCAGTTCCTCAGTCACAGCAGCCACACTTCAGATCCTCAGTAACCACGTGGGGTTAGTGGCTACCACATTAGCCAACATAGAAGAGGTCATTTTCATCATGACAGAAAATTCTAGCTCTCGTCTAAGGTCTGAACTTTATAGATGAAGACGTGGAGTCCCACAGAGGTTAAATTGACTTGTCCACTTATAGCCAGTAAATGGAGGAGTTAGGGTTGAAACCCAGATCTGCCTTATTCCAGAGTCCGTCCATCCATTCATTCATTCATCTATTAAAGCACATTTGTGATTAATATTTCACTGGATTCATATAGCAGTCTTTTGTCTAATGACCAAATGAGAGCTTTTTCACTTTGCAAATAAACTAAAGCTTATGCTCTTTTTTTTTTTTTTTTTTTTTTTTCTTTTTTCTTTCTTAGAGAAGAGAAATTGGTCTGTAGGCCTTAGGGGCTCTTCAAGTAGCCTGGAGGGTGCTGTTGTGGGTCTGTTCTTCTGCCCTTTTCCCAGACCTCATCCAGTTGGGGGTGGCTGGTTTCTGTTGGTGTCCTCACCAGGGACTGAGAGTGAGTACGCCAGCACTGCTTGCCTCACGGTAATCCTTTGGCCAATTTCCTGTTGGGAGGATTTATGGATGTTGGTGATCTCTTAGGGTGAGGGGGTGCCTTTTGTTAAAGCCAAAAGGGGTCTCAGGAAATCTATACTAATTTTGTAGCCAGAAATACTGAGTTCCAGAGAAGGGAGGGGACTTTTGAGGGTCATGCAGGTAGCTAGGATTCTTGAACTTGTTTTCAAGCAGGATTTAGCTGATGATCTTAAGTAATCACTTCATGGGCAGGGAGAGTTTTTCATGGAGAGAAAAACACTGCAGTGACGTTTATGTGGCCTGAGACCATTCCATAGGGTGGAAAAGCACAGAGCTTTGGGGTTGTATAGACCAGCATTCAAATCCTGACCCCACCATTTGGAGATCATGGTACTCCAGCAAGTACTTAAACTTCCTGAGTCTCAATTTCCTCATCTGTAAAATAGGGATGAAATATCTCACTGGATTTTTTTTAAAGATTAAATTGCAACATGTGTGAGAGGTTTACCCTTCCTGGCATCTTGTAAATGCTACTTAAATGGTAGCGATTAGCGTTAGGATGGTATCATCTCCTCCTAGTATTCTAATCTTCTAGCTTGGTGTCCCACACATAAGGCACTCTGACCTATGGGACACCCAAGAAGTTGGGAAACAGGAGAAACTTATTTTGAAATTATCTTTTAATTATATTTCTCAATGATATGTTCAGTGTTTTTCTGCAGCCCTCAGATGTCTTTTCAGGTGGAGGACCTCAAAATTTAAAGTGATCACTCCAACTGCTAATCTGGAAAATATAACCTATACATCCCAGGGTATCCAGAAAGTCTAGAAACAGAAGGAAAATGGTGTATTCTGTTTACCAACTCTTTAGAGACCCTGCAGACTAAGACTGACACAAATCCCTGGAAAATAGGTTGATTTTATTTTAAGGCTTTTGTTCCTTTGGAAGAAGAAATTGCTGGTGGCTGTCCTGGGGTGTCTCGGCAACCCAGCTGACCATCCACCTCTGCGGCTCACACAGCTTGCTGACCTCCACCGTGAGAATTCCCTTCATAATCTGGGCCCGAGGGGTTGGTGGGATCCTTTTTTTTTCTTTAGAAGAAGAATCTACTATCTTTGGAGAAATGGACTTGAAAGAGGAAAGTAGACAAATACTCCCTGGAAATATTATCATAGGCAATTAGAAAAAGAAGAGCATGTTTCTAATTCTCTTTGGATAATGGGAATATTCATAAATCAGAGTGCCTCATTAGTCGGTATCACAGTTGATCAGGGCTTTACTTGTGACCGTGTTTGAATAGAAATTAAACATGGCTGTAGGTGAAGTTTCAGCTTTTATTAAATTTTTTTTTTAATGTTTATTCAGGTTTGAGAGCAAGAGAGAGAGCACAAGTGGGGGAGGGGCAGAGAGAGGGAGACACAGAATCCACAGCAGGCTCCAGGCTCCAAGCTGTCAGCAGAGCAATGACGTGGGGTTCGATCTTGTGAACCGCAGGATCATGACCTTAGCCGAAGTCAGATGCCCAACCGACTGAGCCATCCAGGCTCCCTGAAGTTTCAGCTTTTACTTTTAGCTTTCAAAGGTATTTTTCTAGGTTGTGGCCTTAGAGCCCCTTGAAAAACCTCCCAGTGGGGTGCCCAAGTGCAGATGGAAGGAAAGATGTGACATGGGGTCAGCCAGGGGGAGGCTGGTAGCCAGAAGATGGCCCTGATTGTGCTGAATTTACCTGGGAGCTGGGCCTGCCCTTTCTGATTCAGAAACCTTACTTTGTCAGGCCTGCAGTCAGACCTGCTGGCTCCCACTAACCTGTAAGAAGCTGAAACACAAATCAAGCCACTAGTTTATTTGTTGAAAAGTATAACCACTGTGGGGTTATAACCAGGGCGTGTTCTCCTTGTGGGCACCCCACCCAGGAAGCCAAGTGGTCAGAGGCGTGGGTGGATCAGGATTGGGATTGGGGGTGGGGAAAGCCCTGGGAAGCAAGTGCCGGGGGCCCTACTGGCCAGGCAATGCCTGCGTGCAGGGCAGGGCCTGTTCCTGCTGGACAGGCTTGTTTGGCCATTCTTGGGGCTGCCCCTGCACCTCCCAGCCTTGTGCTTTCTGACCATCTGCCTTCTTTAGGGATTGAGACCTGCTGAGGTCAGGTACAGAGAGCCTCTCTGGGGGGATGTTGCTCATCTCTGCTTAGATCCATGCTGGTTTCTAGTGGGATTACCCTGCAAGGCATTTGCTTTTCATTTTCCGCAGTCCCAATGAATGCATGAACCCCTGCCCTCACTGTGACTGCCCAAGCCAGAAATCAGCCCTGTGACCTGGCCTCTTGTAGCCCAGCATAGATTAAGGCCACAGGGACAGGATGATCTGAATTAACCAATTTTTCGTCTTCCTGGGGCCTTTGCACAACAGAGACATCTGTGATGGCATGCGTCCAGAGTGCGTGGTATTTATTTTTGATTTGAAATATGAAAAGCTTTTTTTTTTTTTTTTTTTTTTTTTTAAGACAACTGACTCTCTGAGTCATGCCCAGGGGAGCAAACAGCCTGAAATGTGAGCTGGTGCTTGCTGGATAACAGGAGAGGCTGCTGCTGACTTAACTAGCGCTGGGGTTAGGTCACTGCTGGATGAAGTGCACTGACCAAAAGAGCAACATGTGGGCTAGAGCCGCGGGCCGTGGGGTAATTTCTCGCAGCCGCTCGCCTAACCAGGAACCCCACACGCTGGGTTCCCACAGGATGGGCCGGCTGCTTGGAAACCCACACGCGGGCCCATGTTGAGCAATCGCGCTTGAGTAAGAGTTATCTTATTTGGCTCAGTGGGTTATGTGTGGGGTGTTTGTCGCTGAGCAGCTGTACATTTGACAGGAGCCCCTGGGTCTCCTAGGGGGTTGCTTGGTGGTGGTCTCCTGTGTCCTGTCTTACCAGTAGTATGGTTTAAGAATACACGTAACTCCCACGCGTGCAGCCCTTTACAGTTTGCCTTCCCAGCTGCCTTTGTTTCTCAGTGTCATCCTGCCAGGTGGTCCGCACCAATGTTATGATACCCTTTTAAGATCAAGGCATGCGTTGCCGTTCCCATCCTCTGTGGCTCCATGTGGCAGATCAAGGCCACATCCTCTGTGGCTCCATGTGGCAGATCAAGGCCAGAGCCCTGTGCCTAGACCCAAGGCTGTCGGGGCTCCAGGGCCACCCCTTCTCCCAGCCCTCTAACAAAGATGTGGGTTTCCTGGCTTCTCCCTCCACTGCTAACAGAACCCCTGGGGTACCTTATGGGAATATGTATTTTAAACGTGATTTGGGGCGCCTGGGTGGCTCAGTCAGTTAGGCATCCAACTCTTGGTTTCAGCTCAGGTCCTCACCTCCCGGTTTGTGAGTTTGAGCCCCATGTTGGCCTCCACACTGTGGAGCCTGCTTGGGATTCTCTGTCTCTGTCTCTGTCTCTCTCTCTCTCTCTCTGCCTCTGCCTCTCAAAAAAAAAAAAAGGTACTTCAAGGTGATTCTTAAGGACCTTCATGCTAACGTGGCCCAGTGATTGGCACTGCTTAAACCTCCTAACTCCGACATTAAATCTGTATGACCTCCTAGAATTTTCTTAAATTTTATATTGTGTGTTTAGGGACAGTCTCCTTGTATGGAATGCCCACTCCCCAAGGACAGGGACCTTCCCTGTCCTGTCTATGGCTGTATCCCCATGTCTTCTGTCCCAGTGCCTGGGACAGAGCCTGGCACACAGTAGGCCCTCAGTAAATACTTGGTGGGCGAATGAGTATTTTCCTCAGCTTTATGGTTTGTATGGGAGAGTGGACAATGGAATCTCACAGGGCTGGGTCAACTCTCCTCCTGGCTAGGGTTGTGCCATTTGTACGGCTTTGCTGAGGGTCCGTTAGCTCATCTGAGGAATGGGGGGCAGTGTGCCTCCTTTCCCACTTCGTGGTGAGGGGGAGATGAACACTGCCCACGCTCAGGGTGTCCCTGCACAGGGTAGCGGGGGCAGGAGCAGACCGAGGGCTGCAACTCCCCGGTGTCTTGGCTGGCAGGAGCAGCAGGGTCATCCCGGTGGTCAGTTTTTCCACTGCCATCAAACAAGATCCATTTAGCTCGCAGACAGACAAGGTGTGGGGCTGGACTCTGTGCCCTGGGCTGAACGCTGGCCACCTCGGGCCTTCAAATCAAGACCAGACACCAGCATAAACCCAGGTGGCTCCAACTTAAAGCCAGGCTCATGAATGCATGAGTAAATATTTACCCTGTCTGAGGTCGAATGTGAACTGTCTACCAGGCGTTTTGTTTTTCTCTTTCTCCTCCCTCTCTGCCTGCTGTCCCCCCACCCCCCGCCCCCTTTTTAAAAAAAAGGAAGCCAAGAGGTTGAGAGGTTAAGTGACTGGCTTGACACAGCCATCCATCGGAATGTCTTGTCTGAACCCTGCTCCTCATGCCGGTGCGTCCTCCTCCTTGAAGCCTTCCCAGATTCACTGGCCCACGCTGGCCTTTCCCTTCGCCAAGCTCGACCAGCACTCAGCATTCTCACTGTGATGGCACAGGTTAGCCAAAAGAAAGGACTGTTCAAATCAGTACTTGTTTGGTGGGTAGTTGTGTGTAGATCTTGCACAGCCCTCTTATTTTTTCTGTCCTTTGTACACCCTCTTGGGAGTTCCTTAAGACACACGCTATCTGTGTGTTCTTTTCCTTTATGGGTTCGAGTGCATATGCCCATCTCCTCATCCGCTCATCCAGCAACACATCCTGATGGTCAGCCTGTCTGGTGTCTGGCTCAGGGCCTTTCCCCACAGGCTAAAGAAGCCTGTGCGTAGTCCCAAGTGGACATCCAGAGCCCAGAGGACCGTGTGGGCTGGAGGTGGCAGGGAGGTGGTTTTAATGGGGTCGGGAGGAGTTGAGTTTCTGCATCTCAGGAATACTCAGTGTTACTAATGAGTTCCTCTGAAAAACAAAACAAAACAAACAAACAAACAACGACCTTATCAGGCCCTTTGCTGTTCACTGGTTCATTATGTCCGCAGGTTCCCACCTGTACCCTGGCCAGGACGTTCACAGGCAGGTAACAACACAGAATCACCTTCCCTACCACTCGGCCTTTTTAAAAATGTGACTAATTCTGAGCTAACCGAGCCTCAGCCAGACGTGGACATGGTTATACACGGACTCCATTTGGTGGTGTGTCATTTCTGACTTGCTGGGAAATCCTTTGGTGGTGGGGTGGGGATGGGAAGCAGGGAGCCACTGGACTGGAGTTCTTCTGGGATGTGTATGGTTTTGAGGCCTCACATGGACAAGGAGTGTGGATTATGTGCTTGTCTCATGGACAACAGAGAAGAGCCTGGACTTACGGTTCAGCTCCCAACTGACCCTGACCTTTCAGTGGCCTGGGGCAAATCACTCAACCTTTCTGAGCCTCTGTTTCCTTCCCTGTAAAATATGGAGAGTAAAGCTTACTGCATGGGTTCTCAGAAGAATTAAATGAGCCAATATGTTTTTTCATACATGGACGTGGTTCCTGGTGCATAGTGCCCACGTGGTCATTTCTAAAATCTTACAGATCCCCGAGAGTATTTCAGTGTGCACTGTATATTAGGTACTGTGAGAAAAAAAGGAGCTACCAGGGGTCCTTTCTCTAGAGGGAATCAGTTTTTGTGGGGAGAGAACAACATCTATAGCAATAACTATTGATTATTGTCCTAGATGAGTGCTGTGTTATAGAAATATTAATCATGCTACATAAGCAATGTGAAATCTTCTTATAGCTATGTTAAAATGTAAAAAGAAAAAGGTTAAATTAATTTTCAATTGTATTTTAACACAGTATATGAAAAATCCTTCACTTGGCATGTACTTGATATAAAATTTGTTAATGAACTACTTTTTTTTTTTTTTAGATTGAAAAAAATTTTTTTAATGTTTATTTTTGAGAGATACAGAGCATGAGCAGGAGAGGAGCAGAGAGAGAGGGAGACACAGGCTCCAGGCTCTGAGCTGTCAGCACAGAGCCCGACGTGGGGCTTGAACCCACAAGCTGTGAGATCATGACCTGAGCCAAAGTCAGACGCTTAACCCGACTGAGCCACCCTGGTGCCCCCTACCTCATGTTCCTTTTTAAAGCCATACTAAGTCTTTGACATTAATGTGTTCTCCACACTTGGAGCACATCTCATTTTGGACTGTCCATATTTCAAGTGTTCAGTAGCCACATGTGGCTGAGAGCTGCCCTAATGAATGGCACAGCTCTAGGGTTTGTTAGGTCAGCTAATGTCACCTGCACTTTGGAGGAAAAAGGTGCACTCACAGCGGCTGTGACTTGATTGGTTCCACGGCCAGTGAGGGAGCAGAGTGGGGCTGTAGCTCAGGTCTTCTCTCCACTGAGGACCAGGGGGCCTTGCATTGGCTGAGTGTCTGCTGTGTCCCAGGTCCCATGCTGGACACGCTACCTTTGTTATGCCATTTAAACCTCACAGCAGCCTTGTGAGGTAGGTGTCAGAAACGTTTTTCAAACAAGGAAACAGGCGCAGAGGGGCCAAGCAACTTCCCCAAGGTCACAGTCAGGCGGAGCTGGAATTTGGTCCTGCTGACATAAGAACCTTCTGCTCACCTAGCCTCTTTTCCCTGCACAGAGAACGGAGAACTTGCACACTGCGTAGTATTGGGGATGAGTACTCCAGGGTGCAAGAGGGGCCCTGGCACATGAGCGCCAGGGCACAAGAGGGGCCCCGTGGCTGGCCTGTTCCAACAGGGGCTTCGGGATGTCCATTCACAAGGCCTGGGCCTGCTTTGGTTGAGGTGATATGCGTGTGTCAAAGCAGCATTCTGTCTAATACAGGTTCCGTCGGAAAGGCACCCTATGCAGACATTGGGAGCAGGGCTGGTGATAGCTGGTGGGTGTGGGGAGCTGGTGATGGGCAGCCATGGCAGAGGCCTGGGAGCTGAGGCCCTGCTCCCCCTACCAGCTGGGAATGCCACGCATTTCAAGAGCCTTGAAGCAGCTGAGAGTTTCTGCCTGGGGAGCTCCCAAGAATTCAGGGAGGCTGGTGTTGAGCAAGTTCTTGAATGCATGTATGACCTCCTGCAGTTACACACTGGCTCATTTAGGAAATATTGACTGAGTACGTGCTTTAAGCAAGAATTATTGGGTGTTATCTTGACCCTGCATATGATACTCTGTGTACCTCTGAGGATGGTTGTCAGAATGGTGAGGCCTCGCCGCAGCCCTTGGAGGTACTCACGCTACCCCCCACTCCAGTGTAGGAGGCTGAGGCTTGGAGTGAAGGTCTCTATCAAGAGGTTGAATGGCTGCTGAATGGAAGATCTAAGCCCTCAGAACTAAGGGGTTTTGATTCACTTGTCCATCTGTCTGTCTATCTAGCCAGCAGTCCATCGTTGAGCTCTTTCTATTTGCCAGGCATTGAGCTACAGTCTCCAATTTTTGGTTTTTTAATGTACTTGTTTTATTTTCAAGTGTAGTCACAGCGACTGGATGTTGAATAGTGCTGATGTCTGTTGGGTGCCGGGCACTGGGGATTCCTCCCAAGTCTGTGATAAAGAGGGGGGAACCAAGGCACAGAGACCTGTTGCTCTCTGAGGTCCCACAACTCTGGCAGAGCTGGGGTTTCAATCCTGGCCTCTGTGGTACCCTGATGTAGTCCCTGTACCTCACTGTTTCTCGATCACTGGGGTCCAGTACTGGTCCTCACCGGTACCTTCTTGTGAAGCCCGGTCTGATCTTCAGTTTTCCCAACCATAAGGTGGGGGCAGGGTCAGCCATTCCACCCTCCTCAGAAACCAGCCTTCCCAGGAGATCATGCTTCTTTGGGATACTACCTAAGACTGATGTATTAGTGTGAGAGAGATAAAGTGTGTGTGCCCCATCAGGGTATCTCTCTGTTCCTCTGACCTGCTTCTTTTCCCTCATTATACAAGACATGCATAGGGTATGATCTTCCCTAGACTGGGAGCACTTAGGGCCATCATCTTCCATGGAACCAATAGCCTGCAGAGAACCCAGCCCATAGTGGTGGCCACCTGAGAGGTCCTATGCTTTAGAGACATGGGACTCCATCTCATGGAGAATGACTAGCAAACCGTTGACTTCCTAGAGGGAGATACTGAGTCTTAAAGAGGTCAGCCATATGGACCCTGCCATGTAGGTACATGACAGTGCATCTCCTCGCTCTGTGAGAATGGCAGGTTCCCATGCCGGGAACCTCAGCCTGACCCTCACCATACTTTATAGCATGTGGACACTCAGAATTTAGCACTTGCTGGGTGAATGACTCTGTCCCTGCCACCTGTGCCGGGGGTGTGGCATGGCTTTGAGAGGAACAGTCTAACTGTTTGCCCTTGTCTGCGATGGAAAATCAAAGGGCATGCACACTGCATGGTGTTCGGTCCCCTTAGGAATCCCTTCCTAGGCAAGATGGAGCTAGACCAGGGTGGATGCCTTGTGCCTCCTGTAGGGGACTGCTGATGGGACAGGACCCCCAAGCCCAGCCTTCTGATCCAAGGATCAGGGGTTCTGAGGCTCTGGAATAGGAGGAATTAGAAGGGAAGAGTATTGCATAGGAGGTCTGGGTTCAGTTCCCTGCACCTGCACTTATTAGCTGCTTGACTAGAAGCGTGGCCCCAACCCTCTGAGTTCCCATTTCCATATTGAGGAAGATGTACTTTTGAGTAGGTTTTTGTTGTTGGCTTTGGAGAAGTGGTACACGCGTCGAATGAGGAGCCGTGTTTCACGGTACTGAATTCCGGGGAAGCATGACTTGAATGTAAGATGGCTTATCATCTGCAAGCTGCTGACACCCTCCACTTGTCATCCTAAGGCAGCGCTGTGTACTTTCTCTCCTTCTAATAAACTCAAGTTGAGCAGAAATCTGCTTCCCTGTAACTTTCCCACCCTTTAGGCCAGCCCACCATTAAGTCTTCTATCCTTTCGGACAATCTACCCTGTCTGCTCAGATTTCTCTTCTCCCTACAAAGCATCATCTGCTTCCTCATCTCCTCTGACCCATGTCCTGTGCCTCTTCACCCTCCCGGTCACTCCCTTAGAACGCTTGTCCGATTTGGTGATGGCCTATCTGTGTCGCATACAGGACGCGATACAGTAGTCTCGCCAAAGCGGCAGAGACCAGGTCTTGCCCAGTGTGGGGTCTGTGCCTCCTCTCTGGGCAGGTTGCTGTGACCATCTGTTTGGAAGGGTGCATTTGACGGCATTTGCCGAGATGCTGGCAGCAACGGGAAGAGCCCTCCCGGACCTGGAATCCGTGTTCTTGCCCAAGGAAAACCATGTTCCCTTCGGCCCATGTGCGTACTTCCTGGCTTACAGCTGTAATCTTCCACACTGTAACATAAGTTTGCCCCAAATGCCACTATTATATTGCCGCTTTTTCAGAAAAGCTTAATTGGAATTTTTAATGTATTTTTGGGGGGTGGGCTGAGTTGCCATTTGCCTCTAAAAACAATGAGAAGGAAAACAGAGTATGATCTTCTTGCCAGAAATTATGGAGCCAAATCTGAAATTAATTTACAGAGTCATTAGTATTTTCCATTTGTAAACCCAAAAATGAATATAAGTGCAGTTCCTTGTAATTAACTACAAATTAGAACAGGGTTGGGAGGACTTTTCAGGGACCGACAGGAACTCTAGCAGAAGCAGATGGGTGTTGGGGGGGCACCCAAGAGTTGCTTTGGTTTTCACTCAAGTCTGTGATTTTGGGAAAGTAAGACAGACTCAAATATTCTCCCAGAAAAACGCACTTTTCCAACAATCTAAAAACTGGCAGGGACTTCATACTGATCTGTTGTAACCTTCTCATTTTCTGAGTAGGGCAGCTGAGCGATTCAGGGAGCATCAGTGACTTGCCCAAAGTCACATAGCACAGAACCTATGCTCTGACACTCCAGGCACCACTGCCCCTGCTTCCCAGGTGCTAATCAGCTTGAGCCTTTCATGTTTCGCATTGAGATGTACTCCTGCCCAGAGTGGTGCTCCCTATTGGACTAGAGGTGATCCGGTCAGAGCCCCCCTCTGCCATGCACTCAGGGTACAGGTGTAAAATCCTGTGTGTCTCACTTTAAGGAGCCTGGTGAATCCCCAGGCTCACCCCAAGCCAAGCCCCAGCACTGCACACTTAGAATGTGCTGTCGTGTGAGTGAAATCGGCCTGTGGTTAGTTAGCAGGGAATGTGTGTCAGTGTTGAGCTGTTTGCAGCAGGAGCTCTTCCTGGGGCTCCCTAAGCCGGATGAACTGGGTCTTTGAGATGCCATTGAGCCATCAGGGCCTTTTGAAATGCTGTTCTCACTGACCCACTGGAGGTGAAGCCCTGTGACGTCATCTCCCCCAGTTGTGTGTGTATGCGCGTGTGCGTGTGTTACACAGAGACTTCAGATTGGCAGAACACTGTGAAAAGCCACTTCTGGGAGTCCCTGGCTGCCCTCCATCACTTTTCTTACTAACAGGATGTCTTACTTACTAAAGGCATGATCCCCTTCTTGAAAAGTCTGAAGTCTAGGTATTGGGAAAAATCGTATGCCCATGCGGTTGCTAAGAACCATTATATTAATGGTAAATATTTGCATGTGACTGTGCCAGGCTCTGTTCTAAGAGCACCTAATACAGAGACCGTGTGAGACACAGTGGTGCCTCCGTTCTTCTACAGATGAGGAAACTGAGGTCTGTAGAGGTGAAGTTTAATGTGGTTGTGAGGCAGAGGAGGACACTGGCACCCATGCCCTCAGCCCTTCAGACCCTCCCAGTGTCCTGAGGGGGGGCGGGGGGGGTGGAATGCATCCCAGGTGGCCCTGTCTAGGGAAAGCTGCATGGGGAAACTTAAGGAGGTGCAAGGGACAGAGCTGGCCTGATTTTGGAATGGCAGAGATAAGAGAGGAAGGCCTGTGTTTTGGAAGGCTCCTTGTCTGTTGCAGTGGTTTGCCATCTGGGTTCTGGCCAACCCATGGGATACCGTGAAGGGTGGCAGGTGGGTTAGCGGAGGAGAGAGGGTGGCCCCAGTGAGTCCCTCTTACTTGGAGGTCCCCTCCCTGTGCCAGAAGTTCAGGGAGGCAGCCCTGGGCCAGCTTGCTTCTCTCTCAGCTGTTGCTGCCTTCATAACCTTGGGCCAGTGGCTTCACCCTTTGGAAGCTCAGCTCCCTCCTTTGGGAAAATAAGGGGTCACAACACCCTTCTTGACTGTTAAGATTAGATGAGCTGATACCCAGAACTTCTTGCAAAGCATCAGGTGCCAAGTAGGCCCTGTTTAAAAAAGAGTTTTCTTTTTTCCCTTCCACTCATTTGTTGTTTTTTTTTTTTAAATAACTTTTTCCCCCCGTGATAACAAAAATTATAGAAGACAGAGACAAGTTAATATGTTGTTGTCTATACTCTCAGGCCAAGAATTTCCTAAGTGTTTACATACCAGAGGGCTGTGAACTTGGATTTTCTCTGCTGGGTCTGTGCTGGTTCATACACCCTTTCCACGACATCAGGAGCCTGGCCTTGGTCTATTGTTGTTGGGGTTTTGTGCAGGTACTTTCATTGTAGCATACAGATGTGAAAAATGCACGTTACAGGTAAATTATAACTTGCCCACTTTCCATCAGATGTAACGAATGTTAATGTTTTTCAAGTATTCATTTCAGATATCTGTAATGTCTTCTTTATTAAGAAAAATTAAAAGACTGCTGAAGGCCTCCTGTTACTCCTGCCTTCTTCCTATTCATCTTCCTCCCTCCTCACAGGTGTTTACTCTCCTGGAATTGGTGTGTGTTTTTCCCAGCTGGGATTTTGTAGCCTATTGTTTATGAAGTCAAATTGCCCCCATTGGAATGTGTCTGAACCACCAAAGCAAATGATCAGCATTCAGGAAGAAGCAGCCTGCACACTCAAGGCCAGGAGAGTGTGACTTCAGAAAAAGAATAAGCCCACTTGTTCCCAAATGGAAATTCCAAAATTATAAATCCCTTGCCTTTGACTTAAAACTTGACCCCACCCCACTGCATAACTGCAAATTTGAGCTTGTGCGGTCTTGAGCTCCCAGGGTCATCTGGCCCTTTCACGTGAGTAAATACATTCCAGAGTTGGTTATTGTTAGAGCAGGTGTTTTGGCTTTTTTTTGGTAATGCCTCCCCACCCCTCCCCACTGCCTTGATAACAACTGTAACATGTTACTGTTACAGAGAACTTGGAACATACAAAGAAGTAACCCTTAAAATTGTGCACTGCCCTCCTACCCTGACCTCCACCCCAACAGAGGTATCCTCTCCTCCCCTGCCCGCTCTACCCTCCCCACAGTGTGAAGAACTGGAGGTCACTGGGCCTTCCAAGTGGGGCCAGCCCCATGGCTTCTTAGGGTTTCTTAGCAAGCAAGCCTAAACCTGTGTGTGGTCCCCGGAAGAGAGAGGTAGCCATCCGACTAAGGTCAGGTCAGTGACACTGCTAGAACCAGAAGGCCATCTCCTGGTGGCCGAAGGCGTTTTTCCCACCATGTCTACTCTTCATGGTGCCCGGCCCTGGTCTAGGCACGGTGATAGATGCCCAACGGAGGGGAGGGGAGGGGTCCTGCTTCCTCTTAAGGGAAATTGGGAGGCGTTCTCCTGGGCTTGACCTTTGACCTAGCTTTACTGAAAATGTCTAGGACATTTTTCATTTTATCATTTTAAACTGACTACAAGTCAATTTAATACGTCAGCCATTTGCTGCGTACCCACAGTGAAACTATTCTGGAGTTCTTTGTTTTTTTTAACTGAAATTATTTTCGTTAGTATCAGCTCTTTCTCATGTACATTTACAACAAAACTTCTGTTTTGTTTGCTTTCTTGTTGTCGGTACTGATGTTAACTTCTGCCATTTTGAGCTTTTTAACTTTTTTTTTTTTTGCCACTGAGCCCAATTCTCCTGGGTAAAACTTTGCATTATTTGAGTTACTGGATTTTTTTCCCATCAGGTTTTAGTCCAGGACTTTCATTGCCTGCTGTTTTAGCTACTTTCACTTTTATGTTGAGCTTTTTTATCTTTGAGATTTAATTTTTACTTGGGTGGATTTTGCAGTTATTCATGGTTGCCAAGAAGATAGGATTCTTGGATCCACTGTTTACCGTCAACAGATGTTTCAGGTGTGTGATGTTAGCCATTACCAGTTTTGTTTGGGGTTCAGTCTCTCCAGTACCCTTTTTCTTTGCTGTGGGGGACCAGAATGACAGGTCAAAATGTCTTGTTTTTTTCCAAGAGTCGAGAACAAGCTTGTGAGGTATTCTCCCCTCGGATTTCTCCTTTGGGGGGTGTTTGTGCTTTCTTCTTCGTGATAGAGAAAACGGGAGCTCTTAGACGTCAGGCCTCTCCTAGGAAGGGCTGTGTTGTCTGTCTTCAGCTTCCCCACCTCCTGCCCTGTGACCTTCCAAATTCACACTCCGTGCCCGCACCCTGGGCAGACGTCCGAAGGGGCAGCTCCAGGCCGGTGTGCCGGGAAGCCCAGTGGATGGGGACAAGTGCTCTCTCCTCTGCGGGCTGGTCTCCCTGTTGGTCCACAAGCTTGCTGGCCAGAGAGCTGTTAAAGGCCTTCCGGCTTTATCCCGCTCCGGGTGGGGATGTGCATGCTTGGGGTGTCAGGAAGCCACTGTTCCCATAGGAAACCCCCTGTGTGAGTGAAGCAGAGGCGTTACTCATGGCCCTCTGCTGGGTTCCGGTGTCCGGGACTCTGCTCCCCCACATGACATCAGGGCCGGGCCTGCCTCTGGAGCTGAATGCGCAGGGAGGGCCTGCTGGCAAAGGTTGCTGTTCCTTCTTTCCAGTCATGGCTGCGCTGGGTGGCTTCCCTGGGACAATTGCACCCAAGGGAAGCGAACTCCTCTGTGTAAGTAAACATCCACCTCCCCTCAAAGGAAAGGCCCCTGCTCAGCTTCTCCAGGCAGCCAGAATGGTGCTCTGTGGGTCAGGGCGGTTTTTTTGTTGTTGTTGTTGCTGTTGTTCCTCCGTTTGTCCATCCTTTGATTTTTTTTTTTTTTTTTTCTGTCTCCTTCAATTAGGCCTGTGACTGTTTTCAGACGGCTATTTGTGTATACAAGTCATGTCAGCCATCATAATTTGTGTTTGTCTAGATCAATAAAAGCGGCCCTGGCCAAAGCCAGCTGAGAATTTATAAATACCCTTCAACTCCTCCCCTCCCTGAGAGATGGCAAGCCTCCATCCCGTTAACCCTCCAAACCATCGCTGTTGGTTGACTTGATCAGGAAAGATGTGAAATATAATTTCTTTTGATGTGTCTTCTCTTTTGCCTTTTTGTGGGGTTTTATTCAATGTTTCAACAACAGTAGCTGATTGCCCACTTCAGAGCAAAAGCCCTTCCCTGTGCCTGTTTACGGAGTTAACTGAGAGATCAAAGTGTCGGGAACCCATTTAGACACAGATTGTGTCTTCTCTTAGCTCTCCTGCTGCCCAATAAAGTGGGCTTGGGCTTATCTGAGATAGCTACCAAAGGAAGCTTACACACAGATTCTTGTGATATGCTCACTTAGGAAGAATAGGTGAGGAATTTAAATTCATGTGTATCTTAAGGATTTTTAAGAACCATCTTTTCTGTGTGGATGGAACTAGAGTGTATTCTGCAAAATAAGTCAGAGAAAGACAAATACATGATTTCACTCGTGTGGAAATTAAGAAACAAAACAGATAAAAATAGGGGAAGGGAAGGAAAAAATAAGATAGGGAGATAAACTGTAAGAGACTCTTAAATACAGAGAATAAAACTGAGGGTTACTGGAGGGGAGGTGGGCAGGGGGATGGGCTAAATGGGTGATGGGCATTAAGGAGGGCACTTTTGGGATGAGCACTGGGTGTTATATGTAAGTGATGAATCACTAAATTCTATTCCTGAAATCATTATTACACTATATGTTAACTAACTTAGTTCTTTTTTTTTTTTTAATTTAAATCCAGGTTTTCTTCTGTTTGCTCACATGTGGGAGAAAAATAAGCCTCAGATGCCCTATGATATCTAGTTACATTGGGTTTTTCAATAAAATGTCAAGACAGCAGCACACAGTTTTCTGCCCTGCCTTCCCCTCTGCACAGTCTGTTCTTGCCAGAAGTTTTATGATGGGGAGGGTGCCATTTCTGCTCTCCTCCTCCCTCAGTGAAATCATTCTGTCCCTGGTCTTTAACCCTTAAAAGACGGGGAACGGAAGGCTTTGATGTTAGGGTTAAAATATAAAGCCTCGGCATTGGCCTAGGCTGGAATTCAGGTGTGTTAGGAAGCCTTTAAGAATGCAGCAGCCCCGGGGGTGCCTGGGTGGCTCAGTTGGTTAAGCACCCAACTTCAGCTCAAGTCATGATCTCATGGTCCGTGAGTTTGAGCCCTGCATCAGGCTCTGCGCTGATAGCTCAGAGCCTGGAGCCTGTTTCCGATTCTGTGTCTCCCTCATTCTCTGCCCCTCCCCTGCTCATGCTCTGTCTCAAAAATAACATTAAGAATGCAGCAGCCCCAGCGGGTTCTGGAGTTGGCTGGGTGTTTCAGTTTGCAATGAAAAACAGCTCACGTTGCCTGCTTTTCCTGCCCTTGTGACTTTGTCAAGCGTCCCTCCTAAAGCAAGGTACTTCCTGGCTACACTAACAGGCCCCCAAGATGTTGGGTAATTCTTTCTTTTTAACTCCGACCCAACTTCACTCAGTTAAAGGTTTGGTAAGTCTGTCTGCAGACATCGGTGTAGACTGTGACCCCGGCCCTGACAAGTCAATAGGTTTGATCCAGGATGGTACAAGGTTCTGGAAGAGACTGTAAGTCCAAATAGATGAATTATCTCATCATAAAAGCCACCATCCTCTCTTCTAGTCCCCACTGAAAGCAAGGGTGAAGGGGGCAGTGGCCTTAGTTCTCCTTTGACTTCAGGCAAGAGAAATGGTTTCCAGAGGTAGAATTGGTAATCGCACTCCTTTCTTCTCCCTAACACTTGCTTGACCTCTGCCCACACCACGTGCACAGTGTAGTCCTGGCCATCCCTCCACAGCCTCCCCCGGCACTCAGTGCTGCAGGCTGTCAGGGGCTGGCCACTGACGCAGCCTGGAGATAGCCATCAGGAAGCGTCCCATGAACCCTGCTGCGTGTTTGAAGGCATTGTTTGTGGAGCAAACTCCACCAGAAGCTTGCAGTCCTCACGGTAGGAAACTGTGTAGAGAGCAAGTGGCCCTCCTTCTGAGATCTCTGGGTACAGAATCCTCGAGGTGAGGCAGACTGGTCTAGAGACGGTAGAGGCCCAGGGCGACCAGACAGCTTGTTACCCAAGCCTGGTCTCTGGAAGTAAAGGGGAGTGTCCTTACCAATGACACCAGGACAGTAGGTATGAGTGGGGCTGTCCCAAATAAACGGGCACGTGGTTGCCCTACCAAGGCCAGTCCCTGTCCTTTCAGGTTCCATTTTGTTTGACAAGGAGTGATGTTTCAGATGCTCATGGGGACAGGCAGAGTACAGGAAGCGGTGCCCGGTGGGTGAAGACCCAGCAGGGCCGAGCATTCATTTCCAGGCAGAAGGGGCTTTGGGGCATCAGCCAGTGGTCAAGTGTTACCAGATCTTCTGATTTTTTGTTTTCCAGAGATGCCCCAGATCTAGATTTACATATGAAACCTCCCAGCTTTTAAAAGATGGCAACTAATTAAAAAATCTTAAAAACACTGTGCAGGCCAAGTACAACATCTGTAGGCTACTGCCTGTTTTCAACCTCCGGCCCAGACCAATTAATTGGTGGCTGTCTTCTGTGTGTTTGAATTCCGGCAACGGGAAGTTTCTTACGGAAGTTGCCCAGATTGACCACAAGCGAGGTGGGGAAGAGGAGAGGGGAGCTTAACTTGGCTTCCCTTGAGCATTCATTTGCACAATAAATATTTAGTGAGCACCTGTTAATGTTCAAAGCACTCTCTCTGTTATGCCGTATTTTGTTTAATGTTTTGGGGTGAGCTGTGTCTTACTCACACTCTGTATCACAGGCTGTTGTGATTCCGTGCCCCTCCTCTGAGATTCTGACCAGGATGAATGCAAGCTTAACACAGCAGAAGTCCCCAGGAGAGGATCCTCATCTAAAGAAAAACCTGGGAATGTAGAAGCTGGAGCAGAGAAATCCCAGCCAGGGACACTTGTTCTGCGTAGTCTTTGAAGGTCCTACGAGGACCAGGAGGAAGAAGTCACCGAGGAGCAGACTGCGTTCAGCTTTGTATATAGCCGAACTTTGCATTCTGTGCTTAGGGGGTTAGATGACCTCTCAGCTGGTCTTTCATTACCAGAAAGTCTTGAGGCTATCTGCTGTATACCTACTAGACTCCGCGGCCTCATACCCTTTCTAGTCCGTGGCTCTTATGTCTGATGGACCCCTAGCAGGTCCTCACTTATTTGTATCTTCTAGCAGCTGAATTTGTAGCCAGAAGCCCCCAGAAAAGCGATTGAGCTCTAAAGACTCTGTTCACCTGGGGGGTGAGGTGGGATGGGGTGAGGATAGCAGCTCTTGGAGAGACTGCCCTTGATGCCGTGAAATGTCACTCACATTTCCCGGTCTCCTGCAGCATGAATTTCAAATTGGGGATAACATCTACTCCTGGGATAATTTGAGGCAACGAAGACGCAGGGAGCTTAAGTAATCTGCACCAGGCCACACAGCTGGGCAATGCGAGGTCAGGTCCTAGTTGGCTTCCCCTGCTCTCTTGCCCACTATGCTAACCTGTTCGGTTTCATTTCCTTTTGTGTGTTCATTCTTCCATGTGTCTTTTTTCCCCATCGTTTCAGGACCATCGGCATTCAAATGTTTAATAGCTAGGGTTTGTTTGTTTGTTTGTTTGTTTGCCTTGTGTACTTGGCCAGAAGTAGGAATTCATCACCATCTGTGAACGTTTACTGAGCCTCCATGGTTTGTGTGGAATTGCATTAGAAACACTCGACCCCAGGGCTGGGTTGGCAATAAACTAGGTCTTTCTGCAGAACTTTTGAGGACAAATCACCAACGGGTTGGAAAGAATTTCTTTCAGGAATGGTGACACTCTATTTTTCACCTTGTTAATGCTGCCCCCCACCTTTGCTTCCCTCCCCCCCCAGTGTCAGTCTTAACTGTGTTAAGTGCTTTTTCTGCTCAGTGTCCTAGATAAGAGGTTTCTAAGTGATGTTCCTGAGATGCACCCCACCTACCCCCAAATCTCAGGCTTCTTGATGGATAGAGAATTAGACATGTGGTTTGTTTTGGAATAGGAGGCTGGGATAGGGGAGTCCAGAGGCCTGAGTTAATGTAGAGGCTGCTGGCCTCTGAAGACCTTTTGAAAACCACTGTGCTAAATGACAGCAAAGCTGTAGCGACCTCAAATTGTCAAGGAGATTTTGCAAAAGCCCACAAAATAGCCTTGTGATGCTCTTGAAAGGGCCCATGTGGTTCATCAGGTGGGCCCACCATGTTGCTCTGGAACACGGGGACATGTACACATGTGCAGGAAAGAGCTCAGCGTCCAGCAAACCCAGAAGTTTCCTCCTGAGTTTGAACGACATACTCATTTTCCCTGGCACGTCCCTTTACTCAATGGATCATTCCCAGTCAGACCGAAACTCCAGGCAGAACAGCCAGATCTCTGTGCTCCAGTCCTCGCTCCCCTGCAGGGAGGGTCGGGGGGGGGGGGGGGGGGGGGGGTAGGGGGGTAGGGGGAGGTCTCTGCGTACGATCTCTTCTCTACTGCCAACTTGAAGTTTATTGACCCACTTTGGGTTGCCTTGCCCTCCAGGGCTTTTCCCTGGTGAACTGTTAGGATCCGTGTCAGCCCAGAGTAGTACTTCCCTTCCCCCTCCACCCCCCCCCCCCCCGCCCCGCCCCGCCCCGCATCAAGTAATGGGATCTGCATACGTTTTCACGTGAATTACTAAGTAGGTAAGGCATTAAGATAGCAGACCGGCCATAACTACTTTTTCAGGGAAATCTTTAGCGTGTATGCCTGTCACCCTCTTTTGGAACATAACACGGCCCATTCATGTTTCAATATTGGCTCTTTGCAGAGTTTGTCATGCGCCTAGCAGAGCAAGACATTTTTGACAGTCTGTTGGAACAATGTATGTCTGGGCGCCCTGCTTCTTTGCTGCATTTTAAAATCAGGTTTTCTGATAACTTTCCCATCAGGGTTTCGGGAATTTTTTTTAGACATTTGTATTGAGGTATAAGGGACGTAAATCCATACTGAAAGTACATACTGAAAGTGTACAATTTGATGTGTTTGACATATGTGTGCGCCCATGGAACTATCACCACAATCAAGATAATGAACATGTCTGTCACCCCCAAAGTCTCCTCCTGCCCCTTTGTAATTTCACCAGGCCCCAGGCAATCACTGATCTGCTTTCTGTCACTGTACATTAGTTTTAATTTTCTAAAATCTTACACTAATGGAATCATAGAGGATGTAATCTTTTCTTGGGGGAGGGGTCAGCTTTCTTTCCCATAGCATAATTATTTTCAGATTCTTCTGTGTTCTTGCCTGTTGCAATCATGAATTCCTTTTCACGGCTGGGTGATCCTTCATTGTACAGATGTAAACAGGAGTTTTGATCTTAATGTTTAAATAAGCAAAGAATTTCAGCTAAGGACATCAGAAGTAAGCCATCTACATAAAATGCGTCAATGGGGAACTTGTATGTTTGGGTTTTGTTTTATTTTTGTTTTTAAAGTTTCGTATGGAGGAGTATCTTATTAAGTATGCTTTGGAAGAGCAAATATTTGTATAGAACTCCTTTGGCCCTGAATTTTCACTTCATTAAATCTGTAAGTATTTGCAAGTAGTACTTGCCGAGCACAAAGGACTTCAGGTCACAGCCAGGAGCTGATTTGCTCACGAGGTTCGATCAGCAGTTAGTGGCACCACGTCCCACATGTGATAGGGCTGTCGTGTGCGTTGAGACAAAAAACTGTGCCATCCTTGCAAAATTGTTGAAGTCTTGCCTCCCACAGTCTTCTCGGGGTCTGACCTCGTTTTCCAGCTCTTTAGAACTGGATGAGTTCCCTGCCTTCCCTGCTCTCGGTTCTTGTGTGGTCCAGCATTTGTAGTTTCTGCCGTCCTGTGATTCCTGCCCAGAGCATTGTGTGATGGGGGTGGTGTGCAGGCAGCAGGTTAGCCTCACGGATTCCCTCAGCCTCACAAAGCCACGCACACGAGGTAGGGTTGGGAGTTCACCATGGCGGTTTTGTTTCTAGCATTTGGGCAGCCCCTAACAGGTGCCCAACACCGTGTTTCTGGGGAATTTGATGTATGCTTTCTTTTTCATTTCTCTCAGGAGAAGGTCACTAAACAGTCTCTTATTTGTGCAAAAAGCCAGTGAGCCTCCAGCAGTCACAGATTGTCAGAGAAGGGACCTCAGACATACCTCATCCGACCTGTCCATTTTACAGATGAGTGCTGAGGTTCAGACAGTGGGAATAACTGACACAGAGTCACTAATACCAGAACTGGGATTTGGGGGACCCAGGCAACTGCCTAAGATCTTAATCTATGAGGGTAGGAACTTCAGGAGCACCTGGAAAAATTTTGGAGGCTTGGGAAAGAAGTTGTTCATCTTTCAGCCTTGGCTGAAAGCTGCTTGTACTATTAAAAAAAAAAAAAAAAAAAGAAACATAAATTGTCCCCAGATGTTTCTAGAGTATTCTCATGGCTCACAGTCTCCTGAGCTTGTCACCAACTTATCCCAGGAGTAAGTTGAAAATTCAGGGGTGAATGATCTGTCTTGTTGGGCAGTATTTTTGGGCACATGAATGAAAGGTGATAGCATTTAGTGTATGAAAGATTGGCGTTTGTAGCCTCTCGTGTGAGCCCCTTGACAGCCTTCCTAGATAGCACTATTGTCCCAGTGAGGGAACCAGCCCTGGAAGATAGGGCATCTTACCTGAGGTCACCCAGGTGGCAGAGAGGAGCCAGAGTTGGGATCCATGTCCTGGTTCCCAGTCTCCTCTTGTTTCTACTTGACCCCCTTCAAGGCAAGTGGCCGTGCAGGGCAATAGCATGACACAGTGGGAAGACCCTGGGCTTTCATGTTTGGAGTTGAAGGTTGATTATGTTCTCTTGCTGTGTGACCTCGTGGTAGAATCTTAACCTCTCTGAACTTCATTGTCTTTTGGGAAGTAGGATTAGAGGCTATTCATATACTTAGCAAAGAACTTGCTTATAGAAGATAACTGGTCAGTGTTGTTTTAATGAAGGTGAGGTAGGTGTGGGAAAAGCAAGATGAAGTGAAGAAAACATGCCTATCGGGCAAAAATGAGGGCAGATTTGCACAAACCATGGGGTGCCCTTGCCCCTGCTCTTGCACCCAGATGCTTAAATGTTTTCTAGTTTGGTCCATGAGTCCTTGATCCTTTTCACAGTTAAGAAAGCTTTCTTGCACATACTAGGGCCTTCCCCATACTAGGCCCTCAGTTAACATAGACCTGCTGATCAAGCCCTCTCCCTGTGGCTGCTCAGAGCAGCCGTGTGTACGTCTACGCTCTGTGCAGACGCTATTAAAACAGGACAGAATTCTGGCATAGGTAGACTTGCAAGGTGCTGTTTGGGCCCGGGGCAGGTGGTCAGTCTGTGGAGGTGGGACCTGAACGTGAGAGATGGTGCTGGGGCTGGTTGTGCCATGGCACCAGGGCTGAGTGGGAATTAGTGCCGACCTGGGGGTGGGAGGCAGGAGAAGACATTTCTCTCAGTCAGTTAGATGCAGTCTGAAGTCCTGCTCAGCTATTTGCGTGCACGCGTGTGTGTGTGTGTGTGTGTGTGTGTGTGTGTGTGTGTGTGTGTAGAACATCCCCATTTAACTAATGGATGCTCTGAGCCCAGCCCATTCCCCCTGCTGGGAGAGCCTGCAGCCACCCAGTCTCAGGTTTGGACTTTTTTAAAGGGTGTGGGGATAAAGTTGACAGTTGGGTCGGCATTTGGAGAACCAGCTTGACCCCCTCCTCCTGCCTGATGGAGGGGACAGAGAACCTTGGATACCTCAAGAGGTGGCAGGGGTGACTCAGGACTTTGATCTTGCCTGACGCATGAAGCAGCTCCCTGGTGACAGGCAGGCCGAGGTTTGAGGCACCCTATTGTGGGGCAAGAGAACTCCCAGGAACCTTCCCTCTCACTCCACTCGGCCCTGTGAGTGGCCCAGCCTCCTGCAGCCCTTCCTGCTGCCCTGTTCCTTCCAAGGAGCCTGTTTGAGAAGTCTGTGATTCACTTCCCGTCTTCAGCCCTTGTTTAATATTCCCTCCATTGTTACCAAACAATCCAGGCCCCGTGGCGTGGTGTTCTGCTGCTCTGGCCAAGGAAGGAGGAGAAAGAGCTGTTTAAACAGCCCAGGGAGATGGACCCCTGGCTTACTTGAAATACAGGCCTTGATAGCACTGGGGCCCCAACAGCTGGAGGAGCACTGGGTGCAAGAACGCAGTCCTGCACAGCAACGGCTGGCTCTGGCCTTCCTTCTCTTGCTGGGCGCCCCTGCCCTTTGTTGTGGTATTTGCTGCTTTGCTAGCCCACAGCTGTGATTTCCATTTTGGGTCCCAGATAGTTTGGGATCATAGATTCACACCAGCGTGGGATGTATAGGTTATATTTTCCAGATTAGCAGTTGGAGTGATCACTTTAAATTTTGAGGTCCTCCACCTGAAAAGACATCTGAGGGCTGCAGAAAAACACTGAACATATCATTGAGAAATATAATTAAAAGATAATTTCAAAATAAGTTTCTTCTGTTTCCCAACTTCTTGGGTGTCCCATAGGTCAGAGTGCCTTATGTGTGGGACACCAAGCTAGAAGATTAGAATACTAGGAGGAGATGATACCATCCTAACGCTAATCGCTACCATTTAAGTAGCATTTACAAGATGCCAGGAAGGGTAAACCTCTCACACATGTTGCAATTTAATCACCCTTGGGTAGATACTGTGCCCTCCTGAGCCCCAGTTTCTTCATGTGTAGGGGAAAAGCCGGGGGGCGGCTATGAAATGGCTGCCCTTTAGAGCCCTCCCCACCTCCTACCCCTCCACACCCCAGTCGTGTGGTTCCTGAGCCTGGATGATAGTATGAGAGGTCATCTGTGTGCCCTCAGTGTCCGGACGGATTTCCGCCAAAGCCGCCCAGGTGTGAGCAGGTCTGTGGGCCATCACACTCCCTGTGCGACCTCTGGCTTCAGAGGTCAGCGGTTCCACAGCCTCCCCCACCGTTCTCATTTGAAGCCACCTTCTCTCTCAGCAAGTTGTTGGATATCCACATAATTCCTTCAGATCTCGTCCTAGCTGTGACTGCCGCAGGTTTGCTGACATTGGGGGGGGCGGGGGGGGGCGTGGTTTGTTTGTTTCCCTTCTCACTCACAGAAAGTCAAAGCCTGATGTTTTCTCTCACCCTCTCCGCTGTTGTCCCGTTTCTGGTAGAGAAGAAGGGAATTTTGGTGGCAGTTCTCCATCTTGATCACATATTTGCTCTGCTTCCATCGACGATTCAGCTTTGGTCTGTCCGAGGCCTGCGTGCCTAGTGGCAGTAAAGGAACGTGGCCACCTTTAAGCTACTTTCGGCTGCGAGTGTGCTCCCGTAGGTATGTGGGATGTCAGCGCTTAGAAGGCAGCGAGCCACTGCAGGTGGATTGACCCCATCGTTATATAGCAGCATACTATACTCGGCCCGGGGGCCTGTGTGCCTTCAACTCTGCTGACTCTACAGCTGATACAATTTACATTCAACAGACATTTGTTTAGCAGATTTATTGCAAGGCCTCCTAACTAATGACTGCCCATAGTCTTAGCCACCGATGACTTCGTGTGCCTGTCCCTCTCTTTCTCTGGTGTGGCAGGGGAAGTGGGAGGAACTTCCTTTCTCCAAAGCATTTTAACTCCCGCACTTCCCCACTGGTGGCTTCAGCGCCGCAGGTGGGCTGTTTTGACCCGCATCTCTCAAGATGAGCTGTTGGCAGGGGGCTGCCATGTGGCTCAGTCGATTCTGCTCAGGCCACGATCTCATGGTTTGCGAGTTCGAGCCCTGCCTCGGGCTCTGTGCTGACCATGGGGAGCCTGCCTAGGATTCTCTCTCTTTTCCATTCTCTCTGCCCCTCCCCCTACCCTTGTGTGCACACTCTCTCAAAATAACCTTAAAAAAAACAAAACAGCTGCTGGTTTACAGAATGTTTCTGATACTAGGTCTCTGGCAGTAATGTGAGGCTGTGGATCCCTCTGCCATGGGGCTTGATGTCTTGATTGGGTTCATAAGGCTGGGGTGCAGCCGAGGTTTTTGTTTCCTACATCTTCTGATGGTTGAGGCCCAGAGGAATAATTCCATTATCATGACCTGCTTGTGAGCAAATGTAACATGTAAGCCAGTGCTCCATCCGGGGTACCGGGAAAGCTAAGTTGGGTCTCCTTGCCCTCGAGGGGCTCCTGTCTTCATTGGGAAGAGAAGCCAGAAACACATGGAAGTTACTTAACCGCACCAGGCCCTGGGTGCTAAGTGCTGAGGTAGGTGAGTATGGGACAATAGAGATGAGACTTTGAGGAAGGAGGACCCATAGAGGGCATTCTGCAGAAGGAGCCACAGAATGGGATGAGTTTTGATCTAGAGGCATAGTGAGGCCTGTCAGAGGGCTGAAGAGAGTCTCTGGACCCACGTGTCTTATTGGCATGCTGCCACTGGCTGCAGATCTCTGGCTCCGGGACACAGAAGCCCCGTGTTCAGATGCTGTGGCTGCAGCATGTTACCTCTGCTGCTTGGGCGGGTTAAGCACTGAATTTCTGGGCCTATAGATCAGGCCTTGACACATCTGTCTGCGAACTGGGGGTCTGACGAGGGGGTGAGTGGGTGGGTCCCAGTGCGAATCTTGGCTGGGACTGGGTGGGCTGATCATGGAGAGAGTGGTAAATGCCCAGGACTTCGTCACCTGGAAGTCTTTCTGTGCTCCTGCCTTGAGATGCAGCTTTCAGCCAAGAGCCATTCAGTGGCAGGCTTTTGCCACTCTGGCATTTTAAGTGCTTGCCTGGCTCTCTAAAGTCCTTCCTTGTTGGCTTGGAATTCTTATCTTCCTGCCCATAGGGGTTCTTTGCTGCCTTAGGTGAAATTGCCCCCAATGAACCCGAACCTTTTGTTAAGGTACAATAGGAAGTCTGTCCCCTTAGACAGAAAGGAATGCTAATTGGTTGATTATCTGTCCTCAAGATCGGGATGCCCAGAACATACAGACACCCATTCTTTGTTACAGGTTAGGTGCAAAGTGCTTCTGTGAGCTGGTAAAGCTTTGGTCCAGATAGGAGGAGAGAGTTTGTGGAAGGTCAGAGATTGGTGGCCTGCAAATGCTGTATTTTCTATGTACAGAGGTAGCCATTTAACTTCATGGTCCTTAAACTGACTTTTTCTAGACCTGTGATCATTTTCCACCCCTCCCTCACTTCCAGCTCCAAACAGGGCAAGAGTTATAAATGTGGTTAAGACTGAAACACGGGGAAGTTCCTTTTCGAGCCCGTATTGTATGGTATCTTGCTAGGAATTGTAACATTGGAGTTGGAGCCAGCACTGCCTCTCCCATGGAATGTCCCCCGCATTGCCCTGTTTACCCTTCACATGTTCTCCAACATTAGTGACATTGTTTTATCTCCCTGGCCAGTGACTCATAATTAAGGAAGTCAAAACCATGCAATTAACACAAAACCTCCTTACTTGCCCTCTTCACCTCTGCACCCCCCCCCCCCCCCCCCCCCCCCCGCAAATGCCCTAGACACGAACACCAGCCCGATGTTTTCTAGAAGTCTTTGGAAACTTTGATGTGTTTTGATAGAATGAGGCAGCCGGTTATTATCACCATCACCTGGTTCCACTTGTTTAACCCCAAATGTCTGTGAGAATCTTCTCAAAAAAAAAAGAAGAAAAATGAAAGAAGAAAGACAATCCCACCCCTAAACGTGCAGTCTGCCCACAGGAAGTGATTCACGGGGCTCTATTCATGCAAACCTGATGGGGCAGGAGGTGGGAGGCTGGGAACTGGGTCTGGGAAAAGACGGCCCGGAGAGGATACTCAGACCTTAATGGTTTCTGCTTTGTGGAAGAAAGTGAAAAACAGAATGACTAAGAGTCCTGTAATAAGAATTGTTTGTTTAGTGAAGTGAGCTAATATTGAAGTTCACTGGCAGATAAGACAGGGGAAATAGCAGTTGTCAGGGGAGGTGACTTTCTGGTGCCCTGCCCTTTTTATTTTTTAAGGAGCAAAGATATTTCTCAGTCTTAAGGCATTTACTAGTGGAAGGTCAAGATCTGTACTTGAGCACCCCCCCCTCCTGCCCCCATCCTACTCCCTCTTACCCGCCTCCCCCACATCGTACCCTTTGCAGAGACAAGGGTCTAAGCCAAGGTAATTATCTAATAGTCTTTTTCTTTTCTTTTTGCCTTTTCCCCCAAAGTTAGATTTTGGAGGCTCGTAAAGATCTTTCTTTCCCTAACTGGTCATTTTTGTTTCCCGACCTGGAACATCACATTGTCCTAGAGACAAGGAATCCTTTCTGTTCTAGTTGTTTCTGTCCTGTAGATAGAGCTTGGCATTTTATTTTTATTTTGTCTTTTCCTGAATTGAAATACAAATCCATCTGTTTCCCAAAAGCAATTTGGGAACAGAGCCTACAAGTGTTGGTCAGGTTAACAGCCCTGCTGTAGGACAGGGCTGTAGGAGGGCCCAAGGCCCGAAGCACCCAAGAGATTAGGAAGAGGTATCTAAACACACCTGGATTTATGATTCTGTTTCAAGTTCCCTGTATTTTATGAGCTGAGCTTTGAGGATGGGGGTTGTAACAAAAGTTGGGCTGAAATGGGCTTTTTGCCTTAAGCCCATCAGAACATTTCCAAGGGCTGTGAGTGTCCGGGAAGGTCTGTGAGTGATCTCTTTAAAAACAAACAAATGATCTTCAGGCTTAATTCCACTCGGAGTGAATGTTAACTGGCAGGGTGAAATGGTGATCCAGAAAGTTCTGTGAATCCTGGGAACTACTCTTTTCCTTTCTTCCAGTAACCAGACACCAACCCAGATCTCTAGCCTCTTCCAATTGTGACCTAAAGTCTCTGTGATCCTGTTGATCCCCAAGAAAAAGCACCCCTACCCCGTCAAGCTGGTGCTTGGAGAAAAAAAAAGCTTTCGAAAACCAAGGGTGTTAAATAGATTTCCAAAGAAACCTCCTCCTCCCCTAAGACTTAACTACTTTCTTTGTGTGGAGGAAGAGAGGGAACAAGGACAGCTGTCTCATCAGAGCCCACGGAGAATCTGATCATTCTAACAGGGTGCACATTGTGTTTTGAGATCATAGGAGCTGGGTTTGGGGTGTAACAGCCAGATTCAATGCCAGGCATTGCTGCTTGCCTCTCTAGGTAACTTTAGGCATATCCCCCAACATCACATGAACCTTTTACCTGTAAAGTGAGAGCATACCCACCACACAGGAGGGAGAAGTGCCAGGTAGACACCTGCTCTGAGCTGTGAATTGTTTCTGTCCCCCACCCCAACCAATCCCAGAGCATTTCTGTAACCCACAAGTTCTCAAGGGACCCAGAAGAGTGAATTTGCCCCCTGGGGGGACATTGGGCAATATGTGGGGACACTTTTGGTTATCACAACTGGGGCTGGGAGCGGCATCTAGTGGGTAGAGACCAGGAATGCTGCTAAACATGCTACAGTACACATAATAGTTCCCACCCCCCCCCACCCCCAAAGAATCATCTGGCCCCAAATGTCGGGAGAGCTGAGGTTGATAAACAGTAGGGCTCGCCTTCCAGCCGCATGTTGAAAAGGTCTTGATGTACGTGTGCTTTACAGATGATCATAATTAAGCTGAGCTCTTTCCATAAATCAGCCTTCTGTTTTTCCCAGGAAGCGCACATTCTGGGCCCACCCTTGGCCCCTGGGGAGGAAGGAAGCCCTGAGGTCCTGATGATCTCCATGTGTTTCCCATAGGGTCTGGCCCCTCACAGAGGGCAGGCGAGGTGTTCCTCCTTTGAGAGTCTGCCGAGGGTGCTCTTTGAACCTCTGGGGCCCACACGGAGGACTCATCTGCAAGGGGGTACTCATCACAGACCTGAGCAGACTGCCTTGGAAGACTGGCAGGGAGAGGGGAGCCCTAGATACAGTGCAGAGAAGTGGAGAAAAGGGTAGCCTCTGCTCTGGGGCAAAGCACTGGGGGCTTCGGCCTGGCATTTTATTTGGTGTTCACTGAATTTGTCAGCCCGAGGCATCGGATATTATCCATTTGCAAGTTCAGATGGAAATTGAGTTGTTCTTGGTGGAAGTGGTTCAGTGACTGGTGTCGAGGGTTGTGAAATCCTGGTTGGAACTCCTCGTACGCCAGTCTAACCTGGATCATTAAAAAACATGCTTCTACTTTCAGAACCTACCGAGAACGCTTCCGAAACTGGGCGAGAGCATGTGGTCCCTGTGGCAGAGCTCATAACGAAACCTCAGTTATCCAGAACCTACCCTACCACAGCCTTCATCTAGCCGGGGTCCTTCTTTACGGCACCAAGTGACGACAACAGGCTGGTGTTGGGAGTGTTTTTTATTTAAACTCCAACCACCAAAGAAAACTCTGCAAGTGTCTGGGAATAGTATATTCCATGTATGGCTCAGTTTTTGGTTTGTCTGTCACTTTTTGTGTTAATATAATTTCAAGCCTCAGAAAGTTGTCGTGGTAGGACAGGAATTACGGTATTCTCCCTTCACCAGAGTCATCAATTGTGTTGTCCTGCTTTTGGACATTAGTCCTGAAGAGTGAGACCTTCAGGCCGCTTAAGATGCAGTTGCAACAAGGAAAGAGTGACGTTTGATTGTACTCGACTTCCCAGGGTGGGAAAGTGGACTCATACACATTACAGACTTCATTAGTGGGGAGGCTGGCTCCGGTGAAATGAAGGTTGGGAAGCCATCTGCTCACTCTGTGTTCATTTGCTGGGTGACCTGAAGGTGCTTAATCCATCATTCTGTTTCCTCAGCCATGAGAGGAAGGGAATAGACAAGACCCTCTCAAGGCTCCTCAGGTCCCAGCTATGTGTAGTTCTCCACAGTGGGTTTTCAGGCAGACATCGACTTAGCCAGGACTTCAGCTGACCAGGACGCTTTGTTCCCTGAGTGTTAGGGCTCTGTGGTTTGTCACCCGCAGCCAGGAGACTCAGCACAAACCCCCCGGCAGAAGTTCTGCCCAGAACAAAGGATGTTTTGGTGTTAGCTATGTTTACCAAAGGGAATGGATCCTGGGTGAACCCCCAAATCAGATAACCCTCTCAGCAGGAGTGTTTTCTGGGCTTTCTCACTTGCTACTCTGTCAGATCGTTGTCCTGGGTTGTCCATGGCACGGAAGAAGGAAGGGCATGTTCTGATGGTTGCGTGCTAAGAAGCAGCAGAGAGGGAGAGCTCTCAGGCCAAGTGGAACCAATGAAAGGGGACTTTTAAAGTCTCCACAATATTTTTCTGCCTTCTGAGGTAGATGGTCTGTTTCTTAGGCGGTCTGCTGAGTGAGCATATAACCCAAACTTGAAGTCACTCAAACCTTGCTTTTATTTTGCACCAGAAAAACAAAACAAAAAAAGAAAACCCACATATAATGCAAAGCTCAAGGAGAGTATAGTATAGGGGCCCCCGGGTGGCTCAGTCACTTGAGCATCTGACTCTTGATTTTGGCTCAGGTCACGATCTCACGGTTTGTGAGATGATACCCCAAGTTGGGATTCTCTCTCTCTCCCTCTCTCTCTGCCTCTCCCCCTCTTTCTCTCCCTCTTTCTTTCCCTCTCACTCTCTCTCAAAATAAGTAAGTAAACTTTAAAAAAAAATATTTTATTGCAGGTGAGTAGACACATGGCTTGATTGTTGTCAGAAGGAGGTAGGGGAGGCCTCATCCCACTGGGGCGGGAGGGGAATGCCTCAAACGGTCAGCTGCAGCACCCATGTTCAGGGGAGTAATGGGCATGGGGGTAGGTTTGTGGTATAACTAGCAACCCCAAGATGGGAAATAACCCCTTTTTCTTACACTAAGACATAGCACATATTAGGGGAACAATGTAAAAAGTACAGAATAAATTGAGTTGAAAGGGATACCAAAGGTTTGGTTTTGGGGGTTACTGTGCTAGTTGAGTCACTTCAAAAAGTTAACATTTGGTTTAGTAATTGGAGTAAGTCCACATGTAATGCAAATGGATTCTAAAAGTCTGTAGGTAGGTGGTTCTCCATAAACAAAACCAGTCCTTCTGAAATGGTCACCTCTTCTCTTGGTGTCGTATTCAAGGTCAGGAAATGGTCCTTATGCCCCATTTAGAGTCAAGAAAAGAAGTGTCACACCTTGGGCCTAGGCAAAGCTGGGAAAGCTTGCAAGCACTCTCTCTCTCCATCAGGATGTGATGATAATGATACCTGCAAATTTATCTCAGTCAGCTAGCGTTGAGTAACAAATGCTCCAAAAGTTCAGGAGCTTAAACCAACCATTGTTTGTGCTGACTCATGCTTCTGTTCCTCGCATGGGCGTGGTGCCTTGTGCAGGTCTGGTTCTGTCTGTCCCCCCGTGTTAGATCCTGGGCCCAGGTGGAGGGGGAGCTCTGCTTGAGGTGAGATGTGAGAAGAGACCAGCAGAATCACATGATGGCTCTGATCTCCTTTGCTCCTGTTCCGTGGGCCAAAGCTGGTCCATAGCCTGGCCCGAGGTCAAGGGCTGAGGAAATACACTACACCCACGGTTAGGAGGAGCGGCAGAGCCATCCAGCAAAGGGCAGGGATACAGGCAAGGTGACTAGTTCAATCTGCAATGGTCATCGAGGGACCAGCACGGTGCCTGGCAAATAGTAGTAGTAATAACTTCTGTCACTGTTGTTGTTATTACTACTTAACGGGCAAGTCCAAAAAGAAAAGTTGTCTCTGAAAGAAGCTAGAAAGGTTAGTACTGTGCATGTTAAATAAACTTGGTTTCAACTGGAATAGGACGATGTCAGTGAATTTGCTTTCTGTTCACTTCTTTGGCTCATGCCTGGAAATGTGACGCATGTGGTCGTGTTCAGTCAGTATCTGCTGAGTGGTAAGAGGTCAGTTTCCCTGATTGGCATGCGGTGTGGGACAGCAGAAAAGGCACTGTTTACCCTCCCTCTCCTCTGGTTCTCAGCACCAGCCTGGGTTTGAATCCTGGCAGTTATATGACTTGAGGCAAGCCCCGTAAGTTCTCTGAGCTTGGTGAAGGCGGGGTATACTGGCGCGTTGCCATTTTTGCATTCTCGCGTAATAGCAGTGTGCCTGGCACGTGGTTCATGCTGAATAGATCTTGGTGTGCTTCTGGAACCTGTGTGCTCTGTTCCCAGTCTTCTCCTGGACCCCCGTGTCCAAATCCTCTGATGTTTCTTGCTGTCCCCAGATGGCTATGGGTAGCAGATCACTGGCAACAGGGGATGTGAACGGCCTGTGGCAGGAGGTGGGCCCGGCCCCACCCTGTCCCCCGGGAATGCTCTGGCCGTCTCTACCTTACCGTCGGCTCTGGGCTCTGGCATGACCACATCCTTGGCTATGGCTCCCACCACCATTTTGGGATATTTCACGGGTCCCACTTGGAGCCAATGGGAGGAAACCTAATTTCCTGCCACAGGAAATAGTTCGGCTGGTGAAGAATATATTTAAGGATTAAAACCTCTGTCAGACGAGCTGGAAAGGGTTGCTGGAGAAAGACGTGGAGGTCTCTCATCAGGAAGCCACTGGGTGTGGGAAGAGATCTCCATCCTAAACGGGGAGGAGGCCCAAAGGCCAGTTCCTGGGACTGTGCTCTTAGCCTCAGCAAGTAAGTGGTTTTGGGCTACAAGGAAGGGCTGGGTCAGGGAACAGAGCGGGTCATAAATAGATCTTCTCCTGCAGCGGAGCATGTTCTTGGTAACATCAGCTCAGAATTAAGACCTATTTATTGGATTTACTTAACATGGGCCCGCTGCCCCGTAAGCTTGGGAGGGTGTGTGCTGGACACATCAGCTAAATTAGATCCAGCAGCTGAAACTCCCAGTTCACTCTTATGACTCTGGTAAACATTGGTGAGGATTTTGAGTGGGACAGAGGGAGAGAGGAGAAATCCTGCCAGGGCTGGCTCTGGGCGGCCCAGACCCCGAACCAAGAGGAGTAGCTACAGATGCCTACGGAGAAGTGAACGAGATGCCCTCCCCGTTGTACGTTTGGGAGTCGTATGGCCCAGAAGCAGGGGCATGGGCCAGATGATTTCTGGAAAATACTGCCAAGCCAGACTGGTGGTCACGTGCTCGTGAGCTGGAGACAGGGACGATCTCCCTGCCATCAGGGCCCAGCCTGGCAGCCAGGATTGCTGGTCTTTCACAGAAGCCCGATGCAGACTGCTGTGTGATCCCAGGAGAGGAACCTTACATCTCAGACACACCGATATACAGTCACTACGAGCCTTGCCTTATAACCCGCACAGCACTGTGCACAGGCTGTGCGGAGAGTCAAAGAGCACAGAAGCCTTGAGGAAATGAGAAGCACCAGGCCAACTGAAGCCTGTCCGGGGACAGCCAGGCTGTGCACCCACTTGTCAGAGCAGGGGAGGGGGCTGGTGTTTTTGAGTTCCCTACCGCGTACCTTACTTTTGCCTTACTAGAAACAATAATGACCGTAGATGGCTGCTGGTTACTGTGTTCTGACTCCAGGCTGAAGGCTTTCTGCACCACGTAGCACTTAGTCTTTCCAGCAATTGAATGGAGGGGCTTACATTTCAGATGATAAAAAAAATTAAGACCAAGACATTAAGCAATTTGGTTAAGTTGATACGGTTATCGAGCACAGTCAGTCTTTGAATCCAGGTTTATCCAAGTCCAAAGCCCCAAAGCTCTTGCCTTTTATTATTATTTTTTTTTAATAATGGGTAACCTACAACAAACTGCACATATCTTAAAGTGTACAATTTGATAAATGTTGACATCTGTGTATACCTGTGAAACCAGCACTGCTATGGGGATAGTCAACATAGCCTTTAACCCCTAATAAGCCCCCACTCCCATCCCTTCACCCCAACCCCAGGCAACCACTGGTCTGCTTTCTGTCCCTCTGGAGAAGTTTGCATTTTTCCTTTAAGTTACTCTGTAATTTGACATAAACAGAATCACGTCTGGCTTCTTTCCCTGGGCATGAGCGTTTTTAAATTCATCCGCGTTGTTGCGTGTATCATGTTCGTTTTCATGAAGTGGTGGGTGGTGTTGCTTTGTGTGGATACGTCCCAGTTTATCCATTCACCTGTTGATGATAAATGTTGGGTAGTTTTCAGTTTGGGGCTATTGCTGGCGAAGCTGCTGTGGACATTTGTACACAGGTCGTCCAATGGACAGGTGTTTTCACTTGTTTTGGGGAAGCACTTAGTGGAATGGGTGGATCATATGATAGGCTTATGTTTTGGACTTTTTAAGACACTTGCAAACTGTTTTCCAAAGTAGTTACACCATTTTACATGCCCACCCAACAACATCTGAAGTTTTAGTCTCTCCGTGCTTTCACCAGGATGTGGCATGGTCTTTAATTGTAGCCATTCGAACAATTACGAAGTGGTGTTTCACCATGGTTTAAATTTGCCCTTCTCTAATGACGGGTGATGTCCGGTATCGTTTCATGTGCTCATTGACCATCTTTATACCTTTTTGTGGAGGGTCTGTTCAAATCATTTACCTGTTGTTGTTTTTTGGTTTTTGGTTTTTGTTTTGTTTTTTACAGTTGGGTTGTTTGTCTTTTTCTGAATTTTTTTTTTTAACATTTATTCATTTTTGAGACAGAGAGACATAGCATGAGCAGGGGAGGGGTAGAGAGGGAGACACAGAATCTGAAGCAGGATCCAGGCTCTGAGCTGTCAGCACAGAGCCCAACGCGGGACTGGAACTCACAAACTGTGAGATCATGACCCAAGCTGAAGTCAGATGCTCAACCCATTGAGCCACCCAGGCACCCTTGTTTTTCTCAATATTGAATTTTCAGAGTTCTTTATTCTGGAAACAGGCCCTTTATCAGATGTAGGCTTTGCAAATATTTTCCCCTAACTTAGGGTTTTTTATTCTCCAAACAATGCCATTCAAAGACCAGGAGCTTACATTATGATGAAGTCCAACTTGTCAACTTTCTTTTTTAGTGGGATGTGCTTCTGATGTGGTATCTAAGCAGTGTGTGTCTACCCCAAGGTCACAGAGATTCCTCATGTATTCCTTGTGTATTCTCCTGAAAGTTGTGGTTTCAGGCTTTATCTCCGGACCCATTTCAATTAATTTTTGCACAGGGTGCAAGCTGTAGGTTGGAGTTCATTTGTCTCCCATATGGACATCCCATTGTTCCAGCACCATTTGTCAAACAGACGGTCCTCTGTCCACTAAATGGTCTTTGGACCTTTGTTGAAAATCAGCTGCCCATATATACGTAACCATTTCTGGACTCTGTTAGGCTCCATTGACGTGTTTATCAGTCGTTTGCCATTACCGCACTGACTTGGTCACTGGGCTTCCTTTGATTTTTAAAAACTCATTGATAAATAGTTCGTGTATACAGTTGAAAACTTGAAGTCTTTCCTCAATTTTTAACTCCCATTAATTTTTATTTCCAAAAGTTTTTTTCATAGTTTGTAAATGTTCCTGTTTTAGGATTGTAATATTTTCTCTTCCTGAGAGTAGTTTTTGTTTCATTTTGTTTGAAGGTTTTTCTGCTCCCTGTATTGTCTGAGACTTCCTCCTCACTCCCGCACCCCCCCCCCCCGCCCCCTTATTTCTGTCTCTGTGCCTTGTGTTAGAGGCGTTCTCTAAATGGCTGAGGGTTCTGGCTGTGCATTCATATGTAAGAGTGAAGCAGTAGAAAGCAGATTGAATGCTCTGTTATGTGTTGGCAGGTAAGCTCCCCTATATATATGGTGAGCTGGCAGGAACCGGGCTGTTTTGTTGAGGGTTCCCCAAATGTCAGTACTGCATGTCTTAAGGGCTGAGCTGTTTAATTTCTCCACAGGTGGGGGTCGGCACGGGCCTACCCGTCACAGTCCTGGGTGCCGAGTGAGCAAGACATCAGTTACGACATCCTGTTTCCAGCCCTCGTCTGACCTTCACCCCTAGCTGTGCCCTGGTGGCCCCATCCAGAGCCCTGCTCTCTGGTTCATTTTCTGCAGAGAATAAACCTGTCTCTCGCTGGATTGGGGGGGGGGGGTCCTGTTTGCAGGGGCTCAGGGTGGAGAGCTGATCTGGCTGCCTTTTCCATAGACTTTAAACCCATCCTCCTGTTGGATCCTCCTCTTGAGAAGTGTATGGTGCCTCCAATTCCTGAGTCTTTCCCAGGTTCTGAGGCACGAATGGAATCACTTTTGTTGGCTTCCTCTGACAGGTGCTTGGTTTCAGCTCACTCCACTCTGACGTCTGTTCCCATATGGCCACGTTTCCATGTCTACACTCTTGTTATCTTGGGCACAACAGAGATAGACACATCCTTTCAGGTTGTTGTATTTAATGGAAGGACATTTCTTACCCTCTCCCTCCCTCCTCCCCTCCCTCCCCCTGACCATCCATTCCTCACCCCTCCCTTTCTCCTCTCTTCCTTCCCTCTACCAGCCTCTTCTGCCTACCCCCGTAGCCCCTCCCCTTTGCCCTCTTTCTTCTTTTGCCCCCTCTTCCTTCTTCTTTGCCTGGAGCCTCCTATGCCAGAATTCTTCAGGGAGACAGCCAAGCATTGTATCCTCAAGAGAAAACAGCCCATGAAATGCAGACGGGATCGGATGTGGAATTGGCAAACTGAAGTTTTTGACCTACAGATGCAATAAACCTGTCATCCTCCTCGATGCTCCTTCCCATCCCTCAACTGCAAAAAACCTATAGAGACCATATCACAACCCGCCCCACACCCCGACCTTGGCCCTAGTGACCCGTATTGTGTCAGAGTTGCACGTTTACAAGGCGGTCCCATTTCTACCTACTCCATGCCCTTTCACCCCTTGCGGGCCCCTGAGCAGGTGTGAGTTCCTGGGTCTACTCCAGTCTCTGTCGAGTGAGGTGTCCTGGTTCTGGGGGTTTCAGATGTTAGGGCTGTGTGTGAGGGTCTTGCCTCATCAGGAGTGCTCAGAGCATCCTGTCCCCTCTACCTCCCCTTCCTAAAGGCTCAAACTGGGGTACAGAGTTGTCAGGAACTTGGCCTTATGCTCACTGTCCCGGGCTGTCGGCTGCATGGAAGCTGAGACCTTTCTCTTGTGTTGTCCTCCACTGCCCCTGCTCTTACCCTGTATTATTATTTTTAAAACCAGAGGGTCACCCCCTTGGATCAAACAGGTGGGAAGGAGATGGGCTCCCTCCATAGCCCCGGTCCTCCCTCACTGCCCACCTGAGCCTTTCTCCAGGGCCTCCCCCTGAAGAGGCTGCTACCGTGTCCAGCTGGCTTTTAGCTGGGGCTTTTGTCAAACACCGAAGAGTGAATGTGGCCACTTTCCTCACCTGCGGGCACCTTAATTGGCTTTGCTAGAGAATGGGAGCAGCTGAATAACTCTGTCTCCTCTCATCACTTCCCACTCTCCATTTCTCTCCCCCCCCCCCCCCCAGCCCTCGATCTCACCCCGTTTATCTAGGGCTGCTGTAATGTGGAATAATAATGCTCACTGACCTCCAGTGGAGACTGAGCTGTGGGTAGTGGGTGGGGGGAATGTTTGCATTTTACAGATGAAGTAGCTGAGGGTCCCAGAGACCTCATGACTTGCCCAGTGTTGTCTCCCAGCTGGGAGAGGGGAACCCCATCTTGACCCCAGGCCACATGACTCCATATCCGGTAGTGTTCCTTCTCTACCTCGGGGGCGAGTCCAGGCTGTTCTCTCTTGTTCTGCCTGGTAATTACCGGTTTTTGGCTGGAGGGGTTCCTTGGTCCAGGGCCCCATGGGAGGGAGGTAATTACATCCTTTGAGATGCCCTTCGTCAGCAGCTCCCCGTCAGTCCCTGTGACCAAGGCTTGTGCTGACCTTTGTCCCTTCCCCGTTCCCAGGCCAGTGGCTTAGAGAGTTTGATTGGATTCCTGTTTCTTTCTCTTCGGTTGGTGCTTCTGGTTGCATCTGGCTAGGCCTTCCCTCGCGGAGTGCCCGTAAATTGTTTATTCAGGCAGATGGGTGCCCTCGGCCCTGGAGCGGGGGGAGGGAGGGCTTGCAAATGATTCTCTACTGCCCCCCACCCCCAGCTATTAAGAAAAGTCATACCCACTGACCAGTGAGGTCCTAGCATGGGCCTTCTTGTAGGGAGAGTAGTTCTCTGTTGTGTACCTCTTTATTCACATGCACCCGTCTCCCCCCACTCACTCTCCACCGCCATGGCCCCTAATCTTGTCCATGCTGCCAGGATTTCATGCACACACACTCAGCTTAAACATCTCAGGGACTTGCTACGGCTTTTAGGAAAAAGGCAGAACCTTTTGTCATTGCTCCCAAGGCCCTGCAGTTAGCCTGCCTGCTCCCCTGCCTCATCTTATGCCCAGTCCTCTCCCTCTGTCCTCCCCAGTTGCTCTGGCCCTTCTCCTGTTCCCTCCCTTTACCATATTTTCCACCCTTTTCAGAGCCTTCACACATGTTCATCCCCCTACTTGGAATGCCCTCCTCCCATGTCCCTTTGCCCAGTTAGTTCTTCCTTGTCCTTTAGACTTTCAGGCCAACCATCACCTCCTCAGAAATGCCCCCTCCGGCCCTTCAGCAAAGCAAGGTCCCCAGGGTCACATACTCTTGTAGTTCCCTGTGCTTTTCCTTCAGAACACTCACATAGTTTGTCATCGTAGCTGTGTATGATTATTTGATGAATACTGGTCTTGTCCATTGGACTGGAAGCTCCACAGGAGTAGGGAGCACTCTGTGGTCTGTTTCACGGTGACCTCTTATCCCTCACCGTCGTGTCTCTAGCGCCACACAATAGTAGGAGCTCATAAAAAATATTTGTTAGATAAAGGATGGTGTGAATGGGATCGCCTCGCCTGCCTGCTACCAGAGGTCACCTTCAGGAGCCTTCTACCTCCCCACCTCACCCTTGTCTGACAGTGCATTCCTGGGCTCCCAGCTGTGCTGTCCTGTCGCCTTGCTCCACCTTTCTCGTCGTACAGATCACCTGGAGGTTTTACAAAGAGGAAGATTTGGATTTAGCAGGTTGGGGAAGCCTCTGAGATTCTTCCTTTTTAACAAACTTCTGTGGACCCGTGCTACTTGTCCAGGGGCCACACTTTGGCCTGGCCTGAGAGGTGGGGGCACCAGGTCACAGCTGCTCCGAGGCCAGGTCACCACAGAAGACCTTGTTTGAGCTGGGACAGGGTGCTGTTGTTAGTGGTGTTTGGCCCGGCCAGGCTGGGGACAGTTGCAGGACTGGGCCCGGTGTGGGGCTGCAGGCTCCGTTCCTGCTGAGCGTATGCACCACCGCTCAGGCCTGGGCTCTGAACTAGGAGAGCACTATGGACGGTGACACCCAGGTGACGCCTCCCAACGGCCCTCAAACTGAAAGCGATTCCCGAGAAGTTGGCAGTTTAGAGTCTTGCAAGTTAAAATTCCCTTTAATTTCTCTCTCTCCCTCCCTGCCCCATCACAAATGCCAACTAAAAGGGAGAGGGACTCTTCTTGCTTTCTGACATGTGGGGGATTTGCTGTGTGAGTGTTGGGAGGGGTTAGCCGTGGCCTAACTTTGTCACTTAACAGCATCTCTGTGGCTCATGCACGCATGGACCTAAAGAGCCCCAGTGATCTTGCTCAGCCCTGGCCCCGTCTGCACACCTCGGTCTGGCCCGTGGGCCTTTGCAAGTGCCATTCCCTTCACATGGGGGGTTGAGGGCTGGAGGACTCATCCCGGGGCCTGGTGTAGTCAAGGTGCCCCCTGCCAAGCCAGGGAGGCCTTTGGCCTTCCTTGGTGGACGTCTGTGTTTCCCTCCTGGGATTGCTGCCAGCCCTGACAGAGACTCTCTGATCTCTGGCCCATGAGGCTCAGAGAGATGAGGGCAGAGGAGAGAGCCCTGAGGCTCTGCAGACCAATCTCGAACTCGGGGAGAAGGCACGCCCAATCCACTTCACTGTTGCTCTTCACCTTTCCCCATCCCGGCAGGTCCCTGGATGGCCGACTGCAGGTGTCCCATCGGAAGGGGCTCCCCCATGTCATCTACTGCCGCCTGTGGCGATGGCCTGACCTACACAGCCACCACGAGCTGCGGGCCATGGAGCTATGCGAGTTCGCCTTCAACATGAAGAAGGACGAGGTCTGCGTGAATCCCTACCACTATCAGAGGGTAGAGACCCCAGGTAGGCACCGCCTCACCCTCTCCCTGGGTCTGCAGCGACCTGCGTGTCCTCTCCATCCCCTCCCCGCCTCGTCTCCCCTTTCCCTGTCCAGGTGGGGGGGTGAGGAAGGTGTGGCACTTGGAGGGCTTTGGTGCCACCCTGGCCTTGACGCCGATCTGCCTCTGCTCTTCTGGACAGTTCTACCTCCTGTGCTGGTGCCACGCCACACAGAGATCCCGGCCGAGTTCCCCCCGCTGGACGACTACAGCCATTCCATCCCCGAGAACACTAACTTCCCCGCGGGCATCGAGCCCCAGAGCAATATTCCAGGTAGGCACAGGGGTGCACAGGGGCACGCAGGGGCGCCGGCAGTCCTCACGCCAGTCCCCCTGCAGCTCTCTTGGCTGTCCTGGGCCCCCTGTCCCCCCTCCGCACACGGCGCTGGCCCGAGGGCCCCTGACTCAGAACCGCACACCCGTTGGGAGAGGACCCGTGGCCTTGGCTCCCCGCTCAGTAATGATGCTTTTCTTGGCACGGAGGAGCGGCGGCGTGACCCTTCCGCCCGGCCTCGGTGCCGTCATTTATTTTGGAAGCGGAAATAGCAATGCTGTGTTTCTCTCACCGCCCTCGCGGCCGGGGCTGGAGTTTGGGCAGGATCCCCGACGGGCTGGGGGCCTGCAGAGCAGTGGGGGAGCCGAGGGCCGGGCAGCCGGTGCGGAGAATGGCCCTTCAGTAAGTAAGCCTGGTGGGGGTTTCAGCCTGGGTGGGGGCTGAGGCCCAAGCGGGAGTTTTGACTGACTGCGCGGGGAGAAGCCGGCTCAGCTGTCAGAGTGCAGATGTTTTTAGAAGCCCTTCATTTACATGCAAATAATGTGTGAATCACCAGCACGCAGGGCGTCCAGGAAAACTGCTTGGCTGAGCTTGGGCTGGTCACAGCGGCAGGAATCCTGCCTGCCTTTCAGAGCGCTCTGACTTGGACAAGCCTCTCACCCTGAGTGAGTTCACTGTGCTGAGGTTGACTGTAGGCCTGTGCATGGGGCAGAGCCTATGGAGAGACCCCTTTACAGGCCCAGCCTCTTCCAGGTCCTCCACAGGGGGCGCTGGCCCCTAGGGGTAGGTCACCGTGTTCACTGCGCAAACGTTAGAGAGCTAAGTCACCGTCTGGGGTCATTCAGAGAAACAGATCATGGTCGCTGCTGCCATTGAACTTGAAGCCCACTGGGGAAGCCAAGATGTCCGATACAGGAGTGACAATGAACAGGGTACCTGTGCAGGAGTAGATTAGCGGAGCTAAAGGGCAGCGTGAGGCAATTGCCCTTCAGAGGACAGAGGTGGGCGAGGCTCAGGCAAGTCCCCAGCCTCCCTGGAGGGGTGGGCTTACACTTGACCTTCTAGGGTGGGAAGAAATTAGCCTGGCAGCGGCTCTAGGAACAGGTGTTTCGGTCCTAGGCGTCAGGATGGCATGAACAAAGGTGGTCACAATCCAGCCGAGGAGACGGGGGTCGAAGGGCAGGAGGCCAGCTGGATTGAGGAGCTGGTGCCCTTGCTCAGAGGCCCGCAGCGCCTCCAGCACCTGCTCCTGGCAGAGTGGTGTGGACGTGTGACGGGTTTGCAGCAGGTGTCTCCGAGCTGAACCGTGCAGGCCCCATAATGAACCACCTTCCTTCTGATTCCCAGAAACCCCACCCCCTGGCTACCTGAGTGAAGATGGAGAGACCAGTGACCACCAGATGAACCACAGCATGGATGCAGGTCAGAGTCTTGATCCTCGCTGAGTGCCTGCCCTCCCCCTGTCCCTCTGCCCGGCATTTATGAAGCAACAACTAGGTGCCAGATGCCGTCCCAGGCACTGGGGAGAGAGGAGCCTGAGCTGCTCAGTTTGTGAGGACGACGACCAGCAGTCACTGTGCCGTCTCATATATGCCCTGATGGAGGATGCCATGTGGCAGTGGGCACAGGGGAGGGCCACCTACCCCAGCCTGGGGAGGAGGTGTTGGGAGCAGAACAGTACCTCACAGGGCAGGTTTTTCTTGAGTCAAGTCTTGGGGATGGGTAGGTGTTGACCAGGCCATCAGGCAGAGAGGATATGCTAGGTAGAGGCATGGGCATGGGCAGGATAGCCTGGTGCGTTCTGGTGACAGTGAGAGCTCTGTGTGGCTGGGGAGTGGCGAGAGACAGGAGGAGTGTCCCTCAAGGTTTCACTGTGGCCAAGAGCCACTGCAGGCTTTAAGCAGAATCTCCACCTTGGTGAGAGCTTGGCAGCAGGGTGATGGGTGGGCCTGATCACCTGACACAGCTCGGGAGGAAAGGCTGAATGGAGGCGGGCAGGGTCTCTGCCAGTGGAGGCCCCTGAAACGTCTATTTTTGTGTAGTGGCCAAACGTCATCTATGTATCCCGCCGCGAGGGACCCAGCCCACTTGTCTCCAGCCACGTCTCCAGATGTTCCCGCATCATTTGTTACGGGACCAAATTGGCTCCAAACCGGTGGCTCCTTGAATGGAACCCCAGCTGCCACATAGAATGTGCGCGGCGCTGTGCGTGGTTGGGTGAGGAGGAGGAGGAGGGGGCCGAGCAGATGGTCTGTCCCAAAGATCGCGGGCATGCCTCGTCCACACGGAGCCCGCCCGCCCTTGCACACGGCCCAAAAGAGAGTGCGCGGGTCCTGAAAGAGGCACACGAGGGAGACTTGTGTGTTCGTTGTAAGCGTGGCTGCTTGATACCCGGCGTGGGCGTCGTGGCGCTTTGGGGTGTGGCACACACCCCCGGGAGTGGCTGACGGCGCGCCCCGGGCTGCGGTGTGTCACAGGCCTTCCCGCACTCCATGCCAAGCGACGGCTGCAAGCCTGCAGCTCTGGGATGTGGCACGGGAAACAGGCCAGCTAAGCAGCATCTTTCCAGATGCTACGTTGCTTCTAACTCCTTTTCTCTTCCCTCCCTGCTCTTCTTTCTGTGTGTAGAATGATTAGCACTGTCAAAGCAGGGCCAAAGGAGAGGGTCCGAGCACAGAGTGAGCAGCCAGCCACCCTTCCACCACCCTCAGCGCGCGCTTCTTCCCCCCCTCCCTGCCTTCCTTTCTGTCCCACCCTCTCTGTCATCTCTTCTTTCTTCCTCTCCTCCCGTCAGTGTACCTGCAGGGCCCTGCTGTGGACGTCCATGATGTGTCAAAAGTAGACGTTGGGCTCTGTGGACCCCCAGTCTCTTGGGGGGGGGGTGTCTTCTGCTCCTCGGCTTTTCACTCAAAGTTGTCCATTTGGAAACAAGTCCAGCTGCTTCTCTGCCAGCTGAGATATGATAGTGTCTCAGTTGGGGTCCGAGGATCCCCTTGTCCGGCCCTGGGTCTCCCCTAACACACATGCGTGCCCTTCCAGACCAGTGAGATGGTCCCACAGCCTTCCTGGGCCTTGTTGATTTGGGCTGCCACAAAACAGGAAACCAGCATTTACTGAGTGCCTGCTGTGTACCAGTCATGGTGCAGCCATTTGTCTATGCACGATCACGCTTCATTTCTACAAATCACACAATAGGTGGCATTATCCCCATTTTACACCTGAAGGGAAATAAAAATCAAGGCTCGAGGAGGTTAGACCACTTTGCTGAAATCCCATCGCTGATACGCTGGTGACACGCCTGGACTCTGTGGCCAGGTTGGAAGCTGTCTTCCACGACTCTTCCACATCCCCTGATGTGCTGGGTTCTGGGGGAGGAAGAGAAGCCTGTGGCTCATCCCTCACCCTCAAGGAGGTTACAGCTGAGTTGGGGAGCAGGAACAGACCCTCATAAACAAGGCACATATGCGCCCATCCTGCAGGGCTGTTACTACAGAAATAGCTGCAGCCCTCTTGGGTCCAGGGACAAAGGGATGAGCCAACTTGCTCTGTGGAACGGCACTGTTTGGTTTTTTGTTTTTTGGTTTTTTTTTTTTTGAAAGCAGATGCCATGTGGTTTTCTTTTTCTCCTGAGAGGGAGGGCTGGAGAGAAGGTAGCCGGGCAGGAAGAATTGGGTAGGTTTGGACACATCCCCATGAGCAGCCTCATGTATTGCCTCAAACATCAGTCTGGTTGCAGAGTTGTAGGGTTTCTGAGGCAGCTGGGTGAGTTTCCTGAGACCTGGGGAAAGGGCTAGATTGGTATTTGAAGGGGCCTTCTGGGGAGCTGTGGCCCTACCTGTGTGGGAGGGGAGGCCTTCGTCGCCTGGGCCTTCCCTGTCTGCCTCGTTTTCCTGGGGCCATAGCTTCCAAGGAGCTCTGTGCCCTGTGCTGTGGGTTTGGTCCGGATCCTCAAGCCATCAAGTTGTGGGAGAGACCTCTGAGGTTAGCCGCTCGTCTGTTTGTTCCACCGGTGAAGACTGGGGCCCAGGGAGAGAAAGCAGAACAGGGACACGGGATCAGACCTCCTCCTGGGCTTTGGAGGCTCAGCCCAGGGTTTTCTGCCTGCTGTGTTGAGCTGCCCCATCTTGATGCATGTGTTCAGTAATTTGGTGCTCTAAGCCAAGAATGTTCTGTTTGTTCTCATGACTCTGTCTCACCTCACAGGTTCTCCAAACCTATCCCCGAATCCGATGTCCCCAGCGCACAACAATTTGGGTAAGTATCTCTTCATCCGTAGGACTGTAACCCCCTCTACCTGCAGCCCTGGCTGGTGGCCGGTGGGGGGATGAGGCCCTGAAGGTGAGGCTCTCCCCGCCCCTCACCATCAGCTCAGCCCAGCCCGTCAGGTTTCTGGTTACAGTGATTCTGGGGTCACCCACAGAATGGGGAAACCGGAGAAGAGCGGTGGCAGGAAAAGCAACGTACCGGGTTTGTATGTCCCCTGGGTGGCAGTCAGACGTGAGTGAATGAAAATCCCCCAAACCTTGTGCTCAGGAGATGAGACTCTGTGGTCAGCCAAGCATATGTGTGTGGTTTGACACAAAGCCACGGGCGAGCAGTGCAGACTCCGGCCCTGACTTCTGCCGGTTTGTTGCACGATACACTTCTTTGGATGTTATCTGAGTATTTCATCTAATCATCATGTACTTTTAATTTAAAACAGCAAGATACAAGGGAATTGGGGGGGGGGGGAGCAAAATTGCCCATAATTCCCCACCCACGCACACGGGTGTTCTTCTGTCACGGTCCTCCTGATGTTTGTGGATCAGGCATATATATTTGTGCCTTGCCAATGGAGACTACAGTGTCCATCCGTGTTTCTCATTCTTCTCCTTGTTGTTTTGTAAGTGCATTTCCATATTTAGATGCCTCCTTTATCATCTCGCATTGTCTCACGATGTTTTAGAGCAGCTGGCCCATCATTTCCATGACCATCCCTCAGTTGTTGGATCTCTGGGCGGGTTGTTCTGAGATTCACTTCTCTACTCCAGGAACGCGCTTGGGCTCCAGCGTGGGGCCCGCTGAAGTGCTGGGAACAATTGAAAAATCCATTTCGTTTTTATTGAGGGGAATTTTTTATGTGCTGGTCTGGTAGTCTTAGAAAAATGTGAGTTTGATTTTGTTTTGGCCTTTACTGCTGGGGTTCAATTTGTGGCTCAGGAAGAGAAAGCGTTAATATCCAAGCTTGGCGAATCAGAGGGGGTTGGCCTGGCTTTTGTTCCCAGTTGCTTCCAGTCCCTGACTGATAGCATCAGATGAAGAAAATCATTTGGAATGTTGGGAGATGCCTGAAACCCTTGTAATACAGGCTGACAAGTGGGCAGTGTGAGATGTGACTTTGGGGGAATCTGTTTTAACATCTTTGTAAGATAATATCACTGTGAGTCTTGGGCTGTGCAGGGGGAAGGTCAAATTCCTGATGTGAGAGGACCAATTGAGTTATTAAAAACAAACTCTGAAGGCTAGAAGCTGTGTTAACACTTGAAAAATTAAAGGCCAGGACTGTGAACTTGACTCTGGGTTTCCAGCTTTTGAGGCTGGCTGGTTTAGATTTAATTTCTGAGCTGTTTTCCCAACCGTGGCCAAGGCAGCACCATCGGTCGACAGACTCTGGGGCAGGCCTTTGCCTTTGAAGCCACACTGCCTGACTCCATGGTTCAGAATGAAAGTTGGCCCAAGTGGTAGCTTGCTGTGAATTCCTTTCTAGATTGTGTGAACCAGGATGACAGGATGGTTTTTGATCTTGGACTTGAGGCAAAGGTGTCCCATTGACCCAATTCTTCCTCCCTGCTGTGTCCCCTTCCTCAGGCCCCTTGTCTGAGGGTTGAGGATTCTTAGGTCATTTCTTCCAAAGGAAGGAACAGCCCTCAAGCCTGGTGGGCAGAGAGTGGGTGCCGGTCTGCTGGGAGCAGCTGAGTGGGGCAACAAGTCAGCTGACGAGTCAGGGTCAGGACTCACGCTGAGACACGTGTTTCTCCTCTGCTTGCCCAGGCCCCTGGTACCTGCCTCTCACCCCCACCTTCACCCATTCAAAACTGCTGGCTTCATCCTGGCCCCCAAAATCTTACAGGCTCCTGGCATCCTAGCTGGAAGGAGACAGATGATGGTGATGATGATGGCAAACATTTCTTGAGAACTTACTATTTACTGAGTATTGTGTAGAGTGTTTCCTGCCTGTGAACTCAGTCTTCATAACAAGTGTGTCAGGTAGCAGCGTTGGAATTTTTCGCTTTCCCGACTAGGAAGCCAAGAAACAGACTGGTTACCTAACTCATGCCGAGTCCCACAGTTAGTAGACGGAGAGGCTTTGAACTCAGACCTTCGGGCCCCAGAGCATGTGCGCTCATCTGTGGCAGGACCCGCTCCCCTATCACCATGTCCTGCTCAGAAGAATGAAGCTTCGGAAGGGTACTTGTTAACTTGTAGTTGAGGGCACTTGTCAGGTTGAGGACCTCCAAGTAGGAGCCCTGCCTGCCTGCCTGTCTCTTTCTTCCTCATTGATTCCCCAGGCACTTCCTACCGGTCATCTGAGTACCAGTCCACATGGGGGGATTTGAAGAGGAATCATAGGTCCTGCCATCAAGATGCTTATGGCCTTGTGGGGATAAATAAGGCAGGCATCAGTGTAATTCTAAAACAAGTAGGTGCAGACTGAGGGTTCAAAGGAGGCATTGATGGCATTCCAGTGGGGATATGCCTCCAGGCTTGCCAGCATCCGCTGTGTAATTAATTCATGCAAGCAGCTTTTCTGAGTTCCTAGCAAGTACAGATGCTGGGGGTCTGGAGCTGGAGAGGACACGTGGGCACACACGGTCTGATGGAGTGGCTGGAATGGTCTACGTCCACCTGAGATGCAGTGTGCCAGGTGCCAAGAGAGCAGGCACAGGAGAGGAACTGTGTATAGGCCAACAAGGAAAGTGCTGGATGGGGTAGGACTTTAGAGTTGCGGTTGTGTGTGAGTGGGACCTGGAAGGACAGGTGGGATACTGTGAGGATGAGAAGGAGGGAAGAACATTGCAGATAGAGGGAAGGGCATGAAAGGGCAGGGAGAGCTCAGAGGATGGCTGGTGTTGTGGTTGGTTGGGATGAGGGGGGCAGATGAGGCTGAGAAGACTCCTGGGGGCACTGAGAAAAGAGCCCTGAATGCCACACTTACTGATTCCCTTCTTGCCTACAGAATGAAGGCTTTGGGGGAAGAGTGGTTGGTTATCTGAGGACTGTTTCAAAAAGATTAATCTGGCCACTGTATGGAATTTAAAGTCTAAGGGAAATGGCTGGTGTCCAAAGGAAAAAAAAAAAAAACCCAAAACTAAAAACAAAACAAAATAAAAAACCACCCCTTAGGAAGCTGTTAAACCAAAGGAGGCTGCCATGAACCCTTGGGAGAAATGGTGGTGGGGCTGGGAGGGGCGTTGAGAGGGAGCCATGGGCCTGAATGAGCAGGTGCTTATCAACTAGCTTTAACTGGCAAGAGACCGGATACCTAGGAGATGGGATGGGCTTGGGCTGGAAGAGGACAGTGAGTTTGCCTATGCTTAACTGTGTCCAGGAGGCAGCTGGGCAGTCAGGAGAGAGGTCGGGGCCGGACGTGCAGATTTGGAAGCCATTAGCCTGTGTGAGAGCCCTTTGCAAAGCAGAGTTGGAGAGGCAGGGTTTGTCATCACAGGAGTTTGGAAAGCCTGCGCTGTAGACCCCTCGGGCCTCCGGGGCGCCCACATGGTAAGGCCTCTGAGCAGTCCTGCAGAAAGGAGGCCTGTTGGGTTGAACATTTTGCCCACGGATCCAACCGCTGTCAGAACTCTGCTCTTCTGACCTGTCGGCCATCTCTGTAGGATGGCCCCCTGGAAACACTGGCAAAGGTTCAGCTGAAGTCCTGGCAGTGGATGCACCAGGAGAGGGAAAGCCAACTCAAGAAGGAAAGAAGGCCAGGGAGGGGTTGAGGGGGACCCCCCAGGAGGGAGGAGGGAGGGGAAGAGGCTGAGGTTCACGTTGGAGGGCTGGGCCCAGCCAGGAGGCCAGCGGGCAGGCCGTAAGGAGAGGCCTTGAAGTGACACACAGAGTTAAGAGGAATATGTGTGTGGGGGGGGGGGGGGGGGAGGGGTGCCGAAGTTGGTCAGAGGTGGGTGCGGGGAAAATAAAAGGCGAGATGACCACAGGGAAGGATGGGGGACATCTCAGGACATTTGATTATTTCCTGCAAAGAAATTACGCAGGAAGAGAGCAGAGGACATCTGGCTCGTTCTTATTCCCTCCCCACATCCAGGCAAGAGATTGTGCCTCCCTCCGCTGTGAGACTGCTGCTGGCCTTACAGGGAGGGGCCCAGAGGAGTGACTGACTGCGAGCCAGCTCAGCTTCTCGTCAGAGGCAGGCTCTGGGGAGACCCAGCGGCTCTGGCTTGCAGGGAAGGGACGTGAGCAGGTGATGTTCCTGTCACTACACATCATGCTAGATGAGTCACCTGGGATTTCCTAAGCATTTAAGTCCAGGATTGGGCCAAATGGAGGGGAAGGAGGAGGGAAGCATAAAGAGGAAAAAGATAACGAGCTGGACCCTGAGGGTGAGTAAGTCGTTCTTGCTTTAAAGTGAACATTTGGGGAGGGGCCTTGACCAAGGGGAAAGAGGTACCAGGCAGTGCCCTGGAGATTGAGGAGGTGATGGTTTCCAGAGTGCCTTTTGTAGAAGGTATCTTCCTCTCCTGCTAGGAGCAAGGGGCAGGGTGGTGGGGGCAGTGGGGAGACGCCTCAGCCTCCTGGGGCACCTGGGGAAAATAAACATTGAAAAAGATTTTTTAAAACAAAATTTTTAATGTTTATTTTAGAGAGAGAGCTAGAGCATGAGTGGGGGTACAGAGAGAGACAGAATCTGAAGCAGGCTTCAGGCTCTGAGCTGTCAGCACAGAGCCTGACGTGGGGCTTGAACCCACAAACCTCAAGGTCATGACTTGAACCGAAGTTGGATGCTGAACCAACTGAGCCACCCAGGTGTCCCTAAAAAATTTTATTTAAGAAATCACAGCATCCTAATGGCAGGAAGTCAGCTTCCAGCCAGAAGATGTGACCCTTAGACTTTGCCACTGCTCTTGGCTGCAGTGAACTGATCCAAGGCTGAAAGAGCGGTGGCTGCTTTCTGTGCTGTGCATACCTCGTTTTGTCGTTCTCCTCCTTAACGAGCTAGGTTGAAATTGGGGTCCCGGGTGCCGGGACCCAGCCATCTTGGGTCCACAGGAACTAACCCTCAGAAACCCCAACTAATAAGGGCCGACCGTGTACAGAGGGGCAAGTGAAGTCTTCACGGCCACATAAGCTGGGGCTGAAAGGTTGAGCCTGGGCTGGTGAGGATCAGGCAGCCCAGGCAGAGGGAACAGTGAGGACTGGGGATGGGAGTGTGGCATCTCTGGGACAGGAGCTCAGGCTCCTTCCACAGGTAAGGGCCCAGACGAAGGCAGTGCATTCACGTTTTGACCTTTAGCCTTGTGGCTTCGGCGCCCCGGCCTTTGCCTGCTCCCTGCTTTTCATAGTAGAAAGCTAATTCCTGCCCCCCTCATCTGTCCCCCCCCCCCCCCCCCCCCCCCCCGCCTTTTCCTTTACCGGATTTGGATCTCTCGCACATGTTTTTAATAGGCATCCTTTAATCCAAGTGTTGCCTTCTGGGTTTTATTCTGTTTTCTTTTCCTTAAACAAAACAGAAAGCCCATGCCAGCTTGGAATAGGGCTTAAAACCGAAGCCAGTCAGTGCCGTTAGTCTGGCAGGGGGCCAGTTGTGAATTAAGTACGCCATGCCACTCGAGAAGTCTGGCCGATCCCACACTGGTGGGGGCAGGGGGCTGAGAATGCCAGGAGCAGGAGGTTTCCAACACCTCTGCTGCGGGAAGAGTGATCAGCATAGACTCAGTCTGGCTGGGAGCAGGGCTATTTGAAGGGAAGGCCTTGGACATTGTTGTCTGCCACTCCAGGTGTGCTGAGTCTTGGGCCTGGAGAAACGAAACCACTGTCGTGGAGGCAAATCCCTTTATCCCTTGGAGTCATCCTCCCAGAGCAGTCTTTGAGTGGCAATATCTTCGAGTCCTTTTCAAGAAGCAGCCTTATGCAAAATTGCTTCTGCATCTGTTGGAAAACGCTTCAAATTAAGGCTGGCTGGCTTGATGGATGTGGGAGGAGAGGTTGCCACCTGGCAGATTTTTGTTCAAGATTTAGTGCCAGGAGAAGCTTTGATTCCCTTGCAGAACTGGTAAGCATTGTCTGTGCATAACCAGAGTCATACAGCATATTCTCCCTTTTTGCCTTGTCTGCTAGGAAGCTCAGAGCCAAGTTGAGTGCTCTCTGGGTCCCGTTTATAATGTTATCTTTTCCAGGGTCCTTTTTATTTCTCTTGTACTTAATCATGGTGTGGCTAAGTCATTTGGTTGGCGGGGGGGGGGGGGGGGGGGAAGAGGGCACACATTTAAAAAGAGTTGGCCACTCAAGGCAGAACCCAGAAGTGGTGACCATACATTTTGGTCTGTAGCTCTTCTTGCAGAAGTGCCTTGAGGAAGCAGCTGAGAGGTGACAGGAGGGACAGAGGTGAAAGGCAGAGCTAGATTTTTGTTGTCTGCAGAGAAGAGTAAACGCCTAGCCGGGGTGCTGCTCCAGGTCAGTCCTGCTGAACATAGGCCAGCTCGGCTGAACAGCACTCTGTAAAATGGCACCCTTCAGACTTTGCCTTGGCCTGACGGCACTGCTCCCCCGCTAAACTAGCATCTTCTTAATTATGTGTCAGGCTTCTGAGTCCAGTGTTTTCCACCACACTGTCCAGTGTGTTTCTGCAAGCTACAGGGATGTTTGGATAAGGGCTCAGATCTGCTTGGGGGGCCCTCTTGGGTGAGGACCCCCAACCCCCTCTCTGATTCCGAGATGCCTCAAAGCCCACATTTCTCCACAGTGGTCCTGGCACCATGTTACCCAGTGGGTGGCCTGTGGCTTTTCTTCTTTTGATGGGTAGGCTGTGCCAGTGTTCCTGGGAGCCAAGCTCGCTCTCTTCCGTCTGGACTAAGCCAGAGGGTGCTAGACAAGGCTTTATAATTTGGGGTGAGGGCTCTTCTGTACTTCGCTGGGGAAGCCAGGGCCAGCCCAGACCAGCCACAGCTGCCTCTTTCGGCTGACCCATGCCAGACGCACAGTGACCTAGAGTGTCTGCACCAGACGTCTTCCAGTAAAGCTGAAGGCACTGTCCAGACCGGGGAGGTTGGCACAGCGAGGTCAGCTGAACCTGCCCCCGGGCAGTGGTGGTCAGCAGCCCTTCCTCAGTACCTCTTGGCCTTGTCACAGGACCCAACCCCTTGGAGTGCTTGGATTACACTTGGATTGCACTTGGATTTCCTAGGCATTTTTTTTTTTTTTTTTTTAGGTTTCCAAAGCAACATAGCTCACATTTTAGTGACCACATTGTTTAGAATATAGCTTATCTCACTGGAATGTCGAAGCATCGAGCGCAGCCAGAGCCGGATGTGACCGCTGTGGCTCAACCCATCCTCGGGGGCACAGGCCACAAGCCATGGTCGCTCTTGCTCCAGTCACTCCTCCATTCCCCGTTAAAAGTAGCTTAGATCCCCTGCCTTCCTTGCTTCCTTCCCTCTATCCTGGGAAGAGAGGAAAGGGGCGAGGACACTTTGCCTTCCCTGCAGTGGAGGTCGGGACAGGAGCAGGATGTTCTCAGGTTCACGTACACAATCAGTTCGATATTGGCAGTACCATTTATCGAGCGCTTGACATGGGCCCGGCACCTCATGTGATTTCTCCCAATCTGTTTGCAGACAGCACCCAGTGGTAAAGAGGTTTCTCCACCTGGTGGCTGCAGGGGGAGATGTGGAGGCTGAAACCTAGAGCTGGACTGATTCGCTGATAGTCACACGGCTGGTCCACGCCAGAGCAGAGAGTGAGTTCTGGTCTGCCTGGCTTCAAAGCTGGAGCTCCGTGACCTGGTTAAACACCCAAGGCAGTGGTTTTCAACCAGGGGCTCCTTTGCCCCTTCAAAGACAGCCGGCAGTGCCTGGGGCCATTTGTTACTGTCACAGCTTGAGAGGGGGAGATGTGTATGTCCTACCGGCATTAAGTGGGTAGACACCAACCAGGGAGGCTACTGAACATCTTGTGACCTACAACGCCCCCCTCCCTCATCCCAGGCGAAGAATTATTTGGCTCACACTTTCTGGGTGTGTGTTGAATGCAGGGATGTTACAGGTCTACACCTCCTCCCACGTGTGGTAGGTGTTCTCTTTACCTTCGAAAAGGGGTCACAGGCATTGACCCCACAAGTAGATCTGGGCCCTTTGCCCTGCAGGGGGCTCCCAGGCCCCTCCCAGAACAGCTTCTGAGTTTTGTCTCTTGTTCTTCCCACACTTCTAAAGGTCTGGTGAGCAGAGATCCCAGTGGGTTCTCACTCCAGGAAGCGGCTCGGCAGGCAGTGAGCTGGGGTCCCTGGCCAGTGCTGAGACCTGGCACAGTGAGCCCTTCCTGTCCGTCCCTCACACCAGTTCCCACAGATGCACCCTGAGTAACCACGTGCCCCCGAATATGAGAGCCAGAGCGAGTGATCTGGCTAGAGGTCCAAGGGGAGGAGTGAGAAGGGACAGGAGACTCACCAGTTCTCCGACAAGGGGGTGGATTCAAGTAGGCTGCGAGAGAGCTATGGTGCGATGCTCCAGCCCACGTGGGGGCAGCGCGGTGCAGGGGGGTGGCCGGAAGAGGCTGGACAGGAGTGCCGGGGAGTCCTGTTAGGATGCCGTGGCACTGACGCCAGGGAGGAAGGACGGGGGCCTGGCCCAGGGCTAAGCACAGACTTGCTGAGGGATGCAGGGGGAGGACAGGGTGCCTGGGCAGGTGTGGACCAGAGTGGCCACAGGTGACAGGAGGGCTAGGGAGTCATAGGAAAGGTGATGCGGGATCATGTGAGGGGGAACCTCTAAAGAGAACCAACTCCTCTCAAGATGGCAGTTTTGCTCTGAGGAGCCCTTGGTTGAGACCACAGACTAACAGCTAGGACAAATTTAGAATTTCTCTTAGGCGAGCCTGGGTCTTAGCCATCCCTCCAGACAGCACCTGGGTACGTGCAGAAGATCGTTTCTGTAATAAGAGACGCAGACCTGGTTCACCGTGCAGACAGCACCTGGTGTCTGTGTGGTCACACCTGGCACCCGTGGATCCCCCTTGGCTGCCCCAGCCTTTTCCTTTCATGGGCTTGGATCCTGACTTGCTGCCCCACAGGCTAGGAGTGTCCAAGACTGGACAGAGCCGAGAGCCCTTCTGGAGGCAGAGATTTGCTTCAGAAGAAAGGCTGGGAGGTGGCCGGGTAGGTGATGTGGCACGCTGGGCCTGCCCAGTGGGCTTTCCCCGGTGTGGGTTGATGCCTGGCCCTCTTGGGGTTTGTCCAGCGCCTCCTTGGAGACTGTTCCACCCAAGGCCAGCCAGGCAGGACAGGACCTTTATGAGCTCAAAACTAAATGAAAGTGGCATGTTTTTCCAAACACTGGAGGATTTTTTTTTTATCCCACTGGATTCTGCAAGTTTAATATCCTACAAGGCACAAGGGCAGAGGATTGTAACACGCTCTGAGAGGCAGAGAAACCGTCTTACGGAGCACCCAGGGGACCTCGCTGAGGAGTGTGCGACCCGGGGGCCCCTGACCCAGTCGCCTGATGTGTCTTCCCAGACCTGCAGCCTGTCACCTACTGCGAGCCAGCCTTCTGGTGCTCCATTTCGTACTACGAGCTGAACCAGCGCGTTGGGGAGACCTTCCACGCCTCCCAGCCCTCCATGACCGTGGACGGCTTCACTGACCCCTCCAACTCGGAGCGCTTCTGCCTGGGGCTGCTCTCCAATGTCAACAGGAACGCGGCTGTGGAGCTCACACGGAGGCATATTGGTAAGGATGCCACGTTTCCCCGCGGACCTCCGCCGTGGCCCCAGCAGCCACAGTGCAGAACCCACCAACCGGCACTGTGCTGCACCTCCGGGGAGCCTGGAGAGGATGTGCTCCCCCAGCCCGCCCCCAAACTCTGTATGGCTTTGTTTAGGGGCCAGACGGGAAGAGTTCCCAGTGTTTGGTCATTCCCATTCAGAGACACAGATTATGTCTAAAACGTGAAAGCCACAGAGGAAAGCATTCACTTAAGGGAGGGGGCAAGAATGGGGAGTCTATGAGAAGGGCGCATCTGCAACCCTCTTCATAAACGTACCTTGTGATCGTTGGATAGGTAGATGGGGTCAGTCTTGATGGGAGTGAGCTTTTCTTTGTTCATTTCCCATATGATTATTCTAAGCCACCAGAACAACACTGGTGCTGATAATCTGCCTTCGAACATTCAGAACATAATAAAAGACAGTTTCTAGAGGAAGAAGGCATGTGTATGCCCCTTGGTTTGCTCATAAAATTATCATGCTAAGGATATTTGTAATTCTGTGATCCTGAGTCACTCAGAAGTCCATGGAGATGGTATAGTAGGGTATTCTCAGTCCAGAGCCCCCCGGGGTTGGCAGACAGGCTCCAGGGCTAGGGTAGGGTGGCAGGGGGTCTGGTCCTAAGTGAACCGGAGCACCCTTGATCTTGTCTGTATTATATCTTGGGCTTTCACAGAAGATTTCATTTGAAGAGAGGATTTTATGGTTAAGAAAAGTTTGGAAGCCATAGGTGTGGGCCCATGTGCTCATTTTCCAGGCAATAACCTGATGCCCAAGGAAGAGCAGAGCCTTGCAGAGGCTACACAGTGAGTGTGACACAGCCAGTGACAAACAGTCCCCTGCCACTGAGCCCACATCCTTCCCAGACAGCCTCCCCATGTGTTTTACTTCAAAAAAGATACTGATCCTGGGAGGCATACATCATTGTTTACTTATTCTCTTTATACTTTTCTCTATTTAAAAAAAAATAACATCTTATTTTTGAGAGAGAGAGTGTGTGTGAGTGGGGAAGAGGCAGAGAGAGAGGGAGACACAGAATCCGAAGCAGGTTCCAGGCTCTGAGCTGTCAGCCCAGAGCCCGATGAGGGGCTTGAACCCACAAACCGTGAGATCGTGACCTGAGCTGAAGTCAGATGCTTAACTGACTGAGCCACCCGGGCGCCCCTACTTTTCTGTATTTTTAAAACTAGTATTTCAAAAATTTACCAAAACAAAACACATTTTCGTTGTTTTGGTCTGGGTCTCCCCATTTCTGCCCGTGACCTTGACTGACCTAACACCGTGGCCCCTCCTTATGGACTCTGACTCGGCCAGCACCCCACATATTTGCGACACCAAAGTCTTGCAGCACCAAACCAAGAAGAAATGGGGGTGCGGCAGTAGTGGGAGGAGGAGGCGGGGAGAACACCCAGTGGCCCCCTGGTTTCTATCCCACTTGACGTCGTGCCCGTAAACCCTGGCTCCGTTTTCCAGCCCTCTGGGCCTCTTCCCCAGAAGCAGCAGCAGAGGCCTTCCCGTGCAGCAGAGGAGAACATCCCTGGCTGAGAGGAGAGCTCATTGTCAGAGCATTTACGTAACTGCTTGCTCGAATTGCAGAGGCAATTTAAAAATAATTCCTGTCCATCTGGAATGGATTTAAGAGATGAAGGAAAAGTGAACGATATAAACCTATGGAATGTTTCAGAAAAATGCACCGGGGAGGGAAAGGTACAGGAGGGGGCACGAAGCCATCCTGTAAAGCAGGGCGCCTGCGAGGTCTGCTGCCTCAGGAGGAGCCCTGCAGGTCTGCTGAGTGAATTTGTGTAGCAGTAGCCGTAGTAACAGCTCGTACTTAGCGGGCGCTTAGTGTGGGTGGCACAACAGCCCTGGGAGGTAGGTATTACTCTTACCCCATCTTTCAGACGAAGAAACTGAGGCTCAGAGCGTGAGTAACTGGATGGAGGCCCATGGCTAGTCCGTGGCAGAGGCCGTCGTTGAGACTTACCCCTGCCCTCGCCCCTGGTCATCTCCCTCCTCTAGGTTGAGGAACCCTTGTTTTCCCGTGTGTGGGTTGAAGCTTGGGCTCTGGGTCCTGTTTGTCTGGTGAGGCTGGCAGAGAAGCAGCCCCTCCGAGCATCGGCTCAGCTCTGCCTCCTCGGCTGGCCTCAGCTGGCCCTGGGGCCAGACGCTGGGCCAGCCTGACCCACATCTCTGTAGGGCGAGGCGTGCGGCTGTACTACATCGGAGGGGAGGTCTTCGCCGAGTGCCTCAGTGACAGCGCCATCTTTGTCCAGTCTCCCAACTGTAACCAGCGCTACGGCTGGCACCCAGCCACCGTCTGCAAGATCCCGCCAGGTAAGGGCTCTCACCCCTACCCTGCCCCGATGGCCTCTCTAGCCCCGGTGCATGCCTGGGAGAGGTTTCTGCTTTCTTACCTTGTCTCCTCGCTTTTTGCGTTGCCAGCCCGGAGGTGCCTCGCTGGGGTGTTCTCTGTGGCTTCCGATCTTGCTGTGCTCTCCTTGACCCTCCAAGGAGCAGACGCAGCATCTGAAAGATCTGCCTCTGATCTGCGGGTACCTGCTTGTTGCCTCATGCGCACAGATGCTCAGGCATTATGCTTTCTTCTTTCATTGCACAAACTCACACAGCATGTGGGCACAGTGCCAGGTGCTTGGGGGAGATGGAGGGGTGCAGGAGGCCCTGCTGATGTAAGGACCAGCTGAATATGTAAGACAAAGACACAAATGAGTTTAATACAAGGAAGGGTGCTGAGCACCAAAGGAGCAGCTCAGATAAGGTGCTCCTGGATCCGGGGGGTCGGTGGGGCGGGGACTCATTTAAATTTTTTTTTTAATGTTTATTTTTGAGAGAGAGACAGAATGGGAGCAGGGGAGGGACAGAGAGAGAGGGAGACACAGAATCTGAAGCAGGCTCCAGGCTCTGTCAGCACAGTGCCAGGCACGGACCCATGGACTGTGAGATCATGACCTGAGCCTAAGTCAGACGCTCAACCGACTGACCCACCCAGGCGCCCCATGGCGGAAACTCATTTAACTGCTGAGATGGACTGGGGAGAGCTTCGTGGAGAAGGCATTCAGGCATTGAAGGCTGAGTAGACAAAGGGGTGGTGGGGACCATGAGGGCATTCCAGGCAGAGGGAACAAAAGCCCAGAGGCAACGGAGAGTAAGGCACATATGGATGGTACCCTGGCTGGACGAGAGGCCACATAAGAGACAGGAAATGTTTAGAAAGTATGATGGGACCAGACCCCAGAAGGCGGTCATGACAAAGTTTTACTTTTATTCTCTGGAACTCTTGAGGGTTTTCTGAGTGGGGCTGAAAACCCCGCTGACGGGGCGGCGGGGTGGGGGGGGTGTTGACGACTCCCACCTATGCTCCAAGAAAGGCGGCACCCCAGGGGATGGCTTGCGAGGGGCCGTGGCTGTGCAGCAACACCCGAGGAAGACTGACCCATCAGGGCTTCTTGAGTTAGGAAACCAAGGTTGAGCATCCCGGCCAGAGGGCCCTGCTCATAGGCACGCAGTCCCTGGGCTTGCTGCTGGCAGAAGGCAGACTGTGACTGGCTAGTCCTGTGTATGGCACATGTGTGGCATATGTCTTCCTGTCTGCGAGGCAGCAGATGATAGCGGAGCGATGGGTTTTGGGCAATGTCAGCTTAAGAATGCCAGGAAGTCTGGGGCACCAGAGGACTGGGTGGCTCAGTCGGTTAAGTGTCTGACTCTTGATTTTGGCTCAGGCCGTGATCTCACAGTTTCATGGGTTTGAGCCCCATGCCAGGCTCTGTGCTGACAGGGCAGAGCCTGCTTCAGATCCTCTGTCTCCCTCTTTCTTTGCCCCTCCCCCCCTTTGCTCAAAACAAACCTAAAAAAAAAAAAAGAATGCAGAAGGTCTGAAATAACAGTACTCTACATTTCCAGGGCATTGTGTGGTTGTGTTCCCAGAATACATTTATATCTTTGCTCTTAGTCCTTTCCAATCATTCTGGCTCCTTAGGAGACAAGTTCAGAGAGGTCAAGCCACCTGACCAAAGGCACAGCTAGTAAGTGGCTGAGCCAGGATGAGTCTAGAACTGTGTGACTCCCGAGCCTCGTGCTCCTCTGCTTCTTGGCTCAGCTGGGAGCCAAAACCCACTTTCTGCCCTGTGTCCCCACACATCTCCTTGGAGAAAAAACGAGAACAGAAAGGTCCGTCATGTTCTTGGCATTGTGGTCATTCCTTCCCCCAACCCTCCTCCCATCTTTTTGGTGAGGGCTGAGTTGGCTATGGTGGGGCTTGTTGGCTCATGGAAGATCAGAGCCTGGAGGACCTCCGTGGCCAGCCTCTCAGAGACACGGGCTTACGACAAGAAAGTGACCAGCCCGGAGTCATACAGCAAAATTAGGTGCCCAGTGTTGCCCTGCTAATAAATGTCACCTTAGCTCACCTTTTGGGCTTTTCTAGCATGTTGCTGTTGTCTTCATTTTTCTGACGCATTCCAGGCACTCAGGTGGTAGGACCTCCAGAGATTTATTATAAACTTCATTTGTGCCTGTCTCTGGTGTTACTGCCTGGAGGGTTAGACACACATCCTCACTTCGCTGCAGATGTCACTCTGACCCAACCATGTGCCCAAAGGCCAAGATGCGGCCCGGATCTCTTGTTCCTTCCTGGAACACTAGGGCAGCCCGGGTGGAACCTGGGCCCCTCTGTTGGCGGCCTTTCATCTGGCCTACACTCCTGTCATGGCCTCCCCTTCCCCGGGTGCTCAGCCGTGCCCCATGCAACCATGGATATTCTGGCTTGGGTCCCTTGTGTCTCTGGTCCCTGGCTTCCTGCCTTGGCCCTTTTGCCCAGGGCGAGGCCCACCTCTCTAGGCCATCTCTCTTGTTCTTGGTGGCCCGCTTCACGGTCTTCCTCAGTGTTCCGTGGCTCTCGGAGCTGGAGCCTACAGGCCAGGGTTTCACCCACCTCCACGGGTCAGCTGCACCTCCCCACTGAGGTGGGGATGGCTTCAAGGCCAAGGACCAAGTCGGCCTATCCCTAGCACGGTGTGGAGTGTGCGGCTGGCGCATGGAATGGCCGCCCTGTCACACTTCGGCTGTGTGAGTTCCACCGTCTGGATGACCCGGGGGGTGGCTTTAGCCAGGTGTGGGGGCACGGGACACGGATGTGCTCCGTCCCCACGAGCACTGTTTTCCCTCTCTCGGCAGGATGCAACCTGAAGATCTTCAACAACCAGGAGTTTGCCGCCCTCCTGGCTCAATCGGTCAACCAGGGCTTCGAGGCGGTCTACCAGCTGACCCGGATGTGCACCATCCGCATGAGCTTTGTCAAAGGCTGGGGAGCAGAGTACAGGTCAGGTCGGGGGCACGCATCACGGGGGCCCGACTGCGGGAGACTCAGACGGCAGAGCTAGGCCAGCCCTCGCCCCAGAGACCAAGAATGAGGAGGAGCTGGGCACTGTTCGCCCAGTGCTGCGACCACACGTTCCATTTTCTCCTCACCACAATCCTGGGCAGGGATGCTGGCGCACGGATGAGGGAACGAAGGCCTAGGCAGGGAAAGTGACTTGCCTGAGGTCACATTGTTAGTGGAAAGGCGGAGCCCAGAGCAGGGCCTCGTGGCTTCTTCCTCATTGTGTGTTTGGGGCAGATGGTTTTAGGACCACCCTTTCCAGGGAGTTAAGTTGTCCTCCCCTCCTTCCTTCCTCTGGGGCTCTGTCTTTGACTCGAGGGACCCTGAGGATCTAGGGTATTAAAATTTGAGAAGCAGCTAGAAGAGATGTGGGAAGTCAGAACATAGTTTACTTGTTCAGAAAAGAAATGATTTTTTTTTTTCTTTCAAAATTTCAGATATTGCTTTAAACATGGCACCGGTCAGTTCTACCTGATCTGCTCTATTGACTCTGTCACACCATCCTGGCTTGGGTTTAGAGAATCCTGTCCCTTTTCTTGCTCCACCTGGACGGGAGGTGTGTGCCAGGGCTGTGTGCCCCTCCTGCCCTGCGCTGCCCCTGCCCAGCCCCCGGCTTCCCCGGCAGACGCAGAGGTGCCCACACGTCAGCTGGGGCCAGTGCCTTGCAAGTGACTCCCCCCTTCTCTTCATTTTTCCAGATGTTTGGAATCCATTTTGTTTTGTAGTCATTGTGCACCCCGGCCAAACCCATTTCAATATTGGCTCTGTGCCACCGTTTATAATGAAATCCAGATGAGCATGACTTATGGAAAGTCAGATCCTCATTAGAGGATGGCGGTCCGTAAAATCTTCTTCCATTTACCGTATTTTAGCTTCTGTTGCCTGTGTCTGCCCCATAGTGCCAGGGAGCACAGCACCTTGGCCCGTGGGGTCTCTGTGAAACCCAGGATGAGTGACCAATTGAGCAACCCAAGTGGTCGGGCCTCTCAGCAGAACTTACGGCCCCGTTACGACAGCCTAAGGGAACTAGCCAAGGCCCGAAGACCCAGCCCGAAGAGAGATTTAGCCCACCTTTCAGCCCTGGCTGAAACCATTTACAGAACAAGGATGAAGGGTTATAAAAGGAGTATTTTTTTTAGGGGGGAGGGAGATACTTAGATGGCTGCCAGTGGGAGAGAGCCCACGGGAGGTGCTTTCACTCCCTCCTACACCCACACGTGCGTCCAGAGGACCACCCTCAGGCACCGTAGGTCAGAGAGGCACCTCAGCATCCACAGGCCCATCTCTCCACCTCTACTCGTGTGAAGCGTCGGCCAGGCAAGGAGGGTGGTGGCCTTAGGCTAGCAGCCGTCTGCCTAGCGCGGCACTATGGCTCCCCCGCCCCGAGTGCGGGGAAGAGGCCCCTTGGTGGCGGAGGAAGCCGTTCCCGGGGGACACTGTGTCACCAGGCGAGACGTACTGCCAGCACACCCGGTCCTGTACGGTGCTCCGCGTCACTGCCACCTGGCAGCCCTGAGGAGCAGCCTAACAGGCGGGTGCGGCCCCTTCCCAGAACGGTCTTGCCCTCCTCCTGCCTCTCGGGCCAAAGAGTAAGGTTTCATCCATCCTGTAAGATGACCAAAAGCAGGGAGGGCCCAGGGCCCAGGCCTCTCACCTCCAGCTGGCACCCGCACCTCCGGCCTCAGCAAGATAGCCTTTGCTCACTGGAGGCCGTTGGGAGCTCGCCTGAGGGCTGCGTCATCAACCAGCCTGAATTTAGACAAAGTGCTTTGGGGAAACGAAACGTGTGGTGTGCCTTGGTTTTTTCCAGTAATTGTTCCATGGCTCGCTCTGCTCGTAAGATTTTCCAAAATAAGTCCATAGATGGGAATTATATCAGCACATTGGGAACTGATGGCCTGTGGACTCTGTCGGCGCCTTGCGAGAAACACCCCTCGATCAGACAGACACGCGTCATCATGGCCTGCTGGGGCCCAGGGGTGCCCGTTCAGGACAGATGGGACCGAGGGAGACCTTTGCTCAGGCTGGAAGTTCTTCACCGGGCGGCCGGGGGGCTGACACAGGCAGAGGTGGGCAAGTGCGATACCCTAAAATTTGCCTTACACGTTTAACCCTTGAAGGGCTACCTCCTTTCCCAGCAAGAGAACCTGATTTACTCAAGGCTCTTCCTGGCTGGAGGAGTATGGCTTGGCCGTCTCCAATAACAGTTAGTGGGATCTCCTCTAGGGCAGGGTCTAGCAAGGTGCCTTGGATAGGTCTCTGGCTTTGGGAGGAAGACTCTCATGAAAGCAGGCAGAGGTGTTTTGACTTGTATGTGTGTCTTTCCGGACAATTTTGACATCTCCCACCCCACCCCTTTCTCTGTGTCTTGCAGGAGACAGACAGTGACCAGCACCCCCTGCTGGATTGAGCTGCACCTGAATGGGCCGTTGCAGTGGCTTGACAAGGTCCTCACCCAGATGGGCTCCCCAAGCATCCGCTGTTCCAGTGTGTCTTAGAGACATTGGGTGTGAAGGGGGAGGGTGGGAAGGGACGGGCTTGGGGGAAGAAGGCCGTGTAGGACGTGGAGAAAATTGGAACTCAACTCACTATTGTCAATGAAGAAGTTTTTCTCCCTCAATCAAGGCGGCACCAGCCTGTTTTCCAAAACACAAAAGCAAACCCAGAGATGGATCTTAGGAACAGCTGTGTCTGCTGAACACATTTGCCCTTTGGCCCCAGTTTGGAGGGCAAGAAATGGCTTCTGCTCTGGTGGCTTGAGCAAACAGGTAGTATTTCACCACCTGCCCCCTCCTCCTAGCCTCCTTCTGTTTCAATGACCGCAATCTAGGATGTCACTGTCCAACGGGAAATGGCCCTCGTTTCCGGACTGGAGTGTGAAACTCACCTTGGGTGTTCTAGGTAGAGTAGAGCCTGCAGGGCCATGAGCAAACCTCAGGCCTGGCCCTCTGGCACTTTTAACAAAGGCTTCAACTGAGCCTTCCTGAGCTCCAGCACTCCGGCAGACCCCGCACCCTGGGAGCTGGACTGACTTGTGGCGGGGAGGGGGCTCGTCTGTCTCCTCTCCGAGCGGACGGATACGTGTGAGCCGGTGTGTTCAGAGCATGCACACAGGCACAGTGGGGAAAGCTGGTGAGACACCTCCTCTCAAATTTGTCCTTTCTCACTTTGAACGGGTGGGAGATCTGCCGGGGCTTCTGCAATGTATAGAACATCTTCTCGCGTTGATCTCAGAGATGTGAATTACACAAAGTGCTCACACAAAGCAGGAGGCAGCGGTCCCATCGCAGTGTTTGAGCGTGGGTCTCCAGTCATCTGTAAGAGCTCGCTTGCTATCCTTCTGCATCCGGCTATCTCGGTTTACGTAGTCAGTTGCGCTAATTAAATGAGCTTTATCGTATGCTCGTTTAAATGTTTATTTTATATTAAAAAAAAAATCCTGGTTGGCACACTGACTGGGAAACCAGCGTGGGGCCCAGCAACCTCTCTCTCAAGGTGAAGCTGTTCCAGGTTTTGTTGAGAAGACACCTGCCAGCAGCACTTTTGGAAACTGAAATTAACAGAAGCAAATTCACCAGAAGTGAAAAATCTCAGGCCAACACAGGCAAATGAAAAGGGCTATTAAAAAAAATTTTTTTTTTTTTGTTTTACACCTTTGAAAACTGCAGGCTTGGTGCACAGAGGTCTGCCATCCTCCCCCTGGGATGTAAGATTATCTAGCTCACAGTAGAGGATCATCAGTGACGACTATAGCAGCTATATTGTATAATAAGTACTGTTCCCAGTGGCAATTAGAAAATGGTTATAAATTATTGCAACTGGAAAAAAAAAAAAAGCTCTCCTTTTTACTGGACTTTTGCAGAATCCAGCAGACAGAATTGCCACTTGCAATTGGTACTTTATTCCTTGTTGCTGTTTTTGTATGAAATGACTTATCCCGTATTTTTGCATGGATTTCTACCAGGAAAAGTGAAGGGATTTCCTATGGAAGTCCTGTCTTCTTCCAGGTGAAGGGGAGAAAGTGTATACTTCTGGCAGGTAAAAACCTCAAATGTGATGACATTTCTGATGCCTTACGGAGATGTTGGGGGCTTCCTGGTGCCTCCCCGGCAGGATCCTAATGCCTCTGCAGCTCTAGCCTTATGGTTTCCAGGTAGGAGAGCTGCTGTCCAAGCTCCCTGAGGACACAGGAAGAGATGGGAGGAACACCTTGCCAGACCTACGCTTGGCTTTTCCCGGGGCTTGTTGACACAGAACCCAGAGACCACACAAAACCCCTGTCGACCTGACAGGGTCAAATACTGCAGGTCGGAAGTTTGCCTGCTGTGCAATGATCTGTGGACTGCTTCTTCCAGGAAGCTCTGAACCTCCTGGATGTGCATTCACGCTCCGGGTCAGGTCTGAGACTCGTGATGTGGAATATCCCATTTTGGCCTCTGCTGGTGCAATCGTGCCCTTCCTAAGAGCCAGGGCGGTGGTTCCCGAGGGCCTGAGTTCTCTACCTGCTCCATGATCCTCTGAGGACTTCCTATGGCACACAGCTGTCCTCCAGTTACTCGGGAACTAGCTTCAGGTACAGCACAACCTCGGCGACCCAGTGGCTATGCATGGATGGGGTCTTACAACCCATGATGTTCAGAGCTGAAGGCTACTTTTAGGAGGCATGAAGTTGTAGTTTTGTGTTTCTCCAAAAGCTCACTCGGCCCCTCTTCTTTATAGACTGCTCCTTGGAGGAGGATGTGAAAGGAAAATGTAGGTAAGTCCCCCTCTGGACAAAATTCAGTCCTACCCAGAGGTGAAGACCCTTCCCGTCACAGAGGCTGCCTAGGTGCTTTGGGCTTGTGTAATATTAGCGTCCTTCCTTTAAGTCACAAAGCTTGTTTTCTGAATTTGAAGAACCCGTTGTCTGAATGGCATTTACATGTTAAAATCTTTTTAAAGGACCGTTGAAGGGGGGCAAGAGAAAACAGGGCAGTCTAGTGGGGGTGGAGGGCAGGTTTAAGCGTAGGTGTCTGGGCTCCCCTCCAAGTTGTCTTCACCTTGTGGCTCGTGCTGCCGCTGACCCGATGCTCCGGGGTGGAGATCCTCGGCTGCACCCCAGACCCCCCGAGCCAACGTCTGTTCTCTTCCCTTTCCTCCCCCACCCCCCTTCCTAACTTTATTTAGTAACTTTGGTCCTTCCAGCACAAGCAAACGTAGGTAGCTGCCCCAGCAGGTTCGGGTTACAGGCCTGTGCTGGAACATCATCTCAGTTGGCCACTTTCCTGGCAGGCTGTAGACGATCTGACATTTTGAGACGAGCCTAGAGTCAGGAGCGGGGACTTTGACTCTTAGGAAGCACACACGAGGGCAAGGCTGCTGGCAGACTTTCCCGTCATCCTGATGTTGTCTTTTTTGTTTTTTGTTTTTTGTTTTTTTTTTGACCGTGGTGATAATTTTTTTTAAATCATTAACGTATTGGAATGAGCTGTAGCACGTTACCTTGTGCTTAGTTTTTTTTCCTCCATCTTCCTTTGGCTTCCTAGTGCTTGGACATATTCCAGGGCTAAGTGCTTTTACTCAGAGCGCAGGAAAAGGCTTTCTTTAGGTAGTATGTGCATGCATGTATGTAGTCTGGGCAGAAGGCAGATAGGGTTTCATCCTTAGCCCCAAGCTGCCCTTTCTGAAGCTCCGGGAACGTAGGGCCAGGTCTCGCCTCAGGCCGCTCTCTGAAGTCCTTAAAAGGAGAGGGAGGAAAAGGAATCAGGGGACTGTTTCCAAGGGGGTTACTGGTACCAAGAGCAGGCATGAGTTGAGTTCTGGACTCTGTGGGATTTTAAGTGGCAGAGTGGGGAGTTTTCCCCCAAATCTGTGTCTGTCTTCGCTTTACTAGAAGAAAGCCTCAACACAGCTGCGGCGTACCATTTTTCTTTTTGTGTCATGAATGTTCCCTTCTAGATCCTCCTTTTGAGGAATATCGGCTACTTCTCAAGAGGGTGGGAAAGCAAAAAAAAGACACAAGAGGATATGGTTCCCACATGACAAGGAGGCATCCCTGGTGGAGGGGTGGCAGTCAGTGGGGAAAGGACTTTTCAGAAACACAGCTCTCACGTAAACTCGCCTATTGTGTGAACTGGATTGAGCAATGCTCTCAGTGATTCTGTAACTTTTTGTTATGCTGAAGTATAATGTACACTCTGGCATTCTGGTGTTTTTATATTTATGTAATAATTTCTTAAAACCATTCAAGACCGAGAACTATTTAATTTTTTGAAGCAAGTTGGAAAGGTCTCTCCTCCCAAGGACTGACTGTGGCTGGGAAGAGTTGGGGGCCCAGCGGTTCAGCCTCCAGAACCGACCGCCCCCCCCCCCACCCCTGGGCAGGCCACCGGCGAGGCAGCGATCCCGATCCCTGGGTCCCCTCCAGGCCCTTTGGGGTGGAGAGAACTTGACGCAGAGGGTTAGAGCCAGAGCCCCCTCCCTGCTGCTGTGTCGAGGCGGTCCCGGACTCTGGTGGGGGGACAGCGGGGAGGCTGTGATTACCTTCACTTCTCAGCCAGCCTGACCTTTTAATACCTTTGTAAAAAGCATGTACGTATTTATAGTGTTTTAGATTTTTCTAACTTTTGTATCTTAAGAGCAGAGCACCTGTTTAAGCATTGTACCCCTCTTGTTAAAGATCTGTGTCCTCTCTTTCCCCTGTAAGTACCCTTCTAATAAACTTTTCATCGAAAAGCTCCCATGCCTGGAGCTCTGTCTCATTCTTGCAGGGTGGGGAAAAGATTGGAAAGCGGGCCCTCCAACGTCAACAATGGCTCCAGCCCCCCTTCTTTCTGCCCAAGCCTCTCGTGCTCCCTGGTGGCCCTCCTCCACTCACCGAGGGTGACGTACGTGCAGGGCCAGCAGGAGCCCCTGGGTTGGCCCAGCGGGGGCCTCTCCCTCGCTTCCCACCCCTAAGCAACACACAGTCCGATCGCTGCGTTGGTACCTGGCACTCATTTCCTCTGTACTCAGAAGGCCTAGATGCCACCAGATGAATCCTCCCCCAGGCACGGAAGTAGTTTTAGGTTCCTAAAGGTTTTCACCCCTTCCAGCTCTGAGGACTCGGTCAGCGCCTGCGCAAATACATTTTAAATTAAATACTCCCAAGGACGGAAAGACTTGGTTGACTCTTAACACGGCCCGAATGACGTGGATTAAGAAATAGGATTAAAATGAACAGTTTGGGCGGGGAGGCGATGGCATGGGGCTCGAGTAATCCTTTAGCCGGGCCGCTTCTACAGCATCTTCTAAGGAACTCCCCAAACACCTCCCCTACCAGGAGACAGGCCAGTTTCACAGGTGCAGCCCCTCCGGGCCTACGGATTTGCCACCCCCCCCCCCCCCCCCAGGAACTGCATCAATTCCTACCTTCAGAATTCCTAGTTCTGCCCTCCTGCCCGCCCCTGTCTTCCCCATGCTTTTAGCCTTTCTCAGCAGATGACTCCAATCCCACCTCTAGCCCAAACTGTTCCTTCAGACCCACAACTTTAAATTCCAGCTGCCTAGCAAGTGGGCTCCGAACAACGGCCCCAACCCAAATCCTCTTCCGGCGCCCTCCGCACACCCCCAGTTTTTAGCAGCAGCCTCTCCCGGGTCCCTCTCCCCCATCCTCCCGGGTCCTGACCGGCTTGATGCAGCTCTCCCCTGTGCTCTCCACCCACTGCTGACCAAGCCTCCCTTTTGTAAAGGCCCTACTGCCCGGACGTCCTGGCTCTCCTCGGCCCTCACACCGTGTCCTCTTTTTCTTGGGCCTGCGCCTACTTCTTCCGGGTTGGTGTTCCCAGACCACTGGATGCACTCTCGACATTCCTTCCTGAGTGACCTCATCTCCCCACATGATTGCAAGCCACATTAACGCTAATGACTCCCAAATCAGTATTTCTAGCCCAGACGTCAATCCCAGGCTTCGGACTTGCGTCCAACGGCCTGCTGGCTACCGGTGCTCGGGGGTGCTGCAAGTACCTCACACTCGCAACTGAAAACATGGAATTATCGCCGCCCTCATTACAAGGCCTCCCTCCCCTCTGGCCTCCAGCCCCAGAAGTCACCAACACTCCGCACGCCCTAGCAGCCCTGTTTGGCCGTGCCCAGTACGTGAGGTCCTTAGCACCCGGACAACCGCACTAGCTTCCCAACGGCTCCTGGCCTCTTGCCTGCTTTCCCGGAAACGCATCTTCCACGCGCGGCCCTGTGACCCACGTGACTTGAGCCCTCCAGTCCACCGCGTAAACTCCAAAGCCTTTATCACGGGCCACCGGACTCTTGTCACTCGACCCCTATCTAGCTGTCACAGCTCGCTGGTACAGCCGGCAGCCCAGGGACAAACAGGTGGTATTCCTTACACAGCACACTCCTCTCCATGATGACAAGCCCTCTTCCCAAGTCTGTGCTCCCTGCCCCTTTGCCTAACACACCAGCAGGTCACCTGGAGAACTTTCACAAATGCTGAGACTCAGGTCAGACACCTCCTCCAGGAAGCCATTCGCAAATCTATTGCCAGGCTTCCCAACTGAGTGGTAATTGTGTTTGTCTTCCCCTCGAGGCTCTGAGTTCCTTGAGGGCAGCATTTACATCTTATTCTTGTATCCCTGGCTTCTTTGGGCCACCGATTTTTGCTGAACAAATCAATTAGTGCCCACAGCTAGCAGATTCTACCTCGGCAATCCTTTCCATCTACTTCCACAGTGCCCTAAGTCCTTACATATGGTTGAAGGGATGCCACCAAAATGCAGTTCCTAATTGCCTTTTCTCGTAGCTCGTCTAACATCCTCCTGACCTGTGCCCCCGTCGTCCAGAGATGGAGGGTAGACGGCAGAATTACCACCCTTCTATTTCTCCATCCACAGCAAAAACCACTAAATACCATGCTGGGTCCACTCTCGGCCTCGGAAGAATCCTTCGCAACACAGCCCTCCAGGCAGGTAGCGCGACTCGATTCGTTTTGGCTAAGACTGCTGCCATTTCCCAGGAATGCAGTTGTGGTTACCTGTCTCTTCCGTGCTAAACCCCTTGGGCTCCTTGATTGCCTCCCAAGTAGGCACTGGTCCCACCAGGTAGTATTTCAAGGTTTTCTCCGAATTCACTCCATCCTTGTGCGCCCCGACGTAACCCCTTGCTTTCTCTCCCCGTACCTCTGGTTCATGCTGCAACTCCCGCTAAGAATCTGCCGCTTCCCCTCACGCTTTGGCTCCAGTTCCACCCTAGCCCCTAGCTCCGTCTGAGCACCACTTCCTCCAGTCCGTGGGTCTCCCAAGTGTGGGCCTGGCCGGCAGCATCAGTACCGCACGGGACAGTCGAAACGCATTCCCCAGACCCCGCTGGGGACCTGCTGAACCGAAACTCTGGGCCGGCACCCTGCGGGGGACTCGGGTGTGGGCTCACGTCTGAGAAAGACTGCTCTGAGACGTACCATATGCTCTCCCCAGCCCACTCTGCGCTCGCCTTCCCACAGCAGGGGAGGCTGGTCCCAACACTTCACATGCTGCCCGGCACTCTAGCTTTCCTGGCCTCGATGCGCTTGCCCCCCGGCCCCCACCCCACCCCCATCACCTGGGCTGGGTGATGAGCTCCCAGAGAGAACCCACACCCTTACCCAAGTCTGCGGCCTCTGCCACCCCTGCAGAGCCCGGTACCGAGAAGGTACGCCATCAGGGCCGGACCCTGAATCCTGTTTCAGCGCTTACCTGGGTAAAGGAACAGGGGACAGCTGCTCTTCCTCAACTCTGACTCTGAAGCCTTCTAACTTCACCACTGGCGACATCCTGAGAGTTCCCCAGAGCGGCTGGATTGGCACAGACCGTGTCCTTGGGCTTCGGATGAAGAGAAGGTTCTCTCTCCCAAACTGAACTGTTTCTATCAAGTTCCTACCCCAGGCCTCACTTAGCCCACATTTTTGTAGCACTAAAGCCACCTGGTTGATCAGAGAAAAGGGAGAGGCAAAGACGAAAAGCTTTATGTGACCTGTCGCCACCTCCCAGATTTGTGCTTGTGGGGAGAGAGGGTTTGAACCCATCAACAGATAGACACAGATATAAAAGGGTTTTGGAGGAAAAAAATCTTTTTCCTCCCAGACCTGTGTTCCAAAGATGCAGTAATGGTCACTGGGTCCAGGTTCTGAATCCATACTTTTCCAACAGGAAACAAGGTAGAACCACAAATCATTAAAAGCTGGAACGGGGCTCAGGAGTGTTCCAACAAAAGGCCCACGTTTGTTGCCGTTCCCGCTTGTTAATTCCTCGCTCTGCATGCACATCAGAGAAACACCTCAGAACAGAGCAAGACTCTTCCTATTCTAGAAGAACTTGGCTTTAGTGCTACAAACACACAAACTCAGAATAAAGACATCTACGCTAAGAGCAAGACTCGTGATGTTTATGACGTAGGTGGTGCCAAAGATAAGAAACTGAGCATTTCCACGACCTTTTCTGCAACAGCTTCAATGCCAGAGACGCAAAGATGGACCGCTACCCTAAACCCTGAGCGGAATCTAAATCAAAACGTGAACTTTGCTCTGCACGCTCAGCCTGCTGCTTTTACGAGGCCCTACCGATTCTGGGAGAGTTGACCGTCTGGGTGTTTTGTAACCGGTCCTGCAGGAAGGTGGTACGCTTGACCAGACTTTTCACTTTCTCTGCCTAGAGTCCTCCGGTAAGATGTGGTCTTTAATGACAGAATGCCATACCTAAATTGCCTGACTGCTTTAAAATCTGGGGTGGGGGTGAAGGACGACTTGCACTCGTTACAGAATTCTCTGCAACTCTGTCTCCGTCAGTCAGGACGTTCAATGAAGCAGAACCTCTGACCACGCTAGACACATGTTTGCTAAATTTAGCTTTGCATCAGCAGGCGCTCAGAATAGCTCCTCGAGCTCTCATGTTACCCTTAGACAGTGATTCTTTTAAGGCTGCTTCTCCGTGGCAGGCCGGCGCAGAGCAAGGGGCACTCCACGTGCTCTCTCGATGGCCATTGTTAAGAAACTGGCCTAAGGTAAGGGAATCCGGTCAGCCACAGCGAAGATGTTCACTCCCACCTCTCCGCCGCGGGAGCAGGAAGTTAGCCATATATCACCTTTCACGCGTTACAAGTAGTTTGCAGTTAACGGCCTGACATGCTCGATGGTCCTTGAACCACATCCCATATTACTCAGCCGTCCAAGTCTAGCGTCCCTGAATCTCTAGCTTCTCTGAATTAGATGTTGGCCAAGTTCTATAAATAGAGAGAAAGCAAACTGGTTCTGTCAATCTTCTCATACTCTGGCAGGATAACATATTTTAAAATTATAAAAATATCTATGTCTTCATCACTCTAAAATTATTACATAACACATGATTTTTGAGGGGAAAAAAAAAAGTTTACTTCTGTCTCTCCCTACCTTCCAACCCTCATGGACCTTCAAATGTTGTGATCATATTCAGCAAACTAGCAAACGTGAATCCAAACCAAAATTAAAGGCCTACTATGGGCCCAACTCTGTGTTACACAAATAGAGAAATGTTGGAGGTATTTAATTCCCGGACAGACAGTCCATAGTAACTGGCATTGGCACATTCACAGCTCATGTCAGGTTGACTGCAACTTTTACTGCACTATTAGCTTATGATCACTTTTTTTTTTTTAAATGCTTACTTTTGAGGGAGAGAGAATGTGAGCAGGGGAGGGGCAGAGAGAGGGAGACACAGAATCCAAATCAGGCTCCAGGCTCTGAACTATCAGCACAGAGCCCAACGCGGGGCTCAAATCCACAAACTGCAAGATCATGACCTGAGCCAAAGTCGGACGTTTAACCAACTAAGCCACCCAGGTGCCCCAGTTCGTGATCACTCTTAACATGAGCCTTTAGAAACCACTGGATACTTTTATCCCCGTGTGCCCTGGAAGGGGCCAACAGCCCCAGAAAGCGGAGGTCTTGAAAAGGTGAGTTGATATTATACATACACGAGGTGGATTCCACGTATTAGGAGTTTGGCAGAGTCTCCAATTATTCACTATTTATGCCCAATCTGAAGTAAGGCTTCCCCCAACATATGGCCTACTAAAAAACAACAAAATCATAATACACATTGGCAGACTTTATAAATAAATGCTATTTTAATCACCTGGCTTTGTTTAATCCACAAAACCACATTCACGGCTTTTTCTAGTCTGTCTTCCCTAACCACATGACCTGATGTATTTTCTGGAACCCTTCATGTTTTAAGAAAACCATTCTGCCTTTGATTTTGCAACCCCAGAGCCAACTTCCCTTACATTCTTAGTAGCTAATGCAGTCACATCAAAGAAACATTGATGGAATGGTGATCAATTAGAGTCTCAGAGACCTTCAGAATAGTTTAAAAAAAAAAAAAAAAAAGTCACCAAGCAAGAAAACTGCCAGTGTTGCCCGTGATGGCTCTTCCTTGACCGCTCCTGTCACTGAAACCTTCCCCTCTGTGGCTGCCCTGGCCCAGAACCTGGAGCATTTCACTCCTTCCGCCATTCCTCCTGCAGTGCTTACAAGGCGGTGCACAGAGGGGTCTGAAACTTGTTTCTGCTGGTGACCCAAGGAGTTCACAGTCCACACTAGGCCAGAAGCAGCTCTCGGCCTCCGCGTCGACAGCGGCCAGCCACGCGCCAGTCTAGAACTGTGGCGGTCACCGCCGCGGTGAAGGTTAGTGGCATGCATTTACAAAGTGTCTACAAAAACAGAAATAGGAATATTTGCCGTACTTCCCGCTCTTCCTTGGAGAGGTTCCCTTTGGTGAGCAACTCCCCTAGGGTTGACCCCCTCAGCCCAGGAAGTAACACAAGGTACTCGGGTATTCATTGCCTGACCTTTCACATCCCTTCCCGTCTTGCCCATCCTCACTGTTACCCTTTGGGCAGCGACCTGTTTGGCTCGCAGAGAAGAAGAGGGGGAGCCACCTCGTTTTGAGGGTATAAAGTGTGACGGCACAGCTCTGACATCTCAAGCGCTCTAAGGAAGAAGAGTTTCTTCATGGTTATACTAATGTGAAGGCCTCCATATGCATTCACATACTGTTTCAATGGCCCAGATAGGGAATTCCTTAACTTTCTTTCTCAGTCTCACCACCCCCCCCACCCCGCCCGCCTCCCCCCCACAACAACTTGGTAGATGAGTTTGTTTTGCCTCATCTAGTATAATCTAAGAATTCACCCTGGTTTTTTCCATTGTTTCTAGCATGAGCTGAGACACTGTATTTCCAATGAAGTGCCCAGAAGCATTTTTCAGCTAGAGACTAACCTGAGGGCCACGGACTCTGGCTCCACCTACACTATGGCACAAATCAAGTCTGTGGCAGCTTCCTCGCCTCTCATCCAAAGCAACAAAGCTTGGAGCAGGAAGCTCCCCGAAAGCAGAAAATCCAGAAGCTTGAGGAAAAGTGGCACCAGCTCCTGACCTATAGTAATCGAGTGTGGCCACAGAGGACACCACATAAAAGGTGGACTGGGAATGGCGTGGTGGCCTCCTTCTTCAACCGGGGCAAATCACACAGGCCCCTGAGCCTCGTTTCGCTCCCGTTCCTAGAAAAAGTGTATTTGAAAAAAACTCCCTCCTTGCTGTCATGATACTCCTCACTCCCTTAAGATATACTGAGAGAGGAAACCCCTACTATCCCCTAGTAAGAACTAAAATTAAGGGGACCCTAGAACTAAGTCAGGTGGCCATCACGATGATGGGAAGTTCGGCAGAAGAGAACTGGGTGGAGCAGGGAAGGATCTCAGGCAGTCAAACCCTAGCACAAATAATTTAGTGTTCTTCATCCGATGAAAGGCCTTCAATTTCATCTCTGTCTCCCCCAATTGCCATCCAGAAGGCCTTGGCCACCTGTGGAGAGAAGCGTGCAACACATTTTAGGCAACAGCTACATTTCAGCTTGTTTCATGTGTCAGTCAATATGCTCAACTGATCAAGACCTAAAATGCTATCCTTGCCCTCCAGCCTTCCAGCAACATATATCAAAACCCTTGAGTACCCTGACCCAGGACTTCGACTTCTAGAAATGCATACTGAGTCGAAAATCAGAGTTACGTACAAAGGTGATGGATGTGTAAGGTTATGCACAGCGTCACTATTTATAGAAGCAAAAAATGCACATGGCCTACACGTCCAAAAGGGAAATGGATAAATTAGGACACATTCATACAATGAAATGCCATAAAACACATACATTTCCTGCCAAGAGCATGTGTTGCATTGGTAATAAAACAAAACAAAACAAAACAAAACAACTGGGAGTTTTCCAGCCCAACAGTTAAGAAGGCAAACGTCCTGGGTCTCAATGAAAGTTCCATGTCACTCAACATACATTTGAAAAATCTTGGTTTGACTACAGCAATTATATTACTACAGTGTAAACATTCAATTCGTTCCAAGTTAATATCCAAAGAAAGTTCACACTAAGACACTAACAGAAATCAACAAGTGTGACATATAATAACAGTAACAGACCTTCTGTAGACACTCAATAAATACCTGACTGATTGTCTCACCTTTTCTGCATGCAACTTTCTTTGCTCGTGAGGAAGCGTCGCAGCCTTGTCTAGGGGGAAAATATATCTTAAGAAATTCATCTAATAGCACAGGAGAGTCTGGAGTGTATGGATGTTGTAATGCTAGAAGATGGGAGATGGGTTTCAAAGACAAATGCTTATGGTGTAGTCATTAGAGCTGTTAGGGAGTTTAAGTCTTCCCGATTTTCCAGATGGGGATGATGTGAGTCAACTGGCAGGGGTCTTACTGATTCCAGGTTAATGAGACACACTGAAAGAAACTGAGAGAGGCAAGAGAAGAAGGGCAAGTAAGAGGAAAGAGAGTGGAGAAAGAGGAAAATTTTCCCCGGGGAACTTCTACCAACAGAAGATGGCACGGTCCCCCCGGAGCCAAGGTTCTCCAGACAGCTGACACCAGAGCATGGAATCCAATCAGCGGTGACCAAACCAAATCCTACCATGTAAAACAGAGGAGCACCAGGACAGAAATGTGTCAGAGGCAATGGATCCAATTACCTTTCATTTCCTTTAACTTGGAAAACAGTCTTTCAAAATTCTCCAAATCTCCTCCACCAGTAGTAAGACTGGCTAATTCTTGAATATCCAGATCTAACATGGGATCTGAAAAAAGGATTTGTCACATTAGTTGCCACCTATCACTTACATATGTGCTAAATACGCATACAAGGCAATCAATCCTAGCTTTGACGGCGTCATCACTGGACGAGTACTCCATGTGCACCGTCTTCACTGCTCACAGTGCTTCTGCCTGCCTGGCTGCTGGCGGGCCTTCGTGAACGAAAAGTAGCATATTCTAGCCTTACAGCATTACACTGAGGCAAAGAATATGGCTTCGTTTCAGAGATGAGAAAACTAGAGCTCTGAGTGGAAGTGACTGGCTGGCTCCAGGTCACAGCTAGTGTGAGCTCGGATTCTGACTTAGGTGTTTCCAACTCTAAAGGCCACACTCTCCACTGAGGTGCACTGATCAACAGCAAGCGTCTGGAATTTATGCCGTATCTTCCTGTACAACAAATATTTTCGCATCTATTACTGACAACCACCATATGAGGTGGTTAGGACAGACCTCAATGTCTGCAATTTATACGTGGAGAAAGCTGGGTTTAAAAACGAATTCATCTAAAATTACAGTTATTCAGAAGTAGAGCCAAATCCTAACTATTACTACAAAGCCTTTATTATTTCTACCGCAACCTATTACCTCTTCATCAAAATTTGTTTTTAATCAGAATTCTTCCCCATTCTCCACTCCATACCGACCACCTCTATGATGTCTTCCCTAGGCATCCCAGATCACAAGCCTCCTTCCCTAGATTTCATTCCATACTTCGTGTTTCTAGAACTGTCTTGGCACTGGCACATGCTACTTTGCATTCTGACACCTCCCCACATTACTGAAATACCACCACAGTACGAGAGAGCTCACCTTTGTGTCTACATCACCGAGTGCTTTACTTTATGTAATTCCTTTTCATTTTTGCAACAGCATTGTTAGGAAGAATTTTCTTTTACGTAAGGGGAAACTAAGGCCCATGGAGGCTAAACAACTTACTCGGGGTCATCTCACCACTAGTGGTAGAGCCATGATTGGAACCCAGTTGTCCAGGACCCCAGGCCCACAACTTTAAGCATTATATCACAAGGCCTGTCTCCACATTTTTAGGCTGTAAGCTGCTTGAAGACAAGGACAACTTCTAATTCTTTGCATCTACTACAATGCCATACAGAGAATTTGGTGTTAAAAATGCATTTTGGTTAATAAATTCGCTTTGGACAAATTTCAATGGACATTTCATGTAGGCAGTTGACATACGGGGCTGGAGATAAAAATTTGTGATTTCTCTGTGTATAAATGGTAACTGAACGTAGAAGCACTTCATGCTTTAATATAGATTTGGCAGAGGAGGGTAGACGGAGTGCTGAGGGATGGCAATATGTGAAGGCTGGGTAAAGGAGGGTCATCTATCAAAGAAAGAGAAGGAATAACCAGAGAGGTAAGAAGAAAACCAGGACACGTGCTGGGTGAGCCAAAGAAAATGTTTCAAAAAGGAACCGATTCACAATGTTGAATGCTGTCAAGAGGTTAAGACAAGGACTGGAAAATGTCTACGAAATTTAGTGGCATGGAGGTCACTGGTGAGCTGTTTCAGTGGCAAATGGGACAAAAGCTGAAGAGTAATAGTGGGTGAGGGACGGAAAGAAGTTCAGTAGAGAGGAGGGAGCTGCGGGGTTGACAGATGTTTTACCTTTGTTGGTTTGGTTTTGCCTTTTTTTAAATTTTGACATAATTCCGGTACTATCAAAAAGTTATGAAAATAGTAAGTTCTGCCTTCCTCCCCTGGCATTAACATCTTATGTAACTAAAGGACAATTATGGATGTCAAGAAGTTCAAAATGGTAAAGTGCTATTAACTAAACTACAGACTTCATTCAGACCTCACCAGTTTTCCCACTAATATCCTGTTCCAGGATCTTACACAGAATTCAGCCGTCAGATCTCTTTAGTCTTCTTCAAAGTGTGATAGTTCCTTAGACTTGTCATCCTTCATGACTTTGACACTTTTGAAGAGTACTCGTCAGTTATTTTGTATCATGTCCCTCCAACTGTGTTTGTCTGATGGTTTCTTATTAGACTGAGGCTATGCCCCTTTGGCATGAAGACCACAAAAGTGACGTGCCCTTTCAGTGCCTCCTGTCAGGGGACAGGTGATGTCAGTGTGTCTTATTACCACTGATGTTAAAACTGGTGTCCGCCGGGTGTCTCCAGTGTAAAGTTACTATTATCCTCTCTGTACTAAATAAATATCTTGGGAAAGATACTGTGGAACATGCAAGCATTGTGTCTCTTCTCAAAATTTCATCTCTTAAGTTTCATGTTCATCGGTGGATCTTGGCCACAACGACAATTATTACTGTGGTGTGTGGCTAATGATGATTTTTCTTTCCCTCATTCCTTCTACCTTTATCAGAATTCTTCCATAAAGAAGAACTTCCCTTTTTTCCCTGGTTGTTTTTTTACTCAGTTCTTATGCTAGTATGGATTCAGATATTTTATTTTATTCTGTGGATTACAGCCCAATACTAAATTCATTTTTTTAATGTTTATTTATTGAGAGAGAGAGACAGAGAGAGAGACAGAGAGAGAGAGAGAGAGAGAGAGAGAGGGAGGCAGACACAGAATCGGAAGTAGGCTCCAGGCTCTGAGCTATCAACACAGAGCCCAACGCGGGACCCGAACCCACGATTCATGAGATCATGACCTGAGCTGAAGTCGGACACTTAACCGACTAAGCCACCCAGAGCCCCTACTAAATTCATTTTTGCTGGTCAAATTGTTCCAGCATGAGCCACAGGAAGCTCTTTCAAGTTGGTTCCGGTGCCCTTTTAACATGCTCCCTTTTTTTTTTTCTTCCAGTACCTCCTCACGTTCTGGCCCCACAGGATAACTCTAGGCTCATCCTGCATTTTTCCGGTCTCTAGCCATGGAATCAATCACTTCTCCAAGTGACCCTGGATCCTTTTATTGGAGGATGGTATTTAAAAACCAAGATCTAAATGCTAAGGGTGGTGGGGCGCCTGGGTGGCTCCATCAGCTAAACGTCCGACTTTGGCTCAGGTCACGACCTTGCGTTTTATGAGTTCAAGCCCCGCGTCGGGCTCCGTGCGGACAGCTGGGAGCCTGAAGCCTGCTTCGGATTCTGTGTCTCCCTTTCCCTCTGCCCCTCCCCCACTCGCTCTCTATCTCTGTCTCTCAAAAATAAATAAATATTAAAAAAAAAAAAAAAAAGAATTTAAACGCTAAAGGTGCCAACTGCTATTGGAGTATGGTGCTTCCAGGCCCTCTCAGTGGAAAGCGGTAGGACGCGTACACACGTCTCTCTCTATTGCTCTAGCGCAGAAGTATGCCGTCACGCTAACACCTTCAGTTCCAGCCCAGTACCAAACGGTGCATCCCGCCTTCTTCTTTCCTTATGTGACTTCTTTCTCGGACAGTGAGAAACCTAGCTCTCATTATCTATATTTTTTTAATTTTTTCAACCGATACATCCAAAATATATATTGTGTCAGGATTTCTAAACCATACTCCTGTGAGAATCAAATGTATTGGGCAGAGTTCACTATTTCTGTTCAGTTCTGTTTTTAGCCTCATGGTATTTAGTCAGATGCTGTTTCCCCATGTTATTCAGGCCAGTTCTTGTCTTCCCTACCTCTTCAGTGTGGTTACTGTTGTTTTGTTTTTGTTTTTGTTTTTGTTTTCCCCATGACAGAGACTTTAGCACGTCTAAAACCAATAGGAGAAGGGCACCTGGGTGGCTCGGTTGGTTAAGCGTCTGACTTCAGCCAAGGTCATGATCTCGCTGTTCCTGAGTTGGAGCCCCGCGTCGGGCTCTGTGCTGACAGCTCAGAGCCTGGAGCCTGCTTCGGATTCTGTGTCTCCCTCTCTCTCTGCCCCTCCCCTACTCATGCTCTGTCTCTCAAAAATAAACACATTAAAAAAAATTTTTTTTAAACCAATACGAGGGACCCAACTAGAAGACAAGGTTGAATATATGAAAGAGTAAAGAGATTATATGTAATTTTTCCTTCTTTATATGTTTCTATTACCAAACACTTAAGTTTTCTACTGGACTATCTTCTAATCAGAAAGTGTTTTAAAAGCTGCACATGGGCCCTCCGTGGTGGCATCGCGAGAACGCAGAACTGTCCGCAGTTCCACAACAAGAGAACGTTTACAGTTATTATCAACCACATCCCGTGGCTTTTGGACATCTGAATGGATTCGAGTTTCGGTTCCAGGACCCTCTTGTTAGATGCCCTTGGACAAGCTATTAAACTGCTCTGGGCCTCAGTGTCATCTCCATAAAATAACTTTTCTGCTGAACTTCATTACCCAACACAGGAAAGTAGATATAAAAGAACTTTAAAAGGATGTGAAAGGGCTTATAAAGTTGTATTATTCTTGTTACCATCAATTCTGCCAACTGTTAAATACTATGAAAAAAACTGGAATATGGAGATATAAAGCTGTTTCACCACCTGGTTCTGTCTGTCTCAGCTAAGATGATCTGGATCAGGATCCTGCTGAGAGAATCAGAGAGAAAATGGTACCCGCAGATTGCTTATATAGCGATTCTCCCTCCCTTGCTGATAGCCATCCACCAGGCTCACGTTCATTGGGGTACACCATCCATTTTCTTCCCTTGTTCATCCTCAAAGTCAATTTCCCCCTCGATGATGTATGTCCCACACCTATTCCAAGTTCCACAGAGCTGTCTCCTGGCAGCCAAAGGAGGAACTTACCCACGATGCTATCTGCCTGGGCATCTGTTGTGTTAGATGCACCGCCCCGATGATCCAAGAGAGATTCAGTCCTAGCTGCTGCTGGCAAACGGGGCTGCTGTTGAGGGAAATACACACAAGCAGTAATTTAATTGCAGGCTATTTCAGAACTAAAGCCAAAAAGGCTCACACCTCCACTCCCCAGTTGGCTCTAGAGAAGCAATAATGGGAGCTAGAGACAAAGAGAGATGGAAGAAGGGTTGATGTCACATAAAAAAAAAAAAAAAAAAAAAATCAGAGGCTAAAAATTCACTAACTCAGGAGTATTTTCCCTCAAGGAAAAGCTAGAAAGTGTTATGATTCTGCTACTGGCTATTAAAAAGTGGTTTTTTGTTTGCTTTAAGAGCCATGTTTTATTCAAAATGCAAAAATCAACGTAAGTATATCTCAAAAAGCTCAAGACTGATGAAAAAGTTGCCTGGAAAGACCACATGGCACTGTGTCATTTGCTCTTGGTTCCAGCAAGCCGACCAAGGCACACTTGGACCAAAGACCTTGGGGACACAGGGTTGAAGTCAGACTAGGAACTTCACTGAGGACAGGGACCCTGCCTCTGGTTTGTACAGGGCCTCATACATGGGAAGTATTGAGAAAGAACCATCAATTTTATTTCATAAAGATCTGCAGGCAACTTTATGTCTCAAGGAAATCCTAGCACGCTTTTTAAAGTACGCTCGCCCAAAAAACCCCACGGGGGAGCCTAAATTGTGATCATCTTGAAAGGGCTTACTGCTTTAATGCTGGACCAGCCTCCTCTCAACAGGCACCAGGCACAAGAGGACTGTTTTAGATTCTCTTTTTATCCTTGTTTTAACTATTTTCTGCTGCCTCTTAAATGGAAAGGAAAAAATGACAAATGGTGTAAAGAGTCATAATGACCAGGAGAAATTAAAACCAAAGGATCCAGGAAAAATCTTTACCTCTGAGTGACGCATCTCTGCTGACCCAATGCTATGGTTTGCTCCAGCCAATGAGCTGAGAAGGCTAAAGCCTTGGTTCCTATCTGAAAAGAAAACAATCCAGTCACGGACATTTGTTATTTACGTTTTAAAGTGTTAAAATGACCGTGATAAAGACACAGTGGCTATTTCCTCATTATAAAAGTTCTAACTATAAAAACTGTTACTCTGGGACATTAGGAATTTATAGATCTTTTTAAAAAAAAAATTTTTTTTAACGTTTATTTATTTTTGAGACAGAGAGAGACAGAGCATGAACGGGGGAGGGTCAGAGAGAGGGAGACACAGAATCCGAAACAGGCTCCAGGCTCTGAGCTGTCAGCACAGAGCCCGACGCGGGGCTCGAACCCACAAACCGTGAGATCATGACCTGAGCCGAAGTCGGCCGCTTAACCGACTGAGCCACCCAGGCGCCCCAGGAATTTATAGATCTTAATGCATGGACTCGTGCTTGCATTTTCTTCATACTTGTTATTTGAAAATATGAATTTTTTTGGAATAAAAGCTTCTTAACAAAATAGTCACCAACAATCACCATACTCTCTCAATTCTGAATAATTTTTAAAACTCACAGACACAGGTCCAGGCCAAATATAATGGCAGGTCCACCACAACAAACAAGACCACTCAGTGGTTCTTTTGCAAAGGTTAACAGCACTCATGTTTTAATAGTCACTATGAACCAATATGGCAGTGTTTCAAACGGTGTTTCAAATGTTCAGAAACGTTTACAAAAAAGCAACACAGGTGCGTTATCATCAGGTGAAAAGGAGCATGCATGCTTTTTAAAACAAAGCTTTCATTTTGTAAGGGATAAGAACTCCCTATACTCTTAATGTTTGTATTTACAATGGAGGACAAATCTGGAGCAGAACATCTAGAAATGATGACAGCCCTAGCGCCGATCACAGCTTCCTCAGAATCACCTGGAACACCTATTAAAACTAGCCTGGTATTCAAGGACCCTATCTCAGACTCACTGAAGCAGAATCTCTGGGGCAGACACCAAGGAAGCTGAACTTCCATTTCTCGAAGTTTACTTATTTATTTATTTTTAGTGATCGCTACGCCCACCGTGAGGTTCAAACTCATGAGCCCAAGATCAAGAGTCGCACGCTCTTCCAACTGAGCCAGCCAGGTGCCCCGAAAGCTGAACTTCTCACACATACTCCAGGAGAATCTTTGAAGGACAGGGATCAGGGAAGTCGGAAGGACAAAAAGAAAAGAAAATCACTACTTTAGAGTAGAAGGCGACACCCACAATCCAGGAGTCTAAAGGTACAGTTGTCAAAAAGCTATCTTCCTTCCCCTTGCCTTTCCTCTATCTGTCCCTTCCCCGGACCCATCCTCAGCTCTTTAAACCACCTAGAGGTTCTAGGTCCTACCCCCGTCGCGTGAAATCTGTTGCCAGACAGTCACACAGAGGTGCTGACAACAGAGAGACACCTGCCGTCTCCGTCCTTCGACACCACAACGACCGCGCATGCTAGGCGGAGGCCCGCAGTTTTTTCCAGCTCGGCCTCTCACCCCGCGCGTACCCTGCCCGCTGCAGGACCTGTGTGGGCGCTGGGCAGCACCAGGGGCCTGTTGATTTTCTCACACCGTACCCCAGCGTCCACGTACCCCTGGAGCCCCTTTTACCTCCTCATCCAACTCGGTCACTCTGCCAGGAACACGCCAGGCCAAGTGCTCGGGTGCGTCTCACGCAAGGACCAAGCGCTCAAGTGTCACCAAGGAAGGCAGCGGAGACCCAGAGGCTAAGAGAAGTAGATCCATGTGGTGTCTAACGCCGATGGCTTCAGAGAGCCTGGGATATTTGGTCCAATGTGCTATAGATTTTAAAGCAGTTGTACACAGTTCAGTGCTCTGACAGGGATTCTCCATGTCATGGAGCTCTCAGAGTAGACTTGAGGCTCTTTGTACAAAAGGCAGTACCTGAGTAATAGGGTGCTGCTGTAAGAGAGTCCTCACCTCTGTTACTGGAAATACAGTGGGCTTGGGGTAATCTTCAAATCCAATTCACAAATCCCTGCCTATTCTAATTCCACGGCTTATGTTTTTCCTCTGTTGGGCATCACCTAAACTTGGCAGGCCAGGCTGCAATCCATGAAGACTAAGGCAATGTTGTGTCAACTTAGGCATATTGTTTGATCAAAACAGTCTGTTAAAAGTCCCTCGTTCTTTTTTTTTTTTTTTTAATGTTTTTAATGTTTTTATCTATTTTTGAGAGAGAAAGAGAGACAGAGAGAGACAGAGAGAGAGAGAGAGAATATGAATCTGAAGCAGGCTGCAGGCTCCAAGCTGTCAGCACAGGGCTGGACTCGGGGCTCGAACTCACGAACCGTGAAATCATGACCTAAGCCGGAGTCGGGCACTTAACTGACTGAGCCACCCAGGCGCCCCAAAGTCCCTCATTCTTTATAGTGGCTGCCTCCAAGGAGGGGGTCTGGGAGGGACAGGAGTTAGAAGAGCCGGACTCATCACTGTAGATCACGAAAAGGTCTGAATAGTGGGAAGAGAACTGGGCTCCAGGTCAGAAAGCTTGGATTTCATTCCTGGCTCTGCCTCCCAATGTGATCGCGCGCAAATTAATGAATCTTTCTGTGTCTCAATTTTTTGATCCGTCAAATAAGAGGAGTGCTATATTCATGGTTGTGAAGGTCCTTTCTGCCCTAGGTGTCTGTGATTTTATGAAGAGGTACTCTTTCGCCTCTCTTACAGTAGCTCTGAATTAGCTGGGCTTTTTAAAAAAATTACTAAATAGAAAAACAAGAACTTTAAGTTTCCTAATCCTTTTAAGGTTCACAGAGGACTACGAGTTTATAATCAGGTTTTGGACTAATTATAATAAGCTGGAAGGACTTTCGCTCAGGATTTTCTTACAAACAACGGAGAAATGTAGTCAACTGACAAGAGAGTTCACGGTGTTCCCCTGCTTATATTTTAAGGAGATCAGAAACATAGCAATTGTCATGATTAGAAAAGCAACTCATTCTTGTTTATACAAAGCGGATCGCTCGCACATTAATGTTGCTCAAAAAAACTTGGATGAGATTTTATCCACCTACGGCCTTAAAGAAACTCAGTCCTGCCTAGTTCCAAACGTGTTTAGCAAAATCCTGCCCGTGTGCACCCGCTGTAAAACCATTCTCATAGGAAAGGATTACATAAATCTTTTCTTGTTTGCCAGATTTTTCTCCCCAGGACTCAGGGCATGGAAATATCATCCCTATTAAGAAGAATTTATTTCTTTAGCAGGTAGTTGTTGAAATTGGCTTTTGCCCCTCTCGTTTTATCGATGCCACAAAACACTACACCAGGAAGGAATAAATTAATCCACTTACTGAACGGATTCTTCTGGAGCTTCAGAGCTAGAGAAAAGGGAAGTTGTTAATGGTGGGAAATAAATTCTTCTGGAAGGCACAGTAAGTATATTAAACTCTGGTCCTAAAAACATCTAATTCCATTTCAGACTACTCAATTGGCACCTGTGGAATACTAGATTTTAAAAAGGATAGTCATGAAAAACTCTAGTGGTGCTGGTCATTAGCACAGAATTCTTACACAAGTGTCCGAAACAGAGCTATGGCCTCTAGAATAAAGATTTCATGTGCCTTGGGGAGGAGCTTCTATTTATATATTTATTTTTTTAATAAGTTTCCAGAAAATTTCATATAGATGACAGTGTCTGGGTATCTCTTCATAAATCTAAAAGCACAGGATTTGGGGGACGCTTGGGGGGCTCAGTCGGTTGAGCGACCAACTTCGGCTCAGGTCATGATCTCACAGTTTGTGGGTTTGAGACCCGTGTCGGGCTCTGTGCCGACAGCTTAGGAGCCTGGAGCCTCCTTTGGATTCTGTGTCTCCCTCTCTCTCTCTGCCCCTCCCCCACTCATGCTCTGTCTCTCTCAAAAATAAAATAGAAACATTAAAAAAATAAAATAAAAGCCCGGGATTTTTATAGAAACGTAACATGCACTTCACACAGCAACTGTGACTTCCATTCCCTGAGACACTTACAGAACTGAAAACTTGGGTCCAAAGGGAAATTTTAGCAGAAGGTTAAACATACGAAGGAGGCTGGGATATCTGCTGACGGCCTGATAGGACTCAGGCTGCACTGTGTCAGCCAGAGAGGTTTTTACTTCAAATTTCTACACAACACAGCCACAATATTAAGGATTTCCACGACCACACACCCAAAACGTCTTAGATGACCTGTTATGTATCTTCTGTGTCCATATTCAGCTTTTATTTCTTTAAAGCGGCAATTAGTTGGCACCATCTGTAGAAGTTCAACTTTTCTTTACATCCCCTTTCTCTCCCCACAAAATATTTTGTTTTCTACCCAGTGATACACGTGACCCCACTTACACCACAGCTAAGATTTTCGACTTCCATAGAGACGCTGGGCCTATTTTTTCTTATTTTTAAATCACACCATGAAAACTTATTTTAAGCAAGTACTCCATCAAAAATGATTTCACTAGTATTTGGGAAATAAGCCTACACATCTTTTTCACATTCCACTTCTTTAAAAAAAAAAGTTGTTTTTTTTTTTTAATGTTTATTTTTGAGAGAGGAGAGAGACAGAGTGTGAGTGGGAGAGGAGCAGAGAGAGAAGGAGACAGAATCTGAAGCAGGCTCTGGGCTCTGAGCCGTCAGCACACAGCCCGATGCGGGGCTGGAACTCACAAAACCGAGAGATCATGACCTGAGCAGAAGTCAGACACTTAACCGACTGAGCCACCCAGGTGCCCCTATCACATTCCACTTCTGCTTGACATAATGAAATGAATGATTCTGAAATCACAGAAGAGTTAGAAAAACTGATTTATTCTCTTTCAATGAACTATTTATTGCTTGAAAAGACAAAACTCTGATGCACCGTAGCTGGCAGTACGTGAATCCGTCCTCTCCCACACCTGGGCACCTGCTCCCAAGTCTAGAACTGTTTCTGCCAATACCTGAAGATACAATGAACATAACCAGAAAGTAACCAGACTATGCTTTTTCCCTTTATCCTGACTATAAACGAAATGTTCACCATGGAAAGTTCGGAAAGTAGACAACAGTATAAAGAAGAAAATGAAACCATAAGAGATGCCAATCAATGCTTTGGTATATGTCCTCCTGCTCCTTTTCTCTATGCACACATACACACAATTTCTTAACAAACTGCACTAAATATCAGAATGAGTACTGTCTTTTCCAAAGTTGTAAAGGAAAGCTTTACACTAATTTCTTTTTAATTTTTTAAATCTTTATTTTTGAGAGAGAGAGAGAGAGAGAGAGACAGAGTGTGAGCAGGGGAGGAACAGAGAGAAGGAGACACAGAACCCGAAGCAGGCTCCAGGCTCTGAGCCATCAGCAAAGAGCCTGACGCGGGGCTCAAACCCACAAACTGCGAGATCGTGACCTGAGCTAAAGTTGGACGCCCAACCGACTGAGCCACCCAGGCGCTCCTACACTAATTTCAATCATGACTCCACCATAGAGTTATATCTCCAGAGCCTGAAGCACACTCTTGAAAATCCTCAGAGGAATGTTTAGAATCAAGTGAAAAGTCATTCGGAACCAAGTGTGGGGAACCATAAGATGTTACCATAAAGAAAAAGAGGACTTTTATGTAGTTCGTAACCAGTTCTAGAAAGAATACCAAAGGAAAACTACCAAAAATGTTTTGCATGGTGGCCACAGGCGGGGGCCTGCCTTACCTCCAGGGTGACTAGCCTGAAGGGATCTCCCACCATTCATTTTGCTTACGGACAATTTGGGGGGCGATTTTTTTTTTAAAACCATAGTCTCATCATTTGACTCATTTACTCCATCTTCTCTAATTATTCACAATGCCCTCTTCCCCTTGTTCTTACAACAAACCTCTTCCACCAAGTTATGCCTTCAGTACGCGCGCGCACACACACACACGCACACACACATGGATCTATTTATTTTATTTTTGACCACAACATTCACAGTTAGACAAGTGTTAAGAGATCATTCAAATCATTCCTTCAAAAGTTCCACAATATTAGGCATGGGATAGAAAGAGGAGCGACTCACTCTGATTCAAGGAATGTGAGTCCACAGAATGTAATGTTGGTATAATTCTACCCTATCCTAGAGATGAGGAAACTGGGGTCCAGAGACATGATCCCAAGATGACCAAGGCAGAGACAGACCCTCTAGAACCCTCTTTATCACTCTCCCTCTCATTAATTTGATATTGTTTTATTTTCCGATAACATTAAATTTAATGATTAAATTTTTATTCAACCATTTTTTACCCTCTCTTTTAAAAAAAATATATATACTAAGGGCATTAGCCATCTACTTTCTCAAGACAGTAGGCTAGGTATCAGGTAACCAGACAGACCTTGTGTTTTTGGTACTTACTTCTTGCCACTGCTCGGTACCCCAGTTGTAAATGGTTCCTTAAACTGGAATCTGGGATTTCTACTTCAGTGTCTTGTTACCAAGTAAATTCAGGGGGAGCATACATTAATAAATCATTATTTCTTTTTATTTAAACAAATTTTTTTTTTAATATTTATTTTTGACAGAGAGAGAGCGAGCAGGGGAGGGGCAGAGAGAGAATGGAGACACGGAATCGGAAGCAGGCTCCAGGCTCTGAGCTGTCAGCACAGAGCCAGATGCGGGGCTCAAACGCATGAACCGCGAGATCATAACCTGAGCCTAAGTCGGACACTCAACCAACTGACCCACCCAGGTGCCCCTAATTCTTCCCGTTTATAATGGGAACACAGAAAACTATCAAATGAAAGAATTGCTGTTTCCACTATTAAAATTCCACTTAATCCTTACCCACCTGCATCACTAGAAACTAGATCACAGTGAAGACAGTGGAACCTGGGCATTTCCTCTGAGGAACAGTTTAGAATATATCCTTCAGCTCACTGTTTCTCAACCATTTTCATCACGGCCCCTAAAGGAAGAACTGCTGTTTCCTTCTCTACCCATAACCAACACTTCTGACACCAGATGTGTGGGTTTTTCCACACCGTACAACTCTCCAATTCTCATATAATGTCAATTGGATGTCCTACAATTTACGATTCTGATACTAACTGCCTCCAGTCAGCCCAGACCCCCGAGGCTAAGGGCCCAATCCCACAAGGCTGCCTCGTTTCCCTGCCAACTTCAGACACCAAATACAAGTCTCAGTGGTCACCTGAACTTCCAACTGGCTATAAATTGAGAGCTCCCACGACCCCTCCCTTGGTTCCATACTCTGCTAGGATGGCTCACAGAACTCAAGTCAGTTAGCTTACTAAACTTACCAATTTAAAATGAAAGAATGTAACTCGGGAACAGCCAAATGGAAGAGACGCACAGGGCAACGTATCAGAGTGTGCTACCTTCCCAGCGCCTCAGTGTGTTCACCAACCTGGAAGGTTGCTTAGGGTTTCTAGGGAGGTTCCCTTACACAGGCACGATTGACTAAATCTTGGACCCTAGGTGCCTAACTCAACCATCAGCCCTGGAAGTCAGGGGGTGGGGCTAAAGGTTGCAACCCTCTACTCACGTGGCTGGTTCCCCTGACAACCAACCCCCCACGTTTAGGGGCTTTCCAAAGTTAACATAACTCAGGTGTGGTTGAAAAGGGGCTTGTTAGTGAATAATAAAAGATGCTCCCTTCACCTTTATAGATCTGGAGCTGTTTCAGGATCGGGACACAAACCAATTACTAATTTATAATATTACCTTAGAAGCTCTGTGCCAGGTAGTAGGGTTAAATACAGCTCGGCCTTTTTAGACTTTTATTCCTAATCATGCATGATACACCCTCCCCACGGAAATATTATCACAAACATACTGTATGTATGTTTACATAGTATATGTAGATCTGTGCTTCATATATAAAATGAATAATTTTTTTTACCCCCCAGAATCAATTTTCACCCCTTTGGGGGCAATGATGCCCCATTAAGAATGTTTATGAAACAAGACACTGGTAGCACCAAGAATATAAAACCAGGTTATTATAAGTTAACCCAAAAGTTATGTCTTATGTTAGAAGATTTTTAAAACTCTTTCTAAACTAATAATATGCCTACAACTTTAGTACTACAATTTTATCTGTAAAAATTTGCTTTTACAATATGAAATTAAGTGACAAAAACACTTTAACTGAGCATCCGTGTACATAAGAGTTTTACCTCAAACTGAAGAGAATAATTCCTTGTGACTCTAAATGATTTAAAATAAACTATCTTACGCTCACAAGTAATGTGTAAGTATTTATTACATTAACTATCGAGAGCTTTATCTGTACTTAGGATTAAGTGTAGAACAATAGAATAGACCCACCATTTCAGACAGCCTTTTAAAAAGGATTTATTTTAAATCCAACAAGAGAATATCACGATTGCAAATATCTATGCACCCAACACTGGAGCATCTAAATACATAAGGCGAATATCAGCAGACATAAAGGGAGAAACTGACAATAATATAATAATAATGGGGGACTTCAGCACCCTGGTTACATCCAGGCAGAAAATCAATAATGAAACGGTGTCTTTGAATGGCACATTAGACCAAATGGACTTGACAGCTATATAGAGAACACTCCATCCAAAAATGACAGAATATACATTCTTTTCAAGTACACATGGAATATCCTCGAGGATACATTATATGTTAGGTCACAAAACAAGTCTCAATAAACTTAAGATTGAAATCGTATGATGTACATTTTCTGAGCACAACAATATGAAACTAGAAATCAATTACAAGAAAAAAAACTGGGACAAAAACACAAACATGTGGCGGCTAAAAAAAACCCAAAAACATGCTACTAAACAGCCAAAGGGTCAGGGAAGAAATCAAAGAGGAAATTAAAAAGTACCTAGAGACAAATGAAAATGAAAACATCATGGTCCAAAATCTTTGAGATACAGCAAAAGCATCCCTCTAAACAAAATTTCCCTTAGAGAAATTTATAGCGATACAGGAAACAAAGAAAAATCTCAAACAATTTAAGCTTACACCTCAAGGAACTAGGAAAAAAAAAGAACAAACCAAGCCCAAAATTAGAAGAAGGAAGAAATGATAAAGATCAGTGTAGAAATAAATGAATTACCAGACCATAAAATCAACAGGAAAAAAGAATCCATGAAACTGAGAGCTGGTTCTTTGAAAAGATAAAAAATATTGATAAGCCAGACTTACCAAGAAAAAAAGAGAGAAGACCTATGTAAAAAAAAATAAATAAATAAAAATAAATCAGAAATGAAAGGGGAAATAATAACACCACAGAAATACAAATGATTATTAAGACTCTACAAAAAATTATATGCTGACAAATTAGACAACCTAGAAAAAAATGGATAAATTCCTAGAATCATACAATCCTCCAAAACTTAATCAGAAATAGAAAATTTGAACAAACCAATTACTGGTAACGAAATTGAATCAGTAATCAAAAAAACTCCCAACAAACAAAACTTTACGACCAGATTGATTAACAGGTGAATTCTACTAAACATTTAAAGAAGAGTTAATACCTATTTTCCTCAAACTATTCCAAAAAACAGAAGGGGAAGGAAAGCTTCCAAATGCATTCCACGAGGCTAGCATTACCCTGATACCAAAACCAGACAAAGACACTACAAAACAAGAAAACTACAGGCCACTATCCCTGACGAACATATATGCAAAAAATCCTCAACAAAATATTAGCAAACTGAATTCAATAATACATTAAAAGAATCATTTATCACGATCAAGTGAGATTTATCCCAGGGATGCAAGGATAGTTCAATATTTGCAAATCAATGTGATTGATATATACCACGTTAACAAAATGAAAAATAAAAATCGTGTGATCTCAATATACGCAGAAAAAGCACGTGACAAAATCAACAACCATTCATGATAAAAAACCTCAACAAAGCGGATTTAGAGGCTACATACCTTGACTATATAATAAAGGCTGTGTGTGAAAAACCCACAGCTAACATCACACTCAGTGGTGAAAAATAGAGCTTTTCCTCTAAGATCAGGAAAAAGACAAGGATGTCCAAATACACCACTTTTATTCAACACAGTACTAGAAGTCCTAACCACAGCAAACAGACAAAAAAAGAAATAAAGCGCATCCAATCGGCAAGAAAGAGGTTAAACCATCATTATTTGAGGATGATATGATGCTATACATCATATAAAATAGGGATAAAAATCCCTAAAGACTCCACTAAAGAACTATCAGAAATAACAGATGAATCCAGTAAAGTTGCAGGATACAAAATTAATACACAGAAGTTGGTCGCATGACTAGACACTAATAATAAAGTAGCAGAAACAGAAATTAAGAAAACAATTCTATTTACAATTGCACCAAAAATATCAAATGCTTAGGAATAAACTTAACCAAGGAAGTGAGAGGCTTGTACTCTGAAAACTGTAAAACACTGATCAAAGAAACTGACGACAACACAAAGAAATGGAAAGCTACTCCACGCCCATGGACTGGAAGAGTTAGTATTGTTAAAATGTCCACACAAGCCAAAACAACCTACAGATTCAATGTAATCCCTATCAAACTACCATCAACACTTTTCCCAGAACTAAAACCAAATTAATCCTAAAATTTTTATGGAACTGCAAAAGATCCCAAACAGCCAAAGCAATCTTGAGAAAGAGCAAAGCTGTAGGTATCACGATCCCAGATTTCAAGATATACTACGAAGCTGCAGCAATCACAACAATATGGTACTGGCACAAAAATAAACACATAGATCAACAGAACAGAGAGCCCAGAAATAAGTCCAGGCCAATTAATCTGCAACAAAGGAGGCAAGAATATACAATGGGGAACAGACAATCTCTTCAATAAATGGTGTTGAGAAAACTGGACAGCTACATAAAAAGGAATGAAACTGGACCATTTTTTTTTAACCATACACAAAAATAAGCTCAAAACGGATTAATGATCTACACGTGAGACCTGAAACCATAAAACTCCTAGAAGAAACATAGGCAGTTATCTCTTTGACGTTAGCCTTTTTCTAGATAGGTCTCCTCAGGCAAGGGAAACAAAAACAAAAATGAACTATTGGGACTACACCAAGATAAAAAGCTTTGGCACAGTGAAGGAAACGAACAAAAAACCAAAATGGCAATCTACCAACTGGCAAACGATACTTGCAAATGATGTATCTGGTAAGGACTTAATATCCAAAATATATAAAAAATTTATACAACTCAACACCAAAAACCAAATAATCGGATTAAAAATGGCCACACATTTTTCTAAGCCAACAGACACATGAAAAGATGCTCAATATCACTGTGAACCATCAGAGAAATGCAAATCAAAACCACAATGAGATATCACCTTTTACCTGTCAGAACAGCTAGAATCAAAAAGATAAGAAACAACAAGTATTGGCGAGGAAGTGGAGAAAAGGGAACCCTTGTGCACAGCTGGTGGGAGTGTAAATTGGTATAGTCAGGTGGAAAACAGTAGCAGGTTCCTCAAAAAATTAAAAATAGAAATAACATATGATCCAGTAATTCCGTTACTGGGTATTTACCCAAAGAAAACAGAAGCATGAATTCAAAAAGGTACATGCACCCCTGGGCGTCCTGCAGTGTTTACAGCAGCCGAGATATGGAAGTAACCCATGTGTCCATGGACAGATGACTGAATAAAGATGTGATATATGTACACAATGGAATATTTCTCAGCCATAAAAAAGAATGAAATCTTGCCATTTGTGACAACACGAATGAAGCTAGAGGGTATTACGCTAAGTGAAATGAGTCAGGAGGAGAGACACGTATCGTATGATTTCACTTAGATGTGAAATCTGAAAAACAAAACAAACGAGAAGCAGAAATAGACTCCTAAGCACAGAGAACAAACTGATGGTTGTGAGGGTGTGGAGGATGGGCAAAATGGGCGAAAAGTAGTAGGCGGGACAGGTTTCCAGTTCTGGAATGAATAATCATGGGGATATTAGGTACAGCATATAGAGAATACAGTCAGTGATCCTGAAATGGCGTTGCAAGGTGACACATGGTAGCTCCTCTGTGGCAAGCAGGGCATAAAGTACAGACTCACTGAATCACCATGTTGTATACCTAAAACTAATAACACTGTATGTCAGCTGTACTTCAATTAAACAATATATAAAATAAAACTCTAAAATTAAAAGGTTTTCTTTTTATTTACTTTTTAATGTTTGTTTACTTTTGAGAGAGACAGAGACCGAGTGTGAGCAGGGGAGGGGCAGAGAGAGACAGAGACACAGAATCTGAAGCAGGCTCCAGGCTCTACGCTGTCAGCCCAGAGCCGGATGTGGGGCTCGACCTCAGGAACAGCAAGATCATGACCTGAACTGAAGCTGGACGCTTAACCCACTGAGCCACCCAGGCGCCTCTAAAAGGATTTATTTTAAACGCAATAAGCAAAAACGTCCAAATCTCAGCTAGGATCAACTACTTCCAGTCTGTCTCATTAAAATCTCACTCATGCCAGAATACCTAGGCTGAAGGAATGAACTCATCTGGCTCTGCCAGTAATATCCCATGCAGCCTGGGTAAATTATTTAACTGCTCTGCGTTCATTTCTCTAACCAGCCAATAACGTGTCAATATGCTGTAATGGAAAAACAAACAACAATCCTGGTCGGAAACCTGCCATCTGCTCTTACCTTAGCTACTGAGTCACTCTGTGAGAATGGGTAAGTCACCTCTCACCCGCCCCACCCCCCATCTGTAAAAGGAAGACGCACGCATGGAAAGTCTCCGTTTTACAGGCCCTCACCTGGCCAATCCACACGCACTCTCGTAACAAAGAAAACAATGCCCTTTACTAAATACTACAAAATTCAAGAACATGAGTCAACCCACCCAGTACAAGACTTGATAGAAAAAATACTGCATCAAAAATGCTGGGAAGAAAAACGTGATTGCTCTCCAAGATAACAGTCTTAAAATTTCAGGTAAAGTACTTTTCTCCACTTGAATTAGGAACAACTATCATTCATGAGAATTCATTGCAGCCCCTTTTGGAACCATATCTATTTTCTGCTTGGATCATCTCTTAGTGTAATGTGCTCCATAAACTACCTCCTGCTATGTTCAATAATGCTTTCATTTTATTTGTAATTGGTAAACCATTTTAAGCTTTAGGAAATGTCCCTAAGTTATAGTAGTCTGGGATTTGGGAAATCAAGTCCGTATCTACCCTATATATATTACAGATTCCAATTAAATCCCTTCTCAGCTTTGGTTTTTCCAAACTTACTACTTGAGACAATCTCCATTCTTCCCCTCCCCTTGATTACTTCAGTAGCCCTAAGCTACATTTTTTCCAGTGCCGTTGGACCATTCTTCACCTCCTAGAAAGACTAGGAAGAAGAGTGATCAAAATGAGAGCCAGTAACAGGGAGAAGCAGAGACAATACATCATTCAGAGAGAACATTTTCACCACTCCATGACAAAGTAAAGCAAATGTCCTTTCCCCAAACTACCAGCATAAAAAAATATTCTATCTGCTAAGTAATAACACAGTTCTTTGATTTCTCTATGAAATTAATTGCTTCTAGAACTATTTCACAAAGTACTGAAGGACCTGTTATTTGAAGCACTCAGCCAAAAAGGATGGATGGTCATCTGGCCATAGAAGCCATTTCTGTACTGGATAGAAGAGACTAGCTCAAAAGTTCCTAACAGCTTCGGAGGGGGCATGTGTGCACGAGCAGGGGAGGGGAAGAGAGAGGGGGGATCAGAGGATCCAAAGTGGGCCCTGTGTAAGCACATAGTGGGGCTTGAACTCACGAACCGTGAGGTCATGACCTGAGCCAAAGGCAGATGCTTAACCGACTGAGCCACTCAGGTGCCCCTCCTAACAGTTTTCTAATCCAATGTAGCTGAGAGACTCATCATCCTATTAACCAACTGGTAATGCTGGCTTACTAGTTAAAGTAATTGTTACTGGGAACCAGGCAAGGATCTCCAGACGGCGTGTGTAGCATGTGATATGCACTCCCATAACTCCAGTGGGTCTCAGTGGAGAATCAGTGGATTAAATTACTCCTAAAATCTCCCCCAAATATAAAAGCCTAATGATATTTCCACAAAGACAATCTTTATTCGAAGGAAAGTGTCTAAGGACTTCACGACCATCATCCAACAGCCCCCCCACCACCCTCCCCTCATTTCTTCACAATTTTAATTAGTGGCCCAATGTCATTGTCTCCAATACTACTGCCTGAATTCCTAGCAAGTTCAGTAGACATATATATCCTTCCAACAATCTCTGTCCTCTACCGATGCTGTCCTCTATCCAACTTCAGCCATGTGCTCCCAGTCATGCCTAAGACCTTATCACTACCAACAGCAACAACTCCCCATAATTTCAATTTCATGCCTCCCACTCTCTGACCACCACCCACCTTTCCACCCACTCCATCCCAACAGGGCTTCAATCCCACTATTCCTCAACTCCACTGGCACCTCCAAACTATCACCTTTTCACTGACCCTATCCCCACCAATTCTTTCTCCCTTTCTTTTAAATTCCACAACCATCATAGTTACTCTCTTATATACACTAATTCTTTCCATCACTCTTGTGATGATACCCTTGCTTGGTAAAAGCACAACTGATTACTCTGTTCATGCACCCATATAGCTTAAGGTAGCTGGGGAACACACACACACACACACACACACACACACACACACGTTGCCTGACTTCACTTTAAATTTATCATACCACATTTCTAGTGAGCCCCTTCATGCTGGCTGGCAACCTTACTTTATTTACATCACTAGGTTCACATTCTTTTCTAGAGGACTTCCGTATTTCCTTCTCCCTCCTCAAACCCTAATGCTACCTCCTTCTGGCCTCTCAGCTGAGAACCTGCCTTGCTACTTCACTGAGAGAATTGAAGCAATCAGAAGAAACTTCCACAGATTTCCACACCATATCTCCCCAGCCAGCAATATATTCCCTTCCTGCCTCTTTCCACAGATCCATTCTCCTCCTCCTGTCCAAAGCCGATCCTTCGGCTTATCCACTGGAGCTGGCCCCTCACCTACTCTAGGACATCACTCCAACAACCCTCCTTTCTCCCTCCTATATCATCAGTTTTCCATTCTTTACTGGCTCTTTCCCTTCAGCCTAGAAACATGCTGCTCTTGCTCTGATCTTAAAAACATAATAAAACCTGGGATGCCTGGGTGGCTCAGTCGGTTAAGCGTCTGATTTCTGCTCGGGTCATGATCACACAGTCGTGGGCTCCAGCCTCACATCGGGCTGTGTGCTGACAGCTCAGAGCCTGGAGCCTGCTTCGGATTCTGTGTCTCCCTCGCTCTCTGCCCTCCCCCCACCCCCCAGTAGTGCTCTGTCTCTCTCAAAAATAAACATTAAAAAATTATTTTAAAAAATTTAAAAAAGTAGTACAACTTAGCCACACTCTTCTCAGTAGCTCCCACCTATTTCTTTGCTCCTTTTCTCTGCAAAATTTTCAAGAGAGGTTTATAGTCACTGTCTCCACTTTCTCTCCTTCCAATATCTCTTACACCTACTTTCCCAAAACTATTCTATTCAAGGTCACTAGTGGTCCCCATATTGCTAAATCCAGAGGTCAATGCTCAGTTCTCACCTTACCTGACCTGTGAGCAGCATTTGGCACAGCTGACCATTCCCTCCACCTGAAGGGCACTCCACTTTTGCTTCTAGGACTCTACTCTCTTGATTTTCCTACCTCATAGGTCATTCTTTCCAGTCTCCTTTGCTGGTTCCTTCTCTTCTCCTGATGTTGGAATGTCCCTGGGCTAAGTCCTTGGTCCACTTTATTTACGTTTACTCCCTTGGTGAGCTCTTCCAGGCCATGCATCTGCCTCTCTTCTGAAACTCCACACATCTATCCAACTGGCTACTTGACATCTCCACTGGGAAGTCTAGTAGCCATGTCAAAGATAACATGTCAAAAGCTGTATTACTCATATGTCACCCTGGCCCTCACAGTCGGCCCCATCTGTAGTTTCCTCATTGTAGTTGACGGCAATCTATCCTTCAAATTGCTCGGGCCCAGATCCTGCAGTCCTTGACTGCTCTCTTTCTCTCATATCGCACCTCAAACCATCAGGAAATCAGGCTAGCTCCACCTGAAGATACATCCAGAATTTGACCTGTTCTTACATCTTCCATTGCTACCGCTCTGATCCGGGCCACCACCGTCTCTTACCTGCAGGACTGCAATGGCCCCCTAAGAGACCTGATTGCTTCCTCCTCACCTCCATCACCTTTTCTCCGCACAGCAGCTACGGTGGTCCTTTTAGACCTAAAGCTGGATCACTTCACCCTTCTACTCAATGACCTGCAGCAGCTCCCAGCTGACTTTAAGTAGGTGTGAAAGTTTCCCTGATGGCCTACAAGGCCTCGAATAACCTGATCCTCCGCCCCCTCTGACCTTCTCCCCTCAGCCACTGTGTGTTCCTTGATATTCTTCAAACACATCAGGCGTACTTTCACCATAGGGCCTCTTGCTGTACCTACTCCCTATGCCTGCTACGTTCTGCTCCCAGATAGCCACCTGGTGCAGCATCTCATCTCCTTCCTCAAATCTCAAGCGCTCAAGGAGACCAACCTTGACCACCCAACTTAATACTGCAGTCTATCTGGCAACCTCAATCCCCAGCCCTGCTTCATTATTTTTTCCATATGGCTTATCACCTCCTTAACCTGCCGTGCAATTTACTAATTGTGTTGTCTATTGCTTACTGCCCCCCACCTGAATGAAAACTCCACAAGGACACAAATTTGTGTTTTGTTCAGTGATGTATTCCAAGCGCACAAAACAATAAGTGGCACACGAGACACACTCAATAAATACCTTAAAAAAATTTTTTTTTAGCCTTTATTCATTTTTAAGAGACAGAGTGTGAGCAGGGGAAGGGCAGAGAGAGAGAGAGGGAGACACAGAATCGGAAGCAGGCTCCAGGCTCCGAGCTGTCAGCACAGGGCCCAATGGCGGGGCTCAAACCCACAGACTGCGAGATCATGACCCGAGCTGAAGCCGGACACTTAACCGACTGAGCCACCCAGGTGCACCAATAAGTATTTTTTTTAATGCATGAATGAATTTGAAATTGGATTTAAATTATGGGCCAGAGAGAGATTTGAGGTTGACAGAAGAAAAACTCAAATGGCTCAGGTACACCTTGGATCTCACTTATGCTCCTAGACAATTAGCTACTTACAAAGGCTATTCTTTCTTTCGGATCTCAAGGAGGCTTATGTAATACGAACACCAGTGACTTTGTCCTAACACTAGCCCCTCCTAGAAACAGGTACCAAGGAAGTATGGAAGGCAGTGCCCACTATTTTTGCCTTTGCCTCTAGGTGACTCTACGCTGGGCAAGCCTGTCTTTTCCCTCCGGCTTTGTATGTCAGAGGACTGACTTGCAAATACGCCACGATTTAGGAATGGAAGAAAGCAAGTCAGTCCAGGCTAATGCTGCTGTCAGAATGCCTAATTTACTCCTGTGGATGGAGCACACTAGATGACTATCCTGGATGTCAGTGGTTGTCAGCCAGGGCCGCATATTTTAATTCCTGAGGCACTTAAAATATATACTGTAGCTGCCCCTCCCTTCTGAGATAAATGGTTTGCCTGAGCCACAGCTTGTAAAAGGGTCTCAGGTGATTCAAATGTGCAGCCAGAGCTGGGAGCCATGCACGGGGATCAACCTCATTTTCCAGATTAAAAATAAAGCCCAGAAAAAAAGTGAGATCTAAGGTCACATAACTGAGTGGCAGTGTTAGGACTGGAAACTGCTACTTGATTCTTTAGAGAAACAGCAGTAAAGGAGAGATTTCATTACAATATAATAATGCATGAGGCTATGTATTACAGTAGTTAAGTGCTAATATTTTCGTTAAAATCATGGCATCTATGTTCACAAATGAGAAAGTTTCTTTTTTTTTTTATAATTTTTTTTTTTTTTAAAGTTTATTTATTTTTGGGACAGAGAGAGGCAGAGCATGAACGGGGGAGGGGCAGAGAGAGAGGGAGACACAGAATTGGAAACAGGCTCCAGGCTCCGAGCCATCAGCCCAGAGCCTGATGCGGGGCTCGAACTCACAGACCGCGAGATCGTGACCTGGCTGAAGTCGGACGCTTCAACCGACTGCGCCACCCAGGCGCCCCTGAGAAAGTTTCTTTACCGGCAACGATCTTTAGAGGTTTGGATCAGGGTGTGTTTAGCTAGCCTTGGAATGAATTCGGCACACTACCTCTCTTACTATACTCTAAAATCTTGTGTAAACATTTCTTCCATCATTAAAATAACTGGATGAACTCCCAGTAAAAAAAAAAAAAAAAAAAAAAAAAAAAAAGATGATGACCATGACAAAGACCTCTAATGTCTTTCTCTGTCAACCAACTTTGCAACTTAAAATTTTTTTGGTTTAAAAAACTTTGAGGGGCGCCTGGGTGGCGCAGTCGGTTAAGCGTCCGACTTCAGCCAGGTCACGATCTCGCGGTCCGTGAGTTCGAGCCCCGCGTCGGGCTCTGGGCTGACTGTTCAGAGCCTGGAGCCTGTTTCCGATTCTGTGTCTCCCTCTCTCTCTGCCCCTCCCCCGTTCATGCTCTGTCTCTCTCTGTCCCAAAAATAAATAAACGTTGAAAAAAAAATTAAAAAAAAAAAAACAAAACTTTGAGGAGTGCCTTGGTGGCTCAGTTAAGCATCCGACTTTGGCTCAGGTCATGATCTCGTGGTTCGGGAGTTCAAGCCCCCTTTGGGCGCTCTGCTGTCAGCACAGAGCCTGCTTCAGATCCTGTCTCCCTCTCTCTCTCTCTCTCTCTCTCTCTCCCTCTCTGCCCCTCCCCTGCTCTCTCTCTTTCTCAAAAACAAACAAACAAACAAAAACTTTGAGTGGGAATGGCTGCATAACAACGAGAATATAAGTAATGCCTCTGAACTGTATACATAAAAATGGTTAACGTGGTAAATTTTATGCTTCGTTTATTAACCGTAATTTTTTTTAAGAGAGAAACAGAAGAAGAAAAAGAGAAAGGAGGGGAGTGAAAGAAATCTAGAGGAGGAGGTCCCCAAAAGACAAATTAACCAGTCTGAGCACCTGCTAGCAGACATTCAAGAAAAGCCTGCTGGGAGGAAGGAGCAGCTCCCTGGGCAGGGAGACCGCCAGCAAAGCGAGGCTCTGCAAAGAGCACAGGAAGTAGGTCACTCTGGAAGAGTTAGAGGTCCCACCCCACAACCACACAGAGCTCAGTCTCTAATCTAAGATGTGACGCTACGCAAAGGGTGACCTTCACGCTTCCTAAGACCTGGGTTGCGTCCAAATGTCACTGCATTTCCACATCTAGGGCTCCTCCTAGAGAGAAGACAGTTAAGTTTCCTTCATACCACGTAGTTCAGGATCCTCTTAATCTTGGAATTAAGCTGATGGCAATAGTTTGGTTTTTTGTTAATGGCAAATCAGCGTGCCAACACTGAGGAGAAAAGAAGAATGCAGACACACTCAGAGCAAAGAGCCATGAAATACCAGCGGCATGCCTCTTTGCTCTGCAGTTCTCCAAAGAATATCGTTTAGTGTCTAAAACAACCTGAGCCGAAGTTGGACGCTTAACCAACTGAGCCACCCAGGCACCCCGGGCCTTATTTTGACTGCTACTGAAAAAGAATAAAACCTACGTTGCAATTCAATGCAAGAGACACTTTAGGATCCCCCCTAGGAAGAATAAGTGAGGAAGAGGAAGGACAGAAGGGAAGAAAAGGGGAAGGAGTAGCTTACTATACCACAAGGAGTTTCGCTGATGATGACGTGGGTCAGGTCATATCTCAGGCAAACTAAAGGGCCCCGATCTCACTTAACACTCAAGTGCTGGGGCACCTGGGGGGCTCAGTCGTTAAGCATCTGACTTCGGCTCAGGTCATGATCTCGCAGTTTGTGTGTTCGAGCCCCGCGTCGGGCTCTGTACTGACAGCTCAGAGCCTGGAGCCTGCTTCGGATTCTGTGTCTCCCTCTCTCTCTGCCCCTGCCCTGCTCATGCGCTGTCTCTGTCTCTCAATAATAAATAAATGTTAAAAAAAAATTTTTTAAAAAACAAACACTCAAGTGTCAACCAAAACTTGAGATGAAATATTTTACTTCTATAAAACTGATCTTGGGGCACCTGTGTGGCTCAGTCGGTTGGGCGTCCGACTTTGGCTTGGGTCATGATCTCACAGCTCGTGAGTTTGAGCCCCGCGTCGGGTTCTGTGCTGTCAGCAAAGAGCCTGGAGCCTGCTTCCGATTCTGTCTCCCTCTCTCTCTGCCCCTCCCCCACTCATGCTCACTCGCTCACTCTCTCTCTCTCTCTCTCTCTCTCTCTCCTTCAAAAATAAATAAACATTAAAAAAAAACTTTTTAAAACTGATCTTCCACTTGACTCTTGTATCTCAGGGTAGATGGGGTGAGCTCAGTGTCAATGGGGTTTTTCTCATCGCTTTCTGTAGTGTTTCACCTCCCACAGCATACTTGCTGAGACAGCCAGGTGCTACAAGACACACACACAATCAGCAATTCCTAAAGGACTAAGTTATGGGTTGAACTGTATTCCTCACCAAATTCACATGCTGAAGTTCTAACTCCTAACACCTCTGCATGTGACCCTATTTGCAGTATTAATTAGTTAAGATGAAGTCACACTGAAGTAGGGTGTGCCGTTAACACAATATGACTAACGTCCTTACACACACAAAAAAAATCTGCACACAGACAGGCACACAGGGAGACGGTCACAAGCCCAAAACCCGCGAGACGGGAGAAGCGAAAAGATCCTTCCCTAGCATGGCCCCGCTGACTCCTTGGTTTCACACACCTGGCATCTAAAGCTGTGAGACCATAAACACCTGTCGTCCTAAGCTTCCGGCTTGCCGTACTTTGTTACCGCAGCCTGAGCAAACTAATACAGACAATAAGAGGGTAACGCGCACCAAGCAGCCTACCCCCTTCACACTGCATTTCGGGTCCAGCTTCCCGCCCCACAGCCACCTGCGCCACATCGGTCCAGGCCCCACCTCCTCACTCTGGCTCTGCCTCCACCGGCTTCAACCGCCACACTCCCCTGCACACCGCCATCGCATTACCCTGTGAAAGATGCCAACCTCTCTGTGTCACTCTGGTTACAATACCTCTGGTGACTCACCAATTCCTACAGGAAAAAGTCAGATTCTCCAGATTCTCCTGACTAGCAGTCAGGTCTCTCTCTCCTAAGCTAGCTCCAACTGCTAAGTGACCTTGGAACATACAACCATTACTCTTGATGCCATGCTTCCTCCCTTTTTGTCACTCTCCCCTTCAATAACCCAAATCTGCACCATCCCAAGAACACCACTGCCGAGACCTGCGTTCACCGTGAAGATCTATATACTCATGCCCACCGCAAAGACCACATCTGTGACCTCCATGTGTTTACTGCTTGTATGGGTCGTTCTGCACTCATCAAAGACTGCCTCGCCTGATTACCCAGCATGTTAAAAGTGCACACTTTGATCCCACAGCCGGACTATGAGCTCCTTAGGGATAGGGTTCATGTTTTCTAATTTTGGGGGTATTTCTCAAAGCCAAAGACAATGCTAGGTATATTTTAAGCAAGCTCTAGGTTCTTAAATCCTCACTGAATTAATTATTAAACATATATCATAAAAAAAAGGCGGGGCGCCTGGGTGGCTCAGTCGGCTGAGCGTCCGACTTCAGCTCAGGTCATGATCTCCCAGTTTGTGAGTTCGAGCCCTGCGTCAGGCTCTGTGCCGACAGCACAGAGCCTCGAGCCTGCTTCGGATTCTGTGTCTCCCCTTCTCTCTGCCCCTCCCCTGCTCATGCTCTGTTTCTCAATAATAAACAAACGTTCAAAAAAATTAAAAATAAACATATTATAAATTCTTAGTAATGTTACTTTTGGCTCTTCCTTCAACTGGGGACTTAAAATTGAACCAATGTACAAATTTCATGTAATCCTCATGGTCCCACATATATCCAAATAATTAAAAACCTACAAGGAACAAGAGGAAAAAGCTCCTTAGGACTTTTAGTACCAAGTTACTTACCATTCTTCATCACTACATTGGACCAGACGTTTGCATTCAAGGCTTGAATGATTCGCTTTACTCCTGTAGATTCTGGGAAGTCATCTAATCAGGAAGGGGAAATAGATACATTTTTACAAACATTTATACACACATACATAAATACGTGTGTATGTATGTATATGTATATGTGTGTGTACATATATATGTGTGTGTGGGTGTGTGTGGGTGTATCCCCCAAGGAAGTGTAACTGTGGATTAATTATATTATCTTGCTTATTCAGTTGGCATTTCACACTGTAAGTTATGTAATAAAGAAAAAATAAATGCAGAGCTCAGAGCTCCTAATAGGAATATCCGTGAAACTAAATCAATGAAATAAATGCACAATAGAAAAGGTTTATATGATAAAGTCATCTCTATCACCTCACAATGGAACCCACTCATATCCTCCTAAAAATGTTAGTTCCTGTTAATTACACAATCCTGGCATACCACTAGAAATACCAATTTTGGTTATTTATAGAGAATGAGTTTCCTGAAGGCAGGAAAGGTCCTCTTGGTAATGCCATAAAATCCTGTAAATGCCCTATCTTCTTCTGGGAACGACAGAATACAATCACTGTTTGTAACAGGTTTTGGAGAACAATTTCCTTATCAGAGAGACACAGTTTAAGAGTGAGAAGTAAAATTACTCTAAGTGTAGGAGACAAGCAAGGGTCATTAAAAATAAAAACCAACAACTCAGTTTTGCCGGTTTAGTATTCGTACTATCTTGCTTCTGGAATTTAACTGATACTACTCAAAATAATAGGTTAGCAAAATCCCGGTTAGCATACTAAGAAGATGACATTCTTGGCTTGCAGATATGTGTACAATGGAAATTGAACATGAAAGACTGTATGGAAAATAATGGCAGAAAAAGTTTTCATGTGGTTGGAAGACAAAGTCTCCTAAGAGCTTACAGGGCACCATCCATGTAGAACCTGTGTCCAGTGGCCTGACCTGGCACAGAATTAGAAGTCAGAAGATCTGAATTTGAACTCAGGCTCTGTAACTTGTTAGCTATTTGATCAAGGGCAAATCACATATGCCATTCTCAAAGAAAAGTGGGGCTGACACCACTCTGCATAGCCACCCCCCCCTCCCACCCGACAAAGGCTGGCGGGAACCACCAGCTAATGTGGCGCCTGAAGGACACCAGGCACTCAGTAACTACTGATGGATGGATGAATCATTTAAAAGATACCAACCTACCAACCCAACAAATACGGTGAGGCTTAAACTGAAAATACAAAGATGAATTTTATTGCCATCATGTCTAAATGAGGAAATAAAAAGGCAGGTTTATCTTCACTATGAATAATTCTGTTCTTAAAAGAAGAATACCTCAGATGTCAGAACCAGAAGCCATAAAAAGGGTCTGAAATAAAGAGCTAGAACCAGGAAGATGAAAGTTAATCCAAACAAGCATGAATTCTCATACCTGGGGTTAGAACACACGCATACAAAGCATACAGTTTGTTTTTAAAACTTCTAGGGAGGACTTAATCACTTCACCTAAAGATGATATGTTAAAAGTTTATCTTAATATTAAGCTAAATTAATGCAAGAGCATTGTTCAGACAAGGAGCAAGGAGGTGTGTGGTGGTATAAGGGAGGAGAAATTACAAAATAAAAACAGATTTAAATAAATGACTCAAATGTTGACTCTCAGGGGCAACACTAAGATGAGAAAATTCTAGTGCCAGAAATAAGCAATTATGTACATGTTCATATACACAAAACAATGCACAAGTTTTAGGGGACTTGGCAAGATGTGAGAAGAGAAACTGTACTTGTTCATTTTTAGTTATTATTAAAAATGTACAGGGAGAAAAATCACCCTTTTTATTTCATTTTTGTCCTCTTCTTCTCTGGCACGGTTTTATTTCCAAAGGTAACATTTTGGAAAAATTCTAAATAAGCCAGAATATAAAAAGATATTTCTTAATTCCTTTCAAGAAAATTAGGTAGGTTTCACGTAATGATTACTTCTATCCTATCTACGTGCTTTAATCCATATTGGTTGTGCCTTAAAATATCTTTTGTAACAACTGGCATCTTCTCGATGCTACACCCCAACTGGTCCCCTAACTACAGCCCAGCACCTTTTCCATTTCTTCCCCATGGAACAAGTGAGAGGTCAGAGTTCATGATGCCAACACAGTCTTCACATTTCTAAACGGAAATGATCTCTCCCATCTCTGAAATACCACAGCACCAATATATTTTTTTTTTTAATATTTATGATATTCCACTTGGTAATTCAATTGTTCGTATATGTTTATCTCTTGTACTAGATTATGAGGTTTTGGTGGGCCAAAACCTGTCTTATCTTGGTAGGTCCCACAGCAGGGAGTACAAGTATATTTGGAAGCAGAGAAGGTAAGAAAGGAATGAAGGCAGCGGGGTGGGGGTGGGGGCGGCGGAAGAGAGATGTGGGAAGAAACACAAGGTCCAGAGTATAGTGGAAGGCAGTTAAGTGAAAAGCTGCTCCGGGGGGAAAGGAGTGGGGATTCTGGGTCTATTTGTAGTTTCAAATGTCCAAAAGACATAAAAATAGGGCTGGCATGCCCTTCCTAAGGTCCCTGGAAATTCAGCCTTAGGATATTAAGAATTCAAAATAAGGAACATTAACTATTTATGAATATAGGTCAAACCCTCTTTTTTTTTTTTTTGGCAGTGGAGAAAGTATAAGAGATTGGGGAAATGACTGAGATTTAAGGTAGAAATCCTCTATCTTCATCCGTAAGAAAAACACAAACAGTATTTCAAAAGTCCTAACGTGCATGGTGAAGACAAATAAACGGATTATTTGATTACCAGTAAGACCACATCAATGGGTTTTGCACAAATCTTTTCAAACAGCTGAGGAAAAAATATTTTTTTAATTTCACTTCAATTCTTCTTCCCCAAATTAAAATGCTCCCTCATCTCCGAATCCAAACGCCATGTTTCTCCCAACACATGAATACTTACCATCCTCCTCCGGCAGCTCTTCCGGACTAAGCTCTACCAATTCAAAGCCATGTTTGATACACCATTCTTGAGCTTTTTGTCGGTTTACACCTAACATGCAAAAGAATCTTCATAAGTAAAAAAATTTTTCAAACAGAATATTGCTGCAATACTCTCCACAAATCTCAGTGCTGCCCTTAATGTCAAGGTTATTCTAAAGGCACCCAAAATAAAGTAATATAAAGAAGATGATTTCTCGGGGTGCCTGGGTAGCTTAGTTGGTTAAGTATCTGACTTCGGCTAAGGTCACGATCTCACGGTTCGTGGGTTCAAAGCTTGACAGCTTGGAGCCTGGGGCCTGCTGCAGATTCTGTGTCTCCCTCTCTCTCTGCCCTTCCCCCACTCGCACTCTGTGTGTGTCTCTCTCTCTCTTTCAAAAATAAACATTTAAAAGAAAAAAGATGGTACCTCAAACCCCAAGTGTCCGTTCATAAAAAATAAAATGTAAGTATTACAAGATTCCAAAGAGAAATAGCTGAAAATAGTTCTATACAGTAATAAAATCACAGGAGATATACTAAGTTAAGAGAACAAAAGTACTCTGCTTCCCAAGGCACAGCAACTGTATGTACCAACCGTAGCCCCATTGGCACGCCTTACCATTTTCACACACTCTGTCACAGACCAAGATCATGACCTCAGGTAGCCATGCTTCTGCCAGTGGAAGCCAGGAGGAAACACTATCAAGACCAGATTTCTGGAGGGAGGAAAAACAAACAAACCAACCAACCCAGAAAAAGAGACAGTAAGAGAACTAATGGAAAAGGCGGCGCGGGGGGCGGGGGGGAGCACAAAATAATTTCCTCCTCAAGGTCCCTGGAAAACCAAAGCTTACTTGCGTGCTGTCAAAGTAAACCACCAACGCTTGGACGGACTCCGCCACCTCGGCAGTGACGAGACATTTGTTTGGCACCACGCACAGATTGATGTCTGCTGAATAGTATTTGTTATCAATGGTCCAGGGGTAAAACCTCACGGCATCATCGGCAGTCACTTCCATGAGAAGATCTTCTGCTCCAAGGATATCTGAACAAAAGGACACAACGTTAGCATGGAAAGTGCACAAACTGATACACACTGGTCAAGTTTCACGGTCAAGTATCAGACTAACGGGGTACTCTGGCTGCTTCTCTTTCGGTAAAGATTTCAAAAAGCCCCCCACTTATCAGGGTATTTCCTTCTCTATCATTTGATTGTGAAAGTAATGGTGGCATAATCGAACTCATTGGCTCTTTTAAGAATACAAGAACGATTGTGATCAGGTCAGACAGCAGGCAACAAAAGAGCCATTTAGCCAAACACCCAGAAAAAAGCAAGCAGAAAAGAAACAACAGCTTACGTTTATTTTATTGCCTACATACTTCATGTGAGAGGCAAGATTACAAGAATCTTCAGGAATCTGGAACTATTGTGTACTTACCGCAAGCTGAAAGGAAGACAGCAGTAAGGCTAAACCATTAATAAAATAAAAGCTACACATATTCCTTGGGCCAAATGCTTACACATTAATTCAACTGAAGATAGAAAAGAATGGATTCTGATAAATGACCCCAATTCCATTTATATTCAGCCTTGTTCAGATTCTTCGAAAGCCAACTCAAATTTTTGTTCGATAAAGACACTTTTGGCATCATTTAAAGACATAACAGCCAAGCAAATTTATTTAGGATGTAACTAAATCTTTCAGAAACCCATGTGCAGTGTGGCTATAACTAATGAAATTCTTACAGTAAAAGCCAAATCAACGATGAACAAATAAATATAGATGAGGACATGGAACCACTGAGCAGTTTGCTTCCGTAATGCCGTAACGTATTCAGAAGTGGAAAACATTAGAAACTGTCCTACCCTAACCTCCCATCTCTCACATCCATACCCACAACCCATGTTTTATGTGGAAAGTAAGTTTAAAGAGGTAAAATAACATGCCACTAAAATTGGGTTCTTATAAGAGGGTATGGCGGGTGTCTGGGTGGCTCAGTCGGTTAAGTGCCTGACTCTTGATTTGAGCTCAGGTCATGATCTCACAGTTCATGAGATCAAGTCCCAGCAGGGCTCCACACTGACAGCACAGAGCCTGCTTGGGATTCTCTTTCTTTCTCTGCCCCTCCCCCCACTCTCCCTCTTGCCCTCCCTCTCTCTCTCTCTCTCACTCTCTCTCAAAATAAACTTTAAAAAAGAGTGACTTTAGCGGTGCCTGGGTGGCTCAGTCGGTTGGGCATCCAACTTCGACTCATGGTTCGTGAGTTCGAGCTCCACGTCGGGCTCTGTGCTGACAGCTCAGAGCCTGGAGCCTGCTTCAGATTCTGTGTCTCCCTCTCTCTCTGCCCCTCCTCCACTCATGCTCTGTCTCTCTTTCAAAAATAAACATTTTTAAAAAGTGACTTTATTTTAAAAAAAGAGAGAGAGAATATATGGCAAAATGGCCACAAACTCCTTTTCAATGCAAAGTAAGATGAATATTATTTTATAAAATATTCCTCAAACTCACAGTTAGCAGGACATAGAAAACTAGAAGCTAAATTTTCAGTTCCAGAGCTAAGATTATGTATTTGAAACACTGCCATAGTTTTTGCTCAAACAAAAAGATCTGGGGAAATTATGTAGTCCAAAAGACTGCTAGGATTAATGTATAGTAACTTACAAAGCGTGTATGTGCATATATGCATGCTTTTCACTGGTAAACTATCTTTATGTGGTTATTAGGAGGAAACGGTCTGAAAATAAAACCCCTCCTTTTTTAAAAAAAATTAAAATAACTAAATTTAAAATAAATTTAAGACTACATTTGACATATGGCACACACTGTGAAACTAACTTTCTAAAATTTTTCACTGCAACCAGAATTGTTACTTGTAAATTACCATAGGTCTATGCCAATATTTGAAAATCTGAATTTGTCGTGTCTGTTCAATAAATCGACAGTTCTCGCTGCTTAATTTCTACATAAAGTAATCTTTCGTTAATTATCAAGCAATTCCTTAGCAGCCAGCTGCGATGTCCTCCATGGAGCATTATGACAAGTTCAGGTAGGAAATGAGCAGGAAGAACAGATAAAGTGTAAAAATCAAAGATTCTGTTTTCATGTAAGTGTCTCACAGGAAAAGAAAAAAAAGCCCACCAAACCTCCTAGATCAAAGTCTATGTTGCATTCAAAGCTAATCTTCCTAACTCCAAGCAGGTGGTCCAGCAATATGCCGATAAAAGCACATATGGAAGAAGGCAAACCAAACCAAGGGGAGTAGCAAAAATTGTATAAACTGATTTTTTAAGGGTAGGAGGAGCTACCATATGGAATCTGTTTTCTTCATTCATGGGCATTTTTTTTTTAAATAGCGAACAAACTTTTTTTTTTTTTAAGTAGGGAATACAGAGTAAAATACTGTTTCCACGTGTTATGGGGCCAAGGACAAAGAGTGGGACCAGAACTCCTGCTGTCACCACAGGCGGTTCTTGAGATTTCCTACACCGCTTGTCTTGTTTAAAACTGGAATAAAATTTCAGCTATGCGTTTTTGAAATCACAGTCTTCAACTAACCTGGAAAAATAAAATCAATTAAGGGGTCACCTCCTTACTGACTGCAATTTAGGACATTGGGATCCATTAAGCGTGATTCGTTTTATTAATCAATGCATAGAGCACAAGACAACAGACCCATGTGCTTCTCAGAGCTCTTAAAATTTTAGTTTTGTCTCCTCCCTGATTTCCAAGTGATTAAGATATTTACCGAACACACAGAAAGAAGCAATTTCTCCTTTCTCTACACCTGGATGAGAACAGAACCAATAGGCTGGGAAAATGAATTTCACCTGTCAGTGTTTTCCTAGCTGGGTGTGTGTGTTTCCTTATTGTGCTCCCTGGAATAACTTGATGGCTCAATCCACTTATCAGATTCTTTCATTTGTAACATTTTATGTCCAATCAGATACTTTCGGAGAGGCTGAATATGCACTTTATCATCACACCTGTGCCATCTCACAACTAGAGAAAAGTGAACGGCCTCATTCTTTTTGTCATCAATTTCATAATGTACACTTTAATTTTAAAAATGTAAATGTCTACACTAAATATGGCTTTTCTCACTTACTTGTCTTTTCTATTTGGTTTCAAACGTCTAACAAGTTTATTCTTTTCCACATTAAAACAAGAATTGCTCAAACGCTTATGCACATGACTAAGAGTTTCTGGAGATGAGCCAGTACCGTTTACTCATTTCACAGATGGGAAAACTGAGGACCAAAAAAAAAAAAAAAGGGAGGGGGGGAGGGGGAGGAGGGAGAGGAGAAGGAGGGGGAGGAGGGAGAGGAGAAGGAGGGGGAGGAGGGAGAGGAGAAGGAGGGGGAGGAGGGAGAGGAGAAGGAGGGGGAGGAGGGAGAGGAGAAGGAGGGAGAAGGAGGGGGAAGAAGGGGAGGAGGGGGAGGAGGGGGAGGAGGGGGAGGAGGGGGAGGAGAAGCCATTTGCCTAAGGGAGAAGAGCCTAAAACGAAACTCAGGTCACCAGCACTTTTCCCTACTACACTATGATGCAATACTGGTGATATTCAGGATCCGAGCTAGATCACACTCACGTGTCTAATGGTCACAAGCCCAAACTAACCTATGGGCTTACAGTATCTCCCCCTTTTTTATGAAAACCAAAAATAATAGCCAGAACAAAGGCATCCGAATATACGAGCCTGAAGCACAATTAACCCATCCGAAAACTGTCTATGGGTTTTGGGTATTTATATGTTATAAGTGAGTTACAGTGATTGTGTTTTGGTTTTTGTTGCTGTTTGGTTTTTTGCCAGACTTCCTAGAGAAACCCGCAATGTGTTTTTTTTTTCCCCTTCTTTGCCCTTCACTAAAATGAATTTTGATGTAGTCAAAACAATGCACAAATGAAGTCAAGAGCAGTTCTCCCTCCGCCTGGTGGATGCTGGCCTGTCTCCTTCCCGCTGTTGGCAGCCACCTGGTGGAGCTGCAGTACATCATTGTTTAAGAGACAAATACGAGATGATGAATTGCCAGTCTGTTGCCACAAACTTGGTCTCACAGCTTAAAATAGTAATCTGTAGTGTTTTCGGATGAGAAGTTAAACGTCAACCCAGTTCCAGGAGCAAGTATGAACCTTTCCCCCGGCTTTAAGTGCAAGTATAAATCTCTTGCCCTGTTTGAGAAACGGGTACACATAGCCACCAGTTCTCCTGCCACTCCGATTTACTTCTTGCTTCTTTCGTGAACTTCTTTCCCTTACAATCCCACATGGCAAGTCAGGGACACAATTCAAGAGAACGGAAGAAAGGCGTATGCCAAGGAAGCACATCAGCTCCGCAACCCAATGACTGCTTTGTCCTCACACCCGCTCTGTACTTCTGTCTGTCCTAATGTCGCTTCCCTCACAGAGTGTAAATTTGGTAAGCAGTCAAATCAGGGGAGGCATGCACACAGCTATCCTTAGTTCAGAATCGGTAAGAGGTGATACTCTAGCATGAATTAGGAAGCATACTGGAGTTCCAAGGTGAATTCTACCAACACCAAAAGTACACATTTGCAATCCCTCCCTCCCTCTCTCTCTCACCCCCACACATACTAACCCTTACCTTACCCCCTCATCTATCCACTCCAGCCAAAAAAAGACAAAACAAGTCCATTCTAACTTAAATGCATTGATACTGCTTTAGATCAACCCTATCTTCTTCAGTAGAATTCAGGACACTTTTGACACCAGTAGAATTAATGTCCCCTTAATGAATCGCGACATTCTTTGTGAAGAGAAGCTGTCCAGTGGTTAAGTCATATTTTCTATGCCCAGAGGGAAATGACAGCTGCCACTCCAAATCAAGATGATCCTTCCAGAAATCAGCCCTCTTCTGAGAATGCAGCTGGTTTTCTACTTTCTCCGAGAACTGAAGCTGCCTTTTCCGCAAGGTATCTTAACCTCCCACCCCTGGTATCCACTCCTCCAGGGACCCACGGTTCCTCTCCCTCCCCTCTGCACTGACAGTACTAACCAGAATAGAAAAGGCCATAAAACAGAAAACATGAATAGACACTTCTCTAAAGAAGACATCCAGATGGCCAACAGGCACATGAAAAGATGCTCAACGTCGCTCCTCATCAGGGAAATACAAATCAAAACCACATTCAGATATCACCTCACGCCAGTCACAGAGGCCAAAATGAACAAATCAGGAGACTATAGATGCTGGAGAGGATGTGGAGAAACGGGAACCCTCTTGCGCTGTTGGTGGGAATGCAAATTGGTGCAGCCACTCTGGAAAACAGTGTGGAGGTTCCTCAAAAAGTTAAAAATAGACCTACCCTATGACCCAGCAATAGCACTGCTAGGAATTTACCCAAGGGATACAGGAGTGCTGATGCATAGGGGCACTTGTACCCCAATGTTTATAGCAGCACTCTCAACAATAGCCAAATTGTGAGAAAAGCCTAAATGTCCATCAACTGATGAATGGATAAAGAAATTTTGGTTTATATACACAATGGAATACTACGTGGCAATGAGGAAGAATGAAATATGGCCTTTTGTAGCAACATGGATGGAACTGGAGAGTGTGATGCTAAGTGAAATAAGCCATACAGAGAAAGACAGATACCATATGTTTTCACTCTTATGTGGATCCTGAGAAACTTAACAGAAACCCATGGGGGAGGGGAAGGGGGAAAAAAAAAAGAGGTTAGGGTGGGAGAGAGCCAAAGCATAAGAGACTCTTAAAAACTGAGAACTGAGGGTTGATGGGGGGTGGGAGGGTGGGGAGGGCGGGTGATGGGTAGTGAGGAGGGCACCTTTTGGGATGAGCACTGGGTGTTGTATGGAAACCAATTTGACAATAAATTTCATATGTTGAAAAAAAAAAAAAGGCCATAAAATAGAGACAGCACAGACCTGGGGTCAGACAGACGTACATCTGAATGCTGATCCTCTGTGAGAACAAAAAATTGACCTCTCTGTGTCTCATTTCCTCACCGGCAAAGGGACAAACACACTTCTCAAATGGCTTCTTGCAGATTAAATGCAACGATGTGTGAGAAGGTGCAGGCAGGCACTGGGCACTGAGTTGCCCCCAGTAAGTGTTCATTTCCCTCCTCCCGGGCTCAGGTGTCTGCCCACGTGCTGCACTCTCGACAAGAGGCTGGGCCAGAGATGCACGGGCAGAGGCAGTAAGAAAAAGTGCAACGGGGAAACCACCGTGTCCTTGAGCTGCTCTGGCCCCTCCCTTCCCAAAATATGCCTTCTCAAATGTTTCTTTTCCATTGTTAAGGCACAGACTGAGACAGAAGAGAAAGCAATTAGGAAAATTATAGGAGGCAGCAGAGTCTGACGTCAGTTGAAGGGGAAAGTAGCCATTATGAAAGAAAAGAATCGGGTAAAATGTGCTTTAGGAAAAACTATGAAGGCCAGACTTCTCATTAGCCAGCAAGGAAAGGCAAAGAGAGACCTTTAAAAATCATCAAGGCTCCATATTGTTGCAACTAGTTACAATCTCATAGTGCGATTTCCTGAAAGGTCCTAGAAAGGGGCCTGCTGTCACACACTTTGTAGCAGTTATGAACAGATTATTCCCCAAGTACAAGGGGCCATCTCCACCGATGTGACACTTAACGCTTAGAACTGTGCAGGCTTAGGGCCAGGCCTCTGTAAGGACCAGTGTGGGGAAATCCTCGTCTGTGATTCTCTGAGCCATCACTCTGCCGCCTCCCCGTGTGAGCGCAGGCAGTGCTTGGTTCAGTCTAAGGGACAGACGGCCGGTTGGGGCAGTACTGGGTTGCCCAGGGAAGAATAACTGGGTTAGGGCAACGTACCGCTGCTTGAACAAGAGGACAGCAATTCTGGGTTGCTTACAACACTTCATTATCTTTTCCTCACACACTCCTCTCTGGTCACCCTCTAAATTCACATTTCCACATGCTCTGGGGCGACTTTTTAGATCACCGTGGAAAAGTTTGAAAGTTGAAGCAGAGGAAATCCAACTCAGTCCTCCTCCTCCTCCTCCTCCTCCCCTAGTTTACTTTCTCCCAGTAGCCATCTGGAATTGGTCACCACAGCTTCATCTTAAAATAACTGGGGGGGGGGGGGAGGGGGGGGAATGGGGGGAGGAATGTGCAGGGAAAAAACACGGTCTGTGCCTGCCCCCAGAAGACCTCATGATGCAGTAAGACACATCTGCACAAAAGAACAGGAAGAAGCTGGCAGCAAGGGGAGAGAGAACATGGAAAAGTGTTTTATGAAGGCCAAGGAGGAACCCCCAGCTTGTATGTTCTACGGGCTGAACGCAAAGACCACTTTATCAATCCCAGCGGCACAGCCCATGAACCATTCCCACCCATATGGGGGGAGAGGGACTTCTTTGAATTCCATTACTATTACTTATTTATTCAAAACCACAGTTCTAGATCTACATTTAAGCCAAGGTTCTCCATAGGGAGGTGATTTTGGCCCTCCTGGGGACATGCCAACACCTGGAGACATTTTTGGTTGTACCAGGTTGGGAGATGCTACTGGCATCTAGTGGGCATTGGCCAGGAATATTGTGAAACATCCTACAGTGCATACGAGAGCACGTGTACTGAAAGGGCAGGCCTACGCCAGCGGACTCCATCTTGTTCTGTGTTCTCCACCTTGAGTGACTATGTCCCCGACATGACCCCTTTTCCGGGAAAATCGCAGAAACCTCAGATCGCGCCTCCTCGCCTTGAGTAACCTCCCGCTCACAAACTTCCTGATCAAAACACGCCCAGCGACCTGCGTAACAGGACTCTGACCCTTCCCCAGACAATCGGCCAAGGCCACGACCCTTCCCCAGCCAATCAGCTGCCCCTAGACCCCTATAAAACCTTTGTGCTTTTGAAACTCGCTCTCTCTCCCCGGTATCTCACCGCTGCCTCGGTGCAGGTAGGGGGTTGAGCTCGAAAGGCTCTTTTGCTTTTGCATCGGACTCAGCTCCCTGGTGGTCTTTGGGGATCACGAATTCTGGGCATAACAGTACAACAAAGGATTACCCGGCTGAAAATGTCAACAGTGTGAAGGCTCGGAAACCCTGATCTAAAAGGAACTTGTGGAATGGACCTGGCTGTGTTTATGAAACAAAATGCAAGTTCTGGAATGCAAAGTTGGTTTTATTCTTTCTCCCAGAACGGAAACTCGCCATTACAGCCAGGCATCACATGAAATCTATCTCTGATAAAATCGATCTCAAACATCTTAGTTATTTCAACCATAAGAATTTTTTGGTCATTAACCTTAGATGTTTTGAAAATTATTTATGAATGGTGGTTTTCTGGGAAAAAAAGAAGACATAAGCCTAGACAGGCCAATTAGGAGAGTACTTGTCACATTCAAGTAATAATTTTTCATTAACAAATTAGCATCAAGTCAATGTCACAAAACGATGTCAATGTCTGCTCAGGATGACAACAGTATCTGCAGCAGATGCTGACTTATCTGAAAGAAGGTAAACATGTCTGAGATGAATTTTCCCAAACACAGTAAGTTTAATGAAGAACATCTACTCTGTATCCCCTGCATTCAAATATGAAAATAAGCTTGGTCCATTGGAGAGCATCATAAAGCTAACACATCCAATGTCCCAGGACTTAAAAGGTCCTTCAGGAAGGGTAAGACCATGATTGGACAACACCTGGTCAAAGGACAACAGGAAAAGAACACTATAACACTGTGGACTTCATCAAAATTAAAAATTGTTGCATTTCAAAAGATACCATCAAGAAAACCCAAAGACAAGCCACAAAACAGGAGAAAATACATGTGAATGATATGTGTGACCATTTCCAGAATATTTAAAGGACTCTTACAACTCAATAAGATGAAAAAAAAACCAACTTAAAAATGGGAAGAAGAGAGGCACCTGGGTGGCTCAGTCGGTTAGACGTCCAACTTTGGCTCAGGTCATGATCTCACGGTTTGTGGTTTCGAGCCCCGCATCAGGCTCTGGGCTGAGCTCAGAGTCTGGAGCCTGCTTCCGATTCTGTGTCTCCCTCTCTCTCTGCCCTTCCCCTGCTTGTGCTCTGTCTCTCTGTCTCTCAAAAATAAATAAGTATAAAAGAAAAAAAAATGGGAAGAAGAACTCAATGGACCTTTCACCAAAGAAGACATAGGAATGGCCTATATGCACCTGGAAAGAATCTCAGCATCATTAGCCATTAGGGAAAGGCAAATCAAAACCACAGTGAAATACCACCTCACACCCACTAGAATGGCTATAATGGAAAATACAGGCAATAACAAGCATTGCCGAAGAGGAGGAGAAACTGGAATCCGCATACATTGCTGATGGGAACACAAAATGGTGCCATCACTCTGGAAAACAGTTTGGCAGTTTCTTCAAATAGCACAGTAGCTTCTTTGAATGTGCATAAGTGCATTACTCATAGTAGCCCCAAAGTGGAAACAACCCAAATGTCCATCAACTGATGAATGGTTAAAGTGTGGTATGCCCATACAATGGAATATGAAGTACATGCTATAGTATAGATGCATCTCGAAAACATTAGGTTGAGTAAAAGAAGGCCAATACAAGAGAGTATATACTATAGGATTCCTTTGAAACAAAATGTCCACATAAGGCAAATCTACAAAGACAAAGTACATTCATTAGTGGTTGCCTAGAGCTGGGGGCGAGAATGGGGAGTGACTGCAAATAGTCACAAGCTTTCCTTCTAGGGGATAGAAATGTTTTCCACCAAAAGTAAGTGGATCTTATATTTAAACTGTATCCAAATGAAGCTGCTAAAAAACCAAAAAAATCATGGAAGCTGGAAGATAATGTCCTCATTTTACAGATGAGGTAAGTGACTGAGGCACATGATGTTTTAGAGACTTAGAACGATGATGGCACAGGTAGAGAGACTGAATATTTGTAGGAGGAAAGTTAACTTGCTTCAAGTCAAAACAGCCAGGAAAAGGTAGACCTCAGTGCTCAATTCGCAAAACGTTTTCCCCCACGAAACCCATGAATGACCCCAGGAGAATGCAGACAGAATGGTAATTTTCTTGGTTTATTACCGGTTGATCACATGTTCCTGCTGTGAGCATACAGATTTTGATCCAAGGACAGTAACATGTTTCCCCATCTCTGTGTAGAACCAGCCTTCAGGTCAGTGTGGAAAATGAAACCCTGAAGAGGGTATTTGCTACTGAACCTACAACATCACACAGGCTCTTTAAGAGTCTGACAACTGTCCTCTTTGTCTTAACCTACGTCAATCCTGCTTTTTGGATAAGTAATTATTAGAGATGTGTCTGTGGTATCTGTGTGCGTTGGCTCCAACACAAATACAATGTCACGTCCAGATTATCATTCTCGCCAGACACACTGAAAACAATTTTTATACCTTAACCTTTTGAAAAATGGGTCTATATCAGATTTCATTATTATGAAGTGTCATTATTTGTTGAGGAATTATACAGGGCAAGCCTAAACCAAATGACCACTACGTAGTTTCTAGATGTTTTTACTTTTGTGCACAAAAACAAGCAGTTGGATAGCCCAGAAATAAGGGTCTGAGTCTAGATACTCTTAGAATCGTCCAGGATGATACAATGCTCTCTGCGTCATAAATGGTTCTGTGCAACATGGGTTAATCTAATGCACAATATTTTTCCACTGGTGCTTCTCCTCATACTCTCCACCCTCTTTCCAGGAACGCCATTTATTGGGAAGGCAAACACCTTACGGTCATTTCATCATCAACAATAACCTTATATAAAAAGTCAAATTCCCGACTCCACTAGGAAACGAACTGAACACCAATAAAAATGTCTTCATTTAATCATTTAACCTGTCACAGTTCATCTACTAACGCTCTAAACTACCACGAAAGAAAAGTGTACATTTAATTTGAGCCATAAAAGTTCTCATCTTTGTAGAAAAATCTTTCACTGTAATTTTTCCTATCCCTACCTCCACCTTGAATACACACAGTTCTGGCTGCCAAGAAATTCATCATGTTTCATGTATATAGAAGAATTAGAACTGAATCTTGGCTCTCCAACATGCAAGGCTGAACAACCTTAGAAGATCACAACTTCTTTGAGCTTGCATTTCCCTCTCTCTCTCTCTCTCTCTCTCTCTCTCTCTCTCTCTCTCTCACACACACACACACACACACACACACACACGCGCGCGCGCGGGCGCGCGCTCATACTAGAAGATAGCATGGGCATGTTTTGTAAGTTCCTTTGGGTCTGGAGAAAATATGAACTTGTATCTAATCTTTCTTCCTCCTTAGGTTGATGACTTAACATCCCTCTTTTAATAACAATAAAAATCCTAAGCCCTCTATTAATGTTAATTGAAAATTTAAAAATATATTAAGAATCATAGCTAAAAACACTCCTCTACCCCCATTAGCAGTTGAAATCGCTGCTTAGGCTGACCACCTACTGAATCACTCTGATGACAACCTTAGCCCGTTGGTGGAAGATCTTGTTAGTCCAATCTTTCTTCCTTTGAAGAAAATAAAGCCTTGGAAATACACAAAGGCAGAGCTGTCCTACCACAAAAAAACAAGCGACATTGCTTAAGCAAAAATTATTATTTATTCCCAGAGTGGAAAAAAAAAAGGTTCCACTCAGAATAACAAAGCAGCTATAGAAAAAAAAATGCAAATTAAAAGACCCAAGCTCTTATCCTCTTCTGTTGCTGGACAATATTAGCTAAGCTGTATAATAAGCCCCTACCTTTGAAATAACGTCTCCTTAGTAAACTACTTTAGGATCCTTTTGTAACTATTGGGGTCTAAGAGACCTAGACACAAACTCCCAGTCTTGAAGGAGAATGTATGTTTCCCAAAGAAGCCATGTCATAAATGATGGCTGGCTTTGCCTGTGTAATTCCCCAAAGCCTAGTTTACCCATCGTATAGTTGAGCTAACTGGTTCTTCAGCTTTAGAAACCTTTAGAAACTTGGGGCTGGAGCATTGTTTCCATGGGTAAGTTTGGAATCTGAATTCCAAACACAAAAAGTTCAAAAGTGGAGTGTCTGCTGAAACCTTAAAAATGCAACATGGATGGACCTAGAAGGAAGGCATTATGCTAAGAGAAATAAGTCCGAGAAAGACAAATACCTTACGATTTCACTTCTACGAGGAATCTAAAAAATAAAACAGACAACAAAAACTCATATATATGAGAACAATTTGGTGGTTGCCAGAGGGGAGGGTGTTGAGGGCATAGGCGAAATAGGGGAAGGAGATGAAGAAGTACACACTTCTGGCTATAAAAGTAAATCACGGGGATAGAAAGTACAGCAGAGGGAACATAGTCAGTGATACGGTAATCATTTTTTATGGTGACAGATGGTAACTACACTATCGTGGTGAGAATTTCGTAATGTTTATAACTGCCAAATCACTATGTCATACACCTGAAACTAATACATGTCAACTATACTTCAATTAAAAAAAAAAACAAAAACAAAAAAACAAAAAAACCTCAATCCTGGGGAAATTAGGATAGCTGACTGCCCTAAAGGGAGACCCAAATCTTCTCAGCTGGGCATAAGTCTTCCCATCTATGAGGAAAAAAATGTATTTTGCTTAAAAGCTACCATTTCACCTCTCCCTGGCCCAGGGAGTTTTCTTTAGGAAGGAGGGCCCTCCTTATCTGCAAATCCCTGGAAGACAGCAAAACATAACAATGGCTGTGCTCATTTTCCATTTCCCCGGGGAGCCGTGGAAACCAGGTGACCAGGACCTGGGGCCCAGCCTTAGTTTAATCCTGGAAGAATGTACAAAGGTCCTGTGTGGAATTGCTAAATTCAAATTAGTGAGAAGTCTTAGCTCTGTTTCAAGCATTGTTCTCCTACAAAAGCAAATGACCACGGGCTAAATCCTATTATCCCTTCAGCCTTTCAAAGAGAACCCCCATAGCTCAGCTGCTGCCTCTCTGGTGCCTTTGCTGTTTTGAGTTCCCCTATCTTGAGTTAATTGCGAGCAGGCCTGCTTAAGAGGATGCTCCTAGAGCCAGACTGCCTCTGTTCAAAACCTGGCTCAGCTATTTGGCCTGGAGCAAATTACTTAATTTCTCCGTGTTGCAATTTCTTTGCAAAATGAGAATAATGATGGGAACAATAGCACAAAAATGTTGTAATAGTTAAGCAGATTAGTACGCGGTGAGTGCTCAGAATACAGGTTGTCAAACTTTTTCAATAAAGGACTGGATAGTAAATATTTTAGGCTGGGGGCCATACTGTCTGTGGTGCAACTGTTCAACTCTGGAAAGTATTTATAGAGAAAATGTAAACAAATGGTCACGGCTGTGTGCCAATAAAACTTTATACAAAAACAGGTCCAGGGACCAAAGACTGGAACCAGCCCAGATGTGCTTCCATAGCTAAACAGTTAAACTGTGGCACATCCTTACCATGGAAAGCTGTTCAGCAATAAAAAGGTATGGATTATTGACACATACACTCTAGATGACTCACTAGGGAATTCTGTTGAGCAGAAAAAAAAAAATCTCCAAAAGTAATCTACTATAGAGCTCCAATTGTATTTTTGAAATGACAACATTTTAGAAATGGAAGACAGGTTAGTGGTTTTCAGGGGTTAGAGATGAAGACTGGGGGCATAACCTGGGAGAGAGGTGGGTGCGGTTATAAAAGGGCTACACACTGGATCCCTGCCGTGTTGAAGCTATTCAGTATCTTGATTGCAGTAGATACACAAACCACAGGTGATAAAGTTGTACAGAATACATACACAAGCACAAACGCATAAAAGTCAAACTGGGGAAATTTGAGTAAGATTGGTGGATTGTATTAATGTCAATAAACGGAATATGATATTATAGCACAAAATACATGGGGCAGTTTTCCAGAACACACACACACACACAAATTAAGAATGCAGAAGTAAGAAGCACCGTATAATCTAACATAAAAATAAGTAACATGGTAACACAGAATTTTACATCTAGAGGAATGGTAGAGATGATCTCAAACAATTTCCTATTTTTAATGTTAATCCTACATAGGAGTGACTAATAATATGCCACTATTTTGAGTTCACTCAACTGAGCAAATAAAAATTCAGACACCGTTCAAACTATTGGGCACACATAATGTTTGGGTTTTTTTGTTTTGTTCTGTTATTTTTTCTGAGAGAGAGTGCAAGTGCGGGAGGGGTAGAGAGAGGGGGACAGAGGATCCAACGTGGGCTCTGCCCTGACAGGCTGACAGCAACCAGCCCTTTGTGGGGGCTTATATGACCTGACACTCAACTGACTGAGCCACTCTGGTGCCCCCATAATGCTCTTTTTAAATATAGGTCCTCCAGACAAAGATATTTTTCTCCTCACTCAGAATTAAGACTTCAACCCTCCTAAATGGAAATCCAAAGATATTTTAAAACTTTCTTTTAGGAGTCAATCTTCTCTATCATTTCTTATACCAATGCCACCACCTTAAATAGTTCTGATTGCTAAGGAATTCCAACACATTTCATTCACATGTTCCATGCATAAAAGTCCCGAATGTGATCGTATGCACCCACACTTAGTACTTGAGCACTTTGGGCAAGCCAGCTAGTATTTTTTCTAAGCCACAATTTCTGCATTTATAAAGTGGGGATAACCTGAATTCATGACTTCACAGATACAAGAACCAAATTAAAAGGTGTGAAAACACATTTGAGAAGAGTTCTGAGGGGCACCTGGGTGGCTCAGTCGGTTGGGGGTCCGACTTCGGCTCAGGTCATGATCTCACGGTTCGTGAGTTCAAGCCCTGCGTCAGGCTCTGTGCTGGCAGCTCAGAGCCTGGAGCCTGCTTCGGATTTTGTGTCTCCCTCTCCCTCTGCCCCTCCCCTGCTCATGCTCTGTCTCTCTCTCTCCTTCAAAAATAAATAAACATTAAAAAAAAATTTTTTTTTTAAAGAGAAGAGTTCAAATGCTTATTATGATTGTAAGATCTCCAAATTCCCACATTTCACTAAAAGTAAGAATTCTGTTCCGAGTGTTCAGATGTAGAAGCTGAATGGCTTACAGTTGCTGAATTGGCATTACACACTTCAAAAAAAAAAAAAAAAAAAAATCAAACAAGTCTCCGGAGACTTTTCTACCTAAAGCGTCTTCTAGGAGTGGAAAAAAGTATTAAGGTTCGTCAAAAAATTAAAAATAGAATTACCATAAAATCCAGTAATTCCACTACTGGATATTTACCCAAAGAAAACAAAAACACTAATCCAAAAGGACATATGTACCCCTATGTTTATTGTAGCATTAACAACAGCCAAACCACAGAAGCAGCCTAAGTGCCCTTCAATTGATGAATGGGTAAAGAAGATGTGTGAATATATATACAATGGAATGTTACTCAGGCATAAAAAAAAAAGAATGAAATCTTGCCATTTGCAACAATATGGATGAATCTAGAGGGTATAATGCTAAGTAAAATAAGTCAAAGAAAGTCCATATGATTTCACTCACAGGTGGAATTTAAGAAAACAAGAACTAAGAAAAAAGAAGGCAAACCAAAAAACAGACTCCTATATCAAGAACAGATGCTGGGGCGCCTGGGTGGCGCAGTCGGTTAGGCGTCCGACTTCAGCCAGGTCACGATCTCGCGGTCCGTGAGTTCGAGCCCCGCGTCGGGCTCTGGGCTGATGGCTCAGAGCCTGGAGCCTGCTTCGGATTCTGTGTCTCCCTCTCTCTCTGACCCTCCCCCGTTCATGCTCTGTCTCTCTCTGTCCCAAAAATAAATAAACGTTGAAAAAAAAAAAAAAAAAATTTTAAAAGAACAGATGCTTCCAGAGGGGAGGCAGATGGGGGGGGGGGGGAAATGGGTGAAACAGGTGAAGGGGATTAAGAGCACACTTACCATGATGAGCACAGTGTAACGTACAGAAGGGCTGAATCACTATATTGTACACCTGGAACTAATATAACACTGTATGTTAACTGTCCTGGAGTTAAAATAAAAACTAAAGTTCCTTCTAAGAAAGTAGAGTAAAATGTTAAAACTTCGGTCTCTACATTTTAATATTTTCACAAGTGGAACACACACTTTCACTGCATCCCTCTTGAGAGCAGGAATAGTACGTTAATTGTCATTTTAGCTACAGTAACCGGTACAAAAGAGACGAGCTGTGCTTCGTATCAGGCTATACTTTTCCAGAATGAAAGTAAAATCTTCATATAAATATATATGAGGTGGAAAGAGGTCTGGCCCTGGAGTACAGACACGGGCTCTCACAGCACATACAGCCTTGCCTTCAAGCATCCTGAGACTTCATTTCCCTTTAAAGGTCTACAATGTGGGGTGCCTGGGTGGCTCAGTTGGTTGAACGTCCAACCTCAGCTCAGGTCATGATCCCGCTGCTTGGGGTTTTGGGGGTTCGAGCCCCCATGTGGGGCTCTGTGCTGACAGCTCAGAGCCTGGAGCCTGCTTTGGGTTCTGTGTCTCCCTCCCGCTCCGCTCCTCCCCTGGTGGTGCTCAGTGTCTTTCTCTCTCTCTCTCTCTCTCTCTCTCAAAAATAAACAAACATTAAAAAAGAATTTTTTTTTAAGTGTACAATGTAAGTCTGTAATGCCCTTTTATCTGATATCAGACACCCACCCAGAATACTGAAAATAAGGCCTTTGAGTGACAAAATGAAAAAAAGTTTTCCACAAAATCCATCATGCACTTTATCCATAGCAGAGGCCTACTTATTTTTATTTCATGTGTATTTATAACAAACTTGGTTATCTGGTTATGAAATATTTCCCATTGTTGGTTAAAAGCAGTAAAAGAGATCAGATGTTGAAAGAAAGAGAAACTGGAGAAACCCTAAAGGTTCTTCTTCCGGATGGATGAAACGAAACCAAACCTTCCCCCAAAAGATCAGATTCAATCCAAAATCATTCTATGGCCTAATATCACTGAACACTTGACAAACATCATTCATTGTGGTCGTCTCTCTTACACCAAAATTAGCCTCAATTCATGATTAATTTTTTTTTTTTAATTTTTTTTTCAACGTTTATTTATTTTTGGGACAGAGAGACAGAGCATGAACGGGGGAGGGACAGAGAGAGAGGGAGACACAGAATCGGAAACAGGCTCCAGGCTCTGAGCCATCAGCCCAGAGCCCGACGCGGGGCTCGAACTCACCGACCGCGAGATCGTGACCTGGCTGAAGTCGGACGCTTAACCGACTGCGCCACCCAGGCGCCCCAATTCATGATTAATTTAATTCAATCTTATAATAAAACAGAAGGAATGCTCGGCAAATACTGCAGGCTAGTGGTACCCACCATTTCCCTATCAATAACCTGAGAAGAAATGATAAAGCCCTTTTGTAGTTCACTTTTCCTTACAAGTAATGTCTTCACTGGCAGTCTTATTTTTTTCTCTACAGAATATTAACGGAATCACAAAGGCTATCTAATTTTTTTTTTTAACGTTTATTTATTTTTGAGACAGAGAGAGACAGAGCATGAACGGGGGAGGGGCAGAGAGAGAGGGAGACGCAGAATTGGAAGCAGGCTCCAGGCTCTGAGCCATCAGCCCAGAGCCCGACGCGGGGCTCGAACTCACGGACCGCGAGATCGTGACCTGAGCTGAAGTCGGAGGCTTAACCGACTGAGCTACCCAGGCGCCCCAAGGCTATCTAATTTTAATCAACACAAAAGTTGGCTTTGAGTTACCTAAGAGGAATTTTACATATAGAAACAAAGTGGATTATTTTACAGAATTCATTTTACCCCCAAGAATGCTACCATACTTTAAAGTACTATAGAGTTACATTTGCCAATTATAGGTAATCAACTCCTTCAAGAAGTGACTGTGTCTGCCCAATCTGATCCTTAAAGCACACAGAGTACCACAGTCATCAGAATATTCACCAAATATTTCAGAGACTGGCTTGGAAATGACTTTTATATATATCAGTAATGGAAATCCAAACGCACGTGATTATTTTGTAAAGTTAAATACATCAAGAATTTTAAGAATCTTGAGCAAATTCTATGTTCACTAGAGGCAATATATGATAGAAAGTAATTTATGATGTGATGTTAAATGAAAATATCAGGATAACATTTATATTAAAATATTATATGTAAAATATAAATATAAACAATATACATTTTATATATTGAATGTATTAATTTTATGTGCATATACAATCCCAGACTTCAAGCTATACTATAAAGCTGTAATCATCAAGACAGTATGGTAATGGCACAAGAACAGACACTCAGATCAATGGAACAGAATAGAGAACCCAGAAATGGACCCACAAACGTATGGCCAACTAATCTTTGACAAAGCAGAAAAGAATATCCAGTGGAATAAAGACAGTCTCTTCAGCAAGTGGTGCTGGGAAAACTGGACGGCGACATGCAGAAGAATGAACCTGGACCACTTTCTTACACCATACACAAAAATAAACTCAAAATGGATGAAAGACCTCAATATAAGACAGGGAGCCATCAAAATCCTCGAGGAGAAAGCAGGCAAAAACCTCTTTGATCTTGGCCGCAGCAACTTCTTACTCAACACGTCTCCGGAGGCAAGGGAAACTAAAGCAAAAATGAACTACTAGGACCCCATCAAAATAAAAAGCTTCTGCACAGCGAAGGAAGCAATCAGCAAAACTAAAAGGCAGCCAAAGGAATGGGACAAGATATTTGCAAACAACATACTAGATAAAGCATTAGTATCCAAAATCTGTAAAGAACTTATCAAACTCAACACCCAAAAAACAAATAATCCAGTGAAGAAATGGGCAAAAGACATGAAGAGACACTTCTCCAGAGAAGACATCCAGATGGCCAACCAATACATGAAAAAATGCTCAACATCACTCATCATCAGAGAAATACAAATCAAAACCACAAGGAGATACCACCTCGCACCTGTCAGAATGGCTAACATGAACAACTCAGGCAACAAACAGATGTTGGCGAGGATGCGGAGAAAGAGGATCTCTTTTGCACTGTTGTTCCTCAAAAAACTAAAAATAGAACTAACCTACGACCCAGCAATTGCACTACTAGACATTTATCCATGGGACACAGGTGTGCTGTTTCGAAGGGACACATGCACCCCCATGTTTATAGCAGCACTATCAACAATAGCCAAAGTATGGAAAGAGCCCAAATGTCCATCGATGGATGAATGCATAAAGGTTCTTTTATCCAGAAGATGTGGTATGTATACACACACACACACACACACACACACACACACACACACACACACAATGGAGTATTACTCGGCAATCAAAAAGAATGAAATCTTGCCATTTGCAACTACGTGAATGGAACTGGAGGGTATTATGCTAGGTGAAATTAGAGAAAGACAAAAATCATAGGACTTCACTCATATGAGGACTTCAAGAGACAAAACAGATGAACATAAGGGAAGGGAAACAAAAATAACATAAAAACAGGGAGGGGAAAGAAACAGAAGAGACTCATAAATATGGAGAACAAACTCAGGGTTGCTGGAGGGGTTGTGGGAGGGGGGATGGGCTAAATGGGTAAGGGGCATTAAGGAATCTACTCCTGAAATCATTGTTGCACTATATGCTAACTTGGATGTAAATTTTTAAAAATTAAAAATATATATATATCAGGATAAAATTTATATTAAAAATATTATATTTAAAATATAAACATAAATTATATACATTTTATATATTGCATATATTAATTATATGTGCATATATTTAATTTTATTTAAATATTTTTAACATTTAATTTACATATATTTAATTTTTATATACAAAATATGAAAATGTAAATTATGTATAAAACATAAAAATTATATATAAAATGTCAGGAATTGTATCAGGAATTATAAATATCAGGAATAAAATTATATGTGAAATATAATTACCATTTTTCTTTTTAAACGTAAGTATTGGAAAAAAGACTGGAAGGAAATGCACAGAAATGTTAACAGTACTTGTGTCTGGCTGATGAGACCATGGATGACATTCTCTTTTCTCCATACGCTAAATCTTACTTAATGAGTATGCACTAAAGAAAAAGAAGTATGCACTATTTTTTTTTACAATGAAACAATTTTTAAAAAAGAAAAGAAAGGGAATAAATGGAAGGAGCACTGTTAAGGGGTAAGGAAACGGCATAGAGTATAACAATAAGTGTTATAATTAAACTTTTACCCTGGCAAAGAACTTTTTAAGTGGTCACAAACGGCAACTAAGTTATAGAATATTTGTTATTGGAGGGGCATCCTGCCTAATTCTGTCATTTGACAGGTACAGAAAAAATATATATACAATTGTGTGATGCTTCACAATTGACACAGTGCTTTCAAAATGGCACCTGTCCTTCAAATAATCCTGTGAGATAGGCTCATTTGCACCATTTGTAGGCCCAGGAAACTGAGGGTTCCCAAGATAATGTGCTTTGATAATAATGACTGCCATTATCTAACGTTTACCAAATGCCAACCTCTGGGGTAAGCACAATTCTGCGAAAATCATCACCATTTTACAGATTCGAAAACTGAAGGGTGAAGGTTAAGTGTTAAGGTTAAGCCATCACACAGCAGAGATCCACTCATTTAAAATAGGAGTCTTGGTTACAATCAACTTCACAGAATCATTTACTCAAAATGCTGAGCCTATGACCCAGTCCCATGCTCTTTCTACTACACTGGTCTCGCCTAAGGTTTCTTTTAAGTCGTTCAGTTTGACAGCCACTGTGAAGCTCCAGAGGCAAAGAAACTAGGCCAGTAACACCCCAAAGCCAATGTTGGATGACAACCTACAGTAAATAACTAGAGTGGAGGAGACAAGGCGAACTCACAACAAGGAGGAGCCAAAAGGAAACCTACTCTCTACCTCAGGAGCAGGGATAGCAACAGACATCCCAATTCCTGCACCTTACACCCGCATGAGTGGGTACAATTTCCAGAGCGCCTTGCGGTTCATCTCAAAGGTTCCCGCAACAATCCGTGGACTGGGCGGGGCAGGGATGAGTCCCACTTTGCTGAAAAAGCTGGAAGAAATGCAATAGCGCGCCGGGCGGGCAGAAAAGCAATGAGTGTGAGAGCCAAGGGAAGACACCTGCGGGGCCTGGGCACCCGGACCGGGTCTGAGCTGCACCCGTGGAGCCTCTGGCCACCGCCGAGTGGAGGAAGAGCTCAGGGCCCGCGGCGGCGACAAAGGCACAGAGGGAGACCGCGATTCCGAGGCTGCCGCCCGCCGAGGCTCGGAGAACTTGAAGGTCGGCCCGGGAGCCTCGCTACTCACGTTGGACCAGCCGGTCTCCGGTGAAGGTGGAAGAGCAGCTAGTGACAAGCGCACAGGGGACGCCCGCAGCCATAGCTGCACTAGCAAGTCAGTTCCGTCCCGGAGCCGCTTCCGCCTTGGGCTGCACCACGGCTACCGGTGCGCGGGGGAGACACGCAAGGAAGGGCGCGTTCTCGGCAGGAACCCGCTACCCTGACTCCTCCCACACCCCTCTTCCGCTCCCGGCGTAGAACAGGCCGGGCTGCGCTTGGGGTTGCCATGGGGACGAGCACAAGCCGCACCTGGCTTGGGCGCCTGGAGACCGCGCCTTCTCCGGGAGGTACCGCTCCCCGGCCCTAGCCATGGCACAAGAGACTGAAAACTACGACCCCATCGGATCGATCCTAATCCAGGTGGGAAACGGGCCTTTCCTGACCCTGCCCAGCTAAGATACGTACGAGCGAGGCGCAGCAGCGCAGATCCACTCGCGCCCAGCCTTTTGGAGCGCCGCCCCTAGACTGCCTCCAGCATGCGAGAGGCACTGCCCCTTCGAGAACTCCCAAATATGCCAACCCGGACCTCTGCCGAGAGCCTAACACGCCTCCCGTGCGGTACCCTGCAGGTTGCGCTTCAGAAGCTCGACCGTCCGTTCTGCCTCTGGTAAAACTCTCGAGACCATACACCTCACCCCCAGAACCTTTACTTCCGAAAAGTCAATCTTACACCAAGGCACCATTTTAAAATGTTATATTCTGAAAAATCTGAACCCATGATATGGGGGAGGGGGAATACAAATCAGGCACTTTGGGGAGATGGTAAGAAATTTGGGGAGAAGTTGAAATATGTTAACTACTTTTGTTATGCACCTAAATTTTGTGTATCTAAAAGGATCTTGAAAATAAGTTAGGCCCTGGGGATGTAATGTATAGCATGGTGACTATAGTTAATACTGTACTGTTATATTTGAAAGTTGCTAAGAGAATACATGTTAAAAGTTCTCATTATAAGAAAAAATTGTAACTATGTGTGGTTATGGATGTTAACTTACTCTGACATTTCGCAGTAAATATAAATATCGAATCAGTATGTCGCACGCCTGAAATAAAACGTTATATTTCAATTATATCTCAAATAAATAAATGAATTAAATAAAAGCTTGGGAAGACACACAGGAAAATATAGTAAAGATAACTTGGATTGCCCATCAAGTTCAATTAAGTCTTGAATAGAAATGTGACAAATTTTAAAAACTCCAGGAAATAACTTTTTCTAACCTGAGTGGGGGGAAATATCAAGAAAGTCTTAACTTCTCCAGGATAACTCAGTTTGTGACAATGACACTCAGATTTTTCCCAAATGGTAAAAGCATTTTGTTTTTTCACATTTACATGTGGTAGCTTTAAAAACATCTCTACATAAATCATCACTTTTAACTTATATTTAGCTCCATTTGTCTAAGGCTTGAAGTAAATTGCCTAGATTCATTCCGTTCTGACTCATACTCAGATCTGCAATGGATTTTCCTGCCAGGATATTGGTCTCTTACCTCCCACCTAGGAGAGAGTTCTTTAAATTCACCTTTTCCAAAACACAAACCCCTAAACTCGCCAACTTCATAGAGATACCCATTACGAATAATACCCAAATCTTTTTACCTCACCTTTTATCATCCTCTGTCACCAGCATCCTAGATGACTTTAGCCAAACTACAAAGTCTGAGGGACCAGTCCCCACAAAACTGCTCCCTCTTCTACATGGGCCTAAGTTCAGAAGTCCCCAGAATCAACATCACGTAAGGCCGGCTATCGACAAATTTGGGGGCCCTGACCACCTTCATACTGGCTAATTTGCTAAAGCAACAGAATTCAGGAAAGTGCTATCCTTACCATTACAGTATTTTAACACCAAAAGGATACAAATTAAAGTCAGCCAAGGAAAGACATACATAGGGCAGAGTCATCCTACCCCCTTGGAGTCATGCACGGCTTTACCTCCTACAAGCTGTGATGTGTGACAGTATATGGGAGTACTGACAACTAGGGAAGCTCACCTAGGACTTTGATGTCCAGAGTTTTTCCTGGGACTCAATTACACTGCCCGTGTTCTGACCTTTTATCTTCAGCCCGTCCCAGAGGTCACACTAATGCCTTTAGTGTCCGGTTCCTCTAGAGTTTGGAACGGATACTGTGTGACCCAAGGCCCGCATCAAAAATACATTGTTAGGCTGGTAACCAAAGACGCGAAGCAAAGACACTTATCAAGCAGGACACTTGAGGGGCCTAGAGATCACCTCTCAGTACCCAAGGGCAAAGGCCAGACCTCTTGTTGGGTAAAGCTGATTCTTTACTACACATACCCCTTCTAAATCCAGGGCCCATTGTACAGACTCCCAACAGGAATGCCCGTGGAGATTCCTACCCTGCAACAGCCAGTTTCACCTACAGTATACTTCATGTTGACTACAGGGACAGTTCTGTTACTCTTTAGTTTTCTGTATTTCTCCAGACCTGGAACATCTCTAAAAAAGAGACCAGAATCTGGGGAGAATTCTCACACCTCATTTCATACTTTCCCTTGAGATAATTCTCTTTCCCAGGGCTGCCCCCTTTGTGGTTTGGAACAGTGTAGAATAGGGTATTGCCTGAAAAGCTAGAAGCCTTTTCACTTCAGAGGGGGACCCAGAGGTAGCTATTTCATCAACGTAGGCTATAACATCATAATATTGATATCTTTTATCATTGGATTATAAAATGGAGCAGGAGAGCTCAGAACAGTCATATCCAGGCTGCTCTTTAGACACAGATAAAATTCTCCCTGGTGATGTGTAGAGAATGTATATAACAAAGAAATGAGGAAGACCTCCCCTACTTTCTCACCACGCCTGAAGTATCTATGAGCATACAGCCCTACTCTCAGACACGCAGCGTGGATTCCACTTCTGCCTGGGGCTGTGACTTACATCCTTTAAACAGGTTACTAATCAACAGTACCTCTAGTGGAAAGCACTATGTTGGGAGTCAGAACACTGAGGTCTGACCCTGGCAATGACATTCCTCCAGGTGGGTAACTTTAGGCTAATCATTTCACCTCTTTGGGCCTCAGTTTTCTCTTCTGTAGGAGACATAGCTTGAATAAGATCCACTTCTGACTCTAAACTGACCCAGTTTGTCCAAAGCTACATAATTTCTAAAAAAAAAAAAAAAAAAGCTACATAATTTCTTTTAATCATAAAGTGGACTTCCTTTATTATCAGCCTAGGCATTCAAATTCTTTCTATAATTATATAAAAATTATAATAACTATATAACTATATATTAATATATTATAAATTTTAAGGTACTTTATATGATATATATACATACACAGTTGCCAGAAAAGCAGAGGTACTTCAAATCTCCACTTGCTTCACCCTAAACAGGTCTGTGTCTTAATCAGAAACATTAAGCAACTCCTTAGGCCAGTGATTCTCAAAGAGCGATCCCAGGACCAGCATCTTCAGCACTAGCTGAGAACTTAGGCGAAACACAAATTCTCAGTCCCCATTCCAGACCCACTAAATCAGGAGTTCTGGGCGTAGAGCAACCCAGCGATCTGTTCTTATAACAGATAACTCTAGGGGCACCTGAGTGGTTCAGTTGGTTAAGTGTCTGACTTCAACTCAGGTCATGATCTCACGGTTCCTGGATTTGAGCCCCACGTCGGGCTCTGTGCTGACAGCTCGGAGCCTGGAGCCTGCTTAGGATTCTCTGTCTCTTTCTCTCTCTGGCCCTCCCCCCGCCCCCCGCCTTTCAAAAATAAATAAATGTAAAAAAAAAAAATTAACATAACTATGGCACACTCAGTTCTGAGAACTTCTACTTTTGATAGTTTTCTAAAATGTAAACTGTAATATGATTTCAAAGAAAAATCACAGTAATCAAAGCTACATAGTATTTGTCGGGTATTGTGCATGGTTCTAAATGCTATATGTGTTTTAACTCCTTTAAGACTTAAAACAAAGCTATCCATTAAGGACTGTTATTATTTCACATTATGGAAAAGAAACTGACCAAAGATGTGTATTGTGGGTAGACCCGTATACATAGAAAATGCAAGCAATCTTCTCAAACCCTTTCAATCTGTCAATCCTGGTATAAAATAAAGTCATCCCAGGGCACCTGGGTGGCTCAGCTGGTTAAGTGTCCAACTCTTGATTTTCGGCTCAGGTCATGATCTCGAGGTTCGTGAGTTCGAGCCCCGCTTCAGGCTCTGTGCTGACAGATCAGAGCTCACAGCTTTGGATTCTGAGTCTTCCTCTCTCTCTCTGTTTCTCCCCCACTTATGCTCACTCACTCTCTCTCTCTCCCTCTCTCAAAAATAAACATTAAAAAAATTTTTTTAATAAAGTCTTCCCTTGCCCCTTTTTACTCCTCTAGATACTTAAATCCTGCCTTTTCCACTGAATTTTCACCAGTCTTTAACTTTGTATATTTATAAATACACATTTGTATATTTGTAGATATAATGCATGTACTGGTTAATGGTTAGGCATGAAGGTTCTGGATTCACACTGCCTGGATTGGAGTAGTTCCATCAAATAACCATCTGTGTTACCATGCACAAGTTACTTAAGCACTTTACAGTTTATTTTATACTTGAGGGAAACTGAAGATAATAATATGAACTCTGTCTTAGGAGTCTTTTTTTTTTAATTTTTTTTTCAACGTTTATTTATTTTTGGGACAGAGAGAGACAGAGCTGAACGGGGGAGGGGCAGAGAGAGAGGGAGACACAGAATCGGAAACAGGCTCCAGGCTCTGAGCTATCAGCCCAGAGCCTGACACGGGGCTCGAACTCCCGGACCGCGAGATCGTGACCTGGCTGAAGTCGGATGCTTAACCAACTTCTGCACCACCCAGGCGCCCCTCTGTCTTAGGAGTCTTGTAAGAATTAAAATATAAGATAACATATAATGTATAACACTCAATAGATGTGGGTTTATATTAGATAGGGTCTCTTGCTTTTTTTTTTTTTTTAATTTTTTTTTTCAACGTTTTTTATTTATTTTGGGACAGAGAGAGACAGAGCATGAACAGGGGAGGGGCAGAGAGAGGGAGACACAGAATCAGAAACAGGCTCCAGGCTCCGAGCCATCAGCCCAGAGCCTGACGCTGGGCTGGAACTCACGGACCGCGAGATCGTGACCTGGCTGAAGTCGGACGCTTAACCGACTGCACCACCCAGGCGCCCCAAGGGTCTCTTGCTTTTTAATATCACTTCGTTTTCTGTTCATTCTGTGTTTTTTTAAGATTAGCCTGATTTTTACTGGAAGAAAAGGAAAAATTAATTTCAGCCTGTCTTTTTAACCAGGACTACTCCATTCTTAAACTTCTTTTTTTTTTAATGTTTATTTATTTTTGAGAGAGAGAGAGAGGGAGACACAGAATCTGAAGCAGGCTCCAGGCTCTGAGCCGTCAGCACAGAGCCCGATGCGGGGCTCGAATGCACCAACTGCAAGATCCTGACCTGAGCCAAAGTTGGATGCTTAACAGACTGAGCCACCCAGGCACCCCTGGGACTTCTCCATTCTTAACTAAAACTTTATGGGTGGTGCTATAGGGCAAATAAGTTATGTCTTGTTTCCCTGTTACAGATGGATTTTGGGATATCGCATTTTACCCAGCACAGGATTGGGTCCATTGATCCTGGATGACTGGATAATGATCTAGTCATTAATTCAGTCTCCACTAATGTATGTTCTTTTAAAAAATGAAGCGAGCTGGACTAACATGTACCATTATCTGGAAAATACAATAGATGATGCTAATAATAAAATATTTTGATAAAATATCTAAAATACTTGAGAAAAAAATCTTTAAATACGCATAATCAATGTTCCAGTTATAAGCTCTTTTTGTGTGACTTATTATGAAAACACAAGCCTTATATGTTTGGATTTCTCAGGACAGTTCTGATTGTGAATATTCTGTCCCGTTGTCAGATCACGTACCAAAACCACAACCCACATTCTTACTTTTGGTTCAGGACATAGGGTTACCATCTCCACACAGAGCTCTACGAGGCAGCCTGTTGTTAACTCCTTCTTGCACTTTTAAGTCTCTAATTCAGGCTTTTTACAGTGTCAGCTGCATCTTTCCTCAACTGATCAGAACAGTGAGGCTGTAACTGTAGTCATCATCATCATCACCATAACTAAGAGAGTTGCCAACTTTACTGACAGCTTGACACTGTACTGAGAGCTTTAGATTATCTCAAGCCCTAGTGACACCTCTATTAGGCAGGTATCACGTTTAGCACCAGTTGACAGAAGAAGAAACTAAAGTACGAAGAGCTAAAGTAACTTGCCGAAGGGGATAGATCCCACGCGCGTTGATCCTGAAACAGGTTACGGCAGGTTCGTGAAACAGTCTTGGAGAAGTGGGGTGCTGAGTCCGGGAGGCCTCCTGCATGCTTTCTTTTATTAATAACTCTTACAAGCTTTGTTTTTATACTTTACTAATGATCATCTGATATCCTTTTAAAACATCTTTATAAATGTTTTCTTGACTCGGGGCACCTGGGTTGCTCAGTCACCTGAGCATCCGACTCTTGATTTTGGCTCCTGTCATGATCTCAGGGTCATGGGATCGAGCCCCACATTGGACTCCATGCGGAACATGGACCCTGCTTGAGGTTTTCTCTCTCTCCCTTCTGTCCCTCCCCTGCTCACGCTCCCTCTTTCAACAAACAAACAAACAAACAAAAACACCAACCTTGGAAATACTGGAACTAATTGATATCATCACTGTCTTTCTTATCACCTCCTCCATCTGGTTTGCCAGGAACAAACAACATAAAATGAAGGGACAAGTGGGCAAGCATGATGAGAATGACTCAGCCAAACCCTATGTTTAGCAGAGATACATAAAATGCAGTTATGGAACTGCTTTTGACAACATGGAATCTAGTTGCGTGGCCAGATTTCTAAATGCTAGAGCGAATCTTCACTGCATTACATCTCTCAAGGGCTTCTTATTAAGCAGCTCTGTCCCCAAACTGTCAAAATAATAATCTTCCTCCTTCTGTGAGTTCGAGCCCTGCGTCAGGCTCTGTGCTGACCGCTCAGAGTCTGGAGCCTGCTTCAGATTCTGGGTCTCCCTCTTTCTGTCCTTCCCCTGCTCACACTCTAAGTGACAAATAAAACGTTAAAAAAATTTTTTAGAAGAAAAAAAACTTCCTCCTAGTAGGAAATATACGGAAAGCAATGCATTTGATGACCACAGAAATGATGGGGGACACGTAAAATTTCAATATGGTAGATTGGATCCATTTGAAGAAAGAACAGAGATTTAGAACATAATTTTTTTCTTCCTACCCAAGTCTGGTTGACACATTTCCTACAATGTTTGTCTCTATTGCAACTACCATACAAACAGATGTGTGGTTATTGAAAGGGGAGAAAAAAAATATCTAGCAAGAAAATTAAAAAAAAAAAAACTCTTGAGGAAGATGAAGAGAGCAATTCAAATCAAGGAACATTTATTAAATGCCAGTTATGTCAAGGAACTTCACTAGGTTTTACCATGCAGGAGGGGAGGATTAACATTTGTTCAGGGCCGTCCTATGTGGCTGGCCGTGCACAAAGCACTCTACATGCTTTAACTCATTTTATTCTTGCCACTCTTCCAACAGGTAGCCAATGATCCCCATTTTATAGATGAAAGCATCAAGGCTCTCAAAAACTATGTAACTTTGTCCAGCTCAGGAAAGGAGGAAATAGGATTCTGGTTTATATCTGCCTGCTTCCAAAACCTACATTCATTCAATTTCACACACATTGCCTTAGTTTTATTCCACAGTTCTATGAAGTAGAGTAATTCTTTTTTTTTTTTTTTCCCCTTGGTAAAGAAACCAGGGGAAATGTGATGGTGTGCACGGGCATCACGTGACTGGTGATGGAGCAAGGAATTATGTTCACTTGCCCTTACTGTGTACTAGAGCCGTCACGTGGAAAGAAGTGTAACTGTCCACGCAGGGAAGACTTAAACAAACAAGCAAACAAAAGAGCCCTTTGGTTCCATGATAAATAACCCAGGGCAGTTTCATTCCCCACCAGCTGTCGAAAGACATTACAGAATGCTATGTGAAGCTACAAATAATACTACACACACTAGAGCTACAAGAAGGAAATTCAGTGCATTCAAAGGATGGACCAAGAAATGCGGGCCTGGACGCGAGGCTCACCCTTGGGCTGCTGCTTTGTACTTTCCAAATGCCTTTAGACAATCGAAGGTAAACCAGCTTGCGGTCGTTAATGTGGACAAAACAATTGAAAGAAGTATGCCTTTATCCTTAGTGCCTACAGTAGGTGTGTTCTGATTTCAATCTGTGAGCCCTCAAGGCTTTCCATGACAATTTGTGCAGAGTACAAATGACCAGATGTGTCTACCAGACTGTGAGGCCCATCAGTGAAAAGATGCGGATTCTGATCTTTTGAATCCTTGGCTCCACGGGAATATTCCAAAGTAATCGATACCACAGGCTGGGAGCACCCTATAGGTCCAGTTAGACTACCAGAGAAAAGGTAACGGCTGCAAAATGCCTTCAGCAACCCAGTCTGCAGATTGTTATTGGTGTCACTATTGCTGAAACAGGTGTTGGGTTCATAAATTTGCATAACAAAATGCTTTTCTTGTGGCAGCAGCCCACACAATAATTGGTGCCATCTGTATTTATGTATTGAAGTTTGGTTTCTAATACGAATTCGGAGAACCTGGGGATGCCTAATCTCACAGCACCCATTTTATCGCGAGGGTGGCGGACCTCAGAGAGGTGTTCATCGTTTCCATGGAAAATACAGATTGAAGGAGAATGTTGAACTGGTAACGTACGCCACTTTTTCTTCACGGATCATTTTCAATTCTGACTACGTAAGACAGAGTCAAGGCCACACGCCGAAAGAGCCCCTTCTGCAGAGCAGTAAACGGGGAAGATCCAGCCAGAACGGAAAACCAATGGGCCCTGTTGACCTATTTACAATTCCCTTTTGAAAAGCTCTGCTTTCACTAGAACCTCTCTTTGCCAGAACTTTTCTGTTTTCTTACCTCTTGGCCGATTAGTAGGAATCCGAGTTTGGTGCAAATTTCATACGAGTCGTGAACTCAACTGTTTTGCCAGGTGAGAAGCAGAAGCCATTCGAGTGGGAGTTTTACCCTTGGATTTGTTTCTAATGGGGGAAGGAAAAATAGAACATTGTATGGAAGCTTAGTTTTTTTTTCAATCTGAAAGACAACAGTGAAACATTCTAATAAAGAGTATCTCAGAACCATGAAGACAGCTCTTTCCAAGGAACATCATAAAATCTACCTGATTATCCCCAGCAATTCAGGAAAATTGAAAATCTTTAAAAATAAATAACTTTATTTAAAATACATCTTTAAAATAAATAACCGCAGGGGCGTGTGGGTGGCTCAGTCCGTTAAGCTTCCGACTTCAGCTCAGGTCGTGGTCTCGTGGTTCATGAGTTCGAGCCCCGTGTCGGGCTCTGTGCTGACAACTCAGAACCTGGAGCCTGCTTCAGATTCTGTGTCTCCCTCTCTCAGACCTTCCCCTGCTCATGCTGTGTCTCTCTCTTTCTCAAAAATAAACATTAAAAATTTTTTAATAATAAAATAAATAATTGGGGGTACCTGGGTGGCTCAGTTGGTTAAGTGTCCGACTTTGGCTCAGGTCATGATCTCATGGTTCGTGAGTTCAAGCCCCACATCGGGCTCTCTGCTGTCAGCACGGAGCCTGCTTCAGATCTGCTGTCTCCGTCTGTCTCTGCCCCTCCCCTGCTCGCGCACATGTGTGCTCGCTCTCTCTCAAAAATAAACATTAAAAAAAAAATGAATGTTTTAGGTGAACTCTGTATGTATTCTTTCAATGTTTTATATATTTTTATTATTTGTTTACTTATTATTTATTATTTATTTAAAATTTATTTATTATTTATTATAAAATATAACATATTTTATATTATTTAAACCTATAGGTCCATGAAGACCTTTATCAGTTAAAGGAGAAATTAACAAATTTCCCGCTTGAGGAAAAGGGAGAGACTCTAGACATTCGGAATCTTGAAACCGCAATCAAAAGGACTGAAATGGGGTTAAAAGTAAGCAGAGCTTTAGATATTAAATAACAGCGCTGGAAGGAGACTCCTCCAGGAGAAAAGAACTGTGGTTCTCACAGGACCCTGTGTAATTCTGTAACAGAGGTGGATTTAGACTGGTCATCAGCTTTCTTATTCTGTTCCTGTCATTAAAATGATGATTAACTGATTGTGAAATGTGCCAGGATGCAAATCAAAGTAGTTAAGGTGTTGGGAATGTAAGATCATGCAGTGACAATCCCTAACACGTGATTTGATAAAAAGAATTAAGAGTTTTCAAAATAACTATTAGTCGGCCAACAACACGCCAGACAAAAAAGAATTCATACCAATGCCTGCAGAGAGTTTCTATCAGATTCACTGAGATTGTAAAGAACAAGAGTGTATTTTTCCCTGCTAGCTTAAGTATTTTGAGATTAGTCATTTTTGTGATATTGTAAGCCAGTCGGTAAAACTAAAGAGATGTACCACTGTTGGAACAGAAATGCAGTACATAGGGACTTCATCATTATACATGGGTTGAAGGGCAGAGGAGAACCCAAGTTTCAGACCAGGATAATAATCATTTATAAAACAAAAATCTCTTAGCACATGCGCCCAAGTAAGGACCATCTCCAACTTTGAGACCTCTAACTGTCATTGTCCCGGCTCTGCTCTCAGCCTTTCACTCTAACGAGCTGTCAGCTACACAGCTCAGCTCCAGAGGCTGTGGGAGATGTGGTGTGTTTTTGTTGCCTCATCAAACTGGCACACCATTGTCCTATGTGACCTGATGGTGACAGGGCTGTACCCAGCTGGAGTTTTCGGGTTGGCCATTTTAAATGATCTGTAACCTAAGGGCCAAATTCTTTCTTCGGCTGCTGGCTTGAAGTCCCTATAAGGGAAAGATTACTCGGTGTCTGTCTTGCCTCGTAAGCTTACCTGGCTTGGCGATTTACTGGCTATCGTGCATGGTTTAATTTGTGAAGAGCACTACAGGTCACTCAAGCTTTGAGTCTCAATTGTTTATTACGCTTTTTGGGACAGTTAAAGTCATTTAGCCCTGAGATGCCCAGTGATACCTTAGGCATGTAATAAACACATAGCGTGTTGTGTCTTTTGGCTTAATCACACAATTCAGAGTGTTACCCTAATGAAGTAAAGTAAATTAGCTGAGTATCTTCAGTCCAGTCTAATAGCCTAAACTTTCACTTTTCTGTAACAGATTCACATCGAGAAGTATTTAAATGTTGTAAACCATCATGTGTTAACGACTCCTATTAATGATGATAATTTATATTCTCCTCATGCTTCCAAATGGTAAGTAAAATACCCATGGGGGGGTGGGGACAAAATAAGTACAATTTAAAAAAAAATCTTTCCCACTCAGGTCAGGTGACCATAAAGACAAAATCTTCTTGGCTTTGTTCATATCCATTCTACTTTAGTAGTTTCGCAAAAGAAGTTAATGGCAGAATTTGGGCTTGGTTTATTCTGCGTGACTTTTATTACCTTCTAATGCTTAACACCATGACAATTGTTTCAGGGTCCTAGTTTTGGCTGTTTTCTTTAGTAAAAGGTATCCAAAATTCAACTCCTAAAGGAGGTATTTTAATGCAAGTCTGTTTTTATACTATTAAGATCACATTGCACAGTTTTTAGCATGTAATAGGTACTTTATTGTAAAGGTGATTCTGGTATCCAGGGTAAATAAAACAAAAATAATGAAACTTGCTTGAAATATTCATAATGTAATACATCCTAAGAGATGATTTATTAAAATTAGACTTGAGTTAAATTGCCTTGCCTCACTTTGGACCCTCTTACAGGTAGGCCTCCTGAATTTGAGTGTACATGGAGTAAGGCTTTGTGCTAAGCTTAAAAACCTTGTGGCCCTATTTGCATCGTAAACACGTACCAAGCATCGTAGGGTCCAGTTTCAGAAATACGGTAAAACATTGGATCACAAGTAACTTGTTCTATGAGTGTTCCACAAGACAAGCAAACATTTCTAATAAATTTTAACTTGATAAATGAGCGATGGCTTGCAATGCGAGTAGTATGTGGCGCTGAATGTCACATGATCGCAACTGACCTTATGGTTCTTCTCTCTCTCTCTCTCTCTCTCTCTCTCTCTCTCCCTCTCTGTGGGACTGTGGGTGATCGTCTCCCATGCTCGGATGCTTGGTCTCACACTGCAGTGTTTGGCAGAAATCAGTGATTTTTCAGAACACTTGAAGGCGCCCACAACACGCACTAGTGTATTTTTTTGTCACTTCAAAGCACCTACGGACAGTCCTTTGATTTTCCATACGAGAGTAAGCTTAGAAATGCTTTGCTTCATTCTAGGGCAGGCTGCCTGCAGATATAGACCCTTTCCTCTGCTGCCTTATTGCCAGTTACATTAAATACAGTATCTGACAGGAGTTTATTAATACTATACTGTAGTCAACATCCATGTGAGCATATACAATGGCCCCTTGCAGAAAAAGGTTGGAAAGAAAGGCGGTAAGAAGGAGATGATTACAGTGGAAGTTAAGAAGGAAATCATTGAGAAATACGAATAAGATATGTGAGTGGCCGAAACTGCAAGATTTTATGAGAAGTCTACGTCTTCATCCTGTGTGCAAAGGAAGAGGAGAAAAAGGCCGAGGAACCCCTCACTTCAAATGAGATTAGGGAGATGTGTAAAATGTGGGAAACAGTGCAGTTTTGTGAAAAGCACCACCTGAATAAGGCTATTAATGCGAGCAATGAATCTGTTTGACAACGCAATGTCACATTTCCACAAAATCCTCAAAAAGAGACAAAAGCAAGGGTCATTGGATAGGTTCCTTGTTAATGTTGCGCACACACACACACACACACACACACACACACACACACAAAGATTCCATTGAGTCAATAGATAGCAGTGATTCCATTAGTGATAGTGAAAGTTGCCCTACACAATAACCCTCCTCTCTCGTCTCCCTCATACCAGCCACAAAGGTTTCCAAAGGTAAGTACAGGTTAATTTGTTTATTTTTCTTTATATTTTGTGTTTTCTTTATTATTTTGTATTATATTAGGGTATTGTAAACATTTTTATATGAATACTTTTGTGGGTTTTAAAATACTTATTTTAGAAAGAGAGAATGAGGAGAGGGGCAGAGAGAGAAAGAGAGAGAGACAGAATCCAAAGCAGGCTACAGGCTCTAAGCCGTCAGCACAGAGTCCAGTGCGGGGCTCAAACTGAGAGATCATGACCTGAACCAAAGTCACATGCTTAACTGACTGAGCCACTCAGGTGCCCCTTTATGAATATTTTTGGGTTGTGGAACAAATCATCCAAGTTTCCATTGTTCTTTATGGGGATATTCGCTTTGATATATAAGTGCTTTGGATTACAAGCATGTTTCCGGAACACATTATGCTCGCAAACCAAGGTTTTATTGTAGCACACAAGGAAACATGGCAATCTACAGACATAACCAAGTTCCAGCATTCAGTAGTGGGGAGCAGAGCTTTGGGGTACCACTGTATCAGTCTCCCTTTCCTGCACATGGAATGCCACAGGCATCCATCATTCCTTGTAGATGCAACTGTCCCTCATCTCATAGCTTTTAGTCATTTTATTGCTTTGATTTTTAAATTAGGGAATAAAAAAATGACTTGAAAATAGGTTAATATAAATCTTCTAAAACAAGGAATCTGTAAGGAAGGAACATAATAAAAGGGATTCTTGGAGAAGAAAATATTGGAGGTCAGTTTCCCAACTTATATTGACGCTTAGTTGGAAATCAAAGGAGCCCTACAAGGCCAAATGGGAGGCCTTTGTAGATGGCAGCCAACAGACAGCAGGCTGTGGCCAAAGATTATGCATACAGACATCAAGTAAGAAAGCCTCACAATGGAGGGGGTGGGGAGTAAACAGGAAAAGAGGTCTGTCACCAACTCCAATGAAGTTCTCCCATCCTGTATCTAGCTTTCTCTTTGTTCTTCTGTCCTGACAAAGAACAGAGAGTCTGGGCTATATGCAAGTTAAGATGGCTGAAAAGAGCAAACTGTGTAGCAATTACATCCACAGAGAATCAAGCAGAAAGATTTGGGCAGAGACCTTTCTTCTACAGTTCTTCTCCCTTGCCAAGGAGTGTCCTTGCCCCTTACTAGGGTCTGGAAGAGGGAAGGAAGCCTTCACCCTTAATTGGGGCATGGAGTTGGCTCCCAGAAGTAGTCCTTGGATCCTTTCTCTCCTATTCAATACAATAATATAATCACTGGCCCTCCTGGCAGGAAGATGGGAGCCTGGCAAGTTTGTATGAGCCTCGCAAGCCTGGGGGAGTATATCCATCGTAGCTGTGGCGCTAAAGTAGCGTGCAATTTGAAAATGAAATTCAAGGAACCAGGTCAAAAACTGGAGAAAAATCCAGATTGGGTCTTTAAAGTAAGCAGGCCTGGGGCAGGTCCTGGGAGTCCAAGTGTGAGTCACAGGGAGTGGCTCAGGGAGGAAAAGAAGTAGCAACAGTAGACGGAAATGGAAAACAGGAGACCCCAGGCAGTCAGGAACTGTTGCCTGTGACGGGAGTGTTCCCTGGTAGATAGTCACACCAGATTCTGCACTTGCAGGCGTGTCCCCCGAGACCATCGTGAATAGATGTGGCTTCAGAGTTCATATCCTGTTAGGAGTTTTCTATGCAAAGCAGTTTGTAGAACCCAGGATTCCTTCAGGTGCTCATGCCCGGGGGGAGTGGGACTGGCCAATTCACTGCATTTTTCTTCCGAGGTTCCATGACAAAGTTCTTGTAACACCCAAGTAAGAAGGTGTTTTTTCATGATGGATGGCATGACTCACTGAGAGACAGGTTACTTATCTCAACACTGATCAGGAGGTCAGAGAAGAAGACAGTTTATTACAGTTTCGAGCTGGAACAAGCTGAACCTGGCCTTTTATCCCCCATGACCATCAGTTTAAAAATTCGGGCATGCATCCATAATATGTATTTATTTATAAATTGTATGCTTATCATATGGCATGAATACACTATAAAATACACCGACAAATATTTAAATGAGACAAAGATTAAACAGTTTAAAATATTTTACTTTATTAACAGTATGAAACTTCTTTTGCTAAAAAAAGGCTACTAATTAGAATATTCTGGTTGTTTTATCTTGTTAATCACGATGGCTTTATACTGGCTGTAGCTAATAACCCGAAACATATTCTACGCTTAGTGGAGATTCGGCAGAGATGCTGGTTGAATGGAAGTCTGTATTTCAGTTAGTCTTCTGGATAACTTTTAAGTTTTCGGGGGGATGGATTTGGCTGACTTGTCATAAATTTGATTTGTTTACCATCATTTGCACTCTCTAGTGTGGCTGAAGAAAAGCTCACCCCACGAGTATGTGTCGATTCTGCATTTTCTTATTTTTCACTGATGCTCTTTATCATTATCTTCAAGATACAGGGTGGTTTTTTTGCAGGAATCTTTTTTAAGACACTGGTCCATTTTTTCAGGCTTGAGTGAAAACTATGTAATAGAACCCATAAACCCATTTCATGAGCAAACTACAGTGTATTCTAACGCTGTGAAAAAATGTGTACCAGTGCAGACCCCGCCGTTCGTGCCTTTGTGGTTTGGAGTCCCCGCTCCCAGAAGGCCTCCAGAACCACAGGTGACATGACCACATGAGGGATCCAGGGACAAGCTGAATATTAAATAGTAGCACACAGTAATTTCTTATTTTCTATATTTCTTATTTGATGTGTAAAAAAAAAAAAGTTCTTATGTTCTCATCACACAACCAACGGCATTATTTTATGGATTGCCTGGGATGTGGACATCCTGTTTGAGAGGCCACGGGGCTAGAATGATGGTTCTTAAACTTTGGTTTCACTGGCTCCCAGATAGTCCTGGAATTTGCATTTTAACAAACACCCTTGGCATCCCGAATGCAGCTTAATTTGTGCTTGGAATCCCAGGACAAGCATAGCTTCCTGGAATCAGTATTCCTTGGCCACTGAGAGGGCCTGCCTCTGTCTGGTCAAGGGCCTAGTCCCGGAAATTCAGCTACCCCATTGCTCTGAAGGGTTGGAGTAAGCCTCTTGCACTAGGAATGAGCCCAGCGTGGCACCTGGGAGTCATGCTGGTAGGACTGTCACTGTCCACTTAAACTGTGAGTCTGGTGGAGTGTCAGAGGCCAGGAGTCCAGACCAGCAACTCCTTCTGAAAGGGGTGCCATTTAATCAGAACTGTGCATCTCTGTTGCTCCTTGGACGGCAAGCACGGTTGCTATGAGTAACTGAGAATCAACATTGTTCCAATATTTGGGGCTTCATTTTAACTATGGAAACCCAGGAAATTGGGAGAGTTTATTCCAAATGACTATTGTCCCGGGATATACCTTAAAAATGACTTAGAACAGACCAGATACAATAGCCATCATCTTCATTTTCATTATCAGTGTGAATTTCATCTTGTGGTCACAATTTTCCTAACACTTGACAGTTTGCAAAGGACTTTGTTTTACCCCATGAGGCATATATTTATCCTTTCCTTTTAAAAATGTGCATGCTGAGGATCACAGCCATCCCAGGTCACACTGGTCGTTGATGGAGAGGCCCAGACTTGAGTCTGGTCACATGTGTGCAATGGAGCACTCTCCCACACCGTGGCTTCCTGGAAACCAAGAAGCCTAATTTTCACAAAAGATGGTTTACATTTTAGCAAGAAGGGAAAATCTGGTCATTGTGTCCGGTAGAAACAAAAACCGGTAGGGACACAGACACAGAGTGCTAACAATGGGTGCCCCCCAAATGCAAGATTTTCTTAGCAGTCGTTCAGAAAACAATGATGAGGACATTATCCAAAGTGGCATATTTTCTCCAAAGAGGTAAAAAAAAGCTTTTGTATTGTTTTCCAAATATGTTTCACCACTATCCCCACTTTGGCAGTGATTCTTCTATGTCAAAGTGTGGTTCTTCCTCTCACATGATTGGCTTTCATGGATTTTATTGCTCGTAATATCCGCTCACACTGCTCTTAACGACCTCGCTTTGCTCATTGACACTGGGAGGGTGACTACCATCTGTACCAACACTCTCAGAACCGCACAGAGATCTTCATTTTATAGTCTGTTGTGCCAGTGTTTGAGAAGGGGAGACAAGAACAAAGCAAACAGATGATGGTGAGAAGCAGTGAGAGAGAAAGAAGAGGTTTGTATTGCACGGCCAGCGTACATTAGAAGGTACATTTCCCTCGGTAAATGAAGCATCCTGGAGCCCATCCATTCTGGGTTGTTACACGGCAGTACACAAATCCCACTTGTATAGACCATGAGTACATCCTGGTCATACAGAGGTGAAGCACAGGGAACAAGATGGTAACACTTGGTAATCTACATGAAAGGTATTTGGATGCTAACTGCTCTTTCTATTTCTCTGTGGGTCAAACATTTTTTTAAACAGGGGCAGCTGGGTGGCTCAGCCAGTTGAGCATCCAACTTCAGCTCAGGTCATGATCTCACGGTTCGTGGGTTCGAGCCCCATATCAGGCTCTGTGCTGGAGACAGCTCAGAGCCTGGAGCCTGCTTTGGATTCTGTGTCTCCCTGTCTCTCTCTGCCCCTCTCCTGCTTGTGCGCTCTGTCTCTCAAAAATAAATTTAAAAACTTAAAAGAAGTTTTTAGTAAAAAATAAATTTTTTTAAAAAGCATCAGAAAATGAAAAAATAACCAGAAAAACGTTTGCAACAGCCATGACACAAAAATTGCTAACATTCTTTTAAAAAAATTTTTAAAAGTTCATGCCAATACAAAAAAAAAAAAAAGTTGACAGAGGACAACAAACTACTCACAGAGATAGAAATGCAAATAACCAGTAAACGTGGAAAATGTTCAATCTCACTGGTAAGCCAGAGAAATGCAAATTAAACAATATATTACTGTTTTTTCCTTACAAATTAGCACAACAAATCATTTAAACCATTCTAATAATCAGTGCTGATGAGGTAGCAGTAGGACGGGCATACCTTTGTTTTACCACTAAAGGTGTAAGTTGGCACGAAGTCCTAAAAGGCAGCTTCTCAACATGTGCGAGAAGCTTTTTAATTCATTTTTTTAATTTAGTGGTTGTACTTCTAGGAATTTGTCCTAGGAAATGAAAAGAGAGAGACAAGAATCTGTGTATGTTTGTTAATTTCAGTGTTCTATTTAATACCAATAAATGTGGAAATAACCTTAAATGTTAATAGTAAAAGCATGATTAAATCTCTGACACATCTGGGGCTCCCGGGTGGCTCAATTGGTTAAGTGACCGACTTTGGCTCAGGTCATGATCTCACAGTTCGTGGGTTTGAGCCCCATATCAGCCTCTGTGCTGGAGACAGCTCAGAGCCTGGAGCCTGCTTTGGATTCTGTGTCTCCCTGTCTCTCGCTGCCCCTCCCCTGCTCCCACTCTGTGTCTGTCTCTCAAAAATAAATGGACATTAAGTTTTTAAAAAAAAAAAATCGATAACACATCTATGTGTGTATTACATAGCTATTAAAACTGATATTGTCCAAGAAATTTAATGACATGGAAAAATTCTCACAGTATATGTTGAGGGGGAAGAAAGCAGGATGCAAAATTATATCTCAATTCAAATTCACTTCTAAATACATAATACAGAGAGGTAAAAAGATTGATAAGAAATACACAAATAGAGGGGCACCTGAGTGGCTCAGTCAGTTAAGCGTCAGAGTCTTGGTTTTGATTCGGGTCCTGATCTCACGATTTTTGGATTTGAGCCCCACATTGGTCTCTGCGCGGACAGTGTGGAGCCTGCTTGGGATTCTCTCTCTCTCCCTCTCTCTGCACCTTCCCTACTCACTGGTTCTCTCTCTCTCAAAATAAACATTTAAAAATATTTTTTTAAGGAAATCCATGAAGAGAGTTTCACTTCTAAGAAGATGGTGTAGACATACTTCTCCCTATTCCTTCTGACAAATACAGCTAAAAATCCTGGACGTTATTATAAAAGAAGTTTATGAGGACTTAGAAAGAAGTCAGACCAGTTAGGGGGCCCTGGAACCCAAGGAAGGACATATGGTGAGGCCCCTGGATTTTCTTTCTGCTTTATGTATCCTGTTATCCAACCTGTATCATTTTCCTTCTCTCTGAAGAGCTTCTGGTGACATTTCTTGCAAGACTCTGGTGACGAATTCCCTTAGTGTTCATCTATCTGAGGAGATCTTTATTTCCCCTTTGTTTTTGAAGGATAATTTTACTTAGATACAGAATTCCAGGTTGGTGTGTTTTATCTTTCCACACTTCAAATATTTCACCCTGCTTTCTTGCTTGCATGGCTTATGAAGGGACGTCTGATACAATTTATACCTCTCTTCTATAGGTTAAGTTGGGATTTTTTTCCTTTGTCTTCTTTCGAGATTTTCTGTTTGCTCTTAGTTTTTCATAGTTTGAATAGGATATGGCTAGGTATAGTTTTTCAGGATTTATCCTAGCTTGGTATTCTCTGAACTCTCTGGATCTGTGGTTTAGTGTCTGTCATTAATTTTGGAAAATTCTCAGCCATCATTACTCAAATATGTCTTCCGCTCCTTTCTTCTTTCTTTTTCTGATATTCTCATTATATATATGTATGTTACACCTTTTATAATTGTGTCACAGTTCCTAGACATTCTGTTCTGTTCAGTCCTTTTTTCTCTTTGCATTTCAGTCTGGGTAACTTCTATTGACATTTTTTTCAAGCTCATGGATTCTTTCTTTGGTTGTGTCCTATTAATAAACCCGTCAAAAATATTCTCCATTTCTTATGGTGTTTTGATTTCTAGCATTTTCTTTATATTCTTTGAGTTTCAAGGTTTCTGCTTACATTAAATATCTGTTCTTGCATGCTGTCTATTTTTTTCTATTAGAGCCCTTAGCTTATTAATCACAGTGATTTTAAATTCCTGGTCTGATACTTCCAAAATCTGTTATATCTGATTCTGATGTTGGCTTTGTCTGTTCAAACCTTTTTTTTTTCCCTTGCCTTTTAGCATGCCTTGTCATTTTTTTTCTTTTTTTTTTTTTTTTTGAAAGCTGGACATGATGTATGGGTAACAGGAAGTGAGGTAAATGAGTCTTTATCTGGCTACAAATTGTGCTGTGTACTGTTTGCTGTAACTGTAGGTGTCTGAGGCTTCCATTTCTTCAACCGTCTTTGTTTTTGTCTCCCCTGGGGTCTTTGATTTTTCCTAGAAACTTCTTCCTAAATAGGCCTGAGCCCAAAGTCCTCTCATCTGTAATCCTCTGTAGATGTAAGTGTGTTGAGGGGAAGCATTCAATACTCCTTGATCAGGCCTCCGTCTTTCAGTGGGTCTGTGCCTCTGAACTGTTACCTTCACTAGTTTTTCTTGGAATTTCCTCCTCTTAGGTGAGACAGGAAGACTGGAAGGGCCTGGAGTTAGCTACTTGCCCTTCCTTAGGTCAGAGAATAATTTTCCTTGAGAGCTGGCCTTCATTACAGAGAACAGAACAAATAACAGAACTCTCTGGGAGTAGTTGGAAGTGGTTTCTTTCCCCTTCCCCTTGCCAGAAGCAGGAGGTGTTTTTCTGTGTCTTCACGGTGGGAATACGGTGAGGCCCCTGAAGGTAAAGTCATGAAAGTTTTACCCTACCCCCAAGCTTTGGCCCCACTGAGGCGTTTTGTTTTTGTTTTTGTTTTTTTTTTAATTTTTTTTAACGTTTATTTTTGAGAGTGACAGACAGAATGTGAGAGGGGGAGGGGCAGAGAGAGAGGGAGACACAGAATCTGAAGCAGGCTCCAGGCTCTGAGCTGTCAGCACAGAGCCCGACGCGGGGCTCGAACTCACGGGCCTGGCCCGTGAGATCGTGACCCGAGCTGAAGACGGACGACCAACCGACTGAGCCACCCAGGCGCTCGGGCCCCACTGAGTTTTTACAGCTCAAGTTAATACACATTGAGCCTCTGGCCATTTGTTAAGTGGAATTTAACTCTTCTTGCCAATACCAGCTCCAGCAGCAGGCTTCCATTCTGGAGCTTTAGCAGGGTCTGTCTGTTTCAGTCTCTCTCCAGTTTTCAAGGCAGTAGTTTTCCCTGTGATCTGGATTCTCTGACAGATCAAAGAAGAATTGCTTTTCAGTGTGTTGAGGTTCTTCTTATCACTCCCATCCTCACAATAACTTCCAAGCTCTTTACGCGTTGGAACAAAACCAAACGTCCATAAATTGCTTTCTAATGAAAATTTTACAAAAGTGGGCATCACAGTAGAGTCAAGAGATTGGGTCATTATGGTTGAGTTTAATTGATCCTAATTATGCTGACCAATTTAAAAAAGTGGAATCTACTTTCAAATGAAAAGTTTTAGTTTGTTATAGAGCGTGTGCTCATGAGAGAGGGGGGTGCGGGGGAGAGAGAGAGTGCACGACAGAGCAAGAGAGGGAGAATCTTAAGCAGGCTCCATGCCCAGCAGAGTTCAAACTCATGAAATGTGATATCATCATGAGCCAAAATCAAGGGTCTGGCGCTCAGCCAACTGAGTAAGCCAGGTGCCCCTCAAATGAAAAGTTTTAAGACATACATTACACACACAGTCATTCTTATAACTTTGTTTTTACATTGCCCACCCCTCCCACCCCCCGCCATGGAACTGCCCACTGCTTAATAAGAAAGACCTTCAACCACCTTTGATCCTTAAGTCTTTACAGTTATATAAAATAGCAGACATTTAAAGAATGTAAGTGCCAACTGCTTAGGGACAAGCACTTTGAATGTATTTAACATTGGCTATTCTGTGATTTGGTTTTACAAAACAATACAACATGCTATATTTTCTCTACCAAGAAATATTTTATAGTATAGTAATTCTGTCTGTCGTGGGTCATATAAACTCAGCCAGAGATAGAGCTTTTTATTCATGCTATAGTGGTCATTATCAGACTCGGAAGTTCATATGCTTAATGAACAAGTACAGTTTCATAGTAGTAAAAATGCTAAAGTTGGTCTAGTTTATTGTAATTACCAATAGAATATTTCCTATAAAATCTAATTGAACTAGGAAGCATTGTTTCAAAATTATAATTTGTGAAGCTGTTGAGATTTGATTTAAAATTTTCTTTTTCTTTTTTAAACTTAGGTTGCTTCCAGCTGTAATTGATCAGAAATCATTTATTTTCCCTCTAGAATCTGAGGGTAAACTTTGGCAACCCCAAAGACAGCACAGTACATTTCCACAAGCCTTTGCAAGAAAAAAGGTAGGCATAGAGATACCCATAAAGACAAAAAGGGGATTAGTGGGTGTGGAGGCTAGGGGGAGGAAAGAATGGGGAGGGACATCTAATGGATATCAAGTATCTTTTGGGGATGATGAAAATGTTCTGGAATTCAATAGTGGAGATGGTTGCACAACACTGTGAATCTACTGAACACTGCTGAATTATACACTTTTTTTTAGCATTTTAGTTTTTAATTTTTTTAATGTTTTATTATTTATTTTTGAGAGAGAGAGAGAGAGAGAGTGCAGAGGGGAAGAGGGGCAGGGAGAGAGGGAGACACAGAATCTGAAGCAGGCTCCAGGCTCTGAGTGATCAGCATAGAGCCCGACGCGGGGTTTGAACTCACAAACCGTGAGATCATGACCTGAGCCAAAGTTGGACGCTTAACCAACTGAGCCACCGAGGTGCCTTGAATTGTACACTTTAAAGGGATAAATTGAAGGTGTATGAATTATAGCTCAATAAAGTTGTTAGAAAAAAAACTTTTTAAGAGCAAAGGTAGGAAATTTGCTTTGTGTTCTAAATGAGAAAACATGCCTATTGTTTCAATTATGTTCGTGGTAGGGTCAGTTCCTACCACAAGACAGCTTTCTTCAGAAAGCAAATATATCACAACAGAATGCCTTCCAATGCCTTCCAAAAAATGCCTGCCAATTTTTTAATTGGCAATAATCACACCTCAGATAAACCAATGGCTACGATACTGCCACTGTGCAAAGCCAGAATTTTGGAACAGGGCCCTAGAAGGAAAGTTTCCAAGTGGCAAGGAATGGAGTTCAAGAGGTTACTGATTTTGCCTGTTGAGTGTTCTTGCTCTTTAATTCCTGTTCCCTCCCCAACCCCCCACAAGTGATAATAGCTCACCTCCTGTCAGTGCTTTTGGAACACTAACTTGTTTAACCTTCAGAATGATTCTAGAAAGACGTGCTATTATGGTCTTCATTTTATTGATGAAGAAACCAAGATTCAGAAATGTTAAAGAAATTGCCCAAGAGAGCACAGCTAGTAAGTGTCAGGGCCAGGATGATGAACCCAGAAATGTAGGCATAACCACTGTGGTACCCCTTTGTAGGCAATAACTTTGTTGAGGTATAATTAATATACCATAAAATTCACCCTTTTTAAGTGTTCAGTCAGTGGTTTTTAGTATCTTCCCCAAGCTGCGAAGCCATCATGCAGTACCCTTTTTATAATGGCATTATCCATATTTTTCCTTTACCACACTTGGCAAAATTTCTAACTAGTTTTTTTTTTTTAAGTGTCAGCTTCTCTCAGTAAAATGGAAGTTTAATGAGGGCAGAAGCCATGTCAGTTTGTTCATTGCTGTATATTGCCAGGGGATTCTCCATAAATGCTTGCGGAACGAAGAAAGGACATCATAGGGACCCCTAAGGGGGTGCCCACCCCCATGTAAAACCAGTCCAGGCTCCACTACACTCGCAAAACAGCCAACTCTGACCACGGTCGTGGCACTTCTTACACGGAGTTCATTTGGCCACTATCTGTGTGCCAAGAATTGGCAGAGGCACACTATGATCAATGATGCCAGGTCCCTGCTCTCAGAGCTTACATTCTAGTCAGGGGAGACAGACCATCGATAAGAAAATACCACATCATAATAAAGGCTGTTCTGAAAAGAAAAGGGAGTGCTATGATAAAGGGAGCTTCAACTTCTCACCTCCCTTACTAGTAAGTCTCTGCTTCAGCTCAATTTTCCCCCTCTCCCCCAAGAATCTCAGGAGGGTCACTGGTGGCCCACAAGTAGAAGATTGGGGCTCTTTGGAAACAAAATATCTGAAACTAGGACTCTCTCGAATGTATAGCTGCTATTATGATTCCGGAAAAAACCAAAACCACAGCCAGAACGTATTTTCCCAGAAGAGTTTTGAATCCTGGAGAATGATCATAAAGATAGGGAATCTTATGAGCAGTGTGTAAGCCCAGAGTTCTTTTAAAGACTGTGAGCGTGGGTGAGCTTCATTTACAAGGGGCATGGACGGTTTCCTACCCTGACTTTACCTCCAGGGCCTAGATCCCTATTGTTGTTTTATTTCTAATATCAGTGACATCTGCTTAAAAATGCATAACCGCTGACATACACGATAGCCCTAATTTTGCATTGTAAACTCAATGACAAACAGTGCTGTTTTGCCAGCTGTTCCCGCAAGCCTACTACACCAACTTAAAAGCTTATATTATTAAGTAGCAGGGAAATCCAACTGGGATATTACCACCTTTAATTGCCCACTGCCAACCTGTTCGACTAGGTAAGCCCCAGTTGCTTCCTTAAGCTTCCTTTCTCCAAAGTAGATAACGATCTTTGGAGTTCCATTTAGCACCAAAAACTTGCATGACAAACAATTAGGAGTTGCTCAATTATAATTACACTCATAATTAAGAATTGTTTATGAGGACAGCTACATGCCAAAGAATGAAACTGGACCATTTTCTCACACCATACGCAAAAATAAACTCAAAATGAATTAATGACCTAAATGGGAGACCTGAAACCATGAAATTCCTAAAAGAAAACAGACAGTAATCTCTTATACATCAGACTTAGCAACATTTTTCTAGAAGGTCTCCTCAGGCAAGGGAAACAAAAGCAAAGATAAGCTATGTGGGCTACACCAAAATGAAAAGCTTTTACACAGCAAAGGAAACCATCAGCAAAAAAGAAAAACAAAAAACAAAAAAACCAAAACACAAAAGAAACAAGGCAACCTACTGAATGGGAGATGTTCTCAAATGATATTTTCAATAAGAGGTTATACAACTAATAAATATATAAAGAACTATAAATATAAACACTAAAAAAAAACCCAATCTGATTAAAAAATGGGCAGGGCATCCGGAATAGACATTTTTGCAGAGAAGGCATAGAGATGACCAATAAACACATGAAAAAATGATCAACATCACTGATCACCAGGGAAATGCAAATCAAAACCGCAAGGAGCTATCACTTTCCACTTGTCAAAATGGCTAGACTCGAAAAGGTAAGAAACAGCACGTGTTGGAGAGCATGTGGAGAAAAGGGAACCCACGTGCACGGTTGGTAGGAATGTAAACTGGAGCAACCACTGTGAAAAGCAGTATGGAGCTTCCTCAAAAAATTAAAAAATGGAACTACCACATGATCCAGCAACTCCACTATTGGATATTTGCCTAAGAAAATGAAAACATTCATTCAAAAAGATGCAGACACCCCTATGTTTATTGCAGCATTATGTTCAATAGCCAGGATATGGAAGCAACACAAGTGTCCATCGATAGATGGATGAACAAAGAAGATGTGGTACATATACACAATGGAATATTACTCAGCCATAAAAACGAACGAGATCTTGCCATTTGTGACAACATGGATGGACCTCGAGGGTATTCTGCTAAGTGAAATAAGTCAGACACAGAAAGGCAGATACTATAGGATTTCACTTACATATGGAATCTTAAAAAACCAAAACCAAACAAACAAAAAAACAAATGAAGCAACAAATACCAGACTCTTAAATACAGGGAACAAACCGGTGGTTACCAGAGGAGAGGTGGATGGGGGATGGGCAAAATGGATAAAGGGGATTAAGAGGTACAAACTTGCAGTTATAAAGTAAATAAGCCACAGAGATGAAAAGCATAGGGAATATGGTCAGTAATATTGTGAGGGGAAAAAAACAATTGGTTATTGATCTTCTTTTACTTTCAAAAAAGCTGTATTGTGATGACTTTTCTTCACAATGTATCTTTGCTCCTCATCAACACCAGCTCAGCCCCTCTTTGGGGCACCTCAGGCTACAGGGTTTGAGATAAAAACAACAAAGGAGAAGATGGAGGGAAGAAGAGAAGGAGAAAAAGTTTAGGGGCCAAGAGAGCATTTGATTTTCTTGTAGTATCTGGTGAGCAAACTCCTACACTGTTCAGATCAAAGGACCTCCTTACAAGCACGATACAGGCTGTGGAGCAGGGAAAATAAACGCATCCCATTGCTTGAAAATGATTCCCTCTCTTAATTCCATACAATGGATGCTTTATCAGTCGAACAAACATAAAAAATACACTGTGATCCACTATGATGCAGCAATGTGCAGAATCAGGGTCTAAGATGGGAAGGATCCAACTTTGTGGATGTGGATCGAATTGAGAAAGCGACTTTCAAACTTTGCTCTGAAACTGAAGTTTTGAAGATTTTGGACATCATGAAGAATAATATGGTGAGAGATTAAAGAAGGAAAAAGAGCAAGTAAGCATGGCTTCCCAGACTGTCGCTGAGAGTTCTGCCTCACTTGGCGTTGGGTGGAAAGTTTTGCAGATGAGATGGTAATTGCATTTCACAGACCAGAGCGCACAGAAGACAAGGCCCCCAGTGAGCCAACCACTGTGACCTCCATCTTCTCACAAGAAGCTAGGCTCCATGAAAGCAGTGGCTTTTAAAAAATGTCTGCTCCTTGGGGCGCCTGGGTGGCGCAGTCGGTTAAGCGTCCGACTTCAGCCAGGTCACGATCTCGCGGTCCGGGAGTTCGAGCCCCGCGTCAGGCTCTGGGCTGATGGCTCACAGCCTGGAGCCTGTTTCCGATTCTGTGTCTCCCTCTCTCTCTGCCCCTCCCCCGTTCATGCTCTGTCTCTCTCTGTCCCAAAAATAAATAAACGTTGAAAAAAAATTTAAAAAAAAATGTCTGCTCCTTTTCCCCGGGTTTTTAAAAACCCTTTTATTATGGAGATATCCAAAGAGAAAACAGTCCAGGAATGACCATTTCTCCTTCACCTAGATTTAATAACCATTAAACTTTGCCATTTTTGTGTCATCACTTTTTATTGAAGTGTTTTAAAATACAGAACTAAGGACATTTCATCCCTCAATGCTTTAACATGCATCTTTAAAAATGAGCATATTCCTATGGCTGAGTCGGTTAAGCGTCCGACTCCCGCTCAGGTCATGATCTCACAGCTCATGGGTTCGAGCCCCGCATCGGGCTCCGTGCTGACAGCTCAGAGCCTAGAGCCTACTTTAGATTCTTTGTCTCCCTCTCCCTCTGTCCCTCCCCTGCTCACACTCTGTCTCTGTCTCTCAAAAATAAATTAAAAATGTTAAAAAAATTTTTAAAAATGAGCATGTTTCTACATACCCACAGCACCATTATCACACCTAAAAAAATGAACAATAATTCGTGAATATAATAAATACTCAGGTCATACTCAGATTTCCCCAGTTAATCCTCAGATGGCTTTTACCAATCCTCTGTCCAAACCTGGATCTGCCAAGATACATCCTTTGCATTTGATCATTTCTCAAAGCTCTATTAATCCAAAGCAGAGAGACTCTGTTTCGTTCATTGCTGTAATCTGTGCCCAGACAGTGCCAAGCCCGGAGTAGGCTCTCACTAGATGACAACAACATCGTGGTTAGAAGTATGGGTTCACATCCTGGGTCCACCACTTCCTACCTGTTCCTTGGCAAGTCACTTAACCTCTCTGTGCCTCAGTTCCTCATCTGCAAAATGGACATAAGAATAGCCCCTACCTCATAGAGCTGCTGTAAGGATAAAGGAGCTAATATTTGTAAATGTTTATAACAGCACACCATACGTGGATGACTGTTATACAAGTGTTAATTCTTATTATGTGCTGATGAATACTGGTCAATCTCAATTATGCGCCTAATACGTCCCAGATACTATTTAGGCATCAGCCAAACATCTCTGCTCTCATGGAGCTTACATTCTAGTTGGGGTGGGAAACCCCAGTCATTAGGAAAACAAGAAATGATGCGCAAAGTAATTATATAGTATGTTAGTTGGTGAGAGAAAAGCTGGGGAAGGAGCCTAGGGGCGTTGGATGGTCTCACTTGAGCAGGAATCTGATGGATGAGAGGGAACGAGTCTTTGGCTATTTGGAGGCAGAGCATTCCAGGCAAAGGAATTGGAGCATGCAAAGACCCTGAATTAGGAGTGTGAACAGCAAGGAAGCTACAGGGGAATGTGCAGGGGGAGAGGAGTAGGAAAAGTGGTAGGGGGCCGGATCTCAAGGACCATTGTGAGGACTTTGGATATCACTGTGATGGGAAGCCACTGGGGTCTTGTCCTTCAAGGATGTAAAAGAACAAGGGCAGAAGCAGGGGGACCACTTAGGAGCCGGTGTGGGCCATGACGATGAACTTGTAGCTCATCCTCACAACATTCTGAGGGAAGGAATTATTATTATCCCCATTTTGCAGATATGGGACTGGAAGATGGGAGATGATTCTAATCTAAACCTAAGCAATAGCAGAACTGGGATTCAAATGCAGGTCTGTTTGACCTCAAAGTTCTGGCCATTTCTCACCATTGTGAGAAAATACAAAAACTTGGGCTACTTGGGTGGCTCAGTCAGTTGAGCATTCAACTTTGGCTCAGGGATAGCTCACAGTTTGTGAATTCGAGCCCCGCATCAGGCTTGCTGCTGTCAGCACAGAGCCTGCTTTGGATTCTCTGTCCCCCTCTCTCTGCCCCTCCCCTGCTCGCACTCTCTCAAAAATAAACAAACATTAAAAAATATATACAAAAACTTGAGTTCCCTTCCTGTGTTTGCCACAGGGAAATTTACAACTGAAAAACAAACAAACAAAAACCACAGCAACATAAAGCCCTGATTCAGTTCACAAATGGCCCTAACTATAGCCAGAATTATCCTCAGGTATATCCCTCCAAACTTTCCCAGAGAAACTTCTCAATCAACACACCTGCTCAAGGTGAACTTTTTTACTTTCTGATTTGTTGCAGTACAACTAATATAGCAATTATGAAGCCGTGCTAGAACTATTCATAATACATTATGATACTCTATCATGTGTGATACCGTTTGGCTATAACTGGTTACTATTCACTTGGCTTACCTATACACTTTCAAGAGGTTCACAAGCTATAGCTTATGGAACAGATGACTAAGTGTGAGCTTTGGGGCTATTTCTATAAAAACTAGGCATCAAAAATAGGCCATTAGGACTATACCTCCTAATAATATTGTTTCTATAGAAGATTCACTTAGCTACATATTTACGACTCATGACACCTTTCCCAGAAACAGAAGTAACTTACTACCTACAAGTGCAAGGACTACCCGAATTTCATTAGATGGTATTCGACGGTTCAGTAACATTTTGTAGGTGGCATCCCAAATTTCTCATGCCTTGCTCTGTACCTTCCCAGGAAATACTAATTTCTGGACATGCAGGAGAGCCATGTTCTCTGGCTTCCCTACTCAGGAGGGTAGTTAGTAGCAGAGGGAGGTCGGTCATAGTATTAGTGATTGGCCCACGTGCCATAAAAATTGGACAGAATGTTACCTTTGGCCCACACCACGGCCGTCCACTGATGATTGTGTCATGGTGGCACATTGTAATAATAGCATAAACATAGTGAAACTAAAAAAAAAAAAAAAAAATGTCTTTCATCCCCGGTGTGCTATTTCCTCGACTATTTTACTTTTAATGGTACTATGTGTGATGTAGAAGATCTGTGTGTGTCTGTGCCATAAGGGGTTCAAATTTTGTAGACGGGCATCCTACGACGTTGGCAATGCCATAACACAGGTTTAGGAAAAATGCTCCTGTAGGGCTAGCGGGGTATGCCAACTCCCTGGGCTTTGTTATGACCAGTAAGTACATCAGCTCTAAAATCTGTTTCAAGCACAACAGCTTCTGACCACCATGTCCTTGTCTGCCAGCTCCCGTAGTATGTTCTCCCGACAGTTCTTCAACACTCTAAGAACCTTTACCGACCTCTCAGTATTTCACTCTTTATCACTTTTGCCTTATGGTCCTTTTCCTCCTTAGCTAAGTTAGGTTGCATGCTTGTGGCAGAAACCGTTGCTTCCCTAGCCGATACCCAACCCCCTTTCTGCATTACTGACAGCCGTGATTTGGTTCAGGATGACATCACGCCTGAGGATGATCCCTCATTTCTGAGCCCTCCTTGCCGTTAAGCACGACCATGTGTCGCAGTTCTGTCCAGTGAGTACTGAGTGGCTGATTTTTAGCTAGAGATATGGCTGCTCAATAAAGACTACATTTCCCAGCCTCCCTTGCAGCCGGACACAGGACCAAGTACTGGCCAATGAAGTGTAAGGGGAGGTATCGTGGGCGGTTGTCTGGAAACTTCCTTAAAAGATGGCTGGCTTGCATCCTTTGACCCTTTTCCTGCCTTCTTTTATCTTGCTGCCTGGAAGGAAGCTATGATGGCTAGGACTCCAGTAGCAAACGTAGCCCCACAGGAGGAAGCCTATACACTAGGGATGGCAGGGAGCAACTTCATGAACTTCCAAACCAAGCCTGAAGAGCCCAGCCCCGGACTTCGTATACACGAGAGGAATCCATTCTGTCTTATTTAAGTAATACTCTTCCAGTTTTCAGTCAGAGACAAATGTAGTCCTGGCCTTCCCATTACCAAATTAATTAATTTTTCTATGTGTGGATTTATATTTTATGTCTTCTCCTTTGTCATCATGGAAGTGTCTCTCTTATTAAGGCCTTCGATTTTGCATTTATCCCTTCTCGTTAGCCATCAATTTCTCACTCCTCAACCACCCCCAGATCTTTGTATGACTAGCTCAGTTTTTTCTTTCAGGTCTCAATACAACTGTCATCTCATCAGACAGGCTGTCCTTGACCACCGTATCTAAGGGAGCCTCCCATTCTCTATCCCACTTATGGCCATCTGAAATTAATTATACATCTGTTTACATGGTTATTATAATTCCTTACATCCCTTCAAGAATATCAGATCATGTGGGCAGGGACTTTTTCTTGTTCACCCACACCTAGCAGGCTTTTTTTTTTTTTTTACCTTTTATCTATTTTAAATGTTTATTTTGAGGCAGGGGGAGGGACAGAGTGAGAGGGAAAGAGAGAATCCCAAGCAGGCTCCGCACTGTCAGCACAGAGCCTAATGTGGGGCTCAGTCTCATGAGCCGTGAGATCATGATCTGAGCTGAAACCAAGAGGCAGATGCGTAACCGACTGAGCCACCCAGGCACCCCCACCTAGCAGGCTCTTAATAAATGCTGGAATGAATGAATGAATACATTTTGTTGTGAGTAGAGAAAGAGAGATAGAGGTTAGGGGAGGTCTCCCAGAGGACATTGTGCCTGATCTGAGCTCAAGTTTGGAAGTAAGAGTATGTCCAGAAGACACCAGAGAGAGAAGAGGACATTTGCGGAAGAGGGAACAGCATGCTCACTCACAGAGGTGGAGAGGACATGTTGTATGTGGCCACAGGCTGGCTGCTCTATGAGCAGTCACGATGGAATATAGCAGAGAGGGCTGGACGGTAGGAAGGGGCCAGATTATGCCACCCTAAGGGGAACTTTTGGGGGATGTTAAAGAGGTAAGAGACGTATTTTAATTAGTGATCAGAGACTCTGTCCTTCCAGAGTTTATGCAGAGGATGGACTGGCAGTAAGGAGACCACCACACTGGCCATTGCAGAGGTGTATTTAACAATCAAGGAGGGCCCGGACCAAAGCAAGGCCCATGAGGATTAGAGTGAGAGTAAAGGATTTGGTAGATAGGAAGTTGCATCAGGAGTGTATCAACTAACATTTCTTTACAACGTGGCAGCATGTTACGATGGAAAGAGGTGTTAAAGTCAGAGACGTAAATCAAATCCTACCTCCTCACTAGTGGGCCCTTGAGAAGTCACTTAACCAATTATCGTCATTGGTAAAGGAGTGATAATATCACATACTCCCTCTTGTCCTTTTTTAAAATAATTTTTTAAGGCTTATTTATTTTTGAGAGAAAGAGAGACAGAGTGTGAGAGGCAGAGGGACAGAGAGAGAGGGAGACACAGAATTCAAAGCAGGCTCCAGGCTCTGAGCTGTCAGCACAGGGCCGGACACGGAACTCAAACTCACAAACCGTGAAATCATGACTCGCGCTGAAGTCGGACGCTTAACCGACTGAGCCACCCGGCCATCCGTCTCTTGTCCTTTTAAAGACTAAAGTGAGTCAGTTGGATTAGGACAATACCCACCTGTTATGGTGCCCGGCACAAAATGGGAGCTGAGTAAATGCTTGCTCTCTCCCCCAACCTTTCTCATAGTCTACAACTCAACTCCTACAGGAATCAGAAAACAGGAGGGGCCCATCTGACTAGGAGTAGTTAAGTCTTAAGGTTTTGTGAACCTGAGGCAGTTAGGCAGCAGCTGGGTAATTTAGAAGCAGCTTGGAGTTAAGTGATGCTGTGATTGTTGGTCCCTCCAGCCCCGGCAGAGAGGTAGAGGGGCTGTCGTACATCAGAGAGTGATAGAGTTGAAACAATAGTAAATTCGTGAATAGTTTGATTTTAATTACCCTTTAATTTTAAATAGGCCTTTTTACTAAGGAAATTATTTTTTGAATAGACACAAAAATACAGAATGAAATCCATGTAACCCACAAGCAGCTTTAATATTTGCCATAACATTACCATTCTTATTTCATCTGTTCCCTCCACATTTTTTGAAGTCTTATAATATATTATTTATTGAGAGAGATGGGGGAGGGGGGAGAGAGAGAGAGAGCACACGCAAGAGCTGGGGAGCAGCAGAGAAAGAGGGAGACAGAGAATCCCAAACAGGCTCCACATTGTCTGCACAGAACCCGACGTGGGGCTTGAACCCACAAACTGTGAGATCATGACCTGAGCCGAGATCTAGAGTCGGACACTTAACTGACTGAGCCACCCATGGCCCCCGGTGAAGTCTTTTAAAGCAAATCCCAGCCATCATATTATCTTACCCTTAAGCACGTCAGATAAGGACTTAAAAAAAAAAACAAAAACTGGGGCACCTGGGTGGCTCAGTTAAGCGTCTGACTTCGGCTCAGGTCATGATCTTACAGCTCGTGAGTTCCAGCCCCGTGTCGGGCTCTGTGCTGACAGCTCAGAGCCTGATGCCTGCTTCAGATTCTGTGTCTCCCTCTCTTCTGCCCCTTCCCCTCTCACACTCTGTCTCTCTTTCTCCTTCAAAAATAAATAACATTAAAAAAATTTAAAAAACCCAGAAAAACCACAACTATTATCACATCTAACAAATTTAACAATGCGTTAATACCATATAATTTCCAGTCATTGTTCCGTTTTCCCCAATTATCTTGAAATTTTTTAAAATTGTTTTAATGTTTATTTTTGATAGAGACACAATGACAACGAGACAGAGCATGAGCGGGGGAGGGGCAAAGACAGATTCTGAAGCAGGCTCGAGGCTCTGAGCTGTCAGCACAGACCTGAGCTGAAGTGGGATACTTAACCCACTGAGCTAACCAGCGCCCCAGGTCTTTTCTTTTCTTCTTTTTTTTTTTTTTTTTTTTAAGTTTATTTATTTGAGAGTGACAGAGACAGTGTGAGTGGGGGAGGGAGAGGGGGAAGGAGAAAGAGAGAGAGAGAGAGAGCACGCGTGCGAGAGAGAATCCCAAGCAAACTCTGTACTGCCAGCACAGAGCCTGACTTGGGGGTTGAACTCACGAAACTGTGAGATCATGACCTGAGCCAAAGCCAAGAGTCACTTGCCTTCCCACTTCCCAACTGAGCCACCCAGGTGCCCCTACCTCAGCTCAGGTCCTGAGCTCAGGGTTATGAGTACAAGCCCTGTGTTGGGCTCCATGCTGAGCATGAAGTCTACTTTTAAAAAATTATATAAAGTAATATATTATATATATGTACATAAAGAACTCATGGCTTTTTATATGTTTATAATATATAATTATATATACACACACACACACACATACACACACATATGTGTGTATGTATATAAGGAACTCATGGGTTTTTATATATTTGAAGTGTTTTGATCCATAGCAGTCATTTTTTGGCCAGTAGGCTCCCGAGTAGTGCTTTATCATTTCAAGATACTTAATGTACATTAATCATTTCAACCTCACAAACAACCCTGTGAGGGTAGGTATTATTACCCAGTTTTACAAATGAGAAATCTAGAGCACGTGGCTTGAACCACGATTTGATGTCTATTGTTCTTTCCATTAAATATAATAATGGTTGAAAGAATCTGAGTATTAAAGGCGACTGGATTCTTTTTTCTTTTTTCTGGTTTTGAGATTAAACAGCAGAAGTCTTTAACCAGTGGGAATATAATATTAGGCGATATCCACTTTAGAAGGCATTACTTGCAGCAAACACTGTTGAGAATAATGTTATGCTGATAATACTGTAACTTAGTAAATAGCCTGTCTCAACTTTGTTTGTGAAGCATTTCAATTTTGATTACTCTGTGCGGGATCTACCGCTCGGATGTATGTCATTTTATGGTCTGCCCATGTCTGGGGAGCTGGTATTACACGCTGCCTAGTGTTTTTAATTCAGAACTTCTTCGAAAAGAAACCTTAGCCTCTTATGTTTAAACCCTAGTTTTAATAGCATAAGCTATTTCCTTCTTATATAGCTTTGTGGGCATAGTAATAAAATAAATACCACAAAATCACTGATGAGATGAAAATTGAGCTCCCTGCTTCTGTGCAGCCATGTAGGTAAAACAGTAATTGGCTCTGATAATAACTTTTGTTCTTACAAACCAAAGTCTAAATGAGAGTCACATTTGATATATCTGCTTGTAATTACTATCAAAAGGAGAGAATTCTACGTTGAGATTGTTTAGTGACTCAAGATAGATTAAATAAATTGCTGCCTTTTCTTGACCAATTTAAGACAAATTTCTGAAATTATTTTTGATATTTTATCTTACTGTCAGGAAAAAGGATCTTCCCGAGTTTGCTCTTCAGCATAGTGGAAGGATGAATTTTTTCTTTTTTAAATTGACAACTGTTTTTCTTAACAAAAAATCTTATTAGTAGATCTGATAATGCAGTTAATGCTTATAAGTATTTTCCTATATATCTCGATAGGTGGTTTGTGAGACAAATTTAGGTGATGAATGTATTTGTAGTGATTTACAGTGAAACCATTTGGTATATTAATGTTATTTAAATGCGGGCTCTTTTAATATGTTTTTAAAAGGGAAATTTAATCATGTGTTATATTATTTTGGCATACCCATGCTTTGGTGCCAACAGAGTAAATATTAGAATATTAATAATTTTAAAGGACCTCTCCCATAGCTTTAGAAAACGACTGATAGATATTGATATTACAACCTGTCATTTCTTTTGGATTTCTATTTACATTTGGATTTCTTTCCATAAGGAGCTAAGTCTAATGCCACAGAAACATACATATGGGCAGAAAACCACCAGACTTTAATGCCACTTTTAACAATGGCTCTGTATTTGGTCATTTCCTCCCTACACCAGTACGACAGCCACACAAAGTTGATGGAGCATAAGAAAACTAAGAAAATGCTACGGTCCACCGAGCCAATGATCCCAGAATTAAAAAGTTCTAACAAAGCTTAGACATGATAGATGAAGCTATTACCGTCAATTGTATCCAGGGTTCACATTTTAAAAACACCCTAATTACAGAAACTACATCCAGTCAATATAATACATATTAGCAATTTCCCAATCCTTGCTGGATGGGAAATTATTCTGAAAGTTTAATTAAGAAGGAAAAAATTATGTTCAGGTATTAATTTCAATAAAAGAGGCATTCAGCTTCCACGCAAAAGCCCCGGAGTAGTGCTGGGAGTGTGGGTTACCCACAGAAGGAAAGCCATTTATAATTAGGCACAACATTGTTTTTGCAACCACATGTACTTCAAGGAGGAGCAAACAGAAATGCCTTACATGCAACCTGTATCCCTGCATGGGTTAAATGAAGTGGACAGCTGAGCACAGTTATTTAAAGATTTGGTTTAAAAACTGCTATTTAAACAAATAAAAGGAAGGTTTGGAGCCTGTGCTAAGAAATAACTTATCAGGACAGCACGCATTCCATAGATATTTCTGTAATGTTCCCCTTCACCTTGACCTCAGGCACAGCCCACTTATGAATGTTGATGACCAAACAGCCGGGTCATGAACTAATCTTCCTGGTTTCTACAACCATTTTAACAATTGCATCAGATCACCCCCAGAACTAAGACACTCAATTGAAAGGAAAAAAATTTGTAATTGCTCACAACACTTCCTTTTGAAAAAGTCACAAGGGACCCATCTTTTAGGATTCCATTTACATGAAATGCCCAGAATGTCTAAGAGACAGAAAGTAGACTAGTAGTTGCCAGGGGCTGGAAGGAGGTGGAGGGAATGGGGAGTGACTGTTAATGGGTAGGAGGTTTCTTTTGGGGTGATGGAAATGTTCTGAAATTAGGGGTGATGGCTGCACAGCTTTGTGACTATGCTGAAAAATCACTGAAGAGTATATATACTTTTAAAGGTGTGAATTTTATAGTATGTGAATTACATATCACAATAAAATGTCACAAGACTTCAGGAACTGTCAGTAATGTCATATTCCTTAAGTGTCAACTTACCTTTTAGCATCAAATCATAGAAAGCCAAAGCTGGGGAGGATGGCGGGGGGGAGGCAGGAGGGGTGGGGGTGGAGGTTGGAGGGTGGGGGTGAGGTGAATAGTTCTCCAAGAGACCTTCAAGTCTAACTGCTGCGTTTTGCAAATAAAGAAACCGATTTTCAAAGAAGGAAAGTAACTTACCCAAGGTTACATGCAGGCAGTTGGGGGCGGGAGGGAGCAAGATTGGAACTTAGGTCTCTGCACACCTACCCCAGACCCCTTTCCACCACCACGGTGCTGTCTTCTCTGGTGGTTTATAGTTAGGCATCGCAGCCTTAGCTAATTTGAATTATTTAAAATGAGGAACACGTGGTTCAAACAAGATGCCTTTTTTTTTCCTAATGAAAGCACACGTGTATCCCATAGATAGCAAAACCTCTGTGGAATCACTAAATTTGTTGCGGTAAATTCACAAGTCCCCACTGAGATTTACCTGTAAATGTCCCTTGAGGAAAGTGGCCACATTAACAGACCAAGGGAGCCCTCTACCTGTGTATTTGTAGTATAGATTTCATTGGCAAAAATCCTTGACCTGGAAAGCTAAAAATAAACCGAGACCAGGTATCCCGGTCTTTTGTCCACCTTGGTTGGCTCCTAACATTATTTTTGAGGAAATGAATGGCGTCCAAGGTTGTGTCTGTATGAGCGATAGGATACGTGGAGGAAAATCTGCAGAAAGTTCCTTTTCTGTAAATAAAAGAGACCAATTCGCAGCCTAAATAAGAAACCCAAATATATATGTATATATATATATATATATATATATTTTTTTTTTTGCAATAAGAATTACATTAAAATAATTATTTTCAAAGAACTTCATACTCCTTTGAGGACATAAAATGTTAGTAAGCATTTTTGTTCATTCAGCATGAAAGTTTCATTGTTTCTTTGTTCCAGCGAAAGATAGGGTTGAATGTAAAAATCATGCACGATCCTGAAAACATCCACCACAGAGGTGCTATAAATTCGACCTATGGAATCAGTTTGCCATACATTAATCAGAGAAAAGCATGTGTAAGTAACGAGTTGTTTTCATGAGCTCTTAATTTCTTCAAGAATCAAAAGTCATATATTTTGTAAGATACAATGTCGATTTTAAGTAAAGATTTTGATCCTTTTGTCCTTAGAATTTGGGGGAGATGAGGTGGAGTGGCTTTCATTTGGTTTATAATTACAAATGATGAAAAATGTGTAAACCTACTTTTAGAGGCTCTCTTTGTAGCCCATTCAATTTTGTCTGTTTTACCTGCCGTTCCTAAATAATCTGGCATCGTAATTTTAACAAGGATGAGATAATTTAACAACAATGAAAATGAATAGAGGAATTTTAAATATTTTATTTCTTTGATAGCAGACTCACCGCTAGAAAAAGCAAAAGGAAACAGCAGCGTATCATTGGCTTCCATGGCATATGATCATATAGTACACAAAATTTAAGAATATTATTCTAAATCTGAAGCAAGCATGAATTAATTCTTTATGTCAGCAAAAGGAAGAGAGGGAAGAATAATCAAATGCAGATTGGCATTAAATGATCCCAGAGTCTGTGCCTCTATTTGGCTGCTAGGTGTCCCAAAGCCAGGACTGTACTTTCTGTGTTGTGGGGTTTTCTTAGGAGATTTCAAAGAAATGCTTCATTTTCATTGAGAAATCATTTGACTTGAGATTATTTCTAAACCTGAAAAACAGTTACTGAGATGACATCTATAAATTTTTAAATACACTTTTAACCTCGAAAGCTCTTAAATGCATGCTTTGGTGAAATCAAGACTAAAACCAAGATTAATTTTAGAATTCAATTGCAAAACCATTTCTAACCAGAAGAGTCTCTTAGATTAATCTTCTGAATTTCCTACGCAGACATTTTCATCTGCCTGCTTCATTCATGTAACCCTGAACTGTATTTTTAGTTTCTTTATATGTGCCTTATGTTATTTTATCAGCTTTGGCTTGAGAGCACTTTATCATAGAAATACTTCTATAGCCTAAGAAATAACCGGAAAGTTTGATATTTTTATTCCTGCTGAAACTTTATTTAAAATGTCACTGTGAATAATGTGAAAAGGTTTTTATCTGCCTCCCATGAGCCCAAAGCCCTTGAAATAAAAATATTATTTCTCTGGCTGCACAGACAGAGGCAGATTTCTCTTTTGTTGCTGTTGGTTTTCCCCTTCCATCTAGAATTAATATTGGCTTCGCTGGTGGAGTGCTGAGGCTTTGTAGCCCAAGGCAACCACCGCGTTTCAAGCAAACTTTTTCTGATATCAAAGTTTAAAAAGGCATACCTCTAGATTTACAGAGGATTATGCTTTACTTTCATGAATGTGAGTGAAGATTCAGAAATAAATAGGAATTCAGAACTCTACCCAAAATTGGGGGCAGAACCTTAGTCATTTGTTATATTCTTTTTTCTAATTCCCAATAGGATGAGTGCTTTGGGGATTGTGCCCAAGTACTTTGAACACACAGGGTTTGGGAAAGTACTTTGCCTCACACGACACATAGATAATATACACTCATTTATTATACTGATGATCCTTTTTTCCCATTAAACTTAACTCCAAAAAAATCTACGCCAGCATGCTCTAAAATGTATGTACATTATATACATCTTGCTCACGCTATCAGCATTTGAATCAAAAGAGTTAATCCTATCAGTTTACGTTGATGTATGTATATACAGTGGTACCAACTGAAAAATGGTATTTTCAGTTTGGATTTATAAAACAGAAACACTGTGCCAAAAGTCCTGTTAAAGAAATATTCGGGTATTGGTTTTAAATAGTCATGTAGAGCATTTGGGAACAAATACAGTTGTGATTTACCACTTATAAAAATGTGTTTGAAAGCACTTACCCAAACTGAAGCAATGTGTCTAGTGTTGTGATGTATAGTTAATTAGAAAAGCAGCATCAAGGCTAATCCTTTTTTAGAACTACTCTAAACACAAAGGGGATTATGATTTGGCTGCCGAGGGCCATGTGTTCCCTTACTTCCTATGAAACTTGAACAGCTTGTCAAAAGCTTGTAAATAATCTTAGACATTTTGGACAGAGCAAATTTGAATATGCAGCTGATTTACATGATTAGTTCCTAGAAGCTGATATTTTCTCCCTTTTATGAAGAGGTATATCCTTCCTGATCATAAGGGGCTGATGCAAAGATTTTAGTGCATTGAAAACACATATACCCCAGACAGACAGACAGACAGGCACACGCGCGCGCGCATGCGCGCACACACACACACACACACACACACACATTTCCTTCAGATTTTTATATCCTGTAACTCTATGTAAAATCAATTTACAAAAAAGTACTGAAAGTGAAACTCACTAATGATTTTTTCCGTATCTTAAATCTGCCAAATTAAGCAACGACAACAACCCTCTAACACGTTTTAGAGTGAAGCCTCACAGGTATGGGGAGACAAGAAGAAATCTCTGATCTTCATAATTCCTCACTGACATCTAGTCCCACTTAGACTTTCTAAGGCAACACATTCAAAGGCCTACAGAAAATTTGACTTTGATTTATTTGTTTTAAATAAAAAGGGTTTCTTACAAGGCTTGAAACATGTCTCTGTTAGCATGAATTTTAAAAGAACGATTATGAATGCATAACAAAATAGCCAAACAAAACATTGCTTTGTACTGCTGCACAAATAACTCTGATGATAACTGTTATGACCTAGAAAAGAAGCATAAAAACATTTTTCTTGGTGGCAACATATAAGTTGCTGTAGAATTATACCAGTTCTGGTCCCACTTTCCAAATAAATAAATATATAATGCAAAGTAAACTTAGAATCTTTTATTTATTCATGAGGTTGAATTTAATACTATTATGATTTCCCGATTTTATGAGTCATCCGTTATGCAGTGTTGTTCACTAACTTAGTTGGGTAGCAACCACACTTCACAAATCATAGTTTCATTCTTTACTGTTTTACTTGGGGTGTACATAGTAATCTCTCTCGTGAAAGTACATTCATTTCGGAAATGATAAAGTAATGGAAAGCGAGGCAATTGTGTTAATGTCAAATGATTAGAAGCACCAGAAGTAGGGGGGAGGGGTGCTCGGGGAGGTGGGGGGAAGAAGGCCGATTTCAAAACATGATTGTGTTTTAAGCCCATGCATATGGCCACAATTACAGTCACAACGTAATTTGGCAATGGTAGCAGAATTAGATTTAAACAAATTGATGTTACACTGCAGTAATTCAGAATGAGCTTGTTGCATTTATAAACCATAACAAGAAGCAGAGTGAATTAATAAACCCTTCTTGTCACTAAAAATAAAAAAGGGAATAATTGCTGAGATGGAGTTAACAGATGACTATAGTCAGCATCCTTTCAGCCTAGATACGGGAAAGTGAAGGTCACCCCCATCTCAGATGACAAAGAGGGGACATTTTGTTGGTAAACAAATTAATCTTTTGAAAGGTCGCCATTTGTTTTAAGTTTTTATCCAGTTCTTGTCATCTGGAATCAGAGATTGACTGTCATTTCACTAGGCAGGGGTGCAGTTGAAGCAGACAAAGCTGCTTCCGTACATATCAGCATTCCTTGACAAAACTCGGTGCCTGATTGTGATGCTATGGGCTGCTGGTTTACAGCTGTCTCCGGACAAGAATGGAGGCCCACCGCTGAATTCCAATAAGATGGGCCTGCATATTCAGCCTGCTGTAAGCTGGCCCTCTGCCCACAAGTAAAATGTATTGTAGTTCAAGCCAGCAATTATCTCTTTTACTTCCTTCTGTGCTGCTTCTGTTCCTTTTTTCCAAAAACAGATGTGGGTATTCACTCAAGTTCTGCATCTATTTCTTCCTCACACCTGCCGGGTCAGAATTCTGACAGAGGTAGAGTTTGAGGGAGCCAGCCGACAACAATCAGACGTAATTTCCTTGAGAGCAGCTTAAAAAGAAAATGTTGATTTTTCAGGAAATGTGGAGTCAGCATCTTGGTCCCCCTCCCTTTTCCCAGGAGCATTTGGTAAATTAAATTAGTGGAACAAAAGGAAATAGCTTTAAAGACATTCAGAAATGCCATATCCCATTTATGACACACAGTCATTACCCAAGGACTGTGATGGCATGCACAGCATCCCCACCTCTGTCGTTAGAGAGAGCTTTCTCATCAGGTTGCTTAGAGTTCTCAAGAAGACAATGACTTCTCATGTTCCTTCCTCCTGATTCCTAAAATATATCCCACCAATATGGCGGTGGCGGTGGTGGGTGGAAGGGGTGGTGTATCGCCTCCGTATGTGGCTGCCCTCTAGAATTTTAGTTCTGCCTGGGTTTGGAGTACTGGAAAAGCTGAAGGAAGTGATGACAGTGTTATCATCGGCTGCTTTCTGGCTCTCACAAAAGCCCACGACGGCTCTGGGGTGGGAAGAAGCCATCAGAGGCTATGCTTGCATCGGATATCATTCATCAAAAATCCAGCGGTAGTGAGTTCTCCAACTTCTTGAGGGTTTCTTGCGTGTTTCCTGAGTTTCTGTGCTGAGATCCTGCATGGATTTCCAGACCAACCCTACGCTGAACTCCAAGTACCTGCTAGCTCTGAGCGTAGTGAGTCTGGGTCCGACTGCCTGGTGTGAATCTTGCTAGATGGGGAATCTCTCGGAAACAGCCTGCGTTGTTTCATAAGTAAAATGTCCATAGTAAGAGTATCCCATAGGATTGCATTGAGATTTAAATGAGAGAATTCAAAGCACTTAGCAAAGGTCCTGGTACAAATAAGTGCTCTGAAAATGTTAGGACTAGAGACCATTGTGATATTGTATTATGCCATGTTTTATACTGACGTTTAAAACTTACATTCACGTAGGGGTTGAGGGAGAGAAACAAAATATTACTGAGATAGCTTCTAAAGATTCTATTTAATATTTCCTAGGATGATGCCTTTTCCCCCACACTGATACCAGGGCAGGGACCTTGTGGTCTGATCCATTTGCCTGTTTTTCAGATCTTCCACTGCCCCGACCCGTACTTTGCTTGTATTAGGTGCTCAGGAGAGAACTGGTCTGTCTCCTCCTTCATCTAGTCTCTGCTTGAAACTAAGTGACTGATGCAAAGTCTAGAAGTGAAGAAGCGATTTTGCTGGCCCTGGTTACCCTGGTTGCACGGGGCATCTTCCCACTGGGCTGTCCGATAGAGTTTTCCTAGTGAAATACCCTTGCTCCTGGATTCCTGCAACAGCCTCGCCACCAACTAGCTGTTTCCAGGAGCAAGTTACTCTACCTTTCTCATTCTCATTTTCCTGGGTTATAAAATGGGGAGCTTGGGTTGGAGGCTGTCTGGTGTGGTGGGAAGGGTTTGGAATCCAGTGGATCGGTTTGGGTCCTATCTGCCATTTTCTACTTATGCAACCCAGGTGAGCAAATGCACATCTCGGGTTGTCAGTTTCTTCCGCAGAGTCAGGATAATGGTGCCCATTAGGCAAGGGTGTTCTGGGAATTATAGATAATATAACATTGCTGGCACATAAGAGGTGCCTAATAAGGGTCCTGCCTATGTAGAAAATGAACTAACCTTAGAAATCTCATACTTTCTTCCCCTTCTTCATACCTATGCTTCCACAAAAGGATCTGATTTGGCTCCTCTCACACTTCAGTATAAATGAGTAAAAAGGTTTAATGCTCTCATTTTCAAACTGTTACAGAGAACCCCAGTGAGTTTCGGGGAAGCTGCAAGCATTCAATTCACACTTAATTTTTTTGATAAATATTTGAACGATTTTAAAGTGCAGTAAAGAACAACACAGACATACTTAAGTTAGGTACCAAATTTTAGCACATACTATAAGATACCAGCAGTGGGTTAGTTTGCACTGGCGGGTTAACTCTGAGTGCACGGGCGTGCACGCACATGCACATTTGAATTTCTTATAAAGATGTCTTTCACTAGCTAGGGCGAATCTTTGTACTGGTCACGTTTTGAAATTTAGGTCCGCTCATATCCACTCCTATAATAATCATACAGATAAATAAGTGAAGGCCAAATACAGGTCAAGGTCTTAAAGCGGTGCCTAGCCCCTACTAGCGTTCGACTGGTATTGGTATCACGACACACGCAAGCTATCACGCCTTAAAAGCCAGGCAAGTTCTCTGGAGCTCACATTTGGCAGCACAAGAGCCAATGGTACATGGTAAAATTACAATAATACACATTGCAATGTGATTATATAGCATTATAGATCATCTCATTGCTCATTTTAAGTTTGGGTTGGTTCTCACCTGGTTGGAAATGTGCTGCACACGTTCCATCTGGCAGTGCAGGGTCGGCCTGTTGCTTCACTTACAGCTGTAGATAAAAGGTCAGCAGTAAAGCATCATCTTAAAATTTGCCTCAACCCACAAAAGTAGATTGTTTTGAAACTGAGTGAATATCCAAAACAAGAGGGTGCAGAGATATCCGAAAAGAAATTAAAAAAAATTTTTTAAGCTTATTTATTTATTTTGAGAGACAGAGAGAGGGAGAGAGAGAGAGAGAGAGAGAGAGAGAGAGAGAGAGAGAGGAGTAGGGGTAGAGAGAGAGGGAGAGACAGAATCCCAAACAGGCTCCACACTATCAGCACAGAACCCAATTCAGGGCTCAAACTCACAAAACTGTGAGGATCTTGACCTGAGCTGAAACCAAGAGATAGAGGCTTAACTGACTGAGCCACCCAGGCGCCCCTAAAAAGAAATTTAAATGGGATGTGATGGAACATCTTAAAATGTTACATGACATGTTTGAAAAGTACTTCCATTATTATTATTATTATTATTATTATTATTATTCAATAATAAAAGCACTTATGAACTGTGCCAGACACTATGCTAAGTGCTTTATGAACACTATCATATTTAACCCTTATACCTATAAAATAGATGCCATTTTGGGGCGCCTGGGTGGCTCAGTCGGTTAAGCGTCCGACTTCAGCTCAGGTCACGATCTCGCAGTCCGGGAGTTCGAGCCCCGCATCTGGCTCTGGGCTGATGGCTCAGAGCCTGGAGCCTGCTTCCGATTCTGTGTCTCCCTCTCTCTCTGCCCCTCCCCTGTTCATGCTCTGTCTCTCTCTGTCTCAAAAATAAATAAAATGTTAAAAAAATTTAAAAAAAAATAGATGCCATTTTTATAACCTTTTTACACATGAGATGGAGACTAAGATTAAGCTACTCACCTAAGGTTATGAAATCAGTAGGGGAGTTAGGATTCAACTTACTGATGAAATCTACTGGACATACTCCCTAAATTAAGTACTCACCAACTGATCCTTAATTACCAAGGAATTTGAACATGTGTTAGATACTGTTGAGATTCTGTTTTGAAACCAAAAATTCCTACTGTTCTTTAAAGCTTCTGGACCATTTTAGTTGAGGGAGATCCTGAGATTATAAATACCATAACAAATTGTTAGCTATTTGAAATTCCTTATCTATTTGCATCAGAATTTTCTCTGCCTTGTCCGTGCAAGAAAAAAAATACAGAAATAAATTGTATACTGAGATGGATGTAAGATGGTAGTTATTATCTGTAACTCTTGATTTCATAATTCGCCTTCATCGAGACAACCTCATTGTTTCCAGTGTTGATTTACATATAAATAGATATATACATATACATGTTTATATATAATTCAACATATAGAATTATACTAAACTGTTATAAAACTTGCATTTACTTACCTATCAGAATTCTATTTAAAGTTGCATTTGAAAAATAGGTTCTACTCCTGAAAATAAATTTGAAAATCTTTGGCATGGACTATTACCTCTCCCATGGGTTTTTGTTTTTTAACAAGAGTAAATCCTCTATTTAATTGAACCAAAGGAGTGAGACTCTATTAAGGGATTTCAAGCATGAGTGGACAGGGAGAAGGGGGATTTGGGGATGCAGAAAGAGAGCTTCTCACTGTCCTGGAATCATCCCAGGTCAGCAGCCACCTGCTAACCAGCTAGCCTTGCTCCCTGACGTGACCCACTGCCTTTGCACTTTGTGACTTGGGCTTTGGACTTGAGTTTTGGTTACTAGGAGGCTGTGTTTCTAACCTCATAATTCCACTTTGAAGAGCCAAACATTATGTAGATAGTAGACCCTGAGTCAGCTCTAGGATAGGTTTAAGGTACCAGGGGTCCATGGATAGAACTGTAGTTCAGTACATTTGGTTTCCAGTGTATATTATTTTATGCATTTGAAAAACATTATTCTGCACCTGGGTGGCTCAGTCGGTTAAGTGTCTGACTTCGGCTCAGGTCATGATCTTGCGGTTCGTGGGTTTGGGTCCCACATCACGCTCTGCGCTGAAAGCTCAGAGCCTGGAGCCTGCCTTGAGTTCTGTGTCTCCCTCTCTCTCTGCCCCTCCCCTGCTTGTGCTCTTTCTCTCTGTATCTCAAAAATAAATATTAAAAAAAATTTTAAACATTATTCTGCATAGGGGTCTATAGGACCAAAGGGGTCCGTGATCCCCCCAAATTAGAACTCCCTATGATAGATTTCCTTTTCTTTTATACAAACATCCAGTATGGGGTAAATTATGTATCAGAACAAAGAAGTATCCTAAAAACTCTGTGTTCTTTATGGATAAAAGACCTACTTCTTTAGTTAATGGTATAGGAAACCTACCAAAAAGTGGATAGATCTGCAGATTTTCATAGGAATTGCATCTTCATGAATGAAAATCTAAAACTTCCTCCTCTCATCTAACTACTATGGCTTTTCCATTGCAAGCAGGAAAATGGAACCGCTACACAAGAGGTAATACTTACATTATTATAGTGAGCATTCTGCTTAGGATGAAGCAGAAGAAAAATACTAGAGCAAGTAGCACAGTAGCATTAGCCATAAGAGAAATGGGCCTAATAGAATTGTTTTTATCATGGCCCAGGTTAATTATCCACTGAGAGCTACTTGGAATGAATAAATACAATTGCTGTGTTCTCCAATATTCTAACCCATTGTACCTTAAACTGTACTTGAATTCAAGTATACATTCTTAGCCTTTTAAAACCTCATTGGTAGAACAGAAGTAAGTACCCATAGACGAGAGTAACTCACCCTATACTTTCTTTAGAAGCATCACCTCTGAAACAGAATGTGTAATGGAAGCCCAGAAGATATTTATTTGGAGGAAATCCTTCTCATTAGCCTGTCAAGGTGGGACAATAGGCCACCAAAATACCCAATTTGTATAGTCTTTTGATTTCCATCTCTATTTGCAATGATAGGCTGAATAAATCTGTTTATGGTTGGCAACTGTGAGGTCTGGAAGCAGCCATGAGCTCTTCAGTGGAAAGAACCAGAGACCAAGAGGAGACTCAGAAGACATGGGTGCTAACCGGTCCCATGCCGCTGCTATAAGCTCCATGCTATCAAGGGAACAACACTTAGTCTCTAAGGACTGAGATTCCCCGTCTGTATCCTGAGAAGACAAATTGGCTGTTCTGAGTCGTCGCTGGGACCACAGCACTGATTCTGTGTCTCCCAGATCAATGAATGCTACACGGGTGCCTTGGAGAACTGCCAGTCTCTCAGGGGAGACAACGTAGTGATGGGTGTAACGGCTGGGGGGAGGCCTGCGTCAAAACACGCCTTGGAGGAGCTGGTGGGCATGGCTGAGAGAAGAGGGCCATGCATTTGCAGCCTGGAAGCCACACAAGCAAAGGCAGAGGTGGAGAAGAATGAGTAACAGAGGGTAGCCTGGAGCTTCGCCTAACCATCTCGAATTTTTATAAAGGGAAAACCAAAAGATGTGATTGGACAGGTACGGCCGATTGATGGTTGGCCTTGAAAGGGCTACTGAAATCTAATTGTGTGATCTCAGCCTCGATCATAAAAAGAAGGGCTGAAGGCAGTTTCTGAAATTAGATCACTTCTCCAGATTCTTTAACTGAATGGCAGCTTTAGAATTCTCCTGAACAATCTCTCTCCCTTGATGTCCTCATTGGTTATTAAACTTTATTTCCTCTCCTTTTGGCTATAAAGATTTCTTGAATAGCATTATCTAGCATTGTCTCTTGAACTTGTTCAGTGTTCACGAAATGGCCTATTTAGATTTCCACAGACAGCCTTCCCCCTGACCATTTACATACAACTCTATCCCTGTCATACGAGTGGCCACTCAGAGCTGCCAATCTAGCTGGATGGCTGGGCTTTCTGTCCAGATGCTGAGTACTTCCCCACTACTTCCTAGGACTCTACTGGAAACCCATCCCTAATTCCCATGTCTCACATCTTCCTCCCCAGTGTTAGTCCAAAGCAGGATCTGGGGCCAGATTTCTGGAGGCAAGAGAGCCAGTTGGAGCACAGGGGGTCACTGACTTCTCATATACCCTGTCTGCCCACCCCTCCACTCCACCCTGTACCCCTTTGGCTGCACCCCCTCCCTTCCTCATTGCCAATTACCAGCCTCAGCACAGGACAGTGTGAGGCCTCCCCAATCTCGCCCACTTACCAACTCTCTGTGGTCCCAGCTGCTCGTGCAACGAAATGTCCCAGGGGACTATCTTCATCTGAGTGTTTTCTAAAATACAGGTGTGTTTCCAAACTTATCAAAAGGAGTGTTCATGGGGTAGGCTTTCTTCTTCCTTTTTCTCTCTTTTCCAAGAAGTAAAAACTTTAAGAAAATGTCTAAAGTGTTCTTACTTACAACAGGAGTCACAAAAGTAAGTCTGCTGGGACAGGGCTGGTGAAAACAGACTGGGTGTAGAGCTGTCTTCATTATTGGAGTGCTGAGCTGCAGAGACCGGCCCTCCCTGGAGGAGGCAGCCACCTCAGCCCTAGCCCTGTGGCTGGGTTTTCGAGAGAAGCTGGAAACGCGTGTTTGCGTTTTCGGCGAAATCTCTGGATTTGTAAATTCTTGCCCAGATGACTTAAAAAATCCTGTGTAGTTCAAAGAAACTAGTCTCGAGGCTGGCTATACCTGTATGGCAGGTCAGCAATTCACAGCTTCAAGAGCCCTGGAAGACTATTAATTCGGGGCAACCCAGGGTGTGACCCGACCCTCAGCTTGAAAGGATTAGAGATTCCATTTGGTCAGAGTTGGACCAGTCTCTTGAGTACAGCTGAACTCATAAGAGATCGACGTATAAACTGGAGTGCCACTTGATTTATTCTAAGGAGAGCTATAATGGTTGGACGAGCCTGGATGTTCAGGTCAACCGGATCTGGTGAGCACATTGTATCCTTCTTAGAAAGCTATACGGAAGGTGCAGTGAGAAGGCTGCTTAGCGGACAGGGGAACTGACTGAGGGTAATTAGTTGGACGATCTTCATGGTGAGCAGCATCACACATTTATAGTCTGATGCATCCATCTGTGAAGCTGCTCCTGCCAAAGGAATATGAATCAATCCCTGTGGAGAGTGCTTTATGGACGCTAAGAAATTCTGACTCTCTGATTCAACTTTTTATAATAAATAGCTACTATCTGCTTGGACTGGACGAATTACACTGCATTGTGCTCAGCTTCTGATATCCATGCCCACATGGATCCCAGTGGAGGCAGTGCTATTTCTCCCATCTTACTGATAAAGAAGCTGAGGCTTAGAGAAATTAAGTTACTTGCCCCAGTCATGCAATTAGTAAGTGGTACGGCCCGGATTCAAACCCAGGCCTATCTGATATTAGAGCCTCTGTTCTTAACCACTGCCTTCCTTTTTACTAATTTCCTACTGTAACAGGCCACTCACCTTCAGGTGATATCTCGCTTCTCTGATAACACTAGTTACGCTACATTCCTGTCGGGGGCTTGGGTCTTTCAAAGCAGTTTATGCCTGGAGCTGACCGCATTGATCATGTACTCATATTTTTTAGCTTAACACTCAGAGCTGGGGAGAGAAGTGGGGGGAACACATCTCCCTGTCACTGCTCTTTCTTTCTATCTAAGTAACTGTAGTACCCACAGCAGGAGAGAAACCCTGGCTGGAAGAAACAGTATGCATCAAGAGGAGAAAGAGAAAGCCGAGAAGAGAGGTGGGAAGGAACCGGTCTGTAATACAAAGTATCCTCAGGGATTTCCCTGTGGGATACCCTGCTTCCCTATCTCCCCATGGTTCTCAAGCCACTGGGGCCACTTGGAGCAAGGGAAATCCCCTTTCCCCGTGCCTGGCTGGTGAGGGGCCCAGATATAGCTGGTGGTTAGGTTCATTTGCACTAATATCTCCCATGAGCTTGACTGGGGACCTCACCCCACTTTGTTTAATATGTTCCTAAGAAAATTCTCTTCTGAGTCTCAGAATGCCGTTTTCCATTTCTAACTGCAAAGGGGTTGATCCTCGTAGGAAGTTACCAGGAAGCGTTGTAAAGTCAAAACAGGCAGGGACCCAAGAGAGGGAGCTGACCACAGAGAAAATACTACCCCAACATCTTCTTCTCAACCCATTTAAAGATGTACTGGATGCCCAATACTGGATTCATTTAATACAACCATAATTTAGGGGGAAAGAGGGTTGACTCTTTTAGCCAAGAATTTTCAAAACTGTAACCCTCTTAGTTATGAAGTTATCATTTAATCTAAAACATTGACATCCCAGGGGAAGATCTCACCATTTCCCCACACACTCGTGTTTATCATTCCATTTGCCCATAGTTTCAAGTGTGGAACGTAAACTTCCATAGAAGGAAAGATAATTCTCCCACCAACTCCATTTTCTAATCTCGAACACTCGCAGGACACCTAGCTGTGCTTTTGCTATAGGCTGCATGTGAAGCTGAAATGTATTACCTGCCCAGGACACTACATTTTAAGTAAGAGCCAGCATTTCTGAGTGCTTCTCCATGCTGGGCATGGTGGTAAGTACAACAGACACAAGTTGTCTCATGTAATCTTCACAGTCACCCTACAAGTTGAGTACTATTTTACCACTTGCATTTTATATTTGGGGAAACTGAGGCAAAAGTGGCTAAATAACTTGCCCAAAGTCACACAGCTACAAGTCAAAGGGCCATAATTCGAACTCGCCAGCCTGATTTCCAGGTTGGCATTCTTAATTCTTATTCTATGCTCCCTGCAGGTGGCTTTGAAGATGATGACTTTGACCTGCACCGAGCCAAAAATGGCTCCCTTGATGACCAAGGAATTTGCTGGAGAAATTTCTCCACCTTGGTCTGGGAATAGAAGTAAAAGATCAAATTACTCAGTTAAGAGGCTATATTAACCCAAGGATCAGAAAAGGGGAGCTGGTTCTTTCCTACCCCTCCCCCCAGGTTTATTGAGATATAATTGAGAAATAATATTGTGTAAGTCTAGGGTGTCCAATGTCATGATTTTGTACACATCTATACTATACTGTGAAACGATTACCACCTCTATCACCTCACATAATTACCTTTCGTGTGAGTGTATGTGTTGTGAGAACAGTTAAGGTCTACCCTCTAGAGCTGATGCTTTTAAAGATGGACACTTACTTCAGTTAGACTGTAAACTGCTTTGAGAACGGGGAACCTATCTCCAACATCAAACATGGTGGCAGATCTGGTAAGGATCCAGTATGAATTTGCTGTTGGTTGGTGTGTATCTGGTCAATGACTTTGAATAACAACTTGGTAAGGACCTCTGTAATTGAGTTAGACTGTGTCAAGTTAATGTAAAGAATGAAATACCACGTACCTCATTTGGCTACATTTGTAACGCTCTCCTCTTTTCCGCCATAAAAATATCTCCCCAGATCTCTTCAGGTAGAATTTTATTTTCCCTTCCCTAGATCATCATAGAGTGCTTTTAAAGCTTTACATCTTATGTCTCGAATTTACTGAGCCACATCAAAGAGCAACTGAATAAATAAAAATATATCATATTCCTGAAAAGGAAAAATGATTATAATAAAAACTTCCAGTTGTTTCCAAATTAATATTTATATCTAATGTAATTTCAATCCAAAAACTTATGGGTTTTATTTGGTTTGTGTGGAATATTAATTCTTTTCAACTTGCCAGTGTTCATCATCTTGAAAAATAAATGGGCAAAAGCTTCAGGACTTTTTTTCTCCTAAAGAAGATTAATGAAGGTAAATTTTTCATACAACTTGTTAAAACATATGATAACATTAACATAATTATAATAGCATCCTACGGATAGAAAAATTAACAGATCAATGGAATAAAAAAATGAGCATGGATATTGACCTTACTGTAAAAAAATAAGTTTGAATGTAGGAAAGGTGTAAGTTGGTGGGGAAGGGAGGGACAGTTAGATGTGTGGGGCCAAGTCACTGGACTAATGTGTTGGAAAGAGAGCATTCAGTTAACTCCTAACTTTACATCCTAAACCAAAGAAAACTCCTGATGGGTTAAAGTAAAATGTTTTAAAAAAAAAATAAGAAAACTATGAAAAGAGAACTATTTTTCAGTTTAGCCAAAGGAAGATTTTTTAAAACACCATAACGTCACATAATATTAACAATCCCCTTCATACGAAAAGTCCACATTCATATTGGACCCCAATCCTGAATCAGTCACTAACTTCTATGTGATCTGGGGGCAAACGACTTACATTCCTTGGGCCTTAGTTTGTTCAGTTGTAAATTTAGGGCGTTGATCACACCATCCCTAAGATTTCTTCTAGTTCCGACAGCCCAGGATTCTGATTCTGAGCAAAATCGATTCCCTTTGGTTCCCTTCCTTTCCCTTTTCTGACCAACACGACCTATGAAACAGAAAAGCAGACCAGGTGAAACTGGTTTCTCTTCTGACCGTGGAAACAAAGTTCACAGGAGGTGTTGATGTTTTTCTTTTTGCAATTATGCATTTCACCAAGCATCTGTGGAGTACCTGTTATGTGCCTGATGCTGTCACCACCTGACTTTTATGTATCACCACCTAACTTTTATGTGTCACCACCTATAATACTCAGGGCATGTTGGAGAGATCACTATTCCCATTTCACAGATAAGAACTTCAGGGCATAGAGGTTAAAGTATATGACCAAGCCATGTAATTAATATGTGGCTCACTCACAATTTGGGCTTGTATTTCCTTCTGACATTGTGATTCAGAGTCTAGGAAAATTATCCCAAGAGAAATTGCAGGCAAGGGACAAAGTCTTACACACACACACACACACACACACACACATTACTAATAATATTCCTTACAAATCAGTTTCTCTACTAATTAACTAATGAATAAAGTTGTATTTTTTAAACAAGCTTAATTTATATCTAGGGTTAATTCTGTCACTGACTTAAGCAAAAATATCTGAACTGGAAGCGTTCCTAGCCTGCTTTCAGGTTTGCTTAGGCATCTCTTCCGCAGAGTTTACTGATACAGCATAGAAATTATGGCAAAGCCCAGTGGAGTCATTGAACTGAAAGTCTCAATACTGCTCAGGAAGGGATGCCAAATTAAATAAAAAGAGCCCCAGCAGTTCTGCAGCTGTGTGCCAAACCAACTGCTGGTATGAGGTAAATGAGGACCAAACTTCCTCTCACTTGTGACCCTTGCCGGTATTTAAACACCAATGCCCAGAGACCAGCACACTGTTCTATAATAAGGGAATACATTGCAATAGCACACATCATTATAATAAATAATAAACCCATTCACAAAGTCTTTCTTAGGTCTTAACTCAAAGGACCGCCATTTAAACTCGCTTCCTCTCACGGGCCCCAAGTAAAGGTTGAGGCGATCGATTCTATCTAAGTATCAATGTGTGATCTGCAGCCCTAGGTTACAGAAAGATTGCATAGAACACAGAGGTCCTCCAGCTGCTTTCTTTTCATATCTACTGACAATGTTGGAGCGGTAGTGTGGTATAGTATTCACCAATATGCCAAAATCACAAAGGTAAGCAACTCAAGCCATTCTTTCTTCTTGTATGAGATGTAACAGACATGTAGATGAAATCCCAGTACTTTATTGTTCTCTTGTAATCATTTTCCAGAATATTTTTTTTTGGAGAGAGAGGGAGAGAGAGAATCTCATGCAGGCTCCATGTTCAGCACAGAGCCCGACATGGGGCTTGAGCCCACGACCCTGGGATCATGACCTGAGCTGAAATCAAGAGTCAGAGGCTCAACCAACTGAGCCACCTAGGCGCCCTGCTTTTCCAGAATTTTTAAATTTCTACCAGAATGCTACAAAGAAATGCTGTTACATTTATAGAGAAAAAAGAACCACAGGAAGTAATGAGACTTCTATTTGTTAGTCTGAATCCACCAGAAAATCCCTGAGCCCAGTGTGTTTCAGGCTCCTTTGAAGAAACGTTTTACAAAAAACCAAGCTCTCCCTTATCTTTAAATTTTGAGGTATGGTCTGATACTAACAAATCACAGCAATGACCGTTGTTAGCTATGCGTTAATTCCTTGTCCAGAATGCTGGTTCCTTGGAATGACAATAGGTGTTCCATGAAAGAAAGAGTTTTGTGGTCCCATAAAAATGAGAAATGTGAGGTTGAAGAGAGTCAGACCTTCACACACTTAAGCCACCTGGAGTCACTGACTCACTGGTGCCCATCATGAATCTCTAGGAGGAGGGTAGCCGGTGCAGTTAGTGTTGCCCAAACTTCCTCAGACCCTTCTCGGCAGAACAGCTCCTAGAACTATATTCAGAGGAATGCACCTCGGGAAGTTTTGCTTAAGTGCTGGATTTGAAGTATTTTCGATGGAAGACATTTTAGACGATACTACATATTTTCCTTTCTTAGTCTCATTTTATTGGAATCTAGTATTTTCTTGGAGGCTTTGGGACATCATAACAAACTCCACTCGTTTTGTTTTTTTTATGCGATGTGCTATACGGAGCCTGTGAGGTGTACAGATGCTCACACCTCAGACTTCAGTGTGTTCAACGTGATATTTCCTCTGGAGTCTCCTCCATGGTCCTCTCCGCTCACCTCACCCTTCAAGTCTGTTCCCAACCCCATGGTCACTGCTGCTACTAACTACCCTTGCCTCGTCCTAAGACCCCTTCCAGTTCTGAGAACTGCAACCCTCTATATGCCCTTTCCTTCCTCCTTGCCTTCCTTCTTTTCTTCCTTCCTCCCTTCCTTCCTCTCTTCTTTCCTCCCTTTCTCCCTTCCCTCCTTCATTTCTTCCCTCCCTTCCTCTACCTCCTTCCCTTTCTCTTTTACCTTCAATATTGGCAATTTCTGCTTTCTCTTTTTCTCTATCACTCTTGCTGGGATTTTCCAATTTTATTAATCTTTTCTAAGAATCACTTTCTCTATTTTTCTCTATTATTTGTTTTCTATTTCATTGATTTCTCCTCTTACCTTTTTTATTCTCTTACTCTGACTTATATTGAGTGTTTTACTCTTTTTTTTTTTTTTTATATTAAGACTCTTTAAGGTAGAATCTTAGATGATTGATTTTTGGCCTTTCTTCTTTTCTAATGTAAGCATTTAGGATGATAAATTTTCCTCTCAACAGTGTTCTAGCTGCATCCCACAAATTTTAATATGTTGCATTTTTATTACCATTCAGTTCAAAATTCCCCGAGTGATTATTTCTTTGGCTCATGTAGAGCCACCCTTATGTAGAAGGGTGTTGACTTAGTTCTCTCATTCTTATTGAATTCTGATTTAATTCCATCAGGGTCAGAGAACATACTCTGTAAGATTTAAATCTTTTGAAGTTGTTTGAGACTTATTTTATGGTCCAGGATATAATTCATTTTGGTGAGTGTTCCATGTACATTTGAAAAGAATGTGTATCCTAAAATCTCTTTGTTCTACAAATTACCGAGGGGGAATTTTTAAATCTTCAACTCTGATTGAAGGTTTATCTACTACTTCCTTTAGTTCTGATGATTTTTGTTTTACGTATTTTGTGTTAATGTTATTAGAGACATACATGTTTATGATTTTTATGTTTTCTTGGCTAATTGACCCTATTTCTCTTCCTCTTGGATAATAGTCCTTGTCTTAAAGTCTACTTTGTCTGGGGCACCTGGGTGGCTCAATCAGTTAAGTGTCTGACCAGCTCAGGTCATGACCTCATGGTTCGTAGGTCTGAGCCCCACATCAGGCACTGTGCTGACAGCTCAGAGCCTGGAGCCTGCTTCGGATTCTGTGTCTCCCTCTCTCTGCCCCTGGCCCCCCTTCTCAAAAATAAACATTTTTTTTTCCAAAAGTCTACTTTATCTGATATTAATATAGCCACTCCCTCTTTCTTTAGCTTACTGTTTACATGGCATATCAACCTTTTGTTGATGTTGTCACTTCAACCTGTGTCTTTAAAATTCACTTCTTATTGATAGCATATCGTTTTATCTTGGGTTAAAATTCAGTCTGATAATCTCTGCTTTTTAATTAGAGTGTTTAGTCCATTTTCATTTAATGCAATTATTGACATGGTTTGATGTAGAAAAACTATTTTTCTACTTGTTTTTTATTTTTACCATCTCTTTTTTGTTCCTTTGTTGTCTGCCTGACTTAGGATTATATAATTTAAATTTTTTTAATATTCTGTTTTATTGACTTTTGAACCATACCTCTTTGTGTTATTTTTAGTGGTTGCTCTAGGAATTACAATATGCATCCTTAACTTATTATAGTTTCCTCAGAGTTAATATTGCACCAGTTCACATACAATGTAAGGAACTTACAACCATAGAATTTCATTTACCCGCCTCCTTGTGTTATTGTTGTCATGTGATTTACATATATTGTAAACTGCACAGTATGTTATAATTTTTTGCCTTAAATAGCCAATTGCCTTTCAGAGAAACTAAGAGAAGAAAAACACATAGTATTTTATATTTACCATAGACATCTAACTTTCCATCTTGTGTCATTTTCTGTCAGCCTAAAAAATCTTCCCGTAAGCATTTCTTGCCTGCTGAAGGCAATGTAACACATGCCTGCTGGTGACGCATTGTTTTCTTTTGCCAAAAAAAGTATTTATATTGCCTTTATGTCAAATTTTGGGTTGCCAGAGTTTTTCTGTGGTTTTTTTTTTCAATGCTGTAAAGTTTCATCGTTTCTAATAAGTCAGCCATCATTTGGATCGTTGATTCCCTCTATATAATGGGTCTTCTTTTTTTTTTTTTCCTGGATGCTTTCAAGTTTTTCTCTTTGTCTTTAGCTTCCAGGGTTGATTGTTTCACAATCAACAATTGACAACTGTTTCTCCTATATGAGCATTTTCCTATTTCTTTGTAAACATAGTAACCTTTCATTATTGTGAACATTATAAATGATGTGTTATGGAGACTCTGAATTCTGGTACCTTGCTCTCTGATGTGTTGATGCTTATTTAATACTCTAATAATCCATTTATGTAAATTAAAAAACAGAGTAAGAATGGCTGGGAGTGGAATTCAGAATAGTGGGTACCTTCGGGTTGTGGTAGTGACTGACAAGGAGCATGAGAGAGGTCTTGGGGGTGCTTGCAATGCTCTACTTCTTATTCTGGATGCTGGTTTCCCACAGTGTCTGCTTTGTTAAAATGTATCAACTGATGACCTTATGATTTGTGCCTTTTCAAAAATGAATGTTTTTCAACATTTTCAAAAATGCCTGTGTGGCTTAGTCAGTTCAGCATCCCACTCTTGATTTCGGCTCAGGTTATGCTCTCATGGTCGTGAGATCAAGCCCCTCATCTGGTTCCATGGCCTCCACGCTGGGCATACAGCCTGCTTAAGATTCTCTCTGCCCCTTCCCCCTTTTGTGTGCCACACATGCTTATACATGTGCACACACTCTCTCTAAAAAAAATGAATGTTACATTCCAATAGAATGTTCAACAATTCCTGAGATGAGAAAAAGTTATGGTGTGCATCTCTACATAATAAGTCCTCACAGTGGCCTAATGGAAGATCAGTGATGCTGAATTTTATGCAAAATTGGATTATATAAATTTGCAATTCCATGATATAAAATGATAATATTGCATTATTGCTTTATACACAAAGTTTGAGATGATTTCAATCCCCCCAAATGTAAAAAAAAAAAAAAAAAGAAAAGAAACAAACTTTCATTTTTTCCAAAGCTGGTGCAGGCTGATTGAATTTGAGGTATATTTATGCTGAAGTCTCCACAGAGAGACACCATCTGAATAAATAAAAAACACCCTGTACCATTACGATGTAAACTCAGCAAATGTAACAAATAACAGTGATTAAACACAGCAATAATTTTTTCTCACCGCACACAATTAATGGCTATATGGCAGCTCTGCACTTTCTTGTGATCTAAGATGGCTAAGGTGGCTGCTGGGCTCCTGCCATCATGTCTCTATCCCAACCAGAAGAATCAATGCAATTCCTGTAGCACTGGCCAGAATCTTGTCCCAAAGACAAATCAAGCTGCAAGGGAGGCTGAGAAATGTAATTTCTGCCTGTGTCACATGTTGAAGGCCAAGCAACAGTCTTTGCCATTCCGGCCATTCGCTGTCTGGCTGTCTCAAATTATGTGAGTTGAGATTTGACATGCTTTCAGGAAAAATTCCCTTACATAAAATTCAGCTGCCCTGTAGCTAATAATATCCCTCTTCTCCAGAAGATAAAAAGGAGACTCAAAGAAGTTAAATGACTTACCCCAGCACACTGCTGATTAAATGACAGAGGTAGGACTGAAATCCAGTGCTCCAAGCCCATGGTTTTTGCTTTTCTGCTATAGATACCTTTCCAGGGAGTTCTTCTAGCTCCAAGAATGCTGGAGAGTTTTTCTGACAGAAAGTGAGGCCCAGACTGTCCCTATGTTAAATGATGCTGAGAAAGGAATGAAAAACAGAGTGATAGGGCTTTACCATGAGGACAGGAATAGAGCTACTGACCTGAGCTGTGTTTGGCTTGAAAGGTTCGAGAACTCAGAAAGCAAGAAAATAGAGTAAAAAAGCCCTGGGCCATGAAGCAGTGATGTGCCCTTTTTGCTCTGCCTCTATTGGGCAGATGAGATGTGTGTCCTAGCCACTTTCCCTTCCTGATCTTTAGTATGCCGTCCATAATATGGGGAGGAGGGCTGAGGCAGGACTGCAGAATATGGTCATGCAGGGTTGTATAATGTGGCTGTGTAGGTTTAAATTCACCCGGCAGAAGATTCTGGAGCAGAGTAGAGAGGTACAACACAGCTCCAATTCTACCCCCTTCCTGCCCCTCAGAAACAAAATACCACTGGTAAATTATCAAAATATTGAGATTCTCAGAAACAGTACAAAATCTGGAGAGAAGACAAGCAAGCACCTTTTTTTCTCTTTGGACAAGGGGACGTGGAAGAAAGAGGTGAAATTGGAGAGCAAACAATGTCTGATTCTTCCAGAGAGAAGTGAAGTCTTCAGGCTTCTACTGAAATGATCCAAAACCCCTGGGGCTAGAGGGAGGGAGGGAGGGATTCATCCTCAACTAAGTAGAGCAAACCCTGATATAGGATGTTCATCAAAACCTCAGGAGAGGGGAGAGAGCCTACATATTTTAACAGAGACTGTATATATCCTAAAATGGAGGCTTCCCTGACCCAGGCCCTCAGCTAACAGAAAGGTACAGGAGACCCAGAGTACCTGCTTCTCACGTGGGAAAGAAAACACACTGGTAGCAGACTACGGGGGAGGAGATGCTACATCAGAGCAAGCAGATTGTCTGGGCAGAGCCGCCCAAGAATATACAAGGGGGAAAGAAACAATACAGCCACTATGCTGATTTATTACATAAATGCCAGTATTTCACCCACAGCTAACAAAAAGAGAGGAAGAGGAAGGGGGGAGGGAGAACTATGGGCTGCAAAAGACAAAGCCTAACCTAGAAAAAAATATAACTCAAGGAACAGAAGGAATTTTCTCACAATTTCTTCATATGATAGCACAGCTTGCTAGGAACATAAATTAAGTAAAACTAGAACTCAACCATGAGATGATAAAATAGCAGAATGAGATAAAAAGGGAGGTTGCAGACATAAGGAAACAAATTGAATACCAAAATACTTTATGGAACTAATAAATAAACTATAAATAGGAAGAACAGAACACACACTGCTGAACACTGAAATATGGGCGTGGAGAAAAGACTGTAAGCACAGCAAACGCAACGGAAAAAGACAAAGGAAATTAATTAGAAGCTAATAGATACGCATAGTAGTTCGTTACAGGCTAAGCTGCAGTAACAAAGAAATCCGAAAATATAATGCCATAAATAGATCAATTTATTTCTTGTTCACAAAACAGTCCACACATGAAAAGTCTAAGGCTCACAGGATGACTCTGCTTCCTTCTCTCTGGAGGCTGTATCATCTCGTTCCTGTGGTTACAGACACTCTCGTTCCAGTGGTTGAAGCTGGCTCCTCTCTACACTTTCAGCCCATAGGAACGATAAAGATAGTCCAGGGTAGGCATTCTAAGGAGATGGCCCAGAGGTTACACTTACCACCGCTGCCTACGTCTTACTGGTCTGATTTTGGTCACATGTCCACACTTAGCCACACTGGAAAATGTAGTCTGCGACTGGATAGCCATATGCTCAGCTAAAATCAGGGTGTTTTATTCTAAAACGAACCAGGAGAGAAATGAATCATTAGGAACCACAACATGAAAGGTAAAGATGAGCCAACGCTTAATGACACTTGGTATCTCTGAGAGAGAACCCAGCAAAAGGGAAGACACAGCCAATGATATGATGGAAGAAAATTTTCCAGAGATGAAGAAAGAACAAAATCTACAGGTGGAAAGAAAGCACTGAATCCCAGGAAAATTTGATTTCGAGTGTTACGGAATAAAGGTTTTCTAGTTAAGCGCCTGAACTTCAAAAACACAGAATGTTTCAGACACGCAGGCAGAAAGAAAAATCACTGACAAGGGGTGAAGGATGAATCAAGCCGGCATCAGATTTCACAATATTCATGGTAGAAGACAATGTGTCAGTGTCTGCAAAGTTTTGAGAGAAAAAAAAAAAAAAAGGATGACCCCAGATGTAATTCAAGTATAACTACCCATAAACACTTGTTAGAAAGAACTGCTTGATAACCAAAGGCAGGCGATTAAACAACCAATCAAAGTAAGTAACTCAAGCATAGAGAAGCCATAACAAAAGGACTGTTGGTGGCGCTGGATCCATTTATGTGTAGAATGGATGCTAAACAATCCCAGCAATTGTGGTTTCAAAACAGAATGTGGATATTATAAATCTGGGCAATGTAAAAATAATAATAAAACATTGGAAGGTGAGGGAGAGGGGATGCCAGTAGCAAGATAGTTCTAATGCTCTCATCTGTTGAAGATGGGATACGTTATTCAAATTTCAAACACAACTTTAGGGGCGCTGGGGTGGCTCAGTCGGTTAGGTATCTGACTCTTGATTTCGGCTCAGGTCATGATCTCATGGTTCATGAGATCAAGCCCCGAGTCAGGCTCTGCACTGACAGCACAGAGACTGCTTGGGATTGTCTCTCTCTCTCTCTCTGCCTCTCCGTCTCTTTTTCTCCCTCTCGAAATAAATAAACATTTTTTAAAACCATGATTTTTAAAAATCTAAAGGTTTTTCATAATCACCTTTATTTAACTACAGGGTGGATATCTACAAGTTACTGCCTGAGAGCTGACCACCTATTTTTGTACATGAAGTTTCATTAGAACACAGCCCAACCCATTTGTTTACATGTTGTCTATGCTACTCATTGTCTATGCTACCTCTGTGCAGAGGAATCTTTTTCAACTCATAGGAATCTTGTGGTAAAGAAATATTGATTTGAGGTTTAATAATTTGTTGGGTTTAATTCAGCCTTCCCCCTCCTATTAAATTCATGTCAAAAATTAAGTTTAATAATGTAATATAAATCCTATTTTTATAAGATGATATATTAATCATTCCAAAGATGTCAGGGATAATGGATCACCTAACGATATTTGGCATGGTTTCTTAAACTTTCATCTTTGTGTTTTTCTACATTAATTGGAATCTTTATAATGAGTATATATCATTTTTACCAGAATAATAAAATAGAATGGTTTTTCTATTTGAAAACACTAGAAGCAAATATACCAAGATATTAACAATGATTAATTCTGGCTGGCAGGAATATGATTGCTATTTTCTTTTTTAAGCTTTTCCATATCTTTTAAATTTTGAAAAAGCTATTATAGCAGGTTTAGGCATAAAACGACAGAGTTTGGGAAATAGCAATGAAGTACCAGATACAGGGAACATTGTTCTATATATAGGATAGTCCATACCATTTCCAGCCTAAAATGTAAAGCATGATATAAAGGAGAAGCCAGAAGCAGAGGAAATTTGACTTCTGTTAGGCAATCAGCACATTCATGAAGCTGGTTTCTTTAATTTGCATTAATCTCAACCCACCATTGCATGCTCGTCCCCCACCCTACCCTTCTGGCACACACACCATACTCCAGCCACACCGAGCTCCTCGCCTTCCGTGAAATCTTCATATGTCTGTATGCGATTCTACTTTGTCGCCACCATTCTTTCCCCCTGTAATTGCAGCCTCTTCTCCACGTGATATAATTCAATGCTTCTCTTAAGACACAATTTAAATATCACAACCTTGACTGCACATCAGAATCACCTAGGGGGCTTGATAAAAAATACCAAGGCCGAGGCTCCAGTCCAGCTACTTGGATTTATTTGCCCAGAGTTGGGGCCCAGGCAGCAGGATTTCTTTCTTTCTTTTAATTAAAAAAAATTTTTAATGTTTATTTATTTTTGAGAGAGAGAGGGAGAGGAGGGAGGGGCAGAAAGCGAAGGGGATAGAGGATCTGAAGCAGGCTCCGCACTGACAGCAGAAAGCCTGATATGGGGCTCGAATCCACAAATGAGAGATCATGACCTGAACCGAAACCAAGAGTCAGACACTTAACCAGCTGAGCCATCCAGGAGCCCCTAGGAAGCAGTATTTCTGAAAAGCTCCCTGAGTGATTCTAATATACAGCTCGGGTTGGTGTTCCAAAGCCTTCTGCAATGCCAGCAGGCAGAGTTAATTACTCCCTCTTCTGCTCTCCCATTGCCCTTAGCTTTTCCATTCTTGGTGAAACTTAATGCTGATTGTATTAAAATTAGTGTTAGGTAGTAAGTGCTCAGTAAATGCTGAAGGTCATTACATGCCTTCTGCCTCCAAGCAAGCTAATGCAAAGTGGTTATCCTTACCATGGGAATGTGGCCGTAGAGTGGGCTTATGTTCCGCACCCAGCAACACTGTTCCTGGGATTTATTTCTGTAATCTTGAAAGGATGTCAACCTCCAGTGTAACCTTCTTCTCCATGCCCCTACACACACACACACACACACACACACACCCCTTGGGTCTGGCTTTTACATCGTTGAGATCTATGCAATTGAAACCATTAAAGAAAGCATTATGAATGTGCTGACTGCCTGGCAGAATCTGAATATCATCTGCCTTCCACCCTTTGTGTTTTTATGTCGGTTCCTGTGAGTTTGGCTTTCAAGAGCAGGTTGTCAGGTGTACTTTGTCAAAGGCTTTCAGAAAATCCAGATAAATGATGCTCTATGCTCTGAAACTGCCAAACCTGTATTTTACATCTTCACAATGCTTGACAATTTTATTTAAGTGGAATCTTTCTTTCTTCCTCCAATTTACCTTTGCCTCCATGACCCTGATATCAATCAGACAAGTGGAGACCCTTCCATCTCTGCTACTGAAAATCAGCTATACATAGGCCTTGTCTGGGGTACCGTACTTTGGGTGATTAGCTCAGCCTCCCTGATTTAAGGAAATCCTGGAGGCTACTCATGTCTGGAGGTGTGGTGGGTCAAGGAGAGCTGAGGATGAGAACGAGAACAAGGTGGATGGGCAAGATGGAAGTTCCAGAATAATACCACGTGCACATGAGCCCTCGCTGTCATTGAGGCAACGCCCATGGCACTCTCCTTTCCTCCTCCAACTCACCTGGAAGGAAGATTGCCCTGACAGCCTACTCTTTTCCTGTTTAAAAAAAAAAAAAAAACCCTACTTATAGGGGTGCCTGGGTGGCTCAGTCAGTTAAGCCTCAGACTCTTGGTTTTGGCTCAGGTCATGATATTACAGTTCGGGAGTTCAAGCCCCACATCAGGCTTTCAAGCCTACTTGCAATGCTCTCTCTTCTTCTCTCTCTGCCCCTCCCCCACTTTCCCTCTCTAAACAAACAAACAAATAAATAAATAAACACTAAAAAAAATTTTAAACCCTAATCATAGTCATTTTAAACTCTGCTTACCGAACGTTTGGTGTTCACAGTCTGGTAGCTGCTTACAGTTTCCCTTAAGCTCCGCATCCTGGCAGTGGGAGCCTAACACCTTTGTTCACACAGACATTTTTCAGCCAACAGATATTTATTTTGGAAAGTGATTTTCTCCCCCCAACCTCCAGTCTTCATGAAATTTCCCTTTTGTTTTCCTTGACCTTGATGAGCAAAACAAGGTATGGTACAACTGAGTCCAATGGCAAATTTCACTAATGTAAAATCAGATGAATCTTAAACTTGAATAATCTGTGTATTTCTAGTATACTGTGTAACCTTAAATAAATCTACTAACCTTTCTGTCTTGGTTCTTTATGAGTCAAATAGCAAATTGTTACCTAGTTCCTTTAGAAGTTATGCAAATTAATTAATGTTTGGAAAATTTAAATCAGTCTATAAATACCAAACAGTTGCATCTTCCCTGCTGAGAGCACCCAGGTAATTCATAATGTCTTATAATAAAGGTAAAAATAGTATACTTGAGCTATACCATTAAATGCGATTTATATGAATACATATAGTCTTTAAAAGCTAGAAACCATTTAACAGAAATAATTCATATTTCATGACTATAATAAAAGCATTTAATGACTTTAGAAAAGGTAATCATCTACTGTAACTGATCTAGACATCAAGTCTTTAACTCTCTCTGAAATGTTCAAGAATCCACTCAAAGTTCATTTTTAACCTGTTAATGTTGACTGATACATTTATCTTTAAATTCTCCCAGTTTGCTCATTGTTTTGTTGTTGTTGTTTTGTTGTTTTTTTACTCTCAAAACTCTAATATGTATTTCCTGAGGATTTTGCCTGTACAAAACTTTGCTGTATTCAAAACCTCTTCTGTCAAGATTTAGTACTTTTATATCGTAGTCATTAAAACTGAACAAAATCTTAATAGTTCCTTTATTAACTACTCTAGTGACTTTGCATAGTGGAAATCACAACATGTTAATTGGATTTAATTAACTATTTTAAATTACACAAACTCCTGACAGTAGACAGTAGCACAGGGTACTCATGGGCAATAAAATTGGAGCTGCTATTGCTACTTTATTAAAACTTAATGAAACTATTCATAATCTTATTTATTGTTTACAAGAAGAAAACTGTGTTCATTTTGAAAGCAAAAATGCCTGCTGAAAACAAATTTTTTGATCATCTAGGTGAAGGTTCAGAAGTTAATAAAAGGGTCTACCATATCCAACCTCACCGTTCTCCCAGCTTCTCATCACAGAAATCCCTATTTCACCCCCATACCAGTCTTACAAACGGAAGCCAGGAAAGGTTAGTGATTCAATGACCATTTTATGTGCTTAGGAATGTACGGGAAAGAGCATTGAGGTGGGATGGGGGACCTGAGTTTGAATTTGGGCTCAGCCATTATTTCTTCTAGGTGTCCTTAGACAAGTCAGGTCCTTACTCTGGCCTGAGTTTCCTCCTCCATAAATCAGAAGGTTGGGCTAAACAATAACTAGAGTCTCTTTCACCTCAAAAACCCATCACTCTATGAATTTCATATTGATTCAGATGTTGGTGTTACTGTGTGTTAAAATTATTATTGTGTTTAGACGGTATTATTAGAATTTTTCAGTCTTCTGAACAGATAGTTTCTGATGCTATTCTGGTAGCATTTAAAAATTTTTATTTCAATATACTATTATGCAAAAATATGAAGCCAGCATTAATGTAATTGGCATTTCAGCCATGCATGTCTTAGTCTAAATTCTAGTGTTCGTGAATCCAGTGGATTTCTGGTTTTTAGAATTGTTTTTTTTTTTTTTTTTGAGAGATAGAGAGCACACGCACGCACATGGAGTTGGAGAGGGACAGAGGGAGAGGGAGAGAGAGAATCTTAATCAGGCTCCATGCCCAGCACAGAGCCCTACATGGAACAGATTTCTAGTTTTTAAACAAAAGGTCACATCATCTTCATCTCAGTATCCCCAGTGTCTAGAACCATTTCTAGCATTTTCGAGACCCTACCTGTTGGTTGAACGAATAAGTAAATGAAAGAGTAAGTGAATGAATAAGGACTGAGTGTTGTAAATATCATCCTCTCTACTTCTCTCTGCTACTTAATTTTATTAGCTGAAGTATTAAAAATGCCTAAGTGGATCCCCTTTTGTATCTCAAATAAAACCAAGTGATATGGTCTTTAATTATTCCTGTATCGCTTTCTATCTGTTGTCTGGAATATTTTGGACTAAAGTTGGTTCCCGAGAGTTCTCTTGGTCCTTGGAGTTTTGAAGTTCTCTGTCTTGTCTGCTCATCTACTGACCTGTTGGTGGAGGAACAGCAGAACTCAAGAGAACCCAGCATCATTATAAGTCCATTAATGTGTAAAGCTCACAACTGTAACTGTTACTTTTCTAGTTATAAACCATTATTGTTCAGCAATCTTTATGATACATGATTTTACTTAGTTTACATATTTACTACCTATGAATACAGAATAACTCCAGCAGAGTCCTTGCTTTAGTACCATATTATGTTCTTCCTTGATCAAATTAGGATGACTGAAATAGTGAATGAGTGAATCGATAAATCAATAAACCAATGAATCAATGTCCACTTTAGCAATAGACATAATGAAAAATTGCTGCAAGACAAAAGTGAATCTAGAACCATGGCAACTTGGTGCGGAAAAAAACCACATTTTCATCCCTCCGTTTTCTACCAGAGAACATCTGGCTTTCCATAATATTTGTAATTAATCAACCAATTAATCAACATATATTTATTGAGTGCTTACCATATGTATGGTGCTGTGCAAGGTAACGTAAGTGTCAGGAAAGCACAAGCCATGAAAATGTAGACACAGTGTCTAGTTTTGTACATATTCCCAATGTCCTTACCTGCCATTTAAGCTTCACCTCAGATCCGCACATGTCCAGCACGAGGTGAAAGATTAACAGCATCCAGAAGAGAGAGTTGTCTTGGAAAATGCAGGATGGACTTCCCAACTTCTTCTTGAACTCTCTTGCTATGTCCAAAAAAGAAATAAAGTAGTTTGTGTGTGTGTGTGTGTGTGTGTGTTTTTTTTATGGTTAAGAATTAAGTCTTGGGGCGCCTGGGTGGCTCAGTTGGTTAAGAGTCCAATTTCAGCTCAAGAGATCAAGAGTCCAACTTGATCTCTTGGTTTATGAGTTCGAGCCCCGCGTCGGGCTCTGTGCTGACAGCTCAGAGCCTGGAGCCTGCTTTGGATTCTGTGTCTCCCTCTCCCTGCCCCTCCCCCACTTGCTCTGTCTCTCTCTCTCTCAAAAATAAATAAACATTAAAAATTTTTTAAAAAGAAGACTATAGGACTCACAGTACACAAACCAAACTTTCAGGCTGTGTGTGACCTCAAGCAAGTTGCTCTCTGGTCTGAGAATCGACTCCAAACTCTACAAATAGGGCAGACCTGACCTGGACTTTCTCTGTGCTCCCATCACATGGGCCTTCCTTCTGGTCCTCATCAGGCCAAGCACATTTTCACACGGGCCTTCTCAAGTGCCTGTATCTCTGCCTTGAAAAGTCACTTCCTTAAGCATCCGCCTTTTCCTTCATAGATGACCACGATTTGTAATTATGTATTTATTTGTGAATTTATTTAATGTCTTTATCCTTCCTAGAAGCTCCATAAGTTCTCTCTGGCTCACCACTGCATCTGCAGCCCTGACACCTAATAGGCACTTAACAAATATTGGTTCAATGAATGAACTTCTAATCTCTAATCCATTCAATAAGAAAGTAAGAGTGTTATGAAAGTTTAATGAGGCAATGGTGTTAAGGGACAATTTCCCAAAATAGGTAAAATCGTGGATCTCATACAAATTTAAAATGAACACATGTCAAAGATTTTATTTATTTAATTCTTTGATTAAAAGAGAGATCTGTAGGATGTCACACTGGTTTAAAGAGAATCCAAAGAACACACATTTGTAGATCAGAAATATTAAAATAAATTTGCAAATAGATGCAAAATTGACTTTTCTATGGGAAGGAAGAGTGTCTCTTCACCAGAAACAATTTATTTTCAAGTTTATAGATAAGAATTATTTGCATTTGCATTAGTATTAGTTTTGTTTTGTTTTGTTTTGTTTTTACAAATTAACCTTAATCTCTACTGAGTTATGAAATAGCTCAGTCAAAGATTAGGTCCAGATAACCCCTAGAGGCTACAGCATTCCATTCGAAAGATATCCAGTAATCTCTTTTGCTTATTCCAAAACTTAAACAAAAATATTCCTATAGTCTTCCACCATTTTTTTTTAAAAGTCTATTTTGAGAGAGAGAGAGAGAGAGAGAGAGAACGAACAAGAGTGGCAGAGGGCAAAGAGAAAGGGAGAGAGAGAATCCCAAGCAGGCTCCATGCTTTCAGGATAGAGACTGAGGCAGGGCTCAATCTCACAAACCGTAAGACCACAACCTGAACTGAAGTCAAGAGTCTAATGCTTAACCAACTAGGCCACCCAGGCGCCCCAGTCTTCTACCATTTTGATCAAAATGATCTCAACAGGGGCGCCTGGGTGGCGCAGTCGGTTAAGCGTCCGACTTCAGCCCGGGTCACGATCTCGCGGTCCGTGAGTTCGAGCCCCGCGTCGGGCTCTGGGCTGACAGCTCAGAGCCTGGAGCCTGCTTCCGATTCTGTGTCTCCCTCTCTCTCTGCCCCTCCCCCTTTCATGCTCTGTCTCTCTCTGTCTCAAAAATCAATAAACGTTAAAAAAAAAAATTAAAAAAAAAAAAAAAAATGATCTCAACAAGGGGAGCCTGGGTGGCTCAGTCAGTTAAGCGTCCAACTTCAGCTCAGGTCATGATCTCACAGTTTGTGAGTTTGAGCCCCACATCGGGCTCTGTGCAGACAGCTCAGAGCCTGGAGCCTGCTTCGGATTCTGCGTCTCCTCCTCTCTCTGCCCCTCCCCTGCTCATGCTCTGGCTCTCTCTGTGTCTCAGTAATAAATGTTAAAAAAAATTTTTTTTAATGATCTCAACAAAAAATTCAAAAAATAAGTCTGGTATCATTAGGTTTGTCCTGATTATTTATACATGTGCAACAAGAATATTAATTCTCCATCTAGGCCATCTTAGGTTTGCTCTGCTGAAAGTTTTCATAAGGAATCTCAGATTAATCTTTTTAAATACTCTATTATGTGCTATCTTAAGGCTAGGAAATCAAGCCCAAGAAACTCTGCCTGCCACATTTCAGCTACAGGATTTGTAAATGTGGGTAAATTCCTCTCTTCTAGAGGTGCTCCAATATCCTAAAGTTCTTGGGCCTGCCAGGACATGACCTCCTACCACCTGTAAGGATGGAAAACCTATAAGCCATGTACCAGGCCAGTCTTTTTGGAAGGCTTTGGAAGCACTGGCTCCATACAGTCAACTTCAGTTCTTTAAAAGTTACTTGTCATTCATGATTAATAAGTATCATTCTTTTTTTTTTTTTTTTTAAATTTTGTTTTCAACGTTTATTTATTTTTGGGACAGAGAGAGACAGAGCATGAACGGGGGAGGGGCAGAGAGAGAGGGAGACACAGAATCGGAAACAGGCTCCAGGCTCCGAGCCATCAGCCCAGAGCCTGACGCGGGGCTCGAACCCACGGGCCGCAAGATCATGACCTGGCTGAAGTCGGACGCTTAACCGACTGCGCCACCCAGGCGCCCCAATAAGTATCATTCTTAAATATGAAATTTCAGGCAAAGTCTTGGTTGCATAAGTGATTTTTCCAATGATATCTTAGTAAAAAGAGAACAGATTTTTACTGAAATTATGCAAATAACTATCTTGCCATGAAAAGTAAGGAGACTCAATGAGAGTTTCTGAATTTGAGAGATGAGGGGGAGCACATTTAAAGTATTAGAGGTTTGATTTCCCTATTTTCTAGAAATTTTAAGAATATTCAGTTTACATATGCACTTACTTCTCTCTGTAAGTCGATCTGAACAGAGCTCCTTTAATTTGAGACATTACAGTCTAATTTATTAATACCATCTGGAGACAGGAAAAATTTCTACATTCACAATGAGAGATAAAGACTTTCCTGAATTACGTAAACACAGACATACAGATACAGACAGGACTTATAGCTTCAATGCTATAATTTCAGCTACAGATGAAAAATAAACACAGAAACACACTTGCTGGTCCAGATACCAAACAGCTATTCTCCTTCTCTGTAGGCATGACATTCCTAGTTGGTCTGAGCTCAAAACACACAAGTGGACAAACAGAAGACTAACAAACTGTATTCTCTATTGTCTCTCACTCAGTGGGGAGTTAGATCTCCATAAGACATTAATCCATTTAGGGAGATCACCAAATTCTCAGTCCCTAGAGCTACCAATAAGGAATTACTCAGCCATAAATGAACCTAAGAGATAAACAAAACAAAAAATTTTTGTAGGGAGTAATACTAAAATTAGAAAAGCACTCAGTAAGGTTCTATTGCCACTTTGAATTCACCCACAGGTGCTAAGAAAATACATGCCTGGCGTTGGTTCCTGTGAGGTGCACCATGTCTGGCAATTTCAGGTGAATCTTTTGCTCATCTTGCTGAAGTCTCCAAAATTATTAGGGATATATATATATATATATATATATATATATATATATTTTTTTTTTTAATGTTTATTTATTTTTTGAGAGAGAGAGAGAGTATGAGCAGGGGAAAGGCAGAGAGAGAGAGGGAGACACAGAATCCAAAGCAGGCTCCAGGCTCTGAGCTGTCAGCACAGAGCCTGATGTGGGGCTCTAACCCACAAGCCATGAGATCATGACCTGAGCCGAAGTCAGATGCTTAACTGACTGAGCCACCCAGGCGCCCCAAAGGATATATATTTTAAAGTAAAACCATGACTCTTATACAACTATAAAATGAAAACATCCAAGGTTTTATTTACCTCATCGATTAAATGAGAACATCAGTAAGATGTTACAACTGGTTCAAAGGAGAATCCAAACAACAGATATCTTTACAAATCAAGCATACTGAAATAAATTTGCAAATAGACACACAACTGACTTTTGGGGGGGGGGGTTATTTGCATGTGTATAAACAAGAAATATATGCATTGCTTTCAGTTTTCCATAAATTACCCTTAATCTCTAGAAAATAGACAATTGAAAACAAATGTGATTATAGGGCCAGATAATCAGAGGTTCCAGCATTAGGATAAAAAATACCCAGTCTCTTTTGCTTATTCCAAAGTCTTAACTTCTTCCTTCCAATGCTAAATGTACACACATGTGTTTATCTAAGATTAAGTGCATCGCTCCAACCAGTACTAAAGCAAAGGTTATAATCACATTCGCTGGGTTTCCCTCTGAGTCTGGTAATGAAAATATATTGAATTAGAAGGAGCTCTGTTTTTCACATCTGCAAGTCAGGCATAGTTCTTGGAAACGGGATTTGATATTTAAAGGTGGAAAATATTCGTTGAGGACACAGAATTAGTCTTAACATTTTAAAGTGGTTAAATCCAGTGCTATAAAAATTAAAACCTGAAGTCCTAATTTCAAAAGGGGCTTAAAGAGTTGTACTCTGGATTAGCACTTCTTAAATTTTTAAAGTACAAAAGATTGACCTGGCATGCTTACTGAAAATGTGGATTACTGGGCCCCAATTCTACTGGATCTCAAACTTCAGGACACATTAAGTATGTCCTAGAGTCTTCAATAATACAGATTCCCAGGCCCTGGATTCGGAGGTTTAGGCAGACCCAGGAGAGGGCCCAGGAATATTCATTTTTAATACAAAACTCTCCCCCAAAATGACTCTGCAGTAAGCAAACTAAAGAGTTCTCTTTGGATTCATTGGTTTATGAGGGAAGTCTTCTGCTCCACAACCCCTCGGCGATCATTCCTCTGATTCCTGTAACACTAGACTTAATAACACATAGCATGGTCATCGAGGGACTAAGGCAAATGGAAACAATACTTGTTCTTCTTAGGGTCTGTGCCAACTTCCCAACTTAGTCCAGCTTGGTACACAGCTTGCGGATGAGGATTTCCTTGAGACCTACGGTTCCTTTACTTTCCTTCCTGTTACACGAAAGCAACAAGAAGCTGAAGCCCTGTCACAAGTTTATTTCACATACTCCCTGGGTTTCTGGGTTTCTGGCTTCAATACAACAGATCCATCTTAATGAAAGTATTGTCCCTGCTAGAAGGCTTTGCTCAATTATTCATTGATTCATTCATTTGTCTATTTAGTTAACAGTCTCCTGTCCTTAAAAAGCCCTGGTACCAGCCATGCCGACATAGTAGGAGTTCTAAGTATTGTAAATTAGTTGCATTAATACTAACCATGCTGCTCAGTTACACTAAATTAATCTATTTGGGTGATCACATCTTCTGGTGACATGAGTAATGTCTGAAAATAACTTTTCTTTTATAAAATCTGACTCATTGTCACAACAGCAGAATAGTTTTAAGCACACAGATTTTTTTTCTTTCGGTAAAAAACATCTCTATGGTTATGATGACCGTGTACTTGATTTTTCCGAATTTTAATTTTTTTTTTTTAACGTTTATTTATTTTTGAGACAGAGAGAGACAGAGCATGAACGGGGGAGGGTCAGAGAGAGGGAGACACAGAATCGGAAATAGGCTCCAGGCTCTGAGCCATCAGCCCAGAGCCCGACGCGGGGCTCGAACTCACGGACCGCAAGATCGTGACCTGGCTGAAGTCGGACGCTCAACCGACTGCGCCACCCAGGCGCCCCAGATTTTTCCGAATTTTAAAAAAAGAGTAACAAGATTATCAATAATTGAAAAATGTTACATATAAAGAAGTTTTAGTGTGCCCTGAAATGATATTTCTACCTTAAAATGAAATTATCATAATACAAGTTTATTTCATATTGGCATTATTGGAAATGCCATTTTTTTCCTTGGGTTAGAATTAATGGCTTAAATGAATGTGTACCGTAGCTGTTTTTCCATGCAGAGGATGAAGGCACTAGATGTACTCTCACAAATAAGAAGATGAATAGAGTAAGTTACACTTGTGAAATTGATGGAGCTCAGACGTTGTGGAAACGGCATTAAAACCATATTCTTCTAACCTTCCTTTCCAGGAATTTTAAGTATGATAGAACGAGGACTGATTCCACCAACAGCAAGGATTACCTTTCAGAATCCACCCATTGCACCTAGAGCAGCTCTTCTGCATAATTTTGATGAAGCACATAAGATTCCTCCTGCTGGTAAGACAATCTTGCCTGTATGCTTAGTTGCGGATACACAGGAATTACCCCACACCAAAATCTAGTCTTCCAATATCCAACTTTTATCTTCAATAATAAAACATGAAAGTTGTAACAGTAGTGAGTCTCACTTGGCTGAATAAAGTAACTTCAGTCTCTTTGTCACATAACTACGCAGGGCCTATTGTCTGTGTGTTAGAAGGTTGGTTTTTTCCAGAGGCCTGCAGCTTGGTTGGGAAAACAAGACAGAACAAAGACAAAAAAATACAAAGAAGCATAGCATAAAAACCCAGTGGATGTTAATGTCTAGTGCTACAGGTGGGCAGAGGAATGATAGAGGCAGGGTGAGATAACAGACTTCAAAGAAGAGCCTGGATGAAATAGGGTGTTCGAGAAAAGTGCCCATCTGGGAGTCTACTAACTAGTTGCAGAACCTCAGACAAGACAATTACTTTCTCCAGGCCCCAGCTTTCCCAGTTTGGAAATGAAGAGGTTTGGGCTAAACTAATTCATCTGTTCAACAAATGTTTGTCAAGTGCTTGCTTTATCAAAAGTAGCATTTAAGTGCTGGCGACCCAACAGAGAATAAGTCAGACAACCTTTCTGTCCCCATGGTGCTTACATTCCAATGAGAAATACAGATAATAAGCAGGTGAGTAAATGAGAATTTAAGCTAGTGATAAGCAAGAAATAAAACAACATGAATGAGAGTGGAAAGGAGGTGGTTATTTTGCTTGAGAGGGGAGGGTCAGGAAATGCCTCTCAGAAGATGTACAAGGCTTGAATTGAGGTACAAATGATCAGAAGAAGCCACTAATGTAAAGATCTAGGGGAAAGTATTTCAGATATAGGCCAGCACAGATACAAGGGCCTAAGGACTAAGGAGGGAATGAGCAAGGCTAGTGTGGCTAGAGAGCCAAAAGCCAGAGAGAGAGAGAGAGAGAGGGAGGAGGTGGGACTGGAGAAGTAGAGAGGGATGACATGCTGCAGGCTGGAACAGAGACTATGAGTTGTCCTCAATATTCATTCTTCTCTACTTCCACAATAATGGAGTCATGAGGGGCACATGTCAGGTTAGCTAAAGACTACATTTCCCAGGCTTCCTTTCAGCTAGGTGTGCCATGTGACCAGGTTCTGGACAAAGAAGATGGAAGCAGAAGTGGGAAGGGAAATTTCTGGCCATTAGGAATACTACTACTATAACATTCTTGTACATGTCTTTTAATGTACATATATATGCATTTCTGTTGGATACATATCAAAAAGTAGAATTGCTGAGTCCCTTCTGGGAAGGGAAACTTCTGGGCTTCTGCCTTTCCTTTCCCTTCTCTGGCTAGGTGGGAGGCAGATGTGATGGGCAAGCACATAAGAGCCAGAGATAGAACTCTGTGTGGCACCTCTGAGTTTGGCGGAGCTGCCCTGCCAACCTGGGACTGTCTTCCTTTCAACTTTTGTGTCTTCCTTTCAAACTCTTTATTTGTTTAAACCATGTAATGTATTTTAAGATCTTTCTTTGTAAACATCTTTGACTATAGCAGAACCAGCACAGCTGCCTTTCAAACCATGATGAAGAGTTGGATTTAATCATAACTCCAATGAGAACCCAATGAAAGGTTTAAACAAGAGGATGAAGTGATCTGATTTATACTTTAATAAGACCATTCTGACTGCTTTACAGATGATGAATCATAGGGGAGCAAGAAGACTAGTTAAAGGCTATTTTGGTAAACGAGGTGAGAAATGATGGTGGATTTGAGGAAGTATCAGAGGATTTGAAGAGAAGTGAACAAATCCAGGTAGAAGTTTGGAGGTGAGCCATGAGGGCTGGATGATGGATAGGAAGGAAAGAGAGGCATTGAGGATAAATATGTATAAATGTATGAATGAATTATGTATGAGTGTGCCCAATTTTGTATTCATTCTACTGTTGACGGGAATTTCAGTGGTTTATAGTATAGGGCCATTAGGAATAATACTACTAGAAACATTCTTGTACATGTCTTTTAATGTACATATATATGCATTTCTGTTGGATACATATCAAAAAGTAGAATTGCTTCATAGGGTATACATATGCTCAGCTTTAGTAGATATTGCCAAATGATTTTCCAACATGATTATGCTGATTTATTTTCCTACTAGCAGTACATGAGAATTCCAGATAATATATATCTTTATCAACATTTGATTTCAGTTTTGTTTCTTTTTAGAATTTTAGCCATCCTGATGAGTTTGTTGTGGCATCTCTTTGTGGGTTTAATCTTCATTTCCCTGATGACCAATAAAGTTGAGCAGGGTTTTTCTGGTATACGTATTGGTCATTTGAGTATCTTCTTTTAAAAAGTGATTCAAGATTTTAACCTATATTTTTTTAAAAATGGGTTGTCTTGGGGAGCCTGGGTGGCTCAGTTGGTTGAGCATCAACTTTGACTCAGGTCATGATCTCATTGTTCATGGGTTCAACCCCTGCAGCAGGCTGTGTGCTGATACCTCAGAGCCTGGAGCCTGCTTTGAATTCTATGTCTCCCTCTCTCTCTGCCCCTCCCCTGCTCACATTCTGTCTTTCTCTCTGTCTTGAAGATAAACATTTAAAAAAAATTTTTTTAATGGGTTGTCTTTCTTTTTCTCAGTTATTTATGGAAATTATCTATGCATTCTGGATTCTAATCTCTCATCAGTTATATGTATTACAAATAATTTTTCCTACTCTGTGGTTTGGCATTTCATTCTCCTACTGGTGTCTTTTTTAATTGAACTTTTGATTTTGAAATAATTGTCATTGGGATGTAAGAAGTAACACAGAGAGATCCCTTGCACTCTTAACTCAGTTTTCCTCAATAATAGCCTATGGCAAAACTATAGTGCAATATCACACCTGGATATCGATACTACCAAGATACAGGATATTTCCTTCAACCAAAAGATACTTCATGGTGTCCTTTTATGGTCACACCTACTCCCCTCCTGCCCACATCCCTTCAATAATCCCTGCTGACAACAGTCTGTTCTCAATTTCTATAATTTGATCATTTCAAGTATGTTAGATAAACGGAATCATGCCTTGTGTACCCTTTTGGGATTGGCTTTTGTCACTCAGCATAGTTCTTGGGAGATTCATCCAGAGTGTTGCTTATATCAATAGTTTGTTCCTTGTTATTTCTGACTAGTACTCCATAACATGAATGTACCACAGCTGTTAAACCACTCACCTATTGAAGGATATGTGGGTTGTTTCCAGTTTGGGGCTACTATGAACATTTGGGGCTACTATGAACAGCTGCTAGAAATATTTGTGTACAAGTTTTTTTTTATGAATATATGTTTTCATTTCCTTGGGATAAAGGCCCAGGAGTATAATTGCTGGATCTTATGGTGATTGTTTGTTTATTTCCTCTACATACATTTAGAACGACATCAAATAGTGTTAGAATTTTTGTTTCAGCGATCAAATATAATTTAGAAAATTCAAGAGGGAAAGGAAAATCTACTGTTTTACCTATATTTTTGCTTATCATGTTCTTTCTTCCTTCCTGATGTCAAGATTCTTTCTTTTATCAATTCCTTTCTATTTAGATAATTTTCCTTAGCTATTCTTTTAGAGTTGGTATACTAGTGAAAAATTATCTTCATTTTTCTTCATCTTAGAATGTCTTGATTTCCCCCTTTATTTTTAAAGGATTCTTTCACTAAATATAGGATTCTGGGTTGACAGTGTGATTTTCTTTCAGTACTTAAAACACAAGTCGTGCCACTTCTTTTGGGGCTCCATGGTTTCTGATGAGAAATCCACTGTCATTTGAATTGTTTTCCCCCTGGAAAGATCTTGTTTTTCTCTTGCTGACTTCAAGAACTTTTTCTGGTTCCAGGTTTAAAAAAAATTTTTTTTAACATTTATTCATTTTTGAGAGACAGAGAGAGAGCGTGAGCAGAGTGGGGGCAGAGAGAGAGGGAGACACAGAATCCAAAGCAGGCTCCAGGCTCTGAGCTGTCATCACAGAGCCCAATGAGGGGATGGAACTCACAAACCTTGAGAACACGACCTGAGCTGAAGTCGGAAGCCTAACCGACTGGGCCACCCAGGTGTCCCCAAACTGGGTAATTTCTATTTTCTACCTAGTACATCATTGATTCCTGTCTCCCCCTTCATTCTGTTGTTGAGCCATCCACTGAATTTTGTACTTAGATGATTTTGTACTTGTATTTTTCAGTTCCAAAATTTTAATTTGGTTTCTCATTATATGTTCTATCTTTGTATGTGTGGAAACTTTCTGTTTCTTGGCTGAGATTTTATATTTTTTAATTTGTTTCAGATGATTTTTTAATTGTTTGTGGAAGCATTTTTATGATGTCTTCTTTAAAGATTCTGTCCAATAATTCTAAGATCTCTGTCATCTTGGTGTTGGAATCTATTCATTGTCTTTTTAATTTAGTTTGAGGTCTTCCTGGTTCTTGGTATGGTGAATGACTTTCAATAGGAACTTTGACATTTTGGGTATTATGCCATGAGACTCTGGTTCTTATTTAAATGTTTTAGCTGGTTCCTCTGACACCTATTTATTCCTTATGCATTTGAGGAGCAAGCCAAATTGGCGGTGAGAACACCTTGGTTATGTATTATTTGATTTCATTTGCTAATATTTTTACCATTTTGTTCCTCTGTGAGTCTGGCCTAAATTTTCCTTTCCTTTAATGTTTTCCTTTTGCTTTAGTATCAAAGTTAGTCTTGCCTCAATAAGTGACTGCTATCTTTTTATATTCTCTGGAAGAGTTTGGATAAAATTGGTATTATTTCTTTCCTAAATGTTTGGAAGAATTTGTCAGTGCAACTATTTGAATCTGTGGTTTTCTTTGGGGGTGTATTTATATTTTTAGGTTTAATTTCTTTAACAGGACTATTTTGATTATCTCTTTTGTCTGGGTTGGTTTAGTAAATTAACTTTGCCCAAGAAATTTGTCCATTTCATCTAAAATCTCAAATTTACTGGAATGAAATTATTTACAATATCCTCTAATTATTTTTGTAGTATCTGTAGGATCTGTGATGATGTGTTTTCATTCCTGATGGTTACTTCTGCCTTTCTCTTTTTTGTTGATCAACCTCTCCAGTTTATCAATTTTATAGTAATTTTTAAAGAATCAAATTATGACGCTATTGATCCTTTCTGCTATATTTTCTATTTAATTGTCATCTGCTCTTATTTTTATTATTTCTTCCTTCTATTTACTTTTTTGGGGTTTAATTTTCCCTTTTAAAAAAACTTATTGGTAATATACTTAGGTCACTAATTTTCAACTGTTATTTGTTTCTGATATAAAAATTGAAGGTTATGAATTTCACACAAAGCACTATCGTAGCCAGAAAAAGCCTTGTTTGTTACATCATATTTTCATTATCATTTAATTTAAAATATTTCTAATTTCTTCTTTGACCCATGGAATATTTAGAAGTGTATAGATTTCAGTACTTTCTAGTTATATTTTTTATTACTGATTTCCAACCTAATCCCACTGTTTAGAGAACACACACTGCATGCTTTCAATTATTTGAAATCTGAGTTATTTTATGACCCTACCAAGTGATCAACTTAGGTGAACGTGCATTTTTTTATTTGTTAGGTAGGGTATTCTGAATATATTCAATTAGGTCCATTTAATTATGTTACTCAAATTTATGTCTCTGTTAATTTTTTGCCCATTTATTCTATCAGTTGCTAAGAGAGTTTTGCTAAAGTCTCAAACTATGGTTGTATAATTGTTAATTTCTTTTCCCTTTTTTTAGTTCCATCAGTTTTTTTGTTCCTATTACACATACTTATAATTTACTCCTTTACAGAAGGAATGTATTTTCTCACCGAAAGAATTAAGTGCACAATGATTTTAAGCAGGAGTGCACAGTTTCTCTAGAAAGGACCAGATAGGAAATATATTATAAGCATTGCATACCACATACAGTTTCTGTAATGTATTCTTCTTTTTTTGTTTTGTTTTGTTCTGTTTTGTTTGCAACCCTTAAAAAATATAAAAACCATTCTTAGCTTAAGGACCGTACAAAATCAGACCACAGGATAGATTATACCACTGGACCATAGTTTGAAACCCCCTGACTTTAAGTATTAAAGTTCAGTGTGTTCCAGTAATTATACCAAGAGCCAAATGAAACAAAAATCAATGCATATATTTGTATGCCTACTATATGCCCAGATTCCAAAATTTTATTCTTTGCCTTTTTAATATTAAGAAATATCTCTGAGTTCTTTTTTCCCACTCTGAGATCTTTTAATGTAAAACAATTTTTCTGGAATCACATCCTCTGGAACATATTCGTTCTATCATCACAACCACTTTCCTCATCTTTGTCAAAAATTAACCTTAACTAAGTGCTTCTGGCTGCATTACTAGAGTCTTTTGAATGGTGGCAGTGTCAACATTCTCACAATCACTTATTTCTTCTACCATTCTACTTACAATTGATTTCCATTTCATTTTCAGCACTATCCACTTTTGTCCCTTTGCTACACTTTCAACCATTAGCCAATTCTTTTTTTAAAAAGTGTTTTATTTGTTTATTTTGAGAGAGAGAGAGAATGGGGGAGGGGCAAAGAGAGAGGGAGAGAGAGTGAATCCAAGTAGGATTCACACTGTCAGCTTGGAGCCTGATGCAGGGCTTGATCTCACAAACTATGAGATCATGACCTGAGCCAAAATCCAGAGTCAGACACTTAACTGACTGAGCCATCCAGGCGCCCCACCAATTCTGTCTTTTAATTATCCATTTTTGTAAAAACCCATGTGGCTTTATCACTGAGACAAGAAGGCAATACTACCATATTCTTTGCAGTCTGTATGTGAACTCAAAAATAGATATACAGTGACCAATCACTGACAGACATTGATAGATGTGACAGTATTGGTTTCTAATCATGATATGCATCTGTCATTTATATAGTGATTTTTGGAACAAAGATCTAGAGTAAAGTTTGTGCTTTATGTAATTACTCACAGTTAATATACCGTAGTAACTGGATTTGGACCATGTTTTCAGGAGACTGGTATTTAATTAAACTGTGGTAATAAATTTGGGCATACTGAAACAGTGCAAAGTAAGTACTGCCTGTATATTAAATGTGAATGGTCTAAACACACCAATTAAAAGACACAGGTTGTCAGATTGGATAAATAAGCAAGATTCAACTATATGTGGTATACAAAAAACTCATTTTAAATTTAATGACATAAAAAGGATAAAATAGAAGGAGGAAGAGAAGTGAAAAATCTTCCTTATAAAAGAATCCCTAATAACATATAAGTAGTTGTTCCTCCATAGAGGAGGTGTAGCTTAATTCTCCCTCCCTTGAATGTGGACTGGATTTACTGACTCATACCCAAATAACAGAGTATAGAAAGGGGAAAAATAGAAAATTTACAGTTGAGAAACCTGGAAAGCCCTACCTTAACCAAATGCCCAAGGTTAATATCACCAAAAATAAGTTATGTTGATAGTTTATGTCCTCTGATATGATGTGATGAGGAGAGAACGTCATATCTGTAGTGTTCTACCTAAAAACCCATAACCCTGGTCTAATCATGCAAAAAAAATCATATAAAGCCAAACTGAGGAAATTCTACAAAATACCTGACTAGTACTCCTCAAAATTATTATTGTCATGAAAAATAAAGAAAAAATGAAAAACTATCTCAGACTAGAGGAGACTAAGGAGATTTGTTGACTAAATACACCATGATACCCTGATCAGATCTTGGAACACTAAAAGGACACTGTAAAAACTAGTGAATCTGAATGAAGACTGGCATTTAGTTAATAGTAATGTACCAATGATGGTTTCTTAGTTTTGACAACTGTGCCATGGTAATAAAAGATGTTAACATTAGGCAAAATTGAATGAGGGTATACAGCAACTTTTCTGTAAATCTAAAATTATTCCAAATTTAAAGTTAGTTTTTTTAAAAAAGTCAAAAATAAATGATGGGAAAAGGCATCAATTAAATGTAAATTTAAAATTAATAAAAAGGAGATCGATGGGAAAACTATACCATGCAAAAAATAATCCAAAAAATCTAAATTGCCTCTATTAATATCAGACAAATGACACAGTAGCAAGAATAAAGAGGGATATCAATGATAAAAAGTCCAATTCAGCAAAAAGACAAAAGAATCCTGTGTATGTACCTAATAACAGATTCAAAATACTTGAGGCAAAAATCAATAACAATATAGATAACTTGAACAACATTAACAACCTATTTTAACACATTTAAGGAATTAAAACAAACAGTTGAATGCTCACTCATTTCAAATGCACATTCAACAAAATAGATTATTCTGAACCATAAAAAAAATCTTACGAAACTTACAGGAACTGAAATTTTACAAAATATATCTCTGACTAGAGCATATTTAAACCAGACATGAATTAGAGAAAAATATCTAGAAAATTTCCCAAATATTTACAAATTAAAGAACATACTTTTAAGTAACTCATTAGCCAAAGAGTAAATCACGAGGACATTTAAAAATATTTTGAATTGATGCAGAAAAAGCATTTGACAAAATACAGCATCTTTTCTTGATAAAAACCCTTAAGAAAGTAGGGATAGAAGGATCATACTTGAAGATCATAAAGGCCATATATGAAAGACTCACCACTACTATTATCCTCAATGGGGAAAAACTGAGAGCTTCCCGCTAAGGCCAAGAACACAACAAGGATGTCCACTCTCACCACTGTTATTCAACTTGGTGTTGGAAGTCCTAGCCTCAGCAATCAGACAACACAAAAAAACAAAAGGCATCCAAATCAGCAAGGAGGAAATCAAACTTTCAGTATTCACAGACAACATGATACTCTATGTGGAAAACCCAAAAGACTCCACCAAAAAACTGCCAGAACTGATACATGAATTTGGCAGAGTCGCAGGATATAAAATGACTGTACAGAAATCAGTTGCATTTCTATATACCAATAATGAAGCAGCAGAAAGAGAAATCAAGGAATTGATTCCATTTACAATTGCACCAAAACCCATAAAATACCTAGGAATAAACCTCAACAAAGAAGTGAAAAATCTATACACTAAAAACCATAGAAAGCTTATGAAACAAATTGAAGAAGACACAAAAAAATGGAAAAACATTCCATGCTCATGGATTGGAAGAATATTGTTAAATGTCAACACTACCCAAAGCAACCTACGTATTCAATGCAATCCCTATTAAAATAACATGAGCATTCTTCACAGAGCTAGAACAAACAATCCTAAAATTTGTATGGAACCAGAAAAGACCCCGAATAGCCAAAGCAATTCTGAAAAAGAAAACCAAGTCTGGAGGCATCACAGTTCCAGACTTCAAGCTATATTACAAAGCTGTTATCATCAAGACAGTATGGAACTGGCACAAAAACAGACACATAGGTCAATGGAACAGAATAGAGAACCCAGAAATGGACCCACAAATGCGTGCCCAACTAATCTTTGACAAAGCAGGAAAGAATATCCAATGGAAAAAAAACAGTCTCTTCAACAAATGGTGTTGAGAAATTGGACAGCAACATGCAGAAGAATCAGCCTGGACCACTTTCTTACACCATATACAAAAACAAACTCAGAATGGATAAAACCTAAATGTAAGACAGCAAACCATCAAAATCCTAGAGGAGAAAACAGGCAACAACCTCTTTGACCGTGGCTGCAGCAACTTGTTACTTGGCATGTCTCCATAGGCGAGGGAAACAAAAGCAAAAATGAACTATTGGGACCTCATCAAGATAAAAAGCTTCTGCACAGCAAAGGAAACAATCAGCAAAATTAAAAGGCAACCAACAGAATGGGAGAAGATATTTGCAAATGACATATCAGATAAAGGGTTAGTATCCAAAATCTATAAAGAACTTATCAAACTCAACACCCAAAAAACAAATAGTACAACAAAAGACATGAATAGACACTTTTCCAAAGAAGACATCCAGATGGCTAACAGACACATGAAAAGATGCTCAACATCACTCATCATCAGGCAAGTACAAATCAAAACCACAGAGAGATATCACCTCACATCTGGCAAGATGTAGCTAAAATTAACAAGTCAGGCAACAACAGATGTTGGTGAAGATAAATAGAAAGAGGAACCCTTTTGCACTGCTGGTGGGAATCCAAACTGGTGAAGCCACTGTGGAAAACTGTAGGGAGGTTCCTCAAAAAATTAAAAATAGAACTACCCTAAGACCCAGCAATTGCACTACTAGGTATTTATCCAAAGGATACAGGAGTGCTAGTCTGAAGGGGCACATGCACCCCAATGTTTATAGCTGCACTATCAACAATAGCCAAATTATGGAAAGAGCCCAAATGTCCATCAACTGCTGAATGGATAAAGATGTGGTCTATACACACACACACACACACACACACACACACACACACACAATGGAATATTACTTGGCGATCAAAAAGAATGAAATCTTGCCATTTGCAACAATGTGGATGGAACTAGAGTGTATTATGTTAAGAGAAATAAGTCAGTCAGAGAAAGACAAATATCATATGACTTCACTCATATGGAATTTAAGAAACAAAACAGATTAACATAAGGGAAGTGAAGCAAAAATAATATAAAAACAGAGAGGGAGACAAACCATAAGAGACTCTTAAATACAGAGAATAAACTGAGGGTTGTTGGCAGGGTGGTGAGTGGGGGGATGGGCTAAATGGGTAAGGGACATTAAGCAGGACACTTGCTGGGATGAGCACTGGGTGTTATATGTAAGTGATGAATCACTAAATTTTATTCCTGAAATCATTAATAATAATAATAATAATAATAATAATAAAATATTAAAATATTTTTAATTGAATGAAAATAATAAAACATATCAAAATTTATAGAATGCAACTAAAATACTATTTATAGAGAAAATTATAGCATTAGATGCTTATACTAGAAAGGAAGATAGATCTCAAACTAATTATGTAAGTTCCTACTTCAAGAATCTAGGAAAAGAAAAGCAAATCATACCCAAAGCAAGCAGAAGGAAGTAAATAACAGAAATGAAAGTAAAGGAGCGGCTAGGTGGCTCAGTCAGTTAAGTGTCTGACTTTGGCTCAGGTCCTGCTCTTGTAGTTCATGAGCTCGAGCCCTGCCTTGGGCTCTGTGCTGACAGCTCAGAGCCTGGACCCTGCTTCAGATTCTGTCTCTCCCACTCTCTCTGCCCCTCCCCTGCTTGTCCTCTGTCTGTCTCTCTCTCTCAAAATAAATAAAAACATTAAATTTGTTTTTCAAATTTAAAAAATAAAAAAGAAATGAAGGTAAAAAGCAATGAAATTGAGAATAGATAAAAATAGAGAAAATTACTGAAACCAAATCTGTTTCTTGGAAAATATCAACAAACTTGGTAAACCTCTAGCCTAACAAAGGACTACCAAAGATAAAAAGAGAGAAGGAACAAATTACCACTATCATGAATGAAAGAGGAGTCATCATTACAAATCCTATAGATATTTAAAGGTTGATATGGGAACATTATAAATACCTTTATGCCCATAAATTGGACACCTTAGACTAATGGACAAATTCTTTAAAAGACACATGCTACTGAAGCTCATCAAGAAGAAATAGATAACCTGATTAGTCCTATATCTATTAAGGAAATTTAATTTGCACTTAAAAACTTTCTTAGAAAGAAAACACAAGTTCCAGATGGCATCCCTGGTGAATTCTACCAAACAATCAAGAAAGAAATATTACCAATTCTACTACAAATTCTTCTAGAAAATAGAATACAACACTCCTCAGACCATTTTATGAAGCCAGCATCACCCTGATATCACAACTAGACAGACATTAGAGGACAAGAAAACCACAGCCTATTCTTCTTCATGAAAATAGATATAAAAATGTCCCACAAATATGAGCAAATTGGAATCCCACAATATTAAAGAAATAATACATCATGACCATGTAGGGTTTATCCTAAGAATGCAAGACTGTTGCAACATTTAAAAATCAATCAATGTAAATCATTGTATCAACAAACTGAAGAAGAAAAATGATATGACCATCTCCATCTCAACAAATAAAAATAAAATAAAATTCAACATGCATTAAATAATAATTTTAAAAAACCTAAGGGAAATATAATATAAAGGAACTTTCTCAGCCTAATATAGGACATCTACAGCTAAAATCATACTTAATAGTGAAAGATCGACTGCTTTCTATGTAAGATCAGAAACAAGGCAAAGATGTCTACTTTCACCACATCTATTTAACATTGTATGGAAGGTCCTTGCCAATACAATGAGGTAAGAAAAAGAATAAAAGTATGCAGATAGAAAATAAAATTTTAACTGTCTCTATTTGTAAACAGCATGATAACTACAAAGAACATTTGAAAGAATCTACAAAAAAGCACTGAGAAAATGAATAAGAGAGTTTAGCATGGTTTCAGGATACCAGATAAATATATAAAAATTAATTGAATTTCTATATACTAGAAATCAACAATTGGAAATTGAATTTTAAAAAACAATGCCAGGGTCCCTGGCATGTTCAGTCAATAGAGCACGTGACTCTTGATCTTGGGGTCAAAGGTAAGCCATGTTCATGGATTAGAAGACTCTGTATTGTTATGTTAATCATCCAAAGTTGTCTATTAATTCAATGCAATCCATATTAAGATCAATTGAATATATGGGTAGAAACTGACAAGCCAATTCTAAAATTTATATGGAAAAGCAAAGATGCAAAATAATTTTGAAAAAGAAAAGTAACGTTGGAGAACTTAGGTTATTTGAGTTAGTATAAAGTTCTAGTTATCAAGACAATGTGGTATTAGCAAAAGGATGAATATTGAGATCAATAGAACAAAACAGAGAGTTCAGGAGTAAACCTACATAAACATGGTCAATTTATTCTAAACAAGGACATGAAGGCAATTCAACGGAGAAAGGATAATCTTTTCAGCAAATGGTGCTGAAACAGTTGAAATAGTTATTTAGAGAACCTTGACCCATACCTTGCACCATGTATAAAAATTTACTTGGAATAGATCATAGAACTAAATGTAAAGCCTAAAACTAAAAAAAGCTTTTAGAAGAAAACAAAGGGGGAAATTTTTTGTTTCCTCAGATTAGGCAAAGATTTCTTAAATACCACAAATCCATAAAAGTAAAAAATTAACATATTGGACTTCATCAAAATTTAAAATTTCCTCTCTTTGAAAGACAATATTAAGAAAATGAAAGGAAAAGCTACAGATGAGGAGTTAATATTTCAAAACACATATTTGACAAAGAATTTTTGTCCAGAATATACAAAGAACTCTTATTGAAACTCAATAAGAAAATAAATAACCCAATCACCTATTGGACAAAAGACTAGAACAGAAATTTTACCAAAGAAGATATACAGATGGTAGATCGGTGAATGAAAGCGTGCTTAACATCATTAGATACTAGGGAAATACAAATTAAAATAAGTCTTAATATATTTAAGATAATTAAAATCATACCAAGCTTCTTTTCTAACCACAATGGTATGAAACTAGAAATCAATTACAAGAGAAAAACTGGAAAATTCACAAATATGTGCAATTTAAACAACCAATGGGTCGAAGGAGAAATCAAAAGGGAAATTAAAAAATACCTTGAGACAAAAATTGAAACATAACATGCCAAAACATACAGGATGCAACAAAAGCAGTTCTAAGTTCATAGCAATAAACATATATACTAAGAAAACAGAAAGATCTCAAATAAACAACCTAACTTTATACCTCAATGAACTAGAAAAAGAAGAACAAACTAAGTCCAAAGTTATAAGGAAGGAAATAACAAAGATCAGAGTGGAAACAAATAAAATAGAGACAAGAACGACAAGAAAAAATATCAATGAAACCAAGAGCTAGTGTTTTGAAAAGATAAACCAAATTGACAAACCTCTAGCTAGACAAACTAAGAAAGAAAAAGAGAGAAGACTCAAAATCAAAATGAAAGGGAGACATTACAAATGATGACACAGAAATACTAAGGATCATAAGAAATTATATGAACAGTTATACATGAAAAATTAGATAACCTAGATGAAATGAATTCCTAGAAACATAAACTTACCAAGTTTGAATCATGAAGAAATAGAAAATCTGAAGAGAACAATTACTAGTAAGGAGAATGAATCAGTAATCAAAACTTCCCAGTGAAGCAAAGTCCAGGATCAGGTGACTTCACTGGTGAATTCTGCCAAGCATTTAAAGAAAATTTATACCAACCCTTCTCAAATTCTTCCAAAAAATAGAAGAGGAGAACTTCCAAACTCATTTTATGAAGCCAGCATTACCCTCATACCAAAGCAGACAAGAAAAGAAAATTACAGGCCAATATTCCTGATAAACATAGATACAAAAAATTCTCAGTAAAATATTAGCCAATTGAATTTAACAATGCATATATAGGCCCATACACCATGATCAAGTATGATTTATTCCTGGATGCAAGGATGGTTCAACATATACAAATCAACACATGCAATATACTACATTAACAAAATGAAGAATGAAAATCATATGATCATCTCAGTGGGTACAGAAAAAGCATTTGACAATATTCAACATCCTTGCATAATAAAAACTCTCAACAAATTGGATATAAAAGAAATTTCAACATCATAAAAGCCATATATAACACCCCACAGCTAACATTGTACTCAATGAACAAAAGCTAAAAGTTTTTTTCCCTAAGATCAGGAACATGACTAGGATGCCCACTCCTGCAACTTTTATTCAACATAGTTCTGGAACTCCTAGCCAAGGCAACTAGGCAAGAAAAAGAAATGAAAGATATTTAAATCAGAAAGGAAGAAGTAAAATTGTCTCTGAAAATGACATATTCTATATATAAAATTCTAAATACACCACCAAAAAATGGTTAGAAGTAATAAATGAATTCAGTAAAGCTGTAGGATACAAAATCAATATACAAAAATCAGTTGCATTTCTATACACTAACAATAAACTATCAGAAAGAGAAATTAAGAAAATAATCCCATTTACAATAGCATCAAAAAAGAATAAAATACTTAGGAAGGAATAAATTTAACCAAGTATGTGAAAGATCTGAAAACTATAAAACATTGATGAAGGAAATTGAAGAAGACACAAGTAAATGGAAATATATTCCAAATTCATGAATTGGAAAAACTAATCTTGTTAAAATGGCCATACCACCCAAAGCAATCTATAAGACTTGCCATTCCAATGGCATTTTTTTTACAGGGATAGAAGAAATAATTCCTAATACTCAGAAACTCTGAATAGAGAAAGCAATCTTGAAAAAGAAAAAAGCTGAAGATATCATACTTCCCGACTCCAAACTATATTACAAATCTTTAGTTATCAAAACAGTATGGTATTGACATTAAAAACAGACACATAAATCAATAGAACAAAGAGCCCAGGAATAAAACCATGTTTTTATGGTCAATTAAGTTTTGACAAAGGATCCAAGAACATACAATGGCAAAAAGGATAACCTCATCAACAAATGGTGTTGGGAAAACTGTACCTCCACATTGAAAAGAATGAAACCAGACCACAATCTTATACACAAAAATTAACTCAAAATGGATTAAAGACTTCAACATAAGACCTGAAGCCATAAAACTCCTAAGAAAGCACAGGGGTAAGCTCAATGATTTTTTGGATTTAAAACTAGGGGCGCCTGGGTGGCTCAGTCCGTTGAGCGTCCGACTTCAGCCAGGTCACGATCTCGCGGACCGTGAGTTCAAGCCCCGCGTTGGGCTCTGGGCTGATGGCTCAGAGCCTGGAGCCTGCTTCCGATTCTGTGTCTCCCTCTCTCTCTGCCCCTCCCCCGTTCATGCTCTGTCTCTCTCTGTCTCAAAAATAAATAAATGTTAAAAAAAAATTTTTTAAACCAAAAGCAAGGATAACAAAAGCCAAAATAAATAAATGAGTCGACATCAAAGTAAAAAGCTTCTCCACAGAAAAAGAAACCACCAACAAAATGGAAAGGCAACTTTTTAAATGGGATAAAATACTTGCAACCCGCAAATCCAATAAAAGGTTAATATACAAAATATATTAAGAAGCACATACAATTCAATAGCAAAAAAAACAAATAACCCAATTAAAAAATAGGGAAAGGACCCGAACAGACATTTTTCCAAAGAAGACAAAGGGCCAACAGGGATGTGAAAAGGTGCTCAACATCACTAATCCTTAGGGAAATGCAAATCACAACCACAATGAGATATCCCTCACACCTGTCACAATGGTTGGCATCAAAAAGACAAGAGAACAAATGTTTGCAGGTGGTGGACAAAAGGGAATCATTGCATACTGCTGGGGAAAATGTAAACTAGTAAAGCCACTAGGGGAAATAATATACAAGTTTCGCTAGAAATTAAAAGTAGAACTACCATCTGATCAGCAATCCCACTTCTGGGTATACAGCCAAAGGAAACAAAAATCATTACCTCAAGAGGTATGTATTCCCGTTTTCACTGCAGTATTCATAATAGCCAAGATATGGACACTATTTAAGTGTCTGTGGATGGATGAATGGCAAAAGGAAATGTGACACACATTTGTGTGTGTGTGTGAGTGTGAATATAATATAATATAATATAATATAATATAATATAATATAATATAAATAATATTATATAAATAATATTATATAAAGAATATAACATAATATAATGCTATTCGGCCTTAAAAAAGAAGGAAATCCTGCCATTTGTGACAACATGGAGGGGACAACATGAATCTGGAGGGTATTAATGCTGAGTGAAATAAGCCAGGCACAGAAAGACAAATGCTGCATGGTATCACTTATATGTGGAATTTTTTTAAATGTCAAATATATAGAAACAGAGAATATAAAAGTGAGTGCCAGGGATTGAGAAGTGGGTACAGGTTGGTAAAGGGTACAAACTTTCCACTATAGAATGAATAATGTCTGAAGATCTGATGTAAAACATGGTGACTACAGTTGATAATGATATAGTGTATACTTGACATTTGCTAAGAGAGAAGTTAAATGTTCCCATTAATTTTTAAAAAATAAATAAATATGTGAGGGGTGCCTGGGTGGCTCAGTCGGTTTAGCGTCTGACTTTGGCTCAGGTCATGATCTCGCGGTCCGTGAGTTGGAGCCCCGTGTCGGGCTCTGTGCTGACAGCTCAGAGCCTGGAGCCTGTTTCAGATTCTGTATCTCCCTCTTCCTTTCTCCTCCCCCACTCATGCTCTGTCTCTCTCTTCTCAAAAATAAATAAATGTTTAAAAAAATTTTTTTAATAAATAATAAATAAATAAATAAATAAGTGAGATGATGTACATGTTAACTAGATGGGAAGGAATTCTTCCACAATGTGTGTGTGTGTGTGTGTGTGTGTGTGTGTGTTCTCAAACTCCCACAATGTACACTTTAAATATCTTACAATTTTGTATGTCAATTATACCTCAATAAATCTGAAATTAAAAAAGAGAAGGCACAAAGAAATAATATTAAGATGAAAAAAGATACATAGAATTTTTTTAATTGTCGTATGATAACTTTATGCCATGTATTTTTTAATGAAATGAGAATTTTCCTTGAGAAATCAAAATTGTCAAAATTAACTCAAAAAAAGCAGGAAACTCAAAGAAAATGATGCCATTAGATCATTTGAACTGGTAATCAAAAATAGATTTCTGTGTTAAACAACACATGTGGGTGTGTGCACACATGTATGCACACAGAAATATACCAGAAGGAAAAAGTCCTCAGGCCCTTTTATAGGCAAGTTCTATGAAAAGAACAGCTTTAAATCCAAATGACAGCCCTGCCTTAGTTTATTTTTATTTTTATTTTTTTTAACGTTTTTATTTATTTTTGGGACAGAGAGAGACAGAGCATGAATGGGGGAGGGGCAGAGAGAGAGGGAGACACAGAATCGGAAACAGGCTCCAGGCTCCGAGCCATCAGCCCGGAGCCTGACGCTGGGCTCGAACTCACGGACAGTGAGATCATGACCTGGCTGAAGTCGGACGCTTAACCGACTGCGCCACCCAGGCGCCCCAACCCTGCCTTAGTTTAAAGCTAAAGTTCTCTTTTCTGCTTATTATGGATCTTTGATAAGAAATACAATTGCTGAGAAGTCTGTTTTGCTTGCTGTTTGCTACGAGCATTGTGAGGCCTTTCCTGAATGTAACCCGCTGTGTAGTAGAATGGGTTGTAAACCTTCCTAAATGTAGTCTGATATGTGATGGAATGAGTGATTGTACATAAACTAACTGGCATTTCTCGCTTCTGTAAACCTGCTTGCTTAGCACATTCCTCACCTACCCTACCCCCTTTCCTCTTCCCCCTTTCTCCTCCCGCCACAAGTAACGGACAAAGCCTTCCCGCCAAAGGACAGACAAAGGACGCCCAATCAGAGAACAACAAATGTCCTTACTTTAAAATCCACCAATCAGGCACCTCATAATTTAAAACCTCCCCTGTGCTACTTGTCTCTGTCCATAAAAACGCTGTACCAACCCTGATCGCGGCCTCTTGCGTCACCGGCGATGAGTGCGCGGGGGACCAGGTTCGAACCTGCAATAAACGACCCTTGCCGCTTGGCTTTGACTTACGACTCTGGTGGACTTTTGTGGGAGGTTTCAGAACTTCAGGCATTACGTCTACTAACTTTAAAGGATCACTAATCATCATCTTAGACCATTTCATAGAAAAAGAAAAGAAGAAAAGCTTGCCAACTGATTTTATGAAGCTACTATAGCTATGCTACCAAAACTGGATGAGGACAGTGCAATAAAAAAATACATGGGTTGGGGCACCTGGGTGTCTCAGTCAGTTGAGTGTCCGACTTTGGCTCAGGTCATGATCTCACAGTTAGTGAGTTCAAGCCCTGCATCAGGCTCTGCACTGACAGCTCAGAGCCTGGAGCCTGTTTTGGATTCTATGTCCTTCTCTCACTGCCCCTCCCCCTACTTGTGCTCTGTCTCTCTCTTTCTCTGTCTCTCTCAAAAATAAACATTAAAAAAAAAAATTAAAAAGAATACATAGGTCGATCTCGGGAACACAGAGGCAAACATTCCAAATAAAAGTTAGCAGTATGCTTTTTTACCTTCATCATGATAAGGAAGGATGTGAGGAAGACTCAACATTAGAAAAACCAAACAACACAATTCACCACATTAACAGATTAGAAAAGAAAAATCCTATGATCATCTCCATATATGGGAAAATTAAAAAAACATGTAATGCAATTCAAATTTAATAAATAGGTGAAAATCTTGGAGCAGAGTAGAAGTAGAAGAGGATTTTCTGACCCTGATTATTGCCTTGTTCAACCAAAACCCCAGGGCCAACAATATTCTCAGCAGTCCAGCTTTAGGAGGATTCTATCTTTCCATTAAAAGCAGAGACAGTTCAAGAATGACCACTACTGCCACCATCATTGAACATTGTCCTTGAGGCCCTACCACAGGCCATAAGACAAAGAAAGGGAGGAGTACTAGCCAGGAATGTATGGGACTGCAATATCAGAAATCCTCACTTAACAGTGGCTTAAACAATGAGGAGTTCCTCGGTCTCACACATAAGAAATCAGGAAGCAGGCAGCATAGGGCTGGTGGTACTCATCAAAAGAATTGCAACAGCTCTCTTTCTGCTTTACCTTCCTTAGCATGTTTGATTTCATCCTCATGCTTGCCACCTCATGGCTCTTCCACGGCTCTTGCAGATCTGGGCCTTGATGTACACATTCAAGGCAGGAAGAGGGGAAAACAATCAGTCTCTTCCCAGAAGCCCTGAATAGATTTTCCCCTTACATCTCACTGGTCACGTGGCTACTGTTAGCTATAAGAAAGGCTGGGAAAGTGAGGGTCCAGAGATAGGGTTAGGTTTAGGCTTAGGGCTAGGATTTGGGACATATTTACACTAAATTCTTCATATAGTAAGTTATGCTTAGTCCAATCCATCCATGAAAATTCTGTTCTTTGTTATTAAATATAATATTAAATGATAATATAAATTTTAAATATATTATTCATTATTATTCATTATTAATATATTAATATATTAATAATATAAATATTAAATATATTTACTATTTGGGGCATATTTATACTAAAACATTATTTGTTGTTTACCTAAAATTAAAATTTAACTGTATGTCCTCTAAAATTTTTTTTTGCTAAAGCTGGCAACCCTAGGAGCTGGACAGATTGAAAAAAAAATGAAGTTCTAAAATTAGCAAGAAAGAAAGGGGGATGGCTATTGGGCAGGTACATATCAGTAACTACCATAAAAGCATACAGGTTTGTCCAGAAAGACAAGATTTTTCCCCCCTGACATTAACTCCAGCAAAGTTTATCATACAGATAAACATTTTCCAGAATGGAAATCAGGTAACAAAATATAGGCAGTACCTTATGATACAATTCCATTGAAAATGCAGACACGTTCTTCAAATACATGTGTCCCATAAAATCTAAGGCCACATAGAGTTATAATTTAGTGACAGAATTTCTGCAAGTAACTAAGAAAAATGTTTAAAAACTTTTTAGATATACCATTAACTGTGGATTATCCATATGAAATTACAAATCTTTTATATCTTTATTCTACCAAATTTCATTAAAATTTTACTAAAATGCTCTTAAAATTATGCCCACTTAAAAACTTGTCAAGCTGCTGTTTTGTCTGAACATGGGAATTTAACCAAAGATCCCACTTGTCTGCAGGAGCCTGATAGTTTAACAAAAAGTATACTGAGCCTGCAGACAATAGGAATAGTAGCCTTTACGGGTGAATCTGTGGATTTAAAGCAGCCTAAGTACAGGGTTGTGCACTGGTCTTCAGAAGTGGGAGGGCAGGAGAGTACAGAGGTCAAGGCAAAATTTACAGGCTTAGAATGGAGTCTTCACTCCCCAAGCTTAGGGAGGGTGCTGGTCAGTTTTACAGTCAGGGAGTCTTGCTGGCAGCCAGGAAGTCTGAAAAGCAGGTCAAACCAAGTTGCCTTTGGTGGAGGTGAATTTTAGTGACAAGACTCTGGAATTCGTGCTACTTTTTAAGAGATGGCTGAAGAAATTGCTTGCAGCCAACTTGAGACAACGTGAGAGAGTTGGGAGCCCATGGTGGGATTCCAAATTGTATACTGAGGTGCTGTTTTTGATCAGTATCTGTCCTTTCTATATGGTTATTACAAAATAGACAGAGAAGGGGTGCGCTAAGACAGTTGGGAAAAAAACCTCACTCTTTTGACTCAATTAACTGTTTAATTATTTTTGTTTTCTTTCTTGGGAGACAGTAGGGTAAGGATTTTTCTCCCCTGAGAATTTCTCCCCTGACTTGAATCCCCTCAAGTCAGACGTGAGCTATTTGTAAAGGGCAGTTGGATTTGCTGCCAGGCAACAGGAGAGATGTGGTTTCTCTCCCGAGCACTGTCTGTCTAGCAGGTAGACCTACCCACCTATGGACGGGATGTGTGCTCTAAAAGTTGTTGCTTATAGATTTCATTAATATTGTTATCATAAATATTATTTCAAAAGTAATATTTACTGTGTTCTTTCACTTGTATTATTTCCCCCAAGCCATTTAAATTCTTCAGAATTGTCTTTTTTACTGACTACACAGAATAGTCCAGCATAGGTAGTTATATTGTTACCAAAATGAACTTGGGAATATGGCTATTTAAAAAGATCTTATAGTGAAACATTTTTATATAACAAATATTACTCTCTAATTTGTCTGCTATTTTAAAATTTGCCTTTTCATCTGGGCAGTTTGCATAAAACGAGCTGATCTTATATTCTGATGGAACAGTTGCCCTCCCATGCTTTTTGCTTTCCTTTTGAAGTCCGTGATCACAAATGTTTGATTGAATTGATACAGGCAGGGCTGAGAGTGAACAGTCAAAGGGTGTCAGAGCCATTTGACTTTCAAGTGGCAAACCCAATAACATCCACCCAATGACTCAGTCTTTTTCTGGAAGAGGTAACATTGCATTGCCTCTCTCCACAGCCCCTTTCGGTACACCTCAGAAACCACAGCTGATTCCAGTGGAAGTGAAGAAGGTCTCTGCCAAGAAACAAACATCAAAGGTATTCATCCTTCTAACAAAAGAAAACTGTTGTTATTTACAATGCTCTCAGTGAGGTTTTTGGTAGTGCACACATCTGATAGAATTGTACCACTGACATAGAAATAAATACTTCAGCTGTTGAGATGCATTTGATTTTTAGAGGGGGATTGCTGTATAAGTAAACTCTAGCATTACATTATCAGTGGGGTCTTAAAAAATTCAAGCATGTCACATTATTGTCACATTAACTAAATGACTGGGCCAACCTGTATCGCTAGCTGGTCCAGGAGTCTGGAATACAATAGCTATTGCTTTGTATCCAAATTCACATTGCATAGGGTATGTTATTATGAGGTTTTACCCGACTTCATTTGTCTTTAAGCAAGGATAAAAAGCAAGCTCTCCAGTTTTGTCCAGATATCCTAATGAGGAAAGAGAAGAAATTCTGTATTCTCTGACATTAGGAGCTCACAGTACAACATAATTAATCCTCATGGAGGTTCTCTGGGTTTAAAGGTGCTGGACTTTTGAAGCTTGCTTTCTTATGTTTATGAGCCACAGAGTTGTGATAATTGAAACTTTTCACCAGAAAAAGGAGACAGCTGGCAGTGTCTTTTTCTGGGCTTACCCTATGTGGTCATATTTACAGCTGCTCCCATTAGAAAAAAAAAAAAGAAGGAAGAAAGAGAGAAGGAAGAGTGGCACAGAAGAAATGAATCCTACTGTGTCTATATAGACTGTTACCTGCTCTTCCCAGACCTTCATCTTAACGCCCAAATCTTCCTCAAGATGTTTTCCCTGGATTTGCAGCACTGGTGGGCTGTGCCCCCTTAAGAGATTTCCAAGCTGTTTATGTACCAGCATGTCATGTGACACCCCAGTTGCCATGGCAAATATTTGTGTTTCATGAAAAATGTGGGTAAAAAAAAAAAAATCAATGTAAATGGCCAAATCCCTAGACAGACAGGCCTTCGGGCTAATGTTTGGCCTGCACCATGATTGTTTCAAATTCAGCTGTTTAACAGGCTGTGCACAGGCCACGGGCTAATGTGCATAATGGGAACAGGCGGGGGCACCTGTTTTGATTCTCACCATATTTGAGTTCTCAAGTCCCACAGTGTTATAGACAACAGATCTACAGGTAATACAAACATGACCAGGTCTCGTGCGGTAATCGATCTATCTCCAAAAAAAAAAAATTTTTTTTTTTAATAATGACGTTTTCCCAGTGCTAATTAGCCATGCCTTTTAATTTCCTCTCTGTTGACTTCACAAAGCTTTCTCCCTAGTGCTGGAGCAGTAACACTTAAAGACTCTTTCCTGTGGTCCCGAATTGGTACATTTCTGAGTTGAGTCTTCAATGGTAAATGTAATTATTCATATACTCTGTGAAAAGCGTCCTGGCATGGAAAAGGCTAACAGAAACACTGATAGAGCCAGAATGGACCTTGAATCAGCATCCCCACCGGGCAGTGCGGTGCCCCACGGAGAAGCCTTTTCTTGTAAATACTTCTTTAAGTGTTCCCCAGAAGCGGGACTTGGCATCTGACTCTAGCTGTTTTTGTAAATATTTACTTTGTCAAACTCTTTCTTCAAGTCAAACAGGGCTCTTGGCAAGCAGAGCAGCATTGTCTGGGGTGGGAAAGGTCTTTCTAATTATTAGCTCCTTCCTGCATGGAGAGAGGGAACAGGCTGGCCCAGCGGGGGGGAACTGGGGGGGAGGGGGTGGGGGGGAGGCTCTGCGCTTCTATTTGTTTTGTAAAATTGCCCATGAGAGTCATTTTGATTTAAACTGTGTCTCATTCTTCATTGTAGGGGAAAGGCAAAAGGTCAAGAGGACATCATGATAGGAAGGTCTGTAATTTGTGTGACTAGTTGAAATTTGGGGTTTGTCACCTGATGTCCCTGCCTTTTGCTGCAGGGCAAAAGTATGGGAGGCAGGTTTGACAGCTGGAGACTGCAACAGAAGTTCTTTGGCTCTTCTTTTATAAAAGACATTAGATCATGTTTTCAGAAAAGGAAAAAAAAAAAGTTCATTTAATGAGAAAAATCACTCCCTTTCAGTTTGGACTGAATTACTTCTCAGGTTTCAATCCAGAAAAGTGATTTAGCATACTCAAAATCTGGCTGAATCACAATGGTCTTCAACTTCAATCTGAGATTCTCATCTTTTAAAAGTACACTAAAAAGAAATACAAAATGAAAAAAATTCACTTGCCCCCCCAGCATGCACTTGTGTGTGAATGGGTTAGTACGTGTGCATTCATACACACGTGCACATGCACACACAGACTGCCTATGAACATAATTGCTAAGGGTATGGGACTTAGAATTAAGCTGCCTAAAACTAATAAGGTAACAAAGAAGTTGGAGGAATGAAATTGTTCCCACAAAGACAAGTACGTGCCAGCAAGGAACATTCCACCAGAGCCTGTATGAGTAATAAAAGTTCTGAACTAGAAGCAGGAAAGAGCTGGATTCTCCTCCTAATATAGGAGTTTTGAGCAAGTCACTGAAATTTTCAGTGCCTCACCTCTTCCGCTGACAAGGGGGGATAATAGCTCCTTTCTCATAGGTTTCTTATGAAGGTTGGTACTGTTAATATGTGCAGAAATGCTTTAGAACTATAAAGCACTTGTTATCAGAATTCACTGGTCTATTTTTTTTTAAGTTTATTTATTTGTTTTGAGAAATTGAGCACGAGCGGAGAACGGGCAGAAAGAGAGGGAGAGAGAGAATCCCAAGCAGGCCCTGCCCTGTTGGCATAGAGCCAGATGTGGGGCTGGATTTCACAAACCATGAGATCATGACCTAAGCCAAAATCAAGAGTTGGACAATTAACTGACTGAGCCACCCAAGCACCCCCACTGGTCTATTTTTTTTTTTTAATTATTTTTTTTTTTCAACGTTTATTTATTTTTGGGACAGAGACAGAGCATGAACGGGGGAGGGGCAGAGAGAGAGGGAGACACAGAATCGGAAACAGGCTCCAGGCTCTGAGCCATCAGCCCAGAGCCTGACGCGGGGCTCGAACTCACAGACCTCGAGATCGTGACCTGGCTGAAGTCGGACGCTCAACCGACTGCGCCACCCAGGCGCCCCCCTACTGGTCTATTTTTAAGGACATCTTCTAGGCCTCCCTTCCTCTGGGGATCTTATCAAAAAAGAATTTCAGAGGGAGCTTAGCCGCCCCTTTTCAAGGAAAAAGAGCCCACCTTTTGGATCTCCTTGTACTTCCGCAGAGCTGTGACTAGTCAGAGCTGTATTTCCAGCAGTGATTGCAGACAGTCCTTCCGAACCTAGACAAATTGCTCTAGGATAAACTAATCAATGCAATCAGAGCCTTCCTCCAGCTTCCCTTGACTTCTTGCTATGAGGAAATTGCGAGCTTGACTTTACACTTTAAAAATAGGATGTGCCTTAAGAACACGAAGGCATTCTGTATCTGGAATATGCATAACAGCTAAAGTTGATTGTGCACCGTCTACACCCACCCAATATGCTGTAGTGTCATTGTCCCCAGGCCCACCCAATTGGTTTTTACCAACTGTGTGGAGGATCCAGAGGACACAGTGAGGTTCCGGAGTCTATACCCTCCCACACACAAGGTTACGATCTTCCACATGGGCTAGTTTTCCAAATGTTACTACTACCATGACTATAACTACTACGGCTACTAACTACCACTACTGCAACCGCTACCACCACCACTACTAGTATGACTAGCAGCATACATGTGTCATGTGCCGCCTCTGTGGGGGGCACTGTTCCTATGCTTGACGTGGATTAGCTCACTTCATTTCACAACAACTCTATGCAGCACGTACTATTATTCTCATTTTACTGGAAGGACCCGAACACAGAGAAGTTAAGGTCATCCAACTAGTAAGTGACAGAGCCAGGATGCAGAACTGGACTCTGTGACTGCCAGAGCCTCAAAGCGTTACAAATTTTTAAAACTTTCAATCATTTTTTATGGAAATCTTTCTAAGCGATACTATATCTCCGCCTTCCTAATGTAATCTAACATTTTCTCTACCCGGTGTCTTGTATGCAGAGAACCCCTTTCTGGTGTATTTTTTTGTTTGTTTCCTTCACCCTCAGGATGGTGCCTGTCATGTCTGCTTTCATTGGCTGTGACCTTAAGAGCCTTTTCTGTCTTCTAGAACATTAACCAAATAACCAACACTCAAGAAGTAGAAGGGTAAATTTGAGTCAGTCAGGCTCTGCACAAGGATCCAAGGAAGAAGATAATAAACAGTGGAAGAGTTTGTAGTTATTTCAAGAAATCTGAGGTCTTTATTTTCAGGGATCTAGTTAAACGCTTAAAGTTGCTAAAATTGCCTCTCTCAGCAAAACATCAATTTATTATCTCAAGGCAGGCATGCTAACAGCTATGTTAAGATCCAATTAATTTCAACTAATATTTTGATAATAAAAAATCTACTTTGTGGGTAAAAGAAGCAAACAAATGTATTTATTGGACACAAGGGTCCAGATTAAATTCATGAGTGTGTTTGCTTCCGGAAATGGGGAAAGGAGAGGAATGAGCTAAAAAGGAATACAGAGAGGATTTCAACTGTACTTTATGTGTTGATTTTTTAAATTTCCACATGTATATAAATATATAAACAATTTAAGCATATCTGAATTTTATAATAATAATTATAAATATTTAAAATATACTCTTTTGGGTCGCCTGGGTGGCTCAGTCGGTTGAGCGTCCGACTTCGGCTCAGGTCACGATCTCGCGGTCTGCGGGTTCGAGCCCCGCTTCGGGCTCTGGGCTGATGGCTCAGAGCCTGGAGCCTGCTTCCGATTCTGTGTTTCCCTCTCTCTCTCTGCCCCTCCCCCGTTCATGCTGTGTCTCTCTCCGTCTCAAAAATAAATAAACGTTAAAAAATTTAAAAAAATAAATAAATAAAATAAAATATACTCTTTTAAAATATACAATGTTTATATATATTCTTGTCTTCTTTGTTTCATATATATATACATACATATATATATCATATATAGTATATGTATTCTGTATTATCTAATGTTATCTAAATCATCCTCATGGAGATTCCCCCAGTTTAAACTACTGGACTTTTGTAGCTTGCTTTCTTGTTTATGAGCCATGGATAGATAGATAACAGTATATGTTATACACAAAGCAAAGAAGACAAAAGATTAACAACTGCCCATGGTAGTTTTTTATTTTATTCTCTGTACTTTTCTGTATTTTCAAAACTTTTTCCAAATTAAAGAAGAAAAAAGAAAAGAAAATCCTATTTCATAAGTCACACCTCTGCTGTAAAATCACCTTTGATATAGAAAGAATAGGTTTGGGGGATAACCTTTTAATGTCAATTTTGGGGTCCTGTTGTTATATTATTACTCTCTTTAGTATCTCTCCAACATATGCCCTTGATCCTTATGTTAAAAAATTGTGATTATTTTACAGGTGAGTCAGCTGAACTATTTTAATCAGGCAACATGTGTTACAGTGACACCACCCCACCTAGTCTCACTTCCCCCATCTGTATAAGGAAGGGATTAGACCAGATCCTTTTCTACAGAACTTCCATATCCCCATAACACTCAGTCCAAGACCCCCAGGAAAAGGAGAGAGGCCGAAGTGCCCAATAGGTGGGGCCCCAGGCCTCACACACCACAGCAGCTGTGTTAAGTGTGTACCTGTTTAGCATCAGATTATATGGTTTCTGAACAAAGTGTTTCAAGTTTAAAAATACATACTCTGAAAACCAGGGGGGTGCGTATCTAGGGGCAGCTTTAGGTTTAATGTGCCCTATCTACTAAAAGAAATAAGCCTACTTCTTTTTTTATTTTTATTGAAGTGTAATTAACATACAGTATTAAGTTAGTTTCAGGCATACAATATAGTGATTCAACCATTGTATCCATTACCCAGTGCTCATCACATGGGTACTTTTAATCCCCTTCATCTATTTCACCCATCCCCCCACAAACCTCCCCTCTAATAACCATCAGTTCTCTATATTTAAGAGTCTGGTGGGGTTTTTTTTGTCTCTTTTCTTCGTTGGTTCATTTATTTCTTAAATTGCATATATGAGTGAAATTATATGGTATTTGTCTTTCTCTGTTTGACATTACACCCTCTAGATCTGTACACATCATTGCAAATGGCAAGACTCTTTCTTATGGTTAAGTAATATTCCATTGTGTGTGAATATGAATATTCCATTGTGTGTATGAATATTCCATTCATTTCTTTGGGTGAATACACAGTATCATATGGTAATTCTATTTTTAATATTTTTGAGGAAATTCCATACCGTTTTCCACAGTGGCTCTACCAATTTGCATTCCCACCAACAGTGCAAGAGGGTTCCTTTTTCTCCACATCCTTGCCAACACTGTTATTTCTTATGTTTTTTTTTTTTAAATTTTAGTCATTCTGACAGGTGTGAGGTGATATCTTATTGTGGTTTTGATTTGCATTTCCCTGATAATTAGTGATGCTGAGCATCTTTTCGTATGTCTGCTGGCTATCTGGATGTCTTCTAGAAGAAAACATAGGTAGTAATTTATTTGACACTGGCTGTGGAAACATTTTTCTAGATATAGGTCTCCTCTGGCAAGGGGAACAAAAACAAAATTAAACTATTGTGACTACAACAAAATAAAAAGCTTCTGCACGGCAAAGGAAACCATCAACAAACAAAAAAGGCAACCTATTGAATGGGATAAAATATTTGCAAATGATATATCCAATAAGGGGTTAATATGCAAAATATATAAAGAACTTATACAACTCAACACCCCAAAAAACACAAATAATCCAATTAAAAACTGGCAGAGGACATGAATAGACATTTTTCCAAATATGCCTACTTCTTTTTTTATTTAAATTTTTTTATGTTTTTTAATTTAGTTTTTGAGAGAGAGAGAGAGAGAGACAGAGCATGAGCAGGGGAGGGGCAGGAGAGAGAGACACACACACACACAGAATCTGAAGCAGGACCCAGGCTCTGAGCTGTCAGCACAGAAGCCGACACAGAGCCTGAACTTACCGACTGTGAGATCATGTCCTGAGCGGAAGTTGGATGCTTAACTGACTGAGCCACCCAGGCTCCCCCAAATAAGCCTACTTCTTGAAGAGTGCAGCGTGCCTCCCTGGTGGGTTTTGTGCCCAGCACAAACCTGTCTCCTTTCTTGTCTTGCCCTAAAGGGTTAAAGAGAGGGCAGGTCATACTTTGGCAAGAATTAGAGAGCCCTGTAGTCTGGAGATACAGGATGAGATTCAGAAGGAAGTCTAGAACTGTTCTTTCCTCTTTTAGATTCACTTTCCCTCCTGAAACCTCATTTAATTTACATTCTTGAAGGAAGGAAAGGAAGAAGATTACAAAAACAGAAACAAAAACTGTGGCATCTTTCAAAACAATTTCCATTTTGTCTGATTCATTAGAAACTGCCACCCTCACTTAATGCATTTTTGGCATGAAACTTTCCAAGTGAATTAAAATTATACAGCTTTATGTGCAAAACAATTTTTTTCTTGCAAGAAGTAAATGACAAATTGTCTTTACCTCTCTTCATGACATCACCTAAATGTACATTGCTATTGCATGTGACTAGCAATTTTACTTATATAAACCAGAAAAAAATGTTAGGTTATCAGTAAGCCACAAAATAAACTTAATTTTTTTTACTTTATCTTTTTCATTCATGAGAGTGTGATCTGATCATTCACAGAAAATTTGGGAAGTTCAGAAAGGAGGGAAAAAAATGCCAAAGTATCCACAAAAAAAATTTCCTGTAATACCATAACCCTTTGGCATTATTTAAATTTTTGGCTTGGCCCACTATTGGTATCATACAGTATATTCAACTGTGATCTATCTCTTTTCTCCCAACAATTTATCATAAGCTTTTATACATATGACTTAAAAGTCTTTATAAAATATATTTTTTTTTTAAATTTTTTTTTCAACGTTTTTATTTTATTTTTGGGACAGAGAGAGACAGAGCATGAACGGGGGAGGGGCAGAGAGAGAGGGAGACACAGAATCGGAAACAGGCTCCAGGCTCCGAGCCATCAGCCCAGAGCCTGACGCGGGGCTCGAACTCCCGGACCGCGAGATCGTGACCTGGCTGAAGTCGGACGCTTAACCGACTGCGCCACCCAGGCGCCCCTAAAATATTTTTAATGGCTACATAATATTCTGTCTTAAAGATATACCATAATTTTCTTAGCTATTATCCTATTGTTAGATATTAAATTATAAATGTCATTATTTATATTATTATTATAACGATTATAATTATATTATAATCATTATAATTATTTTATATTTTATTTATATATTATTTTATAAAATATATATTATTTTATATATGTATTTTATATTATAATAATCATTAATATAATAATTAATTATATTATAATAAGTATTTTAATTATAATAATTATTTTAGTTATTAATAAGCAATTAACTAATTTCCTGTTATAAATCAAACTGCCATGAACATTTTTCATATTTCTACATAAATCTTTGTACTATTTAAGCTACTTTTTTTTAGAGAAAGAGCAAGTGAGAGCACGTGAGTGGGAAGGGTAGAGGGAGAGGGAGAGACAGAATCTTAAGCAGGCTCCACGCATAGCATAGAACCCAACATGGGGCTCAATCTCATGGCCCTGACATCATGACCTGAGCCAAAATCAAGAGTTGAACACTTAACCAGCTAAGCCACCCAGGCAACCCATAAGCTGCTTGACCATTTCTTGGTCAAGGGTATGGACATTTTCAGATCCAAGTGGTCTGCTGGTGTTTGAAAACTCAAGCTGTAAGTTTGCACATAACTTGTATGATCACAGAACAGTTTTGTGCTGTAAATCCAGCCCAAGTGGCTATGAATTTAAATTGTACTATTCACTCCTTCCTTCCTTCCTTCCTTCCTTCCTTCCTTCCTTCCTTCCACTAATCTTTGTTCACCTTTTACCATGTGCCAGGAAGTGTACTAGCCACTGGGGATACAGCAGTGAACAAAACAAACCAAGTCTTTGCCCTCTTGGGACTTATATTCTGGTGAGGAAGGCAGATATTTAATGTAATGTCAGGCAGTGATGAGTGCTATGAATGAAAATAAAGTGGAATACGTATGTAGGTTTAGCAAATGTGAAAAGGTGGGGTGTTATAAGAATTTTGCAAGTATCTTTTAGCCATCTGGGATCACCAGACTTGCTATGTACACATTTTTCTCAAGAAAACTATAATGTCAAGCTTTACTTTGGTGATAACACAGGTCCTTTGGGAGGCTCACTCTTATTCCTTTACCCATAGAGAAGATGATGATGGTTCTTTTCTCAGGAATATAGGAACCCAGGCTTCTTTCCATTCCCCTTCTGCCAGGTTCCCTGTACATATCCCTGGCAGGTTCCAACCATCAGTCATAATTGTCCTCAGTGGTCCTTATCTATGTCACATGCTCTCAGAAAATATTAGAAAGGTAGCAGAAAAAATGAAATCAATGCAGCAGTAAAATGAGATGGGTCTCTAGAAAAGGAAAGTTCACATTTGACATATACACCGTCTATTTTAAAAAAGTCTTCCTGATTTTGTTCTGTTTGATCTTCAACCAGAATTTGATTCATTGAGTGTTGTTGTTCCACGGGAACCTTTTTTTCTCCTCAGAAAGTGTTTTAGAATTCAGGAAGACTCATTTGAATAAATATATCTTTCAAAGCGATTGCAGAAATTAGCCCTAGAAAATTGCCACTCATCCGAGCGGCCTTTACACACAATTCTCTCCCTTTGTATGTCTCTGCCCAGTGAATTCTCTGTTTTTGCCTTTTATCCTCTTTATAAAGCTTAGGGACTCTGACTCTCATTTTTAATTGACAGTTATAGCTTAAATGCAGTTTCTAGGTCTTACGAACTGAGAACTGTTTTGGGGGATTTGCAGACCCTGAAATACTGGAATATCACTCTTTGGGGTTCTCTCCCCATGATCACCTGTATGTATAGTTGGTGTAAACAGCTCTTCCTCTACTGGTTTGTAAATTTCTAGAAAGAGCTTCCTATTTAAAAAATACAGGGGAAAAAATCCCTAGGTCTTTCTTATAGTACATGAAATGACTCAATTGAAGATATATCTTCAATTTGCTGGCTCTGCTAACTCCAGGAGTTTATTAAACAACACATACCAATTAATAGGTCAGAGAGACCTAGGGTGTCAAAATCACTTTAAGTCAGAGACACTTAGGGTATCAAAATCAGAAGCACCTTGAATGATCCCCTAATGGAAACAGCCCACAGGAGAGGTGACTTCCCAAGGCCGTGTAGTAACGTGGTAACAGCCTAGATCCTATGTCTTCTCACTTCAAATCCCTCACTTTTTTTCCATGCCATGGTTCATTAGCATGTTCATAGGGGTTAGTTGAACAGGCCACTTTCCAAATAAGAAAGAAATAGCAGGTCCAGACCAGGTCAGCTCTGATGAAGGAGGTAGTAAAAGGAAGGTTGAACAAGGAGAGCACAGCTTGGTAAGGGGTCCTACAGGACGTTCTGGACAGTTAGGGCTTTGGGCACGGATGGTATGGGGGAAGGGAAAGGTGACTAGTTATGTGATCTTGGGCAAATCACCTAACCTCTCTGAGCCTGTTTCCTCATCCACACTAATAACCTAAACATGACTGGAGGTAAGACACTGTGAAAGGCTCTTTACACATATTATGATCTTCACAGCAACTCTGCAGGGATCTCTCATTTTTAGAGATGAGAAACATTTAAATTCAGAGAGGATGTTGTCTTAGCTTGGACCACTGTAACAAAATGACATAAGCTGGGGGGCTTACACAACAAACATTTATTTCTCTAAGTTCTGGAGGCTGGAAGTGCAAGATTAGGGTGCCAGTGTGGTTAGGTTGTGTTGAGGGCCCTCTTCCTGCTCTGCAAACAGCCACCTTCTTCCTATATTTTCACATGGCAGAGAAATCATCTCTCTTGTCTCTCTTCTTATAAGGGCGTTAATCTCATCATGAAGCCTCCACCTTCATGACCTAATTATTTCTTAGAGGCCCCGCCTCCAAACACCATCACACCAAGAACTGGGCTTCAACATACAAATGTTATGGAGACACAAACATTCAATCCATAGCAGATGGTAACTTGCCCAGGAATGTGTAGCAGACAGCGGCAGAGCTTGGACTCGAACGTAGGTGAGTCAGACTGTAGGGCCAAGGCTCGTTTCTCCGAGCCCATAATAGCTTATTGAGTAAAACAAACAAACAAACAAAAAAGGCAAGGCCTTCATGCTCTAAAATTCAGGACTGTAATTATGCTGAATCCCTAAATCTTGATTAGGTCAGCTACTCTCTGAATATTATTTATATCTTTCAAATAGTGCTGACAATCTGAGGTACTGATATCTGTTTTCTACAAAGCTTAACACATTTCAGACTGTTAACAATTATTAAAGAACAGGCCAGACCAATAGCCTCCCTGGTTTTCAGGAAAGAATGAAAGTTCCATCTCTGAGAGTCACTTCACTCATACTCTGAATGTAAGCACTCACATAGAGCCTTAATGGCAGGAAGAATTTATTCTTTTTCACACAACAGCGCTGCCAAAGCTAATTTATCATGGATATGTTTGCGTTTTGGAGAAACTGAACATCAGTTTATGGATTCAAAAGCAATTTTAGTCTGTCCTTCTAGGCAAATCCTTCCCTAAAGATGATATCCATGTTGGATTATCCCATATACTTGACCATTTACCACCAGGAGATCTTGGTTATATCTAATTTAGGGATCCTCAGATATGGTTTAATCCTGCATCCACATGCTATCCACATGTGTGAAAAGAACATTTTTCATAAAGACATTCATCTTAGAAGTACATGCCTTTTTTCCCTAGAGTTTTTCATTGTGGCAGTTATTTCTAAAATTTAGGAGGTAATACTGGGCCTATCTTTTTTGCTTCCCACTTATAGCTTACCTGCATATGTAATCATCGTCTTGCCTTCCTGGGTTTTGTTTGTTTGTTTGTTCGTTTGTTTTAAATTCAGAGTTCTTCCTAAATTACTGCTCCAGAAACTCTCAAAATTACCTAATTAGTAGTAACACTTTGCAGATGATGAAGAGCATTTCCCAGCTAGTCGATTCAGTTAGTTAGAGCAGGATGCTAAACAATGCCACAGGTTTGGGCCCTGGTGGAGGTGTGGCCAGGAGCTCAGGAAGGACCAGGAGAGCATGCGGATGGCATGATAGAGAGCCATCTCCACTAGAAGGAAAACAATATTGCTATTCAGCAACATCATGTTGGGAGTAAAGCATATCTTAAAAACAAAAAAACAAAAAAAAAAAAGGGAGAAAGGGAGAAAGGGAGGGAGAAAGGGAAGGAGAGTGGGAGGAAGGAAAGAAAAGAAGGAAGGAATAGAAAGAAGGAAGGTAGGCAGAGAGAAAGAATGTCGGCGACAGATAATTGCAGACAAGTTCATGGAGATAAATAGTAAAGGAAAAATAGCAGAAGAAACCGGAATCTGAAGGCTGGCATGACCTTTAATCAGGGCTCTTATTCCTAGCAGGCTGTGAAGCAGCTTTGTCTTTACCTGCTCAATGGATCCCACAATGCTGATGCACTGCTTTAATTTGGGAAGCCTTCCTCTTGAGAGACATGTCTTTTCCAGCTCTAAGTGTGAAGTGCTCCCAAGTGTGGCATTCTCTGTGACAGATGTACTACAGTTATGCTTTAGCTGACTCCAAACCCATAGCTTCCCCGTGCCTGAGTGGTCTATTTGATGTCCAAGAGTGTGTTTCCTTGGAGAACAGGTCTTTACTGGAATATCATCCAAGAAGGTAGGGAAGTATAATCCCTTTGTTCTCAAACAGCCACTGTTCAATTCTGTAACCCCATTCCCAAACCAGGGCTATTCTTTCAAAAGGTCTGAAACTCATTTGCTGACGTACATACACGCCCCACACCTATACCATTTGAAGGCACTGCCTGAGAGAGACTGGAGTCCCCTTCTTTCAGAATCTTCTCCCAAGGTTGCTCCATTTTCATCGATGGTCCCAATTCCACATGAGTCTCTGTAAAGACAAGGAATTTCAAAAAGGGTTTAATATTTCCCAGGAAACCAGGTTCTTGAGCAATTGTCCCGTCCCTAGCTGCATTTCCTCTAGAAGCCTCAGGGTCTCGTTAACAGGATCAAAAGTGTGACTGGCAGGACCAGCCAGCTGCAGACACGCCCATCTGTGATGACTGTCTGTGTCTGTCACTGATGAAGCATGGCCATTCTTCTCTTGACTCTAACCTTCCCACCATTAGAACCCATTCTTCAAGGAAGGCAGAAACGTACCCACAGGCCATTTCTGTTGGAACCTGTGCCACTTGCCATGACTTCTCCTGCCAGCGCTGATGTCTGCTACACAAGGCATTACTTCTCCAACTCTCTCTTGCCCATCCAAGAATTCGTTTCTATCCACCAAACAGTTTACATTCTCTCTTGATGCCTTGAGAAGGTCAGAAAGGGCTAGGGTCTTGGCTAGAAGACTTTTTCCATCATTCCTATGCCTGTCACAACTCTTAAGTTAAAAGTGTGCAAAAAGTTCACTGCCATTTAAAGTCTGCCTCTAGGGGCGCCTGGGTGGCTCAGTAGGTTAAGCGTCCGACTCTTGCTTTTGGCTCAGGTCTCGGCTCAGGTCGTGATCTCGTGGTTTCGTGAGTTCGAGCCCCGTGTAGGGCTCTCAGCTGACATCGCAGAGCCTGCTTGGGATTCTGTCTTCCACTTTCTCTACCCCTCCCCCACTAGTGCTGTCTCTGTCTCTCTCAAAATAAATAAATAAACTTAAAAAAAAAATTAAAGTCTGCCTCTAAAGTTCAAGGAAATCCCTCCTCTTGGACTTAACACTTGCTTTTCAGCATTTTTACCTGAGGTGACAGTCTAATTATTCCACTGCCTGAGAAAAGAAAAAGAATTTGAAGTGTTTCTTTTCTTTATTTAAAAAAAAAATTGTGCTTGTTTGTTGTGCTATTACTATAAATGATCTCTTGGCTTCTTTTAGATAGCTTTCTGCCTTGACTTTGTTAATTGATACCAATTAACATTTGTTTAGTAGAGACAAAGCATGAACAATCTAACAGTTATACTCAACACAGTGCTGTGACATAATGGTTATTGATTAATTACTCGGGTCTTTTTTTTTTTTCTTTGAGTTCTCTAAAAACTCTTCAAAATGCAGAGAACAATATAATCCTACAATTTGGTAAAGATTGGTAAATGGTGACATATTGAAGACAATCTGTTCCTTAAATCCCTAAGCAAGAAGCAATCAGCACAGTAAGATGATACCTGGCTTACAGAGGAGAAGGCAGAGCCTGAAATATCTATGCCCATCCTTCCCCCTCCCAGACCATTAGGAACATTTAGACCATAGGGCAGAGTGTCTGTTTTTCTAATGCAACAGGTTTCAATGATGAAATATAGTGATTTCACACTGGACATAGACACAACCAAAATTTCCTTTTCTTTATTTTTTTGAGGGATACGTGTGACATATATCACTGTTGTCACCCAAACCTCTTCGGATTTTATTTTTAATCACATCTATTCAGTTTTTTCATGCAGAAAAGCATAAGGAAAAAAACTGTCCATGACCCCATTCTTAGAGAACCCTCTTGACATTCAGAAGTAAATGTAGTATGTTTACATGACTTAAAATTTCAATCAGTACAGATGGGAGCAAAATGAAAAACCAAAGTCTTCCTTAGTTTTGTTATGAAATTTCAGATTCTCTCTACCTGGGGACAACTCCAGGTATGTCCCTAAGAAGATACGAGATTTAAGTAGAAAAGAACAAATGTCAAGAGAAACCTAGAGAGTGGCAAGGGTGAACACACACAGCATAACACTCCTTGTAAAAACAAAACAAAACAAAAAAAAACCCTCCTGGATCCTAACAGAAGGTGGCAAAAGAACTGTAAATGTTGGAAAGTGACGAAAAGAACTGTAAATGTTGGAAAGTGACGACCCGTTAGAAAGTCAGAAGAGGCAGGACAGCTTGATGCACACATTTGAAGTTATAGTCAAGACTGCAAAGAAAGATTCCACCCTGCTTTTCAGGACTGGTGGACAACAGACGAACAAGAAAGCAGGAATATGATTCCACTCATGAATGTGTACAAAATGTAAATCGCAGAGACTATGGGTTGGCTGACCATATCAAAATAAACTAAATGCATAACTTTTATATGACCGGTTTCCTTAAACAATTTTGTAACACTTGTATAAAAAACTTAATAGCTTTAAAAAAAAGTTGATGTTTATTTTTTTGAGAGACAGAGAGAGAGAGAGAGAATGAGTAGGGGAGGGGCAGAGAGAGAGGAAGACACAGAATCTGAAGCAGACTCCAGGCTCTGAGCTGTCAGCACAGAGCCCGATGCGGGGCTCAAACTCACAAACCACGAGATCATGACCTGAGCCAAAGTCAGATGCTTAACCGACTGAGCCAGCCAGGTGTCCCAAAAAATTTAATAGCTTTGAGTAACCTCTAAGATATTCTTCTGTTGATGAGTTTCATGAAAAATCCTGGCCAGACTTTCCTCTTATGACATGTTTGTAAGTCAAAACTAGGATCCATCTCTTCCTAGCATTGAGTAATGAATGATGATGTGACAGTGTGTGTCTTGACAACTCATTTGAAAAGGTCACAATTATATTTCATCTCTGGTGACGCTTTCCTTCTACAGGCCATGAAAGTCACAATACCTTCTAGAGCTGTGCAATCACCATGGGAGTATGACTTCTCTATTTCTAATGGTGTCATAGACACGACAGCCCTGGACTTCTCAGCATTCAAGGAACATTTTAATTTATCCTGGGGAAGTATTTTTTCTCTCTTGGAACACATCAAGAAGTTTCTCAGGGACTATGCAATACCAGAAGTTAAAATAAAAGGAAACAATTTGGTAGCCTTCCTTCCAGAGTTTGAGCTGAAGAATAAACTTACCAGATATGACTTTCTTTCACTGGTAGAGAACCCAGTTCACATCCAAATGATGTTAAATCTTCCGGGCCAAAGGTACAAGGGCCAAGATGGAAAGTCAGAGGCTGCCATCAAGATCCAAGCCACATGGAAATGCTTCAAAGCGAGACAAATTTTCTTCATTTATCGCCAGCAGAAGTGGGCTTCAGGTGTGATTGCCATCGCGTGGCTCTTACATTGCCATAAGACCCGAGTGAAGAAGATCCTGCAGGAATCACGTGAAAGACACCTGGAGAATTTCCGTATTCGAGCCAAGGTACACAAGGCTGCCAGCTGTTAAAGCAGACCTCTTTTTCTAAACATTTCTTGCTTGAGCGATTGCAGTAAGTTGTCTCTTCATCTTCCCTTTCTCTCTCCAACTACCCTCCCCCTCAGCCTCTCTCTCTCCCCTTCCGCTCCTCCCCGTGTATGATGCACAAACCCTACGTGTGTTTGTACATCATATTTTAGCCCTAACCAGGAATCTGGCTTTTGCACCTGTAAAATCTATTGCAATTTTTTCTATAGAAAAAAAGTCCCTTCACTTTGACTATGGTAGTTCTGTCAGAAAATCAATGTTTTAACTGCACTACCTTTTCTCCCTATATATACCTTCTGGAACTTTAATTTGCTAGGAAAAAAAAAAAATCCTCTCTTGTCTACATTGCTGTCACCACTTTGTCAGAAAGTATTTAAGTTTGCAGACAGCCTTTTAATTAGTGCTCACAATTTCATTTATGTTTGCTTTCTCTTTTTTTCATTCATATTCTGTTAATTAAGTGAGCTGCCTCTAATCTTCCCCTGCCAGTAGCATCATGTAGCCACCTAATTAAATTAATTGGGGAAGATGTTTTAAGTATGTAATTAAATCAATTAATATAATTTATGCCTGGCTTAACTGTACAGTGGAAAAACAGCTGAAGTTTGACTAGATGAATCCACTACAGCTTCCTGTCACTGATCAATGCTCTTCTTGATTTTTAGCATCTGGCAGCCAACTGGAATCGCATCAGGACCTCCAGGAGGACTATTATCCATATCCCATCATTAGGTATAACACTTTTGCCTGCAAATCTATCAGCAACCTCTATTACCCACCACATTATGGCTCCTTGATTGAGTTCAAGGAAGGCCCCTTGTTTTATTCAAATTGGTCTCGGCAGGAAAATGTTCTCGACATGATGAGAGTAATAACACAGGGCCCTCGCTCGAAACGGCGTTTAATTTGGGGATTAAGCAAATAAAGTCATTATGTGGGGGCTGCTATTCAGTGGAGAGGTGATTTGCTGTAATTCGCTTTCATCTGTATGAAATGAACTAAAAAGTTGTATTTTTTCCCCCTGAAATAACAGATAATGTTTTCGATCTTCTTTAATGATAGAAGAACACAGGCTTGCGTGTGTTGTTGCTGTTACGCCAATAAGCCAGGATATTGCTTGTACACTGTTTTTAATCAAATGTGCAGTCAAAATGATAAGCTACATTCTCTGAAATTATTTAGTTCTAATTACGAGCAGATGGGATGCTTTATTTGCACCTAGGGCGCCTGAGCAAAAGGAAATGCTGTGTGAACAAGAATAATTAAGAAGTTGAATAGTGTTTTTTGCGCTTAAATAATCTGCAGTTTCATGTTAATTAGCACTAATGTAATTATTTAATTACATTTATGAATTGGGGAACTTAAAAGCTGTTGTCTGCAACACAGTGGTAAGATAGGTATGCCAAAACGACATTGGGAATCTCAGAAATCTGCACGGGAAGTTCCTTTAAAACATGAGCTGCTGTCAAAAGGTGTGGGGTGGTCTGCCTCCTTATTTTTGTTTTGTCTTGCTTTTTAACCTACCTGGTGTGTTAAAAATTTCCTGGGTGAGGCCAAATGTCCTAAGCGGACTTGGGAGTTTTGACAAACAGCAAAACTCATCACATCTGCATCTTATGTACGACTGGCTCTTTGTTAAGGCCTTTTAAGTAGAGCGATGCATTAAGTGATCTATTGTAGTAGAATTCTAGGTTGTAATTTATTTGTGCTCCTGTGTGAGTATATGTGTTTGTGTACCTATGTACAGTATAGAGCACTTAACACATTTTAACAGTAATACAAAAAGCAAAAATATTTTTTAATTATTATATAAATATAATTATCTTTTAACTTAGTGAGATATTAGTAGTAATAAAGTAATGCAAACTTTCCTAGAATCTAGAGTACTTACATCTAAGTACTCCCAGAAAAGTTAAGAAGGTACTTCAGTTGCACAGTCTTTTAGTTTGGGTTTTTTTATGGCTCACAGAAGAAATTAGTTCCTCCTCAGGATCTAAGTGAGGTAAAACAGATCTGAATTTCATTCCAACTTGGGCTTTCATTTTGGTGGGACTAGTTTTGCACACAAAATTAGTCCACACTCAGAAATTGCACTTGTAACTGATTACAACCAGAGAGGCTAATTGCAGACACAATTAACAGACTTGAGTCCTTGGAATAAGGTGCAAGAGCCTTTCGCTTCTGCAATTGTGGACCTGACCTGATATTACGTGGGAAATTTTGTTGTGTTTTCTGTTTTATTCAAAACCAGAAATACGGGCACATGGATGGCTCAGCTGGTTGAGCATCTGATTCCTGCTTTCTGTTCAGGTCATGATCTCATGGTTTGTGGGACCAAGCCCCACATGGGGCTCTGTGCTGACAGCACACAGCCTGCTTAGGATTCTCTGTCTCCTTCTCTCTGTGCCCTCCCCAGCTCGCACACATGTGGTCTCCCTCTCTCTCTCTCTCAAAATAAATAAATACACTTTAAAAAACCCCCGAGAAATAGAACAAGCCCCCTACTTTGCAATGTTGACAGCATGAAGGTATTACAGTCACGATTTCCACAAACTCCTTCCCTCCACCTCTGACCCTTCAAACCCCCGATGCAATCAGCCCTGCAGAGAAGTCTGATAGAAAAGAGCCTCATCCAAAGAGGTAAAATTTTGAAAATAATGAGCAATAATCTAAACTGGGTAATAAAAAATAATTTTAAATGAAAACATTTTAAAACTCCAAAAGGGTTTGCTGCATATAGATTAGGTAGAAAATAACTTAGTCAAAAACTTGAATTGCATTATTTTAGATATGATATTAAAACTAGCTTTCAGGGTGCCTGAAACTACAGTGACTTCAGCTCAGGTCATGATCTCCCAATTTGTGGGTTCGAGCCCCGTGTCAGGCTCTGTGCTGACAGCTCAGAGCCTGGAGCTGCTTCAGATTCTGTGTCTCCCTCTCTCTTTGCCCCTCCCCTGCTCACGCTCTGTCTCTTTCTCTCTCAAAAATAAATAAATGTAAAAAAAATAAAATAAAAACTAGTTTTCTTCTAGAAGACATATTCTCAGTTTAAATAAACACATAATAAATCTGAAAGTCTTTGCTATTATAGTAATTTTTGTTTGTTAACAACATAACCCATTTTTTAAAACTTTTTTTTGAATGTTTTTATTTATTTTTGAGAGAGAGAGAGACAGAGACAGAGCATGGAAGGGGTGGGAGGGGACAGAGAGAGAGGGAGACACAGAATCCGAAGCAGACTCCATGAGCTGTCAGCACAGAGCCCAATATGGGGCTTGAACTCATGAGCCGCGAGATCATGACCTGAGCTGAAGCACCAAACAGAATAACCCATTTTAAAGTTTATTTATTGGGGCTCCTTGGTGGCTGAGTCGATTAAGCATCCAGCTTTCAGCTCAGGGCATGATCTTGCAGTTGGTGAGTTCAAGCCCTGCATCAGACTCTGTGCTGGCAGCTCAGAGCCTGGAGCCTGCTTCAGATTCTGTGTCTCCCTCTCTCTCTGCCCCTCCCCATACGTGCTTTCTCTCTCTCTGTCTCTCAAAAATAAATAAAATGTCAAAAAATAGAATAATGTTTATTTATTTATTTTTGAAAGACAGAGTGCAAGCAGGGGAGGGGCAGAGAGAGAGGGAGGGAGATACCCAAGCAGGCTCCATGCTGTCAGCATAGAGCCCAATGTGGGGCCCGAGTCCACGAACCATGAGACCATGACCTGAGCCGAAATCAAGAGTCCAATGCTTAGCCGGCTGAGCCATCCAGGCGCCCCAATAGCCCATTTTTTTAAAAAATGCTAATCATGCATCTTCTGAGAGATAAGAACAATCACGTATATTTTTTTCAACTAAGCATTTAAAAAGCCCAATCACACACTTTCACATGAGAAGAATACTTGGGCTCTGATCAAATAGTATTTGTTTCTACATTTAATGCTTTAGGTTTTATAAAATGACCTGTGGCTATTAAATTAAGTTTAAATAACGTTAACCTGTCACTTTGAACTTATTCCACAGATGTTTCTTCTTTCTTTAGAAGGTTTAGAATGATTATGGTGTACCTTTTTGTGAACCCCACTTTCCCTGTGAATACTTGAAGATTTTAGCTAGTTGCAACATGGCCACTTTGTCTCCTGCTCCAAGGACTTACCTATACAGTTCATGAAAACAAAAGTAAATAAAAGTGAAGACCATTTTTCTCTAAACACATGCCCCTCTACCAAATCTATTCAATGTAGTAATTTTGTTTTCAGAGGTGGGAGGGAATCACTAGTCAAAATCAGTTGGTAGGCATATAAGATTCAGGTAGGCATTTAATACAAGTTACAGCCTTGTCCCCTTTTGCTCTTTCCATAGGAAATGTGCAATCAATTCTGGTGTAGTGTTAGCCCTAGAAATAATTGCACCGTGTTGCTAGCCACTTGGGGTTGCGCTAACTTGTTTGAACCCTCAAAATTAAATATTAGTAGCTGATAACTGTACAGTACATTGCAGTTATAAGTATTTGGTTGTTTAGGCAGTTTTGCACCCACAAGAATAATTGCATTCTCCAAACCAATGATCACACGAAGGCTGGCCTTTCAGTAATGTTTTTGACCACAAAATATTTATCAAGTATTTTCAAGTCTGTGACTTGATAATATGAACATTAAGATAATCACATATTGCAGAATAACCCCTTTGAAAGGAGAAGCTAAGAAATTTGATTGAGGGGTGCTTAGCAGTCTCAGTTGGAAGAATATGCAACTCTTGATCTCGGACTCATGAGTTCGAGGCCCACATTGGGTGTAGAGATTACTTAAAAATAAAATCTTTAAAAATAAGTAAATAAATAGGGGCACCTGGGTGGCTCAGTCGGTTAAGCATCCGACTCTTGATTTCGGCTCAGATCATGATCTCGTGGTGGTGACATGAAGCCCTGAGTTGGGCATGGAGCCTGCTCAAGATTCTGTCTCTCCCTGTCACTCCGTCCCTCTCCCTCTCGCATTCAGTCTCTCTTTCTCTCTCTCAAATAAATAAATAAATAAATAAATAAATAATCTTAAATAAATACATAAATAATAAAACTTAATTGACTGTTCTATACTTTGAGTAGTATTCCTATATGTAACAAAAAGTTTTAGCTATTTTTAACAGACAGGAGAGGTGGGATGCTGTTGGTTAACTGTCCGAAGAAACTGATCAGCCTTGTAATTTCCTAAGATGATAAAAAAAAAAAAAAAACACAACACCTCAGTCTTTCCATAGTATATAGGCTAATCTCTTAATTGGATATTAGATATTTTCATCATTTTTATTAATGAAATACAATAATATAACAAAATAATCTACTATGGTTTATAGCAGGAATAGAATACTAGGGTCTATTTTAAGCAAAATCTATCTGTCAAATGAGAAAGAACTGCAACAAAGAATCCTAATTCCTCTAGAAAAATCAGAGATCTAAATAAAACCTACAAACTAATTCTGCTTCCAGTTTCTTTGGCTGAGTTACTTCCTCCACTTTTAATTTAACCCCTGTGCTCCTTTATTACAGTGTATCATTTGGTGCCACACTTAAACTCAGTGGCATTTTAAAATCTATTGACATTAAATGAGATGTGCCACGTATGCAGCTCTGATGCCGTGAGCAGGTATGAGGCACCTCCAGCCAAGTAAACCCCCCTGTGATGATTTTCCTCTCTCACTTCTCTCCCTCCTTTGAAAGAAAAATAGGGAATTATTGAGGTGGGATTTTTCTCTTTTCTCTGTGTAATCTTTTATTTCATCGCCAAGTGATTTAATGGCTAAAAGGAATCTATATAGTTCAGCTTCGTTTTTTCCTCTCTGTGAATCACTTCAGCAATGTATCCTTGGAGCAAACACAATTTGTGGTCTCCGAGATACTCCCCTTCCATAAAGTTGTGGATTCTGTTTTTGTGAGTCTCGTGAAAAAACAACATCTTTCTGCTGATCTGCACTGTCATGGAAGCCTAAAAGATAGAACTTACTTTTGTGTACAACTGACCCTACCCCAAATTGTCATGAGACAGTAGATCCCTAACTCCACTCCCTTCTATCGAAAGATAAGAACTAGGGGTCGCTTCCTTTTGTGAACAGGGGCAGGGTAGAGGACCACAGCTAAGAGCATTATAGCTGAAATCACATTTTTACTATGCCTCCAAGCACACTGGCGTCCTTTTAGTTTCTTGAGGGTTTTTTTTTTTTTTGAGTGGACACCTCAAAGACATGATAGGCTCTGCTCCTTTCACCTCAGGGCTAGGAAATTAGGACTTTCAATCAAATCTTCATGGTCTTCAATGTATACTTTGGCAGGTAGTTATGGGAACCACAGTTCAGCTATGGTATTGCTACAGTTGGTGCTTGACACAGATGTCCTGCCGAGATCTCCCAGAAAACAGTTCCCCAAAATACACACAGCGTTTGAGATCAGGAACAAAGTACACTTCGACTTTCAAAATTCCTTTACAGCCTGAATTAAAATGAAAACACATTGTATTCATCCAACTAATCCAAATCAACACTCATTCATTGGTTGGACCAGAGTTGGCCCCATGACCCTGTAATATTAAATCACACAGTTGGCCTTGAGCTATCTGATGTTGTACCGTGAAGTACAGAAACAGCATTGAACTGAGTGTCAGTCAGTAACACTGGCTCATGAGCTTTTCGTGAAATGGAGTACTATTAGGATATGCTCTGAAAAGGGTCTTGTATATACTAAGATAAAACTATACTCTTTGCCATTGCCTTCATTCTCATGAAAAAAATATTAAAATGTTTGCTCAGCAGCCCTCAAACTTACACTCGTAACAACTATTGAGAGCCCTAAAAAGCACTGGTTACGTAGGTTATATGCATCAATACCACACTAGAAACCAAGACTGAGAATATTTAAAAATATTTAATTTACTTTCAAGTAACAATAAGAAATCCATCACCAATGTAACCTAAATAACATAATTTTGTTAAACAAAGCCTTTATTTTCCCAAACAAAAAAACTCAATGAGAAGAGTTGCACTAGTTAACAAGTTTGCAAATCTCTTAATAGAACATAGTTGGATTCTCATATCTATTTCTGTATTCATCTGTTGCCATATGTTGTTTTGACTGAAGCATATGAAGAAAATCTGGCCCTACGCAGATAAGTATTTGGAAAAGGGAAGACTATTTTATATGTTTTATAGCCTTTTCAGATAATTGTGTATATTCTGCTTTGATTTTATACCAAAACTCAACAGTGAATGGTAATTTTTATGTGAGTTACAATGTGGAATTTGAAATTGTGTCAATACTTTTTTTGTATTTTGTGAGAGGACAAGACTGAACAAGGTAACCATCATCTCAGTATTATTTGGAAAATAGTTTTGACCTTCCAGAACCACTGAAAGGGTCTCAAGACCTTCCATGGTCTCTAGACCAGGCTTTGGACATCACTGGCATTAGCTGCATGCAATGCTGGCCCTCCACTGATAAAGCCGTTGATAAAAAGCTCGAACAAGAGAAAGTCTTCACTCTTTTAAACAGGAGACTTTCAGAACCACACAGAATCCATATGGCCAGGTTAGTTTGAGAATGTTTTCGACACTCAACAAATATTTAAGCACCTCCTATGTTTTCTATGTCACCATCACAAAATTACCTAATCCCCCTTAGCGGTCCCCCCAAGACAATGCTCAGTTTTATTTTCATCAATCTGGCACTGGATATACTACATACATATAAATAACCAGCTAGGCTCTCACTGCACGTTAATCTCTTATCTCAGTAGCTTGCGCTCTCACACTTGCACAAGTAATTAAAACCTGGGTATAACCATAATGTCTAGATCACATTTCTCTGGATGACTGCAGTATGCTAATGGATAATTGATTGTGACATATGTCACATGTTCCCTGAAATGTTTACAGTTACACTACCAAAGCTGGATGTTAACTTTTCTTTATGAATTGGAGTAATTCAGGTTTACCTCTATAACAATGTCATTTTTGCTCAGCTCGCATCCAAGTATGCTTTCCTGAATGGAAGAGAAAGGGATGGAGTTATCGCTATTGCTGTTGTCACCTGATGTATGCCTGTAGGAGTGTGTGATGCATGTGAACATCACAGAGCACGTGTTTCAAAATGGGGAAAAGATTGAGAACTTCTGCTCCAGTCCATCAAATTGAGGCATGGCTGACTACCATCTCAGGCCAGGGTGATTAGATAAATGACGACTTGGTAACTAGAAGTCCATTGCTAACCCCTTCTCTGCCTCGGGGACCCTGGAAGGAATATGACTTGGAGACAAAAGGAACTAGGAGTCAACCACAGGGTAATAAGCAGGCTGTTCGAGAGTATGTGCTCTAATGCAACAGTAGAGGCCTGTCACAGAGGCACACACCGGTCCCAAGGAGGCACAGTCACTGAGCACAGCCTCACTCATGGGTTTCTGTGGTTTCTGTGGAAGAAAGGCCAACTCCAGCAGAGCCAGTTCCCTGGGTGCAAAGAGGCCATTAGCATCATCTGATAGGAGTTTGTGCGGGAGTGGGGATAGGGAAGGGAGAGGAGATGAACGAAGGGGTGAAGGTGGAGGGCTGATGGCCAGGAACCACTGATGAGTGTCCTTGGCTCAATAGACCAAAAGTAGTCGGGTAACTTCAAAGAGGTGTCTCTCAGGTATCCTCCTCTGGAGTGAAGCAGAGGCATAACATTTTGAGAAATGACGGAACACTCTGTCAAAGAGGATGGCCATAAGGAAGGAGGCTGGGTCCCTCTCTAAAGTGATAAGGAAGAGAGAGTTCCCCGTTATGCCAGTGCTGTTGCCTCCTGCGATGATGAGGACCCAGAAAAGGCTAGAGGTCCCACTCACCATTCTCTGATCTCCCCCAAATTCTCCAGATCAGAGAACCCATTTTATAAAAGTTGAAAGGGAGGCAACGTATTCATTTCCTGTCACTCTCTAACAAGTTCCCACAAGCTAAGTGGCTTAAACAATAAAAAAGTATTCCCTTAAAGTAATAATTCTTTGTTCAGAAGTCTGAGAGGGGCTAAATCAAGGTGTTGGTAGGATGTGTTCCATTCTAGAGGCTCTATGGGAGAATCTGTTTCCTTCCCCTTTCCAGCTTCTAGAAGCTACCCACAAAGGAGTGAGTGAAGAGAGCCGTTGGCCTCCTTCCGTCTTTAACACCAGCAACAAGCATCTCTCTGTGCCTTTCTTCTATGGTCACACCTTCTCTGACTCTCTCCTCTCCTGTTTCCCTCTTCTACTTTTAAGAATTTTTATGATTACTTTGGATCTAACCAAATAATCCAGGACAATCCCCTTATTTCAAGGTCAGCTGATTAGCAAGCTTAATTCCATTTGCAGCTTGATTTCCCCTTTGCCATGTAACCTAACGTATTCACAGGTTCCAGGGATGAGGACACGGACATCTCTGGAGGGCCATTTTCTGCCTGCAGCAACAATTAGAAATAAAAGTGAGAGAAGAGGCAAAGACTTTATCCCTTCTGGAGATCTCTGCTCACACCTGATGAGTGTTGCCTTCTTTCTTCTTTTATGCAACCACATTTCTGCAAGACCTAAATATGTCCTGTCCAAACTGTATAGTAATGTGCAGGTATATATGATCTTGGACAAGAGACAAGACACTTAAACTGAATTTCCTTATCTGTAACATGACAGGGTTGAAGTAGATGGTGTCTCAAGGCTCCCCCAGTGACCTTTGAAGTACCATGTCTCCGTAGATTATATTCTCAAGTGTCATGTTTCATCACCTCCTAGCAGGTCTGCTGAGCTCCCCAACGCCACAGCATCCTTGCTGATAGCCACTGGTTAAGTCACTATTGTATTTAATATATGCACTATCAGCATCAATGAGGGTTTTTCACCTAGGTGTCAACACATTAACTCTGTGGGTGTACAAGACATAAGGATAGGGGTGCCTGGGTGGCTCAATCAGTTGAGCATCTGACTTTGGGTCAGGCCATGATTTGGCGGTTCATAAGTTTGAGCCCCACGTTGGGCTCTGTGCTGACATCTCAGAGCCTGGAGCCTGCTTCAGATTCTGTGCTGTGCTCTCTCTCTGCTCTCTGCTCCTCTCCCGCTCTCTCTCTCTCTCTCTCTCTCTCTCTCAAAAATAAATAAACACAAAATTATTTTTAAAAACGGGGTGCCTGGGTGGCTCAGTTGGTTGAGCGTCCAACTTCAGCTCAGGTCATGATCTCGCAGTTTGTGAGTTCGAGCCCCACGTCGGGCTCTGTGCTGACAGCTCAGAGCCTGGGGCCTGCTTCAGATTCTGTGTGTCTCTCTCTGCCCCTCCCCCACTCACACTCTGTCTCTCTCTCTCCTTCAAAAATAAATAAACATTAAAAAAATTTTTTTTAGTTTTTTTAAAGACGTAATTATAAATCTGACTTAAAAAAAATTGACTCCCAACTTCTGCTCTGGGGATGGCAACAGTCATTACATTGTATCTTGTCCATGTAGAATGGTCTCTTGCTTGTCACAGGATTTGTTGTTGCCGTTGTTATAGGCTTTGGAAGTATGTCTATCCCCCATAACACCAATATACTTTATGTTTACACAGCATTTACAAAATGTCTTCATATTTGTTACTTCATATGATCCTCTATAACAACGTTCTGAGATTGCTTTCAGTTCTTTGAAACAGGTGTATTGGTAACCGGTTCTATCATAATTTTTCATAGACATTTTATTACGCATTCTGATCAATGGTAACAGAGGTACCAAGTCATTTGTTGGAAAACTGACCTCCAGCTCTTGGTTGCAACACAGACTTACTCAGTCACATGCTGCATGCGCGGCAACAAAGTGATCAGACATCCTTTATATTTTAAATTGGACATCATCTTAATGAGACATCTCATACTGCCTTTTATCTTTACTTCTGAAAGGAAATGCATTCATGGAATGCTCTCAGGCACTTTTCTTACTCATACTTTATCCTTTAGGCATTTTTCCTGCCTTCTTATAGTTTTGATATAGGAGTTACTCACAATACATCTTCCTAAACAGTTATCTGAATATCAACAGAATTATACAATATGCAAAATCCTACAATAAGTTAAAACGATCACACATCAAGACAGCATTGTTTGCAGCAGTCTGTATTAACTTTCATATGTGGAATGAAGTTCCCGAAACTACTTCAGAAATAAATAATTTTTTAAAAATAAGTCACGTAATTTGTCCTTCTGCCTCTTTAGTTCTTAAGTTCATCTGCATAAAGCAAACGGGAGACTTTAAGATGAATTGTACACTCATTTAATTTCCAGACATTGTCTAGTGTTTAAACACTGACATCAAAGCAAAGAGCCAATTATCAGAGTGCATTTGATCTGAAGCCCTGTTGCCTGAATTGCTATAGTTTTCCTTATGCCGAAAAGGAAATCTGTGTCACAACTCAAAGAGGCAATATTTAAAATCACTTTATCTATAGCAGCTTCACTTGAAACATGTGTTTGGGCTCACTAACCACAAGGAGGCATTGAAGCATCTCTTCAAAATGTGAAAAGCAATTTTACTTAAAAAAAAAAAAAGTTGCACCTACAGTTGCTGAATTTCATATAAGCAATTATACCTGCCTGTGAGTACGCACGCCTTTTAAGTTCATGTTTTGAGCCACTTATTTTCTTAACCCCTGAAATGCCAGCACAAAGTGTTGCCGCCATTGCATCTTTTGTGAAAGATTTTTGGACAACAGTAATCCATACGCAATTTTCTCCTGCTCTCTTTCCAGTGAACATGAAGGCCAGCCACAGGACTTTTATTAGTGCTGACAAAGTAACTGCATTAACCTTTATTGCCCTTTAAAAGGTTCAAATTTCTTTTGACCCGGTGAGCAGAAGCATATTTCTTAAGTATTCAGAATTACTTAAACACATATTCCTGACAGCAAGGGGTGTCTCTGAAATCTGTGTGTCAGTTTAGAATGATTCTGGGGACACATCTTCAAAATGCTCCACAGAAAGCACAAGTTAAACGAGCCAACCTAGTTTTGTTTTTGTTTTTGTTTTAAACCCTGAGCAATAATTTTCTTCAACGTTGTTTTGAACCTTTACGTTAAATGTCAGAAATTTTCCTCATGTTTTTCTGATCTTGATTCCCGGTGATTTTGCTGGTGTTGAAAAATATGAACTCTTCTCTTGCAGAATATGCTGCTTAGCACATCTTCCAGAATAATGCTTAATCCCCTGAGAAGCAAGGATCTCAGTGTCAGGAGTTAGATTGTGTCTGCAGGATGCTGCAGAGAAAATTCTTTCCTGGAAATGTGGACTGTGACACTTGGAAATCCTAGTGTGCCATTTTGCCATACTGACTTGCTCTTTCTGCGTTCCGACACCGTTTGTCTTTTAGGATATTCCCAGCCTGTGCGACAAAATATTGCCGACTTCAACACAAAGCAGAACATGCAGCTGGGGAGGCTGTGTGACATCTTAGGTACAGTAAATACTTTCACGCAAATGACTCTTTGGAATGTTTATCAGAGGATGTTGATAAAAGTGTTTATTTTTTTGCTTTTTTTTTCTCCCCCCTACAAGGAAAAAGTGTGGATTTCTAATCTACTTTGCAGGGGGCAGTTACATGTTTTTTTTTAAAGAACAGATTTAAAGTGGAGTCAACTTGAGTCAAAAAATGACATTTTTAATTAATTTAGTTGGGTAGCTTTTCTAAATTCTAAGGATTTCTCCCCTATAGCCTCAAATCTTCTTCATTTACTGAATCTGGCAGTGAATGAAGCCAACATTTTACATTTGTGTCAATACTGTCTATTCTATTATCTGGGGAACAAGTGGAAAGTGGTATCAGACATGAAAAGCATTGTTTTCATTATAAGACTAAGAGGGACGAGAAGATAGACTTTTAAAAGAAGCTTTTATTTAAATATATATCATCTTGTTATTAGAAGAAAGGAGATGCTCGTGGAGGGAATTTTTAGAAATATAAACCTTGAGTTGTAGATACATTTTTGTAAAAGTCAAGTTCTGATACTGGCTTGATCAGTTCTAAATCAGACACCAACCTGGGCCGGGAGAGAAGAATACAAGAATGCCATGGCTTTGGTCAGTGCTATTCAAGGCTAGGGTTTGAGTGAGGCTTAAAGAATAAAGGTTGCCAAGGCTAAGCACTAGTACTGAATGGGTTTAGGAGGTACTGGCCAAAAATTCAGGGTAAACAAAAACTAGGTTCTTATTAGTTACTAAATAAGAACTTCTGTGTTTTTGTGAAAATATAACTGCTTCGGCCCTTATTTAAGCAGAACAAGGAAGAATTTTAAATTATCAATGACCAACTTAGCTGGCTCCCTGGAATGACATACTTTACATGATTCATATATATTTCAGCATCATTATTATTTTATAAATGCCATTTGGTAACAAAAATACATCAGTACTAGAAATTTACAGTGTCCTAAAATAATAATAGTGTAATTGCTTTAATCTATTATGTAGGCACTAATATTGTTTTTCAGTATTACAAAAAAAATTTTTTTTAATGACTTGAGATTGATTTGTTAGTGCTGAGCTATTTCAACTAAAAACCTGACTGGGTGGAAACCACTGAACTGCAGCAGAGGGCAGACTTTGCTCTAATTTATTTGCATTAATTTTTTCTCTAGCTTTTTATATACCCTTCTATATATAGCACAAACCATCACCAAAGAATTTCTTTACAAAAGAGTCTCATTATTTGAAAGACTTGAAAGTATTAGGTTTCTATTTTAAATAACTCAATAATTCAGTCTATGCCTACCTGTGATGGAAAATTTTGCTAATATGATCATTTCTGAGATACTATGAACCAAATGCCTTTTTTTGGTACACTCTCGTCGTGATATAGCGATTCGATCCTAAACCCTCTTCAAGAGGAGTAATGGAAGTTTAGAAACAGTTGTTAGAGGGTAGAAAAAGTACTTGCTTGTGAAATTTAAAGAAAAAATGAAGAAACTAGAAAGATTAGTAATTTTATGTAAGAATAAATGATTATCATTTTTTAAATTATTATTCCATTAATTCCTAGCAAAGTGTGTTGCGTTTTTGCTTCTTCAGGGGAAACAAAGAGATCTGATCAGGTTGGTAAGACCTGACATTCAGATATTGGTTGTGAAGTCAGGGTATCAGGTGGAGACCCCAATGGCTAGTATTTTCAATTCCTAGAGGAGTTAAGCAAGAGAGTGGCTTTTATTGACTATTGACTAGCAACCAAAGCAATCTTTGTCTTCATATTAATTGCTTTCCAAAATTACCTGTCAATTAATTTTGAGCATTTGCAGATTCACAAACCATACTAATATCATATATTAGCATTCGTGATACGTATTCTTTTGCCAGAAATACATAGGAAAGGTGAGATTAGCAATACGATTGGTTGTCATTTGTAATCTAGAAATTTCTTCCCAAGAAAAATTTAGTTTTTTCAGCTACGGAATCTTTATTTTCATTGTTTGTTTTTGTCTTTCTTAAAAAATACTTTAAAAAAATACTAGTTTGGTTTTTAAAACCAAATAAAGAACACACCCAAAAGCCACAATGAGGTTAATTTAGATTGGTTTTGTACAGATCTTCACAGTGCAATTGGCTTTTTTTTTTTTTTTTGCATTTTAGCATTTCTCTAAAGAAAAGATAAAACCACCACCAAAATAACAGATACAATGATTCCTTCAGAAGAAGAGCTGTGCCATACCATTAGTTTAATAAGACACCAGTCCCTTCTTGAAAACACAAGATTGGGATATATGATTTGATCATTCAGCAACTGAATACAAGTTATTTACTATTTCCTCAATTGATTTATTTTGGAGTTTATGTGGCAGTTGGGTTTCAAAATGAAATAGGGACCCCACTTAAATATTTACATTTATGGCGTGCCTGCTCTGGGCTCAGCACCGGGCCAGGTCAGGGGACACTCCTCCACAGGGAAGATTTCTCCCACAGGCCGTTGTGTAAGATTTTCTACTTCCCAAATCTCTCCAGTCTTCCAAATCCCTTTGGTCAAGCCACAAGTATGTCTTGAGTGGCTTCTGTGTACTCCACTCGGTACCGAGGCTTGGGGGAATATAGGAAAGAGCATACACCTTGCCTTTCAAGAGTTTGGAGACACAAGATCAATGGATTTGAAACAATAGGATGAAACCACAGAGGATACTACATCATGTTAAATCTCGAAGCATGGATTAAAGGAGCACAAGTGTGGAGGGCAGGGTGCAGAATCACTGATGGCTTGCCCTAGTCAGAGTGGTCCGAACGGCAGATTCGCACATGGCTGTTTGTTGAGTACCTACCACGTCCCGAATATGGCACCAGGTGCTTTATATATATTCTTTCATTTAATAGTCTTCAAAACTCTATGCCCAGGTGATTCTATTCTCCATTTTAGAGATGAAGAAACCAATGCTTAGGAAGGATAAATGGTGTGCCCAGCATTCCTAGGCATCTGAGATAGAATTTAATCACTCTGTGTTCTATATACTCTGCCAGACTTAACAGAGGAGTCTTAAAATCCCCTCAGAGCCCTACCTGACCAAAGAAACATTTTACAGCAGTCCCTCCCTTGAACTTCCCTTAGCACCTGGTCTGGGAGTTTCCCTGTGCCCACTGCTCTCCACCCCATGTTTGATGACTGTTTGTGCACATGAAATGGTTGCTCCTCACGGGCAGCCTCTCAGTGGCTTATTTCCCTCCATGTCCAGCCAAGTGCTCTGCCCCTACTGATCAGCCAGTTATTTTATGAATGAATGAAGGACTCCATTGGCTGCTGATTTCCTGTCCCTGCTCCTTAAAATCTTAAACCCCTGCAGCCTGGAGTGGGTAATCTCATCTAACTATCCCATTTGGGTGGGATATTTAATTAGGATTTCTTTCTATGTACATAATAAGCACATCTTAAGAAGAAAAACAGTTAAATTAAGACAGTGTTTTCTTTAAACCAAGAATCACTAGATGTCCTATTTAAGTAATATACTCCTCTTTGGGAATGGAGCAGGGAAAAGGTTGGTTTCCTGAAATAATCATTGCCATGGTCATAATCAAACCATTTATTTGGACAGGACGTTCCCTGAATTGGCCCTGCCAAGTCCAGGCAGAATAAGAAATTGCAACTTCATCAGCTTTCTAAAGTTAATAGCTCTGTTTTATAATTTACTGAAGTTAATGGGATAAATTTTTAAAGCGGTATGCAATTCCCATTGATGTTAATGGTAGTTCTGGGGCTAAATCCCTATGTATTATTTGAAAGTGCACTTCCATGGTATCTCACAGCCCTCCTTCTGAAGGAATCGTGTCTATTTTTTTTTTGGTGGCGGTGTTATTTATCTGTTCTTTAGAGAAATGCTAAAAGGCAAAAAAAAAAAAAAAGCCAGTTAAATTGCGAATATCCATACAAAGCCAATCTAAATTAACTTCAATGTGGCTTTTGGATATGCTCTTTATTTTAAACTGTGCAACATCAATCCGATGCTGGAGTTCAGAATGTCATTTACCTTTACACCAGTAATTAACATTGTGCCTGTTGTTTCTAGATGCCAATGTGAGCGTCATCTACATCTGCTCCCATCAGATGAATGACGAGTTACTGCTATATTACAATAAAATCCTGAGTCTACAGGCAGCTGTCAAATCGGGGAACCTTGAGGACAGAAGTGACCTGCAGGACAGGTTCAAAATTATCACCCCTGAAGCTATAAACATCTTCCCTGTGAGTTTGTCTTCTAATTACTACGGCTTCAGGGATGCAGTAAAATTAAATTGGAAATTTTATAACTTGCAACGCTCTGGTACACATCAGTGAAATATTATTGCAAGTTTAACAGCTTTACTGATTAGACTACTAGTTGGACTGTGGGAAATAAATATCCCAGTTTAACTTTCAGACTTAGTTGAGCTACCCCTGCCCAGTTTCTCTACAGCTGAAACCTAATTGCAGTTATAGGTGATACCATCAAGTGGGTGAATTTATAACACCTACAGTTCCTTTGTCTTAATTTTGTGTGCAGGACACCAAGGCAGAGACAGGCTGGGCCCACCCAAGGTCACCAAGCTTAGGGACAGAAGCTCGACCAGGGCCCCTGTTCTCTGATTTCCACACTGTTATTCATTGTTACTCCCTGCGCCCGTCTCCTGGAGGGAATTTGGCCTGATTTACCATATCATAGGGCTCAGAATGAACAAGGTTCAGATTTTGTAACTTGTACTGATTTTTAATGAATGGAATGAATTCTAGATGGAGCTCCATCCCTACCCAAGAGTTTTTGGGAAATTCATGGAGCCACAAGGGCAGTGTTCTAGAATAAGGCAGTCCAAGAGATGTCTTGAAATGAATTTCTCCACGTTTTAACAAGAATTTAAACTATGTTAAACAACCAACGTTTTAAACACCTAATGGACTACACAATTCTGAGGAGGACTTTTTTTTTTTTTTGTACAATTAAGGGTCTGAATTTGCAGGTAAAGATATAGCTGTCTCCACTCACAAGTGGGATGCGCCAAAGTCAATGCTCTATTTATCGGCAAAGAAACTGATGGCATGCTTTACTATTTATGTGTTGTTACTACCCATTAACCCTTCAGATGCACCATGATTTGACCCCCTCTCTGCCCAAAAAAGGCCTACTATGGCTGAGGAGGGTTGCCATAATATTTCATCAGGATTTACTCTCTTCTACCAAGACGAACATTTAATTTTTTCATAACTGGATACCTCAGTGTTCCCCCAAAAGCTCTTTGCCTAGCTCTGATTCATTGGCACCGCTTGGCTGTGGAAGAGGACAGCAAGGCAGGGGCAGGGTGAAGAGAAAAGACAGGGGACGAATCATTGCCACTTACCTATGCTATTAGGAACCCAATATCTTCCATCAGTGTGCAAGGATTGCTTGGTGCTTCCTAGCTAACCCCTGGCCTCAATGGCAGGGTCACTGTGGACATTAGAAAGCAGGGAAGACAAAACCATCGTTAGTGTGTAGTTCATGTCCTGATTTTATCCAGCCAGAAACTGGAGCTAATGCCTGGTAGCTGCTGCTAAGGAGTTTCTGTACATCTGAAATGTCCGTGTACATTGAAGGGGCATGGACTAGGAAAGGAGCACTAGTTTGGGAGAAGGAAAGTGAGTGCACAACTAATATTTATCAAATGCTTAGCACACATTTTCTCATTTGGTCCTCAGAACAATGCAACATGACAGAAATGACCAATCTCTTTCTATGGCTGAGGAAACCAAGTCTCCTGTTCTGGTCCAAAGTTACTGGTGGGCTCAAAGTGTGAGCCAAAATGTGTCTGAGCCCAGAACAGTATCAGGAACTGGAATGATTGCTTTGCTCCTGGATGACCCTGTGGCATGGGCAGCTCCCTTTACCTTTCTGGTCCTCTGAGCTTCGTCCATACAATCAGGTGATGGCTAGGGCATTTCAAAGCCCTTCCCAGCTCTGCAATCCTGTTGTTACCTGAGACATATGCACTGCAGACCACTCTTCAGCTTCTAAGCAAGAGATAGGCAGTTGGCACTAACCGATGCGCTGAGTCACATTCATAGTGTGGTTTTGCAACTTTGTGGGTTTGCATCTAGAAAGAAGTAGGGAATATTTTAAGTACTTAATACTTCTCATAGTTTACATTTAAATTATTTGAGTAATTAATCACTGGTAGGCAATCAACTTTTTAAAATACAAAAAATTAAGCTCTCACTTTCAAATCAGTTCTTGCTCATGTTTAGTTATGGCTTTATTTCCTTTTAATGGGTTTGAGAGATTGGATCAGTGCTGATTTTCATCCAAATGGATGGCTTTAAGGAGATTTTTTTAAAGCGTGCCAAAAATCTGTTTGTACATCTCTCTAAGTTACTATACGATGCTTTAAGCTGTAATGGCAAAAAAAGTGCTGTTGTAAAGTCATCATGTCTATTTTTGAACATTTTAATATTTATGAAGACATCCCAAACAACTACTTTTTGTCTCAGGTCAAAAAAAAAAAAAATTAGTGGTGATCAGTTAAATGTGGCTATAACACTATGGAATTAGGAACATTTTATTTAAAAAAAAATTTTTTTTTAATGTTTATTTATTTTTGAGACAGAGAGAGACAGAGCATGAACAGGGGAGGGGCAGAGAGAGAGGGAGACATAGAATCTGAAACAGGCCCCAGGCTCTGAGCTGTCAGCACAGAGCCCGACGCGGGGCTCGAACCCATGAACTGTGAGATCATGACCCGAGCCGAAGTCGGATGCTTAACCGACCGAGCCACCCAGGCACCCCTGGAATTAGGAACATTTTAGATCTTTGTCATCTGTGTTCACCTCCTGCCTGGATCTGATGATACTGATTTATTCTGAATGGTCATCCAAGACCCGTGGTCAGTAATTTGTCCTGTGCCATCACTTGCTCATATTTAAATCTTTATTAAACACGTATCAAACACAATACTATGGTACCATCTTGCCTGAAGAATAAGGCAGGCCCACAGATGACTGACTATAACAGATTCAGGCCGAGTACTTGCCAAGAGAGATCAGCAAACCTAGAGGAGACAGAGATCCAGCTTGGCTGGAAGTGACCCGGTGCTCTAACGTTAGATTCTATGGCTCCATCTCCACCCCTCATCACACCTCATAAGTTCACCAGACCTTCACTACTCAGTCTATAGAATGGGAGAAGCTATGGCAGCTGGTAACACGAAATTGTACTAATACCCAGGTTTCAATCTTGCCTCTGCCCTTTACTAGCTGTGTGGCTTTGGGCAGATTACCCGAGCTTCGGTTTCCCCATCTCCAAAAGAGGGGCTGTTAATTGGTACAGTGTTCTATGGATCAAACAAGAGAATAATCTCAAAAGGCTTTGACCATGTGACCTTTACATCGTGAGCACTGCCACCTTGAAACACTCTTCTAGGTGCCCTATAAAGCCCACCATGTACATTACGATTCGTGTCCCTGGTTCCCCCAGATGTTTAATTTTTTTACATTTCCTCATCTGAATCATTTGTAGGGAAAGGAGAGGGGTGAGATAAACAAGGAGGAAAGAGGGTGATCAACCAGATGGGAAACACAAACTCAAGAGGTGGTACCAGCCATTGCCCAGTGGAACACTAGGTTTCCTAGAATTGCATTCTTTGAGATAGGTGTTGACAATAGATTTAGGGGCACCTGGGTGGCTCAGTCGTTTAAGAGTCAGACTCTTGATTTCAGCTCAGGTCACAATCTAGCAGTTTGTGAGTTGGAGCCCTGAGTAGGGCTCTGTTCTGACAGCTCAGAGCCTGCTTGGGATTCTCTCTCACCCCCACCCCCCACCTTCCCTTCCCCCACTCACTTACACACATGCACACTCTCTCTCTCTCAAAATAAATAAACTTTAAAAAAAAAGAAAATGGATTTAAATTATGGCAGAAAAAGCATATTGCACAGATCTAAGAGAATAGAACACTTGCTCTGGAAGAAGTGCCTAATAGTATAAATCATATAAGCCCTCTTCTCAGAGGAGCTCTGGTTTTTTTTTTTTTTCCTAATTGGGGGCAAAATATACATAACATAAATTTTACCATTTTTAATGGTAAAATGTTTATTTATTTTTGAGAGTGAGAGCACAAGTTGGGGAGGGGCAGAAAGAGAGAGGGGAACAGAGGATCTGAAGTGGGCTCCGTGCTCATAGCAGAGAGTCCAATGCAGGGCTTGAACTTGCAAACCATGAGATCATGACCTGAACCAAAGTTGGACACTTAACCGACTGAGCCACCCAGGCTACCCTAAAATTTACCATTTTAATCATGTTAGGTGTGCAGTTCAGTGGCTTCAAGTACATTCCCATTGTTGTGCAACAATTGCATTATCCATTTGCAAAACTTTATCAACTTCTCAAGCAGGGATTCTATACCCACTAAATAGTAAGCCCAGAAGAGCTCCGGTTTTAAAGGGAAAGTTAGGGGCACCTGGGTGGCTCTGTCGGTTAAACATCTGACTCGTGATTTCGGCTCAGGTCATGATCTCACAGTCATGGGATCGAGCTGCACATCGGACTCTGCACTGAACATGGAGTCAGCTTAGGATTCTCTCTTCCTCTCTCTCTTCCTCTCCCTCTCTCTCTCTCTCTCAAAATAAATAAATAGGTGCACCTGGGTGGCTCAGTTGGCTCGGCGTCTGACTTCAGCTCAGGTTATGATCTCGTGGTTGGTAGGCTCAGGCCCCACATCGGGCTCTGTGCACAGGGTGCAGAACCTGGAGCCTGCTTCAGATTCTGTCTCCCTCTCTTTCTGCCCTCCCCTGTTCACTGTATCTCTGTCTCTCTCTCTCTCAAAAATAAATAAACATTAAAAAAATTTTTTTAAATAAACATTAAGAAAAATAATAAAGGAAAAGTTATTTGAGAGCTGGAAAGACTCTAGAGACTTCTAGTCAATGCATCATTTGAATACGGGGACTGAGGTTCAGAAAGGTTGAGTTTTCTAAATCACCTTGCAAGTTATAAATTCAGGCAGGACTGAAACCCAGGGGCTCTCCCCACTCTCTCTCCCATAGTTATCAGTTACACTTTCTAAATAGTTTGCGAACCAGTGCCGCTAACATTCCCAGAGACATTTGCATTTGCTTAGCATTTCTCCACGTGTTGAGCAGATAACGTGGATGACAACTGGAGAAGTAGGTGCGAATCTACAAAATCCCTTAACTCCCTTAAGACACTGGCACCTTGTATTATATAATTTGCATGACATTTTAATGACTTTATTTTAATTACTACCATTTAATAATAACAATTACTACCATTTACTGAATATCAACTCAATGCCAGGTATTATAACAAGTGCTTTACATTCATGATCTCATTTTAACCTTAGAAAAAGCCAGCAAATGGGTATTTTTATTTCCACTGAACAGATGGAGAAACTTAGGCAGTGGGAGTATTAGTCACGTGCCTGAGTTCAGGTACCTGAGTTCAGTGATAGAGCTAGATTCACAGCCAGAACTCCTAAGCCCCCAGCACTTTCTCACGTGCCATGATGCCCCCCTCTGTAGAGGAAGTGAACACAATCTGGGATTCTCATATTTCATCCTTGGCTAATGTCTTTCCCGTGCCCATCCTCACCTGATAAAATCCTACTCATCCCTGAAAATTCACCTCAATCCTAACCTCTTACATAATAATAATACTAGCTAACATTCACTAAGTGCTTATGATGTCCAAGGCACTATTATAAGTGCTTTACATGCATTATCTCATTGAATCCTCACAGCATCCCTAGGAGATGGGTACTATTATTATACTCATTTTACAGATGAGGAAACTGAGGTCCAAGGAGAATGAGTAATCTGCCTTCTCAGCTGTCCCCATCAGCACATGGCCTCTGCTCCCTCCTCCATGCCTCACAGCCCTCTGTAACCCTTTATGGTCCTCCTCTGCCTCGTATTAGCTATCCATTGGCTGTGCTCATTTCTGTCCCCAATCCTTGAATGCTTTGGTACGTGCTGACCATCTGGCTCTGTCCTCGACCCCTTTTAGACATGCCAAAATTATTTACTTAATTAAATGAGCAGTCACAGGTATTGCTGAGCTGGGTCTAAATAGTCAAAATTAAAATAAAAAGAGTTTTCCATTGGAAGATAAAATTTAAGTCTTGCTGAAATTTTCACATATCTTCCGTCCATGAATCCTCTCCAGAGTGTTGGCTAAGAAACACGATAAACATTATAAAAGTACCTATTTCCTAAAACGGACTTGGTGGCGGAACTTTGGAAAGAGACTATCAAGTGCCCTTTTCCTTCCGAGTCCTTTAAAGAGTTGCCAGACTAGAAGTCCTGTATAGTGAAGCATACATACTGTAAAGCTTTTCTCTTCACTTTTTGTATTGATTTTCCAGACGCTTTAGTGTTAAACCATGCCAGAAGTGTTGCAGAGATGAATCACTATTATCCAAAGGCCGCCAGCCTCTTTTCCTTCTGACAGAAGGATAATTCCACGTGGATCAAATAAATACAGATGTGTAGTAATTAGTTCTATTCCCAGTGAGCCTATTTCCAACACACTAAAGATGTGAGCGATTATGGAGCCTCACCCCAACAGCTTTTATCAATTTAAACTGCTAAACAACAGGATAGGTCATAACCCAGCCTGCTATTAATAATGCATTTATTGTGTGCAACATTATAAATGAAGCATATGGGCTAGAAAAAGAACACCTTTCAACAAGAATGATATGGTCTCCCCTTCCCCTCCCCAGAAGCATCATATGTGCCTGGCCACTTACCTGATGTACAGTCCCAAGGCGATCAAAAGAATAAAAAATCTCATCCAAGGAAAAGAGGCCTACATTGTCGGCGGGTTCCTCCATAGAGATGATTTGGCCGTGGCGGATATGTTAGGCATCCCCATCCTGGGTCCAGAGCCTGAACTGGCTCATCTCTACAGCAGCAAGTCTGGAAGTAAACTGGTCTTTGACAGCGTCAATGTGCCAGTCCCTCCTGCAGTGTATGGCATCTATCGTCACCAGCAGGTATGTGGGTGGACGAGTGAGGCTCTGTTCAAATATTCCATACCTTCCTGACCTTGTGGGAGCTTCAGGTCTTCTGGAGCCAGCCCTAGACAATGAAGAATATGTGGAATGCTTAAGTTATTTGATGGGATCTGCTTTAGGCCTTCCTGTTTCAAAATATCTTCCTATTGGCCTTGCAGAAATTGCTGGGATTGTCAAGATATTTACTCATTTGGATGAAGCCATCGAAGGCCCTGTTGATGTACGAATCTGCTACCAGTATTTACTGCCCTAACATGGATTAGTTAGCTCATCATCACGTTAGCTAGGCAGTCATTGAGCAGGACCCTTAAGAAATGTGAGAGTCAGTTTTGGTGAAAAAGGGCAGGTTTGGAAAACCCCAGCGAGTGAGCCCTTCTGCTGAGTCAGGCTGTAGAGGGCCTACAACAGAGGGCTACAGACATCCTTGGCTCTGTAAAACAATCCTATAGCTCCACAGGAAGGGGCCATCAAGGGAGTAGGAGAAAAATCCCAGAAAAAGGACAGGAAATGGGTCCGAGAAAAAACTATCTGCTTCTGCGTTTTTGCTTTGGGCCAGGCCTCTGGCTAGGCACTCCTCCAGCAGACCTCCTAACTATTTGGAGAACTCTAATATTAGTCACCAGAAATGATCTTTAAGTTAGCTCTGGCAGGTGTTCTCTCCCATTTAACTGATATTTTTTTTCACAATAAGGCAAATAAAAAGACAAATGGCTGTTAACATTTCCCAACCTCTGTTTCAGTACGTCTTTTGACCATTAGTCCCAGCCGGTCACAACTATCCCAGGCACCCACTTCTTGGGAAACTAAATAACTATGCACAATGAAGCAGTTTGTGAGGAACAGTATTTAGGGATCCTCCTTCCCTCAGTCACTTGATCATCACGTTCTGTACGTCATCGCTGCTGAGCCCCAAAGTCAAGCCTTTCAACAAATCATACTTCTCAGAGATTAGTTTGAAGGTATTGTTAGCTTATTAAATTGCCCTAAAAGGTTTCAGTCTTGCTAGAGTATTCTTGGGCAATACATGGGCTCAGGAAGGAAGTTGCTCTTAAACACAGCCAAATCTGGAAAAAGTACAGGCAGTTTTAATAAGAGTGAGAGAGAGACTCCCCTGAATTGATGCGTCCCTTTCACTGTCATTAGTCTCCACTGGAATTTGAAGGTAACAAAGTGGATTGCTTGACTCTGCTTCCCAGTAGAATACTCTGCTCGGAGACTGGATACAAGTGAAATGCACCTTAAGACTATATAATTTTACACGTGTACATTTCATTAAACAGTCTTCGAAGCTTTAAAATGTATGTGCAGTACTTGTATTAAGTCTTGCGTTCATCTCCACTGACGAGAACTCAGGCAATCTTGGCTAGGAAATATTTTAGAACTTTATATGTTAATTGTGGAATGCAGTAAAACTTCCCTCTCATGCCGTTATTCAGAAGCAGGATTAAACACCTCGTCGTAGACAAACTGGATTTCAGGGATGCGTCACGTAACCTATGGCATGTGCAAATTGTTTCACAATAAACCAAGTTATCACTGATAACTTGTTTGAAAACGACTCCACTTGTTTGAAAACGTATGTCTGAGGTCATCAGGAATTAAAGTGCTCCACTGAGATTTTTCCAGATAGTGGCTGCCCTACCTAATCTATCTGTGTCAGCGATTTGAATTTGCAGATGGTGATGAATCAGTAACACTGACTTTTTACCGATGTACACCATAAACTTAAAGCCAGTGAAAGAAAGCTGTGATTATTTTAATTTAGGTGAATAAATATTCCCGACTATCAGCTGGATTTTAGCAATACACATTTTTCCACTTCTGCTCTACACCAATATAAAATGAATGGCAATTAAGAAATATATTACCTCTTTTGAAGAGATAGGCTCAAATAGAAAATTGATAAATGTTTGGAAATAGCATAAAGTCATCTGGTTTATGATGGAGTAATTTATCTGTTTATTTTTTAAATCTAGCACGAGCACAGTGAGCATTTCCTGTTTTGATCCATAAAGTAACCATGCAAGTTCTCTTTCTGACACGTGCTCCATATAAAATATTGACAGCTTTGGTTAAATAATCAAAAATGGCAATGCTATTTTAAAGCACTGTTCAATTTTCACTTAAAGATAGCACATAATTCTTTCGAGTGGTGCAGTCTTTACAATACTATTGATCCTTTTCATTACTGTAGGGGATCCATCAACAGACACCCATTTATAGGATTCTCAGAAGCAACAAATAATAGGATTTGGAAGAAACAGATAATAATTCTGTTAGTAGTTGAAACCTCCAAATATACAATATATCCAAGCATACAACGGAAAAGGCTATACAGGCTAGCACACTAAAAAACCATGAACACCTTTCCTTACTAGCAAAAGAATTTCATCAGATATTAACAACCAAAGACCATTTATACTTCTGTCAAGTGTGATCATGATGCAGCAAAGTATGATTAAATATAGAATCTATCTTCTCAACACAACACTAGAGAAAGAAAGGATGTCACTCTGGAAGGCACATTACAAAACCTTCTAGGCTATGCTCGTAGCCATATGGTATGCAGACAAGAGTACTTGTCATTTAAACACCAAATTATCTACAGACACTACTTGATAATTAGGGAGCTAAGACAATTCCATTTCCACCCTAATCGAATACCCCATGGTTGCATGGGGCTTCCGGGGATCCCAAGTATGCCCATTTTGAGATCACTTCCATACTGCTGTGTAGTGTAACATCCCCAGGAAGACTTGCTGAAAAGACACAACACAGAGAACAGATTGTGTCTTTAATCAAAATAATTTTAATCTTCTTGCTCCAGACTTTAGCAGAATATGATCTTGAGCCCTTTCACACCCTTTGGTTAAAAAAAACAAAATTCAAAAATCCATTTGGTAAGCCAATCTCATCCAAAGAGAAGATAATAAGAGTGTCATAGAGACCTCTCTATGGACAGAAGACCATAGTCAAGAGAGCTCAAGAGAGAGAATGCTTAGAACTGTTTTTGTTTCTTTCTGAGAAATACAGACCAGAACATCTGATGGGAAGACCAGACAAAAAGTCATTTTGTGATCTAATGGGTTATTTTTCTCCAAGGCTCTACTTCTACAGTATTACTTATAATCAGGCAATCTGGGCTATAGACTTTTGTCTGATTCAAATTTATTCCAAATGGCTTATTGACTGCAAGGAAAATTGCTTCTCTCGCTCCTCTTCTGACTTCTTTCTCCGTCTCACCCCCCTCCTCCACCTCTCTGCAGGCTGAAGTAGGCAGCATGGAAGAGAGGGAATGAGCTTAGGTGCTGGGGTCAGAGCATCCCAGGTGGAGTCCCTGCTCTGCCACTTAACACCATGTGATCATGGGCAAGTTATTTAAATTAACTGAATCTCAGTTATTCATATATAAAATGGAACTAATAATGGTGCCTGCTTCATTTTTGAGTATTACGTGAGAAAAATCATGTAAAGAACCTAGCCAAAGGCCTGGCTCCTACAAAGAGTTCAGTAATGCTAAATATTACTGTCATTGTGATATTAAAGCTTGAACTCCTATCCCTTCCCTTTCCATGGGACTGAGCCCTGTTCTCAAGAGAATACTGTCTCAAATAGAACATAGTTGTTTTATGAATGTTTTATCTCCTTGACCTGTCTTGTTCACATAATACATATGACATACTTGGCCAGTTGACTATCCAAACAAATGTATTTCGTATATGTTAATGAGGGAAAAATTAAATGTTTATAGGTTACAACATTTAAAAACTCAGCAAAGCTCCAAACAGTTAAAGTTTTCAAGACTATAACTCTTTATGGTCTTGAAACTATAAAAAAAATCATTTGAAGAATCAGTAAGTAAACACATCATGCTCTAAAAAAGAAACAAAACAATATCAAGATTCAATTACAGATATTCACAGATTCTTTCTTTTGCCTTCAAAAGACAGCAAAATGATAATTTCCGAATTTCTCGTAACTAAGACTATACTTTTAAACATGCCTTTCGTCCCTCCTGGGTAGTGGTTTCTTCACCTCATAGATACATCACTTAAAACTTCTAATCTGTCTTAATCATTAGAAGATAACCAAACGAACAGGTCATTTGAAGATACAACTAAGTTAATGCAATACGAAGGCATCTAGGAAGCTAGCGATGTTAAATGTTGCTGTGTCTTGGGCCCCACAGATGATAGAACAGCTGAGTCAGCTGGTCATAGATCACCTGGAAATCCAACGCTGGCTCTTTAAAATGGACTATGAGTTTGGAGGAAATGGGACTGCGTTTTGTGACATTCCTTCCCACCTAAAGCACTACAAGTGGTTCGTAAAGGAGAGCAGCAGATATGGCCACGAAGACTGGAGCAAGAAATGGGCACAAGTGAGTGTTCAATGGTGACATAAACCCACAGTGTCTGTGAACCGTTAGGAGATGAAGCAAAGACTCAGCTGGGAGATGAAAGCACTTTCTTCTAGACTCAGCTGGGTCACCAATCAGCAGTGAGACCTCAGGCGAGTCCTTCTGACTTTCTTGGGCCTTCGTCCTTATGCACACAGTGACTGGGATGGATCAAGTTATTTTAATATTTTTTCTGACTTTTAAAAAAATCTTTAAAAATTTAAGTAGAGTTAACACACAATGTCACATTAGCTTCAGTTGTGCAACACGGTGACTCAACAACTCTATATGTCACGTGGTGCTCACCACAGGTGGAGCTGCCATCTGTCACCACACAATGCTATGACAATACCATTGGCTGTATTCCCTATGCTGTCACTTTCATCCCAATGACTTATTCATTCCATATAACTGGAAGGCTATATGATTAGGTTATTTTAAACATGTCTTCTTTGGGCCCTAAGAGTCTTCAGTCATGTCTTCAAGTTGATTATGATAATCAGGGAGTAATTTTTTTTTTACCGTATTCAAATAGCATGGCAAATCCCATCATTTGGTCTAAGTGGGTCTTGATCATATGCTTCTAACAACTGTTGTTGTTAAGCTGGCTGTATTTTATTATGAGAGAGAAATTCTATTAGTGAGGGGTTGTCACCTGGAAGCTAACATAGAAAAGCATTCTGTCAGCAGTTATATGGTTTAGAAGCCAATTCAAGGAAATTTATGTAACTGCTGGTCCCTATGAGATGTCGAGAAAATACTACATCCCAGCCAGAAAACCTCCCAGCCAAAACTAAATACTAGGTAAGAAGCCTTAGCATATGAGTGGACGTGTAGAGATTTTTCCATGTATACTGGTGGAAGGATGAATTGTACAACTTCTTAGTCTGTTCCAAATTTACTTAATAATTAAAGTCATTTTAATGGCTCAATATACAAATTCAACCCACTATTCTTTTTTTTTTTTTTAATGTTTATTTATTTTTGAGAGAGACAGAGCACAAGTGGGGGAGAGGGTAGGAATCCAAAGCAGGGCTCCAGGCTCCGAGCTGTCAGCACAGAGGCCAATGTGGGCCTCAGACTCACTAACCAAGAGATCATGACCTGCGCCGAAGTTCGACACTCAACTGAGTGAGCCACCCAGGCACCCCTTCAATCCACCATTCTAAAAGCTGCCTCACCTTGCATCCAGGGGCCTAGTCTTGCCTGGTTTCTCTCTATATATATATTTTTTTAAGATTTATTTATTTTTGAGAGAGAGTGCAAGTGGGAAAGGGGCAGAGAGGCAGGGAGGGGACTGAAAATCCGAAGCGGGCTCTGTGCTGACAGCAGCAAGCCTGATGCAGGGCCCAAACTCATAACCCTTGAGATCATGACCTGAGCCAAAGTCGGGTGCTCATCTGACTGAGCCACCCAGGTGCCCTTTGCCTGGCTTCTCTTAATTTCAAATCTCTGTTTTCACTGACCTACTGACAAAAGCATAATGAATGAGGAAAATTCGGGTACAAATTCCCTTAACTGATTCCTTCCCTGCTGAAGTACATAGCAGTGGGCTGGGCAGTGAGTTGCATCTGCTTTGAGCATCCCACTCCAGCAGTTTATGAATCAAGACACACAAGTGACGAAAAAGGGAGGCGCACACAAGAGAGAACCACATTATTCTTGCAGAAGTGAAATGACGAATAAATCCAGAGAACAGTCAGAAGAGAGAGTTCCCTTTGACAAATGTTCCTGTTCTCCCCATGATCTATTCTGGGCTTTTCTTCTCCCTCCATCAGTGAATGGACTAAATGCAGTACCTGTCAGGGCCAGCTTTTTACATATTATTTAAAGGATACTAAAGTGAATTACTCTTCTAGAAAAAAAAATAAAACAAGGAAAATGTATTTAATTTTGAGGCCCATAGAGATTTCTCTTGTGTTCTCTTTAAACTGGATTTTATTTCATATTGTATAGAATATTCTTTTTAAAGGCAAAGCTGCTGAGATTAAACCATGAAAATATGACTTTTTTATTTAAAAAATCAAAAATGTTAGTGTGCAAAGTATTTGCTGGTCTCGATATTTCAAACTAATAATTTTTAAAGAATTCCCTGATACTCGACTATGATAAATTTAAAATGTTTGACTTTAATTTTGAAAAAATAGTTAGAATAATGACATGTGGCCAAATTGCACTTAAAAGTCCGACTACACATTATTTAATTTCAATGATTTTAAACTACACCATTTAAAATTGTCACCAAATACATTCAGCATTAGTGTTAATATTATTAAATGTGAAACTCTTGAATAATTAATTATCTAAATCATTTTTTTAACTTAACAAGGAAAAAATAAGTATTCAGCAGAAATCTTTTTGTATGGTGAGGAACTGTGCTTAGCCAGGATGTAGTTAGAAGCCAAAACTAAAAATAAAAAATAAAGCAGTTCGGGAAAACTTGTGTGTGTGTGTGTGTGGTGTGTGTGTGTGTGTGTGTGTGTGTGTGTGTGTGTGTGTGTAGGAGACTATGGACCTCCTTTTGCCTTCAAAGTGAAATTGTATTCAGAGTGGAAGTGAATTGCAATCTTCACTGAGGGCGCTATTGAGAATTTAGGATTAGAATTATCCTTTGTTCCAGAAGACCATGGTAATGGTGCACACTTAGACATCAAAGCATTACTTTATGAGCACAGACATGTTTTAATGTCCTATTACAGTTTGTAGACCTGTTTCTTTTGATAATGAAGATGTTGTGTCATCAAGCCTAGCCTGGCACATACAAAACATATGCTGGCAGGTTATTAAAAATTTCAGCTTCTTGATGAAAGACTATCCTGCAGGCTAAGAGTCCAGAGAAAGACTCCATTCTGGGAGAATTATTAGAAATGAGAATATGACTGTAAGCACTAAATTATGTTAATACTTACAAATACCATCATTTGCATAGCAGCTTATGACACGATACTGTGATTTTTCTCATTGGTATGTTGTAGGCAACAGATTAAAAACAGTGCTGTTTATGGGAGTTTGAACTGATTTGAGATTCTCTTGCATCTTATACAGATATTGGTTTTAGATGTAGGCATGATTCAGTGTGGACTCAAGGAGCTAATACAAAATTTGTCTTTTTTTTTTTCTACTTATCTAATTTAGAACCAGAGTTATTTGGTTGCAATTGAGGCTTGAAACAAAGACATGGAGTCAACAAATGCTGGAAAAAACTGTAGTCACATTACCAAAAAATAAGTATAGACACGCAGGTGATTTGAGGGAAAGCATAACGTTACATGGTGGCCACGGTGGAAACAGAACACAAGTCTCATTTTTTTTCATGGTGGTTTGGTATCAACATCGCTTTCTTCATCCTATCGGTTAACAAAACCTCCTTCCCCCAACAGGTCCCGGTAAACTCACTCACTCAATGTTTGTCAAGGTTTAATGAATCCACATACTTGCACACACTCCAAACACCCCACTCCCCAGTTGGGGGCATCTCTTTTCACTTAGTGGGAATAAAGGCGTACACAAAGAAAGGCACACTTGTAGGGGAAAAAAAACCTTCCTGACCACTCTCACCTAAGACAGGGTAGGGAGACCCAGGTAGACATCTGCTGTGGTACTGGTCCTTCTCGTGGCTTTGTCTTTCTTTCCTTTTTCAGGGGTAAATCTTCCCTCCCTCATTCCTGGGCTTGGTGGCAAGTGATACTACTGGGGAGGCTGCTTTGCAAGAAAAGATCTTTATAGGACAGTTTCTCCGTGGAAAGAAATAAGCCAGTTTACTTCTGGATTTCTCTGTGCAGCCCTTCTTTGGACCTCTGTTTCCCTGGAAGGACAGTACAGGGTGCTGAGGACTGTCACCACTTATAAGAGGAAGGGGGGAAAGGAAATTGAACTGGTTTTTGAATGCTACTGCATAATATTGCCCGTTTAGCCCTATGCCAGAGCAGTTTTATGTTCACTTGTACTTTTGTGGACTTTGTTAGATATCTGAAATTAATTTGGGGATCACCAAGGAAAACAATCTATATTTTAAAATATTAAAACTATGAATTCAAGGCATCCACATCTAGAAAAAGTAGAATAAACCACAGTAGTTATTTTGCATCCTTGTAGAACTAAGCAAACAAAATGACAGAGGAGAACCATCACCTACCTAGTCAGTGCCTTCGAACTCTGTGTCTCGGGGCGCCTGGGTGGCTCAGTTGGTTAAGTGTTCGACTTGGGCTCAGGTTACGACCTCCCGGTTCGTGGGTTTGAGCCCCATGTCTGGCTCTGTGCTGACATCTCAGAGCTTGTAGCTTGCTTCGGATTCTGTGTCTCCCTCTCTCTCTACCTCTTCCCCACTTGTGCTCTGTCTCTGTCTCTCAAAAATAAATTTAAAACACGTTAAAAAAAAAAAGAACTCTGTGTCTCTATGGTGAAGACATCCATCCACTAAGACCCTGTTGTGGCTGGGTCTTAGGAGCCGCTGTAGGATGGCTGAGCTTAGTGCTTATGTGGAATTTAGTAGGTATACTAGGTGATCCCAAAGAACCATTACCCTGCAACCACACAATTTTTTTAGAAAAGCTAAAAGATTAAAGAAATATTTAACCAAATAAGTACATAATCACTTTTCCCAGTTGTCTTCATTTTTGCGTATTAATTTTCAAGTGTGCTACATTTATTTCTTATAGCTACAATAAGAGCATATATGCTATTGAAACAACAGATCCTAAACATCCTCCACGTTTACAGGTAGCAGTCACAATTGATGGCTGTATAATATTCCCTCATATTAATTTACTCTAATGTATTAAACCATTCAACTAAGTTGGAAACTTAGGCTATTTCCAACTTTTTTTTTGATAGTAGTGGGAGGAGGGGAGGAAGAATGAGGAGGAAGTAAAGATTTGTTTTTATTTTTGGTTTTTATATACATTTCTTTTTACTTCTGCTGAATTACTTCCAGGTCCTTCAGAGAAAGACTCGGGAGTAGAATACTTCATGGCTCTTGTTACACAGTGCCACATTACTCTCTAAGAAGGTCGTGCCAATTTCCAAGGCTACTAGCAGAGAATAAGTATACTAGTTGTGCCACAACCTTACCAGCACTGGATTATTATGAACTGTTTGCATTTCTTAGATGTCAAATGCATCTTCTAATTGCTCTTACTTGGTTACTAGCAAGGGATACTTTTTTCACATCCTTATTTATTATTTGCCTTTTTTTAATATATGTTTTTTAAAGTTTATTTACTTGTTTTGAGAGAGAGACAGAGACAGACAGAGAGACAGAGAAAGAGAGACAGAGACAGGGACAGAGATTGAGAGCAGGGGAGGGGCAAAGAGAGAAGTAGACAGAGAATCCCAAGCAGGCTCCACACTGTCAGCGCAGAGCCCGACGCAGGGCTTGAACTCACGAACCGTGAGATCATGACCTGAGCCGAAATCAGGAGTCGGGCCCTTAAATGACTAAGCCACCCTGGAGCCCCTATTATTTGTCTTTTATATCAAAAACACAACATCTTGATATTAAGAGAAAAATCCAGGTTTTCTAGGTAAGGAAAAAATCTAGGGTAATCATTTTCCCTAATCATTAAACTACATATGATTATTTATTTTTTATTTGTTTATTTTTTTATTGTTTATTTTTATATATTAAAACCTTGACCTCCTAGATTATGTATTTAGTATCTGCCAGAATATTGGTCTACACATGAGATTAGGCATTTTCTTAGATTCTATAAATTTACACTGTTAAGGTCTTGATGTTTCCCTGTATTTCTCAATAACAATAACAATAATAATTATTATTAGCATTGTAGAATAGCTGGGGGTGCCAGGCCTCTCAGCACTTTACGTGAATTGCTTCATTCAATCTCATAAAAACCCTGAGATTTCTACTCATTTACTTCCACACCATTTTGATAATTATTTATATTCTGTTTACAGATGGAGAAACTGATGCTTAGGTAGTTAAGTAACTTGCCCAAGCTCACGTAGCTAATAAATGATGGTGCCTAGCTTGGAACCCACATCCACTCCTCTGGCGCAGTGTTCTTGCCACACCAAGCTGAGACCTTTTAGAAAAGACTCCTTGTTTGAAAATCTTGGAGCAGTGTTTACCTCCACCCCCCGCCCCCCAAATCCCTGCCGTTGTGACCCACTGCCGGATGGGCAGTTTTTCTGCTTTCTACAGAGGCATGGGAAACACCAACATCCCTGGAACACAGTAGCCATTGTGCTGGAATTTCTTTCCTTTCCTGGCTGACAAGGAAGCTGCTGTCATTTTCCCTGAAAGGCAGCAGGCAGGGAGTTCAGAGGGCACATACCTGAGAGCTGCAGAAGAGCCCAAGCCCTCCTGGGCAGTTCCCGGGATTTAAAGCTTTTGTAACTCAACTGCCTCACACACCTGCAGATGTTCTTGGGTGATGAGAGTGAGTTTTAGATATGCCCTTTGATTGTTCCTGGGGGTGGCTTTCAATGCCTTCCTCAACTTAATACATGAACATGATCATTTTAGTAAGCGTATAAATTCTCACAAAGCTTAGGGCAGCCAAACTTCAAGATCAAATGTAGCATTAAAAACATAGTGGGCATTTAAAACCTTGTTTTTTGGATAAGCAACCACATATTTTGTTTGTGTTTTTTCGTTTTTGTTTTTTGTTTTGTTTTTTAGTCTCCTGTTCCAGTTTGACCTGGTAAATTCCCTCTTAAGCTGAATGAGTGTTGGAATAGGCTAGTCTGAATAATTGAACATTCAGGATAAGCAGGAGGTGGTCTAGCTCCACGGGGGTTCTGTAGCCCAGGCACATCAAGGTCACTAGGGGGGAACCATGGGAAATCACTCTGCTCTCCAAGTCTCTACCTCTTCATCTGTAAAGAGGGATAATATTAGTACCTGCCTTGTGGGGGAGGGAGGGGGTGACAATTAAATAAGATACCCCTGTGAATTGGCTAGCAATGTACTCAGCACACAATAAGCCTTCAAGAAATGCTACCTGTTATTATTAATATTACCATAAAACTGTATTACAATTAAATTGCAGGTAACGTTGAACAAGAATGCACAATTAAATCTTCCTCTGGTGATTCAGAAGTTCTTTTTGCATCTTGTAGCCTTCCAGAACATTGTTCTATGCATCAGTTATCGTTATATAGGATTGTGGCTGTCGAAGATACGCGATATTGACCCAATTGCGCCCACCCAGTGATTTACTGAATAATGCCTTTAAAAGAATAAACCTTGACAGCAGCCTGGTTTCCCATCACTTCAAAATAAAAGATAATTCCAGTTATTTTAATCTTCCACATGTCGAAGAGAGAGGCAGTGACCTGATAAAGTGGAGCTTATTCTGACCACGAGATTGAGACCCAGTTGCTTCATTTTCTGGTTCCAGTTGGTGTCTTTTCTAATTAGTGTAGCAGCACGTCACCACAATTGTTGGAAAGCTTTAATCATTTACATATTTTTCCTTATCTCTGAGAATGACTTAGAATGTTTTCTTCCAGTTCAATGGTTATTTTCACAAAGCTGCCAGGGTTGAGTTTGAGGTGCTTGCCTGTGCCTGAGGAAGATGACAGGAGAAGGAAAATTGCCTCCCCAAGTAAATGAAAGCCGGGTCCCCCTTCCGAGGACCTATAATAACCAGCTACACAAGCTGTTGGTTTGTGTGTCCTATTGATTTAATATGCTTCTAATCAGTACATAAAGCTATGGGCCTGCAGTGTTAATTTTTCATATGCTTACAAAGTACCCTTTGATTTTCTGTCACACGTTAATTACAGCGTTTTGCCATTAAATAGGAAGCTTTGTGTAAACTAATTACTAGGTAATCATTGTCTACTGCAAGCGTGCTGTTTGTACCTTTTATTTTATTCTAAAAATGCACAGATCTCACAGTCTGGAAACACTCTACCTTCCAGCCATTAGCTCTCACTAATTCATAGCATTATTGTGGTGAGAGCGTAGGAGTTGTAATTGTTGTGGTATCAGAGCTGTTAATTACCGGAGTAAACAGTTGAAATGGTGCCAAGGTCTATTGTACAAGGCAGAGAAAAGGAGGTTTAAATGTTACTCCCACCATCTGGGGACTAGGGGAGAGGCAAATGCTTGAGAACAGCAGTGAGGCGCTATCGCCGCCTCAGCTCCAGGGTTGGCGGCCATATGGATCCAGAATATTTTGAATCAATTGAATTTAACTGCCAGTTTTTCGCAATAACAGCGTGGAAGGAAGGAATAAAGCAAAAGATGAGAGAAACGAGAATTGGTTAGTGTTTTCACATCCAGGAAGTCCCCCTTGGAGTTCTTTTGGAAATATCTGCTTTGCTGAAAACCACAGAGCAGGCACGGGTATTTGGAACAGATTCAGAATGAGTTTTACTCTCTGTCTACGACTGCGCCATTTGCTTCTGGTCGTCTGTCCTCAGTGCCCCTGGGTGAGAGAGGGATGCCCTTGAGAAGACTCGGACTCTCCTGTCACTGTACCAAATCCAACAAAAATCCTCACTTTTGGAATTCACTGATTTATCACCCTGGTATTTTCACCAGCATGGTCTGCAGAAAGAAAACAATACTAAATTGCACAAAGCTTTCCTATCGGCCTCAAGTATATACATCTGTACTTGTGGAAATACCAAAGAAGGTAGGGCTCTCTGATTAAAAGAAGTAAACGCTTGCCCACTCCTTTTGCATAAAATTAAAATAAAAACTCTCTTGATGGTCTCTCATTTCATTCCACAAATTCACTCCTCTCCTCTATACTTGAATGAAAAAAATCAAAGTCCAAAAGGCACACGTGCTTTCTTCTGTTTTCAGTTGCCAGTTAAAGAGCTTTTCTCTCAACCGACGATATTTCTCCAACTGGTAAGAAAGAGACCTATTACCAATATATTACCAGTAATAATCATTATGGCTACTTCCACCTTACAGTTGATTTTTAAACGGCCTGGTTTCTGCCTTAAAAGACTGCATAATCTTTAAAACTGTCATCTGTGTTTATTTGATGTCATTCATAGTTCATACAATTCCCTTCAAACCCATTTTCCAACATTAAAAATATTTTTAACAAATCTGCCACTTGCAGCTGTAACTACTTTTCAATATTATTCCTAAACCATGAACATATTCTTCTTTTTTTAAACCACCCTGGATTATTTATTTTTAATTGTTCCTCTAGCAGATGTTGAAGGAATTCGGGGTGTAGTGTAAACAACTCCTTTGAAGACAGAGATCACAGACTGCCACGTGCACCAGGAACCAACCAAGGGCAGTGTTTGTGGGGCTTTCGTGACAGCAGTTTTGGCCCTGGGGGGACACGTTTCCTGCTTTTGTGTATGTGCGGGAGTTCAATTAAGAATTTCAAGAAACGCTTAATCTTTATGTATTGAAACCCCCAGCATGCAGCGCGACAGGGTGTGCCCAGAAAGAAAACCACGGCCCCCTGTGAGGAGGGGGAAAAGAAACAGCAGTTTCAGTGCTGCAAAGTTGAAAGGGAACGAACCTCTCTAGTGTCTCTGGTCGGGGGCGAAGCAGTTGTGCTGAGCTTTGGAATGGAGGCACAGCATATGTGCCTCAGTTGGACAAAACGCTTCTCAAGTCAAATCAACTGCTAGGCCTGCATGTTGGTACAAGGTGGAGGCCTAGATAATGAGGGACAGACTCCTCGAGAAGCAGCGAGTGGATAATGCTACATAAGTATGGAATTATATACCGTATTTTCACCATTCTGTTTAATGAGAGCCGCCACCGCAGCGAATCACTTGCCACACAGCCGAAATGGGCCATTAGCTATCAAGGGAAAATTGTCTTTGCCGCTTTCAGCAGATGGAGCAAATATTTTACAAAGCAATTTTACATACCAAAAACATTTGTGTGCCTTGGTAATGTTGGCTGTTTTACATTATGTTACCTTCTACAGCAGCATAATTTTCCATCTCATCGAAGGCAAAGTTGGCATTTTTGATTTTTAAATTCTCAATTAACAATTAAACATGGAGTATTAAAGCAGTCCTTAAACTTTAAGTAGGTGTGGGAAGTAGTTTATGACTTGCCGGAGACGTTTTCATTTTTTCTTCATCTTCTCAGCATATTTTTGCACGCTAAAGAGGGACTGCTCCTAATGATCTTAATGGAGAGAAATGAGTGAAAACTTCACTACCGACTGCAGAATGAGGGTAACCAACGCACAGATGATCAGAACGTTTGCTGGCTTAAAGCTTCCAGCACGGATTGTGGGTACGTGGTTTGGCCCGCCCACGTGTGTCTGCTTAAAATGTTTAAACTTCAATTAACAGAAAATCTGACTCAAAATGGCTTGATTATCTCAGCCAACTGAAAATCCAAGGATTAGTCTGACTTTGGACAAGGCTTAATCCAGCAGCGCAACACCGCTAAGGACGCCATTACCCCCCACCCCTCCTCCTGGCACATAATGTCTGTTCCACCCTAAGGCTGGCTGTCCACAGCGCTCCAAGATGGCTGCCAGGGGCTCCTGGAGCTTCTCCTTGGTCAAGACAATAGGAGGAAAGAAAACTGGAGTTGAGGGTGAGTCACTGTCAATCGCGGCAGTTCCTAAGAGGAGGTTTGGGACATCGTGACCCTGAACAGGGGGACAAAGATGCTGGGCAGCCAACAACAGATGTCCACTCGACCACTCTTTCATAAATCTGACGGCACAGACTCAGCATCACATGTGGATGATCTCATCTGACCCAGATTGACCATTTATACCCACTGATGGCAGTTTCGGAAACAGATCCCATCGAACTACGGCGTACTGGTAGCAACTGGACTTGAATCCCAGTGTGCCACTTCATGGCTGTGTGACAGGAACTGGGAATGATAATATCTACTCAGAGAGTGGCTTTGAGATAATAAATATAAAAAAAATCTCTGGCACAGGCTTGCCACATGGTAAGCGTTCAATAAGTGAGAGCAATTATTTTACCTAAACGGTGACTACAGTGATAAAATGCATCCTGAGCCCAGCAAAGCAACCTTTCTAAATTCACCCTCAAATTTGGAATCCCTCCCTTCTCTCCATCTCTGTGCCACTAGCCAATTCAAATCCTGAGCATCTTTCACAGTGCCCCACACTTTACCCCCTGAAAGAGGCAGGAGGGCTGGTGAAGGGGACTCACCCAAGAGTCAGAGGCAGCCAGAGAGCGCCTACATGAGCACAGGAGTCCCATCCCCTCTTCTGCGAATGAGGCATTTAACTCATTTAACCATGAGGATGGTCCATATGGTCCCTCTCAACACTGACAATCCTGCTTAGTTTTTTAGGTCATTGCTCTGCCCTTTTGACCTTATACCACCCTCCATTCCACATCAGAAATCTTTATAAGGAAGAACAATCTAGCTAGGTCCCTTGGTTTCTCCTTTGAACACCACAAACAATGTGAGACGTGAGAGATTGGAGGTGATTAGCCAAGAAGTTATTTTACCTAATTTACCACTGCAGGTCTAGCAAAGAAGCTTCTAAAATAAAATGAGTTTTGGTGGGATTGATATTTAGTACATTCTAATTTGTATTCCTTCTTTCTCCCTTCCCACCCTCACCAATAAACACACACACACACACACACACACACACACACACACACACACACACACTTTACCTGGGAAAGTTAACTCTCTAGAGTTTGAAGTAGCTTTAGTCATTGAGGGCAGTATTAAATTGGATATGCCAGCAGCTTCCCCTGAGAGATCATGAATTTCCTTCAGTCAAATATCTCTTCCTTCAAATGTACACTGTCTTGATAGAAATAGAGAGTGAGCTGAGAGGCAATGCTTATGCTTGATAGACAAGATTCTCTAGGATGCACTGGTCTGGCAGATTGAGGCCCTGTGCCCTAGGCTACTCAGGTATCCTGGAACCTTCCAAGGTCCTGACGATTATCAATGCACACTGAGGGTAAATGTGGGTGCTGGAGAAAGGGTGACAAGCCCGTGCAATGGCAAAGATGGGGCCGAAGTTTCTCCTGGATGGGAATTGCTCTAGAGCTATATCAGCTCCACAAAGGCCAACAGCTAATGTGTGTTGGCAGACCCAGTGCAACCACGATGGAAGGAAAATCTGGAATTCTGACTTTTTTTTTCAAAGAGTAAAGTGAATTTTTCTAGCATCTGCTTATCACCCACAAGATACGTACTTTCCTTTCCACACCCCCAGAGTCGTTAGCTGTAAATGATCTACTCCATGTGGGTCATGGGATCTCTGAAATAGACTGGGGTAGTCCACTACCTTGATATGACTGACTGAGGTGAAACCTTCTAAGTACTCATTTCACAAGCTTGTAGGATTTTGTAGGATAGAGAAGACACCCACCCCCAGTTGCTGGCCTCTAACAGACATTTTGCATATGTGTACACACGCACACACACACACACACACACACACACACACACACACACACAATTTGGGAGGATGAGAAGGGGGCAAAGAAAGCAAACTAGCATTCATTTCCACAACCTCCACTGTTTTCTGTCTGTAGTCACATGTTAAAAATCACCCAGTAACAGGGGTGCTTTTATATGGAACGTCAGTTTGCTGGCTTTTCTCGAATCTAGGAGCTACAGGTCTTGGTGGTTTTGTATGATTTGGTTCAGGTTGGTAGGGGTGAGGGGGACACTTCTCTTTTTGTTAGTACTAAGGCCATTCTTAGTATGATCCTCATATTTCCCATCAGAGGCTTTCAAGATAAATGAATGGAATAGTTAATACCCTCACCCCATTATTCCAACCCATACCGTTTTCTTAGAGAGCTAATCATGGCCCCCGGCTGCCTCCATGTGCCTCACTGTCCCCTAGTGAACATCACCCCACCAGTGCCTTCAGCTGTGTACTTCTCTTGATGGGACACGATTCATCCTCCAGATTCCTGCAGCAGACTTTCCTCTAGGAAATTTACCCCCTTGCTGTGGCTTTGTGCACAGCAGAAATGCTGCCGCGCGGGCAGAATGGCTGGCTGTGCGAACAGAGGCAGTGGCGGCAGCTTGGCACGGTGTCCAGATGCCTCACACAGGCCACAGCCTTACAAGTTAATTTCTGGCCCTCACATAGCATGTTGCATCTGAGGTGGCGCTTCGTAAATGTCACCTCATTTGTCTTCCCAATGCCCCTCAGAGGCAGGGAATCCCATAAAATCCACCCAGGAAGAATTGGTGGTTCTTAAGTGGTCATCCCCCCAGGTGGTTCCTGGGCAGCAAGGAGGGAGCCTGTGGAGAGGTTCCACATTTTCCCCTATTCTGTAACTTCAGCTGTTCGGGGCTGGGTCCGTGTTTACCACTGCCATGATTCATTCCACATTTAGGGTTCCCTGTGCAGAGCACTGGGGCAAATGAGCTCAAAGCCACTGGCCACACTGTGAGGGAGCCCCCATGGAGCTGGAGAGCACAGAGAAAGGATACCCAACTAGTGATAGAGAAGGCTTCCGGGAAGAGGTGTGACCAGAACTAACTCAGGACGAGGAGTCGGCCAGGGGAGGAAGTGAAGGAAGGCAGGCTGAGGAAAGAGGCTGAGCCAGGGGAGTGTGGGGCAAGGCTGGGAGCTGGAGAAGGGAGACCTGAGGCTACATGAGGAATCACAGGCTCAGTCACAGAGGCCCCTCTTCATGCATTGTCTGGGGAGTTTCAACTTGATCCTCAAGTTGATGGAGATCTAGTTTCAAGATTTAGGTAGCAAGGCTTCCACCTGTTCCTTCACCGCCTCCTCTCCATCTCCACCTCTCCCCTAAAACACACAAACTCTTTTCCCCCAGTTCAGCTACCTACCAGGAAGGCCTGACACTTTGTCATTTTTCCCCCAATTACTTTTATTGTGGTAAATGCATATAACATAAAATGTACTGTCTAAACCGTTCTTTTAATTAAAAACAAAATTTTTTAATGTTTATTTTATATTTTGAGAGAGAGACAGAGTGCAAGTGGAGGAGGGGCAGAGAGAGGAAGACACAGAATCCAAAGCAGGCTCCAGGCTTGAAGCTGTCAGCACAGAGCCCAACACAGGGCTCAGACTCATGAACCGTGAGATCATGATGACCTGAGCCAAAGTTGGATGCTTAACTGACTGAGCCACCCAGGAGCCCCTGTCTTATCCATTTTTAAGTGAACAGTCTAGTGGTGGTAAACATGTCCACAACACTGAGCAGCCATCACCACCATCCATCTCCCTAACTCCTTTCATCACGTAAAACCGGATCTCTGTAGCCACACAACACCAGCTCCCCATTCCCCCGACCCCTAGTCCCGGATGGGCACCATTATACTGTCTGTCCCCATCATTTTGATACTCCTCATACCTGTAGTTTATTGATATATGCATAAGTGAATGAATAGATGAATTATTTCTCTTTAGACTGACTTGATGTGAATGGCCACACAGCAGATCACTGGGTAGATGGTTTAATGCTTTTCAGAAGCAGGGCAGGAAAAGCCCTTTAATCATGGCAGCATAGAAAGAAGTCTCTACTGTCCCGGGGGACGCCTGGCCTGCAAAACTTCCCTCCTTGACCCCGAGCAGGGTGGGAATCGACAGCCCTGCTTCAGTGTCCCAGCTTTGGGGCACCTCATGAATCACAGACAATTGGTCTTCTTCGATACAGTAGAATGCTTTTAACTGAAACAAGTATAAAACAAAAAATAAAGGTGGGTTTGGAGGATGGTGTTCCAAGGAGCAAGGCAGAAGGCCAAGTTATTGGAACTGCACGTTGTGTATGCTTGTTTATGATTTAGATGCAGGGCTTTGGAGACCCGAGGCGATGTCCAGGAAAGAGCAGAAGAAATGTGTACACTGTGCAGGATGTGGGAGGCAACAATTTGACAACGGTTTCCCTGCTTCCACCTCCCAGGCAAAGGCTCCAGGCCTCAGCCAGCTTCCCCAACCCTTTTGAACAGACCTCCAGCTGCTGCACAGTGATTCATCCTGAACGAGCATAGGCCAGGCACTCTCCCTTTCTCAAGGCATTTTTGTTTTGTGTGTCCAGCACTTACTAAACTAACTAATGGAACTCTCCCACCAGGATTTCCTGGATATTTCAGAAATTATTCAGATTATTTGTACCCGTCTAGAGTATATTCTTAGATATTTATCTTCTATTATAGATTTTTAGAGGGCACTGGACCCAGAATGAAACAGATATCCCAAGGAACTGGTGGGGGTGAAAGGGGGTGGTGGGCAGGACAATCACTTTTTAATGTCAGGGAAATTGGAAATAAACGAGTATACAGGTTATTTCTAAGATTCCTCTCGACGCCGCTCACCAAAACAGCAGATTCTTTTCTTATTCTTTCAAACTGCTGAGCACTCATACATATATCTAGAAGGCCCCAGCAACCCAAAGCAAGCCCAAGTTTTTCTTGTCAGTGTCCCATATTTTGAATATGAATAATGCCCATCAAATGGCTTTATATCTAGTGCCCTGCTCAACTTCTGCCAGAAATAAAGTCTGAAGAGGTGGGGCTCTATTTGAAAATTGTTAGATAGTCCCAGACTATCCAGAAAAAAAAAAAAATGGTCCTGGCAACCTGAGGCTCTTTATATCAAAAAGGCATGCATCTTATTCTTTAAGGAATTTCCACCTGTTTTCATTTTGACAGGAGGCTCTGTGGTTCGGGCTGTTTGATGATGGTAGGGGGCCCATCTCGTGTCTAGTCAGATGAGGCTTTGACCTTGTGGGGAATCCCAGCACCCCTCCCCACCTCACTCTTACAATCTGCTCCCATCTAAAATCCCACCTCTACAGGGGCGCCTGGGTGGCGCAGTCGGTTAAGCGTCCGACTTCAGCCAGGTCACGATCTCGCGGTCCGTGAGTTCGAGCCCCGCGTCGGGCTCTGGGCTGATGGCTCAGAGCCTGGAGCCTGTTTCTGATTCTGTGTCTCCCTCTCTCTCTGCCCCTCCCCCGTTCATGCTCTGTCTCTCTCTGTCCCAAAAATAAATAAACGTTGAAAAAAAAAAATTTTTTAAAAATAAAATCCCACCTCTACAGTATCAGCCCTAAGTTTAAGGCTTTGCTCCCACGGCTGTGGGATGTGGAGGCCTCCCAACAAGGGGGAAAGAACACAGCTTAAAGAGATAGAGGTGCCAAAGAAAGACCCTGCCAACTCCATAATTTCTCCCAGGAACGGTCCTATTAGGGTAACAGAACAACAAACATTCGGGTCTGAAGGATCCTAGGGACTAGGTCATTAACCCCCCATTTACATAAAGGGAAACTGAGGCCCATAGTGAAGTGGCACATTGGCCAAGGACACTCAGCTAGCTGGGCAGCCTACAGTGCGTCTGCGGCCGGATTTCCTAATGTCTGGACACAAGGCTGCCCTTTGGACACAACAGGCAGAATTAGCAGCAATATTTAGGGGCCAAATCACTTTGAAATGCGAAAACGGAAATGGCTGGAAAAATAGAGAAAAATTTCAAAATGGCTTTCTGACTCTGGGTAAACAGTAACCACATTTTTTTGCCTGTTGGAGGCCTGGTTTTTAATCACTCCACAAGCAGTTTTCATTTCTGTAGTAAAATTGCTTGTGGTTCTATTTAATTTGTTTCTGCAGGAGCCAGCTTTGGTGAAGATCTCCGAGGAGCTGGCGGGCATTTTAGCACAGCACGCACAGCCAGTCAATGAGAAACGGTTCCCGACGTGGAGGAAATTCCTCCAAACATTTCTCAGTCAAGGTAAATAAGGCTGTAAAGTTTCTATTGAGGACTGGTCTACACAACCTTGAATTCTAGTTTTGGGTCAACCTCGCACCAATTTAAATACCTCGCATCTCTTGTACCGGTTTAGGTTAAGTGCTCCTACAAGCAGACTTTTTTTTTTTTCTTATAAACTTTGCCTAAATATTTATTGCGCACTCAGCCTCTTACATAAATAGGAGCTGAGCACACCAAGTGTGGCAGGCGTGGCTCAAGATTCGGCCCTGTTGTTGCACCTCAGACTTCCCCTGACAGGTGGGCTTGGGAGGTGGATGACCTGCTTATGGATCTCATCCATGACCTTGAGCAAGGTTCTAAAACCCCCAGAGGCTCAGTTTTCTCCCCTACCTACCTCATGGGGTTGCTTGGAGGGTTCAATGGAATACAGATGTGAACGTCTTTACCGTGCAGCCTGACTCAAGATGGGACTTTAAGTGTTAGTTTCCCCTTCCTTTTTGTGGGAGGGAAGAAATGGTCCCCCCCTGCAGTTCCGAAGGCACTATTTCTAAATAAGTATCCTCCAGTGTCCTTTCCTCCTCCTCCTAATTTATCCTTATTCTCTAAGGACACCAGGAAGTCTGTGGATAGGGAGATGAATGGACTGAATGATGCTTGTCCGCAGTTGCAGAGGTCCCTATGGGAGTGGCCACACGCCCATGTAATGCCCCCCACTCTTAACAGATTACAGTGTAAGGCAGACATTCTTACCTGCTTACCCACACGAATGATGCAAGAAGGCTAGGATAACAGGCCACAGAAGATATATTTAACACTCTAATCTCTACTGTCAGGTGATAACAAAACTTTTTATATTAACATTAATATATAATAATATAATAATGTGAGGTCGGATAGCAGCAGCACCAGCACAACGGTGATATTGCACAGCAGAAATAAGATAACGAGGGCCAGAGAGTGCTTATTATGTGCCAGATGCTATTCTAGTCATATGCATATTAAATCCCCCTAACAATCCTACGAGGTGGGTACATTATCACCCTTGTTTTCTAGAAGGGGAAACTGAGGTACAAAAGATTAATAAGTAACTTGCTCCAAATCACTCTGTGAATACATGGCAGAGCCAGTAAGCGGCTACCACTGTGTTGTTCCAGGTGTCTTGGCGGGATCCAGCGGGTACATTTATCAAGGAACACATTCTAGCTCAGTGAATGAGAGAGCACCAGAAAAGATACACGTGTGGCCTGTTGGAATACATTGGGCAGGCAGTGAGGACTGGGAGGGAGTAGTGAACGCTCTCTTCATGAATTATTTAAGCAAGGGGTCGGATGGTCAGCCGTCTGACAAGCATGCTGAAAAGGGGGTTCTTCACGGGTGCGGGGAGAGGGGAGATGACACACACTCTCCAGTGTCCTCTCAGATCTAAACTTCTGTGATTCTACCAATTTCCACATGCACCCACCGACAGAAGAGTAAAAAGGAAAGAGTTAACCCCATATGCATAAATGGGAAAGAACAAGGTCCCTACAACAAAAATAGACAAGAATAAGGGGTTCTTTTTAAGTTAGGAGGGGAGGACCATGAGGATCTCCAGGTCCATCCAAGATAGGACTTAGGAAGTTTCCAAATCTTCCAAGGTCAGCCTGCAAACCCTCCTCTGATCTATCTCTTTTCATGGGAGCTTTGTAGCTTAGAAAGGGTTTTCCCAGCCACTGCCTCACCTGAGCTGTATAACCACAAGCTCAGGCTGTCCTCAACTTCCTATTCATCTCCATCCTTTCTTCCAGCAACGTTGTAAACACAGTGCCCATTTATGGGAAGCAGAACAAACTTTATTAAGCTAATTTTATAGATGGGAAACAGCCTCAAAGCTAGGAAGTCACACAGCAAATATGTGGTGAGTGGGAAACACAGGTAGAGCCTACAATTTTAGCACGTCTCAAAAATCCAGTTCTAGTAGGCCATGTGTTTCCAAATCTCTAACTGGCTCTGAACCCAGTGCATACAGCAGGCCTGCATAAATGTTTACTGACTAAAGTGGGCCGTCCCCCGCCCCCCCCCCCCAGGCTTCTTGATTCTAAGGCCACATCTCTTACCACCTTCCATTATTGCCTGTTTCATTTCATTTCTGCTCTCTCAAGTGTGCTTCTGGTCACAAAATGTGCCACAGATTCAACGTCTACATTGTCACAGGATTATCATCAAAGGCAATATATTTTTTAAAAAGAGGAATTAATTGCTTTGAAAGGAAAACAGTTAACAGTGAAAAGACTCTGGTCATAATGCTGAGAAGAAGGTACAAATGAGCTTCTTTGGAGTAAAAAAACTAAAGTAATCTTGTAAGTATAAAGGATAATGTGTTTGCACTGAAGCACTTGCTTTCAAAATATAGGTGACAGATAAAGCCACAAAGTTAACTCAATCAGAGAGATTCAGTCAGTGTTTTTGTTTGTTTTTGTGGATTTTGTTGTTCTTTTGTTGCACTTACCTTGCTAATTCCCCCAACAACTCGTATTTAGGTACAGCACACACTAGTAGGTCCCATTTAGAGAAAAGCACATCTCATACTAACTAAATAGATAAATGTTTTCCTTCCAAAACTCAGCTTTCTTTAGGGCCAGCTCCAAACAAACTTACAGACATTTAAGGAAAGTGCCTTTTATATAAAGTAACAGATGTCTGCATTTGAGAAATGCTAAAATCTCGGGATTTAACCACATATGCTGTTCAAAGCCTGCGGGCAGAGGTCACCTCCTAGCAAAGTTGTGAAATACGCACCAAGTTTACCTTAATGCTGTTGGGATCCAGAGGCTGCCCTGTCCAGAGAACGCTTAGTTGTTTTTACTTTTAAATTATGCGATCTTAAAAAAGGGGGGAGGGGGCACCTGGGTGGCTCAGTTGGTTAAGCGTCTGACTTCCTTCAGCTCAGGTCATGATCTCACAGCTAGTGGGTTTGAGACCCACATTGGGCTCTGTGCTGACAGCTCAGAGCCTGGAGCCTGCTTCAGATTCTGTGTCTCCCTCTCTCTATGTCCCTTCCCCACTCACACTCTCTCACTCTCTTTCTCTCTCTCAAAAATAAACATTTAAAAAATTTTAAATTATGCTATCTTATTCTTTATAAATAATACTAATTTTTTTCTATGAAAGATATATTTAATGTATGTATGTATGTATGTATGTATGTAAGACTTATGTTAGGCCTAAAAACAAAATATCACGGCCATGTAAGTTTTGTGGATGCCGCTAAACTAACTCACAAACTTAGCCAGGGCTCATATTGTTGCTGTGGCTGAGCATCAGGTTTCTCTCTGTGGTTTCTGTTATTCAGAGCAAAAGGTAAAGTATGATAAATTATAAAGCTGTCATTATTAGTAAGGATCCTTCCTCAAGAAAGGCAGCATCTCCTGACTCTATCTTTAAAAAAAAAAAAATACTTGGGGCGCCTGGGTGACTCAGTCGATTAAGCGTCCAACTTCGGCTCAGGTCATGATCTCATGGTTCATGAGTTCAAGCCCTGCATCGGGCTCTGTGCTGACAGCTTGCTTCGGATTCTGTGTCTCCATCTCTCTCTGCCTGTCCCCTGCTCATGCTCTGTCTCTTTCTCATTCTCTCAAAAATAATGTTGTTTTAAAAAAAATGCTTTATAATTGGCTTTGCATAGGAATCCTTTGACATAATAGTGTTCTCATTCCTGATAAAAATACCAATGCATCAAAACTTCAAAAAGCAGCAACGTTGAAACAGAGAAAGCACTTGTCATCAAGGTATAAACTGCAGACTATGGGCAGTTAATTCCCCCTGAGGTATTTGCCTGTAGTTGTTAGGTTACCAATAGGCAAAGCCTTGATGATCTTATGGTGTCTTTATGGTGAATGAAAACTAACATTCATTGAGTCCTAGTCTATGCCAAGGACTGGGCTAAATACTATAGATACAGTATCTCTAAGATTCACAACAATCTGGTGAGGTAGGTTATATTAAGCCCATTTTGTAGATGAGGAAAAGGAAGTTCAGAGAATTGAAACTTCTTGCCCAAAGTTCACAAGACATGGCAGATGCAGGATCTGAGCCCCAGTCCATCTGCCAAAGCCTGGGCTTTTTCCTCCTGTGCTAAGTGCACACAATCCACACGAGAACGTCTTTTCACCTACTCCATGTTTTTCCCACCAGGAGGCGTGGTGGAAGCGTATCCACCTGCAGAAAGTGTCACCAACCTGACAGTCGACATGCTGATAGAGCCCAATGGAGAAATCAGAGTGTTGTCAACGGGGGACCAGATTCATGCAGAAGGCCCCTTCATCAATTCTGGTACCACCATGCCTCAGACCTCGGTGGATCCCCAAGTTCTCAGTTCTTTGTGCCTCAAAATTGGAAATGCTTGTAAAATGAGAGATGTGGTTGGTTACTTTTCTATAGACCTGGTGACATTTATCGATGCAAGCACCATGGAACAGCAGGTAAGTTGATGCCACATGAAATACTAAAATATGTAAACACTCCATACCATCTGTGCCTAAGCAACAGCAACAGGGAATATTGGGGAGTTTCTCAGATTCAGTGCCCCTTGCGTGAGCTGACCCTGTAAATTCAGCATTTATGGGGTCTGTGCCTAAGGTCTTCTTGTTCAGGTACAGCTGGAGTTTCAATGACTGCATCTCATCCCCCCTAGCTCTGTCGATGGGGCCTCAATTCTGCCCAATAGTGTCTTATCATGAGTCTATCTTATGCCATCCAGGGACTGAACTTGTCTAAGACTTGTGCTTAAATAGAACGTCAATACCTAGAAAGGAGTTCAGAGTCCTTGTTTCCATTCCTCTCCTTATCAGTAGTTCACCAGCAACTCAGGTTGTCAATTTTTTCTTCTAAAAAACTGTACTGGGCCATATGTCATCAATATACAAAGGTCTTAATGATAACATGATGAACATCACATGCCCCCACTCAGCTTAAGAAATAAAGTGGTACCAGTCCCATCTCCAGTCCTGGCATTCCTTGCCAACGCTCCTGACATGGCCCCTTGTCCTCCCAGAGGCTTACATTTGGGGCTCTGAAGCCTTTCTGTATCTTAACGCTCTGACAGCACATGGAGGAACCCATAAATTACTGTTTCATTTTGCATGTTTTTAAGCTTTCTATAGACTATGACACACTGTATAGTGTTATTATTATTCTATGACATGGTTTTATACATTCAATGTTTCATCTGTAACATTCTTCATATGCACAGGTGTGGCTCTGATGTAGAACAGTCTAATAACTTTAGCCTTTTTTGCTTTCTTCTCACCCTCCCCCAATTACAATGTTTATTTCCACTACTACTTCACAAGACTCATTTTGAAAAATGTTTAGTTCCTCCTCTGTGAGTGCTGGGTGACCAGACCTCTGTCTGCAGGGTGACATGGCCTCTGCCCTCCCTCTCTTGATATCCTCTGGCCATTCAACATTGTAAACGTACTTTAGTTGTTTTATAGGCATTATTCTCGGTTTTATGATTCTCCGTTTCAGTCAGATGATGGTTTCAAAGTGAAAGTTTATGTTTTGGGCAGCTTTCAGCTTGCTCAATAATCATTTTCCATTTGCCTTCCTGGGCCCTCCATCGGTTTCGCTTTCCCTTCTCAGGCTCGCACATTGAGAGAGAAAAGGACAAACTGAAGGGCATCTGTGAACCTACCTGGGGCGGATGGAGGACAGAAGCAATGCCCTCTGGTGAAAGAGCGGGGTGGCAGGGAAGCAGGGGACACTTCCCTCCCCAAATATTTGTCATGAGAAAGAAGGACTAAATCTGTGATCCCTCGGGCGGGAGGAGGATGGAACTATGGGGACTGTTGACTTGTGATTTCTACTCATTCAAGTTTGGTATGGGGAAAATTGCATGACAGTGAAAGGGATATTCAAACACAGAGCTGGTCCTGTCCCTGGGCTTACTATCCTTCTAGGCTTTGGGGATTACAGTCCCACCCTTCACTTGGCTGGTCCCATGTGTCCTGCCAGCCTTTTCTCGCCTAACTCCCTCTTTTTTCTCTCTTCTAACCACACTGGCCTCTCTCGGTCCCCCTTATTCATCATACTACCTCCTGCCACAGGGCCTTTACATGTGCTGCCCCTCTGCCTGAAATGCTCTTACCTCTTCTTTTTCACCTTGTTAATCCCCCCTCCCATCCGTAATATTTCAGCTGAAGCCACACTTTCTTAGGGAAGCCTTCCCTGACCTCCCTGACAAAGTCAAATTCCCCTGTTTTGAGTTCTCACATCACCAAGTACCTCTCCTTCCCATCACGTTGCCTTAGTGACAGTTTTAAACTTATTTATATGATTATCTGATTACAGCTGTCTCCCTCTGTAGACTGTAAGCTCCTTGAGGAGAGATATATGATGTCTGTTTTTGCTCCCCACTCAATTCTCAGCACTGTTTCTGCCCTGGCCCAAAGGAAGTGTTGAGTCAGTATGTGTTGAAAGAATGAACGAACAACAGAGGAATTCCAGCAGGACACTAGACGTGCGGCCAAGGTTTTTAGAGAATGAATTCAGGCATCAGTTGATGGACAAGTAAATATTAACCGATGATTCTGTGATTTGATCACATTATGACCCCTCATTGTCTCTTCCTGTTAATACTTGAGTATATGGTCATTTGTGTTATGATTTTCAACAGAACAGCATTGGAGGAAGTGCTCAGTGAGTACACCAAAGGCTGTTTCTACATTGGCAAGGGAAGTATATTAGCTCTGCGCGTGCGTGTGTATGTGGGTCAGTATGTAATATAATAGAATAATATAATATACACCAATATATAATGAAATATAAGTATACATATATGATAAAAGTATAAATAATATAAACACAGAAATAAATATAATTTTATAAATAAATTTATAAAATTTTTATACATAATATATATAAATAAAAATATTTTGGGGCAAAATCACTGACATACTCTCTAGTCATTTTGCAAGAAACATCACTCCAGAAAGCATCTTAATTTCTCTCCTGTGGGCATGCTGTGTGGTACCAATGAAGAGACTGACATATTATCAATGCCTCATTTTTGCCAGTCTAAGAGGGGGAAGAATGTTACCTCGTCCCTCAGCATTTCTTTGATTTTTAGTGATGATGCACATCTTTTCATGTTTGTTGGCTCTTTATATATTTTGTCTTACTTGCCTTATCATATCTTTTACCCACTTAAATTGGACTATAATATGATCATTGATTTGTAGAAGCTCTTTGTACATAAGCAATTCTTACCTCTTGGTTGTTATAGGTTATAAATATGTTCTCATATTTATTGTCAGTTGTGGCTTTCCCTTCTTTTTTTCCAGCCTTGTTTTCCACCATAAAATCATTATTTTTTACTTTGTCATTGATTAGTGATATTTTATAGAAACGTGTTCCAAGAGTTCAGCAACATTTTATACATCATCAAATTTCCACCCACGAAACTCAAAAACCATTGCTAACTTTCTCCTGAGCCCACAATCATGGCGAGAGTGGTAATTTTCTATTTCTATCATGCTTTCTATATTTATTAGTTGGCAATCTACTACAGTAGTTTTTCCTTCTGCATCTTTCATATATATATATATATATATATATATATATATATATATATATATACTAGTTGGAATTTGTGAGTTTCTGTTTTCTTCAGTCAATTGCATTTTGATGTTTTCCTCATTTTGATGCTCAAATTGTCCCAGATTTCACTCCTGGCAGAACTTCAGAGTGGCTCTTGTGTCCTTTTGACATGTGCCCATCATTCTTTGAGCACTGTCTAACTTTCTAGCACAAAGGGATATTCTAGGTTCCTCTTACATTTCCCTGTTCCAGACCTAGGATCAACCCAAGAGCCTTGGGTCCTTTTAGTGGAAGACATTATTAAGATCTGGGCTCTTCGTGCTTTCATTGCTACTGCAGTGTCCCATGCTTCTGGTCTCTCTCAGTGGACAGAGCTTGGAAGTATATGTATTATATATGTAACACACACACACACACACACACACACACACACACACGAATGCATCTATAACTATTCCCATATCTATCATTGTATATATTTTATTTAAAAAATATTAATGTTCATTTATTTTAACGTTCACTTATTTTTGAGAGAGAGAGAGAGAGAGAGACAGAGTTTGAGCAGGGGAGGGGCAAAGAGAGAGGGAGACACAGAATCCGAAGCAGGCTCCAGGCTCTGAGCTGTCAGCACAAAGCCTGATATGGGGCTCAAACCCACAAACTGTGAGATCATGATCTGAGCCAAAGTCAGACACTTAACCAACTGAGCCACCCAGGCGCCCCATCAGTGTATGTATTTTAAAACCATGTGTTCCTGCTAATCTAACACTTCAGGATTCTTTCTAGACTTCCCTTTTCCATACTTAAATATAAATACCTTCTCCAACAGTGAGAAACCAGAGTCTCTTTATCCTCAATATATGTACTTATTTGCTCAATCAATTTATTTGTTCAGTGTACCAGCCTCCCAACCAACCCTGCTGTCTTCTTCACATACCACATCTGTGCCCATTCCTGCCCCTCCTGTACTTGGACACCGAATGTTGTCATTTGTGTTTTATTTGTAATGTTCTTTGTCATCCTCAAGTTTCAAATAGTTGAATATAGCTCTTTTTTTTTAATTAGTATTTTACTTTGAGCTTATAGCTTTTTTTCTCTTATCCTCAGTTTTCTCAGCTATGAAGTAAGATAGCTTATCTGACTTCTGAGAAACCTTCCCATGCAAAAATTATGTATTTCAATATTTTCATAGTACTTATTTTTATATTCAAAATTAATATTAAGAAGAGTAATCTACTTTTTAGAAATATCACAAGGAGATAATCATAAAGGTTTATGTATGCATATGTCAATCAGAACATTATTAAGGATAGTAAAAATTTTCAAATAACCTAAATTCCAATAATAGAGAATTTGTTAGGCAAATTATGACAGAGCAATAGAACTGAATGTTATGAAAATAGTAAAATGAAACTTCATAGAATAGTTGGAAGAGTAAAATGCAGATTACAAAACAACATATGTAACATGCTAACCATTTTATAAAAAGAAAAAAAAACCATATATATGCAGAGCAAAAAGAACCTAAAAAAATACACTAAGAAGTTTCAAGTCATCATTTCTGGATTGGAGGATTGAGGGTGTGGCAGGCAGAGTAACGGCCCCCAAATGTGTCCTAAAGCCTTGAAGTCTGTGAGTGTTCCCATATGCAGCAACACAGCTATTCGATTAATTTAAGGATATTCAGAAGGCAAGATAAGCCTGGATTATGCAGGTAGCCCATATAATCACAAGGGTTCTGCTGGTTTTGAAAACAGGAAGCGACAGTGAGCCAGGGAATGCAGACAGCCTCTAGAAGACAGAAAAAGCAAGGAAACAGATGCCCCCCTAGTACCCCCGGGAGGAATAAAGTGCTGCTGACACTGATTTTAGCCCAGTGAGACTTGTGACTTCCGACCCATTAAGTGACTAAGTTTATAGCAACTCGTTACAGCAGCCATAGAAAACTAATACAGAGTGATTTCTGTTTTGTTCTTTGTGCTTTCTGCATTTGCATTTTCAAAAGTAGGCATTATTGGGGTGCCTGGGTGGCTCAGTCTATTAAGAGTCTGACTCTTAATTTCAGCTCAGGTCATGGTCTCACAGTTCTTGAGATCAAGCCCCATGTCAGGCTCTGTGCTGGCAATGTGGAGCCTGCTTGGGATTCTCTCTCCCTTCCTCCCTCTCTCTCTCTCTCTCTCTCTCACACACACACACACACACACACACACACACACACACTAAATAAAAGACATTTAAAAAATATTTTAAAAAGTAAAAATTATTATATGTGTAATCAGAAAAAATATATGAATAATGATAATTACAAATCTGTATAGGATGTAATAGCTTACACTTTCACATACATGACCTTATATATACACATGTCCTGCAATAGACGAGGCAGGCAGAAAACTGGGATGGCAGCATCTATCTCAGATTCTTGCTCTCTGGTTCCATCTGGGCCCCCATAACTCACCACAGTAAAAGCAAAGGGGACTGGAAGCCAAAAAAAGAGAGATAAGATGACACTGGTGCACCAAGGATGGCCCCACAACTGTAAATCAACTCCAAATAAGAGTGTGGAAAATCCTGTTTAGCCTTAAGGAGATGAGGGTGAGGTTCTAAGCTAGCTGTATGGAAGAAAAGTTTTGGAATACAGGGTTTAAATATTGGGAACATCAGCCAGAACACAGGGTCACTAGAAATAAAAGGAAAAGGGTCAGTAAATGAATCACAGGGATGTAAAGTACAGATTAGGGAACGCGTCAGTAATGTTATAATAACTTTGTCTGGTGACAGACGGTAACTAGGCTTATCACAGTGAGCACTGAGTCATGTGTATAAAAAAAGGTGTACTATCTCGTACACCTGAAACTAATATAGTATTGTATACCAACTACACTTCAATTTTTTTTTTAATTTTTTTTAACGTTTATTTATTTTTGAGACAGAGAGAGACAGAGCATGAATGGGGGAGAGTCAGAGAGAGGGAGACACAGAATCTGAAACAGGCTCCAGGCTCTGAGCTGTCAACACAGAGCCTGACGCGGGGCTCGAACTCACAGACCGCGAGATCATGGCCTGAGCCGAAGTCGGCCGCTTAACCGACTGAGCCACCCAGGCGCCCCTACACTTCAATTTTTAAAAAAAAGACAGTAAAAAAGGCCAGTCCCTGGGAAATGGAGGTGGTAGGAGCATAGTATAAAACCACTCTCGCCGGTAGATTCATGTCCAAGATTCCAGTACCCTAGGAATGAGGCAATTCCAGGCTTTCAGAGACTCCACGCAGAATACACAGAGCTACAAGGTAGCCACGCTGGAGGTCTGGCCTTCCCACTGAGAGGAAAGGCCCTGTCCCATATCACCATGGAGGGATCCAAGCCTTAAACAAAGAGCAGCAACTATTCCCCCAACGGGTCCTGGAGCCAAGCCTCCTTTGATGGGTGGTATCCACTGGGTTCCACGAGGGGCATGAAACACCTACCAAAGGCCTCAGATTAAAGAGAGACTGATGTGTTCATTAAATAAGTACTTTCCAACAGCTTACTCTGGCCCCATGCTAGCAGCTGAGAGAACAGAGATGAGATATAAACAAGACCTGTTCCCTGTCATGAGGAAGCTCATTTCACATCCATCACCCGATTTCATCTGATACACATGCACCACAATCGTTTTTTATTCTTACTCGTTCCTAGGCATAAATATTGCCCTCATGAGATTTGTAAATCCTCTAGAAAATGCACTGGACATTGCATTTTTTACCTCTTTGTGATGTCTAACACAATGATAGTCACATGATAGCCAGTTGGTTGATGGACTCTTTGAACTTCCAGAATATCCAGATCTGCTGAGCTTACTTACTCACTTCTGGGAAATTCTAAAATAAAGAACTAGTATTTGTTGAGCATCTATTATGTATAAGCCATTTTGGTCGGTGCCAGAGAGGCCACAAAAACACAAAGGAAGTGGAGGCTTGCCCTTAGGGAGTTCACAATCTAGTTGGGGAGACAGACTAGAAAAATGAGTCACAAGTAAAAACATAAGTGACAACCACATAGAACAATAAAAGAGACCTCAAAAAGGTAATGTCAGTCTAACTGCCTTCTGTTTGGAGCAATCAAGAAAGGTTTGTACCAAGTAGGTGGGATTTGAGCTGAAAGACAATTAGGATTGGAAGGAAGATAAGAAAGAGTGTATTCCAAGTGGGAAAGGTGCGTGAAGGTTGGTGGTAGAAAAGCACAAAACACATATGAAATGAGGACCTAAGTTTTACAAACATTGTATCTGACTTGCCTCCTATAAATACGCACTTATATATCCCTCTCCAGTTCCTTTTCTTTATATAAAGTCGCTAAACAGATTGGCAAAGATGCTTTCCGTTGAAATTTCCAGATTAAAAACTTGTTTGTTTTCAGGTAATTGTGAATGTTTGAAGTAATCATTTCTATTATGATCATTGAATGTTATTACTTAAAAAAAGGGCCCAGGAGGATATGCAATGCCTAAGAAAAGACTTTAGATGAAAATGGCCTCAAGCAACTAGCCAAGGCCCTTCCTAAATACAAAAAGTAGCTACAGAAGGAAGTAGGACAAATTGTGAGGAAAGACAAAAACAGAGACCCCGACATACATCAGAGACTATCCCACACATTCTGAAAACTGTCCCAAAGAGTGTCTAATACAAATATATCAGCCTAGGATAGAAAAAAGATAGCTGGGAATATTTTCATCATGATGGGTAATAAGTTCTGGCCGCAATCTGTCCATTAACCAGTTGTGATACTTTAGACAACTCACAGGACCTCTCTGAGCCTCACTTTTTCCTTGACAAATGGTGACTTCCTGCCCTCCTTCCCACAGGAGGTTCTGAGAGGCTGAGTCTATATAAGGTGCTGTTCTTATTAAATCAAATGGCATAATCACATGTAAAACTGTCACCCGAGCCCTCAGCAGGTTCTCAAACTGTGAGTGGAATCTGAATTGAATTAGCATTATTTTTAAAAGTCAGTGAGCATTATATCATCTCAAAGTGATATAGAACCATCAAAAATGAATACACTTATTTCAGAGAGTAGAAAAACCAAGGTCTACAGAAATATGATAATTCCTTCTTATTTACTGCTGTATACCCAGCACCTAGCACCACGTCTAGCATATAACAGATCCACAATAAATATTTATTAAATGAATGAATGGTTACTTCTCTCTGAGTCCCTCTCTAGTACTCTCATTTGCAAGTTCTCCCTATCTCTGTTTTCAAGATATACAAGGTATTCACCAAGGAACCTCAACAAGATTTACTTTTTCTCTTTAGTGAAGGTATTTTATTTATATATAAGAAGGTTAACAGTTTATTTCTAAATTAAAATTTAATAGGCCTTTGGTACAAACAGCAGTGCCTATTATTCAATGTTTTTAAATGCTATAATGGGCACATTGTTGATCACAAGTTAATACCTAGTGAAGGGAAAATAGATCCCAAAGGATTTTGAATCATTAAAGTAAAAGACCTGTCCCTTTAAAAGGTCTGCATCTTCATGTCAATGAAAGAGACCTGTAATATGCAAGTAATAATAATGATGATGGTGATGATGATGACTTGTACAATAAGCACAAGGGCAATGATGACAATAAGTTTTACAGTGAAAATTACAATTCTGTTTCTTAACACTGATAGTGCAGGTAGACTGGTGGCCAATTTTGCTATACATAACATTACCATATGTGATTGTCCTTAAACGTTGGGTTAACCCCCTTACGTTGTAAACTTTAACCTTCAGAGAGGATGAACCCAAGTCTAAACATCAGCTCTTGGGTAGAACTTTGGTTGGTCTACATATAATAGACCCACTTCCTCTGTTTATATCCAGTTGTCCCACCCAGGACTTTGGACGTCCACTCTCATCATGGAAGATCCTTGCTTCCTTTTCAAATGAAACCCAGGAACTTCTCTCTGGACTTTGAGGTCTTTAACTTTAACCACCAGAAACATTGCCAGGGCAGGGCAAATCTGGGCACTCACACTGCATCCTGCATTTCTGAGGAGGTAACACATATCTGTAGGACTCAGGATGGCAGCAGGTAGGGGCAAAGGAAAAGGCTCCCTACCAATGCTAAGAAAGACTAGAAGACTTTTCTACATACATGTGTTTAACAACTTGTCCACCAGCATCACAAAACCAATCTGAGTGGCCCTTTCCTACTTCCAGTTGCCACCTGTGGTCAAGTATTTTTATTTGATAAGATTTTCGCTTTTGAAGTTGTCCTTAACACTCATTTTAACCTAATGAGGGGCCGTACAAACTACATACCATCCATACAATAATGTTGGCTTGACAAAGTACAAGGTAATTTGCTCTAGGCCTTACCTATTTCTTAAAACACCCCTGAATCATCCCCCTCCCACCCTGTGGCACAAATTACTTTTCTCACTGATCATGTCCAAAGTACTCTCCAAGAGAAGAAAGCTGACCTGCATGGTGGCACCCATGTTCGATAAATGCATTCTCCTCCTGCCTCCCACATGCCCCTCTCATTCCTACCACTTGCCTTTCCTTTCTTTTATGCCAGTATACAACTGTCCTTCTTTCAAAATGTTTCAAAATCCAACTTCTCAAGGAAAGCCACCTTAACTAATCCCCCTTCAACTGTCACTTCATTCTCTAGTCTTTTGGAGCACAAGTATAGTACTGATGGCCAGAGTAATTATTAACAATAATATTAACTATTTATTGAATTTTTGTCACGTGCCACACACTTGTTATGTATTTTTACATGTAGTATTCCTAATCCTCACACCCTGAGAAGTGGGTGTTATTATCACCCCTAATTTACAAATGAAGAAACTGAGGCTAAAGTGACATGTTCAAGGTCACATGGCTACAAAGTGACAAATCCAAGATTCAAACCATGACTTAGCTGGCTGACAAGCCTGTGCTCTCTCTCTCTCAGCAGATGCTCACTGTGGTACTGCACTGAATTGATGGTGACTTTCTATGTAAGCCTCTCCCCCTCCTCAACCACCATCACCAAAGAAAATGTATGTTTCTCTTGTATATCCTCAATATGCTTGTTGAATTGAGTTGAACAGCTTAAAGCCAGAAAACACATCTCCTATTTTTTTAAATATATTCCATCCTTGTGCTCTGCACATAAGGTAATCATTAAATGTTAATGACTAAGCGAAATGGAATAAAATCAGTGTTGTGGTAGCCATTTTTAAGCTTTAAGAGTTTAAATGAGCAAGCCCATACACAGCACCACAGCTGGGAGCGCCATATTGCCATTAAGCCAGAAGGTGGATTAACGGGATGGGAACATTTGAAAACAGACACCACAAGAATGGTTAAGTCAGTTTCCCAAACCACTTTCTACAAGTAGCTACTGCTTTTCCCCCCATAATAATTTCACAATGATTAGCCTGCTAGGTGAGAAGTCCCAGGCAAAAACCTGAATGTCAGAAGAGTTTAGAATGACCACTAAGTATTGGGCCAAAGTTGAAGGTGATATGGACAACAGGTAGAGTCATTCCAATCCAGCTGGTCAAAACGTAAAAGAACTGCCATCTATTATGAGCTTCAACTTTCAGGGTAAATGCCTTTGTTCTTTCCATCAGATTGATGAAATGCAATCTCACATTCCAACACATATGGATATCAAAATGTGTATTTGGTGAGGAGTAGTGTCTCATGCTACCAATTTCTGCTTCCTTTGGCTTTCTTTGCTCATAGCACAAAATTTCCTACTTTTTGCCAAAACCTTACTATGTAGCTTTTTAACTTAATTAAATATATAGGCAATTACTGACACCATCTGTCTTCATAGAAAAAGAACAAGAAGTGACACAAAAGACTGGGATTTTGAAGGGAATATTTAGCAAACAAAATCTTCTAGCCTCACTATAGTGATATTTATTTTTAGAAGCCCTTATGTTATTTTAAATCATTTCTGTTTCTTAGAAATAATGAATTTGAGCTATACTTACAATGTGGTGGCTTTGGTGTGATTTTTTTAAAAGGAAAATATCAAGTAATCCATTGCTTTTTCAGTAAAACAAAAACTTAAACACGCCGTTGAACATCTGTTACCAGTACAGTCTAACACAGCACTTAAAATCCTTTAAAATCCCTGAAAACCTTTATAAAGTTACATGAATCTTTTGCATAAATAGAACTGTTTTAACAATATGTATATTCCTTTAAACATATATTTTGCTTTCTTAAACATAAGATTCATTGTGTTGCCTATCGTTCCAAGCTCTTATGAATCAAAAATGAAATGGCTTCGCTTCTTGGTGAAGTGCGTCTCCCCCTATCAGGTCACATTACTAGCCCACACGAGAGTACCTACTTATTTGTGTCTGGTTTTTTAACCTTTTTTTGATGTCTCTCCACAAATGTCTTAATATGTAAATGATACCAAACCAACCCACTGAAACTCAATCAGCCTAAGTTAGGAACCCATACAAAATGCAAGTCCAAATAAAATACCAAGATTCAGCCCCCATAGGGAGAGCATAGGTAGGGAATACAAAGGAATTCTAGAGAAGCGCCACATATGGCTACAAGAAGAATATAGAAATGGCAGTTACCACCAAAGAGGACAACTGTGTTCTCCTACAGCAATTCCCTGACCTAGAAGAGCAGGCTTTTGAGCCCCACTGGGCAGCAACTGAGTGTCCTACATAAAAACAGAGGGGTGCAGGATGACAGGACATCAATACAAAGAAGGTACTTTTCAAACGAATACCTTTAAAACTTCTATTCATGGTAAAGACTTATGAGATACCAAAGTATATGCAATCTCAGATTTGAGGGGGAAAACACCCATGTATATATTTTGTATTTTTTTACTCACTTGTTGACAAAGGAAATATGAAGAGAACTAATTCCACAATTATTTTCTACAAATTGCTTGAAGACTGTATAAAATGCTTCTATTAGTAGGGGCAAAACTAAGAATTCACACTTATCTGCCATGACTTATGAGCCTTCTGGTGCAGGCTGCCAAGCATAAGCTGTATATTAGGAAACCATGCATTGAATTTTAGAAGAAGAGATGGTGAGAAGGAGGGAGGAAAGGAGGGAAATACCTCCCTTAATGCTGTTTCTTTCATTTGCTAGAAACTGAACCTAGGGATGAATGGTGTCAGAGGGGGTCAGTTAAAGCAGCCTCTGGGGTGAAGCTCAGTGGAACAGAGGCCTAATGTAGCAGCAGAGCCCTGACTGGTAAGCTAGGACTGAGGAACACTTAGGTGAAACCACAGGGTGATTTTCAGTCAGCAGCTACTCAACTGGAATTTTTCCCAAGGCCCTAAAGCTCCACCCATACATTTCTGGAAAGTGCCACAGGACTTTCATTGATCACGAGCAGGAATCTTGGTGTTCTGCCTACATGGGAAGACAATATCTCTTTGTCTTTATAAGGCTCCTTTATTATAGGCTCTCAAAGTGCTTTACAGACAAATAACGGGGGCCATGAGGTAGAAAGGTGTTAAGTGGCTTGCCCAAAGTCCCACAGTACATCACAGGCCTTCCTCCGGACTCAGAACCACCTAGTAAGTGGGTGTGACTGCTGGCATCACGGTGCCCTCTCACATCCAAACATTTGTTTCCCTCCTAGGCGGAGAGAATTTCCAAGATCAAGGACAGGAGAGAAAGCCTGGACTTCAAAGTATAGCAAAGCTAGACTGTAATCCCACCTCTGCAGCTTAGCTGTGGAACTTGGTACGTTTCTGGGTCCTGTGAGCCTTCACTTCCACTTATAAAAAAAAAAAAAGTGAAACAGAGGAAAAGCATGAGTAGGGGAGGGGCAGAGAGAGAGGGAGACAGAGAATCTTAGCACATAGCCCAACACGGGGATCCAACTCAGGAACCGTGAGATCACAGCCTGAGCCGACACCAAGAATTGGGTGCTTAACCGACTGAGCCACCCAGGTGCCCCTGACTTCCATTTTTATAAATTGGGAATGTTAGCATTTGCCTCACAAAGTTGTTGTGAGGATGACACAGAAAATACCAAAGTGCATTTTGCATGCAGACCTTAAACATACATTAATTTCCCTTCTTTTTCACTTCCCCAAGTCTGCCTCCTCAAGTCTGTCCTCCACTCGGTCAAATGGCAGCTTTCTAAACATTGCTGCCATCAAAAAAAGGTGGCATATTAACTTGATGCACTGCTGAACCGTTCACACCAGAGTCTATAGACAACAAAGGCAAAATCACGGAATTCAGAATCAGCTCACAAGATGGTCAACTCCAAAAGGTTCCATTATGACAAACATGGTACCTGGCACTCAACCCTCTACTGTCACCAAATGAGTCAGAATGTTTTGGATTATTAGATTAACTTGATGGGGATGAGGAAGTACCCCTGTGGAGCCCCAAGCCTCCAAAGGCAGGCTGAGGTGCTGGGAGGGCCCTGAAATGAGCGACAGAAGGGAAGAAGGGAAGCGGACACATGTAGGACACAGCGTTCCTGTGTTATGTGCCCACTTGCTTAAATTAGACCTGCCTCTCTTCTAGATTTAACCATGACCAGCCCCACTTCATCCACGAGCTGATACAAAATGAAGGCCTGTGGTGGGATGTAGACAGAGGTGCACTGCATTTTTAAAAAGTGACATTGTGACCCCAGAGCTAATTGAATCTTTTTGACATATGCTAATATATCATCCCTTCTAGTCCATGACTGCGTATTAAGCCAAGGTATCAACCCTTGCTGGGTACTCTTTTGCTTTAGTGTATGTGGCAGATATTTTTCACTCACATATGGAAAACTTGTTAAGGTACAGACTTGAGGAATACGTAGGGTAAATTCAGAGGGCAGTTTGGAAGGTGGCTTATCACAGGCTTCCTCATTCAGCCATTACTTACACGCTCAACTAGACTCAAACAAGTAGCCATGCGAATTGTGTAGGCGTCCTTCCAAAAATCGGTCTCCCGGAGAACAGGTTCTGTGTGTGCATTAGCTTTATTGAGATATCACTTCCCATAAAATTCACCCTTTTTAAAGTGTACAGTGCAATGGTTTTTAAGCATATCCACAGAGTTATACAACCATCACCATAATCTAATTTTAGACCATTTCCCTTACCCTAAGAAGACATCCTGAACCCATTAAAAACCATTTCCCATGCCCTCTTTTCCCCAGCCACTGGAAACCATTTTCTGCCTCTATGGATTTCCCTGTTCTGGACATTTCATATAATTGGATCATACAACAGGTAGTCCTTTGTCATAAAGGACTTCTTTCACTTGACATAATGTTTTCAAGGTTCATCCACGTCATAGCAGATATCAGGGCTTCATTCCTTTTAATGGCTAAATAATATCCCACTGTATGGACATACCACATTTTGTTTATCTGTTCACCAGCTGATGGACATTTGGGTTGCTTCCACTTTTTGACTAGTATGAATAATGTTGCTGTGAACATTCATGTGCAAGTTTTTGTGTGAATACTGTTTTCATTTTTCCTGGTTATATACCCAGGAGTAGAATGGATGCATCACTTGATAACTTGTAAGTTTACCCTTTTGAGAAACTGACAAACTGTTTTTTAACATGGCTGCGCCATTTTACAATCTTGCTAGCAATGAATTTCTAGCAAGGGCTAGCAAGGGCTTCCAATTTCCCCATATCTTTGCCAACACTTGTTACTGTCTCTTTTGTTTCAGCCATCCTTGTAGGTTTGAAGTGTTTTCTCTACTGTCTGTGTTTTATAGGGAAGATTTTTTTCCCTTGTGTTATTTTTCCTGGTGTTATTGATTCTTGAGTAATCCAACAAAGATTTATTGTGCATACTTACATCAAGAGTGCTGTGCTAGTATTACGCAGGACGCAGATATGGATAAGACAAGTCCCTGCTCTTGGTCTCAGTCTCCTCTCTAGGAATTTCCCAAATGTAAACAAACTTGCCTTGGACTGGAAATCAAGAGCTCTGAGCTCTGATCTGAACTCTGCTCCTGACCAGGCCTCTTTCCCTCTTGCAGCCTGAAGCCTAGAGTTGGAGGGGGACTGGACTAGACCAACTCCATAGTTTGGACTGCCTGTGTTTCTTGCCTACATATTTTGCAACTGAGGTTGTTCTTTATTTAAAAAAAATCTGATTTACTGCAGATGTCAAGGAAAGTGGGAAGGAAAGGCAAATCTCTGCTGCCAACTCACTGCACTGATGGGCCCAGCGCCATGTACTCATCCAGATCTCACTGTACACAAGTCTTCAGTGTCCACAACGACTGGGCACAGGGATCCTCCCCAGTGACAGCCACAGAACAGGAGCTTTCTGCTTTGAAAATTCACACAAAAGCCTTCTGGAGATTATTTGTAGTAACTTTAAAGGAATACTTCTCAACTAAGCAAATCATTCACCAGCCCTGACATTTATAGCGTGAAAATTACAGAAGGAGAATAACTATCTACAGTATGAGATTATTATATTGAATGGCCATGGAAGAAGCATATACAATTACTAGTCCTAGAAACCCGTAATAGGTTATAAAAATTGGGTTTTTGTGTTTATTTTAGTCTAGTGCCTAATGTCAAAATAAGAAAATGGCCTTCTAAAAATTCATGATACAAAAAGGAAATACTTAAAAAGAAAAAAGAAATGAGTACGTAATTCTGTACCTTAATACAAATAATATTAGTTAGGCCATCAGTCTTGAAAGTAATAGAGGGAGGATCATAAATGTATACAAGTAATGGAAGTAACTTGGAAAAGGAGGCAGAAAAGGCAAGAGTATATTAAAATTTTTGTAATTTTTTTTAACAAAAGTGAAAAACATCAATAGAGCTGCTGACGGTGTTAGGTTTAAATTTCAATATTTTCCATTTTGGATCCCCAAATTAATTATGAATATAGTTCCTGCACACCCTGAAAGAACTTCCGAAGTCACAGAGAAGCTTCTAGCACTACAAAGCAACTGGACTGTTAATGCTGGTGACTAGGTGTCACAGAAAGAGCTGGACCAGGACTCAGGAAATGTGAGCTTTGATCCCAGCTCTTCCCCTAACCAAGGGACCTAAGTGAGTCTGTTCACCTCCCAGAGTCTCATCCATAAAATGGGGACAGGGGAATGATGGAAGACATATTCGCTCTGCGAGACAGAATTGTTTAAAACCTCTCTGGGCCCTGAGTATTTTGGTTTCAGAGAGCCCATCACCCTACATCATATTAAATGTATTTAAATGTACTTTCATACAATAGCATTTAGATATAACTGTATGAGTTGTGTTGCATTTAACTAGCACGTCAAATTTGGTCAGTATTTTAAAAACATTGATTACTTTGTACTTTTTGTTTTATATTTGGAATCCAGTGACATTTCCCCCCCCAGAATCCAAATATTTTGAAGGCCTTTGAAAATCATGGAGGCCCTAGGCATGGTGGACTACTGGGCCCTGGGTGCTAAGTGGCAGGGCCCAGATTTTCTGCTGTCTCTGACCCCACAGACTCCACAGGCCCAACATGAGGCAGTGTCCAGAGTGGGCAGTACTGAAAATGGATGCTGTAGTTGCTCAGAGACAGCCTTGTGAAGCTGTAATATAAATCGAAGGATAAATAGAATTAATAGGGACAGAGGGGGAGGCTTCCGAGAAATACTGAGTCTCATTTGTTGATCAGGGCGCACGGCAACTGCCCCATAGACGGGCAACAGTAGTTCTCCTTAGCCTCTCCAAGAGACTGGGCCATCCCAGAAGCTGCCACTAGGTGGCAACATGCCAAGACACTGCAGTCCCCTCTGCCTTTCTATTGATTTTTTAAAATGTAATACAAACAATTCTTACCAAATATCATAATCATATTAATATTTTTCTAACTGAAAATTCTTACAGTGCCTTGTAAAAACTTCTTTAAAATTAAGTATCATGTATTTTGTTTACCACCATGGGGAGCTCAGCACTTCTGCTGATAATCAACATGGGAAAAGATATCACATAGTAGCCACCTAAGACAGTACTCTGTTTGATACCCAGGATTCTAGAGCCTGGGTCTTGTTTTGTTTTTTAGTTTAGTTATTTATTTGAGAGATACAGAGAGTGGGAGAAGAGCAGAGAGAAAGAGACAGAAAGAGAATCCCAAGCAGGCTCCACACTGCCAGCATGGAGCCCCCACACCATGAGATCATGACTCGAGCCAAAACTAAGAGTCGGATTCCCAACCGATTGAGCACCCAGGCACCCCCGGAGCCTGTTTTAACAGCATCTGAGAAGAGGTAAAAGTGGTCCTCATCTCTGAGAAGCAGGGAAAAATACTTCAGTCAAGAGCCAAGCAAGTGAGTTTTTATGCCTACCCCTGACTCTGCTCCTGCCAGGGCTACAGGGAAGAAGTCAGGGTCCAAACAGATTTGTGTCTGCCAAACTCCACAAAAATAGTCTCATACAGTTTCCTTGTAGTCACTGAATCCTCACAATACCCCTCAGAGATAGAGGCCATTACAGACAGGTCTGTGTTAACATACAAGGAAGCTGAGGCCCAGAAAGAAGAAAGTGAAGATCACACAGATAGCAAAGGGCAAGAAGAGACTCCCAGTGAGTTCCTGTAACTCTGGTCCCGTGCTCCTGCCATTCCAGCGAAGCTAAGTGCCTCCCTCCATGCATAGGCCCCTCCAGTCTCCACTACCCTGAAGCTGCACTCACTTCTTTCCCTACCAAGCTGCCTCTATCCGTCTCAACCTTATTTCATCTTGGCCTAAATATGGTGAAAAGCATGGCCCCTAGGGAAGGCTTCATGTCCTGTTGGTCACATAGACCAAGGTTTGTACGTCTTGCATCTCCCCAGACAAGGAGGGCCTTGAGCCCAAGGCCCAAAAGTGACAACAGAGAAAAAGGTGCCTCCCTAGCAGGGGCCAATTCTGCTCTATCCCTACACCCGGCCAAACGTATCCTCCTGCTGAGAAGGGAGAAAAGGTATCTGAGATCTCACTCCATCCTCCAGAACATCACTCAACAAAAACATCTCAAACTCATCACGGCCAAATCTAAAATTGTGATTTTACCCTTTAAACTATTCCTCTAGCAGTCTGCCCCCCTCAGCACATGGTAATTCCATCCTTCCATTTTTTCAGGGCAAAAGTCTTGAAGATATCCTTGACTCCTCTTTCTTGCACACCCTGCATCCAGCCCATCGATAAAGTCCTTTAGGATGCAGTTTTAAAAGGTATCTATAATATGACCACTTCTCCCACCCTCTGTTGTTACCATGCCGACCCAGCTACCACCATCTCTCACCCATTTTATTGTGATAGCCTCCTAACTAGCCTCCCTGTTTCCATCCTTGGCCCCTCATGGTCCCTTCTCCCCACTACAACCAGAGTAACCCTTTAAAGTTATAAGTTAGATCATGTCACTCCAGTTGAGTTTGGTCTCCAAAGTTGTAAGTAGGAAATAAGGCCTTGGCATATTACTTTGTACAGTAAGGACAGAGGGAACCTTGGCCTACCCATGCCTGTGTTGTCCAGCAAGCAGAGGGGCTGGGCTGGTGGCCTGGCCTCTACAGCTTAGCTATAGCTGTGGGGACCTATGGGTTTGACAGAGGGTTTGTTCTCACTCAGTGGTGGATTTCCTGTCACAATGAGACTATGAAGAAAGACACGAAAATGGACAGGGAGGTGGTGAATGCATCCCTCAACCAAAGCAGGCTGCTGAGGAGGGTAAGCTGGGGTCACACTCTGCTTTAAAGGCCTGTTACCATCCCTGTGGCAGGTGAATTCTCAGTGCTTCATCTCCCACTTGCATTAGCTGGAGAATCTTCCTACAGAGTGAGCAATCGTCACAATTCTGTCAGCCTCATAGATGCATCTGTGAGGGAAGGTCCTTCAGGACTATCCTCCCCAGTGATTAGTTGGGGAAAGCGTGGCCCAGAGAGGCCACTTGCCAAAGATCAGGGATATCTGTCAGATGCTGGTACCAAAGCAAGTCACGTAGCCTGTCTGGATATCAGGTTCTTCTCCTTACAATAAAAGAAGAAGATGATAAAGAAAAGGAACAGAAAACCTAGACAGGAATGTGCAAAACATCTGTGAATCCCCTCAAGCTCTGAAATTCTATGATTCTTCCACAAATGTTGTTTGATCTATAAATCAGTCTGTTGGTCCCATAAGACTGGACGCCCATAAGAGAAGGTTGGCAAGACCAACCTCTTTGCTATAAAACTTTATTTACAAGTGGAGACAGTCACATAATGTGAGCCTGGGTACATGTGCCCGTATCTGTAGGCTCTGCCTCCCATCCACTATGCCTGTCATGGGAAAGAGCCAACATGGTGGGGGTGAGCGCAGCCTTCACCTGCCTGGAACACCTAAGAAAAAAAGGGTTCAATACTGGGCCCCTCTCCCACACCTTCCACATTGGAACATGTTATGACCTTTTCATCCCAAGGCTTGTGGCCCAAATAGGATGCAGAACCTGGGAATAGGATAATTCTGGGCGAGCTTGCCTCTACCTGACCCTGCCTTCTGCTTGTCACATGCTTGTTTAAAGGTCGATGAGGTTCTTACAGTTTCTGGATTGCCTCCTGCCCCGTGTTCTCCCCACTTTTCCCCAGGTCTCCTGATGGAGCTACAGCAAGGATTGCATCCAGTGCAGTGCTGGTCAGAGCGGCAGAGAGCTGGGGCCTCTGCAGTACTCCCCCACCATACCCCTGCTGGCCCTGTCTCTTGCTGAAGTTGCAATGGGCTTTTTTGCAATCAATATGATAGAGAATATACCCACATGTGTAATTTTTCATTTTCTAGTAGCCTTGTTTAAAAATGTAACAAACAAAAATAGGGAGCATCTGGGTGGCTCAGTTGGTTAAGCATCTGACTTCGGCTCAGGTCATGATCTCACAGTTCATGGGTTCAAGCCCTGCACTGGGCTCTGTACTGACAGCTCGGAGCCTGGAGCCTACTTCAGATTCTGTGTTTCCCTCAGTTTCTGCCCCTCCCCTGCTTGTGTTCTATCTCTTTGTCTCTCTCAAAAATAAACATTTAAAAAAATTTATAAAAGGGGCGCCTGGGTGGCGCAGTCGGTTAAGCGTCCGACTTCAGCCAGGTCACGATCTCGCGGTCTGTGAGTTTGAGCCCCGCGTCGGGCTCTCGGCTGATGGCTCAGAGCCTGGAGCCTGTTTCCGATTCTGTGTCTCCCTCTCTCTCTGCCCTTCCCCCGTTCATGCTCTATCTCTCTCTGTCCCAAAAATAAATAAACGTTGAAAAAAAAATTTTTTTTTAATTTATAAAAATGTAACAAAAAATAGATGAATGTGGTCTTTAAATTTTTTTTTAATGTTTATTTATTTTTGACAGAGAGAGAAAGACAGAGCATAAGTGGGGGCGAGGGGCTGAGAAAGAGGGAGACACAGAATCAAAAGCAGGCTCCAGGCTTTGAACTGTCAGCACAGAGCCTGATGCAAGGCTCAAACTCACAAACCATGAGATCATGATCTGAGCCGAAGTCAGACACTTAACCAACTGAGCCACCCAGGCACCCCTTTTTTTTTTGAACGTGGTCTTAATAACGTATTTTACTTCACCCACCATAACCAAAATATTATAATTTCAATGTATAATCAGTATAAAATATTAGCAATGAGATATTTCACAGTATTTTTTTTACCTCCTTGTCAGTCTTCAAAGTCTGGTATGTATTTTACATTTATAACACGTCTCAATTTGAAGCAGCCACATTTTAAGTGCTCAATAACCACAAGTAGTACAATCTAGAATATACATGAAAGTCTATATATAATGTCACTTACTGCTAATATGCTGCTAATATTAACCACTCACTGTCAACATTTTGTTATATCCTCATCTAGTTTTTTCTATGTATAATATTATTTTTGCAAAGCTGAAGTCATATATCCTTCTCTTCCTCCTCTTGCATATATGACAGAGAATCCCAAGCATATACCTTCCTACACCATCAAAAGTTGTTCACAATCATCATCTTTAGTGATAATATCATAGAGTATCCCATCATTTGGATATGTTATAATCTTTTTAACCAATACCCAAATGTTGGACAGCTGCAATCTTTCAATCTTACAAGTAATGCTGACATGAGTATTTTCGTGTTAAGGATTCTTTTTAAGGTCTTGATGCAAACGTCTCTAGGATTCTAGTCATTTTTAACAAAATTATTTTTACATCAGCAGTAAGGCAAACAATTGTCAACTAGTGATTTATGACTGGGAGCCAAGACACCTTGTTCTCTCATCCACACCTTTGATACCTGGCTCTGTAACCTAGGGCAAACGACTTCACTCCAATGTATAAAGTAAACTGACTGTATTAGATGATTTTTAAGAGTCTTTCCAACACTAGCCTTCAGTGACATTTTTCCCTTACCCTCATATCTAATCAATTAACCTGTCAAGCTAGTCATTACAAGTCCCACATATCACGTCAAAGCCACTCCCTAACATTTAAAAATCCATCCACTTCTCTCCATCCCCACTCACAATGCCTCTGTACAGGCCGCCATCATTGCTCCTCTAAACTGTGATGGGAGTATCCAGGGCAGAGAGAGATTAGGTTCTAAAGTTAACAATGAAATCCAAAATCAAGAATGGGATTAAAGGAGGTACGTGTGAATGCAAGAGGGTGACATAGAGGAGATGCGCAATGAATGTTTCCTATGTTGGAATCTGACACCAGCTTCAAGAGGCCCACCTAGATCCTGATCCCTAAAAGCTGGAGTGGAGTTCACAGTAAGGCATCAGAGGTGCTGAGGTGTCTGCTGCAAACCCCGCCCCGCCCCATCCACAGGACAGGATGAGGTGGGAAGACAAAGGCTCAGCAGCCTCCCCTAAAGGGCTGACAGTCTAGAGGGGGAGACGGGACCCCTATACGCAAAACAAGCATGCCTCAGGCAGTGTCTTCAATGGAAAAACCAGATGGAGAACAGAACAATTATCTGAGCAATTCCGGCAAGCCTGCTGTTGAGGAAAAAGCTTAACGAAATTTGTTCTACTATTTCTTTTGTGAACCAAGGGTTTAGGGCAGTCTGGGGAAGCAAAACTACTTCAGCTCTAGAAAGAACACAATCCTAGCCTCTGCTCTATGATCTTAAGCAAACCACGAAGCCACTTTTTTGATCTCAGTATCCTCATTGGTCAAATGGAGAGAGAGTAATACCAATCTTGCCCAAATCTAACCACCTACTGGACTGAGTTGTTGTGAGGTTGACCACAAGGATTATGATTGGGAAAAACAGTTGTTAAAAGGGGCAATCTAACAGCTACACAGGCGACTGAAAATGTGTCTCCTAAGATCCTACTCCTCAAGGAATTGCTTAGTGATCAAAAATAACATTTGTATTGAACTTTCATCATTTGTAAGGCAATTTTAGGTGCATTTATTTTGTTTTCAAAGCCCTGTGTGATAGGTGTTATCATGTGCTCCTTTCACACTCAAGAATACCGAGATTGAGGGAGCTTAAATGACTTGGTCAAATTTACACTGTTTGCAAGGGCCAGATTTAGGCTAACTCCTTGGTTCTATACTGTGCTGCCTTCCCATTAAAATCCTTATCACTAGGAGTGCACTTGTCATGATGAGCACTGGGTGATGTATGGAATTGCTGAATCACTGTATTGCACACTTGAAACTAATACGACATTGTGTGTGAACTATACTGGAATTAAAACTTTAAAAATCACCAAAACATTAATATTATTAACATAAATATTAATAATGTTTGTTATATACATTTCCCTTTAATCAAGGACACGAAAACATCAAAAGAGAAACTCTGGGGAAAAAGTGCCTGACATCTAGGAACAGCAAATCCACTTTCTCGTATTAAGAAAAAGTAGCTGTCCCCATCTGATTTGCATTTTATGCCATACAGCAAGAAATATTTAAGTTGACAAATAGGATATTTACAACTGCAACAGATACTTGGCAGTTAGTTTTTAACAATTGTTGCAAATGTGATTTATTTGCTATTATAAAAGGGCATTACTGTGCAAATATGACTCCTGAAATTAGCTTCAGTTTAGCAAGGGGCCTTGACAGCTTGACCTCTTAATATCCTTATAATGATGCCATTTACATTCAATGCTTACTCAAGTCACTCGCTGCTACATTTGTTTGAGAAGAGTCCACTCTAGGGCAGATGTATTATGTATTTTAACACGTAGAGTTAGTATGTGGGGCACATGGAGGCCTTCTAAGAGGAAAAACTGTTTAATCCAGTCTTCATGAAAATGTGTTCGTTTCCAACTTCCTACAGTGAAAATGCGTTAATGCTAATTACAGTGTACTACAGAAATACAATACTTCATGTTTTCTCCACAAGACATTTTCATGGCATGGATTATAGTAAACAAGGGCATGTTTTCATCCTCTGCAACTTTAGCTTTTAATGTGACTGGGAACTGGTACAGGTTAAGGAATGGCTGGGCCAAGAGTAGTGCCGTTTCTGCCAGCAGGGAATGGGAAAAGGGTAGACTTGGAGCCAGGAAGAACTGGATTCAAATCCCAGCTCGGCCATTTCCTGGCTACGTGGACTCTCTCTGAACCTCTGTTTCTTCATCTATGACATGGGACTGTTATATTTTAGGTTCTTATAAAGATCTGAGATGTTTGTGAAGCATCTGGCACTTTGTAGGTACTTGAGACCTGGGAGCCAGTCATATTTGGGTTGTTTGTCCAAGCTCAAATGTCACCTTCTCCAGGATGCAGCCCTGACTTCACTAGACAAACCCAGTAGTACTTTGTTCCATCCCTTTATTATATCACGTATTACATTGTGTTGTAAATGACTGAATACATATGTATCTTTCTCCTCCTTGATGGAAGGACCTTTGCGTCTTAGCTTTGCCTCTTCAGTAACTAGCACAATAGCCTTGAACTTGCCTTCACTAGCCTTGAGCATTGAACAGCTCCCGGATTCAGTGTGAGCGTGGGCATGACAAAAGCAATTAAGGATGATGGTTCACCCCAGGAGAGGGGAGAGGTAGCACATGATTCACTTCTGCCATTGCTGGTTTATAGTAAATGCCCAGTAAATATCCATCAAAGGCATTAATGGACTGACTTAGCTATCGAGTGGCTTACAATAACTTATTGCTCACATATGTCTATTTTTCAAAGCACTTTAATTTTTATTGCATCATCATATTCTTCTAATAGCCCTGCTGTTCAGCTAGGGTGGGCGTTCTTATAGTTCTCATTTCCCGATTGAGGATACTGTGGGCTTTGTGGGGTGGTGAAATGATTTTCCCACACTCGTGGTAAATGGCGGTCACGCTGAGACATACAGGCCAACCATGAGTTTCCCTCAAGTTTCATAGTGAGATTTCCTGGCACTGCTTTTTCTGGAATCAGGACAGTTTGCCCTTTTCTCCTATCCACTCCCTTGTTCCCCCTCTATCTGCTCCTCTTCAGGCCCCAACCTCTGAAGCTTCCGTCCAGTCTCATTTTTCTCAGCAGAAAACATTGCACGACTGGGGAACTCGTACAGGGTGTGGACTGGCTGGGCCAAGACCAGTGTCATCTTCCTCCTCCTGGATATGGCAAACCACAGGCAGGAGAGTCAAAGTCCCCATGAGCCTTTTGGAACCCAGCATCTCCAGCAGATTATCTGGGCCAGGTGTTTCAGTTTTTGTAACTTTTCACAAGAACCTTCAATCTTCTGGTTAGAATCAGATCAAAGGCTCCCATCCTTCAGCTGAATGAAGTAGAAACAGAAGCAAAAGCATCTACTCCATTCAGTCACATGTACGCTGGTTTGGGTGGGTCCCACATGGTTTGGGCTGGTTAGGGTTGGTTGGGGCTTTCTCTCCCGGTCGCTGATCTCACCTTCACTTCTGTGGCTCCTGTTTTAATCAGGTGTGGGCAACAGGCCTCAGCCTCTCATACAGTGACCAGCTGGCCCTGACTCAGCTCACCTTATACCTGACCAACGGCCATCTGGATTGCAGTTTGGGCACCCTTAAAGTGCCCAACTTTGTTCCCAAGAAAGAGAAGAAAATGAGCTGCCTTAATGCCCTCTCAGTGTCGGTAAGCAACAGATGCTTCCTGATTCCCCATGGTGTTCAACAACACTCAACCGCGGCTTCCTGAGCTCTGGCTATGTGCCCAGCTCTTTGAGTATAGAGAGAAGAAAGAACCTCAGGCAAGTCACTTAGCCTCTCCAAAATGGGTTTCTAGGATACTAATGTATTGGCCAGAGGAAAGGGGAGAGGGTGTTCCAGAAAGGGAAAGCACCATATTGGAGGGGTGAATGAGCATGGGGTTTTCCAAGGGTAGGTCTGTTGGGGCATTTCCCCTCCATCTCTTCTCATCTTGCTTCCCTGGACAAGTTCTTCAATTACCAGCAACTTCTGACAAAACCCATTTATTTTTCTAGCTCCAATCTCATTTTTGAGCTCCAGACTCCTAGATCCACCATTCTACGAAACTTCTCTAGAATCCTCAGAGTCAAGCTGTCTCAAACTGCATTCAATGTCTCTCCTCCCCCTATATTTCCTCATGGAGGGTCCTGCCAGAGGCTGACGGGACACCTCCATCTCCATATCCAGTCAACACCAGCTCATGTTGATGAGCATCAACTCTGACCCCTCCTCTCCCTCCACAGAGATACACCCTAGTTTTGCTCCACACTAAGATTCTCTGCCTCCTGCCTCTCCCCTCAGCCTAACCGTACATACAGTCAAGGTGGTCAAGGTGAAAAGCAAATCTGAGCATGTTGCTCCCCTACTTATGATTTTGAAAGGACTCCTGTCATCTTCAGGAAAATTCCAACTTCCCAGCAGGACCTCCATGACCCGGTTCTTTCCATAGCCCCAACCTCCCATCTCATCACTAATCCCAATGCCAGTGTGGCTGGGGCCAGCAGCCTTAGGGCTGGTTGAGGTTTACCAACCTTAGAACCCAGGGAAACAAAGCACAAATCTCCATGGAGGCAATGGGCTAGGTTGGTTTGGGGGAAGGAGAACAGAGGTCAAGTGGACCAGCTGGTGCTTAGTGTACATGGAATATGAGAGCAAACAGGGGCTCTGGCTACAGCTGCTCTGACTGCTACCAGAGGGTTTCTGCTGCCTCTCCCACAACAGTGGGCTTCATACCCTTTCTGCAAATGAAAATCTACTTGAGATGCTAATATATCAAACATAAAAAAGGAATTCCAGTGGTTAGTAGAACCCATACTTGTGCCCTAGAGATGCTTTTTTCAGAGCAGTATCTCCTGATTCTCTGCTGAGCCTCTTCAGATCCAGGAGATACCTCTGGATTTAAAGAACCCTTGTTTGACTCTCCCCAGGGTCGCTAGAGTCACCTTCCTTGGCAGAAACTCAGCATACATTTCAAAGGGTAGCCTGGAAAGGGTATCAGATATCTTGGGGGCTCAGGCAGCAGCCTCCTTCCCAATCCACTTGTCCAGTGAGGTACGCTCGATCACAGGAAACCCTTTGATCTCCTTGCTTATTAAGAAAGAAGCAGAGGGGCGCCTGGGTGGCTCAGTAGGTTGAGCCTCCGACTTCAGCTCAGGTCATGATCTCATGGTTCATGGGTTCGAGCCTTGCGTCAGGCTCTGTGCTGACATCTCAGAGCCTAGAATCTGCTTTGGATTCTGTTCTCCTTCTCTCTCTCTGCCCCTCCCCCATTCACGCCCTGTCTCTCTCTGTCTCAAAAATAAACAAACATTAAAAAGAAGAAGAAGAAGCAAAGTTGGGCTGGGCAGGAGAAATGGGTCCCTTTTAAATAGGTCCCAGAACCTTGATGAGAATCTACTAGGTCCAACTCCACCTGTGGCCCCTATCCTCGCCTAAAGGACCCACAGGACCCTAAGTGCAATCCTGGACAGAGGGACAGCAGTAAAATTTGAGTCTTCTGACCTAGCAAACCTAACTCCATGCCATTTCTAAAAGGAAGCTGGAAGCTGAGTTAGTATTCAACACAAGACTTTGAAAGACAATTTGCTGCATTTAAGTATGTTGCTTCAGAAGGCTGTAAGCAGAAGTTGTACTTTGAATTAGAAGCACTCTCCCATTTTCCCCATCTTGCCTATAGGTTTCAATCCTAGCTACAGGCAACATACAAGAATTCTCCTGTGATCAAGAGTCTTAAACACTTCGAGGAATTGCCTGCACTTGAGAGGGAAGCTTATGATCTTCAATAATTCAAATGTCTCTACGATCACTAAATAAAAGCTATGCAGGTTTTCTGATGTAGGGATAAATTGAAAGTGCTTTTGGTTTTAGAAAGATAAATGGATGTTCTCGCCCTGGTGCCACCATGCTTGTGTGCACGCATGTGCTACTATGCATGTACACACATGTGATAGGCCATTTTTAAAAGCATCATCCAAACTTGCACACACAATGCAATTTACAATCAAACTGAAGCTTCCTGAACAAGTGTGAACAGGCTGTGATGCCATCAGATTTATGATCAGTCAGCTGACAGCCCCCTTTGAAGACTGAAATAAAAGGAAAGAAACTGATATAGCCACAATGATAAAGAAGGCACATTTAGGACTGATGCCTACAAAATGCTGCTGGTTTGGACCTATTCCTTTAAATAATATGCTATGCAGGTGGGGAGGGGAGAAGGAAGCAAAGACCGTTCTGGGCTCAACAAAGAGCTGTTGCCCCAAATCAGGAACAGGTGGTAAAGAACTGTCATCCAGACCCAGACAGGACAGGTGTATGGGCTTCTGATCCAGGGTCCTCCACAATTAACTGCTTGAAGGGAGAAACCAGGTCGAATGAGTCCCAGACATGCATGTTTTAGAAAAGAAAAGGAGTCACCCAACGACATTTGAACTTTTAATTAACATTCTGTCAGAATGAGCATAAAGCATTACTACCCTTTGCAGTCATTCTTACTCCTCTCTCGTGGACCCTCTGCACCACAGGTGGTGAGTGGCCAAAAGGGACCATGTTCACAAACATCTTAAAACAACCCAAGTCATTTATAAGCATTTTAACAGCACATGATCGGTAATGAATGATTAAGTAAAACCTTTTGTGTTAAATTATGATGTTAATAATGATTCTGTCTCCTGTAATTTATTATGAATTCTCAAATGCTTCGGGTTTGATTTTGATAGAATGCCACAACAACAGAGTTTATGTGATGACTTTATTTTTAGAACTCCTTCTTTGAAGGCACACATTTCCCCACTACTGCTGCTACTGTAATTATGTACAAAACCAATCACTCATTAGAGTTAGGATACATTATCTTCTAGACAGATGAGGCTAAATAAGCAACACATTAATAATTCAGAGAGCAGTTCATTATGCATGTGGATGCCTGCTTCGTAACTGAAATAAGAACCTCATCAGCCTCTGCCAACCCTTAAACAATAGTTCTGTGTTATTGCAACCACATTCAAGTTTACGCTTGTTAAACTGCTACTTGGATTATTTTATCAAACATTCATTTATTTGTGGTCCCTTACTGCCGAGAACAGATTTTGGAAGCTCCTTTTTTAAGTTAATGATTTGAGCAATGGGTGTTATTAATTCTCAGAATATTATAAACATGATTAATTTTCAGGCAGAGATTTATTACATAAGGATTTCAACTATGTCAACTGAAATGCATCACTGTCAAAACAAGTATCATGGAGAAAATAGAATATGCTCCACACTTCAAGTGCTGGTGCTCAGAACTCAATCAATTTAAATTGTGGCTGAAGCAAAATTATATTCTCCAGTGAAAAGGAGTATTTCAGGCTTCCTTTATTTGGCTTGAAGCATTCTTGTTAGATTGTGATTTAGAAAGGTAGTTTAATAAGACTAGACTTCTACCGATAATATTTTGTCTTCTATTTTTTTCCCCGTTTTCCTAGAAAATGCTAGAAATTTCCACACATTCCAAATGTAGCCAATGGGAATTTGGAGTGAAGGGCACTTGTCTGAAGTTATGGATCATGAATTCTGATCTCTCTCTCTCTGCTTCGGTTTCCTCATTTATAAAATAAAGGAGGGCTAAGTGACCCCCAAGGTCTCTTGAGGGATTTGATTTTATGGGGCCTGTAAGATGGGCTTCTGTACCAAGCCGGGCCCAGGAAGCCTCATGTACAATGGGGTGCGGAGGGGGACACGAGAAGGACCTATCCCTCCATACTGCTGCCTTCCATTTAAAGATCTTTACCCTGCAAAACTGTTTAGAAAGAAGTAATATTATTGTGACAGGTCACTTCCTAAGTCCTCATCAGCCATCACCTTAGCTACCAGTTAATACTTTCAGCAGGAATCAACTAAAAGTAAATCCAGCAGATATATACTCAACACCAACATTGTGTTGGGCACTCTCCTAAGCACAGAGGATGTAAAGGGAAGTAGCAAAGAGCTCCGAGTTTATTCAAAGACACAGGCCAACAAATAACGATAACGCATAGAATAACATGATAATAACATCCAAAATGTATTAGCCTCTACTCCGCACCAGGTACTTTAAGTGCTTTACATGAATCTTTATACAACCCAATATATTAGGCAGATGCTATGATTATGCTCATTTTTAGATAAGAAGACTGGGGTTAAGAAATGTTAAGCAACTTGTGGAAGGTCACTCAGCAAGCAAGTGTGGAAGCCAGAATTTAAGCCCAGGCCTGTCAGACATGAAAGCCTGTGTGTCTGCCCACCGTTCTGTCCAACCTGACTTGCACTGGCTGAGAGTCAGTGATCTGGCCCCCGAGTACAGCTTAAGCTCATGTCTAAAGAAGTTTCTGGTTGAGGCCATAGAGAAACCTCTTCTTCCAAAGGAGGCCTCATCTCCCTCTGTGATGAGGTTGTTTCCAGGCAAACTGCCATTATCCACTGGCTTCTAATCTGCTCTGAGCTAGGCCAAGACTCAGCACTATGGCCAGATGGTCATAGAGGAGTCTTCTCATGCTGTAAAATCCATTTAGGTTGTAATTTCCTTGGCAAACCTAAAGAGAGTTTATAGCATCAGAAGAGTTGATTACACAAGTCAACCTTTAAAAAAAATGTTTTCTGTTTGCATAATGCTTTGTACTTTAAATAGGCATGAGCTTATTTGATTCCCATGAAGACCCCAAAGAATAGATAAGACGAGGATTATCATACCATTTTACAGATTAGGAAACCGAGGCTATGCAAAGTTAAGTGAGCTGCCCAAAGTCATAAAGTTAATTAAGTAGCAGAGCTCGGGTTTTCTGATTCAAGACCCTTTCTGATGAAAAGGTTTCTTGGTTGGTTGGTTTTTAATTTCAATAACTTACCTTATTTGTGAAATTATTTAGTTTAACAAATGATAATAAGAGCTAACCTAACATTTTTTGACCACTTACTCTGTGGCAGACACTCTTCCAAGGTCTTTAGATACTCATCTAATCCTCATAATAACACTGTCAGCTGTGCTATCTGGCTGAATAAAAGACAACCCTAGATTATCAACAGTATTTTCCTCTGGAAACTATGGAGTTAGTTAAGTCTGAAAAGAGTATTGGCATTATTATAACACATTTTTAAGCACTTAATATAAGCCAGGAATTTCACCCAGCATCAGGGATACAAAGACATTTGCCAGAGTCCCTGTCCTTGAGAAGTTGAAAAGAAATAGAAAGTAGATTGGGGCACCTGGGTGGCTCATTTAAGCGTCTGGCCAGCTCAGGTCATGATCTCATAGTTCGTGGGTTCGAGCCCCTGCTTCAGATTCTGTCTTTCTCTCAATCTCTCTGTCTCTGTCTATCTGTCTGTCTCTCTCTTTCTCTGTCCCTCCCCCTGCTTGTGCTCTCTCTCAAAAAATAAATAAACATTAAAAAAAGAAATAGAAAGTACATAGCACATACAGAAGGAAAAAAAACAAGGCCTCGTGTAGGTGCCATTTGAGTGATGGCCCCTCAACCTGTTGCTGCAGTTCTTAGGAGAAAAGACTGTGGACTGGCAGGGACAGGCCTAGTTCTTCCACTACAAAGAAGGAACTTGGCCTAGCCTTACAGACTAGGGCAGTCACTACATGGCAAGGGGAAGGAGACCTGCCCGGCAGAAGGGACCAATGCTGAAGAGAGCCCATGGTCTATCAGGAGATAGCAATGAACCAGGTGGGCTGGGGCAGAGAATTCGGGAAGGAGAAAGTGGGAGAAGTGGTTGGAGCAACCCCCTGAGACAGTGTGGGAGAACACCAGCCCAGGCATCTAGATTTCGTCTTACAGGCATGGAGGAGACACTGGAGAGTTCTGAGCACTGACCAACCTCGGTCTGAGAAACAATAATCTTGTGGTAATGCTCGGAACCCAAGGCACTGGTGGGGGTAGGAACAGCCTGGGAAATTACATTTAGTGTAGGTCCATAATGCTCTGGGGCCTGTAGACGCTTTCAGAGAAAGAGCAATAACAATAGTAGCTACTGTTTATCAGGTGCCAGGTGCTGGGCTAGGTGCTTATTTAATCACTAGAAGTCAGACAAGTTGAATGACACATTCAAGGTCAGCCAGGTTTTCGACCTCAGTCTTTCTGACTCCATATAACTTTTCTGCCACAGAATTCTGTGTGCATCCCCACCTCCCGAGGAGGAAGGAGAAGCAGCTGTCCAGGCCATGAAGCTCTGGCGTAGTCTGGTGATGGAGACGGAAAAGACACAGCCTGGAGACACATACCAAATGTCCTGGCTTTTCTTTCAGATTCTTAATGAATCAGAACCCCAGGTCTGGGAGGAGGGGACTTGCAGTCTGTCTCTGTAGAGACAAAGAAACCTCAGGATAGCCTGTCCTTACTTGTCGCCCAGTAACACTGGACAGTGAGCTCCTCCACCTTGCTTTGGAGCCAAGATACATGGTGTTGAGCTCGAGCCCACTACCTCTCTCCCTCACCGACTGGGGCCTAGTCTTGGGTTTGCTAGTCTATATGCTATGGCAGCATAAGACAAATTTAGAAGGCAAAAATAACCTTGGAATTATCTTGTGAATTCATGGTAATTACCATGCAATTACATGCTCAGTAACCACAATGGAATTCCAGAGTATTTACAGTTCACTTCCATATACAAAAACTCAGGCTTCTGGGCCTTTGTTGTGAAGGCAGGAACATGGCACAACCTGCCATGATAGGGTGAGCAGGCCTGGTGGTCATGCTCCTCCAGACTGAATGGCTGAGCCAGAACTTCTCTCAGCCAGTTCTTATTACCCCACCAATAATCCCACCACTGGATAGCCCACTGGGGCTACACTGTCCTCCAAAAGATGTCTACTGGGGGCAAGGCCTGGAGTGACTGCCCTGAGTTATTCTCTGGGGATCTTCTGTCATTCTCTAGGGTCTGCTTCTGCCCCAAAGCACTCACTGACTGGATGCCCCCTGAATTACATTGGAAGAGTCTCTTAAGTCAGAGGAAGTGCTATAGACTTACTCTATTCCATGCATCCATTCTTTCTTCCTTTCAAGAAACGCTGAAATGCCTATTCTGTGCTAGCATCACATCCAGCCTGGAGATTCAGACACCAAGCAGTGCTCTGCCTTCAGAGAACTCCCAGTCATGACAGGGAGGCAGCCAGGGGAACAATTCATGATAGGTCAGAGTGATAACAAAGCACAGCTGTGAGGCATGTGAGGGTCCAACAGATTTTCTTCTGCAAAATTAAAATTCTCGGTGGCTGCATATGGGGCAATACTAAGGGAGATGTACAACTCAAGATGCATCAGCCTGTGAGAGACTAACATTTTTATAGACGTGGACTCTGCCTACATGTGGGAAGACCAAGCTTAATAGTACTGAAAATGTGACCATCAGATATGGTACTTTCCGTAAATGTTGAAAGAAATGACATATATGTGGGGAAATATGTCACAAAGGATGAATATGAAATCTGAGAGAGAGAGAGAGGGAATGCATGTGTTATACAGGCAGGGAAAACCCATTCGTCCTCCTCTGGGCACACAGTCAGCCCCCGGCTCCCGGCTCCCCTGCATTCTCTCAGAGACAGAGAGAGCAAGTCTTAGTGTTTCACAACAGTGTCAGGCCACTATGATCCTTGCAGCCAGCTGGGGACCAACAGTACCTCTTTTTCCTTCTCTTGTTCCAAGTCACTGCACAAGGGCAAGCACCTGGTTGCCCAGAACCCAAAGGTCCCCAAAGTTAAAAATCTGTGCCAGGCACCTTCATTTACTATGCCCAAAGGTTGGCCATGGCCCTACACGCTGCTCTCCAAATTTCCAGTTATCCCAGGACAAACATAACTGATTTTCAAAGGCGAATATCACATCTCACAAAGGACATGCTACAAAATTGCCAAGATAAAATACTTTCTTGTGTACATACTAAATTTTAAAAGTTTTTAGGAAATATTATAATTTAAATACTTCAGGCCTAGCATAACCAGTCTCTTTGGGATAGTTCCCACTGACAGGCAAGCAAAATAAGGAATAGCAGTTTCTCAAACAAAGAAAGCAGTTAGAATCAAAATTCTACCACTGGTCCTCTCAAGAAGGTGGACTACCCTTAGTGACTTGTTTCCAAAGAGTGTAGTACAGAAACAGGTAAAAGTAACTTTATAGTAAGACACCTGGCAAAAACTACCTCAGCGAGATCAAAATTGGCATCATCCATCACAAGTTGTGTTGATACAACTTGATGTACAAGGTGATGAAAGCACCTGGGTGGTCCTCTTCTCAAAAACACATTTTCCCAGTGTAGTCAGGAGGAAAACATGGGACAATCCCAACAGAGGACATTCTACAAAATACCTGATCCGTACTCCTCAAAACTGTCCAGATCATCAAAAACAAGGAAAGTCTGAGAAACCATCACAGCCCAAAAGAACCTAAGGAGACAACTAAATAACAATGCGTTATCCTGGATGGGATTGTGTAACACAAAAAGGGATTTAGCAAAAACTAATGAAATCCAAATAAAGTACAGGCTTAACAGCAAGGAGGCAATTTGTGTCCTTATGTGACAAACATAACACAAGGTTACAGGATATGAGATAGGAACTCTCTGTATTATCTTCACAACTTTTCTGTTAATCTACAACTATTCTAAAGTTAAAGTTTATTTAAATATTTTGTGAAGAGGGGCACCTGGGAGGTTCAGTCAGTTAAGTGTCTGACTTCTACTCGGGTCATGATCTCGCTGTTTGTGAGTTCAAGCCCTGTGTAGGGCTCTGTGCTGACAGCTCGGGGCCTGAAGCCTGCTTCGGATTCTGTGTCTCCTTCTCTCTCTGCCCCTCCCCTGCTAGCTCTCTCTTTCTCTCAAAAATAAATAAACATTAAAGAAACTTTTTTAAACAAGTATTTTGTGAAGGGTCTTACATGCAACTGTGATCTTTTCCAGTCACCAGCAGCCAGTCGCTATGCAGTGATGACGACCCAGCTGAAGCACAACAATCTCTCGCTGGTTTTCCCGTATGTTTTTCTCCAAATGTGTAAGGCCCATGGCATCGGCTATGACATTGAGGTACGAAGGCCAAAAGTTGGCCAAGGTGGACCAAACATAAGCCTATGGGTGATCTAGGCAGCTAATAATTCAGTGTCCCTGCACACAGATATTCTCTAAACATGAGTTTGACATGTATTTCTAGGAAGGCTGAGGGCTGCTTGGGGAAGGGTGAACGAGCAGCTCCGCTGGCATGGGGGGCACTTGGTTCTCAGAAGTTTAGCTCTGTCCCAAGCCTGCACACCCACCTTGGTAAAGCAAAAGCCTTGTAGCTCACCAGACTTGGGAGGCATTTTGGGGACCATCTCTTGATCCTGAAGCATGTCCTGAGCTCCCTGACCCCACTCGAAGCTGCTTATCAATGAATATCCTCTGTCTTAGCCTGCTTGAGCTGCCATAACAGAACACCACCGACGGGGTGGCTTAACCAACAGAAATTTATTGCTCACCATTCTGGAGGCTGGGAAGTCCAAGGAGAAGGTGCCAGCTGATTCAGTTCCTGGTGAGAGCAGTCCTTCTGGTTTGCAGACAGCCATTTTCTCGCTGTGCTCCAACATGGTAGAGGGGGAGAGAGAGATCTCTGGTGTCTCTGTAACCTCTCTTACAAGGACACTAGTTCTGTCAGATCGGGGCCCCACCCATATGACCTCATTTAAACTTAATCACCTCCTTAAAGACCCTATTTCCAATACAGCTTCAGGGTTTGCTTCAACATATGACTTTGAGGGGACACGCAGTTCAGTCCCTGCCACCCTTCTACTTCCATACAGTAGTTTTTTTTGTTTTTTTTTTCAACGTTTATTTATTTTTTGGGGGACAGAGAGAGACAGAGCACGGATGGGGGAGGGGCAGAGAGAGAGGGAGACACAGAATCGGAAACAGGCTCCAGGCTCTGAGCCATCAGCCCAGAGCCCGACGTGGGGCTCGAACTCCCGGACCGCGAGATCATGACCTGGCTGAAGTCGGACGCTTAACCGACTGCGCCACCCAGGCGCCCCCAGTAGTTTTTTTTTTTTAGAAGGAGTTCTTATAAAAAAAAAAGTTTTTCCAAGTTTTTGTCCGTTGCCAGTGATACTGATGGCTCCTGCCCAGCTGCTCCATCCTTAATGTCGCCAGATGAGAGCAAATGTGATGTAATATCACCTACCCAAACTAGAACCTCCATTTTGTGCCTAGAGACACATGTTGCTCTGAGAAATAGTTTCGTGATGTTGCACTTCAGATTTTCAAATGTCTGATACTGATGGCTTATTCTAAGACCTGAGTGACCCATGCGCTCTTACCTGTGGAAGACCCATCCCACATGACATCACACTTATTAAAATACAGTCACCTCCTATATTAAAAGTAACCTATAGATAATGCCACAACTGAGTGACAACCAAGTGACCAAATGTTTTGATTTGCAGACATTCAGTTCTACATTTATTAATTTTCATTTCTCATACTTGAGAACAAATAGAATTTTTTAGGGGCCAATTCTTTTTGCAGACTCTCGAAAAGCATATAGACCTTAGACATGAGGTCAACAGTGAATAGAATGACCCAACTGCCACTTGGCAATCCCCACCACACTGCAGGGCACCATCAGAGAGTGTAAGGCTCTTCAGTTAGATTGATTTATGCTGTTTGTAAACACATATAATGGAGCTCATATTCCTTTAAAAATTACATTAAAACTGGTCATATATAAGAAAGAATGAAAAAGCCAGATTGAACTGATTTATCTGAAATTAACTGTTGCATTTGCTCTATACAATCTTTTTGGAATTAAACAGTTTGTAGCCTCAAACTGATAAGACCGAAACACTTCCATGTACCAGAAGGTGGCTAAATCTAACTTTAGCTTTCTCTGAATATATTTTATTTATTTATTTTATTTTATTTTATTTTATTTTATTTTATTTTATTTTATTCTATTCTATTCTATTCTATTCTATTCTATTCTATTCTATTCTAAAATATCAAAGCAGAACGAGCTCTGTGAGTAGACATATTTGGCAGGGAAAGTCGCCTGCCCAAAAGATAATATGCTCCATAACTTTCATTTCCCTGAAATTACTATTAGAGATTTATTTCTTTGGCTAAAGGCTTTCTACTTGATTGGAGTTCCAGTACTTCTGGGAAAAGTAAAGCACCAAATTTTTTACGTTATTTACACCTTTGTGACTCTGAGTCGATCAGATTCATTTCTAAGAACAAATTTTAGTACGAAAAACAAATTGCTATGGCCCCAGGGGAACAGAGGATGGTGTAGAGGGAGAAGTTCCACTGAAGGTGAGAAGAATAACAGAAAGGGGCAGAGGGGCACCCAAGACATAACTGGCTCTGTCTCCAGGTCACCTGAGCTACACACCCTATAAAAGATGAGAGATGAAATGGGGGAGAGAGAGAAATATGGATTGGGGGCAACGGAGTGACAGAACAATGTGAAGAAGAAAAGAGAGGATAGAATCCCAAGACAGAAAGAATACACCAAAAAGGGGAAGTGGGGATAAAGAGGAAAAAAAGAACAAATCATAACAAGAAAGTACAAGAAGAGAGAGAGAGGTTAAAAAAACCCCAAAACCAGGGGTGCCTGGGTGGCTCAGTCAGTTGGGCGTCCCACTTCCGCCCAGGTCATGATCCCGCGCTTCGTGGGTTCAAGCCCTGCGTCAGGCTCTGTGCTGACAGCTCGGATCCTGGAGCCTGCTTCGGATTCTGTGTCTCCCTCTCTCTCTGCCCCCCAACTCTGTCTGTCTCCCAAAATAAATAAACATTAAAAAAAATTATTTAAAAAAAATGAAGTCTTAAAACTCTCAGGTGAGAAAAAGGAGTCATTGGAAATTCTCCAACATATCCTTGCTCCAGTTTTTCTGAGATGGGCTCTCATCTTTTCACACCCTAGGGTCCATCCCTTGTCTGAACTGCCTTCTTGTTCTCTTAACTGCATTTTCCTGAAAAGACGGGTGATGAACCAGCATTTGCAGAGCCCCTACTATGTGCTGGCCACTGAGCTAACCATTAGCTTAGCTCTTCATTGTCCCTTTGACCTTCACATCTCTTCTGTATGAAGCTATTCTTTCTCCTATATTACACCGGGGGATTTCGTTTCAGCATTTCCCAACATTACACAGCTATGCACTTTGTGGAACTAACATTTGAATCCATAATTGTCCATAAAGGCAACTATGATTCTTTCTCTTACACCAAACGTGTCCCGTATGTACCTTTTCCCCCTTAGGACTATTTATATTTCTAAAATATTGTTACCAACCCAGTTCAAGAATGCTGGGAACTATTTCAAATAAAATAGTCCATCTAGATACCCCTTAGGTATTCTTCAGCTGAAGGAGCACAAACTTCTCTATAGCCCCCATGACTCTCTCTCTCTACCTTACAAAAGAGAAAAAAAGCTATGTTTAATACTTAACTTCTCTAAACTGTTATTGCCTCCTTAGGTTATGCTGAGTCTAAAAAGATGAGTGTAGCCTCTGCAACCCCCTCCCACTCTTGATCAAATGTAACGTGGGTGCTCTTTCCAAAAACAGAAGCAACATTAATAATACATCATTGTCAATGTTACCAAAAGAATCCTCAAAAGTCCTTATTCTCAACATTTATGTCTTTCTTCCCATTATGATCACAGAATTTCCAATGTTTTTCATCCAAGCTCTTAAGAGGATAAAAGGGAAATGAGATCACCTCACGAATTTATTTTTCCTTGCTGAATATTGGAAGGAAGCATTACCGAGTTTGTAAGCAACTTGGTGGGTCTCGTTCTTGGTATTTCTGTAATGCTACAGAATACCCCCACTGATTTCCTAATGAAATGAAGTTGTAATGAAAGCCATATGGAGAAAAGCGTCATGTTTACTGCCTGCGACAGTGTGGGGCAGGGCTGGTCTCACACATACATAGGCAGTGTGCCACGGGCCTAAATGGCTCCATAACCACCAGCAATCATTTTCTCAGGCCAGGGTATTGCCATGGTGGCAATCATTAGGGCTGTTCACAAATGTTCTGATTCTCCTCCTTGCAGGCACATAACAGAACTATTCTTCCTCAGCCTTTTCCCTGAAGTCAAGTATGGCCATGTAACTTATTTGGGCCTGTGAAATATGAGCAGAAGGGTATTTCATGCAGAAGCCTTCAAGAGCCACTTCATGAGTCTCCATGTCCTTTTTCCTGCTTTGGAAATCATGGAAGCACACTGAGACAGAGCCTCCGTTGCCTGGGTTCCTGAGTGTCCCAACAGTGACCAGAGACCCATGCCAGCCCATGTGGGAAATGGAGTATAAGCCAGAACCACACATTTGTTGTTATAAACAACTAAGAATTTGGTTGTTTTTTTAAAAATTATTGCAGCATAACCTAGGCTACCTGACTGATTCAGAAATCAGTATCAAGAAAAGGATGCTCTCCAGGGGCGCCTGGGTGGCTCACTCGGTTAAGTTTTGGACTCTTGATTTCGGCTCAGGTCATGACCTTACAGCTCGTAAGTTTGAGCCCCATGTCGGGCTCTGTGCTGACAGCTCAGAGACTGGAGCCTGCCCCAGATTCTGTGTCTCCCTCTTGCTCTCTCTGCCCCTCCCCCGCTCATGCTCTGTCTCTCCTTCAAAAATAAATAAACATTTTGTTAAAAAATTCTTTAAAGAAAAGGACGCTCCCCAAACTAAAAACTAGTATCATTTCAATATGTAATCAGTATAAAAGTTATTAATGACATATTTTACATTTTTCTTTACTCAGTCTTTGAAAGCTATAGCACATCTCAATTTGGACTACTCATATTTCAAGTTCTCAGTAGTAGCCCCATGTGGCTAGTGGCTACCATATTGGACAGCACAGAAAGGGAAGCAGGACACCTGACAGATCAACCAGTCAGTGGTTCTCAACCTAGACTGCCCATGAGAATGACTTAAGTGAGGAGCTTCAAAAAGTACAGATGGCCAAGCAGGGCTGGGATTAGGATGAGGCAAGTGACACCTGTACCCAGAGCACAAAATTTAAGGGAGTACAAAAAATACTCATTAAGAAAGATAAAACTATCTTAATGCATTATCTTAAAGATCAAAATTAATGCAAAAAATCCATGGTCAATAAAATTTCATAATCTTAAATTAAAACATACCGAGTTTTTCCTTTGCCTCAGGCTCCAATATGGCTCAGCACGACACTGTATGTAGGGCCCACTCCAGACCCATTAAATCAGTATTTCTGGAGGTAGGGCCCAGATGATTCTAATGTGCAGCCAGCATTGAGAGTCACCGTTACAATCCAATGTGTGTCCTGATGCCCATATTTCCTAATAAAATGAGGAGTCAAGAGGCAGACTTAATTCTGGCATGTGATTTTTTTTTTTAACCAAATCTCATGAACAATTTTTGTGTTTGGACTCCCAGTGATGAGGAGTTCATGATTCCACGGGGTGGCCATTTCCACTATTGGACAACTCCAATGTTAGCTTTTTATTTATTTGGAAAAAGCTGTTTAAAGATAGTTTTCAAAAAAGGATAAAATCATGCCTCTCATACAGATGCAAAAATAAAAATTTTTGATAAAATGATAAATATTTTACTTAACAAAGAAAAATTAGATGCTATAATCAGTAGAAAAAAGAATCCAAAAAACCCAGACATCTTTATAGGTCAGGAATATTGAAATGGACATGCAAATGGAGAGAAAACTAGCTTTTCCACAAGGGGAGCAGGTGAGGAAAATTGACCCAACTTCTACCAGACTGGAGAGAATCTGTCTCAGTCACCTACAACTTACAGAATTGTAAGTATCTCCCACTGAATCAAGGCAATAGGGTGTGCCATAGACAACACATAGTTTCTATTGACATACAAATTATTTTCCACACAACAAATTGCTTCTCTATATATTTTTACCCATTGCTCTCAGAAGAGTGGTTTTCAAATCCTGATTTGCAGGAGAATCACCCAGGAAGTGAGCTAAAAAGCAAATTCCCTCCCAAAGATCTTGAATTTGGATGATGCCTTTTTAACAAGCACACTAGATGAGTCTGATAAAGGTGTTCTGAGGATCATATTTCAAAAAACACTAGCCTAGACAAGAGATAGTAAGTGTTGGCACGGTTGTGGAAAAAAGGGAACCCTTATGCATGTTGGTGGGAATATAAATTGGCTCAGTCCCTGTGGAAAACTGCATAAAGATTCCTCAAAAAAAATTGAAAATACAACTACCATATGATCCAGCAATTCCACTTCTGGGCATATATCTGAAGGAAACCAAATCACTATCTCAAAGAGATATCTGTACCTCCATGTTCACATTATTCCCATAGCCAAGGCATAAAAAAAAACCTAAGTGTCTACTGATGGATGAATGGATAAAGAAAATGTTTGAGATATATATATACATATATATATATATATATATATACATATACATATGGATATATATATACATATACATATATATATCTCACATATTTTCTTTATATATATACATATATACATATATATCTGTGTATATATATATATATATACACACACATCTGTCTCTCTATATATATATCCATGAGGATATAGATAGATATCTATATCTATATCTATATCTATATCTATCTATGAGGATGCCCTCAAGGTCCATCCATGTTGTAGCAAATTTGCTACAACATGGATGGACCTTCAGGGCATTATGTTAAGTGAGATAAGCCAGACAAAGACAAATACTGTATGATACCACTTATATATGGAATCTAAAAAAGCTGAGGTCAGAAACAGAGTAGAATAGTGGTTATCGGGCTGGGAAGTAGGAGCATTGCACAGATATTGTTAAAGGGTACAAACTTACAACAAGTAGATAAATAGGTTCTGGTAATCTAATGCATAGCATAGTGATTATAATGAATGATACCGTTTTATATAGTTCAAAACTGCTAAGAGACTAGGTCTTAAATGTCCTCACCACAAAAACAAATGATAATTATAGGATGTGACAGAAGTGTTAGCTAAGGCTAAAGTGGTAATCATATCACAATATATAAATGTATCATATCAAGGCATGGTATACCTTAAATGGTGTTCCATGTAAATTATATCTAAATTAACAACAACAACCCTGCCCTAGACCATATATAATCCATATTCAGGAGACAGCTTTTCCAAATGTGCTTCTCACAATGTTTGATGGTAGCTCTGGATTTCAATTCCAATCAGTCTTAGTGGTCTTGGTGTAGTAGGTTTCTTTGTTGCTAAAATAAAATGCTATTTCTTTTTTCCCAATTCAAATTTTATAGGACAGACAAGGAACTGTTTTTATATTATATGAACACCTGAAGAGAGACAAGTTGGGAATGTTGTGAGTACAAAGTGTGTCTACAAGATGTAATAAGCTAAGAAAATAGACTGTGACAACCAATAAGGATGATACTTCTCATGCATTTTAATCAGCATGCTGATTTACTGGAAGTCTATCTTGTTTTATTTAGATCTTCAACTATTTCATATAATGACTCTAGATATGTCAGTGGGGGTTCATAACAATAACTGATTAATTATCCAAAATTGATGGGAAAGAGGCTAGTTCCAACAACATATTACGTTCAAACACATACACATCTAAGGCACAGTGAATCTGATGAGGAACCAGCTCAGACATCCATATTGTAGGAGGGCAGTTGTCATTCCGGCTTGCTTAGAGAAGTGTTCTGGTGACTTGGCAAGATGCTCCCCAGAAAGGCAGGATCCATAGCCCCTCCTCAGCTCCTGTTTCAGCTCTGCTACAATCTTCTCAAGATGCATGTTATGAAGAATCTTGCTAGCACCACTCAGGAGGCTGCTCTGTTTCCTATTTCCTGCAAATTTCTCTCCAGCATACTTAGGAGAGCTAACAAATTTGTCTTCTGATCTAGGATTCATGCTTTAGAGACACAATCTTATCATATCTTATGTGTATATATATATATCTTATCATATATACAAGATATACCATATCTTGTGTGTGTGTGTATATATATATGTACACACACACACAATCTTTTCATATCTTGGAATATGGCCATTTGATACCTCTAAGTTATCCTAACTTAATTGGGAAACTGTTTCTTCCCTGTATTTCTCTTCCTTGGGACTTCTGCCTTGGTGTAGACATTGTGGCCTCAAATTGAAACACATGTACACACTAAGATCTGGTCTCATGAAAAACCAAATAATAGACAATTCTTCTACTAAGCATCAATGTCCTGAGCAGCCTCAGTTCCCCCTAGGTGCTCAGTCCCCTGGAAACTGGTCCCAAGAGCTGCACACTGTAACAGGCAAAGATGTGCACAGGACAGCTCTCAACTCCCCTTTCTGAAGTATGGTCCTTTGTTTTACCACAGCAATGTCAGTTACAACAGGCCATCATCAGTGCAATGACACTCAATGTCACTGATCCCTTTGAACTCATGCAAATGTTTTGATTTCCTCCCCTTTGGAGCCAGAATGTGGCTAACAATTTAATCTAGTGTTTACAGTCTTAAACGCCTCTCTTCACTTGGGTGGAGAGCTTGCCAGCTTAGTCGTCCCCTCCAGTACCCACCTTTCCCCAAGGTCCCATAAACATGTAAAATTCACTGGGCCATGTTAGAAGAGTCCCTTCACCGTTTATCTTAGGCTCTCTTCCCCACTCTTTTGTTATACTTTCAGGAGAGCAACAGGAATGAGACATAACACCCCAACAAGTATTCATTCACCTTATCTGCCTGGATGTTCATGTCCAGGAGGAGAATAGAGCCAGGGACACCTCTGTACATGTGCAGGGAAGGAGCTGCCCTCTGCTTTCCAGGTGCCTAGAGATCATACCAAGGAGCAACCAGCTCACAGCATTAGGAAAGGTCACCTACGGAGTGAAAGGGCATCCAGAGGGCTGGTTGGCGAGGAGCACAACCATAGGAGCTCAAAGAGGACGCTGCTCTTCTTACAGACCCAGGCCAGCAAGGGGACGGCATAAAGAAGGCCTGTTGGCAGGTGGTAGAGCCCAGCAGAGGCTGACAGGCAGGAGCAGGACTTGTGTCCTACAATTGACATGATGAAACAGGGATAGTGTTAATAGGGCAGAGGCAGAGTTTCTGCAGTATGGACCACAGGAAGACTTATCCACATGGGTACTTCGGCACAGAGGAACCAAGCAAGAGGACAGCATCAGGGAATCGAGGAGACAGAAAAGACTAATGTGAAAAAGGAAACCCCCAATCATCAAACTGATCAAGCAGCAGGGCTGGTTTGATGCTGAAGCCCACAGAATGAATAACGTAGACTGGTGACCAAGAGGAGCTCACCCAGCTATGCCTATACCTGCTCCTGAGATTTCAGGCAGGGATGCCTTGATGGGCAGGCTAGCTTTGGTGGTGGAAATAGTCCTACTGGTGTAGATGGTATTACTACTCACATATCCTACAGAAAGGGCACTGATGATTGACATGGGCCTCCTAAAGACTCTAGAGCCTTGTCCACTGCTTCCTATCTTATCTTTCTCATCCCTTCCTGTAGCCATAGGACCAGAGAATGTTGGAGCAAAGAAGGACCCTGGGAATTAACTGACTCTCATAGTGTACAAAGGAAATGGGGGTGTTGAGTAGGGATGTGGTTTGCCAACATCACACAGTAGTTGTGTCTCATGACTCTGAATCTAGTGTGCTTTTCCCTTATAGTACGGCTGCCTTGTATAGAGAACCCTACTATGGAAAAGAGATTCTCAGCCTACTGTGAACTGCATCACTACCTGTGCAATTTTGCACCCAGTTTGTTAATTTACTTTTTGCGTATTAGGTAGGATTCAAGATTATCCCTGAAATTCTCACTTGCATTCAGCTGCGCTTTCTTGAATGTGCCATAAAAGGACGGAATTATAGTCAGTACAGCAGAAATTGCACTGACATGTAGTCATGGAGGTTGAGAAAGATGATTTAATAAACAATGGCCAGGAGACATTGTTTTTGAGAATTCATATGGAAAAAGGAAAGATGAGCAAACACATCTTTGTGTTGTTTTTGTTGATTTTCTCTGAAGCTTTAAGGAGAGGCTTTTCATGAGATGCCTGGGCTTTGTTTGGCTTTGTTGCCATCAGTTCACATCAGGAGAAGAACATTAGTCAGCCACCTGTTTAGGAAAGAGGAGGGCTCCCAGGGGGGTGACCTTACAGGCCAGAATTTGGTGGTTTGGCTTTGCCAGGATAACTTCACGTTGACTCCATTTATACTAGTATATTTCTGGGAATAGCAGAATTCAAGAAGAACTTTCAAGGAAGGAAAATGAAGGAAATTCTAGAAATGAATTAACAGAGGTTAATTCCTAGGGACCATGGACCCCAGAAGCCTAAGAAGGGATGATGAGAGGGGCATGAATCCATATATGTGGACCCACTTCATACACACACACACACACACACACACACACACACACACACACTATAATATTTTAAAGTATGGGTCTCAATCTTTAGTATATATAAGAATCATCTGGGGTTCTCAGTGAAACTATACATTCCTGCGTTCCAAACCCAAAATTTCTGATTTTGTTGATCTGAAGTGGGCCCAGGAATCTGTTTTAAGAAGCAGCCAGGGTCTAATACCTACTGACTCTGTGGCAATGAAATACAAATCACTTTTATTTATTTATTTTTTCATGTTTATTTATTTATTTTTGAGAGAGAGCAAGCAGGGAGGGGAAGGAGGAGAGAGAGAGACAGGGAATCTGAAGCAGGCTCTGCACTTCAGCACAGAGCCCGAATGGGGCTTGAACTCACAAACCATGAGATCATGACCTGAGCTGAAGTTGGAAGCTTGACTGACTGAGCCACCCAGGTGCCCCAAGTACAAATCACTTTTAAAAATTATTGACTCTGGGGCCTCTGGCTGGCTCAGTCAGTAGAGCAGTGACTCTTGATCTCAGGCAGGGTCATGAGTTTGAGCCCCACATTGGGTATGAAGCCTACTTAAAATAAAATTTTAAAAAAATTGCTTTAATAAACAAAAATAAAAATTACTGACTCTGACATTGCCTTTGACTATTATAAAAGAAGAGAGAGATACTGAAGTTCAGTAACTATGAGGGGTAAGGGTCCTTGGCTTTGGGGACTGTAACTCCAAAAGTTTGGAAGCATTAATCCAGTCAAAGTCCTTCATTTCAGAAAAAAAGAAGTAACTTCCTCCCAAAGTCACATAGCCAGTGGCAGGACAAATGGTCTACTGTCCTGGGGCCTGGGAAGCTTTCTGCTCCCAGCCTGACCCATGGGAAAGCCCAATCAGGCTGGAAGACAGCCATTCCAAAAGTGTTTAAGCCTTGCACTCTAGGATGACTTATTTTATAGTTAACAATTGGGAAGGAAGTAACCTAAAGTTCTTTGCAGTTGCCTGAAGTATCTTTGGTATCCTACCCTCAGGACTGAACAATTCTTAAAAATCAATCCATTCATTTAATCCGTTTTTCTCCTTTGATACAGAAAGTTCACAAAGTAACTAGAAGAAATAACCTGAAGTTTCGTTTCTAAGTTAAAACTTACAACAGTCTAGTTGTTTGAGAATGTTCACTAACCATAGGATGGTATGCAACTTGTCTCTGAAATCTTCTTCAAGTGTGTGTTCGGTTTTATAAAGATGCCTGTTCAGGAATGGGGCACATTCTCCTAGGAACATGGATGGAGCACACTCATACATAGCAGTAATTGCTTGCATACATAAAATAGAAAATAACTCCCAGACAAAAGTCTCTAGAATACTAAGGTGCAAACAGCTCTGTAGACAAAGACATTGTTAGGTATGAATTATACTTAGCAACAATTCTTTTAAACTGATTTCAACAATTTTTTAAATGAGCTAATACTACTTTCCTAGCTCAGTGGTAGCCTTTTGCTAGAAATGACTGAAGCTATTCTTATATTCTGCTAAGTTGATTAATAAAAAAATATTTATTGCACAAATCCTCTTTGTTGACAAGTTAAAATGGAGCCTCATCTTTCATATCTCCCTGAAGATTGCCACCTTGTGAGATTGAAAATACTCATTAAATTCCATCACCAGACAGGCACAAATGAGAGGGTGATTGTTTTTAAGCTTGTGAGGGGAATCGTTGGTAAACTCATTTGTTTGGATATCATTAACAGAACAATCGGTGAGGATCTCCAGGGGGTCCTCATGACCTTTGCTCGAAATCTCTTCATCATCCATCAAGAAATATCAGCACCTAATATGCAAGGCGAGACCAATTTTAAGGTGAGGTGTTAATTAACTAACGATTCTGGTTAATTTCTATACAAGGACTGAAAATACCTCATGCTGTATTGTAAACAAGTGCTAAACCATTTTTTTTTTTATTGTGAAGCAGTACATATCTTATAATGTACAGGGTCAATATTATAAGGTTCCCACTGAACCTGTTAGTTAAATTTAATAGTTTGAAATTTTTTCTTTGAAATATAGTAGACTTGTTCTAAGTTGCTGCCATTACCAAACCCAGTTTACATGACAACAGGGCTTTCTGATATGGGAGGTGAAACTGAAGTGTCACAATGGAACCAAAACGGAGACTGTCACAACCAAAAGTCCTGAATGGAATCTACTTACATTTCAGAAAATGCAATGTCTGGCCAAGGATTCCTGGGGAATCCACATATGTAGACCAGAGAAGTTCTGAGACCTCAGGAAGGATAAAGTGTCGTAGAGAGAAACAAAAAAAAAAAAGCCCTTGGCATACACATGGGTCATTTACTCCACTGTTTCTCCAAAGTGGAGCAGATATTTCATCACTAACCTTTTTGAAGGTTCCAAATGGCCTTTAACGATGTTGGTCCAGAAAGCTACTTCTTTGTAATTGCTTAGAAGTCTCCAAACTGGAGAAACAGGTACAAGAGCAAGAAAACGGAGCAAGATCCACACAAGAGTTTCTGAAACGCTGGCAGAGCAGAGATAAACACTTCGTATTGATCACCAAGATCTGCATCTGATTCCCCGAGTGGGCCTTCATCATGATTGAACAAACAGGTCAAGTAACTCAGAGGACTCAATCGGAAACCACATGTGATCCTTCTCTTAAATGGAAAGCCCAACAAAAGCTTGTTGTAAAAATGTAAATTTTGAATGTTTTTTTCCTTGAGTTAGAGCCTGTTCTAATAACAGTAATAATGATGATAATTCCTCTTCAATATGATTTTATGAGTTGGAAGAATGACCATTGCTTTTCCCACAACATGACTAAGAAGACTCAGTGAAAATTAGGCCCAGGGTTGCATCAACTTTCACTGGTCCAAAAGGACCTAGCTCTTCATTTATATTCTAAGTTACTGTCAACTAGTATCATTTCATCAGTTACTGCCATGTGCAAAATCCTGAGCAATTTAGTCTGCGTGAGCATGGTCAGTTTAGTCTGTCCAAAAATAATAATCAGTGCTACAGACTGAATTATGTCCTCCCAAAATTCAGATGTTGAAACCTTAACCCCCAATGCGATGGTATATGGAGAAGGGGCCTTTGAGGGGTATTATGTTTAAATGGGGTCAAGAGGTTAGGGTTCTCTGGATGTGAGTAGTGCCCTTATGAGAGATAAGAGAGTCTGTTTGCTCTCTTGCTTTGTCTCTGCTCCCCAACCACCCTAAGAGAATACAGCAAGAAGGGATGGTTGCCTGCAAGCCAGGAAGAGAGTTCTTACCAGGAATTAAATTCGCTGGCATCTTGACCTTGTACTTCCCAGACTCCAGAACCATAAGAAACAAGTTTTTGTGGTTTAAGCCACCAAGTCTCTGGTTATTTTGTTATAGCAGCCTGGGCAGACTAAGACCATACAGACTTGGTAAACCCTGAGCTTGACAAAATGAAGGCTATTTCTCTGTTGTTTACCTGACTTTCAAAATCATCAAAAGTCAGATATTCTCAAGTAGCTTTTAAATATCTCATGGTTTCTAGCCTTCTCAGGTGAGTCAGTGTTATCTTGATTTTTTTTTTTTTTACTCTCACCAAAAGGTCCAAAGGCAATAAATCTGAATAAAATAGAAATAATAACAAAAACCTGAAAGTGGAATAGATTCATTTTTGGTAATATTTTCTACCACCCTAGCGACATTCTAATAAGTATTTTCGGTTTATAAACAAGGATTTACAAAGACTGAATAAAAATGGAAGGTGGTGCAGATAAAGCATTTAACAAAATATAATACCATTTCCTCATAAAAACACTCAACCTAGGAGTAAAAGGAAACTTCCTCAACCTGTTAAGGGTATTAGGAAAAACCCACAGCTAACATCATAGTTAATGGTATAAGACTGAAAGTTTTCCCCCTAAGATCAGGAGCAAGATAAAGATGTCTGCTCTCACCACTTCTATTCATCACCATATTACCCTATTCTAGAAAGGGCAATTCAGCAAGAAAAAGAAATAAAAGGCATCCAGATTTTAAAGAAAGAAGTAAAATTATCTCTATTCTTCCATAACATGATCTTGTATGTAGGAAATCCTGAAGAACCCAGAAACAACCTGTTAGAGCTAATACACTTAAATTCAAGAAGGACCCAAGATCAGTAGTATACAGACATCAATTACATTTCTATATACTAGAAATCAAAAATACAAAAATATCTTTTAATTTTTTTAAGTTTATTTATTTATCTTCAGAGACAGAGAGAAAGAGAGCAAGCAGGGGAGGGGCAGAGAGAGAAGGAGAGAGAGAATCCCAAGCAGGCTGCATGCTGTCAGCACAGAGCCCAATGTGGGGCTTCAACTCATGAACCATGAGATCATGACCCGAGCTGAAACCAAGAGTCAGACACTTAACCAACCGAACCACCCAAGTGCCCCCAAAATTATTTTTTTAATTCCATTTACAATAGCATCAAAAAGAATAAAATACTTACGAATAAATTTAACAGAAGAAGTACAAGATCTGTCCACCATAAAAGAAAGAAGACCTAAATAAATGGAAAGATACTCCATGTGTTCATGGAGTAGAAAACTTAATACTGTTAAGATGACAGTACTCCCCAGATTGATCTACAGATTCAGTGGAAGTCCTACCAACTTCCTAGCTGGCTTTATTGCAGTAATTTATAAGATAATCCTAAATTTCCTGTGAAAATGCAAAGGATACAGAACAGTCAAAACAATCTTGAAAGAGAAGAACAAAGAAGAAAGTTGCTTCTCAACTTTAAAACTTAACTACAAAGCTACAGTATTCAAGACAGTGTGGTACTGGCATAAGAGTAGACATAGATCAATGGAATAAACTTGAGAGTCCAAACTAAACCTGTACATCTATAGTCAATCAATTTTTAACAAGAATGACAAAATAATTCTTTTTAACAAATGGTACTGGAGAATACAGATACCCACATACAAATGAAGTTGTACCTCTATTACAAAGCATACATAAAAACTAACTAAAAATGGATCAGAGACCTAAATGTAAAAGCTACAACGATAAACCTCTTAAAATAAAACACAGGTATAAATCTTCATGACCTTTTGGCTAGCAATGCCTTCTTAGATATGATACCTAAAGTGCAAGCAACCAAGTAAAAATAGGTATTAGATAAAATGTTATTCAGCCATAACAAGGAAATGCAGTTCCAATCCATGCTACAACACGAATGAACCTTGAAAAGATTATGTTAAGTGAAGAAAGCCAGACACAAAGGCCACACATTATAGGATTCCATTTATATGAAATGTCCAGAGTGGGCCAATCCATAGAGACAGAAAGTAGATTCGTGGTTGTCAGGAGGTAGGGATGGGGGAAAATGAGGAATGGCAGCTAATGGGCACAGAGTTTCTATTCAGGGTGATGAAAATGTTTTGGAATTACATAGTAATGATGGTTTCTTCTGAGTATACTAAAAATCACTGAGTTGAGCTCTTTATAAGGGTGAATTTTATGGTATGTGAATACTACCTCAATGAAAAAATGGGGGAAACAGGTGGGGGGCATTTTTCTGCCCAATGGAAAAAAACAAACAAAACAATGGAAATAAACACTATCAGCCTACTAGCCCTCACTTTAGGACGACTAGACCAGTGCTTCTCAAATTATCTGTACTAAAGTTTTGTTTTTTCCAACTTACCATGGATCAGTACTTCTGTAAAATACAACAAAAATGAATTATTAGAAAAATGAAATACAAAAAATTAAAGATGTATAAAATAGAAGTCCCTTTTTTCCCCATTAGATTTAGCAGCCATAAAAATTTCTATGATGGTTTCCAAGTTCTTACTCTCATATTTTTTACTTATTTCAAGACTGATGACACAATTTGTAGATAGGTGTTCATTGACAGGAACGTTTTGAGTTTAACCAGTCTAAATTATACTCAAGTCCAAAAAGGAACAAATAATTGGATGGGAGAAAGAGTTGTAAGGGGTCTTTAAGTAATGAATATTTGGGGCGCCTGGGTGGCTCGGTTGGTTAAGCATCCGACTTCGGCTCAGGTCATGATCTCACGGTCCGTGAGTTCGAGCCCTGTGTCAGGCTCTGTGCTGACAGCTCGGAGCCTGGAGCCTGTTTCGGGTTCTGTGTCTCCCTCTCTCTCTGCCCCTCCCCTGTTCATGCTCTGTCTCTCTCTGTCTCAAAAATAAATAAATGTTAAAAAAAAAAATTAAGTAATGAATATTATTTTTATTGCTCATTTACAGACCGCCATTGATGACATTGAAGCCATTCTAGGAGTAACAGAGGAAAACAAAATGAGATTTGAAGAAGAACTCAAACAGTCCATAGATGCTAAAAACCCCTCTAAACCTGATAAATGAATGATCCTGGAATATATTGCTGATTTTAGATTTTAATCCAGAATTGAAAAAAGGCAACATTCTTTTTGCTGTGATGAATAAAAGTGGGGAGCGGAGTTAGTTTGCTTTGTTTGCTAGGAGGTGTAGTAGAACAGATTATAATGTAATGCTCCTTTAAAAAAATTATTTACTAAGTGATCTTAGTTTACTTACTAAACTAAAACCTATCTGTGCTTTTACTTGAGAGTGTTGAACAATCTCTTCTTCTGTCTGAATTCAGTAAGGAATATTCTAACAAGAAAGTTACAAGTCTTCCTGACAACACTTCGGGATCTACCTCTTTATAAACTTCAGGATTATGGAGCTTTTGTTTATCCTTTATTATAGAGTTTTGCCCTCCTATTTCTAACAGCATTTTGTCTTCTACATTTAAAAAATTAAATAAAGGCTTAATCATTGCTATTTGGCAAAACACAAAGGTCTTTTTTTTCCCCAAGAAAATTACATTTACATGGATTTTTTAAGCGACCCTTTATCATTCACTGTATTTTTTTTTGTACCTAGCCACTATTGTTTGTTGTTGCCATTTTTCAAAAAGTAAGGCAAGCCAACATCTAGTTAACCAAAGCATCAGAATTTATCTAGGTGGCAGTATCTGCTCTTAGTTTAATATATACTGTAATTCGAGCCTCTAGCTTGAATGAACATTTGTAATCTCTAATTCTCCATTTAATACAGCAGTAGGATTTTTACAATAGTAATCCGACAGAACCTTTTGAAGTGCAAATTTTTAAAATATGCAGCGTTGATACTCTCTGCATTTTGCTTCACAATCATTCAAATATTTCAGTTATCATCCAGGTTTACCGAAGGGTGAAATATGCAAGTCACAACACAAAATCAGACTTGTTTTAAAGAATAACCTTTACATCTTTAAAAATATTCTAATGTATTGGGGAAACAAGGAGGTTTTTTTTTAATGTATGGAGTTTCAGTAATGTTTAACTGTGCCTTAGCCACAAGCTAAGAGCTCCTGCGGTAAAGTCAACATTTTTGTGTGTGTCAGCTTTTGTTTTTGCTATAGTTGGAAATACATGAATTAGCCAGGCTTCCTGCCTGTGCTAGGTACAACGATGACCTCTTTTTCTTGCCAGATCATTCTAATCCATATGAGGGGCCCATTGTCCAGACACTTGACGGATAGGAAGTACTACATGCCCATTAGTGTCTCGCCTCCATTGGAGCCAGAGCAACATAAGGTCCAAGAGACTCATTAGTTCACTGGCACAATCGTGTCCTGAGAGTAAATGAAACCCTCTGTCTCCTTATGGCTCTCATCTGCTCTGGACTTTAAAAGAAAACTGTCTCTGTTTTGTTCAGCACAGCAGTGGATCTTTCACATGGTGAGAACCCCTCTTAACAGTACAAAACTGTTTAATCTATCAGGGAAGTTTTGTATGTGAATTTTGATTAGCACTCTCAAGCCTCAAGCTGCTGGCAATAGTAAAGTGAGTAAATGAGTTCACTCTCCTGTACCTTTTTTTTTTTTTTGTACCCACCGTGATTGGTTTTCTCAAACAATGCACTTTCCCTCCTTGCATCTCTCATTAGCATACACCACAGAATGCCTATTTCCAAATTCAGGCCTCATATTCAGATTCAGGTCTTACTAGAAAATTACTGGGAGTAAGGTTCTCTACCTAAAAACCTACAGCTTCAAAACGAAAGGAGAAAATTTGGTATGATGAAACAATCACTTCAGGTAATTAAGTGGAAGAAACCAGAGGACCAGATGAAATTAGTGAAATGTTTTAATTACAGAACATTTGGAAAGAAGCATAGTCCGTTATCTTTGAGCACATATATGTAGCAAAGATAGTGTGCTACTAGTAAACTAAGGTAAGCTTGGAAAAAAAATCACATGTACGTGTACATTGTTTCAAGCATCCGGAACATAAATTGAGATGAGTTACTGAGCTTTTACTATTCTACCTAAGGAAACAAAATATTTGTCAATAAGAGGGTGTCCCTTTACTTATTACCCATTTTCTATTGATTTTAAAGAAACCAAATAGATAATATTTAATGATAAACTGCTGTCTACTTACCTACCTTCCATAACCTACTTACATTTACCTTTAATGAAAACTTATGGGCTAAGTGTGTAATGTACTAGAAACTTCACATGCATTATTTTATTGCATCCTTCCAACAACCCCAAGTGGGTACAGGCTACTACTGCCCTCACTTGACAAATGAGGAAACAGATTTAGTGAGCGTATCTCAGTGCATTTCTCAAGACTAAATGAAATTGAGGATTTGCTCTTTTACCACAAATTCTGGCGTGTTGCGTAAAGTAGAAAGTTCAGATTCACTTGTCCCAGATCACACAAGGGACTTACACTTTTTTATAACAAATCCTAGTGTTGCTTAAAGGACAGTTCAACTTACACTTCCAGCTAAAAAAACAACTTGCACAATTCACAGCATCATGAGGCATCAGAATTACGTAATCAAAGAAGTCAAGAGAAGAGAATGTGGTGTCAATGGATCTGTGAGACTGGTGGAGAACTGATGATGGAAAGGTGCAGAAGGGTTTGGAAGCTGTGAAGTCGTGTTTGTTTGAAAATGCGTATGAGGTCAAGAAACTAGGGAAGGGTTAAGAAAGGACTTCCAACAAGACAGTAACCTGGGAGGAGGTTAGGAGCATTATTTCAGCTATATCATCCTAAGAATTGCAAGGATCCTATTGTTTGGGTACAAAAATGTGATTTTATCATAAGTAATATATTAGTAACCATCTGATAGCTTTAACAATTAATAATCATTTGTACGCATCTGGCACCTTTCTTCTAAGAGCTCAAAGCTCTTTACATTTGTTATCTCATTAGTTCCCAACACTGTCCCTTTGGGGAAGGTAATAAGTATTTTAACATTTAAATGTTTATCTTTTCAGAATTTGTCAGGCATACATTAACGGTATTTCCAAAAATGTAAATGTTCATTAGTTTTATTTTACTGTTCCTCTGGCTTCAAGGTGCATAACAAATTTGTTCAACTCTTTAAATGTACTAATAGTAGTAAATCTCATCCGGAAAACTGTAAGTTGCCGGTGGAAGTTGGGGGTTGGAGAGCGAAGTATATGCTGCTTTTCTCACTGGAAAAAGTTTGGTCCACTTCATTGCAAATGCAGGTGAAATGTGCCGTGGATCTCCCAAATCTTTTTTGTATCCCATTCTTCCCAAAAGGTGTGCCTCAGCAGGGTAAGGACTCTATCTATAAGCCTGAGCTAGACTGAGCTGCTAGGTAGATCTTTGTTTTACTGATGATTGTATCCAAGTGGAACAGAAACTGGATACATTCTGTCAGGAGTTACATCCCAAAGAGTCACAGAAGAGTGAGGGTCAGAAACTTGTCTCTCCAGCCCTCACTTTCTCTGGGCTGATCACACCTTCCTCAATTTTCTAACCAGAAAAATGGCAGATAGTAATACCTGCTCCTCAGGGAAGCAGTAGAGATTAATTGGCCAATGCTGGGAGAGTGTTTCCAAGATGAAGCATTCTACATAAATGTTTAAGTATTATTATTGCACTGCTACTTCCAATGGAAGTTCTAACTTTGAAATGTGATTATACACTTTCCCAAAAAAACCCTTCATAACCACATATATAGGTTTATTTTTCACTCTAACAGTCTAACTCATGGTTGTGAAACTTTATTGCACTTGATGGAGGACCCTGGCTTTTATTAGTTTTATACTGCTGGTTGCTGGGGTATTTATGTAAATGAGGGAAAGATACCAAGACAGTAAATAATAAGCATGTCCCTGCTGTTTAAAAATCTGTTGGTAGAAACAACTTTTGTTTGGTTATAAGAAGACCCTAAACATAGCACACAAAATATATAGCTTCGGCATCTATGTATAAAATAGCATTTTGGGTTTAGGTATTTTTTTGACACTGGTTTTCTCCGCAAACATTTCTTTGCCACTCTGTAAACATTTCGTTTTACCTCTATAGTTGCTATCACATATGTCATATGCATGTGTGCGGGAAAGAGAGAACAATGAGTAAAACTACATTTTAAGAATCTTTTTATTTAACAAAATGTTATAAAGTAGACCAAATAGCTAATTATAGCTCCCAGAAATAAAGGCCACACCCAAATTTATTGCAGTCACCTCATATCCAGGAATGTTATGATGAAATCATGGTCCCATAAACTTGACAACAAAACCTAGAACTTCCATTGGTTGGAAAATGACTTCAAACTCGAATTCTCCTTCATTTAAAGATTCATTCTGCTTGGCTTCCCAGCAGAGAATACAAAATAACTTATTTTGCAGTCACTGAAACATTTTAAATGATCTAACAACACACAACTTCCAGGTTCCCTTCACAATGCCTTTCTACTCATCTTCTTTTTTATCTTTTATTTTTAATTTTTTTAATGTTTATTTTTGAGAGAGAAAAACAGAGCGTGAGTGGGGTAGGGGCAGAGAGAGAGAGAGGGAGACACAGAATCCAAAGCAGCTTCTGGGCTCTGAGCTGTCAGCACAGAGCCTGATGTGGGGCTCGAACTCATGAACCGCGAGATCATGACCTGAGCCGGAGTCAGACACATAACCAACTGAGCCATCCAGGTGCCCCAATTTTTATGTTGAGTATCTATAGCCATGTTTCTAAGCCAAAAAATTAAATTCATTTGCAATAGTGAAAAATTAGAAAGGTCTAAACATTCAACAATAAGGTATCATCTTAAAATTATGTAATAGCTATATAAGGGACCTCTATACAGCCATTTAAAAAATCATAGGTTACTGTAAGTACTGTATGACCTAGCCATTCCACTCCTAGGCACTTATTTATTCAAGAGGAAAAGTGTATGTTCACACAAAGACTTGTACATGAATCTTCATAGCAATTTTATTTCTAATAGCCCAAAAAACTGGAAACAACCTAAATGTCCATCAACATGTAGATGCATAAATTATGGAACATCCTTACAGCAGAATACTCAGCAATGAAAAGGAACAAGTTATTGATAAAATCAAAGACATGAACGAATCTTAATATAATTGTGCTGAATGGAAAGAATCCAGACAAAAAAGAGTACATACCATTTACATAATATTCTAAATAATACAAACTATAGTGATAAAAAACAAATCAATTGTTGCCAGGAAGTGGGAAGCTGGGGGGCAGGTGGTGGGCAGGAACAGAAAGACTGCAAAGGAACAGAAGGAATTCTGTTAGTAGTTTCACTAACAGAAACATAGTTTCACTATGTTGATTGTGAGAACTGTCTCTTGGATGTATACATTATGTCAAACTTATTAAACTGTACACCTTAAATATATGTGCACTGCTTGAATGTCAATTATACCCCAAAAAGCAGTTTTTTAAAAAAATCATGGATTAGGAGAACATAAGAAAATGCAATAATCTTTAATTATTCTTTTTTTGAGAGAGAGAGCAAGAGAGAGCATGTGCGAGCGAGCGAGGGAGGGGCAGAAGGAGAGGGAGAAAGAGAACCTCAAGCAGGCTCCACAACCCAGCACAGAGCCCAACACAGGGCCCGATTTCACCACCATAAGATAACCATAAATGAAGAGTCAGATGCCCTGCCAAATGAGCCAAATGACATTTAATTATTAAGAAGCATATTTTTAAACAGCATCAAGGCTAGGACTCCAGTTATAACTTTTTAAAAATGTGTACATGTGCATACACACGCACACTCATGACTCTAAGGAAGTCCCCCACCCCCCCGCCCAATGTTAACAGTGGTTACTTCTTTTTTTTTTTTTTTCGAATTTTTAAATTGTGGTTTGTTAACATATAGTGTAATATTGGCTTCAGAAGTAGAATTTACTGATTCATCACTTATATACAGCACCCAGTGCTCATCACAAGTGTCCTCCTTAGTACCCATCACCCACTTAGCCCATCCCCCACCCACCTCCCTCCATCAACCCTCAGTTTGCTCTCTATAGTTAAGAGCCTCTTATGGTTTGCCTCCCTGTCTCCTTTTTTTTATTCCCATATGTTCACCTGTTTTGTTTCTTGAATTACACACGAGTGAAATCACATGGTATTTGTCTTTCTCTGACTTATTTCACTTAGCATAATACACTCTAGCTACATTCATGTTGTCGCAAATGGCAAGATTTCATTCTTTTGATGGCTGAGTAATATTCCATTGTATACATACACTGTTTCTTCTTTATCCATTCACCAATCAATGGACATTTGAGCTCTTTCCATAGTTTGGCTATTGTTGATAATGCTGCTATAAACATCAAAGTGCATGTACCCCTTCAAATCTGTATTTTTTTATTAAATTTTTTTTCAAATGTTTTATTTTTCAGAGAGAGAGAGAGAGAGAGAGAGAGAGAGAGAGAGAGACAGACAGAATATGAGTGGGGGAGGCACAGAGAGAGGGAGACACAGAATCCAAATCAGACTCCAGGCTCTGAGCTATCAGCACAGACCCTGATATGGGGCTCAAACTTGGGAACGGCAATATCATGACTTGAGCCAAAGCCGGACGCTCAACCAACTGAGCTACGCAGGCACCCCCAAATCTGTATTTTTGTATCCTTTGGGTAAATACCTAGTAATGCAATTCCTGGATCGAAGGGTAGTTCTATTTTTAACTTTTTGAGGCACCTCCATACTGTTCTCCAGAGTGGCTGCACCAGTTTGAATTCCCACCAACAGTGTAAGAAGGTTCCCCTTTCTCCGCACCATTGCCAACATCTGTTGTTTCCTGTATTGTTAATTTTAGCCATTCTGGCAGGTGTGGGGTGGTTTCTCGTCGTGAACAGCAGTTACTTCTTAATGGTAGAGTTTTCTTCTATTTTACAATGAACCTGTTTTCAATTAATGCAGCAAATGAAACAGAAATCTAATTTTGGGGAGTCTGGTAAAGAAAAATACATGAAAGTCTTCACTAGAAGTTCTATTATCAAAAGTGATAATGAGGGAGGGGTGCCTAGGTGGTTCAGTCAGTTGAGCCTCTGACTCTCGATTTTAGCTCAGGTTATGATCCCAGTGTTAAGAGATAGAGCCTCACATTGGGCTCCGGGCTGAGCATGGAGCCTGCTTAGGATTGTCTCTCCCTCCCTCTTCCCTGCTCGCTTGCTCTCTTAAATTAAAAGAAAAAAAAAAGTGATAATGAACTTAGGGACATGGAGTGGAAATGTCACAACCACCCTGCTGTTCCAAGCTCCCAAAGCTGTCATCAGGTTCCCTAGCATCAAAGATTGAAAGTTTTATTCTAAGCTTAATACTCTTAGTCTGAATATTCTAGAATTCACACCAGACCATGACTTCAGTGCTGTATCTGCTCGTGCAAACAGAGATGCACGTAGGGCAAATGCTTCTGTTCACTGGCAAATATGTAGAGGGACACATAATGATTAGGTGACATTTTTAGTTTTTCTAAACGGGCAGAGAATATACACAAGCACACACACGTGTGTGCACACAACATTTGCTTTAGATTTAAAGGTCTTGATGGGTTTTAGTTCCAGCTCTTTCCTTTATGGACAAGTAACTTCTCTCCAGTCCTCAGTTTTCTGGTACATAAAATAAGAAAATGGAACTGATATTTAAGCTTCCTGCCAGCTCTAATGATTTATGATTCTACCCCAACCATCATCAAAGTACCAAAAAGGTTAAAACCATATATGCCACACAAGGAAGTGACTTCTTTCAGCTTTATTCTTCCACTCATTGTAAATCATGGATGATAATATTTTGTAACTTTGTATAGCCTCTTAAGTTCCCTTATCTACTATCCAAAATGGCTGTGATTTTAAAAAGTTACAAAATGTTTCATAATTTTAAGATAATTCCTTGAGATGCATGGGGCACCTGGGTGGCTCAGTTGGTTAAGTGTCCGACTTCAGCTCAGGTCATGATCTTGCGGTTCATGAGTTCAAGCCCTGCATTGGGCTCTATGCTGACAGCTCAGAGCATGGATGGAGCCTGCTTAAGATTCTGTGTGTCCCTGTCTCCCTCTCTGTCCCTCCCCTGCTCATGATCTCTGTCTGTCAAAACTAAACATTACCAAAAAAATTAAAAAAGATAATTCTTTGAGATGCAGTTTTCTCTCAGAAGAACTTGTTTTGACTAAAGATAGTAGCAAGCCAAATATAACCTTTAGACTGGGATCATGTCTTTCATTCTTTGGGCTTTTACTTTTCTCCTACTGTCTTGGGTTTTGGTAATCACCTAAAGTAATGGAAACATTTTATTTTGAAAGCATCATACCTGAACTGCTGAAATGTGTACCTTTGGTACTAGAAGATTGTGGTGAAAATAGATGGGATAGAAATGAGAATCTAAGTTTTAAATGTGCGGTTTTGTTTCTGTAAACCCAAAGCTCTCCTTTCTACATCTGGAGAGCAGCCTGCAGTACAGTCTCTGAGATTTTCTTTAATTTGTATCTGAGCTCAGAAAGAGGTGGATGATACATTTTGCAACACTCCATTTTTCTGTATAGCAGGTGCAGTCCTTGGTGAGCTGCATAAATGAGACATAAACCCCTGAAACTAATTTTACCTGGCACCTTTAATCCCATATTTTACTGACCTAAAATACACTGTTTCCTAGGCCATGTCTGTAAGTGGTCCGGCCAGCCTTTCCAGGAAGTGTTCTGCCATCCATGTAGGAGGGCTAGAAAAAGGATCAGGAATTACAGTGATTCCCCATCCCTTTATGGAGCCCGCATTGATTGTTATGGCTAAAACACTTCTTTAAAGTTCATTGCCAGAGCAGAAATCTCTCGGCTTCCTTTATTCTCTCTACTAACTTAGATTCTTGGTACTAAAACCATGAATACAAAAACTTATAGATGACATAAGGTTTTAAAACTACTTACAAACATTTTTAAGATTACTTTGTCTTTTGGGGCACCTGGGTGGATCAGTTAAACATCTGACTCTTGACTTTGGGTCAGGTAACAATCTCATGGTTCTTGAGTTTGAGCCCTGCATCCGGCTCTGTGTCTGTTTGGGATTCTCTCTCTCTCTCTCTCTCTCTCTCTCTCTCTCTCTCTCTCAATCTGTCCCTCCCCTGTGCTCTCTCTCACTCTCTCTGTCTCTAAATAAACAAATAAATATTTTTAAAGATTACGTTGTCTTTTAGTACACCTGTAGAGTTTTAAATTTTTTCTAATTACAGAAACATGCCCATGATTAAAAAAACAAACATGATAACATAGCTTCTTAAAAAATAAATAATAAAAAAAACAAAAACTTTTGAAAAACAGGAACATTCGGGGAAGAAATTTAAAAATCAATAATTATTTAGAAGAAGGTGGGGGCGGCTATCTGGCTCAGTTGTTGGAGCATGCAACTCTCCATCTCGGGGTTGTGAGTTTGAGCCCCATGTTGGGTGTAAAGATTACTTAAAAATAAAATCTTGGGGCGCCTGGGTGGCGCAGTCGGTTAAGCATCCGACTTCAGCCAGGTCACGATCTCGCGGTCTGTGAGTTCGAGCCCCGCGTCAGGCTCTGGGCTGATGGCTCAGAGCCTGGAGCCTGTTTCCAATTCTGTGTCTCCCTCTCTCTCTGCCCCTTCCCTGTTCATGCTCTGTCTCTTTCTGTCCCCAAAATAAATAAACATTGAAAAAAAAATAAAAAATAAAAAATAAATAAAAAAAAAAAAATAAAATCTTAAGGGCACCTGGGTGACTCAGTTGGTTAGGCATTCGACTCTTGACTTCCGCTTGGGACATCATCTTGCAGTTAGTGAGTTCTAGCCCCACTGGCAGTGCAGAGCCTGCCTGGGATTCTGTTTCCCTCTCTCTCTCTGTGTCTCCCCTGCTTGCTCTCTATCTTTCAAAATAAATAAAAATAAACTTAAAAAATAAAATAAAATAAAAAATAAAATCTTTAAAAAGAATCAACAATTATTTCACCACCCAGAGAGAATTACTGTCAAAGCTGGGGGGTTTATCTGCTATTATTCCTACCTAGGGTCTCTGGATTTGCCATTCCTTCTCCCTGGCACACTCTTCTCCCAGAAGTCTGCCAGGCTCACTTACTCACTACATTCAGTCTCTGCTCAACTGTCACTAGACCAGAGGGGTCCTCCCTCCTGTAGCACCCATCCTTACTCTCTATCCCCCTACTTTGCTTTTTCTTCAAAGCATTTAACAATATGTGGTATTACAAAACAGACTTATTTTATTTTTTTACTATATGTCTAAGAGTGTAACTCCTAGAACAGTATACCTATCACAAGTAAGAGTTGCTTGATTAATACATATATCGCATTTGTTTTCTTATCATATATATATTGAGTTCCTATTATATAGAGTCTTTTAACTTTGTATGTATAATTTTTTAATGGGATCATATCAGATATACTGTTTTGAAGACTGTGCTTTTCACTTAGCGATAAATTATGCAGACACATCAGAAATTCTTATTCAATGCAATGTTAATAATGGCACAGAGGATGTTAATAATCCCCTATTGTTAGAGTGTGCATGGGCACTCTAATGCATTCTTCAAAATACATGTTAAGGTCAACGAGGTAAGATCATTATTAATAATATTAACAATGCCTTATATTCACAGGTACTTTATAGTGTACAAACTATTTTCATATCTCATTTGAGCCTTACAATAAACACAAAGTAAACAGAGCAAAAACTCAAAAAAGGTTAAATAATTTCCCTAAAATAATAAAACCAGTAATAGGGAGTGCAGACTCAAGCCTAGGTCTATCTGCCTCTGCAGTCTAGGCTCCTCACTGGATCTCATCATCCGTGGTTGACCCTGTCATTTTATAGATGAGCAATCCATGCTTAGAGACGGGAGCAGTGATATGCCCAGAATCACATAGCTTCTTCAAGAAAGAATACAGATAGAGTAGAATCCAGGACTCCTGACTCCCCATCCAAAGCTCTCTCAACTACAGTATATCTCTCAACTACATGCTGGCTCAATAAATCAGAAAAAAAAAAAAATCCTAAATTGCTCCATAGTTAAATCAGCGAACAATACATGCTGTTATACTTCTCTGAAGATTACACAGTATATTTGCTTGGTGCTGAGAAGTGCCAACCTGATGACACTTGCAATCCTGAGCTTATTTGATGTGGTTGGGAAGCAAATGAGATTCCAGTGCCCCTGTTGCGCATAGGTGCTCAATGAGCATTTCCTGCATGGTGGGGAAGTGCCCTATATTTACAGTATTTGATCCAGTTTAACAGCAAGATCTAATGTTAACATTAGCCTTGTAAAAGTTTTCACCCTAGTTCACACAAAAACAAGATTCTGAGATTATGACTAGCAATTCTTCATGAGTTGATTTATCTGAATAAAACCTATAAGGTTTTGAACCATTAGGCATTCGATTTAGAAAAAAAAAATCTTAGCATACAGAAGAATAAACTGAAAAATGGAACAGATTTGTTTCTTGTAATAATTATGAGCAATATCTCAAACTCAGCATCCTTAGACCATTGAGCTGTGTAGGATGAATGTGCTAATTAATCAATTACTACCCAACAATGTACCCTGTTTATTTACTGAAATGCACCAGAAACGTGTGCAGAACTGGTAATTATTAATCATCTTCAGTAACAAATATGACTCAAGTTCACCTTCATATAATTAATAGAGCATGTAGTTAGCTTTAACATCTTGCTTTATTAGAAATAGCAACAAGGAATTAAAACAAAAAAACAAAAAAACAAAAAAACAAAAAACCTGAAACACATGTTGTGGTTCACTGAAATGGTGGCTTGGACTAAATGTGCCTATTACCCATAGCAGTGTTATTATTCAGACCCATCCAAATTATGGCCAGATGCAAAGCTTTTAAAGCTAAACTTTTTAATTTGAATAAAACATTAAGACTTACCAAGAAGTTATAAAAACAGTCCAAAAAAATTCCATATATGCTTTACTCAGGGTCCCCAAGGAAAACCCACTTTTTAGAGCTTGATAACTAGCTTAGAGTTGGGATCTTTGTGTATGGTACCCAAACTTCTTAGCAAATTTAAAATTCTCAAGATATTTTAAAATATCTCAATTTTAAAGATTTTTTAAACTGTATTTTGAACACACACAGTAATACACACAGTAAAGATTTTTTAAACTGTATTTTGAATACACACAGTTTTATATAAATTTTGCAAATGATCTAGTTTTAAAAGTCATTTTTTTTTTAATCATGTAGGCTCCCAAATTTCCTTTGAAACAGATAGACTTCTAGGCTAGCAGGGCCATATTTTAGAACTACAATGCTATTTCTTAATTATGCAACATTTAAGGGATGTTCACTTGTGTCAGCAACATTTACAGCTGAGTCTGGCAACATGTAACTCTTTTTAACTATGTTCAAGACATGAGGTTTTGAGTATTGCCAATGAAGTTTCAAAACCCAGCTCTATTACCTATCAGCTCCGTGAGTGTAATTAACTATTTCAACTTCTCTAACTTCTGACATTCAGAATGAGACAATAGGTACAAACTACATAGCAGGAAGAAACATTCATGAACTGGTAGGTACTATTATGCTCCTATTATTACCCTCTGTGGCCACTTTTTCAGAGTTTTCTTGGATTGGGGCACCCGGGTGGCTCAGCCGGTTAAGCTTCAGACTTGATTTCGGCTCAGGTCATAATCTCACAGTTCGTGGGTTTGAGCCCCGCATCAGACCCTGTGCAGACAGTGCGGACCCTGCTTTGAATTCTCTCTCCCTCTCTCTCTGCCCCTCCCTTGCTCGTACTCTTTCTCTCTCTCAAAATAAATAAACTTAAATTTTTAATTATAAAAAAAGAGAAAGTTTTATTGGACTAACATTTAATGTAATTGTATGGAAAATTAAAAACTTATCCCATCTGAAATACCAGCAGAACATCACTTCGAAATCTAAACTGACAAATCATAAATCAGTGGGTGGACTACTGTATTTCTATTATCAAATGATTCAAGGCCCCTTTAAATGGAAAGCCCCCTTAGGGCATCTCAGTATTTGTTTATAGATCATTAACTACTTGACAGTGAGACTGGGGAGGGGGCATAAAGACTTACAGCTAAAGTGCTAAAAGCCACTGTGGATTGAAGATCAGCAATAAAGCCACAACATCTTTGGAATTCAGTATGAAAATGCAATTTGTGCTACAAAAATGTCATATGCTTTCATGCCTGTATCTGTTAGTAAAACAAAGCTCACTTTACAAAGCTGGGAACATAACTATGACCCATATGACAAGGTAAATTTATTTGGCCATGTTTTCAAATGCTTCCCCAAACACTGACTACATAGGATTTGTAATATTGGAAACATGCCCATAAAATGGATTGTGTTATCTATTAGCATAAATCGCTATCTGGTTTCGAAAAGTCACCAATATGTCTCCTTGCCACCGGATTCTAGCATCCACAGCAGGAGAAGGAAATAGAAATGTTTTTCTAATGAAAAGCTCACAGAGTGTTGGAAGGTCAGAATTTTGATACTTGATTCTGATGTATGATCTTGGGTAAGTTTCTTACCTACTCTATAGTTTAATTTCTCTACCAAAATTAAAACTTTAATTAAATTCAAACCACTGACCCTACATATTATAATTATTTTCTCCATACACTAATTATATTCACTTTACTCACTTTTTTTTTTTTTTTTGGTCATTTTCTCAAGAAGTAGAGTACCAACCATATGCCAAGTTACTGTCCTAGGTGCTAGAATCAAAAAGGTTAACAAAATAGGCATTAAGTCCCTGGTTTTAGGAAGTTTCCAGTGGGGGTAGAGCTTGAGAGTACTTTAGACAAAACGTGCAGTTTAGATGACATCTTTGTACCCTCTGTGTTCACAGTAACATGTTCTACCAGAGTAATGCTTCCTGCCACTCTTTGTAACAGCAGTCCTAGCTGCCAGCCAACTCCTTGGAGGCTTTCAGAACATCAATCAGTTCCATAGGACTCAAGATCTAGGTAAGAATACACAGTTTTTTCCTTTCCGAATGACTTCTGCTATAACTCAGTACTTCCATGAGGATAATTTTGCATAAAGCCAATGTATACTGTCCTTGCCAGGGCAGACACAAGGATACAAGAATGAAAAAAAAAAAATACAGGAATGGAGCAGCAAGCAAAGTTTGCCACTAATGGGAGTGGGGAGAATTAATGAGTATTCATCCAGCTGTAGGGGTAACTCAAGCCACTTCCTCTGGTGCTGAGCTTGGCTTAGAGGGCACTGAGCCATTAAGCAGATTTTGGGTTCCTAGGAGAGCAGGGTCAGTGGCTCTTTGGGGGTATCTGTGTCTAAGTTCCAAAGCATGCTAGAATATGAATCAGGGCAGCATCATCTCCATAGTCCTTCTTTCCTTGAACCAAAAGTCCTCAAGCCTCAACCTGGAGTTTATAAATGAACTCCTAAATGTGAACATTTATATCTCTTTTTCATAATTCCTTTATCTTTTACCAACTGGCTGACATACATCCCCAGTGTCTTGCCTATAATTCTCTCTGCCCTAAGAATAGCAGTGAATTAAAATCTGCATGCCTACCCTACTTCCTTTTAAATCACAACATTAGAGGGGTGCCTGGGTGGCACAGTCGGTTAAGCGCCCGACTTCAGCCAGGTCACGATCTTACGGTCCGTGAGTTCGAGCCCCGCGTCAGGCTCTGGGCTGATGGCTCAGAGCCTGGAGCCTGCTTCTGATTCTGTGTCTCCCTCTCTCTCTGCCCCTCCCCCGTTCATGCTCTGTCTCTCTCTGTCCCAAAAATAAATAAACGTTGAAAAAAAAAATTTTAAATCACAACATTAGAAAAATATAAGTAAGTCATAATCTCACAGCAAGGTTGTAAAAACAACATGAGAATAAATATTCTATATATGTATGAGGTCACATATATATATGAGGTCTATATATGTTTGGGTCATGTCCACTATGTACGCTCTCTATATGTATTTCTTAATAAGCACTAACAATAGAATATGTTAATATGTAATACCACCTGTAGAATTCATGATCTTTTTCAAGCTTTTTATCGAGGTATAATACACATACAGAAAAACGCACATACTACACATGTTCAGTTAGAATAATTTTCACAAACTGACTACACTCATTTAACTAGAATCCAGATCAATCACATGTTCATCAATCATAGCAAATGTAGCACTCTAGTGGGGATATTGATAATAGGGGGAGGCCATGCATTTGGGGGGCAGAGGATACAGGAGAAATGTCTGTACTTCCCTCTTAATTGTTCTGTGCACCTAAAATTACTCTAAAACATGTCTTAAAAGAATAAATATAGAGATAAATAAAAGAACAGAGAAACCCCAACACCCAAGAAGTGAGTAGACTCACTGCCCACCCTCCTAGACCTTCACCCCTGCTAAGGGTAAACACTATTCTGCCTTCTAACAGCAAAGATGAATTCTGCCCAGTTTTTATACCTCATATAAATGAAAGCATATTAGGGGCGCCTGGGTGGCGCAGTCGGTTAAGCGTCTGACTTCAGCCAGGTCACGATCTTGCGGTCCGTGAGTTCGAGCCCCGCGTCGGGCTCTGGGCTGATGGCTCGGAGCCTGGAGCCTGTTTCCGATTCTGCGTCTCCCTCTCTCTTTGCCCCTCCCCCGTTCATGCTCTCTCTCTGTCCCAAAAATAAATAAACGTTGAAAAAAAAAAAATTTAAAAAAAAAAAAAATAAAATAAATGAAAGCATATTATAAGTACTTTAGTGTCTGGCTTCTTTCACTCTTCCTTATGTTCATGAGATTCACACATGCTATGTGTGAATGGATTGTCATCGCTATATAGCATTCCATCAAGTGAATACGCCACAATTCGTTTATCTACTCTACTATTTACAGTCATTTGAGTAATTTTCAGGTTGAATATTACACACATGAACAGTACTGCTATGAATATTCTACTACCTGTCTTTTGGAGAACATGTGCACGTAATTTGTTATGGACTGAATGTTTGCATCTCCTTGAAATTCATATGTTGAAGCCCTAATACCTAATGTGACACTATCTGGAGATAGGGTCCCTCAGGAAGTGATGAAAGTTAAATGAGGTCTTAAGTGTAGGACCCTCGTCTGATAGGGCTGGTGCTCTTATCAGAAGAGAAAGAGGCAGACAGCAGAACTAGTTCTCTATGCCATGGGAGGATATAGTAAGAAAGAGCTATAAGCCAGGAAGGGAACTTTCTCCAAGAAGAACCCAATCAGCCAGCACCCTGATCATGGATTTCCCAGTCTCTGAAACTGTGAAAAACAAATTTCTGTTGTTTAGGCACCCAGTCTGTGGTATTTTGTCATGTATATGACAAATATATACACAAAATATATCCAAGATGGCCTGGCTGGGTCATAACATTGCATACAATATTACATATGCAGCTGTAATACATACTGCCAAAAAATTTGTCAGATTGGTTGCCAACCGTGTATAAACGCTCTAATTGCTGCATAGCCTCATCAACATTTAGTACTTTTCTACTTACCTACTTCAGCTACTTTGGTAGGTGGGTAATGGTATTGCAATGTGGTTTTAATTTTCATTTTTTTGGATGATTACTGAAATTAAGCACTTTTTCCCATCTGGATATTCTCCTTTGTGAAGAATACATTCAAATATTTTGCTCACTTTTCTATTGGATTGTCTTTTTTTAGTGATTTGTTCTAGATACCAAATGCTTTGTCTGATAGATGTATTGCAAATACTTCTCCCACTCTATGGATTACTTTTTGACTCTCTTAGTAATTTTGTGCCTTTCAATGAACAGAATCCTTAATTTTAATATATTACAATTTATCAGTTTTGAAGAACCAATTTTTAACATGTTCTGAACAACGGTAGCATCCTAGGTGTCTTTAAAGCAAAAACAAGAAGGCTAAATCCCTTCTTTCTAGAAGTAACATCATATCCATGCACATGCTAAATTCTGTGCACAGCATCAATCTTCATGGGTATTTTTAAGGGGTTCCTTCTCAGGGGTTTGCAATTTCTCCATGTTTTGTGTAAAACAAAATATTTATGTGTTTACTGCATTAATTCTTAATTATTGGACACAATGTTTTTTAAGCATTGACTTACGTTTTTGAGTGCCAACTTCCAAGCCCCTTTGTTTCATGGTCATTAAGAACTGGAACTAAGGGCACCTGGCTGGCTCAGTTGGTGGAGTGACTCTTGATCTCAGGATCGTGAGCTTGAGCCCCACGTTGGCTACGAAGATTACTTAAAATAATAAAACCTTTAAAAAAAGAAACATTTGGAACTGATCTGAGTTGTGGATTTCTTGAGAAATTATCTATTTCAATTATGGAACCAGTACCGTGTAATCTTAAAAGTCAGAAGAGATAGCTAGAAGTCATGTCTCCCAGCTCTGTATCTTTAGGTTAAGATAATATTCCATTCAAACACCCTTGAATACCTTAGTGTGATACACCATCTATCTTGTTTCTTTGGAGTAATTTCCTACCGTAGAGTAGAAGAGAGAGAGATAGTCACGGAACCTTGAATTAAGGAAACCCTCATCACTGATGAGGTTTTTCCAAGAGGGCGCCTTCCAGTAGAAATATTTCAGTTCCCTAGCTCTTTTCTCAAGCCCTAATGGGAGGATACAGTGAACCTAATCTAAATATGTGGTTCTCTTTATCAGTGGTTTTTACTTTATATATGCCACGAAACCTAGAATTTCTCAGACATACTTCAGGTTCCACAAATGTTTGATTCAAATTTCATTTTTTAAATAGATTTTTATACTGCCAAGAGATACAATGCCCAAATCTAACATATTGCAAACCACCCACACATTAATTAATTTGAGGTTAAGTCATCTTAGCGTAGATCTCAAAATTAATTTCCTCCTGCCATCTTTGTAACTGAAGCACGTGTCCAAGATTTCAAGGTAAGTCATTTTCAAACCACTCTAATTTCTATTTACTTTTCTGGAGGGATCAGAATACTCTTAATAGTGTACAACCAAAACAAAAGAATACGAAATAAACTGTCCTGAAGCTGCCTGTCGTTGTCCTAACTGCTACTGTTGTCCACAACCCCCAACTTCAAAAATTTTTGAGCATAAAACAGCAGAGTCATGGCTTCAGTGGCAGACTGAAAAACTAGAGACTAGTTTCCCTTGGTTTTTGCCATCCACAGACTCCCTTGGTTCCTTCCCATTTTCTGAGCTTGGTTCTTCACACTTCCTATTTATTACTTTAGCTACCCAATTTCCTTCCTATAAATTCCTTGTCTGCTAAAAACAAAACAAACAAACAAAAAACCCCAAGACAACAAACCAGTCTCATTTTTAAAAATTTACCTATAAAGTTAATGTTAAAAATTTGAACTTCTAAATGTTTAATAATAAAACACAAGTTTTCATCTACTTTCTATGTTGGGGTTCTGTGACAGATTTTGTTTGAAAAAGACTCCAATGCTTTTTAAAATTTAATTTGAAAATCACAATACTGAATATCATCTCCCTGACTTGTCTTAGCCTCCCTTAGCCATTTCTGTTGCAAATCTAACCACATCATGCCTCCACCTAAAATCTTTTTTTTTTAATTTTTAATGTTTATTTTTTAATGTTTATTTATTTCTGAGACATAGAGAGACAGAGCATGAGTGGGGGAGGGGCAGAGAGAGAGGGGGACACAGAATCAGAAGCAGGCTCCAGGCTCTGAGCCATCAGCACAGAGTCCGATGGGGGCTCGAACTCACAAACCGTGAGATTATGACCTGAGCTGAAGTCGGTCCCTCAACCCACTGAGCCACCCAGGTGCTCCATTGTTTATTTATTTTTTAAAGAGAGAGAGAGAAAGCATGAGTGGTGGAGGGGCAGAGAGAAAGGGAGACACGTAATCCAAAGCATCCACCTAATATCTTTTTAAAAAACTTTTATCTAATAGGGAATCCTATAAGGTAAAGTTCAAATTATTTGCAGGACTACAAGGCCCCTCAAAATTTGGCACATGGTAGCAGGTGCTCAATGTTTGCTGAACAAATCAGTAAAAACTGGAAAATGTTGGGGTGCCTGGGTGGCTCAGTTGGTTGAGCGTCCAACTTCTGCTCAGGTCATGATCTCACAGTTTGTGAGTTGGAGCCCGACATCAGGCTCTGTGCTGCTGGATTGGAGTGTGGAGCTTTTTTTGGATTTTGTGTCTCCCTCTCTGTCTGCCCCTCCCCCTGCTCCCACTCTGTCTCTGTCTCTGTCTCTGTCAAAAATAAATAAAACATCGGGGTGCCTGGGTGGCGCAGTCGGTTAAGCGTCCGACTTCAGCCAGGTCACGATCTCGCGGTCCGGGAGCTCGAGCCCTGAGTCGGGCTCTGGGCTGATGGCTCAGAACCTGGAGCCTGTTTCCGATTCTGGGTCTCCCTCTCTCTCTGCCCCTCCCCCGTTCATGCTCTGTCTCTCTCTGTCCCAAAAATAAATAAACGTTGAAAAAAAATTTTTTTTTAAAAATAAATAAAACATTAAAAAAAACTATTAAAAAACTGGAAAATGTAAAAACTAGCCACACTATCGTACATCCCAATAGTTGTCACACAGTGCTTATACATGATTCTTTTTTACATACAATGCTTTCCAGACACATCATCTTCTTTACGTATGGTTTCTCCAAAAAAGACGAGTTTAGGACAAACTGGAAGAAATGTTTCTTTAGAAGCACGTGTTCATGGAGCGCCGGGGTGGCTCAGCCGGTTAAGCATACCACTCTTGGTTTCAGCTCAGGTCATGATCTCCTGGTCTCTGGGGTTCAGGCCCTCCCTTTGGGCTCCCACTGGCAGCATGGAGCCTGCTCGGGATTCTCTCTCTCCCTCTCTCTGCCTCTCCCTCACCCACGCTGTCTCTGTCTCTGCCAAAATAAATGAACTTAAAAAAAAATTTTTTTAAAGCAGGTGTTTATAATACCTCAAGTAGCTGGGGAGTTTGAGAAAAGGTTTTCCTAAAGTAATAGATTGATAATGGGTGGCTAAGGATTTTAAAGGTTTATAACTAAAAGGCTGGTTTGGCAGTCACCAAGCTTTAGTTGGGAAGGAGGGGGGGGGGGCGCATCTGGACAATGCACAGAGAGATGTGGGACGTTTTTAAAAATAAACTTTTTATTTTGAAATACGCGAAATAACACTGAACATGACAGCGAAGACCTAAACATAAAAGTGCTTCCCGACTTCACCAGCCAGTGCAAATCTGGGGGCTTTTGGCCTTTAACTCGCGGTCACCTTCTCAAACATCAACGCCATCTAAGAATCTCACTTGAGCCCAAAGCTTGGAAGAGAGATCTGGGTGTCAGTTCTGCCACTCACTAGGGTGGTTATTGTTTTAAGCCTTAAATTTCCTCACACCCCTACCGATAAGCCCCCCAAGTCCCCTTCCCCTCCCCCCCCCCGGGGCCCCAGGGTTGTTAACTACATGAGGTCACACGTGACGATTTAATTACCTCCTCTGCGCCGCTGACCCTTACTCCCAGCGCCGGTCACTGGGCCCGCCCCTCAAACACCCTCCGCTCCTTCCGCGGGAGGCCGCAAGACCTTCGTGCGCACGCGCCACCGCGCCCCGGGGGGGCCCTCGTGCACTCGCGCGGCGCCCACTGGGCGTCCCCGCCGCTCGCCCCGGGGCGCGGGCGCGCGCCCGCTCTGACGGCTCCGCCTCCAGCGGCGCGCACCCCACGGCGGCAGAGGGGCGGGGGCGGGGACGCGGGCGAGTCCGGCCATGGAACCCCTGCGGAGGGCCCACGAGGCTGCGCTCCGGCTGCTGCTGTGCCGGCCCTGGGCCTCGGGCGCCGCCTCCCGCCCGAAGCCCCGCGCCTCCGAGGTGCTGACGCGGCACCTGCTACAGCGGCGCCTGCCGCACTGGACCTCCTTCTGCGTGCCCTACAGCGCTGTCCGCAACGACCAGTTCGGCCTCTCGCACTTCAACTGGCCGGTGCAGGGCGCCAACTACCACGTCCTGCGTACCGGCTGCTTCCCTTTCATCAAGTACCACTGCTCCAAGGCCCCCTGGCAGGACCTGGCCGGGCAGGACCGGTTCTTCACGGCGCTCAAGGTCGTCAACCTGGGTGAGTGGCCCGGGTCGGTGAAACACGCCCCGCTGACAATGGGATCACTGTTTGCAAAGCACGCTGACAAACGTCGCTCAGAGGTCGAGACCCCGGCGCAAGGTCAGGCCACGTCAGCGCGGGGGGAACCCTGCCTCGGCCCAGCGCAGGCTCTCCCGGGAGCACGCTCTCGGCACGTTGGGTTCGCCCCGCGCTGTTGGGTTTCCCGGACCCTGCCTCCGCGTCTCACCCACTCAGCAGCCTTCCAGGACTGGCCTTGGCCCTGGTCTTTTGTATTCCTACCTCCCCGCCCCCCTCCCCCAGCCCCCGGCCCCTACTCCCCAGTAGGTGCTTGTCGGGGCTCAGTAGTTGCTATTGAACCTTTCCCCAGGAAAGCGGGGCTTTAGCCGAGGCCTGTGTCTAGGGATCACACTGCGTCACTGATGGGGAGGAGGCGTTCATTCTGTCCACACCTGCTGCAGCTCTTGACTGGGAGGATACTTACATTGGGCAGTCAGAGGAGGGTGTAAGGAAACGTCCACATTGGACAGTGGCTCTGAAATTGAGAAATGCCTTATTGCATGGCAGGATTCGTTCATGACCATCATTCTCTTGAGTGCATTCATTATTATAAAAACTGCAACTACTTTCTAAGTGTGATTTTCTCTGTGAAATCCTACCAAGTGCGTTCTACTGAAAGCACTAACGGTTTTCACCAGTCTTATCAGCTTCCTCAGGTGCTAGGCCTAAAAGATATTTAAAAGACTGTACGTCTTTAATATTTCTGTATTTTCATGGGAATATTCTAATTCTGAAAGTATTTACTCTTGCTGGATGTTTATTTTCTTTTGGCTACTGACAGAAGAGGCATGAACATTGACATGGGTATATCTTTTCTAGTTCAGTGAAAAATAGAGAGGCCTCAAGATGTTTTGTACCTATTAATAGGTAATATCATATTAATCCAGATTTTAGTAATTCAAAATCTGGACCTGGTAGCTGAACCATGTTACCCAACCAGTTTTTTAAAACCAGAATTAAAGCTAAACCCCTGTGTATCTAAACTGGTATTATATAATCTAATAGCTCATTAAATTTAAACATGGTATTTATGTACTTTTGCTTATAATAACACATATGTCTCTCGTGGGATTTTTGAGCCATTGGTCTACTGGGACTGTCCTGGGTTCACTCCACCAAGGAGAAGATTATTTAGCAATGTGTATACCTTTAAAAGTTTGTTTGTTTGGCTGATGGACTATATAGAGCATGCCCACTAATTTTGAGGTTGATTCAAAGTTGAAGGGTGAGCACACTTAGAAGATTCAATTCAAAATTATTTGGAAAAATTGGAGTGATGACTAGATTCAAGATGAGGTTTATTTTAGCATTTTCAGAATCAGAAGCCATCATTCTTCCCAGCTGGTAAGAGTTACAGGTTAGGAAAAGTATAATTGGAGGATTATAGGTAAACCATGAGCCAAATGCCTTTGAAAGAAAGTTTTCATTTAAAATTTAACACCTTAAGAACACCTTAACGGTTTGGAGCTTTCTTTTGCATATAGATACAAAGAAATCCAAAGAAAATTAGGGTACACAGAACATTCTCACACAGAGAAGTGAAACCTTTTGAGGAAAGAAACAACAGTTGTAGTTTTTCTTTTTTTTATGTGGAAGAGAAGGCTGAAGAGTGATGTAATGGTCTTCTGGAAATTCTAAAAATCCTGCCTACGTGGGAATAAGAGTTTTAAGTTAAACAAAAAGGAAAACTTTCTGCTCATGCATGCTTTAATTCGAATTGGCTTTTACTGATACAGGGAATTTTTTCCTGCACTTTTCAAAGAATAGTGTATTCACCAATTTGGCAATGTTTATTTTGTATTTTTGTCTTACGGTAGAGAATTAGATAATAGATTCTTCCCTGTTCTGTGATGTACAAATTGCCCCTGTGGATCATCAAGTACATATTCTCTTAATAAAAATACTTAGGATTTTATTCCTCTTATTCCCTTCTAAATTAATAATTATCAGAGTAATTCATTTTTCCATTTTGTAAATAATACAGATTTCTCTTTTACCATTTGTTCTCTTTCTCCTCTGTCTTCCCTTCAGTGGAAGCTGACATTTTACTGATGGTTTATCAGTCTGGGTATCCTGCTGGGAAGTAGATTGAGATTTAAGAAAAGCAACTTACCATTGGAATGAATGGGTAATCGGAGACTTGCTAAGAAGTTCTAATTTTTTTTAAGTGCTTAATTTGACAGTGGTTTACCTACTGTTCAGCTGACTCAAAATGAATTATTATGCAAAGAACTGACTTTCATGTTCATTTTGATGTTATGTTTCAGTCTGGGAAAAATTTAATTTCTCACAGAATTTTATAGACTTTATAGCATATGTGCCATAAAATTATTTTTTTTATGTTTTAATTATGTCAGTGGCAAATCTTCTCATTTGGTGTATTAGCCTGACTGCATTAAATAGACCGCAGGAAAAAAGAAATAGAGAATTTTTGACTCCTGTATCACAACTCTATCCCCTATCAAACAAAATTATTGATAGTGTTTCCTAGCTGTTTCTTAGTGAGAGGTAATGTAGTTATTATTAAACTGGTAATCTTTGATCAGTTCTCCATTTTAGCTGAAAAAATATGGACCATTGATTTGTGTGGTTTTTAAGACGTGCCAATATTTTAACTGGAAACTGATAAGTACAATCAAACAAGATTTCAGTTTCACCAGCCACCCCTTAAATTTATGTCCTTAGCGTTGGTTTAAAAGGCATATCTTATATATAATTTACTGTCAGTATATTTTTAAAATTAATACTTGTTCCTAGAACCTGTTTTTTTCTTTCTTACCCCATTGATTTTCAGCTTTAAAGTTGTGATGCCATATTTAATTTTTTATTTCAACTTATCTTTCTATTCTTCACTCATTTCTGCCTGTATGCTTCCCTAACCACACTCCACTTGCCTTTTTTTTTTTCTGATAAAATTATTTATAAATAGCTTTATGATGCTAGTTTTTGTGGCTTTTTTGTGACATTCCCTTGAAGCATTTAGAGATTCTTTTGGGTATTCCCAAGGCAAAGAAAGCAGTCAAAGATTTCATGGGCATTCCAGGGAACCCTGTGATAGTGACAAACTATGACCCAGTATATTCCTAAAAATAGAGAGGTGCCAGACTGAATGGGCATTTTTTTTCCTGTTCTCATTGCCAGATAGTGACGCTTCTCCTGATTAGTCTCTGGCATCACAGTGGTTGGAATGCAGCTTCAGGGAATAAGCACAAAGTAGTCCAGTGCACTTACTCAAAAAGAGCGTAACGGCAGATATATTCCTGCAGAAAAATAAGAAAAAATTTAGCAATATGATTAGTCCTGAGCATGTGGTTTCCCTATTAGCTGGAAAGAGGGATTTTCCAAATGGACAGCTTGTCTTTTAAATTGTCTTTTTATGTCCAACTCCTACACGGTAACAATAAAATTAACACTGTGTCGAGCATGCAATATTTGCTATTGATTCATATGCCTGTTGGTTTTATACATGTTTTTAATATGTCAGTAGTCATTGAATTTAAATAAGTGCCTTAAAAAAGATAGGAACTGTGAAAGTTTGTTTTGTGTCCACTGTAGTTTCATTTGCATGAGTGCTTAATCCATTATCTCTGGTTAGTAGTAGGCTTAGTTCCATGAATCACAAATGGCAGCTAGTCTCAAATATAACAGCAAGATCTTATCAAATGGAAATACTCCAAAGAAGAAACATGTTGTTGGAATCTACTGAATACCTATTCCAAATAGGTTGAAACAAGGTTGTTTTCAAATCAGCTGTAAAAATACTAATGGGGGTATTTCTCATGGCTGTTATACTAAAATCTTCCTTAGAGTTACGTTTTGCCTTAGGTTTTGAAGACAGCTCTTTGACCCAGTTTAAGTTGTACAAAAAATTACTTTAACCATCAGTGTTGCTGTTTAACTTAACGCACAGTAAAGTTGACCTAGTAATTTAAGCTCAAGGCCAATAATCAGGAGCATCTACAACGAAATGAATGAATATTGTGTTTATTTGCAAAAAGAATATAAAATTACTTCATAATTACTTGGAAGTAATGAATTAGTGCTTATAAAGTGCTTTGAATTAAAGTTTAAACCAGCCTTATCTATAGTTTTAAAGATCTCTAGGCTCACATAGTTCCACAAACAGATGAAACTGAGCTCTTAGATAATGAGTCCATCTTCACTCATGTCTGTATTTTTATAACTTTATAATTTGTTGACATTGCTGAAGAGTGTTTTGTGATTTGCACCATGACAAATATACTGATGCGTGATTAATAAGTATTGATGTTCATAAAAACATACCATTTGTTTTCTAGGTATTCCAACTTTATTGTATGGACTTGGCTCCTGGTTATTTGCTAGAGTCACAGAGACTGTGCACACCAGTTATGGACCAATAACAGTTTATTTTCTAAATAAAGAAGATGAAGGTGCCATGTACTGAAGGGTGAGCCTTGGAGAACATAAATATCGGTGGATTTTCTCTTGTGTGTATGTACAATATTTATTTTTGACCCTTTAAAATAAAACTTTTGCAAACACCTTTTTCTTTCTGTGGTGTCTGATTCTTTAAGACGAATCATTGCCCTCAAGAGGCAAAGCTTTTCATACATGGTTATATATTACATACTCAGTTTAGCCAATGGGAACTACAAATGCATGAGGCATACACCATTTTTTTCCCTAGAATTAGGTTAAATTACAGATAAAAAATGATTACAACCTATATATATTCTATAGTTAGGTATTAACAATTTAAATCAACTCTGAAGAGAAAATAGAGACACCCATACAAAGAAGGATGGGAAAACCTTTTATATGACCCTGGAAAAAGAAGTAGAGGATTTTAGGATAAAGGTGGAGATAATATCATTGGCAAATCCAAAACTGATGAATTCTAATTGCAATCTGAAATCTAAACTCTTCAGCTGGCAGGATTTTAAATTTTTTTTTTTCAACGTTTTTATTTATTTTTGGGACAGAGAGAGACAGAGTATGAACGGGGGAGGGGCAGAGAGAGAGGGAGACACAGAATCGGAAACAGGCTCCAGGCTCTGAGCCATCAGCCCAGAGCCTGACGCAGAGCTCGAACTCACGGACCACAAGATCGTGACCTGGCTGAAGTCGGACGCTTAACCAACTGCGCCACCCAGGCGCCCCATTCAGCTGGCAGGATTTTAAATGGGAATGTTTTAAAGCCCTTGTGCCATTTACCTGGATGAGAGGTTCAGGTGTAATGTTGAAATTTCTTATCGTCTAAACCTCCAATACCATACTACTTTGAAAAAAAAAAAATAATGACTCTGGTTAATGTAAATGTAGCAAGATGGATGAAATTAAGACTTATTAAAAGTTAAAATAGCACACTGATAAAGCTGTAAGAACAATTAAGATCTACAGAGACCCCGAAGAATAAATTTGGTGACTGTTTACAAAAGCAATTAGCTGAAATGGTACATATCCATACACTTATTGGTGATGGGAAATGGGCTGAAATTTTAAAGACCTGATGGCAGTTTTGTGTTAAGATTTTATTAAGTTAATTGCGTTTTTGAAAGCAAAGTCATTTAAAAAAATTTATCCTTGGGGGTAGTTACAAAATACCCAGACGAATGGTAAATTTCAGAAATTTGGAGTAATTTAGGGAGAACTAAGTAGAACTATTTAATTTGTAAACCAATGGGTGTTTAAGATTTATGATCTCTCCCATAATTACAAACATACATTATATATCATTTTATGTTAATGTGTTGCTGATACTCTGCAAGTGTACAAATTTTTGTAGCAAAATATTCTATATGATACAATCTAACCAACAACTGGGTGCTTACTTCTGGCAAATCAGTAGAGAAAGTGACTGGAAGTGACTTGAGGTGAAAATACCAGAACGAAGTAATACAAACTGACTTCGTTCAAGGTGGTCATTTTAAATGAGCTACAGAGAGCGAGCTGTTCTTCAAATATATGTAGCATTCACTTGTCTAAAAGCAATTCTAAATAACACTTTAATCAAAGAAGTACTTATGCCCATATATTTAGTCCAGAAGAATATACTTGACACTAGTTAAATGAATGGCTTACACGAAGAAGATAGTGTTACATTAGACTTCATTAATAATAAAACTGACTATTAGCATTTTGCAAGGAAGGCTAGAACTGATTTCCCCTGTAATGGGCAAAGTTAAATAACTATAGCTCATAAGTTTTAAGTCAAATACTGCTCATTCACTGCTGCTGGTCTTATCAATACTTGCTGTAAAGGTTTGGTCCCAGCACAAGGCTGATAAAATGGTTTTTAATTACCAGACTATAAATACAGCTTTTCAGTAGAGTTGCACTTCTTTTCACACTGGCCTGTTTGATTTCTGATAATTTGTACTGCTGACTCTGCTTACCTGTTTTTCAATAGCTACAGTCAGTGTGACTTCTTGTCCATATGGTGATAGGTAAGTCTCCTTGGAGAAGATCTTTGACAAACTACCCTATTGATCTCTGTAATTCTCTGCTGCTTGCAGCATTAAATAGAGCCTTGATTTCTTGTCTCATGTGCTCACTGTGTAACAATTAAGCAAATGTAATATTTTCTTGTATTACATGAAAATCAATAGACCTCTTGCTCTCATGGAGTTGATCATAGTGAAGGATGAACTCAACGATGGCTAAGGGCATGGTTCAAATATTAAAATATCATTCACTGGATTTATTAAGTCTTATAGTGAACCTTTTAGTCTAAAAATGCTCCCCATTGAACAATAATGGTTTTTCCTTTAAAGTGGAAAATACATGGAAACACTGTGGCCTAAAAGGGATAAAGTATAAATGCTGGAAGTCAGGAAATTGATTCTATTTTTAGTATCAGTGCTGTATTACTTTTTGACCTCAAGCTAATAACTCTACTCCTTTGTGTCTTAAGTTTTTTCCACCTGTAATCTGAGAAGACCAAAACAAGAAGGCTTTCTACTTTAAAATGTATCATAAATATGCTCGTAAGCAAATGCCGGTTTTATTTCAGTAAAGGCTGTTTTTGTAATCCTCATTCTTCTGTTCCATATCTATTTGTATGTATGTAAAAGACTTCGTCAATCAAAGGCTTTAAAAATAAGGTGAGAGGAAGAAAGGGGACACACTGAAGGCATTTTATGGGTGTGCACATGCTGATTACACCTGAGGTTGCAAGCAGGGTTCTGAGCTGACCCTGCTGCCCTTCGGGATATTAGGAATATTCTTAGTCGATGAAACAACCAAAAACAGCTTTTCTGCCAATACTTAACTTCCTTGATGGGATTTTGTCTCAAAAATCAAGCAAAACTATTTTTTAACGAAGATGTGTTTTTGGTATAAAATTTCGTAAATCTTCATTGTTACTTCTATGCAAATCAATTAGCAAGTATTGGAAGAAATTTCCAGTCAGAATGTTTAGTTCCTGCATAAGCTGTGAACTACTGTAAAGATGCAGTAAGAATTGGGGGCATGAAAGAGGTTGCTAATACAAAAATCCCTAGTTTTTCAGCACTAATGTCTTAACATAGCCAATTGTACAGTTATTTCTTTTATCACACAAATTTGGTCACTAATATTTTGCTAATTGTTGACTTCAGTAAAAAATCAAAACAATTTTAATTATTAAAGGCCATATATATTTCTTTTAAAATGTACATTTTGTTTTTTATCATATTTATAGTCACTCAAAACTATAATCAAGAACATGTATAATGCTTCATGAAAATATCTCTTAATTCTGTTAAATGAGGAATGATGTTTAAATGAGTGGGGTGACCTACAGACAAAGATCTTGGTTTCATTTCATTTAAAAGCTAATGCAGATAACAGAAACCTTATCTAAAGCGGGTAGATCGGGTATCTCCTTTTTTTCAGCACTTACATTCAGACAGTAATGATGTTTGAGGGCATCTTAACCTAAACAAGTACTTAGCATTACATCTCACCTGGGTCAACAGTCTAGGGTATCAAAGTTAAACTGTGTTACTGTAAATTAATGGAAAATGTAACTGCACTTTGCCGAAAGATCAATGTCCAATAAAGGCTGCACAATCAAATCTTGTTGCAATGATTGAGGTCTTTAATTGCCTTTCAAAGATAAGGTGGTAATCAACACAGCTTTAACTGATTTTTTTACTAGTTCAATTACATGCTAATGACTAGTGCCAAGTCAGAATCTTTAACTACTTATACTTATTAAATCTTATGTTAGTAATGAAAAATTACTTTCGCTACACAATCAATAGAACACAAATCTTAATTACTATATTTCACTTTTGTACTATTCTATGTACTTGACAAATGTTTCACAAGAGCTTTCCCAACAATAAGAAGTATTATTAGTAGTGACCATGGTCCACAGAGTATTTTTTTCAATATAAATTGGAGAAGAGATGCTGAGAAAATTTTTTTCTTTAAACGAAAATGTGGCTAAAATAGTTTCCACTGACACAAGTTTGGCCCTTCAGCTACTTTTGAGAACTCTGCTCTGCTAATTGAGAATACATTTAATTCAGCTGGGATAACATAAATGTAGATTGTTTTTAGTGTGTTTCTAAAAGTTCAGTTAGTTTTCTAGTAAAGAAATTGATTTCATGTAGAGCCTGCTGTAAAATTCTCCTATTTGGGGAAAGGATAAGTTAGTAAAGGGAAATGAGAAATGAAAAAAAAAAAAAAAAAGATAAATTGGATTTCATCAAGATGAAAAATTCTTGTGCTTCAAAGGATACTATCAAAGTGAAAACACAGCTGATGGTATGGGAGAAAATATTTGCAAATCACATATCTGATAGGGGACCTGTAGCTAGAATATATAAAGAACTCTTATAACTCAGCAACCCATTTGAAAAATGGATTTGAACAGACATTTCTGCAAATAAGTTCTACAACTTTTGGCTACTAAGCACATGACAAGATATTCAACATTAACTGTTAGGGCAATGCAAATCAAAACCATAATGAGAGGGGCACGTGGGTGGCTCATTCAGTTGAACACCTGGCTCTTGATTTCAGCTCAGGTCATGATCTCACAGTTTGTGGCTTTGATCCCCATGTTGGGCTCTGCCCTATCAGCGCGAAGCCTGCTTGGGATTCTCTCTTTCTCTCTCTCTGCCCCTCAAAGACAGATAACAAGTGTTGGCAAGGATGTGGAGAAACTGGAACCTTCATGCATTACTAGTGGGAATGTAAAATGATACAGCCACTTTGGAAAAGTTTGGCAGTTCCTCAAAATATTAAGCATGAAGTTACCATATGACCCAGCAATTCTATTGCGAGGTATATACTCTAGAGAACTGAAAACAAATGTTCACATAAAAACCTGTACACAAATGTTCATAGCAGCATTGTTCATTCTAGCCAAAAAGTGGAAACTACACAAATAGCCACCAACTGAAGAATGAATACATAAAATGTGTCATATTCACATTATTATGGGAATAACTGGAATATTACTCAGTCAAAAAAGAGAATGATACACTGATAAACACCACAGCATTGATGGAGCTTGAAAACATTGTGCTAAGTGAAAGAAGCCAGTCGTAAAGACCACCTATTACATGATGCCATTAATATGAAATGTCCACAACAAGCAAATCTACCGAGACAAAGAGGATTAGTGATTACCTAGGGATGGGGAGGTTGGGAGGAAATGGGCAGCGACTGTTAATGGGTATGGGGTTTCTTTTTGGGGTAATGAAACTGTTCTAAAACTGATTGTGGTAATGGTTGCATGAGCCCATGACTATACTCAAACCATGGAAATGTACACTTTAAATGGGAGACCGTGTGGCATGTGAATGATCTCTCAATAAAACTGTTAAAAATTTAGTAAAGCGGGGAGGGGAAATGGGCAGTTAGTATTTAATGGCAATATGGTTTCCATTTTGCAAGATGAAAAGAGGTCTAGAGATAGTACTGATGTTTGCACGATAATGTGAATGGTCATGTGACTAGATACTGCTGAACTGTATACTTCAACATGGTTAACATGGTAAACTTGGTGTTCTGTGGATTTTACCACAAATAAAAGTAATTTTTAAAATTTAGTAAAGGACTTAATATTACTATAATGGAATGTAACTGCATGATTTCTGTAGAAAATAACAGAGTTTAGAAACATGTTAGAGATTAAAAGAGGTAAAACATGCTAACATCATTTTATACTTTGCAGTCTTGGCATTTAAAAATTTTTAATTATGAAACCTACTTTTAATTAAGTAGATGAAATCTCATTTGGGATCATTTTTTGGTAGCATTAAGGATATACTTTTATATCCTTATTATATACTTTTACCCTGAAACTAACACAATGTTGTATGTTATTCTTCAGTATATATAGTATATATAGTATATATAGTGTATTTATACACACATGCATAAAGAAATGTGTTGTTTTAAAAAGATAAGACTGAAGATAAGACCAAAGAAAATCACGTAAAATGTTAGTAAATGGAAATATCCTCTTTTAGATCCTAGTTGCTGGGTAAAGAATATTAGCTACTACTAGTATGAGGTGTTATATAGTATTGCTTATAGCTATTTTGGTTGCACTTATATCATTTTAAATACAGTTTATGAACATTGTACTACTCCATTATATTATTAATTTATCTTCAGTGATATTTATAGTATCAATTTAAAAGCAGTAAAACTTCATGAAAAGTAGCTTAAACACAAGGATTTTGATAAACAAAAGCTTCCAGTTTTTAAAAGCAAATCATGGAAGCTGTACTTCTTAAAGAAGATGTAAAGTTTTTGTATTGTTGTTGATGATAGAATTATGAACCTTATAAACTCAGTATTTTTTAGTTACCCTAAATACATAAATCTATTTGAATTCATCTTATGAAAAGAGATATGTCATTAGATATATGATCATTATATGCTTTAGTGATTCATGGACCTTGTTACATACATGCTTTGTAATGTATGAATTATTTAGTAAGAAAAATCACAATAATTTTGTTGTTACTCAAAAATTTATGGGTTGGCAGAAACAATTATGCAGCCCCTGAAGCTGGTATGTTAAGGTAACATCATTAACACTATGTAGTATGATTTTTTTAGTAGTTGCTTGACATAACCTTTACTGCTGCTGCTAGAATAGATCAGTAATTTTATAACAATCTGTCTGTAAACAGAACATTGAATTTATTAACCACAAGGTGATTCATTTTACTCTATTTTCATATAAGTGCATAATTTAAAATCAGACCTAAAAAGTGGTCTACCCAAACTCTAAAGGAAGAATATAAAAACATACAAAATGAAAATTAATACTCTCGTAGGTTAAGATTTTTAACTCCATTTAATAAAAGTGGATATTTTCATTTCAAAAAATGTATATGTTTAAGAATTGAATGAAAGTCCATGAAGATAGGAGATTATCCTGTAACCTTTATTTCTTTCTCTCTTTTAAAATTCATCCATATTAAGTAGGCTCCACACCCAATGTGGGGCTTGAACTCACAGCTCTGAGATCAAGAGTCACAGGCTCTACCGACTGGACCAGCCAGCACCCACCCCTCTTACAGCCTTTTTTATTACGTATGATATTAACGCCCCTGCTGTGAGATGAAACCAAAATTTTAGTTTTTTATGCTTTCAAATTTCCAACATTAAAAGATGAAGGAACCAAGAATTTTAAAGTTTGGATAAAAATCTAAACAGTGTCACCTAATTTTACATTACATTTAAAAATCAAAATTCGGGGCTCCTGGGTGGCTCAGTCAGTTGAGTGGCCGACTTCGGCTCAGGTCATGATCTCATGGTTCGTGGGTTTGAGCCCTGCGTCGGGCTCTGTGCTGACTGCTTGGAGCCTGGAACCTGCTTCGACTTCTGTGTCTCCCTCTCTCTGTTCCTCCCCCACTCATGCTCTATGTCTCTCTCTCTCAAAAATGAATAAACATTAAAAAAAAAAAAAAATAAATAAATAAATAAATAAGGCTCTTTGTGGAATGAATGTGTGATGATTCAAAATTAAAAAGAAAACTTGTCTTCATCTTTAAGAGTTTTCAGAAAAGGATACTTTAACTGGAGATCCTATGGATTATTTGCAAGAACAGCAACAAGTTTTGAAATACTTCATATGTCATGAATTAACTTACACTCTTATGGATTCTGAAAAAATAAAAGACTGGAATCTTGTCGCATTATCCTTTTGAGCCATTTCATACTGTTTTCTCATACAGAAATGTTGCTATTTTATTTTATTATTTAATTTTTTAAAATGTTTCTTTTATTCTTTTTTAAATGTTTATTTACTCTTGAGACAATGCGAGAGACAGAGTGCAAGCAGCAGAGGGACAGACAGAGGGAGGCACAGTATCTGAAGTGGGCTCCAGACTCTGAGCCATTAGCCCAGAGCCCAATGCGGGGCTCAAACTCACGAACCAAACTGTGAGATCATGACCTGAGCCAAAGTCAGACGCTTAACCGGCTGAGCCACTCAGGCGCCTCTCTTTTATACTTTGAGAGAGAGAGAGCACAAACAGGGGAGGGTCAGAGAGAAGATAGGGAGACACAGAATCCAATCCAAAGCAGGCTCCAGTCTCTGAGCTGTCAGTACAGAGCCCGATGCAGGGTTCAAACCCACAAAATGTGGGATCATGAACTGAGCCATTTTTTTATTACGGTAGCCTTTTTTATTAAGTAAAAAAGCCATCCAGCTGCCTCAAGAAATGTTGCTATTTTAAAGTCAAACGGAATGACATGTAGAAGTAAATGAAGTAAAACATTAAACAGAAAGTACTAGGATCAGTTAGACTCACTTTAAACAGAACTAGAAATAATATGTTAGTAACTAGAAGACAAGAATGTTTTAATTGAGTTGGCCAAACATGAAATAGATTCCCTCTTGAGGCAGTGAGTCTGTTGTTGGATATGTTCGGAGAGGCTGCATGACCATTCCTTAGGTAGACATGGAGAGAATTCTTGAATTGCGCAGAGGACTACATTGGTGATTTTGTCAGTTTCCTTTAACCCTGAAATTTTATTATCATTCTTGCATGCATGCCTATCTCTGATTCCAAATCATGCTATTTAGTTTGTTTTTTATTGCTGTTCTACTATATGTGTAATACAAAGAACCTTGTTTTAAAGATAAAATATATGGTTTAAGTTCTTGTACCAATACCAGTTAAATGACTGAGAAAAATTAGAGCTTTCTAAATCTTAGTGTCTTCATGTACAGAAGGAGGAGTTTAATACTTACATAGTATTTATTTGTGCCAAGTCCTAGACTAAGCACTCTATACATACTAACTCACTTAATCTCTCTTAACGGCCCAGTGAGTTTGGCACCGTTTTTATGCCTATTTTTTAGCTGTAGAAATCACGAAGTCTTACCCAAGGTCACACATAGTGAGTGTTCCTCCAGTCCTTGCAATCTGTCTATGGAGTCCGTGGTCGTAACCTACAATGCATAGACAATTTTGTCACATTATGGATGTGGAAGTATTTGCAAGCTATAAAGTGCCACAAAAATGTGAGATATATTTTGTTAATACAAACAAAATAATACAGATATGTTTAAACAGTGAAAAGAAGGAAGTAATAAAGCTTAAGTGATTTGTAGGGACAGCAGCCTACTTTATCTAAAAGAAAATATATTGCGCAGAAATTCAATCTAATGACATTAAAAAAATTTTTTTTAATGTTTATTTATTTTTCAGAGAGAGAGAGAGAGCACACAAGCAAGGGGAGGGCAAAGAAGGAGACAGAATCTGAAGCAAGCTCCAGGGTCTGAGCTGTCAGCACAGCTCCCCATGCAGGGCTCGGACTCACAAACTGCGAGATCATGACCTGAGACAAAGTCAGATGCTTAACTGACTGAGCCATTCAGGCACCCCAACATTTGAAAATTTTTTAAATATTTATTTATTTTGAGAGAGAGAGAGAGCGTGCGCACAGGCACGCACACAAGTGGGGGAGAGGCAGAGGGAAGGAGGGACAGAATCCCAAGCAGGCTCCACACCGTCAGCTCAGAGCCTCACAAACTGTGAGATCGTTAAATTAATGAATTAATTCATTTTAGAGCATCTAAAATCCGTAGCATCTGGCACATACTAGGTGCTCTGTGACTGTTAAACTGTTGTTTCTGCTTCTGTGCGAGTGCTGGACTTGTCTCACTGTTCTTTTTTTCCTTCCTGCCAAAACAGGAGAGAATAACCTTCCTTGTCACACTTTTAGGGGTTTATCTGTGCTCATTTTTGTTCATGCCTCTTCATGTTCTTTTCTTTTACAAACTAAAGGATATTAGGCAACATGAAGAAAATGTTTATGGTTAGTTGTTGTTGCTATTGTAAATTATATAATTATATCCTCTTGCAAGTAATATTCCCAAGACACGATTGCTGGTGTGTTTAGATTTACAGAAAAATTGCAAAGGTAGTACAGAGTTCCTTATAAACCCTCATCCAGATTTCTCTGATATTAGCACCTCATGTAACTTAGTTGCCAAAAGATATCAACACTGGTTCATTATTGCCAACTGAACTGCAGAATCTGTGCAGATTTCACCAGCTTGTCATTACTGTTCTTTTCCTGTTGCAGGATTCCATTGAGGGCCTCAGACTGCATTCGGTCATCATGTCTTCTTAGTCTTCTCAGGTCTGTGAACAGTTTGTTTTTTATGACCTTGACAGTTTTAAGGAGTACTTGTCAGGTATTATGTAGAATGTCCCTCAATTTCGGTTTGCCCGATGTTTTTCTTATGATTAGATTGGGGTCATGAGTTTGGGGGAGAAGACCACAGAGGCCAAGCCTCCTACTTACTGCATCATATTAGACAGCACATGATCCCAACATGACTTATTACTGGGGATGTTAACCTTGACCGCTTGGTTAGGGTGGTGTCTGCTAGGTTTCTCCACCGTAAAGTTACTGTTTTCATCCTCTATTTTCATCATGTTCTTTTATTTTTTTTTTAATTTTTTTTTCAACGTTTTTTATTTATTTTTGGGACAGAGAGAGACAGAGCATGAACGGGGGAGGGGCAGAGAGAGAGGGAGACACAGAATCGGAAACAGGCTCCAGGCTCTGAGCCATCAGCCCAGAGCCCGACGCGGGGCTCGAACTCACGGACCGCGAGATCGTGACCTGGCTGAAGTCGGACGCTTAACCGACTGCGCCACCCAGGCGCCCCTCATCATGTTCTTTTAAATCAAAATTAATCAACAAATATTTGAGCTTTATACATAAGGGCCCACAGTAGGCCCTGAAGGAGGTAAGTGGAATTCTCGAACACAGGAGGCAATCAATATTTGCTATAAAATCTGTAGTTCTTTGGGAGTCTATAATGATTGTTGTCGCAGTCTTGATGGTGGAAAAGCAAAGGAGCAAGTGAGGCTCAAGACAGGCAGGAGGTGCACAGGGCAGTTGCATTCTTATTCTTCAGTCCACTTTGCCTTCCGAATCCATTCATTCACTCAACAGCTATTATTCAAGTGCCTGCTATGTGCCAGGTACTATTTTAGGTACTAGGGGCATGGCAGTGAATAAAAAAAACACATATAGTTCCCTCCCCTCATTAAGTTATAGTTTACTGGGGAGACAGGCAAATGAGTAAAACCTGTGACGTGTTAGATACGTGCTAGGAGGAAAATAAACTGGCTTGTATCTATGAATGGAGTGTTTTGGGGGCTGGTTTGTAATTGCCATAGTGTGTGCTAAAGGAAGGCTGCAATTAGAAGGTAACGTTTAAGTCAAGACCGGCAGAATGTGCTTTTCCAGGCACGGTGTCCATAGGCACTTACCGCGGTCCAGCATTAGGGGCGCCTGTGTGGCTCAGTTGGTTAAGCATCTGACTCTTGGTTTCCGCTCAGGTCACGATCTCATGATCTCACTGTTGGGTTCATGAGCTCAAGCTTCGCATCAGGCTCTCTGCTGTCAGCACAGAGCCCACTTCAGATCCTCTGCCTTGCTCTCTCTCTGCCCTTCCCTTGCTTGTGCTCTTTCGCTGTCTCTCTCAAAATAAATAAACTTAAAAGAAAAAAAAAAAAGAATGGTCCAGCAATAGAATTCTAAAACTAGGATTACTGTATGACCCAGCAATTCCACTTTGGGGTATATCTCCATCCAGAAGAATTGAAAGTACAAATTGGGTTGGTTTTCCCCATAGTACTATGAATTAAAAAGCTGTTTTAACAAATAATAGGTTCATAGAAAATCTCCAGTTTTGTGGTCTATATTCTCAAACAATAGGAAATGAACTTTCAATAAAAAAGTACATGGGTACCTTGGGCAAACTGTTTCTTTCTCACAGGACTGCGGTACGGGTGGAAAAGGGCAATTTCAGAATATCTGGAGCATCTGATTAAATGAATTTCTACCTAAGCTATTAATTTACAGTAACTAAAAAAGAGACAATTTCTCTCCTATGTGGACTTTTGAATTAAATATAAAAGAAACTCAGGCAGAGAAATATATGCACAAAAATTTTTGGTGTTCTACTTAAACTAACCAACATTTAAATTATTTTTTCTCTTGCATGAATAAATTCTGAGTGTGAGGGGGGGCAATGATCACTCCTCTCCCACCGAATTTATATAAAATTCAGCCCTCAAAAGTAAAGCGACATGAGCACGTTCATTAGCAGGAGATTATGGCCCAACCTACACAATGCGATTTGTAAACAAACTTTTATATAGAAACCATAGATCAACACAATTATGCATTTTAAAATCTGAGGTTAACAAGGCATTTAAAACAACCGAGGGTTATTGCTACTGCCTGTGATATCACCGATTGTGTAAACATTGCTATCTGGTTGAAATTTTACGGACTAGACCAGATATTTTCTGCAATGATTTAATAAGAGAACAGGATGCCAGTACTCCAGCTGTCCCCTGGCAGTTAAACTCTTCCCTGAATTTTTTTTTTTTTTCTTTTACTGTTGCTTTTAAATGAGGGGGCTGTTTGCTATTTCAGGGCAATCGTGGGGTAAAAGAACAACAAAAAAATCATACACTGTTTGCTCAAGTGGGAGGAAGACTATGATAATTCTGTATCTGTGGAGTGGAAGAAGGGGAGAACAGTGTTGAGTTCTTGCCTTACTCTTGATTTGGTGCACAAACGCCGTCAAGGTAAAGGGCTTGACAAAGTAGGTATAAAGGCGAGGCGGAGTTTCGTCTTTCTGGGGCTTCCGCAAACAGTACGCAATCTTAAGAAGACAGTTGGGCTGGAGTCCGCCAAAAGCCCAGTTTAGTTTCGTCCTTCGTTTGCTAGATGGTTTCACCCGGCTGCCTTTAACGAAGGTCGCGTGTGGAAAAGAAAGGAGCGTCACTCGGTCGCCGCGGGCGACCACGGGCCGACGGAGACCTCCCGACAGGCCAGCCTAGCCCGGCCCTTGTGCTCGTCTCCGCCCCTCGCGCTCGCTCCTCGGGTCCCGCCCGCCGGGGCGCGCTGGCGGGGCTGGCCGGGAGCTGCCCTCATCCAACATGGCGCCGCGGGAGGCGGGTCCCTCTCTCCGGCTCCCGGGGTTCCGGTGCCGTGCGTTTTGGTTCCGGAGTAACAGTGCCCTCGCCGCGCCTTCCTTCTCCTTTTGCCGCTGCCGCTGCCGCCGTAGCCGGAACGTTCGGCCCGGGGCGGCTGGGGCCGGGCCCGCGCGCGCCGCGCCCTCTGACTCGGGGTGGGGAACAGGATTCGCTTCCCGACGGAGGGCCCTCCTCGACTCTCGCTTGGTTTGGCGGCCCCGGGTCTCCTTCCAAACAGCCCCCGACTGAGTCCCCTCCAGTCGGGGACCCTCCCCTCTCCACTAAGGAAGAGTGGACACCTGCCGCTCTGTCTCCCTAAAACGGGGTCATCTCCTCACACCCACACAGACGGCAGGGGGCTTCACGATCCGGTTCGCCCTCTTTCCCAACTCCAGAACCCTCTGACCCCCGTTAGTTTATATTGGCCCCTGCCTCGTGCCCCGTCCGCGCTCACAGAGAGGCAGCCCCAACCCCATACAGGCTGGGCCTGGCTTGCTGCCTGCGGGTCCCTTCCAGACCATCCCTCTTCTTCACTCCCCCGACCCCCTGCCCTGTTCCCCTCCGTCCCCTTGTCACCCTTTGGAGCCCTCGCCTAACCAGGATCCAGTGGGTACCTCCTGCCCCAGGATGTGAGCCCCTGTAACCTGTAATGCTGTGGCTGGCCTTTGGCCCCTTCCATGCCATGGAGAACCAGGTGCTGGTGATTCGTATCAAGATTCCAAATAGTGGCGCGGTGGACTGGACAGTGCACTCCGGGCCGCAGTTACTCTTCAGGGATGTGCTGGTGAGTGGTAATCTCAGTGTCCAAAACCCATTGAGGAGGGCGCAGGGATTTGTGGGGTCGTCAGCACCTTGACCGCTGAATCTCAGCCTGGTTGCCCAAGCTAGTGGCCGTGGCCATTGCTGGCCTCCTGTGGGGGCAGTTTTATTTCTTCCACGACAGACATTGATTAATTGCATGGACTGAAGTCTGGCAAATGTGCAGGACCCTGGGGAACTAGAGATGAATCAGATTGAACCCCTGCCCTCAAGGAGCTCGCAGCTGGACTGGGACATACACACAGAAGCATCAACTGGATGCAAAAAGCTGAGTCTAGAAGGTTTTTTTTCCCCCAAGTGTTTCTCGGAATGTCCCTGGCCAGATTCCAGCCATGTCTTTCTACAGAGTTCCCTGAAGTTGGTGACCAATAGGGAAAGAGAAACTAGGCGACTGGAACTTACCATGTTTCAACAAACCCAAGGTGCCATTGGTTTTAAGATACTATTTTGTGTACCACTCAGAAAGAAAAAAAAAACAAAAAACAAAAACACTGCCTGTTAGACTGTGACATGCTGTGCATTATACAAAAGCAGCCCAATTTCAGAGATGTTAAAAGTGGAGGAAAAGATGCATCTGAGAATCAATGCTGTGTTACTACTCTCAGGATATATTTCAAATAAAGTCATGGAACGTGAGAGCAGAGTGTAACCTCAGCAGTGGTCTGTTGAGACCTCTTATCTTTTTTGAGATAGTTACTGAGGAGTAGTGAGGTGAAACTGTTTTTCCAAAGTAGTGTTGCTCACGAGTGGGGGAGTCAGTACCAGAACTCAGATTTCCTTACTTAGTAATTTTTTTTCATGTGCTGCACTGCCATTTCTCATCTTTTAGCAGACATTTGAGATAGAGTGTATTGTGCCCATTTTATATATTGAATAATTGAGGTATCAGGGGCAGAACTGACATACCCAGAAGCATGTTGCAGGTACTAAATCTATAGCGGAAGTTACCTGCAGAATAAGATGGGGCTGGGTAAAGGTTCTTGGGAGGAGGGAGATCTGTGATGTGATTTTTTTTTTTTTTTTTTTTGGTTGTCATAGGTGCCACCATCAAAATTTGATTCCTGTATCTATATTTTGAATTCTGGATGTTGCTGACCATCCAGACCATTACAGATTTTCAGGTGTCTGGGCCACGAGTCCAGAGGCTGGAGTGAGTCAGCAGCTTCCAGTCTTGTCCACCAAATGTTACCCTTCTCTTTGTGTCTGGAGTTCGCGCACTCGCGTGCATATAGTTTTCTTCTCGTGACAAAGCCCAGACTTTTTAGCATGGTCCTCTAGGCCTGTCTGGATTGGCTTCTGCCTGCCTGGCACCACACCACACCACACCTCACCTCTCACCACACCCCACGAGCATCCTGTGCTCCAGGTTACATAGAATTAACTTTAGTTCTCCTAGGCTGTCTCCACTCGGTGCTTTTCTTCAGCTAGCCAACTCCTACATGTCCTTTCAGAGCCCAGCTTCCCTTTTCCTCTACCGTAGTCTTGGTTATGTGCCCCTCCTCTGTGTTCCCACAGCATCGTTTGGGCAAAGCTCACAGGTTTTGTCACAGTTTTATCTCTCTCTTCCAGTAAATGGTGCATTTCCGGAGGAGATGGACATTCATTTCCCCTCTTTCTCATGCTCCATAGGACCCTGAAATATTTGTTCAGATATTTCAAAGGGAGCGTTAAAAAAGATGCATGCGGTTATGGTTTTGTGGACAGCCTGCTAGGTTTTGAATCAAAACGTGGGTTTAATGGGGCGACTGGGTGGCTCAGTCAGTTGAGTGTCCAACTCTTCATTTCAGCTCAGGTCATAATCCCAGGGTCGTGAGATCGAGCCCTGCATCAGGCTCTGTGCTGAGCATGAAACCTGCTGCAGATTCTCTCTCTCCCCCTCTGCCCTGTGCGCGCGTGCTCTCTCTCTCTCTCTCTCTCAAAAAAAAGTGAGTTTAATTGCAAGCAGTCTCACTAACTAGACAAGTCTCTCTACCTCTTTTAGCCTCAGTTTCCTTACTTGTAAAATGGGGACAATACCTGCCTTCAAGGCTTGTGAAGATTAAGTGAGATCGTGTCTGTGATGAGAAAGGTGTGCGCTTTCTTTCACTTTGCTCATTTGAAATAACAGAAGATATTTAGAACACAGTGATACAGTGTTTACAAACACAAACTCTGGGCCAGATTGCCTGGGTTTAAATTGCAAGCCTTACCAGACTCACTTGGGCAAGTGTCTTTTGTGTCTCAGTTCTTTACCTGTAAAAAAAAAAAGAGGGGTAGAGGATGAAAATAATGCCCACTTCATAGAGTATGAGGACTACTGGAGTTGATACGTATAAAGCACTTAGAACAATCTGGAATGAGGTAAATGCTCTGTAAGTATTGTTGTTACAACATAAGGGACAGGGCCTGGCTCTTTTGCTTCTTAAGCATCTCTCTATTGTACCTTTGGCCCCAGGCTGATTGGCTTTACTTTTTTTTTTTTTTTTTAACGTTTATTTATTTTTGAGAGAAAGAGACAGAGCATGAGCCGGAAAGGGGCAGAGAGAGAGGGAGACACAGAATCTGAAGCAGGCTCCAGGCTCTGAGCTGTCAGCACAGAGCCCAATGTGGGGCTCGAACCCACAAACTGCAAGATCATGATCTCAGCTGAAGTTGGATGCTTAACTGACTGAGACACCCAGGCTGACTGGCTTTAAAGTCAACTTTGGACAATCGGTCCTACCATCTAGAGTGCCTTGTGTCCTCACATGTGCCTATGTGCAGGTAAGCCCAGGTGGAGCATGTTTAGAGCCCTGATGAAGGGCTCTTGACAATGGGTGCTGTGCTATCTCCTGTGTTCCTATAGCAGGCTCTACGAACTGCATGTACAGATCCTGGTGGACACCTGTGATTTCTTCACCAGGGTCACGTCATCTTTTCATCAAAAAATTGTCAAAAAACTGGACACCTGGGTGACTCGGTTGGTTAAGCGTCCGACTTCGGCTCAGGTCATGATCTTACAGTTTGTGAGTTCGAGCTCCATATCGGGCTCTCTGAGGTTAGCGCAGAGCCCACTTTGGACCCTCTGTCTCCCTTTCTCTGCACCCTCCCTCCAAATAAACATTACAAAAAAAAAAAAAAGAAATTGTCAAAAACCGACAGCTATATCAGCATCTTTGGCTTGGAACCTTAAAATTTAAAGCCAAATGAAATCTTGAAGCATCCCCCTCATCTCATGTAACTCTCTTCTCCCCAGTTTTCTTTTTTTTTTTTTTTTAATTTTTTTTTTCAACGTTTATTTATTTTTGGGACAGAGAGAGACAGAGCATGAACGGGGGAGGGGCAGAGAGAGAGGGAGACACAGAATCGGAAACAGGCTCCAGGCTCCGAGCCATCAGCCCAGAGCCTGACGCGGGGCTCGAACTCCCGGACCGCGAGATCGTGACCTGGCTGAAGTCGGACGCTTAACCGACTGCACCACCCAGGCGCCCCTCTCCCCAGTTTTCAAATTCGGAAGCGTGAACCCCAGAGGGGGAAAATGCTAAAGCCACACAGCTCGTTTTTGGTAGGACCAGACACAGAAGCCAGAAGCAGTTTGTGGTCACTGAGTCATCTGTATCTGAGAGTGTTTTGTACCTGAGGTTGTAGTCAAGGGCTCTCATCACTGCTCTGTCAAATAGCTGGGAGACCTTGGACAAGGCACTTAGCCTCTCTGGGCCTGTGTCTGGGTCTGAATAATTTGGGACTGGCTGCAGGGTAAAGTAGGCCTAGCTGGTCTTCAAGGGCAGAGACATTTGATTATCTGTTTTTCAGCTGTGTTCTTTTCCTTGTAGACACAATCTCCGGTTTGGGGAAAATTGTGCAGGAGATCGCAATTAGTGGTGCAAGGGAATGTTCCCCCTATTCCCCTTGGTATTTGAATCCTGTCTCCCAAGTCCCAGCTCAGATTTCCTCTCATCTGTGAAGTTTTTACCTAGACTGAGCCTGTGATTTTTTTTCTGCCTCCTGAGTTTGCAAATACTGTATTTATGTCTTTTGTCTGGCTCTTATCAGCCTGTAAGTGCGCTGTATCGTTATTCTTTTAGGTTTGTCTTTATCTGAGTGACCAGACTATAATCTTCCTAAATCTTACTCTTCTGTAGCCTACAGCTTTGTGATCTTTATGCTCCTGGCATGTGTAGATGCTTAATTATACTTTTGATCCATCATATATTTGATTGATATATTAAAAGCATGGAGAAGAAAATGACCAAGAAATGATCACCATTAAAATATTTAAATTTAAATTTTCTTTTGGAACCTTCTTTAGGTAAATGTTATGTTGTGAATAAGACAGGGCTTTTTCTTTTTTCCTGGAAATAAGTCACTTAAAATATAACTGTAAAATATACATAGAATTATTAAATATGTCCTGGTTAGAAATGACCAGTAGGTATTAACTAATTTTGAAACTTTTCAACTCTTCAGCATTATGATAAGCCCCACCTTATTTGCTTTAACAGAACGATATGGCTGGTTGTGTTCACATGATCCCTCAAGCAAGTTTGCTTTTTTTTTTTTTTTCTCTTTTTCCCCACGTTAGGTGTAAAGCCTATTGTGACTCCTTGCTTATGGTGGTGGGCAAAAGGGGCCACTGCTGCCCCCCAAGGTTTTCAGCTACTTATTAGAAATTTGCTGTTTGATGGGATCTGCTATTCATAAGTAGGAAGGATCCTAAATTAGTTTGCTAATGCTGTAGAGTTCATAGCACAAGATCTAGGTGATCAGAGTTCCCTGAAAGTAACGTCGACGTGGAGGGTTGGGGGTGGCGTCCCCCAGCTTGTTTTTAACCACACCACTAGTTAGAAAAGGTCCTCAATAGATGCTCTGGAAGGAAGATGGGAGTGAACAAATGACTATCCACCAATCCTCAGGTGCTGAAATTTTGGGTTTCATTGTTAGGTAAGCTCTATAACTTTCCAGTCATCAGTGACTTGTTTTATTAATTTAACAGACACTATTGTGGCACCTACCGTGTGCTAGACACTCTTAAAATCCCTTTATAAATGTGAACTCATTTCGTCCTACGAGGTAGGTACAGTTATGATCTCATGGCCCAGATAGACCCAGTCACCGAGCTGCTGAACAGCAGAGTCAAGGTCCAGCCCTAGCAGTTTGGCTCCAACCCACACAGTCAGGCTTTACACTAGCTGTAGAATTTATTCCATACTCACTCTACAGTTTCCATTTACCTGTCAATAAATACTTTTACCTACAAGTGTGTAGAATGTTTTTAACACCCGATTTTTTTTTTTTTTTTTTTTTTACAAATACTTCCTCGGAGTTGATGTTTCATGTGCTAAGACTAGAGTCAGAAGGAAAAAAATAACCTCCTTTGGGTCTAATGAGCAAGGGTTGCCTAAGATAGTTCTCTTTGATCAATTTTATATGCACACATTTATTTTTGAGGGGAAAAAAAAGGCACTCTGGAGGCGAGGCTATTATGCAAATTTCCACTGCAGCAAAAGCTTCTAAAGAACTGCCTTCAGAAGGAAGTTGCAGCCGCCACTCTGCTAAGTGCCCCGCTTGGAAGGGCTGTGGGCTCCCTGCTGAGAACTACCGTAAGCCGCTTTGTCACCCGGCTGCCTGGTGCCAGTTCTGGCAGAGCCTAGGAGGGACGTTGTGGCAGAGTCCCAGAGAGCAGTGAGGTTTGCAGACCATTTAGGTGGGGCTGGACATCATGGAGGGTCATCTTTCCCAGTGCTGGCTATTTCTTGAGGATGTCCCATGCCTCTTGAGCTAAGCTGTCTCCATAGACTGATTTTTAAGATTTCAACTTTACAGGTTCATTTAAATATTGGTATCAGAATATATAAACTTAAAAAAAAATTTTTTTGTAGCCTAGATTAACTCTGTTCCAGTGTCATTCAATATACGTTTTCCAGTTGCTTAGGAGTAAAGGCTGATAAAAATTGTTTGTATCAAATGTAGCATTATAGGTTATGGCATTATTGGAATAATACGTCACAGAAACTTGTTTTTTGAACTCTTTGCACTATGAATACAAGGCACGATGTTGCTAGTTACATATCAGAAGCTGCATTTGAGTATCCACAATGTGCTAGGTTAATTTATGTATATTATTTAACTTAATTTTTGCATTATCTCTCTAAGTATTACTAGACTCCTATTGGAGGATGATCAGATTGAGGCTCAGAGAGGTTAAGTAATTTATTTCCAGTCACAGAGCTAGTAGGTGCAGACCTGGGATTCAAACCCAGGCTAGTCTGACTCCTAAACCCCTTACTCTTTCTACTGGCAGTGCACGCCACAGCCTCCCATAGAAGAAACTGTTTATTTGTTTAATACACAAGGGTGTATTTTTTTATTAAAAATTTTTTAATGTTTATTTTTGAGAGAGAGAGAGAGCATGAGCGGGGGAGGGGCAGAGAGAGAGAGAGAGAGAGAGAGGGAGGGAGGGAGGCACAAAATCCAAAGCAGGCTCCAGGCTCTGAGCCGTCAGCCTAGAGTCCAACGCACAGCTCAAACCCATGAACCCATGAACCCATGAACCGTGAGATCATGACCTGAGCCAAAGTCAAACACTTAACGGACTGAGCTACCCAGGTGCCCCCACAAGAGTGTATTTGTATATACTGTTGAATCAAGAGGGAAAGATTGTTACGAATACATAGTAGAGGAAATTTTGTAAAGAATCTCCCCCACCCCCCCACCCCCTGCCCCAAAATAGAGATTTAAGCTCTGGCCTCACATTGCTGGGCTAAGTGTGATTATGAGCTAATGTTTTTATAGTTTATGCCAACATTTCAAAAATCTTCTTCAGGTTCTCATATTTCCTCTAGGATTTGCCACATGTTAGCAATAAAGAAGATGGCTAATTGTGTTTCTTTATTCTTTCTTTGTTTAGGATGTGATAGGCCAGGTTCTGCCTGAAGCAACAACCACAGCATTTGAATGTAAGTCTGGCTTGTATACTTTCTTGACTATTTCTTTCTGCAGTAATTTTTCAAAGGGTTTATGGGTTGTATTACTTTAGAAACTGACAAAAACAGATTATTTATGATCATCATATGGTACATTTAAATATTTATAAATTAATGCAAGTTTAATGATGATACTGAACTGAGTAATATTTTCTTATTTAATCATATCTTGGGTGTGCATATTTCTATAATATAGCTTTAATTACCAACATGACCTTTATCTGCTCTTGCTCCTCACTGTAATAATATTGTGGGACGAAATGAAACGTGTAAACTACCTGTAGGCCAGTGATTACTGATTAAGAGATTGTAATCCATTACTGCTTTAACACAGCAACAGAGTAGAGCTTTTAAGTGAGCGTTGCCTGGAATAATTCTGTTTTAGTGGGGCTTGGTGTGGCTGCTACATGATGACAGTAACACTTCAGTCTTGAGTCCTTCTTCCTCACTGTCCCCTCCCCCACCAAAACCAATTGGCCTGGGGATTGGGAGGGGGCGGGATGGACTAGAAAACGAGTTTCCACATGAGCCAAGTCATTGCAAAGGACGTCAGGGTCCAGTAATGTTAAGGTGAGAGTTTAGTCCATAGAACAAGGGCTCTGATGTTGAGAAGGATGAAGTAAGGATTTTTTCCCATCTGTTTTTAGAAGGTGAAGGCCACTTTTCCATTAGAAGATGTACGGTTTCTTCACACGATAGTTTACTTGTTGTTCTTGGTTTTTATGCAGATGGTTAATGACAGTGAATACAATGTCTTTTATTTATGCTCTCTTTGGAGGACAATTTGGTGGTACTTAGCAAAATATAAAATGTGCAAAACCTTTGAGCAGGTTTTATTTTAGGAGGCTTTTCAACAGAAATACCTGCACATGTGTTGAATGCACTTCAAACAAAATATTCATTGTGGAATTAAAAAAAATTTTTTTAATGTTTATTTATTATTTTTGAGAGAGAGAGAGAGACAGCACGAGCAGGGGAGGGGCAGAGAAAGAGAGAGAGAGGGAAACACAGAATCCAAAGCAGGCTCCAGGCTCTGAGCTGTCAGCAGAGAGCCCGACGTGGGGCTCAAACTCTGAACTTTGAAATCATGACCTGAACCAAAGTCAGATGCTTAACCAACTAAGCCACGCAGGCGTCCCATGGAATTATTTTTAATAGCAAAAAATTAGAGGAAAGCTAAATTCCTAGAATAATGGATTAATAAAGTATCCATTATCTGAAGCAGCAGCCAATTGAGCAGCAGCTAAAAAGAATGATTTTATGCATTGACATGGAAAGATTTCCGTGATACATTGTTGAATAAGTAAATAATATGTATGGTGTGATCCCATTTTATAAAATAGCTAATCCCTGTACCTCCCAGCTTCGTGTATATCTTGAAAGACAAGGATCTGCAGAATGCCCACCATAGTGTTTCCAGTGGTGTCCCCTTTGGGAAGTGGACTTGAGGGTTAGAGTGGGGAACGGTTGGCTAGATGAGCACACTTTTTACTTTTCTATACTTCTCTATTGTTTGAATATTTTTCAACATTCATTACGTGTATTTAAAAGTCACTTGCGTAAAACTCTTAAAATAATTAGTACTTTATTAACCACACTGGACTGAATATCCTATTGAAAAATGGTACGCGTATCTGAAATACTAGTGTTGCAAGCTCTTCAGAGCTTTTTTGGTAAGTCCTTGGTGGTACCCCAGATTTCATGGACAGGCTGATAGTTAACATCTGTTACTGTTGCCAGATGCTGTGCTAAGAACATTCCATGGTTATCTCATTTAACTTAACCTTCACAAATCTCCATGAAGTACTTGGAAGGACTGTTACTAGCTCCATTTTAGTTGAGGAAAGGATATCTGCTCTGAGCAGCTTGCTCAAGGTCTCATAGCTAGTGAATGGTAAAGTGGACTTTCTCGTGTAGACTCCAGAACATGTATATATTCTCAACCACTGTTGACACAGGTTTTGAGAGTTGTCAAAATTCTTGAAATTACTTATTCTCATTGTTTAAGTGTAACAGAAAATAAGTTTATTTTGTACTTCCTATCTTTTTTTTTTTTTTTTTTTTTTTTTTGAGAGAGCATGCAGGGGAGGGGCAGAGGGAGAGGGAGACCGAGAGAGTATCTGTAGTAGGCTCCATGATGTGGGGCTTGATCTCATAACCATGAGATCATGAACTGAGCCAAAATCAAGAGTCGGTTGCTTAACTGACTGAGCCACCCAGGAGCCCCTGTCCTTCCTACTTCTTGCTTTCTGGGTCCCACAGAGTGTCTTGACCCCACTGGCTTCCAGAGTGAGGGATCATAGTAATAACATCGATCATTTTAGCTGTCATTTGTTGATGGCTTGCTCTCTTTCTAGCAATGGACTAGATGATTTACCTAAATTGTTGCTAATCCTGACAAAAACTCTGTGAGGTAGGAAGACTATACCTTTGGGAACCTGAGGTCCAGAGACATGAAATGGTTGCCAAGGGTCATCAGCTAGGAAGTGGAGCCAAGTTTAAACACAGTTGTTTTTGACTGTGAAACATGCACTTGGTATAACCAAGCGTGTCAGAAGCCTATGAAGTGTGTTAAGTATGGTTGACGTGGCTGATGGGTTTATGGTTTATGGGTATGATGGAACAACTCTTGGATAAGTAAAACTTTAGCCAAAGAAATACTTATGGCAATATATTTAATACTGAAAAATACACCTAACACAACAGAAAAAAAAGTGTGAATTTCTAGGTTTAAGTTCTAGGAGATCTCACTCCTTTACTGAAATAAGAGTGGCAACTCTATACCCATCTGTGTCTGGACAAGTTTTAGGCAAAAACAAAAAACAAAACCCCAAAACACACACAGACAAAATAATAACAGTCCTTTGTTTCTTGAGCTTAGAGTACTGCATATTTTCCCTTATAGACTTAGAATCCCAGCCTGGCTTTTTTTATGATTGCTCTAGGATGACCTTATTTTCTGAACCAAAGATCTGAACTAATAAATGGAATCTATGTAGAAGAAGCATTTGGAAAGATGTAGCTTGTAAGCTAATTTGCTGACATTTTTGAGCATTTCTGTGGTCTGGAGCTATGATGGAACAACTTCCAAATAAAGAAAACTTTGATCAAAGATATATTTATGGTACTGTATTTAATATTGAAAAGGATACCTAGCACTAATTGATTTCTTATGCAAAAGAGATGGTAGGGGTGCTGCCTGGTTGGCTCAGTCGATTAAGTGTCCGACTTCGACTCAGGTCATGACCTCGCAGTTTGTGAGTTTGAGCCCCATGTCGGGCTCTGTGCTGACAGCTTGGGTCCTGGAGCCTGCTTCTATTCTGTGTGTGTGTTTCTCTCTCTGCCCCTCCCTTGATCATGCTGTGTCTGTCTATCTCTCTCTCTCTCAAAAATAAATAATAAACATTTAAAGAAAATGAATAAATGTTAATTTTTTTTATAAAAAAAGAGATGGTATTGTCTTTAGCAATGTGAATTAAGCAACAAAGGAAAGGACACTGTCACGTTTACTTGTTCCACACAAATATAGAGGAAAAGAGTTGATAAGTGGAAAAGAGGGGAAAGGTCAGGTAATCTTAGATTCTTCATTCTGAGAAGTGCCATCCATTGGGTAAGACCTCTGATCCCACCAAATGGAGCTAATCTCCCTCCACACCTTTGCTAGAGCAGGTGACCCATGGGGCCTGCCTTCTGATGAGTTGTGTGCATGTTTCCCTTCTCACTAGATTTTGAAGGACTTGATGACAGGTACTGCGTTTTATTTCACTCTTATTCTCAGTACTTAGCTTAGACCCTTGCTGAATAAAATGAAATGTTGTGTGCCCATATTCAGATGGGAATCTTACAATTACTGGGACCTAAAGCCAAGTAAGTAATTTGCTATTTGCATTATTTGTGTTATTACCCAGGCACGGGATATAAACCGGTTGGTGGTGGACCAGTCAGACTCCACCCTTGACTGGGCCTTCTGTCCTGAGGGGGCAGAGGGTCTACAATGACGATATTCTTTCTGGTTTGTGTTCCTGGGAGTAGTGTTTCTGAGGGGAGTTAGGCTGGATAAGGGGAGGGAGGCCCATGTGTGCTGATCACCTCTTGGACCGATGGCCCTAAGTCTTTTTCATTTTACCCCTTTTAGGTCCTTTTCCCCTTATAACTAGAGCACAAAGCAAAATACTTTCCAATATATAGTGCTTGCTTTCTTTTTTTTTTTAACATTTATTTATTTTTGAGAGACAGAGAGAGACAGAGCATGAGCAGGGGAGGGGCAGAGAGAGAAGGAGACACAGAATCCAAAGCAGGCTCCAGGCTCCAGGCTCCGAGCTGTCAGCACAGAGCCTGACGCGGGACTCGAACTCGCAAACTGCGAGATCATGACCTGAGCCGAAGTCGGATGCTTAACTGATTAGCCACCCAGGTGCCCCTTGATTTCTTTTTTTTTTTAATTTTTTTTAATGTTTTTATTTATTTTTGAGACAGAGAGAGGCAGAGCATGAGCGGGGGAGGGGCAGAGAGAGAGGGAGACACAGAATCTGAAGCAGGCTCCAGGCTCTGCGCTGTCAGCACAGAGCCCGACTCGGGGCTTGAACTCACGGACTGTGAGATCATGACATGAGCCGAAGCCGGACACTTAACCGACTGAGCCACCCAGGCGCCCCCCTTGATTTCTTTTTTAATTAAGAAGGTATAGATGATCTTTTTTTTTTTTTTTAATTTTTTTTTCAACGTTTTATTTATTTTTGGGACAGAGAGAGACAGAGCATGAACGGGGGAGGGGCAGAGGGAGAGGGAGACCAGAATCGGAAACAGGCTCCAGGCTCTGAGCCATCAGCCCAGAGCCCGACGCGGGGCTCGAACTCACGGACCGCGAGATCGTGACCTGGCTGAAGTCGGACGCTTAACCGACTGAGCCACCCAGGCGCCCCAAGAAGGTATAGATGATCTTAAAAAAAGAATGCAAGCAGCATACAAATGAAACGAAAACTAAAAGTCTCCATTTCCCTAGTTTACTATTTAACAGTGTGTTCTGTATCTTTACAGAAGTTTTCTCTGTACATAATGCATACTATACTGCGACTAGTTCCCCCACCCCCACTTACCTTATATATACGCATGCATATATATATATATATATATATATATATATATATATATGTTTTTATGCATGGTATATATAACCTCTTCCAACATCACTGTGCACAAATTGACTTCATTCCTTTGGATGAGTACATTATACTTCATTTTATGGCCATGGCTTAATTTATTTAACCTATTGACGGGCCAATCTTAAGTTGTTAGTGGTTTTTTAGTATTGGAAAAAATGCTGCAGTCAACAGCATTGTCTTATATCTTTCCACATGGTGGAAATATATTTGTAGGATAAATTCCCAGGAGTTGGAACTACTGAGACAAAGAGTACCCCTGTTTTACATTTTAATAGCTATTACCATGTTGCTCTCTAAAGGGTAGAACCAATTTACACTCCCACCAACAATGTTTGAGAATGCCCATTTCTCTCTACCCTCACCAACTCTGAGTAATTTTTTATTAGCAAACTTCCTAGTCAGTGTCAATTTGAAAGGTGGAAGAGATTATTATGCTATTGTTTTATTTTTGTTTCTTCAATTATAAGTGAGCTTGAGTGTCTTCATTTGTATTTTGATCATTTTGTTTAATTTCTGTGAACTGTTTGTCACCTTTGCCCATTTTCCTTTTAGGTTGTACGTTTCTAATTGACATAAGGATTTTCCAATATTAAGAAAATTGGGGCTTTGTCTCATCTGTTTAGTTATTTTTGTTTAGTTTACTGCTTTCCTTTAAGCTTGCTTTGGTCTTTTTTTTCCCTCTGTTTTTTTTTTTTCCCATAGAGAGGGTTGAAATTTTTACATGGTCAGATTTATCATATTGTCCTTTGTGACTTCTGGATTTATGCCATTCTTAGAAAGGTCTTCCACATTCAGGTATTGAAAAAACATTCATCCGTATTCTTTTGTTCTACTTTAACAGGGTTAAGCACACACACGCATTAGGTATGTGCGTACATACATATGTTCGTATGTGTATTAGCATTTTTTTTTTGGAAAAGAGTGTGCACTTTTATTACAAATATCAGAAGATTTGAAAATGTTGTGCCATCTCCAGTCTGTTTTGGTGAGAGGAGGAATCAGGTGGGGAATCCAACTTTATTTTTCAAGCACATAGACAGTTGACCCCCATACAAGTTACTGAATAATTTGTCTTTTCCCAGATGTGAGAACACTTCTGAGATAAAGCTGAATTCCATTACCATAAAAAATCTTGGCTGTTCGCATGTGCAGGCCCTACATATGCTGTAGGAGCCTGACATTCATACAGGCCTGGAGACCCCTGCTGATTTTCACAGTTTCATTAACAGATTAATGAGTACACCAGCACACGAGGTGATAAAAATCAGCTGTCCCCACTGATGAGTTTCCTGTGCATATCTGTTTCGTGTTCCTCCCCCTGGCTCTTCTCTAGACAAGTGGCTGCTTCAGAGTGACTGGTGAATTCTTACTGGTGACTTGAAAGAATTGTCTTAAGTCTGTGTAGACAAATGCTGACTTCTCCCTGTGAATACCATGTGGCCCGCTTTTCCGTGGCACCCTGACTTCACACATTTGGTCTGTAGCCTTCATAAGTATCTTCGCGCTTGTCAAACTGTGCCTCTGAGTTTTGGTTCGTAAAATATGGTTGTAGGATAAAGCTTTATTTTACTTATGTCTTTCTCCGACCGTGATCATGTTATGCTCACTTCTCGTTTCAGTTGTTTCATGAATTTCTGGAAGATTATTTTGGGTGGAAATTTTAAAGCCGGTTCATCATTTTAAATTTGGCATAATATGACCACTTAAAGGAAAATTGCAATGATATAATAAGTTGTGATAGACAACTGTAGCTGATGACTGGAGAAACACCTGTAGGAGATAACCTTCATGTCCAAATAGCAAAGACTGCCTCATTAAGAATGATTGGATGAGAAAAGTCTAAATTATAAAATGTTTGGAAATAATAAATTATTTAGAAAAAATGAAGTTTCTTTTTTTTTTTTTCAAAATTTTATTTTTTGAGAGGAGAGAGACCGAGTGTGAGCAGGGAAGGGGCAGAGCTAGAGAGGGACATGGAATTTGAAGCAGGCTCCAGGCTTTAAGCTGTCAGCACAGAGCCCGACATGGGGCTCGAACTCACGAACTGCGAGATCATGACCTGAGCTGAAGTTGGATGCTTAACTGACTGAGCCACCCAGGCACCCATGAAATTTCATTTTCTTAAACTGTAGTATGTGTAGGAGATAAATGGTTGCTTATAGGCAGAACCAGGTAGGTTAATGAAAAATTGTAATTCACAATTATACAGTCTAAAGATTAACAGGTGAGAGTTTATTTTACATTCCTAGAATTTGAGACTATTTGAAGAAAGCTTTTATGTATTGAAATTTTGGTTTGCAATGTCATCCATGTGCAAAGTCCAGATCCTTTTTAGTCTTATGAGAGTAATTGCTTATTTGTAATCTTGCTGTGTTGCATGAAAATTAAGAAGTTTAATTCCTTTACCCAACTGCCAGGCTAGTTATTCCTGGAGGGCAGCAGACAATACTGCTCATTCTTGAGTCTCTAGAACCCCGTCCTAGTACCCAGCACACGGTAGACACTCATACGTGTTTCTGGAATGCACGGATGGTTGAAGGAATGAAGTAATAAGGACAAACCTTTTGTATCTCATCCGTCACAAAATCATGTTAGCTCTGGCTTTAAAATATATCCAGCGCATAATGACTGCTCAGAATCTCAGCCTGGTTCGGGCCACCATCTTCCCTCACCTCCGATGACAGGACTGGGATGATGGTATCCTACCTGGTCTTCCTGTATCTGCTTTTGCCTCCACACAGCCTCTTCTGCACATAGCAGCCAAAGTGATCCTTTAGAAGTGGGATCACAATACTCAGCACCGTCCAGTGATTTCCATCTTACTCAGGAGTAAAAGCCAAGTCCTTAAAATCCCCTACAAGGCCCTGCATTTTCTCATCTGCCCCCAACCCAGCAACAGCATTGATTCCCTGAACTCATCTGTTTCTCTAGCGCCCGCCTGCTGTGCTAGCCACTCTGCCTTTGTTTCAGTCTCCTGAATATGCCAGGTATTCTTCTACCTCAAGGCCTTTGCATTAATTGTTCCCTCTGCCTGGAACACCCTTTCCCCAGATATCTGTGCAACCCATGCCCTCATCCCGTTCAGTCTATCTCAATAAGAGTGTGAGCTACTAGAGGGCAAGGCTTTTTTCTGTTTCCACTGTTACCATCCCTAGTGCTCAGAACATTGCCTGCTACATAGGGACACTTACATATTTGTTGGAGAGAGGAAGGGTGCAAAGGAGCGAAGAAGGAATCAGGAGGGCGGTGGCATGGAGCTGAAGTAAAACTCATGGCTGTGAGCGGTGCCTGGGTGGGTCAGTGGGTTAAGTGTCTGGCTCTTGATTTCATCTCAGGTCATGATCTCAGGGTTGTGAGATCGAGCTCCACACCCAGTGCAGAGCCTACATAAGATTGTTTCTCTCCGGGCGCCTGAAGGACTCAGTTGGTTAAGCATCTGACTTCAGCTCAGGTCATGATCTTGTGGTTCGTGGGTTCGAGGCCCACATCAGATTCTGTGCTGATAGCTCAGAGCCTGGAGCCTGCTTCAGACTCTGTGTCTTCCTCCCTCTCTGCCCCTCTCCCACTTGCACTTTGTCTCTCTCTCTCTCAGAAATAAATAAACATTAAAAAAATTTTTAAAAAAAAGATGGTCTCTTTCTCGTGCGTGCGTGTGTGTGTGTGTGTGTGTGTGTGTGTGGAAAAAAAAAAAAAAATCACGGCTGTAAAGATTTGGCCATAAAAGCCAGACTGCTAGTCCTGTCCAGATCTTAGATGCTACACCCGAGAAGGGCTCTAAACTTGACAACCTTTCTGATAATTTCTCGTCGATACGTGTTTCTAACTTCTACAGTTATGTCTGCATGTCTTTCCTCTTGCCTTGGAAAAATGCCTTTGCTGTAGTTCTAATTGACTCTCACCTGGCACCGAAGGAATGTGACAAATGACATCTTATATATTGCCTTAACTTTCTGTGCTCTTTGTAGAAGCTAGATTGTTTCTCTCAAGAGCCCGTTCGAGCCCCGTCCCTGCAGTGGGTGCTGTTTCGCTGACAGCTCCCTGGCGTCTGCTAGGTGACTGCTGTTTACCTTGATAGGCACTGTGCTTGCCATCCTGACCGCCCCTTACCTGCGGCTGCCTCTCCTCCATTGGGCCTTTATGTTCCTCCTCTTGGTTTCTCTTTCGGATTGCATGTTGCTTCAAATAAAATTGCTAACAACATATGGCCTGTTATGATTCTCTTTTCCCAAACTCTGCCATTTTGTGTATTTGTGACACACTGCAGATTTTGTGAAGATTGCTTCATAATATTTGTTTTCCATCTGCTGCACTCTATTTGGTATCTTGCTAGGATTTTTTCCTCCATTTTAAGTGACATTAACAAAATCCAGCCAGTACATAGACTTTCTGGTTCTACTTTTGCTTCCCTAATGTGCTGGAAAATCATATTACTATGCTCCAGGCAAGTAGAGAAGTCTGGAATTCTCATTGTGAACCAGTGTATCAGATCTATCGCATGCCAACGCCCCCCCCCCCCCCTCCCCCCTTGGTCATATCTAGTAATGCTTTTTTGGTCAGATGGTAAAGAACCTCTGTGGATAAGACAAAAAGTTCAGATTATTTTTTCTACTTCTCATCACTTAGTACTACTACTTCCTCGTGTTCTTCAACAACGTTATTTATAACCTTGAAACTCTTTGTGCCACGTTAGTAAATTGTTATGATTGACACTTCTGTTTAGTGTTCTTTCTATAGCTAATCCAGTTTGATAGGCAAATAGCCAGAGTGTCTACTGGAATGGCTGTGTGTGTCCAACTTTTAACAGGGAAGTGTTTTAAGTTACTGTTATACCACATTGCTTGGTATGCCTTTCTACTTTCTTAATCTCCAATGACTTCTAATACCTGTCAATTTACTGTCTTTTATTTAAATTTTTTTCCAGCTTTATTGAGATATAATTGATGTATAGCATTGTGTAAGTTTAAGATGTACACCCTGCTGATTTGATGCAGTTATATGTTACAAACTGATTACCAGCACCGTAGCAATAGCTAACACCTCTAGCCTGTCCTATAATGACCGTTTCTTTTTTGTGGTGAGAACATTTAAGATTTACTGTCAGCAACATGCAAGTATATGATACGGGGTCATTAGCTGTAATCCCCATGCCCTACATTAGATCCCCAGACCTTGTTATACGCATAACTGTAAGTTTATACTCTGGTAGAAGCTCCCCATTTTCCCCCAACCCCAGCCCTTGGTAATCGGTAATCACACACTCTTTTTTTAGGTTTGGCTTTTCAAATTTTCACATATAAGTGATATATAGTATTTGTCTTTTTCTGACTTAGCATAATGCCCTCCTTGGGATTCATCCAAGTTGTTGCAAACGGCTTTTTCGTGGATGAATAATCTTCCAATGTATATATACACCATATCTTTATCTGTTCGTCTGTTGGTGGACATTTAAGTAGTTTCCATATCTTCACTATTGTGAATAATGCTGCAGTGAACATGGAGGTTCATATATCTCTTTGAGAGAGTGATTTAGTTTCCTTTGGATAGATGTCCAGAAGTAGAATTGCTAGATCACATGGTAGTTCTGTTTTTAACTTTTTGAGGAAACTCCATACTGTTGTCTGTGGTGGCTGCACCAGTTTATATTCCCACCAACAGAGCACAAGGGTTCCCTTTTTCTTTTTTCTTTAAAAAAATTTTTTTTTTATGTTTATTTATTTTTGAGAGTGAGAGTGACAGCATGAGTGGGGAAGAGGCAGAGAGAAAGTGAGACACAGAATCCGAAGCAGGCTCCAGGCTCTGAGCTGTCAGCACAGAGCCCGACGCGGGGCTCAAACCCACAAACCATGAGATCATGACCTGAGCTGAAGTCGGCCACTCACCCAACTGAGCCATCCAGGCACTCCAAAGGTTCCCTTTTTCTCCACATCCTTGTTGTCTCTTGTCTTTTTTTTTTTTTTTTTTTTTTTTTTTTTTAAGTAGGCTCCACACCCAGCATGGAGCCCAACGTGGGGCTTGAACTCACTACCCTGAGATCAAAACCTCAGGTGATGGTCTTGCAGTTTGTGGGTTTGAGCCCCACATCGGACTCTGTGCTGTCAGTGTGGAGCCTGTTTGGGATTCTTTCTCTCTCTCTCTCTCCCTCCCCACCCCCCCTCCCCCCCCAAAAAAAGACCTACGCTGAGATCAAGAGTTGGACACTTAACCAACTGAGCCATTCGGGTGCTCCTTGTTGTCTCTTGTCTCTTTTGATGCAACCATTGTGACGGATGTGAGGTGATAGCACATTGTGGTTCTGATGTGTACTTCCCTGATGATGAGTGATAGAACATCTTTTCATGTGTCTGTTGGCCATTTGTGTGTCTTTGGAATGTATTGTCTTTACAGAGAAGTGTATTATCACTTTAACCGTGAGGGCAAATGGTATGACTGCCATCATGGGGGTAGGTAGCTTGGGTTTTGCCTTTTGGCCAGAATCCTCAGTCTTCTTACAGGTGTGAGGACTTTCCAACTCAGTCTCCTCTCTGACAAGAACGGGGTCTCCATGAAAACTGATCACAAATAGTACAGAGTGTCATTCCCCCAAAGAGCAGTTTATAAAGAAAACCGATACTTCGTAAAACAGGTTCTTATTAATCCATAAGAACCATTAATTACTATGTCATCTAAGTCTCATTTTATCCCCAGGCTTATCACTTCTCGGCCTTTTGGCTAAGATCAAGTGAAGTCTCATTTTATCCCCAGGCTTTATTAGAATGCTTCTTTCAACGTAGCCAAAATCTTTCCTTGGAGTCAGACCCCTTGTGGGACATCTCCAACACTTAGCACTAGGCTGCTATTCTGGCCTTTTGGCCTCTGCTTTCTGTCCACTTAAAGCCAGGTGTCCTTATAGTATTTCATGGAACTGCTAGCCAAGAAATTATTCTGGTAGCTGACTTCCCTCACAGATTTGTCTTTTTTCCCCCTGAAATAATCCCTTAGAGATTTCATGGAATTCCGAAATCTCCTGTTTTTAGGAGCCTCAAGGGTTCAAGTTCTGGCTTTGAGAACATAGAGAACTCTTTTAATGTTGGGTTGTTCCTGATCGAGAGAGACTGTGATTTAAATGATTTTTCTGGAATCTGTGCCCTTGCTTCACAAATTATAAAAAGGGTTTTCACCTGTTTTATTAAACGCCAAACACTTCCTCATCCTGTGTGAACAATACCTTATAGAGGTCTTGTGTATATTGAAATTTGAATGTAAACAGTTCCTTTGTAACCACGTCTCTGTAGCTAGCCCTGGTGTAGACGTGAGAGTTACAAAAAGTGACTTTGTTCAGGCTGGAAATTTTTACCAAGTTCAGGACTTTATCAAGAACAAATCATTGTAGCCCACATCTAAACAGAGAATTTGACTTGGTTTTAAAACAGAAATGTAAAGTGTTTTCATATGTGGTAGTATGTAACATTATGTCCCTTTATACTGTATCTGTTTCCCCCCCTTTGTTTCCTGTATTTGTAAGAAGAATTTTTTACTTAACCTTGAAAATACTAGTTTCTAGAACTTATGTAGACACTCCTCCTGTTTCCAAAACTAGAATGGCATTTCTTTCCCAGTTTGGCTTTTAGTGTCTGCAAAAGGAAGGAAGGAAGGAAAGGAGGGAGGGAAAGAGGCAGAGTGGAAGGAAGGGGAAAAGAAAGGAGGAGTTAGGTTCCTCTATGGTCCCTTGCACCTGTAACATTGTTAGGCCTGTGCCTTCTTTGTTACTGAAAGTGACCGCCGTGTGTCTTTTATACTAAAACAGGCAGCCTTTAACAAAGTACAGTAGTGACTCTGGACAGCTCCTATTTATGTAGATATTTAAACAGTGTGACTTGATGATACTGGTTTACATTGAATTGGGGAACTCTTTGGGAACGAACTACAATCCGGGATCCAGGAACAAACGCTTTGGAGAGAAACACCAGTGAGAGCAGTTGGCTTGGTCACCGAGCAGCGCTGGCTGAACTGCTGGTTTCTGTCGCACTGTCAGACAGATTGCTATTGGCTGCTGAGGAGAAAAAGGAAGTAGCATTTTGCTCTGAAACAGGCTAATTAGGAGAGAATACAAGCTCCCTCCTAGGGTTTCCATGACCTGGCCGCTGAGCAGGGGAGTATCTTCAGAACTGCAGCTGGATGGGAGGGAGGGCCCACTGAGGTGTGGTGGGCGAAGTTCCACATTCTGGACTGAACCGCCCTGTATTTTCAGTAAGAGTCCCCAGAGCATGTCACGTAAGCTTATTCTCTTCGTGACCTGAGATTTGTCAGTTTCTGCAGGCCTGGGATCAGGTTCTCTGCATCTGATCAAATCAGCAATTAGATACTCAAGAGTGACAAAAAAATAATTAACAACACTGATTGTTTAACAAGCACATCGGAGCTGAAGCATCCAAACTGAGAGAGAGCCTGCCCTTCTCAGTTGTCCCCAGGGAGGCTGTGCACATCTCCCAGCAATGTCACTATTGCTCAAGATGTTTTTGGCATTTTTCTTTCAAGCATACATTTAGAATCGATCGCATAGGCTGTTCTATCGACAGATCTTTATCTTCAGAAGGATGAAGTGGCTAACTAAATATTCTAAAATATGTAAAAGTTGTTCTGAGTCCTGCCTGGCAGATAGTGTAGGCAAGTGATCAGGTAGGCAGTTCCAGTTTGGGTTAAAAATGAGATCTGATGTTTCCACATGGTCTAACTTTGGGTTCTTAAAGCAGTTTTTGAAGAGGTATTTCAAAACTATTTTGAACAGGAGAAGCATCATTGAAATGTTTCTGGGAGGGCGCCTGGGTGGCGCAGTCGGTTGAGCGTCCAACTTCAGCCAGGTCACCATCTCGCGGTCCGTGAGTTCGAGCCCCGCGTCGGGCTCTGGGCTGATGGCTCAGAGCCTGGAGCCTGTTTCCGATTCTGTGTCTCCCTCTCTCTCTGCCCCTCCCCCGTTCATGCTCTGTCTCTCTCTGTCCCAAAAATAAATAAATGTTGAAAAAAAAAATTAAAAAAAAAATGTTTCTGGGTATGGCTGCTTTGATGATACGTTTATTCAAATGTATACATTCTGATTATGTATTTTGTAAAGTCTAAGTATCCTCTAGTTTTAAGACTATCAAATTTTTTCAAAATAGCATGAATGGCCACTTGAAGCTTACTTGGTGTGGTCAGGGTACCCAGTAGAAATGAAACTGTTCAGAAAGAGCAAGTGAGCCACCAGATAGAATGGGATGTGGGGATAACTGCGTGAGAGTTGCCTTGCAAGGTATAACCTTCTGCTGAACTTCCCACTCGAAGTTCTTCTGTGAAAAGGGAATAGCAATAATCAAGTCATAGTGTCCACATCATGGGATGGAGGTATGGCATGGGAGGCACAAATCATGGTGCACTGTGTGTAGTAGTGTTCAGTACCTGTGAGCCATTTGCATCGTGCTGCTGTGACAGTGATTGCTTGCCTGGGAGAGAGGAGGACTGGACAAGTAAGGGATAGGGTGATGTGTGGGAAAAGAAAAGTACTGAGAGTAGCAAAGACCTATAGCCTCCCTTCAGTTTTTAAAGTTCTCCACACCAAACCTGTTTCGTCATACTCCAGTGACACTTCACCCTGGATACATGTCATGATTGACAAGCAGAATTTTTCTGATTTTCAGCTGTCCCTGAAAGTTTTAGTTCTTTATCGGGGCCCTGTTCATATTCTGTACACACATGCGCACACACACACACACACACACACACACACACACCCCAACTGAAAAACAAACCAATAACCTCAACGTCCTCAAAAATACAGTGTTGAAGCTTTGGCTGTCACGTTGTGAAAAGCAGTTGTATTATGTTCCCGGCCAACATGGTTTTTGTACATTTAAAAACTGCAGGTCTTGGGGCGCCTGGGTGGCTCAGTCGGTTAAGCGTCCGACTTCAGCTCAGGTCACGATCTCACGGTCCGTGAGTTCGAGCCCCGCGTCGGGCTCTGGGCTGATGGCTCGGAGCCTGGAGCCTGTTTCCGATTCTGTGTCTCCCTCTCTCTCTGCCCCTCCCCCATTCATGCTCTGTCTCTCTCTGTCCCAAAAATAAATAAACGTTAAAAAAAAAAATTTTAAAAACTGCAGGTCTTATCTTACCCTATGTTACCTCTTCAACAGATGAGGACGAGGATGGTGATCGAATTACAGTGAGAAGTGATGAAGAAATGGAGGCAATGCTGTCATATGTAAGTATACTACAAATGAGGACTGTTTTTTAAAACATTAATGTAGTTGAGGATGCTGCTTCTTGGCATGGGGAAGATCTGAAAGTAAATCACAGTTACCATAACATTTTTATGTATGATATACAGGGTTTTCAAGGATTTCCTTACGTGAAAGTTAAGGATGTTCTTTTCAAAAGACACTTACTGATCATATCATGAACATTAAGAATAATGCATCTTAATGACTTTTGCATTAGGTATGGTGCAGACTAAATGGACTATCAATTTCCTGTATTTTTTATGCAGTACTTAAAGTAACGGCTCATTAAAAATGAACCCCTGGGCTCTAAAAAATTTTTCAAAATCTACTTTCAACTGGAGATCTCTTTCACCCTTCCAAACAGACTATGGTTATAATGTAGCTGCAGGCTTGGTATGGATACACGGTTTAAAAATGTATTCTCAGTTATTTTATGCACTAAAATAACTCTTCCTCCCTCCCTCTTTCTTCCACCCCAGAATGAATAGGGTTACTTACTGACTCAAAGTGATTTGAATATATACTGAATGACTTTTATGTTTCAAATTTCAGCGAACATTTGCGTTAGTGTTTGTCTCAGGACCGAAGTAGATAAACAAGAGAAAAGGGTATATTTCTAAAACTTTAATATTCAGCTTGACAAACCCAGCTATGATGAAGGGACATTGCTTTTCTGAGCCCTGATTTATGCTGTCTTCTTATTTTGTTTTATTTCCTCTTACTCATTTTTTTCTATTTTATCTGAATTTGTAATCTGTTTACAAAACCTTCTCTAGTGGCCTGGTGGAAAGAGCACTGGACCCGAAGTCAGGAGACCACTGCTCTTCTCTGGCTTGCTGGCCTTAGGCAAATCACTTAACCTTTCTGTGCTATAGTTGCCTCATCTGTCAATTGTGGATAATAATACTTGTCCTTTCTACTGCACAGGGTCATTGTAATGATCAAATGGGATAATAGATGTGAAAGCCCTTTGGAAAGTTAAAAGTTCTATACAAATGCAAAGTAGTATTCTGGTGGAAATGATGGAGTCAGGGCCCTTGCTGGTCAGTGAGACTCTAATCTTAGCCAGCAGTGAGGCTGTAGGTTTTTGATGGACCTCAACTTCAACCAGGAGATTGTTTCATTGTGATGAAAACTGTAAAATATCTGTATGGGTTTCCGCCAATAGTTTTAATTTAGGGTAGGAGGAAAGAGAACAAGAAGGATGGCATGATTAACAGAGCGTTGCATTCAGACCAGCACAGAGTAGGAAAAGTCAATTTCCCATTGACTTCCCATTAACTTATTTGAGAGTCTTTGTGCACTGAGAATTTAGAGCAGGGCTCATCAGTACCTTGAAGGGCAGAGTAGGGTTGTCTGCTGAAATGTCTAGCACTGGTATTGATAGATTGGCTAACTCTCCTGAGAATGTGGCATGCTTATATTTAGAAAACACACACGTACAGATGGGTTCTAGTTTTTTCACATACATCCATTGCAGAGAGTACATTACTGACATCAGTGTACTTTTATTATGTCTCTGACATAACCACACGCAAAGGTGTGCTCTCAAAAGCGTTCTTTTGGGAAGATCTGACAAATTGTGCTTGGTGAGAAATGTTACTGCATGTGACCACAGTGATGATAATCATTTCTGTTTCTAAGTGCCTACTATACATATACTAGATGCCTAACGTATTTTATTTTCTTTGGTTTTAATAATGACTCTGTGAGGTAGATACTATAATCCCTACGTTTTAGCTGAGGAAGCCATGGTTAAGAAGTATGCCCAAGGTTTTAGAGCTAGCGTGAATGTGAATGTGGAATTTAAGTCCAGCCTCTCCTTATGCGAAAGCTCATGCTATGGAAGGTGTTTCATGCTGTTTCTGTCCCATCCACCTCCTTGCGCATTAGTGTGGGAATCTTTCTGTCATCCTCGTTACTAAATTCCGAATGATTTGTGTGTAGGGCGTACCTTAGTTGAGCTGTCTGTAGTATATATTCCTTTTGATTTATGCTTATTTTTTCAAATGCAGTATTTATTTTTGTGTTGTAGGAAAATATTAGAGTTATGTAACTGTCCTTAAACTTAAAAGTTTCTGAGATTTCTTTAGAGCCACTTTTTAGTCTGAAAGAAATCATCCAGCTCATTGACCTCCAAATCTGTGGATTTCGTGAATGACTCAATTTTTATTTTCGCATTGGAGGGCAGGCACTGGCATTGTAACCTTTTATTTTGCCAAATAAACACATTAACAAAATAAACTAATAAAAATTGCCTACTGTTAACCATCATTTTACTAACAAATAGAGTCATTTAAAGGTTAGAGATGGTGGGCAATGAATAATCTCAAAAGTAAAGGTGACCATTAAAGTGAGTCAATTTAGGGGCACCTGGCTGGCTCAGTTGGGGGAGTGTGCTTGTGGGTTCAAGCCCTACTTTGGGTGTAGAGATTACTTAAAAATAAAATAAGATACAATAAAATACAATAAGATAAAATAAAATAAAATTAAAATAAAATAAAATATAAAGTGAGTAAATTTAGTTTTAGGTAAAACGCATTACTTTTTTTTTTCTTCTTATTTTTTTAAATTGAAGTATAGTCAGCACACAATGTTATATTAGTTTCAGGTGTACAACATAGTGAGTTGATATTCTTCTTTATTATTTTTCTTAATTTTTTTAATGCTTATTTATATTTCAGGGATAGAACATGAGCAGGGAAGGGTTAGAGAGAGGGGGAGCCACAGAATCTGAAGCAGGCTCCAGGCTCTGAGCTCTCAGCACAGAGCCCAACGCGGGGCTCAAACTTTCTAGCCATGAGATCCTGACCTGAGACGCTTAACTGACTGAGCCACCCAGGTGCCTCAATATTCTTTTTTTAAATAAATGCTTATTCAGTTTTGAGAGAGACAGAGAGTGGGGGAGGGGCAAAGGAAGAGGGGGACAGAGGACCCAAAGTGGGATCCGCACTGACAGCAGCACGTCCCTCGCGGGCCTCGAACTCACGAACTGTGTGATCATGACCTGAGCTGAAGTCGGATGCTCAACTGACTGAGCCACTTAGGTGCCCCAATAGTCTTTACTTTTAGTGGATGGCGAAGACGTTTTTATGAATTGGCAGTGGCCCGTGCATTGTGGTCTGGCTGATCAGGTCCAGGTTTTCTCATTAATTCACTTAAATTTATAGCTGGCAATCTGAAGTCCTCAAAGAATTTTAACTTATGTTCTTGTCTTCTGATTCTAGGTGTTTGAGCAAAATCTTTTTATTTTTTTTTTTTTTTTTTTTTTTTTTTTTTTTTTTTTTTTTGAGCAAAATCTTTTTAAATGAAAATGAAAATATCCCCGAGAGAGATAATAAGCTTTAAGTCATTTAAAGCCTAAATGGATTTCCTTTTCCTCTTATCTATTGAGATAGCCCTACCATCCTGTACGCTTTATGTGTTCTGTTTATGTAGAGTTGGGCTCTGCATAAACATTTAAAAAGTAAAGAGTAGGGGAGCCTCTTCCTCAAAAAGCACACAAAACATTGGTTGGCTGCCATTTTGATCTGTCTTGGTTCTTATGATTGAAATTCCTTTGGGTTCCAGTTTGTCCTAAGGAGAACCATTTGGGCCTAATGTCACAATAGATTTTGGTTGAGGGGCACCTGGATGGCTCAGTCGGTTGGGCGTCGGGCTTCGGCTCAGGTTGTGATCTCACAGTGTAGGTTTAAGCCTCACATCCGGCTCTGCGTAGAGTGGAGCCTGCTTCGTGTTCTGTGTCTCCCTCTCTGCCCCTCCCCCGCTCATGCTCTGGCGCGCGCGCTCTCTCTCTCTCTCTCTCTCTCTCTCTCTCTCTCTCTCTCAAAGCTATATAAACATTTAAAAAATTAAAAAAAAAAAGATTTTGGTTGATAGTCCTCAGTTGCTGATCTGTGAGGAAAAACTTGCATGGTCTCTACTCTTTCGGTTCATTTTGACCCTGAAAAAAATTTTTGAATCCAGGATCTGGGTGGTGGCATAGGGGAGATACCGAGAGATGAGCACATATTTACTGTAAAGCGCAGCTTAGTTTTTCTTGTCAAATTTAATAAATTTTCAGTCCCCTTAGTATTTCTTTAAAATCCATAGAGGGAAAACAAAAGTAGAGACACGTTTACCAGAAATCCCTTAATCATTCTTTTTCACTGATTACAAAGGGTAAATGAATAAACAGCTTGGATCTCTGAATAGAATTAAAAAGAAAATTTGCAATGTCTGGGTTGGAACTTGCAAAATTACTTTCTTCTCCCTTGAATGCAGGCATTTTCTGGCTTTGGGCCAACAGAAGCATAAGTTTTTATCAGTAATTTAAATAGATTTTCGTATTAGACCTGAAAATGTTGCCTTTTTAATTGAAAACTTATCAATTATTTAAATTGCTAGCAGCCTTAGGCTGTTAATTTTATGTGTGCCATAATAATGGCATACAGTGGTTTTTGATACATGTGACACAGAGTATCGCATCGTGGTAAGGATTTGTCATGACAATAAGTTGTCGTGTGCTGTTAAATAATAACCAACATATTAAACCCAAGTCTGTTGTCACACATTAGTACCGTTTTATGTAAGTTATTTAGAAGTTGTATTCTTTTCTTCATTAGATATATTTTTAAGAGATAATGAGAAGAAAACAAAGCTATAATAAATTGTCTTTTAAGAAAATGTAAAGTAATTTGGTCTCCAAGGAGATATTTAATGTATTGAGAGAATCCAGCAGCCAAGTGTTATTACAGCACCATTGTGATCGCTCTCTGCGTTTTGTTATGAGTTTGTGTTAATCAACAATCTGTTTTTATAGCGTAGTTTCTTGTAAGTTATGTTGTTAGAATATTCCACTTCTGGGATCATGGCTTTTCCTCTGACACTATTGTATCTTTTTAATTCCTCCATAAAGTATTTTTTTAATTAGAATCTGAAATGCTTTATTAGCAAAAAAAGTACACCCAACCTACATATTCTGAAAACTAAATACCTGATCATTGCCAATTATTTAAAGGACCTTGTTAAATAGTCCCTTACTATGGTTTACTGTTGTTGTTGTTGTTGTTGTTGATGTTCTTGTTTCCCCCTCTCATTTTCTGGGAAGATTAAAGACGGAATGTTGCTTCTCTCCTTCCGTCTTTTTGTATTCGTTGTCTGGCAGAGCTGGCTTCATTTCCTTTCAGCATCAAACAACAGTGCTGGGCCTTGTGTATTGATTCATGTGAAGCTTTATCTATCACTGAGACCTGGTTATAGGAGGGGGTTATTTTAAAGTTAACCTCTGCTTTTGGGTGACCTTTCATTAAGAAACCCAGCAGTACATCTTGCGTTTGTAAATGGATTCATACTTGTTTCTGCTAAATCCTGTGTCTGGTACAGGATTTATTACACCCGGTTCTCTCGATACCGAGAGGCTTGTATGAGTGGAGCACAGTATTAACAAGAGTAATTTTCTTCATTTTGCCCATTCTCTCTCTTTATACCATTTTTCCACGTTGCCAGAAGAGCATGGGACAAGTTTAACTGTAATGCCTCCCATTATGCAGAGACCTTGTGTTTTAGTGGAGTGTAAGTATTCCCTTTGGTATACTTGACCATAGTGTACCTTTTTAGATGTTGGGTACCATGAGGGAAAATACTCCTTGACCTCTGTAGCACCTTGTAAATTGGGATATGATTAGCTTTATCCAAGTATATGTAATTTGGAGATTGCCTCTAAAATCATGCAGTTACCCAAGTGGAGTTGGAAGGAAGGGAGCCTTAGAAGTCTTGTCCAACTGCTTCATTTTGTAGATAAGGAAAATGAGGCACCTCCACAGAGGTCAGATTCAGTTGGAGGTCAAGTTGCCAGTGAATGGGAAGACTCTCAGTGTCTTTACTCCTGGTGGTTTAAAATGATGTTTTTGTTTTGGCGTCTATTGAGGTCCTGCTGAGGAAGCTTTGCAAATACTTCTTTTTTCCTGATATCAAAAAAGAATGCTGTTTACTGGAATGTTAGTGTGCCTGAGTTTGAATAGGAATGTAGAAAATACTTTGTGGGCTTTTGAAATTTTAAAGATTTCGTCCTTATCTATAGGCTGAGTTTTACCACAAAATTTGTTGCCCACTTAGGAGTTGAACATTTAACAGCATCAGGGCCTTTGCTGTTGAGAAGTTTTCTTCAAAGACCAAGAGGCTGGAAGCTCATTTTCCACCTGGTGCATTTCAATATGCTCCATGTTAAGTAGGCTCTGCTTTGAACTTTGTACCAGCAAAATCAGCTCAGTCTTCAGTGAGTGGCTGGCTCCCTACAAGTGTGGTTCACCCACACAACGGTCGTGCAGCGTGTTCTCCTGGGAGGGTGGGGAAGTGGTACAAACAGTGAGCGAGCTGAACCAAAGGAAATAAATACATAGTTTTGGAAATTACTCTTTTTTTCTTAGCTTAAAAAATGACATTCTCGGGGCCCCTGGGTGGCTCAGTCGGTTGAGCGTCCGACTTCGGCTCAGGTCACGATCTCGTGGTATGTGAGTTCGAGCCCCGCGTCGGGCTCTATGCTGACAGCTCGGAGCCTGGAGCCTGTTTCGGATTCTGTGTCTCCCTCTCTCTCTGACCCTCCCCCGTTCATGCTCTATCTCTCTCTGTCTCAAAAATAAATAAACGTTAAAAAATTAAAAAAAAAATGACATTCTCTAAGCTGTATAATATCTTGTTTTCTCATCCTAGTCAAAGAATAAAACTTTTGTTCAGAGGCAGATTATTTTAACTCCCTTCTCTGTGTTGCTTGGGACATGTGGATGCCTGTGAAATAGTGACAAACATGCGGTAGCTGCTTATTTAGCTCCGTTAGCCCCTGTTGTGAAATATCTTGGGGCATCTTTGCTTGTGAGGAACAGAAGCATACTGGAGTTTTCATCAGAACAAGGGGCTTATGTGGCTCTGGAAGCAAAGGAAATCTCCAGCCAGCACAAGCAGGCCTCAGCGGGGGTGCCACCAGGGCACTCTGGGGTGCTTTGGACCACCAGTGTTTTGTCATTAGCATGGCTTTAGTTCATCTCCGTGGAGGGCTCAGCGTAGGCTATGGGCTGTCTGGTTCCTCTGGGGTCCCGTGTCCAGGCAGTTGGCGCGAGGCAGTAGAGCCGTGCGATACCTCCGTTAGCCCCTTGGGGGGGCTCTGGCTTGGAGCTTGTCTTCAAAGGAGATGTGGGCTGCAGGGGAATGATGGACCTCTAGCAGTCGGACTGCCTTGGGGCATACCCAGTTGACTAGGCCCTTGTTGGCAGCTCTTAAGGAACCTCTGTTCTCTTAGGGCCATTCTTACGGGAAACAAGAGGGATATTTTCTACATATATCTGAAACATCAATGTAAATATGCTACAACACAGTAAGGTTAGAGTGATTCAATAAATTATCAATCTAGGCAATGTGTCCAAAAAGGTATAAATTTAAGTAATAGAAAATTTCAAAACAAGTTGCTTCTTTCTAGGTTTCTCTGTTACTGTTACTTATTATATGTTCTTTACTCATTCCCACCTGCCTTTTTATTTATTCTTTTTTTTTTATTTTGAAAGAGGGAGAGCGAGCACACACACGAGTGCACAAGTGGGGGAAGTGTAGAAGGAGAGGGAGGACCCCCCGATGCAGGGCTCAATCTCATGACTGTGAGATCATGACCTGAGCTGAAATCAAGAGTCCGGTGCTTAACAGACTTAGACAGTCAGGCGCCCCTATTGATTCATTTTTTAATGGAAGTTGAGGGGCACCTGGGTGGCTCAGTAGGTTCAGTGTCCAACTCTTAGTTTTGGCTCAGGTCATGATCTCATGGTTCGTGAGGTTGGGTCCCATGCCAGGCTCTGTGCTGACAGTGCGGAGCCTGGTTGGGATTCTCTCTCTCCCCTCTCTCTGCCCCTCCTCACCTCGTGTGCTGTCTGTCTCTCTCTCTCTCTCTCTTTTATTTATTTATTTATTTTTTTTTTTAAATTTTTTTTTTTCAACGTTTATTTATTTTTGGGACAGAGAGAGACAGAGCATGAACGGGGGAGGGGCAGAGAGAGAGGGAGACACAGAATTGGAAACAGGCTCCAGGCTCCGAGCCATTAGCCCAGAGCCCGACGCGGGGCTCGAACTCACGGACCGCGAGATCGTGACCTGGCTGAAGTCGGACGCTTAACCGACTGCGCCACCCAGGCGCCCCTCTCTCTCTCTTTTAAAATAAATGAACTTTAAAAAGTAATAGAAGTTGAGCCGTAGGCTGGATCTTTATCAAGCATTCTTGGAAATGGATGGCTAAATAAAGTGTGAGAGAATGTCACATTTGGCCTGCTCCCTGCATGGCCTGATGATCCTGTTTTAAATTTTTTTTTTTTTTATGTTTATTCATTTTCGAAAGACAGAGAGACAGAGCACGAGCAGGAGTGGGGCAGAGAGAAAGGGGGACACAGAATCTGAAGCAGGCTCCAGGCTCTGAGCTGTCAGCACAGAGCCCGACACGGGGCTTGAACTCACAAACCGTGAGATCATGACCTGAGCTGAAGTCGGATGCTCAACCGACTGAGCCACCCAGGCGCCCCTGATGATCCTGTTTTAAGTCGCAGATTCCCTTATCTGTGGGGGATAAGATCCAGGATCCCCTCCCCCCCACCCCATGCAGGCCTGTGACTGTGGATAGTACCAAGCCCTATATATACCATGTGTTTTCTATACATACATATCTGTGGTAAAGTTTCATTTAAAATTAGGCACAGCAGGTGATTCACAACAATAACTAATAATAAAATAGAACAGTTACAACAATATACTACAGTGAAAGTTATGTGAATGTGGTCTCTCTCTCTCAAAATACCTGATTGTACTATACTCACACTTCTTGTGATGCCAAGAGTTGATAAAATGCCTACATGATGGGATGAAGTGAGGTGAATGACGTAGGCGTTGTGACCTAGTGTTAGCTTACTATTGACCTTCTGACAGTATGTCAGAAAGAGGATCATTTGTTTCCGGACTGCCTTTGACCACAGGTAACTGAAACCATGGAAAGTGAAACCACAGATAAGGGGGGACTACGGTATTTAAACCTCTTCTTTAGAAGTGCAGCAGAATTGCTGCAGCCTAGAAATCAGATGAAAGGTTAGTGTAGACACTGCCCCATGCTAACCATGTGGATGACTCTGAAAGCTCCATCCAGGAGGTTCATGCAAGTTTTGGACCCATTGCTGAATACAAATTGAAACTCCTTCTGCCAACACACATTACCTTAAACTTAGCCAAGTTGAAGTTCATCTGCCATCGTCTATCCAAACCTCTGTTAAGACCATCTGGGGCTCCCTAATGTCCTTTATGGTTTTACTATTCAAAACAAACAGTGTTATCATTAAGTGTGGCCAACTTACTGTCTTTTTCACTTCCAAATCATTAATAAATGCATCCATCCAATAACATTAGCCTATAAATAGGCCCCAGAGTTGTTCCCTGTTGACCTTTTCACTGTAAGACTTTTCATTGTGATTTTCTTTCTCATCATCTAATCTGTCCGCGACCATGTGGGGACCCTTGGTCTAGAGTCCAAGGAAGAGCGTGTGTATGTTGTAGTACCTCAAGGCAGGGGCAGTGAGCTCTTGAGAAGTGGGGGGATCTGAAGCCAGATCCGTAAATGCAGTTATTAATTTGGTATTCAACATAGATTAGTTTTATATGTTATTTTTGACTGCTGGAGCAATTGTGTGCTTCCTAAGAGGTCAGCGTCCATAGAAGGAAAGCCTCTCAATGTAAAGTATAAGAAATAACCAAAAGAAAGTGTAACTGAGGACACACTAAGTAGTGTTCTAATTGAATTTGTATCCATTTAACAGAGTTCAGGTTGTTGGGCTCTTCACTGGGAAAACTAATAAATTAACTATGGACTGCAAATAGTTGGTTAGTTTATTGATTATTGCTGTAATTACTGACTGAGCTACCTATAATGGGGTATGCTTGCAGTATTGACTGAACAGGAATGTGAAAATTTTATCATTAGTAGGAAAAAACCAGCATACTTATTCCTCATAGGTTGAAACACTGTACTGTTAGAAGGTATGTTAAGGAGAGGTTTAGGAAACTGTTCTGTCACATGTATAGAAGAATAATGTATAAACCTGATTTGATGCGATTTGATATCTAAGACTTGCCACCGAGTAAGTTAGGAGGTATGAGCAATGAAACTAGCTGCCACGTCTCTATCAGCTCCTGTCTGTCTCCTTCCCGTAAACATTTGTGGAGCACTCTTATGTGTGAGGCACAGTGCTGGGCACTGTACAGCGTCACTTCTTAGGTTTTTAGGGACACAGGCCTATTTGAAAATGTGAGGGAAGTTGTTTATTCTCTTCCCAGAAAATTGACACAATGCAGTGTTTCACATATAATTTCAGGAATTTGAAGGCTCTCCTAAGGCCCATATAGACTCCAGTTTAATACCTCTGCAAGATACAAGAGGTATTACAAGACACTAAAGTACACAAGACAGGGCCCCTGCCCATGATTAACTTCCAGAAGAAAAATAGACATGATTCTTTATAATACCCTTTTAATTATTTTATTATTTATGGTACTGTAGTAATGGAGGGAAAGGGAGGGGCAGTGACTCAGCCTTGATAAGCAGTTAGTTAAATCTACCTCTGTACTTGGTCTAACAGTGATCTTGTTTAGGGGTTTCTTTGTTACCCTATTGTTAATGAACGCTTCTCTTCTATGTACTGTTGCCTGGAAGTGGGAGATTCATAGCCCTGTGCCCTATTTCAAGATTCTTTTCAAGTACTTTATAGAAGGTTTCCCATATACTGCTTCCTTTGATTGGATCTTCTTAATTCCTTTACGAGGTGAGCAAGGCAGGTATTGTCCTATTTTTATAGCTGAGGCTACTGACGCACATAGTGGGTGCCTTTCTTAAGGTCATACAACCAGTAAACGTAGAGCTAGGACCTGAGATCACTCACTGATTTGCTCACTTATTTGTACAGCCAGTTTTAAAAAAAAAATTTTTTTTTAACGTTTATTTATTTTTGAGACAGGGAGAGACAGAGCATGAATGGGGGAGGATCAGAGAGAGAGGGAGACACAGAATCCGAAACAGGTTCCAGGCTCTGAGCGGTCAGCACAGAGCCTGATGCGGGGCTCGAACTCACGCGCTGCGAGATCATGACCTGAGCCGAAGTCGGCTGCTCAACCGACTGAGCCACCCAGGCGCCCCTGTACAGCCAGTTTTATACTATAAATACTTATGGGATAGCAGCTATGTGGCCAAGTGCTATGCTAGGTGGTGCAGGTACAGTGAACATATAGTTCATTCCTTCAAGGAGCCCATGGTCCATTCAGGGAGATTAACAAAAAAGCCAACAGTGTTCAGTGTGGGAGGATATGAAAACTCATAATTGCCAGGGAGAGTGATAAGTGCTCTAATATGCTTAAGTGTTAGGCGCTCTGTGAGCACAAGAAGGAGCACCTGGTGTAGCTTTGGGGACAGAGGAGGCTTCCTGAAGAAGGTGGTGTCTGGATGGAGTAAGCTGGGACAAAGGGACAGGGAAGAGAGAACAGTGTGTCAAAGGCTCAGGTGTAAGGGCAGCTGGTGCATTCAGGAGGAGCTACCTGGGATTCAGTGTAGAACAGACAGGGAGGCAGGAAGGGTATGACATGAGATTGGGAAAGAAGGTGGGCTAGACTGGAGGGCCCAACCTTGGGGAATTGAGAAGCTAGGAAGATGTAGAGTTAATAAAACTGGTGTTGATTAAGTATGGGGAAGAAGGAAAGAGAGGTGGTCTGGTTTACCTGCAGCTATCTGGCTTGGGAAACTAGGTCATTGTGATGTCATTGACCGAGACAGGGAGCCCAGGTGGTGGAAGATGGGTCTAGGGCACGAGGGAGGGTGTGAAAGGTAGAGACCTGTTGAATTTGAGAGGCCTCTGGATAACCAGTGTGGTATGTTCCGAATCTTAGGAGAGAGATTTGGGCTGGAAATAAAGATTTGTGATTCATCAGCTCCTAATTAGTCTCAATGACTCCTCTGGTAATTGAAACCTTTGAAGTGGCTGAAGTTAACTCAAGGAGAGTATAAAATAAGAAGAGAAGGTTGATGAAAAACCGTGGGGAGCTCCAGCATTTAAAGGAGGGGAGGAGAAAGAACCACTTACAGGAGACTGAGTTGAGTGGGCAGAGAGGGAGGAGGAAAACCAGAGGGGGTGCTGAGGAGGGAGGGAGAGGTCACCCGTCAGCGCGGTGCCACGTGTCCCCTGTGTGTGAAAAGATCGGTGACATGGCTGAACCCAAACAGGGTGTAACTAAAGAAGCCACTCTCCCCACCAGCTCAGCAGTCTGCCCAATAGCCCGATTTCTTTAAACGTTTTGAGGTATGAGAAATAAGAGGTAACTTACCTTTGGACTCTTAAATAGTAAACGTACATTTTATGTTCTGAGTACACGAAAGAAGTATTTTTGTTGCTGTTGTTCACTGATAAACCTTTTGTTTCATCTATGGAACGATACTCCCAGAACAGGATAGGGTTGTGAGAAATTAAATGAATAAACAGAAATAGCTAGTATTGAGCCTAGTACACAGTAGGTGGTCTATAAGTGGTTGTGTATGTGTGCGTATCTCCCTATGTCTCTGTCTCTCTTTTAATAGAGAACTTGGGCCTTGTAAAATGAAACGGTGCTGTTTGGGAACTCAAGTTTTTTATATGACAGATTTCCATGAAGACAAAAAATGTTGTAATTATTGACTGAATTGTGCTGTTGGAATTAGAATTAGGTTCATAACAAATAGCAACACTGTTTGATAAACTTGCAAACAAAACAAGCCAAGAATTGTACTTGCTATCCCCTCGTTGAATCTGGCCCTCTGTTTCAAATTAATTAGATTTTTGGATAACTGTGCTAAACTTTGTCACATCCTTATTAAAATTGTTTAAGGATTTTGAGGAGCATCTCAGAGGGACTCAAACTAATCTGAGTCTGGTACTGGAGATTCCATTAGCAATCACAAAACTGATTAATCTTTTACTCCGTTAGCTTATTGATTATTGCTGCAATTACTGCGCGTAACAGATTCTGCCAGGAACACCAGCAGAAAACACGTTTTATGACTGCTGCTGAGGTACTCAGTCTGAGCACGATATTTTGTACTTTTTACACATAACTGTTTTTGTATTTTTAACTGGGAACACTTCTATTCAGAAAGTGCTGTTGTTTCAATGGTAAGAGGTTCACTTTTTAATTTCTCAAACACCAAGAATACATTACAGTTGGCAAAGTGCCTTCAGAAATTTCTCTTGCTGCTGTTTCATTTGGAACTTCACGGCCACCCTGTATAATGGACCAGCTATCTTTACTCTCATTTGGAGGAAACAAGGGTTAGGTAGCAGGATCAGGATTAGACCCTATTTCAGTCAGTAAATATTTATTGAACACCTGCTATATGCAGCTCTGTGTTAGGGGTAATAAGAGCCAGGATAGGATTATAAAGATTACGTTTAGGAAGTTACTTGGATAGCTTCAGATTATGCCCCCATTAATGTTAAAATGGTCACTGTTACTTTGCTGTCCAAGCCATGTTAAGTCTCTTGGCATAGGGGCACTTGGGTGGCTCAGTTGGTTAAGCTTCTGACTTCAGTTCAGGTCATGATCTCTCAGCTTGTGAGTTGGAGCCCCCGCATGGGGCTCTGTGCTGACGGCTCAGAGCCAGGAGCCTGCTTCGGATTCTGTGTCTCCCTCTCTCTCACTGCCCCTCCTCCGCTTGCACTGTCTCTCTCTCAAAAATAAACAAACATTTAAAAAAAATTTTTAAGTATCTTGGCATGTAAGATTTTGCTTTTTATTTGTTTGGGTTTTTTTCTTCAGTTTGGTTTGGACTGTTAGAAGTCATTGCTTATTTTATCACTATTGAGAACAAAATTGGAAAGGCTGTCTTTAAAAGGAGAGTATCTAAAAACACTGAGAGATTGCCTGGATCTGGAAACCCCTTGCTTCCCAGCTTCAGTGCTAGCCCGTCTGACCCTCAAGTGAGTCTCCTGGCACTCCTCTGGCTGTGTAGCACCTTCGTAATCCGAGGGGCGGCGACTATTTCCTTGCCCAGCTTATGTGCTGGGGAATGGCCACTCCCCACATCGGGGCCCTGTGAGTCCCCCAAGTGCCTTGCTCATCTCACGGGGCAGCACAGGCGTACACACGGCCTGTCAGGACTGCTCTGGGCCGGGAGGTACACGTGGCCCCGTGCCATATCTTCGTCCCTTCGAGAACGCTCGGTATGCGGCAGCCTGAGCTCTTAGGCCTGGTGCCTCTTTGCCAGCCCCACCCTGGCCCTCACAGGGCCTGCTCCTCAGAGTCGCTTGTCTGGAGTGGGCCCAAGCCATGGGTTTAATTACCACCCTTTACGGTGTGCTTCTGATGCTGAATTGCTTTGCTGTATGGATCACAAGATTCTCTGTTAATACAAACAGAGATCAAACCCAGTATTTCAGCAGGAAAAAAAATGTCCCTTGGATTTGGAAGAACTGTGGAAAACAAAAAGCAAATGCTAACTACTTGCTTTACAGATACTGGCAAGTGGCACACTTAATATCATTACTATGGCTGTGTTAAAGGTAGCATAAAGAGATGGTTATACGTGGCCGAAAAATTTGTGCAATGGTTATAAACGTATGTATAGTTTGCCAGTTGATTTGGCACAGGTCTGAAATGAAAGGGAAACCAAATTTATTTATTTATTTTAGGAGGCAAATAAATAAAGTTGGAAAACAGGTCAATTTCATGCATGCAAGGTTTTATAGTAGGAAAAAATGCATTGCACCTGTTCTGACCCTTTACATTTGAGGTTATTTGTTTTCAAACTTGACCCCAAGCACCAGTTTCAGACAACTCTATAATTAATTTGTTAGACAAAGCATAAAGATATTTTATTCGTTTTGATTTCTAGGACTGTAGTGAAGTAGTAACTGAAATTACTAACCTATTGTACATAGCAGTTAATTAAAGAAAAGCATTAACTATAGGAGAACACCGCCACTGCTGTTGTCTTGTATCAGTATAAAAAGGCAGTAATTTTTTTGACAGCCACTGATTGGAAAGTTGCTTGCAGCCTTCCAGAACCAAGGGGGTACATGCTGTGGATCAATAACCGGCAAATTTCCCATTAAAAAGAATACCTGAGCAATGTTCCAAATAGCCACTGGCATCTTAATTTTCCATGGAAACCTCAAATACTTGTGTGCCGAGGACAAGTCATTTTTGGACAATTTTTCCAGACTACTTGTTAACAGTTATTGCTGTCCCAAAAGGTTGACAGCCTACATGATTGATATTTCATTTACTTGTCATCACTGTTTGAGTAATGGCGAGCGGTTTATTTCTGTGGTTTTAAGGAATATAGTCTCCTGAATGACATTCGCCTTGGTATGTATTCCAGAGCGTGTGTCACACATGTTTATGCCGTGTGTATCTAGGCTTCTACGTCCACAGGAGAGGATCAGTTTCCTTTACGGTTTGAAAGCCCTTGGAGAGGAGGATACACTTGTATCAGCCCACAGCTATCAAAAATTCACTTCACTTTGTTTGTTTTCAGGACAAAGAGCCTTAGATTGTTAACTTGTGATTCCCAAGATGATGTAGAATCACATAATTCCCTTTATTTTGTAAAAAAACAAAAACAGAAACAAAACCCTTGATTTTGTAAAGATTTTAACGTACGTAAAAGCACTAGGAAGATGTGTGTCCGTGTCTTCTAAAGAAGACTTTTTTGGAATGTCAGCAAGTAATGATTATCAGGGAAGAATTTCTCCCAAATGTGGCAGTTACATAACGTGTATGTGGTTTTAATATAGAAATGGCAAGAATGAAAGGAGAGTTCTGCTCTGTGTGTGACAACCCACAAAACACAAAATCAGTTGTTTTCATCGCTGACATTTTCCACTTTGTTATTTGTCACGTGGTAAAAGAAGTGAGGGCACAGAAGCCGTCTCCAAGTTCGGTGGACGTACGCTCACCAATTAGCAAATTAAGGAAAATGGCAATCAGACCATAATATAACCTGGTGAATGAATTTGTGTTTATGAAGGAGTGTGAAAGCTTTTTCACTTGGAACTTTATGTTTTTTTGTTTTTTTTTTTTAATTTTTTTTTTCAACGTTTTTTATTTATTTTTGGGACAGAGAGAGACAGAGCATGAACGGGGGAGGGGCAGAGAGAGAGGGAGACACAGAATCGGAAACAGGCTCCAGGCTCTGAGCCATCAGCCCAGAGCCCGACGCGGGGCTCGAACTCACGGACCGTGAGATCGTGACCTGGCTGAAGTCGGAGGCTTAACCGACTGCGCCACCCAGGCGCCCCGGAACTTTATGTTTTGTGCCCAGAATTTTAAAGTGAAATTTGATCTGTGCTAAAGTGTTTAAAAGACTGAAGCATGAAAGGTATGTTTGCTTAAAACTGAGCTACCTTTCTGTCATATTAATCCTGTCATCTTTGGATAGGTCATACCTTGTTTGCTTTTTCCACAGTCTATGATTTAGATTCCCGTCGTGTGTACATTTTTAACACAAATATGTATAGTGTTTGATCTGCCGGGCACACAGGTCCAGGCTAGGTGAGAAGTGTCTTCATTTTGCTTTGCAAAACCCAGAGAAAAGAACAAGAAGCAATTTGAGAAGTTTCCACTGAAAAGCTTTTTGTGTCATTTTTAATACATGTCATTTTCAAAGTATTTCTTGAAATCAAATAGTAAATTCTTAATCAACATTTTTACTTTTAAAAACAAATGACAGAGTGGAGGATAGCATTATACTGGACTTTCAATGCTGAATATAGTCATTTTTATGTGCAAATAGGACAAAGTATTCTCAAGGCTGATATGTATGTACCAGCAATTTACAAAAGTACTATGAATTAAACAACCCATAAGTGTCTGTTCCAGTATTCATACATTACTGAGTAATCTCTTTCTATAATCTCTTTGCAGTATTATTCCACAGTAATGGAACAGCAAGTAAATGGACAGTTAATAGAGCCTCTGCAGATATTTCCAAGAGGTAATGTTGAACAAATTCTAATCAACAATGATTATTTCAGTAAACTGTTTCATCAACAGTTATGTTTTCCAAAGGTTTAAATGCACATAACATGATGTTTAGCTCTTAATTTGAAAAAACAAAAGAAGTATTCATTATCGTGGGGATTGCAGGCTATATTATAGTTATGGCAGATAAAATATCTAATTTACTAGAGTAAATTAAACTAACTAGATTGTTTTTTGTTTTTGAAGTACATGCTTACATTCGCTTAAAGAACTCTTTGGGGGTCCACGTGGTTTCTAAACCAAGGCAAATGAATGACTTTAATTTTGGATATTTATAAATTGTGGCTCATGATGGTAGCCAAAGCTGCTGTTGAGGAGAAAGCTTTCAGCTAGTGCAGAAGCGAAGATGTACTGTGGGGTTTTAGGAGAGAAATTTTGATAATGTTTAGTCCTTGGTTTTTTGGGGTGACATTTTCCAAATAATGGAAAATCTTCATAAATAGGAATTTAATTGTCAAGTCTCCAAAAAATATTAGCTGATGAGAGTAAGTTTTGGTGAATCACCAAGTCAATTAATATTCCTTTTTTTCTTTTAGATTGGCAGTACTAGCCGCCTATCTGATATGATTGATCAACTGTATATTAATGTTTCCTCAAAATTCGAAAAATAGTAGGGGCGCCTCAGTGGCTCAGCCGGTTGAGCATCCAACTTTGGCTCGGGTCTCACGGTTCATGAGTTTGAGCCCCACATTGATTGGGCTCAGGGCTGACGGTGGGGAGCCTGCTTGGGATTCTCTTTCTTTCCCTCTCTGCCCCTCCCCCACTTGCACACATCCACGCTCGTGTGCATGCACTCTCTCAAAATAAATAAATAAACTTAAAAATTTTTGAATAATAGTAAAAAAGAACAGTTTAATTATGTAAACCATTAAGTTTTTCACGCATGATACCTTGCCCCACTTGGAACTCATATTTTTTTAACTGATGGAGCAGATAAGGAAATGCTCCAACTTTTTTAGAAATAACTTAATGCTAAGTGAAATAAGCCATACAGAGAAAGACAGATACCATATGTTTTCACTCTTATGTGGATCCTGAGAAACTTAACAGAAACCCATGGGGGAAGGGAAGGAAAAAAAAAAAAGAGGTTAGAGCGGGAGAGAGCCAAAGCATAAGAGACTCTTAAAAACTGAGAACAAACTGAGGGTTGATGGGGGGTGGGAGGGAGGGGAGGGTAGGTGATGGGTATTGAAGAGGGCATCTTTTGGGATGAGCACTGGGTGTTGTATGGAAACCAATTTGACAATAAATTTCATATATTAAAAAAAATTTTTTTTAATTAAAAAAAAAAGAAATAATCTTATCTTTGTCAACTGATACTGTACAGATAATCATGGTATGGGTTTTTCAATTAACCATTCTAGACTTTCATTACCTGTAACTCTCTGAAGTTGAATGGTTCAGTTAACCAGTAGCCTCTAATTTACACTGATCAAGTCTCCAAAGGCAGCTGATGGGGCCAGCCCACAAGAAGGTCTGGGTTCAAGGGTAATGCTTTTCTAGTGTTAAGGTGGGCAGTGGGATTGGGAGTACTTAGTACATTATTAATGATAATGCATTAAAGAGCTAAGTAAGTAAACAAAATGGGGCCATTAATAGTGTCTGTGAAACAAAAATTAAGATTAATCCAATTCTGTTGTACCTGAAGACAAAAAATGAATTAAAAAAAGAAAAGAAAAAGGAATGTTGCCATTTCTGTGCATTAGGCCAGTGACAAGGATGCAGATTGCTTCTTGTTATTTTCAACGATGGGAGAATTGGGCAAGTTTCACAATTGTTTCTCCACAAGAATACTTTACCAGCTGAAAATTTCCATTAATTGTTTCCCTACTTGACATTATAGTAAACTCTAGTACAGTAACGTGGAAAATCATAGTTCCAATGCTCTGGGTCTTTGTTGTTTTTCCCCCCTCCAATAAAAGGTTTACTCTTCTTCATCCAAAATCTTTCAAAGTTTTTTTTTTTTTTTTTTTCTTTTCTTTCATGAGCAGTCCTTTTCAGTCTTCTTGTCTGTACCATTGTGCCATCTCTCATGGAAGTGACAACCTTTTTTTAGACATCTGCTCTGTTCAGGCAGTAATATTCCTTTAAGTGTTATCATTTCTCATTTTTCTGACATTTCTATTAGGTATTACTGATTCCATTGTATGGATGAGAATATGTAGGTTCAGAGAGATTAAATAATTTCAGAGTCCACAACAGCTTTAAGTGGTTAGTATACCTTTTGGGTAAGAATTTTGTTTAAATTATAATTTGCTTAAAGTGGAAGGGCATATAAATGAAAATAATCATGGAGTGTGCTTGGAGGCAGTCTGCAGGGGGTTGGTAAGAGTGTAGAGAATAGTACATTGTAGGGAGAAGATACTTAAAAGAAGACAGTATATGAGATATGATTGTCGCATGTAGTCCTAGAACAGACCTATTGGGCTCTAATAAATTATTAAATAAAGTTCTTCCAGGCCATATTAAAATTTTTTTTTTAGTTTATTTATTTATTTTTGAGAGAGCAACAGAGAGTGAGCAGGGGAGGGGCAGAGAGACCAGGAGAGAGAGAATGTCAAGCAGGCTCTGTAGTGTCAGCATGGTGCCCGATGTGGGGCTTGAACTCACAAACCATGAGATTGTGACCTGAGCCGAAACCGGGAGTCAGACCCTTAACTTACACCCAGGTGCCCCCATATTTAAATTTTTTTAAATATGAGATTCAGTCTCCTTATCTCTATGGTTTCTTGGATGTTATTGTACGACTCTGTTTATTGTATTCTTGCTTTTTGCTTACCTATATTTTATTTTTATTTTTTTTAAGCTTATGTATTTATTTTGAGAGAGACAGAGACAGTGTGAGTGGGGGTAGGGCAGAGAGGAGAGAGAGAATCCTGAGCAAGCTCCATGCTGCCAGCACAGAGTCCAGTGTGGGGCTTGAACTCACAAAACCACAGGATCATGACCTGACCTGAACCAAGAGTCAGATGCTTAACTGACCGAGCCACCCAGGCACTCTACTCTGACTTACCTATATTTTATATAGGTAAATGTGATTACACAAACTTAGACAATTAAGATATAGACATACTGGGCAGATTGACTGGGTTAATACTTAGTTGGTTAGAGGCCTCTCAGACCTTAGTTTCTTCAGCCAAGCCCCATGCTACAAAGAATCTCTAGACTGAACAAGTGAGAAAGATAGGAGAAAACGATTTTGTTCTAACCTCAGGTGTTCTCATTCCAAGTAAGACATTTGCCTTGGATGGTAACTCCCAGCTCATTGCTATACTCCCTGTAGTTAAAAGATATGTTAAATATTGATAACTATGAAAACTTTTTAGCTTTTTGCAACTTCTGACTCCATAACTTTAGGAAATACGAGGTTACTGGGTTTTTTTGAATATTGTTTAGATTTCCAGTCATGAAGATTTGAGAAGCCAGTTGAGTAATGAGGCACATGTTTAGGTAATAGGTAAGATTGACACCTGTCTCTGATTCCTTAGCCACTTTCTTATTAAATGAAATTTATGAATGTACTGGGTTCTTAAGTGGAAATACTCTGAAGTGTTGTCTTAGGAAGTATTAATGTTCCCTCAAGGATCAGGCATCAAATGTATGTGACTTTTGTTTTGTTCAAAAAGTTAATTTCCATTTTATGGAGAAAAGATTTGGAGTCCTAATTTTAATGTATTTTAGAAAAATAAAAATTCTTTATTAAGGTTTAGATATATTTTCTAGGAGAGTAACATAATAAATTTGAATGTACTAAAAATATACATAATTAAAACAATTGATACGCTTTGTAATTATTACCCACATCTTCTTATTAAACAGTTTTATTTCCTGTTGTCAGAAACAGAGGAGAAATACATGTACATCTGAGGGAGGAGGAAAAAAAAATCAAATTCATCCTTCCCAAACAATCAATCAAAATTGACAGTCCCTCAACATACAACATATAGGGCACCCGTAGCTTTCAGATGGAAGCAGCCTATAAAATGGGCAGGACGCTTTTGTATTTCTAACATTTGATGAAGAAGCATTTGCTGAATTGGAAGAGTACTAACCTATACATCCTGGTGGTGTCGGGAAATTAATATTTTTCCTGGCACTGCTCTATCGTTAGACTTAAATATTAGAAGATGTCAAGATTTGCAAAAAATGCAGTAAAATTAGTGATATCCTTGTATTTTAACAAATTTGACTAATTATTGCTGTGCAAACTGGTATTCAAATTTGAATATTCCATTTTAGAGTCTCTGAACATCTTTCTGGCATTAAAAGACCCTTCTCCAACCTCCCACCATCCCCCCTCAAAGAAAAAACCCTAGCTATTTTCAAAGTAGTTTAAGTGATAGCAGATATACAATGTAATGGAGTTGAGGAAAGATTGCAGAAATTTGAATTATGAAAGGAATCTAATCATTTTAGCTCAGTTAACTTGATTTTTATATGTTTTAAGCAGAAATTGGAATTTATATGAGGTGGTGTCAGAAAGCTCTTTGCATTTATAAATGCTCACTCCTGCAAGTTAAAAACCTTGGTTCATAATTCCCACTTTGGGTCTTGGGAGCCACTTTTCAATCATTTCTCTCTGCTAATTTTGGTGTCACCCTCATTTCTTTTTAAACGATTCATTTTGAGCAAATTTGTAAATGGCCCTGATGTGTTCTACAATTTAGTCAATTACTGTTTCAGCCTGCAAGCCTCCTGGGGAACGGAACATACATGGCCTGAAGGTACGAATTTCAATAATTGTTTCAGTAAAGTTAGATGGATTTGTAATGCTGTGTTCCACTTATTGAAATGTCAAATAAAACTGCACTTTCTCAAGCTCTGACAAGCGATCCTTTTTTTTTTTTTTTTTTCCAAAGGGGATGTGGAGGGGGATTCATCTGTAGTATTTGCTCAATATGTGTACATATTTGGATAGAAGGCTTTTTGGGGGCCACATTTTTTTTTATTATTTTGAATCATTTTGTGGATCCGTTTCTTCAGGATGATTCTGAGCACTGGTGTCCACAAAGATTTATTTGCGTGAAAATACAGACTTCATTTCAGTGATTAATTAAGCACCTAAGCATATTGCACACAGAATACCCTCCTCTTCTTTTGACATATTTATGCTAGAAACATATATTTATTTGATGTCTTTTCATTGTTCTTTGTCTTTTGAATTCTGGATTTCTGCTTACAGCTTCACATTTGAAAGAAAAACTGGCTATTGTATTAGATTCAAGCATTTTATAATTAATTATTTGGACCTCGTTTTTCAGTGAATAGGAAACATTCTGCAGTGTTCTGTTTGGTTTTAGAGCTGGAAGGGTATGAAAACGTGAGGTTCACTACTAACCTCGGGATGTATTCTTCATGTTCTTTTTTGAACATGTTGTTTTGTATATGAAACAAAACAAAACAGTGAATTGAATTCAGTTCTGGAGAGTGAATTGCAATTTTCCCATTTATCTCTCCTTTTTTTCAACACCATTTAGGTATTTGAATAACAACAGGAAAAGTATATTATGTAACATACGGGTTGTACCGTTCTGTAACCTATATACCGAGTAGACTCCAACCGTGGGTCTGTCTAGCAACAAGCTAATTAACCTTCATAGTGAAATGAGAAATTTGTGGCAAATTATAGGTTAATTGGAACTGTGTCCTCGGAACACAAGACTGATCGAGATTCTTTCTTTCCTTGTAGGTGAATACCCGGGCTGGACCCTCTCAACACGGCAGCCCAGCTGTCCCGGATTCACTTCCAAGCAATAGGTGAGAGCAAGCAAGTGAAGTGTGCCCATGAGCATGCTTATCTACAGAGCTGGGGGTGGGGATGAGGCTTGTGGGATGACACCTCTCTTCTATAAGATCATATGAGTGTGTATGTGGCTAAGAAGAAATTTGACCGGTTGGGTAACTGTAGCTACGTGTTGACTGCAGAGAAAGGACCTCACCGAGGAAGATGGAATGAAACATTTTAAACTCAATTTTGGTCTGTGGAATGGTGTGCCTTCAGTCTTCAAATTTCACAGAGAATTCAGTGCCTTTGACTTCAGTGCCTTCCGTGCCTTGACGATCTGGTTGGGTAAATTGTGTAACGCTTACCATTTTTTTCTTGATTGTCTGTCTTTTGGCAGCATTGTTGTCCACTGACCTCTTCACCAGAAAGAGGCAGGGAGAGAGTGAAGTGGTGGAACTTAAACTGACCAGCCATGTTGCTCTTCTTGTATCTTTGGTCATACAGAATATTGAAGCTATTGCAGAAAGAAGATAATTTTCACTCATTCATGCTAACAGCACCCTACACTGCTGTGGGGATACCAAAGACTTGAGTGCCTTTTCAGAGTGTTGCTTCCGATCATCACGGTCCTCAAATGGAAGGAGCAACCTGCTCAAGCTGATAGAGTTTTAGGTCGTTTTGGTTATATACTCAGTTATTCAGCGAGTGCACCTCACATTACTGTACTTGAGGATGATGCTGTGGAGGCGATTTCTCTGGGTGTACCTGTTCACGCTGGTGACTGGAAAGCCGGCATTGAGCCAGAAGACCCTTCCACTCTGTCCCAGGCTTTTCTAAGTGTAGAGTTGTCACCAGTATTGCACAGCTGTTTATTGGCTGAGGTATGGTTTAGGTTTCTCCTTTTCCTTCTGTCTGTCTCCTTAACCCAGAGTCCTGGTTCTTTTGCCAGAGGGCTTTAACTGTAGGTAATTTAAAGTCTCTCCTTCTGACTCTCTTTTTACCCTCCTGTCTCCTCCTCAGAAGTCGCTTCCTTGATTGCTTTATTATGGTGTCAGTGTATCTACTTACCAGCTTTCCTGCTGTGAGCACACTACTTTTAAAGTGTGTTTTCTTCTTAAACAATTCATTCTGTCTTAAAATGCACTCAACCACGTTATCCACTAGCGGATCCTCTGTCCTGTGGTCACAAGGGGTAGGTCTTTAGTTCTCATTCTAGCGCTTGGCCCTGCCAGGCGATACCTGCAGCTTAGTGGAGGCCCGGGGGTGAGGGTCACTTGTTATGCTCAGGTCAAAGAAGGCTGGGCATTTAATTTTACCACTATTTCCAGAAAAGTTGTTGTTCAGACAGACCCACCATGAGCCTTGAGGAAAAACAAGGACTTTCTCTGGTGTTTTGGGTTCCATTTCATCATGGTATAAAAAGCAAGAGAGAGTTGAAAAAAAAATGGGAAGGCAGAGAAGGGGCAGGATAACTTTTCAAGTTCTCTGAGATTTGGCTCTAACAAGAGGAGTAAATTAGCTTGGTTTTTAAAGAACTACGGTGTATATTCACAGAGTATCATAAAATGTTCACGTTGGACAGAATTTTGGAGACTATCTGATTTAGTAGTTTTCAGCCTTTTGTTGTAGTATCTTTCCTTAGGGATGTGACAGCCTCCTACCTAGTGATGGTGGTCTCCTCCGGCAGTGACTTCTGTCATGGGAGGAATGCAGTTTGAAAGAGACCTGCTATAGATTTTAATATGCCACCCTGCATTGGCCATGTTCTGTGTCCCATGTTGACAACTAATCAAAAGTATTTATTGAGTGTCACCTGTTGAGTAGGTATTGTCCTATGCACGAGAAATACAGTGTAGTCCTTATCCTCTAGAGCTTGCTATCTAATGGACATACAGGGGGAAAAAAAACCCAAACAAATACATACAATCACACTTTATAATTAGTGTTATGAAGGAAGCAGGCAGGTTTTGGAGAGAGAGAGTACTGGGCAGGAATATGTTTAGATTTAGACAGCATGTTCAGGGAAGACTCTCCGGAGGAGAGTGACATTCTGAGAGGCCTGGAGGATGGGAAGGGCCTAGCCACATCAAGAGCCAGCAAAGGGCATTTCACAGGGAGGGGAGAGCGTCTGTGGAAGGCCTGTTCGGTGTGTTCATAAGTAGGCCAGTCTGGCTGGAGCCCAGGGAGGGGTACTGATTGGGCGAGTGTGGAGAGAGGGGAGAAGAACATTGGAGTGATCAGAGAGAAGGGGACAGGATGGGCCACGTCGGCAGGGCCCTCTGTTTTAGTTTTCGTTTTTGTATTGTCATTGGTAAGCATCAGATGTCCGGCTCTGTTTATAAAAGACCCTCTGCCTGTGCTGTGTGAGTCAGAGGAGCACCAATCTAATCCAGCTCTGTTTCGATGCTTGATTCCCCAGCCCTTGCCAAATGGTCATCCAGGCACTTCCTGAATATCCCTCTGTCACAGCATGAATGCATTTTATTGGCCATGGCAGCCCCTTCCATTTTCACATAGCTCTGTCTTAGAACATTCTTTGTCATGAGCCGAGATGGGTCTCCCTTTAGCACCCACTGGTAAAGATTTCGTTTGGCCCTCAGAGCAGGGCTGTTCCCTCTTCTAGGTAGCTCTTCCCATCGTCTTCCCTCCAGACATACTACTTGTAGGTTTCCTGTCTCAGCAAATTCTCCCACACCCACCCAATGGCTAACTTGCCAGTCATCTTTCACTGCCTCCTGGGCCTCCTTCAGAGCCACATGTAGTCAGTCCCTACACCTGTAGGCCTGTCTTCTGTCATGCTGGAGTCTGTCCACTGGCCAATACCCCCGTTGCTGCCAAGGCAGTTTGGGCTCTGTAGATCACGGCCACAGCCACAGTCTTGCCATGTGCAGTCCCTCCTCCACGCTGCAGCCACAGTGATCTTGCCAACATGTATTCTGAGCCCATCATTCCCCCTTTAGGGCTGACTGCTGCTCCTTAAAACCTTCAGGACAGTGAGTAACCTTGGCTACAGGTGAGCAATGAGCTCTCACATTTAAGTCCCCTGCCCACTTGACCCCTTCCTGCTTGACATTCCAGCTTTGCTGAGGAATGCATGGAGCCCTTAGTGGATCATGTTTTCTCTCACTCCTGGCCCTTCCTGCTTTCCTCCTCTTTTCCTCCCCTTCTTCACCTTCAGTCTGGCCAACCTTGGTCGATTTGAAGAACAGAGTTTTACCTTCTTCTGGAAACCATCCCTGGTGATTGCCCACCTCATAGTCAACACCAGGTACCCACTCTATAATTTCCCCAATCCCCTGGTGCTTGCTTTTACTGTGGCAGTTAGCACATTGTCTTACGGTCGCTTCTGTCCCCCAGTAAATTCTGTACTCTTAGAGGGCAGTGACTACAGCATATTCATTATTGAATTCCCAATTCCCAGTGTGATGCTTGGCACATAGGAGACGGTCAACAATGCTTGAATGAATGAGTGGATGAATAGATTTATATTCCCTCTAAGTCTTGTCTCTGAATTGAATTCTCCCAACTCATTCAGCCTCTCTGATACCTTATTTCTAGTCTCCTCACCCATTTCTTCTTCTTTAGATATCTCAGTGTCCCTCTTAAAGTGTCATACCAAAGTTGCAATAACATCACATTTAAATTTTAAGATGTTTTGAAAAGTGATTTTTGGATAATCTAAGTCACCGTGACTATACAGATAAACAAAATACTGAGTAAACTGAGGCACAAAGAAATTTCCAGAAATTTTTTTTTTTTTTTTTTTTTTTTTTTTTTTTATTGAGACCAAGTTGGTAGTCAGACATTGGCATGATGGATGAAATCAGCATTCTCCTCAGTTACTTTCAAAGCTTGAAGTGGTCTTTGCCTTAGGTGGGTGACCGTTAAAATGACCTTACTAATCCACATGGTGTTCCTTGGCCATAATTACTGAATGCAGGTTCCACTGCCAAGTCAAGGCCTTTCCTAAATATCTTGGCTCCCTCCTTCTATAAAATTGGGATGCTTAAACTTTCACCTATCTACCTCCAGCGTTAGGAAGACTGATGAAGCTGTATTAAGGAATCACGTTTTGTTTCTTGGATGAAAGGTGCTTTGTAAATGCATTGAATCAAAATGTTATTATTTCAAGTTGTGTGACATAATGGAGTATCTGTGGAGAAACATTGCCTAGACATTGTTTTGTTATTTCTGTTTTTACAATAATTGTAACTGTTAAATTGGGAGTCATCTGTGGGAATACAAGGGGTCTAAGTGTTCCCCAGGGGAAAAAAATGTGTGTGTGTGTGTGTGTGTGTGTGTGTGTGTGTGTGTGTGTGTGAGAGAGAGAGAGAGAGAGAGAGAGAGAGAGAGAGAGAGAGAGACAGAATGAGCAAGGCCTGAACCTTTGTTTCCTTTATAAATTATTCCCACAAGGCTATAGTTATTGTGAGGATTAAGTCAGGATAATGAATAATGGCATTTAGCACCATGCCTGGCACATGGTAATCATGCAGTAAATGAGAGCTGCTATTATTATTTTCTTAACTGGATTGATTTTGGTAGTTTATTGTTTGATACATATTTCTGCCTTAGTCTCATTTTACAAAGTTCTTTTTTTTTTATTTTATTAAAATTTTTTTAACATTTATTTTATTTCTGAGAGAGAGAGAACACGAGCAAGAGAGGGGCAGAGAGTGAGGGAGAGAGAGGGAATCCCAAGCAGACTCCAGGCTGTCAGTGCAGAGCCTGGCATGGGGCTCAGTCTCACGAAGTGTGAGATCATGACCTGAACCGCAGCCAAGAGTCGGACGCCCAACCGACTGAGCCACCCAGGCGCCCTATCATTCTACAGAATTCTTAACTGCCACTTCAGTATATGAATTCTTAGACTTGGGAGGACATTATTAAAGTTTAGAATCCTTGGTTGAGGGCATGTTTTGTAAAATCTGGAGAAAGTAGGGACTATTGCTCCATAGTCTGCATTTGACCATAGCAGAAGTTTAAGAAGTATTTAGAAAGAAGAGTAGTCATAACTTGAAAGAGCAAGTGTGGTCAGACATGAAGCCTGAGATCTTTATCAAGTATAACTTACTCAAGGTACCAAATGCATGTGTGTGTATGTGTGTCTGTGACTGCCATATAATAAATCACAACCAGAAGCAAGGCCACCATTTATCAAATTCTTAGCACGTGCCACGTCCCTGGCTGGGTTCAAGGATGGGAAGGGAGTGGAAAAGAGGTGATCTAGATGTGGTCCGTGTTCTCAGGGATCTCCCAGTCTTGGGGAGTGTGTGGTGGAAAGAAAGGCATCTATACAGGTAACTAGCACGAAGGAAGAGAGTTAATTTGGTAGATGGATAGAGGGTTAGAATAGATAAAGAATAGAGTTACAAGGGGCCCCTGGGTGGCTCGGTCAGTTGGGCGTCTGACTTCGGCTCAAGTCATGATCTCACAGCTTGTGGGTTCGTTTGAGCCCTGCGTCGGGCTCTGTGCTGACAGCTCGGAGCCTGGAGCCTGCTTTGGATTCTGTGTCTCCTCTCTCTGCCCCTCCCCGTCTCATGCTCTGTCTCTGTCTCTGTCTCTCTCTCTCTCAAAAATAAATAAATGCTAAAAAAAAAAAAAAAAAGAATAGAGTTAACAAGCTTTACATTTCCAATTAGAACATTGATGAGATGAGATGCTATTTTGTACACCACTCTTACCGGGTGGGGATCTGTGGGCATAACTCATAATAAAGCTAGAAGGACTTCAGAGTGTTCCCTAGCCACTTTCCCTAAACTCATTCCTATAAGTGTTTACAAGTCATATGTGTCCACAGAAGAACATTTTCATGTTTCTTAAATAACTCTGAAAGCAGAGTCTCCCACTTATAGAACAGAAAAGCAAAGAGAAAGCCGTTGAAATGTACTTAATATCTACAATGTGTGTGGGCTTTTTGTAATATTTAATTTTCTTGATTACTCTATAAAGTTGATATTTCCCCCATTTGACAGAAAGAGGAAATTGAGGTCCAGAGAGGATAAGTAACTGACTTGTGCCAGATGATGCAACCAGTGAGCCCCAGAATTTGTTTGTTGCACATTTGCTTCCCAGCAAGCTGAATTGTACCTCTTAATGGTAGTAAAAGATCCGTACTTAAGCTGTCTATCTTATCTTTTGAAGTTCTGTTTTCTTGTGTATCGTTAAGTTCTTTGTATTTAGCAGATGCCAGAGCCCACATAAAATAGCCACTGAAAGGCTACCCAAAGGCAGCAGGACTAAATAGCCAGGAAAGGTCACTGAAGTAATCTGTAAGGTAATCTAGCCTCATTGGGATTGGAGGCTTCCGTCTTGCTTTAGGGGTTCAGGATTTTTATTAATACCTTTGCCATATGGCCAGTTACTTTTGTAAATGTTTGATGTAGGAAGAAGGATGCAAAGTGTGGAGTCCCTGTGTTCACCTAAAACAAAGACGTATTGTAGTCTGGAATTCTGAACAGTGTTCAGAGGTGTCAGTGATCTTGCCATTAAAAATTATGTCTTCCCTTTTCAGCTTAAAGAAGTCTTCTGCTGAACTGAAAAAAATATTAGCCAATGGCCAGGTAGGTGTCATTACATACTAAGATTTTCACGTAGCAGTAACTTATTACTGTCCAGTTTTTGTATCCATACACTTAATAAACAGATAAAGAGCCTGTGAATGTCTTCTTGTCATAAATGAATTACAGTGGCTTAATTTGATTGGCAGAGCAATTTGCAGCACGTTTTTCAAACTGTGCTAATGGGTTTCACTCCCAGCAGATTGAAGTACCAGGCACCCACCCTGCTGCCATCTCAGTCTAAAAAAAGTTAATCAGTTCTGAACAAGTGTGTCAACCCATGGGTTGTTGAAATGGCCTAGCGTCCGGAGGTGGCTGCCACTTTCATTATCTTTGAGGAGAAGAGGAAAAAGTGTTACTTTCTTACCTTGGCTCCTTCTTTTGTCCTGAAAGGAACGCTGGCTTTTTGGGGAACACCGTAACAGCAGACCTTTGGCGTTTAAAATCCTGGGCCTGAGAAGCCCTTGGTTTGGTTGCCCAGTGGACTGGCCATCTAAAGCTGCGTGACCTAACCCAGCCATTGAGGGACAAACAGGCCTGCGGGCCAGTCATTTCTCACTAATTTTGATTCCAGTAAATGGACACATCTGAAATAGTATAGTGCTTTTAAACATACACTGGCAAATTAAGCTACCTACAGGGTCCTCGATTCTTCAATAGCAACATAAATGCGTTTTAATGTTTGTTATAGAAGAAGCCCTTTGATAGCCTTGGAGGCAGGCGCCTGTCCATTGCGATCAAGCCTGCCTATTAGGCTCTATTGACTGAGACATCTGTGTCACTGCAAATAAAAGACTCTTATTGATTTTCTTAACTGCTGTTCACTTCCCGTCCATGTTTCGAAGGCTGAAATCTTAATTATCTCAGATGCTTATTCAGTGCCTTCACACGCTGACCTCTCCAAGCCTCATTGGCATTTCATGAATCAAGTACTTGTAGTGGAGCACGTCAAGAAGACAAAGCTGGGTCCTTGTGCTTGTCCTTTAATATCACCTGTAACTTTGTGGCCTAATAGATGGATGCTCATGCCTTAAAACAGTGACGGTATGATAGTGCTTCTGGAAGCCCTACTTATTTAGCACACAGTCCCTTGAATACAGTTAGAAAAAATAAGTTGATCCGGTTCTGACATCTGGTCGTCATCCAGAGTGTGGGAATTCTAGTCCTTAGATATTCTGTGTACAGCCAAGGAGAATCTGGTGTTGTCTCTGTAATCGTGATGGTTTCAAAATTTTATATAGTGTTTATCTAGTACTTAAAAGTACTTTAAGCAGCCAGAGGTTTTTTGGATTGAGATCTGCAAATGTGTCCCCCTAGTGCCCTGGATGTGTTCGGACCCAGTATGAAACAAAACCTGACTAAAAGCAGAAATAGCGAGCTTGGGATTTTTCCGTGTCTCTTAACACGCTTGCAAGTCTAGTTACTAATTGTAACTTAAGTGTGAGTCACATGCGTTCTTCAGCTGGAAAATATACTTCAAAATTGACATAAATTAAGAGCTTTAACTACATTTGTTCAACTCAGGCAATGGAAAATAACCTGTCATAGATTCCTCTTTCAAAGATGAAAAACAGTTTATTTCCACTGCAAAAAATAAGCATTCTGAAATGTTCCTAATGTTTTGACAACAAACCTAGTACCATAAATATCTTAGTGGTTTCAGTTATGAGGTTTTCTGTGGTGGAAGACTGTCATAAGAATGATTTTTGACACTTAAAGATTGTTTATTGCCTTCCCTTGGGAATGTGTTAACCCCGCGTTAAACAGTTTGGCGTTTTCTTTCTTTTAAGGAACAGCCTTTATTTGCTTTCAGTCACAACGAACAAAACAGAAAAACCCACGTTTGGAAGTCCTCATAATACCTCCTCCTTGTGCTAATTTCTCAGTTCCTTGGTACTATAGGGTAACTAAAGACTGAGCTAGATTGCATCGCAGTGAAGTAATGTGCCCAGTTGTGGCATCAATAAATTTCTGGGCTGAGCACTGACACCACTTGATATGGAAGATGTAAGTCACATTTAACGATACTTTAACACTTGAGCATAGTTTTTTATTTTAGTGGTTTATGCTCTCAAGCATTAATAATGATTTGCCTTTCCACTAGCCTCCACTTAGGTTTAATAAGGAATTCATATTAATCATTAAAAGAAAGGGACATGATTCTTCAAGATAATCAAATATTGACAGGTTAGAAATAGCTTTCTGCCTGGGTTCATTGATATAGGTTATGTGATATAAATATTTATTTCTTTTCTGTCACTCAGAGTAAATGCCACCAATTGATTCAGCATTGATATAGTGTCAACAGTTCATAAGAAACATTTGACTGGCTTGTGTTTTCCGATTAGTCTCTGCTCTATAAAGTGGGATTTACTAAATCTCTCCAATTGTCTGCTCATACAGTGTGACTGCTTTCTGAAACCATTATTGCTTCGATTTGTGAAGCAAAGGTCTAGTGATGGGTCTAGTTTCTGTCAGACCTTTACATATAAAATAAGGATTAATTGAGCATTTTTATTTTAATGATTTATAAGCGATAGGTGCTGATTCTTCTTAACACAGGCAGACAATAAACAAAGAATATTTTCTTTGCTGATCCATAATTGAATTCCATTTCATTTTCCCCATTAATTTCATTAATATTGTATTAAATCAAGCACTTTTTAAGAGTTTAACATTTAGTCTTTGGAATGGAGACATCGTTTTTCTTTTATCGCTTAATGACCGAGGATTCCTTTTTTTGCCAGCTTAAAAAAAGCCAGATTGTAAGATTTTTTGGGGCATGTTTCATTCAGAGCTATAGATCAGTATCATTGCTGTGATTTCGTGATGTGTTTTTCCCACTTGCTTTTCAGTGCGGTATCATCTCTTTAACATTGGCCCTTGATGTGAAACTGATTAGAAATGGCCCAGTGGGTCAATTTAAAGGATTAAAAAAGTGTATAGTTACTCCAAGGATGAACAACTTTGACCCTTGCATCTCTCTAAAGTTGTTTCTCTTCTTTTCGTGTTTTAGCTTTTATAGGAGAAGGTGACAATATTTTCCTATTCCTGATAAATTAAGTTTAGTTGTACTGAGAAGCCACAGATCTTAGAACTAATTCTGATCCTGCTGCATGTTTGGCTATTTTGAGAACTTCAGATGCCTTTAAGCATACTTATTGTGTTTAGAAAATAAAAAGGAGGGGAGCACTAGGTGGCTCAGTCAGTTAAGTGTCTGACTTCGGCTCAGGTCATGATCTCATGGTTTGTGGGTTTGAGTCCCGCGTCGGGCTCTGTGCTGACAGGTCAGAGCCTGGAGCCTGCCTCAGATTCTATATCTCCCTCTCTCTCTGCCCCTCCCCCACTCATGCTCTGTCTCTGTCTCTCTCACTAAAAAATGAATAAACATTAAAAAAATATTTAGGGGTGCCTGGGTGGCTCAGTAGGTTAAGCAACTGACTTCAGCTCAGGTCATGATCTTGTGGTTCGTGAGTTCAAGCCCTATGTTGGGCTTTGTGCTGACAGCTTGGAGCCTGGAGCCTGCTTTGGATTCTGTGTCTCCCTCTCTCTCTGCTCCTCCCCCGCTCATGCTGTCTCCCTCTCAAAAATAAATAAACATTAAAAAAATTTTTTTTAAAAAGGAAGAAAAATAGGAATTCGACTATAAAATAAGCTTTAAAAGCTGTGTAATCACCACTATATAAAACTCTTTAGATTCTTATGGTTCATCTTAGATCCTATGACAAGACCAAAACATAAATGAGACTGTATGGAAGTCCACACAGCATGACCCTCTCCTCTATCTGCACAGACACAAAAGTGCATACTTCATGACACCATCCTCTGCCCACACAGGAACAACCTTGCCGCCCGGCAGGTTGTCCTGTCTGGTTCACGTTTCTTCCAGCCCCTGACTCTCCTTCAGCAGGAGCAGAACCCGATGCCTGTCATTGTTCCCAGGTCATTTGCCCTCTTTCAGTTGACATGTAATTTTAACTCCAATGGCTTTTTCTTCCTCTAGTCTCACATACAGTATTCTGCCTTTTATTTGCTTTTTTTAGTCAAAGCAAGAAAACCGAGTTATATTTTAAAACAATTTAGTATCTCTATTGAATAAAAACTTTATTTTACTTCTTTTCTATATAGCTATGTGATCTTTAAAACATTTCTTTTCTTAAAAACAAATACCATAGCTGATGAAATTGCTTTTAACTTGTGGGTGCCCTTCTGTTGATTGTTTTCCTTCCTGTGGACCAGTGACCACTGATGGGAGAGGACGTCCCTCCATACTTAGCCAGGACATCAGCTGCTGACATATGGCATTGAGCAGAAAATACTGAAGGACCAAGTTCTAGCCTTGACTAGTTGCTATTGACTAGTTTTATGACCTAAGTGAATTGGGCTATGTGTTTGAAATGCTGCAAAATTCTGTGATTTTTTTTTGATACTTGATCCCAACTGTAATATTTAAATATTGTACATTGTAGGCATATAAATCCCACCTTTGTGTCAAAATGAACACTGTTCCTGTGCTTCAATTTGAAAAGTTCAATTAATATTCTTATCTAAGGAAAAAAGGCAAAAATGTTATTAGCTATTAGTTGATCCTGTTCATGATGTTTTTCATAGTCAAGATCAATTAAAGTAACCTGTTTTTTTTTAAGTTTATTTTATTTTGAGAGACAGAGAGAGAGAGAGAGAGAGAGAGAGAAAATTCCAATCAGGCTCAATGCAGGGCTCGAACTCACAAACCATAAGATCATGACCTGAGCCCAAATCAAGAGTTGGATGCTTAACCGACTGAGCCACCCAAGTGCCCCGAAGTAATCCATTTTAATCAGAGATTTGAGATTCTCAAAAGGTTGTTTGTAATCAGTTAATGAGCTTGTCTCTAACAGTTTTCTTTTAAAACATTTTTTTACATGAATAATATTTGCATACTATATAAAAGTTAGAAAATCCAAATAAGCCAAAAGAAAAAGAATCTGATATTTTTTAAATACAAAAACCTATCAGTCAGCTCATAGGCCAGGCAAAGGTCTATAAAACTTTAAAACATTGTAGAAACACTTTACCTTTTTATGGATACTGTCTTTTTAAGTGAGATGGTTTTAGAACTTTTGCTTCAAAACCACTTTTATCTTTATGAGGCTCTTATAATCTTATTGTCTGAGGGATTCCAAATTTCTATCCTTGAATTTGCTCACATGCTGCTTAGCACACGCACACACACGTGCACACACACCCACACCCACAGTACACAGCGTCTCTCAGCCTAACCTCTGGTGGATGCCTACCACTCCTGGTCAGGTCAGAATGCTGGGTATGGGGGGCAGGCGGCTGCTCCACTTCTCTTTTCAGGGTCCTGAGTTTGAGAGGTAAAATAACCCGACGATGTCAGGACTATAATGATTCAAGCAGCTCAGAGACTTGCCATACCTACCCATTTGCCTTCTCTTCAATAGAATGCCACAAAATCCAGCCCCCTGCAAAGTCCTAGGTCCATCCCAGAGTGTCATTGGAATGTGGAATGACAATATGTCTCGGCTTGTATGTTTTTCTGAGAGGAAACTACTGGTCCTTTTATCTGGAAGGTCCTGACGGAGTGGTGGAGGGGATGTAGTCTTAAGAGTGTGGCCCCTGCGGAGCCTAGATCCTATGTAGTCCATGAAATTTGCTCTCTTGGAAATTTACTTTGAGCCTTGATGAGGGTGCAGCTTGTTAGGCAAGTTAATGGTACAAATGAGGTGGTTAAGAGTGCTGTTTAGACTACCTTGAGAAGTGTTTTGGAAGGAATTAGCCTGTTTGTACTTGCCAGTAGGTCCCGCAGTTTCCATGTATATATCCTTCGTCGCCATTGATCAAAGCCCACCTGGTCCTAGCTGTGCTACTGAACATCTCAAATTCCTTTATGTGCCGCTCTCCTTCATGCTGTTTTACAATTTCTCTTTTGGTCTGGAAGAAGGAAGTTTTCTTTTCTTCTCTTCATGTTCCATCTTTTATGCAGGTTAAAACATGGTTTCTTTTTTTCTGTATTAGTAATACAAGAAAGGTAATGAAGAGCAAAATTTCCCTCAAATAGGAAAATAGCTGCCAGTTTTTCTGACTTGTCTATCATTTTGTCTCTGACCATAAATATAGTAATTAGCTGATTGCAAATTGCACCAATCAGGTTGTACTACAATTAAATTGGGTGTTGAATTGGCCTTTACACATTACTCTGTCAATATTCTTTTAGGGATTGGCAGAACGGCTTGGAAAGGAAGCTGTTTCTGTTACCTGCACTATACTGCTAATTATCACAGCTCTCTGAAGCTTCAACTTCAGAAATGTATAGAAGAAAAATATTTCCCTTGATAAATGGAGCCTTGCTTTATTCAATTGGCGGAAGTTTAGAGCAAAATATTTAAAGGTTTACTATAATGGTCTGAAAGCAAACTATTTTTTTTTTCCAGGTGATATTGAATTAAAAACTCCATCTGCCCATGCAAGGCAGTGCAATTCCCAGGAAATTGATTTTTTTTTTTTTCAGGGCTTACTATGGCTTTTCCCAAGCTTTCGCTATATGGAAAATAACACTTTTATTGAATCCATTTAGTGAATAAAGTTGGCAGTTAATTTTTAAGCAACTGGACCACTGTGTAGAAAATTACCGAATGCATCAAATATAATCTGACTAGCCTCAAAGTCATTTGATAAATAATTTAAGGAGTTCTTTACAACTCCAAAACATTATTTTGTGGGCGCTAGAATAATTGACTACTATTCATGATACAAACGAGAGTAGCCTTTGTGGTGTAGTAGTTTTATGGAACCTGAGAAAATGTGCATGCTATTTAGCATATTAAATGATGAAAATGACTTGAGTTTATAAGAATCACATTATTATATGTTTTCCCTTTATGGATTTCAGTATTTGTCTATGTATGCATTTTTAAGTGCACCGATTTGGCACTTTTCCATCGGCATAATATGATTTCTACCCAGTTACCGCTGTATACTAATTTATTGTTTCCAAAGGAAAGCTGTATCTACTCCAGGAAAATCATTAACATTATTCAGTTAGTTTGTTTAATGTTAACTGTGGGGTCACCTGAGGAGTTTTCAGGGGCTGATTTATTTACAGATTGTGCATTAGATTACTGGGTATGTGTCCGTGTGTGTGTGTGCTGTCTTCCCAAGTTTGATTTTGGTTATGTGCACTGCTGTTTGGCATTGGTTATGTGTAGTGCTAGAGACTGTGTTCTTATCCGTATCTCTGACCTGACCCTTTTGAGCTATGTTATATCATTCCATTTTGACACCTTTTATCAAACTTTAATGAAATGACCCAGGCAAACAAATTGTCATTAAACTTTCCATCACTTTGTCCCTTGGTATCGTCTTTTATAAATTGGACAGCAAATGTTGTATTGATCTTCTCGTTCTTGCAGCTGAACTTGAAATGACCCAGACTGCTTGTTGTTTATGGCCCAGAGTTGCTTTTCCTTGACATTTCCATCCACAGCATGACACCCTTTTTGTTTTTCTTTCTTTCTCATGGAGATGAATGAACAAGACATACGGTATCGAGACACTCTTGGTCATGGCAACGGAGGCACAGTCTACAAGTGAGTAGTCGATTTTGTTTAAACTTTCTATCCACTTTTTCCAAATGTGAGTATCCAAGTTCTCCGTGGCAAAGATTTTTAAATGACCACTGGCACTTAGATTTTATTTCTACTTTTGACTCCAAAATTCTGCAAGGCATCTATTTTCTGAGGAATTGCTTGCAAAAGTGCATTTATATTGCCTTTTTAATATTTCTGAGTCTGCATCTCTCCTGGGTGAACGTTAATAGTCCACCATTAGCAGGTGTACCTTTAACTGGCCTGAAGTTTAATGCATTTTTTTTCCTTTGCTTTTTAACACCATTTTTTTCTAAACTTGCTAGCACCCTGTACTAGTCCCCTGCCTTTTTACAGCTGTGCCCAGTGGAAGACAAACCTTATAAATACCATTGCTTTGCCCTGTGTCGACACTGTAAGTTATTAAAAAGCCTTCTTCCTGTTGTATTTCCTTCTCTCCCTAGTCCCCCGAGAGAATTTCTACACATTGATGAATATGTTAAGTTATAAAATTCTCCCAAATTCCAGTAGCAGTGATCTTACCCTAAAGGAGTGTTCATTTTCATATTAAAAAATGCTAACCATAAAAAATAGTTCTCTCGACAGGGAAGTCTTTCTCATGCAGTAGTGCAAAGTTTAAACTACATAATGTAATATCTAGTACTTAATAGTCTGCAATGGTGTATGAAAAATATTCCACTAGGAATTAAAAAATCCGTACTCTGTATGAAAGCCCTGAGGGAGTAATAAAGCTTTCCTCCAGAGAGCTGTTTTCCATATATACACTAACTCTGTATCACATTATGATTGTGTTTTTACCTTAGATGTTTTAATGTTGATATTAATATATATTTTCAAAGTTGTGAAATAATTTATAATTGGTTATTAATGTTCTTGGAATTTTAAGTGTTTGCTAACCACGTGACTATAGATAAAAATTTCCCTGTTGCCTTATGACCATGAAGGGTCACATCTTAAAATCTCAGAACATCCTCCACACAGAGATGCAGCCTTGGCATAGAATTAGGTGTCTCAGGGTTAGAAGCTTCTTCAAAGTCGTCTGACCTATTCACTCACTCATGGCTTCAGTCTTCTCTCTACAGGTAGAGCCAGGATTGGAGTCCATTCTCTTGAATCTAGTCCTTTAAGAACTTATGTTCATGTATTTGGATTCTTTTTTCCTACAGATGACTGGGTACTGTGGATAGTTGGTCTGAAAGTTAAGTGCTTCCACTGTAATAATTCAGAGAATTAAATAATAGTGCAGCCCTAACATGATCCTGAGGCCATGCCCTTCAAAGGTTTGATGGCTACCTATTGTGTCTGAAGAGTTTGAGGTACTCTTGTCCTTCCCTGGATCGTACTGACATCCCTTTCCAAGTAGCCCCCAGTGCTGCATAAACAGCATCTCTTCATTTTACTCGTAATCTGACTGGAGTTTTTACCCTGTTCTGAACGTTCTTGGGTTCAGGTACCCTTAGAAAGGACAGAAGGAGGAACCTGCATGCCCTGATTTGCTTCTCTTAAGTTCACTGTAGAGAGCACTTTTCAAAGCCTCAACCTTTCTTTTTATTAATGCTTTTATGCTGATAGCCAGATAAAATAAAACAGGAAAGAAACAGGAAAGATTTCTAGCAACTCTTCAACTCTTTGGGTTCCTTTTAATGGCTTCAAATGGAATCCCAAAACATTTCTTTAGACTCCTAACCTATTTATTTGCTCTGTTTAACCACATGTTGAACGCTCAGGCATGGTTGTGGTTTTAAATTGAAGCCCTATTGTGAATTTAGTGTTCTGGTTTATTCTAGAAGGGAGGAAACGTAAGACTACCAAACTCCAGCAGATGATTTTTATTAGAAATAATATCCCAGATGTTAACATTTTAATCTTTTATTTTACAACACAGGTTACCAACAGAAAGGGGAGAGGGAGGCAGGGGAATGGAAATAACCTGCCTATCTACCAAGGAAAAATGACAATATAGAATCATGTTAATGTTTTATTATTTTTTAAATTATGGTGAGAAGCATAAAATTTAGTGTCTTAACCATTTTTAAGTCTACAGTAGTTCAGTGGCATTCGGCACATTCATACTGTTGTGCAACCATCAACACCATCCATCCCAGAACTGTTTTCATCTTGTAAACCTGAAACCTGTACCCCTTACACAGTAACTCCTTGTTTGCTTTGTTAATGTTTGTAGCCAAGAAGCATGGCCACAAGATCTCCTTTTATTAGGAGAACTGATAAAAGAACACATTATCTTTTTTTTTTTTTTTTTTTAATTTTTTAATGTTTATTTTTGAGAGAGAGAGAAACTGAGACAGAGACAGAGCATGCGTAGGGGAGGGACAGAGAGAGAGGGAAACAGAATCAAGAGCAGGTTCCAGGCTCTGGGCTGACCGCACAGAGCTTGATGCGGGGCCCAAACCCATGAATCATGAGATCATGACCTGAGCTGAAGTCGGACGCTTAACTGACTGAGCCACCCAGGCGCCCCAACAACACGTTATCTTACACCTCCTTAGCACAAGTTCTATACCTGCTGGAATGCTATGTTAATATTAGCAACATACCCTGAGTTTACTTATCTACTGTGGCTACTGCTTAATATGTGTGTGTTGTAATATATTTTTTTAAATGTTTATTTTTGAGAGAGAGAGTTGGGGAGGAGCAGAAAGAGAGGGGAGACAGAGGATCTGAAGCAGGCACTGCGCTGACAGCAGAGAGCCTGAGGTGGGGCTCAAACTCATGAGCTGTGAGATCATGACCTGAGCAGAAGTCGACATTTAACTGACTGAGCCACCCAGGGGCCCCAGATTTAAGATGGTTTTTTGTTTTGTTTTGTTTTATTTTATTTTTGAGAGAGAGAGAGATAGAGCATGAGTGGGAGAGAGGCAGGGAAAGAGGGAGACACAGAATCAGAAGCAGGCTCCAAGTTGTCAGCACAGAGCCTAACGCGGGGCTCAAACCCACGAACCACGAGATCGTGACTTGAGCCAAAGTCGGACGCTTAACGAACTGAGCAACCCCTGGATTTAATATATTTTTGACAGTGGTTGTTTATGGAGGGTGAGTGGCAGTAACATGATGATTTTAGTGCTTTATTTTACACACTATATTTCTATACAAAGAAGACATCCCATTTATCTTATTGCTTAGGTGATCCTTAAGAGGAAAGAAGGTAAAGATACCAAATTGCTTAACCACTTGTTATTGATCATTGGTCTTCATTTCTGTCTGGGCTTCCGTTGTGTTGTTCTTATATCCCTGGCTTTTAGTTCGGCACAAAGAAATGGTATAATTGTCAAGAAATGAGAATCCACTTTACTAAAGTCTCCATAAAACTGTTTGATGTGTTATGATTGACTTTCTCCTACACTAAGTTTACCTTAATGGTGTTGACTATAAAAATTGTGATTTTTCAAACAAAATGATTATATTACAGGCTATGCTACATAAACTAGATGAAGAAAATATTGGAAAATCCACTCATTGGTAACAAAACTGGCTAATGGGCCTATTTAATTTTTTTTCTTATAAAGTACAATAAAGCTAATAAATGCAAAGCAAAAGTTTAATATTTCTTTCTTATTTGCTCCACTGATGGGATGTTGTGAATTTCAAAGGATAGGATATCGTGTGTAACTGCAATATATATTGTTTAATAGTTGATCACATTTTTGCCTTTTAAGTTTGGATGTTCCCCCCAGTTCTACAGTGTGAAATTCTGGGCCCAGACATTTAAACCAAGTGGTATTGTGGGTGCTGTGCATAGTCCTCTGCTGAGTTATTCTCTGTGTTATGATAATGACTTAGGTAATTTTAAGTTGGTATTTCTTGGATTACTAATTTGGGTGAAATGGATTATAAAGGAAATATCTTAGGCTAAAGTTTTATTTATGCCTGGGAAGAAGAATAATTTAGGAAAAGAAAATGAATGTACTCTCATTATTGTTCCATTTCCCAAAATGTTACATGTTGCTCCAACCTCCCCCCCCCCATTCAAGAAAGACACATATCCTCTTCCCCTCTATGAGATTCACAGTGAATTTTAAAAACTTTGAGAAAGTAGAGAACAGGATGTGTTGTGGGTAAGTGTACCCTGAATCTGCCCCTAAGTAGCTGTGTGACTGGCGGAGAGTTACATAACATCTTCTGCCTCATTTTCCCCATGTGTCAAAGGGGGTAATGACCTCTAATAAGGTTGTTGTGAGGTTAAATGAGATGTTCCATAGAAAAGGAACTTACCACTACGACGGAGTAAATGTTAGCTAACTGGCAGTGGTAGTACCAAATAATGGAAAAATTGTTGACCCCTGTGCTTCCTATGCTTACTTGACTGCAGGGCTCTTATTTTGAGGAACATCTACAGACATCTCCCAGATGTTGAATTGTGTTAGAGTTGCGTTTAATTAATTTTGAGAAATTCTGCATTATATTATGATACATGGTATGCTTCTGAGTTTCCTGCTATTCTCTAGTTGTCTCATGAATATGATTTATTATACCTTACATTACAATGATTTTTTAGAAGTTTCAAAGTATTTTCTCTTTTATCATAGTTTTTTGTTTTCAGCCTGCTCTAGGACAGTGGGTAAATGTTAAGAAGCCCATTTGACCACGGGAAAAAGCTAGGACCCCCAGGCCTGTGGCCATTCAGTGGCAAAGCCAGAATTCTGTCTCTCTCCTCTTTGCTCTGTGTTTTTCCCCCAGGCAGTGTTGTTTCTCAAGGTCAAGCAGAGTCCATTGTGTTTCCTTGTATTTCCTAGTGTACTGCGCACAGTCCTAAGGATAGGATAGATGCTTTATACATGTTGGCTGAAATGAGAATGAGGCAAGCGGGGTTTTTTTCCCAAGCAGGTTTTAGTAAGGCCCTTTAATTGGATTCTCCCCATAGCTAGCTAGTTTTAAAGCCTTCATACTTGTTTTACAACACTCACCTAGAAGAATAGGAATTTCTAAACTAAGGGCATATATTTGAATGATAAATTAACCCAACATACTAGTTACTGCCCTCTTTTTTTGCATAGTATGTCACATTGCAATGAAAGTAATTAACAGGCCCACTTACTTTGGAAACATTCTATGATAATGAAGGCCAGTCCCTCAGGTTCTTTGCTCCCCCAGGGCATTGTTTGATGGAGTCACTTAAGCTTTGGGTCCAGAAATAAAGTAATACTTAACTCTTAGGACTTAAGTCATGCTAATAAGTCAGTTAGCTAACAAGCACTTAAGAATCATCTTTTATTTTATTTTTTCCTTTCCAAAAAGATTATCAGCTTTTTGGTCACATATGTAGGTGTTTGAAAAGAGTAATGAAATGTCCGCCTCCATTTGCTTCCTATAGTTACATTAAGGGTCTAACCTGAATTTTGGGTAGGATTTTCTCAGTGATATAATGGGTAGCATATGTACTGCCTACATGGTATTTTAAGATTGGATATATACCATTATTTAAGAATTGATTTGACTATATCTAGAGACAACATGAAGAGGGAAGGGATAATAATTCTCAAAGGTGTTGGTCCGTCCTTCTCTCTTTTGTCTTATCCATTTATGAGATATTTGTTAGGCAATAGGGTAAGGATGGTCCTTGGAGATAGTAACTGAGATCACATGAACTAACTATTAAGTTGTATTCTGCCCTTTACGTGGCTGTAGAGGCCATGTAAAACATTACGTTTATGTTTTTGGAGCTGGAATTAGATCAACTCATTACGGTAACATGATGTATTTAATGAAAATTAGAAGCTCTGGTGGTCAGTTATATAAAATGAGAAAACACATGAATTGCTGTCTAATTAAATGCTCTTTAGTAAACCAAACTTGTCAAAATATGGGATTCCTGAGGGGAAAGTATAATAAAAAGGAGTCGTTGAAGAAAATGTTGGGAACCACATAGTACTCAGAAAGCTCTCACTTCTCTTTCACTGGCCACCCTGAACGTGCCAAACCACATCAGCAGTAGTTCTGACCCCAGCTTCTCTACCGGCTGCACCAGTGACCCCACTCCTTTATATTTTTTTCCCTGAGGTACATCTTGTAAATTAAGAGTAATTTTTAAGTGGTTTTGATATTGACCCAAGAGCTAGGGTGATTGTTTGATTTATTTTAACTTTAAATTTCTAATCAAATGAAGAGCCTTTTCCTTGCAGCCAAGATCATATTTTAAACAAGCAAACAAGATATCATCTTAATACAAAATTAAATACTTGTATATGGCTGGGTTGTGTTAAAGTATCATGTGACAAACAAGGATATTAATATTTCCAGAAAATCAATGACTGTTTGTCAAGTAAAATTAATTATGTATGTTTCCCTCTCTCCCTCTCTCAGCATTCACTGTTATAGGTTTGTTTCATACAATAATGTGTATTGTATTGATTGGACTCTAAAGAATGAATGTGAGCTTGTGATTCTCTACACCTTTCCCACCTTTGCTTCCCCCACTCCATGTTCACACGTGCTCATATCCATTATGGCAATGATGGATTATTGGCATCTAACCAACATGACAGGATGTTACAGGTCGCTGAGCAGAGATTTTCAGACTCTGTTTCCACCCGAATTAACTATTATTGAAATAGTTTATTGAGATTGAAGTATTGATCATTTCTGCTAACCTTGGCTTAAGGGAAGGAAAAGGAGGCAGAGGTGTTCTTAAAAGACACTAAATTTAATTTTAAAAAATCTCATCTATTTAGCCTTTTCTTCTTCCTGTTTTATAGCCCCTATTGTTTTATTGCTTGGAAGAGGGTATCTTGGCTTTATTTTTATGACAGTATAATTATACTTCAGAAATGCACTTGATTACTATGGGTAACAAAATTGTTCTAGTATATTGGTTTGGCCAATATTGCTATACAAACAACTTTTCAGTCAATTGAGTCTGGTAAAAATCAATACATTATGGTAATATTTCAAGTAAGAATTTGCTGAATCTAAGTATTTCAACACCATCTCCTTTCAGGGAAAAAATAGTTTTAAAGTGGCAGGACTTCTTTCTACTATTTTATTTTAGTAAAAATGCTTACTTTATAAAGAAATTTAAAGTCCCCAAGCAGAAGTGATTGTGAAGAGATATACATTAGCTCACATGGGTTTTCATAGGGTGCGGGAGATCTAGTTTTCCTTTGGAATCTATCCTCTGGCTGCATTAGGAGGGGACAACATCTGGGTGTGACTTCATCTTGTAGCATGCCACTTTGGGACTTGCGTGTCTAGTTCTGGGTACTGAGTTTTTACAGAGATATGGACAGTCCAGAGACCACCCAGAGAAGCATGGGGAGAATAATAAGGGGGCCCAGGAATTGGGCCTCTCCAATCCTCCTTTACACACTTGCTGAACAGTCTCATTGTAAGTCCCTGCTGTGTGGATGGCACCCTGCTGGTTGTTGGGGATGGCCTGGCTCTCATTCGACCTTGTCCAGATAGATGAAGTAAGTGCAGACTTCCCAGTCTAGGGCGCATGTCTGTATGTGTAATACCCAGGCCCCGGGTTGGGGCTGAGGAAGGAATGATGAGTTTTGGCTCTTTCCTCGGGAAGAATCAGTAAAGGCCTCATGGAAGAACTGGTATTTGAGTTGAGAAGTGGTTGAAGGAATTGGCCAGCGTTTATCTGACGATTAAGGGTCTCCATGACCTCTGACTTCTTAAAAAGTCATTTCTGTCAACAGAAGAACAGGTTTGTTCTGTGTGTTTCTGAAGGCTAGCCTCAGATTGCTCCTCTGGAGTGTCTCTTGACCAGCCTGCTTTCGGTTAGAGTGAGTGATGCACTCTTCCTACCGTTCTTCCCACTGGACGGTCCTCCCCGGAGGAGAGCTGTGTCAGTGAATCTGGGTGGGCGTCCTCAGGGCCAGGCACTGCACCTCACCTACCGTAGGAACTGGGGCAGTGATTCAGGAATTAACCTGCAGAGGCAGATTCTTCACAGTCTGAGGAGGAACACACAGTGTGGTCTGTGGCTGGGTGGCTCTGGGACTGTGAACCCTCTTACCTTAAGCAGAACAGCATGGCTGGTGTTCAGAACCACTGAGAAAAGAATTCCCACTTAGACCTGGACATGAGTTGACTACAGAGGTCACTCCTGAGGCTGATGTTGCAGAATTAATTAGCATTCAGCTACTATAAAAATATTATGTCATGTCTTGCTTGGTTTTGTTCTTTAAAATTTTATCTTATTGTTTATTCATTTATTCATTGACTAAATACAGTTGACCCTTGAACAACACAGGTTTGACTTGCACTGATCCACCTATATGTGGATTTTTTTCAGTAAACAGTACAGAACTGTAAATGTGTTTTCTCTTATGATTTTCTTAATAACATTTCTTTTACGGTATATAACATGCGACGTACAAAGTATGTGTTAATCGACTTTATGTTATCTGTGAGGCTTCCAGTGAGCAGTAGGCTATCAGTAGTTAAGTTTTTAGGGAGTCAAAAGTTACATGCCAATTTTCAACTACACAGGGGGCACAGGGGTCAGTGCCCCCAACCCCATCTTGTTCTGGGGTCTACTGTCCTTACTGTCATTCTATGCCAAGGAGTGTTCTGTGTATTTGTGGTCCAGTAGTGAATAAGGCAGGTCCCCTGTGCTCCTGGAGTTCACACTAGTGGGGCGAACAGACAATAATCAAGGAAATGAATACTGAAGTAAGATGATATCAGACCTTGCAAGTGCTGTAAAGAATGTAAAATAGTTGCTCAGCAAGGCTTCTCTGAAGAGGTGATGTTTGAGCTCAGACCTAAAGGACAGCAAGGAGCCAGTCATGGGAAAACCTGGGAGAAGAACCTCCCAGGTAGAAGGAGCCACTTTGGCAAAAGCCTGAAGATAGGCATGAATATATTGTGTCCAGGCCAGTGTGGCTATAGCAGAGTGAGCCCAGGGGAGAACAGAGAGACAGGCAGAGGCCTCATCATGCTGGATCTGTCAGGCCTTGCCGAATCCTTTCTCAGAAGGTTACCCCCTTTTCACCAGTGAGAAAGATATAGCTTGGAAGAATTAAGGGGCATGCCCAAGGTTCAAATCAAGATTAGAACTCGGTATCAAAGCATTGAGTCATACACGTTTAATATGTACAATTTTTAGAAATTGTACAGAATTCAGGTGTTCTGACACTAAGATTAGTACTTGGGACCACTACTCAAGCTAGGGGTTTTCTATTTGGCATTCCCCCTCTTGAGTTTCCTCCTCTTTAACCCAAATTAATTCTGGATATAAGATATAAATATATAATTCTGCAAGTCAGTGATGTACCATCTCTAGTTAGTTTTAGAGGCTTTTTAATAGACATGAAAACAACCATTTCTTGGCAGAGTTATTGCAATATATCTTGTTACTCTATCTTTTGGGTCTCTTTCCTTATCAAAAACTTAGAATTTAATAATCAAATCCCTAGATTAATTGTATGGTTATGCTAGTGGAGGTGGTGCATTTCTTGATTTATAAGACACATTAAATTTTTTTCTTTCTTTCTTTTTTTTTTTTTTTTTAGGTATTTTATAGTCTCCAGTGTGTTAGAAAAATGTAGTCTCTTGGTTGGCATATAGCACAAGCAAATATTTGTGTACCGTAGCATCTAGGGTATTTACTTAAATTGCTTTTTTGAAAATAATTCACTGGGAAGTCCAAAAGGCATTTAGTGTGTATAACTTTCTGCCAGTTTTTTTTTTCCGTTGCTCTATCATTGGTTACTTAGATATAAGAGTCTCTGTTTCTGTTAAATTGCCACCTTACTGGAGTGAAATATGTTTCGGTTCTGATCTGTGTGCTACCACTAAATCAGAGGAGCAGATGATGGAATTAGATGGGAACTAGCAATAGATAGTTAGGTTGTGGGAATTAAGCCTAAAATTTCTTAAAACATTGATTTGCGTTTTAAGTGTTATCCTTTTGACCCTAAAATTTTCATACTTTTCCTTGTCAGTATTACAAACAAAAGAAAGAAAAAGAATGTTCAATATTACTGCTAAAAGTAGAGTTCATGGTTTTTGTTTGGTGAGTTCAAATAATGAAGTGAAAAATGTTCAGACAAAATTAGAACTTGCTTTAGGGCACAATCAATATAGCATTTTAACAAGCTTAGTGTGTTTAGAAAATACATATTGTATAAGATTCTCAAACATTCTGATTCTATTACGACTGCTAACTATAGCAGCAAATGTAACAATATACTTAGTCAATAAACATAAAACTCTGATTAAACCATAATTAAATTTTTAGAAAAGTTATCTAAAAACTATGAATAAAGTATATTTTTACGTTGGCTCAGCAACAAAATGTATGGCCAGTGAAACTTTAGAGTGGCAGAGAAAAGCGTATATGGGATTAAATTACAGAATGGATTTTTACCACAAACACGTGTACTAAGTTTCGGTACACCATTTATTTCTTTTCACTTTTAACTTTTTTTGAAGGTAATTCCTAGTGAGCGTGGCAGGGTACAAGAGCTGTAGTAACTGACTGTCAGGGCAAATGAGAAGTTTCCCTGCATCCCGGAGCCCAAGTGGATGGTTTCAGGGCCCTGCCTGCCTCCATTCTACCCAAAGCACAGGCGGTGCTCAAATCCTGGTGGTCGCATTTCTGTTTGTCCCCAGCAGCAATGAAATACAGCTGGGTACAGTGGGTATCACTGTCCTTGTTTGACCCTGTGAAGAGACTGAAACACCAAAATTAATGGATTTCCCTGAGGATTCAAAACAAGACAAGGATAGAACCACCACTGAAACTCATACTTTCTTATTTATCCCTTTGTAGTGCCCTTCCTGGTGAATAGTTACTTTTGGTTCTGTGAGGAACTAAGTATGTGCAACTGTAAGAATTTCTGCTGGCCTGTTCAACCAAATATCCTACAGTTGTACTTTTTAATTTTATTTTTATTTTTTTGTATGAGGCACATGTACCTGTTCAGATGACCCATATGAACAAACCCTGTCTTCTTTCTTCCCTCCTTCCCTAGAACTTGTTATCTTGGAAGTAACGGTGATTAACCAAATGCTAAAAATGTTAATGCTTTCCAGCATATGATTCTCCTAAATTAGATCTTTGGGTTTTTCCCTTGTCCATGACTTTATGAGTGCATTTATGTGTGTATTAAAATCATTTTGGGGGAGTGCTTGGGTGTTCAGTCAGTGAAGCATCTGACTCTTGATCTTGACTCCGGTCAATATCTCCCTGTTCATGAGTTCAAGCCTACGCTATCAGCACAGAGCCTACATTGGATTCTCTCCCTCCCTTTCTCTCTGCCCTCCCCCACTTGAGCGCGCACGCTCTCTCTGTCTCTCTCACTCTTTTTCTCAACAATAAATAAATGAACGTTAAAAAAAAAAAAGAAGTGGGGTGCCTGAGTTAAATGTCCAACTCCTAATTTCACCTCAGGTTGTGATCTCATGGTTGTGAGATCAAACCCCACCGTGGGCTTTGCGTTGACAACGTAGAGCCCACTTGGGGTTTTCTCTCTCCCTCTCTCTCTCTGCCCCTCCCCTTCACACACACACACACACACACACACACACACCCTCTCTCGCTCACTCAAAATAAATAAATACATGTTAAAAAATGTTTAAATAAATCATTTTGGGGGATCTTGTTGCTGTTTTTGGCTGCTGGTCTTTTTTTTTTTAATTTTTTTTTTCAAAGTTTATTTTATTTTTTGGGACAAAGAGAGACAGAGCATGAATGGGGGAGGGGCAGAGAGAGAGGGAGACACAGAATCGGAAACAGGCTCCAGGCTCCGAGCCATCAGCCCAGAGCCTGACGCGGGGCTCGAACTCACGGACCGCGAGATCGTGACCTGGCTGAAGTCGGACGCTTAACCGACTGCGCCACCCAGGCGCCCCTGGCTGCTGGTCTTTTTAAAGAAGTTTGTTTTTCTCCTCCCGTATGGACTCCTTTCTCTCTCCCTCCCCCCCCCACCCTGCTTTTAAAAAAAATTTTTTTTAACATTTATTTATTTTTGAGAGACAGAGACAGAGTGCAAGTGGCGGAGGGGCAGAGAGAGAGGGAGACACAGAATCTGAAGCAGGCTCCAGGCTCTGAGCTGTCAGCACAGAGCCCGATGTGGGGCTCGAACCCACGAACGGTGAGATTGTGACCTGAGCCGAAGTTGGACACAAAGTCAGATGCTCAAGCAACTGAGCGCCCCATCCCTTTCTCCTCCCCTTAATCTTTAAAAGTATATGTGACATCTTTAAACCTTAGTCTTCTGAATGGATTTGAGAATAGTACTTTCTCTTGACTAATCTCAAGGGACTTTATAAACACAATGTCTCTTCATGTTTGAAGAGCATGATCTAATACATTTTATATAGCTTTGGAAGCCACTAGCTCAGAAAGAGTGTGGTCAGATTGAATTTGGAGTCCAAATGCTTTTTCTTCTTTTGTCCAAAATGTAGCTCCTCAACACAGGCACAGTGCTATGTGCAGGCAAATCACTCAGATTCCTTCTTGTTATAGATTTAAAGATGACTGTCCCCAGATGGTGGAAGGTATGATGGTGGTTTGAGTGTTGCTCAATTTTTATGTGAAAGGAAAAGTCCTTTCTGGCTTGTTTTGACCTAGTCATGATACACCCATTTCAGGAAGTCTGCTATGCACAAAAGTGCACAAAATGAAGATAAAGTGCCTCTCTCCAGCCTGACAAAAGCCATTCCTTTGCAGAATGGTAGCTGCAGTGAAAGTAAATAAATGAATGGACAGCAATCACAGCCTAGTTGATGAAACTGTTCAATTAAAGCACAGGCATTTACATGGTGTAATTTCCCTAAATTGCCAATGAGCCCCTTTAGACACAACCAGTGTTCAAATTGATTTCAGCATTGATTTTGGCTGAAGCTGATAAATTTCTGCTTGTTAGTTAAAGTAATTTTGCAGAAGACTTTGTACTGCAGTATTGAAGTGTTCATTTAGCTGATGGTTAAAAGAGGAGTTATTTACAGAGGCCTCTACTGTTGTTCTGAGATGGGACAATTCCCCAATCATCTTTTACTTTTAATTTTTTAGGCTTCAGTATACCAATCAATAGGTGATTGAAACTGATTAAAACTTATCCAACCAGCTGCCTATGGCAGTTTAATTAGAAGCTGGATGATTCTTAAATTAAAGTTGTCTTGTTTTCATTGCATAGCTATCTTCCAGAAGAGTAAGAGACTAACAGTGCTGAAAACTTCAAGTCTCGCTTTGTTGAGGTATCTCACAAATGTTCAGTCACATGGTAGCTATTCCTAAGGCAACTCAAAAATGTATTCAGAGGCTTTGGCCGTTATAGAGATTACAAGTAATAATATACGTACTTGTTAGTCAAGGAATTTTGTTTTTCAGGCCAAGGGATAACCTGTAACGTAATGAGGTATGTGAAAGAACAGGTATTGGTGATGTAGATCTTATTTCATAAGCAAGATGGACACTTGAGCTGAGTTTTTAAATTCTGCCATGCAGGAGAAAACCAGCAATCATGATACACTATGCATCTCTGTGCTGAAAACCATCAGCTTTGAATTTATATTTTTATTTTGTTTCGAGGTCTTGATTAAAAATCAATCTCCAGTGAATAAAAACGAAACGTTGTTATATAAGTACATGTTGACTTTTCAACAATATTGTGGACAGGGTTATAGAAGAGAAATTTTTGCTTCAGAAAGATTCCCCATTCTCATTTTCTCTAGTGTGGGACAATTTCTTGAGTTTTTAATGGAAATGGGTTCATATTTCTGTCATAGGGGACATATTACATCTGGTACTACAAGGAAGAAAGGAATAAATGGCTCACTTTTCAGAGGTGCATTTACTCTTTGACCCACTAGGGTGCTATTTAGTGTTCTAGGAGAGGTAATTTAGTAAATAGTACCCCAGTGGCCTGAAAAAGTTAATGCAACTCTGAAAAGTGAGTCATTCAATCGATTTTCCCTATTGCTTTTTAAACATCGACACGGACCATATCCAGAGAACCTTGAAGACAACTTGAGTTAGAGGATCTAGAAGCAACCAGTTTACATTCACACAGGCTCATTGAGGCACACACTAGATTTGGCTTCAAAGGACTGGAATCCACATCCCACAACAGTGCTTATCAGATCAGAATCTTGAAGCAGTTCTTGATCTCATCAAACTTTGGTTTTCTTACCTATAAAGTAAGAATAATAAGAAGAAATTTTTGTGCAAATCAAATAGCTTCTGTCTATAAAAAATATAAGCTATAAAAGCATAATAGAATATTAGTTACTAGTTCATGGAGGTTTTCTGAAATAGCCATTTTTGTGTCTGATTTTAGAAAGTGTTTTATTGTTAGCTTTCCACAAAGAAACTGTAAGCAGATACCTCATTGTAATCAAATCATTTCAGGAGAGGAAATTTCCCAGGTCGTTAATCCTCAGTGTGTTCCTCTTTTTCCCCACACGAATTGCCTAAATCGTGTATTTCTCTCATTCTCACCATTCAGCTTTATGTGTCATGCCTCTCTGTTTTGTCCATCACATTCTTTCCAAACCTTTGATCAAGAGATCACTGTAATTGTAGCTTCCTTGATCTCCAAGGTATTTAGGCCATATATTAAAAGACATTACTCTAGTTGATGTGGGGAGTGTTAAAGGCTTGAACCAGGCCACATCAACTTACGGAAGAAATATGGAGGCAGTGGTGACAACACTAACTGAGGCAGGTGTGGGAGCAAAAAGGGGTGTGTAACCAGAGTAATTAGAATAAGAAATGACAGAATGTAGTGTCACAGTAGCTTTTCTCTGACTGGAACTCTTTCTAACCCTGCCAAATTCCATGTGTCATAGGTTAGCAACCAGTACCCTATGGATGATCAGCATCTTGAAAGAGTTGTTAATATCTGTAACCTAATAACATGTTTGATTCGATTCTTAAACAATCGCCAGCGGGGGTGAGGTGGGGAGGCTCTATTGCTTAACCATAAATTATTTTACAATCAGTAGTCAAGCATTTGTAATAGGTTTTTAGGCAGAACGAAGGTTGGCATAGACTGCTATTTGAACTCATGGACAGTTTACATAAAAAAGCTTCTTTTTACAACTGCTATTTACTTTGGATTTCCTATTTTAACAGCTAAAGCCTGGCTAATGTGTTTATCTATTATGGAAGGCAACAACTGTCAGTGTTGATTTCCCTGAAACTATTTGATTTTTTTTCCTGTGGATGGCTATTTTAGTATGTGACATATTGGTAAAATCCACACCCAAAGAAGTGTACCACGAGAACAAATTTCTCAAAAGATCAAGGAATAAAACAAAATTTTCACGAACTGAATCACAGCTAATTTACATGTGGTTACTGAAAATGTGTCACTGAATTAAAAGATGATATCCAGGGGTATTAAAAGTTAATCTCACAAGATAACAGAAGATTTTTGTTTGTGTATTTATGTATATATTCACACACATTTATGCACTTGACCTTTATAAAGGCAAAGAACTGCTTTTCACTTGTTTGCTGTTGGCTTCAGAATCATTCAGCCTTACAGTCTTTTGGCATAATTTAATAGAATCAAGGCTCAGGTCCTTATTTTATTTAATTAAAAAAAATTTTTTTATTGAGAGTGAGAGAGAGAGACAGAGTGCCAGTGGGGAGAGAGGCAGAAAGAGAGAGAGAATCCCAAGCAGGCTCCATGCTCAGCACAAGCCCGACATGGTGCTTGGCTTGTTCCCACAACCGTGGGATCATGACCTGAGCTGACGTCAAGAGCCGGATGCTTAACCAACTGCGCCACCCAGGCGTCCCAGGCTTCTTATTTTTAAAGAGGAGACTCAAAGGACATCTCCTCAGGCCATGTGTCTCCTTGTGGTGTTGTTAACCCTTTAATTTCCATCATGTCCTGTCTTTTCTTTTGTGCCAAGGCTATAAAATCTTTAGGTGGAAAAACTTCTGAGTTGGAAAAAGACTTCTATTTGTTATTCTAAATCTACATAAAATCAGAGTTACTTTTTTTTTTTTTTTGGTGAATAAATAAAATATATAATGAGCAAGGAAACAGCATCTATAAGTATGGAAACTGATGATCTTATATCAGATAAGGTATATGATGTATGGTATTGGCCTTAATGGATACTAATTTTTTAAATAAAGAAATAGATTTAATAATTAAATCTGAGGGGCACCTGGGTGGCTGTCAGTTAAGCATCTGACTCTTGATTTCTGCTCAGGTCATGATTTCCCGGTTTGTGAGTTCGAGGCCCGCATTGGGCTCCACACTGACAGTGCGAAACCTGCTTGGGATTCTGTCTCTGTCCCCTTCTCTCTCTCTCTCTCTTTCTCTCAAAATAAATAAAAAAATAATTAAATCTGAGTATGGTCAACTCTAACTTTCTATGCTAATGAGAATTAAGAGTTGTATAGATAATTAAAATGGATAACTAATAAAAAAAATCTCATTTTAGATAGTGATTTGTCTCCTCCCAGTCATACTTTTTGTCCTAATGAATTAGATCTCAGAGAGGTTTCTCTTTCACCTTGTCTCCTTTATTCTGCCCTACCTCTGATGCCATGTTGGACATATCTCTGTGGCATTTAAAGAACAGAGGAGCAAGGAATCCAGCATATCCCAGAAGCTTTGAAATTGTTGCCTGAAAAACAGCGTGATTTTGTCATATAGAAAAGCCATTACTATGGCCGAAGTGAGCAAGTAACAGCAAATGCATTTGTAACTTGTATTTATTTAAAATAGTCTGTGCTCCGTTTCTTTTTTGCCTTGTATGTATCCTGTGAGAGATCCAGGGAGCAGCATAGATAAACATCATGTTCTTTCTTGCTTACCTAAAATAAGACCATCCCTTTCTGATTACTGGTTACTTCTTAAGCCAAATCCTAACTATGGTTTTCATCATTTTAGTGACTGGATTCCTTTCTTAGGTTTCCCATTCATTTGGAGAATTTTCCAACAATGATAGCCCTCTATAAATAATTCACAGAGTAATTGTGTTCCTCTTTTCACTAACCTCTGCAGTATGTTATGTGAGAAGTAGAACTTACGTCAGTGGTGTTTACTCCACATGGTGTATGAAAGACGGTCTCTCTCCTGCACAGGACAGGGACCGTGGAGCCCTGGTTTTGCCACTGTGATTAAAAGTTATCACACATGCAGTTACTCTTGAGATCCTTGTTCCAAGGGGCAAAAACAGGGAAAGGTGTTTGTTTCCCTATTCATTTTAATGACCATTTTGCTAACAAATTGGCATTTCTAACATATCAGTTTTACTGAACCTTGAAATATTTACAGTCATATTGTAGGCCGGCCCCTCCGTTCTGAAATTATATCCTACCTCACAATCGGTAGAGAAGCACAGATCCCCCCTGTTATAAATTTTTTTCTGCTCACAATTGAAATTAATTTGATTAGAGCGTGTATAGAAGTTAATGTGCAGAATAGTGCTGTAGAAATTAGTTGCCTACTTTAATTGTATGAGATTGTACAAGCTTTATGAGAAAATATATGATCAGCTCTAGGTTATTTATTTTATGAACAGGAGTCAGCTGGGACGATTGATATTTTTTTGGTTCTCCTAGAACTTGAAATTCTAAGCGTAAATAATTTCAGTAAACATTGTAAAATACAGATGCAGTTGATCTTAGGCATGACATAAATTTGTGTGGGAGTCCAGATGTTGGAAAATGAACACAGGTTGTTTCTCCCTTATGTCCTGTGTGACTGTAGGACTTCTTAACAGTTTGTTTTGAAATTTTTCTTTTCCTTACACACTTTTAAAGATTCTTAGAGAAATTCAGTTTATTCACCAGACTGATGTGTCTTTTAACAAATTCTCATTAGGATTTATATGAAAGTGAGCCCACCTTTTTTAGCCTTGTATATATTGTATTAGACCCTTCTTTAAAATTTCAAAAACGTATAACAGAATTAATTGCATTTGTCCCCAAGTATGGCTTTGAAATCAGTCACGTGATTTTTTTGAGTCCCTACTCTGGGCAAGTTCCTGCACTTGGCAGTGTGGGGAGTAACCCCAACCTTCAGGGCCTCAGGGACACCATTCCCGGGTTCTGTTGCTGGCTGACTGTGTGCACTGTTTCATCTCCTTTACTGGTTTCTTCTCATCTCTCCGACTTCTGAATTTGGAGTGCCTCGGGTTCAGTCCTCAGACCTTGTCTCTAATTAATTTATTTCCTAAGAGAGCTCTTGTGGTTCCATGGCTTTGCGTATCATTCATATGTTGATGAAACCCAAAAGCACATCTCCTACATAGTCCTTTGCCCTAAACTTCAAACTCCTATCTCACTACCAGTTGGACATCTTTTACGCATGTCAGAATTACCCAAAATTGAACTCTTGATTTCCCCGAAAGCTGCTCCTTCTGCACTTGTTCCAGTCTCAGTAAATGGAAACTCTCTTCTACAAGTTGCTCATGATAGAAACTTTGCAGGCACTCTTGATCCTTATTTTTCTCTCAGACCGTCCACCAAATTTACTCACAAATCCTGTTGGCTCTTCCTCAAAACTCCTTTAAGATACCAGCCACCTCTCACCACTCTTTTCCTACCAGCAAAGTCTAAGCCACTATTATCTCTTGCTAGGATTATTTCAGCAACCTCCCATCAAGTCTCCCAGTCCCTATCCTTGGTTTCCCTGCAATGTGTTCTCTCCATCTAGCAGCCAAAACGATCTAAAATATAAGCTCTCTCCCCTCCTGCCGTGGCCTCTCAGAATAATAGTTGGAGTTCTCACCATGGCCTAAATGGTACTACACAGTCTGTCTTCCCATTACCCTTCTGACCTTGTCTTGCACAGCTAGCTCTGTTATTTATTCCACCTCTACCTCAGGGCCTTTGAACTTGCATCTCCTCTGCCTTGAGTCCTCTTCTTTCAGATGTCTAACTTTGGTGTGGTCCCTTACTGCTCAAATGTAACCTGATGAGAGACATTCCCTGATGTCCTTCCTACCCCTAAAAAAAAAAAAAAAAAATGCTCCTAATCTTGGCCACTTGTCACTTGGTCCTTACTTTTATTCTTTTTAATTGTACTTCCCCTACCTGACAGAATTGTGTAGTTATTTGATTATGGTCAGTCTTTCCTCTAGAACGTAAACTCTTAGAGCAGGGACTGTGGTTTGTCCTCTGTCCCATCCACAATGCCCATTCATTGTGCTTGGCAATTGGGAGACATACATTTAAGTATTTGTTAACATATAAACTAAGTTTCTAGGAGGAAAGGGTGTCATATACTGTGGTAGCAGTTGGAGATACAGAAATGAATAAAATGGACCTTGACACTGCCCATGAAACAAAGTAGGAGAAGACATAGGCCCTATATTAAGAATTTACTATCGTATTTAATTAGTAATTAGAGTTTACAACATAGTTAAATAAAGCATACACTGGTGAAGTGAAACAATGACTTTGAAGAGAAACAATAATTCATAAAAGCAACATGTGAAGTATTGTAAGGCAGTAGAGTAGTTGATGCCAATGGATAAATTCAACCATGTAGAGGTGCACGGGTGGCCCAGTTGGTTAAATGTCCAACTCTTGCTATCGGCTCAGGTTGTGATCCTGCTGTCATGGGATTCAGCTCCACGTCAGGCTTTGTGCTGAGTGTGGATCTTGCTTGGGATTCTCTCCCCCCACTCCCCCCGCATTCTCTTTTCCCCTCCCCTGCGCACTTGTGTGTGTGCATGCTCCTCTCGCTCGCTCTCAAAATAAATAAATACAAAAAATCAAACCACACAAACCACAAGGTAGAGAATCTGGTAGGTGGAATTTTAATGTATTCTTTTCTTGAATCCCACCTTCTACATTCACACATATCCTGAACTAACCTTACTGTAAACTATTCTCTATGTGTATGCTGTCTGTACTGGAAATAGCCCAAAGGCTGACTTGAGATAGACCCAAATTTGAATCCTGTATTTGCCACTCATGAACTCTTATTAACTTGGATGAGTTTCATTTTTTTTTTTAATTTTTTAACCTTTATTTATTTTTGAGACAGAGAGAGACAGAGCATGAATGGGGGAGGGGCAGAGAGAGAGGGAGACACAGAATCGGAAACAGGCTCCAGGCTCTGAGCCATCAGCCCAGAGCCCGACGCGGGGCTCGAACTCCCGGACCGCGAGATCGTGACCTGGCCGAAGTCGGACGCTCAACCGACTGCGCCACCCAGGCGCCCTTGGATGAGTTTCTTAATACCTTAATATTCCAGAGTCTGTTTTTATTATTATCTTTAGTGGCTTATGATACATCATAGGGGAGTTTGAAGATGTCTGTAGACTCTTAGGAATTGTCAATACCCCCCGTTTTCCCCCCTTCTGCCTTCTCCTGACTACCCCTTTATTTATTAACTCCTAAATATTTGAGTAGCTACTGTATGCTACGTATTATGCTAGGGATTGTTGAATGAAGTAAATGTGGTTTCTGCCTTCATGAAGCTAAAAAGTACAGGATTATATAGTCTAAAGCTGACTAGGTAAAGTTCCTCTGTTTTTGTTAATAAATATACCATAACTTAACTTAAAATTTTAGGTTTATTTTGCTCATTCTGTCATCTTAACTTAAAATTTTAGGTTTATTTTGCTCATTCCCACATTTTATAAATACTCTCTGACCGAAGTCTTTTGTATCTTTTTTCTCCCTTTCCACATCCACAATTACTACCCGAGTTCATACCACCACTACTTGCATAGACTACTGTAGCAGCTTTCTAAATGCTCCTTGCCCTTTCTGGTTTCTCCTCCTTTTTAACAGTATTGTGGTAATCTGCAGCCACAGTAAAGTTTAAAAAAATTTTTTAAGTTTATTTATTTTTGAGAATGACAGAGACAGTGTTAGTGGAGGAGAAGCAGATAGAGAGGGAGAGAGAGAATTCCAAGCAGGCTCCGCATCAGCCTGACATGGGGCTCAAACCCACGAAACTATGAGGTGACTTGAGCCAAAACCAAGAGTCGGACACTTAACCAGCTGAGCCACCCACGCGCCCCCCTAGAGTAAGGATTTTATGGGGCTCCTGGGTGGCTCGGTCAGTTAAGCGTCCAATTTCAGCTCAGGTCATGATCTCGCCATTTGTGGGTTCGAGCCCTGCATCAGGCTCTGTGCTGACAGCTCAGAGCCTGGAGCCTGCTTAGGATTCTGTGTCTCCCCCTCTCTCTGCCCCTCCCCTGCTCATGCTCTGTCTCTCTCTGTCTCTCAATAATAAATAAACATTAAAAAAAATTTTTTTAAGTTAAGGTCTGATCATATCACTCATCTATCCAAAAACCTTCAGTGGCTTTGTATTGGTCAGCAAATTGGGTACAGCAAAAGTTGAACAACAGTACCAAAAGCTGAAAGACAATGGTATCCTTAAAAGACTATGAGAAAATACTTGTCTCAGTTAAAGTGTCATTTAAGAGTGAGGGTAAAATAAATACACCTTCAGAAATTAATAAAAAGAATGTGTGTGTGTGCGTGCACGCACGTGTGTAGGCAGAGAGAGAAAGATAAATAGGGGGAGGAGGACGTGTTAGTTTATTACTGGGAAGTACTTTAGCTAGAACGAAACTGAATCCAAAAAGGAGTAAAATGAAAGAAGGAATGGTGACTATTTAGATAAACCTAACTATATAAATTTTTTTTTCAATGTTTATTTTTCAGAGAGAGAGAGAGAGAGAGAGAGAGAGAGAGAGACAGAGCACAAGCAGAGGAGGGGCAGAGAGAGAGAGAGGGAAACACAGAATCCGAAGCAGGCTCCAGGCTCTGAGCTGTCAGCACGGAGCCTGACACCGGGTTCGAACCCATGAACAGCGAGATCATGACCTGAGCCAAACTTGGATGCTTAACCAACTGAGCCACTCAGGCGCCCCAGATAAACCTGACTATACAAAACAACAATAGTAGTGATTAGTTCAGGGACATCAAAATGAAGTCAAACAAAAAGACTGGACAAAATAATATAAAGTGAGAAGGGCTAATTGGAATTAAAATATTCTAAGATTTTTATATTGTTTGAGAGAAGGATAAAGATAGCAATTAACTTACTATTTTGTTAAATCAGGGGTGATTATTAAAAATTGTATAAGTAATAACTAAAAGGCAAAGAATGGATGTAGAATTCCAAAACAAATAGAAGGAAGAAAAGGGTAATAATCCAGTAAAGTAGAGAGAGAAAAGTGTAAAGTAAATGAATTGGTGGTAGGAATAGATCCAAATGTATTAGTAATTACAGCAAATATAAACAGACAATAAATATCAGCAATTACAATAAATATATTGCCAATTAATAGATTGGTTAGATTGAACTTTTAGAAATAAAGCCATGTGCTATTTTAGACTATTTTAGGATACATTCCTAAAACAAAGACAGAGAAAGGTTGAGGGGCTCCTGGGTGGCTCAGTCAGTTGAGCATCCGACTCTTGATTTTGGCTGAGGTCATGATCCCAGAGTCATGGGATCGAGCTCCACGTCAGGCTCCACACTGAGCATGGAACCTCCTTAAGATTCTATCTCAGCCCCTCTTCCGTTCTCATCTGGGTTCTCTCTCTAAAAACAAACAAACAGATAAATAAATTTAAAAGCAGAGAAAGGTTGAAAGGGAAAGATGGGGAGAAGGTACCAGGAAAAACTAATCAAAAGAAAGCTGTGGTTACATTAATATAATAGAAAAAAAAGTCCTTAAGGTAAAAAGTATTATTAGAGATAGAAAAAACTACTATATAATGATAGAAGAAGAGGACTGTGATTACATAACAGCCCAGAACTTACATGTAACTAATAACATAATCTTAAGATACGTAAAGCAGAAATATTCAGAATTACAAGGAAAATTTGGTAAATTCAGTCATAGTGGGATAATGCCTCTCAGTATTCAGTAGATTAATCAGACCAAAATTACTAAGGATATAAAAGATTTTAACATCACATTTAACAGGTTAGTTACATAGTCATATATAGAACTCTTCATCATTTGGGGTGCCTGGGTGGCTCAGTTGGTTAAACGTCTGACTCTTGATTCAGCTCAGGTCATGATCTCGCAGTTTGTGACTTTGAGCCCCACGTTGAGCTCTGCACTGGCAGCGTGGACCCTACTTATTTCTCTCTCTCCTTCTCTCGCTACCCCTCCCCTGCTCTTGCATGCATGCCTTCTCTCAACATAAATAAATAAACATTAAAAAAAAAAAACCTTCATCAATCAAATGAGAATATAAATTATTTTCAGGTACAGAAAATTTAATTTTTAAAAACCATACTAGGGCACAAGGCAAGTCTCACTGAACTTTGTAACATATAGATCACTTTTTCTGACGATGGTAGTTAATTTAGAAATCATTAATAAGGGGTGCCTGGCTGGCTTAGTCAGTAGAACACGTGACTCTTGATCTTGGGGTCGTGAGTTCAAGCCCCACGTTGGGTGTACAGCTCACTTTAAATTTTAAAAAGTTGAAAAAAAAGAAATTATTAATAAGTTAACCTTCTCCTACATTCGGAAATTAAAATGCACACATCTGAATAACTTATAAGTCACATATTATAATGGAATAAGAACACAATTGATCAAAACCATATATGAATGCTCATGTGATACAGTCATACCTAAAGGGTAGTTTTTTTGTATAAACATTAGAGAAGAATAACTGGATATTAATAGGCTTAACATCTAACTCAAGAAAAAAATTTAAAAAAAAATTTTTTTTTAAACATTTATTCATTTTTGAGACAGAGAGAGACAGACCATGAATGGGGGAAGGTCAGAGAGAGAGGGAGACACAGAATCTGAAACAGGCTCCATCCAGGCTCTGAGCTGTTAGCACAGAGCCTGATGCGGGGCTCCAACTCACGGACCGCGAGATCATGACCTGAGCCTAAGTCGGACGCCCAGCCGACTGAGCCACCCAGGCGCCCCCTCAAGAAAAAAATTTTTGATGGCAGGGGTTAATTCCAAAGAAAGTGGAAGGAAAGAAACTTAGAAAAAAAAAATCAAAATTCAAGAAACAACTCAAAACCAACAGCTGGTTCCTTGGAAAGATTGAGCACGTGTTACAGAAAGAAGGCACAAATAACAAAATTTGGGTGAAAAAAGGAGACATGATTCTAGACAGAGCAGAGATTTTTAAGAGGATACAATGAAAATTTTATGATAAAATTAAAAACAGAAATTGAGCAGTTTCCTAGAAAAACTTTAAACTGCCTTAAGAAAAATAAAAAACAAAAATAGATCTGTAGCAATTAAGGAAATGTATTCATTTATTCATTCAACAAATATTCATAAAATGCACCCAGCACAGTTTTTAGGCACTGGAGATACAGCAGGGAACAAAAAAACAGAAGTACCTGTTTTCATGGAGCTTGCTTTCTAGCGATGGCAGACAGATAATAAATTAATAAACGATGTTAGGTGTTGATAAATTTCTATGAAGAATAAAGAAGGAGAATGAGCTTTTTAATCTCAGATAGTCAAAAAAGTAACTTTGGACCTGAAGTAAGTGATGGAGCAAGCCAGGTGGAAATTGGAGGAAGAGTGTCCCAGGCCTGAGGAGTAGGTACGAATGGCCTGAAGCAGGAGGATGTTTGGAGGAGCAGAGTGAGTAGTGTAGATAAGGGAGATTGGCAGCAGCAGAGCTCAATGAGTAACCAAGGAGTCCTTCTAAGACTTTTGATTCAACAGTTGGAAATCTACCCTTAAAGTGGGGATGATGATAATAACTTCTCCTCCTGTTATATTTAGAACTATATCTCAGTAAAGCTGGGGAAAAATAATTCCTACTCCTAAGACTATGGAATCAATTAATTAAATGCATGTAGAATTCTATCCAAGTGACAGATTTTCTTTTCACCCATAAGTAGTATTCATTTTTTCAAACATTTATTAGGTACGGAGCACCTCCCATGGGCCAGGACTCATGCAAAGTATAAAGAATGCAAAGATGATTAGGACATGGTAGTGTTCCCTGCCCAGTATGGGAGATAGATAGAAACAATTTTCTGCAGTGTACTAGGTGTTATAACAGATACTAAAGACTGAAGACTAGGAGAGGCCTCAAATTTTTATTTTATCTTCTATGAGGGTGTATATTAAAAGAAGGTATGTGAATTTTTAAGGTAGCTTATATTAACAGTAATTAACAAAAGCTTTCCTGTTAACAGAAGAATGAAAATTAGGCTTCTCATTTAGCAACAACGATTGGCAGGTGGTGTTTCTGCTGAGATGAACACCGAATGTGGTACTATCTGTAGTGAAAATAGGCTTTGGTAACGGGCAAGAGATAAACATGGTAAGAAATCTAGACCTTGAAACATGGTATAGTCCTAGCATTTTAGATGACTGATTCTTTGTCTTCAGCAAGTTGGTTCTACATGAAATAATACAACTTGCTTTTCTTAACTAAAAATGATACACTGCAGCCTTTTTCCAGTCTTCTTTCCTAAAGCTTTACTAGCCTTCTTTTGTAGAGCACACAGCCTGACTCTTAAAGCACAGAGAGAACTCTTACTCTTTCGGGTTTAGCAGGTTTTATTCTTAAAACACCTAGCTGCTCTGAAAACTTCCCAGGATCCTGACATTTAATGCATGCTTACTATGTGCCAGGCCTTGTCCTCAGTGCTTTACCTGCACTTATCTTCTTGAATCCTCACAGCCCTGTAGGTGGGGACCAATTTCCGCTTTCCAGACTTGAGATACAGTGAGGTTTTCTAACAATTTAAGTTCACGTTAAGAAGTGGCCGAGCTGGAACATGCAAAAGAATGAAACTAGACCCTACTCTTTCACCATGTACAAAAAACCCCGCAAAATGGATTAAAAACCTAAAATCCTTGAAGAGCACAGGCAGTAATTTCTCTGACATCAGCCATAGCAACATGTTTCTAGATATGTCTCCTGAAGCAAGGGAAACAAAAGCAAAAATAAACTATTTGGACTACATCAAAATAAAAAGTTTCTGCACAGCAAAGGAAACAATCAACAAAACTAGAAAGCAACCTACAGAATGAGAGAAGATATTTGTAAATGACATCTGACAAAGGGTTAGTATCCAAAATATATAAAGAACTTATACAAATCAACACCCCCCAAAACAAATAATCCAATTTAAAGATGGGCAGAAGACATGAACAGACATTTCTCCAAAGAAGACATCCAGATAGCCAGCAGACACATGAAAAGATGCTCAGCAAAACAAAACAAAACTCAACATCACTCTCCATCAGGGAAATGCAAATCAGAATCACAATGAGCTATCACTTCATGCCTGTCACAATGGCCAAAATTAACAACACCAGAAACAACACATTTTGGCAAGAATTTGGAGCGAAAGAAACCCTCTTATACTGTCAGTAGGAACACAAACTGGTGCAGCCACAGTGGGAGACAGTACAGAGGTTCCTTGAAAAATTAAAAATAGAACTACCCTACAATCCAGCAGTTGCACTGTTAGGTATCTACCCAAAGAATGCAAAAATACTAATCCAAAGGGATACATACACCCTGGTGTTTATAGCAGTCTTATTTACAGTAGCCAAATTATGAAAACAGACCAAGTGTCATCGACTACTGAATGCATAAAGAAGATATAGTATGTCTCTGTATATATACACACACACAGACACACACACACTGTAGAATATTATTCAGCCATAAAGAATGAAATCTTGCCATTTGCAACAACATGGATGGAGCTAGAGAGTATAATGCTAAGTGAAATAAGTCAGAGAAATAAATACCTTATGATTTCACTCATATGTGGGATTTAAAACAAAGAAGCAAAGGGAAGAAAGATAGAGGCAAACAAAGAAACAGCCTCTTAACTATAGAGAACAAACTGAAGGTTACCAGAGGGGAAGTGGGTATGGGGATTAAGGAGTGCACCCATGACGAGCACCAGGTGTTGTATGGAAGTATGGAATCACTATATTGTACACCTGAAACTAATATTACACTGTATCTTAACTAACTAGAATTTATTTTATTTATTTATTTATTTATTTATTTATTTATTTATTTATTTTTGGGACAGAGAGAGACAGAGCATGAACGGGGGAGGGGCAGAGAGAGAGGGAGACACAGAATCGGAAACAGGCTCCAGGCTCCGAGCCATCAGCCCAGAGCCTGACGCGGGGCTCGAACTCACGGACCGCGAGATCATGACCTGGCTGAAGTCGGACGCTTAACCGACTGCGCCACCCAGGCGCCCCATTAACTAAGTAGAATTTAAATAAAAACAAAAACAAAAACAAAAGAAGTGGCAGAGCTGGAATCAAAACCTGGACAGTGACTAAGAGCCTACACCCTTCGCTCTTCTCCCTCTCATGGTAGGTTGACAGTGCTTGCAGAATGCTTCTTTGTCTGGAGACGTTCAGATGTGGTGGTCCTCAGCCTGACTGAAATAGGTCGCACCTTTTAAGTTTTGAATTATGAGCTTCCCTGTCCTAGAATGCCGTTAAGAAAACTTACACATCACCACATATTTCTTTTAGGTCCTAAAATGTGTGTATTCTGCCACAGTTCCAATCTTGGCCTTGCCGTTGATTGTTAAGTTGGGACAAGTTTTTTCACCCTGGCTTTTGGGTGTAGCCAATGTAAAAGGAAAGGATTAGATTAGACAATTCTTTATATTACCTACCATCTCAATAAATTATCTGATTCTGTACCAAAATTAAAAGTTGATGTCAACTTTTTGTCTAGTCATCTAAAACCTATTGTTCCAAATGAAAAAAGAAAGTAAGAAAATACAGATAGTAAGTGTTGCCCTCTGTTACCCATCTCCTTGTTATTTTAAATACTCAAAAAATTTATGCCAGGCTACTAGTTTGTGCCTTGCAAAAGTGTATATGTTGTTGTGTGCTCAATTTTAAGGGCTGGGACTGTTCCCAGAAGGTCTGTGCTGGTCACAAACAAACTGGAACACTCAAGGACTCAGCACTCAAAATATAACATAAAAATGCTTCCTTCATGCACTCATTGGAACAGGTAATTACTGTAGCAACAATAAACTAATTTGAAGTGTTAGCTGTTAATTAAAACAATGCAGAGGTGTATAGTTGTCTTTTGGTGTAACCAGAGCCTCCATTCAAACTTCATTAATCACTTTATAGTTAATGTGTTGGGGAAGGTCAAGACAATTGAGATGCAGTATCTGTTGAAAGTAAACAAATTCCTTTTCTCCAGGTAGAATGCCATTTGCAAAGTTAAGGGACACGTTCAACTCATGACTGGCCTTGCCTTTGTCATCCACTTCTCCCTGATGATTAAATGTTAAACTGGTACTGTCATTGCACTGTAAACCAAACCTCCCAGCATCTTTATTGCTCGAAATTGAACCCAAACTTCCACGGATGAATTAGCGTGCGTCATAATTAAATCATCAAGCCTCCCCCTTTTAATTCACTTGGAAATAGGAGACCTTTCTTTTGGAAAAGACATCGGCCTACTTGACAAGCTAATTAAGTTGCCAAACTGTCCAGTACGGTGTATACATTAGACTATCTTCTAGTCATCTCCTTATCACTGCTGTTGGTCTCAAACGTCCAAGTGTTGCTCGTTGTCCAAAGTAGCACTGCGGTTCTTTTTGCAACTTTTGAATCCTTGTGTATGCATTCAACTGTTCTATCTTCATATTTTAGTCCTTCGTTAGGAATTCTAATATGCAGCATTTTTTTAAGTTTATTCATTTTTTAACATAAAATTTTAATATGAAATTGTCAAATTGGTTTCCATACAATACCCAGTGCTCATCCCAAAAGCTGCCCTCCTCAGTACCCATCACCCACCCTCCCCTCCCTCCCACCCCCCATCAACCCTCAGTTTGTTTTCAGTTTTTCAGAGTCTCTTATGCTTTGGCTCTCTCCCTCTCTAACCTCTTTTTTTTTTTCTTAAAGTGGAAATTGGAAGAATTTCTAGTATACAAGGGGAAAATAATATATTGTTATCTTACATATTATATTACCTACATTCGCACAGAATAAGGTTATTAACTATTCCTTCAAATCACCTTTCAGATTAGCATAATCTAACAACTTCTCTGTCAGGCAGTGACAATACCACAATGTTAGTTTTTATATACCAGTCTATCGTATGAGTTCAGATCTATCATGAGTCGAATCATGACCTGAAATGTAGCTTCACATTCTAAAAGTCTTATGTTAACATAGATAATAAATTAAATGGTAATTTGTCTAAAACCAGTATATTATAGGGGTTCCTCTTATAAAATGTATACCACTTGATGCAAAGTGTAAAATTTTTTAAATTTCAGTTTTATAAATGCAAGAGTATTTATGTATACTAGAGAGGTTGATATTTAGAGAAAGTCTTTAGACACCTTACAGGTTAAAGAACTCTTAAGTAAGGTGAATAGTTGCCGCTTAATTTTTATAATCTTGCCTTTCTTTAAGTGAGATACACTTGGGTTTCTTTACAATTAATTGTTAAAGACTAAGTTTACTTTCTGTAGTCCACTCAAATAGGAAAAGCAGAACAAATTTCTTGTAACACTAATATATAGGTATATACATATATAGATATGTGTATATCTACATATATACACACACATATATATACATATATAGATATACACATATCTATATATGTATGTTTTTTCTAGTATTACCTGAATTTGTAACATTTTATGTGTGAAAATTTACAAACACTTGATGGTTCTTAATAATGAAACCATTTTTGGGGCGCCTGGGTGGCGCAGTCGGTTGGGCGTCCGACTTCAGCCAGGTCACGATCTCGCGGTCCGTGGGTTTGAGCCCCGCGTCAGGCTCTGGGCTGGTGGCTCAGAGCCTGGAGCCTGTTTCTGATTCTGTGTCTCCCTCTCTCTGCCCCTCCCCCGTTCATGCTCTGTCTCTCTCTCTCTGTCCCAAAAATAAATAACGTTGAATAATGAAACCATTTTTATGAGTCAGTCACTTAAAAAACACTTGTCAGTGATTGCAAAAGGCCAGTAAATTTACTAAAATTCTAAAATTTGAATTACATACTTCAAATAAGTGAATTTTACATATATAATTGCACCTCAATAAAGCTGTTAAAAAATTTGTGAGAGCAGCCACACAGATATTTCTGCTGAAACAACAGAAACTGATATTTTCATTTTGATAATAGTAGAATATATGTTTTGTTTAAGAAATGAGCAATTTTTTCTACTGAGTCATTGCCAAGTAAACTATTGGGAGCCTGGTAAATATATTTTGCAACTTGGCAGGTAAAGTCAGGGAATTCCTAGGAAGTTAACTTCCACTGTCCCACATCTTCCCTGCCCAAACACCTTAACACAGCTGGGTGAGAAGAAGAACAATCTGATTTTGGCCAATTTGCAAAATCCTCTACAGTGCAAGATTTTAACTCTTGCAAACCGATTGTTTATTTATACTTTTATGGACTTGCAAGAACAGTGCTTGTTTATACTGTGTGGTTTGTTTAGACACTTTTATATAAGACGGATTGTCCCTGGATAATGGTCAGAATGTACCTTCCTTGCAGAACGTGTGTGAAAGGCCACATGTCACTTAAATACAAAAGGTCTTGATGAGAAGTAATGGGGTTTTGTTTCTGCAAACCCGATTCTTTTATTCCTTTTCATAAATGAGTGTGTTTCTTTTCCTTGATTTAAATTGTCATTTCACTGTATCTGATCATTTGAGCTTGTCTCTTTTCTAAAGCTTTTTTAATATTGAGAGATGCTAAAATTAGGAAAAGATGAACCACATACTTGAGCCTGATAAGTCTGTGATTTCTTATATGAATTTATATCTTAAGCCATAGCTAATCCCATGTGTTTTGAGATGATTTTGATGAAATGTAGAGATTTAGTTTACCTGTATATATAGTTGAAGTACACAAAAGGAAAACCTCCCACTTTACAAATGGCTCCGCACAGTGTTTAGCCGAAGACTTAGAAGATTCCCACACACACAGTCATGGTCAGTTGTGAGGATCTGGAGGCAGAAGACTTGGGTTTGAGGTGTCGTTCTGCCACTTACTGACTCTGTGCCCTTGGGAAAACTCTCTAGCTTCTCTGCCCTTCGGAGATCTCAGTCTCTAAAAGGAAGATAATAATACCCACATTACCTCAGAGGGTTATTTTCAGGTAATGTATAGTAAATCGTTGTATAAACCATTAAGCTCGATAGAAACATCTATTGCTCATGTTATGAGTGTTCTTTGAAAGTGTCACATATCCCATTGCTGGCAGATATGTTCTAATTTATATTTACATCCTTAACCATTCTGTAGGTTGTTTAGAATCCCAAGTGATTTTGTCATGTTTTTTTCTTCCCATAGAGCATATCATGTCCCAAGTGGGAAAATATTAGCTGTAAAGGTAAGTGCTGGATATGTTTTATGAAATTCCTGAAGTTCTGAATGCTCACTACTTTGTCCTTCTCCGGTTAGCTTTGAGTCACAGTTATTGTGAAAGAGGAGATGAAAGATTTGGATGGTAGGTTATGGAAGCTTTGGTCCTGCTGTGATAATCAGCTCCTTCTCTCAGGATACCTTCACCAGCTCAAGCACTGTTTTCCTATCTGTTGAGTTATTTGTTCCTTTAGATGTCAGAACCCTTAGATGGTTGTCAATAATATATTTAAAGACAGTCAACTTTAGGTTATTCAGTCCAAGAGAAGGGAGCACCCCTATAAATCATCTAAAAAACTCAACTGTTTGGCCTTGCAAGGGCATTATAATTTCTCATAATTTCATACATTTTGAATTACACTTAACCTTGGCTAATATTAAAATTCTCATGCATGATTATTTAGTTAGGTATGGCAAGGGGCTAATAGCTATTTCTGAAAAGGATTAAGAGCAATTTTAAAGAAAGGACACATTTAAAACAGAGCTGTTAGAGACTTTGAATAAATGCAAACAGCAGGTGTTTACAAATATGCTGTCTACCAGACCTGACCATAAAACTGAGCTTTAGAGCAAGGACTATATTGTTGTCACCGTATATTCCTAGAGTCTATAAAATTTATAAAACATACTAGATGTTGAAGCTGAGTTGATTGAATGAATCATTTAAGAGTAGGTATGATTGAGGTTCCTGGGTGGCTCAGCTAGTTAAGCATTAGACTCTTGATCTCAGCTCAGGTCTTGATCTCAGGGTTGTGAGTTCAAGCCCCATGTTGGACTCCACACTGGGCGTGAAGCCTAGTAAAAAAAAAAAAAAAAAAAGTAGACATTATTGCTGTGTTGAAACTTCATCTGAGTTGAATGAATGAATGATTTAAGAGTAGATATAGTTATTCTATTTAAACTTTTAGTTTAGCCCTGAGCTTCTTGGCTGCCAATGCAAAATCCAAGTAACTTATTTAATAGTCATACTCTGAAAGAAAGAAATGTGCTATTTCTTCAAAACAGGCAGAGTTTCTTTTATTAAATCTTAGCAGTATGTTATTTAGTTTCTACATATTTAGAGATTTTCTAGATATCTTTCCATTATTGGTTTCTAATTTAAGTCTGTTGTGGTCAGAGAACATACTGTCTATAATTGGAATTATTTTAAGTTTACTGAGATTTGTATTATGGCCCAGGATATGAATTATCTTGGTTAAGTGTTTCCTGTGCACTTGAAAAAAATGTATAGTCTGTTTTATAGGGTGTTGTGTAAATGTCAATTAGATCAAATTGGCTGACAGTGTTCAAAATTTCTGTATGCTTTACTGCTTTTTATCTATTTGTTCTGTCAACTGTTGAAAGATGGGTGTGGAAATTCCCAGCAATAATTGTGGATTTGTCTGTTTTTTTCCTTGCAGTTCTTTTATCTTTTACTTCATGTTTTTTGCAAATCTGTTAGGCATATTTAGGAGTGTTATGTCTTGTTGATGAATTGGCCCCTTTATTATTTCATTACAAAGTGACCCTTCTTTGGCCATGATAATATTCTTTGCTCTGAAATCTACATTGTCTGATATTAACATAGATAGCTATTGCAGCTTTATTTTGACTAGTGTTAGCATGCTATAGCCTTTTATTTTTAACCTGTTATGTCATTTTATTTGAGATAAATTTCTTATAGCCAGCGTATAAGGGTCTTGTATTTTAGTCCATTCTCACAATTTCTGCTTTTTTTTTAAACTTTTTTTTTTTCAACGTTTTTTATTTATTTTTGGGACAGAGAGAGACAGAGCATGAACGGGGGAGGGGCAGAGAGAGAGGGAGACACAGAATCGGAAACAGGCTCCAGGCTCTGAGCCATCAGCCCAGAGCCCGACACGGGGCTTGAACCCACGGACCGCGAGATCGTGACCTGGCTGAAGTCGGACGCTTAACCGACTGCGCCACCCAGGCACCCCACAATTTCTGCTTTTTAATTGCACCTGCCAGACTGGCTTGTGAGGCTGGTCATCTTGATATACTTTGTTCTTTCCTACCCTAATATCATTTAAAACATTTTTTTTGGAAACTTTTTTAAAAAATTACTTAAACACACAGAAAAGTTATAAGATGCTTCCTCCAGATTCCTCAGTTGTCAACAGTTAACTACGTTTGGTTTAAAATATATATATACACACACACACCTTGGTTTGAGAGCGTAATTCATTCTGGAAACATGCTTGTAATCTAAAGCACTTGTATATCAAAGTGAATTTCCCCATAAGAAATAATGTAAACTCAGATGATTTGTTCCATAAGCCAAAAATATTCACATAAGAATGATTACAAGTGGCGCCTGGGTGCCTCACAGTTGAAGCACCCGACTTTGGCTCAGGTCGTGATCTCACAGTTTGTGAGTTCGAGCCCATGTCAGGCTCTGTGCTGACAGCTCAGAGCCTGGAGCCCACTTTGAATTCTTGTCTCCCTCTCTCTCTGCCCCACCCCCACTCACACTCTGTCTCTGTCTCAAAACTAAAAAAAAGTAAAAAAAAATTATATAAAAAAAGAATGATTATAATACTGTAATGTAATACAAAATAATAAAGAAAATATAAAATATAAAGAAAAATAAAAAAACCTTTGTGGCTGGTATGAGGGAGACAAGAGAGAGGAGGATTATTGTGTAGGATGACTTTCACTATCACTAACGGAATCACTGCTATCTATTGGCTCAATGGAATCTTTTTCTGCACGGGAGCCATTGTATATATACACTCACATGGATGTTGACTATGGTACAGTGTTAATAAACTCTTGTCGTACACTGTATTTAATGTAACTGGCAATAAGGCAGCAGAGGAAGGGGTCTATATCTGCAGTCAGGCTGACCTAGAATGAAGCAAAGCATTCATAAGCTAATCTTGTATGGAAAAGCAAAGGACTGTCTATAAGTGATCTGAAGTAACAAAAAAATGCACAAGTGCCAGTTGTGGGCACCTTCCAATGTTCTGAAAAATCACTGACTTCTGCCAAACTGTGTGGCCTGAAACCAACCATCCAAGCATGGGAGATGATCACCCGCAATCCTACAATGAGAGAGAGAGAGAGACAGAGAGAGAGAGAGAGAGAGAGAGAGAGAGAGAGAACACCTTTGGCTCAGTTGTAAACATGTGACATTCGGCATCACGTACTGCTCATATTGCAAGCCATCGCTCATTTATCAAGTTAAAATTTATTAGAACTGTTTGCTCGTGTTGCAGAACATTCACAGAACAAGTTACTTACAAACCAAGGTTTTATTGTGTTTAGGATTTGTTGAGGTTCTTGGCTCTGTGGATTTTTAGCCTTCATCAAATTTGGGAAATTTTTAGCCATTATACCTCCTCCCCCAACTTTGGGAACTTAAATTCCATCTGTGTTAGGTTACTTGATGTTGTCCCATACTAAAATGATCCTCTGTTATTTGTTTTAGTCTTTTTTTTCTCTCTAATGTTTCATTTTTGGATAGTTTCTGTTTCAGGTACTCAAGTTTTTATCTACACTGTCTAATCTACTATTACTCTTGTCCAGTGTATTGTTCATCTCAGGCATTGTACTTTTGATCCCTAGAAGTTTATGTGGGTCTTTTTTATATCTTCTGTGTCTTAACATGCTCAGTATTCCTTCTACCTTCTTGTATGTATGTAATGTAGTTATGGAATATGTGGAATATAATTTTATTAATGGTTTTGTCTATTAATTCCAGGGTATGTGTCATTTGGGGTCAGTTTTGACTGATTACTTTTTCTCCTCATTTTGGGTTGTATTTTCTTATTTTTAAAACCTCTTTTTTTTTTCTTTTTGAGAGAGAGAGAACGAGGGTGCAAGTGAGAGAGAGAGAAGAGAATCCCACAAGTGACAGAGAAGTGGGGCTCATGCTCACCCGACCTGAGCTCTCCCAATGCGGGGCTCATGTTCACCCAAAGTGGGTCTCAGTCTCACTCGAAGTGGGACTCGTGCTCACCTGATGCAGGGCTTGTGCTCACCTGATATGGGGCTTGTGCTCACCCAAAGCAGGGCACAATCTCACAGGATGTGCAATTCGAACTCACCAACTGTGAGATCATCACCTGAGCCGAAGTCAGATGCTTAACAACTGAGCCACCCAGGCACCCTAAAACATCTTATCATTTTTGATTGGATGCCAGTTGTGTCTCATACTAGATACTAGATATTTTTGCATTGCTATAAATACTTTTCAGCTTATTCTGAGATGCTATTTAGTGACTGTGAAAGTTTGATCCTTTCAAGACTTACTCTTAAGCTTTATTAGATGGGACCAGCCCAGTGGTTAGTTGGGAACTTATTTAACCCCACACAATTAAGGTGACAGTCTTCTGAATACTCCACTAATGCCCTGACCATTACGGGATTTTCCACACTGCTTGGTGGGAGTGCAAACTCTTTCTGCCTAGTGTGAGGTCTGGGGATTGTTTCTCTGGTCTTTCTGGCAGTTCTTTCCCTGGCCTCAGTGTTAGTTCCCTGACTTTCAGATGCTGATTGATCATTAATCCACTGAAGACTCCAGGGGGTCCCTTAGCACATCCCTGGAGCCCTCTCCCTTTGGTGTTCTGTCAGGGAACTCTAGCTGCTGTGGCTTCCTCACACCCCAGTTCCATGTCCTCAACTTAGGGAGATGGCTGAGCTTTGCCTGGATTTCCCTCCCAGCACAGGGGCCTAGACACTCTCTAGTCAGTAAGCTGGACAATCATAGGGCTCCTCTCATTTGCTTTCGGTGTCTCAAAGATCACTGTCCTGTTGTAGCTGTTGTCAATGTTTGGAAGCCTGTTAATTGTTCTGGGTTTGGTTTTGTTTTGGATCTCTTCCTTCCTCGTCACTTCTCCAGTACAGATGCTTGTTTTGTCTCTTGTCAGACACTGACCAATGTTTAAACTGTTCTCACAGAAATAGAGGCTACCATTTATTGATCATTTATACTGTGCTGAGCACTCTACATGTTTTTCTCATGTAATAATTAATTAATTAATTAATTAATAGCTTGTCCATGGGCACCGGAGTGGCTCAGTTGGTTGAGAGTCCAGCTCATGATCTCATGGTTCATGGGTTCAAGCCCCGTGTCGGGATTCTCTCTCTGCCCCTCCCCCATTCATGAGCACATGTTCGTTCTCTCTCTCTCCCTCTGTCTGTCTCAAAATAATAAACTTTAAAAATAAGTAGCTTGCCTAAGGCCCCGTAACTAATAAGTAATAGAACCAGGATTTGAAGTCAGGCAAGTCTTCCCCAGGTTCATGCTTCCTTCCAACCTGTGTCCTGTATTGCTGTTCGCTACCCTCAGATTTGGCTTCCTAAAGCATAGTTGTGGTCTCATGTCTTCCCTCTCAGAAGGCTTGAAAGGCTCTATATAACTCCCAAATAAACTAAGAACTCTATGGGGTGAAACTCAAGATCTTGCACAATATGTCATCAGCCTACTTTTATAGCATATCTTATGTGTCTGAATGCTGTGCTTCTTTTAAGTTGAACTCCTTGCTTTATCTGAACCCAGGTACTTTCACACTTCAGCACTTTGATTCACATATTTTTCTCTAATTAGAATGCCTTCACCCATGTCTCTACCTATCAAAATTCTTAACACCCTTCAAGGGTCAGCTCCAAAGCCTGGTCCTCTATTGAACTTACTTAGAGAAATCCTGTCACATATGGTCTATCTCTCACTCACTCACTTTGTCCTTTGAAACTCTCTAGAATTCTCTGTATGTGTCTCTTGTGGATGTTATCACATACTGCCTTGTATTTGGCTGTTAATATACATGTGCCTTCCCTCTCTTACATTGAAAGAAATCTCTTTGTAAGTAAAGAAAAGACTTATTTATCTTCTTGTCTTACTCATTGAATCATGCTGAACTTTGCATTTGGGCCTAGATAGAGCACTCCATGTAATGATGAGGTATTCAACACATAATTTGTTAAATGACTGAATAGATAAATTTGGTTCTTTCATTCGTTCTTTAGTTCACTCATTCATCTTTTGAAGTAGCATCTTGAAAGCAGGTTCAGCTCACATACAAAATATCCCATAGCGTTCTTTGTATGGACCATTGCTCTCACCCAGAGTAGTTCTTAGCTTATTTTTTTATATATATATATATATATTAAAGGGTGAAATGAAAGGTTAAGAGTTAGAAGTGCATTTGATCTTTTCCTGACCCTCTCCTGACTTTTGTGTGACTTCAAGCATGTCACTTAAACCTCTCTGTGACCTCAGCTGCAAGATGGGGCTGCCTTGTGTCACAGAGGGATTGCGAAGAGCAGCAAATCACAGTCCTTGTCTAAACAGAATCACCTGCAGGGTTCTGATGCCTGCATAGAATGATGTGGGAAATTTAATATCCCAAGCCAAGTGGTCAGTTGGACCAGCACTTTGAATGTCTGTGGGTACAGTCAGAGGAAAGTCCTTGAAAATCTGTTACTTTTCTCTTCCTACTCAAAATATTTGTATTTTTTATACTTTTAAATCTTCTTATGTTTTAGACCAACAAAAGAATATCATAGTGTTTCCCCTTTCAGACTTTAAAGGTGGGAAATCATTACTTCAGATATTTTATTTTATTTTATTATTATTATTATTTGTGTGTGTGTGTGTGTGTGTGTGTGTGTGTGGTGCAAAAAGGTGGTTTTATTGAAGCACGGGGACAAGTATCTGTGGGCAGGAAGAGCTGCCATTAATTCAGATATTTTAAAAAGCAAGTTGAACTTTGGGAGGAATAGAAATACCTTGGATTTTTATTTTACACCACTGAATTCAGACAATTTCTACCTTAAAGAGACCATTTTGAAAAATGCTAATTGTATTTTAAAGATAACTGTTTGATAATGACTATAACTCATGAAATGTGTTTCTAACTAGCTTTATTTTAGGGGGAGGGGTGTAGATACGCAAGACAGTCGCAAACAAGTAGAGCAGAAAACAAATAAAAACACTGTTAGCCATCTTGCATACGGAACCTTTTGATATCATTAATGTTTCTGTACAATCCTTCAAAGAGTACAGCTTAATGTATTTCCTAATATTTTTTATATTCCGATTGGGAAAAAGTCATCTAACAGGAAATTTCTTAGCTTGTATATAGCATGTGCTGATTATCATTCTTTGACTGCTTTGGGTTTCTGCTGTTTTTAAACTAGCATTTAAATGGACCATTTGATTAATCATTTGTATACTGACTGTAATCCTCCCAAATTTCCTTTCTGAGTTGTACATACTGTAAAAGACAATTATGTCGCCACAGATTAAATAAGCGAATTAAAACAGAATAGAGGCTTAATTTGACCTGTGATTTTGCTCTCCTTCCCTTTAGTGGAGCGTGTGCCACTCCAGCAAATAAATGAAGTCATCCATGACAGCTTGTGATGAATTGCCGTATTTATACTGTATATTTTAATAGCCTCACACTAATTTAAATTGAGCACAGAGTAAATTATAATTCAGTCACTTGACTGCTTAGATTTAACTTGACAACTCATCCTTATTTGTCCTGGAGGTGTAGTGGAGAGCAGCGGAAATGTGCGCAGGTATTTCAGTCTCTCATTAACCCTTTCTCCATGAAGTGCTTCATGTGCACATCCTCCCCAGTTGGAGAAATTTAGCTCTTCCTAAGGAGAAAAAAATAAAAATAATGAAGACTCGGGGAGTCCACACTTCCCTTGCACTTCAAAAAGAAAATTAGTATTTGCCATGCTTTTTTCCATGGCTTTCAAATAAGGAATTGGACTTATTTTTAGCAGTTTAAAAGCTCACTCACAGGAATGCCCAGGGGAAGGAGAATTAACCTTATACCTAGAGTGCCAAGTCTCCCAGAAAATAGAAGAGCATTGCAGTAGAGTTATTTTGAGGTGAATTTTGCTTTCCCTCTTAAGTTCCAGAAATTACTTTATTCACTTTTGCACCGTTACGGAATCGCCACTCTTCCAGACCATAACAAATACCGTGAATGATCAAGACCCATTAGAATGCAATGGATTGGCCCTACAAATACAGTGTTACTTGCTACATTTTAGGTCAGTGTGGCACTTTTATTTATTTTGCTGTTTGTGTCTTTGGTTTTAAATTCATTTGTAGAAACCAAGCAATCCACTTCTTTCCTGTCTAGAAACAGCTTCTTATTTAGAGGATTATGGTCATAAGGAGCACTTTAATTAAATCCCACATCACTTAATGGGCACTGCTGTGAGTAAGACCTGTGGTGGGTGCTGGGGGTGGGGAGTGGGGGCAGACCAGAGAAAGATGCCCATGATTCAGTCCTTGCCCTTGCAGGGCTTACAACCACTCTTCTCTCTAGGCTTATGGTTTTAGGGGGTGAGGCATGAGTGCCAAGGCAGAATGTGATAAGGAGAAACATCAAGGGCCAGAGCTAGAAATAAATTCTGATAGAGGGCTTTGGGGATGGCTTCATAGAGGTGGTGGCAGCATTCAGGCTCATCTAAAAGATAGAAAAGGTTTTACAATGGGGCGCCTGGGTGGCTCAGTTGGTTAAGCGTCCAACTCTCGAGTTTGGCTCAGATCATGATCTCATGGTTCATGTGATCGAGTCCCACATAGGGCTCTGCACTGATTGTGGAGCCTGCTTAAGATTCTCTCTCTCCTTCTCCCTCTGCCCATCTTTGCTCACGTGCATATGCACTCTCTGGAAAGAAAGAAAGAAAGAAAGAAAGAAAGAAAGAAAGAAAGAAAGAAAGAAAGAAAGACAGTTACTAAGTGTGGAGTAGAGCGAGGAAGCACAACTCAAGTGGAGGCATCATTAAGACTGGAAGTGAGGAAGGCACAGGACATGTGTGTGGACCCCAGTACAAAGCACCTAGTTTCTACATTTGTGGTGTGGTGGTGGGCATAGCTGTCTTCCAAATCATCTGGTTTCACATGAGGATTGGGTTTGTGGTGGGGAGTAGTGGGAAAAGGAGTTAGAACCACCAGATTGTGGAAGAATTCTTTGAATGTCATGCTAGAGTTATGCTAACGTTATGCTAGGACAAGGGAACCTAATTAAGGTTCTTGATCAAGGGAATGATATGTTTATAGCCAGTAGTTTGGGGTTAACGGTAAGGTGTTGGCTGGTTGTGGTGAATCATTTCTGGGTTGGGGGCCTGGAGATGTGGTATATCTTAGTGGTCATACTGAATACTGAATAAATGGCATTTTTGAAACCTTAGATAAGTGGTTCTCAACCTTACTGTGGAGTAGAAATCGGCTGGAGAGTTTTTAAAAAATATTAAGATGTGGGCCCAACCCGAGATTGATTCCGTTATTCTAGGGTAAGTTCTGAGCATGAGGACTTGTTTAGAGTGCCGTCATGTATTTATATAAATACCTTTATATAAAAGTAATGATAACCTGAGGCCAGGGTTGAGAACCACTGCTCTAAGGTAAATAATACGTTCATTCCTTTTAGCAGTTTTTGAGGGTGAAAGATGCCCTGTACTTGACATGGTGGTGTGAAAAGTTCTGATATTTTATGGCATGGAATTGAAACAACACTCGATGAATTAATTTTGTCACTAAGTTTTATATAGGAACAAAAATGTAAGTGAATATTGTTGGCAAATGACTATTGATCGAGAGAAACGTTTAAATGTTTCTTGGCAGTTTTGTATTACACTTACAATCAGGTTTAGTGAGAGCTTTTATAAATAACCCTAAAGCAAACTCTTGATAGAAACTGGCCATGCCTTTTTTTCCTCTTCCCTTTCCCCTTCCTCAAATGGATGTCAGTACTATAAAATGTGTGTTTTAGAATTATCTTTTTCTTTCCCTGCTCTGTCAGCAGTTTGCAATTCATAATTTATGGGTTTTTTCCCCAGTATGAGTGTATATATTCTGCAGTTGTAACACAAAATGTAGTTCAGTATTGGATGGTATATAACTGCACTATCATGGTAATTGTGAATGTTAAGTTTTTGTCTAGAAATGTCTAGAGTCAGAAACTCTGCCACAAATCTTAAAAATTGCCTTTCACCTATTTGATTCTCAGCATTGTCTTTTTTAAGTAAAAACAATTTCCCTTGAATTGGCTTCACTGAACTGTTGAGTAAAATTTGAACAGTTGATGGTCTCCTTTCTTAAGAAATAAGTGTTTGAAATAAACTAGAATTTATTCTAGGTAAGTTTGTAAATTGTTTTTCATTCCTGTGTCATGAATCTGACTCAGTGGTTGATGTGTTAAGGAAAACCATAAACCACCACAGGACGTTCTAAAAAGTACACAGTCCTCAGAGTCGGGGAGGGACCTTGACATTGCCAGGCTTTGTGGCTTCTCAGAACCTTGGTTTCCTCCTTTAAAAGAAGAGAATTAGATGAAATCATTTCTGTGGTTCCTTCAAGCTCCAGCATTTTTTTCAGTATTAGCAAAGAAACGTGACTGAAGACTATAAAAAGATGTTGTATTTTAAAAACTCCTTATTTCTCTCTAAAAAGCCTACTTTAAATGTCATTTTTACTCATCATCCTTTCTGCTCATCACCTTGTGTCTGAATTACAAGACAATTTTTTAAAATGGTTTCAGGGTCATTCCTTTCTTCCTCTTCTGGAAATAACCAATGTGGCCAAAATAGGGTGTATAAATTAAGGGTGTTATAACTTAACTGACTTTTAAAGCCATTAATACTGACCTTTGAGACCTGGCTTTCTCCTTGGTCCCATCAATCACTTCTATACCACCTCCCCCAATACAAAAGGTTAGGCAGATGTGGATACAGTTTATATTCCTGAGGGTTATAGTGGTGGAGAGGAGAAAGGGGCAATGAATAGAGGAAACACCATATTTTTTCTTTTTATATTTCATAGTGAGTATAGCTATATTTAATTTAAAGATGAATATATGTGTGAATGTTGATTCCTTTCTGTATTTAGGTCATACTGTTAGATATTACACTGGAACTTCAGAAGCAAATTATGTCTGAATTGGAAATTCTTTATAAGGTAATTTTCCCTTGGTCATTTTTTTCTTACAAAGCAGCTTATGGTATTGACTTGCAGGGTTTTGGTTGTTTTTTTTTTTTTTAACTATTTTTGTCTTATTTTTATTACAGTGTGATTCATCATATATCATAGGGTTTTATGGTGCATTTTTCGTAGAAAACAGGATTTCAATATGTACAGAATTCATGGATGGTGAGTTTTCCCTATTATAATACTTTTAAAATGACTTGGGAGGCAGAGTGCTTTAAAACCTGGTTCTGATATAGATGTCAAGTAGAATTAAAAATAATTACAATATACCAGTAATGACCTCCTTTATACTCTAAAACATCTAGTTTTAGAGGTTCCTGGTGTTAAATATTTACAGCTGAGCTATAGTTTCAAGAATGTAATTTCATTTACTTTTATTGAAAATTTAAATAGAACAGATTAAATGCTGGCCTAATCGGTGGTTTGATATTTGATTCTTCCATACAATCTGTCTTTACTTGCAAAACAGATGTTCTGTCTTTTAATGTTTCAATAGCCAAAACAGATTTTCTTTTAAAGAAATCTATTAACCCAATGTCCTGTGTCTTTTACAAAGAAATCGGTTCTTAATTGCAAGATAAGAAATTGTTTTTCAACACAGCTGTTTAGCCAAGATGTGTTTAGTTTTCTTTGGACTCTAGCCCTTTCCTTTCATCTGTATTTTTCATTCATTTCTATTTTGGTAACTCTTTCTTGGTCTGAATATTATGGCAAAATGTAGATTTCTTGGTACCCTGTTCCTGAAGTAATGTCATCATTGTTATTTACCCATTTTAAATCAAAGCAGTCTTTAGATTTTATATATTCAGTTTTTCAGTTTCTAGCCCATTAAAACACAACATTTTTTTAAAGTTTATTTATGTATTTTGAGAGAGTGAGTGTGCGTGCACATGTGAACAGGGGAGGAGGAGAGAGAGAATCCCAGGCTGGCTCTGCACTGTCGGCATGGAGCCCACCGTGGGGCTCGAAGTCACAACTCTGAGATTGTGACCTAAGCCGAAATCAAGAGTCAGATACTTAACTGACTGAGCTACTAAGGTGTCCTTCAGCATTTTTTCTTATACTTAGTTTATTTGGTGGATTCTTAGTGTGTAACTAAAGTAACTAGTTCGTGCCTTGCAAGACATTTTCAGAAGTTATCTTTGGTAGGTTGATACTATAATAAGGTAGATAATGTGTTCTAAATTCTGTTTCATATTAAAATATGCATTTATTGAGATAGCATATTTAATCACCATAAAATTCACCATTTTGATGTGTACAATTCATTGGTTTTGAGTATTTTCACAAGGTTGTGCAAGCTCATCATCACTAATTCCAAAACATTTTTATTACCCCAGAAACAAACTCCTTAGCCATTAGCAGCCACTCGCTATTCCTCTAGTCCATGGCAACTGCTAATCTACTTTCTGTCTCCAGATTTTGTACTCTTCACGTATGTGGAATCATGCAGGATGTGGCCTTTGTGTTTGGCTTTTTATTTTATGAAAAAAAAATTTTAAATTTTGTTTATTATTTTTGAGAGAGAGAGCATAAGCAGGGAATGGGCAGAGAGAGAGGGAGACAGAGAATCTGAAACAGGCTCTGCACTGTCAGCACAGAGCCTGACACAGGGCTCAAACCCATAAACTGTGAGATCATGACCTGAGCTGAAGTCGGACACTCAACCAACTGAGCCACCCAGGCACCCTGTGGCTTCTTCTACTTAGCGTAACGTTATCAAGGTTTCCATGTTGTAGCATGTATCGGTACTTTATTCCTTTTTATGGCTGAATAATAAACTACTCATTTAGCAGTTGGTGAGCATTTGGGATGTTTCCACTTTTGTGCTGTTATGAATAATGCTGCTCTGTATGTTTGTATGCAGGTTTTTCGTGTGGATAGAAGTTTTCAGTTCTCTTGAGTATATATCTAGGAGTTCAGTTGCTCGGTTGTATGATAACTGTATTTGTAATTTTTTTGAGGAACTGTCAAACCATTCCATTCTATTTCACACCCGTTTGCATTCACAGCTGCAATGGATGTGGGTTTCAATTTCTCCACATCTTTGCCAACACTTGTTACTGTGTGTCTTTTTTAGTATAGCCTGTGAGAAATGATATCTTTTTAATTTTGATTTAGATTTCCTAATGACTAATGACATTGACAATACTTCCATGTACTTGTTGGCCATTTGTATATCTTCCTTTAGAAATGTGTATTCAAATCTTTTGTCTACTTTACATGGGTTATTTGTGTTTTTATTGTTGAGTTGTAAGAATTTTGTATGTATTCTGGATAGTAGTATCTTACCAGATGTATGATTTGCAAATATTTTCTTCCACTCTGAGTTGTCTTTTCATTTTCTTGATAGTGTCCCGTGAAGCATAAAAGTTTTAAAATTTTATGAAGTTCAGTTCATATTTTTTTTCTTTGGTGGCTTGTACTTTAGATGTCATATGTAAGAAAGTATTGTATAATCCAAAGTCATGAAAGTTTATACCTGTTTTCTTCTAAGAGTTCTATAATTTTCATTCTTAAAGTTTTTTTTATCTATTTTGAGTTAATTTTTGTATGTGGTATAGAGTCCAAATCCATTCTTTTTCATGTGAATATCCAGTTGTCCTAGCACCATTTGTTAAAAAGATTATTCTTTCCCATTGAATTTTCTTGGCACTTGTCAAAAATTTATCGACCATGAAATGTATTTCTAGACTCTCAGTTCTATTCCATTGATCTATTTGCCCATCCTTGTGGCAGTACTAGACTGTCTGTCCTTGCTTACTTTTTAAAAAAAAATGTTTATTTATTTTTGAGAGATAGAGAGCACAATCAGAGGAGGAGCATAGAGAGAGAGAGGAGACACAGAATCCAAAGCAGGCTCCGGGCTCTGAGCTGTCAGCACAGGGCCTGACATAGAGCAGAGCTCGAACTCAACGAACCATGAGATCATGACATGAGCTAAAGTTGGACACTTAACCGACTAAGCCACCCAGGCACCCTGTACTTTTACTTTATTTTTCTGTGTTACTTTAGCTTTGTAGTAAGTTTTGAAATTAAGAAGTGTGAGTACTCCAACTTTATTCTTTTTCAAGATTGTTTTAGCCATTCTGGGTCCCTTACATTTTCATATGAGTTTTACAATCAGCCTCCCAAATTTGCACACACACAAAAAGTCCAACTAAGATATTGATACAGATTGCAGTGAATCTGTACATCAGTCTGGGGAGTACTGCCACTTTAACAATATGAAGTCTTATACTTCATGAACACAGAGTATCTTTCCATTTATTTAGATCCTCTTTAATTTTTTTCAGTGATACTTTGTAGTTTTTGGTATTCAAGTTTTGCAGTTCTTTTGTTAAATTTATTCATAAATATTTTTTGATGCTATTATAAATTGAGCTTTTATTTCAATTTTGGATTATTCATTGCTAGTATATACAAATATAAATGATTTTTGTATATTGATCTCTATCCTGCTACCTTGTAGGATAAATTTATTAAATTTGTTTCTCAATCCTAATAGGTTTTTGTAGCTTCCTTAAGATTGTCTGTATAGGGGCGCCTGGGTGGCGCAGTCGGTTAAGCGTCCGACTTCAGCCAGGTCACGATCTCGCGGTCCGGGAGTTCGAGCCCCGCGTCGGGCTCTGGGCTGATGGCTCAGAGCCTGGAGCCTGTTTCCGATTCTGTGTCTCCCTCTCTCTCTGCCCCTCCCCCGTTCATGCTCTGTCTCTCTCTGTCCCAAAAATAAATAAACGTTGAAAAAAAAAATTTAAAAAAAAAGATTGTCTGTATAAAACATGTCATCTGCAAATAGACGTAGTTTTACTTCTTTCTTACCAATCTGGGTGCTTTTAATTTCTTTTCCTTGCTTAATTACCCTGGCTAGAACCTTCAGTAGAATGTCAAATAGAGTGGTGTGAACAGACATCTTCTTTTTCTCCTGATCTTAGATGGAAAGCTTTTAGTCTTTCACTATTAAGTGTGATATTAGTTTTGGGTTTTTAGTAGATGTCCTTTATCAGGTTGTCAAAGTCCCCTTGTCTTCCAAGTTTGTTGAGTATTTTTGGTTTTTCTGTGTTTGTTGAAATGATGATTTTTAAATCCATTTTTCTATAATTCCATAATTAAATCCATTATTCCATAATAATATTATATTAATTGACTTTTGCATGTTGAACCAATTTTGTATTCCTGAGATAATTCCAATTGGTCATGATGTATAATGCTTTTTATAAATTGCTGGATTCAGTTTGCTAGTATCTTGTTGAGGATTTTTGGATTTATATTCTTGAAGAATATTGGTCTATAGTTTTCTTTTCTTGTAATGTCATTGTCTGGTTGTGGTATCAGGATAATTCTGGCCTCAAAGGAGTTGGAAAGCATTTTTTCCTCCTCTAGTTTTTGGAATAGTTTATGATGGATTAATGTTAATTTTTCTTTAAACATTAGGTAGAATTCACCAGTGAAGCCATCTGGTCCTGGGGTTTTCTTTGTGAGTAGTTTTTATGGTCAAGTGGCATCTGTTGCCTATTATCAGGAGAAATCCAAGCACTTCTGCCCACTGCATCTTAGTATGGAGTTGCCAAGGAAAACACAGTGCAATGAAATGCTGGATTTAACAGTGCCTTACATAAAATTAAAAAGAGAGAGAGAGAGAGACAGACAGACAGACAGCAAGATCAGTTTGGAAGTATCAGTTCCCTGTGGCCAACAGTAAGTCCTTCCTGGCAGCCTATACAGGGCCCTTGGCCCACACACACCCCTCATGCTGCAGCAAAAGGATCCTCCACCCCACCCTACTCCTGTGGTGTCAGAAGTACCGAAGGCTGGGGACATGTCTGAAGGTCATTGACACACATGCTTAAGCAGGACAAAGGAATACACACTGAATTTGAAACAGGGAAAAACAGTCCAAAACAAAGAGGTAAGCCCAGCACAGGCTCCCTGGGCTCTTTATCTGCTGGTAAGCAAGTGTTCCAGACCCATGGCCCATTCTTATGTGGCCACATCGGGTCCAAAGAACAGTGCACATAAGACCGTCTTTCCCAACACTGTTTTTTAATTGTAGTATATTACACAGATAACATATAATTTACCGTACTACCCATTTTTAAATGTGTAGTTCGTAACTGGTAAGTACATTCACATTGCTCTGCAACCAGTGCCACCATTAATCTCCAGAACTCTTTGCATCTTGCAGAACTGAGACTCTGTACCCATTAAACAGTAACCCATTGCCTCCTAACCCCAGCCCCTGACTACTAACATTCTGGTTTTTTGTCTGCATGAATTGGACTACTCTGGGTATCTCATTTCAGTGGAATCATACAGTATTTGTCTTTTTTTGGGACTGGCTTATTTTACTTTGCATAATGTCCTCAAAGTTCATCCATGCTGTGGTGTGTGTCAGAATTTTTTTCCTTTTTAAGACTGAATAATATTTGTGAGTTTTTTTATTACCAATCTCTTTAATAATTATATGTAGTTATAGGTTTATTCAGATACGTATTTCTTCCTCAATTTTGATAGTTTGTAGCTTTCTAGAAATTTATCCATTTCATTTAGATTACCTAATTTGTTGATACACAGTTGTTCCTAATATTCCTTTATAATCATTTTTATTTCTGTAAAGTTGGTGTTAATTTTCCTTCTTCTTTCATTGCAAATTTTAGTAATTTGAGTCTTTTTCTTTTCCTTTCTTTCTTTTTCTTTCTTTCTTTCTTTCTCTTTCTTTCTTTTTCTTTCTTTCTTTCTTTCTTTCTTTCTTTCTTTCTTTCTTTCTTTCTTTTTATCAGTGTAGCTAAAAGTTGGTCAGTTTCTTTGCCTTTTCCAAAGAACCAACTTTGGTTTCTTTGATTTTCTCTGCTGTTTTTCTCTGCCTTAATATTTGTTTCTTCTACTAGCTTTGGGTTTAGTTTGCTCTTTTTTTTCTAGTTTTTTAAGGTGCGAAGTTAGGATACTAATTTGAGATATTTCCTACTTAATGTAGCCATTTGCAGCTATACATTTCCCTCTGAGTACTGCTTTAGCTGCATCCTAGAGGTTTTGGTATGTTGTGTTTTCATTTTCATTTAGTTTAAAGTATTTTCTAATTCCCCCCAAAGGAGAAATCACTTGCGATTTCTTTTTTGACCGATTTTCCATTAGGAGTGTGTCATTTTCCACATTGAGTGTTCTTCTGTTGTTGATTTCTAATATTCTTTTGAGGTCAGAGAACATACTTTGTATGACTTCAGTTCTTTTAGATTTATTGAGGTTTGTTTTAATGCCTAACATTCTGTTCTGGAGAATGTTTCATGTATACATGAGAAGAATGTATTCTGCTCTTGATGGGTTAGATTTTCCTTAGATGTCTGTTAGGTCTAGTTGATTTACAGTGTTGTTTAAGTATTTTATTTCCTTGTTGATCTTCAGTTTAGTTCTATTTATTATTGAAAGGGGGATATTGAAGGGGCACCTGGGTGGCCCAGTCAGTTGAGCGGCCAACTTTGGCTCAAGTCATGATCTTGCAGTTCATGGATTCGAGCCCCATGTCAGGCTCTGTGCTGACGGCTCAGAGCCTGGAGCCTGCTTCGGATTCTATGTGTCCCTCTCTCTGCCCCCCACCCCGCTCACGCTCTTTCTTTCTCAAAAGTAAATAAACATTAAAAAAAAAAAAGGAAAGTGGGATATTGAAGTCTCCACCTAATATTTTTTGCTTGTGTATTTCTCCTTCAATTCTGTTAATTTATGCTTCATATATTTTGGCATTCTGTTGTTAGGTGCATATATGTTTATAGTTGTTATGATCAACTCTTCAGTCATTATAAAATGTGTCTCTAGTTACTATATTTGTCTAAAGTCTATTTTGTCTAATCTTAGTGTAGTCATCCCAGCTCCCCCATTGATTCTTATTTGTTTGTTCTGTCTTTTGCCACTGTTTTGCCTTCAACCTATTTGGGTCTTTGAATCCAAAGTGCATCTCTTATAGACATCATAGAGTTGGGTCATTTTTAAATCCATTTTGCCAATCTGTCAGTGTTTAATTCATTTACATTTAATGTAATTACCAGCAATATCTGCCATTTTACTACTTGTTTTCTTTAGTTGTATTCTTTTATGTTCCATTTATTCATTACTGCTTTCTTTTATGTTAAATAGGTATTTTTAATGTATTGTTTATATTCTCGTGATTTCTTTTACTATATTTTTTGAGTTATAGTTTTGATTTTCCTAGAGATTACAATTAACATCTTAACTTCTGACAACTTAGTTCATATTAATATCAACTTTTTTCAAGTCTATAAAATTGTTGCTCCTAATAGCTCCATTCCATCCCTCTCCTTTGTGCTGTTACTGTCATAGAAGTTACATCTTTATAAGTTGTGTACTTATTAATGCAGATTTTTACTTACTGCTTTGTGCAGTTCTGTTTTTTTATTTTATTTTTTGTTTTTTAAAATTTATATCCAAATTAGTTAGCATATAGTGAAACAATGATTTCAGGAGTAGATTCCTTAATGCCTCTTACCCATTTAGCCTGTCCCCCTTCCTACAACCCCTCCAGTAACCCTCAGTTTGTTCTCCATATTTATGAGTCTCTTCTGTTTTGTCCCCCTCCGTTTTTATATTATTTTTGTTTCCCTTCCCTTATGTTCCTCTGTTTTGTCTCTTAAAGTCCTCATATGAGTGAAGTCATATGATTTTTGTCTTTCTCTGACTCATTTCACTTAGCTTAATTTCACTAATTTCACTTAATACCCTCCAGTTCCATCCACGTAGTTGCAAATGGCAAGATTTCATTCTTTTTGATTGCTGAGTAATACTCCATTGTATATATATACCACATTTTCTTTATCCATTCATCCATCAATGGACATTTGGGCTCTTTCCATACTTTGGCTATTGTTGATAGTGCTGCTGTAAACATGGGGGTGCATGTGTCCCTTTGAAACAGCACACCTGTATCCTGTGGATAAATGCCTACTAGTGCAATTGCTGGGTCATAGGGTAGTTCTATGTTTAGTTTTTTGAGGAACCTCCATACTGTTTTCCAGAGTGGCTGCACCAGGTTGCATTCCCACCAACAATGCAAAAGAGATCCTCTTTCTCTGCATCCTCGCCAACATCTGTTGTTGCCTGAGTTGTTCATGTTAGCCATTCTGACAGGTGTGAGGTGGTATCTCCTTGTGGTTTTTTTTTTTAATTTTTTTTAATGTTTATTTACTTTTGACAGAGAGACTCAGCATGAGTGGGGGAGGGGCAGAGAGAGAGGGAGACACAATCTGAAACAGGCTCCAGGCTCTGAGCTGTCAGCACAGAGCCCGATGCGGGGCTTGAACTCACTGACAGTGAGATCATGACCTGAGCCAAAGTCGGACACTCAACTGACTGAGCCACCCAGGCACCCCTCCTTGTGGTTTTGATTTGTATTTCCCTGATGATGAGTGATGTTGAGTATTTTTTCATGTGTCAGTTGGCCATCTGGATGTCTTCTTTGGAGAAGTGTCTATTCATGTCTTTTGCCCATTTCTTCACTGGGTTATTTGTTTTTTTGGGTGTTGAGTTTGATAAGTTCTCTACAGATTTTGGATACTAACCCTTTATCTGATATGTCCTTTGCAAATATCTTTTCCCATTCTGTCGGTTGCCTTTTAGTTTTGCTGATTGTTTCCTTCGCTGTGCAGAAACTTTTTATTTTGATGAGGTCCCAGTAGTTCATTTTTGCTTTTGTTTCCCTTGCCTCCAGAGACATGTTGACTAAGAAATTGCTGCGGGCAAGATCAAAGAGGTTTTTGCCTGCTTTCTCCTCGAGGATTTTGATGGCTCCCTGTCTTACATTTAGGTCTTTCATCCATTTTAAGTTTATTTTTGTGTATGGTGTAAGAAAGTGGTCCAGGTTCATTCTTCTGCATGTCACCATCCAGTTTTCCCAGCACCACTTGCTGAAGAGACTGTCTTTATTCCATTGGATATTCTTTCCTGCTTTGTCAAAGATTAGTTGGCCATACGTTTGTGGGTCCATTTCTGGGTTCTCTATTCTGTTCCATTGATCTGAGCATCTGTTCTTGTGCCAAGTTCTGTTTCTTTTTAAATTTATTTCCTTTTGTTTTTTTGTTTTTCTTTTTTGTTTTGTTTTGTTTTGTTTTGTTTTTTGTTGTTTTTTTTTTTTTTGAAAGAGAGAGAGAGGAAGGGAGGGAGTGAGGGGCAGAGAAAGGGGGAGAGAGAGAATGAATCCCAAGCAGGCTCTGTGCTGACAGCATGGAGCCTGACATGGGACTTGACCCCAAAAACTGTGCAATCATGTCCTGAGCTGAAATCAAGAGTCGGACACTCAACCAACTGAGACACTCAGGCGCCCCTACAGTTCTCTTTCAGTCAGACAGGAGAAAAAGACTTACAAACAAAAATACATTTATCCTGCCTTTTATATTTACCTATATAGTAACCATTACCAGTACCCTTTATTTCTGTGTGTGGATTTGAGTTACTATCTAGTAACTTTCCTCTGAAATTCCTTCAGTTGGAAGGGACTCCCTTTTATTTCTTGTAGGGTAGGTCAGCTAGTGATGAATTCCCTCAGTTTTTGTTGATTTCAGAGTGTCTTATCCTTCACTTTTATAGTATAGTTTTGCTGGATATAAAGTTTTTGGTCAACAGTCTTTTTCTTTCAGCTATTTGAATATGCCATCCATTGCCTTTGATCTGCATGGTTCTGTTAATATTTTTGAGAATTTCTTGTATTGCTTCTCTTTTGGCTTTCAAGATTTTCTTTTGTCTTTGTCTCTGGATAGTTTTATAATGTATCTAGGTGTTAGTCTCTTCATTTATCTTGGAGTTTATTGCATGTCTTCGATGTGCAAATTAATGGTTTCATCCAATTTGGGAAATTTTTGGCTGTTACTTCTTCAAATATTCTTTCTGCATCTTTCCTTCTCTTTTAGGTCTCCTATAATGCATATGTTGATATGCTTGATGGTGTCTTACAGGTCTCTGATAATGTGTTCATTTTTCTATTCTTTTTTCCTTCTGTTCCTCAGACTGGATAATCTCAATTGACGTATCTTTGTATTCCCTGATTCTGTTTTCAGCCTATGTAGATATATTCTGGTGAATAATGTCTTATTTATTTTTAACTCCAGAATTTATTTATTTTTACGTATGCATGTATGTATGTGTATATATATATGTGTACATATATATATATATATACACACACATACCTATGTGTGTATGTATGTATATGTGTGTAGTTGTATACTTTCTATCTCTTTATTAATATCCTTTATTAAGGGAGACATTATCTTCATACTTTAGTTCCTTACATGATTTCCCAGAGTGTTTCTTAAATAACTCATTAAAGATTTTTTTCTAGTAAGTCCAACATCTGAGCTTTTGTACGGATAGTTTCTGTTGATTGCTTTTAGTCTTGTGTATGGGTCATACTTTTTTGGTTTTGTTATTGAAAACTGGACATTCAATTTTATTTTTTAAATAATGATTCTTTTTTATTTTTATTTATTTTTTAATTTTTATTTAATTTTGAGAGAGAGAGAGAGAGAGAGAGAGAGAGAGAGACTGAGCACAAGTGGGATAGGGACAGAGAGACAGGGAGACAGAATCCAAGGTAGGCCCCAGGCCCTAAGCTATTAGCACAAAGCCTGATGCAGGGCTCAAACTCGCAGACTGCGAGGTCATGACTGAGCCACCCAGCTGTCCTGAAAACTGGACATTTTAAAGTAAATACTGTGTTAACATTGGAAATCAGATTCTCTCTCATCCCCAGAGTTTATTGCTGCTGTTCAGTGACTTTTCTGAAGTATTCTGTCATGTTTATATCTTTGGTGTATGGCCACTGAAGCCTCTTTTCAGTGAGCTTCCAAGTCAGCTAATGATTGGACAGAGATTTCCTTAAATGCTTAGAGCTATTAAGTCTCCTTGTCTTTGTTGAGGGGTGTTCCATGTGTGTTTAGGGCACATCTTCAACACTCGCCCAGGCAGTTGGTAACTTTGTCTTAGTTTTTGCTTCCTGCTTGTGCAGAGGTTCCTGGTCAGCCCCAGTACCTGCTTACAGCCTCCTCAGAGCCTTTCTAAGCATGGACACAGCCGTATGCATGCACATATCCTAGATTCCCAAGAATATGATAGAATTTTTCAAAGCTTCTATGGACATTGCATTTCCTAGATTTCCTCTTTAAGATTTTTGTTTAGCTAGTTCACCCCAGCTGTTACCCACCATCTCAGTCAGTTGCAAAGTTAATCAGTTCTTTCTAATTGTTTTTAACAAATGCCCCAAAGGAAAAGACTTTTTGTACTAGGCAACCTATAAGTCAGGTTGAATAAAGGCAACATGTCCAGGAAGGTCTTCCAGGGAACCACCAGACAGGTCAAAAATAAAACTTTTCTGAGAAAGTGTATTTGAGGGAGCACCAACTCAGTTCTACCTGTACAGTGCCCCCCGGCTGCTGTGTTCCCTGGGATTGCAGGCTGCTGCTTTTCAAGGCTTCAGTGAAGCTGGAGAGGAGGCACTGGGAACAGGGCAAGTTAAAATGCCCCAAATCTTCAATAAATTATTTTTGGGTTGCTGCAGTCCTTTTACTCATTCCCAGAGTTCTGCAAAGATTGGTCTGACAATTTATGCCTATTTCTTTATTGGCTATGTGGAGAAGAGAATTTTCAATGGTCCTTACTCTGTCATTTTTGCTAATGTCACCTTTTAATTACATTTTTAATGCTTTTTTAAAAGTTTCATTTTATTTTAATTCCAGTGTAGTTAACATACATGTTACATTGGTTTCAGGTGTACAATATAGTGATTCAACAATTCCATACATTACCTAGTGCTCTTCACAACAAGAGTACTCCTTAATGCCCATCACCTACTTCACCCATCCCCCAACCACCTCCCCTCTAGTAACCATCAGTTTATTCTCTACAGCTAAGATTGTTTCTTGGCATATTTGTCTCTCTCTTTTTCCCCTTGCTCATTTGTTTTGTTTCTTAAGTTGTACCTACGAGTGAAATCAGTTGGTATTTGTCTTTCTCTGACTTATTTCACTTAGCATTATACTCTCTAGCTCCATCCATGTCATTGTGAATGTCAAGATTTCACTCTTTTTTATGGATGAATAATATTCCTGTGTGTGTGTGTGTGTGTGTGTGTCCACACACACACACACACATATATATATATACACACACACATCTGGGCTCTTTCCATAATTTGGCTATTGTTGATAATGTTGCTATTAACATAGGGGTGCATATATCTTTTCAAATTAGCATTTTTGTATTGTTTGGGTAGATACCCAGTAGTGGAATTACTGGATCATATGGTAATTCTGTTTTTAATTTTTTTTTTTTTTTTTGAGGAAACTCCATTGTTTTCTACAGTGGCTCTACCTATTTGCATTCTCACCAACAGTGCAAGAGGGTTCCTTTTTCTCTACATCCTCACCAACACTTGGTGTTTCTTGTGCTGTTGATTTTAGCTGTTCTGACAGGTGTGAAGTATTATCTCATTGTAGTTTTGGTTTGCATTTCCCTGATTGTGAGTGATGTTGAGCATCTTTTCATGTGTCTGTTAGCCATCTGGATGTCTTCTTTGCAGAAATGTCTGTTCATGTCTTCTGCCCATTCTTAATTGGCTTATTTGTTATTTAGGTGTTGATTTGTATAAGTTTTTTATATATTTTGGATACTGACCCTTTTTTGGGTATGTCATTTGCAAATATTTGCAAATATCTTTTGTAGGTTGCCTTCTAGTTTTGTTGATTATTTCCTTCGCTATGCAGAAACTTTTTATTTTGATGGAGTCCCAATAGTTTATTTTTGCTTTTATTTCCCTTACGTCAGGGGACATATGTAGAAAAATGTTGCCATGGTCAGTGTCAGAGACCCTACTTCTTGTGTTCTGGGACTTTTATGGTGTCAGGTCTCACGTTTAGGTGTTTAATTCATTTTGAATTTATTTTTGTATATGGTATAAGGAAGTAGTCCGGTTTCTTTTGCATGTTGCTGTCCAGTTTTGTTGAAGAGACTGTCTTTTTCCCATTGGATATTCTTTCCTGCTTTGTCAAAGATTAAGTGACCATATAATTGTGGGTTTATTTCTGGGTTTTCTATTCTGTTCTATTTTGATACCAGTACCATACTGCTTTGGTTACTACAGCTTTGCAGTATAGCTGGAATTCTGGAACTGTGATAACTCCAGCTTTTTTTTTTTTTTTTGTCAAAATTGCTTTGGCAATTTGGGGTTTTTTGTGGTTGCATATACATTTTAGGATTTTTTTTGCTCTAGTTTTGTGAAAAACTTTGTTGGTATTTTGATAAGGATTGCATTAAATCTGTAGATTGCTTTGTTAATTGCTTTTATAATATTTGTTCTTCCAGTCCATGAGCATGGAATGTCTTACACACAGAACATTCTCCAGAATAGATCACGTATTAGGCCACAAAACAAGTCTTAACAAATTAAAAAAGATCTTGCATGTTTTCTGACTACAATGCTATGAAACTAGAAATCAACCACAAGAAAAAATCTGGAAAGACTGCAAATACATGGTGGTTAAATAACATGCTACTAAACAATGAACTGATCAACTGAGAAATCAAAGAAGAAATCTAAAAGTACATGGAAACAAATGAAAATGAAAACACAGTGGTTCAAATGGGATGCAGCAAAAGTGTTTCTAAGAGGGAAGTTTATAGCAGTGCAGGCCCACCTCAAGAAGTAAAAAGAAATCTCAAACAACCTAACCTTACACCTAAAGGAGTTAGAAAAAAGAACAACAAACAAACCCCAAAACTAGCAGAAGGAAAGAAATAATAAAATTAAAGCAGAAATAAATGATATAGAAACTAAAAAAGCAAAAACAATAGGACAGATAAATGAAACCAGGAGCTAGTTCTTTGAAAATATAAACAAAATTCATGAACCTCTAGCCAGTCTCATCAAAAAAAACAAAGAGACAGGACACAAATAAATAAAATTACAAATGAAAGAGGAGAAATAACAACCAACACTACAGAAATACAGTTGTAAGAGAATACTCTGAAAAGCCTAGAGGAAATGGATAAATTTTTAGAAACATACAATCTACCAAAGCTGCAGCAGGAAGAAAAAAAATTGAGTAGACCAGTTATAAGCAGGGAGATTAAATCAGTAATCAAAAAACTCCCAATGAACAAAAGTCCAGGACCAGACAGTTTCTCAAGCGAATTCTACCAAACATTTAAAGAAGAGTTAATACCTACCCTTCTCAAACTATTCCAAAAATATAGAAGAGAACGGGAAAATTCAGTCTATGAGGCCAGTGTTACCCTGATACCAAAACCAGATAATGACAACACAAAAAATAGAACTACAGGCAAATATCTCTGATGAACATAGATGCTAAAATCCTTGAGAAAATACTGGCAAACTGAATCCAACAATACATTTTAAAAATCGTTTGCCACAGTCAAGTGGGATTTATCCCCAGTATGTAAGGGTGAATTCAGTATTTGCAAATCAAAGTGATACATCACATCAATAAGAGAAAGGATGAAAACCATATGATGATTTCAATAGATACAGAAAAAGCATTTGACAAAGTACAACATCCATTCATGGTAAAAACTCTCAACAGAGTAGGTTTAGAGAGAACACACCTCAACATAATAAAGCCTATATATGAAAAACCTAAAGCAAACATTATACTAAATGGTGAAAAACTGAATGCTTTTCCCCTAGAGTCTGGAAGACAGGGATGCCTACTCTGACCACTTTTATTCAACATAGCACTGGAAGTCATAGCCATAGCAATCAGACAAGATAAAGAAATAAAAGACCTCCAAATCAGCAAGGAAGAAGCAAAACTTTCACTATTTGCAGATGACATGATACTATACATAGAAAACCACCAAAAAACTACTAGAACTGATAAATGAATTCAGTAAAGTCACAGGATACAAAATCAATGTGCATTTCTATATACTAATGGAGCAGCAAAAGAGAAATTAAGAAAACAATCTCATTTACAGTTGCACCAAAAATAGTAAGATACCTAGGAAGAAACCTAACCAAAGAGGTAAAAGACCTCTATTGTGAAAACTGTAAAACACTGATGAAAAAATTGAAGATACACATTTTTAATATATTAAGTCCTTATCTTAAAACATTCACTTTGCAGCGTATATTTAAATCTCTGTTTTGAGGCAACTCCTTTCTAGACTTGAGCTGCCTAAAGCCGCTCTCTTACTGCTGCTTGACGGCTTCCCTTACTCCACGCTAATCAGTCCCAGAACACTAAAATTTTCCACTTTTTACATTTAGCTCTCCATCTCTTATCTTTCTGTTATTTCCCACATCAAACTATCCTAAAATTTTATTACCCTCTTCCAGATCTGACCTCCTTTCTCCTTCAAAGATAATGAAGACTTTCAGGTATGAGCTCTCACAATTCCTTGCTCTTCCATTATCCATCTGTAGCTTAGCACAAGTAAGCCAACATGATCCTCCTTGCACATGAAGGGCTGCATAAGGTCAGTCCCTCCACATGTGCATACACTTAATGAAGTTCTCTCCATCCCTCAACCTCTTTCTTTTGTATCTTCATTCTCTATAATACAGCAAAATGTACCCAAAAAATATTTGGACCAGAAGCTGTGTACCACACTCTATCATTTCTTCTATTCCCTTCCCTTGCAATTAAGCTTCTTGACAATTTTCTCCCAACCCTAGTACTATTCCTTTAGTGTAGATTCTCACTCTCTATTTTAATCTCATATTAGTCATCTATATCCAGATATTTATTGAACACTTTCCTTCAAACACTGTTCTCAACCTGGGGACACAAACAGTAAATAGGACTTAATTCCTGTCATTATGGAACTTAAATTCTAGAAGGGGAGCCTGAGAAGAGACATATAGTACATTCTCAGAGAGAGTTAAGTCTCATTGGAACATAAAGCAGTATAGATGATGACTAATAGGAGAGGAGGTGCTAGATAGGATGGTCAGGGATGGTTTTTTTATGGGAGTGACATTTTAGCAGATTTTAATATCAATGAGCCATTCACGGAAGGTCGTGGGGAACATCTTTGAGGAAGACAGAGTACCTGTTATAAATACTCCAAGGTAGGAGCAAGCGTGGTATAATGACGGCCCCACAGGAAGGCCAAATGACTAGTGAGTATTGGTGGGAGGACCTGGGACCAGAAAGGGGGCCAAAGAAGTAAGTAGAAGCTACATTGTGTAGGCCTTATAGAGCATGTAAGGAATTTGTGTTTTCATCTGAATTAAGATGCCACTGGAAGTGTTCAAGTAGGGGACTGATGTGATATGCCTTCTCATTAAGTAAAACTAAATCTACTCAGAAATGCTCAAATATAGCTTCTCAGAATATATGCCCATGTTTTTGGATTACTGTCATTGGAACAAATTTTTTTCCTCAAAAACCCATGTTGCAGAGAAAGAAAAGGAGTATCAAGTACTCCTTTGAGTCCTTGAAACAAAGGGCTCTTTATTTTTACAAGTAGCAGAGTCTAGGAGAGCTTCTTCTGAAATTTTTGCTTATGGCTCCAGATTTTAATTTTATTAGTATTAATAATAATCATGGTCATTTTAAGAAAATTTTGGGATTAATATGACAGTATTGTTGCTTGTCATTCATTAACTACATATTTGTATTTTATCCTACATTCAGGGCACTACTTTATGTTTAGTCCTGTGTTAGGTTAAACACAGACCTCACAGCCATGAGTCCTTTTTGCTTAGTTGCATGAAAATGATGGCCCTAATTCATCAAGAGAAACATATAGTTTGGTAGTTGAGATGGGTTCTTTTGCTAATTTGTTAGCACTCTTCCTCCTGGTTCCTATGGTGGATTGTAGCATGAAATGAAATGACTTGCTAGGGGTGATCTGAGGCCAGAGAATACAGAGAAGTGACAGGTCACAGAAAGCAAACCAGTGACGTCACCTTGGAATCATGAATAAAAGGTTTAAACCAACTGTGTAACATAGAAATGAGTTTCTAAATGCCTTGAATACCAGTGTCTCAACTAAGATTAAACTGAGTGTGTCGTGGTAATATCACATTACATTAAACTGTAAAAAGTTCACATGTGATTCTCAAGCTCAATGATGTTACAGGGAAACCTTTTAAATGTTTGCAGTTCTGGGAGTTCAAAGGCCGAGACCTTTCCTGAACTCCCCCATCAACTGACTCACAGCCATGACTAGAAAACTTACTTTCTGGGAGTCACTTTTTCCCATTTGTCGAATAAAGTCATTGGACTGTTCTTTAATGTCCCTCTAGCACTAACGTTGGGTGATATGATGAGTCTAAGAATTGCCTTTTTGGGATAGGCCTGAAGGATAGAGATGATAGTAAAACTCAGTGAAAATTAAACTGTAAACTCTGTCATTTTTAGGCTAAGACTTATTTAGTTGCACAAAGAGAACTACTAAAGCTTAATAGGAACTCTTGATTCTGAGTGCATCTGCCAGATCCTTTTTTTTGCCTCTGACAGTTATCTCTAATGATTATGTCAAGGACAGGATGAATCTGTGATGACACAAAGCCAGTATGTAAAGATTTACCCATGTGGATGGCTAAGAAGAGTGGGATATAACTGAGATTAAATGGATATTTACAAAAACCAGTGAAATACCTCAAAATGAGATTCTTTTTTGGCTTGTTCTGCCAATAAGAGTAGTAATGTAATCTTTGGCTTTTTGGTTTAGACTGTTGTCTGTTATCTGTTTAGCCAATTAAATCCTGATTTACATCTTATGTATATATATATTTTTAAAAAAAGCATCTCCTGTTAGGACTTCTTACTAGTCTATGTGAATGAATTTGCACCTCCTAGTTTTGAGCCAGTCAAGCTGTTCACTTCACAAGGGATTGGTCTAGTAAACTGCATTTGTCAGTCTTCCAAATACCAGCATGTAAAGCTCCTTGCAACTGCCAATTCATCTGAAAGATCAATGAGAACATGAAATGTTTTCTTAACATATTTTCACTTTTATTGCATCTATCATAAAAATGCTATTTAAGTAAATAAAGATGGTTCAGTTCATTGCAGAAGTGTCTTTTTTTTTTTTTTTCATTATCTTCCAGGGAACACTCATAGCCAAAGCATAAAGTTTAGTCACACTGTGGTTTTCCAGCTTCTTGTAAGAATCTGGAAACTACAAGCCAGTTACCTAAGGAAGTGATCGTTTTTCTACTGTAAACAGAATAAATACAAAGTCAGTAGCTTTATATATATGCAATATATATATACACATATATATGTGTATATATATATGTGTATATATATACATATATATGTGTATATATATGTGTATATATATACATATATATGTGTATATATATATGTGTATATATATACACATATATATATGCAATATATACAATATATGCAATATATATACACATATATATGTATATATATATATACACACATATATACATATATACATATATGTATATATGTATATATGTATATATGTGTGTATATATATATATATATATAATTTGTTTTCATAGGAAAAAAATTTTTTTTTCTGATGTTCAGCTTTAGGAAAATTTGACATATAAAAATATTCATATCTGTGAAATATACTTAACTGCATTTCAAAACAATAACATGCTCCATTTTAGTATCATATGAGGCATACTTAGAAATCATCCAGTAGTGAAGTAGGTAAATATGAATTTTTAGCCTTTGATTGAAATGGAAATTATTTTTCAAATATCCTGGATAATTCCTTTATAGAACTGAAAGACTAAACCTCAACTTGACTCAAAGAAAGGTTATTACCTGTTGTTAAATAGGTCTCATACAATCATATTGTTAACATGAGCGAGGTAGTGGTTCTTTGCATATCTTTCCGAAAATCTGTGAGATTGAAAATTTAACAATTGTACCCAAATTTATACTTGCAAATGAATATTGGTTCCTTTAAAATACTTGCCGAGGATAAGAGACTCTTAAAAACTGAGAACAAACTGAGGGCTGATGGGAGGGTGGGTGATGGGTATTGAAGAGGGCATCTTTTGGGATGAGCACTGGGTGTTGTATGGAAAACAATTTGACAATAAATTTCATATATTAAAAAATAATAAATAAATAAATAAATAAATAAAATACTTGCCGAGGAAAGTTGTGCGGTTATTTCAGTGATGTTATTGTTGGCTGCAGTCCCTTCTTTTGAAACTGCTTTCAGAGCAGTTCTACCTATCTAGTGAGGTTCACAGTGATTTTAATTTACCCGCATGTTCATCTGATTGATATTTATCAAGTAGCTGCTATCTTCTAGTTGTACTAATTTCCAGGTTGATGAAACTTTAAAACCAGCAAACAATGTGGCCCTTCATTTCCTATGTGCACAGTCTAATGGTTTTGGTTTTTGGAACTGCCAGAAGCTGGATTTGGTAAAGATGAAGGATGGTAGTGAATACCGTTTCAGTGACAAATACGATACAAGGAGATTGGTTTTTCTTTTTTTTACTTCATAAAGTGGTTTTCAAAGTGGTATCAAAGAGAATTTAAGAAGCAAACAGAACCCATTTTGAACCAAGTATCTCTGGAATAGATTGATTGCTTGTCTTGGTTCTTAATTTGAAGGGCAGTATTCATTAGACAGATGTCAGTATTACTACTTTATTAGTTTTTATGTGTATTTTGGTCCTTATATTCACCACCTTTTGTTTGGTTAATGTGAAAATTCTAAGATGATCCTGGTTTACATTTGAGAGTAAGGTGGATACCTGAATGTGGTTGAGCTGTTGACCTTTAGTTTTGAGTATGTATTTAAGTTTATGTAAAGTGCAGAGTCTTGTGCTGCCCTTGACTAGTTTCTTTCAGTTTTCACATGTAGGCGATTGTACTTAGAAATAAAATGGAGATACCTAATTATGCTTCATCTGGAAGTATGCTATTATGTTATAAATAAAATTGGACTAAAAACCAATTCTACCATAGACATCCAATGCCTAACGTAAGAAGAAAAAAAATATTCTCCCAATGAATGCACAGAGGAGGGGCCCAATGCAATGTTCTGGTAGTTTTATTTATAATAATGAAACATATCTGTCTCTACAGGAGGATCTTTGGATGTATATAGAAAAATTCCAGAGCATGTCCTTGGAAGAATTGCAATAGCAGTGAGTATATATGGCTTCCGCCTTATGAAATTTGGATGATTTAATTTTTCATGTCAAACCTGTTCTCCTTATATACTCAGAATATTGTGTTCTTTTTCTTCAATCCCTGTTGACTTGCAGGGCCTTCTTAACTCTTCTTTTCTTGTCATTTTTGTGTTTTCTTCTTTTATAGACCAAACCACAATAACAACATAGTCACAGGACATCCTTCAGGCTTATGGGTGTTGTGACCTATTCTACTTTCTTGTGTTTGCAGAGACCTTAGTACACTTGTTAGCCAGTAAAATTTCCAGGTTCTTTAACAAGAAAGTTGTTTAGGGGACATTTTGTAGTTACAGGCATATAATTAGAAAATACTTTCAGAGTCAAAATTATTAAAATAAAACTACTTATAAGAAAAACACGACTTTATTCTTAAAGATTTTTGCAGACTTTTTGTGTTTTTGGTTTTTAATTTTTTTTACCAAGTGTATCTAGGAATTTATTCCCTTTGTGATTAAAAGCAGATTTTCTGTTTTCTGAATACACAAATAAATTGACACAATATGTCAACTCAACTAACATTATTATGTAAATTCCAGATTTCAAATTTGGAATAATGTAGGCTACACAGTGTCTAAGAGAAGTCATGAGGTGGTGGAATAGTAAACAGTTGCTAATCTAAAGGCACTCTGATAACTTAAGCAGTTTAATGCAGAACAAAGCGATTATACCATGTACCATTTAATTAAATGGCTGATTTTCACATTCATTATACATCAGACTGACAACTCAGATCCTTTAATCCAACACGGACACTTATTTAGTCTTAGTTCATTGTAATTCACAGCTTTCCTTTCTTCTTTCTAATTATTAGTATGAACTGCCCAGGGTGATGAGAACTTTCTTTTCTGATGCTATTGCTAAGTAGCTTCTAATCTACATGTTTAGGTAGATTAGTTTAGTATGAAATTTGAGTACTTAAATCACTATTTTAGATGAAAATAAAAATGTTTCATTTCCTCTTTTAATCTCAGAAGGGAATGAATGCTTTGTGGCTTTTGGCAGTTCTTGGCTCTAAAGTTTAATAACACGTATAATAAAGGGCAAAAAAAGGCAAAGATACCAAATGAAAAGGAAAAAAGTATATGAGTTCTGTATACTCACTTATGTGTTGAACTTGGCTAAAATAGGAATCTGCTTTCTTCTGTTAGAGAAGCATGTTCTTCCTGGACTTCATAAATCTTACCTCCCTCTTGTGTAGGGCATCCACACAAGGCCATTGTTCTTTTCATTTCTACTGGCGTGAGAAGCCTGTGAAGTGAATGGAGTCAGCAAAAATAATAATAATAATAATTCGGTTTCAAATACCAGGTTTACCTATTGGGTAATTGAAAATACGGCAAAAATTATTTTAGTGGAAGGCACTCAAAATAAGCACTAGCCCAAAGCATTGTTTACATTTGCCCTTACATTTTTTAAAATTAGGGTTTTTTTCCCCTAATATGTGTCCAATTTCTTTAGCTTTTATGGCTCATCAGGTCATAGTAATGAAAACTGCCTGTGGCCAGAATAAAAGAAATGCTTTTGATAATTTTGCTCTTCATCTACTACTTTCTATAAACTCTGCTGGGGCCTAAACTTGTATAATGCCTCCCAAGTGTATTTTTTTTGTTTCATGTAATTTGAGTAGGCTACAAAAAACTAACCCTGTGTTGCAGCTGACAAACACAAGTGGAAGCATTCTCCCAGTTAAAATAAGACTAGCAAATTGATGGTTTCCACGTCATGGTTTGTAAAAGTAAATAAATACTCTCGTAGCCTGACTGGGTTCCTGGTATCCTTAGTTGTTTCTCCTCTAGTATTGTGAAGACAGATCATCATCTTCTGTTCCCTTGGGTTCCCTCAGTGAGGCCAAGGAAGCACGTGTGTGCTCTTGCCAAGTCAGAAGCAACAGAATCAGATGAGAGAAGAGGGAAATGGGTGCATGTTGAATACCTCCTGTGCCAATTGTTGATACATATTTTATGTATAAATTTTATGTCATTTAATCTTTATAGCAAATTCTGTAACGTGTAGGTTATTGAACATATTTTATACATGGCAAGATGAGATTTAGAGAAGTTAAAGTTACCTACAACTAATCAGTAATAATTTGAACCCAGGGCTTTTTCACTCCAGACCCCATGGTTTTTCATGCTGCTTTCTTAAGAGAAGGAGAAAAAAGGGGAGGAAGGACTGAAAGGGAGAACAAGGGTACAAAGAAAAGAAAAAGGAAAAAAGGAGAAGTACATAAGACAGTAATGGAGTGACACATACAATTGCTTCAGATTCTTTTCATGTCTTAGAATCACATGTAGGCACCTCTCCCACCCCCAATTAACTTTATTTTCCAGGTTCTAATAATCTGGCATGCTGTGGAGGTCCAAAGATCCAAGGTTCATTATAGGATGGCCCCCTGTCAGCCTTGATGATATGTTGTTCAAATTTTCTCTTGTAGGATATATGGCAAGAGGATATAAAAAAAAATTAATATAAACTGGCTGATTTCAGCTTCTAGCTTGCTCAGTGATTTTTATCTGTTTTCCATTTGAATGTGGTCTCCGAGAAAGAGGAATGCCTTCTTGCCATTCCCTGCCATCTTGCACGTTTTATTTTTCTTCTCATTTCTGAAGCAGTGACACTGTGTACTGTATTTTGAGTGCTAATGTTGATGGAAGTTGTCCCTGAAAGGATGTGCACTTGACATGTCAAGGAGTGAGTGATTGACAGCAGATATAAGTACTTTTAGTGTCAAGGCTTTGTCAAGTCATTGTTGTGAAACCCAGCCTACTGAATACCAATAATACCCTCTAGATTTTCAATGGACAGATTTCTAGCTCTCCATATACTGCTTTTCATATACTTCCAAAAGAAAACGTGTATTTTGACAAAGTTGGAAGAGTGACATATTCTTTTGAATCACTAACAAGATTTATAATTTTAGCAAGTGTCATACAATCAGTATTTGTTTTACTTTTTTCCTGCCTGATCTGAATATATAATGGTTTGCCTTCCCCTTGTGTGTTTTCTGGTTATTCATTTTTTTTGTGGACTGATTTTTAGTGGTGAACCATCTTTGATGGGAAGGTTTTACAATATGCAACTAACCTTATAAGTTGAAAAGCTTAACCCTATTTCCCAACTCAGAGGTGATTATTTCCATGCCAAATAAGATAGCCTTATCCTACTACTCAAAAATTGTTTTCATTATTGATGTTATTTTAATAAACATTTAAGGAAATATTTTTGTCTTATTTCCTCCTCCTATTGGTTGCCATTTTACTATTTTGGTAGTTTCTTTTTCTTTTTTTCTTTCTTTTTTTTACTATCTTACTGTCCAGAACATATGTGTTTTATTGTAATGCCACTTTTTCCAAATCCTGGAAGAAATGATTTGCTATAAATATATATTCTGTTCTCTTAAAACAGACAAACTTATCATGGAAATAATCATACCGCTAGCAAATCTTTCAGGAGTACATCCCTCTCTAAGAAAACAATGAAAATGTGTTAATTTCTGCTCAGCATTAATTGATGTAGATTTTACCTTCTTCTAGATCTTTAGTATTTAGAAATTGGGTTTCTTCCTGTGCATTTCTGTTTTTAGAATTGCTCATAGTCTTTCTTGATCAACTAAACTCCTTGTGTATTTAGCTCTAGGCTTCTTTTCATCATTTTCAAAAATACATAAGTCACTCAGTTACTCCTCATAATGGTAGATCTCCTTGTTCTTATACTCCTGACTCACCTAAAATGTTCTAATATGATGAGTACTTTTAAATTCTTGAGTAAATTTTGAGTGATAGTGGTTCATGCATTGTATCTGGTATGTAATTATGAATAGTCAACCTTGAAATTGTTAAATTCACGCTCATCTGCATACAGGGTCAGTGGGTGTGAATAAAAACATGTGCTTCCCCTTTTATAACAATTTCTATATAAAGATTTTTACAAAAGATTAGTGATTAAACTTCCCACATAGAAGGTAGCACTTGTAACCCACATACTTAGGGTCTTAGAAACATTTTTTTTTTTTCAGAATCTTATTTGACTATTCTTAACACAGGCTGTTCAATCAAAAATCCAATCTAATGTGAATGTTTTTATTTTCTCACTTTATTTTCTTGCCCTGCCCTTTCAGTATTTTCTAGGTGAGTCTACACTTGCACCTGCCAGACTGGCTTGTGAGGCTGATCATCTTGATATACTTTGTTCTTTCCTACCCTAATATCATTTAAAACATTTTTTTAACTTTTTTAAAACTATTTTAAACTTACAGAAAAGTTGTAAGATGCTTCCTCCAGATTTCCCAGTTGTCAACAGTTAACTATGTTTGGTTTTAAAAATACGCACAACCACACACACACACACACACACACACACACACACACACCCCTTGGTTTGAGAGCGTAATTCATTCTGGAAACATGCTTGTAATCCAAAGCACTTGTATATCAAAGTGAATTTCCCCATAAGAAATAATGTAAACTCAGATGATTTGTTCTACAACCCCAAAATATTCATATAAGAATGATTACAAGGGGCACTTGGGTGCCTCACAGTTGGTTAAGTGTCCAGCTCAGAGCCTGGAACCCACTTTAGATTCTGTGTCTCCCTCTCTCTCTGCCCCACCCCCACTCACTCTCTGTCTCTCTCTCTCTGTCAAAACTAAGCATTAAAAAATTATATTAAAAAGAGAATGATTATAATACTATAATGTAATACAAAATGTTAAAGAAAATACAAAATATAAAGAAAAATAAATTAACCTGCACGTACCTTTGAAAACCTTCGTGGCTGGTATGAGGAAGACAAGAGAGAGGAGGGTTATTGTGCAGGACAACTTTCACTATCACTAATGGAATCACTGCTATCTATTGGCTGAATGGAATCTTTTTCTGCATGGGGGCCATTGTATATGCTCTCACAGATGTTGACTACAGTACAATGTTAAAAAACTCTTGTCAGACACTGTATTTAGTGTAACTGGCAATAAAACAGCAGAGGAAAGGGTCTATATCTGCAGGCAGCCTGACCTAGAATGAAGCAAAGCATCCCTAAACTTACTCTTGTATGGAAAAGCAAAGGACTGTCCATAGGTGCTTTGAAATGACCAAAAATACACAAGTGCCAGTTGTGGGCACCTTCCAATGTTCTGAAAAATCACTGACTTCTGCCATACACTGTGGCCTGAGACCGAGCATCTGAGCATGGGAGACGATCACCCATGATCCTGCAGTGGGAGAGAGTGAGAGCCTTTGGCTCAGTCGTGATCATGTGATGTTCGGTGTCAGATACTACTCGTATTGCAAGACATCGCTCGTTTATTGAGTTAAAATTTATTAGAAATGTTTGCTTGTCTTGTCGAACATTCATAGGACAAGTTACTCACAATCTAAGGTTTTACTGTGTATATATATATATATATATATATATATATATATATGTATATGTGTGTGTGTATGTGTGTATATATACATATACATATATATATGTGTGTATGTATGTATTTTTTTCCCTGTAACATTTGAGAGTAAGTTGCAGACGTCATGACCCTTTACCCGTAAATACTTAAGGGGTATATTTCTTGAGAATAAGGGTATTCTCTCACATCCTTGCTGTATACTGATCAAAATCAGGAAATTAGCAATGGTACAATACTGTTATATAATCAACAGTCCTGACTTAGATTTTGACAGTTGTCCAGTAATACCCTTTATAGACCAAAAGAAAAAAATTTCTTGTCCAGCATCCAGTCTAGGATTATATACTGCATTTAGTTGTCCTGTCTCTGGTCTCTGTTAACTTGGAGTAGTCTCAGTGTTTCTTTGTCTTTCCTGACCTTGATTTTTTGGAAGAGTACGTGGCCCCAACACTTTGGTTGTATATTTTTATCCTGGCCTGAACACTTTCTTCTCTTTTCATCACATCAGTTGAATCTGTTTCTTAGGGCCCAGAACTTTAGTAAAGCCTTCCTGAATACTGACAGGAAAAGCAATCCTGATTACTGACAGAGATTGCTTTCATTAGCCAACTTTTTAAAAATATCTTTCCTTGGTCTTAAATGTCATGACTTTTTTTTTTTCTTAGTTTATTTACTTTGAGAGACAGAGCAGAGGAGAAGCAGAGAGAGAGAGAGAGAGAGAGAGAGGGAGAGAGGGAGAGAGGGAGAGAGGGAGAGAGGGAGAGAGACAATCCCAGCAGGCTCCATGCTGTTAGCACAAAGCCTGATGTGGGGCTTGAACCCATGAACCATGAGATCGTGACCTGAGCTGAAACCAAGAGTTGGACGCTTAACCAACTGAGCCACCCAGGCACCCGTTAAATGTCATGACTTTTTAAAAAATTCTGTGTATAGGAAAAAAAATGAAAATCTTTGTCCCTTTTTCCTGTCCTTTTTTTCCCCCATCCATTCCACCACTGAGAACTTAGTAGATGTACTTCTAGGTCATTTTCCATGCACATACACTTATTTTTTTCATTAATCATGCCTTATCTTCAGAACACTGAAAGCCCATTAGAGAAGAAACCTGTAGCTTATACATTTGGCATCCTCCAAGAACCTGGCACAGAAATGGGAGATGTCCAATAAATGTTTATTGGTTTTTAGAGTCTTAAAGGAAGAGTTATGGTTGATATGATTATATGTTTAAATATGGAAAGTTCCTGATAAAAATCATCATTGTACTGTTTCTCTTTCTTAACTTTAGGTTGTTAAAGGCCTTACCTATTTGTGGAGTTTAAAGATTTTACATAGAGGTATGTACTGAGCTTACGAGCTCTAACTTAATTTGACATTGAGTGCGGACCACTCCAGGATACCTTTATTTTAAAATACATGATCTGCTATTTACGCCAGCTGATATATTTGGTAATCAAAAGATGGCTGCTTTCTAAATGTTTTTCTTGTCTTCTCCTTCAACTACTCTGATTTAGATTATAAACTTGGTATTTTTGTAGATGTTTACCAAACACGTAAAGGTATTTCATAACATAGTATTTGAAAATGACAGGATCTTATTTTTAATCTTAACTCTAGTTAATGCAAAACCTTCACTTTCTATACAATTGCATCCCTTCCCCTTATTAACATTTTAGATATCATCATACACAGTTCCTTAAGAGATGGCTTCACATACCTTGAAAGGGAAACCTTAAACAAGGAGTTGGTGAATGCATCAGAAATTAGTCTCTGGGTCTATTGACAGAACACTTGAGAAGAATGATCAATTAAATGAATGCTGCAAAAACAAGTTCCCGTTGTGTTTTCCAACATTTCCAAAATGTCTGAATTCATTTGGAGCAAATTATTAAGTGAGAAACAGACTATAGCAAAGCCACTTCCGGGCCTCATGTTACTAACAGTCCTGTTTAGTTTTACACATCTGCTCAGCTGTGCTTTATGCACATTTGGGGAATGCACCAGCATACACATTACATGTGATTAAAGGGACTTTTTTTTTTTTAAAAAAGGTATAAGCTTTGAGAGTGAGTAAACAACTGATGCCTTAAATTGTGCTATCACATCTGTCACTAAGGGTTGTTTTTTGTTGTGGCAGTTTTACTATCCTAGTGATTTCAGATTTCTTCCTAAATCCCTCGTCCCCTCTTGAAGAGGGTGTGTAAATTTTGACAAACAAAACTTGCAGTTCTTGAAGGTGTTTATGCAGATTAACTGGAATCATGATCCAAATTTTCCCTTAAAGCCAGTCCAGTCTATCTCTAGGGTGTAGTTGGTACAAAATGTAGATAGATGTAGGGAGAGTGAGCTGAGTTGTGTTAGTGTTACTTTTCGTGGGAAGAAATCATCATGTGAACACATCTGGTGGGTGAGAAAGAAGAAATGGAGCATTTTCAGCTCCAAGGTTAAGAGAGAATGGTATTTAACATCACATGACCTGTATTGCTTCTGTTCCCTATACTCATTAACCCATAAAGTGGTTATGGCCATTTTAATAGAAGTTAACACAGTGGTCAGTTCTTGTCACTGTATTGATCTTTATGGACATCTGCTATCCATTTGACAAAGGAAGTAAAGGAAGTCATCAATTCTCCATAGCAAAACCTTCATTAAAAGGACCTTGCCATGGAAATGCAAATGTTACTATTAAAGTGATCCTTAGGATCATCCTACACTGTGGGCATACAGCATACTTCTGGCTTATAGTGAATTCTCCCTAGTCATAACTTTCTCTAGAAGGGTTCATAGTGGCACTAAGAACTATATATAGTGGATAGGGAAATACTGTTTGGTTATTCTGCAGTCATCGTTGGTTTTTCTTCTTTGCAATGATTGGTTTTAATTTCACCCTTTGTTTTGGAAAAATAATTGAATTTTTCTTTGAAAGATGATGCCTGGGATCTAAAAGTGAAGTCTAAGGTGTCTGTCAGATTCCCAGAACAACCATCTGTAATCACTTTGGCAAGTGTGGTTGACCACAGCCTCTCAGAGTCTGGTCGGTTCTTCCCAGCTCCGGATGCAGCTTGAGCAAAGAAAAGGTTCTTTGATCACTTAATGCAAAACCTTCACTTTCTATACAATTGCATCCCTTCCTCTTATTCATGTTTCAGATATCATCAAACCCTGTTCCTTAAGAGATTGCTTCACATACCTAGGTGATCTTGGTGGTTTTCCTGATGGAGGATATAAAGATTTCAAAAAGGAATCCTGAACTTTTCTTTTCAGTCTTTGCTGGCTAGCTCCCTTCCTATGGTGTAACCCACTGTAAAATGCTACTAGTTAAGGGAAGACAATACTGTGAGGGGCTGAGTGGGGGCACTGGTAATAGGCCAAGAAACCCTTCCAAGGGATTTCAGTCGTAAATAAACACCAGGGAGTGAATGTGCATCTGCATCTGTGTAGATGGAAGGACTAATGAATTACAGTGCAGATGAACAGTTATTCCCCAGTAATTATGGGTACTCAGCTAAAGAAATAAGATGCGGTGGTAATATACCTCATTAAATATCTCTATACACTTTGCTTTTGAGTTTCCTAGTTATTCATGAAAACTTTTACCTTCTGGATTAAAAGCATGTGTTTTTATTGAAGAGTGGACGAAGCCAGGGTGTCCCTGAAGACTTTTGTGAAGCATTGTAATGAGAAATTTACTCTAGATTGAGTCGTTAACTTAATATTTTAGAGGTTTTGTCCATATTTAATAACTTGGATTCCATAAAAATAAGATTAAAGATGCCTTTTTATTTACCAGAAAGCTATTTAATTTTCTCCCTGATTAAAAAATTATAGCTTTTAGATCAGTTCAATCAGGCAATTAAAGATCAGAGCTTCTGAGTTCAACTAAGGCAATTAAATAGGTAATATACTTGTTTATACACTTTTGCTGTATAAGCTCATTGCTGTACCTTCTTAAAAGCCCATATATTCATTTTTGCTTTCTCTAAATGAATGATGATGGGAATTCTTGCTGAATATGTGTCACATTGTCAAATCAAAGGCGGTGGTCCTTCTGCGGGGGGTGAGGGGTGGGTACAGGGACTTTGAGAACAGAATGAAAACAAGAGGGTACCGAGAAACACTCATGAGCCGTCTGAGTTTCTTTCTTCTTTGTCTTGATCTAAATACCTGTGTTCACTTCCCATCGTCATTTTCTTCCCCACAAATGCTGCCCCTAGAGCCAGGGTCCTGTACTCATGAACACAGACTTTAAAAGATTAAGAAATAGAGATTTATTCAGTTACCTAATGAGAAAAGAGGCAAAAAACGATATCTCACATTTAAATAGCTTCCTTGGAATACTGTGGTCCTGGAGTTTTAGCTTAAAAATATATAGATATAGATATAGATATAGATATAGATATAGATATACATGTACATATACATATACGCAGACACACACACACATACATATATATGTGTATACATACACACACACACACACACATACATGTATAGTATCTTTTGGAATGAGTAAAACCCAGTTAATGACGTCCAGACAAGCTGGTGAACATTAGGAGTCTTCTCTGCAGTGCATAGGCAGTGAGGACTGTAGAAGGGAAGGACACCTGAGCAGCGACAGTGACAGACCACCCACCCCATGAGGCTTGTTAGTCTGGTACAGGTTAGTTTTTTTGTGTGTATTATGTCAACTGGAAATTTTCTTTAGGAATTGAAGTATAGCAGTTACTGTTCATAATGGATTATCAAGTATTATATTCAATAAAGTTTTATTTATTTTGTTCTTTTAAAGATTTGGTTGAGATATATGTGAAAGTACTTCATAAACTATCAAAGCCTGATAATGAGTGCAAGTTTTTATTATATAATAACTATGAATTAATCACTTTAAGTTAGTAAGCATGTACCACTTCCAGATCGAGCCAGGAATAGAGTTTATTATTCTTTGTATTACCAGGTCAAACATTATGAAAATCTTTTCTCTAAGATAGACACGTGATATCACATGAGGACATAATTATTAAAAATGTTTGAAAGTTCCACCAAGATTAACTACTGTGGAAAATTGTCTTTATTAAATAGCACATGTGTGAGTCCCATAAGCATAACGTGTACTGACTGGGTAAAAACAAAGAAAATGAACAGTGAGAAAGTCTGGTAGACCAGATTTGACATTACAGCAAACATTGCAGCTTAACTTCAAAACATACATCGCCACTAATGAGGTGAGAGCCCTGCATATTAATAAAGCTGCAGCTCCAGTCATAGTCATCATTACCCACATCAAACATAAATACAAGATTAACACCTATGCCATTTCTTTGGAAGATGTGAGAATGCCCTGGCAGTAACTGCTCTCTCTTTCCCTGAGGATAAAAAATAGAAACGGAAGGGTAATGAGAATAGAGCTTAGATTAAGAAAATAAAATTGGCAATCAGGCTGGGGCAATCTTATACAGATGGGGAAGTTTATAGAAAGAAAAAAAACCTAGGTTGTTGATGTCCCAAGACATTTTTTGTATATATGAACTATTTTCTCTAGTAGGAGAGCTTTTTAATAGTTTTTATATTACTTATATATTTTTTAATTTTTTAATGTTATTCTGAAGGCAAATGCTATGTGAATAGATTTTTATTTGGAGAAACTAAGTCTTGTGTTTCCAGTATGCATGTTAGAAATGTTCTCTTCTACCCCTGTCTTTACTTTTGATAAATCTGGCCTCACACAGATCTTCCAATTGGTGCTACCTCAGATGCCAATGTCATGTTGTTAGTTCGTTCATCTAGCAACTATTTAATACCTACTATGCTCCAGGCACTGCTCTAAGTACTTGGAATACATCAATATAAAAAAATGAAAGATTTCTATACTTGTGGAACGCATTCTAGCAGGGATGGGGCAGGCTTGGGAAGGAATCCATGAAAAATAAATGTAAGAAAAAATACAGAGTGTTAGAAGGTGGTTACTAACATGGAGAAAAGAAAAAGGAGATCAAGTTTGGGGCAGGCAAAGGGTAGGTTGCAGTGTTGACCAGGTAGGCCTCATAGAGAAGATGAGACTGCAGCAGAGGCTTGAAGGAGGAGAGGAGCTAGTCAAGTAGGTTGATGGAGGAAGTTAGAGCAGAAGACACCAGGGGGGATGTGTCTGGAGTGTTCACAGAACAGCGAGGAAGCCATTGTGTCTGCGGCCGAGGGCAGAAGCAGCCGTTAGGAACAGTTGCATAATCCAGGTGAGTCACAGGGGCTTAGACCAGGGAGACAGTTGTGAAGATGGGTAGAAGTGGTCAGATTCTGGATATATTCTAGGTAGAATATATTCTGGGTAGAATCAACAGAATTTCCCAACAGATTGCTTGTCGGTGTTAAGAGAAGGAAAGGAGTCAAGAAAGGTTGCTTGAAGTTTCAGTGGTTGTTCAGAGTGCTAAAAAATGTTTCCTGCTACTTTTTTCTAAAAGGGAGCCCTTCATTAAAATTAAAGAAAAAACTGATAATATAAGTGCTGACAAGAATACAGCAAGCAGCTGAAACTCTCCTGCGTTGCCAGTGGATCTATGAAATGAGAAGCAGCTTGGCGCTCTCCTGCAACATGAGCCAGCAGCCCCACTCCTGGTGGCTTTTATTCATGACCCCCCAAACTGGAAACAGCTCAGATGACTTCTAGACGGTGAATGAACAAACAAGCTGTAGTTAATCCAGACAGTGGGATACCACTCAGTAATTATAGGGAACAAACTACTGATATATGCAGCAACATGGATGGGTATCACATACTTTCTGCTGAGTGAAAGAAGCCAGACTCAATCGGCTACCTGTTGTGTAGTCCACTTATATGACATTTTGGAAAAGGCAAAACTATATGGATAGAAAATGCATAGGTGGTTGCCAAGGGGTAGCGCATGGGTTGAGTATAAAGCTATGAGGGAATTTGGGGGAGTGTTAGAAATGTTCTATATCTTGATTTCGCTGGTGGTTACACAACTGTAGCATTTGTTAGAACACATAGACCTATATGCCCAGAAAGAGTGAATTTTACCATAGTATCTCAGGCTGTAAAGAAAAAAAAGAGAGAAAGAAGGAAGTCTCTTCTTAGCAGTGTGGTAGAAGCTGTACTTGAGAAAGAAGTTTCTCCTATCAAAAAGACAAACCTTTCTTTCAAAGGGTCTTGGGGATTCTGTCATTATTACCATACCTCATCATTCTTGAACAATCCTACCTAGGTTTGGTCTAGCAAATCAGTAAGTTGGACAAAAAAAATCCCTCATGATTTAAAGGACATTTGCAAAGTCAGAAAGAGAGAGAAATGTAAAAGTTCCTGCTGTCATTGGCCAGCAATTGAGAGCATCCGGAAATTGGACAAAATTTCCTTTCGTTAGTTAAGCCATTTTATTCCCTTGGATATTAGTAAAGAACTACAGGGTGCAGCACTGACTTCGCCTGACTTGGACAATTGAAAAAGCTTAATTTCTAGGGGCGCCTGGGTGGCTCAGTAGGTTGAGCGTTCGACTTCGGCACAGGTCATGATCTCGCAGTTGGTGGGTTCGAGCCCCGTGTCGGGCTCTGTGCTGTCAGCTCAGAGCCTGGAGCCTGCTTCGGATTCTGTGCCTCCCTCTCTCTCTGCCCCTACCCCACCCGTGCTGTTTCTCTCTGTCTCAAAAATAAATAAACATAAAAAAAATGTAAAAAGCTTAATTTCTAGGAAGGAGTAAAAAGCTTTGAATTTTCAATTCGGTCACACTGATTGACTGCCTCATTGTGTGACCCTATAAAGGCAGGTCTCTCCTCTCTGTGCCTCAGTTTCCTCATATATATGTTGAGGGCATGGCTAGGTGATCACTCAAGTTCCTTCAAGCACTAGGATCTTGGATTCTGCAATCCAGGAAAGACGGAAGTATGACATGCTAGCAAGGTAAGGGAACAAGGCAAATCAGAGAGGTGTATGGGACAAGAAAGAAAAAGATTGGTAATTCCCCAAGAGTAGATTATGCTATGAAAATAACAATAGTAGTAGTGATAGTATATAATAATGAATATTTATTAAGCATTACTCTGTACCAGATACTGCCTGAAGTGCTTGATATGTATAAACTGTTTTGTGTTCCTTCAAAGTGGGGAATTCTAGGAAATATGAAATATTTTAGAAATGAAGATAAGAGACTGAAATGCAAACAAATAATTGAAAATTAACACATGTGGCGTAGCTAAGACAATGGTTGCTTTCTAAACCAGACTTGTGTAGTAAAATCAAAAGACATCTTTAAGGGGAAAGGGTTTTTAAACTATAAAGTATACTGAAATAAAGTATTTTCATTAACAAAGAATTATAAAAAGAACAATGTTGATACACAACTTGGATGGAAAGCAAGGGCATTTTTTAAAATCTTTTTATTTTGAAATAATTGTAGATCCATAGGAACTTGCCAAAAAAGGTACAAGAAGGTCTCGTGCAAGGGCATTCTTTTTTAAGGAAGGAACGTGGAAGAGAACTGCAGGCTGACAATCCAAGAGTGTAGGCAGGTAAATGCTGTATATATTTGTGAATGCCTATTAAATGAGATCAGTATAAATTTTAAGATTTAAAAAGTGCTACAGTAGTATTTGTATTATGTTCCAAAATCGTTTTATTATGTTTATTAAACAAGAGAAGAGGAATGGATGATAGAAGTAAAACCTTTGAATCCCTCAGGAAATAAATTTTGTTGTCAAAGTGGCAGTGTTAAAACAATACCTTAGTGTCTATCAAAAGTTGGGATTTTGGCAAAAACTAATTAGGGAATGATCATTTGCTGGAAAAAGTGATTAGGGAAAGGACTGTTGGAAAGCATTGCCTTCCATAGAAAATGAACCTGGTTAATTTTAAGTAACTTATGAAAAATGTGCACAGAATTTTGATAACAACCTCTTTAGTAGAGATGTAACTCATTGTGTGCTTACCATAGGTTATAGTGAGTTTTTAATCTAAGCCATATTTTTGCCATCTGGAGGAGCAGCCACAGTTTTTGTTTTTGTTTTTGTTTTTTTTAAGAGTTGGTTAGTGTTTGGGCAACCCAAGTCATTTAGAAAGGAATCGTCCTTCCATTGGTTTTATGTTGCAACATGAGAGAATGAGAGAACTGAGGTGTGGCGGCTCTTGCCCTGAGCTCTGTGACTGTTTCAGTCAAATGTGTCTGGAAGGGGCATTTATGTTAAGCAAGTGCTAGTGATAGAAGCACAGTTGCCGTGGCTCCTGTTTTTCAATCCTGTGAATACTGTCCTTTACACGTAAATATTAATCACATGCCAGTGCTGTAGCAGATCATAACTCACAAACATTTGTGTTTTTGAAAAAAAAAAAATAGACTTAGCCCATTAACTGAGGTAAACAAACTAGTTTAATGACCGTGGGTTGTTGGTTTTTCTCCAGCTCTTACTATCCACACGAATGAACGCTTCTAGAAATTCAGCCTCCTTCCCCACGTTGGTCATTCATTCTCCTTGCCTCCAGTAATCGCTGGGGATTTCTGTATTTGTGGTAACGATCTTCAAAAGACAAGAAACCCCACATGGCATTACTTAAAAGTGTTCTTATAAAAGAGTATGTGTCTAGAATATATAAAGAACTCTGAAAACTCAACAGTAAAAAGACATGAAGAGACATTCCACTGCAGAGGATATACAAATGGCAGATAAGCACATGAAAGGATGTTCAGCATCATTAGCCAAATTAAAACCGCAACGAAATATTACTACATACCTACCAAAATGTAGAAAATTTAAATTGCTGACAGGAATATAAAGTGATATAGCCCAGTGGAAAACAGTTTGGCATGTCTTAAAAATTTAAGCATGCAACTACATACAACCCAGCATTTGCACTCCTGAGTCCTTTTGGGACTCTTTGTCCCAAAGAAATGAAGACTTGGGTTCACACAAAAACCTGTACACAAATGTTGATAGCAGCTTTGTTCATAGTAGCCCCAAACTGGAAACAACCCATGTGTCCTCTAGTGAGTGAATAATGAAACAACCTATGGTACATTTATACTGTATAATATTACTCAGCAATGAGAAGGACTGAGCTATTGGTATATATAACCTGGATGACTTTCCATAGAATTATGCTGAGTGAAAAAAAGCCAGGCACAAAATATTACATACTATATGATTCTATTTTCATATTTTTTAAATGACAAAATTATAGAAATGGGGAGTAGATTAGTGGTTTCCAGGAGCTAACGAGAGGGTTCGGGAGCCAGAGGGAAGTGGGTGTGGCTGTAAAAGGTTATGGTGTTGGGCACGTTGTCTATCTTGACTCTATCAGTGTCAATACCCTGTTTATGATATTGTAGTGTAGTTTTACAAGATGTTACCATGGACAGAGGGAATACAGGATGTCTCTATTATGTCTTGAACTGCATGTGAGTTTATAATTTTCTCAAAATAAAAAGCTTAATTTAAAAAAAATTGTGGTTGTCTTTTGGGTAGTCTACTTAATCTGAGAGGGCTTAGTTTTTCTTTCTCCTCTACATCTGTGATAGGATTTATCATAGCATAGTCATTCCTTTTAGGACATATCAAAAAAGATGAAGAACCCAGGGAAATCATGCAGGCCACCTTGCCCTCCCGTTCTGAAATGAGTATCTTTGGAAGCCTTAGAGGAGAGAGAAGAGATATGTGGCACACAGGGAAGGAATACAAGTGGGAGAGGGTCGTTATGCCCTGTCACCTCCCCTAAAATCCTTCTCCCTTGCTGGAGGGTTGGGGTTTAAAGTAGATTATGTGATCATTGTGTGTTTTGACTCACAGGTTTTTATAGTACCCTAACGTGAGCCCCTGGGTTTTACAGTGAGCCCTGTCCAACCACCCAGCAGGATACTCTGTATGTGGTTTTGATGAATGTTTGATTCACCAAGCCCCTCAGCTCTGATCATCACTTTGTCTCATAGGCAAACCATGAAGTTTAGGGGCTTATCAGAGGGAGAAGGAGAACACCTGTGTCATGGTCCTTTCTTTGGTTAGAGGTTGGAGGCCACAGTTAATTTATGATACTGATTGTGTGCCAGTGCATGTTTATTAGATGAATGAATTGAATCATATCTTTCTGGGAATAATGTTTTTCTCCTAGAATTTTTTCTAAGAGAAAAAATTATACTACAGTTTTATGGGATTTCATTGAAAGTTATCCTTTGTTGCCCTTTCTATTATTAAAGTAAGAGATTTGTCCTAAGATAGAACATTCTGCCAGAATGTTTAGCAGTTAGAAGACCTCTTCACGTCTGTTCTTTGCTCCAAGACATAGTTTGAAGTGATCAGCACCATGGAAATCAAATCCATTACTTTGCTGTTGGAGTATTAAGTTTCCTGTAGACTGCATGCAACAGTAATTGTTATGATTCATTGAATGCCTTCCATACACTACTGTATTAGATCTTTTGTGTATGTTATTTCATTCAGGCTTCATGATAACCTTGCAAGAAAAGTATCATTGTATCCCCATTTTTAGATGAGGAAACTGAGGCTCCATAAGGCTAAATAATTTAGCCATAAAAAGAGCAATCAGTAGTTGGTGGTCTAATGGAAGAGCTCTAGTTTTAGGGTCAGACCCGGGTTTAAATTCTGCTTCTGCCTCTTCATTCAACTTTGCTACGTGACCTTGGGTCAGTTCCTCAAAGAGGTCATAGTCTTATGTCTGGGACATAACAGCTATTGTATGGTTCAAATAACTGCTTCACGAGGAAAACAGCAAGAAGTTATGTGAGAGAATAGTTAGAAACTTCCCCAAACTTTCCTCCTAATCTACTTTTCTGTAAGAAGTGGAAAAGACTGAAATAAAACCTCTGAAGATCGGTCAGCTCTTCAGTGCTAAAGCTGGAATAATAGGCCAACCTATACATTCAAATGAGGTTGATCTTGTAAATATAGTGCAGTTTGTTAAGGCTTAAGACTTAGGATTGGAGACTCTAATTGTGTGGCCTTGGGCAAGTAATTTCATTAATTTGAGCCTCAATTTACTCATCTATATATTGGGGCTAATGATATTTATCTCATCAGTTATAATGAGAACTAAATGAGTTAATACTGCATATGACGATAATGCATTTAACTCAGTGCTGGGCATACAGCAAGTGCCAAAGAAGTATTAGCTGTTGGAATTTTTATTTCTTTTGAACAGTTTACCAGAGTTGATCTTATAGACATGCTGCTCCAAATCTGCAATGAGAATGCATCTTACCTTTTATTTATGCATTTAATGTAATTTTCCTTTTTCACTGAGAAGCCTTCATAGTTAGTAGGGGTCTTAACAATTTGTGGTGTCTTAGACTTGGACAAGTAGGTTCTTCCAGGGCTGGGGCAGAATATATGTCCCTTCTGACTCCCAGGAACTTGTTCCTCCACACCTGGTGTTTCCCACACACTGACCTGAATATGTACATATTGCCAGATAGGAATCTAAAATATATGTTGGGGGGCACCTGGGTGGCTCAGTAAGTTAAGCATCCAACTTTGGCTCAGGTCTTGATCTCAAGGTTCATGGGTTCAAGCCCTGCTTCAGGCTCTGTACTAACAGCTCAGAGCCTGGCGCCTGTATCACATGCTATGTCTCCCTCTCTCTCTCTCTGTCCCTCCCCCACTCATGCTCAGCCCCTCTCTCTCTCCCTCTCTCTCTGTATCTCTCAAAAATAAATAAACATTAAAAAAAAATCCACTTTGCTGGAAGGGAGCCTCCTTTACTTACTGTGAAAAGATTGAGGGAAGGCAGAAGCCATTTTGCCGTTGGTATCAGCCTTGTATCAGCTGTTTGTCTTTTGCCTTTCTCGTAAGTGAAGGAGAAAACCAGGTTTGTTGCCTCCTTTCTGAACTGAATCATGAGACTCTAGATGATAACTGTCGTTTCGCGCAGCTAATTGTGCTGCTTAATTTTATTTAAGGCTTTACAAGAATATTTGGATGACCTACCCTTTATTACATGATGGAGTGATTAGAATAACTTTTATATTGCATTGTGGTTTTCTCTTATGTGTGTCCCCGTTGTGCACAGATGAATTTGTAATGCAGAATGTCAGCATAGTCTATATCTAATTGTACCTGCTGTTCTCATTCATTAGAATGTAGTCCCCAAGAAATAACGAGGTAAATATATTAGTTGTCTTTTCATGAGACAATGAAACATAATGTAAGAGGGTTTTGCCGCAGTACCCTGCCACAGTGCTAGGAGAGGTTACCAGGAGGGGAGACCTGCTAACGTGTCCTCTGGCTCCTGGTGAACTGAGAGCGGCTTCCTGGCATGCAGGCAAAACCGTGTAATTGCTTTATAGAGGGAAAAGTTGCAGGGAAGTTTATTTCTGCTTTCATTGTCATCCCACCACAGAGCCACATGCCACATTTTAAAACTGAGCTCATGTTCCTTTAAGAATTGTCCCGTGCCTATTTCTAGAAGCGTCCAGTGAGGCTTACCCGGGAAAGCACGGAGCAAGTTAAATATTTTAAGCATCAAACAAAATGGAGTCCAAAAGGGAACAGAAGTAGAATACCATCAGCCCTTGATATGAATAGATCACAGCAAAAAGGGAATCCTCAATTTGCGTGACTTTCCTTTTCTGACAAGAGAAAACATGTGGTAGCATCGACAAAGCCAAGATTTTCTTTGGAGCTAATCTTACCAGGATATCGACATGTAGATCCCTGTACGGAGCTCCTTGGGTAACTCCAACTGTAGTTTAGTGAAAGCGCTCTTATTTATCTATTTTGAACAGCCCCTTCGTCACCCAGCCATATCCTGACGGAGGGTAGCCTCCCCCCTCTGACCCCTGATTGTGTTGGGAGCGGGGGCTGGGCTGTGGGCGGTGGGGGCTTTTGTGAAGAGCCGCAGAAAGCCCATGCTCCTGTGGGCTCCGAGCTTTATTAGCAAGCTTCAGCTTGACGCTGTTTGTGTGGATTGTTTAATGGCTAATTGATGCAGCATGAGTCAAGATACAGTTTCTTGCATGAGGCGGTTATGGGTGGCAACATGGGTTGTCTCAACATGATACCAATTTCCACAGTCAGTTTGGTCAATTCAGTGGAAAAAAAAATGAGCCAGTCCAGCCTGAAAATCAAAGCAGTTTCTGGAGGTTATTGAGGCAACTATGGTTGGTTGGCCAAATTTTTCATGTTTGAACCAGTTGTTTTCACATTTTGTATACATAGCCTTAGTCATTTGGGGGGAATAGTCTTAAACACGCAGAAGTGACACCTAAAAATGAGTGTCTTTAAATATTGATAGCCACCATCAGGCCTTCTAGTGCCCATCAGTTTTGCCATTTTGTATTTAGCATATGGTCGGTTTAACTAACTATGTGTTTCATATCTAGTTATAAGTAGAGTAGGAAAGTGACCCTGGTGGCCACAAAGCACCTGAGACACTATGGAGAATAAGTCAAATTGTGTTTTAAGGCAGATTTTTTTAACTTTTATTGGTAGGTAGCCTGTATATCGTAAAATGCACCCATTTTAAGTGTATGATTCAGGAGTTTTTAAGAAGTTACAGAATTGTGCAGCTATTCCCATAATCCATTTTAGAACATTTCCATCGCCCCCCAAAAAAGTCCTCATGCCCATTTGCAGTCCCTGCTCCCATCCCCAGGGAGCTACTAATCTATTTTCTCACTTTATTGATTTGCCTTTTCTGGACATTTTATATGAATAGAATCATACAGTATAAAATATTTTCTTTCTTTCCTTCCTTTCCTTCCTTTCATTCATTCATTCATTCATTCACTCATTCTTTTTTTTTTTAAGTAAACTCTATCCCCAACATGGGGCCTGAAGTCACAACCCTGAGATCAAGAGTGCATGCTCTATTGAATGAGCCAGCCAGACACCTCAATAAAAAATGTTTTCTATCTCAGGGCGCCTGGGTGGCTCAGTCAGTTAGGCGTCTGACTCTTGGTTTCAGCTCAGGTCCTGATCTCACAGTTTCGTGAGTTTGAGCCCCACATCAGGTTCTGGGCTGATAGGAGCCAACTTGGGATTCTCTGTCTCCCTTTCTCTCTGCCCTTCCCCTACTCACACTCTCTGTCTCTCTCAAAATAAATAATAAATAAACTTAAAAAAAAAAAAGAACTCCCAATTAAAAAAGAATCTTTTCTATTTCACTTCTTTCCGTTAATATAATGTTTTTGAGGGGCATCTGGGTGGCTCAGTCGGTTAAGCGTCCAACTTCAGCTCAGGTCACGATCTCGCAGTCCGTGAGTTTGAGCCCCGCTTCGGGCTCTGGGCTGATGGCTCGGAGCCTGGAGCCTGCTTCCGATTCTGTGTCTCCCTCTCTCTCTGCCCCTCCCCCGTTCATGCTCTGTCTCTCTCTGTCTCAAAAATAAGTAAACGTTAAAAAAAATTTTTTTTAATAAATAATGTTTTTTAGGTTCACCATGTTGTACAGTGTGTCGCCCGTTCCTTTGTAATAATCCATTTTCTGGATAGATCACATTTTATTCATCCATTTGCTAATAGACATTTGGTTTGTGTCTAAGTTTGGGGCTGTTATGATAATGCTTCTATTCATAAAGCTTCTATTCATATTCCATTCATAGTCTATTTGATTTTGTTTTCATATCTCTTGAGTAGATATGGGGGGTGGTTAGTATTTTTCTTTAAATATTTGTAATCACAGTGAATCAGGTTATCTGGTACATACCAGTTTTGAGAAGATGTAACCATTTTACTCTTGATCAGTATAGTTAACTGATGTCTCATATTTTGTTAAATATGGAGTAGGAAAGTGACCACAAGGGTTATATGGTAAGTTTGTGTTTAATTTTTAAACACTTTAAGGCTGATTTTTATTCAATTATAGGCTCCTGTAGAAAACTGTCTACTGCTATCTTCTGCATAACATGAGACCCTGTTTGTAAATTCTTTTATTCTTCTCACTCCTTGATATCTTTCTAGTAATCTGCTAAGCACTTCAAATTATGAAATAGAACTGCATCATAACTGGCTATTATTTATGTGGGATGTCCCTGCTGCAGCTCAGATATTCAGTACATCATCAATAACTAGCCCAGCTTACTGTGAAACCTCACTGAAGGAGTGGGCATATATTGTGACAGGAGACACGTGTTGTGATTGTTAACTCTTCTGTGATCTCCCCTGAACAGCACTGGCCATCCTGGTGGAGCCTGTCTTCAGGTAGAGCTTGTATAATGAGAGTGAACTTTATTTAGCACTGCATCTGGTTCAGTGTATTAGGTAATCCACTTCCTGACTTTCTAGGGTGAGAGTCATTGTCATTACCAACTCAACAAAGTGGTATACAAAGTGCGTTCAAGTTTACAAAATGTTTCTCCCATTCTTTTCATTTATTTGGCAATTTGTTGAGCTCCAGCTCTGCGACGGGCACTGCTAAGCCCACAGTCTCACTCAGTTTTCATAACAACCTTGTCAGTGTAGGCAGATCATGTATCACCCATGATCTTGTATATCATACGCACATGAACGGATGTATGTGCATGTGCGCACACACACTTTCCATGTCATCTTCTCTGAGAGGGTCTGACCAATAGAAATCTATTCTGATTCCCATAAAAGTCTATCTGCATAAAATGACTAAATTTTTTTCTAAAATGAAAGAAGATAAGAAATAACCTGATTTTTAAAATGAGTCACTTTGCGTTGTACCTTTTTTTTTAAGTTGACTTATTTTTAGAGAGGGAGAGAGCGAGCGAGTAGGGGAGGGGCAGAAAGAGAAGGAGAGAGAGAATCCCAAGCAGTCTCCTTGCTGACAGCATGGAACCCGACATGGGGATTGAATCCACAAACTGCGAGATCATGACCTGAGCTGAAACCAAGAGTTGGAAACTCAACTGACTGAGCTACCCAGGCGCCCCTGCATTGGACCTTTATCTCAATTTCTCCAACACAATGTTGAACTCTTGGCCAAGATAAAATCAGACTGCTGCAAGTTAGGGAACATACTTTATATGTAAAGCAAAGAGAATTAGAGTTAATTTGGTTTTTCACCAAAGCCTTTTGTTTTACAATAGATGAAGCTTATTTCTCTTTTTTTTTTTAATGTTTATTTATTTATTTGAGAGAGAGAGAGAGAGAGAGAGAGAGAGAGAGAGAGGAAGCAGGGGAGGGGCAGAGAGAGAGGGAGAGAAGAATCCTAGATGCTCTATTGGAGAATCTGACAGCACAGAGCCTGACATGGGGCTCAAACCCATGAACCCTGAGATCATGACCTGAGACGAAATTAAGAGTTGGACACTTAACCAACTGAGCCACGCAGGCGCCCTGAAGCTTATTTCTTTTTAGTGGTATGAAAAGGACCTGTAATTTTACACACTTCATTTGTATTTTCTTTGAGAAAATGTCTCAGTTAAAATCAATGCTCTACTATTCATTTAAGCTCCCTTGCCTTCAATAAAACTAATTGATAAACCCTAATAATTAATGGCCTGATTAAACCAAAATGACTTACATCTGCCCTGATGATTGCCATTTATAATCACTCACTTTAATGACTCGTCTTTTCTGTGCTTTGCTTACAGAAGAAAGGCTATGGTGTTTTTAAGTGAGCTGAATAAAAAACTCTATGCTTTCAATTGGTGTTTGTTTCTTATAACTTGAGACTACATTAAAATATGCATAGAGGGGTGCTTGTATGACTTAGTCGGTTAAGCGTCTGACTTCAGCTCGGGTCATGATCTCACGGTTCATGAGTTCATGCCTGTACTGGACTCTGTGCTCATGGCTAGCTAGAACCTGGAGACTGCTTTGGATTCTGTGTCTCCCTCTCTCTGCCCCTCCCCTGCTCATGCTCTGTTTCTCTCTCTCAAAAATAAACATTACAAAATGTTTAATAAGCATAGATATAACTACTTAAAAGAAGCTCTCTGCCTAATCTGTCATGTTTATGGCTTGGAATAAGGTTGAAAACATCACTTCAGTATTCGAGGAGCTGTTTTTGAGAGTTGCTGAATTCATATGTTTTAAGTGTTAGGTTGGAAGTAATATGTTCAGTGGCTGTATACTAGGATTGTTGATACCTCAGATACAAGGTGGAATATCTTATTCGGCTGAAGTGAAACTTAAATTGAAGGAGCGATCCTCATTCCAACATTTAAAAGAGATTACATTTGTTTCAAATTCTGCCACATGAATTAAGATTTAGCCTAACTAAATAAAGCCCTAATATTATACCCTCCTTATTTCAAAAACGGCTTTGAGGGGCAGCCGGCTGGGTCAGTCAGAAGAGCACGTGACTTTTGATCTTGGGTGGCTCAGTCAGTTGAGTGTCCAACACTCGATTTTTGGCTCAGATCATGATCCCATGGTTATGGGATCAAGCCCTCTGTTGGGCTGTGTGCTGAGCATGGAGCTTGCTTAAGATTCTCTCTCCCACTGCCCTCTCCCCCACTCACACACTCTGTCTCAAACAAACAAACAAAAATTAAGACAACTTACAACATCAGGTCAAAACAATGAACAAAAGATGAAAAGACAAGAATTTTTAAATAAAGAGATATTCCCACTTCTGCCCAGGAAGGAATCACTGCTATGGGATTTAACCGTCCACCAAAAACAACTAGGAAACTGGACAAAGTTTATTAAACATCTGTTTTCAGACATTAGATAACAAGCACTGCGGGACTGTGATCCCTGAGAAGAGGTGAACAGATGAAGTGAGCTCTATAATCCCCCAAGCTTTCTGCTTGAGGCAGTTTCTGGAGTGGAGCTTAGGGAGAGGGCACCTAGACAGAGCCCAAAGGTCTGAAGAGCTGAAGAGGCCGAGTTTGGAGGTCAAGAAAGCAAAATGGCTAGAATTTACAGGGCAGAGCCCTACAGAGGCAGGAATTATGCAGAAAAAGAACTCAAGAAATTGTATTAGGGTCTCCTCAAGTTGTTAGCCAAATATTCTGTGCATTTGTAGGGTGAAGTGTTACAAAGCTAGACAAAGTACTGTCTTGGAAAGAATATTTCTGGGGAACTATAAGCTAAACAATTCCCAAAGCTTATACAAGGTTCAGAATTTTTAAAATCTGAATCAGCTAGAGTGGGGAGACATTGTTGAATACATTGGAGCATTCAAGAGAGACTTTTGAAAAGGGTCATGCTTTCATAGTGGGGCTAAACTAACCCTACACTAGGGGTTACTCTAGGCCCTCCATGAATAAAGAGTCTAAGATAAGCTTCAACATGATCTGGCTATCTGCAAATAAGGTAACTACCTGCTGTTATCAAGTCCAACACTCTTTAAAGGACTACAACAAAATTCAGATCTTAATAACATAAGATTCGCAACATCTGGCATCTGAATAAGAATTAGTAGGTAAACAAAGAATTTTTCTGATAATGGATGAAAGATCATAACCAGGAGGGAAAAAAATTAATGTAAACAGCACCCCTCACCCCTACACTCTTAGATAATGGACTGAGCAGATAAGGACTTTAGAACATTTACTATAAATGTTATAAGTATTTTCAAGGATCTCAAGGGAAACATGAGCATTATGAGGAGAGAAATGGAAGTTGTAAAGAATCAAATGGAGCATCTAGAGATGAAAAATAAATATCTAAAGTAGAAATTTCACTTGATGGACTTAACAGTGGATTAGACACACAGAAAAAGCGATCAGTGATCTTGATGTTAGAAATACAGAAATTATCCAAAATTACTAAAAACAAAAAAACAAAAGAGCAAAAGAGACCAAAAAAAACCAAAAAACAAAACAAAACAAAAAACAAAATTAGCACAGGCTCAGTGACCTTTGTGACAGTATCAGGAAATCTAGGATATATGTGTAACGGAGTCTCAAGTCTCAGAAGGAAAGGAGAGAAAAAAAGGAACAACAAATAATTTGAAAAAATAGACTCCAGATTTTGTAAATTTGATGAAACCCATAAACCCATAGATCTAAGAAGTTCAACAAACCCTAACCAGGATAAACACAAAACCATACCAAAATGCAACAAAATAAAAAATTTAAAAACCAGTGATTTAAAAAATCTTTAAAATAATTCAGAGAAAACAAGTAGAACAAAAATAAAATAAAATAAGAATGACAGCAGACTTCTTGTCTGAAGCTATGCAAACCAGAAGATAATGGAAGGACACCCTGAAAATGTTTAGGGATGGGAACCCTATCAATCCAGAGTTCTGTTTACTAAATATACATTTCAAAATTAACAAATAAGACTTCTCTAGGCAAACAAAGAAGAGAAAATTTTTTATTTATTGCCAGTAGACCTACATTATAAAAAAATGTTGAAGTTATTGAGGCAGAACAAAAATGGTATCAGATACATGATTAGGCCTACACAAAGTAATAAATATCATTAGAAATGGTGAACATGTAGATATTATAAAAGACTTTTTTTTATCAATTTTAAATGTCTTTAAAAGATTAAAGCAAAAATAAAGAGTATATTGTGGAGCTTATAACATATGTAGAAAAAAGATATGTAACAGTACACAAAGGATGGAAGGAAAAAATGAAAGTGTATTGTTGTAAGTTCTTACATTATAAATGAAATATCCAAATATTACTTGAAAGTATACTGTGAGAAGTTAAACATTCTGCAAATTCTAGAGCAGCTGTAAAAAAAAAAAAAAAAAAAGCTTCAAACAGTGGCTGGCAAACTTTAGCCTGCAGGCTATTTGGCTCACTGCCTGTTTTTATAAACAAAATTTTATTGCAACACAGCCATGCCCGTTAGTTTATGTTTTGCCTGTGAGTGCTTTTACACTACAGCAAAATTGAGTAGTTATAACAAAAACCATATGGCCTTCAAAGCCTGAAATATGTTTTTTTATAGAAAAGGTTGCCAGCCTCTGGCTTATAAGCCCATGGTGGAGATCAGTGGATTCATTTTACGCGCACGCGCGCGCACACACACACACACACACAGACACAAATAATCCAAAAAAAAGCAAGGAGACAAGAAAAAAAGAAACTAAGAACAGATGGGACAAATAGTGAGATAGTAAGGTTGAACTCAACCATATCAATAATTACATTAAATGTAAATGGTCTAAATTTTCCAATTAAAAGCACAAATTGTCACGTAGTTAAAAAAGCAAGACCCAACTGTGTACTGTCTGCAGCATATCAACTTTGAATGCTAATGACAGATATACCATCTAAACAGTAACCAACATATTATGGGATTTATAATGTATGTAGAAAAGGCAAAACTGTAACAACAGTAACCAGTCAGTGGTTGCCAGGGGTCAGAGAGGAGTTGACTATGAAGGGGCTCAGGGAACTTTTTGGGGTGACATAAATGTTTCATATCTTGATTGTGGTGTGGATACATGGATGTTTACATTTGTCACACTCAGAGTTCAAAATGATTGCAATAAAATTGTTTTTTTAATGAATAAAATCGATATTTAAAAGTAGAGAAGAAATTTCTCTTCAGATATTCTTAACTGTATAGCAGATAAGTTGGAAGCAATATAGCAGGTTATGTTAGTCTTTTCTAAATGCTTGTCTGAAGACCAGGCTGTGTTAGATTGATTTCTGATTCAGTAGATCTGAGGTGAAACTCAAAAAAGTTGGTTTTGGAATTTTGTGGTTTGTTTGTGGGTTTGTTTGTTTGTTTGTTTTTTCAGTTTTGTGGGGGGTTTTATGCACAGCCAAGCTTGGGAGCTCTTTAGTTATATAATTCTCATTGTTTTTATTATAGGAAGCATACCAGTTGTTCAGGAGGAGAATCCCATTTAGATTATACATAAGCAGTGTGGTTTTCCTGAAATCTCATGTGCTCTATTTTGGTAAAAGAATATACCAACAGGTCTTCAGTCTGCACTGGCCTGAAGGGCAGAGATAGGGTCTGACTCATTTTCTCTCCACATCATTTACCATATCAGGCACTTGTTAAGGTGTCAGTCAATACTTGTTGAATAAGTGTTTTTGAACAACTGTGGATTCTTTCCAGAATGAAAAATGTCATTTAAAAATGTATTCATTAGTAGTGAAATGTATATGCCATTAGGTGGGAAAAGATTAGCTCCTTCTCAGCCCAAGTTCTCTGGATGGGCATGTTTGTCCATCTGTTTAGTAGCGATATCATTCATTCACCATTTGTTCAACAACTATCATTTCTTGTCAGTACCAGACACCATCCTAGGTATAGTAGTGATCAAACATCTACTCTCTGTGTTTGGGTAGGTTCCCTTCGAGATGGAGGGACTGAGAAACAGATTTACATATATGTCTGGGGTGGGAAGGGATTGCTGTTCATACCGGGTGACGGGGGAAGGCTTCTTTACATGTGAGTTAAAAACCTAAAGGAAATGAAGGAGCAAGCTCTGAGCATATATATATATGGGATCAGAGTATTCCAGGGAGATAGAGCCCCAAAGCAGGAACAAGTCTAGCAAGGAGGCCAGTGAAAGGAAGCAGCTTGGGCAGAGAGAGGAATAGGAAGGGTGTGAGCACAGGGTTAGCGGGGACCAGCTCAGAGACAGCCTCAGAGACTATCATGAGGATTGTAGGGCCGTGTTTTGTGTTGAGGTAGGAAGTCCTTTTAGGTTTTAGGCAGAGAAGTGACATGGGGTGATTTAGTTTTAAAAGTGTCATTAAGGGGCGCCTGGGTGGCGCAGTCGGTTAAGCGTCCGACTTCAGCTGCGTCACGATCTCGCGGTCCGTGAGTTCGAGCCCCGCGTCGGGCTCTGGGCTGATGGCTCAGAGCCTGGAGCCTGTTTCCGATTCTGTGTCTCCCTCTCTCTCTGCCCCTCCCCTGTTCATGCTCTGTCTCTCTCTGTCCCAAAAATAAATAAACGTTGAAAAAAAAAATTAAAAAAAAAGTGTCATTAAAATTGTTTTTTAATTAAAAAAATAATAAATGGATCACTTTAGTTGCTGTGTTTAACACAGACTGTAATAGGCAAGCACAGAGAGACCAGTAGCCTTGTTGAAGAATGTGTGCGCATGATCTGACCAGAATGCATCCTCGTAAACATTAAATTGGTTTTATAGTTCTACTTACTACACTTTGGGAATTACCTTCTTTCAGCTAGCATTTACTCAAATACAGGTAAAACTTGCTGCAGTAACAACAAGCTATTTCCTAAATATGTCAAAATACCCCACTTGTTGTATAACAGTTAGGTTGATTACCAATGGATAATAGTACCTTGTATTTATGGAATATTTGACAGTTTAAAAGCAGTTTTACATTCCTTTGGGTGGGGGGAGCAGTTTATTTATTATCTCATCCAGTCCCCACAGTTCTTTAAGATTGGCAGAATGGCTATTACTATTTCCCTGTAGTGGTAGAAATTAAAACGTCACCTGCCTGGTGAAATTCACATGCCAAGTTTGTGGCAGGGCCAGAAAGACCAAAACACAGATCCTCTGCCTCCTAGCCTACATCCATTGGTTTTGTTTAAAGGAGTCCGTTATGTTCAAGTGATGTCTCCAGATATTAGTGCGAGGGGAGTACTTAGCAAATTTAGTATATTGTTTAACAAGCCATTAACCAGTGATCAAGACATTGTTGTCGGAAGGGATGCACACAAGGATGTGTGAAGCATTTTCCTACCCTGTGAACTTATTACTTGGGGTGGTGACACCTCCACCAGTAAATATGGTAAATAACTACTAGTCAAACAGTGTCACATGCTTAGTTCCAAACAAATGGCACAGACAGTAAATGCGTTAGCAGTTCAGAGGAAGCCATGACTTTGTTGACCTGAGTAGTTAAGGCAACAGGGAGAGAGGGTTCTTGAGTTGAAACATGGGCAAGATTCAGTCAGGACATATCGAGGAAGCATTTCTCAACTTGGGAGCGGAAGGGAGAGGGGAACACGCAGCATGAACAAAGGCTTGGTGATGGAGGGTTTTGTTTCTATTGAGACAATGAATAAACTGGTCAGGTGGAATACAAAGCTTGACATGAGGATGACTGGTGTTTACTGCTTTCACATATAAAGTGTTCCTGAGAACTAGGCTGAGAGGTGAATGTGCAAAAGTCATAGAGCAGGCTGGCATGTAAGTTTAAAATGATGTCCTTAGCTGAAAAATGCAATGAAGTTGTTATTTACACCTGCCTTTTAGAGTATAATCTAGCAGTTCTCTTGTTTTATTGTTTCTCTCTCTATTGATCCACTTAAGTCAAAAGTGTATCTGATTAAAGCTAAAGATCTGTTAATTTTGGCATACCTCATGATTTCCAGGCAGCTCCATCTTCCAGGAGCTCAAAATATTTGTTCATTAACTGTCTCCATCTGATGTGGCAGCTTAAGAGGGGTTTAAAGATGTCAATATATAAAAGAGTAGGTTGTCCAAAAGAAAAATATTCTAAGTTGAGTGCCTGTAATGAGAATTGGATTTGGAAAATAAGACCCGCATATGTGGAGTCTAACATTTCTTTCAGTTCACCAAACATTTATTGAATGTCTAATGGTGCTGTAATGTGTATGTATTGTGCTAACTAGGAGTTCACATTCAGGTTGGCGGGGGAGGTCAGGGAATATTTTACTTCCTCACCAAGAAGAGAAATGAGGTAGTAAAAGTAGATATTTAATACGATGGTGTATAAGATTTATGTTCAAATTGAGGAAGGTTGGAGGCAGAAAGACTAGTTGGGAAAAGAACCTATACCAGCCGTAGGCATGCTAACTTGTTTTCATAGAGAGAGTGCCCCTAAAGATAGTACATAGTATATCTTGTATGAAGGTCATGCGACAGAGACATGTTCTATAGCTAACCCTGATCACTGAAATAGAATCATCAGCATAAAATAATGCTTTGTGTTTATGGTTTCCATTCATTTATTCTCTCATTCATTCAACAAGTATTTATTAAGCACTTGCTATATGCCTGAAACTATTCTAGGGGCTGGGAATACAGTAGTCAGTAAAAGAAACAAAGTCCCTGCCTTCATGCCATTTACATTCTAGTGTCAGCCAGGTGACACCAAATGAGCACATGTATGAGAAAGTGCCTGGCACATTGCCTGTCACATAGGAAGTAGAGTTCAGTAATTGTTTACTGAGTTTGAACTTGAAGTTTGGATTAAGTACCTACTGTTGGCAGGATACTTTGTTAGGGTACTCTTTTGCAAAGTGAAGGCTTGGGGTGAGAATACTCACATGTCTTTTAAAAATGTTACATAAAAAGTTGAGTCTCTTGTTCAGTTTTGGGATAATGCATGTTGTATGATGTATTAAATATAACAAGTTGTCTGTTCCAGACCACTTTCGCAGTTGAAGATGAAATGTTGAAGCAGGTGCTATTCTGTACCGTCAACAGTGGTGTGCTCTTATCCTGCTTGGATGGTTTTTGTGGGCTCCTGGAATTCCTGAAATGGCTCATTGTTGTCACTGACAATGCTTCACAGAAACCCTTTGTGTTATTATTTAGCAACTGACTGCCTTGGCAAAAGCTATGTCAATTCTTTTGTTAACTATAACAGCAGTCAAAAGTGATGTAAGGGGAGAGAAGGAGAAATGAAACCATGATCAGTAAGTGCATATATGCACACACATCTACCCTCGCCTTTAGACCAATTTGTGAGTGTTATCTGAAGTAGCATTTGTCACATAAAACCAGGAGATAGCAATAGTGCATTCATTTTGTCATTGTTTCATATAGATATGTCCTGTTACCAGCAACATATGAATGATTTTTTTTCTCATTGGCTTCCCGTTGGCCTTACTGCTTCTTAGATGGGAGGAGTAGTTTCACATCAACAGCAAATCCAAACCTTTTTGTGCAAATTCTTTGCAAGATTACATTTTCTTATCTACCTACTTTTCCTGAAAGCCTGGGGATAGGATGATGGATGTATTTACTGTTGTTGGAAGCCAAGGTTTTATTTGACTTTCACTTGAAATAAACCCTTGCTTCCATAGAAACCAGAAATGGTTGGAAGTGAAGGAGTTAGGACCTTACATTTTGCCTCCAGATAAAATGCTTTGCATTAAATTTGTGATTAGAATTCCGGGTTGAACAGATGATGTCATTTCTGCAATATGGTATGGTGTGCATGTGTGCTTTTTTTAAACGTGCACTGTAGATACAGACTTAGTTATATGGACTTTTTTGGTCCCCTTCTAGATGTGAAGCCCTCCAATATGCTAGTAAACACAAGAGGACAGGTCAAGCTGTGTGATTTTGGAGTTAGCACTCAGGTAGGTCTCTTTTTCCTCCCAATCTGCTCTCCTGTCTGCAACATTCACTTTTTATTTTCAGTCCACTCTTCGGATTGAAAAATCACCTCGCTGCCAGACAAACAGAACTCTGCATCTTCTCCTCGGCTGGGAGCGTGTTATTCATTTTTAATCTCCGAGCGAGTTTCCTTCATCAGAATATGATTGTTCATTGTTTAATGACAGTAAAAACTGCTGATATTGTAATTACTACTTACGAATAGCAAACTTCATTGAGATGCAGCTTTGATATGAAAGCGTTTTGACCAGACAAAAGGGAGGGCAGAGTGGGAGCTGTGCCTGGGGAGCCCAACTGGCCCACAATAAAAATTAATATTGGGAGGAACAATGGTGGAGGGCCATTACAATGTGCAGCACAAATTTTAATTAATTTCCATTTTGGGCCTCCCCTGAGAACCCCGGTGATAGTGACCCACGAGCGTGCTGTGATGTTGATTTGAATTGCAGCCACCTTTACTCCCAGCCAAACACGAAGACCAAAGCGAAGGTCATCGTTGTATTATGAGTTGTCAAAGTCTGTTATCCCTCCAGCGTATTTAGTGCCCGTTTCATTCTAGCAATGCATGGGCGCCATTCACATCTTGAGCCATCTGACTGAAAAATGAGTGTGTTCAAATTCTACTTCAAATTGACTTTTTATATCAGGCGGGTTTGGGGTACTAAAGCGATAAGCATCCTGCTTAAGTGAATTGTTTAAGGTTATCTGCTATAAACTGTAATGCTGTGCTTGTTTAAATTGGAAATCACATTCAAAAGAAAAGAGAGATTTAATCATTTTTAATGCCTTTGTAGATAAATTTGTTCCCTTTTACATAATTTTTAGTTGATTTATAGAAATGATGATTGTAGGTTAAATGAGGAATAATTGCCCATTTTATTTCCACATTATCTTTATATTGTTCTAACAGACTGTTTTGTCTCATAGCTGGTGAATTCTATAGCCAAGACGTATGTTGGAACAAATGCTTATATGGCGGTAAGTAAACTTATGCAAAAATAACATTTAAAACCAACATCTTTATCTTTATGTACTTGGTAATGTAGAATTCTTGAATTAATTCCACAGCTTTATCCTAACAGATCATAAATTACAAAGTCAATCCAGTCATGATCTGATTTTTAAGTCTTTCTAAAAGGCATTAGATTTTATCCAGGAGCTACCAACTTATCTGCTTAGTTGACTTAACTAGTTGGTTCGAGGGTGAAATTGCTGAGTTTTGAAGTTTAATCCTACAGAAAAATTGCACCTTACAGCACATTGGCCGCTTTGCCACATTGCTTATTTAATTAACCCTCAAGTATCCCAAAATGTCAGTCAATAAGATTGGCTGTTTTTTCCAGAAATACAAACATGCTTTGTCACTGGATCAGAATTAAATTATTGATGTGATCAGCTCTTACTTATGGATCTCTGAATGTAAAGGTTTAGCAGGAAATTTTTTTTCGAACTTATACACCTGTTTACTTATTCTGTTTACTTGTTGGGTTCATTCCTGTCATAAGATAATTTATTAACTCTTCTGAAATAAATTTACCAAGTATAAAAATTAGAAGCATAGAGCTGTTTCAAAGACCCAAGCTGGACTTGACTTAGACCTTTTCCTTTTTCCTACCTTTTAACTAAGGGAAGTTTGGGGGGCACAAATGCTATAATTAATTTCCACAATCATTTCAAGAGTGGGTGATTGGGAGAGACAAGCAGGAAGGTTATCTAGTATCATTTTGGAGCCAAGTTTTGTTTTAACACCTTAAGGTCATTTTTTTTAATGAGGATTCTAGATTTATTTAGTCTGTTTTACTTCCCATAGTCTTTTTTTTTTTTTTATGTTTATTTTTGAGAGAGAGAGAGAGACAGAATGCAAGTGGGGGAGGAGCAGAGAGAGAGAGAAAGACACAGAATCTGAAGCAGGCTCCAGGCTCTAAGCTGTCAGTGCAGAGCCCGAGATGGGGCTCGAATCCACGAGCCTTGAGATGATGACCTGAGCTGAAGTCGGACGCTTAACCGACTGAGCCACCCAGGTGCCCCAACTCCATGGTCTTTATATGACGTTAAACACATTAGTTGGATGGAAACCTGGATCTTACTCTCAGTTCATATATTATCTTGATAATAAAAAGATGTCACTCTGAATCTTCTTCTCAGAACAGTGCAAACCATTTTTTTTATATTGAAATACCAGAATAGTTAATGTTTGTTCTGCCTGGTTTTTAAAGAAAATTCATTCTTTCTCATTTTTCTAAGTAATGTGAAAAAAAAAAAATTAACCCCTGAAGTCATCGTATCTGTTTTCATAAAACATAATCACCCTCTTGGCTCTACCAGGTTAGCTGAGATTGGTGAGCCACCTTTACAATTAATAAATCCTGGGGCACCTGGGTAGCTCAGTTAAGCGTCCGACTCTTGATTTCAGCTCAGGTCCTGATCATGCAGTTCGTGGATTCGAGTCCCACATCAGACTCTGTTGACAGTACAGAGCCTGCTTGGGATTTCTCTCCCCACCCCTTCTCTCTCTGCCCCTCCCCTGTTCGTGCTCGCTCTCTCTCTCTCAAAATAAATAAACTTAAAAAAAAAAACCAAACCATTAATAAATCCCTACCAGATCCCATAGTTTCAGTCTTTGAAAGAATATGGAATGCTGTGGTTAAAAAAAAAAAAAAATGAATAGGGGCACCTGGGTGGCTCCGTTGGTTGAGCATCCAACTTTGGCTCAGGTCACGGTCTCACAGTTTGTGGTTCAAGCCCCATGTCAGGCTTTGCACTGACATTGCAGAGCCCACTTCAGAGTCTCTGTCTCCCTTTCTCTCTGCTCTTCCCCTACTCAGTTCTCTGTCTGTCTCTCAAGAATCAATGTTAAAAAAAATTTTTTTTAAGGAATAAGATTATAAATGAAACAACTTTTTGGGGCACCTGGGTGGCTTAGTCGGTTGAGTGTCTGACTTGGTTTCAGCTCAGGTCATGATCCCACGGTGGTGGGATCGAGCCTTTTGTCAGGCTCCACACTGAGCATGGAGCCTGCTTAAGATTCTTTTTTCTCGGGCGCCTGGGTGGCTCAGTCAGTTGAGCATCCGACTTCGGCTCAGGTCATGATCTTGTGCTTCATGAGTTCAAGCCCCACATCGGGCCCTGGTGCTGACAGCTCAGAGCCTGGAGCCCGCTTTAGATTCTGTGTCCCCCTTTCTCACCACCCCACCCCTGCTTGTGCTCTGTCTCTCTCTGTCTTTCAAAAATGAATAAACATAAAAAACATTTTTTTTAATGATTCTCTCTTCTCTGTCTCTCTCTGCTTTTCTCCCTTGCTCACGCTCACTCCCTCTTTCTAAAATAAAGAAAAGAAACATCTTCTCATCTACGCACTGTGTTTTCTACCTGTCATGTTTTTAGTAGCTTTAAATTGCTCTAATAATTAAATTGCGTTATGTTTGAATGTACAAATCTAGATTACAGTCGTCTTTCCCAGGTGTACATTAAAGAAATTACCTTTTTTCCTCTTGCTTTATGGATGAGTGTGATGCATCCATCTATTAATTGAATATGTGAGGATTAAAATTATGAAATGTTAGCTAAGGTTGGCAGAGCTAAAATTGCTTTGCTTCTTGGGTGAGTGAATTCTAGTCATCAGCTTTGTGGTTCAAGCTGTAAAAAGCATAAGATACCTATAAAACAAAGAGTGATAGCCTGATAACTCAGGAGGCTCTCGTTGACCACGTACTTACCTAATTGGTGTGAGATTAGAGGTTGGGAGTGGGGAAAGATGGAAATAACGTTTGTTATTCTGTTCTGGGTATTAATCCCTGCCTGATACACCATGATACTGTACTATAAAACTATTGGGGGAACCTGGGTGAGTGTGCACAACTTCCCTGTATATATTTTTTCAACTTGTGAATCCATAAGTATTTCAAACTAAAACAAATTGGCTAAGAAACAAAAGTTGTATTGGGACATGGCCACGACCTTTTGCTTGGGGTTGTCTGTGGCTGCTTCAGCACTGCAGTGGCAGAGTGGAGTCCCTGTGACAGTTGCAACAGAGACCATATGGCCCACAGAGGGAGAAATATTTACACTCTGGTCACACACAGGAAAAATTTGCCAGCCTCTGGTCTATGCCAGTGAAAGCTGTATCTGAAACTGAGTACCCTGAGTTAATCAACCAGTATTTACTGAGCACTTTCATGCCATCAGCCAGGTTGTGGTGGAACCACTCAAATCCTCCTACGATGTGGGCAAGAATAGAAGTGTGGCATTATATGTGGCCACATTATGTGTGATGTAATAAAGACTTATGTTGCATCAAATATACATTTAGAGAGTAAGAAGTCATACAGTGTACAAATTTGATGTAAAGCAGTATGTGAAAGGGTACTTATAGAAGAGATCACTGTGGAGGGTTGAGCTGAGACATTAGAAATAGAAGGTAAGGAGACATAGTTGGGGACAGGAAGTGCGGTAGAGGACAAATGATAAGTTGTGAGAATATACAGTTAGAGATGAGTTAGTATCATACCCTTACATCCATTTTTCTTACTTTATATTCATACAGTGGTAATGACAAATAATAAGAGCTAGTATTTAGCTGCATGTGCCAGTCACTCTTTTAAACTCTTACGTATATTAATGCTTTAGATCCTTACAACAACCCTATCAGGTAAATAATATCATTCTCATTGTACAGGTGGAAAACAGGGATAGAGAAGTTGAGTAACTTACTCAAGTTCATACATTTAATGAGTGGCAGAACCAGGGTTCAAACCTAAGTACTCACAGGGACTGTACTTTTAACTGCTGTGCCCCTCACTCTGTCCAGATTTTGTCGGTCTCTCCCGATCTAGACTGCGATCTCCAGAGGGGCAGTGTTTTTTCTGCTCATTCTCTGTATCCAGACCTTCACACCCTGCGAAACGAATGAGTTCATTCATGAAAGCTGCCTTCCAAAGATGACTTTTCGCTGATTACAAACAGAGTGTTTAACTTCTTAGGTTAAGTGTCCTACGTGCATTATAAGGCATAGAAGGCCCCCAGATTACTCAAATACAGTCAGCGAGGCTGCTCAGATATTGAAAAGAAAATAACTCAAAGAACTAGCCCTGCATGTGCAATCTCAGTTCGTTCTTCTATAATCTAAAGTGTGTGGTGTAAGAAAATGATAACTAGGAAAAAGGGCAGCTTTCTTAAGGTCCTAAGTCATTAAAAAATAATACTGCTAACAATTTACAGGCATGTTCAGAGGTGGAACTTGTAGAAGTCACATTCACCATGTGACAGGTATCGAATCCAGTACATTGCATGGATTCATTTAATCTTCACACAACCCTGTGAAGCATACATATTATCATTGTCTTCATTTTACAGATAAGGTAACCAAAGGTGGAATAACTTTAGCCCAGGATCTCAGAGTTAGCCAAGTAGCGAGAGTCAAGATTTAATTAGGACACCAGCTTCTAGTTTCTAGTGACAGCAGGTGAGGTTATTCGCACCAACTCTTCTGTTGAAAAATGCGAGGTAAAATACTTTAAAAACCATCGCAAATGCTTTGAAGAGCTAAAAAGACAATGGGAATCTCCTAGAACAATTTTTAGGTGGACTCCTGCAACAGAGAGGAAAGCGGAATATCTGGCACACCAAAGCTCATTCTTCCTGACGAAGTAGGTATAGTCATCTGCCTGTACCACCGTTATCAATGATGTGGACGTCCTCCTAACGCAGAAGGTCTCCGTGGAGATCTTCTCCATATCATCTTGGAAGCCTGAAGGGCTCACTCTCAGTGTAAGAGCAAACCAGAGCCAGAGCTGCTCCTCCTCCCCGAGAAGAGAAGGCTTCTCAGAGCCAAGCAGAAAAGCCGGGGGAAAAGGAGAAGGGGGAGAGTTGTGGCCTTAGACTAACTGACACAGATTTGCAGTCTGACTGTTTGTATTCATGACTTGAGTTGGAAAAGGAGCTTCATGCTAAGAACTTGGTTTAAGGTGGGCACATCTTCCTTAAGCCTCAGAGAATCTCTCAAATTTTTTCAAGAGCAAAAACTAGCAAGTAGTGAACAAAAAACCAGGTGCACAAGGAAACAAGGCAATATGAAAAAGAACCAGCAGGAGCAACAGATACAGACTTCAAATCACAAGTTTTAAAAGTGACACGGTAGATTGGATAAAATCTCAAAACTTCTAGATTAAAATTTAAAAACTCACTGCTTGCTAGTATATTGGATATACCAGAAGAGAGAATTTATGAACTGGAAGATAGGATTGAGTTAGAACCATCCCACTCCAGACTCTTGGGTAACCAATAGGCTGTACTATTCACAGGGATCTTGCCAGCTTAAAAAACAATCCCCCCCCCCGGGGCACCTGGGTGTCTCAGTCGGTTAAGTATCTGACTTTGGCTCAGGTCACGATTTTGCGGTTTACGAGTTTGAACCACGCATCAGGCTCTGTGCTGACAGCTCAGTGTCTGGAGCCTGATTCAGATTCTGTATCTCTCTCTCTCTGTCCCTCCCCTGCTCATACGCGCTCTCTCTCTCTCTCTCTCTCTCTCTCTCTCAAAATTAAATAAACATTAAAAAAATTATTTAAAAAATGCCTATTGTTTGTGATGTGTATTTCGATTGCTTACTAACCTAAAGTATTTGTGCATACTTTTGTTAATTTACTGAGTGGTGTAATCCTGAGCAGAAATTCTTTATCAGAAGAGATTAGGAATGTACCTTGATATCTTGTTGATTTTGACAAGTAAGTCCTGGGGTATTGTGTAGAGATAGTTCTAGAGTGAGTCACCTAAATATGGGTCCTGGGTAAATAACAAGTCACAGAGGGTGGCTGGCAGGAGTGGAGAGTACAGCTTGGAGCCACTGCCCTTGCAGATCCTGTATAAAATCTGCTTTTTATATCATCACCACTGTTCTCGTTAAGAATAGACCAGGACTTTTCCTCCTACACTTAAACCTCAGTACAGACGTGCCTCAGACAGGGAGTCATGTTTTTCCTATTATTTAGCTCTCCACACTGGTGACAGCTGCCATGTCAGAAAGTAACCCAGCTTTCCATTTTTAACTGCAAAATGTCCATCACAGATCTTCTGTCAGTAGTGTGGTACCTGGTGGTTGGTTTTGTTTTGTTTTAGAGGGGAGAGAACAGGGCAGACCACCTTGGCTTCAAGTATAAGAACAGATTTGAATCGTGCAGCGTCAGGCCATCAAGTCCTGGCTCCATAAATTCAAAATGTACTGGGGCTTATCTTGTGCTGTTGCTGTGTCAGTTTCAGGGGCTTGGGCGCATTTCCCGGTCCGTATCTACTGTACCAGCTCTTCAGGTAGACCCATAGAGCTGGCTCCCGACTCTCACTAAGCATTCATGCTTGAGCACAGCACCACAACAGTGATCTTGCTTGTTAGCTTATTGCGAGAACTCCTTAAGGAGCTCTCCTATTTGCCACCTGATATCCGTGACCATTATCACTTCCTCTCTTTTTCTTTTTTAATTTAATTTTTTTGTATGCTTTATTTTCAGCTTCCTGTTTGCATTTGTTTTGAAGGTGCAATGGGCAGGGGCACCTGGGTGGCTCAGTCGGTTAAGCATCTGGCTCTTGGTTTCTGCTCAGGTCACGATCTCACGGTTTGTGAGTTTCTGTGTCTGGCTCTGTGCTGGCAGTGTGGAGCCTGCTTGGGATTCTGTCTTCCTCTCCGCCCTCCCCCACATGCTCTCTGTCTCTCTCTCAAATAAATAAAAATAAGCTTAAAAAAAAAAAGTTAAGTGGGCAAATGTTATGAATGTATTTAATCTTATCGTTGGTCCTGTCAAAATATTTTGTATGTGGGCGCGACTTTTGTTTGCTTATTCTGTACGCTGAATGAAGTGCTATATTTTGATAACTGTCAGCTAGTGGGATGAAGAAAAGGAGAAAGGAGAGAAGACACAGACAGGAAGGCAACATTTGGTTATTTCTTTAAGAGTTCTAGGGGCGGCTGAGTGGCTCAGTCAGTTGAGCGTCCAACTTTGACTTGGGTCATGATCTCACGGCTCCTGAGATCAAGCCCCACGTCAAACTCTGTGCTGACAACTCAGAGCCTGAAGCCTGCTTCAGCTTCTGTGTGTGTCTCTCTCTGCTCCTCCCCCACTCACACTCTCTCTCTCTCTCTCTGTCTCAAAAATAAATAAACATTAAAAAGGTTGTTTTGTTTTGTTTTATAAAATAACAAAGAGTTCTAGAGGATTTTAGGATTTTCATGTTTGCTGGATGTTTCTTCATGGGCATGAATAGCAGTAATATTGGGGAAGTTATATTAGTAGAACACTTCAGGGGACTTAATAATTGGCACATGCTTAAAACCAAATGTGCACTAAACATGTATTACATTCCTTCAAGGCAGCATACCTTGACCACGCACTGGCTACGTGGCAGCCGTGGTACTAGGTATGAGATGAGTAAGACACTCTCTTGGCCTCTTGGGAGAAACAGGCTAGTAATCGGATGATTATAACACCGTGCAATCAATTAATATTAAAAATACAAACAACATTTTCATGAAGGACAGAGGCAAGAATTTGTAATTCTTCCTGAGAAGTATGGGAATGTGTCACCAAAGAAAGGTGGCCCATGACAGGGGTCTATAAAAGAAATGTTCATGAAGCAGAGAAGAGGAAGATGGGTCATTGCCTCTGCAGGGAACATGGAAATGTTTAGTGACTGAAGCTGAGTATACACCAAGGAATCATCCAGAGAAATTATTTTTTAGAAGGTAGATCCCCTGAACCACCTCCAGAGATTCGGATTCAGGAGGTTCATCTATAATATGCACCTCAGGCAGTCACTTCTCTGATGGCTAGTCTGAAGACCATATTTTGAGAAATACTGATCAGATCAAGATTAGTGTGTGGCTCTTCTGACTCCTGGTTCTGGGGGCAGTGTGACACAGTAGAAAGAACCCTGATTTTGCAGTCAGGCATACCAGGGTTTGAATCCTGGCTGTGTTCCTAAACAATACGCCTGATGTTGGTCCACAGCTCTAGACTTCAGCAAGCCACTTAATTTTACTACGCCTCAGTTTTTACATCTGTGAAATGAGGGCAGTAATAATCTTTGCAAGATTGTTAAAAAACGTAGAGAATGCAAAGTAGCCCAGTGTCTGCAATATACTAGGTGGTCATCAAATGATAGCTATTACTGTCCGTATGTAGTGAGTGCAAACTAAACGTCTCTGTACCTCCTTCTCCTCATCTGTTAAAAGAGGATGATAACGGTACCAATCTAATATGGGTCCTTATGAGTCCGAAATGAGACATGCATTAGCACACAATGCCAGGCATATGGAAATTCTTCAATAAATGCATGCGGTAGTGTTGATGATGATGATGATGGTAGTGATGGTAATTCCTGTAACTAACTGGCTGCTTTCATCCTAGTCCCTATTGAACTAGCTGGAACTGGATAACGGGTTCATTCATGTCTGAACAAGGAACTTCAGAAATGATGGTGTGGGGGATTTGAATGTGAAAGTTAAAGTACTGGGGGATTGGGATGACCGCGTGCGTCTATTATCAGCTGGGAGAAATGGTCACATGACACGTGGCCCTTGGGAAGAATGGTTCTTGGTAGGAAGGGGTTTTACAGATTAAAGAAATAAATAAAAGAAGGGAAATAAGACAATCCACCTGCTACCTCAGGATAGGGCTTTATGTAATTTTATGGCAAGTGGTCCCAGGAGAAGGCAGTTAAGTATATTGAGGTAGCCTGATGGGTATGAGTAGAAAGTAGGTAGCTAAGTTCTGGGTCCCAGCTAAGCCCACTCCTTGAGATGTAGGACTGTGCCAACTCACCTGAAAGCACCTTGCTCACATCTTTTACCCCCCTGGTGTATCCCCTGCTGATGGCTGGTGGGTGCTCTCCTCCTCCATCTGCAGTGGACCAGGCTGAGTGTGGCCCCAGGTACTCTTCAGGGCTCCCATGAAAGCTCCTGAAGGCTGATGCCATTGGTGACCATCAAGACCCCCGGGGATGGTACAAACAACAGAATGGTGCCCTGAGGGCCGGGAAGTGTGGGTTATGATCCTAGCCCTGCCACGACCAGCTCTGTGACCTTGACTGACCATTCTACCTCCATGAGACTTCTGTTTGTGTGTTCCTGTGTTCATTCAAAAGATTTCTCTGAAGTACCTTACTGAATGCTAGATCCTAGAAGGATAGAAGACCAGGCAGCACCCACTTCACTATGAAACTACTCCTTTTGAAGTATAAAGAGTACATGTAGTGGCTTTCTGGACCAGGTATTTGCTACACGTCTTAAATGGAGGACGAGTTGTCCCAAATGGACCTTTCAAACTGTTCCTTGGTTCATATCAAAAGAAACCCAGATAATTGGAATGAAATTGCTGAACAGTAGGTGAATCTGGGTAAAAGGAAATATGGATTTTTTTATTAGTCGTAGTTTTTCAACTTTCTTGTAAGTTTGAAATTATTTCCAAGTAAGAAGTTAAAAAAATGAAAATAAAAATATCCCTAGTGATACAGACCCATCTCTCAAAGTGCAAATAAGTGATAACATTATATAATATTATGTAGTTTTTCACTTCATAGCTGAGACCACTGAATTTGGAGGGAGAGGACCCTGGGTTCAGATCTCAGCTCATTTACTAGCTGAGGACTTTGCCTAAATGATTTCACCAATATGAGCCTTAATTTTCTTCATCTCTAAAATAGAGGTAATAAAGTTTTCTTCACAGGGACTTTGTGAGGATTCAGTGAGATTCTGTATTACCTATGTAATTTCTATATGTTACCTATCTAGTATGCATATACATATATACACACATATACAACATGAGATTGTTTTGCTCTTCATAAAGTGTCATGAAATGTTGATGGCACCCTGCCTTAGCCAAACCCATATTAGTGTTTCAAACCTAGACTAGCTTCCATCAACTCACAAGCTCCCTTCTGTTATCTTACAGCCTGAAAGAATTTCTGGGGAGCAGTATGGAATCCATTCTGATGTCTGGAGTTTAGGAATCTCTTTCATGGAGGTATGTTGTTTGCAAATAGATGCTTCTGTGTGTAACTGTCCTAATATTTTCTATCAAGAAGAATGAAGATTTTGAAAAAACTAAAAATAAGCTTCTGTGTACACAGAAATGTGTACAATTTCTATTAGTTATGTGTATGCACACATAGAGTTTAACTCTAAAGTCCTCATTTTGATATCCTTGAATGGCTTGTGAATGGATTATTCGGAGGTGCTGTTTCTCACACATCACCTGTACAAAACTTACCTGGAGAGCTTCTTAAAAATACAGGTTCCCAGACTCCCATCTAAGACTAATTAAATCCAAATCTTTAAGAATCTGTATTATTAAATGTTCCCTGGTGATCCTTATGCACACTAGAGCCTGCATTATAATAAAAGATTCCAGAGTTCTGGGTAATGGTACCCTTGTTGGAATGCATATGTAACTTCCAATGGTGATTACTTTAAAGAGTGCAGTCCTACTCATTTGGATGTATAGATTTTATATGTTTGTTTAGAAAGGAAAAAAGTCACATTGCTCCAATATAGTCATTTCACATGTTGGGGGATGGGGCATGATACAATCTGGGGGAGGAGAGGAGTATGTATTCAGCACAATTTTAATGTCTTTACTCTTTATAGCTGTATTTAGAATGGACTTTATCTTAGTGTGCTACATGTAACCCCACAAGAACTCTGCGCTAAGGTTTCTTATAATGACAATTGATTTATAAGGAAATATGTACAATTTCTATTAGAAAGACATCTGGCTCAATGTGAATTGCACTAGGATAGAATCTGGATCCTCTCCAGTACTTCAAGAATTGTTTCTCACCTACATTGATTCAGAGGAAGGAGGATTTTTTTTAAAAAGTAGAAAGGACTATCCTTAAATAAGATCATGGATAGAGTTGCAGTCACATTTTTATCACCTTTTTTGGGGTCAAATACATACTTTTTTCTATGATTTTTGTAATACATGAATGCAGTTGAATTTATAAGGAAGTATCTTTAGACTCAGTTCACCTGCACTATAGAAAGAAAAGAAAAATAATCGGTGTTTGTTAAACTATATTCTTCTGCTTCTTCACAAAAGAGAATCTAAGAGGAAATACAGTATGTATGCATCAGCTGAGCAGTTAGCAATAATGGCGGACAGAAGCCCAGAACCGAGTTTCCCAGCAGAAGCCTGAAGGGCTTGTTCAGTTAACCTGTTTTGAGAGAAACTTGTACTTTTGATTTGTGGAGCTCAGGCCTTACTGTTAATATAAATTCCCTTTGCATGTTTCAGGTTTTTTTTTTTAAGTTTATTTATTTTTGAGAGAGATAGAATGTGTCGGGGGGAGGGGCAGAGAGAGGGAGAGACAGAGAATCTGAAGCAGGCTCCAGGCTCTGAGCTGTCAGCACAGAGCCTGACAAGAGGCTGGAACTCACGGACCGTGAGACTGAGCTGAAGTTGGACACTTAACCAACTGAGCTACTCAGGCGCCCCATGCCTTTGCATGTTTAAACCATTGCCATCAAATGCGTTTAACAAACAACCAGATAGAGTGTAGAACACTGGAGAAGTATGTGGTGTGCAGATAAGAACCTAGATTGGGAATGAAAGAGAGAGCAGTTTCACCTTTGCTGCTGGTTTCTAGGTGTCCTGTGCAAGCTGCTATCCCTCCCCAGGCTTCTGTCTCTTCATCTGTAAAATAATGCTCTCGCAGCCCCTTTCCGGACTAACATTCTATGACTCTAAGTGGTCTGTTGTCTTTCTTTAACTTTCTGCATCAACTCTAGAGCTGAGTGACTTGGATGGTGATACACCCGAGCATGATATAACGTGCAGAGACACATAGTACCATGAGAGAACATAGCTAATAGATTTAAGATTTAGAACACGTATATTCGCTGTTCTTTCCTTCCACATTCATTTTTTCATTTATATATTGAGCTCTTGCTATGCCTGTTAGATAGGCAATGGGGATATGGTAATGAAAGGACACTCTAGTCTTGACTCTCATGGAGTACGGCATGAGGAGGACAGAAAACAGGATAATGAACTATATAAATTGTCAGGTGGTGGCAAGTCCTATGGAGAAAAATAAAGTGGAGCAAGCCTTTCTGATAAAGTACCTTTGAGCAGAGACTTGGATGATGTAAATGGAGGGAGCCACCAGGCAACAGCAAATACAGGGGCACTAAGCTGGAGTGTGTTTGGCATGTTCAAGGGAAGCAGAGGGACCAAGGTGACTGTAGTGGAGTTATCAAGGGGAAAAATGGGAAAAAATACATTCAGAGAGGTAGCCAAGGGTTAGATCATATACTGCCTTGTAGGCCATGGTAAGAACTTTAGATTTTCCTCTGAGAGTAAATGACTGAATTATGTTTTCAAAAGATTATTGGGTGTTCTGTGGAGCACGGACCGTAGAGGGACATGCATGGAAACACGGAGATAAGATAGGTAGGTAGGCAGATAGATTGATAGATAGATGCCCAATACATAGAACATATTTATGTTGCATATTGAAACATATCTCTGCCAATATTCTGCTAGGTGCTAGGGATGCAAAGATTTAAAAAGAGGGTCTTTATAAGGAGGGAATTTGCCATTGTTGTATTTGGTGTTTTGTCAATCATGTTCATTTATCCTGGAGGTAGACTGTTGAATGGTCTCCAGATGACTGAAGGAAACAGACTCATTGAATTTATAAGATTGAGGAGGTTTAAGGTACAGGGATTGTGTAACAAATTGTCACATTGAGTGTGGGACACCTGAATGCCAGAAGGAATATGTTGGCTCAAAGTGGGGAGGAGCGGAGGACAGGAAGGGTTAGGCGTCCTAATGCTCCCAGTGTTTTCAAATGGTTGGTGAAGAGCCAGATGTTAAATCAGAAGGAGGAGGTAATGTAGGTACAGGATGTCAAGTGCAGTGGGATTATGATCATCGAGAGAGGTTGTTGAACACCTCTTTGTGTTTGATGCTTAACCAAATGCTTTCAGAGGGAACTATGTAATTGTAGCCCTTCTAGGAGCTCACAACCTCCCAGACAAGCAAGTGACAGCATGTGACTGACCACAAGTGATAGACCAGTAAGTCACTAGAGGGTAGAGTAAGGCCCCTGGTGTGTGTCTTATACCAAATTCATCTGGGGTACAAGGTAACACAAAGTAAGTGATAGGGAAGGGGAGTCGGAGGTTTTGAGCCCGTAGATGAGAAATTGTGAATTATTCAGTGATGAAGAGAACCCCAAGCTTCTTTTTTTCCTTAAGGGCAGATGTGATGAGACTATTACCTGAAAAGATGTGGAGGTTAGTCCACAAGAAGCACTTGAAGTAAAGCACGAAGTAAAGATTCTTTATTTTCACCCACAGTCTGCTTGGGATAAATGTGGCAAATCCTGTTTAAAGTCATAGAGAGAAGTGTGAATCTCCATGCATTTTAAAATTCTGAATAACAAATTAGAGTCACCATCTTCAAAGAATTGCTTCTCTTCTGTTTATCCTCACTTTTAAAAACAAGACTTCCTTTCTAGGGGTGTGCTGTGAAGAGTAAAAACTTCCATTCATTCAATACTGACTATCTAAGCACTTATCATGTGCCAGGCCATAGAGACTGGGTCACACAAAACTTCTGATAGAGAAGACCAACCACTAAAGCCCGAAACAAAACAAAACAGTGTGCTAGCACCTTCAGTAAAGGTGCTTCCAAGATACTCTGAGCCCCAAGCCTGGGGGAGAGACGGGGTTTCTCCAAAGGAGTTACAGTTGAGCTGGATTGGTCTTTTTTTTTTCTTTAATGTTTATTTATTTTTGAGAGAGAGAGAGAGAGAGAGAGAGAGAAAATGAATGAACGGGGAAGGGGCAGAGAGAGAGGGAGACACAGAATCCAAAGCAGGCTCCAGGCTCTTAGCTGTCAGCACAGAGGCTGATGCGGGGCTCGAACTCACAAACCGTGAGATAATGACCTGGGCCAAAGTCAGATGCTTAATAAGATGCTTAACCAACCGAATTGGTCTCGAAGAGAGTTTGCCCCTGGGAGAAAGAAGGAAAAGAGGGAAGAGCCTCTCCCCATGGCCCCGCACATCCTAAGGTGGATCTCTGTGAGCCCCTCAGGAGAGGTTTAGTGTCAGAACATGCAAGGTCTCATCTAAGCTGTTCTACTATATATTTGTGTGGACACCTTCCTCAAAGTGTTTTGAGTCATTTTATTCCCCTAGAGGACTGGTGGTAAAGAAACATGGGATCAAAATACAGGAAACTGAGCAAGGGAATTGTTCTGAAATCACACAAGAATCAAATAGAGACTACGTGGAAACTAGAGTTTTCTATCCCTTCTACCTGTACTAGTACACCCCTCCCCCAGACTCCATAAAGTCCCAACCCCTCCCTGAGGTTTGGTGAGGCAGGAATCAGAAGGCGCCTTCATCGTTTTAAACTCCTAAAATAGCGAGGCTCACCTTTGCTTGCCGTCTCCATGCTGCCCTTCCCTTGTTAATGTGCTGTCATACTCCCCATGGGGGTCATAACAAGGCCTCTCGCACACTTGTTCATAAAAGATGATGCTACATGCCACTAAAATGTGCCATTAAAAAAGTCACAGACAGGTACATTTGTGCCTTAAGCAAAGAATCTTTAATATCAGACTATCTTTTATCCAGGGACAGAACTGCCCCATCTCCTCTCAGTTCAGTATCCCTGTGGGATAAAATGGGTCTCTTCCAGGATTCCGTCAGCTGTATGTAGTATTTGGAGTTGGCAGAAGCAACATAAACATGGAGATTACCCTTAAGAGGGGAAAAAAGGAGATTATTCAGCTTCACTAGAGCATGGCAGTGTCACTAGATGAGAAGAATTTGGCCCCTTTCTCTGTGTTTTGCTTATGGTTTTCAACTCAGATCTCTGAATGTGTTGTAGTTCTCCTCATGTGGATTAGTTATGAAACCAAATAAAGGTCACTGCCATATGAGGGGTTTGTATGGGCTGACTTTGTCGTGGGAGAAAAAATCCATGTAGAATTGCACTTCTTCCTTGTACCTTCATGACAGAAATCAGTGTGAAAATGCAAAAGAAAAAAAGAAGTAAGAATAAAAGTAAGAAGTAAGAATAAAAAAAGAAGTATGAATAAAAAGAAAAAGAACAAAAAAAAAGAATTTTATGCCACCAACAAAGGCATAAAACTCCTGAGCTAGAACAAACTAGGAGGATTAATCCTGCTCCCCAGCATATTTGTTTGACTCTTCTAGAAAGCTCACACTGATCCAGTCAACTAGGTGGTGATTTTTAGGACTCTTCACCCTAGTAGTTGCCATTCAAACTTCAGAGCTAAACTTTAAAATGACAATTGGTACATAATAAGAGCCAATTTTTTAATATATATTTTTATTTATTTTTGAGAGAGAGAGACAGAGCATGAGCAGGGGAGGGGCAGAGAGAGAGAAAGACACAGAATCCGAAGCAGGCTCCAGGCTCTGAGCTGTCAGCACAGAGCCCAACATGAGGCTCGAACTCATGAGCCGAAGTTGGTCGCTCAACCGACTCAGCCACCCAGGTGCCCTGGGGCACAATGTCTTAATTTCACAAGCAGCTCAGTACCTATCTTTCTTCCCACAGACTGGCTCAAGAAGAGAAGCCCCTCTATTTTTTTTCGCTAATTACTCATTCCACTCATATTCTTGTGTCATTTAAATCACAACATGTTTGCAAAAGCTGTATTTTTAAGTTGGCCCTTCTTGGGTCAAAACATAAGTCAACACACACCTTCTTCCAGCCTTGATTTTGCAGTACCCAGAATAACGCATACACATTTTAAAAGCACCGGGCCAGTCCTATACTGCCCTTATTCTCACTGAGTATGCTCTACAAGTACACGTTCTGGTTTGTGATTCTAGCCGGCGGGTTATTATAAACCTTATTAAGGTTGGTGGTGAATAATCTTCTGACAGGCTTTTCTGCAGGAGTCAGACTGAAAGCCCATCTTTAACACATGCATTTTGCTCTTTTCACTTGGGTCCTCGCTTTTTTCTGCCTTTGTTTGCCTCTTCTCTCCGCCAGTCTCTTGAGTCTGAGGCATAGAACAATCTGGCTTGATGTGCTTGGTTAATTGGAGTGTCATCTAGTCCTCTGAGACCCCTCTTCAGCGTGATCCCTGTTTTATTGAAGTGGTTTGAATGATGTGTTAAATGATGGAAGCAAGGTCCGTGGCTTAGAGAAACGTTTCTAGAAAGGCGAAGAACATATTCAGGGAGCCACACAAGGTCATTGTCATGACGGTAACGCCATCTTCTGAAGATTTTTATGAGTTCTGTTGTTTTGGCCAAGAGAGTTTTTCTGGTGAGTTTTAGAATCACCTTTCCAGGTTAAAAGCAAATCTGTGGAACACTCTGCCCTTCACTCTATGTGGCGTATCATTTTCCTTCATCTCCCCAAGATACAGGTCAGATACCCATCCTTCGTGACACCTGCTCTGATCTCTCCGACTAAAAGTAGCATCTTCTTCTGACCTTCATCTTCATCTCCCTCGTGTCATCTGCCTTTTCCACTTTGTACCATAATAATTTATAGGCATGTCAGACTTCCTTATGATAGGAGTCAAGTCTGATACTCTCAACACCACCTACACTCCCTAGCGCAATTCCACTGCCCCTCAGTGGGTGCTCAGGAAATCTTTTGGCTCAGTTTTTTCATACTTTTGTCACAGCTCTGAAGCAGAAGTTGGATGGAGCCTTTAACATAAGCACACATAAATGTTGGCTGAAGAGATCACAAATGTTTTGCACGTGGAGAACGGTTTTCTGTTTGCTGGAGTATAGACCTAGATCAGATTTCACCTCTAGGAGTCTAAACCGTAGATCCTTGGATAAGTCATTTAATCTCTGGGCCTCAGCTTCTTCATCTTTAGATGGAAGCTTTACTTCAGAGCTCCTGGACAAAGGTCACAATGAGAACATTAAGCCATTATCTCCTCTTTTTAAAAGGAATTACTTCTTGAAATGTTTATATTTCTGTTCAAAAAAGCTACTGATTTGATTAAAGCATGGAACACTTGCCGTAGCTTCCCCTTGCACCTCAAACTCCACTAAAAATAACCGTAAAGGAATTTTTTAAAAAGGCATACTACATGAGGACAAAAAGGGAAGGAGACTATAGCAACCAGCTTCGGGATGTGGAGAGCAGATGAACAGTGGCAAACAACCTGTAGAGCCAAGAATGCTGAAATCCTTAGCTAGCTGTAAAGAAAGTGACAGGAGCGCCTGGGTGGCTCAGTCAGTTGAGCATCCAGCTTCGGCTCAGGTCATGATCTCACAGTTTGTGGGTTTGAGCCCTGCATCGGCCTCTGTGCTGACAGTTCGGAACCTGAAGCCCGCTTTGGATCCTGTGTCTACTTCTCTGTCTCTCTGCCCCTCACCCATTTGTGCACGCTCGCTCTCTCTCTCTCTCTCTCTCTCTCTCTCCCTCCCTCCCCAAAATAAATAACATTAAAAAATTTTTTTTTAAAAATAAAGTGATAAAGACTCTGATTCCTGTGGAACACCCCAAAGGCCCAAGAATTGGTGGTACCAGTTACCTGGAACTAGGCATGAAAGTGGGACCAGAGAGAAGAGGATGATTTTAAAGTCTGTTTGAGAAGCACTTAAGCCATTTGACCCACAGATTCTTCCCCTAACTCAGCATGTGTGGACAGTCACCACTCCCCACCCTCAACACAAGACTGGGCAGAAGTCTTTTTTGGAAAGAGTAAAATAAGTGACACCTAGCACTGTAGAAGAGTGCATCCCACTACTGAAGTACAGAGGCATTAAGTGAATGGTAAATGTTGAGACCTCCTAGCCTGTTCTAGGACACCAGCAGCCAAAGTGTCTTCCTCTTTCAGGCAGAAGAGACTTTCTCAAAGGAAATCAGACCAAGAAATCTTAAAGATCCAGACATTGGGGGTTCATGTTATGTCACTTTACATCATTCTGCAAGCTCCACCAATGAGCACAGTGTTTCCAGCCAGATTTTCAGTGCCTTACTCTTGGCAAGACATGTGAGGAAGGCCTTTAAGGCAGAGACCTAAAATAACTGGAAAACAACTTGGAGGGCCTTGGAAACTGTGAGGTGAAGAAAAATTCAGATATGAACTCCTCTAGTATTGTCAGAGGGAAAAGAGAAAATGTTACATTCAGGAAACAAGAACAGGCTGCTGTAACAAAGGAACTTTCTGAGAACAATGACAACAAACAGATATTGAAAATTAGAGAACTAGGTCAGGAAGTCTAATGTAAAAAACAAGTTTCAGGAAGAAAGAATAGAGGAAATAGAGGAGAAGAAAGCACCAAAGCACATGTTTTCATTTTAATTTTATAGCATGAGAGAAATATTTACGTGTTGTTTGAGATTGCCTTCCTTTTTATTATACCTATAGCAAAAAACAAAAACAAAAAACAAAACCTAACTTTTTTTCTAAAGGACATCTATCAATGCTTTTGCCTAGAGGAAGGGACTTTTTACTGAGGAATGGTAACATTTTTGAATTTTCTGTAGACATCTACGATAGAATTTTTCCCAAGGAAATTTTAGCATAAAAAGTAAATATAGTTGGATGGAACCACCTTGTCTTATGGAAATGTTAAAACCTGTGAACACATCTCATTAAAAAATTTTTTGCCTTTATATGTATATTTTTAATGGGTGCTAGATAAGACTCATAAGATACCAAGAAAACGAAGTGAAATCAGCATTTACAAGCAAGCACATAAAGGTGTGTGAAATGAAAATAAAAGTATTGAAAAAAGCATGGATCACCCAGCCCAGTACCCTTGACAGAGCCTCTGGAGAAATTTGATGAAAAGTGGGCAATTTTCTTTCTGTGATAAGATTTTCAGATTCAAGGGCTGTCATCCTAATTCTTGAAGTCTTAAAATGTTCCGACTTTGGATTAACCAGATATGTTGGCACCACCCCTTACAATCAGTGTGATTTTGGCCAAGTCGTGTGCCACTCCAAGTGTCACTCTCTTATCTGTAAAGTGAAGATAACTTTAAAATTCATTCATTCCTCAAATATTTACTGAGCATCTTTTATGTTCCAAACACTTTACTAAGTGCTGAGGATACACTAAATAGGCATGTTCCCTTTGCTTGTTGAACCTCCAACACAATGAGGGAGGCAGACGATAAACAATCATAGTAAACACATTTTTTGAAAGCAGGTGCTCTGAATTTTCTAGACTCCCTTATAAACACTTTCATTTAATAATAACAACCCCATAAAGTTACTGTGAGAGTAGGCTTCTGTTTGAAATAGCAATCTCATCTATATATTGGGTGTTTTTGCCAAGTGACAAGAATTATGGAGCATTATCTAGACTTGGTTTTTGCCCCTAAATATACAGAAGAACCTATCCCTACCCCCAACTCCCACCCCTACATAAAAACACCCAGAGACACAGCTGTCTCTAGTGGTCTACAGCTGCGGCTTTGTTTGCTTTTCTAGCCCTTGGTGATTATGAACTTGGTCTGAGAGGTGACGGATAGCGCTCGGTACCCTATGAGCAGCTGCTGTCAGCTCCTTGAGACCATAAAACTTGGCATTCAGTGTGCTCCACCTAAGTACGGATATTTTCTCCTCACCGTTTTTATAATTATCATCAAGAACATGAGTGGAAGTTGAATCTTATTGTATGTTTGGTCTGCTGCTCCATCTAGTGAAACATCTTACCTGTTGATCAGAAGCTTCTGCTGAAAATCATCAGAAGCCAAAGGGATCAAAGTGAAGGGTCCAAACACCAAGGAAATTTCAGTGTATGATTGGAAGGTTGTATAGGAAAGTGGGCAGGAGTGCGGTGGGGAGTCCTTGTCATGGGCCTCCTTCCCTTCCATTCAAGAATGTTGAGAAAAAGAGCATGTAACAGTTTCTCTCACTCATTCCCCTGCTCTTACTCCACTTTCTGTAATTCTGTTTTAACTTTGTTTTAATTTTTTTTCCCTTGTCATTTTTTAATCTAAAACTTTGTATAACCCATTGCAAAAAGGAGCTGTTAAAATGACCTTTGGGAGATGATGGATTGACTAGTTCAGTCCTTTGCAAGGTTTGTGAAGGGATCCAGCTGTCTCAGATTACCATGCCTAAATGTGCATTTTCCAAGGTTGTCAGTGATCGTAGTGAATGTGCAACTGGCAGACAAAGTGAGTGTCTCCCACTGAAAGAGGCATTGTTGGGCTTGCTTTGTGCTCAGAGCCATCTGAACAACCATGAGATTGACAAAACAAGATGGAACAGGTGCTGGCAGTCGCAGCTAAGCATTTTATTATTTTGATGGATTTCAGACTGATTTTAAAGTTTTTCCAATAGCACATGTCCAAATTGTGGGCGTTTGTATGCACAAAACCGCCCACAATTTGGACTTTTAAGAAAACATTAAATCCACAAAGTCTTCATGTGAAGAATAAAGAAAGAAAGGGAAGACAAAGCAAGCATTTGACAACCCATATTCAGATGTTTGAAGGATTGTCATAGAGAAGAGATACTGCCACTCAATGACTGGCAGGCCAAACTTTCTGAAGTTAACATAACAAGCAAACAAACAAAACTGGAAAAAAAAAATCCCATCGTTTTCTATTCAATATAAAGAAGAAAGTTCTAATGGATAGATATCCCTACATCCTTCCTACTCCACAGTGGAATCCCCTTTAGGGATAAAAATGCCGGCATTTCCATAGTGACTGAATGACCACATGTCTCAGGTTGTTTTTGTTTGTTTGTTTGTTGAGAAGAAATGCTTTGTGGAAGAAGCTGGGATAAGGTTAGATAAGATGCAATCATTCATTAGTCACTCCGAAATTTTTTAGTGAGTGTCTAACGTGTGACAGGCACTGTGGTAGTCATTGGGAACATTGCTACAAATGAAACTGACAAAATCCCTGCTTTCATGGAACCTACGTTTTAAAGAAGATGCGTGACAATAGCAAGTCATTAGACAGAAACAAACAGCATTCTATGATACAAGTAACTGAGTGGTGTGGGGTTACTTTTGAGTTGAGAGCTAAAAGATAAGGGCCAGCCTTCTAGTGACATCTGTCAACTCTAAATTCTTTGAGTGATAATTTGGGAGAACCACTGCCACTCCCTTGAGATGTCCAGTGGTTAGAACCACTGATCCTAGAATTCTGTCAATACTCAAATCCAGTGACCTGGAATTAGCTTTAAAAATCCTCTTGAGGGGCGCCTGGGTGGCTCAGTCAGTTAAACGTCCAACTTCAGCTCACGTCACGATTTCGTGGTCCATGAGTTCAAGCCCCGCGTCAGGCTCTGGGCTGATGGCTCAGAGCCTGGAGCCTGCTTCCGATTCTGTGTCTCCCTCTCTCTCTGCCCCTCCCCCGTTCATGCTCTGTCTCTCTCTGTCTCAAAAATAAATAAACTTTAAAAAAAAAAAAGCTGCTGAGGATTCAACTCAGTTAAAAAAAAAAAATCCTCTTGAAGGGGCGCCTGGGTGGCTCAGTGGGTTAAGCATATGACTCTTGATTTTAGCTCAGGTCATGATTTCATGGTTTTGTGAGTTCAAGGCCCCACGTCGGGCTCTGTGCACTGATTGAATGGAATCTGCTTGGGATTCTCCCTCTCTCCCTGCCCCTGCTCGCGCTCTCTGTCTCTCTCAATATAAATAAATAAACTTAAAAAAAAAAAATCCTCTTGAAGATCCTGCAGACCATATCACATACTTTGGTTCTGAATTGGCTAATAGTAACTTTAACATTTTTTATAGCATTTATTTAGACAATTATTTTACATACCTTACCTTACACTTAGAGATGAGAATTTTTTTTAACTAGAAGAGTGTCTATAGAACTTGTTAAATCAGATCCCTCCTCTGACCAGTGAAGAACCCTGGGGCCCAGAGGAAGGAGGGAGCATGCCCTCCGTGACAGCACACAGTCAGCCTTATGCAGAAGAGGACTGGAATTGAGGACTTCTGATGCCAAGTCTAGCGCTCTGTCCTCTTTTTTTTCTGCTGTTGACATCTTGCTCAGTGTCATTCTTGCAAGAAGGGTGATGACATAACCACCCTGTACATGTACCTAACACTTAACAAAGCCACTTGATATTCATCACCGCATTTAAGCTCCTCCATAGTGTGATGGGAAATGACTGAAAAAATCAGTAATTTGAGGCACCCAAGATTGTTCCACCGTATAAGCATCAAACTCCCGTTTTGCAAGTAAGGAAACTGAGATCCAGAGAAATTAGACTTTTTTAGAAAGGTTAAGTGACTGGACCAGGCAGCAGCAGTCAGGGGTCCCGACTCTGCTTCTTTCATTATACTGTAGAGATTGAGTAGATGAAGTAGTCTGGGAAAAGAAGAGATAAAGAAATGGTACATGTAAATGAGCAGGAAATTAGATAAAGGAAAAGGCTGGTTTATTGGGATTCTGCTCGTCAGTCAAGACTGCTTGACACTACTACCTACATTGTCCCCATAGCCGGTTCAGTGTTACCATATTTTAAGGTGTACATTTACCATTCTTTTTCAGAAACCACAGCCTAGTTTATATTTTTAAAGAAATACAAAAATTAACCTCATCTCCAATATGTCTGCTCTAATGGGAAGCTGACAGGTGAGAATGCCATCTAATCAGTAAATATTTATGTCATGCTGTTCTGTGTTGGCAGTAAGGACCCAAACTTTGCCCTCAGGAGCTCCTTGACCAGTTGGTAGAAAGACAAATAGAAGTGCGATGGAAGTGCATGGGACTGGGAAGACAAGAGGGAAAGCTGCCGTCAATGTCAAGGAAAGCATCTCATTTATCTCTTACTCTTAATAAAGTACCCCGAATTAGTGGCCTAACATAACAACCATTTATTTACTCAGGATTCTGTGGGTCAGGAATCTTAGGGCTCTGCCATTCCACGTGGTACCCTCAGGGGCCTCTGGTAAGGATGCAGCCAGATGGTGGTTAAGAATGGAAGATCCAAGATGACTGCACCTGCCTGCGTGGCACCTCAGTGGAAGTGGCCACTCCATCTCTCTCTCTCAGGAGCAGCATATAAACACTAGGAAATACTACATGATTATGACTCCCTTGACTTTGAAACATCTAGACACAGAAGTGTAGAGTTGGTTGAACTTTGTAGACTGTACCCCAGCACTGACTTTCTCTCCGGTAGTCACAGCTGCAAGACTCCAGTGAGCAGTTTAGAAATAAGGACCCTACCCCCACCCCCGCCAAACCCAGAGCTAGTTCTCTAGGGGCTATTATGATTGAAGTTGCGTACTATTAGAGGACAACAGGTCAGCATTTTACAACCGTGTTGAAAGGGTGTCATTTCTTAATTCTCACTGTGAAGATTAAAATGGTTATTGAATTAAGTATATGAGATGGATTAGGGGGCAGTTAACTCTAATCTTTTTCCCTTCTTTCAACCCTTAAGTCTTTAATAAGAAATAAGCCATTTAAATTAATCATAATGCTTAAATACGTGATAGTGATTATTCTAAGCAGTGATGTGTAAGAGGGCCTTGTCAGTTAAGACTATCAGCCCATAATACTAAAGGGCTTGTATACTATGTTCATTAAAGAATTATAGCGTAGAAACAACTAATCCAAACACTTCCAGGTCGGCTAGGCTCTAGAAGACATCACCATCAGGGGTTTATCATAATCAACAAACGCTTATTGTCAACCTACTGCAAAATACCACTTCTGGCATCATGGAGAACATATAAACGTACATGACTTCAAGTTTGCCCTTAAACAAAACTTAAAACTTTCCAGGCATTAGAAACACAGGAAGATGTAGAGCAGTAGGAAATGTCACCAGGTAGAGGATGTGCTTGGCTGCCCAGTAAATGGTATGGACAGGGAGTGATGGGAATTTTGTCTTCAAAGTTGTCTTCTGGGAGTAACTCCTTGCAGGAGCGGAGGAATAATTTGAACCAAGCCCAGAAAGGATGAGTAACTTAGAATTCCATCTGTTCATCTGTTGTTGCACCATCTCAGAATCCAGGCAGGACAACTACCCCCAGTATTGCATTTTGAGTTGGAGTTGTGCAAACATTTGAAAAGCATTCATTTTTTTTTTCTATTAGAAAAATAAATTGTTTGCTTTCATCCACCATGACTGAGCTTTATCTCTTCTTAATTCAGAGTTTCTCACTGAATTTCCTTTCAGTGCACAGAACACCAACAAAAGAGACCTTTGCGAGTTGTTTCTCAGTGACTTTTAGAGATTTAGTTATGTATCCAGATATTTTCATTAGCATCGCTCTGAGTAAAGGTACTGATGGAAATCAACTTGCGACAGTGTCTTTCAAAGCTACAAAAGTGGGTCTCCTTAAAGAGAGGAGGGGTTGTTTTCCTTTTTTTTTAATCAGCTGCCTCATATTTACTATGGCCTGGTGAAATTATATATTGCATCTAAACCATAGTATTCACACAAAAAATAATTCCATCGGAGTTTTTGGTGTAAAGTAGTATAGACAGATAGATTGATACACACACACACACACACACACACACACACACACACAGACCAAAGGAAAATGAGGCAAGTGAGCTAGCATTATGGGAGAGGAAGGAGAATTTATGTGTTGGGACAGCAGGGTGAGAAAGACCGAACAACGTTTAAAGATTCAAAACAATAGCGTTTAGCATGAAATCTACTTTTTATCATCCTTACCCGGCCATCAGAATGAAGAAAGACAGTGTCCAGCTGTAGCAGTAGTTTGGTAGCAGGAGAATTAGAGGTAAAGGTACTAGTGCCCGAGGGGTGGGTCATGAATTAATAATTGCTATGTGGCGGATGAGCCCGTCAGAAGAGCTGAAAATGAGGAAGTTGCCTTGCAGAGCGCTATCAATCACTCAGTGACCATAACTTCCAGTAATTAGTGTATTTTATGGGCCTTTGCTTCAGTGGCTCGAAAGCACATATGCTCCAGTCACAGCTAAACTTTGCCGGAGTAATATTCCAGGATGATTTATCCTCCTGCTGCACTGGGATATACCCCTATATTAGGTGAAGATTGTGAACTAAGCTGCAATAAAGTGTAAGTTTAGGTACAGTTTGCCCAGGTTGAGACCTCAATGTATCATGCTTTTCAGCATTCATGGTTAGGCTACAGCAAGCAATCATTTTTAACCGTGAAACAAATAAAGCAATTAATGGAACAGCATTAGGATATTGTACTTGTGAATTACTGTTGCCCTCTCCCCATTTAAGTGTCCACTGTAATAAGCCCATTTCTAATTAAAAAAAAAAAAAGCCCACACTGTATTGGAAACATTTATTTGTAATGCTGTCTTTTCTCCATTATTATTAGTAATCTGTGGGATAGAAGGCAGGACCTTCTGAATGATGGAGAAGTGCTTGATTTATTTCTTTGTGTTACCACGTTTGGCCTCCTTAAGTTAAAATAAATTTACTTTTTATCCATGGACTCTAGTGAGGATGAGTAGTTCTTTTTTAAATACTGGCACATGTTAAGAAGCACTCCTGATGGGAACCTCACATTTAGGTTCTCTCTACACAAAGAAAACATGTTATTTGCGAGCTCTCAGGAGCACTTGGCACTTCTGTACAGCCGTAATGAGTTATTTGTCGTGCTTCACCCACCGCACTAGAAGTCTCTGAGGCCTTTGCAGACAGGGTCCTTTGCCATTGCCAAAAACATCTGTAGAGCCCACAGTTCTTAGTGATTTAACAAGCTTTGCCACCAACCTGCAGTATGACCTTGGGCAAATTAATTAAGCTTCTGGTGCCTCCATTGGGCCATAATTCTGTTTGTGTTAAGGAAATCCTTAGAGTTTATAGGAAAGTGTTATGTGAAAAGTATAAATTGAATAGGGAAAAGATATGCACGGTCCCACTATATTCATTTCAAAGTGCCATGTTTCTACACCACTTTTAATGATGGTGTCCTTGAATTTCCTTAAAATAGACCCCCGTGATAAGCGTGTATTTCCCCCAAGCAGGGGTGGGAAGGTACACACCATTTGGTGCTTTCATTACATTTGTTATCCCATCTTTAATTTGCAGTGTATTATAATATCACACAAGTTAAAACACTAATAGAAAAACAAACTAATTGTCTTTAATTAAAGTGAATTAGGTTTTGATTTTAATATATTTGATGTAGTGAGAACTGATAACGTGGAAGGTCCCTAAGGTTATTAGGGCATATTTCTGTTGGGCCTGATGGTGTTAGTAATAACCCTCTTCCTCATAGTTGGAGACATGAACAAATATGTCACTTCATCAGTCTCTGTTACTCGCACTTATGCCCCTCCGCAGGGGTCGCAGATTCCACAAGTTATCAGCTAATGGCGTTATACATTAAAAATTGAAGCTTTCCTCACTCTGAGGCCTTTCAAGGCTTTGTTCTTAAGCCCTAGACACTTTGGAGTGCAGCTGCAAACTATAGGCAGAAGATTAAATTAATTTGTAACTCTTTTTTTTTTTTTTTTTTTTTTTGGTCCTGCATTACTAAATCCTCCACATTTAATTGAAACCCTACTTCAAGACGCTTTGTGTTTCTGTGTTCTTTGTTGTCAGTTTAACCTCCAAAGCACTTTAACACTGGTAAATTGCTGTTATATCCTTTGGATTGTTTCTAAACCATTCAGTAAGAGGATAGTGAAATTGATACATGGGAAGAAAAGTAAAATCTTAGGGTAGATTTTGAGGTATTTAATATTTATTATGGTTCTTTCCCAGCATAGTTTCAGATGATTTAAACTCTCTCTCTAGGACTGTGTAAATTGGTCTTGGGATGAAATCTCACCTAGGGAATTTTATGTAATCCAGTAGTTAAGTCTGATTTTTTTAAAGTTTTCCTGTGTCTGAATGTTCCACAGTAGCTGCTGCATTTCTATAAAATGAAGGTTTAACTGCAGTGCACAATCTAAATGCAAGATCCTTAGATGGAAATTTAATTGTGTAAAATGTGCACAAGGTAATTAAGAACAAATTTTAGAACATTTCAGTCTATAAAGTCCTCCTTCAGCTAGATCACTGGCTATATTGAAAATGCTTATTTTCAATTTGCCGTTATGCCAAGAAACATAGGATACGTCTAAATTAAGAATTAAAAAAAATTCCAGGGCTCTTCGGTATAAGTGTAAATTTAAAACCCATCCCACGTTGTTGATATTCTAGGTAAGAAACTTGATTCACCAAAAACATTTTGAGTTTGTGTCCTGCTCTTGCGTTCTTGCCACAATATATTTTTGCTCTCTATCGTTTATGACTCCGTGGCCATAATTATTCTTGTTATCAACAGAAGCCATTTTTGTTGCTTTGTAAATAAGTATCTTCTACCTTTTTGTTAAAATACAGATGTTTCTATCATGCAGTTGCTCTGCAATTTGGCAGTCGTTATGATCACACCTACATGTTTGTTGTTTAAATTATAAAATCCAACATATTAAAATGCTGCTAACTCGAGTGAGTATTCCATAGATTTTGATTGGACATATCAAAGATCAATAAGATGACACTAAGGAGGTTTTAGTTTTACAGCGAAGTGTTAGTGGTTTGCTGATATTTAAACGTATTCCCAATGGTAGGTGTTTTCAGAGCATTCTTTTTCCACCTTTTATATAGTGCATTTCCCACAACCAACAGAGAGTATTTAGCAGTTTGCTGAATCTTAAGTATTTGGAATTAAAATGCACTTTTTTAATTTAACATTAAATAGAATCCTGTCCTTCCCCCATCTCTACCTCCACCCTCCAAAAATAAATAAAGCTTTTCCAAATCTTTTACAATACAAGGCGCTCCCCTCCTGGGAATGAAAAGGATGTGAGAGTCATTTGATGAATTGCTGGCGCTTAAGTGCATCCACATTTTTCAATATGCTTTTTTTTTAAACTGGACTTAAGCTGCCTATATTTAAATGCTGCTTTTGTAAAGATGATGAAGAGAGCAAAGATTTCTATTGGCTTAGTCCTAATCTGTTTGCTTTGTTGTGATTCTTTTTTTTTTTTTTCCTTTCCTTTAACTGTTAACCTATTTATAAATCTAAATCTACATACAAAGGTCATTGGTTGGCTGAACTTAAACCATTTTACTCAGTAAATTTAATTAAGAAAATACAGTGCAACTCATAAGCAAATGAGTTTTTTCCTAGTTTTAAACCAAACCACCCTCTTGAGTGCTGATTGCCTTGCCCGACCCCTGGTGATACAGAAACAGGCAAAATTAAAAAGGACATTAAAGCTTCATTAAATCTGAAACACATTTAGTACAGTGACATATCTGCAGGCCATTTCAGAGAAGATTACATACTCTCTTTTGTAAGTTTCCTAATTTATAATACCTTGACAATAAAAACTGGGGAAATGCAAGTAGATTAATAGACCGGTAGGGGTAAAAGATACAGAATGGCCCCAGGTCCGTCTGTCTCTGAAACATTCACTCATAGCATATGTGTTCCCTCTTCCCCATAAGGCTTCAGTGTTTATTTTGACTTTTGACAGCCTCATGAAGAACCTGTTCTTCATGCAGCCATATCTGCTAACAGCCCTTTTCCTTTTATACCTTCTCCTAATTGAACTTGATAAAAGGGTTCTAGGGCCTGGCTATATATTTCCTTCTATTTTGCCACAAGACAAATAGTGTGGAGCAAAAGCACTGCAGTTGCATTAAACCTAGAAGGACAGGGACATACATGGAGGGCAGCTGCCTCTCCCGGGGCCTTAAAATGACTGCTTTTGGCACCAGCCTAGTAGTGCCACTGCCAGTTTTCACTGGTGCAGAATTGGAATCCTGGGCCCGCTGCTGGAGCAGCCCAGGAGTGACAGTAGGCAAGAGAGGACACGATCGTTCTGCTCTGGTCAAGGGCAAGGAATCATTCTCAGTCTTCTGGCTCCAAAGAGGTCAGAGCTGCAAGATATCTTAGATGCAGTTCTCCCAGGAATGTAGTTGACAGGACTGAGATTTTGTAGGGTGTCAGGAAAGTACCCACAAGGCAAAGCCAGTCCCAAGAATGATGAGTTCCCCAGTTCAAGCACTGCCACCTGTTTCCAAGCAGACTGGTACCCAGGGGCTCCCAGCTGACCAGCGTGCACTGAATTTTCTCTCTGTTCTCTTGCGTGGTGGTATCTTATAGGGTAAATGAATGCTATCAGCCATCCTCATTACATTGTACCAGTCATGACAGAGGCCACCAAGTAGATGAGTGCACGGTCCCAAGTTGACCGTGACCTGGCCTCTCCATAGAACAATAATGATTTGAGAATTTGAAGTTTTGTGTTGAAGTGGAAAGAATTCATATTTTTCATTTTATGCCACTTTTTTTAAGCGTTTCATTTCTCATTGCTTATTGGTTCTTCCAACCACAAGAGGCACTGTCCAGTGTTGGTACCAGCCAGCTAATTTAGATTTTAACCGCGTGTGTAGTGGGCAAGTTCTTCTGCCAGTAAGCCATGTGGACAGAGTTCTTCCATAGTCCTCAGTGACATGTTGGACGTATACCCGAGTGAGCGGCACGGTGCCTGTAGAAAGACTTGAGATAAAATATTCTAAATGTTGTCTACTACTTATTGTTAGCTTTTGTAGATGAGAGCTCCTCCTCTTCGTAGTTTTCTAATTCCAAATGGAAGGACGTGCAAACCTTGTAATCCACAGATGAGTGCGATGATAGATGACAGCTTTTTTTGAGCGGTCACTGCCTGTCAGGTCAATACAGAATGGTACAAATGCCTGGCCTACCATCTCTGCTGCAGTGGACCATAGTGACTCCTCCAAGATCATTGTGCACACTCTCCTTGGCCAGGCACATGCATGGCCTGTATTGGGTAAGATTGGTGTAGGGGGGAGTGGAAAACGTAGTCTCTTCCCTTCCCAGTTAAAAACAGTATATAGTGGGGCCCGTGGGTGCCTCGGTTGGTTAAGCGTCTGACCCTTGACTTCAGCTCAGGTCATAATCTCACGGTTTGTGAATTTAAGCCCCGCATTGGGCTCTGTGCTGGCAGCATGGAGCCTGCTTGGGATTCCGCCTCCCCCTGTCTCTCTGCACCTCCCCTGCTTCTCTCTCTCTCTCAAAATAAATTAAAAAATAAACTTTAAAAAAAGTTTATTTTTTTTATGTTTATTTATATTTTTGAGAGAAAGACAGATCACAAGTGGGGGGAGGGGCAGAGAGAGAGGGAGACAAGAATCCCAAGCAGGTTCCAGGTTCTGAGCTGTCTCAGAGACCAGCATGGGGCTCGGACTCACAAACTGCGAGATCAGGACCTGAGCCAAGTCAGACGCTTAACCAACTGAGCCATCCAGATGCCTCCCCGAAAACACCAGTGTATAGACAACAAACATAATCACCCAAAACTGTGAAAGGGAGTTTCACATCCACACTCTTTCCATCATACCATCTTGTGTTGTTTTTGCTGTCCATACTTTATACTAATCCCTTGATTAATGATATTACTAAGTGAATAATGGTAGTATAACTTTATATCTTGAAAATCCATGAGCTCTAAGTATATAAGAAATGAGTATAAGGTCATGAAACTTCCTAGGCATTGCAAAACACACGCACATACACATATAAAAATATACATCCAAATGAGTGTTGGCCTTTTCAAAGTAGTCACCTTTTAAGTCATATGGTTTATTCCTGTTACATTGCTCTTGCTCAGACTGGTTTTAGATCTTTGAAAATTAACTTCAGCATTTTCTTTTTCTTTTTTTTTTTTTTTTTAATTTTTTTTTTTTTTCCAACGTTTATTTATTTTTGGGACAGAGAGAGACAGAGCATGAACGGGGGAGGGGCAGAGAGAGAGGGAGACACAGAATCGGAAACAGGCTCCAGGCTCTGAGCCATCAGCCCAGAGCCTGACGCGGGGCTCAAACTCACGGACCGCGAGATCGTGACCTGGCTGAAGTCAGATGCTTAACCGACTGCGCCACCCAGGCGCCCCAACTTCAGCATTTTCATGTCTATCCTCAGTAAGGGTATCTTGTTTATTTATTTTTATTTATTTTTCAGAAGTGGCTTTGGGGTTTGGTAATACCCACAAGCCATTCAGACTTTAGTCAACAAATAATTTACATTTTCAAAAAGCGCAGGGAGCAGAATTTTAAGTCCAAGATAAAATGCAATTCTAGCAAAATGAAGTAGATGTTCTTTTGTTACTTGAAATGATTCTAAACACAATTCCAAAAGAGTTCAAAAATGTTTCCGTGGTGTCTGTGTTTTTTAAATAAATACGCAACTTCTCAAGATGTAGAAAAGCAATATAAAATGCCAGAAAGAACCTGGATTAAGTTGCACGCCTAGGGTCAGGCCCTAGCTTCTCATTAACTGTGTGGAAACTTTTTCAGTGGGGCTCTTGGGTTCTAATCTGTGAAATGGATTGATGCTATCATGGGTTCATTCCAGCTTCACAGTTCCCTGATACAGCGATTCCACTTCGAAAGTAGTTACAAATATATAGAGAAGATTTCAGGCCTGAGAATGGGCCACATTATGAAGTTGCAAAGTTTTGCTACTATTTTCTTTAAATATGTTATGGCGTATTTGGTAAATTTGATCTTATTACTTTATATCAACCCTGTTCCTGGTGGAATCATTTGGTTTTTACAGGTGAGAATTCCAAGACCAAAATTAAGTGACTGGCCTAGAAACACATGGCAATTTACAAATCAAGCAAAATTGGAAGCTCTCTAAAGATTCGTGTCCCCAATTTCAGACTTTGACCTATAGTGTTGAATTCCCAGCCTTGACTCGGCCCTTTCCTACTAATGGTAGCTCTTTATTCCTAACAGTAGATAGAAAGTGAATGAAAAAAACTAATAAATTGATGAAAATAATGGCAAAAATTTCTATTTCATGTGGCCCATTCCCCATATCCTATAACACTGCGTGTGTACTTGTGACTAAAAATTCTACACAACTAAGGGCTGGGAAACAAGAAGGTGTCTCCATCTTACAAGAGGAGAAACCAACAGTCTCCTCTAGTTTTACATCTCTGTCTCAGTGAATATTGTCGCACACATGTGAATGTGAATCATGCCCATAGAGCTGAGAACATTCCTAAGAGAAACCACATAATGGTAATGTTTAGTTGTTAAAATTGGAATATTTTATCAGGGATGCAACATTGCCCATTGAAAACGTCCATTCTAAATACAGCTCTTAAGGTAATTACAGCAATAGTTTAGTTCCTGCATCCAAGGTTGTGAGCTTTTTATATTTGCTGGGTACAGTTCTGAAATTTAGTGCTTGTCTGTCTTAAGGAGATCTGCCCTGCATGCAAATCTATAACTAGACAAATATTATTTCCTTTCCCAGCTTGCTCTTGGGAGGTTTCCATATCCCCAGGTAAGATTGTTCATTACTGCCGTTTGCCACTGTGACATTCATTCCTATGTATGAAGGTGCAGGGAGCAATTGTGAACATTTGAGCCACATACAAATAAATCTGTCCTGTTAAATTGAAAAGTGATATCTTAAAGGAGTCATTTAGAAGTCTCTATTGATTTTTGATTTTTTTTAAACACCAGATTTTTTTCTCCTCTTTGTTAAAGGTTGAAAGGCATCATCACGCTCTTCCTTTGTGTGACATTGGTGGTGTTTTTCCTTATCCTAGCCCAGTGCCATGTGCTCATACTGAGGTTAGAGGAGAGGCACAGCCTTTTCTTGATATACTGTTTGAGCCTTTAGATCCAATTAAAATTATTTCAATTAAAAGGTTGAGATGAAGGGTGAAATATGTGATCTGGATCATTATTTTTGCTAAGCAAATAGGCCCCCAGCTTTATGTGGGTATGATTCTGAACCTACTGATTTTTAAAAAATTTGCCTCTTGCTGTCCACACTTGTAAGAAAGCAAACTGTCCATTATGTTACCGTTACTGATGATCATCTTTATAATTTCTTTAAGATTCTTATTTGGAAGGGTGCTAGCACTTAAACTATAAAGGTGTTTTGTGGTTTGAAAATGATTCCCCCGTGTATGTGGGGGGAAATAAGTGAAATGTCTAGAGGGATGAAAAATGAATGGTTTGACTGTTTTCCTCTGGTTGGTGCTCACTGTTTTTCTGGCATCTTGGTCTGTACAGGCCAAAGCGCCTGGAGGCATGTCTGATTTAAAGGTGGTGTTGGTCTCTGCTCTTTAAGCATCTATTAACTTGCTATTATTATGCAAATAAGTGTTGTATTACACATACTAATTTATGCATGGTTAGATTATGCAGATGCATCACAAACATGGTTATTGAATAATAGGATGGGGCTCATTCACTCTGCCATCTTTATAAGCTGTTTTAAGCGAATTCTCCTGGTACCCATGTGGACATTTAAAGACCCTTCACTTGCTGAAATGTCTCTTTTGTATCCTCTTTCTTTTACTGGTAAAGCCCTCAGATAAGTGGGGGAGACATCGCCTAAGTTATTAGGTTCAAGAGTGTTAGACTCACTTTTCAAATCTGCAGGCTTCTTTGTTTAAACATAATCTTTTCCTTAAAGAGGAAATCTAAAATGTAATCGCTTGGCATGCATGCTAGCATTTAGTCAGATTTTAGTGGATACAGGCTTGCTGCTTAGCTCTAGGTAGCCCATCAAATTAAAATCACATTTTCAGGATTTATAGCTCATTAGAATATTTATCTTGGTAAGCCTCTTATCCTGTCGGTAATTTTTAAACAATTCACTGTTTGGCCAATTTATACAATCCCCTAAAATTCTGTAAATGAAGAGACCCTGTTACAGTATATCTCTCAGAGAAGTCTTAGTAGAAAAACCTGTGAGCCATCTCGTAAAAGTGCCAGAGATTGAGAACGTAGCTATGTTCTTGAGATTCCTAATGTGTCGAGTAATTAACCAGTGAGATTTGGTAAGTGATGAGTGTAAGAAACAGATTGCTATTGCGTTTAACGAATGAAGCATTTGAATGCTCTGGTCAGATTTGGGAAGAGGCTGTACACCTTTGCAATTCTGTTTTTTTGAAATGTTTAAGTATATGTGTGTGTACTTGATCAGTCAAGTGGAAGCTGGAAAATTCTAATGTGCTGGGCTCCCTTGTTAGCAATAACCTTTATGCCAGAGTCAGAGGGAAAACCATATTCCGTGAATCGTGATCGAATATTGTCACCGAATTGGGACTTTCATTTGAAATAATAGAAGCAGCTTTGATGCCATCAGGCCTGTTTCCCATGTCTTTCATCAGAAGTTGGTGTGCTTCATTGCTAGAATCAGCAATGACGTCAGGTGGAGTTGGCATCTATTTCACAGGCTTGGCCCTGGAGACTTCAGACTGGGAAAGGGTGCTGGAGCCACACCATACCTGCCCTTCCCTTTGCCCTCAAAGCACGTGGATAACAATGTTTATTTTCATAGTATTCTGACACTGGATTATGGATAACACCTTCTCTTTGGCCCATAGTATCTCATTTGAACCCCCAGCCACTCCGTTAGATTGTGTCCCCTTAAATTGGGCAAACAGAATGGTTGATATATGCACTGTTGAATTGCAGCAGGGTTGCAGTAGGCAGGAGTGAATCACAGACATCGGGATTGGGAGGGATCTCAGACATCATCGAATCAAACCTCTGTACCGTATCTCTGGAAAGCAGACATCCACACTCTGCTTGAACACCTCGGGGGATAGGAAACTCCTTACTTTATAAACAGCCATCCAGTCAAAGCAGTGTTCTGTTTACCAAGCCGAGGACTAACTGCTTCATCCTAATAGTTGGCCACTGATCTGGTCCTTGAACACATGAAAACCTTTCATATATCCTCGTGATCACATAGTTTGGCATCCCTTCTGTCAGGGCCAGAGACAGTACCAGGACATCACTACTCTGAACTCAAAGTCAGATCAGGGCATCAAATCCGAGCTCATCACTAGTGGCAAGTTGAGAAGATGGGCCTGTTGGAGAGACCTCTGGACCAGGAGTCAAAAGATGAGAATTAGAACCCAGCTCCACCACAAACTGTAGTCACCACAGGCCTTAATTCTTGCTTTGTGACTCCTTGGGGTTTCATTTTCCTAACTCTAGGATGAGGATCCTGATACTTGTCTTTTCTATCTGATGAGAGCAAGTATGCAGATGTAATGGGCTTATGGATTAGGAAACCACTCAGAGAAGTACAGAGGGCCATCCCACTGGCCCTGATGTTGAGCTGTAGCACACAATGGAATTTTAAATAGTCAACCAAAGGTCGCGAAAGGATGTGCTCGGCAACTGCCAGCCACAACTGGAGCAGAGCGTAAAATGAGTAGAGAGGAAAGCGGAGAGGAGAGTCCAGCTTTGAGACTTCTACCAACCTGGCCTCAGTGCTGCTTGCTGACAGTGTCGTTAGCATTGACTCTTCCTGCCGGTGACACCGTGTGTGTTTCCAGTGGGGATGCAGATGAGGGAAGGGTGTCAGGAAGACGTTAGGGAGACTCTCTGGCCTGGGACCAACATAAAAATTAAAGGACTGGATTTTTGTTGAGATAATTATTCTATATAGACTTCATTGTTTTGTGCTTGAGTTTTTATCTGTTATTTGGAAGCACTCTCTAGTTTCGTTTCCTTTAGGCCTTTAAGTTGGAGAGCCTCATTGGCATGCAGTTTAGGACTCTACAGAAAAAAAAGTTTAGGAGCCACTCTAAATGCTCAGGCGTGTTAATGTTACTACACCTTATAATAGGAAGAACAACGATGTCGTGGATTCGCGTAACTCTTTTCTGCCATCGAGCTCCAGGTCACTTCCTGTTATCTGACTCGGGCTGTCCATCCCACCTACAGGGGCTGTTCTTCCCAACCTCCAGGGGAGCAGACTGAGGCTTGGTGAGGTGAGGCACCTTGCCTCAGGGATGAATGGGTATAGTCAGATAGATGTAGGACTTACAGACAACTAAACCAAATGAGTGAGCTCTGTGTACTCCGAATTTGGTTGGCTGTTTATACTACTCTTCTTCCCGCTGAGCCCCTCCAAGTCCTTTTCCTGATTTGCCTTCTCCACCGTAGGAGGCCTCGTGTGTAGGTGAGACATGCTGCACGTCGGGGGCCATGCCGTGGTAGATGATGACAAGACCATTCCCTAGAGGCCTTTCGCTTTTCTTACCGTGTGATTAGCAGAGTCACAGCAGGATCCAGAGGGCTCCAGAGCTCTCCCTGACCCCAGTGCCATTAAATTCTGGGTGCCTGTGAAGCAGCGGGATCATGAAAAATTGTGTTTTTAAACATCTCACAAACGTAGCATATCCATTTCTTGAACGCTTTAGCATTAATAGTAGTCTGGAAAGATGTGCAGGTCTGGACAAGGACTGGAGCTGTGTAGAGCTAATCGTGTAGATCCAAATTCAGTTGACTTAAAAAACATCATGGTGGGCAATGGTTTGTTTAATGACACCATAATTGAGGAGAACTGGAAAAGATTGCCTGCTAAAAATTGTCACCCTTCATTCAAACTTTACAGTAGTGCCCTGCATTGAGACGATAGTAAATCCATTAAGGAGACTTCTCAGGAGGGTGTTCTAGCTCTGACATTTTGGAGATTTGGTAAGCAGGATGCCACAGGAAATTGAAGAAAATACAGATACAAATGTATTTAAAGTACTTTTGTATGTATAAAAATGTTGTTGTTCTTTTGGCTACAATTCCTGATCTTGGTTAATAAATTACATCAAAATGACCTGAAGTTAAAAAAAGGAAAAAAATCTGAGCAAATAGTGCCCCTGGTATTGTAAAGCTTTGAATGTTTTCACACCCCATTAATTTATTACTTCTCTTTCTTCATCTTTAAATTTCATTTTTTTTTTCAAAAATTCCGACTCCCCGCTGCTGCAGTGATTTTCATCTTGTTGTTAATTTTCCCTGCTCCATATGGAGCTCCAGACATTTCACCTGGAGGCTGTACTAGATTTTGTTGTAGTGATCGTACTTCCGGAGGCCAAAACTGTCATTTAGGGTTCCTGGTGCATCTGTCTGCGCCAGGCTTTTCACTGGCATGGGAGAGTGTGAATAACAAATTGGATGCACCTGAGATTCAGATGATTAGTGTGTTTTGTGAATCTCCACGACTTGTAAGCAGATAGCTCTGGGGGGGGTGGGAGGGCTAAACAGCGACTGTGGGTGAATCTGTAGTCACACCTTACATTTGGGGCTTTGCAAGGGAAGTGCAAACATCCCAGGCAGTCTGAGTGCAGAGAGAGTAACAAATATTTCATCCTGCCTTGTCATTGATTAGAAAAGAGCCTTTAATTTCATTTCACCCCATGTTGTGATTAATTTGCATTCTTTGTCAGAAGTTAATGGAGTTTTTTATGGTTCACTCTGAAATCCTTGAAGACATCAGACTTGATCTGATGTTTATACAACCGCCAGCGGAATTTTTTCGTTTGATTGATGGCAAGCTTGATGTTATTCCAAACGGCTTTTTAAGCTGTTTTTAAGAATTATTTGAATAAAATGCAAGCAAGATATTGTTGTAATGATCAAGATTATCTGTTAAAAATCTGTTTCAAATAAAGAAGATGATAAGTAGTAAAAAGGATCAAAAACATAAGAGATAAAGTGAATAGCGACGTTATTTGTTAAAAATACATAAGAATGGCATTCAGATAAATTATTGCAATAGATAGAGATCATTTTTCTTGAAAAAAAAATATATACCATCATCTGGCCAGATAGAATAATTAAGGCAAAGGTAGAAGGAAAATCTAGATCTTTGGGATTAAAAACCTTTACTACCAATTGGCTAATTCTCATTTATTCTGCCAGCTTTTACCACCAATGTACGAAATAGAGATCTACTGTTCTTAACTCAAGGAGACAGGGTCTGTCAGGCCTGTTAGCTGAACAAAATGATGACATATTACTTGTCTCAATAAAGAGACATTCTTAAATCCCAGTACAAGTTAAACATAAGTGGATGATAGAGGATTTTAAGTGAAAGACGTGCATTCTTAATAGTATAACGACTGGCTTTTTTCATAGGATAGTACAGAAATGAAATGCCCTGTTTTTAAAAGCAGTATATACCCTGGTTGTTTGTGTGGGTGAAAGGAATGTGTGTGTTTTTATCCCATATACACTACATATCAAAGTATGAGGGGAGCTGTAGGTGGCGTTTGCTCAGAACCCCCTGCTACTAACCAAGGAAATATGTTGTGCAAATGCTTTTTGATTACTAATACCATTTGTTTGATTTGGGGGCTTTGCCTTGCTTCAGCAGATTCTTGCTTTGCTGTGATTGCTGCTAGTGAAACTTGCTCATAGGTCAAAAAGCTACTTATCTGAGCACTTTCATTTAAAACAGATTAATTTATTTGCTGTATCTGAAAGTTTGCTAAATAATTGGGTGGTTTTAATTGAAGTTACTGCTTTCTGATCCTTGTATTAACATGATCTAAGGTCCTTTTTATTATATGCAATCCATATTATTGACCAAATTTGCCCTGTTTTCATTTAAATGTAAGCAGCTTGTCAAGGAGAAAATATTTTGTTTAACTTAGCTTGGAAACCTGCTATTTTAATGTGGTTTTTTTTTTTTCAATTGACAGACTGTCTTTTAAACATTCATTTATTCTGTAGTAATAAATTGTGCTCTCGATAGAGCATTTGTCTCATAATGGAGTAGAAAGCGTATGTTCTTAAAACTATTTTAAAATTTTAAACACTTTTCAAAAGATAATGCTGGAATTCTGAGTTTCATACCTAGTTTTATTCATGTTTTAAAAGCCTTTTACTATGCTATTACTAATCCTAATTTTGATAATTGAATGTTGTTTTATATTCAATGTTAAATTCAGACCATCGATTTTATTATCTTATTTATGTACTAATGTACTGATCATGACTAGAACAATGTAGAATTGCAAAATAATACCTAGAAAGTTGACCTTTTTTGAAAAAAAGGGATTTGGAGTTTATCCCTTGTTACATGAACTTTTTGAAGTTTAGAACATCAAGGGTTCTATAAAATCATAAATATCCATTTTTTTGTGTGAGGTCTGTAGTCAAAGAACAAAAAAACAAACAATGGGTAATTACCCCAGACTTCAAGTACTCACCTTTAGTTGGCAAGAGTCCAAAAGCAATGTGCGTGCATTTTTTTGCTAAACAGGTTTCTAGCCTACATGTTTTAATTCATTATTTTCATTCTTGTTATTTAGGATATAGATATTTAAAATAGAGCGTTACTTAAAGCCATACAAAGTCCGATTTCGTGTTCCACAAAAGGCAGAGGTGAAATCTAAGTGATAGGAAGATGCTCCCTTACATGCATGTGCTGCTTCCCAGGAATTTTGAAAGTGGCCATGCCAGATTCTTCTCCCATTATGTATCTCATGCTTATCAAGAGATCTCCCAATGTTCTTGGCTTAGCCTATTGCAAAGATAGGAAGTAGGTTCCTAGTGTGTCTTTAAAATAGAGCAGAAATGGAATAGAGAGAATGCCCAAAGAGTGGGTAGCCTAGAAACATGACATTTTCCCCTAAAGATAAATTACTTGTTAATACCTCGATTGAAGTATATGCAGTTAGCCAGCTAGGCTGGTGAACCCTGGCTTTTTTGAAACACTAACCCCATGTTGGTTTGATTTTTATAGCACCTTCTAAACTACTCTATGACATAGATCTCAATTCAATTCAACATATATTTGTCACCAAGCACCTACTCTGCCCTGGCACTGTGCCATGCGCCGGAAGTCCAGCAAGGAAACAGATGTGGTCCCTGCTCTCAAAGAGTCTAGTCTAGTGGAGAGAAAAATATAAAACAAACAAATGACAGTTGATGCAAAAGGAACCAGACAGGAGGTGGTGTGCTCTGCCCTCCAGAAGAAGAGGTCAGCTCAGTTCAGAAAGCTGTGAAGGCTTCACGGAGAAGGTGATGCCTGAGCTGAGGCTGTGAGGCTAAAAAGAAGGGAAAGAACTTTCCAGCCATTCTCATCAGCAGCAGATTCATCCGGTAAAAGATAAAGGTCTAAAGCAGCATGTTGTATGCAGTATCCTTCTAGTACTTTAATTCACTAGGGTACTACTACTACTGTTACTCTCATTTCCCTACCTGTTTAGGAATTTCCCTGGGTAATTTTCAAAACAGCACTGGGAGGGCAGTAAGAGACGGGAGGGCAGAGTGGGGGAGAAGAGAGGGGGTGTGTCAGGACAGAGATGGCAAGTGCAGCAGAAACCAGGTAATGAAACTGGGATTGAGAATTTCATGAATCCCTCTGAGATGACTGGGAGCCAGCCTGAGGTTGGAAATCATTACGTTTTAAGATCTCTGCCCCTGAGGTCAGCTGGCACATGCCTCTGAGGGCCTTGGCACATCATAGGACGTTTTCTAGGGAGGGGGGGGTTGTCGTGATCAGATGAGCTAATGCCTAAGAGGACACTTTGAAAAATATAAGAAGGTAAACAAGAGCTAGGTAATATTAGTATTATTTATATTTCTGGGAAGTACTTTAGGGATTTACCTATGTAACTCTGAAAATATATGACCGTGTCTCACGTCTCACACCAGGTAGGACTAAAATGAATTACTTTTCTGATCCCACAAGAGCCTTCCTTTACAGTCTTTCTTTTTTGAGTTATAATTTATCATTCACGATCACAATCATAATATATAGAACTATATACAGAACCCAGTGATTGTTATGTCAGTAACTAGGGACCCTGATTCTTCTATGATTTTTAAATAGTCAGCTTAGCCCAGAAATAGAATTGAAGTTTGAAGTAAGGAACCGAGCGCCCAGTCTGGCTCTCAGGTGGCAACTTTGCCGTCTCCCCTCCCTCCTGGGCTCTGTGGTCTGAGAGCCCTTCCACTTTTCCCCCTTTGGTTTCTCTGAGTGCTGTCTGCTACTTCGTGGGATCATAGAATTTCAGAAGGTGACGAGATCTTACAGTGACCTGTTCCAACTCTTTCACTTTATAAAGGAGGAAATGAGATTCCGATAGCCATTCAGTGACTCACTCAGGATGAGCAGGTGTTTGACAACTTACCGGGTCAGACTGGTTCCCACTCTAGAGGGATGGTGCAGGGAGAAAGACACCCAGAGGCTTTGAGCCCAAATGGCCATTTTTATGGTACACGACCATCCACTCAAGTGCTGCATTTAACTGGTGTGTCTGCAGAGATAGAAATTACTGTCCCAGGATGCTACATGTCTACCAGGTAATTGCTGATGGGTACAGATCCCTCGGGGGAAAGTGGTCCTCAATAGCAGTAATACCAACAGCGACAGAGACATCAACTTTTATCATATACCAGTGTTTTACTTATACTATTCAGTATAGAAAACTTGGGTAGATTTGAGGCTCGGGATTCATTGGCATCCAACTTAAAAAGGAGGCGGACGTGGCCAGGTTTTGTTTGAGCACAGATTACTTTTCAGATGTTTTAACAGTTCTGGATTAATGCCTGGGGGGCTTGGGAATTCTTCCTCAACTAAAATGTTAATGATGCTAAGAACCCGACCCTCTTTAGTGCCAATAAAGTGGACAAGCTAAGTTCATTGAAAAATCAATGCGTTGCCTAAAAGGAGCAAAGAGCTGATTCGATTTAGGATTGGAGATTGCCCAGGACACCCCAGGTGGAAAGAGGGTCCCAAGGGCTGCTAGGAGCTAGGAAAGGAGGCAGTTGTCTGTTTATGTCTATAGCCAGGGTGTCAGCTCCAAGGAATTGTGGGAAACTGAGGCAACCAATTAGAACCAAGCGTGGACTCTGTTATGCCATACCCTGTCAAAGTCTACAGATAATGACCGCCATGAAGGGAGGGAAAGAAAAGCTGGAGAACACGCTAGTCTTAGGAGGAAAGGAGGCCAGAGGAGGAAAGAAAGACCAAAATGGCTAATGAAGCTTGTCTTGTTTTCTGTTCAGAAACAGGTTGCAAAGAGCACTGTTCAGGGCATGGGGAGACCTTGACCGTAGTCCTAGTTCTAGTTGGGCAAAATACAGTAAACAAAAGAAACTTTTCCAGTGAGAGGCCTTCCTCCACCCCTTTGCCTCCATAGCCAGGCAGCTGCAAACGCTCGATGACTCGGGGCAGAGAGGACCAGGAGGCAGCAAGTGAGGCACCCATCAAGTGACAAGTTAAATCATTGTCAGAATGAGGTTTCTGGGAGGCATCTGGGTGAGTAGTTGGTTAAGCATCTGATGCTTGATTTTGGCTCAGGTCGTGATCTCACGGTTTGTGGGATCGAGCACCACATCGGGCTCTGCACTGACAACGCAGAGCCTGCTTGGGATTCTCTTTCTCTGTCTCTCTCTGCTCCTCCCCTGCTTACTCTCTCTCTCTCTACCTCTCAAAAAAGAATATGGTTTCTGTCCCCCTTCCCCCCATTCTACACACACAGAGCTAACCTGAGTTCTGCTCCTGGCTTTTCTTGCTAGTTGTTTGACCTTAGTTCTTTTCAGACTTCAGTTACTTCATCCTAGGTCAGTGATTTGCAGAATTGCATGGAAAGGGCATAAAATAAATGGGAATTCACTCCCAGACACCTACATACATGCATGCACACACAAATACCAGGAAGTTCTGTTTTTGTCTGTTAATTTTTGTTAATGTGTCTAAGTAATACCTTACATGAACCTTGAGTTATTTGGTAACCAGTGTCTGAAAAATGCTGAACTAGATACTTCTGTGGTCTCCTTTCATCTTGTATGAGCAATTTTCCCCTCTTGTCCACACCTTCAGCTACCTTTCTCATCACCATCTCCCAAGTACACTCTTGGACTTTATTGAACTGGATTTCACCCAAATCAAACTATGAGAGGTGTGAACCACATCTCTGAAACAGGAATCAAACTTTTTGTTTAGTTCATTCTAAATTTTTTTTTTGTTTAAGTGTACTGATTTATTTTGAGACAGACAGAAACAGCCCAAGTGGAGGAGGGGCAGAGAGAGAGGTAGACAGAGAATTCCAAGCAGGCTCCGCACCATCAGCACAGAGGCAGACATGGGGCTCAAACTCACGAAACTGTGAGATCATGACCTGAGCCGAAATCAAAAGTCAGACACTTCACCGACTCAGCCACCCAGGTGCCCCGTTTAGTTCATTCTAGATCCATGACTTCTTTTCTTTAAATCCTGTTTTGAATCTCATTTACAGCCAAACCAGTAAGACACATGTTAATTAATATGGTTATGTGTGACTATATTTCAAGATTCTTTCCTTTCTAATGCCAAATAATGCAGGGGGCACCTGAGTGGCTCAGTCAGTTGAGTGTCCGACTTTGGCTCAGGTCATGATCTAATGCGAAATAAAGCATGTATTAGCTACAGTTGCAGTTTATCTCAAAATCTCAGCAGGCCAAACAATGTTGTCAAATGGCATCATGGTAAAAAAAAAAAAAAAAAAGGCAGCAATATATAGAGTCTTAGCCCACAAAGAAAGCATTCTGTGAAATGCCTGAAAACATCCCTTTTTTGGGGACACTGTCTTAGAAATCTACAGCACCTTGAATCTAGCAAATTGTATTTTATCCAAAAATTAAGTGGCATTTTAAGGAGAATGCAAACCCTGTGATTTAAGTCTTAGCTCTGTCACTAACTTTCAGGGACCTTAAAGAAGTCACTCATTTTTGTGGACCAGCACTCGCAGCTTATCCATCCACTGGATCCTAGACTCCAGTACAGTGCCTGGCGTAGAGTAAGTTCTTGATAAAGATACATGGACTGGGGTGCCTGGGTGTCTCGGTCGGTGAAGTGTTCAGCTCTTGATTTCAACTCAGGTCATGATCTCACGGTTTGCTGTCAGTACAGAGCCTACTTGGGGTCCTCTCTCTCCCTCTCTCTCTCTCTGCGACTATCCCACTCATGCTCCCTCTCTCTGTCTTTCTAAAAATAAGTAAACTTAAAAAAAAAAAAAAAAAGGATGTGAATCAATGAATTAGTGATTTAGCCTGACTTCACTTTTTTTACATGTTGACCTAACAGATTTTAGAATCAGAAAGAACTAAGAATCAATACACATTTTTAAGCTTTCAGTTTACAATTTTGTCCCCTTTTCTTCTGTGTCCATATTTCCCCTCTGTCCTGCCAGCATTAATACCTGAAGGATCAAAGCTTCCAAAGAGATGTGATAGTTGTCTTAAGATACTTGAGGGTTCTCATGTAAGAAAAGACATGGATTTGCACTGTCAGGAAAGTAGAGCTGGAACAAGAGAGAGAATAGACAGTCAGAAGACATAAAGTCCCCATCACTGTATGCATCCAGACAGAAGCCCTGTGAGCCAGGAGTGTAATGAAGGAGGGATTCAGGGATCACACAGAGGTGGGTCAGATTGAAAAACCTTTAAGATTCTTTCAGACCCCAAGAGTCTGTGATTCTACTTGAGTGTTGGACAGGCCTCTCCTCAACCAAACAAATACAAGGCTAATGTATTTCCTGTCTGATGCAGGGGAGAGGCAACAGGTAGAAACTTCCATCAGACTTGTCTAGATTCTGTAATTGCTTTAATCGTGTACTCATTTTGACTCTCGAATACCTTGTCAGTATGAAACCCAAATGGAAGAGTACAGGAAAGAAGTAATTCTTTTTCAGCCCAAGATTTATACACGTCTGTTCCTCTCCACTGAGCCAACTGTGTGATATGGCTATCTATCAAAAGCTGAAGGCACTTGTAGCTGCCGGGAGTTTCTCCTCCTGAATAGCGTATAATGTCCAGGACAAGGCAACTGAGCCAGTCTTTCCGAGGCATGTGTTCAGGTGTGGGTGTCACACTTTATGAGGAACACACGCACATGGCACCACATTCCGAGAAACGTGGTCACAGTGGTGGAGAATGTGAAACCATGTTCACCTCCGCCAGGCAGCTTTATGGTGCAGGTAACAGAACACCCAACTCAGGTTGCCTCAACCACAAGGGGACTTAATTGAAATCCATGGCCAAAAAGCCAAAGCCAAGTATTCCTGGGTTTTTTGGTAGAACTGGATTCAACAGGTCACTTTTGGCTGTTTCTGGTAGACTTCTTCCTTCACAGACCAAGAATGGCTTTTGGGGTTCCCGGGCCACCTGCTTCCCAGTTAGAAAGGAATAACAAGCCTCTCTTCCCCATAGGCAGCAAGAGGCCATAGGCTTCAGTTTGATTGGATCAGTTAACTTCCCCAAGCCCAGGGGACTTAGCTGTTGCGGACTAGTTTAAGCCTGAACCACATGTCCTGCCCATAAAGCTGGTGATGAAGTAGGTGAGGATGTGAAGTACATGGGCTATTTAGGGCTAGGGGAATGTTATCAGAGTGTCATTACTAATAGAAGGGGGAAGAACAGAGGACAATCAATCATAGCAGATGATCTCAAGGAGAAAACAGGATGCTCACTCGGGAAAGAAAACTTCGTGAAGAAACAGCCATCTTCAAATATGTGAGTTGCTGCCACTAAATCACTACAGCTCCAGACCATGGGTATATCTCCTAGGGAGACATATTTGAACTCGTAATAAGAAAGAACTTTCTGACAATTTAAGCCACCCAGGATGGAATCATTGGAATCCCATTCCTGGAAGTCTTCTTCCAGAGTCAGAAGCAAGGAGTCAGACCAGGTGACCTCTAACATCGTTCTGGATTCTTTCGCTTGTGGAGGATTGAAGTTAATAGAGATGCAGACTAAATGATAGCTCCAGAAAAACCCTTTGAGACATTTTGACACTTTAAAAATCTTTTGTTCCAGCACATTTATTTGACCATAAACAATGGAATGGTCAATAGGCCTTTCTCAAAAAGGCCACATCCCCTCCCACTCCCTGCCCCCCACATACATAACTGATACTCTAAACTAGATTCTAGAATAAGACCACCCTTTTGGGGGGAAGAAAGAAAAGTTTCGTACAGCCAGTGTATTTTCTTTGAAAGGAAAACTCTTCTCTGTGAGGAAAGTGCTCAATGGACATCTTGGCAAGGCTAAGGGAGAAGATTCATTTTATAACTCACGTGTTTCATTTTAAAATGTGTTTGTGAGCCCCTGCTTTTCTTACAAAATTCAGGCCTGAATATTAAAATTTACATGTGCCCAGAGGATGATTTACTAGGGTTCCTATACCCCTATGTGAAGTAGGACATGAGCTATGTCAGTTTTAAATACACAAGGGATAGGGGCGCCTGGGTGGCGCAGTCGGTTAAGCGTCCGACTTCAGCCAGGTCACGATCTCGCGGTCCGTGAGTTCGAGCCCCGCGTCAGGCTCTGGGCTGATGGCTCGGAGCCTGGAGCCTGTTTCCGATTCTGTGTCTCCCTCTCTCTCTGCCCCTCCCCCGTTCATGCTCTGTCTCACTCTGTCCCAAAAATAAATAAATGTTGAAAAAAAAAAATTTAAAAAAAATAAATAAATAAAAAATAAATACACAAGGGATAAAAGAGTGTAGACTGGCAGTCAGGTCCTTTCTTTCCTGCTCACTGACTGGCAGACCCAGCAAATGAATAATGTTACACTCTACCTTGACGCTCCAGCTGCTGTGTTTTGTGTGAAAATGCATCGTCCTTGATACTTGGGAAGCAGTGAGAGCCAAGTGATCTAATTTATGGCCGTGATGATTTTCTGTCTGGTCCCATCTGAGCTGAGCCCTCCTCTAGGCATCTTACAGCCTTTCTGTCCCACCCAGCTATTTGTGAAATTCAGGGGTATCTAGTCTGAGCTTTTCAAAACTGGTCCCTCCTAAAGACAGCAGAGAGAAAGTGCCAGGGAGTGGATTTTAGAAGCTGGGAATCCTACTGACTTTCTCGTATCCCACCGAGTAGCTCCTTGTTAAATCATCTGACAACTTATTTTTGTTTTAAGTCATTAATTGTCGTTTAAATAAGACCCATGACTTATTTTTTGTTTTTGTTTTGTTCTATGTAAGATACGCTAATAGATTTCCAGGCGTGATAAGAACTTGAACAAGGACAGAGGCTGATAAACAAGAGAGATATGGCACAAGTGAATTATACTTGTTAATTTTGTATTATTAGTAATAATATATATTACTCATTTATTTTGTCTCGTGCATTCATTCAATATCTAAAAATATCAGTTTGTCAGAATTCCCATTTATGGTTCACTAGAGTAAATTTTATTCTTCTTTTTTAATACTTTTTAAAGTTTATTTATTTATTTTGAGAAAGAATGAGAGAGACAACCAGAAGAGGAAGGGCAGAGAAAGAGAGACGGTGGGACAGAGGATCCAAGGCAGGCTCTGTGCTGACAACAGAGCGCCCCATGTGGGGCTTGAACTCATGAACCATGAGATCATGACCTGAGCCAAAGTTGGATGCTTAACCGACTGAGCCACCCAGATGCCCCTGTTCTCTCTCTCTCTTTTTTTTTTTTTCAAAAAAAAAAAAAAACAAAAAACAAAAAAAAAACAAAACCCAGTCCTTTGTTTAGGAAATCTTACCTTTTTTTAATGAAACATTTGTTTAATGTTTATTTTTGAGAGAGACAGAGACAGAACATGAGTGGAGGAAGGGCAGAGAGAGAGAGGGAGACACAGAATCTGAAGCAGGCTCTAGGTTCTGAGCTGTCAGCACAGAGCTGGATATGGGGCTCGAACTCACGAACTGTGAGATCATGACCTGAGCCGAAGTCAGACACTTAACCGACTGAACCACCCAGGCACCCCTAGGAAGTCTTATTTTAAGTTAGTGGTACTAAGCAATATGTGTTTAGCTTGTGGTCATGTGGAAATGATTTTTCTGTTCTCTTGTTGAAGCCTTTTTGAGATTTGGGCACTTTGTTTTTGCAAAGTTGTAGCAGATTGGAGGTGGTGTGTACCTAAGTTTTAGCACCCCACACGGTGCCAGATAAAATAAGATTGACTGCCAGTACCAGCTCTCCCGTGGGTAGGAAAAAATACGGCACCTGAATGGGAAGCTCTGCCTGGGAGGACTCTTTGGATTATCCTCTGGCTCATCCCCTCACTTTGTAATCAAGAGCCCTGAACCCAGTGAAGGGAGGGAGCTTCTGAGACCATGGGGGTCTGACTGGAATTCCAGGGGGCTTTTTGACTCCAGTGCATATGCATTTTCTCCACACCAAGCAGCTGCCTGAGTCAGCATTATGGTCTAGCCCAGGCTGTATCTTGGGCACTATGCCCCTCAAAGCCTCAGTTTCCCTAACAGCAAAATGAGTAGACTGGAGTAGATCATCTCTGCAGCTACTTTCATTAAAGAAAAAAAGTTTTAGGTCATTATTCTTCATTTACAATATAAAAGTCCCAGTTTACCATAATCCTGGTTTATGTTAGGCAGGGTTAAGCTTAATGCATCTGATTTGAAAAGAGAGTCTGCAAAATAGCTATCATTCCTAAAATGTGTGTGAAATAAGAATAGAGTTGAGCAGGGGCACTTGGGTGGCTCAGTCGGTTAAGCGTCCGACTTCAACTCAGGTCATGATCTCGCAGTCCGTGAGTTCGAGCCCCGTGTCAGGCTCTGGGCTGATGGCTCAGAGCCTGGAGCCTGCTTCCAATTCTGTGTCTCCCTCTCTCTGCCCCACCCACCCCCCCCGTTCATGCTCTGTCTCTCTCTGTCTCAAAAATAAATAAACATTAAAAAAAATTTTTTTTTAAAAGAATAGAGTTGAACATTGCAGGCTCAAGTGTAGTGCCAGGAACACCACACACACACACACACACACACACACACACACACTCCTGGTATTCTTTAAAAATGCTCACCGTATCATTTAATTTCATATTTCCTTCTTCTACTTAAGAGAAAATAACACAAGCTAGGAAAGCAGTAAATATGTAAAGAGAAAATTTGTCAACTGATATTGGAAGATCTGACCTCGGTCACACATAAATCTCTGCGACAAGGGCTGCAGGGCAAGCCATCATTCCAGAGAGTAAAAGAGAAAATGAAAGCTATTGCTGGTGTCTTCTCGAAGTTACATAGGTGGATCATTTTAGTTTCCTGACTGTGCTTCTGCACATAATTTGAAGGGCTGGTGGCCAAGCCTGCTTTCTCGCTGTGTGTACACAGCACCTCTGCAGAGGTGGGCGTGTAATGCGGGGTCCCCAGAGTTGCTGTTTATCACCAGAGCCGTTGACTAGATAGTTGAGGCCCCACAAGTAAACTTTTGCATCAGGAGCTTCCTTTCCGGGATCATTTTCCAAAGCCATTAGTCATGCTATGGGAGCTCTTCTAATTGCCAGCTATACAGTCCTTGCAAGGAAATATGTGACAAATGTTACTGCAGTAACACCCCACAACTGATACTTAGGCCCGCCCGTTATGAAGTCTTTCCTCCCCATTTAAACACACAAGGATCTGTCTTACATCAGACTGAGGTGTCCCCTGTTAGTGTGCCTTAAAGCCTTATAGCTAAGGGCTGGCAAAAGGGGGGAAAAAAGGCTATGCCCAGAAGAGAAAAGAGGTTCAACTAATTAGTCTATCAAAATGCTACTAGTTCTGGAGACTGATTAGCAAAGTGTAACGGCTGGAGCAATTATTGTTCTGTTCATTGTCCCAAAGTACTAGTTAGATGTAGACTACTCGACACCAGCAAAATGTGCAAACGGGAATCTGGCCTTGGACGAGTTCGTTATAAACAGCATTTCCTGTGTTGTGAGATACAGGCAGTTCATCAGCCCTAACAATATTATTGTGTTCCTCTGAACTCTGCTCTCACAGCTCAGCATTTGGAAGGCAGACCTAGAATAAAGAGAGGCATTCACAAAGCTAACATTTTATACCAAGCACCCTTAGTACCACTTTTAATGTGCTATAAAACTAGGGGCTTCACTTTTTCATGAACTGTGTGTAAAAGCAGAGGCAGTGACTGGAGGTTGACTTTGTTTCAGTCTGTTTTATGGTTGCTGTGCCCGTACGGTAATGTGATCTTGAAAAAGGTAAACAACAAAGAGTTTAGCAGTGAAAAATAAGCCTAATATAAATACAGTCGGGTACATGGCAATTCAGAATTTGAAAAATATGACCGTGGCATTAAATTTTCTGGTGGAGTTAAACAGAGGAACAGAATATAACCTTTAAGGCAATATATCTGAGACCAAGAAAGGAAAGAATATATCTAACTCTGTGGTCTGTGTGGCATTCATATAAAGAAAAGCACAGTAGCTTTATTTAATTGAGAAAATGAATCAATTACAATGATGTTGTGTCCTCAAGTTCTCGTGAAATAGAAGATATAAGTCACCGCATTGTGTAACAGTGTTAAAAAGTAATTGAGTATCTTAAGCATTTTGAATCAATTTCAGGTACTGGCACTGCTACCTTAATACAAAATTTATGAAGATGATTTCATATAATATGTAGCTATCAAAGCTGTGTAATAAAACCTGGTAACAACATCTCTCTTTAAAAACCTGGGCAAAATGGTGTAGTTAGAAGATCATAAAAAAGACTCTGATACTGCTGTTTCCCTCTTCCTCGTTGTAAGGAGAAAGCATTAAAATAGTAAAATTTTTTCTTCAACCATGGTTTCTTTAACCCACAGAATAGGGCAAGGTGGAGACCTCTTAAGAGTTTAGTTCATGAGGAAAAATGTTCTCCCCTGAACTCATTTCACACAACTTATGTATTGCTGGGAACAGCGTCGCACAGTTTATTCCTGAATTTATTTTGAAACATCTCACTTAGAATGTTTGCCACATGTTTTCCTCAGAGAATGTTGTAATCCCCCCTGACTGTTGGAAATTTGTGAAAAACACTCTCTTTGCCAAAAATGGATTTCTAATTTGTTCATTACAAGTAGCCCTCCTGTTGAAGTAGATATATCTTACTAAGAATGGAGGGTGGGGGGAGAAGATCCATGTGTACTTGAAAAATAAATAAATAAAAGCCAATCTCCTGTTGGGAAGTTACCTGGGCCTTTCATGAGTTTTGAAAAGGGGTATGGCTTCTGACTAAAATCCTTAGCCTCTCCAGGGTGGTAGTTAACCCTCTCTCTTCCTTTTTTTTTTTTTTTTAATTTTTTAACATTTATCCATTTTTGATAGAGAAAGAGTGAATGGGAGAGGGGCAGAGAGAGAGGGAGACACAGAATCTGAAACAGGCTCCAGGCTCTGAGCTGTCAACGCAGAGCCCGACATGGGGCTCGAACTCACAAACTGTGAGATCATGACCTGAGCCGAAGTCGGACGCTCAACCGACTGAGCCACCCAGGCACCCCGTTTTTAAAAAAAATTTTATGTTTATTTATTTTTGAGAGAGGCAGAGAGAGAGAGAGAGACAGAGAGAGAGAGAGCAGGAGAGGAGCAGAGAGAGAGCACAACACAGAATCTGAAGCAGGCTCCAGGCTCTGAGCTGTCAGTGCAGAGCCCGATGTGAGGCTCGAACTCATGAACCATGAGATCATTATCTGAGCAGAAGTCAGAGTCTTAACTGACTGAGCCACCCAGGTGTCTCTCTCTCCCTTTTTAAAGTAAATCTTTCCCATCAGAGCATTATGCAGAAATACTCAGTGACTAGAGGAAGGAGCAGTAATTCGGCATAACATTAAGTGGGAACTACCTGAGGAGACTACGAGCCAGCCAGCCTGGGACAGAGGTTTCAGGGAGTGGTGACTGAGTAGAGCAGGGATGAGTGGGTGCCATGTTTAGTTGGGATAATACACAGGAAAGTGCTTTCTAAAACACTCAAGCACTGGTGAAGGAAGGGTCTGCTGAGAAGCCTCGTGGATGCAAAAGAAATGCAAAAACATAGTTTCTGCCCTTGAGAAGCATGCATTCTAGTTGAAAGGAACCCACCTGCCCAAATGGATTATTTACCCACTTTACCATGCCAAGAATATTTCTACAAATATATCTACAAGTATATCTACACAAATCCAGTTGTTTTGAAATCGTGCTGTGACCATAGGTAGATATGGGGGAAGAAAGAGCACGGGAGAAGCCACAGTACCACAGCCTGTCCCTGTGGCCTTCACCCTGTCCCTGCCCCTGCCCTGTCCACTGGGAGGCCCAGTTTTCCCAGAGGATAGAAATGACCATCCTTGCCGACCTCAGGGTACTTATGCAGATCAAATATACATGGAAGAACTTCTTAAAACACCATTAACAGGTTTTTTTACTTAAAAAATACACCTGGCTCTTAAACAACCATGGGTTTGAGCTGCATGAGTCCACTTATATGCAGGGTTTTTTTTTATAAATACAGTGCAGAACTGTAAATGTATTTTCTCTTCCTTATGATTTATTTTTTAAACTAGGCTCCACGCCCAGCATGGAGCCAAGTGCAGGACTTGAACTCACAAACCTGAGATCAAGATTGGAGCTGAAGCTGAGTCGGACACCCAGCTGACTGAGCCACCCAGGCACCCCTTCCTTACGATTTTCTTAATAATTTTCTTAACTCTCTTTTCTCTAGGTTACGTTCTTATAAGAAAATAGCATATAATACATCTACCATGCAAAATATGTGTTAATCGACTCTTTATTATTACTTGTTATTGGTAACACTTTTGGTCAACAGTAGGCTGATTGTATCTGGGGAGTCAAAAGTTATATATGGATTTTCAACTGCACAGGGGTCAGCATCCCTAACCCCTGTGTTGTTCAGTGATCAAATGTCCTTTTACAATTATCCCTGTATCTTACTAGCTGGCTGGAGCTCAGTTACCTCAGCAAACAACTGACCCGTCAATATCATACTTGGTGCCTGAAATTTTCCTTCTTAGGAAACTTAGTGCCTGGGACTTTATTTGCATTGAGTTAGTAATAACTGCAGTCATTTGTGTGGGGGTGGGGGATTGAAGTGTTTAGTATTTCAGTTAGTAACTGGATGTGTTATTAATTTGGTGTCACATTTTAGTCATTTTCTAAGAGACGCGGCTTATCGGTGTTAGATGTGTGAACAGCCTGCCTTCAGAATGTTGGTTAGGAGCAGACATTTACTTGCCTCTGCTTTTTGTTCCCTGGAAAACAGTGTAAAACTTGCATGAATTTGATTTTCCCAGAGAGCACTGCTTCCCAGGAAACAGGCTGAAGGAACTTTGGAAAAGGTGGTGTCTTCACCCCACTCCTGAGTTAAAGACAAATACTTCAACCACATAATTAAAGTTTTCTTCAAAAAATAGGGGATTGTGAACAGACACTGGCAGGAATCCAAAATTCTAATTTCTGACTATGATTTAATTTCAATTTTAAATAAATCGGTTTTTAATTTAAAAAGAGTGAGCTTCATAACATTAGCAATGATTGCAACATTAAGCCCAGTGTTCACAATCTAGCAATATAAAACATTATTTATATCTGAATCGTAAACAGCCTTTTGAAATGGATTATGGTTTTTCTCCCTATTCTAATACAACCTGGAGGGTACTAAAAAGTGTTGTGTGAAATTAACATTCTGCTGACTTTCGCCTATAAATGAGAAGCGAGCTATTAACATTTGTGTATTTTCATTATGTAAATTGTGTTAACACATGCCCACAAATTGCCACCAGCAATGCAATAATTTTCTCTCAGTGATCATAATGTGTCCAAGTGAGTCATTTTGATTATGACATGCTAATTACATATTGCCTTTTTTCAGATTCAGAAAAACCAGGGATCTTTAATGGTAAGCTTTATGAGTTCAGAAAAAAATTCACTTTTCTTTTTCCTGATGGCTGCTTCCTTTGCATGCTTGAATGCCTTGTTTTAAACTTAGCAAATTGCATTTTGAAGAAAATGCAAACCTTTAACTGCCTGTATTAGATTAGGTACCATTAGAAATAATAGAACATCCTGAGCATCAATGTTTTTATAAGAGTTTGCTGTTGTTGATTAATCTTGCTATATTTTATTGCATTAATGATTTTTTTCTTTCCACTCCACTGTAAAGACATTGCACAGAGGCTAATACTTTTTCCTCTCTTCTTTCCCGTTGCAGCCTCTCCAGCTTCTGCAGTGCATTGTTGATGAGGTGAGGCATCGTCTTATGTGCTTTCACTCCTAAAGTCATTCCTAATGGTGTGGAAAGCTTATATTTTGTTTCCTAATGAAGCACAGTGCCCAACATCCTCGGAGCAAGTTGTGTTGTATGGCTCTGAGCTGTGTTACGTGGACCGGCCTTGTCCGGAGTCCCACTCTCCTGATTCTGGCCCAGAATCCCTGCCCAAACAGATTGTCCCACGGGCTGGTCCTCAGGGGTATCAGAAGCCCTAAAGACAAAACAGGATGATATCAATTCATCCTCTTCTCCCTGGCCAGATGGGGATAGAGCCGGAAATTAAAGTGGTATCATTTTTTTTTTCCATAGCAGATATTTAAAGTCATTCCAGTAGGCAAGGGTCAGAGTCGAACAGCAAACATAAGCTGGATAAAATTTGTCTCCCTTGCTTTATTTACCCAAAGCATAGCGGGGTGATAAAAATGTTCCAAAGCTCTGGGTCAACAGTTCAGCCTTAATTTCCTAAATAGGCATTTTCCCCAGAATACCTTCCTAACTTCGTCTGCTTTTAACTAGAACCCGCACATTTTAAGTCCTTCTACCTCTGATAATCCTTATCCATCGAGTTCCATTGTCCCTTTGCCTTCATGGAGTTAATCTACCGGCATTTCTTTCTCAGTCTACTTTTTCTACTCCTTCTTCTGAATTTAAAGTCTGTCTTTCTGTAAATTAGCAGAACACAAGGCTTGTAGGACACAATGCTCCCGATTAAGAAAACACTAATGTTTTTTAAAAACTGACTTTCTGGGCTTGGGCTTGCCTACAGGCAATGTTTATTTTTTAAACTTTAATTTTACAATATTTAGAACACTTGTAATGAAGGCGATAAATGATTCAGATAGGAAAGTTTGAAAGAAAAAAAAACAAATCGTAATTCATAATTATTCCTCTCAATTAAACATCTGTATAACCAGTTATGAGATTTAGGGGAAAAAATAAAGATCCTCCTAGGAAAAAAACAAACGCGCACACATATCACAATAATAGTAAGAATGGGGCTCTAACATCCTTAATGGTTGCATCCGTCAGTCCATATATCCCCTGCAAGCCATAAACCATGTTAGTGCAAAAATGAAGGCATCGTCCTGAAACAAATGGAGGTCCCATTATCTCAAATATCAGACAGGCCCCCTGGATCTAATAGCTCATCAATATCTTCTGTCATCTTAGATTCCAAAAGCGTCCTATCCCCATCAGAATCCTCCCAATTAAACTGGTTTTCCTGAGGTTCCCCCTCCAGGGTTGCTCAGGGACATTCCCAGGGAAACTTGGCTACCCAGTCAGATGCACAGACTGCTGGGCTCTCTGGACTCCACTGATCTTGCCTGGCCGGGCTCCTGAGCATTAGAACATTCAGGTACAGATACCCCTCCCCAGCAATACATGCATTGCTGGTGAGCTAATTTGAAGTTTTTCTGAATCAAACAGATACTTTCATTCCTTATTTTAAAGTAGTAATGATCGCTGTTAAATGTAAAATATTTCCGGGGCGCCTGGGTGGCTCAGTCGGTTAAGCGGCTGACTTCAGCCAGGTCACGATCTCGCGGTCCGTGAGTTCGAGCCCCGCGTCGGGCTGTGTGCTGATAGCTCAGAGCCTGGAGCCTGTTTCAGATTCTGCGTCTCCCTCTCTCTGATCCTCCCCCGTTCATGCTGTGTCTCTCTCTGTCTCAAAAATAAATAAACGTTAAAAAAATTTTTAAAAAAATGTAAAATATTTCCACTTGCTTGATTTGGGCAAATCCTGAGACTTTTGAAATTATCCTAAAGAGATGTTCTAAGGCAGGATGGTATGTGGGAAGGATAGTAGCATGTGACTTAAATGGTATGTTTTTCTTTATAGCATTTCTTCCTCAGTTGAGAGAAAAGTATAATGTAGACACCTGTTCCCGTTTATGCAAAAGACATATTAAAAATATCTTCTTCAAGGAAACTAGCTAAATTTACATTGAATTTACTAGAACAAACATAAATTGATCTTGGAACTGAGCTGATGTTCCATGATGAGTATTAGGAAAGAATTGGCCAACTGACCTGCCTTATGCAAAGTGCATCCTAGCTTCTAAGAAAGAAAGGATGGTGGGAATGGGGGGAGGTGTTAATTACTGTGCTTGTCCCAAGTTTGTCACATTTCCCATTGCAGTGGTACAGTGTTTCTCAAAGGGTAGTCTCAGGACTAACTGCATCAGAATTACCTGAGGCTTTGGTTAAAAATGCGGATTCTTGGACTCAGATCACTGGATTAGACTTTCTAGGGGTGGAGCCCAGGAATCTACATTTGACCAGCTTCCCAGGTCACTCGGCACATTAAGGTTTGAGAACCTCTTCCCTAATGTCTTTCAGGACTAAATCTGCCCTTTTAGATCCCAGAGGGCTATTAACTATCTATCTTCATTTGTACCTGACTTTTAGGCCTTCTATTCCTGCGTGAAAATAACCAGATAGGATCTGAGCCGTTTTACTCCTTGTGTGTGGGATATGCCCCGTTGTGAGGTGTGTGTCCAATGACAGTGTGTACTGTTGCTGTTAGAGAAAAGTCGGGTCAGAGTTAGGGGCACCACCCCTAAGGGATCCTAGTTAGAACAAGATGGATGGATGTATTCAGAGTCGTATACAAAAGAGCTAAGTAAAGCCCAGTGTACCATACTTCATTATTGTGTGGGTATAGCTTGCCCTCCCAGCATAACCTGGTAAACAGTGAAGAAGTAATAAGACAAGACCAGGTGGGCAGAAGCCAGCCCTAGAACGGCCAGCAATGAATGTCAGAGCCAGTCCGGGAGTCAGGAAGTAGAATCGTGGAACAAAGCCACAGCTAGCTACCAGATGTCCAAATGGAAGACACCAAAAGTTAAACAGGAGTAAGAATCCTAAATGTGAAATCTGGACTGCGGATCAGGACCTGGAAGGATAGATAGTCAAGGCAATGAGAGAATCCAGCTCCAGTCAGAAATCAGGGCAATCCAGTTTAATTTTGGTGGGTAGAGTTTACGTGGCTTGGAACTGGCTAACTGAGGATATGCCTGATATCCTAATGATAGTGTCGATGCCTCAGACTTGCTTCTCTCAAAAGAACTTCTTCCTTTAAAATTCTTATGTAATTGGGCCCTCTCCAGTTCCTGAATACCTGTGGTGTGAAGTGCTTGATTAATTGTTAAGTGATAAGTGTCTCTGGGTATGCCACGGTGCCTTAGCCATCTGATATCTTTGGGGAATAAGATGGCCCCTATTGTCCAGATAACTGAAATTTACCACTTGAAGCTCTGACATCAATGAGAAATTTTCATTTTTAGAAAGAAGTGTTTCTAAAATGTATTTGCTCTTGGCAGCCTGTTGACAGTGTGTAATGAATATCATTTAACCTTTTCTTGATGACTCAGGTCCTTGTTTTGAACATGATACTGAGCTAAACTTTGATGTATTGATGCCCTCTGGGGTTATAAAATTGTGTGGGGCTTACCTTATTCTTCCACTGAATTTTACCAACCCTTTTGCCTGTGTTTGGCCTTGGCACTCAATAATATGTCTGGGCCTCTTGAGGTGTGTAGAGCCGTTTATTCCCAAGCTAAATAGCCCCACATGGCTGTGCTGCTCTGCTTGGTACTCTCCTGTGCTCTGTCTCGTGATCATCCCTGCTTTCTTTGGTCACTCTTCATTCTCGACAGTGACCACCTGCTGCCCCCGTGATCTGACCATCTGTCTTCAGTCTTTGCACTCCTGATAGTGACCCTAGTAAAACTAGCAGGTGCCAAATGAAGTCAGAAACCCAAGTGGTATGTGTAAGGTCAGAGCTCATCTGAGAAGGAAGATAGAGGCTTGTGCCTCTCTTTAATGAAGTAAAATGGGTGGGCTCGCGTGCATTCATTCAGCAAATAGATATCAAAATTTCCTGCTATTTGATAGCCCAAGTTGAGCAGACCATGGTGGGGACAGCCTCCAAGCCTAGAGAGCACAGGGCTTCCAGGCCAGCTGTAGACTAGCTGTGTAAGGCACGGTAGAAAGGCAGAAGCACAGTCCCGCGTCCAGAGCCAATACGATGTGCTGGGACTCAGGAAGCTACTTATCCATCCAACACTCTCCCTGGTGCCTAGGGTTCTAGCTTGGCTGGCAACAAAGGACTGGCCACAATGGGGATGCGGCAGGTATGAATACAGCAATGCTTTCTGGGTCACCAAATCCCAGGCTGGCTGGAGCCCACTAGTGGAGGCCATCAGTGGATTGAGGTGCTGAGAACTGCAAAGATGGAGGCAAGGACGTCACCCTTGAGCCTGCCCCTAAGTAATTCACAGACATGAAAAAGATACAGACACAGAAATGAATAGTATGGCTCAGTGTAGGGTGCGTCTGTAGAACCCAGAGACAGGAGAGTTTGTCCTGGGGGTGATAAGGAGAGGCCCTCCCCAGGGTAGGTGGCATTTAAGCTAGGTCTTAAAAAGAATGAGTAGGAGCTTCCCAGGTCAAGAAAAGAGAAAAGTAAATGTTAGGCAGAAATCCTTTTCGTGAATCATTTTTAAGTTCACATATGTGTTTCAGAATGTTCAGGTTGTCTAAAATATGACAACCAGAAAAATGGATTATTACTTTCAGTATATATATATGTTTCAAACATATTACAACTAAAAATAAATTCCTACCTAACATTTGTAGGTACTCAGGAAGACAATTAGCAAATCCCTAATTTAGACTTCTGTTTATTTACTTTACTAGTAAAAAGTGAATTCTTTTAAGTCATCTTTATATCCAGTCAGAAATATCTTCTACCTTAAAATGTTGATTTTTTTAGAACTGCAAGGCCAACAGACACACGAAAAGATGCTCAACATCACTAATCGTCAGGGAAATACAAACCAAAACCACAATGAGTTTTCACCTCACACCTGTCAGAATGGCTGGAATGAAAAAGACTAGAAATAACAAGTGTTGGCGAGGATGTGGAGAAAAAGGAACCCTCGTGCACTGTTGGTGGGAATGTAACTTGGTGCAGCCACTGTCGAAAACAGTATGGAGGTTCCTCAGAAATTTAAAAATAGAAATACAATACGATCCACTAGTTCCACTACTGGGTATTTATCCAAAGAAAACAGAAACACTAATTTGAAAAGTATGTGCGCCTCTGTGTTCATTGCAGCATTATTTATTGTAGCAAAGATACGGAAGAACCCAAGTGTCCACTGATAGATAAATAGGTAAAGAAGATGTGTGTGTACACACACACACACACACACACACACACACACACACACAATGGAATATTACTCAGCCATAAAAAAGAATGAGATCTTGCCATTTGTGACATCATGGATGGACCTAGAGGGTGTCATGCTAAGTGAAATAAGTCAGGCAAAGAAAGACAAATACTATATGGTTTCACTTATATATGGAATCTAAAAAAAACAAAAACAAAGAAAAGCAGAGACAGGCTCATCGATACAGAGAACAAACTGGTTGCCAGAGGTTGAGGGGGGAGCAGGCAAAATGGGTGAAGAGCAGTGGGAGGTACAGGCCTCCAGATATGGAATGAATAAGTGTCAGAAATGGAAGCTATGGCATAGGGAATATATTCCCTATGAATATATATCTCTGTGACTGTGATCGCATTGTATGGTGACAGATGGTAGCCACGCTTGTGGTGAACACAGCATAACAGAGAGAGTTGTCAGATCACCGTGTTGTACACCTGAAACTAACATAACATTGTGTGTGTCAACTATATTCAAATAAAAAAAAAATTAAGAACTACAAGATTTGTGAAATTCCACAATTTGTATTCTGAAATAGAAGCACAGACTTTGTTCAGTGTTCATTACTGGGCTATAATTGGACCAGGTATGAAGACAAACAATAGGCTTGATTGTTGAAGGTGCTAGCTGAATAATTCTGAGATACACCAATTGTTCTTCCCTCATGTGAATAGAAAGGAAAAAGGATTTGGTCTTAGGAATGACATGGCATAGCACTCTAGGTAGAACATCTGGGTGGGTCTGCAGTGTTTGGAGGGAAATTTTTAGCTATCAATGCCTGTACTAGAAAGGAAGAAAGATCTCAAATCAGTAACTTAACCTTGTACTGTAAGAAACTAGAAAAAGAAGAGCAAACTACACGCAAAGCAAGCAAGAGGAAGGAAATAAAATTAGAGTGAAAATAAACAAAATAGATAATAAAAAATAGAGAAAATCAGTGAAACCAGAAGTTGCTTCTTTGCAAAGATAAATTGACAAACTTTTAGCTAGACTGACCAAAGAGAGAGACAGAGAGAGAGAGAGAGAGAAAGAAAGACTCAAATGTCTAAATCGAGAATGTAAGGAGGCTCCTTACTACCAACCTTACAGAATTAAAAAGGTCTGTAAGAAAATGAAAAGGGGGCACCTGGGTGGCTCAGTCAGTTGAATGTCTGACTCTTAATTTCAGCTCAGGTCATAATCCCAGGGCCACAAGATCAAGCCCTGCATTGAACTCTACGCTGAGTGTGGATCCTGCTTAAGATTCATTGTCTCTCTGCCCCTTCTCCCCATTTGTTCGTGTTCTCCCCCCACTTCCCTTCCTCTCTCTTCTCTCTCTTTCTCTCTTTCTCTATCTCAAATAAAAAAATAAGATGACATGAACAATCATATGCCAGCAAATTGGATAACCTAAATGAAATGGACAAATTCCTAGAAAAACACAAACTGCCAATACTGACTCAAGAAATACAGAATCTGAATAGAATTATAACAGTAAATAAGATTTTTTTAAAACTTCCCACAAAGGAAGGCCCAGGACCATATGGTTTCATGAGTTTGTCATGAATTGTAACAAATGTTTAAAGAAGATTTAACACCAATCCTTCTCAAACTCTCCAAAAAATAGAAGAGAACACTCCCTATCTTCTTCTATGATACCAGTAGTATCCTGATACCAAAGCCAAACAGACTTCACAAGAAAACTTATCAATATAAATGTAAAAATGCTCAAGAAAATACCAGTAAACTGAATCCAGCAGCATATAAAAGAAATTATTCATCATGACCAAGTGGGATTTATCCTCAAAATACAAGGTTGGCCCAATGAAAATCAGTCAATATAATATACTAGATTAGTAGAATAAAGAACGAAAATCCCATGATCATCTCAGCAGATACAGAAAAAGCATTAACAAAAATCCACCACCCTTTCTTGATAAAAGACACACACACACACACACACACACACACAAACACACACACACACACAAAACGAAGTTGAAAGAGAAGGGGACTTCAACAGCCTGATAGGGAACATCTAATGCCCCACAGCTAACATCTTATTTCATGGTAAAAGACTGAAAGCTTCCCACCCTAAGATCAGGAAAAGACCAGGATGTTCACTCTCACCACTTCTGTTCAACTTTGTTCTAGAGATTCTACCCAGGAAAATTAGTCAAGAAAAAGAAAAGGTGGGGCACCTGGGTGGCTCAGTCGGTTAAGCGTCCGACTTCAGCTCAGGTCATGATCTCGCGGTCCGTGAGTTCGAGTCCCGCGTCGGGCTCTGTGCTGACCACTCAGAGCCTGGAGCCTGTTTCGGATTCTGTGTCTCCCTCTCTCTCTGACCCTCTCCCATTCATGCTCTGTCTCTCTCTGTCTCAAAAATAAATAAACGTTAAAAAAATGTTTTTTTTTTATTTTTTTTCAACGTTTATTTATTTTTTGGGGGACAGAGAGAGACAGAGCGTGAACGGGGGAGGGGCAGAGAGAGAGGGAGACACAGAATCGGAAACAGGCTCCAGGCTCTGAGCCATCAGCCCAGAGCCTGACGCGGGGCTCGAACTCACGGACCGCGAGATCGTGACCTGGCTGAAGTCGGATGCTTAACCGACTGCGCCACCCAGGCGCCCCCCAAAAAAAATGTTTTAAAAAGAAAAAGAAAAGGCATCCAGGTTGAAGAGGATAATAGATGACATATTTTGTATAGAAAACACTAGAAAATACACACAAAAAGACAGTTGATAAATGAGTTCAGCAGGGTTGTAGGATACAAGAACACACAAAAATCAATTGTATTTCTATATACATGTAATCCAAAATGAACTATCCAAAAATGAAATGAAGACAATTCAAGCTACTCTCTCAAAAATAGATAAACATTAAAAAAATAATAAATTAAAAGGGGAGCCTGGGTGGCTCAGTTGGTTGGACATCAAACTTGGGCTTGGGTCATGATCTCGCGGTTTGTGGGTTTGAGCCCCACGTCAGGCTCTGTGCTGACAGCTCGGAGTCTGGAGCCTGCTTCGGATTCTGGGTCTCCCTCTCTCTCTGCCCCTTCTCTGCTCATGCTCTCAAAAATAGATAAACATTATCATCCAACGAATCAAAAATAATAAAAGACTTGGAAAACCACAAAACATTATTGAAAGAAATTTAAGACCTAAATACATGGGAAGACACCCATGTGCAGGGAATGGAAGACTTAGTATTGTTAACATGGCAGTACTCCCCAAATTGATCTACAGATTCAGTGCAGTCTCTGTCACAATCCCAGTGGGCTCTTGCAGAAATGGATGAGCTGATCCCAAAATGCATAGGGAAATGCAAGGAACTCGGAATAGCCAAAACAATCTTGGGAAAAAAAAAAGAAAGTTGGAGGATTCATACTTCCTGATTTCATAACTCCAAAATTACTGTACTCAAGATGGTATGGTGTTGGCATAAGGGCAGGCATATGGAATAGAATGGAGAATCCAGAGATAAACCCACATATCCATGCTCAGTTGTTTTCCAGCAAAGACGCCAAGACCATTCAGTGGTGAAAGAATCGTTTTTTTGACAAACGATGCTGGGACAGTTGGATGTCCACATGCAAAAGCATGAATTTGGACCCCTACTGATATCATATACAAAAATTAATTCAAAAGAGGTGAAAGACCCAAATGTAAGCACTAAAACCATGAAACTCCTAAAAGGCAACATGGATGTGACACCCAAGAGCATAAGTGAGGGAAAAAACATGGTTCTTCATCAAAATGTAGAATGTTTGTGTGTCAAAAGGTGGCATCGAAAGTGGAATCACTGCGATCACACCAGGGTTCCAGGCCAACCACGGGTCTTTTGTGCCTCAGGGCCAGAAGTGGGGGAAGTGATGGCTTTCCCTATAAGGTCTTGTGGCCGGGAAAGGGGGCTTGACAGGAAGGCCACAGTGGGGACAAGGGAAGGAAGATGGAATGAAAGTGGAATGAAAATGATAGAGAAAAACTGAAGGAAGTGGATGGGGTGGGGGGTGTTGCTGTAGGGCCTGGCCTGGGGTCCTTGACGATGAATAAAGTAAAGCTTAGGATGGGAACAGACTCTCTTGGCATCACCACCACCACCACCATCATCATCATCATCATAGCTAATAACCCATCATTACAAGCCTCCCTTTATAAGAAGTCTGTACCTTCATTGAGTCCTTATGACTGTAACCATAAATTTTAATGAAGACATATGAAAGCCTCCACTATTAGCTGCCTGATGGGCATATGCACATCATTACAGTGGCATTAAAAAGAGCCCTTATGAATGGGGACAGTCGTCCACCTCACCAGACACCTGAACTCACAAGAACTCTTCACATGGACGCAGCTCCTCTGACATTTTCTAGAAATGCCAGCAAACATGTCCCATGCTGGAAGAAAGCAGTGTTTGATGGTGGTGCCCGCCTGGCAGAAGAGGGTGGAGGTTAATCACACGGCTAGACGCTTTGACATGAACCAGGAGAACCAAGAGGCAGCTAACATCTCTGTTCTAGCAGAGGGTGACGTGTGAAGACGGGGATGAGACGATTGAGGACCGGGAAAGGGGGAGGAAAAGAGGGAAGAGTCTACGTTGAAAGCACATTATTAAAAAGCTTCTAAGTTTTTCTCTCTGCCTTGTTTCTCCTACTGCTCGACCTCCACGGTGTATCTGTATTTTTAAAAATACAGGTCTCAACCTCTCAAACCTTCCGGGGATCACCCTATCCATTAGATAGTATCTCAACTTCTTAGCAAGGCATTTGAGTCTCTCACCCGTATTTATTTCAGCCTCACTTTGGGTCAGTCAGTGGTCTTCAGACTTGCTGCACGCTTTCACACCTGTGCTGGTGCCCCTCCCCCTGCTTGGAATGACCTCTTCAGCCTCTTCACCTTGCCCATGCCTAAGCATCCTCCAAAGCCCAGCTCACATGTCGTCTCCTCTTTGAAGCTGTCCCTGTTACCTTCCTACCTCTTCATCCTGCCACACTCCTGCCCAATGCTAGGTGGAATTCAGCATAGCATTGGTTACAAAAGCTTTGTTACAGTTTTTATCATACGGAATCAAATTTAGTTCATGAGTTTGTCTTCTACTAGATCATGAAGTCATCCAGCCCAGGAATTTATCCCAACACCTGGTAGAGAGAATGGCCCAAGCAGGAGCTCAGTAAACGCTCCTTGGAGTAAATTTAAAAAAAAAATATATATATATATATATATATATTTTTTTTTTTTTCTGGCAGAGTTTTCCTACACAAAACTACTGAGGTCCATCCTATCCAGCAGAGAAGGGCCTCTGATCTATAACACAGCAGCTAAGTACAGAGGCCATCATAGAGAAACTCATTTCTTATTTTTTTTCTTTGAAAATCTTTTTATTGAAATAATAAATTACTTAACAAAATTCACCCTTTTAAAGTATACAACTCAGTCCCAGAACATTTCCGTCAGTCCACAAAGAAACCTAGTACCTGTTAGCAGTCACTCATAATTCCTCCGTCCCCTCCAATCTGTGGCAACCACTAATTAATCTATTTTCTGTCCCTGTGGATTTCCCTATTGTGGACATTTCATGTAAATTGGGCCGTATAATATCTGGTTTTTGTATGTTTGGTTTCTTTCATTTAACATGATGTTTTCAAGGTGCTTCCATGCTGTGGCATTTATCAGTAATTCATTCCTATTTATGGCTGAATAATATCCCGTTGTATGGGTATACCACATACCGTTTATTTATCAATTGAACATTTGGGCTGCTTCTGCTGTTTGGCTATTATGAATAACGATGTTATGAACATCTGTGTGCAAGTTTTTATGTGGACATATGTTTTCAACTCTCTTAGATATATACCTAGAAGTGGAATTTCTGGATCATATGAAAATTCTATTTAAATTTTTGGTGAACTTCCAAACTATATTTCACAACAGCTGCCCTATGTTATATTCCCACCAGCAATTTATGAGGGCTCAAATTTCTCTACATTCTTGCCAGCACTTGCTGTTTTCTGTTTTTTGTTTTTGCTTTTGTTTTTGTTTTTCATTATAGTCTTCCTGGTAGATGTGAAGTAGCCTCTCTTATGGTTCTGATTTGTGTTTCCCTTGTAATTGATGATGCTGGAAATATTTTCATATGTTTATTGGCCATTTGAATAACTTCTTTGGAGAAAGGTCTGTTCAATTCCATTGTCCATTTTTAAATTGGGTTATTTGTCTTATTATTGAGTTGTAACCGTTCTTCATATATTCTAGATATGAGAGTCTAAATGTTTTCTCCCATTTTGTGGATTTTCTTTTCACTTTCTTGGTGTTCTGTGACACACGGAAGTTTTAAATTTATTTTTTTGGAACTTGAAACCATTCTGGTTTGATCAGAGGGTGGGCAGGCTTAAATCTCCACCCTATCTGTACCCACCCTTGGCACCCACATAAAAGTTCTTGGAGTTCCATTAATTATAGTATGAAAACCATTGATTGTATCCCGAACAGTCATTCCGTAAACCTGTATTAATCCCAGAGCTAGGTATTGGGGTTAGGGATGCAGTTGCTACCATTAAAATTTTTCTACTCTAGTCAGGGAAGCAGACCAGTAACAGTCATATCTAAATAGATCACTTTAAAGTGCCGGTAGTGTAAGTCATGGGAGACTTGATGGCCTGAGCTCTCAGGAGCACACTGGCTCTTTTTTTAACCACACATAAATGGGTATTTACAACAAGGTTTTTAATGATGTTTGCAGCTATAGAACTTCTATACTAAAAAGTGTGGACAAGGTGCTGGGAAACACAGACAAGAGGGCTGATGATAGAGAGGATGATAACGTACCAGAGGTCTCTACAGAGAATGGGACCCCCAAAGAGCAAGGGGGAGTTAGGCTCAGAGATACCTGAAGCCCCCACCAGGAGTTCATCATGGCTTCAGTGCTTGGCAGAGTTTTACCAGATGAGACAAGGGCCACATTTCAAAGGATCTTTACACTGTGCCTAAAGACATTTTCGGGGGGCGGGGCATACCGAAAGCTTTAAACTGGATCGGTGGAACCAAATTTGTGTTTCAGAAAAATCACTGACAGGGTTGTGGAAGGTGGTTTGGGAAAGGCCCTTAGGAAGCTGTAGTTCTGATCAGAGATTATGAGGGCTTTCATTAGCCTTAGCATGTTTGAAGAGTATTTAGGAGATAGAATAAACAGACTTTGGCAAGTAATTGGATGTAGGGGAAAGTGGAGAGGTGGGGTCAGGGATGAAGCATGCAGCTTGGGCAGCTAGGCCCTCACGGGCATGGGTCCCACAGAGAGAAAGACATATTCACGGGAAGAAGACGATTAGCATTCTGTTCATAAGATGGCACCACGTGCCTCATTCAAGATGCTATTAATTCCTGTTCTAGACCCAATTATAAGTAGTTTTATCAACTAGACTCTAAGTACCTAGGCTTTTCATTTCTAGCTTATACTGCTGCACCTAAAGTGCAGGGGTCACTTATGAATATTTGTTGAATGAAATGTATACATAATTATAAGAACTTACTACCTGTCTTTTCAAGACTTCAGAAGAACCAGTCCAAAAAGTAAGAGAGTATATGATGAGAAGGCACTTAACTAATATATGTGGTCCCTTATCGAAATTCTAAAGTCTAGCCTTAACCTCTATGGTTTACAGAATGTTTCCCCAGGGAAACATGTTGCTTTCCCATAACACTCCATTTTACAGATGAGGAAACTGAGTGACAGTCAAATGATATGGCTCTTTCCACTTACTACACTATAACTGACCTTGCCAGAAGGAAAAAGTGGCAGCTGAACATTCTGACATCACAAAGAGAGATTATTTTAAAAGCTATAGAAAAAACAACTTAGAAACATTGCAGACATGCCCCAAGGGCATAGATCTATTGCAACACAGTTCGGTTTCACTGTCTATAAGAATGACTCCAGGTCTTTAAGAAAGAATTGAATTCTATTCTGCATATCTGTTTAAATCGGCAGGAAGGAGCTTGACTCCTTTTAGAAAGATTTATATATACCAAAGGTTTAACTCCTAAACCCTCCGGTTGTCTTAAAAAGATTCATTCATGGAGAATCACTCATTCCCAGACAGGTTACTGAGGGCTGGTTAACTGAGGAGCTGCTGGGCTATGAACACAGCAGGTGCTCTCTGGGGGCAGAGGGTTGGGGTGAAAATGGTTGCCTAAGAAAATCTCCCTGGAATTCAAAAAGTGGTATTAACCAACCCCAGAGGAAATAATATGCATTCACTTTTTTGCCTAGGGGACTTTGCCATCATTCTGGCTTCTGAAGTTAGTAAAAAGTAAAAGGAATCCTCATCCCCTCAGCTCCCAGCCTCCAAATGCTGGCCTGTTCCTTTTACAATATGTAACTGCATGTGGTTTACAGTGAGACAAGAATTGCTGGCCTGAGCTTTCTGACGTCCTATGCAGGCCCTGAGCTTCTTCCCACATAGCTAACACTCTGACCACTCCAGTAAATGGGTGTTGATATGCAATTCCATGATGTTTATAACTTGTATGAATTAGTGACTGAGGCATTAGAAACTTGGTAAGTTAATACAAGGGGATACACAATAGTCTTGTCCTCCAGCGATATTGCTAACTAGACCTGTATCCCTTAGAGTTGGGAATATATAATTGGGACCCTGAAAACTGATACTCCTCTTTTATGTAAGGCAGCCTTTAGAAATCTAATCCCTCCTTTGAAAAGTCCAGTATGCTTAAATTAATGCAGTTTGGCTGGTTTGAAGATTGAAAATAGGTTAGCATTAAGGCCATGATTCCTTTAGTAATTACTTTTTCTATTGGTAATAACTGTTTCTTTAGAAATGACATTAACATTCTACCAAAACACAGCAGTAATCCAAAAGTTAATGTTCTGTTCATTTATAATTATATTTAATTCATATTTATGAGTTGTCGGGAGGGAGGAGAAAGAAAGAAGTGAGTTTAAAAAATGTAACAGAAGAAACAAGTTAAAAGCAAAATTTTTCCTGATAGTGTGAAGGATGTACAAAGTCACCTAAATGGAAAAAAATAATTTCCAAAGACACAGTTATATAAATTCAGATTTTATTAGCTACTGCTGAAAAAAATCTGTATTTTTATTATTTCCTAGTGGCACTGAGTGAATTCAGTGGATAGACTTTCACCATTTCTTCTTTTTCACTAACTGAAATACTAGCATAAACGTCCCTATGATTTAGATTTCAGTAAGTCAATTAGATTTGGGTTTTGTTTGTTTGTTTTTAACCAGGAAAAATTCTGCATCTTTAGGCAGTCATTGAACAAGTAGCCTTGTGTTGTTTTCTTTGAATTGTCCATGAAGCCTGATGTATTATTAATGAATTAATTTCTTGGTGGTGGAGGCGTATGAATAGCGTTCTGTGAATGGGCAGTTGCCTGGTGGGGCCAGTTTTGGCTGCTGTCATTTAACATGTGTTGCTCTATTGTGAAGTCTTATCCAGCCGTAGGACAATTCTCATTTAATCCACCATGATGGGACCTACACACCCTGAGCCCAAGTTGGATGCCAGGGTCAGTTACCCAGCAGCTCAGGCTGGGGCACTGCTCCGCCTCACTGCCGAGTTGATGTAATCATTTTGCCTGCCGTTCATTTTCCCTAAACCAGGGAAAACGCGTATGTGAACAGTGCAAATGTTCTCAAAAGAGATTCCAAACCGATCGGCTGGGGTGTTGCCTCCATTCCAGAATGGAGGCAGCGTTCCAGGGAGTATAAGTTCCTTCCTTCCTCCTGGAAATGGAAGCGTCTGGGCCCCCAAGATCCCTGATGTTCTGAGGTCCAGAGTAGCAGATGGCATTATGATTTTCCAAATCCTGATGAACATTCTAACTGAACTTGTTCATTTCACAGTATGTAGTTCTATTTTTTTTTTCACTTCCTCCCCCTTCTTCCCTCCCTGTCTCCCTCTCTCCCTGTCTTTGTTCCTCTCATATTGACTAATTTTAAACCGACGTGCTATCTTCTTTACCCAGCTTTAAATTCCCTTCTCCCCGAGTTTATTGTTTGGAACCAGGTACAGCACAATTTCGCATATAGTTTTCAGCCTTTGAGTCACAGCTCACACAGCCTTTGAATTTGTTTATCAAAATGTGTGAGCAGCTACCACCAGCACTCCTCCTCCACGGAGCCCCTGGAAGTTCGGCTTCCCCCTTATCCGTAGCTTGCAGCACAGGTGGCAAATGGCGGTGATTATTCTAACTAACAGTCGAGTGAACATCAGGAGGACATACAGTGTGACGATGTGGTCTTTGGATTTCAGTGAGTTCTCGGAGTCTGACTTGATGGTGTTATGGCTTGTTGATTTTTCAGGACACGGACCTGCCAGGTTCTTGCCCTTGAACGGTGTGTGGATGTAGTTCAGGTGTCTCCGTGCCAACCCCTTACCTATGAAAAGAGGAATAATTCCTTTCATTTCGGAATCTGTTAAGCATTATTATTCTCCCGTAGATTTTCCTCTTTTGCTTTTGTTTAATATAGTTGATGATCTACCTGTAATCTAAGATTTCTTTTAATCGGCACTTCTGTACATAGAACCTGGTGAAGTGTGTATATTAACATTATAATTTAAGTCCGGGATCAAACATGTGTAGCTGGACTTTTCCTGAGGAAAAAAAATTGACCTTACCATCATATGAAATTCAAACACTATATAGGGACAAGGTAAAACCACAGGTAGGAATTGCTGAATAATTACCTTTAGACCAGCCTGAGCAGGAAGCTTCCCACGAGGGTGAGCTCATTTAATGGTTCCTAAAACTCAATCTTGTGGATGTCAATGGTCATGCTTGATTATTTGCAGTAGTGTTTTATGGAAAAGCAATAGAAATGCATTGGGAGGCTACAGACAGAGAGGACAATAACGGGTTTTACTTTTGTAAATGAAATCCCTTTGGTATGAGACAAGCATGTTTTTTGCTGTTCTGCCTATGCCATGGAAAAGGGAGGTATATGTGGATGTTAGTGTGCAAGTACGTGTGTAAGTGCGTGGGTGTGCTATTCATACAGACACCTGTAAATATTACTGTGCACTATAGCCTATGACCAACAAGTGACCTAAAATAAAAAGAGAAAAAACAGTGTTTATTAGCTTTGGAGAGAAAGCAACTGTAAATATGGTTTAAAAGATTAATCCATTTTCCAGTTCTCTACTATTTTCAAGGAATTTTATAAAACATCAAGATCTCTGCCATAGGTTTAGAAAATCTCTAGGTAAATATAAATCTTTTACGTGACAAAAATTGTAGAGTAAATGGTGGGTTACTTTTGATATTAATGACGACGTGTTTTCCTCTTCTCTTTTTACCTTGATAACTTCTGGAACACGTTTACGAGAAAAAAAATAGGGAAAATCTTTATGATCTCAAAGTTCAGTTACCTACAGACAGATTCCTTTAGACCCATTCATTTCTATTTTGTGGTTTTTATAAGCCATCAGGTTGTGATGTTTCCTTGGCTAACAGCTGGGTCTCCCTTGCTTTAAGGGCTTATAGGTCAGGTGGACGTTTCAGTAGCAGAAATTCAAGCCTTTTGCCCCTGGTGCCAGGTCCTTCTGAGACAAGTTAAATGAGCTGCTACTGTCAGCCCAGACCCAGTGGACAGAACTTCACACCAAAATGCCCACACGTGTAATTTGTCACATCTGGCAACCCAGAGCATGGGGTGACCCGGTGTGGAAATTGAGTCATCTTTCACTTTCTCTGCTCAAGGCTTGATGTGGAGTGGGGAGTAAAAGGAGGGCTTTCTGGTCTCCAGCTGAGGAGGGTCACAGACACTCTTTTCTGATGATGTCCATCTGCAAGCCTTCCTAAATTCAAAGCCCCATTCCCAGCCGCTGTCCCTCATAACACCCCAAAGATTAGGTTGGTTGTGTCTGCATTGTGAAATCAAAAATACACATAATGGGGGCGCCTGGGTGACGCAGTCGGTTAAGCGTCCGACTTCAGCCAGGTCACGATCTCGCGGTCCGTGAGTTTGAGCCCCGCGTCAGGCTCTGGGCTGATGGCTCGGAGCCTGGAGCCTGTTTCGGATTCTGTGTCTCCCTCTCTCTCTGCCCCTGCCCCGTTCATGCTCTGTCTCTCTCTGTCCCAAAAATAAATAAAAACGTTGAAAAAAAAATTAAAAAAAAAATACACATAATGGCAAAATACCGATTGTTTCCTCACAGAGTGGCCATGTTTTTAAGTAAACTGAGTGCTGTTTATAAGCATTGACTGACTTTGTAAACTCCAATGTGTAATTACGGTTCACTCATATCTTAAACTGGGCTGCCTCATTCTCTGACTGACCAGGAGCACCTATCCATCTATTTCCCACCTTTCTCTCTCTGACAAGATGTGACTGTCTTCTCCCCGCCTATCCCCACCCCTGCCACAGTCTGTTGTAGCAGCAACTTACAGATGCAAACATTGAGGACCTTCAAAATACTAAAACTGAGCTAATTTCCCAAAATCTACCATTGGGTTATACTTTGGGCACATAGATTTTTTGGTTTGTAGATAAGCTTCTGTGGAGATCTTTAAAGGTGAGGGTGCTTTTTTTGTGTCTTTTTTTTTTCTCTTGTTTTCAAACAAACCAGATTTCCTCTTCAGTCCAGAGGAGATTTACCCTATGGATCCTGCAGGTGTCTCGTGAAAATGCTATTTTAAGGCAGTAAACAGCGGAGACTCAAAAGCCAATTTGGGGTCTAACAAGGCAAAATTCTGTTCTGCCTGACGTGAAGCCACTGGAATTACAAACAGCCTTTGACCCCAACACTGTGGACAAAAGTGGAGCAGTCTAAGAGAGCCATGGCAATTAGTGTGAGTCCCAGTGTGTAGGAACAGAAATCTTTGGGCCAAGCCAAAGGAACATCAGGCTTCAATAAGAAAATTTATTTTTTAAGTATTAGTGCATAACTCACTACTGATCAGACTCCACATGCTGTTAACTACCTACTGGCTTGATGACTTGAGGTCTAGAAATGGGCTCTTAAAAATGTTGGAAGGCTTGCCATATTCTGTTTAACTTGCCAGGCTGGTTTAATCTAACCACATCCCAACTGATCATAGAATTCACCAGTTGGCCAACACCTTGATATTTTGAGAAGTTGCCCTTCTGTCTTCTTTCTCTTACTGCCAGTAAGTATAAAATCTTGGTTTGAAGGAATGTCTGTTTTGCACAAAGAGAAGGGAACAGGACACAGATTAAAATGAATGCCAAGCCCTTACTTGGCCATTTCCTCCATCCTGCAGGGCTGTTCATTAGGGGTGCACACCTTATCCCCCTGAATAATATACCAGTTCTTTAAGGTTATGGATTAAATATCAGACATCCTACAATGCCAGGCTCAGAGCCTTTCACATGGTAGGTGGTCAAGAAAACTATTGACTGAATGAACCAATAAATAAGTAATGAATGACTATCATTTTTTTTTTCAGAGAGAGAGTGCGTGCATGTCAAGTGGGGGAGGGGCAGAGGGAGAAAGAGAGAGAGAGAGAGACTGGGTGAATCTTAAGCACACTCCACATTCAGCGCAGAGCCCAACATGGGGCTCAATCGCAGGACCATGAGATCATGACCTGAGCTGAAATCAAGAGTCAGACAGACACTTAACCAACTAAGCCACCCAGGCGCCTCAGACCATCATTTTTATACAGTATTTCATGTCTGTGCCTTATCAGTGTCTGAATTAACTACCATATCCTTGTCAGGTTTCATTGTCATATTAATTATGAGTTAAAGGGAAAAATTAAATCCTCAGGTTATTTTTTTAAGCCAAGTTCCCTTAACTGCTTTCCATTTGAGTAGTTAGGCCAGCCTTTCCCCTTACATAAAGCTAAACTCTGCCAAGAATCCGGACCTCATCAGAGTTTTTAAAAATAGGTCCCTACCTTTTTCTTTCTAAACTTTCTGTTTCAACATCATTTTAGATTCATATGCAGCTGTAAGAAATAACATGGAGAGGGCCTGTTCACCCTTCACCCGGTTTTCCCCAGTGGTAGCAGCTCATAAACACAGTACAATGCCACAACCGGGATATTGACATGGATAGAATCCACTCAGTTTATTCAGATTCTACCAGTTTTCTACGTACTCAAGCGTATGTGTGTGCACACATGTGTGCACACATGTCGTCATGGATCTTTTCAAAGCCAAGAAACATCATAGTTAAAAAAATAATAAAAACTCTACATTTAAAATGATGATCTCTCTTTTAAGTAAGTGATTCCAAAAGCCTCATCTGTGTTTTCTGTGTGTCGAGTACCCAACCTATCTGCCCGCTCTCAAGTCATAAAGTGTGCTTATTGACATACTTAGTCTGCAAGTGAACTAGCAGCAGCAGTGACTGGAATGAGACCTCCTTCTCCCTCCCCCCTCCCCCACTCTTTGACTGTGCAGGTACACACACACACACACCAACTCAGATTTTCTGCTGCTTGCCTTTTTTTATGCCTGAGTACCTTGCTGACAAGTGCTAATAACAAAATACCCAGAGAGAGTCCAGTTGAAGTTAGCATACATTAAACATTCTGAACTTGTCCTTTTGCTCATAGATTGTGCATAATTAATAATTAAACAGTTTCAGTTGTAATGGGTTGACCTTCCTGAACTGTTCATTATTCACAAGGCAAAGGCATCACTCAAACTTTTTTCCCGTTGTCCTTCGCTGTTCTCTAGCCTGCCACGTGCTTGTGTTCCAGTTGTTTAGCAAAGGGGGCTGACCAGGTAGTTACAGAAACCTCTGAGACTTGGAGACTGTCCTCCTTGATGACCAGAATTGCTTACTGAAATGGTTTATGGCAGCTGTTTTTATATAACAGTTGCCGGCTCGATAACAAGATCCAGCCTGTGTCCCTTTAGCAGGACTCTAAAGTTGATTTGGGACTAGAATCTCAGGTTAAGGCTTCTGGTTAAGGTTGTGTCCACTGCTTCATTCCATACCTCTGCACTAAGAAGTTCAACAGAAGAGCTAACCCCCCAAAAAAGCCCTTAAGGTGAAGTATGGCACCCAGGGTCTTAAAAAAGAGTGACTTTTATTAACAATTTAGAGTCCGTTTCAGCCAGTCCTGAGAGTTATTAGTGTAACTGCTTCTCCAATTCGCACTTATATTTTCGAAATGTATTTGTTCATCTTCCCTAAACCCATATTTGGCAGAGGACATTTTTGATAAGTAGCAGCAAGTACTTCACTAGATCCTGAACCCCCTGGCATGGTTCTCAGTCTCCCTCTAACCTGGCGGTGACTGGATGCTCTCCCTCCCTGGGAGCTGCAGGGAAACTGGGACAGCTCCGCTCTGAGCTGAGCCTCCCTCCCTCCTTCGAGCACATTTGAATTAGATAATGAAATAGGCAGGTTCTTAGAGGTGTTTTCATGCTGATCTAAAGAAACTTCTGATTTTACTTGCTTGAATATGAGAAAAGTATACTTGAAAATCCTCCAGTGTGGTAAACACTATCATTTGCTTTCCTTCGGAGTGTTAACAGCCTGTGTGCTTTTGTGGAGTGGTGGGGCTCTCAGAGGACTCCTTTGCTCCCCCTCCACCCCCATGTTGGTCGTGGCATTCTGACTGCCCCGCCCCCCCGCCTGCCATTCAGTCTTCTGTATCTCAGAAAATTCTCCTTTGAGGTATGCAAGAGACATGGATTTTCAAAAGGAAAAGAAATACCTGGCATTATGCATGTGAGATTAGAATTCCTCCCCCCCCCCCCACCAACCGCCCCCCTGCATCTCTGATGACTGATTCTTTCCAGGCACCCCTGAGAGGAGAATCCACTCTCTCTGGTTCTGTAAAGTCGACTTGGGCTGGCATTTTCACAAGTGAAATAAATTATTCATGGGTACCACCCAGTGTTCCTTAGTTTTATGTTATGAGGAACTTAACAGGCTACAATATCAGGTCTTAAATAAAATTAACTACCCATGCAAAGATGTCACACTTCCTCATCTTGTTTCTCATCCATGTTAAAATGACATCTTCATCAGGGGCGCCTGGGTGGTGCAGTCGGTTAAGCGTCCGACTTCAGCCAGGTCACGATCTCGCGGTCCGGGAGTTCGAGCCCCGCGTCAGGCTCTGGGCTGATGGCTCAGAGCCTGGAGCCTGTTTCCGATTCTGTGTCTCCCTCTCTCTCTGCCCCTCCCCCGTTCATGCTCTGTCTCTCTCTGTCCCAAAAATAAATAAACGTTGAAAAAAAAAAATTTTTTTTAAAAATGACATCTTCATCAAGTTGCCTAGTCTATAATTCATTAATTTACTCTTGGTATCATACTTTGAAATGAGGTCCACAATGACATCATTTTATACCAGGATCTTTGTAGAAAACCGGCCCAGAATTTTAACCATCTTGGTAAATATTCAGCTACATTAAGGCAGTAGGCTTTTCTCTTCCTAAACATTGCATTTTAAATCAGCTACTACTCAGACACTTCCAGTACCACAGCCTTCAAAAGAATCTCCGAAATGATGACTGAGGGGACTAACTGCCTGATCAGAGCCCATAGTTTTTGTACCTCAGACTTTGAACCATTTTTTTACTAATAGTTTTTGAGACAGTGAAATGTCATTTCTTGAACTGGGCCTCGTAGGGTCTCGCAGGCATGGTGATATATATGGCTTTCCTAAAACAGGCCAGGCTGAAATTGATATCATGTTTTATTTTTGCTCTTCAAACCGATGGGACTTCTGTGACCATTTTATAGTACCTTTATCGAAGACTTGTCATGTTATTGCGTGCCTTGTTTCTTTTGAGCGGACTGTTTCATCAGCCCCCCGTTTTTCATGTCGTCTCTGTGTAATGCCTGCATGTAATCCTTTGAACTTGGCAAGATTTTATTTCACTCCCGTTTTCCTTTGTTTTCCTTTCTTCTTGGAAACCTTTCTCTACTGATGAGAATTTTAAGTTTATGATCACTAACCTTCCCCTGCTCTGGATGAACAGAGTAAATTCAAAGAGAACAGATATGCAAAATCTAAGAATTATTTTGTTCACATTCCTTTTCTTTTAACCTCTTTGGGTTTTTGGGGTTTGTTGTTTTTTGGTTTTTGGTTTTTTTGGTTTTGGTTTTGGTTTTTGTTTTTGTTTTTGTTTTTGTTTTTGTTTTTGGCTGCTCTGACCCCCTCAGTTCCTTTTGATTTAATTGTATTTTCCAGCAGTTTCCAATTGTTTGAATTGGAAACAAAGCCTTAATAAGAGTTCTAGTTAATTTTCTGTCTTGTAATTACCGATCTCATTTTTCTGATAATTGGCCACAGCAATTATATGTATATTTACTAATCACATAGGAGGCTGTGCAATTGTATCTATCTGCCACCATTGATAATGACACGCATATTGCAGAGGTGCTTTTATCATCTTCTTTTTTCCACTACATCAAAGCTATTTCCTCTCGTTCTCAATAATGAATACATGCATGCATTTGACACAGTTGTGTGCTAGAGAAATTGTTTGGCTCCCACCAAATGCTGCATGCTCTGAGTTTCTTGCCTGCAGCGCTGGAAGGTTGTATGTAATGATATATTGCTCATCCAAATGGCCAAAGCACTCCAAAGCACAGTGAGATTAAAATAAGTCATTCCTTTGTTAATTTAAATAGGTGCATGTATCATACTTTGCAGGGCACTTTGTGTAGGGATGTCAGAGAGGAAAAAAGCCGCCGAAAGGTATTTTTAATAGCAAATGAGAATAGATGGGAATGGAGTCATTTGCAGCTGCCTACTTTATGTGGCTCTCTTGTTCCAACTGTAGGTCTAATGAGATGACTGTTAAAGTACTCTGCAGTGTAATTTCATTACATCCTGAGCCGTTACACTATAAACACAGTGGCGCTCTCTGTCATTCTTGGAAAAACTCCTAAATTCTTAAAGCCTTCCTTTGCAAATGGTAATGGGGTCTGCTCCCTGTGTTACCCGGTGGTTGTCATTTGTTGCTGTGTTGTTTCCTGCTCATTTGAGTGACTCCCACCTCCACCCCAGTTCTGTTTGGTGGTCAAGGTGGGAGGTTTTCATTGTGTCCTTAATTCACTGGTTTTCTCCTATGACGAGTTTGCCTGGACTGGCAAATAGGCTGAAATTCCTTTTCAAGAAACAGCTTCTCCCATAAAAGCCTTTCTATTCAAGTAAAAAACAGAAACAAAAACAAAAGCAAACTGACCCACATGATTCGGCAGGCAGTTAAGATCGGTTGAATATACAAATAAATGTAAATAAAAGGGAAAGTGTAAATAAATAGCAAATCCAGTAAAAGAAACAGAGGTCAGCACAAGAATAATTTCACAGCTCTTTGTTAATTACAAGACCATTTGTGTGTTACTTAAATAATCATTAATTTCTCATTTACACTTTCGTACCTTCTTTCCTACCCTGTGGCTATCATTGTCCTTTTTTCACCTCCCCTCCCTCTTTGCTCTCATGTTTCTCACTATTGTAAAATGTGTGTGGCTTTAAATTTGGCGTTTTTACATAAACGTGGGAGAGGGTGTCGACAGTCTTTTTAATTGGACAAGGCCTTATTTTCCTTTCCACATGTTGGTGAATCCCTGTTATATATTCTGCTGTTCCTTGGGGGGAGGTGGGGGTGGATATAAAGGAAGAAGAGGAATTGTTGTGACTTTTGGTGACTTGTTTCTCCTCCATCCCAGGATTCGCCCGTCCTTCCGGTTGGAGAGTTCTCCGAGCCATTTGTACATTTCATCACTCAGTGGTGAGCCCGTTTGCAAACATGCCATGCCCTCAATGTAAATGATACATGCCATTAACTCTGCGGCTCCGTGAGACCTTATGGCTCTCCCTGCTTCCTTTTGGAGACGGGAGGGACTTCGGGGCCTTGGGCAGATGGGGCAGCAAAGCTGAAGAAATTGTTTAAATTATGTAAACGTTATTTACACAAAGGGTCGTAAATGTACTTTAGAGGCTTTTTCCTGTCTTAATAAACTGCTGAGAATCAGGCTACTTCTTGGAGCACAGATACTGTTGCTACCCAATTTTTTTTTTTTTTTTTAAGAAACACACAATTTTATAGCCCCTATTGAACAGACATATGAAGCTTATTTTTATTAATGTAACCTCAAGTTACCCATAAAACTGTCTGTCACTTAGTGGAAGCAGCATAGTTTATTAATTCATTGGATTGTCAGTAAATAACTTTTATCCTTGGATATATTTTAGACAGAGTACTGGTGTCCCATTTCAGTGAATTTTGATGTTTGAAAGACTATGAAAACATGGTTCCATTAGGCCCACTTGAACAGTTGGAGACCTGGGAGGAACGGCAGGATTTTGGTCAAAGGGGCCCTCAGAGCCTCTGGGCAGCCCCTCGACATTTGACACTTGAGGAAGGGTTCCTTGTGCACCCTCTGCCTTTTTCCCCTCAGTAGAACGAGGTCTCCTCCACCTGCCTCTTCCCCAGTCAGTGGCCCAGGCCCCGTCGCTCCACTGCCCTCCTTCTGTCTTCTCCCTCACCTCTGCATGGGGAGAGACAGAGACAGAGAGAGAAGGAAACTGGGAGCATAGCAGTGACCACCCCAAAGCAGGAGACAGAACGAACTAGAAACTGTTCTGGACATTCTGGAACTTTCTCATAACTGCCTCTACATTTCTTCCTCTCATTCACTGAATTCCATTCCATCACCCCTTCAGAGTCCTGTTCAGTGGTGGAAAATGAACCTTTCATTCCTGCAGTGCCACGAAATGGTGCAGTCAGGAGTCCTTGCTAAACTGAAATGGTTGTACACTGTCCCCTTTCCCCTCCCCACCCCCATGATCCATCTGATGATTACACTAAAGTGAAACCAAGAAATATTCCTTAATATAAATGTCAAGCTTTATCACCTTTTTGACTAAGTGTAATATGTTACCTCTTAATAAAAATGTCTCATACAGTTTATATTCCATAGACAAATATGTGAGGAAGAGATTCCCCCCCCGACTTTAAAAATTTTATTAACACTGTTTCTATTTATTTAAAATACTAATATAATATTCTGTAGCTTTTAAAAACTGTTTTTACCCTGCAGTCATTTTATTTCCAAAGCATGCCATGTCGGAAAAAGCACATATATTGGCTGAACACTGGACTCCTGGGCTCATTGATAATATAGAGCCATTATCCAGAAATGTGGATTAATCTCTCTTAATTTCCTTTACATGGAATTCCTAGAAACACTCAGAAGCACATCATGGGAAGGCCCCATTTTGAAATGCAGAAATTGAAACATAAACCGTGCCATTCCTAAACTGCCCGGGGTGCTGGTTTGGGCATCACCTGCCCCGGAGATGTGGGGTTTGTGATCAGACGGCTGTGCATCTCGCTGTGTGGCCTGAGACCTACTTGGGGGTGTAGCTGGTTCTGGGCAGATGGGGAAAAGCAGATAAGACTTTACCTTCCTTCTGCCCAAAAAATTAATCAGCTGCTGTGTAGAAGTTTTATGGAGACAGGGGGAGGGATAACCTGTGTTGAAATTTCCACAGATGTCAAGCTGAAACAGAAATGATAGTGGGTAATAGCCTTGTTTTCCCAAGAGATACAGCTACTTTGGAATGTCAGATTAGGACTGTTACCAACTCCACCGGCGAGACAGCTTGAATTACTTGCTAATGGATGCAGTATTTGAGAGGTGCATATGGTTATTTATAGGGAAGGCAAATGTCCTCGATGTCATTAATGGTTCATAACTACGGTTCTTATTTACCAAATGATCATTAAGTCTTTCTACTTAAAAAAAAAAAAAATAGTCAGCAAATGCAGGGATTATATGATGGGTTTTCTTCTAGCTTGTTAGAGGTCGCCTTATGTAAAGAGAAGCATCTGTGTAATTTTGAAGTAATAGAAGAAGCAGTCATCTTTTCATGACTTCGTGCCACAGACACTCTGAATTTAGTACAGATACGGCCACCAAATAGGTAGTTACCCATAGTCACGTCAGTGCCACGTATGAGTGCTTCATCATGTAGCTGCGTACATGATACAGCTACTGATTATACGTACTACATGTGAGACAAGAAATATTTTGTATGAGGAATGGGACTCTTTAAGCAGCTTAAACAAACTTAACTTCCCCCACAGCTATTTAATGAATATCAACTTGCATTATGTAGCCAGAATAAAAGAAAGTGGAGATAATGTAACAGCCCATTTGTAATTTTATAGCATTATCTAGATTCCTGACGTCTTTATATATTATTTGTCATTCAAGGAAATAATGAAAGGAATAAGATGTTTTTTCATTTGACCTGATAGTCATGTTTCTTTTCTTATTACTTTATCCCAGTTACCAAAAAAGAATTACATTGTTCCCTAGATTTAAGTTGGAAATACATCGAAAACTGAGCCAGGAAGAAATATTGCCAGGGGTTTTTTTCACATTTTTAAATTCATTCTTCATCTGTATTGCAAGCATAACTCTCTCTCAAAAATCTTGGTGTTTCTGATTCATGAGAGTCTCCCAAAATCTGATAATTAAAGGCCAAAATAAAAGATAGGAATCTATGCTAATACTTTGGCCAGGAATTGAACTCGTAAATTTGAAAACATTCAGATTCCAGGTGATAGAGTCAACGGTGGGAAATACAGCACAAATTTGTAAGCGATACAGATAACAATGAGTTTTCCCCCCCCTTTTACAGCATGCGAAAACAACCAAAAGAAAGACCAGCACCTGAGGACCTGATGGTAAGTACATATTTTTAGTTACATTAGAATTCTCTACTTATATGGCTGTGCTTAATATTCTGTTAAAAGAACCAGAATGGAATTTAAAACATCCACAGGCTCTGGAGAGGCCACATTACTTACTCCATTTGGGTAGGTGTTTGTGAAGCTCATAGCCTCAGATAGTCATTTTCTACTTTTTAAAAACCTACCACTTTTTCGACACAAGGCTGAACTGTCTTCCTTCGCCTCACACTCAAGGATCACAAGTTAATCTGGGTTACTTCCTTGTCCTCATTTGCTGTTACAGCCTCTCAGAATCTAGAGGATTGGTAACAGAAAAGAGAGTCAGCATATTAAGTTTTTAGCGCAGTCCTACAGGAAATTCTCATCGTGGCGTGGAGTCCTCTTGGATTCATGTAGGATGAAATTAGATTGGCTGTAAAAGATCAAGTTAATGTGAATCTTTGGTCTTTACTCAGAAAGAGACAACTCTAAGGCTGCGGGTGCTGTGTTCTCAGCTCCAAGGCCGCTTTCTTTGATTGCAAATGACAGTTTTTAGTCGAGCAGGGAGAGGAACAGAGACGCTCCCTAGCAATTCCCAAATGGTCATTTATTTAGTGCAGATTGTTGATTTGACAGTGCACAAGCTGTTAGAATAACGCTAGCATCGAGCATTAGTAAGTAATAATTATAGTCTGCTCTTTCTTACGTTTTGCTTAAACCATTCCCTATCTTTACATTATTGCACTCAGCAAATTCCGGCCAATGTTCTTTCACCACTTTAACAATAAGCATTTTACAGATACCAGTTCAGAGGTTTTCATCCATTGTATGCCATCCTAATAAACACCCCAAGTGCCCAGACTTCTTCTATATAATACAGATTTCATCCTGGAATGTACAATAACAGCATGTTTCCCTTTTGCATCATGAGTGCTTTCGAGGAAGGTAGTTTTCTCCTTCGTGTTACCCCTGAAGCAAATCTTCTATTTCAGGGTAGTTTCAAGTTAAAGTTCACCCCTAAAACCTCTGCAATTTATAACTGTGCAGGTTTCATGTCTAGAATAAACTGGTCTTTTGGTGGTGGCGTCTCTTTGATGGTCGGGAAATTCTTGCAGTTAGTCACATTTGAGAAAACTTGGAACAGGTTCTAGAGATGGAGACCCATTTACCTTGTACATTATTATGCTATGGCTGGATAGCTCAGCTATTAAAACAAAGGAATAGGGTTTCATAAAACAGATATCTGTTTGTAAATGCATGTTTCAGTGCTGCAATGAGCTGGCCACTTATAAATAAAACACTGCAGATCGTACGTACGTCCATAAATGCATATGTATGTATGTCTTGGTAAGGAATACAACTCCAGGGCGACAAGTCATAAAGACAAGGCTAAAGGCTGAGTACTTTCAGTGCCTTAGAAGCAAGTGTATGTAAAGGGGTGTGTGTGTGTGTGTGTGTGTGTGTGTGTAGAGAGAGAGACAAGGAATACATATTCCGGTAGCTCTCTCTACAACTGTGCACGCTGGTGTGTGCTGTCCCATGGTTTTAATTAATAAATGACAATAAATCCATAAAATACGGGGTGCCTGGGTGGCTCCATCAGTTAAACATCTGACTTCAGCTCGGTTCATGATCTTGCGTTCTGTGGTTTCAAGCCCCACAACGGGCTCTGTGCGGACAGCTCGGAGCCTGGAGCCTGCTTTGGATTCTGTGTCTCCCTCTCTCTCTGCCCCTCCCCTGCTCATACTCTGTCTCCCTCTCTCTCTGCCCCTACCCCGCTCATGCTCGTTCTCTCTCTCTCAAAAATAAATAAGCATTAAAAAAAATAGATTAGTTTAAAATATACATTAAATAAATAAAATCCATAAAATACAATGAAAAATGTAGTCAGAGGAAGCATCATCCTATACTTAATGTAACATTTTTAGGACTGTCCTCAGTTTGAATTAAGTGGACGTATTCCCTTAGGTGCCGCACCGGTGAGGCCCCCTGGCTTAGAAAGGGTTCAGTGAGGAGGCAGGAAACTTGCAATGTGTGTGTGCCTCCTGTGGTCAAGAGAGCTGGGCCCTGCTTGCCTCTGACCGGAATATTGAGCCAAATAGGGAATGGGAGAGAAAGTGGCTTGTAACCTGGCTTGAGGAATCACTAGAATAAAGTAACTGCCATAAAATAACAGCAGAGTCCTGTGAGGATCCATTTGGGGAAGTGGGGAAAAGCTACATGGAGAAGGCAGCCTTTGAAAAGGGTCATTAGGGGCACCTGGGTGGCTCGTTTGGTTGGGCGACTGACTTCGGCTCAGGTCGTGATCTCGCAGTTTGTGAGTTCGAGCCCCGTGTCGGACTCTGTGCTGACAGCTCAGAGCCTGGAACCTACTTCAGATTCTGTTCTCCCCCTCTCTCTACCCCTCTGCTGCTCACGCTCTGTGTCTCTCTGTCTCTCAACAATAATAAATAAAGGTTAAAAAAAATTTTTTTTTTTTTAAAGAAAAGGGCCTTTGGAGGATGAACTGAACTTTAGTAGAGCGTTTTTAAGGGGACATTCCAGGCAAAGGAAACAGTCTCCGCAAAGCACGAGTGTGTAGACGGCCAGACTTTTTCAGAGCATTGTGAAACCTCTGGTGTCTTTTGGAACAGAAATCATTTTGACATTGGCCTCGGGGAGTCCCAAAGCCACAAAGGTGGAATTCACATAGGCAACACGTTCACCCACTGGGTGATCTGTTAAGAAATTCCCCCTCTTGTAGAAGATACCCTAGTCCAAGTCTGAAAACTTTGATTTCACATAGAAGCCACACACCCACCCACCCACCAACCCATACCTTTCTTTGTCAGTGGACTTCTATTCAAGAATAGGGAAATCCTTCATCCTTTAGTCTTTTAAGACCTATTGCATAAATCAGGAGTCAGGGTTATACCCAAAAAAGGAAAACCAGCCATGGAGGCAGCCAAGAAAGTTCAACATGCTGACCCCCACCCCCAACACACTCTTTCTGCTCCTGAGAAAATGATGCCCTTATTAAAGAACCCACTTTTAAATCACCTGGGTATAAATTGCAGGAAAGACCTGTGTCAGCGCTATGCCAGTTCTGTGACGTAGGACCTGCAAACTTAGAAGATAAGTTTCCAAGCTGTAGAAACTATGGAGATGGCAGACAGAATGTTCGCCAGGCTTCAGACAACCAGGCAGGGATGTTGCAGCTTATGTGGAGTGAGGGACAGCTGTTGCCCACTGAGACGGGTTGGCAAGAACGCAGCAAGAAGGGAGAAGACCATAACGCAAGGGTGATGGAGACGTTTTCCCCAAATGTCAATGATCAGGTTGAAGAACACAAAATAAAAACCAGACCTCTAGGTTCAGAAACAGAGAGACAGCTTGAGGTGGGAGCATGTTGAGATGGAGAGGTTCAGGTCTGGTTTGCTCTTCAAATTGTGGGTTTAAGTATTTGTGACTAAAAGGGATCTGGTGAGAGGCATTATTGAATAGAGCCTTGCTCAGGTAAGCCACGAGAATTCCTTCTGCTGAGTTAGTCTTCCTTTGGGGTTCTTTGGTAGGTAAGGTCAGGCTGTGATTTAGCAGGAAAGCCTCCACACTTCCCTTCCCTTCCCTTGTCAGCAGCTCCCCATTCCCTCCCTGCTTTCATGTCTTCATCTGCAAAACAGAGGGGATGGACAAGATCACCAGTCCTTGACCTAGGGTCTGTGACTTCAGGAAGTCTGTTAGAGCCCCTGAAATTACATCCAACATCGTGTATGCATGTGGGGATTTGCATTCTTTCCTGAAAAGCAGAATTCATGGCTGTCATCAGTTTTTCAAACGGGACCGTGACCCTGAATGATTGTTAAGCTCCCTCGCTGCCTTTCATTCTGTTAGTTAGCACTGTGCCGCCAGGACCAGAGAAGCAGCTCAGGAGGGAGGCATCCACTCAGAGGGTGCTGGCCTGGCATAGGGGAGAGAAGGGAAAAGCCCTCCCTGTGGGACTCAGCAGGGCTTCTCACCAGCTGTCAGGTGGCCCTTTAACCTCACCAGCTTATCCTGAATGTGGGCCTTGACTCAGGGAGGGAGGGTAGGGGCCGTGGGCACCTCTGCAGTTACAATTTGGGTTCGGAGTGCTGTAGATCCTTCTATGCATTTAGAGTATTTCCAGAAGCTTTCCGTGTCTAAGCTCTATTTAATGGAATCTATGCATAGTAAGTAATCAGGTCAGAAGAAGCAGCATCCCGGTTTGAGATCAATCGCTGGCTAATACTTTATCTAGGCCACTTTATTATCTCATGCTGATCCGATTCCCATTCTCCTCCTTCTTTGTAGCATGCACTTCGGCTGTGGTAAAAGTACGGATCACATACATATTAAAAACATATACCCATTCTATCTGTATGTAAATGTGTGAGGCACAGCTGGATATTGCAGAGGAGTTTGATTTACTAATAGTTATTATCTGTTCTAGCTGTTCAGTGGCAGAGAGAATTTCAGAGAAACAAGCTGGCGCAGAAATTGTCTTTATGCTATTACTATACTGCTCTAGTAATTGTTTAAAAACATGGGTTTTCTCCTTAGGTTCCAATAATGTCTGTTATTTTGTGCATTTCCTGGTACATTCCAGAGCAGGGCTTCCTCCTTTAGCATTTCCTCAGGTTTGGGTTTTTTTGGTTTTCGATTCAGAAACACAGAATACAGTTTGCAATTGAAATTTGACATTTTGCTTAGAAAGCAAGTAAATCGTGGGACTGGAAATGTAAAACGCAGGTGTGGGATCTTGAGGGAGGGATGTCAGTTACAATCAAAATAGTGCTTTTAGATTTTTTTTTTTTCTCTGCTTCATCTAAATCCCAGCAGCTGCAAACTTGAAGGCATCTCATTTCTCAGAAAAGGCTTTATGTATAAGAGGTGGTATTGTTTGGGGGCTAATAAACACCAAACTGCTCCAGAAAAATCTGTTTAAACATTTAATTACTTGCAAAGAGATGTTAACTTGTTTAACTCCTCTAAATTAAATTGTCACTGGTAGCTTCTCTGCTTATCCAAACCTGGTTGTAATTACATTTTCAGATAGTTTGGTTGCTTGGTCTCTCAGTTAATCAATGGGTGTGATAAACTGGACATCTGCACAGTCCCTTTCAGAAACTGGAGAAAGCACCATGTCAGATTTTCATCTGTCCAGCACTTCAATTCCAGTGTAACTTTTGGATTTACACCAGATGGCTTTGTTCACCATTGTTAGCCCCAAACCTTTTGGCCACCGCAATAGTCAGAATGCACTGGACAGTCAAGAAGATGATTTTGTTCAGGCTGTTGCAATATGGAGAATGTTTACTAACGGGGACCGTCTCAGAGGAAAGGGAGGGGGCCAAGGTTACGGACGCAGGTAAACAGGAAGTCATCAGCCAGTCTTATGGAAGTCAGGAGGAAAGATGGAAAAGGGTCTGTGAAAGCAGGGTGGTCCTTTGTAGCTAACAAAAGAGCGGGGGAGACTTCTCATCTGTATTTCTTTCTGGGAGCACAGGGCTCAGATAAAGTTCAACATTACCACCACATTCCACTGAGCTCCAAGATGAGCTTCGGTTTATTTTGATCTAGAGTTTACATGTCTCCTAAGTACAGATAGGAGGAAAGGCGCATTTCATCAGCCTCCTTGCATATAGTGATCATGGACCACTCTGCTTGCAATCTAAATTTTGCAAGATGCTAATGATGATTTCACAAGCAATTCTAAACTTGGGTAACATTTACTACATCTAGTATCTTACTACATCTACCACATCACCTGTGTCTTAAAGTTCGTATTTTAAAACAGACCCTTAGGGCCAGATTTGTGTGTGTCTGGCCGCCCATTCTTGCAGACATCATTTTCGGTTATTCATCTGGAGGTGCAAATCAGCTCATTAGCTAAGGCCCCCAGAATTTGTAGGGAGAAACCCTGGCTGGGATTGTAACTTCAGCTAAGTATTTCCTTCAAGCGCAAATAGCATCACAGAAGCCTGGGGGGCTCCACACAAGGTCCAGTTGACCACCATGTAATGACTTTTTTTTTTTCAAGTTCTGAAGGCCATTAAAATCATCTGTTTGTGTCTGCTTATAAATAGGAATCCACTAGTAAGAAGTTGATTTTAGCTTTTTAATTGCACATAATTACAACGGCAGAATCACTGTCTGGATGCTTGAGATCGCACTAAATCAGACAGCTTTAATTTGAATTTTTGATGACACGTTAGCACTTCAGCAAGAACAGAGAGATTATAACCCCAGAAAACAAGCTTTGTTTTTCCACAGACGTGACTGCTTAATCTTTTCACGAGACTTTAGCAGATAAATGTGTGTGTGTGTGTGTGTGTGTGTGTATTTATATACATGCATGTAGCAAGAGAGATACAGATAGATAAAATCTGTCACTCCTTGATCATGGGGGATCTAACAATTTTAATTTCCCAGTTAAGGATAACTTTTTTCCTCCATCAGTCAGGTCAGATCTCTTAATATGGTGATGATTTGCCTGTTTAAGATTTCAGTTTTTTGAACTCCTGCCTGCAAGGCTTCTTTCTTGTTCTACTGGGCCAACTGTCATCTTCCCGGCATCACGTTCCATGGAACAATGAGGCTGTGGGGCCTTGACCGCAAAAAGAGTTTGGTTATCCTGGATGCCAGAAAGTCGATCGCCTGGGCTGCCCTTCAGCTCTCTGCCACATTCACAGCGAGCTAAGCCGGGTCTTGGGAGTATGTTGTCACTAGGTCCTCATGTGACACCACTCAGCCTGTTGGCAGCTTCTTTGATTAGGGTGGCGGCCTCGGTTTGGAATGCCCTCCTCTCCCCTGTCCCCGAAGGTCTCTATCCTCCTCCCCGTCCCAGTGAGTGGAGCACTCCCTGCTCTGAAGCACTCCAGAATTTATTGTCTCTCGCTTGGAACAGCACTTAATTACACAAATTACATATTCATCTTACATTCACAAGTTGGTCCGTGTAGTACAGTGGTTCCTAAAGCTGGCAACTCTTCAGAATCATCCAAGTGGGTTAAAAATCAGAGGGGAAAAAACAATGCCTGGATCCCAGCCCAGATCAAAGAATCTCTGGCATTTGGGCCACGGAGCAGGTACTGTTTTATTTTTTAAAGCTCTTCAGGTGATTACAAGGAGCAGCCAGAGGTGAAACTCACTAGTTTGATGTCTTTTTTCTCCAACTAGATTGTAAGTGCCTTGAAGGAGGGTCATGCTCTCATAATTCAGTGCCTAGCACGGATCTATGCTACTGCCATTCGGGCGAGGTCTTTAATCTACTCGCAGGAAGAGAAATCACCATCACTTACTCTTTGCACGTGCCAGCCTCTCTCGTCCAGTGTAATAAAACACTGTACTAGACATCGAATAGATAGACACACAAGATAGGCCCGTTGATCTCCAAGAGCTCACACAATAAAGCTGAGGAGACTGACCCAAGAACAAGCAATCTCTGGACATTGTAACATACAATATGAGTCAGGGTGACCACACTAGGATGCATGGTCTGATCAGAGGTCTTTGTTTGACTTGCTCAGAGGTCATCTGGGTAAAATAACGTGGTGTCAAAATAAAGGAGTTTTTAAGATGTCACAGTGTTTGCAGGGATGCTATTCGAAGCATTTACCAACCAGTTCAGCATGGGTGTGACCAATCAGGACAGGCACCAGGGTCCGGCCAGCCCACCTTGAAGTATGGGAGGAATACCACCGTGTTAGGTAGTTGTTGCTCAGCACCTGTGATCGTCTGCGTGCATTCCGACCGCTTGAGAATTCGCTCCCGACAGTTAATTCCAAATCAAGAGGTCGTCAGAGAGCCAAGACCCTAGAGGAGACCACCTGGCCAGCACCATCTTTGCTTGGTTAGATTGATGGCAGGGGGACTTCAAGGTCTTTATCTATCAGCATAGCAGATGCATGCCACCCCAGCCCCTAGCTCTCGGGAATAATGGACCAAGTTGAAAAAGACCGGAGACATTTAGCCATTTGGAGGGGGAAGGGGGGAATATAAAAGGATCTGAAGCCTAGCTCTGTGATTTGGGAATTGCTGTTGAAGGCAGCAAACTTGTTTTCCTGTGAGTACACTCCAATAAATAGATGCGATTCTTATCAATAATTAATGAGTCTAACCAGGAATTTCAAGGGCTGGAAAAATATTAGAATCCTCGTATTTACAGTTGAAACCAGCTGGATTTGTTTAATGGGTTGTTTGCTTTTTAATTTGTAGCAGTTTTGAGAGAGACCTTTGGGGATCCGGAGTCTTGTGGTTTCAGTGGGGCCTTTGTAGATACACGGTTATTTGGGGGGCCAAATCTGCCTGCAGATAATTTGAGGTTCGCTTGGCCATTTAGAGACTGCCTAAAGGCAGTGGAGACATTTGGGCCTTCTGTCCTCTATTTAATTTTCAAGATTAGAATTAAACATTAGGTCTTGGTCTACCGAGAGACATTTGCCGGAGCATGGACTAGTTTCTTTCCAGTATCCTGGTTTACCGTTTCTCTGTTCTCTTAATATAAATGGTCACTGATTCTGAAGTAGGAGGCTAGGTAGCATTCGTTTATTTGTGCAAAGGTTCCCTTGACACAAATAAAAATGGAATTTTCAGATGTAACCCGATTAACTCTTAATTGTATGCCAATAGCTTACGTGTGTCTCACCTCCCTCGGAAAGCTTCAGAATGGCCTGCATCTGTTTTTAAACTTGGAGTGGGGGGGAGGTGCGTTCAATTAATAGCAGGACTTTCTAATTGTGGGATTGGTGTGGCGTTGACAAAAATTTGTATAAATAGGGTACATTTTTCCACTTAAGAGGGCTGTGCTGAAACATTTTTAATTGGATTTTCATGGTGATTGACAGCATTTGATTATGACAGTAACTTTATTTGGCTGGACTGCTCTAGCCTCTTGTTCAGATTTTTCCATCAAAGCTCTTTTTTATCCTCTGAATCCCCAGTGGAGCAGCAGTCATTGTGGAAGAGCCTTTTAGCACCTTTGTTGTCACCATCCCTGGTGATGATTGGGCCCAGCTGGTAGTAGATAAGAAAATGTCCCTTTCACAAAGAGGCTGTGTCTCCCGCCTCTGTGGCTTCAATAATTTTAAGAGCCCCCAAAACCTGTTGAGGATTAGAAGTAGCTTTAGATGTGAAATGAGTGTTAAGTATTAGTAATCGGGAGATTAGGGCCCCAGGGACACTAGGAGACAAACAGCCGCAATTAAGGCAAATCTGCCGATGTAAACAAAATTTAGCAGAAACAGATGCCCTAACCATTTTGGGGGATTGATTTGAGGGCACCAAGGAATCGATTTTTGTCTTGTTTACACTTTCAAACCCCTGTGATATACTGAAAGGCGAAATATTTCATACAGCCTGATTTTAGTTAATTTTTTTTTCAGTGCCTCACAGTAGGCGCCTGTCTTCTCGCAGTGACCAGGCCTGAGTTTATTCAGCATTCACAGGGAGCAGCTAATTGTCTATGAAGGGCCCCCGTGTTTAAATGGGCTTGACAGGAATTTAAATTTTGTTTCAATCAACCCCTGTGCTCACAGCCTGCTCCAGTTTCTAATTTTTAAATTAAACATGATTTTTTTTTTTTTAAGCCACAGCCTTGCCTCTGGAATACTCCGGCTCTAACTCTCGGAAGGCACGTCGGCAACCCTGGAATGCTGGTGTGTGCAGGGCCTGAGGCACCAGCTCCCGGGCTGGAAAGTTCTTTCCCCGAGGCAGGCATTTCCTCCGCTTGTCAGGGAGGTCAGCTGAGCCGGGGCTGGGCACGCCGTCCTTCCCGCCTTCGGAAATAGCCCAGCTCTTCTGTGCAGGCAGCAATGCCGCGTCATCTGGAAAGTGGGTTAAGTACCAAAGAAAGGCGTAAGGGTAGATTTAGAGGGCTGGCTGAATTATAACCCGCCGCACGTCTGGTACAGATATTCTACTCTCGTGAGATAGGAGGGGACACGCTTTGGGCATCACAAGTGTTCTCTCACCATTTTTATTCGTCAAGTGTCCGCCCTGCAGTGCAGCCTGGAAATGCCAGGAAAGCTGTATGTCAGCCCTGAATCCTGACCTCAGCCAGCTTACGGTCTAGCAAGGAACAGGAGGATAGAAACAACCAAGCACTGGACAGAATGGGAGACCCGCCAGAGGCCCTGCCTCACCTACCCCTGCCCACCTTCAGTGCCCCTTCACCCCTCCGGTGCTCCCCCACATGCACGCTGTGCCCGCGTGGTGCCCCGACGCCCTCACGGTGCCTGCACACATGAGGCATTCTCACATGGTTGTGTCTTTGCTTTGTACTATTTCCTCACGTCCACGTGGTGAAATCCTGCCGTTTCAGTAACTTTAAGAGCCCCCAGCGCTTGTCGAGGATTAGAAGTAGACTTAGATAGAAAATGAGTATTCACTCGCACAGCCTCTGAGAAGCCTCCCAGGCCTGCTTCGGGAGGGCACGACTTCCTGTTTTACGACACCCTCCCTCCCGGCAAGTGCCTCTGCTGGCACACTTCTCACGCTTTGTGGCGGTAACTTGTTCACATAACTCGTAATCATCCATAAACAAGACCCCAAGTCTCTGGAGGACACTATGTCTTACCTACCTGTGTATCCTTAGCCTCCTGCCCGGTCCCTAGCCCCAAGTAGAATGCGCGCTAAATAGTTATCGGACTGGAATGATATGAATTTAACAGGTAAAAACGTCTTCTGCACAAGGCGTGATTTCTTCCAGCCAGGGTTTTCCAGGATGGCTTTGTGAATGGGTGACAAGTAAGCCAGGCCTTGCAGAACATTTATTTATGTGAGTGTATTACCTCCTGCATGGGACACAGCTTGGGTCATAAGGGAAAGTAGCCAAAACCCATACTACAACTTATTTTCTCTGAACTTACTTGAAAGCAGTGGGAGTGAGGATTGCGTGCGTCTCGGAGCTGCAGATAATGCAGAAAGGCTTCCACCCTTTAACATTAAAATAAAAAAGATTTCTTGTAGAGAGCGAAATTCGTCTAAACATAACATTTTTTGAACACCTGAGTTTACAGAGTTCTTTCATATAAATTACTCATTTGACCTTCACACAAACACTACAAGGGTCATTCTTATTCCCATTTTACTGATGTGTCAAACTGGGGCTTTAGAAAGGTTAACTGGCTTGCCTGGAACCATGCAGTCAGGATGGACATTGGACCATTTGGCCTTAAACAAAGCTATATCTACTGGTTCTAGAGTGGGCGGGGATTATGGTTGTGAGAATTTCAGCTAAGTCCAGCGATTCCTCGCAATCAAAAATAAAACTAAACACAAATAGCCTGCAAAGAAACATGTAGGATTTCAGCAGTTTGCTTGTGAGGCCAAAACTGTTCCTCTGCTCACCTCACTCCGTATGGTCCCCTCCACCTTGGCCTCATCCCGCAGCTGCAGGGCCATGGTTGAGGCGGGCAACTGGTGGCCGCACACAGCAGCAGGCGCCTGGCCAAAGATTGAACCTCAGCGCGAAGAGGCCAAACGGGAGGAGAGAAGATGATCACCAGCAGTTTGCACTTGGTCTGTTAGTTGGCTGAAGGGAAGCTGTAAGATTTTGTGAGTTATTATTGGTTTTTGGTTTTGTCAACCTGCAGCAGAAACTGAGGGCCTCAAACCTTTTCTCCTTTTCAGTTCTACCGTCATGGTTGTAGAAGTACGCAACTTCCAAGAGATACTGTTCCTTGAGTTTGTGGGAAATTTCTTTTAACTCAGCAAATTCACTGAGCACATTCTACGTGCAGAGTGAGTTGCCAGGTGCCATTTCTAGTGCTATTCACACATGGACCGTGGACTGGTAGCAGCATCGGAACTGTTTCTTGACCACAAGATAAGGAGCTTGTGCCAGAACATAAATCAAGCATGACTCAAAGCCTCTGTTTAATTTAGCCGTCATTTGTTTGCAGCAAAACTTTGTCAGTGAAGGAAGCTGCGGGCTGATTGACATGGCATAGTTCTTATCTTGTCATAGACCAGTAGCAAGCAATTCCCAGACCAACCACTTGAATTGCAGAGCTGCAGGGAATACAGAGAAGCTTACAGTGCTGTGTGAAAGTGAGGCACTGATCTAACCATTGCAGGGGTGTGGCAAAAGTAGCTGTTTAGTAATCTCTGTTTACAGGACACCAAGTAGCTGTTTAGTAATCTCTGTTTACAGGTGGTCAAAAATAACTAAATGAAATGAAAATAAAAAAGAACTAAATGAAAGACAACATACAGAATGGGGAAAATATTGGTAAACCATCTATCTGATAAGGGGTTAATATCCAACATATATAAAGAACTCCTTCAATTCAGTAGCAAAAACAAAACAAATAGTCCAATTAAAATGGACAAAGGACCTGAATAGACATTTTTTTTCCAGAGGAGATATACTAATGGCCAACAGGTATGTGAAAAGATGCTCAGCATCACTCATCATCAGGGAAATGCAAATCAAAACCACAATGAGATACCACCTCACGCCTGTCAGAATGGCTTTCACCAAAATGACAAGAGATAACAAGTATTGGCAAGGATGTGGAGAAAAGGGAGCCCTCGTGCTGTTGGTGGGAATGTAAACGGGTGTAGCCACTATGGAAAACAGTCTGCAGATTCTTCATGCTACTGTATGGTATATTTGAAAGTTGCTAAGGGGGGTAAATTCTAAGAGTTCTCATCACAAGGGAAAAACCGTTTTCTTCTTTTCATTTATATAAGATGATGGATGTGAACTTACTGTGGTAATCATTTCACAATATATATGTCAAATCAGTATGCAGTATACCTGAAACTTATAACTGCTGTGTGTCTGTTATATCTCAATAAAACTGGTTGGGGAGTGGGTAGGACTAAATGAAATAGAAGCCAAACTGGTGAGTGCCTTGAGAGACACGTGAACAAAGTAGTTAGGTCACACAGAACAGGGAGCCAGAGATCAGGGTCCATCAGGAAGGCAGAAGGGAGAGTGAGGCTGGGAAGATGGCCCATGAGTGTCTGTCCAACACAGGCATTCAAGGAAGCAGCAGGAGCAAAGGCATGGAGCCATGACCTTGCTTGTTTTTGTTTTTTTTTTAATATTTATTTTCGAGAAAAAGAGCACATCCAGGGGAGGGGCAGAGGGAGACACACACACACAGAATCTGAAGCAGGCTCCAGGCTCTGAGCTGTCAGCACAGAGCCTGACACAGGGCTCAAACTCATGAACCATGAGATCATGACCTGAACCGAAGTTGGACGCTTAACCTACTGGGCCACCCAGGCGCCCATGACCTTGCTTGTTTCTATAAGCATTATGATAGAATTGGAAAGCTGGAAAGATTTGTGGCCAGACAACTGGAAGGATGTACTCTGTCCTCTGTATGTGAAGTCTGAAGAGGCCGAAGATGGGCCCTAGATCTTGAAATGAGTCTGTCATGAACATGAGACAAGAAACAGCATGGTAAACTGGAAAGAGCATTGATCAGATCAGGGGGCACCTGGATGGCTCAGTCAGTTATTAAGCGTCCGACTTAGCTCAGGTCATGATCTCACAGCTCGTGAGTTCAAGCCCCACATTGGGCTTTTGTGCTGACAGCTCAGGGACTGGAGTCTACTTCAGATCCTTGGCCACCTGGGTGGCTCAGTCCATTAAGCGTTGGACTTTGGCTCAGGCCATGATCTCGTGGTTCACGGGTTCGAGCCCCATGTCGGGCTCTGTGCTAACAGCTCAGAGCCTGGAGCCTGCTTCAGATTCTGTGTCTTCTCCTTCCCTCTCTCTCTCTGCCCCTGCCCCGCTCATGCTTTGTGTCTCAAAAATAAATAAACGTTAAAAAAAAAAAAAAGATCAGAAGGGTA